>NC_064762.1:36553688-39553161 GCF_011397635.1 Epinephelus fuscoguttatus
AATCCAAAAAAACAAAAACAGAGAATTTAACAGTGTGTGAACGGATTTGTTTAGTAGCAAATAATCACAAATAGCCCACTGCAGAGAAGCCACCTTGTGGTAAAATATTAATGAATGCTTATTTAGAGCTGTTGTTAATGTTGTCGCTCCATACAGATTTTTTTTTTTTATTGGCCAAAAATGGCTCTTTTTATAATAAAGGATGCGGACCCCTGGCTTAGTCCAAACATACAAGGGTATTTCTGAAAAAAGGGTTTTTCCCTCTTTAGTTCTCAATAAAGCACAAAAGTATGCAAAACCAACAGTCTGCGATGTAACCCGAACCCTTAAACAAATTTGGCCAGTAACACAAAGAAGATGTTGGCCAATCAGAAGCCTGAAAAAGCTATCTTGCCACCAGGTGGTCTTTGGCTGCTCCTGACGCTACCATCATAAAAACAAGAGAGGAAGAAATCTGAGTATCTGATTGGTCGAAGGGCCGACCTGAACAGGTGATATCAACATCCGTGATCAACAACATAGACAGATTTATTCTTATCACAAAACAAATAAATAATCATGGTGGATTTACTGAACAGAGTTCCAGAATAAACGCTGCACTTAACAGCTTATTTTTCTTTATTTCAGCCATGATAATTATTCTTTTCTTACCAGTTGGTCTTTGGCTGCTCCAAGAAATCTGCACTGACTGAAACACTGCATTTAACGGCTGGATTAAAAAACCTCCTGTAAGGGATATAATTGCCCAGATTGCCCACCATAGATCGCCCAAAGGCTAAGTTTCTGATTGTAATTTCTCCCCATTATGTTCCGTTGTGTGTGTTTAGAGATGTTAAAACAACATATTAATGCAACTGCTATGTTTCCTGCCTTTTTTTTTTGGATAAGTGGGGAACATAGAACTGTTTTTTACTAAGAGGGAAACATAGAACCTTTTTTGTGTAAGTGGGGAACATAGAACCTTTTTTGCAGGGTTAAATGGGAACATAGAACCCGGGGAACATAGATACGCTCCCAATGGGGGAGGGAGGAGTAGACCTTTGGAGGGAGGTGGAGTTGCAGGACGAGGAGGATGGGACTTTGGAGGGACACGGGAGTTGTGGATGTTCAATTTTTTTTTTTTTGTGTGTGTGAAGTGCAAGAAAGGTAAGAGTTGCTTTACGTAACCTAAAACACAGTTTGCTTGTGACAAAAGGCCTTAACACATATCTCCTAAATATACCTGTGTCCGTGTGGAGTAGGCTTTACCCTTATCAAAAATGGTCAAAATCAATGTATCCAAGCTCAGGATGTTGTAACTTTTTGTCCCTAGTAGGGGTCAACCTCTAAAAACCCCAGATCCCCAACCTCAAGAACACATAGTGGATATCTACAAATCTAAGTTCCAAGCTACAACATTATTGACCAGCAGGAAATATTAGCATTAATTTCATCCCTTGAGTGAGAACTTTGAAGCTCGATCATACCTCTATCCAAGGCCAGACCCGTGTTTCTTATTCTGCTTGTGAGATGTTCAAACCCTTAATTATTTAAGAGCACTGGTCGAAGGGTCATTAGTCACCACAAGTTGTTCTACATTAAACTTATTCAGTCTCTAAAAGTCTCTTCAGACATCTTCCTGTCAGTCACTGAGCTCTCAAATCTCCTCATTTTTATTCAAGCAGTGATCCAATGCATTTCAGTGTTAGGAGCTTTTTTTACTAAAGATGGGCTGTGTCTTCTGCTTTGATTCCAGATATTTATTCTTCATTTGCCATATTCATATGGTTACACTGGTCCTGTTTCTGGAATTCATCTTAATGGGTAATCAAGACCTTTTGTATTGTAAAGGCTCCCTCAAATGCAACCAGGAAAACAAGGCTTCTCTCACAGGAATTCTAAGAACATCACTACCCCAGACTTCATGGCATGGCCGTGTTTTAGTTTTGAAGTGTGGGCAGGTGCACACAATAAATTTAAGGTGATTCTTTGCAGACGAGGCACATGTTCAGCCTACTTGCCTCCAGTCCTTCACAGCAGGTGGCTTCTAGATGGGACACAGATAGGCATGTATCTATGAGATAAGTAGGCAAAAGTTGAAATTTTAACATCCTACGCATTAAAGGGAAATTTCGGTTTATTTCAACCCGTCTCCTATCGTCCTAAATTTGGTTCAAGTGACTAGTGACATACAGATAATAGTTAGCATGTTAGCTGTTAGCCGAGATACAGCTGTAGCGTCAGACCTGTTAAAACGTAAGAGAACGGGCATCCCTTCAAGTGCAAAGTTAGTCCACTAAACAAGCTTTTTTTCCACAAAGACCTCCTCATATCGTTAGGAAAAATGTCAGAGAACATATAGAAAACGACATGTAAACGTGTTGTCTTACCTTACCGGTGTGCTGCCATGTTGCTGTAACAACCAAGTTGCAATAATTTGGTTAGGTTAGGAGAAAACCATGGTTACTGTGAGAGAACAACATACTCTCAATCCACAACACAGTGTTAATCTGTGCTTGTTACATCCATTGTGTCTTTTCAAAACACCTCCGTTTTTACAGGAAATGTCCCATTTCTGTTTGTTAGAAGCATACAATCTCTTTAAAAAAAAAAAAAAAAAAGTTAATAATTATTTCGTCAGCAAAACACCCCCTATTTACGTATATTTCCTTGTACAACAAAACCACATAGTTAAGTTTAGACAACAGATGTACATGGTTTGCTTCAGAAAAAATCATCATGGTTTGGCTCAACATTCATAAGGCAAGTGAACACCAGACCCCCCCCCCCCTCAAAGTCCAGGACCCATCCACCACCCCTCCTGCCCACTCTATAGGGACTTTCCAGCTTCGGTGTCTGAGACGGAAATCACTGACCAAGTTGCGAAAGGAAAAAAAGACAAGCTTAGATGTTGATGACAGAAAGTGAACTCCTGCATGTCAAACTACTATCCCAGCCTTCACATACTTACTTTTTACTTCTCGACAGCGTACAATTAGCAGTTCGTTTCTGTCTGTACAGTCTCATTGTAATTTATTTCCCGCCATAATCAGGATAGATCCAACATCTGTGGTTATATGACTCTTGTACCGTGACCTCTTTCAAGCTAGTCGTCTTTGGTCTGGGCTGTGATGAATGTGACTTGCGAGCACGGCTGTCGTTGTGGAGCTTGAACTTCATCACTAAAGTATGCTGTGTTCCAGTTGAGTTGTTTTGAGTGCACCAATAAGCCTGGTTACTAATTTAATAAGCTTATCTCATGGCATCAACTGTTTTTAATGCAGAATATGAACAGACTTAGAGTCTTGTAATCTAATTTTAGTATGGATAGTATGGTATGTATGGTAAGTATGGTTGTGGGGCGGCAGTAGCTCAGTCCATAGGGACTTGGGTTGGGAACCGGAGGGTTGCCTGTTCGAGTCCCCGTCCGGACCAAATATGGAGCGTGGACTGGTGGCTGGAGAGGTGCCAGTTCACCTCCTGGGCACTGCCGAGGTGTCCTTGAGCAAGGCACCGAACCCCCCAACCGCCTGACCAAAGGGCAGCCCCCTCACTCTGACACCCACAGCCTGGTGTCGTAAAATTCTGACTGCAGCTGGCATTCAGTTTCATTTGTAAAATCTCGACTGCAACCGGCAATTACCACATGCATTTGTTTTGGAGAGCAAGAGGAAAATCATAAATGTTCTGGTGTAGCTCTGAATTTCTTATAAACTGAGGACAACTGCCTGCTGTATATTTGTTTTCATGGTCACAGTCACAGATAATTTTGTGGCGTTTGTTGTAATGTTACTAGACAAAAGTGGTTCACATCAGCTAATGTTACATTTAGCTTTAACTTCCATGTCATCATATATTGAAGTGAAACAACGTCTAACAAGGTGCGGTATATTCTCTAAATAAAAACAAAAATTACATACCTGTCAATTAGGAAAAGGGCCAATTCTGGATCAGTTTTAAAACCTTTCAAATCTCTCAGCTCTCTCCACTTGGTGAATGCCCAACCGAGGTTTACACTCGTTTGGGCTCAAGCCCTATCACTGTCCCATTTAGCCTTCTTCTGTTCTTCTGTTCTTTTTCTTTTAGATGGTGCTCCTTCTTTATTCGCCATGACATCAAAAGTACAACCAAGTCCTTATATATACATCTGGTAAAACTGTTATGTGTTCAGCAATGCCTGTTGTGTACTGCTTACTCGAAGAACACTCTCTGTAAACATGGCTCCTTCTTCTGTGGTTTAATGGCTGCGAGCCACTACGGGAGTGCAAACTTACTTCCGCCTCCGGGTGCCGTATTCTGGTTTGCTGACTTCCGCTGTGTCCGACTCGACCGAGGCTATGCTAAATAGTCATATAGAGAAAGGCTTTATTGTCGCTGCTGGGTTCAAATAAATATGCAGATCTTCAAGGGGGGGTGATACGAACTAGGGACAGTTTTATAAATGGTAAAAAGCAGCTGCTTTAAGTCAAGCAAGGCAAGTCAAGTCATTGCTCAAGTCAAGCCAGTCACAAGTCAAATCATATAATATTCCAATGATGTGGTCAAATGTTAGCATTTCTAGCTAGTGTTTGACCAGCCAACAAGCTACTAGGTTGGCTAAAAAGAAACTATCAAATTACTTTCTTTGTGGTTTTTGTAGTTACAGATGAAGTTGGATGTTGTGGTGGTCCTCTCACTGACTTTTGAGCTGTGTAGCTTGCATACTGCTGTTCTCATTGACAACATAATCCTACCAACCAAAACGTAACTTCTCAATGTCTGGAAAAATGCAAATACTTGTCAAAAAAGTCAAGTTCTTTTGAGCTATCTGTCTAAGGTCTAACTCAAATCTCAAGCCATGAATACTAAAGCAAATTCAAGTCTTTTATCAATATAAGTCACACTGGTCTCAAGTCCTCAAACACAAGTCCTCAAGTCTGACTCAAGTCAAGTCATGAGACTCAAGTCCGCTACCTCTGAGTAACTAACTGCATGCAAATGGGATTGTGTAATTGGATTACAAGAGTAGGGAACTATTATGAGCCTAGATTACATTTGGAAGAAAGTGATTAGGGGCTCTAGTTTTAGGGTGGCGAACCCCGCGCAGAGCTAGTTTCGAGCAGCGCAACCCGAGGCGCGCTCAGTTTGGTAGTTTGGCAGACCGAGGTGCGCTGAGATGGGTGTGGTGACGCAGCAGGGGGAGGTGTCGACAGATCCAGCTTGGCGCAGTGACAGTTTCGTGCCAAAAGGCTTCGCCGAAGGTGCGCTAAAAGCTCGCCAGCTGAAACCAGGTCTACTGTCAGCGCAGGGGTGGCTGACCGGCGGACAGTGCGCACACGTCGCCAAAACCTCACAGGCAGGTTTCCAGAATGTCAAGCACGATGCAATAAATACCCACAAAAACCACTATTCAATGCAACTATCTGCAATCAGCACATAAATGTATCTCTATATCGACTGTCCCGTCACATCTGATGTCAGATCAAAGGGGATTGGCACTGTTTGGCACGTTTGGCACGCATAATGGAAACCCAACCTCATTTGATTAACACAGCTGCAAACTAATGACTTCACATCCCTCTCAGCCAACCACAAACAGCCACAGCATCAGATAGGGAGTACATATTCAGCATCTGTCATCTTAGAAAAGTCAAAAGAAAAGAAACAGAGCGAGACTGTGAGAGAGAAAGAGAGAGCGCGCGCGCACGAGAGAAACGCAACATTGATTTACAATTGTGGTGACCTCCTCCTAGGCTACCTTTGCATCATCAGCCCGTGGAGGTCTGCTCGCAGTTCTGTATATTCGGACACTGCGAGCTTGGACCTCCCGGACCAAAACATCAGTTTCCTCCTGGGAGAAGTTTGGCCGTCTGATGCTGCTGCTCTCTTCTGCCATGGCGAATTGAGTAAACTCTCATTACGCCTTCGCGCGGCGCATTTAAGGGAGAGGAGAGGGGCTCATTTGATTGGTGTGATGTGTGTAAAACCCACTCCACGCCTTCTCTCCTCCCTCTTTCCGACTTGCGCAGGTAGGAGGGATGGAGGTGGGAAAGAGGAGTGGCTGCGCCAGCGCGCACGGTGTGCCAAACTTGCAAAATCCGCCTGGCCACACCCAGTTGACGAAGCGCAGGTGCGCTGCACCCCCGCCTCGCCTGGTCTGTGAAACTAGAGGCTATGATGTTATAGTTATGTTGTCAAGAATTACTTGATAACTTTTGATACGTCTTAAAATATGGCAATTTCATTATATGTTTATTTGACCAACTGTAACTGCTGAGTATGGAAAACGCATTTTATTTGTATTGAAAATGTTTTGAGGTGGTTAGAGAGAAAATTAATGACTGTAGGTCTCATTTTTTGTGGTTTTGTCCATTTTTTAAGTGTAAACTGCAATATATTCAATGTTTGACTTTAAAGTATTTAGTATTTAGATTAGATTACTTTTTTTTCCTCCTGTTATTCAATGGATTATGTTACTAATTTAGAAAAAGACACATCATTTGTATTCAGTAACTGACTATATTTCAAAGACATCTGACCCAGTCTTGTTAAACATTTCCCATCTGGCAATGCTGCTTCTCTTCACCAGTTACAGTAATGGCACTGGACGTAAATCGTGCAATGCAATATGATCTAGTACCAGTGTAATTCCTTGGGATACTGACGTGATCATTCACCTGTCTGCATCACATAAGATAATGGCAAGCTTCTGACAAATTGTATTGTATAATGACAGTGACTGTCAAAACTATATTTAATATGGGTCGATAATGTCTGGCTGATTCCTGGTCTGCCTCATGTTGTTGGCTTCCATTTTTTTTCTTACAATACTTCATTAAAAAATACCTCAAGTTTTTAACTGGAACAAGCAAACCTCCTCCAAATACTAATAAAAAGTAAAAGTAAGGTGTATAAAAAAACTTATATCCAGGTGATTTAAATTTATATCACAGCAGAGTATCACCTTTCAGTTATTCAGTGATTCAATTTAATTTATTTTTGCAGATGCTCTCTGATAAAAATCACAAATGAAATTCCCTAACTGCAGATAATTCTTTCATTTATCCATCAGCATTATAATCAGGCTGTTCTCATGCACTGTTTGTACGTATACCTACGAAAAGTAATGCACCACAATTCATATACAACACACGTTATCGTGAGACAGTAATTTGTGTATAACCCACGTAATCGAGGAGGGTAAAATCATGTGACCAACTTGCTGATGGGATTAAAGAAGGAAGTAGACAGTAAAACACAGAGCATTCCCACAGGAAACCAGCATCTGAATCCATGTGAAACCAAGTGGATTTATTTTACGGTATGTTGTCACCATGTTTCTTTTTCTAAACCTAATCCATGTAACCTTATATAACCCACTGGGAAAATGTATGTTTGAATAAATAATACTTTTGTTTTTATAAAGGTATTTGGGTTTATTTTCTGTAAATATGTTTTATATTTAATGTTTGTTTTAATGTGATTAATAATGTTTAAAAGTTGAGATAAGCTAAGAAAAACAAGAAAATAAAGCCAATGTACATGCCAATGTAAATTGCACAAGTGAAACTTAATTTACCTTGATGTGATGTATTGGGTTGATCACACAGTTATCATGTGACTGGGGGACAATCCAGGCATTTCAATGGTTAAAAAAGGTGATCACCATGGTGCTCATGCATCAATCAGGGAGTCCACAGAGGGTTGCACAGGGAGTGTGATGAAGGCAGCAGAGGACACAGGCTATGCAGAGAGGAGAGAGAGAGAGAGAGAGAGAGAGAGAGAGAGAGGTAAACTGCATTAGCTTGTATTCTAATTTTATTGTCATTTCCAAAGTTGTCAGCATGTGAACTACAAAGGAGACATCTGACGCAGAGCCTACATTGTAGCCTGACATGCATCTCCCCAGAAATGTAACTACATGTTGCAGCGATGCAGACCTCCTGTCTGTTTCTGTGTACTAACACCATTTCCCTCAGAGGAAACAAAGCTTTTATTTACTTTCATTTCACAGATAAGAAACAGTAAATTGGGAAGACAATAAAGCCCCCACAAAACAGCATTGTAAGTCTTGTGTGTGATTTATCATGGCTTCATATGTGTATAGGAAATCTCCACTAGTTGCTAGTAGGGATGGGAATTGATTGGATTTTATTGATATCAATGCCATTATCGATTCTGCTTATCGATCCGATTCTTTATCGATTCCCTTATTAATTCCTCCTGTGAATTAATGATATCACCTCCTGTTGTTTGTAACCCAAGACATCTGCTTTCATAACATTTTATTATGAACCTTAAAGCCATGGTCTAGTTTAGAAAGACGACACACACACACACCCCCTCCCCTCTGAGCTCGTGTCCCTCTCCCCTCGGAGCCTCCTAACGACACACCTCCTCCCACATAGAAATGTTTCAATGTCGTTTAACCACACAAAAAACTAACGGCAGCTTTCACAGTCATAAGCCAGCATTGGCATACACTTATTTATGTCACAACAACAGCCACAATGAGTTGTCATTAATGTTACTCCTAGCAGGTGATATAGAGATAAATCCTGGCCCACAGCCTGAGTGTGTCAACACCACACAGCTAGTGCAGCTAACTCGGGTGAGGCAGCTAACGCAGCTAGCCCAGCATATTATAACAACAAATGGCGTGCAAATCAGCTCAACTGCCCTCATCTTACCATCCTTGGTGCTGCTGACTGACGAGCATAGATTCGGCGTAATGAAAAGAATCGATAAGGGAATCGTTAAGCATAAAGGCTAATGATGTTGATGAATTGAACCAGTTGGAACCGGTTCTTAACAGGAACCGGTTCTCGATTCCCATCCCTAGTCACTAGAGTAATTTGAAGAAAGTGAACGCCATAGGCTTGTCCTAATTACGTTAGCATGTTATATTTGTTTGTAAAACACATCTTTAGCTTATAACATTTTCCCCACAAATACAACATGCTAATGTTATTAGCACAAGCCTATGGCATTTCACATTGTATAAATTAGCCGCGTGGCCAGCAGACTTTCTCTCTAGTCATATGAAGCCAGGGACAACAGCAACATTTAACAAAAGTACCGTTAGTTCTATTACAATTCATAAGGTTCACCAACAAAACAACTGTCTTATAGTACAAATGTTTTCCAAACAAATATAACATGCTAACATTGTTAGCACAAAACTTATTTTAAATTGTGTGCATTGGCCTCGAGAATAGTGATAGCTAGAACAAATCACACACAAGACATAAAATGCCATTTTGTGGAGGCTTTACTGTCTTCACAAATTAGTGTTTCTTACCTGTGTAATAAAAGCAAATATGGTTTTCAGCTTACAAAAATAGACAGGAGCTCTGCGTCATTACATCATGTAGTTATATCTCTAAGGCGGGGCACGTCAGGCTAAAGCCTAGGTTACGCTGTAGGTTCTACATTGACATACAGCCTACGCCTAAACGCAGAATAAATCCTGTTTTAAAGGACTGTTTTTGGTATTAGTTAATATTGCAGGCTTAGATTAATGGGTGACTATAATGTGTGGGCCCACATATCAGTGACTTTGTTATGGTTATTCAGGTGTGTTAATCTGTGTCATTTATATCTATTTTCATGGTAATGCACAGGTTATTTACCTTTTTTTCAGCTTTTTTCAGACAGTTTGCAGCTCATGACAGTGTGAGAGTGTTTACAGGACTGGTATAGTCAGGAACTTAAAGAAACCTTTTTTGTTAAAAGAAGAAAGGAAACACAAAACTATTTGTATTTTATTCCAAACTTTCAAGTACATTTCACTGCATTATACATACCCACCTGAGTTTGAGTGTGTGTTAATGGTATAATCACTTACCTGCTAAGTTGAGGCTTTTATGAAACTTAGAGCTTAGTTACTTGAGGATAAGGGAATATTACTTTTGGGAAAAACCTGCATTTACCTAAGAGGGTTCAAGTACCTGCGAGGGAAACAGGGAAAGGTTAGTATTAAGTTACAATTACTCACTGGTTGGTTTAGGGCACAAGGAAAAACAAAACAAAACACACTAAGTCCTGTGAGCAATAGGTAAAGAGGAAGAAAGAAGGAAGAAAGAACTCAGGGCACTGCCTTAATCAGTATAACAGGGTCAGCTGCATTGCACTTATTTACCCGAACCTAACCTACATAATTTTATGCCAAGTGTGTAACTTTACATTCAGAATGTAACATAGGGACGCAATTCGTTTTTGTTAGATATCATACGAGTCCTTGTATGAAGATTAGTCTCAATAATAAGGGCTTCAACTGGTTGTAATAGCTACATTGTCATTGAAAATTGAAGATTTATCCTCTACAAAAAGGTGCCAACGGGTTATAAAATCTATTATATACCCAAAGTCTTGTTGTGAATTTATTTGGATTTAATTTGATAAATCAATTGTGACTGACCCTCACCTCAAACCTACAGTGAACTTCCCTTACCTGCCGCCCAGAGGGTTCTAACATGATGGAGCTCCTAAATTATTCATCCCCATCATTAAATATCTACGCACATCACATATTGGCTTCATGAAAACTTTATATGTGGAACCAAGACACTATTTATCAAGTGCCTGCCATTGAAACCAGTGCGACAAAGGCAACTGTATGCATTGTTGATGTCTTTACAGAATTCGTGTGGTTTCTCTGCTTACTAAAACATGAAAAGGCCTGTGTTCAATCCACATTACACTTCTAATCAATATATGTGCTGGTGGTGCGACTCGCTGGTGCTAATCATAGCTCGGCGGAGGCGTGGGGGTCTGAGCTGGAGCTGGGTTCACACACTGCCAGAGACATGAGAGCTGCACCACTAATATCTCATTATCATGGATCTGCTGATTACTTTGCCAGAGACCCACCCTGCATCGGCCTTTTCCCGCTCATTTGAATACATTTAAATACGGCGAGTGGAGGATGAGGAAGGCAAAGTGCTAATTTGATAGCTGAGGAGACAGGTTAAAGATGTTCCTGTGAATCCTGGCACTTTTTTTGCTTTTTTTTTTTTTTTTTTAACGACATTGGGCTCTCACTTATTTCCTGGTTCAGTAAAAAGGGATGAGGTGTGACCTATCACATATAGCCCAAGCTCCATCAGCCAGTGCTGTTTTAATCAGCAATGTCACCTCTCCAATCAGCCCCCGCCCAGACTCTCCCACTGCCTTTACTGATGTTTGCAAATTATTCAGCAAATATTCCCCCCATGGCATAGCTTTGGTTCTACAGAGGGAGAACTGATTACTGATTACAGCTGACTTGTTTTGCACATGTAAGCTTTTTTGTGTGTGTTATTTTGCCTGTGATCTAGTGTTCCTCTGTTTACATCGGCAGTGAAAAGATGGGCAACGTGGCACAGATGGTGCTTTATGCAGGATGATTCCTCAACAGACGTTATTTGAATGGTTATTCAATGTTAAATGTGATAAGTGCTGGGGGGGGGGGGGGGGGGGGTTGGGCAATAGAGGTGGAGCAAAGCAGGAGTTTGTTTCTGCTACATGTGCTTTGCATATTAATCAAGAACAGAGCACAGCGGAGCCACTTATTCACATAGGCGCAGTGGGATGTATGTATCCACACCCCCACACATGGACACACAAAGGGGCTACACGCCTGAAGAAATGGCCAACAGCGCTCTGATTGGCTTAGTGTCTGTTTTGTGGTTCTTTGGCTGACTGAGCAACAGCATCTAGCTTTATTAAATCTGTACATTTCCCCTGAGAACACCTAAATTACATTGTATATATTAACACAGCACATGACGCAGCAGGCCACCAAGATGAGGTTGTTTTGTACTGTGGGTCAGTGTCATCCAGTGTTTGATGCAAGATGTTGCAGTAAAGCATTGGTGTTTTGACCTTGGAGACATTTTCTTTTTTTTTCACATGAACATGAAACTGAATCTTTCTTGTTCTGTTCCACAGTAACGTAACCTTATACAGCGATTTGTATGATATCCTACAAATTAGCAACCCACGAATGGCATCACGGCCTTAACATTAAGTTATGTAATTAACATAAAAGTATAAAGGTTAGGTTTAGACAAACAAACTCACTAGGGTTTGAAATGTGGTGAGGACATACCTTAAAATGACTCAAAGTTTAGTCTAAGTTTACACGGTTCTGAGCACCTGTCTCCTGGGGGAGAGTTCTGGGGGAAAGTCCTGTGTTTTGTGACCAGTCCACCCCAACCTGCCTCCTAATTGGACAGCTTGGAAAGTCTTTCTTCTTTTTTTTGTTTTCTTTATTAAGACAAATATGATACACAACATGTTGCAACACACAGCACAGTATACATATACATATCTGGGGGTCACATAGTCATGGTTAGGCCTCCCTCTGGCAACAAAATCACACTCACTATTAGCATGTTAACTAACTCCCCTAAACAAGTACCATCACTTATACTTTGCATACACACACCCACACACATCTCCACAAATGATGTAATACATGAAACAGGCAAATACATGTTCACACCAACCCACAGGCATAACTGTACACACAAATTTGCATTAAATAGGAGTAAGTACAGAGGTAGATGAGTGGGCAGAACAAGTAACAGCACAAAAGTTCAGGTAAATAAATTATAAATAAATAAATATCAATAGTTATAATGATTGCAACAGTAATGAAATATTCATATAAATATATGTTAAATAATTCTTCATCAGCGTAATGTGGTCTATTTCCATCCTTTCCCAAGGCTTAGTTGTTCCCATCCCTTTATGAATGAAAAGGTTTGTAGTTTTGTTTTAGATGTTAATCTTTTTATCATCCAGTGTGTTTTAGGATAAGTTTTAAATTCTGACATATTAAGCTGTGTGGTTAATTTCTGTTTTTATTATAAATGCTTTGCCAAACAATATTACATTATTACAATATTACTGATCTCTGATTTGCAAGTTTGTTACTGTTTGTGAGTTGATTGTATATTTATCATTGTAGATCATTATCCCATACGTGCCAACTCTCCCGATTCACGCGGGAGACTCCCGATTTTTAACCCTAACAGAGATGGATAGAGAAAGAGAGACAGGGCCACACTGCCCGCGGAAGTGCTGCGAAGCGTAGCGCACTGAAATTCTTGCGCGAGCCGGAGCACTTCCGTTCACATCAGACCCGCATTTCTCCACGCTGGTCGACAAGCGGTTCTGCTCCCAGCTGTTGTCTCCATCACCCGGCTTGATACATTCGCTCGCGGCTCGCGCAGAAAATAGACCAGACACCGAAACGATGGAGCTGTGCGGCGCGGTGCAGCCGGTGTGGATGACACAATCGGTTAACACGTGCGCCGAAAGGAAACTGGCTTCGCTTCGAGGCGCTTCGAGGCTATTCGCAGCGCTTTCGCGGGCGGTGTGGCCTTGGTGTGACACTCCTCCGAGGGTGGCACAGTCAGTGGCACACACTTTTTAATTTGATGTGCAATAAATACTGCATACTAAATGCATTGCAGTGTAACCGTCTTATTATTTAGCCTTCTGGTACTCATTTCAACAATTAAAACTGCTAATTTTTTCATTGTCCTCAATGGTAAACAGAATCATTTATTGAATATCAAAGAAACAACATTTTCAGAACAAGTTTCCTTCATCAGGTTTAAAATACAAGGCAAGAAATGACAATAATTATACGCACACCCTGCAAAGGAACCTTGTTCCTTGGGCCGATACACAGATGAAAAAAATCTCCCTATTTTTCACACCCCAATGTTGGCAAGTATGTTATCCACCTTTGGACTCAATACCAAAATGACGGGACAATACTACATTAACTACAGGATAAATTCCTCTTCGTCATTGCAAAAGCTACACAAACAAGTTCATTCAAGGCCCAAAATAGATAGCAACTTTTTAGGGGGTAAAGATGTATAGTATCTGTAGTTCTATTATGCTTTTGGATACATCTAAGGTAGTGTTTTTAATAACATTAAATACATCTTTCCGTTGAATTAGTATATTAATAGATTCTTCCCACTTAATTGGAGAACACTGGATTTCTGCACCTCCTCTTGGCTCTATTTTCCAGCTTTAAAAAAAATCTAGCCCATGACAGAAGATATTTTAAGAAAGCGCAGATCACAGCTAGAAAGTTTGAAAAAATAATATTAGAAACGAGCCTGAGTGCATCCTATGGACATGGAAGTGTTGTTTGGGGATGTCATTAAAATCATTTAAATTAATTTGCACATAAATGTAACTTATTGCCAATGGAAACTGTGTAATCTGTCTTACTCGTATTGCATTGCTATGGGGATTTTGTTTTCTCAGTTTGGGGTTTTCTTTGTTGCATTTATTCAGTTAGTTATGTTTCCTTTTTTATTTTGTTATATTCTCCATTTGTGTCGTGTGGTTTCACTTCCCACTTTGTTTCACCTGTCCTTCACTAGTTCTGCAGGCTCCTCACCCCTTGCTCACTTGTTCGCACTTCCCAGTGAATCGCAGCCTACATATACCTGCCCAGTTCTTTCATTCTATGTCTTTTTTTTTTTTTTTTTATCTGTGTCTCCTCCGATGATTTGTTTGTGATGTTTCCTCCTTGTGGTATGTTTTTTTTCCCCTAGAGTTTAGTCTAAACTACCCCTTCCTGTACTTCTATATTTTGAGGTGTGACATGTTGATTCCCTTTGCTGTACCTAATTTTAGTCTGTGCATCCACTCTCTGATGCAGACTGGAAAAAAACAGCCTCCTTCCTTTGGAAATATGGGTTCGTCTGTGCTGGCCCACCAGAGTCCATTTTGGCAGCCTGTCTTCTCTATGGGTTTGCCTTACAGGTGATCCTCAGTTGCAGCAGGTGAGGCTGACACTGCTCCATGTCCACCGGCCCCTGTCCCCGCTCCATGGTGTGGTGAAAGCTCCCTTTAATGACTTGGTGCCAAGCTGAGAGGACTCCATATTACAATTCAGTTATTGTCCACACAGACAATTTTCCTTCTTATGTACATCAGTGTTCGAGTGGCCAGAGCCTTGACTGGCTTAATGGTTGTTGGTCTGTCAGCCTCCCATGGTGAAGTAGGGCAACCAAGTGGTGGGTAAAAGCCTCCAGTCATTCTCTTTATTTGTTTAAAAGATAGTTCAAATCAAATAAAGGTAGTAAGGGTCCTTGTTTTACAGTTTTGTCTGTTAAGGAAGGCAGGTTGTGTCCTTGTTCAGTCAGCAATGTCCCCAATGTTTTGCCAGCATATTGAATCTCTTAGAGAAAGGTAAATTGCACAGGTGAGCAGTGAGCTGTTGGTGAAGAAGTAGTTTCTTCAGTCAGCTGCCATTCTGATTGGTCCTAGCACTTAAAGGTCCCACCCCTTAAAAGACACTGACTTAAAAGCAATAAAATGATATAAGCCTACTATTCACTTATAATATCACTCAGGGTCCTAATTTGTTTTAACGACTGCCATCTCTTAAAGGGTAACAAAAATGTCTGGTTTGTATTCGTTAATCTCAGCATCTAGGGGAAAAAGTAAAGTGTGGCTGCTCGCTAACATGCTCATTGTTCACATTTGCGACTGTGTTGGTACCGCTGGAGATATAATCCAACAACTCCTTCCATAGGCCAAAACGTTGCAAGGTCACTCAACACTTTGTCCAACTATGTAGTCAAATGCATCCCAGACCACCTCGGCAAGTGGTTTGCTTGATTGGATCACATTGTGTCATGGTGGTTATTCACACTTCTATTTAGCACTGTCGACTTGTAGGCCTAATGGGATCACTCAAGACACATGTTGATACCAAGTCTATTTAAAGGGGAAGAATCTAAAAGTGCGATAAGTGGTGGTTGGGGATTCAAATAGTCAATATCCAAAGTTTCCATACATTCCAGGCACTTCCAGGCATTTCATCCACGATTGCTATACTCCTTTGCACGCTCACAATGCTTATTATTTTCCTTTTCTGGAGGGGAATCCTCCCCTCATCATCCCCACTATTGCTGCTACGATTTCTCAAGGGATTGATTCACTCAGCCGGTTCTCATCCGCCTAGCGTCAAATAT
Source organism: Epinephelus fuscoguttatus (assembly GCF_011397635.1). NCBI lineage: Eukaryota > Metazoa > Chordata > Actinopteri > Perciformes > Serranidae > Epinephelus > Epinephelus fuscoguttatus. The sequence continues at coordinate 36,569,645 of NC_064762.1, forward strand.
AGCAGCTTGGTCAGTGGCTGTCGGCATCTGAATCCCATGCACAGACACCCTTTAGTGTCTGTGTCAGAGATACCGGGCTCTCAACTTACTCCACTGTTAACCCATCTGCAGCAATGATGTAGTATAAAAAACGGCAAAGTCCAAGTAGGGCTGGTGGGAGGCTGGGGTGAAGAATTAGTCAAACAAATGTACCCAGGAGACAAACGTTTATGCCCTGTATGAAATGTGTTTTTACATGTCACATGACATATGTATCACTTTGTACTTACTTAGTAAAGTTATATAACAAACACACTTATTTTAACCCAAATTGTAATCTTTTACCTTATTATTTTATCTTATACCTGAAGTACTTTTGGTGACGAAACCTACATTTTCTGTGAACACAGAAGTTTATTTCGAAAAGACTATGCATGAAACCAGAAATTGACTTACTGTCCCAAACTGTCCCAAACTGAGGCTAGAGGGGTACCAAGGGCCTTACAGTTTCAAGTGTAGGGCCACAGAACCTGCACCATTTTTGACAAGTTGGGAGTGAGAATGTTGTTACTACGGTCTAGTAAAATAAAGGAGGCCCGAACTAGTGCCCTGAATCAATGGCAGATAGGGTGGCTAGCTACCCCATAACATCAAGACTTTGACTCTTAATACCATCCATTAATCATGTGTTAATGGATAATTCTGGTTATTTGAGCCCTGTTTTAATAGTTTTGGCCATGATAGCTGTGCACTTAACCAGAGTAAGATATCTGTGAACACAGTGACATTGCTACAAGTGCCAATTTCACAAAATGACAATTTAACAATTTAATCAGAATTTAATCAGAATTTTAGTGACAATCTCCCATTTACATTTGACAGTTAGGGTATTTTTTTCACACTTGACAGTTACTTTTTCTCCCAAACAACTAATCTGGGGTTTTGTTCAAAACCTGTGTGATCATCTTCTTGCCCCTTTGGAGTTACTACCTGTCATGTTTCCTTTTAGTCATGTCACTTCATATCCAGATTTCAACAAATAATGTCAGAATAATGTTGTTAAGTATAATTGTTATTAATACTGATAGAAATTAAGCACAAACTAAAAAAAAGACCAGGGTTGTTATACAAATTAAGATTCAGTACCCAGCAAATCTCTGACACCAGTAGAGACCTATTCAGAGGGTGTCAACCTCTCTCTGCAAATACAAATTAAAGTCCAAAAGACATTATGCTGTCAAAGCTAATAAAGCTAATGAAGCTAAAGCAATTCTTCTAATATGTGTCTTGGTGGCCACTTTGAAAACGGTTCTTCCATTAAGAAGATATTAAGGCTTAGAAGTACAATTTGGGATTTGTGGACCTTGATTGGCAGGTCCTTTGACAATCTGCCCAGATCAAATTTAATTTGATCCACCCACCTGTGTTCCACCTCATTACCTATATGCAGATTTCCATTGCTCCAACAGCTTCATGTATAAAACCAAACTTGATGGTTGAAGTCATGTTCTCATAAACCAGTGAGGTTTGTCGATACTGCATAGAGAAAAGATAAGGGTAAATAATGGTAGAATTTAATATTCAGTTTGAACTATGAAAGCTGAGTCAACCTTCTTGTAATAGAACAGTACAGCGACTGTCTGTCATGTCAAACTAGTCCATCGCAGGGGCTCACCTTATTCCTCTAGCTTACACAATTTGCATATGGATAAGTATTTGCAAGTCTATCATTATCCATTAACCCCACTCCAAACAGAGGCAAATAGCACGGTATATTACAAAACGCTTATAAAATGTTCACATTTCAAGCTCCCACAGAATATGACATGAGAAGGATGTCCCTGCTAAGTCCTTTGGACTCTCCTTTGATAAAAGGCTCCATATAAATAAATTAACTTGAACTGAATGCTGAATTATCATGGTACATAAAACCCCATTGCATTCCTCACGTATGAAATGACTACCATAACCACTAAAAAAAAACCAAAAGCTGCCTTGTTGACAGTTACACTTACAGGAATTAGTATAAATGATCTCAGTGGTATCTGAGTTAGCTGTATGGGTAAATACTTTTTTTTTATTTATTTTTTTAATGAAAGCTCTTTGGAATTGCATATATTCTGTAAACGATATGTTCCACATTACACCAATTTGATTATTTTCCATCAATCCACTAGTGTCTTTGTGGATATATTGTATCTTTTGTAAAACAAATGAAGTAAGAACTAATTCAGTTACTGTGACATAGATTAAAAATAACAGATTTTCTTGTGTCATTCCTGCCATTTTATGATGAAAGTTAGAGAAAGGAAAAATCATGGTGAGCAACTCAAAGATGCTGCATCCCATCACAGGTGTTGAAACACCAGTAAGCATGCGGAATCGCAACAGGAGTCGCTAGCATGATCATAGTTGTCACTCATACGACTGTGTCCCAAAAGATTCCATGTTGTGTAGGCAGGATGTTTTGCTGGATGCCTCATAGATGTTTCAAAATGTGACATTTGCTTGTGATTTAGATCAAGAGGCGCCACAGGGACTGAAGTAATTACTTTGCTCTGAAAGCTGTGCTGCTATTCCCACCTCTGTTCAGTATGTATGATTATTTAGAAGGGGATGGCAAACAAGATAATAAATGGACGGATTCAAAATGGATTGCATGTCTGAAGGTAAAATTGGCCCAATAAAGAGTGTAGTACGTCTTTGATTTCTTAGAAGCATTGGAGCTCTCAGCTGAGATGTACAGCACTTGGAACTATGTGATGAAGGTAAGTGACCATTGAGACTAACGGATTCTGAAACACTTGAGTTACAAATAATTGTGCTATGGGAATTTACTACACGATTTTCAACAATCACAGCTTCACTGCATCTTTTAGCCACTTGGGGGCAGGAGAACAAGCTGAAAACACAACATTAGAGGTAATATCATCTTTGAATGTTGTTGAATGTGTGTAGTGGGTGAATGTCTTAGAAAACAGGTAATTATTCACATTCAGCAGATAGATAGATCCAGCAGACGGAGCAACATTAACATTCACTTGGAGAAGTGGCCAATAGTCACTCTCTTTTAGCTCTGTTTTGGTCTCCACCAACTCCTGAAAAAAATATCTGACTCTTATGCTTCTAAGTGCTCCACTGTGTTCACCAGCTGTTTGCTTACTTTGCCTTTCTGCAGAGCTTCATCATCGAAAAACAAGTGCAAACTGCTGCAAATGGGTTGGGTTCAAAGTCAAGAGGATTTATTCTCTGGGTAGCATGAATGTATGTAACAAAAAAAAAAAAAAAAAAAAATCTCAATCCATCCAGTAGTTATTTCAGTCTGAACCAAAATGGTGAACCAGCTGCCAAACCAACATTGCCATTGTTAAAGCCACAACGCTAGTATTGTTAAAAATTTGCTAACTTTTACAATGATGGTCTTTGTTTCTGGCCAGGTGGCCCACCTCTCTCAAAAAACATTGCAAGAAACTCTGATGCTAAATATCTCATGCTGTTCATGTAGTCTTTGGGGTATACAGTTGCTATTTGTGAACAGTAATGAGGCTGCCACCTAAGACTGTAGTGTCTCTTCCTTCTCAGCAAGCATAAGGCAATAACAGATCTCTGACTTGATTTTTGTGGGTGTTTTTATAACTTAAGTGAGTTGCAAATTTTGAAAGCTAAACCTAATTAGATTTGGTAGTCTGGCATTTTGACCATCGCCATTTTGGCATTTGAAACAATTCAGATCTGATCCGGGGATTTGATACCTGTCAGTGATTCAATTCAGTTATATTGAAACCCAATCCTTGCTGAGGACCAGGCCAATGAGAGCAGAATGTATGGGTCAAAAACCAAAACAGTGTTCTAAAAGAACTTAAAAAGCTTCATTCCGCTAAATTGAAATGCAAAGTAATGTGATTATTCTCTTTGGGTTTCTCACTGCAAGTGACACTATTTAAATCATGCATTCTCATTTGATCAGTGAATCAAAAAAAAGACTTTGTGCAACTTTAAGAATTAAAGGTTTGTGAGATACATTGCTTTTACAACCTCCCGGTTGTAAAAACCAAGGTTGTTGCACCTTCACTTTGTTCTACATCTTCCACTGATGGAGCAACTCACATGAAAGCCAAGGTGTGTAGCCTCCAGAACGGAAATGAAGCCAAAAACTGCAGTTCTTCTAATGGCCACTTGAGGCTGGATCCAATTCCAAATGTGAGTTAATCCTCATGGACCCCAATGTTAAAATGCTAAACTTTAAAGCAGAAAAAACATGTTTATGACCTGGTACAAAAAACAGCTTAGATCTCCATAACAAATTTCCCAAATCATGACAACCTTTTAGGGGGTTGAACTTTTATATAACTCACCTGTTAAAATGTAAAGGCTCTGGGTGAGAATAGATACCATCCACTGATGTGTGGCTACCACAGCGACAATGCAAGTTAGGTAATGTAACAGTGGCAAAACCCAAGAGTCACAGTAGTTGTAACCGTAGCCGTCACAATTTCAGCGTATTTCTAAGTTTGAAAGGAATGTTAATTGTTTTAAAAAAAAATTGATCACCTAAAAAATGTCTTGTTAAGTCTTTTTGTACTAAAAGATCCTCTAAAGAGTATGATGTTACAGCTTTTCTGGGAAGTTACTTTTTTTTATGGTTTTAAGCCTGTTTTTTGCTGGCAAAAGTTAGCATTAGAACAGTTAGCCATAGCTGTAAATGCATCATGCTAACCAAACCAGCAACTAGCACTAGGGTTAGCTCCACCCTCTCATCGAAATATGCTCACTTCTGGCTCCAAAAATTCAAGATGGCAATGGCCAAAATGTCAAATTTGAGGCTTCAGAGTTGGAATTCACAAATCAATGAATGATGTCAAGTTGGCTATATCCAGTCTCTGGTCAGAACAAAGATAGGCATTTACTAAACACTAATTTGTCCATGTGTCCTGTTGATATTCTACTGTATAATGACATATTGCTTTCTCCATTCAGTGTAGGTTTTACAGATAACTTTGTTTAGTACACATGGAAAGTTTCTGCCTTCAGGCATTCACATTAATAATGCATTGATGGCTGGAACTGTGAATTTGAGCACTGGAACAAATGTTTTCTGGAGTGACAAGAGCACCTTTTTGTGTTAAAGGAAATGATCCCTCCTGATGGCACTGGTCTCTCCCTTCATCTCCAGTTATCCCTTTTCTGAGCCAATCATTTTAATGTAATAATTCTAGTCACGCATAGAAATGAGCCATGTCCTCTTCTCTAGTGAATATTTATGGCGCAATGCAAAGCAGTCGACTGCCTTCTCCCTCCAGGCCAGACAATTTGGACTTCATCAATATGTATTTCCAAGGACTTCTGGAAAAGGCACTTCAAAGGAACTTCATCAAGGATTCCTTTTGTCTTTTCAGCCGGTCTTACAACTGAGTCCACATACCCTCTTCCCTCTCTTGGCTTGACGTACATCAATAAATTATTCCTCTCAGGGTTAGCATGATGTCTCACTCAGAGAATTTTCCTCACTCTGCATTGGGGAAGAAAATGGCTCCGTGACATCCATCCAGACAGTGTTTTTATGTCAGTATAAATGCATGAAGATGTAATGATGTCTGGAAAAAAGTGTTGGAAAATGAGCTGGAATATTTGAGCATAAGTCAAGTGGAGATACAATTTATCTGCTGTTAGGGTGTCTTGGTAAAACTATTGTGTCACATTTACTAACTGAGCCAAACACTAGCTATTGGGACAGCAACTTTTCTTTTACCCAGGAGGCAGTGCAGTGGGAGATGTAAGGGGACGGGATCCGCTTGTTTACACAAATAATTGCAGGGATCCCTGAGTCAACAAAAGATTTTAGGAAATATCTCTTAAACCCACATCTTTTCTCCCCCGCTGTAGAAACAAACAGTCTGCCACTTACAGTACATTTGCAGTGCAAAGGTGGTCCTGAAAGCAGTGTTAAGAAGCCTTGTTCACTCTTCCCTGCAATTACAGTTCAGAGTTTCCTCTGTGTTTTGTAGCCAGTTTTCTTCCTGTTGGAGGAAAATCTCACTGCTTTCGTGTCAGTGAAGAATGGTTAAAATGCTGGGCTTGGAGAATTTATTATTATGTAACCCCTGAAACAAATAAGAGTCTCTTATTTTCAAATGAAAAATTGAATCTGTACAAAATAAAATGCACCCTTTGTCTTTTTGCTGCTATAGCCCAACCTTGTCAAGCATGATCAGTACCTATTGTTGGCTGATCACAGATCAGTGCATCCTCAAACAAAAGTTTGTATCATATGTGATGAAAAGTAATGCACATGGATTGTCTGATACCTCATTAAACAGCGCCCCAACCAGTTGGGTTTAGGAAGCAATCATGGATGGGCGTCATTACGTTACGACCTAATGTAACTTAAAATAACTCAACTCTGACTTTTAATTTTTCATCAGACATGAGCCGTGATCTCCTGGGTCAAAGTCCTGGTTTTGGTTTGCTCATCCATCACTACTCAAGCCTCCACCCCAAGCAGACTGTTGCCGACAGACATGACACACTACACAATGGTACTCACCAATTACCCCCGGTCGTCTTTCACGACGTGTAATGTTATCGGGTTATTCTTGTCCTATTTTTATTACTTTTACTATAATTTGAGTCACTGTGTCTGTTCATGTGCCAGCCGACATGTTGCTGTAGTCACCTGAAAGCCTCAGCAGATGGCAGGAGCTACATTTGAAGTACTGTACGTAACCATTCAAGCTACTGTATCTTCCACAACAAGTTCCTACAAATGTTTCAGAATAAAAGCCTATTTAGAAAATGGAGGGATTCTCTCAGCCGAGGTTATAAGGGGCTTTTAATTTGAAACAAATTCAGGAAGTGTTGAGTTTGAAATGACAGCGCGATGTGTTAATTTTATGAAGACAATGGGAGCAGATAAAAAGTAAATATATAAACACACAGAGGGATTAATAAATAAGGGACCGTCTATAATGTAGTTTGTTTCACATGAAGCTGGGAGCCTCTGCAGTTGTGGTGAGTAAAAGCCCCGCTGCTATTTGTTAATGTTATTACTTTATGTCCGACCATGAGGATGTACCAGTTTGCTAGCTTGATGCTAATGACAGTAAGGTTAACTCAGCGGGTTGACAAAGTGCCTCTGCTGTTTCACACCATAATTTCCCCCTTTTACTCTGTGTGGTAACATCCCTAGAGGAAATATTAAAAACGCTGGGGTGTTGTTGTCATACAGTTGTCTACGGCAGCAGATCGTTCTGTGTTTCTACTGGTCAAAGTGACGGCTGTAATGGGAGAATTGGATCTCAGTGAAGGGCAAGTGGTCCATAACTTTAGTTTTGGAGACAAAAAAATGTAGGCTTAGCGCCCTGTGGTCCATTGCCCAATAGGAAATGTAGAATACTCAAAAGTACTTTAAAAGTGCTTGAGTTACTTTTCTCAGGGAGTAACTTTGTAAAGTAACTGGTTACTTTTCAAAAAAGTAACTTTGTAAAGTATTTTCATTACTTTTAAAGTAACCCTTACCCAACTCTGAGAATAGGTTCCACATGACCTTTTACAGTCACATGATGTGAAAGAGATTTTTTTGGTTCCAGACTTAAGTTTAATGAATATCCACCCCATGTGCCAGACAACAGCAAGTTTCCTCTGAGGAAAATTCTCTGCAGTGTTTCCAAACTGTCAGTAAACTGCGATAAAATGGGGCGAATGTACTGAATGTAGTAAGCCATGATTATCACAGCTTTTACAGTACCTACTTATAATAATGCCTTCTTTCGGATCCCACCCCGTGCCCAAGTGTGCCATAGATGTGCCAAGGGAGCCTGACCACAGAACTCTTTGCTGTGTTATGAAACACCGCCAGTCAGCAGGATGGCACCTGTTGTGGCAGTATGATACGCCACAGGATGGCGTCATTTTGAAATGCCACCAGAAATAATCTAATATAAGGAGCGGGAAAGTCTGTATAGTCCTTGCCTAAACCTAACCATGTGCTTTTGTTGCTTTTGAGGACTGTAGCAATTTTTTAATGTATTTTGTGAATAAGGTTGCCAGTGTCAAGGCCAGTATAACACCCTCCTCCTCCTCCCTTCCTGATCCTTCCAAACAACAGTCAATTATTGACAATTTCTCACCTGTCTCCTTACAAGACTTAGCAGATCTTGTGTGCACTATGAAGATCTCTTCTAGTCCACTGGATATCCTGCCCACAACTTTGCTGAAAAATGTTTTCAGCACTATTGGTCCATCTCTGCTCTCCATAATCAATAGCTCACTGGTTTCTGGTCGTGTCCCGTCCCATTTCAAGCAAGCGGTTGTTCAGCCGCTTCTCAAAAAGCCCAATCTGGACCCTGATGTTCTTAGTAACTACTGGCCCATTTCCAAGCTGCCCTTTGTATCTAAGATTCTAGAAAAAGCAGTTGCAAACCAGTTAGTGACAGTGTTGAACAGTTACAATATCTTAGATAAATTTCAGTCCGGTTATCGTCAGTTACATTCCACAGAAACTGCTCTTCTCAGGGTCTCCAATGACATCATGATGGCCTCCGATGCCGGTAAATCCACTATCCTGGTTCTGCTTGATTTCAGTGCAGCCTTTGACACTGTTGATCACCACATCCTTTTAGACAGGCTGAGGGACAGGGTAGGAATCTCAGGGACCGCTCTTCATTGGTTTAAATCCTATCTGTCTGATCGATCCTTTTCTGTGGCTGTTGGCCCTCATAAATCAGAGTTTGCCCCCTTTCTTGTGGGTGCCCCAAGGTTCAGTGCTTGGGCCGATCCTCTTTACGCTATACATGCTCCCTCTCAGAGATGTCATCAGCAATTTTGAAGGTATCTCATACCATATGTATGCAGATGACCTCCAGTTATATTTTTCTTTTAACCCTGATAGGACCGATGGAACTGACTCACTGTATGATTGTATGAATGTAATTAAGGACTGGATGTCTTCTAACTCTCTTCAGTTGAATGCAGCTAAAACTGAGATTTTAATTATTGCACCTGACACCTCAGCATCTAAAGTGGCCAGCTGCTTAGGGTCCCTCAGTGCAAATGTGCACCCCAAGTTGAGAAACCTTGGGGTCACATTTGATCAGGCCATGCTCTTCGATGACCACATCAAAACTGTCACTCGCTCCTGCTTTTTCCACCTCAAAAACATTTCCAAACTCAGATCCATGTTAACTTATTCCGAGCTAGAAATGATCATCCATGCTTTTATTTCCTCACGTCTGGATTACTGTAATTCTCTTTTCACCTGTCTCAATAAAACTTCATTAGACCGCCTCCAACTGGTCCAGAACGCTGCCGCCAGGATTCTGTCCAGATCTCATAAGTTCACTCACATCACTCCAGTCCTGGCATCCCTGCACTGGCTCCCTGTTAATTTCAGGATCCAGCACAAGAGTCTAACCATCACTTACAGAGCCCTCCATGGTCAAGCACCTGCATACTTGACGGATCTGGTGTCCTTTCACTGTCCTGTCAGGTCACTGCGGTCCGCTGAAGGCCACCTACTTACTGTCCCTCACACAAGATTAAAGACGAAAGGTGATAGAGCCTTTAAGGCTGTTGCACCTAAATGGTGGAATGCACTACCTCATGAGCTGAGAGAGGCCTCTTCCATGGACATTTTTAAAAAGCAGTTAAAAACACATCTGTTTAGGCTTGCGTTCCATTAATTGTCCATTGTATCATCTCTGTATTTCGCTGCACTTTACTTTTTATTTGTTTTTGTGTATTTTGCATTGTTTCTGTTATTGTATTTTTTGTATTTTATCTTGTGAAGCACTTTGTGAGTCCTCTCTGTGAGAAGTGCTATATAAATAATTTACTTACTTTCTTACTTACTTTTGTTGACATCATGTTTTGTTGATGTTACAACATTGGTTGTGGCGTCCCAGAACCTCAACAGCAGACGTAGCGCCTAATATGTACACATAAAAGTCCACTGGCAAAGCGGTGATATGTGATAATTTGGGATGAGAATGTGTTGGTTATTATTGTGCACATTCAATCCTAAAAGCAGATGTGCTGCACTGCAAAAGAGATTCTAACAACTTTATTATAACAAGTTTTACAACTTTCTGAAAGGCATGGACACTTTAGAGCTACTAATAGAACATGATGAGTAAAATATTAAGTATTACTCTTTGGTTAGCAGATGCGATTGACACAAATCAAATGCCTGCTGTATATTGCACTTCAAAGCTAATTCATTGCTTGAAAGGACCTTTTTTTATCAAGCTGTAACATTCTCTGCCATTTTATCATTACTTTAATTTAATCGTGTTACCCTTTGGGCTGGTGAATAATAAAAAACTATAGATCCTTTAAAAAAAAGAAACTTTTCTTTGACTTTAAAGAATTCAAGTTTTCTTTTAAGGTCTTTTTTGTGCTATTGTGTTAGACTGTAGCTAAAACAGCCCTGTGGACTCTAAAAGCGAGGGATTGCAGGATGCGCAGAAGGTCATCTAACTTTATAGTACCCTGGAAACTTAATAATGCATCAGCCAGCAGAATGTCTGATTGATTGTAGCAAACTGGGAAGCTCTCCCACCGCGTCTCTCCCAGGGCCCAAGCCAGAGGGATGCTTCCTAACAGCACCTGCAACTCTGCCCTAGGCTGAGCAGGAGATGCATAATACAGTCATCATTTTTTTTTTCCTTTGGCATCAAACAGGAAGCTCCAAAGGCCATAGAGGATTTAGGTTTTGCTGCCTTCTCTCATATGTGGACTACTCCCCTATCCCCAACTGCCTCTTTGCTGTGTGGCAGCATACCGTAAAGTTTGAAGATAAAAACACAAGGACTGAATTTCATATGGTACACTATGTTTTTTTAGAACAAAGATATTTGCTCGGAGCAGCTTTGTTGCTCAGCATATGCCAAGCACATTCAAAAAAACTTACTGAAACGGTAATGTGTCAATTAGAAACATTAATTTCTGAGGTCAATTCAACTTTCTAATACACAAACTTTGGCCCTTAGCATCATATGTCGTCAATTAGACAACTGGTCAATTGGCCATTACAGTTTTTTATGGATAATGGACAGTCTTCAGAGGATGATTCTTACTGATTTCAGGGACCTTCTTGACCCTTCATCATCAGATCAAAACTTACCTTGAGTTTAGTCTCTTCTCTGCTTGTGTAGTCTGTCCTTTCCCAGGTCTCCATGGTGGAGAGGAGGTTGCATGGCTTAGGTCCTATCTTGCCTGATATCAGACAGAATTATCATCTCATTACAGTCCCTTTCTATCTACATCCTGTTATTGTGTGCACTTTAACCAGTTTCTGTAGAGAAGGGGGCTTCAATTTTCCCTAAAAAATCACTAGAGACCAATGTGTTTGAATCTGGCATGATTTTAAGTCCACGTTAATGCACAATCATACCAACATACTGGTTTTGTTGTGCTTTTAGGAGCAGAGCAGACCGCAGTATAACAAATTAGAATTCTAGGCAATACTGACAGGATGAGTAGATTTACGAAAAGCAATGCACCCAAATTCATACATATTTTGCACATATATTAAAAGACTGTGATCATGTGACTCAGTCTCAAGCACTTGTAAGAAAACAACAACAACAACAAAAAAGGACTTTCATGCGGTAATTTCCCGTGAAGTCAAGTGTTCTGATCTGTGTGAACTTTGAGTCATTTTGAGGTATGTCCTCACTGTGTTTATTTTCTTCAACCTAACCACAGTAACTTTACGTTAATAACATAACTGTACATCAAGGACATAACATCATTTGTGGAGCGCGCATTTGTAGGATATCATACGAGCTATTGTGCATGCATTTTTTTGTAGGATATCATACAAACCATTCAATGACAATATGTTACAAAAAAAATATTGAAATGTAAATGTCATATTTTGTTTTCTCAAAAGCATTGAACCTTTTAGATTCCTAAATGTGTTATTCAGATATTTGCCCTTATTTTTTTTTGTTTTTTTTTTTAATCCTACCCTGCTGTTCCCTTAAAAAGATAACGATGTGAATATTCTTCTGTTGGCCCACATAATCATGAGACAGTAATTTCAGTATAACCCACATATTTGGGAAGCCTGCGATCACGTGACCAATGTGCTGACTGAAGTGAAGAAATAAGTAGTCCCCATAAGGAGGTAAGTTAGGGTGGTGGATGGGTCACAAAACACTGGACTTTACTCCAGGACACTGGTGTTGAGAAGTGTGTAAAACCAAGTAACCAGTAACCAGTAACCTAACCAAAGTAAGTGTACTCATCTAAACTTAAAGACACCTAACCATGTTTCTTTTTCTAAACCTAATCAAGGTAACATTACTTGCCTAAACCTAACCTCCGTAACTTTATGTTAAGTACATAACTTTATGTTACGTATGTAATATCATTTGTGAGGCACTAGTTGGTTAGACATCATACAAACTGTTATATGAGGATACATGGTCATTGGAAATCCTTGATTTGCAATAACAATCGCCCCGATTATTATCACATGGATTCAGATCAGGTGTCAGATTTATCAGCTTAACGTCCATTGTGAATTCTACCCCAGCATAGTATAAAGAAAATAGGTTTCAAGTTTAGTAATGGTGTTTACCAAATTACCAATACCAATCACCAATTCCAACCCTTTCTATTAAAAACAAATTAACACTGGATTTTTTTTGCCTCTCTTTAGGTGTTGGGAGTAAAAATGAGTCTGAAGACAGATGAACAAGCAGGATGTGGGCTTTACAGGCTGAATTTTTTTCCTTGGCAAACAGACTTTAAGGCATTCTACAAACGATGCACAGACTTTAAGGCATTCTACTGACTCACATGGCTTGGAAAATAGTGCATATAGCTGCGGTAAATGGGGGAAAAAACAACAAACCCCGACACACACACACACACACACACACACACACACACACACACTATGTGAATAATGTCTGGCTCCACCCCTAATGAAAATTCGCTCTGGGTTGAGCAGTTTGAGAACAAGATACTACTGCCTGAGTTGAAAATGTTTCAACTTTAGTAAAACATTTGCCCTTCTCCTGAAGCTTATGACTCCAGTGTATGAACAATCAAGGGAAAAGTGAAACAGAAGACAGATAAAGGGGTACTAGTTGTAACCTACAGCTGGAACATCATTTGCTGTTTGTGATGGAGAAAATATACTGCAGCAATTTAGTAGCCAAATTCCTATGTATACAATGAAGCAAGAATGTGCTCCATATTCTATCTGAACCCACCTTAACAGGCCAGTTGCATCACCAAAAATACCCTTTGCATACAAAATACTGCATTTCTCCCTTTAGACAAGCTGTACATTTTCAGTTCCCCATCAGCGAGCTTCTGAGAATGTAGTGTTGTGATTGTTCTGTCCAACAGTGTGTTTGACAGGGGGAAAGGTGAGCAGGTTCAACAAGAGCGCGACAGAGGCCATTTGACTGATGACAGTTGATGACTGCAGGCCCAGACAGCTAACAGATAATGAGTTAAGTAAAGCTATTTGACATCTGTCTGGAAATATGAAAGATGGTGTTTAGTATGCAGGCGGCAACTTTTTTTTTCTTCAGCACTTTGTATAAAACGTGACAAAGTTTTACTTTCATTACAACAATAAAACAGCAAAGACTCAGCACAAAACAGATGTGTATCGACAGCATAATTCACAGTGCAGTGAATTATTCTATTATAATTCAGTTGAAGTGGCTCACACCTGGTTCTCAGTTCTATTTATTTATTTATTTAGAATGGTGAGACATTACATCGAACAACAGATATATCTGATATATGGTTTTTTTTTTTCTTTTTTCTTGGCAACCTGAATTCTAAAAGATGTATTTGTCAATAGTTTATCTGTATGAAGGATTTATGTGCATTAAAGATCCATCCATGGGGCTGTTTATACAGTAGAGGGAAGGGTTGCATTTACATTGAAATTCTGGGCTGATTCCGATGTTTAAAATGACAATTTGGCCAATGGCCGGTTTTAAAGTAATTACGCCCTTAAGTGCACTTCCTTTAAATTAGCACAAATTCAACCATGCAAATTTATAAAACATTTAATATAACATTTCACTTGAAAAACTTCTTTCAAATCTGCTTCAAAACCGTTTTTACTATATATACGATTCATCATAATTCCCGCTCTAATTTCTATACAGTGCTGTGAAAACATCAATAATGTCTCCTTCAGACAGCTGTATGTAGCCAAAAACTACATTTCAAGATCACACTGAATACATTATGCAAGTGTTATAACTTACCTTCACCCAATACACATTTTTACTGAATAGAGCTTGAACGCATTATAATGTAACTCAGTGCAACTTCTGTGAGATCTTAGGTAGTTGTGGCCACCGGCTGCTAACAGCTAACATTAAGTATCTCTCCTCCTGTTGATGTCAACATGGATTTGTTATTCACAGTGAAGCGTTATCAGGCAAGCAGTAGGGTTCATAGCCTAATGCATCAGTAGTAAGTTTACTGGGTCCTTTGGTCCCGACGGCATCCCTGGCAAGATCTTTGTTTGTCTCAAACATGTTTTGTATTGTCTCCAGGATGCTGGCTACTATTCGCCATCACTTCACACAACAGTTAGATCGAGCCCATTTGCAAAACAGTAACTCTATTCCTCTTGTACCAGCTTTATAATTTGAGTTTGTGGCCGTTAGTCTGGATCCCTGCTTTGTAAAATGGATGTGATACAACAGACAAACACAGCCACTGCCATCGGCAAACTTCATCTGATTTGCTGATAAGCTGATGGCAGTCTACAAGGCAAATATGGGCTAATACCAATGTTTAGTCAGTGAATCGATACTTTTGAAATTGGAGCTACATGACCAGAGAAGAAACAGAGAAAAAGGGCTGCGGCATTTGCTTTTGCTCAAAAGGTAGAATACCTACAACTGCCAGAATGCACTGCGCCACAATGGATCAATAAACATTTAGGACAGAGGAACTCATATGGCAGCCAGCTGGTAACAAATGATCTAGAATAACAGTTAAACAGTCAACTGAAATTAAACAGTTAACTGAAAACATTTTTAGCAAGAAAAGCCACATTTAACAGAATGTTGGTGCATATTTTTTAGCACTTCTTACTTTCACAGTTTGATTGGAGTTTGATCAGAGTCTGAGATAGAGAGAGGGTCAGTGCTCTCACAAAATGTCACTCAAGTTAACACGAACTGACCAGGAAGAGATTCAAAATGATCAACACATACTGTAAATTACAGAAAACAACTACAAAGAGATAAAAACCACAAAAAGGTACACTACAACTACAAATAGATGCAAAACAATGACACAAAACAAGGCTAAATAACTGTAAAGTGTGTGTCTTGCTCCTGTGTGTTTGTGTGTGCGTGGGGGGATGTGCCCAGGGGTGAACTGTCTGATAATCTGCCCCTGTCTGTCCTGGTTCATTTACACATACTACCCACATCATTATGATACAAAGCTGGTTAAGTCCCTCAAATGAGTACTATAAAGAGGTTTATTAATGATTTTACTCAAAACTATTACACTTTATATGACATAGTGAATGAATGGCTAGAGAGAAAAGCACTAAGCTTTTGAACATACAGTATTTTTTATCCTTTATCATCCATCCATTCAAGGTGATGAAAAGCATACAGTCGCCCATTGTATTCTTGAACTGACTTGAAGACGGATTACACTGCAGCTCTTATCAGCCCTGAAAGCCAAAGCATTCTTGATGTCAGAGCAAGTTTGACAAATGAGTGCGAGGCGCTCTCTTACAGCCTGTTTGTCATCATGACTGTGACAAGCATGGCACGGATCTGAATACAGGCAATCTGCCCTCTCTTTGCTTTTCTCCCTGCGATTCAAAGTGCATGCTCGCCTGTGCGGCATGTTTGCACTTTCTTAATTTGCCAATGAAATATAGATCCTGGGAAAAGTTCAAGAAGCTTTTTTACATCCTGAAACATTGCATTGGTCACCTTGTTACAGCTTGCCACATCTGTTAATTCCCTCTGATACCATCGTTTTCACTCCACCACCACAGTCGTAAACACTTTAAAAAAAAAAAAAAAAAGGCAACACAAAGTACAGTACCAGAAACTTTCCTTCTGCATAGTCACATGTATCAGAGCCGTGACTCTCCACCCTGCGGGAGTCATTGTGTGGAACCCAACTGCTGGTACCGCCAAAGACAGCCTCTGATCCCTGAGAGCTTCCTGTAATGGTACCGTGGCCCTGAGGTGGGTCATTGAAAATGACATGCACAGATGTTCATGTGGCTCTGTTGCAGGAAACCAATATAATAGGCTGCCATCAATGAACCTGACACACCGAGCATTCCCCACAACCAGCCAGATGATGCCAGACGGTGTCCCCTCGGTGAACAGAGAGGGATCCCAGAAGCTCTATTACTCTTTAAGCTGCTCTCAAGAAGACACATGAGGACTGAGCGGGAAACGTGTTTGCCATCTTGCTGGCAGAGCGTCTCTTTATGGATGTCCCATCAGCCCAGGTAATAAAAGTCCGAGTCATTAAGAGGGCCGAGGGGAGAGCGGAGGCCTGACGCAGCACAGGATGGAGGGTGTGTTCAAAGGGACAGCAGAGGGTTTAAGATGGTAAGCAGCATTAATGAAAATCCCACACGGCTATCTGGTTCCCACTTGATGGAAGGCTTTGTTTGAGGGATCAGTGCAATTCAGAAGCCTACACAGGAGCCTTTAGCACAACAATCTCTCATGCTGCCATCTACAGGAGCTGCACTTTGTGTCTCTGCAAATCAATACTTCACCGGCTCTGTCTGCTAAAAATGTCGCTCACATGCAACTAATTTAATTCACATCAGCAAAAACATTTTGTAAGAAACAGGAAAAAAAATTCTCTACATAATGTGGAAAGGCTGAATCCCCAAGCTGTTCACTGCCAAAGGAAAATATTAATACTTTATTACTGTACTTTACTGGGCTTTCAGCTGTTGATCACAGCCCAGACTCCATCCGCCCATAAGGACTGTGAGATGTGGTTGAGAGTTCCAGAAAATTCTACTAAGTGGGCCTTGGGTTAAAGGTCCAATGTCCAGTTTAGGAGGATATTTTGGCAGAAATGGACAGACAAACCAAACACTTGCCCCAGATATGGCCATTCAGATTTGCGCATTGTCACATGTGCCACTGTAGTTAGAAGCCCATCTACAAAGAGCAGCATCAGTGTTACACTGATTCGCAACATCAAACTGCTTTATTCAGTGTCTTTATCGGTTAACATCCCAGGATCCATTTGTTTTGGAGACGAGGAGACCTCTGAGGATAATTCTGCTCCCAGTAAAGAATTCTAATCAAGAGAAGTTTTGAGCTGAAGCTGGTTGAAGTCTGCAATTAAGATCTTACACACTTCACCTTAAAGATTATTTTGTCAACCCAAGGGATTGTTTGGGTAGTCATTGCTCCCACTGAGAAAAAATAAAAGTATATAAAAAATACCTGAGCAGTCAGACAATCAGATCAAACCACATTAGTCAATCATATTTGGAGGAGAATCAAGGCGCACTATATTCAGACATCTCTGTTCAATGTTGACCTCCGGTACTTACTGTAGACATGCACTTTTCCTGTGTAATAAAGAAATATTCACTTGGTGAGTACAGTGTTATCACAACTGATAGAAACCATTGGTAAAATGCCCCAAATATCCTTTAAACAAACCACCATCTTTCCCTTACCCTAAAGGTCTGACGTGAGATTTCCTGCATTTGTGGAGTTGTACTCTCAAAGCACATCACCCTCCATCCAGGAAATGGGGCTGTGGCTGTGGCTGCAGATGTGGCTACAGAAATTGAGAGGCGTTCCCTGAGATACAGCAGGAACCTGGAGCGGATCAAATCCGGCTTTTCTGCAGAGTTCATTAATCCGATGTAGGTTTTTCAGTCTGCAGAGTGGGTCTTACAGAGAGGCAAGTTCCTCCCTATCCTCTGCGCTTAGAGGTGGTTCCTAGTCCAGCTGGAGAAAGGAGGCAGCATAACCCAAGCTGTGGCACTGGAGTGTTCGGTGACAGGCCAATGAAGCCTCTCCAGTGCGTCAAGGATATTTTCCTGGTGGTGCTGGTGCACAGGGCTATGCTCAGCTGCAAGTCGCAGTTAGAGAGTGGGTGGCCAAAGAAGATCTCTTCCAAAGCCAGCTCAGCCGGTACATCTGCCAGCTGGCATCCTACTCCTCCTTCCCAGCATGCCCCTGGAAGAGCCACACCAGTGCTTCTAATATGTACTGCAGCACCACTTGCAGTACCTGGACCACTGTGGTGTCACTTCACCACAATAGGCAAAGGGAAGCACCACTGCCATATTTTTGGGGGTCTGAAGAACCCTGAGGGACGCAGGACCTCAGGGACACTTCCGCTTCCACCAAAAAGTGCCATCTACCCTTCCCTCAGTGATATCGGAAAGGGCACCTTTGATATCAGGTCCTCCATGTGCTCCAGATATGTCCTGGCACGCTGCATCATGGCACCATGGAAATTTGGGTGGGACAGGCCTGCAGTGATGATGGTCCTAGACACTGGTTGCATGGAAGTGCACTTCAGGTGCGTGTGGGGAGAGTCTGCATAGAGCTGCAGGACTGTAATGGTCCCGGGCACACAGAGTGTTTGCAACTGTCTTGCAAAGTCCAATGATTTCCCGTCGAGATTGCTCTGGAAATTGATTGCCTCATGCATGCCCAGGCAGCTGAACAAGTTTCCGTGAAGCCCGCACAAGTCCTGAAGCCTAGTGTGGGACCACATCAGGATGTAATCGGTGTCCCCGGGTGTTATGTTGCAAGCTGCATAGACAGACATGGTGTGCACCACCTTCACATCCACGCACTCACCCAACACTATGTCCATCGGGTACTTCTGCCCAAACCTACTGAGGGTCACGAAAAAGTGTGGGTTTGCTGAGGACTTTTGCAGAGCTTTGTCCACCAACTCTAAAATGAAGAGCTGGTCATTTGCCAGTATGTCCACATTTGAGGTGTCGTCCAGCACAGTCTTCTGGATGGTTGACCTGTGCTAGTCTCTGAAAGCCTTTCAGGAGATCCTTGAATTGCCCCACCACTTACATTACACCACTGACAGCACACTGCCGCTAGTCAGCAATTACCATACATCCCCGGTCATGATTAGCAAGTCACCATCATATATGGAGGTTATAATTACTATGGATAGGTGCATCCTGTTGACCTGCGAACTTGGAGCAAACAAAGAAAGAGAGAGAACAAAATAAAAACTTTTTCAGTGCTGAGACTTTATTTTGGGTGAAGTGGAGTTGAGAAAAAAATACTTTATTATTTTATTATTGGCAGTTGTTTATTTTGGGCCATGTGTGAAGATGAAATTTAACATAAACTAGAGTTACTGCCTCATGATTTTATGCCTCAAACCAGTCAAGTTGCAGTTATAGTTTACATCCATGTCAGTCAAGACTCATGCATCCATGACAGACAATGCTTCAAAGAAGCGACATATTCTAAAACATGGATGCTTCACACACATCTTCCTCCTGGCAGCACAAAAGATCTATACAATCAACACAGTTTCAAGGTGGGCATCTAATATTAGTGTCACCAGGACAGTATCTGACCAAATGTCTCCCCTTCTGTTCCTGAGTTATGATGTTGACACGATGATGGTGTTGGCACTAAGATGTCACAGTGAAGCTGACCTTTCACCTTTTGGATATAAAATGTCATTTCATTATTATTTTATCCTGATAGACATTTATGTGAAATATTGTTCATGGTCTATGCCAAAGCTGAGAAAATTCCCTCAAGGCATTCTTGAGATATTACATTTACAAGAATAAAACAAGCACAAGGTCACAGGCACCTTGACCTTTAACCACCAAAATCATTTTTTTAAATTGTTGAGTCCAAATGGATGTTCGTGCCAAATTTTAAGAAATTCCTTCAAGGCCTTTTTGGGAAATCAAATTCACATGATGGAGACAAACGCAAGGTCACAGTGACCTTGACATTTGACCACCAATAATGAGTCCAAGTGGACGTTTGTGCCAAATTTGAAGAAATTCAGGGCGTCGGTGGCTTAGTGGTAGAGCAGGCGCCCCATGTACAAGGCTGTTGCCGCAGCGGCCCGGGTTCGACTCCAGCCTGTGGCCCTTTGCTGCATGTCACTCCCTCTCTCTCTCCCCCCCTTCACGCTTGTCTGTCCTGTCAAATAAAGGCTAAAAATGCCCGAAAAATATCTTTTAAAAAAAAAAAAAAATTGAAGAAATTCACTTCTTGAGCTATCCATCACATGGCCATGACTAATTGCCATTGCTTATTTGCAGAAAACATTTTACAGTAAACATGCTATGATATGGAGATTCTCTCTTGGACATCACTGAAAGGCTGTCATGAAGTTGTCATTATTTGAGGGTACCCTGGTGTTATACATTCTAATGCATACACTTCAAAGTGTAGACAGTAATGTGAGCATACGTTAGAGTGACGGTGTCTACTCTTGACACTAATGGGATGTAATTGCTGTTTCATAACAAAGAAAGGTTCTTATGTATCTTGGCGACAGTTTATTTAGAAAAGAATTCTGAGATGATTACTCAGAGAAGCTAAGTTTCCACCTTTGTTGGTTTTTTATTCCTTTAGAAGAGGCATCCTTTTTTTTCTAACATTACACAATGGCTGCTGTCTGGAATTAAGTGATTCCCTGAACAAGTCCAGACCCTCACAGGCGCCACCAGTACTTAAAGGCAATTGAAAAGGCGTAAGAGATAGGTTGAATCAATAGCCTGTTTTTTCACTTCCCTGTCAACTCCCATTGTTGATAGCTCCAGAATGCGCACAAAAGGCTGGCAGGCTGCGGCATAAAAATAGCTGGCACCCTGTATGGCAAGTGGAGCATCCTGGGAATAATTGAGAGAAGTGGCACTGGAAGTGACGCGAAGATTAAGCGATTAACGTCCAATAGTAGGAGGCCCAGAGCTGTGGCTTAAATAGGATAGATGCCTGCTGGATACAGTGAATTATACACTCAGTAGTGTATTGTTTAGGTTTCCAGCTCGCCTGTTCAAACTCAAGTAAGACTTTCTTTTCTTAAAACAGCAGTGTGGGCATCTGGGATGATGGTAGTGAGGCAGAGAAAGACTGAGCAGCTGATGCAATCCCCTTTCCTATTTCTGCCCTGTATGCTGCATACACACTTTGACCTGAATCAATGGAATTTTAAAACCAGGCTGTGTCTCGACTGGGGTTCCCCAGTGTGTTATGTGTGTGTGGCTGTGTGTATGCATGTGTGTGATTAGGTTGGGAAATGGTGGTCATTGCTGCAGGGGCACAGAATGAATCTATTATCCAGGGGAGAGTTTTGGTTCAAAAGTGCATTTTTTAACAGAATCTTTACAATTTCTGCACTGCACTGACTCTCAAACAAAAGACCATACTCCTTCAATATAATGCTATTTTGTCATGCAGAGGCTTGAGTGCTTCACTGATGATCCAACTCAAGTATGACATTCAACATGTACACACCACATGTAGATAAAGCTGCACTAATTGATATTTTCATAATAAAATTGTTTAGTGGCATATATAGGGCTTTTCCACTGGTTCTTTTGGTCATGTCGAGTCAAACCATGCCGGGTTTATTTGTATTTCCATCACCAGTGTTAACACGCTAAGTTGTACCAAGTCGCACCCAAGGCGGGCAATTATTCATTTGATGATTCCTGTAAGGTACATGATGAATTTCCAGAAGGACTAATAAATATCTATCTATCTCTGAAGACGGGCAATGCGTGACCAGGCATGCGCGACAGCCTCCTAGCAGGTTGCTCTGGTGTCAAATAGAGTTCCTCATCATCATAACTCAAATCAAACAGTCAGAAGAGTGATGCATATATTATATGCATGTAAATAATGTAATTCACTGTGCTGCTGAATGGCCACTGGCAGCTACTCCAGTACTACTGACTACTCTAGTCAGTCAAAACACCTTAAATGTCAACATGAAATCTGCTCGTTTCATATGTACAGTACAGGCCAAAAGTTTGGACACACCTTCTCATTCAATGCGTTTTCTTTATTTTCATGACTATTTACATTGTAGATTCTCACTGAAGGCATCAGAACTATGAATGAACACATGTGGAGTTATGTACTTAACAAAAAAAGGTGAAATAACTGAAAACATGTTTTATATTCTAGTTTCTTCAAAATAGCCACCCTTTGCTCTGATTACTGCTTTGCACACTCTTGGCATTCTCTCCATGAGCTTCAAGAGGTAGTCACCTGAAATGGTTTCCACTTCACAGGTGTGCCTTATCAGGGTTAATTAGTGGAATTTCTTGCTTTATCAATGGGGTTGGGACCATCAGTTGTGTTGTGCAGAAGTCAGGTTAATACACAGCCGACAGCCCTATTGGACAACTGTTAAAACTCATATTATGGCAAGAACCAATCAGCTAACTAAAGAAAAACGAGTGGCCATCATTACTTTAAGAAATGAAGGTCAGTCAGTCCGGAAAATTGCAAAAACTTTAAATGTGTCCCCAAGTGGAGTCGCAAAAACCATCAAGCACTACAACGAAACTGGCACACATGAGGACCGACCCAGGAAAGGAAGACCAAGAGTCACCTCTGCTTCTGAGGATAAGTTCATCCGAGTCACCAGCCTCAGAAATCGCAAGTTAACAGCAGCTCAGATCAGAGACCAGATGAATGCCACACAGAGTTCTAGCAGCAGACCCATCTCTAGAACAACTGTTAAGAGGAGACTGCGAATCAGGCCTTCATGGTCAAATAGCTGCTAGGAAACCACTGCTAAGGAGAGGCAACAAGCAGAAGAGATTTGTTTGGGCCAAGAAACACAAGGAATGGACATTAGACCAGTGGAAATCTGTGCTTTGGTCTGATGAGTCCAAATTTGAGATCTTTGGTTCCAACCGCCGTGTCTTTGTGAGACGCAGAAAAGGTGAACGGATGGATTCCACATGCCTGGTTCCCACTGTGAAGCATGGAGGAGGAGGTGTGATGGTGTGGGGTGTTTTGCTGGTGACACTGTTGGGGATTTATTCAAAATTGAAGGCACACTGAACCAGCATGGCTACCACAGCATCCTGCAGCGACATGCCATCCCATCCGGTTTGCGTTTAGTTGGACGATCATTTATTTTTCAACAGGACAATGACCCTAAACACACCTCCAGGCTGTGTAAGGGCTATTTGACCAAGAAGGAGAGTGATGGAGTGCTGCGGCAGATGACCTGGCCTCCACAGTCACCGGACCTGAACCCAATCGAGATGGTTTGGGGTGAGCTGGACCGCAGAGTGAAGGCAAAGGGGCCAACAAGTGCTAAACACCTCTGGGAACTCCTTCAAGACTGTTGGAAAACCATTTCAGGTGACTACCTCTTGAAGCTCATGGAGAGAATGCCAAGAGTGTGCAAAGCAATAATCAGAGCAAAGGGTGGCTATTTTGAAGAAACTAGAATATAAAACATGTTTTCAGTTATTTCACCTTTTTTTGTTAAGTACATAACTCCACATGTGTTCATTCATAGTTTTGATGCCTTCAGTGAGAATCTACAATGTAAATAGTCATGAAAATAAAGAAAACGCATTGAATGAGAAGGTGTGTCCAAACTTTTGGCCTGTACTGTATCATATCAATGTTTCTTAAGTAGCTTAATATATGAGCTGACTTTGTCATCTGGATGGTGTGACACCTAGGTGAGATACCTGCCAAGCTGAAGAAACAATGTTTGAAACCCAAAAAACAACAAAACCGGTTGTGTTTTCCAGGCAGTTTTTTAGGCACCAACCATGTCTGTTTTTTATGACTGAGAGTGCCACAAAAAGTGGTTGTTTTTACGGAAACACAGTGGCTATTCCAGTTTAGATTGTGCCCCCAAATCTGAGTAATTTAAGTAAAAAAATCCCTGATGCGTTTGACTGACATGCAGAATCAAACAAGTCAAGCCAAGCAGCCAATCTAATGGTGGCAAACCCACAGAAGATTATCACCAGCTCTTCATCTTAGTCCTGCCTCTTTCAGCCATTTTGTTATATATATGTACTGTATACTGTATATGTGTATATTTGATAGGTGTACTATATAGTTCCTTGGACTACACTATATGTACTATATACTTCTTCTCCTCATAAAGTAGGGAGTGACAGTAGCTCAGCCTATAGGGACCTGGCTTGGGAACCAGAGGGTCACCACTCAAGACCCCTTACGAGCCAAGCATTGAGCATGGACTGGTAGTTGCAGAGGTGCCAGTTCGCCCCCTGAGATGCCCTTGAGCAAGGCACCAAACCCCCAACTGCTTGGGGCATCTGTCAAAGGCAGCCCCCTTGCTCTGACATCTCTCCATTTAATGCATGTGTAGGTCCTGTTTGTGCATGTGTGCGTACTTCCAGCCTGTGTGTGTAACAACAGAGTGAATAAGTTGAATTTCCCCTCAGGGATTAATAAGTATGTCTTTTTTAAAATAACAATACCACAATCAACTACAGTTCTTTACCCACCTCTACATATCAGGTGCTTAACATGATTATTAAGGCTTTTAACTCACAGGATATATACATTTAAAATTAACATGACATACACACAAACAAGGTAATGAAGTCCAATAAACGTGAGAATCTTACAACATAATGATGCATGCTACCCAGTGAGCACAGTCTCAGGGGAGTGTTGCTCTCACCAGTCCTTGGTGGAACGCTTGAGGCCATTACGTATGTATTACGAGTGCAGAGCTGAGCAGCACAACGGAGCCACCAGGAGAGGTGTTCCGTGACAGTCCATCGACACTACTCCCCTGCACACTGCGCTCTCATTAAACATTTAACATTAAGGCCCCTTAATTATATATAAGTAATTGTTCATCAACGAAGAGCAGCACCATCATGTTCTCTGTCTCATCAGTTAAGAATAGAGAACTGAGCTCTGCTGGACTGGCCTCAGTGACCTCTTAGGGTGGCTTTTATTCCCCAGCATTTGAGCTGGAACTGTTTCTGTTGCAGTTATTCTTAAGTGCTGGCAGAATCCCTTTCGGTTTGGTATTTGGCTTGTTTGGTTATGTTGTTTTCATTGTTTGATGTTTGGTAATGTCAGAATTCTGTGTAACCTCATTATTTTTTAACATTTCTAACACCTTTAGAGTCTGACAGTACCATACAGTTTACTTTGAATCATTCAAAGGTTCACTGTGTAGGATTTAGGGGGATTTATTGACATCTGGATGTTTTTGTGCGTACAATGTTTTCTGGATTTAAGAGTACACCATGTTTCAGTAGGAAATCCAAGCAAGTATTTGTACATGAGGCCCCAGGTCTGTATGTTTTGAAGAAGAAGAAACCTCTGTTGATAATTCGGCTCCCAGTAAAACATCCCATATGTCTGGATTATAATTTATCGGACGAAAAAGGGGAGCACAGATTAGCGTACACCAGGCTTTTGGCCTGTCTCTGATATGCCAAACAACATCTTGAAACTGATTTAATCAGTATTTTTACCCGTTTTAATCACCTGGGGCCTCATGTACAAAGACTTGCGTGGATTTCCTACTGAAACATGGCGTACGTTTAAATCCAGAAAACGTTGTACGCACAACAACATCCAGATGTATGAATCTGTGCGTAGGCATGAATCCAAGTACATTTCCTTTGTACATCCCAATCAACGTGGAACATGTGCACATGTTGGAGTACCTGACCCCTCCCTGTCCACGCCCCCATTTAAATGAACCCTGCATCTGAGATTCCCCTGTCTGCACGAGCAGAAAACTAAAACAAAGGAGTGAGTAAGACGGGAAAAAAGAAAAACCTCACAGAATGCGAATTGGAGACGCTACTCACTGAAGTGGAGGCGTGCAAAAATGTACCTTTTGGTACGCTGTCCTCTGGCATCAATACTAAATGCAAGAGGAGTGAGTGGGAGAGTGTGTGTGAGGCTGTCAATGCTGTGTGGACAGTCTAGAAAAGAGTACACATGCAGAATTAAAAAAGAAGTGGTCCGACATTGAGGTGGACGTGAAGTGGAGGACGGCTGCCCACCGCCAAATGTGGCCAAAACAGGTGGGGGGACAGGAGAGGAGGAGCTCACCCCGTCTGCAAATTGGAAAATTGAAAGCAGACAATTAATTATGTGAACTGGATTTACAGTTTCCATTTGTTAATTTTATACACCACTTACATGGATCACACACTATTGTTGTAAATGAATGCAGAAGTGCGCCAGGAAAAAGGTGAGGCTGATTAAGAAATTTCACATTTTACACGGGTTTATTGACATGAGTCCTTTACACACAGAGACAATCGGGGGCTTGTTAGAAAGCTCTGAAGCTGTAGTTTAACCAGCAAAAAACAGCAAGTCACTAACTTTAACCATCGACTATTGCTGATGCTGTGAAGGTAAGATAATATTTGGGGGCGCACATGCTCAATGTGCATCGGGGGGATTAATATTAGGACAATTAAACAAATAAATTATTTACTCACCAAGGAGCCACCCATCACACACAGTACCAGCTTGTAGTCTGTTCCCGACTATGCTGTTACTCAGAATGTATGAATTGTGCATTGAACCGGGCCACCTCACCACAATGTTGGTTAATTGCATTTGCACATCACATTTTTGATAGAATGAAAATGCTTCCTGTTGACATAAACAAATTAATCCCGTGATGGCGCTTTTATAGAAATGTGTGTGCAGTCGATAGCTCCAATAACATTAGGAAAACCGGTTCTCGCTGCAAATTGCGCTTTAATGTTGGTCTGTTCAGCTGCATTTGGGAATTTGATACACCTGGCTGACATGCGGATAATTCCATCCGTCAGCACCTGTATGGATACAGGCAGCGGATGGCTCCTCACAGTGTTGCGTGTGGAAGCAAAAAAGTCAAGGTCCCGAGACGTGCCAGAAAGCTCGCAACCTCGCTCTTTTCCTCTCAAACGGACTTTCTTTGTTTTCCATTAGATATCAAAAACTCAAATACTCAGAGGTCAAAAAAAATCACTGGAGACACGTAAAATCAGATGCAACTGAGTTTAATGTGCTCGCAGGCAACAAACACATCACAACTCAATGAGTCAAGCTCCAGAGCAGGACTGAAATTTCTTTGTTTGCGCTCGCTCTTTTATCGTAGAATTTCTGCTGAGTCATCTCTTTTCCTTAAACTTTTCCACTGGGCGCTGATCATAAAGGTGTCACATTTCTGCTGAGTTTACACTTTTTTTAGTCGTTCCCCCTCTAGGGTCATATCAGGACAAACTGCAATTCCCCTAACTTTCCACCAGTGTTTTCTGAACCCATCCTCATGCTATTTTTAGAAATGATTCACAGTGAGTCCTAGGTACTTCTCCACCACAATACTTAAGTGCTCAATGAATGTGTGTGTCGTAAGAATACATGAAATATTAAACCAGTGTGTAATTTGTCAGTTGCACAGATTATATTGCTTCAACACGTATCTTTTAAAGGTCAGTTTAAAGGTACAGTACGAACACTATAGTAAATATTACACTACATGTGCAACAAGGCGCACAGTTCCAGGAGGATTGCCCTCGGGAACCAAAAGCAGCTGATGAGCCAGTTGTCATCATGTGCCAGTGCCATCTGTCTCTGAACACACGCTCTCTTCGTATTGCACTATTTACAGTGTCTTAATACTGCTCAAGCAGCAACTGTTAACAGTATCTTCTGCACCACTTTGCGCATGCTTTTATATCCACTCATCTAATTGCAGACACATGGGTGTGTTAATTGTTCATCAGTGTTAATTGTTCATGTGTCTCTGATGTGAACATCACTCTGAGGACTAATTGTTTTCACATTTATTTATTATAACAGTTTCCCAGCATCACC
This sequence comes from Epinephelus fuscoguttatus, assembly GCF_011397635.1. Classification (NCBI taxonomy): domain Eukaryota; kingdom Metazoa; phylum Chordata; class Actinopteri; order Perciformes; family Serranidae; genus Epinephelus; species Epinephelus fuscoguttatus. Next base: position 36,597,445 of record NC_064762.1, read on the forward strand.
TCTAAGGGTCGCCAAAGGATCAACAGCTGTAGAAACATGCGTACGCCCGAAGTTGGCATGAGGCACCACACATTTCCACGGTAATTTCACACTTGATACATCTGAACTTTGCCATGGAAAAGGACGTACGCCACGTTTTTGTGTGTACGCACCCTTTGTACATGAGGCCCCTGGTCTGTTTGTTTTGGAGAAGAAGAGACCTCTGTGGATAATTGTGTTACCCTTCAGAAAAGTTACATCCATGACCCTTCAGGTGGACAAAAATGTCCATTTTCTAGAAACTTTTGTAGTGTCCAACAAAAGATCACGGGGGGTGATTTTTTGTCAAGGGGGGTTTATTTTGGGTTAAATTTGAAAATCCCAACTTTCAGCATGAAAATCCATTATTTGAACCTGTAATGCATTTTTATCCTATCCATGACCCTTCAAGTGGACAAAAATGTCCACCTGTCATTTAGCCATTTGTTAAATGCATTACAGGGCCAAATAATGGATTTTCGTGCTGAAAGTTGAGATTTTGAAATTTCACCCAGAATGGCACCCCCATGCAAAAAATCACCCCCCCTGTGACCTTTCATTTGTCTGTGAGGGAGTTTTGAATTTTGGAAATGGACAAAAATGTCCAGGGGTAACACAAGGGTTAATAAAAATCTTCTGAACAATGGACGCTGAAGGAATTCTAACAGGGAGAAGTTTCAGCTGCTTGCAATTTGCAATCCTCACCACTAGATGCCACAAAATCCCCCCAAATCTTACACAGGGGACCTTTAAGAGGCTGTAACCTAATTACAAGTTGAACAAAATTCTAACATTAAATTAAGGTACTGTATATTTTTGACACTGTAAGTATATTTCTGTACAGTAATTCTTCTTATAAATTGTGGATATCATTTTGTATTTTGTTACATACATCTACACAGACCTCTAAATCTTTTACTCTTTTACCTATCTGACCCTATTTTCAGTGTAGTTATCATGCTTTTTTTATTAAATGTTATTTAATAAACAAAACAACACTATCACTGAAGCAATACAAGGACTGGAGGGAGAGACATGCATGGAAGCCAGTACATTGCATAATAATTAGAATCTTGATTAAGAATAACAATGAAATCAGAGGTTCTTCAAATTTGTGGCATCAAGCAAATAATGAAGTGTGATTGCATTGCTAATTATGCTTTTCATTATAATGGTATCATACCATATAATAATAACAAAGTCACCTATTCCTTCCACCTATTCCTTATTTCCCTTACTCAATGAATCTCATTATGTCAACGATGAATCTTAAAACTCAATCATGATTTGCTTATTTTATTAGTACAAACACCTCTGCCACTTACTTCATTATCTTTGATCATTGATCAGTTCTTGTGTCTTTTTAGGAGAACTGTCTTTAAATAATGTCAGTTTTCAGCCCTTAGCAGTGCCTGCAGTCTTCCTCACAAGCTGCATACAGTCCCAGTGACCTTCAGGATAGAACGTAAGGTAGGGCAGTTTGTATGTTACCTGAAAGTCAAAATCCGGGGACAAAAAAGGTGGAAAATCACTCACTACTGCTTGTACGGCTTAAATGGTGTAAGCGCCTGGTAATACTTGAAGGTGACTCAGTTAGTCATTTTAACATTTTAATAAAGTCAGAGCTTATCCCATCTGGATTTTGAAAGGTTTTTCAAAAATACGGGAGACATCCACCGTCCCCAACAGAAATCACTGTGGTGTCTCTTATTACTTTCAAATGTATTAAAAAGTGGAAAACTATAATGTTTTATGACTGTTACATAGACTCTATCTATCACTGTTGACTGTCACAGTTTTCGTTCGGTGTACGAGTATTGTGGGTCATACCAAAGTTAGTTTGAGCACTTTTCCTTCGCGACCCTCACTCATATACTGGCTCCCTAAAATGGGTCATTAAAACTTTGAGACCCCCTGATCTCAGATTTTTGTTTCAAAATGCTCAAAAACAGTCAGTTTAGCTGTTTAGTTTCTAAAAATGAATCCCCCCAGACCGCACTGGAGGGTTGGGTCGCAGAACGTGTCAATCAAAAATGGTACCCCTCAAATGTTAAACAGGTGATTACAGCCCGGGTGACTACCAAAAATAAGTAATACAGGAATACAGGAATACCTCAGCAAATACTTCACCTAAAAATATCTCCTGGGGAGAATCCCCTTTGGGTTGCAGAAGGTGTAGATAGAAAATGGTCCCCCCCAGTCTTAAGTAGGTAACACAAAACACAAAAACAAGACATGGGCCTCTAGTTTCGCAGACCGGGCGAGGCGCAGGCGCAGCGCACCTGCGCCTCGCCAATTGGGTGTGGCCAGGTAGATTTTGCAAGTTTGGCACACCGTGCGCGCTGGTGCTGGTGCGTCCCTCCTACCTGCGCAAGTCGGAAAGAGGGAGGAGAGAAGGCGTGGAGTGGGTTTTACACACATCACACCAATCAAATGAGCCCCTCTCCTCACCCTTAAATGCGCCGCGCGAAGGCGTAATGAGAGTTTACTCAATTCGCCATGGCAGAAGAGAGCAGCAGCATCAGATGGCCAAACTTCTTCCAGGAGGAAACTGATGTTTTGGTCCGGGAGGTCCAAGCTCGCTGTGTCCGAATATACAGAACTGTGAGCAGACCTCCACGGGCTGATGATGCAAAGGTAGCCTGGGAGGAGGTCACCACAATTGTAAATCAATGTTGTGTTTCTCTCGTGTGTGCGCGCTCTCTCTTTCTCTCTCGCAGTCTCACTCTGTTTCTTTTCTTTTGACTTTTCTAAGATGACAGATGCTGAATATATACTCCCTATCTGATGCTGTGGCTGTTTGTGGTTGGCTGAGAGGGATGTGAAGTCATTAGTTTGCAGCTGTGTTAATCAAATCAGGTTGTGTTTCCATTACGCATGCCAACGTGCCAAACGGTGCCAATCCCCTGTGATCTGACATCAGATGTGACGGGACAGTCGATATAGAGATACATTTATGTGCTGATTGCAGATAGTTGCATTGAATAGTGGTTTTTGGGGTATTTATTGCATCGTTAATGTGCCTGATATTCTGGAAACCTGCCTGTGAGGTTTTGTTGACGTGTGCGCACTGTCCGCCAGTCAGCCAAACTTCCACTTACACCGGCTGCGCTCCCCCTGCGCTGGTAGACCTGGTTTCAGCTGGCGAGCTTGTAGCGCACCTTCGGCGAAGCCTTTTGGCACGAAACTGTCACTGCACCAAGCTGGATCTATCGACACCTCCCCCTGCTGCGCCGCCACACCCATCTCAGCGCACCTCGGTCTGCCAAACTACCAAACTGAGCGCACCTCGGGTTGCACTGCTCGAAACTAGCTCTGTGTGGGGTTCACCACCCTGCGCCACCCTGCACTGTGCCGGGAAACTAGAGCCCATGATGTAAAGGGACACATTTGTCAAGAAAAGAACAATATCACATGTATTTGAATTCTTTTATTAATCAAAGCAGCATAATGATGCTAGGTTGTAGCTCCACTGTTCCTCTTAAACAGGGTTTCTTTGCCGTTATGCATGTAAAAGCAATGAAAGCTGGAGATGCTAAAACAAGACACAAAAATGCTAAGGGACACATTAGCAAAAAGAGGAGCAGTATTTTATTTAATTATGTTTATATTTAGCTATAATGTTTTTTTAATTGGAGCAGCTTAATGATGCTAGGCTGTAGCTCCGCTGTTCCCCTTAAACTGGGTTTGTTTGCCTCCGTGATGAGGTTGAGGATGATGTCTGGCTGGGCGGGCAGTACACACATTACTAAAGGTTAAAAGTGTCTGATAACAAAACATAGTCTTGATCATAATTTCTTTGCTGGATTCCCCAATTGAATCAAATATTAATTATTCACATAACCAAATTAGATGCAACTATTAACTGTAACTTGTGAAATAGGTCTAGTACGACACACAATACAATGCCATGGAAATTCTGATGGGGTTTTTTTCCCCTTCTAACTTACAGCAAAACACTGTTAGATTGCTCTACACCCACAGCATCACTAACTTTTATAGGCCTCTTTCTTTTGAAGTCACATTGTTAGAGCCATCTCTTGCACACAGCCACTTCACTAGTGAACCCTTTCCATGTCACCAGCTGTAGTTGCTAGGAGATTTATGGCACATTTGCAAAGCCCCTATAGGATGCGTACTCGCATGCTCCTTTATGTGGAGTGGGGCAAGCATGGTGAGGGTGGGTAGTGGGCTGGAGAGGAGCAGCTCTACAGATGGTCAGAGCAGTGGGGCTCCTGGCAGCTGCCCTGTTTAAAAGAAGCACCCACAGCAGCTGCCTCTTGTAGCGCTCAGGCAGTACTTCTGGAGGATTACCACTGTAAACTCTCTTCTAATCACACGCTCTGATACTGTGATGAATGTGCTATGACTGATTTATTTTTCAAAAATTGCTCTGGAAAAGCACCTCTGGACTCTGGTATCAAACAGCTTGCTGTTAGAGAGAAAGATAAACGTTTATTGATACCCAATGGGGAAATTCTGTAAATATTTCCATGATGGTGGTTGCACTGCTATTACACATGGACCATGAAGCATTAGCTATTACTGAGAAGCCAAACAGAGCAGTAGTATAAGGAATATATGTTTACTTCAATTGCTTCAGTGACTATAATCTCTAGGTCATTACTGTAATGGTACATAACATGCTGTACAGACTGTATAGAGTCTGCCCATTTTGAAACACAGTATATCCTCTATATCCCATATATATTCTGTAGGCTACATAGTTTGGTTGCTCATGCACAATGACAAATAACAAAAGCCACACAAAGAACACACAACCACTAACACGTTAAGGGTCTAACGATACACAAAAGTTATAGTTCGGTATGTACCTTGCTTTTGGGGTCATGGTTTGGTGTATTTTCAGAGCAGCAGGGAAACAGCAAAGATTTTTTTTCATTTACTTAAAAAATGTAGGCATTCAGTGGGGGGGGTCATTGGCCATAATTCTTATCCTAAGAGTTAAAAGGTTCAGTTAGTAGGATTTAGAGGGCTATATTGGTAGAAATGGATTGTTATAACTATGTTCTCTTTAGTGTATCATCATCTGAAAATAATTTTTTTTTTTTTATTTTTACCTTAAATTAAGTCATTTATATTAAGATGGGAAGTGGGTCCACATCTACGGAGATCACCATGTTGCACGGCCATGTTTCTACGGTATCCTAGAACAAACAAACACTGACTCTAGATTAGGCCATTCACAATTTGTTTTTGTTTTTTTCACGAGGAACTGCTTCATTAAGTGTTTTTTACCGGTTTAAATCATAGGGTCCATTTGTTTGGAGAGGAGGAGACCACTGTGAAAAATGTAGCTCCAGGTAATAACCTCCTGAATGGCTGGATCAGAAATAAGTTGAGCACACATTAAGTTATCAGAGAAAATAGGTGAGCAGACATTTGCAGGTGCTGAGATAGCAATCGTCTGCAATATGCTAAACAGCTTAGGAGAAACTGATTTGAAACATAGAACTGCTGTTTTTATCCGTGTTTTACCTTTTTTAATCACCTGGTCTATTTGTTTTGGGAAGGAGGAGACCTTTACAGTTTTAGCTGGTTGCAATCTGCAGTCCTCCCCACTAGATGCCACTAAATCCCTCTAAATCTTATATAGTGGACCTTTAAGGCACTCAAATACTGGCATACTGTCAATAAGAAAAAAAACAACACAAATGTCACAACTGTAATGCTCTATCTTAAGACTCTGACCTGTTGATAATGTCTGAAGTGCAGCTTGCTGTTGCTTAAACAGGACAGGCACAATGGACTGACGAAAATGCAAAAAAAAGCACTTTGACCATATGCTTTAATTTGGTATACTCTACAATGTAATTTACAGCATATGCATGTGTGGGCACATGTACGCAGTGATAAACACTATACAGTATTAGTTGTAACTTTTTAAAATGTCTGTTCCATGTCTGAGTAGTACACATAAATAGGTGATTTTGACTGAACAGAACATTCTCTACCACACGCTTCAGGACAGTACACCAACCACTACACCCCTAACACACATACTCACACATACTCCTAGTGGACTAGAGTAAATGTGATGCACATGAAAACAGGACCAATTTATCAGGAAATGCATATAAAACAAAACCTTTAAAATGTACAATTATAACAACAATATGTTTAAGATAAATCCTTAAGTATTATATCAAAATGCAGTATCTCAGTAGACAAAAATTCACAACTTTGTCTAAATCATTCAGTCACATTGTGCATCCTTAACAGGTTGCTCAATATATTTCAAACAGTAAAATCACCATGATGAACTGAGCACTTTGTATACACACTCTGGGAACTACTTGCTGCATGTGTTTTTCTTTAAGACATTTTGTAATAGCATTGTTGGACAAAAATATCATTGTCAGTGACTGCTTCACTGTAATTATCTTGGTGGTAATGATGTTACTCCAATATACAACAGCATAAAACAAGACAGTGGACATAAAGCTCTGTTAAAAAAACATTCATTGTAAAAGCTGTCTACTGACCCACAAAAAAAACTGCCTGGTTTGTGTGTGTGTATTTATATATATATACACATACATATATCTATCTATCTATATATCTATATCTATCTATCTATCTATCTATCTATCTATCTATATATATATATATATATATATATATATATATATATATATATATATATATCCCTATAATAATTACTCTATACAACTCACACACTGAAACAAAAAAAAATGACTGACAGTGTTAAAGGGCTATGGACGCCGTGGGTGCAACAAGCATTATTAAGCTACATAAATCGCCTGCTGCTTCCTATACAATTAACAGCTGGATAAAGCATCACAAAGGCAGACAACGCATAGCTCTATAAGCAACACCACAGCAGGTGCAACCCAAACTCATTACTGCAAATTTTTTACACACCACATACTGCACACACTCAACTCTATGTTCTGGTTGTTGATATTCTCTTTTGGAGAGTTACTTGCAACCCATAATTTTGACCTTGGAGGATAAGCATTCAGCAGTCACATCTGTGACAGGGATTATTCAAAAAAATGTGTTTACCTTACTGAATGCAGAAAAATTGAAAAACACACACATACATAAGGGAGGTAGTGTGGCCTCCTGAATGTCAGTGCCTAGGGGCCCAGTGTCTCATAATCCACCCATGGGCACAATCCATCAGGGATCTGAGCACACCAAATCTATTTTAACCTCCTTTTTGATGTGATTAGGAACTGTGGAAAATCTGTTTTTATATTAGGCCCTATCCCCACTCTCTGTTGCGGAGTTGGCCATTTCAGTACACTTCTCAGCCTGCACACCTGGCTTAAGTCTGCCAGCAGGACTTACATCTTGGGCTCTGTGGACAATGTTAACTTGTTCTAGGATTGGTCAAAAAAAACCTCCTGCCTTTAATTATAATCTTGTTGTCAAGGACCAAGCAGTGAGACTATGAGGAAGACAGGAGTTTGTTTGAAAACGTGGGGTTTTTATTTACCCAAAAGATGCAAAAACAATACAAACCAAGAACTTAGTAACTCGGCCTAAAAGAGGTCAAAAATAGAACAAAATACTCAAAATAAAAGCAAAACAAGATGGTAACTGAAGAAACTGACCTACCAAAATGAAACATGAGGCAACATATGTACAGTACAGGCCAAAAGTTTGGACACACCTTCTCATTCAATGCGTTTTCTTTATTTTCATGACTATTTACATTGTAGATTCTCACTGAAGGCATCAAAACTATGAATGAACACATGTGGAGTTATGTACTTAACAAAAAAAGGTGAAATAACTGAAAACATGTTTTATATTCTAGTTTCTTCAAAATAGCCACCCTTTGCTCTGATTACTGCTTTGCACACTCTTGGCATTCTCTCCATGAGCTTCAAGAGGTAGTCACCTGAAATGGTTTCCACTTCACAGGTGTGCCTTATCAGGGTTAATTAGTGGAATTTTTTGCTTTATCAATGGGGTTGGGACCATCAGTTGTGTTGTGCAGAAGTCAGGTTAATACACAGCCGACAGCCCTATTGGACAACTGTTAAAATTCACATTATGGCAAGAACCAATCAGCTAACTAAAGAAAAAGAGTGGCCATCATTACTTTAAGAAATGAAGGTCAGTCAGTCCGGAAAATTGCAAAAACTTTAAATGTGTCCCCAAGTGGAGTCGCAAAAACCATCAAGCGCTACAATGAAACTGGCACACATGAGGACCGACCCAGGAAAGGAAGACCAAGAGTCACCTCTGCTTCTGAGGATAAGTTCATCCGAGTCACCAGCCTCAGAAATCGCAAGTTAACGGCAGCTCAGATCAGAGACCAGATGAATGCCACACAGAGTTCTAGCAGCAGACCCATCTCTAGAACAACTGTTAAGAGGAGACTGCGCGAATCAGGCCTTCATGGTCAAATAGCTGCTAGGAAACCACTGCTAAGGAGAGGCAACAAGCAGAAGAGATTTGTTTGGGCCAAGAAACACAAGGAATGGACATTAGACCAGTGGAAATCTGTGCTTTGGTCTGATGAGTCCAAATTTGAGATCTTTGGTTCCAACCGCCGTGTCTTTGTGAGACGCAGAAAAGGTGAATGGATGGATTCCACATGCCTGGTTCCCACTGTGAAGCATGGAGGAGGAGGTGTGATGGTGTGGGGGTGTTTTGCTGGTGACACTGTTGGGGATTTATTCAAAATTGAAGGCACACTGAACCAGCATGGCTACCACAACATCCTGCAGCGACATGCCATCCCATCCGGTTTGCATTTAGTTGGACGATCATTTATTTTTCAACAGGACAATGACCCCAAACACACCTCCAGGCTGTGTAAGGGCTATTTGACCAAGAAGGAGAGTGATGGAGTGCTGCGGCAGATGACCTGGCCTCCACAGTCACCGGACCTGAACCCAATCGAGATGGTTTGGGGTGAGCTGGACCGCACAGTGAAGGCAAAGGGGCCAACAAGTGCTAAACACCTCTGGGAACTCCTTCAAGACTGTTGGAAAACCATTTCAGGTGACTACCTCTTGAAGCTCATGGAGAGAATGCCAAGAGTGTGCAAAGCAGTAATCAGAGCAAAGGGTGGCTATTTTGAAGAAACTAGAATATAAAACATGTTTTCAGTTATTTCACCTTTTTTTGTTAAGTACATAACTCCACATGTGTTCATTCATAGTTTTGATGCCTTCAGTGAGAATCTACAATGTAAATAGTCATGAAAATAAAGAAAATGCATTGAATGAGAAGGTGTGTCCAAACTTTTGGCCTGTACTGTATATAGTGGCTTAGCCAAACCATCTAAAACAAAAAGAGGAAAACAAAATGGATGTTCAACTAGAACTAACACGCAGGAAAAAACGAACTAAACCCAAATCCCCCCTCTGACATGGCAGTTTTGCCTGATGAGCTGGCCACAGGATTTAGCAGCTCTCTGCCCTTGGCTGTACCTTTGGCTTCTCTAGGAGGAGACCCCGCACCAGCACAATACCTCAAACAAAGAAGGACAAAAATGATTAATATAACAGAAAAGTATTCATTCTAACCCTACAATGTGAAAATGTGTGCACTCAATTTAAACAGTGTTGGACTAAAAGTAAATAAAAAGATTACGAATCAAACAAACTGAGAGTGTAGATTAAAATGTGGATATAGATTGTTTGGGGTGTGGTTGCCTGCAAATGAAATTAACCAGTAGGCCTATACTTAACAAAGTAGTGAGTTGAGTGTGGGAACAACATTACCACTTCCTGCTTTTACTTTGTGTAGCCTTGGCCATCACACTTGTAAATTTTGGCCTTTAAAACATCAGATCCCTAAATAATATATCTTTTTTATCATGATTTTATTACTTTTAATGAAATACTTTTTTAGTCCCAGGCACACAGGAGTAGTGTCCGTACACTGTTTGAGGTTTTGGTAAAAATGCATGTGTTTGGGATAGTGACAGTACAGTGTTTGACATTGATTGTACCTATTCACAGCAGTCAAGCTCAGCTTTTGCTGAGGTACAGCAACGCTAATTGCACACACCACATGCAGAACTGAAGTACACCAAAACACTAAAACCACTAATAATAATAATAATGCTAATTTGTTTATTTATGATTATGATAACATTTGCTAAAGATGATACGTTGCATGGTTGCCTTTTGTATAAATAGCAATTCTTCATACTTTTTATCAACCTAATGGGGAGAACATTTTGAGCATTTTCTGAATATTGAGGGGAAGAGTGTTTTCCCCCAGTATATATTCTAATGACTCCTATGTAGTCAAATAATGTTAAGAACATTAGAAATTAGACACTGACTGGTACTCATTCACTCAGTTTGTTTGAAGCTCTGTGATTGATTGGGTCTAAGCTCAAATTAGGTGGGCCCACGCTCACCATGGCCCAGTTAAGAATAAGTGAATTTCCTAATAAGGAAAAAAAAATACAGTTTTCACTGTAATTTCCTGTTTTGAGAGTTATGTAACCACATAATGTTTTGCATTTCCATATACACATGTCACTTAGAAGCAGTCTACATTTCAAATAATTAAATTTGCACCTCCAGGAAATGCACACTGATCCCGCTGAGAGATGTTTCCTCCCACCACGTCTTATGAAGTCAATTTTCATTCACAGTTTGTCTAGATGCAATAAATGTGAAGGAAAAAGTGTGTTTGTAAATGATCAGTCATTACTATACACCAGGAGAGCGGCAAAATATTGAAAGGAGCACATGCTAATGAGAAACAAACACATTATGCCTTTCACGGTATTTCATCATAAACACGGGCGCCTGAAGACAAGAGGAAAACAAGCGTGGAGTCGCAGCTGGAAAATCAAACCACGGCGTTATGACTGATCAGAGCTTCCCTCGGCGTAGGTGAGACAAAACGCCTGAGCTTTAAGATGCATTCCTCACTCTCAGTCCGGCAGTTATGAGTGGAGGGAACAGCTGAGTGTTCGAAGGTGTTTTACAGGGAGCCATTCTCCAGCCCTGAGAGACAAGCAGAAAGTGTTTCTGATCTCCTGTTACACTTCATTTGAGTCTTTGAATGCATTCACTGGATGTAATTGTTCTGAGGCTGAGGAATAATGGGATCACTTAGAAATAGAATACAATGGTAATTTAATATACCGGTGTGTGTGTGTGTGTGTGTGTGTGTGTGTGTGTGTGTGTGTGTGTGTGTGTGTGGGTGGGTGTGTGTGTGTGCAGGCTGCCTTGTATCAGTTGTGTCTTTCAAAGATTTCCCAGTTTCTCCAGGCTCTGTATTGATTTGTAACTCCACCCTCTGGCCTGCAGTCCTCAGTCTTTACACATTCATGTACAGACTGTGTTTCAATCAGCTCATTTGTAATGTTGCTCACTGACATGTTTGTCTAAAAGACGAGTGTCTGGGGGCCCATTATTAAAACAGGACCACTGTTACACTACAGAATGAGCAGCATTTACCATCAGAAGTGACAATGATTTAGAGATGATCATGCATTGCAGTAAAAATTGGAGAGGGACCAGACTTGTTTTGAAAGGAGGACAAAGAACAGGCTAACATGTGTGGAACTATTTTTTTGACATACCACAATTTATCCATCAGCCCAGCACTTCTGTGCAGTATCTTTAGCAGCAGCATGGGTTGCCAAATACAATCTATGGGCACAGGTTTTGGTCTCTGTACAGGTATGGCAATACCAAACCTGGCAACCTTACTGTGATGACAAGACTCTTGGAAGTTACTGCTCCTGGCTGTTGTTTGCTGAGAAATTGTTCTGACAGGTAAGTTGTTGTGAGCCTTCCTGAGTCTGGGGGCAGCCCTCGGCTGGGTAAAAAAAAAGAAAAAGGCAAAGGAAAAGAGTAAAAAAAAGTTTATATTTAAAGAGAACAAATATAGCAGACCTGATGCTTTCTATGAGGGGGGTAAAATATCTGGAAGTGTTGTGAGTAACAGTAATAACTTTACATTTGTCTTTCATGTAGTAATGTAATGCACTCTGTTCTAAAATTAGTAATCACATTATAGTTACTATTCAAACAATAATGTTGTTACTTGCATCACAGAACCGACAACAGCGATGCCATCCAGTGCTCTCACAGACAAAGTGATTTGAGGGATCCTCCTCATAAGGTGTACGTGAAGATTCTCAGTCATCCAGGTCATGGTAATCGTAAATGCTATATGTAGGCAACTGGACTTGCTTTTGTAGTGCATGCAGTTCAGTGCAGCCAGGCTGGGGCGCCAAAAAGGGGGGGGGGGGAGAAATTATAATACTGACAAAAAATAATATGACACTAAGTTATTAACTAACTTATAATCACAAATCACATGGTCTATAAGCAGCTTATAGACCAGGGAAGAAGTATATTATAAGAAGTAAATTACAATATTTTGAATATTCAAAAGAAGGTGATCATTTTAATTAGGGATGAGCAAGCAAACAACAATTTATTTATTTATTTATTTATTTATTTTTGCTGAGAGAAAACTAACGAATAACTTACAAATTATGGCGAAAAGATAGTTTCTTGCAACCCCAGAATTTAGATAAAAATATTCATAAACAAAAAAACACTTCTCTCTTCTCCTTCTATTTCCAAGGTCACCCCCAAAAAACGGGAGAAAAAAAAAAGGCCGAATATTCGATTTTTTTTTTTTTTTTTTTTTTTCACAATCGAATCCCGTGCCATCAAGCGAAGCTTCGAAGCTTCGAATTTTTTGGGTCAGCCCTATAACATACACTCTACAGAGCCAGGTCCAGGATCCTCTTCAAGTTTGTCAGGGAGGAATGTGGAAGTGGAGGAAGAGATTGTTCTTTTTTCACAAATCTGGGAATGAGAGTCAAAAATACCATCAAAATGCATAGTTTTATGTAAAATAGCATCAAAAATTTTCGGCGGCCTCCCAGCCAGCTGTGTATCAGGCCCAGTAAAAATTATTTTCATGGGGCCCAAAATCCCTGGCGGCGCCTCTGCAGCCAGGAATGCACAGATTTATACATTGGGGAGACAAAACAACCACTCCACAAGTGCATAGCACAGCACAGGAGAGCCAGCTCCTCGGGTCAAGACTAGGCTGTCCACTTACATCTACAGGAGAAGGGACACTCCTTTGAGGACAGCAATGTGCACATCTTGGCCAGGGAGGAAAGATGGTTTGAAAGAGGAGTGAAAGAAGCAATCTACGTCAAGCTGGAACGACCATCATTAAACAGAGGGGGTGGCTTACAACACTACTTATCCCCCACCTACTATGCAGTCCTGGGATCCCTCCTTAGACGACTTCATACCCATTCACCCCTGGTCCCACCTGACCCTAACGACTCACATGGTGGCCAGGTGGGTCAACGACCCACATTGTGACCTTAACAACTATGAAACTAAGAGCTCACGTGACCCCTACGACCCTGCAAGGGTTCACACCCACACAGGGTTTATAGCCTGCAACTTCGTAACAGTCATTTAGAACTGAGAAGCTTCTTGGATGAGAGGTGAAACGTCTTCAAGAAACGCAAGCAAGTCCAGTTGCCTACGATATAGCACTTACGACTCCTCATAAGGTATAACCACTGCTTTAGTGAAACCAGGATTATAGCCTCACGATTGTAGGTGTCCGCCAACCAGTCAAGGGGCAAATTTCTAAGATATTCCTTGGCCTTGACTTTTGAAATTTGGCCACCAACTCCATCTAGTTTATTGTTGAGTCTAAGTGGGTGTTTGTGCCAATTTTACAGAAATTTCCCTAACATATACTTAAGATATTGTATTCACAAGAATGAGACGGACAAGGTCACAGTGACTTTTGACCTTTGACCACCAAATCTAATCTGTCTATTGTTGAGTCCAAGTGGATGTTTGTGCCAAATATAAAGAAATTCCCTCTAGGCCTTCTTGAGATATTACCTTCAGAGAATGAGTGATGAGGTCACGGTGACCATGACCTTTCACCACCAAATTTAATCAGTTCATTGTTTTGTCCAAGTGGATGCCAAATTTAAAGAAATTCTATTAAGGTGTTCTTGAGATATGGTGTTCATAAGAATGAGATGGACAAATTGACAACCTAAAAACATAATGCCTCCTGCCACAGCTGTTACCAGTGCTGAGACATAAAAACACATAAAATATGCTGGAGAAGTATAGAGTACTATAAAACCATGGTTGGTGAGCGAGCACCTCCAATGAGTTTGTTTGAATGTGACCAACCCATTAAATGCCGCCCATAAGTTATTTAAACATGGTTTTTCCCTTTAAGTCTGTCATTTGGTAATGGTGTTAAAGAGGCTAGACTTTTTTTGTTTTATTTTGGCCATTGATATATTATTATGAGGCTATTATTACTTGAGTGTTAGGAGGGCCAATCTCTTTCATATTATATTTATATACTTCTATTTTGAGGCAGTTGTAACTTACTGCCATTGCAATCTTGATTTTTCTGGTTTCTGTTGACATGAGGGCATACAGTATGTAAGGCTTAATGCTGTTTTGTTAACTTTCAGTTTCCTACAAGACAATGTATCTAAGGCGATTCTGCAGAGTAACGCAAAAGTAATGTAACAGGTAGTGGAACAAATTACCTTCAGCAGGGACTAATTCAGTAAAGTAATGCATGAGTTTAAAAAAAAAGTAAAATGTAGCACATTACTTTTTTGAGTAACGACATCAGCACTGTTTGAAACACATTTCATTATAATGCAGTCCAGTACAACAAGAGCACTAACTACAAGCTTTGTAAAGTAAGAATAGGTGACACATCTGTTATACTGGATTAAAAATGAAGTAAATAAAACAGTCATCATAGTCATGTGAAAATAAATAATAGCTGCTCAATGAAAACTAAAGGAAAAATATACTTTCATTTTCAAATTGGCTGACAATGTGCAATCTTAACTTGAAAAGAAAATACCTTAATTTCAGTTTCAATCATGTGCTAACGTTAGCTCATTTCTAATAAAAATGAAAATGGGCTCGTGGAGGATAATTTTCATAATACCAAAATTCCCTCAGGCCTCCCTTGAAGAATCAGTGAAGAACAACCATTCAGGACCACTGGTGGTATCTAATTTGCTCAAATGCAACAATCAGAGGACACTATTTTGGTTTAAAACTGATTGAGAAGAGCAACAGTATTGATAAAAGTATGTAGACAGCAGCAGGCAACTTTAGTGACAATTATGACAAAGCCAGATAGCCTACAGGAACAATCATAAAAGCTTTTTGGCAGATACAAGCCACTTACAGAGTGACAGTCTGACCATCAACACTTAGGCCTGTTGCTTATCAGAGTAATCTCTCAGTCAAATACCTTCAGTCTGAGAAAGGAATTGAAGCCACAACTGCTATCAGTGGTCCCTGGATAACACATAATACCTATCCACCGCAGAATTGGCTGAGCTACAAATAAGAGAGGAAAACTCCAGAGTCAGAGAGGTATTTGTGAGGAATCGGTCAAGTGGAACTCGCCACGACAACACTGTTTACCGCCATCACCCTGAGGTGTTTTCAGTCTGGCCTGACTGGGGACCTGCTCAGGAGACCAAACGCCCACAAACACAGGAGAATTACAGGAACCTCCATCTTTTTAACATGCTAAGTGATTGGGTACACACTCACTGGAAGCTTTCAGGTTAGAAGAATGGAAACCTTTTGTTACCTGGATAAATTTCAAACAACATGCTCCAAGCTTGCACTGCAGCAGTAAGTCATTTTTTCCCCACAGCCCTGATTTCCTGAAATATCATGAATTGAGCAAGATATGAGTGATAAAAAAAAACACATGAAAGCAAGGGTTCAACATTTTGAAGTAATACACTTATTTTCTCTCTTTCCAAGAATGAAATGTGAAGATACAGTAGGTCGAGCACATTATATTGTTATAGTCAGTGGTACGAGATGCATTCACATCCAGTACTTAAAGTGGAAAAAGACAAGCTGTTTGCTTTAGCTTATCAATATGGAGTAAATGTTGATTGCAGAATGTAATGTCTGTAGAATAATGACACCATCTGCATTTACACTAGTTCCCTATAAGCCTCACTTTTACTATGCAATTCTTTCTGCCACTGGGTACGATCTCTCTGGACAATGTAGGCTTCATTTACGGTGCACAGGAAGTACGTCAACTACTGCGCAACCAAAACAGAAAGAGGATAGCACTTTTGTTTTCCATGATAGCTATTGGTAGCTAACAACGTCTATCATGGGCTCACTTCAATCAGTCAGATCAACAAACCTACCAGCGGAGCCATTGTGTTAATCAAACTCTTGCTGAAGCCAGTTGGGAGAAAATGGAAGACATCTTTTCCATTGAGAAAAGCCTTCAGTGCTTTTCTTTGCTCTTCTTTCAATGAAGAAATACTCATCAGTTCTAATGAAGCTAATGCTATTGCAGCATCTACGCTAACCTATTTTTACGAGCCACCATTCAATTCAATCAATTTTATTTATAAAGCCCAATATCACAAATCACAATTTGCCTCACAGGGCTTTACAGCATACGACATCCCTCTGTCCTTATGGCCCTCACAGCGGATAAGGAAAAACTCCCCCCAAAAAAACCTTTAACGGGGAAAAAAAATGGTAGAAACCTCAGGAAGAGCAACTGAGGAGGGATCCCTCTTCCAGGATGGACAGACGAGCAAAAGATGTCGTACAGAACAGATCAGCATAACAAATTAACAGTAAACAGTATGACACATTGAGACAGAGAGAGAGCGAGAGAGATGCAGGATAGACGGTAATGGCAGTAGCTTACAACAACATTAATGAAAGTAATATTATAATTAATAATAATATTTTAATATCTGATAGTATACATGTGTGACAATAATCATATGTGTATAATAACAGTAGAAGTATGACTAATGATAACAGCAGCAGCAGGAGGCATCTGGCAGGACCATGGCAGCAGCACAACCACACACGTCACACTATCCAGGCACCGCTGCGATACGAGTTAACCTGAGAGACAGTGGAGCACAAAGGCTCCAGACAATTGAGAGACCATTGTTGTTTTGAACAGTCATCTCTCTACGTCATGACTCATACACACCTAAGCCATGCCCCTACCTGCCAGTAGCTCCTCACAGGACACTAACTGGTCAGAGTCACTAGTGGTGTGGACACAAACGCAGTACTTAAAGCCTGGCAAAATAGAGTTTTGTTAGAGCTTGTGATCCAGTGGTTCTCGCGTGATCTCATGATACCATGAGAATCCTTCTCTAATGCGAGGTAATTGGTAGCTATAGGCAGTTACCAAGGAGTATGACCAAAGACAAAAACAATGTACATTCTTTGCAGTTATCCCCAGTGGTGGAAATGGTGGATGGTGGAACAACCAGTAACTGTGGAAACTGTAAAGGTTCTAGGCTCTGAGGAAAATGAAGAGCTCTCTGGTTGCCTTTACCACTTTACCACTAGAGGTCACCACTTACAGTGGTAAGTGTTCTGAAAATCTATACTCAGGTAACATAAATGTAAGAGAATTAAAAACGTATATTTGCATGTAAAATAAAGTGGTGTACAAGTGTAAATTAGAATAAAATTAAAGTACTCAAGAACCCCAAAATTATACATAATTACAGTACAATATATACTCTTGGCACAAAGCATTAGCATTCATTTGGCGATATGTTTGTGGCCACCTGGTCGATGTCCAGCTAAATGCTTCATTATGTTTGCCAGCTAATCTCTAACTTTGTCTGCTGTTGGTGCTGAGCAGGTGTATGGTGGCTTTATCAGAGTCTTTTTTTAAAAAAATAAAATAAATCAGCTTCCTGCTGCTGGATGAACTAAAAGCTACAGGAGGCTGCAACTCACAGGAAAGGCTAAGAGATATCTTCTCTGTGGGCGCATCACTACCACTGCCTTTCACATTACACATAGTCATCTGACTCACTGTTGACATGAATAATATTGATGGTGCAGTTTTGATGTTTTCTGACATAAATACATATTCTGTACAATCTACATACTCTGTATCTCTGGAAAATGTGCAAACTGGTGTCTCTCCTCACTTGTTTGTGAAACAGATGCCTATTTCCAGAGCAAATTATCTTTGATATTAGCATACAGTATGGCACTCATTACACATGAAATGTTTTCAAAGAGATCCACTCGCGCAGAGCAACTCATGTCTGTGTTTAGAGAGTTTCAGCTTGTTGTGCATCCTACGCATATATCCTAAAGCAAAGCTGATTGTATCACAACTAAGCTGACTTTTTCAACTTTCTGGCAGCTCGGCTTCAGATAGGGGAAATTTGCATTAATTAGATAGGCTCTTTGAGTAGCAAGAATATGCTGCAGGATGAATATATTAAAAGGCATTTTGAGACATGCTATAAATACTAAACAACATTGTTTTTCACATCTCGAGATAGATATAAAGAGAGGAAGACATGGTGCTCGAGTTGTGGAGAGTCTTACCCCTCATGCGTTTGTTTACAAAAATGGTTAGTTCAAATAAAATGACATATAAACACATACTCCCTTTTAAAATGTAAACTTGTGCATACCTGTTAGAGCTTCATCATTCTCAGTGGAGTTATTTCCCTGGTGGTTTCAAGGATTTTAATTATGGATGTGCCCTCAGGCTCAAAGACAACATGCAATAGAGTACCTCCCAGCTACAAGTGGTCAAAGAATCAGCCACTTAAAGCACATAATTATACTTTTAGCACCATCCAGTTTTAGTTATGCTACTGCTTTAGGGTAAATATCCAGGCTTCTCACTTATTGGTCTTTCAGAGTACTTCGGCTGGATGAGCTTCAATGTGTGAAATGCTTTATAATCTCTGAAAAATACCAGATACTTTATGTATAATGTGCATGTGACACTGGCAGCGCTGTTGGGGGCCATAGTTCCTCAGGACAAAAAGGTCCAAGGCAAGAGGCCAGGTGAAGAGCAATCTAACAACACTGAGGGGTCAAAAAGAGTAAACTCTTTTGAGAACAGGACATCTTTAAGACTATAATTACCTTAAACACGACAGGCTTGATTATTGTTGAAATGCTTAAAACAAACAATGTCTACACCTTGTATTGTAACATCAGTCAAGATTGGTCTATTTTGTTTTGTTTTTTTTATCTGTGATAGTGAGGCATCTTCAACCTCTACTGTAACCGTAACCCTGATCACTGTCTTTCCTTAACCTTAAAGGGACAGTTCTCCGCAAAATCCAAAATACATATTTTTCTTCTAAGGACTCATTTTTGCATAACATTAGATAAGTACACAAACATGGATGAAGCCTTCAATCTGTACTCTGCTTTCATTTAGTCTATATTTGTGCTCATTTTCTGAAAGATTACTGATTTGGAAAAAACAGAGCAGCACCACCAGAAATCATGAGGCAGTTTAGCATAAGTAAGCTCAAGTGAGATACAACCATAGGACACAAGAAGACATGGCAGAATGGAATGATTCAGCAAATATAGCAATATAATTCTCAGTCCACATATCAAAATATATTCAATGGCCTCACAGACCACCAGCATTTGCTACAAAGGCACATAATTAGGACTTTCTCCACTGTTCCCCCATGTTTGTTGTTCTAGTGCCATTTATTGGATGTACCCATGACAACATAAAGGACGCATGGAAGTATGAGGGCAATGGCGGTCACATCGTTGAAATTAATGTATCTATTTTTATACATAAATGGAGTTTAAATGAGCCTTTGCCTTTAGTGCTACTTTTTAATCAAAACTGTTTTACCGTGGGTTGCAGTGTGGTAAAGATATCGGCTGTAGAGATGTCTGCCTTCTTTCCAGTATCATGGAACTAGAAAAATATATTTTAAAAACTCAACAATGTCTCAAGATAATCCACAGACCTTGTTGTAAGCAGTTTCATGTTGGAATTATTTTCTTTCTACTTAACTAGCACAGGGAAGTGTGCATCTACTGCTAGCTCACCTAGGACCACTGAGCTAAATGATGTATCAGCTTAGCCTCGGAGGACGCCATTAATGTTTACAACTTGTGTGTTCACAAGCCTCTTGTTCATGAGTAGATGCACCCTTCCTTCTGCACTGTGATACAGTTGGTGGGTGTAATTCATTGGAAAGAAAGTAGTTCCTACATGAAACTGCTCACAATAATTATCTTGAGTAACTGGATCATAATTTCTGGAAAGAAGCATTGCTGTTTTGTTTCTCAAATGTATTTTTTTGGCGCTTTAAGCACCACAAGCCGAGTGCCATCTAGTTCCATTATATTGGAGAGAAGGCAGACATCTCTACGGCTAATATCTTGAACACTCTGCAACTCGCACTAAAACAATCTAGACTGATAAATAGCACTACAAGTAAGAGGACAAATATGTAATTTTGATTTTAGGGTGTCCCTTTAAAGTTAGGGATCGGGGTTAGTGTTACATGTGATCTATTATGATGTCATAATTATAAAGGTAACAGAGAAGAAAAAGCACAAATGAGCTGCTTTTGAAAAAAAAACAACTGACAAGCAGCCTATTTTGTCATTTAAGAACAAGGACTTGTTGGAAACTGGGGCACCCTTCTGGAGCCAGGCTGGGGATGGACCCATGTAGCCCAGTAAGACTCAACCTGAATAAAAACATCAAAGAACCTTTTTAGATACAAAGGAGAAGCCGTTCTACTACAAGCTCTTTTCGGATGGCTCTTCACCCTACCTCTAAGGGTGAGCCAAGACACCCTGCCAAGGAAACTAATATCAGCCACAACCTCTTTCTTTCAGTTACAATGCAAAGCTCAGGACCATAGATCAGAGTCGGGAAGTAAATCGACCACTAAATCAAGGACTTTGCCTTTAGGTCTGCTACAGCATCCACATTCCTGCTGATGTTGCACCCATCTGCCTGTTGATCTCAGTCGTCATCTCACCCTGACTCACGAACAAGACCCCAAGGTATTTGAACTCCTTCACTGGGGGCACCAACTCACTGCCAAACGTGAAGTGAGCAATCCACAGTTTTCCAGCAGACTGCCACAGCCTCAGGCCTATATATGGACCCCATCTTTCTTTCTACTTTTTGTCTCTCTTGTGATCTATCTATCTATCTATAGATATCTAGAGAGAATGTGAGTGAATAATATTCAACTGGTGGCCCAAGGGCCAACTCTGGCCCATCAGACAAGCCAGACTGGCATGCCAATCAGTTCAGTTCACAAATGAATAGAATTTAAAACCTGTAGATGAAAATGGTGTAACTAGCGGACATTTTGCCATAAAAAAACCTTCTCACCAGAAAAGTGTTCCTGTGTAGGCCTACTAGATTTAATTGCCTCTGAGCCCCACAACCTGCCAGTTGTTTGAAGGTCATGTTTTCATTTTAAAAAATTACCAAAATGACACCATTTATCATAGCCAGAAACTGTAAAAACAGAAATTATTGTCAAATGTTCACTTTTTTTTTACAGCTCCTGAACTCATTATCTATACATACATTTTCCTCGACCAATCAAAATAATGCAACAAAATTCCTGAGCCAGTAATATGTGTATAACCAACATATTTGACAAGGCTGTGATCCAACCCAATCTCACTCCGAGGTCATCTTAATCCGGCACTTGGTCAGTGACTTTTGGCGTCAGACAGAGATGAAAAAAAGCTGTCCTTTTAACATCGGCATGATACACAGCTGGTCGCTGTTATTGTTTATTGGCGCCTGGCAACATCAGAGGGAAACGCGGTGAGACAACAGTGAGACAACAACGAAGGGTAGAAGTCCCAGTAGGGTGGGCTGGAGGGTTGGAGGATGGGTCCAACAACCATCGACTTTCAACTGGGAGGTCAGTGTTTGCTTCCAGTAAGGTTGTGAAGCCAAACTCTGTTTTTCTTTCCTAAACCCAACCACATATGTGTGATGGCTAAACGTAACCACATGCATTTGTTGTTGAAGGAAAAAAAAACATCAATTCGCAGTGTTCTACCAATGTAGAGCGTCAATTTTAAAAGAGAACTGTAAACTTCCTGACTGTACATTTCCTGTGAAAATGGAAATGTATTTCGAAAACAAACAATGCATGTAACAGGCTGAAGTTGACATGACATCCCAGAACGTCAACAAGCCATGCACCCAGGCTACCTTGCATGTTATATCTGGATGTGGACGGTCCATGACCAAACGTCGAGTTCCCCCAGGACTTCCCCAGTAGACCGATGTTAATAACCACGTGAACTTTGAGTAGTTTTATGGTACGTTGTCACCAGGGCTGCCCTCACCTAGGTATTTTCCGAGTAGCTAATGGGCATGTAGCTACATACATGTTTCAGATGGTACATCATGTCTGTAGTCAACACATGATAGGCATATGTTTGCATCTTTGGTATGTCTTTCGCCTTCTCAGAATAATACCATACTTTGGATTTCCTGCCTGACATGTTATTAACTCGCCTGTGGAATAATTCACATACCAGCCCTGTAAATTAACGTGACTCCTGTCTGACTGCTGCGTGTTACCTAACGTTAAGTATGTAACTTTATGTTAAGTTTGTAAAATACACAATGAGGTCATTTGTGGGACACTAATTCTAAGGATATCAAGCACACCACTGTGTGTACATTTTTATAGAAAATCGTACAAACCATTGTATGAGGACGAACATGTCTGTCAGGAAACAAAACCAAACCTAAGAATAAAATAGTGATATTTAATCAAAATAACCTGATTCTCCAAATCTTTACATTCTTGCCAAAAATAAACCATTTGCACTGACCAGATCCTGTGACAAACATGGAAGTTTGTACTGCTGGACCCAACTGGAAAGTTATGAATTACCCGGCTAAGACCAACAGTTGTGAAGGGTTGCAGCAGTATTAGATTTTTGATGGTAGGATAACCGTCTCGGAAAATATCACAGTTTCATGGTATAAGGTAGTACACAACAATTGTTGTGATCTTTATAATCTGTTACAGTGACCCTTAAAAGCAAAACAACAGAATCTTTTTTAGGGGGTGTTGAGCAAATGCTTTACTATAATTGGAACTTTGATGCAAGTATGCGTAGAAAATCTGAGTCTCAGTGGAGAAAGTAAGGAGATGAACACTTGCAGGTGAGATTCAATGTCCAGTTGTGTTTTCTTTTCCCAATATGGTAAGCCAAGCAAATGTAACCACACATTTTGGTAACCATACATTTTCAGTCATGTTGCAAAGATTTTGTAAAACTTTGACTGAAATGCAGGCTGTTTACACAGAGCAGAGAGGACAGGACGAGAGGGGTTGTAAATAGAGGTTGTAAAAGAAGTAAATAATAAATGTCAGTTGCAACGTAGCAAAATTAAAGTTTTGGCAAGGTGGTGGCGTGTTGTGACATGATGAGAAGCTTGGAGAAGCTCAGGGCAATATCCGGCCCCTGGGTCCTTAGCTTTCTGAAATGTGGTCCCCTGAACAGAACAGTTGAACATCCCTGCTGTGCAGTATAGGTAGATAAAACACAAGATAGATAAAGATTAAAAAGAGACAGAGAGTCCATGTGATTTCCAAAGCTGGCGGCTAGACAGAGACTTGTGGAGTCAATGATGTGAGGGTTATGGGATAATAATGATATAAGTGAGATGATAATGACAGCCATTATCGTCATATAGCAGCACTTCACCAAAGTAGCTTGTGAGACTTAACTGTATCTAGACTACATCTCCTCTGTAGGTCAGGGTGTTGGAGTCGTGGTGACGTGTCATTATAAAAATGACAGGATCATTACCATTTGTCAGTTTGGATCGTCACTGAGTGCTTGCATTGTGACGCACCATTTGATGTATTGCTGTTGAAGTAGATTTTATGACCGAGCATTTTTCCCAAAGCCAACATCAGCAAAATAAAAGCATCAGTAACGTATTTCAGCGTGCTTTCCTTGCAAATGTCAGTTTCTCAACATCAGTTTCCTCAGGCATGTCATGCAGTGTTATTACTGGGAATTAAATCTAGACAGCTTTATGATTATTGTATAGCCACATGTCATAAAAAAGCATATTCACTCCCCACTGGTGATATAAACCTTTTAATTAAATATGGTATGGCAATGCATCAAAATACACTTTATTGCTGTCGAGGTATTGAGGTGCAGGCAACACAGCCGTAATTTTACAGCAGACTGTTCAAACATCTTAACACTGAATTTGTCAAAGGCACATTACCATCACATCGCTACTGTGTATAGGAGCAGCTATTCTGAGCTTCTGATGAGTCAGTGAGGTCACCCCACGGAAAAAAAAACCCCCACCTGAGACAGACAGCTGTGCCGGTGCTGGCGGGCTTCCTTCTGCACCGCGGAACAAACAGCAGCATATGAAAAGAAAAGCCTCACTTCAATTATGCATGTGTTCAAATGAGGGGCTTGCAGTGTTGGCTCCTTTGCTTGCATATGCATAGACAGCAAACTGGATCTCTACACTGTGTCTTCAAAGACCTTGCTGGTAAAGTTTTCCTAACATGTCACGTAAAGATGGAAAATCACCCACACACTGTTTGATTCAATGTGGAAAGATATGAAAACAGGATAAAGAAAAGAGAGTTTGGTCGAACAATGACGCCACCAATATGAATTCTGGACTGAATACCAAGTAAGTACCCAGGGCCCAGGCTTGTAACCTCCTCAGTGAAATATAAAAAATTGCCCTCAGACACATCACCAGATCCTGAAAAAGCTAAAGAAAGCTCAATATTTAGTGTTAAATCAACTCTAAAATGCACTGTTTACTGCTCACTGAACTCCTCCTGCTGTGAACACAACAGCTGCGAGCAGCTCAGGAGCGTGTATCAAAGTGTTTGGTATATTTCTCTGCACGCCATGCACAGATCTAGGATACACAAGTAGACATGCAAGTGTATCCACACGAGTAAAACAGTCTGTTTAAAGTGCAGCATTACGGATATGCGTATTAAATATAAATCAGTGTGTAACTGCTTTGATTAATCTTGCACTCAGACACATGCCTATGGAAAACCGACTCTGTGGCTGATGTGTCAGGGAACTGTGTCGCTGTGAGTCGACCAGGTTATCATTGTGTTGTTGATGAAATGCAGATGAGCTCGTTTGTGTGTGTGCACCTGGGGGCAGCATTGTCTCCGGCACATGGTCCCTACCAATCTGTGGACTGTATGTGTGTTTTACTGATAAACCTTTACCAACCAACATCCGACATGTGCTGCTGGTTGAAGAGTTTAAAATAAAGAGTGTTTAATCAGGGTTTTTTTTTACAAAAGAAAATCAGAGCCTGCCTGACCTGGTAAGCAATATAATATAATATAATGTAATATATCTTTATTTAATCAAATTTGTATCTCTGTCGTGCGGGTGCTCACATCTGTGTGTCCACAGCTAATCTCACTTACTACTGGATCAATCAGCCTTATATTTAGTATGCACATTTATGACTGTAGGACCTGTCATGGGATGTAGGACCTGTCTTGGTTTTGGTGATTCACAAATGCTGAAAAACCTATTTTGATTGATTGATAATGTCACTGACTGCTAACTCCTCACTCTTCTTAAACCAGATGGCAAGTCTTCAACAAAATCACTCAGCAAGGCATTTCCGGCATGTCCACCTTGGCTCAAAAACTGACATCTATAAAAAAGTTTGGTCTTGTTTTGAACCGGAGCATCGGCTGATTAATTCCATACCAGAAATGTTATGATCCACGGAACTTAGACACGATTTGAAATGGATAAATTTCAATTTTGTAATCCTCCCCTCAATCTTGATCAGTGGCAAAAGGTAGTTACAACAGGCCCCAGTGCATGCTTTTATGACAGGCCCTAGTGTACACCAGTTTCTGTTCATGTGTCTAAATTAGTTACCATGTAATGTTGTCATTTCATCACATGATCAAATGAATACTTGATATTATGCAACACCAACATACACATTACCCAGAAATAATCATTGCATATGACAAAAATATCAAAGAGCATGAGGAATTATTCATTTAATTGAATAGTTTTTTTTATAGTTTACTTATAGTTTATGTAGAATAAACATATATTTTATATATATTTTTTTTACAGGCATCTATGGTGGCAATCTGAGTTACCCACAAGGCCTCATTTTCTCCCCTACTTATTGTAAGAGGGCCTACTATCTCTATGGGCCCCCTCACCTCATGAGCCCCAGTGCAACCGCCCTGCCTACACTGTTTATATTCATGCCCCTGATCTTGACTGTAAGAGAGGCGGGAGGAACAATTCCGCCAGGCACAGTTGTGCTGTGTGTATTGTCTAGAGTGGCTGCAATCTGGCTGCAACCTGGTGTGCACTGAGTGCACTTTTCTTTTAGTTTCTCTCCAACTTGGGAGGGACCCTTGAAAAGCCTGGAATTAAGTCTGTTTTTATGTGCAATTTTATGTCAATTGCATTTTTAAAACATATTACCGTTGACTGAATAAATAGCTTGACAGACTATTTCTTTCATCTAAATTCTAGTCTTTTAGCCTCTCCACCCCCTCTGAAAAGAACTCTATGGAATTAGGGTGGACAAAACTAGTTTGTCTCTAAATGTGGTAATTATGCTGATGCTGGGAACTGCAGGATATCTTCCAAGCAACTGTGTCATTAGAAAAAAAAGTGGAATTAGGATACCAAAAGAGATAGGACAGACAGGACTGGGAAAGAGGACAGTTAGAGGGAAAGCAGCTGTTGACAAAATTCTTCTAATACGGTCCTGTTCAGCCATATTTTATTATGAAATACAATAATATAGTCATCCATTCTCAGAGTAAAATAGCTTTCCACTATTGTCTTATACCCACTTTATAATGAAGTCATAAAACGTCTGAAATAATGTTCTGTAATGTTGTAAAATGTCCCAATGAAAGATCACACAGTATTTACAATATGATGAGAACAGAGCCTCAAATATGCTGAGGATATTCAGACTTTATAAACCTTGTAAACACTTTATTACATTAATGACTGCTTACCCTAATAGTGTGTTCTTTCCGTCACTTGTACAAGCATCACAATAGGACATTAATAAAGGGAAGGAGGTCCTATGAGGCTGCATACATTTGGTATTTACCCCAGATCTTTGTTCTTAAAGCACTGGCCATTTTATCATGGATGATGTCATCTCTCTAAGTGCTCTGACTATTGTGTTCTCTATGAGTGTTTCTCCAGTCTCAAAAGAAATTGCTTGCTACTGATGTAGTGACAGTGAGTTAAACTAACAAGCTGGGGCAATGTATTGGGTTATTAAAGATTAAATAAGTGATTGAATATTACATTATTGTTTGAATTTTATTTTATTTGTTAAAATAGGAATTGGATTAATGCTAACTATTTATTCAAAGTAGATTTGATTCAAAACCCAGAAAAGAAGAGCTGGTGAAATTTAGAATATCATGGTTTATTTGTGCCTCTAAAGGACTTATGGGAACAACAACAAGATAGCCACTGTGAAACAGGCTGCAATGTAACCTCTTGGAGCATGTTTGCATCGTCAGTTTACGTCCACTTAAAGAGCTTGTTTTTGCTGCTGTACTGCTCAGAATGTTATTTTAAGTATCTGACAACTACAGGAAAGGATTCTTTTCTTTTCAGATTTTTTTCTTACCAGAAACAGCCCCAAAATTTCTATCTCCAAACCACAAGATTCCATTAAGATAAACAGTAATTTTATCAAAATTGTAAAATTTGTAAAACACACTTCATTCAGAGTCGACAGAAACCAAATAAAACTCACAAAAACCATCTTGGTTCATCTTTCCGCTGTTTCAACATTCACCAACTCTGGTTTGGTTGAAAATATGCTGGCTCTATACATACTAAAATTATTATTTATTTAAATGGAGTCTGGTTGGTTTGGCGATGGCGATTTTGAGGCCGTTTCTGGTTAAACAAAAACTTAACGGTCTATCCCTGTCGGGGTCCTTTCCATAAATTATCAATACTCTGAGCCTGTCAGTAGCAAAAACAGGGACTTTTTAGTGGACATAGTATATTGATGATGGGACATGCCCAGAGTGGTTACACTGCAGCCTGTTTTGCCACTGTCCATCTCAATACCAGACCAAAAAAAAAACAACCAAACTTACCCTTTAAGGTTAGTCAGTTTAATCAAGTGTGAATAATTCATATAGCTGCTACCTTGTTTGTTTATTTTCTTAGCTTTTCCCCATAGGCTTTGCTCAATTTCTTGTCTTACAGTCTGTTTTATTGATTTAGCCTCACTCTGAATACCCAGCGAATAAAACATGTTGTCTCAGTTTTTATGAGTGAACTCAAAGCAACAGTTTGAGGTGTAAAGCGTTTCTAAAGAAAAGGTTAAACGCAGACATTCCACCATACAGTTTGATGTGAATGTGGGTAGCGTGTTAGAAATGTGCTTAAGTTAGAAAATAAAACCCTGAGAAAATCATCTACTTCAGTGGTTCATCCCCAGAGGTCATGTCTTGTGTAAACACACCCACAGTGTCCCTCACCTCTTTATTTGACGATTGCCAGACATTTGATGTTAAAGTCACTCATGCTTGTAGACATAGTCTGGGACTATGAAGTGAGAGTGTTTTGACAGGCTCATAATATATCTCTCTGTAGTGCTTGGCAGTGCCGATCAACAATAAACATGCCTGGATGCCTGCTGTAAGCTATTTTACAGCTCTTGATTTTGCTAATACATTTTGGGAGGAAAGACACTGCCTGCATGATGTTCAACACTTTGCTGTCTGGCAAGTGAAAATTGAACTTTGTTAATGGACCTTGGTTTGTCCTGTGCTGTGACCTTGCAGTAAAAGAGAGGGCTGTGTATGTGTGTGTGTGTGAGTGTGTGTGGGATGCTGAGAGCTACAGTACAGCTGAGTCCAGACAACAATTACCATGGCTCATGGTTGGCTTTATAATGTAATACATCGGTACAATGATGGATGCAGATTGAATTATTTGCTGATGGAAATACGTTTTCCCACTATGAGAGGACATTGTCTAGTTTAATAGTGAACATATCCATTGGAGACTGAGGTCTGCGAGGTCAGACTGGTACAGTAGATGGTTCACAATGACATCCTGAGATGTAGCAAGAAGATACTATTTCAAATGAAATTAGGAGTAAAATGTAACCCTGACCTTAAAGGATTGGACTGGGACATTGCCAGATGTGTTTGTGGTGACAAAACTGGGTATTTTTAAAGAAGGCATCGGGATACTTCCAGCCGGGTTTGTGACAAACAAACCAATATTTTTTTTAACATGACATTGAGAAATTTTCAGCCATGTTTGTGGCAACAAACTTGGGTATTTTTGAGAAGATACATTGCCGGACATGTTTGTGGTGACCAAACTGGGTATTTTTTTTTACCAAATGTTGGGACATTTCCAGCCACGTTTGAGATTACCAAACTCGGTCATTTTCAACGAGATAATCGAGACATTTTGAGCCATGTTTGTGGCAACAAAACTGGGTGTTTTTTACCAAGACACTAGGAAATTTCCAGATGTGTCAGGACATTTTCAACTATGTTTGTGGCAACAAAACCAGGTATTTTTTAACGAGAGTCAGGACATTTCCAGCTGTGTTTGTGGCGACCAAACTTGGCAGTTTTTCAACAAGACACTGGGACTTTTCCAGTCATGTTTGTGGCAACAAAACAAAGTATTTTTTAACAAGACATCAGGAAATTGCCGGACATGTTTATGGCAACCAAACAGGGTATTTTTTTAAAGAGACATCAGGGCATTTCCAGCGGTCTTTGTGATGGCCAATCCAGGTAGCTATAAATGAGATGTCGGGACATTTCCAGCTGTGTTTGTAGCAAACAAATTAGGTAGTTTAGGCTGAAACATGATCTTTTCCTAACTCTATGAAATTAAACATATAAAACATACAAATTCAATGGTTTGTAGAAACATACAATGCCAGCATTTATTCTGGTGATTGGGTTGTATGTTGGCACCGCATTGGTTACTGTTGTAGGAGTAATAGTAAAACTCAATACATAAACAGATAATCATTGCAAAAGAGTGAAGCAAGTAAAGTAAAATGAAAAATAATCTGACTATAATCCATTCTTTTGGCAACATTTGTTTGCAGTTGATAAAGATGACCGTATGTCAGCAAAGTTCTCTGCAGCTGAGGATGATGATGATGTAGCATGACTGAGTTATATAATTATTTCATGTTATCCATGTTCATGCAATGCACAGTGAATCATTGTCCCAGCTAGCGTGCATGATGGTGTGGCACGGATCAAAGTCAGGTTTTATTTCTGGGCACACTACACTGTCACTGTTATGTGTTTGCCCCGTTTCCACATGCAAAACTTCACAACAGCTGGATTTGCATGCATATGAGTAGTGTGTGAATGTGTGTGCGTGCAATTTTGAGGTTTCCCTTCCACTAAACCATCTGATGCTGCCTGCAGTGTTCAACTTTTGCAGATTTACATGGCCCCTGGGGGAGGGGGAGTGGGAGAACGAAGACCCCAGATTATGATGCCATAAATCTGCTAAGTGCCTTTTTTTTCCTAGGCAATGAAAGGGTTGATTTATGCTGACATAATTGCCAACAGCGTAAACTACTTGAAGAACCTTAAGAACACTAAATCTTGCATGGAACCATTAACCATCTCTCAACATTCATGCCTCCACACTAATTCTGCTTCTTAATAACAGTAGATAAGAAGAAAATGAAACTGTCTGCTGGTATGAGAGCTTTTGACATGAGCCATATACACAGCATTACATGCTATCATTATGGTTTTAAATAAAGCACCTCGCAGCGGTTGTTTGTTTAGGACAGTACAAGATCTCTGGACATCATCATTGGTGTTTTGAAAGTATGACCTAAGCTTCAAATCTCTGACTTCCCACTCCTGCTGAAAGACAGACCTCAGGATGACCAGCTGACCTCCTCTCCAAAACATTAAGTCAAGGCTTAAAACTCCTTCCGGTACATAATCACTGCACATGCTGAATAATTTCTTCTTTAAAGGAATAGTTTGGTAAATGCATGGATTCCAGCCATGTCACCAAAGGAAAATGTTTTAGAAAACAGCAGGCTTCATACATAGCATATCAACATTTCTACAGTAACTGACATAGTTCAGATTATGTGTATATTAGCTGGCTAGACAGCTACCAAGCAGCAGAAAGAGTAGACCACTGATAGCATGCAACAGAGCATTTCCACCCATGATTGTGGCTCCAAAACCAGGTATTTGTTAGTGAGACATTGATGCATTTCCAGCAGTGATTGTGGTGACAAAGCATTGTATTTTTTAACCAAAGTAGTTTTTGTGCCTGAACAAACCCACATGTTTAGCGAGACATCCAAGCTTTTCCAGCCATGATTTTTTGTACCAAAACTGGGTGTTGTTTAGTGAGATATTGCAACATTTCCACCCGCGATTGTTGCACCATGTCCAGGTGTTTTTATCAAGACACTGGGGCATTTCCAGCAGTCGTTGTGGGTATATTAAACAAAAGTGTTTCTTGTGCCTGAAAATAAACAAACGTTGCGCAGCGCTGTTGAAACAGTAATTTAATCTTCTAAATGGATTGTGTTTTCACTTTATCTCCAACAGTGAGATGTGTAATCAGTGCCACTCTTAGTACAGACCTGGGGGAAGAATTGACCTTTGGCTAAGCCACGCCCCCTCCACTCACTCGGACAAACTATTAGTGACCCAGTGCTATGGCAGGTGTCACAGCACACGGCATTTCGCAGGAAGCAATAGATGATTTTTAGAGACATAACAATCAGATGTCATTGAGAAGTAACCAAAATGGCCTACGCATTGGAGGGATATATTAATCATTTTATTGTTGAGAAGGTCGATGAAAAGCTTAAATTACAAGCCAAAATTTACAGGTCACAGTGTACGCTTGTGAACTGCATCTCGTTGCCGTTGCCATCAAAGACAACAAGTTAAGTGCCACTGAAGTTAAGGTTTTTGGCTCAGAATATGAGAAAAAGATAACAGCCCTTTTTACCATCTTTACCAAGAGTGTCTCTCCGTTAGTTTGGTGCTACAGTATTTACACTGAATCATTCAGCATAACGTTTGCCAACCTTTGTTATCTCTGTGATTACAGATAAATTAATGAAGCTAAGATCCAGAAGTTAACGTTAGCTTAACTAGACCCCTTTGGACAACAGCTAACAATGATGTACGATCACCAAAGTACAAAACTACAACAAAATAGGCTAATGAACTCCCAGTAAACAAGGTGACATGATGAACAATGCAGCTAGGAGCTAACGTTAGGCTAACTTTAGCTAACGTTAGCGAGAGATGTTAAAGATAACTTTAGATTTCTTTCCAACAATGTGACAATATGTTGCCTCAAACACGATGTTGACTTACCTTAGAATAGATGTAGACATTCTTGTTGAGTTGATATTGTGGTCTACCGCACAACTTTATCCAAAGGAGACACTTTTCTCGGTTGAGATGTGGTTTAGGAAAGGGTCAAAAATACACCCCCGTCGCCCAGCCTCTCAGGATACCTTGTGTGGGAGTTGCGTGTATCCCATGCACACCGTTTGACCATTTTTAAACTTCAAATCTCTGAAAAAACTCATGAAACCCAACAAAACTGACTTTCTGTAATGCATTTCAATGGACATCCAGGCAGAGAATGTCCGAGTGTATGGGAATGGCTATACGCACTGTGATTGGCTCATTGCGTTTGAGGGTGGGACTTAGCCATAGGTTAGTTGGTTAGCCTAGCTTAGCATCAAGACTGGAAGCAGGGGGAAACAGCATCCTAGTAAGAAATTTGAGAGTTTTGGACACAGCTACACAGACATAACAAGATATTGAGAGTTAAAGAGAAGTATACGTTGGGTGTATTTGCTTCATTGACATGTGCCTCAGCCTATCACAGCCAGTAAAATGGTTGCAGCTTTCTCCCATCACAGCTTTTTGATTTTAGTAAGTGACAAATATGGCAGAGAGTAGTAAATACACATGGCAGGCTACAAAGCATTCCTTCAGAAACCTCTGGTGATCTCAGACATTACATCCATGTGTTTCCAAACTCTGCGGATGCTTGGAATGTAAATGTTTTAACAGCAAAAAAAATACATCTGGCATTTCCTAAAGCTATTCATCCTTTTATACATTTGTCGCAAAATTACCAATCAGACCCGTTGATTTGTTTCAAATGTCTGTCTGGGGCTTTTTTTTTTTTATACATTCACAGCAGTAAAAGGTTAAACAACTTAAAATGCAACAAATAACTGGAGACCTTGACATTTTGATATTTACTCTGATACGTTTCTTTTCTTAGCACTTGTCATTTTTTGAAAAAGTTTGGTGTATATGCCTCTGAGCTACGCTAAAAGCGAATTGTTAACATTGTTTGTCTTCCACATTCAGGGAGGCAGACTAATGTTTTTCCCATCCTGTTACAAAAGCCTGGTGAAGGAAAATAAATCTAAAATGTCAAAGTATCACTTTCACAGAGAGAACCTTTAGAGAAAACCTGCTTCCTGAAGCATCTAAAGCAGGCCAGCATGTCTGCCTGTGTGATTCATCCCTCTACTGTAGACCTCTTTACAAGAAGGCCATGTTGAGAGACAGCTTCCCGCTCCCTAAATGTGGATCAGCAAGCTTAATATTTTCGCTGATTGCTTTTATTTGGGGAAATAGGCCTGAAAACAGAGCAATGCGCTTTTTGCTTGCAGCACTTTACCACCTACTTGAATCATGCCCATCCATTCCCATCTGTGTGAGCCCCATATTATAGGACAAACCTGTGTGTGACTGCTCCACATGGGTATTTATATACACCAGAGAGAACTGATGGATGAATTTCAGATGTGCTTCCCAGGAGTCTGAGGGGATGTTTCCATTTCTAGACTGGGGGAAAATGCTCTGTGCGGCCCCATGGGAATAAAGTATCTGAGGTGCCCGTGCTGCAGTTTCCATTCGATTACCTCACCTCAAACTGATGCTGTTATTCCAACAGCTCTCTGTTCGCATTTTGCATGAAACAGGGCAAATGCGTTAACATTATACAAAGTGAGTGCATGTTTAAAAAACACATGAATGAGAGGTCTCACCAGCTGCAGACAATTATTTTACTATCACATGATGAAGCTGTAAAGTGCGCTGTGCCCCCAGTCAGTACAGGGAAGAGAAAATACAGTGTGCAGCATTACACCCACTTTGTTCTCTTTCTCCTTCATTTACCTCTGCAACATAGATTTTGATTTGTTTCAGTGTCCTGTGCACTTTCACAGAACCTGAGCTGTTCATCTGCAATTCCAACCCAGTTGCCACCAAAAATGTTGGCATTGTACATTTCTGCAAACTGTGAATAGGTTGCATTTGTTATCATTATTATGTAGAGGATATGTTGAAACCGTATGTTTTAACAGTGTTGTGGTTAATGTGTGGTTAGGTTTAGGCAAAAAACCGTCTTGGCATAAAGTAAACAGTTTTTGTGGCACAGTCACAGCTGGAGAAGTCTGATGTCTTGGTAAAAAACAACCACCTTTCATGGCACCATTCTGGGAAGAAGTACAGCAATGTCTTGCTCAAAAATAACTGCTTTTTGTGGCACTATCCTGGCTGGAGACCCAGCGATGTCTTAGTTAAAAACAACCACCTTTTTTGGCACTATTCCAGCAAGACATGTAGCAATGTCCCAGTAAAAATCACTTTTCGTGGCACAAACATAACAGAAAATGTAGTGGTGTCTTGGTTAAAACCTACTGGTTTCCATGGCATTTTCTCAGCAATGTCTCCATAAAAAAACTTTTTCATTGCATTTTCATGTGCCATTTTTGTGGCACAATCCCGGCAGGAAATGCAATGATGTCTTGGTCAAAAAAGACTGTTTTTTATAGCATTATCTGAGCTCAAAACATAGCAATGTCTTAATTAAAAAGAACCACTATCGTGGCTTGAAATGCAGTGATGTCTCGGTGTCTTTGTGGCACCATCCTGCCTGGAGACTCAGCAATGTCTTTGTAAAAAGCAACCATTTTTCTTGGCACTATCCCTGCAGAAAAAGCAGTGATGACTAAAATAAAAACCACCACTTCTTGTGGCACTATCCCTGCTGGAAATGCAGTGATGTCTCTGTAAAAAAACAACCGCTTTTTGTGGCACTGTCCCAGTTGGATAAACAGCAGTGGTTTACCAAAAATCACCAATGTATGGTAAAAAGCCACAGAAAAAAACAGGGATGACTCACCAAAGAAAAAATGGTAAAGTTGTTTGTTGGTTTTGAACAGTGGTCTGCAGCTTAGCAGTCTCGTCAAGGTGTCACACCATCTACCATCCCCTCCATCTACCAATGACAAAGTCATCTCATATACTATATTACTTTAGTTGTAGTCTCTATATACAGACTCTACATTCAGTGAATGTAGAGTCTGTAGGCAAACCCCGGAGATCTTGCCTCCGGAAGAAGAGCGGAAGAGCCCTGGTTTCCGGTTGTAGGCTGTTTGTAGTCCGCGTGATATTGACCAATCACGTTTGAGCCGGCTGCAGCTGTTGCCAGGTCAAATGGTCTGTGCGGTGAACTAACGAGGCAGAACATAATTGGCGTCACTGCAAACTCTGAATCCATCGCAATGGTTCAACATATTTACTTATTATATATAAACGGAAGTCGGAAACGGAAATTCGCCTCCTCCGCCCAAATCAAACCGGAATGCCAAAAAATCGGGGGTCTGCCCTCAGAGGCTGTATCACCGTCTGCCGGAAGTCAGATGGCGATACAGCCGATGGGTTCAGAGAATGCTTTAGTTGATATAATACATATGAAATGTAAAAATGCAATGTTTTTATAATTTGTAGAAATGTAAATGCAAACAAATTCTCCTTGAGACCGGGATGGCTATTCTGAGAATAGCAGTCATTTCACAGCACAGGTCTCTTCATCCTCCAAGTTCCTCATTTCTCACCCGTCTCATTCTTAATTTTGAGCTTTTAAAAACATATATAACACACTCCTAGGCAGGGCACATCACAGCAAGGCCACTTCATCCTGTACTGCCTGGAAACCCAAGAGACAGCAAATCAAACAAACTAACATGTTCCTCATTTACAAATGGACTATTAAAGGCTCAGTCTCATTATTAAAATCAATGTATTCATGGCCACAGGGTCGAGTGTTCTTATTGCATGTGTAATGCATTCAATAGAAATGTTACTCCTGCAATATCTTAGTATGTCATCCAGATAAAATAATGCACACAGGTGATATAGAAGTGTAATGAAAATAAGTTAAATACTACAGAAAAGTAAGACTGGTGAGCTAATTAGCCATGAGCTTCACTTTGCACTCCGTTTGGTAGTGTTTGATGTTTGCGCAGTGCTTGTAAGCAAAAATATAATCGTTCCACTGTGAACATTTTGTTCCCCTAATGTACAATAATAGTAGTCCTCCACACCTGAGCCAAAATTCACTCCAGGTTTGTGCACCAGATTGCAGTACATTATTGTGCTCACATTACAGATGATGTATCTTACAGTAGTGGAAGAAGTGCTTTGAATCTTTTAGGGAAGAAACACATTTATTTCTTTGTTCTAATGTGTTCTGGAGCAGTTTTATCCATGCAGGAATTGTACAATTTCCTCAGCTCATTAACATGCATGTTAGAAATTTTAATAAACTTAAAACATGATAATCAACACTGGGATTTTATTGTTTTCATATAACAGGGGTGCCATAATATTTAATTGCAGGTATTAAAGGTATTCATTGTCGTTATGATTTTAGTTTTAATTGTCCAGGTTTTCAGATATATATTTCTTAGATGAAAAATGTCAAATCACAAAACATATACTGTATCTGCTGTCTGCCATTGACTGAAACTAGAAGGCAAGTTTAAGCAAACTATAGGACAAACAGAGTAAATGGGAAGATGTGTGGTGTGGCACTCTTCCCCAATAATTCAAGTAGGTTGATGTTATCTACCCACTACAAGATTTAGCTGTTTTGACACCATGATAGATGGCCAGAGCAGCCAGTCAAAATGCAGAGGAAAAGATAGAGGTGACAGTTGATGAAGGTCTGGCCTTATCACAATAGCTTGCCACAAGCTCTGAATGATCACAGCTGAACAATGTAACTGGCATCCTGAAGGTCTCACATGACCCTAGAAAATTGTTGAAGGTGTGGGTTTAATTTTTCTGTGTGGAGAGCTGAAGGTCACCATCCAGTGTGTTGGAATAAATATTCGGATCCTTAACTTAAAAGAGAACTCCACTGATTTAGCATTGCTCTCCCATAATGGGCCATACATGTGTTACGTCTTTAACCGCCTGGAAGACGCGTGATCGGGGCCGGGCCCTATGTGTGACTCTTATGCCTACTCTATGCCAGCTTTCCAGAGCACGGAGACAGGTTGCGCCTGAAGTTGCTAAGCAGCCATAACAAGCACAGTATCATAGATTACTTACCAGAAATCTTGAGTGCAGGGCAGAGATTCCTGCAGGCGCTATTTTTAAAGTGTGTACTGGGCCTAAAATGTTGTCCATGGTGCTTGCCATGGTTGCTTAGCAACATCACATGCAACCTGTGGCCGCGCTTTTTAAAGCTAGCACAGAAAAGGCACAAGCGTAGCACTCAGCACCTGACCTCGCATTTTCCATGCGGCCGTATGTACGGCCCATAAGTATTCAGATCCTTAACTTAAAAGAGAACTCCACTGATTTAGCATTGCACTCCTGTAACATTGACACGAAAAAGACGGTTTAAAGAAACTGTATTAGGATCAATGCACTAGAACCAGAGATAGTGTTGGTTTTTCCACACATTCTTCTTCCTTGTCAAAACTTGTTGTGCATTCCAATACCCATTCTATCATGTTATAGTATGCAAGAAAAAGATTTAGTATGTTCCAATACATAGTATGTCAAATGCAGTATGCCAAAATACCAGGATGTCCTACTACTGTATATCAGTCTAATTTTGCAGTATGTGAGCCAGCATGATTTGTGGGTATCCTGAACCACCATCCTCTGTGCAGTTGACGATACGTCACATTGACTGAGCCGCAAACAGATGACAGCTGATTGACAGCTATCAGAAACTGCAGTGACAGATGACAGCACATTCAAGTAACTAATGACCAGTCGACCAGTAATAATAGGAATATTAATTGAGTGAACAAAAATAATCATAAATATTATAAACAACAAAAGGACATAACTATAAAAATCACAATAAAGGAAAACTGCATATAAACCACAAATAAAATATATTAGAATCTACAATCTATGCAGCCATAACTTTTAAGTTAAACTACATACATTGCAAAGTAACAGCAGCAGAGTTCTCTGGGACGATCTCCATCTCTGGCAAACTCGGTAAGTGCTGTTTGTTTCATCTTCAAAGTAACAGATGTGAAAGCAAGAGGGTCAAAGTTTGGGGCGTGATGTGATGAGACAGCAGTATGTCCTGATTCTGTGTATACTGCATGCAACGGTACAAACTTTTTAAGGGTAGCTGCAGTACCTACTAAAAGTAAAAAGAAAAAGTTTGCAATTGGGAATGCACCCCGGGTGACTTTATTACCCGCAATGCAACGAAAACTGTGGAGCTACAAACCAAAAGCAGCTGGTCTACCGCTGCCTTAATTAGTTAGTAAGTTTTTGTTATTGTGTGACTCAGTGTTTTTAAATGTTACTTCAGATTCACCAAAGTCACACAATAACACAAACAAGGCAGTGGTACCAGCAGCTCCAGTGTTGTAAATTACTGTTTTTGTTAAAGTATCTGGCTTTGAATGGAGCGTAGATTAAGTTCCACTTTCTGTTCAGTTCCCCATCAAAAAGTACAAGTTGTGTGAGATATTGTATGAGTATGATATGCAACAGAGGTCCCTGGGTAGAATCAAAACAGGACATGGCAGAAGAAACAGAAAATTAATCGCCAACTATTTTTGATAATCAATTAGTCATCATTGTTAATCATGAAGTTATTTTTATTTGCTGGCTCCAGCTACATTGTAAAGATGTTTTTCAGTGTCTTACATGACAGTCAACTGAAAATCTTTTTAAATTGTTGGTTGGATGAAACGAGACATTTGAATGTGTCATTTTTGTTACCAGTAAATTATAAATTGCATGTTACCATGAGGGTACTGACAGCTATCCCTGGATCACTGCTGATGCTGAAGAAGACAGCTGAATCTGATGATTATGAGACAAGATGTGAACAGATAAGAAATACTTTTTACTGGACTTTTTTGGTGGATTTATGGATGTTTATGGTGACACTGGAAATATTGCTATCATTTGTATGCTCCGATACAGCGAGTATGTCTGTTAGATTTGACTGAATTATGACTGTAAGAAGAAGTGGGGCTGTTACGTCCCTACTGGGGAAAGGCTCTAAAATCAGTTTGACAGCAGCAGCTGATTGTCATCAAGGTGAGTTACTTAGTTAAAATCAGATCTGTTTGATAAATCCAGTATATAAAGATGTGCATGCAGCCACAGTGTGAATCCTCTCTCTACACTTTCACCTGGTTGCACGATCAGCGAGCTTAGCAACATCACTTTGCTGTCCACGGGTGATTACCTGTGCAGGCTGACCAGCAGCAGACTCGGAGTGACAGGGCCAGGCACTGTGCTGAGGAGAGGAGGGGATCAGGGCTTAGAGGGAGGCTGCAATGCCTATAGCCTACAGTAATCCTGGATCACAGAGTTAGCTCCGTTAGCTTCTCCCACTCACTGCGGGGATTAGAGACACTGAGCTGACCACTCTGATGAAACACTTGCAATATCTGGGGACTGACAGAGACCTGGCAGGAGGACAGGTTACACAGGGGGTAAAGGGGGGAGGGGGGAGGGATGGACCTGCAT
This sequence comes from Epinephelus fuscoguttatus, assembly GCF_011397635.1. Taxonomy (NCBI): domain Eukaryota; kingdom Metazoa; phylum Chordata; class Actinopteri; order Perciformes; family Serranidae; genus Epinephelus; species Epinephelus fuscoguttatus. The sequence continues at coordinate 36,637,184 of NC_064762.1, forward strand.
CAACTGACAGCTCTGATGGAGATGTCCACTGTGACTTTCTAATGAAACCAGAGATCATGCCAACCTAATTAACACTATTTCCATGTGGGCATGAGCTAATATGAAAACTGTATAGTGAGATTATCCTCTATAGTAGATAAAAAAATACTTACAGCATGATGTTCTACTCAACCATTTGGTAGAGGACATTTTGAGTCAATATATCTTAATGAAAAATGTGTTGAACTTAATTAAACCTGATTGAGCTATCTTCACCATTCAGTTTAGGTGTGTTATGCTATAAAATTCCATTTGATGCTGCTGTGTCTGTAAATAGGGTGCCTTTGCAGTTTGCCTCCTACAGGTCGTGGGCACTGTGTGGTGGGAATTTCAAAGGTAGAGATATTTTTTAAACATAAAGGTTAATAATAAGGTAATAATAGGTTTAATACATACTATATACATATGTATGTATATATAGATAGATAGATAGATAGATACATAGATAGATTTTTTTTTGTAAACATGTTTTACCAAACAGTTCATTTGTCCTTTTATGGTAAAGGTAGTGAAGCTAAGCTAATGTTGAGCCTTTGTTGAGCCCTATATATATATATATATATATATATATATATATATTTATATATATATACAGTACAGGCCAAAAGTTTGGACACACCTTCTCATTCAATGCGTTTTCTTTATTTTCATGACTATTTACATTGTAGATTCTCACTGAAGGCATCAAAACTATGAATGAACACATGTGGAGTTATGTACTTAACAAAAAGGTGAAATAACTGAAAACATGTTTTATATTCTAGTTTCTTCAAAATAGCCACCCTTTGCTCTGATTACTGCTTTGCACACTCTTGGCATTCTCTCCATGAGCTTCAAGAGGTAGTCACCTGAAATGGTTTTCCAACAGTCTTGAAGGAGTTCCCAGAGGTGTTTAGCACTTGTTGGCCCCTTTGCCTTCACTCTGCGGTTCAGCTCACCCCAAACCATCTCGATTGGGTTCAGGTCCGGTGACTGTGGAGGCCAGGTCATCTGCCGCAGCACTCCATCACTCTCCTTCTTGGTCAAATAGCCCTTACACAGCCTGGAGGTGTGTTTGGGGTCATTGTCCTGTTGAAAAATAAATGATCGTTCAACTAAACGCAAACCGGATGGGATGGCATGTCGCTGCAGGATGCTGTGGTAGCCATGCTGGTTCAGTGTGCCTTCAATTTTGAATAAATCCCCAACAGTGTCACCAGCAAAACACCCCACACCATCACACCTCCTCCTCCATGCTTCACAGTGGGAACCAGGCATGTGGAATCCATCCGTTCACCTTTTCTGCGTCTCACAAAGACACGGCAGTTGGAACCAAAGATCTCAAATTTGGACTCATCAGACCAAAGCACAGATTTCCACTGGTCTAATGTCCATTCCTTGTGTTTCTTGGCCCAAACAAATCTCTTCTGCTTGTTGCCTCTCCTTAGCAGTGGTTTCCTAGCAGCTATTTGACCATGAAGGCCTGATTCACGCAGTCTCCTCTTAACAGTTGTTCTAGAGATGGGTCTGCTGCTAGAACTCTGTGTGGCATTCATCTGGTCTCTGATCTGAGCTGCTGTTAACTTGCGATTTCTGAGGCTGGTGACTCGGATGAACTTATCCTCAGAAGCAGAGGTGACTCTTGGTCTTCCTTTCCTGGGTCGGTCCTCATGTGTGCCAGTTTCGTTGTAGCGCTTGATGGTTTTTGCGACTCCACTTGGGGACACATTTAAAGTTTTTGCAATTTTCCGGACTGACTGACCTTCATTTCTTAAAGTAATGATGGCCACTCGTTTTTCTTTAGTTAGCTGATTGGTTCTTGCCATAATATTAGGGGCAGGGGCGAAAATCCCATTTCATAGTTGCGGGGACAATAAACAGTAAAATTTTAGAGAATTATTTCAGGGGGGGACAAGGAAAAAAAGTTGTAGTCTGTCTTTTATACAGCATCTTTTACCGCAATTTGACACTTCAGTCTTCTCTCTATCTCTCCAACAGGCAGAGTGAATGTCTGTACTTATAAGAAATGGCTTAACAACTAAACATTTCCTACAATTAAACTGGTAAACTGGTTTATAAACAGTGTGCTGTGAGATCTACCGCTACGCACCTCACAACCGTGCGTAATAGTCGCACATAATGACCACTCCTCGTCGGTTAGACTGCACATCTTTCATGATTGTCTCACTGACAGGTGGAGAGCCTACAGACAGGTTCCCATTAGCTTAGCTACGAGCTGCTCCGCCACTGACTGCTCTTGTCCTGTCCTCTCCCTCTTATTTCCCTCCTGTCCTCTCTGACTATCACTAAACTCTGAGCTTAATCATTAGCTTTTAGCTTAGCAACACTCGTAATTAAGTAGGCTTTTGAACAATGCAGGAGAAATGTTGCAGACAGTTTATATTATCAGCCTGGGCCTGGGGCTTGTTGTAACAGTAAATGGGATGTGTTGTAACTTGTGTAAGTTTAACTGTGTCTGTGTGAGTGAACATCTTACCCTGTGATGCACGATGTGGACAGCGAGTCCAGCCACACGCTGCTACTGCTGCCAAGCAGCCCCGCCTGTTGGAAAGAGTGTGGGATATACCACTACTAGGAATGGGAGGGGGGGACTAAATCTTTTAAGATTTAAATAGCACATTATTGCGCTTTTATAATGAGCACCGCTTACATTGTGCTTTTAATAAATACTACTGCATTGTTCAAAAATTATTAATTGTGCCTCAAATTATTCTAGGGGGGTACAGCTTTATTGAAGGGGGAGTCATGTCCCCCCTTTCCCCCCCCAGGATTTCCGCCCCTGCCCAGTGCCATCTGCGCGCATGCTCTGATTGCCACTGGCACCACTGTTGCCTTTACTCCCCATTCTAGCTCCACTTTCAACCCTTTCATTCTGGCCTTGGGACTTCCAACCCATACAGTACACTATGCATCTTACACCCTGCTGTTATGTGCTGAGCTATCTCAGGAACATCTTTGCACAGCCTGTACCTGGGGTCCTGTCTGGTGTGGTAGACCCCCGCTTCTATTGACCTTGTACTAAGTGCCTGTTCTTGTGTTGTAATAACTTTGTAAGTATGATTTTTTTTTTTTACTCTCTAAAGCCATGCTCAACCAAATGGATGATTGACCTTTTATGATAAAGGTTGTGATGATAAGATACCATGTTATCAATTTCACTCCATTATACATTTGATGAAAAACAACATTAGATGCTCAGAACAAGTTACGTAATATGAAGAATAAGAAAGTCTGTGGAGAGAGGCAGTTAGGGTTAAAGGATAGGTCAAACAAACATAGGGCTTTCACCCAGGAGACCGCTGTTCATCCACTGTTTGGTGTGAAGCCAAAAGTCAATGTCATTTTAATTAAAACTGTTTCCATCAACCTAACCAAGTACTTTTGTTACCCTAACCTAAAGTAGTTTTGTTGCAGAAACCTACATTTCTAGTGAACATGTTTATTTTGACACTGATGCTAAAGCGAACTGATGCCCAGAGTGTCATAGTTTGAGGCCTTGGGTCACCGACAACGGTGTTGTATTTGACGAGTTGGGCATAAAAGCGTGTTGCCTTAGACACTGTGGTTTAAACTGCACCAGAGGTTGAGTCTGAACCCACTTGCAAAAGGAACTAAATTCTCTGAGAATGATGATGATCCTGCACACGTCACTTGTATTGATTAATTATACAACCATGGGACAAAGTGAATAACAGTGAAACATTGTTATGTTCCAATGCATACACAGTGACACTAGTAACAGTGCAGCAACACAGATACAGCAATAAAAGTGACAATTCTATTGCACTATGTTGGTAGGCCATAGACACCAGTGCACCACATGATGTTGAGGTGCTCTGACACACGAGTGGTAGGTGGTTTGCATGCCTAGTGTAGCTGCAGTTCAGCTGTGATTCAGCTAACCTCTGCTATTTGACAGAGCAGTCAGGTCCAGTTCAGTGAGTAGCTTCAAGTTCTACTTTAGCTGGACCCATTCTAAACTGTAGATAAGCAAGTCAGACGCTAAGTGTCAGAGCAACAGCGGCAATACTTTCCCTACCTTACATCATGATGCTGTGTGTGTATTTACTGACAGACTGCTGGGGTCACTTGTAGTATGTGCTGAAGACTGACTTTACCAGAAAAGAAACAGCTGTTTTGTTCTTCAAACACTTAAAAAGGACCTGTGTTGATATTTTCATGCTGCACTTTACTGACACGGATGTGTTTGTGGTTATTTGTATTCTCTGGTGTAACAAAAAGCTTATGAAGAATTCATAGGGGCGGCTGTTACTGTGGCTCTACATTTCACCTTCTCATGGATCAAGGAAAAGTCCACTACTCACAACCTGATGAAAATGTGTGTTTCCATGGTTACCAGATGTGTAATTATATAGATTGCGTATATGGATGGCTTCCTTGACAGTTGAAGATATACTGTAGAAGTAGTTGCTAACATTTGGATTGTCATGAAATGTTGTATTAACAGTGTATATAGAATTAAATTTGACCCTTTGACCTTTCCTCAGGTCAAAACTAAGACGATAAAAAATGGTAAACATTGCTAAGCATCAGCATTTTAGTGTTGCCACTGTGAGTATGTTAGCATGCTGATGTTAGCGTTTACTTCAAAGCATGGTATGCCTAAGTACAGCCTCACAGAGCTGCTCGCATGGCTGTACACTCTTGGTCTTGTTAATCTTTGAATTTTTAGAGGAAACCATTGTTTTTATGTATATTTGTGTACATGTATGATGTAAGTGTGTTTGTGTATAGTATATAAATGTATCTGTTTATATAATGTGTATTTAAATTCCAAAATCAAAAATGCATAGTTGTTGTGTGTTGGAGAGACAGGCCATAGAGATGTCTGCCTTCTCTTTAATATAATGAAACTAGAAGGCACTCAGCATGTGGTGCTCAAAGTGAAAAGAAAAAAATAACTAGAATTACCACCCTGGGTTGTATGCCTCCATGCACCAGTCAAGTTTCTCTTATGGTTTACATCTAGGTGCCGTAGCATTGTTCCAACCTCTCATTGTTCCGACCTCTCATTAGTCCAACGTCCCGTTGTTCCAATATGTGATTATACTAGGCTATACTGTATTTGTGTACCATAGAGGATCAGCAAACGCAACAAAAGTAGGCTACTGGTCGAGATACAAGTGTCATAGAGAGAAGAGAATGAAACACCATAACCTCCTGTTATTAACTCTGGGGTCCGGGTTGTGTGGGGAGCTCTCCGCGGTGCTGAACGGCTCCCGGCAGGCGTATTTCTGCTTTGATGGTGCGCCGCGACCGGCTCTGGGTCAGCTGGGAAAGGCTTGAGGTGAAGCAGGCGCACAGCTTATGTGTTTGTCACTTTCTTTTTCATTTTAACCCACACCATGATCTTTTCCTGACCCTAACCAAGTGGTTTTTGTGCCTAAACCTAACCAGACCTTAACCACAGGGCATTATGATGATTTCGGAACAACGGGACTTCGGAACAATGAGTTTAATATGGCCGGAACAATGGGATGTCAGACCAATGGGCTGTCAGAATAATGGGCTGTTGGACCAATGAACAGACCCCTACATCCATGTCTGTGAAAACATGGATGATTCATACACATTAACTCCCTGACAGCACATAAGAGCTATACAATCAGCACAGTTTTAACGTAGACACCCAAGAGTGTCACCAGTTAAGAATCTGACCAAATGTCTCACCTTCTGTTCCTGAGATATAATTTTGAATAATAGCCAGAAAAGTGTTTTATGCAGAACGTTATGATGTCACAGTGAAGTTGACCTTTGACCTTTTTATCCTATTAGACATTTGTGGGAAATTATGTCATAATAAGCCTATGAATTCTTGAGTTATGGCCAAAAACATATTTTGTGAGGTCACATTGACCTTGACCTTTGACTTTCAACCACAAAAATCAAATCAGTTAATTGTTGAGTCCAAGTGAACGTTTGTGCCAAATTTCAAGAAATAACCTCAAGCTGTTCTTGAGATATCGCTCCCACGAAAATGAGATGGATGCTAGGTCACAGTGACCTTGACCTTCAACCCTTGACCACCAGATCTAGTCGGATCATCCTCCTGTTCAAGTCAACCCATAATGCCTCTTGCCACAGCTAAGATAAGATAAGATAAGATAAGATAAGATAAGATACACCTTTATTGAATGTGCAAATAAACAATAACATGGGGGACAACAATACTTATAGTGGTGTCCCTAAAGTGTCCATGATGCAGTTTACTGTGAGCAGTGCTGGTTATGTAGCCTGACAGCAGCAGGCAGGAAGGACCTGCAATAGCGTTCCTTCACACACTTTGGATGAATCAGTCTATCGCTGAAGGAGCTCTCCAGAGCTTTTATCTCCTCCTGCAGAGGATGGGAGTCATTAGTCCTCAGAGATGACAGCTTGGTTGTCATCCTCCTTTCTCCCACCACTTGCACAGAGTCCAGAGAGCATTCCAGGACAGAGCTGGCCTTCTTGATCAGCTTGTCCAGTCTCTTCCTATCTGCAGCCGAGACGCTGCTTCCCCAGCAGACCACTCTGTAAAAGATGGCTGATGCCACCACAATATCAAAGAAGGTCTTCAGGAGTGCCCTCTGCACTCCAAAAGACCTGAGCCGCCTCAACAGGTAGAGTCTGCTTTGGCCTTTCCTGTACAGTGCTGTTATGTGATTAGTCCAGTCCAGTTTATTGTTAAGATGAACACCCAGGTACTTATAAGATGTCACCATCTCAATGTCCTTTCCCTGGATGTTCACCGGTGTTGGGGAGAGGAGTCTGCGCCTGCGGAAATCCACCACCAGCTCTTTGGTTTTCCCCACGTTGATCTGAAGGTGGTTACTCAGACACCAGTCCACAAAGTCCTGGTTCAGTTCTCTGTACTCCCTCTGTATTCCATCTGTGATGAGGCCGACTATGGCAGAGTCATCAGAGAACTTCTGCAGATGACAGGTGGGGTGTTGTATGAAAAGTCTGTAGTGTAGAGGGTGAAGAGGAACGGTGCCAGCACCATCCCCTGCGGGGCCCCCGTACTGCAGACAACCAAGTCCGATACACAATCCTGGGTCCTGACATACTGCGGCCGGTCTGTGAGGTAGTCCAGGATCCAGGATGTGAGGTGATTAGCCACCCCTATGTGCTCCAGTTTGTCCCTCAGAAGTGCAGGATGTATGGTGTTGAAAGCACTGGAGAAATCAAAGGACATGATTCTCACAGAGCTTCCAGGCTTCTCCAGGTGGGAAAGAGCTTTATGCAGGAGGAAGATGACAGCGTCGTCCACCCCAGTGCCAGGCTGGTAGGCAAACTGCAGCGGGTCCATTGAAGGGCCTACTGTGGGGCGTAGACGAGACAGGACCAGGCGAGTCTTCATGAGGTGTGATGTTAATGCCACTGGTCTGAAGCTGCTGAAGTCCTTGGGGTGCGGAGTCTTGGGCACAGGGACCACGCAGGATGTCTTCCACAGCTGTGGTACTCTTCCCAGCCTCAGGCTCAGGTTGAAGATGGTTTCAACTATCCCGCACAGTTGGTCTGCGCAGGACTTCAGGAGCCTGGAGCTGATGCCATCTGGACCCGCAGCCTTCCTCGTCTTTATCCTCCTCAGCTGATCTCGCACCTGACAGGTTGTGAAGGACAAGCTGGAGCAGGGGGGCTGTGTGCTGGGGGGTGGAGGTGATGAGGTGGGGGGAGAGGTGGGGGTTAGTGAGATGTCCGGGGGAGTGGGGGTGGGGGAGGTGTCGAAGCAGTGTGCCAGGAGTGTAGGTGGGGGGGGAGGTGAAGGTGACTGACAGACTGATCAAATCTACTGAAGAACAGATTCAGATCATTCACCCACTTCTGGTCGCCTCTGGCCTGGGAGTCTGGTTGTTTGTGTCCTGAGATGGTTTTCAGACCTCTTCAGACTCCGTTGACGTCGCTCTGCTGCAGCTGTTCCTCCATCTTCGTTCTATATCCTTCCTTTCCCCGCCTGATGTTTCTCCATAGCTCCTTCTGCACGGCCTTCAGCTCCTCCGTATTTCCAGGGTTAAAAGCTCTCCGCTTCTCCTTCAGGAGAGCTTTTATATCTGGAGTAACCCAGGGTTTGGTGTTGGAGAAGTAGCGTACAGTCCTGGTGGGTACGATGCTTTCCACACAGAAGTTAATATAATCCGTAATGCATGATGTCATACTGTCAATGTCCTCCCCATAGGAATCGCTGAGTACCTCCCACACAGTGGTCTCAAAGCAGTCTTTCAGGGCCTCCTCAGCCTCATCAGACCACCTCTTCACAGTGCGGGTGGTTGCTGGTTCTCTCTGCACCAGAGGTCTGTAGATGGACAGAAGATGAACCAGGTTGTGATCAGCTCTTCCCAGGGGGGGCAGGGGGGATGAGTGGTATGCCTCCTTGGTGTTGGCATAAAATAAATCCAGTGTTTTTTGTCTCTGGTGTGGCAGGAAACATACTGGGTGAAGGTGGGCAGGGTGGTGGATGGACAGGCATGGTTGAAGTCCCCAGAGATCAGAAGGAGGGCCTGAGGGTGCTATGTTTGCAGGGTTTGTGTAACAGAGTGGAGAATGTCACAAGCAGACAGCTTTTGCAGACGGGGGGACATACGCTGCTACCATAATGACATGAGAAAACTCCATGGGTAGATAATATGGTTTCATGCCAACAGCCAGAAGCTTTATGTCCCTGCAGCAATGCTGTTCCTTGATAGTGATGTGCCCAGAGTTACACCAGCTATCATTCACAAACACAGCCAGCCCCCCTCCTTTCCTCTTACCGCTGTCCGCTGTCCTGTCATATCTGATGAGCTGGAATCCATCCAGCGCGGCGATCATGTCCGGTACTTCCTCGTTCAGCCGTGTCTCGGTAAACACCAGCACGCTGCTCTGCCGGTACTCCCTCTGATGGTGAGTCAGCGCCGACAGCTCGTCCATCTTGTTGGGGAGCAATCTTACGTTCCCCATGACGACGGACGGGAGGACGGGTTTGTACCAAGTCCTCCGGTATGGACATCCCCGTTTCCTTTTCCGCAGCTCACCAGGAATGTTGTGCCTGTCCTCAGGCCGCACCGCGGTGTGACGCAGCGCTAACAGCTGGTCCTGGGTGTAAACAATGGAGCCACGGCTGGGCGCCGGATCCCTGCACATGATTGTATCCATAGCAAAAAGCTAGAAAGACCACTATAAAGAGAGCGGTCTTCGTCTCCATATCAAAGCAAAACATAAGTGCTAGCTAGCCAAACTTAAAAAAAACTCAAAGTGAGAAAGTTAAAAAGAAAAAGATTGAGAAAAGCTCAGCGGTGAGCAGGAGCTGCTGTAACAGGCGTCCGCACTAGAGGCGCCATCTTGTTGTATAATGGTGGCGTGGGGGAAATAGTTTCTACATGGAACATGAAACTGTATTTTTTATGTTGGGGTGAACTGTCCCTTTAAATTGCTGTATTTTTTTAAATATATTTTGTTATGCAGAAAAAAATACAAAATTACTACAACTATTAAAATAGATATAAGTGATATTTTGCCCATGGTATTGTGCTTATAACCTTAACCACTTTTACTGACATAAAACATGTTTATCAATTAGTATGCCATGACAAGAGCATTGCAAGAGCCATTTTGTGATAGAGAAAAGTGAAATAAATATGTCATGAAAGCCATTTAAGGCTTCAGGTCTTAACTGTGAAAGAGCATGCAAAATGTATCCAGGGGAAAGGAGATCCAAGTATTCATGTGACCAATAAATATTTTATGCTGATTAAAACATGAGCAAGTCTATCATTTACAGAGCAAATTGCTTCTGTCAGTTCTTAAGTGCCACTCATTGCAGTTGTCTCTGTCAGCTTGGCCAGCTGCTGGTGATTATTAAAGGACCAGTCTGATTTTTTCTGTCTACTTTTTTTTTAATGCGAGCTCAGCTGAAAAGATGATAATATAATTGAATAATCAGATAATAGTAGGTGTGCTTTTCAGGCTCTGACCTCACAGTTATGCCTTAATATAATTTGCTAATGCTGCCTGGCAGGCTGCATGTCGAGTGAGGTAAAGGCTGGTCAGGGTGTTTTTCTTTTGTTGTTGTTTTTTTTTTTTTTTTTTTTTGAAAATACTTGAACATATTTCTTTTATGGCCCAAGCACCTATGTCTATATTCAGTTTTCATGTCAATCACTTTGTGTTTTCAAGAGTGAAGTAAGTTAAAACTGCAGAATCTGACTCCTAATGTATAATGTATGAGCCCATGCAAGATGCAGCTTTTTCACCCACTGCTGCTGGCATTATTTATCAACTCTGTACTGAGTCATCACGCCCAGACAAACTCCTATCCCTCCTAGTAAGTTTCGCTGGGTTTGCAATGGAATAGCTTATTTATTTCTACACACATCACTATTGAAAGTTGAGCTTTATGTATTTATTAAAAAATAACTCTTGAAGCAGATTACAAAGTGTAAGAAGCTTGGCAAAATGTGAAAATCAGTTAATCATGCTGACATTGCTCTGCCACCTATGATGAATGCTAATTTTTCTGTCATCGATAACTAAGATGGACAAATATTCAGTAAATATCACTTCGGCTGTGAATACAGCTATGAAGAAAACATTAAAACCACTGACAGGTGAAGTGAATAACATTGATTATCTTGTTACAATGGCACCTGTCAAGGGATGGGATATATAAGGTGGCCGTGAGCAGACAGCTGTGGAGAAAAATGGGCAAGCATAAGGATCTGAGTGACCTTGACAAGGGTCAAATTATGATGGCTAGATGACTGGGTCACAGTATCTCCAAAACAACATTTCTTTTGGGGTTTTGCAGGTACGCAGTGATTACTATCAAGAGTGGTCCAAGGAAGGACAACTGGTGAACTGGAGACAGGGTCATGGGCATCCAAGGCTTACTGATGCGCATGGGGAGCTCAGGCCAGCTCGTCCGGTCTGATCCCACAGAAGAGCTACTGTTGCAAAAATTGCTGAAAACGTTCATGCTGGCTAGGATAGAAAGGTATCAGAACACCGATCAGATTGTTATTGCGGACCCCTGTCCACCACCGAAAGCACCTATAATGGGCATGTGAGCATCAGAACTGGACAATGGAGCAATGGAAGAACGTGGGCTGGTCTGATTGATCTTTCTTTTACATCATGTGGACAGCTGGGGGAGAGATGGCACCAGAGTGCACTATGAGAAGAAGGCAAATCAGTGGAGGCAGTATGTGCAGAATTGTTCACGAGTGGTTTGAGAAACATGACAAAGAGTTTAAGGTGTTACCTTGGCCTCCAAATTCCCCAGATCTCAATGCGATCAAGCATCTGTGGTATGTGCTGGAAAAATGAGTCAGATCAATGGAGGCCCTGAGTTACATTTTAAAGGACTTAAAGGATCTGGTACCAGATACCACAGAACACCTTCAGAGATCTTGTTGAGCCCATGCCTCAACGGATCAGAGCTATTTTGGTGGCACAAGGGTGACCTACACAATAGAAGGCAGGTGGTTTAAATTTTGTAGCAGATTGGTATATGTGGCTCATAGATTCAGACACAACTTAGCTTAGTTCTGAAACTAAATCTTAAAGAATTAGTTCAACATTTTGAAAAGTATACTGTTCGATTATTTTCCAAACACTGGATAAAAAGGATGATACCAATTTTCTGCATGTGAAGAGGTGGACTTACGCCTGTTGCTTTTCTTATATGGAGTATAGGCCGTTGACCAGTTTGCCAGAGTCTTCTGTCCTGGGCTTTTCTTTCCAGTTGTCTCCATGTCAGCCCATTTTGCTTGATGTCAGTCTTGAGGTCCCTGCACCAGGTGTTCTTGGGCCAGCCTCTTTTTCTTGTGCCTTTTGGGTTTCATCTAAGGGGCAGCCTGGTGATGCTACCATTGGGTTTGAGTAGGTTGTGGCCGATCTATCCCCATCTTTATTTCTTGATCTCTTTTTCCACGGGTTGTTGGCATGTTTTCTGCCAGAGATTATTGAGGCTGGTGAGGCTCTGGCCAGTGGATGTTTGTACTTTTGTTGCAATCTTGGTTGTCCTCCATCTCTGATCTGTAGTATAGGCTTAATGTTAGAGCTGAAGAGTCTGAGCTTTGTCTGCTGGAATTTGTTTTTGGAGCTGCCACTATTTTTCAGCTGGATGAATGAAACCCTTGTCTTGTTGATTCTGGCTCTGACATCTGCATCTGTGCCGCCCTGTTTGTCAATGACACTGCCCAAGTGCTGTTCCCTCCAGGATCACTGGATAGTTGGAGCCAGGTGACAATTAGCCTAGCTTAGCATAAGACTAAACAAAGGGAAAATCAGGAAGTTTGACTTTTTAAAAATGTTAATAATCTAAACCAACATGTACCAATGCTATATCTTAGTTAACCAGTGCTCAAAAAGAAAAGTACATCAGTTCAGCAATCTTGTGTCTGTCTTTCAGTCCAGTATGGAGCTGTAGTCAGAACATTGTTAGCCTAGCTTAGCTTTAAGACTGGAACCAGAAAAAGGACTCCCAGCATGTTACTGGTTGTTTTTACATTTCTATTTACAGGTAGCACCCACAAGACACAACATATGACCATCAGAGGTGTTGATTGGTGTATTTTAGAATTTGAGCCAGGCTAGGTGTTTCCCTCTGCTTCTAGTCTTAGTATAGAGAATATAGTTGGATAAAGATGCCGCATGCAAACTGAATACTGAGGTCATACCTTATTATATAGGACATATTTTCTCAACACCCAATTATTAAATTTGGTATTTGGTCTGTTTCCTTCTTTAAGACTTTAAGACATGAGAGGGAGGGGTAGGAAGAGAAGCAGGCTTCAGCAACTCAGTGGCTTACTCACCGTAGTATATTCAGTGAACAAATCACTGAGCATGCACTGTTCCTTTGCAGTGAAAGGATGTGAGACTGTCTTAGGCTCAGCCACCCATATTTTAATATGGCAGGTTTCAGCACATGTAATAAATAAGAAAGGTGGTGAGATTCACTCACTCAGTGAGTCCCTGCACATTCACTCACAGCTGACCGAGAGCTCAACTGATCTGAGAAATGAACGGATCGTTTCAGGAAGTGATCCACTTCAGTTCATTCGGCCAAAAGATTACTTCTTTTGAACAAATTATTGGCGGATGACATTTCTCTGTACTTAGCACACAAGCAGGATACTAATTTCAATCTCCTTATCGCCATCTTTAAAAGAAAGAAAATGATTATGTAAAATGAGATTAGGAAAGAAATGTCTGTGACATTTTGTGGTTGGGCTATTTTTACCCTAAATTCATCATTTACATGTCAAAACTAAGAATGAACAGGTACTTCTAATACCTTCAGCTTTTTTGTAATATAGCAATTAAGAATCTGCATTTATTAGAAAATGAGCAGCATTTTGGGCAGCAGTTACAGCACATGAAGGCCTTTCAAGAAATCACACATTGTTAGCTTTGGTCTTTTCACTGAATTTCTTGACAACAAGCAAAATATGAAATAATGCCAGCCTTATCCTTCAAAAAATAAATTTAACTTTTTATTTGATACATTGCCCTTATTTGGCCTTATTTTGTTACACGTAATATTAATCCCTATTATATTATGGTAAAGTTCCTTTGGCCAGCCAACAAAAAGAGCTTTTCTGTCTCTTCCAAAATCCAGTGTCACTATTAATCTGAAGTTTGCATTCACTTTAAGGCACTTTATCTTTGTAACTGAAGAGATGAACATGTGTTTTATGGAAGCAAATAAGAGACAATAGTATTTGAATTTTAACAGACACACTATTGAAATTAAAACACCTCTGAATTCATATGCTTGAAAGATTTTGTTTTAAAAAACACGGAAATATATTTGTTCTGAATTCACCTGTTTGAAATAAAGTATAAAATGTCTGTTTTTGTAATTTCAAAAGCTGAAATTTAATATATGTTTTTTTCAACATACACAAATTCAGATTCAAAATTCTAATCAGGAGAAAGAAAAATACATCAACAAACAAGACAATGGGCTGTGAAATTCAGATATTATGGAAGCAAATAAGACACATACATATTTGAGTTTTAACAGCCACTGAATACTTAATATTGAAATTTTAAGACCATTGAAGTCATAGCATAGAAATATTTAACTTTCAAAACCATGTACTTGTATTTATTTATTCTAAATTTACATCTTTGAAATTATGTTGTGAAATTCTTGGTTTGCAATTTCAAAAGCTACATTTAATTTTGTTTTTCAATCTTCTTCTTCTTCAGATCCAAAAGTTCAGGTTTCATAATTTAAAAATAAATAAATTTAGTTTGCTCAAATTCCATTGGGCAAATTCAGATCTAAAAATGCAAGTCGAAAAAGTTCAAATAGCAACATTAGGAAAGGATAAGCAATCAAGCTTTAATGTTTTGACTAACTGGATTTGATGATGTTCTATTTTATTTTTTCAAATCAAATTTTTAGATCTGAATGTGACCATTTAAATTGAACAACCTGAGTCAATTTTTGAAATGAATAAACTTGAATATTTGGATCTGAATTTGTGAATATTGAAAAGAATGTATTCTTTGAAACTGCACATCAAGAATTTCATATTAGAATTTCAAAGAGGTGAATTCAGAATAAGTAAATGAGTTGGTAAATTAGTTAGATATCTCAGTGCTTTGAATTCAGTGGCGTTTTCATTTCAATATCAAGTATTCAGTGGCTGTTAAAATTTAAAAAAAAATGTCACCTATTTGCTTCCATAAAATTTGTATTCCACTACCCATTGTTTTGTTTATTGGTGCCTTTTTCTTCCTCCTGCAAGACAATCAGATGATCAGACGTGACCTTGAGTGCAGCCACAGTGGACTTTGTTACCACTCAACCGTCAATGGAACGTGAGGTTTTGGTGTTTGACTTCTGATAACAGACACAGTAACTTCTTCTGTCACCAGTCTCACTTTTCCTCAGCTGGAAAATCATACTGCACTGTTTCTCTCCACCTACACAGACGCAGCACAGACAAGCCTCTTCTCTGGGGATCGTCAAAAGCCATTCTGGGAAATGCAGGAAATCGCTACTTGAAGTAGAAGTAGATGAGGCAGCTTGAGGGAACACGGTACCACCAAAAAAAGTAAATTACAACACTTCATCACTCCTGGGACATACTGAACATCACAAATTGATGATATCTAACAGTGTGAGAGTATCCGCAGGTGGATTTTTCCTTTCACCTCAGAGTCAGTAATGCATGGCATTAACCTGGATCTAACTTTTTTTTTAACAAGTGGAGATAAACCACATTCTACAGAGACCACATTTCATTTTCAAGGGTTTGCAGATAATTTCTGCAAGAGCTCCGAGTTATGCCTCACTGCCGCAGTGATGGCTCCATTAACGCCACCAGGCCCATTTAACCTAGTTACTGCTCAAACAGCAAATGAATGTTTCACTTCAGTGTTCATGAGGGCCTCGCGTCACATTCCAGGGCTTGGGTGAGATTAATGGCATCAGTCATAATGTGGTAATACCTACCTCTGTCTCAAGGAGGGCCCAATCTAGATACCCACCAATAAGTGACCAACATTTCATGGTTCTCCAGCCGTTTTCTTTCAAGGACATGTTATAGTAGAGTGAAGCACTGCAGCCGCTCGGAGCTAATGGACCTTGAATGTGGAATGTTCCAAAAGAGTGGGCTCCTCACTCTGGAGTGTGGCAGGCCCTGATTACAGAAGTGACAGTCTGGACATCCAGAAGAATTACTGTGATTGTTCTGCTGGAGTCAAAGGAAAGGGGGAGGGCCCACGGGATAAATCACTCTTTATCTAGTCTATCAGATGATTCCATAGTGCGTATAGCAATAACAATTTCTCCTTGAGGATCTTGAGTAGTGTGTGCTGCACTAACACATCTCTGAGTACATCTTTTTAGTATAAGATGCAGTTAAGAGCCTGTAAGAAAGAGAAAATTACATCAGAGCTCCACCACTCACACAAGCTGTCTGCTGGATCTGAATTAGCCTCGATTCTGTCTGTTATTGTCCATAGTTCACCAGCATCTCCTGCAACATGCCTCTCTTGAAAAGGCTTTTGAATCATCCACTGATGGAGAAGAAAGTGAACATTTACAATGACAAAAAATGAGCCATTTTTCGAAGGCCTGCCAATACCAGCTCGTTTGTTAACAACAAGCAGGTCCTACCTTCAGAAGTGTGCAGCTCTGCAGATCAATCATTTTCCTCCAGTCGTCTCAGACATTACTGGGACAATAGAGAAAGAAGCATCAATTCAGTCTCAGCAAATGTTAGCAAAACAAAACAATATACAGAGGCATACCTTCAAATATTTACAAGCAGACTTTGAAACATTTTCCAAGATTTTTTTGTTGTGCGTTTTTTTAGAAACTTAATGTGAAATTCAGGCTCACAAGAATTTGAGTCTTATTTTTGTAGTTTTGAACAAGAAAAACACATAAAGAGGAAATACAATGTGCAACAGCTTAGTGAGACTAGGATCAGAGAGAGGGAATACAGTACTGTACATTGGTGCAAGAGATGAGAAGCATCAATGAAGTGGAGCATGTGCAGTTGGTGTGCTTACTAGTCCACATGGTCCTAAATTTTGGGCTATACACGGACATCCACATGGGAGTCTGCATGGATCCTTGCAGACATGGGCAGATGATGAAATTTACGTCATCATATGAGACTGAATATTGTCTATCAATTTTAGATATCGAAATATGGTAAGTGTTGTCCTTTCTTGGTTTTAAAGGCTGCATTACAGTGAAGTGATGTCATTTTATAACTTACCAGACTGTTCTACATGTTCTATTATTTGCCTTTACCCATTTAGCCATTATATCCGCATTACTGGTAATTATTTGGTTGGAAAGGAGTTCAAGTGAGGGTAGAGTGGAGCATGAGATGGATCAGCAGTTTGGCGCAGCATCTGCGGTGATGCGGGCGCTGCGTCAGAAGGCAAAGCTTTCGATTTACTAGCACATCTACGTCCCAACCCTCACCTATGGTCATGAGCTCTGGGTAAAAAATTGCAACTACAAGTGACTGAAATGAGGGTGGCTGGGCTCAGCTTTAGGTAAGGAATCAGACATCCTCAGAGAACTCGGAGTACAGCCGCTGCTCCTTTGCGTCAAAAGGGGGCAGTTGAGGTGGCTTGGGCATCTGATCAGGATGCCTCCTGAGCGCCTCTCATCAAACTTCCCACCATTTTGACATCCCCAGAGCAGACCCAGAACACGCTTGAGGGATAATATATCTTGTCTGGCCTGGGAACCCCTTGGTTTCAGCAGGAGGAGCTGGAAAGCATTGCTGGGGAGAGGATTATCTGCAATACTTTGCTCAGCCTGCTGCCCCTGCAGCCTGGCTTTGCATAAGCAGTTGAAAATGGATTGATGGATGGACGGATGGATGACGATTATCTATCAATTGTGTTAATATTTTGTAAAAGCACTAATAGTTCATCCTACAATAGGTAGGTTTGGTCAAAAATATTGTGATATTTGATTGTCCACCATATCAACCAGCCCTACCTTGCAGACGTGAAGTATGAATTTCACTTAAATCATTCCATAGTTACCATACGCCGATACTGTAGAAAGCAAAAATTGGTAAAATGTTTGAACTAGGTGTAAAAAAAAAAAAAAAAAAAAAAATCTCTGGCAATAGGTTTGATTATTGATACCACTTTTCTCACCAAGGAACTGCTGAGATCTCTGAGACCAGCAACATTACAACAGAGTCTGATTGAATGTAGACCACAGATTCATTTAATTTGCACATTATAGTGGAGCAGATACACTGAAACATTACATTTCAACGATGCTGTGGTTAATGTGTGGTTAGGTTTAGGCAAAAAAAATTATGGTTAGGAAAAGATCATGTTTTGGCTTAAAATACTCAGTTTTGGTAACTAAAAAGTTGCAGGAAATGCAATCCTGAAAAGCTCTATCCTAGCTAGAAATGCTGCAACCAGTTGCTAAAATCATCAATGTTTGGTGGCTAAAAAGCTGCTGAAAGAACGGTTTGCCGAAAAACAACCGGTTTTGTTGTTTGTTGGTCTCGAACAGTGGTCTACAATGGCCTGCAGCTTGGCAGCTATCTCACCACCATCCACAATCCCCTCCATCCCCCTTTGACAAAGTCAGCTTATATATAGTACGTCACTTTAGAAACAATATGATAGGAATGAAATGTAAAAATTTTATGTATCTGTGGTTTGTAGAAATGTACAATGCCAACATTTTCTTCTGGCAACTGAACTGATAAAAATGTAGGCATTGTATATTAAAAAAAAACATTGTAGTTGAACGCAATTGTCCAGTCTAGACGTTCCTTCTGGCAACAGGATGTTGCGTTCCGCAATGTCAGCATTTAAAGGTATTAAGTGAACACTGTGTTTTTAGAAACTATAGTAATGATTGAATAAAATTCTAAGAAACCAAAATTTCTTTGTAATTTGGTAGCTATGTCAGGATGCAGAGTTTCTTCTGTGTAAGAGTGGATCTGACATGAGCTCTTTGCTGTGTTGTGCCTTGAAGTCTTGAAGGACATGCTGAAAGCCCTCTACCTTGTGAGGCAGGTCATGCGTGCTCCCTGATATACTTTTTCATCCTGTTGGTGATAGCAGGGATTACAAATGTCTTTTTTTTGTGTGTGTTTGCGACTAGCAGAATGTCATTCTTTTGTTCCCTTCCCTCAACCTCAAACACGGCGCGTCCCAGTCTCATAGCACCTTTCTGCCTTATTGTTTTACCAGTTGCCTTTCATTTACCTGGCCACTTCAAAAAGCAATGCATAGTCAACTCCCTTCCCGAGATGAGGTCAAACACATACAGAGCACTGCCCACTACTCTTTTTATTACCATAAATGTCAGTAGTCCCCTTCATCCTTTGCACACTTTTATTACACTGGTGGAAATGTCAAATGTATTTGCAACAGTCATAACACCGTGATGGCCCCGAGGCTCAGGAAAGTGCACTATCAAAAAAAATATGACTTTTCTTTTAACTGACTGCTCTTTGTTGCAATTCAGAAAGCCTGAATCATGAAAACTAAGCATGGAGCTATTACCCATCTGTATTTCTAATATTTCTTCTCCTAATGGGCTGCAAATCCTTTCACTTTACTTTGATCATCCATTGAACTCCTACTCAGAGGTCATCAAATATGTATACTTCCCTGACTGTGTCATCCCAGCAGTGCCTCGCAATGACATGTTAACATATAGGAATATGGCCTGGAGGGATATAGTTGTCATGCAGCAGCAGCACAGGAACTTTGCTCCTCTTCTCTCTGCTTGGATCGCTCTCACTGCTGCATAAGCTCTTATAGAGCCAAGGCGCCATCTCTCTTCATGCATAATGATAACTCCAAGAATGCATAAATTGAATTTGTTTCCTGACACTTTTCTGCAGTTTTGCATGTTGTCAACACTGTGACAGTTGCTCACATCACTGGCGAGGCCGGGCAGAGAGGCTTATTAAGGGTGACATGGTGGTGAAAGAGCACTGCTGACATGACTCATTCAGAAGTCATTGGCATTCTTTGTCGCATCGCTCTGTGACAATGTGGTGTATGATGTGGTCACTGAGAGAGAGGTCATTAAAACTCATCACTGACGGTGAGGTGCATTGCAGTACGTATAAAATCCACCCGAAGCCAACGCCATGTGTTGTGACTTTACTTGGCTTATGCTATAATATATAGAGGACTACATGTTTTATACAGTGGTGTAGTGGTAGTTAATGAGGTGGGTGTACTACTAGGTAGATGGGTAGGTTACTGGGGAGGACATGGGTATACTCTGCTATATATCACAATGGCTTTTTTGGTTAATAGGTGGGTATACTGTAAATGACCAGAAAGGGAGGGAAGGGAGCAATGTCTGTGCACTTTCCTAAAATCTGAGATTTAAACACATGCCAGTCAAGCCAAATTAGGTACGTCACTAATACAAAAGCCAATTGCCGTCTAATAAGGGAAACAAATACAGACTTCAACACAACACTTGCAAAGAAACCTGAAACATCCAGCCCAGAGTGGACTTTTCAGTACGGAGCAGAGTTGCCATTAGCGTAGTTAAATTCTTGATAGCAAACACAGTTGAGTGTGCAGTTTTTATATATAAATCTGACCCTTCAGTTTCCTTCAACTATCTACCAAAAACCCCATCATAGCAGATATTAGCAGATGTATTGTTAGCCTACAAGCTGACAAACAGCATAAAGAAATCAAACATGCTAACTAAACATACTATTCTGATACGTCTGCTAGTTGCTGGTTTTGGTGCACAATAGACCTGTCATCTCAGTCTGGATCTGACTGAAGCTCAAACATGTGGCTGTGGCTCAGGAGGTAGAGTGTCGTTCATTAATCAGAAAATCAGAGGTTCTATCCCCAGCAAGTGTCCTTGGGCAAGACACTGAACCCCAAATTGCTCTTCCATCGGTGTGTGAGTGTGTTAAAACGGAGTAGCAGGTGGCACCTTGTATGGTAGCCTCGGCAACCAGTATATGAATGTGTGTGAATGTGACTTGTAGTGTAAAAAGTGCTTTGAGTGGTTGGAGGACTAGAAAGGCGCTATACAAGTGCAGTCCATTTACCATGTATGGCTGAATTCTTGGGATGTTTCCTCTAATGCTAACAGTAGCCATCTTTATGTGCAATGCTCTTTTACCGGTCAGCTTTGTGCAAGCAGTGGAGGTGGGCAGGGCGGAAGCCAAATCTTAAATTGCTTACTTCTTATGTGAGGAAAACCACGTTAAACAAAATATTTATCATAGAGGCGTCGGTGGCTTAGTGGATAGAGCAGGTGCCCCATATACAAGGCTGTTGCTGCAGCGGCCTGGGTTCGACTCCAGCCTGCGGCCCTTTGCTGCATGTCACTCCCTCGCTCCCTCTTTCACTGTCCTATCGATTAAAGGCAAAATGCCAAAAAAAATGTTGGGTTTTTTTTGTTGTTGTTTTTTTTTTTTTATCATAGCAGCGTATTTTACATACTTTTAAACAAGTCTGGAGGGGGGACTTTGAAGGGTCTGTTAAACTAAATCATGAAAACAAAAAAAAAAAAGTTTTCTCACTTAATGATACTTAGCCAAGCAGACAGTTTTTGTTGTATGTGAAACTTTATTTAGATCTCATTTGAATCTAGTTTTACCACAGATTTTTCCATTTATCAGGAAAGATATTAACATGAGGTACCTTTGCAAGGTACAAATATGTTCAGACATTAAGAAAAATAGAAGGAAAAGAAACGGGAATGTAGAGATCACAAAACAAAACAGACAATAAACAAACAAACAAACAAAAACATGATAAAAATACATCACAGTGTGTTTAAACATATACAGGACAGACCACCTATAGAGATTTTCACATAGTTTATTAATAGGTCCCAGGCTTTATAAAATATCTTAAAGGAGCTGTTGAAAGTGCGTCTGATTTTTTCCAGCTTTATGTTCCCGATCACATCTGTAATCATTTGGCTGTGTGATGGGGGGGTTACATCCTCTCATTTAAAAAAAAATCAAGTGTCTACCTAATAGGGAAGAAAAGCCATGACCTTCTGTAAGAGCTCAGGGATAGTGGAATCATTTGTAACTGAGAATATACCATGATAACAATTGTAGGAGACGGCATATTTGAGCCATATGTCTAGGAAATGGTGTCCAAAGATGACCACAGCGGGGCGAGTTTATAGCAATATTACAACCCATGTTGGATGATCACTAGGGTCTATTTACACCTGTCACATACAAGACATAGGTTCAGGAATGTTCTTGCAAGGCTAGCTTTTTGAGACGTGTAGCAGACGTAGCACTTTCCACTGTTATAAGGCATGTCGGGAGCACATAGAAGATGACTGAAAGTTTTATTTTTCTAAAGAAGGCTTAGTAATTTCCTTAAACATCAGGTCACTGTAGTTTATGTGAAATGTTGCTCAAAACTAGAAATAGTGCATTTGTTGGGGGCTATTTTGAGCAGTGGATTATTCCACATTTAGCTCTGGAGAGTATATATAGCAGCAGGACTGTGTATGTGGGATTAAGTCAAAATAAACCACAGTGTGTGTTCATGGTAATAAGAGAACATGTCACTCAGTGCAATAGTGTGGCTCATTGATGTGTTTTTGGACAACAATGGAGCTCTATGGCACAGAGGAAGAAGATATTCCAGGCTTTGATACACACACAGTATGTTAGCAGGACTCAATCATTGTTTGGCTGGATGGATGGACTTCAAAAACTATTTGAATTATTATACAGTCCTTTGTTTTATATCCACACTGGCAACAAAGAGACAAAGCAAATTATGGGCAAAAACAAAATGTGTTCTACAGCATTACAAAAAGACTGTGATGTGGGTTTTAATAGCAAGTGACTCCACAACTATTCCAAACTGAATTTAAAAATGTGATGTTTCCACTTCAATGAGGAGAGGTTGATCTGGAGAGTAACCTGGTCTCATGTTGGTAAGCCAGTTCAGGGGAAATCATTGAGCACATTAGAAGCCTTGGAGCACAGTAAGCGCTGCATGGCTGGACTGCCCTGCTCACTCTCTGCTGGGTCGAGGTGGTGAGGGGAGGATTGTTCTCAGGTCATGGATGAAGGGATGTTTGAGCCCAAAAGCCTGCGGTGTCCACTGTCCCATAACTGAGGAGATTGTGTATGTGAACCAAGAGTAAAATGTGCCCTAAGACTCCTCACAAAAAAAGAAGAAAGTAAAAAATGTAGCGATTGTTCACACTTGATGCCTGAAATAAGTGGTGTCGAACATCTAGGCAGGAATAAAGATCTACAATAAAATCAATCTAAACGCAATCCTACACGCCTGTTTATACTGACTGGAGAAGTGTTGTAACGCCTGTAGACATTTTGATGTGTGCAGATATGAACAACAGTAATTTTGTGTGGATATGTGAGAACGTACTGTGGCTTTCCTCATTAATCACCAACATGACCCAGATAGCGAGTCGTCAGGTTTAGTGAAAAACCCTGCCTTCGAGGAACGAACAGACATGATATCTATTTCCCAGACAAACTCCACTGAGCTCTGTCCCCTCTACACACACACAGGAAAGTGGAAGAACCGAACAAAAAGGAAACACAGATTAATGGAATTTCTCTAATGCGTCTATATTTGCATCATTTATGGAATATTGTATCACCTGCAAATACTCAGGTGCAGTAGTGTTGAATCCTGCCCAACAATACAACTCATGAGGAGAGTGGTGGAGGTACTGTGGGCTAATCCAATTGAAATGTATCATGGGTATGACTCAGAAGCTTGTACCCTACCAATCAGGAGAAAACTTTGTCTCTTCAGCTGATTCCCTCGTGTTTCTTACTTTGAGAGCTCTGGCAGCGGGGTGTGATCACACAAGCCAAACCATAATGGAAAAGTTTACTTTGGTGCATTTTTGTATTTTGTATTTTCAACCAAATCACAGCTGGTAAACAGAGGACTCCTAAAAAGCCTGTTTATTTGTGCAACATCTTGTGCAACAATATGCATTTTTGCTTTCTGATTCAGCTTACTAACCTAACCTGTGTCTTTATAGCCTGTTAGTAGCAACATAAATGACACAATGCACAGGAGCACTTAATGATGTCATTGCTTACACCTGTGTTTGACAAGTCAAAATGTCTGCTATGAAAAAGGAATTTTCATTGGTTGGTGACAGACGAGAAGTCTGTCATATAATGCTGGCATTGCATCATGTATAGTATTACTCAATATGTACATAATGCCTTTGGAGAAAGGAAAAGGAAAGGAGCTGGTGTCCAAAAGTGGTGTGCACAAGTGTTTTCATGCACATTAGACACTGTCAGCAGGGGCGTAAATATAGACAGTGCAGGCAGTACAGCCCATGGGGTGGGTGGGGGGGACATTGAAAGAGTGGGCCCTCTGACAGTATGATGGGCAGAGAATGGGTCCTTGAAATTAATTCAGTTTGCCACACTGGAAAAATGTCTGTGTTCAAAGAAAAACTTTCTGACTTAAAACAGTGCCATTTGCTATATGCCCTCAAAAAGGCAATCCCATCTCCATCGTGGTTTTATTTTAATATACTCAGCAGCAGTCTATAACAACATTATATGCTTAATCCACATAAACTACAAAACCTTTAAATACACTTTAAAAAAAATTGCTTTGGAGGAAATTGGTATTTTTGTCCTACACAAGTATGCATTCCCCGAACCCATCGGCTGTATTTGGCGTCTGACTTCGGGCAGATGGCGATACAGCCTCTGGGGGCAGACCTCCTATTTTTTGGCATTCCGGTTTGATTTGGGCGGAGGAGGCGAATTTCTGTTTCCGACTTCCGTTTATATATAAGTAAATATGCTGAACCATTGCGATGGATTCAGAGTTTGCAGTGACGCCAATTATGTTCCGCCTCATTAGTTCACCGCACGGACCGTTTAACCTGGCAACAACTGCAGCCGGCTCAAACGTGATTGGTCGATATCACACGGACTACAACCGGAAACCAGGGCTCTTCTGCTCTTCTTCCGGAGGCAAGATCTCTGGGGTTTGCCTACAGACTCTACATTCACTGAATGTAGAGTCTGTATATAGAGATTAACAGGTATGTGATTATGATTGTTGGGTAATGTGCATGTTGATGTCTGAAGTCAAGTCTCTGTTTGTTGTGATGAGACGATACCTTATACAGTAGCAAGTGTTGTGCTCATCCCGTTCCTATTCCCAGGTCGTTGAGCAGTCATGCTTTTTCAGATCCCCCAGTGTGCAATATCGACGCCAAAGGCACCCTTTAGCAACCCATTTGCAGCAAATGTTGATGCTAAGAGCAAGTGACATAGTCTAAAGAGGAAGAAAGTCTATGTAGGGTGAAAAGGAGGGGAGGTGGATGGCTCAAACAAAATCCATGTTGTCCTGCAAGATTGCAATCATGATCCATGTAAAACCAACAGTTGCATTGTTTTAACATAACATGACATAATTTACATCAACTTTTGTGCCAAATATACTTATTTTAAGCCAGAACACGATATTTTTCTCAACTTAACCAAATAGTTTTGTTGCCTAAACCTAACCATGACAGTTTTGCAACATTAATCAGAGGGTGATCTGGGAATGAGAATGGGTTGGTGTCTGTGGGCTTCATAACTAGTAATTATTGTACTTTAGGGCCCATCATAATGCGAGTACTGGGACCTGTTGTAACTACCTTATGCCACTGCCAGTTGGTGTTGCAGGTACTGGCTTAAACACTACTGACAATCAACATCATTTAGGGTATGGCAGAATTCTCCAGTATCAACATTCTGTTTATCGAATGAGATTATGACACTTAAGTCTTAATATACAAATAATCTATATATTACAAGAAAATAAATACCGGTAACTTTGGTGTCACATTGTTGTCCACTGTTGACTGGTGTTTGTGCTTTTATTTCATTTTGTCTATGTGTCTGCCAAAGGACTGGTCACAGCAGCATTTAAAAGAGTGCAAATAAATTTATTCATTTTACTGATATTGACACAGTCAGCAGATTTACTTAGGGGGATGACGTTATTTCACACAAATCTTCCTTGTCAAGTTCAAGTTAAGTGAATTTTGACATGCTGATTGGCACCTTTGACGACTAACAAACCATCTTGACAAGGAAGGATTTACTGCAGCTCCAAGTGAGTGTGGGCATTTGAGAAAACAGCAGAAGCACTGACTTTTTGTTTATGGCAGGTAACCTGATCAGGCTGTGATGACATGCAGACCTGTACTACAATGAATAAAATACTCAATCTCATTCGAAACATGATCTTTTCAATTGTATTGTCAGTCCCAACAGAAAAAGACAAGCTAGTAAGAGTTTATACAAGTCCACTTTGTGTAACAGCGGTCCCAGAAATCTGCAGGTGCAACCTGCTCCTCCACTGTCCCTTCTGTTTAGAGGGAAACATCCTCCTCACAGTAAACTTGGCTTTAGCAAAACGTGGCGAGAAATGACTCTGTGCAATCAAATCTCCTGTTGATCAGTGTGCAGAGCGAACACCCTGCCAGTCTTGTTGTGGCTGGCCTGTTGCAGTAATGCTCAGGAGCTCTTCGCTGTGAGTTTGTTCCACATGCTGACCCAACTCCCTCAAAGAAGACGCCTCTCCTGTGGCACCATGTGGCCAGACAGAACACACTCGTCCTCTCTGACTTTCTTGTGTGCCTGTAGCCTGGGGAGAGAGCTTTTCATGCTCCACTGTTTCCTCAGAAAGCAGTGCCACTTCAACTCCCAACTGCTGGGAAACTGGGACCTGTTCTGTGTTACTGTACTGTGAGTCGCAGAGCACACTCCATTTTAACCTGTATGAATTTCATCAGGAAAAATGAAGCAAAACAAGCAGGATCCATATTCAAGAGAGGTGTTATTAATGGAAAATATTCCTTTAGCAAATAACCATTTCCCTCTGACTTCAGATAAAATAGCTTCTCAATCAGCACTCCTTTCACTGAGGATTTGAGGTGCATCACAAATCTCCTAGCAACCACAGCCAGCTCCATCATAGAGCCATTGGTCCATTAGAGAACTGGCCATGTGAAAATTATCTCAGACTCCAAGAATAGAAAAGAACATATGGGGAACAAATTATGATCTGGCAGTGGATAAGTTATATTGGAAGGAAATGTCATTATTTTTACAACAATCTATTATTTTCTAGGCGTCAGCCACAAGTAGTAGTGGTAGTGATATACTTTTACTCTCTAGTTTAATTGCACATGATTGACAAGTTTAATCTCTTTTAAAAACAAATATTAAAGCCCACATGTAAGATTAAAACATTTTATTACTGTTGGCCCTTGATGGCAAACTGAAATGCACAGCACTGATGTTCTAACATAAAAAATAACAACACTCAGAAAGGCTTTCAAAGTGAAAATATACTATGCATATCTTTTTGCTGATTTTTAGTCATTCATCTTCAAATGCTTCATATCCCTAAAATCCGTACAACTTATGCTAAAAGGTTATGTAAGTCAATACATGATAATAACTGATTAAAGTATTGAAATTGTATCATTATCAAAAAAACATACAAAAATTGGACATGCTTTTTCATCAGATTTTACAAAATAAAAACACAAAACAAAGTGATCCCTTTGGTACCATTTTGCACCACACGTTACATAGTGTAGTGACATCATTACGAGCGCCATCCATACCTTTCTGCTGCAAAAAGAATGAATGTTCCAGCTATTATGGTTTTATTTTAGATCAGTATATACAGCATTATGAAAACAGTGATCTCCTGTGGCCATTATGGGGAAATACCACATTTGGATGGCACATAAGGTAAGGTAACAGCTTAACGACATAATGAGGGGGAAGACAGAAGCCTAAGCTTTCTGCTGCAAGAATGAATGCTCCAACTATTATGGTTCTCATCTTAGATCGATTTAAGAAGAATCATGCCAGGATCTCCCGCAGCTGTCCACAGGAGGTCGGTTTTTATAAGGGTTAACAATTATTATCTAAAAGGTCACATAGGAAACACAGATTCTCAGAGGAATTAAAAGAAACCTGGTTATTCAATTTGATTACTGTGAAAGAAAATGGAATAATTGGCCATTTGTACACTTTACCAGGCTTTGAACGTCTGTTTTTGTTTACTGCAATTCAATTCAATTCAGTTCAATGACTTTATTGTCATTGCACAGCGGTACAATGGAATTTTGTGATCTCTGGGCTGTTACACATAAAACAGCAAAAGACAATAAACAATAACAATAACCAGCAACAGTGAGACACATAAAATACACTATGGGTAAAAAAAGGAGAATATAAAATGCAGTAATAAAAAAATAATATAAATCAGTGCAGTGTAATAAGAGCAGCAGCAGTATGGACTGAATTGTACTTCTGGTCCAGCCAAGGAGCATACACAGTAGGACTACTGTATATTGCATTAATATGAATTAATTATCTTAATAGCACTTCAACGATAAAAACTGTTGAGGAGTCTGGAACTGTAATCTGGAACTGATCATTAGGCTCCATTAGGCTCCTGGAAAATCAGAAGAAAACTAATCTCTCAAGACAGATTCTGCAATTTACATTGTAGAATCTGTCGGCAGCCCTGTGTGAAAGACAACTAGAGAGGGGGGGTGGGGGCGGGGCTTTGAGTTTGAACATGCTGTATTTTAGCCAATCACAATGGAGGGGGCGCCGCCGAGACGTGCAGGTGTCCCCAGGAAATGTGTACCTACAGAAACAGCAAGCTCCATGTCCATAGCAACCGCTCCACCCAAAACGCCGTCACGTTAACATGGAAAAAAAAATATTTTTTCCAGTGGATGTCTGAGTTACAACATGATTGAGCTAACTAGTGTAGTTTCGTGTCGTATCCGACAACGGGAGGCTTTTAACAGATGACGTCCTGATGTTAGCTTTGCTAACTGTCCCTGTCAGCTGCAGCCACTGATGCTCTCCAGACATTGTGATTTCCCAAAACTGAATAAATACCACACATATCAACACAAAACTGCTTTGCTAGCTCAATCATACTTTAACTAAGATATCCGCTGGAAAAAAACTATTTTATTCATGGACCGTTTATTGCGTTATTATGTTATTTTTTTACAGTCTATGGTTATTATAGACACCGCTAACGGCTAACGTTAACAGCTAACGTTAACGGTTAGCCCAGCTAATCTACGATGTTATTATTGTTATTATTTACAAACCGTGCACACAGAAATAGTAACGTTTGTTCAGTCATTGTGTTTATAGATTAAACATCAGATTAGTCTACACGGTGATACAGTGACGTGAAGAATGTGATATATAGCTAAACTCTGCTGGTTTTCTACCTGAAGTATTTGTAAACAATACAGCAATTCCCTGGGGGCACCGCCGGAATTGAAGGGCGTGAGCTATCGCAGAGGCCCCTGCACTTCCAGAAGAAAAAGGAAGAAAAAAGAAAAAAGTTTTGTTTTTTTTTAACTGATGGATTTCCAGATTGGAAGAAAACAAACATCTGCGGGTGAAGAAGAAGGGTCATTTATATGACGATAGCATCAACAATGTCTAACTGGAGAGCCGGCGAGAGTCAAGAACTTTTTTTGGTAAGAACTGACACTGAAATTGTCACACAAATTATAGGAAAAGCAAGAGACACTGTTATTTGTAACCAATTAATTAAAGGTTAACCTTTTGGTGGTGCTTGAGGAAAAGTCAGAGGATCACCAAAATCAGTAGGATTCTTCTTCTAGGGACCATGAATATCTGTACAAAATATCATGGCAATGCATACTGTTTAACTGTAAAATGAGAACGTTTGCTTTGTCGAAGCTCGACTCTTACGGCAGTCACATGGCAGCTATACAGTACACTAAAATATGTTTCTGAAAACTAAGGGAAGAAATAGGCGATGCAGTAACAGTATCTTGATTCATATTTGATCAGTGCTGCCTAGATTGACAGTTTGACTGCAGCTCACGAGCAGTGACTGAATGATTGACAGCTGCGTTAGAGACTCCTAGACTCTGATTGGCTGTTTTCATTCACCTATGGTAGATTCTTGTAAATGCCTTGAAGAGCACAACGAGGAGGCAGAAGATGATTATTTTTTTCACAGATTATGTGCTGTGTCACATACTTCAGTGTGGCTATAGTGACAGTTTCATTAAATATGACAAAAAGTTATTTTTATAAAAATGACCAACTGCAGCTTTAATGTTTAAAGTCAGCAGACACTGTGGCTTCATACGCTAGTAAATATGAGTCTAGAAGGACTTCTTGTACTCTGATCAAAGCTCTGAGCTGTGGGTCATCAGTGAGCACGATGACTTTAGGAGTTAATTCCTCAAACAATCACAGAAACAAGTTAAAATAAATGACAGGCTAAGAAATGAAAATTAACCTTGAATATCAGTTACATTTTTGTAGCAGCTTGGGCTCTGTCATACAGAAGAAGAAAGACTGAGAAGAATAGGCATGAAATGAAGAGCTTCATTTCAAAATGAGATATCCACTGCTTGATAAATGTGGCATCTGCTCTGATGAAATGATTGTGGCCATTAAATTTATACTCTTAATGGAATATCATTTCATGAATGGTTATTTCACGATGTGTAAAGCAGTTCCACTTTAGATGAAATAATCACCTTTGATTGTACCTAGCATGGATATAAAGCTCATATAGAATGAAAGGCTTTAAATTCAGAGACTATGAGCATTGTGATTCATAAATGCCATGCATAGGGATTTAGCTGTGGTTTTAAGTATGGTATTAAACCCATCAATTTGCATTAATCAGCTTTGAAGTGGGTGAAGAGGACATTAAAAGCTTACTTTCAATAAGGTTTATTTTCTATATGCTACAGTGGGGGTTCCACAGTTTGAGCTTCAAGCCTTTAAGAGGGAAGGGATATATTAACTCATGGCTTACTGCTACCTCTCAATGCATTTTCACTGTTTCTCCAGTGATTCAACACTGGTGACCTGTGTCACCAAACACTGATTCATTTTTTTCAGTTTGGTCATTTTTTTCATCTTTCGTAGTTTTATTAATTATTTGAGGAAGTGTGAAGGCACAGGGGAATTAAGCTGTTGGGGGGCCCCTGGCAAAAATCTTAATGTTTTTGGCAGCCCAGGCCCAAAAACAGCCCAAGTGCAAGAAAATATAGGCGTTTCAGCAAAGCACTGTTCGGCAACAAACAACAAACGCAGTTGTGATTTAGTGGGTCATTGCCATGTTTCAAGCATTTTTTATCCCCCAAACCTGAGTGTTTTTTAGGGACTTGTGGCTCTTTTCCCACTGACTTTTTAGCTCCCAAACTTGTATTTTTTGGGGACCCACGATTTTTTCCAATGGCTTTTTATCCCCCAAACTTGAATGTTCTTTAGGAACCCATGGCTCTTTTTCCAATGACTTTTTCGCCCCCAAACATGGGTGTTTTTGAGGGACCCGTTACTGTTTTTCTGGTGGCTTTTCATCCCCAAAATTGATTTTTTAAAGGGGTACTAATGTTTTTTTTCAACCTGGGCCCTATTTTCCGATCTACTTTTGTCTAAATGAGTGATAAGATGTTCAATATTTGACATTTCTCCAGTACGAAGCTAGGGCTGACCTGCCTGCAGCCCATGAGCGCGCTATATTAAATAATAGGGCGTTCAGACAGCGTCAAACAACATCAAAATAGGTCCACTAAACGCGCATTTTTTTCCACACAGATAGGGTCGGATTGTTAGTATAATTATCTGACAACATAACGGAAAGGAGGAATGAATGTCTGTGTTTACCTTTAGCTGGAATCAGACATGTTCCTCTGCCTGTTGCTGCTCCCTCTCTCTCTCCTCGTCCGCTCTTCAGTTTCAATGAGCTCTGCGTCCGTGTACGTCCGTGTACTCCTTGTTCAAGTAAATACGGGCGGTCATCAAATTCATATGGCTCATCAAGATCCAGTTGGTCAAAACTGGGTAAAAATTCAGCCATGACTACTCCAAACAGAGTAACTCCTCGCGTTTGTAAGGTCACTCCAGCGGTAACTTCCTGCAACAACTCAAATCTTGCAAGACGTGAGATTTCAGAGCCAGACTTTCACTCTCAGTGTTTTGACTTGCCACAACAAACATGTCCGAATTTTTACCCGATTTTGACCAACTGGATCTGGATGGACCAATTTATTTGAACGTACACGAACACAGAGTTCATTGAAACTGAAGAGCGGACGAGGACAGAGAGGAAGCAGTATTACTTTGGTAGCACATATACAAAAATTGCAACAGGCAGAGGAACATGTCCTAATCCAGCTAAAGGTAAAGACAGACATTCATTCCTCCTTTCCGTTATGTTGTCAGATAATTATACTAACAATTCGAGCCTATCTGTGTGAAAAAAATGCACTTTTAGTGGACGTATTTTGATGTTGTTTGACGCTGTCCCAGTTCCCTATTATTTAATATAGCGCGCTCACAGGCTGCAGGCAGGACAGCCCTCGCTTCATACCGGAGAAATTTCAAATACTGAACATCCTATCACTCACAAAAGTAGATCGGAAAATAGGGCCCAGGTTGAAAAAAAAGATTAGTTCCCCTTTAAGGACCCATGGATCTTTTCCTTGTAGCTTTTCATCCCCCAAACCTGGGTGGTTTTTTTTGGGACACATGGCTTTTTCCAGCAGCTTTTTAGCCCCAAAACACTGGTACTTTTTAGGGACCCATCACTCAAGGGACTTGTGGTTTATATTTCCTGTGTTTTTTCAGGCACCAGACCTGGGTGTTTTTAGTGACCTGTTGCTATTTTTCCTGCACCTCTTTAGCCTCCAGGTATGGTTGTTTTTTAAAGATCCATGACTCTTTTCCCAGCAACTTCTCAGCCCCTTAACATGGGGTTCTTTTGGATACCCAATGCTGTTTTCCAGCAAGTATAGTGCCACGAAAAGCAGTGTTGTTTTTTACTGAGACATCGCTGCTTTTCCAATGGGAAGTTATGCCCTAAAACTGGGTATTTTAAGCCAAAACGTGATATTTTCCTCACCACAACCAAGTGCCTAACTCTAACCACGTTAACAACAGCATTGCTGAAACATAAAGAAAGTTGTGTTTTTTTGCCTCTGTGGACCCTCTCCTCCCACTACCAGTGTTCCATTTTCACCAACTTAGTTCAGTGTGTTGGCATGCTAATATTAGCACTAAACACAAAGTACAGTTAAGCTAAAGCAACAGAGGCAGGGACTAATTTACATTATATTTAAGTAATTTAAAGGCATGACAGGATTGTTTTAATGAAAAAAAAACTTCCAAATGTGTACTCTTAATGAACAGAGATGAGATTTAGGGCTTTAATCAATGCCAGGAGAGGAACTTGTAAAACATATTAAATCTATATAGAGGAAAACCTAATTACTGCTATACACTGTATACTGGATAATTGGCAGGTAATTAACTCAAGGGTTGGAACTAAACAGACAACTGCCTTTACTTTTAAAAAGTCTAAATAAGAGAGGACTCTTTCATAATACTGATGAACAAAAGCTCAACGAACTTACCTGAGACTCTGTCTGTTTGCCTGTCCCTGTCTCTCTGTAATTGGCTCTGTTCTCTGTGTGCCATCTGTTGACTCTGCGCAATGACAACATTATGAAACATTACACCAGTTAGTATATAACCATCAATTCATTACAAAAGGTTCAAAGTTAGTACAGCGTTATAGCAAGAGTGTTTACTCTTTCTTACTGGGATACAGACTATATTCGTAGTACCAACCTGTTCTTATTTCCAGGGCGTCAAATATGGCAGCCTGGCCCTGGCATCTGTAACTGATGCACAAGGCACTTGTATGAGATGCCACTGACCTTCATCTAACTTCAATGCAATCCCATCCGCGGCAATAATCTAATATAAAGAACAAGAAACCCCAAGTAGTGCAGAGGGGAGGGGAGGTGGATGGGTTAAAGACACACAGTACTTTCAACTAGGAGACTGGTGTTTGTGTCCTGTGTGAACCCAAAAGTGGAGTAGACTATGCCATGTGACATAGTCATCACTTGACATAGTTGTCAAGTGGCATACTCATTAAGTTACTGTAAAAACAAAATGATTCTAAAGCAAACCATGATTGCATTTCTAAATCTAACTAACTGGTTTTGTTGCCAGTTGCTTAAAGCTAGGGTACTTTTGTGGTGAAACCATCTTGTTGCCTCAACCTAAAATTGTTTTGATGGCAAAAATGTCTTGTTGCCTGACCCTAAAGTAGTTTTATGCAGAACCATCTTGTTGCCTAAACCTTGAGTAGTTTTTGTGGCAAAACCATTATGTTGCCTAAACCTTAAGTAGTTTTGGTGGGGAAACTGTCTTGTTTCCTTAACCTAAAGCAGTTTTGGTGGTGAGATCTACACTTCCTGTCATCATGGTAGTTTATTTTGAAAGACAGTGTAGCATGTAAGAAGCGAGTAATTGACAAATCCAGAACTGATGCTGGAGGGTTATCTGGAGCGTTATCGTTTAAAGCGAAGGGCCACTGGGTTACTGTTTTTTATCTTTGTTTTTTCATCTGATATGTTTAAGTTCTTAACTAGACTCCTTGTGATGCAGAACCTATTCCACACAAAAACACTGAGGTGTTTCAGAAGACATTTTTCAATTGACCCAATGAATCAAACAGAGGTACATCAAGGTTGAGAGTCGTTGGCTCAACATCAGCCTCGCCTGAAAGTGGGAGTCCTCAGAGCTGCTGCATTAATGACACACATTACACATACATGTAACAAATATATAAATGCAGTATATATAATATCTAATTTTGTTCTTTAATCTCTTATTTGATCTTTTTTTTAATTTATTTACTTCATTCAAATAGTGCTACATCTGTTCTCTAACCTCTCAGCACATCTCTGTGCTGCTGGAACATGTGATATCCTGTCAGGGATCAGTAAAGTCTTATCTTTTATCTCATCTATTTATAATTTGTACAGTTTATTGCATATTTGCCTTCTTATATGTTGAAACTCCGTGTTTAAATTCAAAACAGTTGGAAAGTAAGTTATAATTTGTTCAAATCTAATCTACTTTGCCCTCTTCCAGCATTCATCTGCTTGATATTTCCAATCAACAACTTGTCAGTGAGAACATTATGCGATGACACGTTGCATTTGGTCGTGTTTCAGCTGCAAAACATTTTGACAGACATCAGATAAAGACTTGTCAGTTGGCACAGCCATATTGTTTTCCCACCTTGCTCCCCAGAAACCATTTCCTTCCAGACAAAACTGTTTTGTGATTGTGATTGCAAAACGAAGAAATAAGCCCTCTGTCTCAAATGCCACTTGTCAAATGGATTTGACTGACACAGATTGCAGAGGATAAGGTTTCAGACCACAAATTTCCAGCCTGACGTACTTGGCAAATCTGGCTTACCAGTGAGGCATAAAGAACTGTCGTGTTCCCTCAGAGAGGTTTACTTTAGAGAAAACTTTGTCTTTCAGACCTTTTGACAGCATCTCCAGCTCCACTTTCCCCTAATTTATGACCCTGAATGTGTGCTATTGTTGAAACCTTGTCTTTTACTATGTAGTCTTTTAAAATTCTTAAATAGTTGTCAATTTTTACTTTCATTTATATTTTCATTTACTTTCGTTTTCATCTGGCACTACTGCAGAGGCAATTATGTGCTTACAGCAATTATCATTCTTCCATGGCTTCTCTCACCTGTAACTATTTTAGTGCTACACATACTCTTCATGTATTATTGTGTGCCTAATTTTATGCTGTTTCCTGCATTTCTAATATTTCCATAAATTTACATATTTAACCAGAGAAGCATCTCCTGAAGACAATACGAGTGACTACTGTGCACATTGCTGCTGATTAGCATTATTTTTGGATGACTTTATAATAATACAAAAACTCATTGACCTTAATAAAATGGCTGAGTTATAGAGTGGGAGAGAGTGTTTTAAAACACTGTCCATAACTCTTAAACTGCATGTCATGATAATGAGATAATAAAGAGCACAGATAAAACAGCACAGACAGAAATAACCTTAACTGTTCCAACTGAATATTGTGTGTTTATGTGGGACCACACTGCTAATAGTGACAAGCCGATGATTCAAAACATCCCAAAGACATCAATTGTATTTACATCTCAGCCACTGTATACAGTACAAACTCCACTTATATGTCTTAATGTTCAGAATTGCACACCTGTAACCTTAACATGAGTTCATTATAATGATACAGTTTTTGAGTTATTATTAATTAGACCTACATCACACATTAAAATCCAAGCCTTGTATTTATAACTCAGCATCTGTATGGTACAAACTACATTTTAATTTCCATATGTTAGGCATTGCACACTGTTAACCTGTACAGAAAAACATAATAACACTTTGTACCATTGTGTTAAAGTTATTATTAGCCTATAAGTTATGTGATTCATCAAAGCCAATGTGGAGGCCCATTCACTCACATTACATCTGTAACTTAGTCAATACATCAAGGTCAATGAGTTTTCATGCAGAGGTCAGGTCAAACAATTAATTTGTTTCACTGACTTAGTTTTGAACAATGACAGAAAAATCTGAAGGCTGTCTGTCATTTTGACAGATTAGAACGCTTGAGGGATTTCCATAGCATTAAATAATGCACACCCCTCTCCAGTTGGTAGCTTGTGCGTATTAATTAGCAATTTTCATTGTGTTGGTAAGCTAAGCTACATACACTGCAAAATGTCACAGCAGCTGAGTGTCTAGTGTCTTTAAAAAGCCCAATAATTGTGATAGCACCGATAAAAGAGGTGAAGACAGTAGGGCTGGTGAGTTCAAAGTCTACCCGGTTAGCACAAGCTAAAGGCTAAAACATACCAGCAGTGAATTGCGCGCATGAAAAAAATACATGGCAATTATTTTCAATGTACATTCCCCCACCAGCGGCGGCTAGATGCGCGTCGGCGCTCTTGGATGTGCTGCTGTGTGGCATTTCACACCACTGTCCTATTTCCAGCCTCGCATCCCCCCAAATTAAATGCACTTTACCCCCACTCGCTCTCTGCTTGTACATACCAGCTCCCGTAGCAGCTCGACTCCCTTCCTCACCACTGATGCGAGGAGAACTCTGTTGCTGTGTGTGTGGCAAAGAATGGATGAGGAGGGACTTGTTGAGGTTGACAAATATCCCAAACTAAATGATCCACAGCCCCGACATTAAAAAGACCATGGCAGATAAGATATTATCTGGTGAGTCATAGCTCTGGAAATTGGCACCTCAGATGAGAAATCAACTTTTATTAAGGGTGTCCACACATGATTTAAGCTAATGCAGTGGTGGAACAGGTGCAGATCTTTCAATAAAAGTAGTAATAACTTTGTGTGGTTGCTAACAGTTAGCCCTGTCACCTTGTGTGCGGACGGACACTCACAAAATTCCTGGCACAGGGCTCACACTCCTGCAGCAGTCCCATGATAAACAGAGCATGAACAGGGCTAAGACGGGCCCACTGAATCAATTCGCTGCACGCAGCTTTACAATAAAGTAAGATTTTACCTTTTTTGAATAGTAAGAATTACAGAAGTCGTGTGTAGCAATACCTGCAAGGCCAAAGGGTCGAACATTTGCTGTTGATTACCAAGGTTACAGAAGATTAGGAGCCCAAAAAATAGAAAAAGGACAGATTGATGTGGCAGAGGATGAAGGACAGGCAGGTTATACTGATAACGGTTATCAGGCAGTGACAGCTAAAATTAAAATGATGTAATATCAGATTATGTAAGAATTTTTACAACCAGTCTGTGACAAAAGACAACAAGAATTTCTAACACAACCTCTGTTTAAATGTGATTATGAAGTCATTAAGAAAATCCAGCCAGTTAGCATCAATTCACACAGTAATCACACCTATTTTCTTCAGGAAGTTCTTTTTTATTATTTTATTTTATTTATTTTAAGTGTTTCCAGGTAAAAATGAAACCCTGTGTTGCGGACCTGAAATTGCCAATAAGTAAAAGTTAAATGTGTAAACACAAAATGTATCACAAGCAATTCAATTCCAAACAACAATGAAGTAACAGTGAGGCAAGCAATTGCTTTGATGCTGCAAGTTTGCACTAAAATTGGTGCTTTCAAAAAAGCGAGAGTACATCTGTATCTTCAGGCCGGCTCCTGGTTATAGAATTCAGCTGCTCCTCTATGATTCCATCTGAGGGCTTTTATTTTGCAGACAGTCACTGTAGCGCCTCAGGTAATTGTGCAATAGATCTCTGCCAGATGGTGACCCTCTGCCAGTGATGCAGTAATGGGGACTGGACTCTTGCAGGTTAATTTTCTCTGGCTCGGTGAGAGATTTTCCAGGAGCCCCCTCGCTCTTTGATACAGTTTAAGATCCACATCCTCAGCCCTCGGCTCGGGACAACTGCTTTCCCCGCCATTCAGTCAGACCAATTTCAAGACTCAAAGTAGAATTTGTCATTTTAGCTGCATGTGGTTTCAGCTGCACCTATTGAAATGATGACAAACTGTCATTACAGGCAGACCCAACAACTGTTTACCACCTCATCTATATTCTGCAGCCTCATGTCCTTCCTTTATTTACAGCTCATGGCCCCACTTCCCCTCCCCCCTCACCCACATTGTTATCGCCATCATCATCGCAAAAAGGCGGCAGCTCCGACTTCCATATAGAAAGCAGAACATCCTCATATTCTCAGTTAAGTATGGCAATTTTGCTGAGGGAAATATTTCACCTGTGATGAGCTCTGTGCCACAACATATCCGCAAAGCACCATCCCTCTTCCTCAAGGAGTTAATAACATCCTGTGTGCATTTCTGGTCAAGGTGAAGGTCAGCACCGACATGATTTCAGTGCTGCTCTATTTCAAGTTATCACTAATAAAGGGCAGCAGTGGTAGCAACTCACACTGTGCTGTCAGTGTGACACACCTGATCAACCCCTCTGCTCCTCAGAGGGCCGGAGCTGTTCAAGCCACAAGGTTACGTTTTCCAAACCTTCACAGGCCCACTGGAAAGGAAAATTGGTCATATCTAGAAAAATTGTACTGGTAAACTACATACAGTATTGTGAAAAAAAATATTGTTTGCCACATTAAAGCAAGGTTGACATGTAATTTATGTCAAAAAACACATACTAGGTTGTATGGAAGGCCATCTGAACATGTCTAAAGACAAAGTGTTTACAGCTGGTCAGAATGGTTACACTCAAAGGTGAGGAAAAAGACTGTGTTTGGTCACTCCATTGAAATAAGTTCCTTGAGAGCATGAAGGTGATCTGCAATTTTTGTCACAACCTGCATATAACATATTAATGATAATACGTGAATTTATAAAGCACCTTTTGAGAGCAGATGTCATAAATTGTTTCACAACCCTTTCAAACAAAAGACATAGCAGCAGACATCGACTGTAGACATCAAGCTGAAAAACATAAAAAAGCAAGTCTAAACAGATGGGTCTTGAGCTTCTTTTTAAAAGTGTCCACAGTGTCTACAGATCTTTAGTCTAGTGGGAGAGTTTCAGAGTTATGGAGCTACAACTTCAAAAGGGCAGTCTCCTTTTGTCTTGAGCCTGGAGCAACGAACAACCAACAAAATCTGATCAGAGGACCTCAGATTCCTAGCGGTGATAAAGGGCTTTAGTGGCTCTTAAATGGCGGCTGGTGCCTGACCATGCAAGGCTCTAAATGTGATCACAAGAATATCGAACTAGATTCTAAATTTGAAGGGAAGGGTAAGGGGTTAGGAGAGCAAGAGATAGAGCATGTTCTAGGTCACCACAGTTGATGTCCGGATAACCAGAACCATCCAGGATGCCATAAATATATGCACTGCGGCCAATCTGGAAACATGGACAATTATAAAGCAGATACCTACAATGTAAGAAGAGGCAAAAAATGACTAAATTGCAATGCACAAGTTGAAGGAGATGATGGGATTGCATTTTTTGGAGTTGTATCTTTGATCATTTCATGTGATA
Source organism: Epinephelus fuscoguttatus (assembly GCF_011397635.1). NCBI lineage: Eukaryota > Metazoa > Chordata > Actinopteri > Perciformes > Serranidae > Epinephelus > Epinephelus fuscoguttatus. The sequence continues at coordinate 36,676,606 of NC_064762.1, forward strand.
TGAAACGATTAATCAATTAATGCATGAATAATCATCACAAACTCAACTGGGGACACAACGAACCTGAGTTTAGCAGGGTTGAAACAGGAGTAAACCAGGCAATAACCATGCTGGTCAAGACTTAAAGCCTTGTCTAAAGAAATGCCTAGATTAGATAGGGTAGGCTTAACAGAGGAGGATAGAGAGCCAAGGCTTCACATAACCTTGGGGACAATGCCAGCTGGATATAACAACTTCTGTTGTCAGTACTGAGATGAAGAAAATTGTCTCCTAGCCCTTGTTGTTGTTGTTGTTGTTGTTGTTGCTGTTGTTGTGTGCATTGTTGACATTTTAGCCTGAGATTCTAGACTTTTAAATGTTCTTCACATCTCAGATTTCTTTGGCAACTCCATAGGCTGCGTTGTGTTTTGCCCATTGATGGCTGCTGTGAAAATAACTGAGCCGGCCATAGCTCTGTAGGTGGGATTAAGAAAGGGGCGCCATCTTAAACAAAGCTACCTGGCTACAGTGGCTATACGTTGATTTACCGACATAGGAACAGTTGAATATGCACGTCTTTGCTTGAAAGGTAGCTATACTAAGCAGGAATTGTTGCTTACTGTTTGTAAACACAACATTCGATTTTTGCCCCTCCTCCCTACACTGCATCAAGTATGTTTCACTTGTTGTAATAAAGACGCTAATACTTTAGCAAGCTAACCGCCAACAGACCAACTCCACATTGCTCTTCATCCCCATCCTCTCCTTCAGCACTTGCCAGTAAAAGTGAGTGTGAGAGCAAACCCCAGTAACACTCTCCTTTATAAACAAGCACTGCTTGCTTGCCTCACTGAATTTGCAGTTTTTAGCACAGTGTCTGCAATCCTCATAGCTCCTCTTGGATGCAGGCTGCTACTACCTGATTGCTACCTTTTCATAAAATTCTGACCTCACCTACATGTTATTGGTTGGGGGCTACACACCAGGCACTGCCCGTAGGTTGCAACCCATAATCATGCCAAACTTTGCAAAATAAGAAGAAAATAAGAAAATACAGGCAGAAGTCAGGGTCTCTGCAGATAAATACACTGCCACACACTTCTAGTGGGTCAAGTGATGGTTGAGAGGGATTACTTTAGTATACGTCTAAAATCCTGCATAGTATGACTTTAGGGAAACTGCCCCTAGCAACTGCTAGTTGCTAACCACTTCACTGAAAAAGATAACAGCATGGAAACCCCCATCCCAAGCAGAAAATGGCTAACACATACATAATATCAACTGAATAATTAAGTATAAACAAAATGGTGAGACTGTCCTTCCAAAAAAAATGTCAACATTCTATTTTCAAATGCCTAAATACAACCTGTGTTTGTTTGATAAGCAAACTCGAGTGGTTGTGTGTAATATAACTTTTATCTTTTAGGAGCAAAATTAGAAGTTGTGTGACATTGTTAAGGCCTCATAACAGCAATATGAAGATATCAGGGTGGTTGATGGGTCAACAACTTGTGTGGCTCTGACAATGGAAACTGCTGTTCACTGACTTTCACTGACTGGCTACCAATAATCAAAGCTGGTTTTTTTTGTTTGTTTGTTTTTTTAAATATTTCTTCCATCACCAGGCACTGACGCTAGTATGCCTAGTGTTCTAACTAAGGAACTATCTGCTGAGGATGCAATCAGCCCTGGTCTTCGCCATGTATTGCAACAGCTGGAGAACTCCGACCATTGATAAAACCAACCCATGCAGTGTGCGTCTCATAGTGACACACCAGGCATCTTTAGTGTCTCTATGTGACATACAGTTAAAAGACATTGAGACATATGGTTCATTCTGTAATATGGTTGCAGTTAACTTAAAGCAACAAAACTACTTGGTTTGGTTTAAAAATAGAACATGTTTTGGGTTAAAAGTTGTAACCTAGCAATGACATGATGTCAGTCATTATCAGTGTTGGATAAGGGTTACTTTAAAAGTAATCAAAGTACGTTACTGCGTTACTTTCTAAAAAAAAAAAGTAACCAGTTACTTTACTGCGTTACTCCCTGAGTAAAGTAACTCAATTACTTTAAAAGTACTTCCAACGTTACTCCCTGAGAAAAGTAACTCAAGCACTTAACCCCCTAACCCTAACCCTAACCCTCTCCAAAATTAAAGTTATGGACCACTTGCCCTTCACTGAGATCCAATTCTCCCATCACAGCCGTCACTTTGACCAGTAGAAACACACAACGATCTGCTGCTGTAGACAACTGTATGACAACAACACCCCAGCATTTTTAATATTTCCTCTAGGGATGTTACCACACAGAGTAAAAGGGGGAAATGATGGTGTGAAACAGCAGAGGCACTTTGTCAACCCGCTGAGTTAACCTTACTGTCATTAGCATCAAGCTAGCAAACTGGTACATCCTCATGGTCGGACATAAAGTAATAACATTAACAAATAGCGGCGGGGCTTTTACTCACCACAACTGCAGAGGCTCCCAGCTTCATGTGAAACAGACTACATTATAGACGGTCCGTTATTTATTAATCCCTCTGTGTGTTTATATATTTACTTTTTATCTGCTCCGTTGTCTTTATAAAGTTAACATATCGCACCGTCATTTCAAACTCAACAGTTGTTTCAAATTAAAAGCCCCTTATAACCTCGGCTGAGAGAATCCCTCCATTTTCTAAATAGGCTTTTATTCTGAAACATGTTTCAGAACTTCCTGTGGAAGATACAGTAGCTTGACAGTTTACGTATGTCGCTTCAAATGTAGCTCCTGCCATCTGCTGACGCTTTTAGGTGACTACAACAACATGTCGGCTGGCACATGAACAGACACAGTTCTGGCAGTGACTCAAATAATAGTGAAAGTAATAAAAATAGGACAAGAATAACCCGATGACATCACACACGCCGTGAAAGACGACCGGGGATAATTGGTGAGTACCAGCGTGTAGCGTGTACCAGGCATAATGCAAGTCCTGAGTCTGAAATATGTCTGTCAGGGAGTCCTCCTCCACCTATTTAGACTCCACCGTAGACAACGGCAGCATTTCTCCGACCACGTAGCGAGCCACAAGCTCCGTGGCTTCTTTCAGACTGATAGGTTTAACGTTATCTCCGTTATTAGAACCAAACGACAGCCGTTGCTGTTTCGGAGCTTAAGGACCAGCGTTCTAAAAGTAACAGAAGTAACTGATGTCTTGTTTGAAAATGTACTTAAGTATTTGATTACTCAAACAGCAAACTAACGTGTTAGGTTACTCGTTACTGCAAAAACTAATCAAAGTACTCTAAAGCGTTACTTTGTAACAATATTGTTACTATTTATATTGTTAATATTGTTAAGTTACTTTGTAACGCGTTATACCCAACTCTGGTCATTATGTCAGTAAATTAAGCAGTCTTGACTTTTGATTTCACATAGGACATGAACTATGATCACCTCCCACCCGATGCACTCTTTCTCACTCTTTATACTACGTCAGTTGCTCTCAGTCTCAAGTATTGTCACTGATGACTTTTCTTTGAAGTTACTCGAAAGCCTGGTGTGTTTCATGAAGACGCTAAAGGATGCCTTTGGTGTCAATATCACATGCCAAGGGGGGTCACAAAGTCTCTGAATTTGGCAACCTGGGAATGAAAATAGGCTGAAAAGAAAAGGAGAAGAGGCCCGGCATACAGTGTGCCACTGCATCTGGAGCTGCCTGTAGGAAAGGAGACAGTGGTTTACTGTGATTCTTTTATCTTGCCCTTTAACCTTAAGCACTGGTGCTCCTCAGGGCTGTGTCATAAAACTCTGGCTTTTCTCCATACACCAACAGTTTCACATCATATCTCTGGGGAGTCTGAATGTACCCAGTAAATTTCATAACAATCTACACATTAAGCTTTGGTATTTCTCATGTAGAAAACCTGGCCAGATGGTGTTGAAACAGCAAAAGTGAGAAGGTCACAAACAACTTTAAGATTTATCCTTTGAGGACTATGAATATTTAAATGTCACAATTATCTGGCAGACAGTTATATCTTTCTCTTGAACAAAATGTTGCACAAAACAACAATTCAGCAGCTGACCAACAACAATAAACTCAAACATGCTCCATTAATGAGACTGAAGGTCCAGGAGTTGTTTGACATTTGATGAAATATATAGGAGCTATATTCTGTTCAGTGTGAGCATACATACTGTATGACTTTAAAGTTCCCACATGCCGCGACTGCTGAGCTGAGGTTCCCTGACAAGCTAATCAGTCGCTGGCTCGGCCTCAAATAAGCTCGGTCCTGACTGAGCTGTATTAATAAAGCAGAAGATATGTTCAAGGTTATTACTGCTTATATAGGAGGTGGGCTGCTGTCTGTGACTGAGAGGGAAGTCAGTGTAAATTGTGAGAAATATGAGATTCGCCTATTACTTCTCTCTCATCATCCTCCCCCTTAACCACGCTGTGTGATATCATGAAACCTGGTGATCTGCATCACTGAGTGTGATTATTTTTTGTGGTTTAACATAGTCTGTTCTGAATATTTCTTAGTCTTTTCATTGTGCATGTTGAAAAATAATAAATTTGATTAAATTATGGGAAATGTCTCATTGTTGTAAATAAATGTAATGATGGCAACGTTGTGCATCTTTTCACCTGTACAATGCTGTAATTTAACAACTTACTCATCAAAACCTCAATGTCATTGACTAGTTTTTAGGTTGTGTTGGACGGAGTTCATCCAAATTAAACAACACAATACAATGCTTATAATTTGCCTCCAGAATGGCACAAATAGCATTTTTAGTTTTAACGTCTTTATCAGCAGGACACCATTTATCTGTCCAAACTGTTACAAATCACTGTTGCAACAACAAAAGTTTTCTGATCCGTCATTGCTGTGGTGTGTAACGGAAGTGTGTGGGAGGAGTTATGCTACTTCAGGATCTTGCTTTTGGCAGGCAAGAGGCATAATTCCTACAGCCCCTACAGGGCTATGTCCTTTAACCCTATGGGCCCGAACGATGCATAGTGCGTCCAAATTCACACCTCTTCTTCTCTATTGATTTTCTCCGCGACCATGCGTCATAGCGAGAAGCCACACATATCACATGAAACAGCGTAATTGTCGGTAGTCCACTGTTTTCACAGCAAAAAAAAAAAAAAAAAAAAAGATAAAGTTACACTAAAATGATGTATAACAGAGCTTTCATACAGCTTTGCACACACATTACTGTTGGATGGATTACTCACGAATGCAGGGTTGCACAGAAATGCCACGCATATCACAATGATACCACACACATCATTGTGCTGTCATCCCGTCACGTTATAAATCCAGATCAACTGTCTACAAAATAAAAACCTGATGAATTTCTTTACAATCCATTATACAGATCTTGTTATCAGTCACTTCATATAGTGAGGAATATCGTATCTTACCACGTCTTAGGCTTGCGTGTGTTTCTCCCTGTCTATCCACATTTGTAGTCCGGCTTTCAAGATGCAAATATCTCCATATTGTCCAGTTTAATGTGTGTGTGTTCTGTTCAGGTGTTGTCACGTAAATAACAGTCCCCAAGCAATAAACAGGACAGGCAATATGATTTTATTTATTTTTACACTACATTTTCATTGAAAACTGACTGAATCCGACCCGAGCCCGAATACTATTTATACATTTTTGACCGAACCAGGCCTGACCCGTCGGGACCTGTTGGGTTCGGATCTGGTAGCCACACTCTAGTGTGTGTGTGTGTGTGTGTGTCCTATCTATAGGGACCTATCTGAATTTCTGTCTTTGAGAGATATTATTTTGTAATATAACTGAATTTTCTATCCATACATATAAACTTAAAAATTAAATATATAAAATATATTAAAATTATAAAGCATCTTTGAGTAAACTGCGAGTATCATTTTAGTATCTCGTGGCCGGGCTGAGTGTCCTCTTTTTTGGAGATCAAAATATGGTCACCCTACTTAAGACCGACTTGCAAAATATATATAAAATATACTCGCACATTTCCATTGCTGCCTGCCAATCTATTCCCATCAAAACCATTTATTGGAAAAGTTTTTCAACTTTCGTAAATTTGCATCACTGCCAGTATGAATAGTTTTAATGTGAAATATGAGTGGGTGAGTATTTCAGTGTTTATTAGTCTCAACCGTGGTGTATAAAGGTCTTTAGTCTTTTACCTTAACCCCGTCCAGCACCTCTGGGATGAACTGGAAAGCCAACTGTGAGCCAGACCTTATTACCCAGTGTTGGACCTCACTAATGCTCCTGTGACAGAATGGGAGATTTTGGGTATCTGCATACTATGAGCTATAGAGAGTATCTCTATCCAACTGCAGGAAGCTTTAAGGCATCCATACAGTAATATCTTCTATGCAATTAAGAAGAGATTTGATTGACTTCTGAACATCAGGCACTTAAGACAAATATAGCTGAGTGTCATTCAGTGTTTCATTTGATTCATCATAATTGCACTGTAAAACGTCAACTAAAGGACAGAAATGCACAGCCCCACTTAAGCTGGTTCTTGCTGGCCGGTGGCTATAATTGACCTGGATGGCTTCTCCAGTCATGAGATATACATGAATTAAGGGATAGTTAATTGCATCATTGAAAACGTACTGTGGCCCAGGGCTTTTCGCTCTCTGTTCCAGCCTTATCAAGACTCCTCTGAAGCACTACATACTCCACAAAAAAAACACAGCTTCTTTCTACGCACTAATCAACTTTGAAAGTTTATTTCAGTGGAAATATGCACTGTCATCACTGCATGGGCAGGACAGCAGCATACTGCATCCATTAAATCCTCATACATTTTTAACAAGCACTGTTCCCAAACAGTGTACTCTTGCAAATACAAACAAAATACACCTTTCACCAAGATGTTGAGTGACTCCTGATATTAAGACTTTAATTAGTAGCCGGCTTGCTGAGAGCTTAGAAACGCTGAGCTGTGATGTGTTAAGCAGCATCCCAACTTCCACCCTCCAGGTCACTAACTGTATGTTTCAAAGAACATTTGCAATCCCAAGAGGTGGATTTTGGTTTCTTTTTAGTTGTATTATCAATGTCTCCTCATCTCCACCCCACTGAAGAAGGCTGGCATGTAACAGCAGAATGTATAGACGTGCTGCCCAGACGGTCAGCTCCTGCTGGCACTTCGGCAGATTAGCCTTAAGAGACGCATGCTGCCTCCCTAAACAATGCTGCCCCCCGAGCCCTGTGTGGATTATAATGAAGACACAATATCCACGCAGCCATGGACCTGCTGGCCCCTTCTCTCATCAAGCCTGTTGGCTGATGTTCCAGCCATACAAAACTCAGCCAGTTTGGAGGCTGCCTTAATCACCCTCTCCAGAGGCGCCACATGAAGGTGAGAGCGAGTATCAAGACTTTTTTTTTCTTATCACCATGGTGCTGTGACACAGACAGCAGCAGTAGTTATCCCTGGGTGTCTCCCAGCTGGCGCTTTTCACAAATCAGCAGAAGAAAAATAACTGAATTTAAGGAGGCTCCATGTACTGGGATGCATGTTCGGAGCGAGGGGTTTTCCAAGGTTTGACAGATAATGATGAGGCAGTCAAAGGATTATTCCATTATTTTTTCCACAAAATCTGTTCTTATTTTCCTATCAGTCATAATAACGTTGCATTTACTCATTTATTTTCATAACTTGGGCCATCGATTTCATGGCGACTCTGTATTCTCCAACGTAACTGCTGAGATCTGGGAACACCGGAACGTCGCTAAATAAAGGTCCAACAAGTATGAGTGGTCCAACGATCAAACTGATTGTAAAAATGCCAACACATTAGTCAAACTTATTTGGAAGAGAAATGAAGGAGAACCAGAAAATTATTCCCCAAACTCTCTGTGTAAACATCCATCGCAGTTTACGGACCAACTTCCTGATGTGTGTTTTGGGCTACAGCTAAAAGACATGGTTTAACATTTTGGGAAAATACACTTCCCTGCCAAGAGTTAGATGAGAGGGTTGATACTTCTGTCATGTCAGTTGAATATGAAAGGAGCTTGTGCCAGGTGATGCTATCGTATCTTTTGTTAGCTTATGTCAGCATGAAGACTGGGTGCAGGAGGAAACAGCTGGTCTCTGCTAGTTGCCTTGCAACCCTCACAGGGACAAGAAGCTCCAGTTTAAAATGTATTTGGAAAGATATGAAAGTCAGTCTTCTTATCCAAGTCTAAGAGATAAATGTTCTGTGTTCTGCATTAATAGAGCAGCAAACAACTGTTTGCAATGCATGTATGTTTGCCTCTGTGTGTTGTAATGCAATCTTCTGAGTGGGTTGTTGTGGTAGACGGTATGGCTGGGTGTGCATGTGAGTCCCACTGTGTATCCCACTGGCTGGCTAATTGTGGCTGCTCTACACCAGTGCTTCCCAACTTTTTCTTTAAAGAGGAACACCACCTAAATTAAGATTTCCAATATCTTATTTCCCTGGCTAGGAGAGTTCAATCAATATTTGTGAACATGAGCTACTCTTTCTTGAAGCCAGACACCAGAGAGGTAAGTCTCAAACTTGTGATGTCATAGAGTAAAGAAGTATAAGTCTGGAGCTGCTCCATAGATAGTGAATGGGAGCCTGATTTTGTGGACCCACAGAATAATTGTTTTCTTTTTTGTACCTAAATTAGCTTTGTTCTTTTGTAGTATTCTCAGTTCATTTTTTTCCTCTCTGATGCTTGCCCATTGTTCTGTTAGCTCCCTAGTTGTTTAAACTATGTGCATTTGCAGGATGAGGCTGTTTAGCAGAGAATGAAGGCCCTGGCTTGTTGTCAGATAAGTCTGCTGTAAATAAAAAAAACAAACAATGTTTTCTAACCCTTAAAATCAAGAGGGCCTTGAAGCTTGGGAGCTATTAAGCTTTTCCCCAGGTTGGGGACCAGTGCTCTATGCTGCGCTGCTATGGCAGTTACCACTGATATCAGGATCATCACAAGCGTAGCGCCCACCTTCTGGTTAACACAGTTAGGTCTGTCAGTACTGCTGAGGTTGTTAGCACTGATTACGCTATTTGTGCTGTTTGTGCTAGCCACCAGCTCAGCCAACTCTATGTTGACAAGTGTGTGCAGTCAGTCTGAATCAGCCTGTGAATCATAGACACAATGTGAATCTTGAATGGTGCTCCTTTAAGGAAGTGAATAAATGTATTTCACGAAATACAGATTCAAAGTTAGGCCTTAGGCTATGCTACAGATGAACGCCTTAGCAGCTCTGAAATATACATCATGTAACTTCACAGTGGAACCACAGTAGCTAGAGATACAACATAGAGACCACAGGATCTGTGATTGCCAGCTTGGGCTGCTTGTGTTTCTAATAAAGTTATAGTGAAAGACGACAGTAAGTTGAAGAAGGGCTCGGTCACCTGCAGATACTAAAAACACATAAAGCTATCTCCACTGCAAACCTTCTACTCACTGCCAACATTTTTCTTCAGCACTGTGAATTAAATAACATAAACATTATGATTACATGGCATAATCTCCAACTCAGTAGTGAGACAAGGCAAAAAAGGATATTCACACATAGTCCACCATCACATCACATCACCAAGCAAGAGGAAGAATATAAGCATGACATTAATAGACCAGATCCAGATCTCCTAAGAGCCCTTGCAGAGTATTGAGTGTGGTCCTCAGAGAAGCAGGTTAATGGGTTTTTATTGCTGTGCTAAAGCTAACAGAGTTGTGATGACTCACATTTGGTTTTCCCTCCAAATGAAGTGTTTTTTATAATCTGGATGAATTGTCCGGGCTGTTGTCTCAACCACGTAATCGGGAAGGCTGCAATCACAACCAATATGCAGATGGGAATGAAAAAGGAAATAGTATACAGGGCAACGCTCCATGGAGGGAGTTTGTTTAGTAGATAGGTTACAAATCCTAAGTGACCTTTATTTGTGTTAATAAAGGTAAGTCATCACTGTGTTTAAGTTTAGTACATAACTTTAGGTTGAGTAGATAACATGTATGACATTTCATGGGGTGCTAATTTGCTAGATATCATCAATAGGCTACCATTGTTCGACTCTGTAGCTCCTCTTAAAAAGAAGTTAACAAAGCAAAGAAAGTTCGCTCCTTGGTATAACTCTCAAACCCGTAAGTTAAAACAAATATCGCGAAAATTTTAAAGGAATTGGCGATTAACCAAACTGTAAGAATCTCATTTAATCTGGGCAGACAGTCTCAAAACTTATAAGAGGGGCCTCCACAATGCCAGAGCAAACTATTACTCAGCATTAATAGAAGAAAACAAAAATAACCCCAGGTTTCTTTTCAGCACTGTAGCCAGGCTGACTGAGAGTCAAAGCTCTACTGAGCCTTGTATTCCTTTAGCCCTTAGCAGTAATGATTTTATGAGCTTTTTTAATGACAAAATTCTAACTATTAGAGGCAAAATTCATGACCTCCTGTCCTCAGATAGTACCTATCTAACCTCAAACACAGCAGTAAGACCTAATATATATTTAGATTGTTCCTCCCCGATTTCTCTTCAAGAACTGACTGCAGTGATTTCTTCATCGAAATCATCAACGTGTCTCTTAGACCCCATCCCAACTAGGCTACTTAAGGAGGTCTTTCCTTTAGTTAACACTCATATATTAGATATGATCAATATAGCCTTGTTAACAGGCTATGTACCACAGTCTTTTATGGTCGCTGTAATTAAACCTCTCCTAAAAAAGTCCACCCTGGATCCAGAGGTGTTAGCCAACTATAGACCAATATCTAATCTTCCCTTTATGTCAAAGATCCTTGAGAAAGTAGTCGCAGACCAGCTGTGATTTTCTCCATGATAATAATCTATTTGAGGAATTTCAGTCAGGATTTAGAGTGCATCATAGCACTGAGACAGCACTAGTTAAAATTACAAATGACCTTCTGATTGCTTCAGACAAAGGACTTGTCTCTGTACTTGTTTTATTAGATCTTAGTGCAGCGTTTGACCCAATTGACCATCAAATTCTACTGCAGAGACTGGATCACTTAATTGGCCTAAAAGGTTCTGCACTAAGCTGGTTTAAATCTTATTTATCTGATCGTTTTCAGTTTGTTCACATTCACAATGAGTCATCCTTACGTACTAAAGTTTGTTTTGGAGTTCTGCAAGGTTCTGTGCTCGGACCTATCCTATTTACTCTATATATGCTTCCTTTAGGTAACATCATTAGAAATCACTCTGTAAATTTCCATTGTTATGCGGATGATACACAGTTGTATTTATCTATGAAGCCAGAAGAAAGTAATCAATTAACTAAACTTATTGCCTTAATTGCCTTAAAGACATAAAAACCTGGATGAGCACCAATTTCCTGATGTTAAATTCAGACAAAACTGAAGTTATTGTTCTTGGCCCCAAACAACTCAGAGACTCTTTATCTGATGACATAGTTTCTCTAGATGGCATTGCTCTGGCCTCTAGCACTACCGTAAGAAACCTCGGAGTAACATTTGATCAAGATTTGTCTTTTAATTCTCATTTAAAACAAACCTCATGGACTGCATTTTTTCATCTGCATAATATTGCAAAAATTAGGCCTATCCTGACCCGAAAAGATGCAGAAAAATTGGTCCACGCTTTTGTTACCTCTAGGCTGGATTACTGTAACTCTCTATTATCAGGTAGCTCTAGTAAGTCCTTAAAAACTCTCCAGCTAATTCAGAATGCAGCAGCACGTGTACTAACAGGAACTAAGAAACGAGATCATATCTCTCCTGTTTTAGCTTCTCTGCACTGGCTCCCTGTAAAATCCAGAATTGAATTTAAAATCCTACTGTTAACTTCTAAAGCTCTAAATGGTCAAGCTCCGTCATATCTTAGAGAGCTCATAGTGCCATATTATCCCACCAGAACACTGCGCTCTGAGAACACAGGGTTACTCGTGGTCCCTAAAATTTCCAAAAGTTGATCAGGAGCCAGAGTCTTCAGCTATCAGGCTTCTCTCTTGTGGAATCATCTTCCTGTTGTGGTCCGGGAGGCAGACACCGTCTCCACATTTAAGACTAGACTTAAGACTTTCCTCTTTGATAAAGCTTATAGTTAGGGCCGGCTCAGGCTTGCCTTGTACCAGCTCCTAGTTAGGCTGACTTAGGCCTAGTCTGCCGGAGGACCCCCTATAATACACCGGCACCTTCTCTCCTTCTCTCTCTCTCTCTGTCGTGTCCTATTACTGCATCTTGCTAACTCGGCCATTCTGGATGTCACTAACTCGGCTTCTTCTCCGCAGCCTTTGTGCTCCACTGTCTCTCAGGTTAACTCGTATCGCAGCGGTGCCTGGACAGCGTGACGTGTGTGGTTGTGCTGCTGCCGTGGTCCTGCCTGATGCCTCCTGCTGCTGCTGCTGTCATCATTAGTCATACTTCTACTGTTATTATACACATATGATTATTGTCACACAAGTATACTATCAGATATTAATATATTATTATTAATTATAATATTATTACTTTCATTAATGTTGTTGTAAGCTACTGCATCTCTCTCTTTCTCTGTCTCATTGTGTCATACGGTTTACTGTTAATTTATTATGTTGATCTGTTCTGTACGACATCTATTGCACGTCTGTCCGTCCTGGAAGAGGGATCCCTCCTCAGTTGCTCTTCCTGAGGTTTCTACCGTTTTTTCCCTGTTAAAGGGTTTTTTTGGGGGGAGTTTTTCCTTATCCGCTGCGAGGGTCCAAAGGACAGAGGGATGTCGTATGCTGTAAAGCCCTGTGAGGCAAATTGTGATTTGTGATATTGGGCTTTATAAATAAATCTGATTGAAAAAATTGATTGATTGTTTGTAAGTTACTAAGACAGATACTGTATGAACTGTTGTATGAGGATGTTATTTTACAGTGTGTCATGCAGTGGGATCTAAAAGCAAGTTTACTTTGCTTGCCTTCAGACACCCAACTATGTTTCTTTTTCAAACCGAACTTACATAACTTTACCCAAATAACTTTACTTTAAGCATGTAACTTAACATTAAGTATGTAAGCTAATGTCATTTGTGGGGTGCTACTTCGTTAGATGAACTGTTGAATGTGCATTTTAGTAAGATATCATCCAAACTGTTGTAAAAGGACACATTGAATTGTTGGCTTGTGTACAACCTGTCTGATCGTCTGACCTCTCGTCTTTCTTGCCTCATTAAACTTTGTCGCCACGTTTCCAGATCTCACAATAACTTGATAAGCAATTTAAGTGATGGCCAGAATAACAAAAAAAGTGTAATAAACCAGAACTGTTACATAAGAAAAGGTCATACTGATTTCTGTTTGAGCAACATGCAGGTGAAATATTCCCTTTCTAGGCCAGTGTGCTGGACAGACAGCCCTCACCGGGTTCAACCATCTCCTTCACCAAACACCTTAACTCCCTCACTGCTGTTCCTGTGTTAACAAGCACTCATTTAGAGCAAAAGGTTGCCAAAATGTTGCTCAACTGCCCACTCAGGTGAATGTCCAGATGCAGTAATGCATAGGGGATTCATGTGGGTGGAAACACATACAGTATCTGTTGGATTCATTTTCTCCAACTAACTCACGTTTGAGAGAAATGTCTAAATTAAACTACTTTGACCTTTAAGTAAAGTGAAATACCACTGGTCTCATTATTCTGAAAGATAGCTCGAGGCAGGAGGAATATATATAACCTGTTATGTTGGTCACACTTTATGGAAAAGTGCAGAGGGCTATTAGGTGTATGTGACATGCCTTTGTCGTGACGCACATCATTCGACTTCTATAAAGCTTAAATACAGCGGGCTTTGCAAATGTATTCGTGTTATTAACAGCCTAGTATATAAAATAATGCCACATCTAAGACCCCAGGTGCCATTTCATAATTGGTGTTTTGAGAACTCAAACAAATATTACAAATGACTTTTCCAATGGTAGGGCAATATGACATGTAAAATCAATTGCACAGTACTGGAGCTGCAAAAGCCTGGTCACCTTGGTCTACAAATACTTGATCCAGGGGATTTTTTATGACTTTACTGCGAGAGGATTAGCCTTTAACAAAAAGAATAACAGGACAAAGAAAGGGAAGGGTGCAGTTTGGGTTTTTATGCAGGCGCCACAGTCGAGACAGCCAGCTGCGATTTGACAAAGATTTTCCTGTTATTATTCAGTGGCATACATATTCATTGACGGGACACACAGGGGGCAGGCACATGGATCTACCAGGGATGAGGTCATAGTATTATAATAGGAAGACAGTGAACAGCAGGGGGGTGTTAGCCGAGGAGTTGGGAGATCCCAGCCTTGTGACTGCAACATCTCCCTGGGGTGAAAGCGGATCGTTTCACTCCGGGCCCGTAGCCAGGAAGCAGGACCTCAGCTCCAAGCCCAAAAGGCATGATGGATGGGCTACGATTATTCTCAGCCCCAATTGCAGCTTATTATCAATCATATCACAGTGCAGATTTGAGCCTGTTGTGGTGAAGAGAAACAAATGATTTCATTAAAGTTGCATTAACCAAATTCCCTGACAATTAATGCAATTCATGAAGAATTATCTGAAGAAAAATGTGAACTGTACACACCTGAGATGTAGAACTTTCCATCACCATACCAAATGGTAATAATGGATTCAAATGAGTGAATTATGCCTGTGAGTATTATAATGTAGTGGCATTACTGATTAATGCGTGCTCTGAAGTGCGATATTATTTTAGTTTTTTTTAAAAAAAAGAAACGCTCTGTGGCTCTTTATCACTGCGTTAGCTAATTGTGCTCCCCTTGAAACACGATTTCCTACAAATGAGAGTGTAAGGAAGAGTGGGGTTATGTGCCAGAAGATGCATTGTCTTCCTTTAAATGCCCCATTAGGCTCGAGCTAAAGGATTATGAGAGTCCTCATTAGTTAGCCTATTCCTCACCCTGACATGCCATCTCTTATGGGTATCCCTGCCGTCAAGGCTCTCTGAACTGTGTTTAAACAAGGCGAGGGGCCTTGTAGGAGTGAAAAATGGAATTATGAGCAATGTCTGAAAACTGTTCACTGAAAAAAGTGCTGTAATTTTTTTTTCAAGATGTCTAATACAAGCTACAAGCCTTACCTGAGTCATTCTTCTCTGTTAATCCCAAACAGTTTTGCGTCTAGATCTGTGGTGTCATTTCTTTGCCAAAGCAAGGCTCTGTCGAAGAAGCTGACAGGGGGATAGGATTTAAAATTTGAATGAGTAATGTGCTCCCAGTAAAATAGATGTGTCTGCTTCTATTTTTACCCTCTTAATTGGAAACTGATCTGCACAACGGCAGTTTTCATGAAGATGTTGTGAAAGAGGATTATCTTTCAAATGGTATCAAAGGTCATTAGGCTTAGTGGGATTCCACAAGTCAGCCAGAGTACGAAAGTGTCGTCATCGAGAACGTTTGGCTCTGCCAGTCAAGGTGGGAGTGTTAAAAGGGACGCTGTGGTTTTACTGTGAGAGGCTAAAATAGTGTGCATTAGCTTCCATTAGCTCAAGGTTGAACAGTGGACATGAACACCCTGATTCTCCTTTTTTTTTTTTTTTTTTTTTTTTTAAGCAGTGAAAGTTTGTCCCTGTAAAACAGCAGAAAGAGCTGTATCTTTTTATGAGTTCATGAACCATTACCACATCATCATTTCCTGGACAGAAATATAGTAAATCTTCAATCCACCCATTTTTAAAGCCTGCCTTTTCCCTAACTCGGATTTAAACACAAAAGAAATGTTGATCCACATCATTTCCAAGTCTGGAGAAAAGTTGAAAATGAGTGGTGTCTCTATTACACCTGTGTAATCTCTGAACCATCAGCAGCAGACGTTGATCGTTGTCTTCGAGGAAATCCAAGTAAATCAATCAGCCAGGTAGGCTACAGATAGCATAGAACCCCCCAGATCATCCTCTCATCAATAAAGGAGCGGAGCAGTCGATGGTCTGAGGCCAAACTACTTCTAACTACACTGGAGTGCCAACTTTACCCGTGGAACATTGGATATACCCAGGATGATGATTGCTTTTTTCTCTCTTTTGGGGAGCGCTGTAGTAATCAGTAAAGCAGAAATACTTAATGAAATGGGACCACTCACCACATTTCATCTCCATCAGTGTTAATATAGGCTGCAGTTGCAAGAGAGTATTAATTCTCATGAAAATAATTTCAAGAAGTCACAAGTCAGGATGCGATAGACCTTCCATTAGTTTGTAGTCCTTGTGGAGAGGAATATTGGTTTTTCAATTTTGAAACTGTGTGAACTTTGCAGTACATTTGTATGTCCATAAAAAATCAGTGCTGTATGTAAGTACTTTACAGAGATGTTAAAGGCTCTATTTTTTTCAAATCAAGGTGGGGGAAGCAAAGTGCAGACAACTGCATCATGTTAGCTCAGGTTTTTGTACATTTTGTGGAAAGCACAAGTGTCACAGTGCCTTTCTGTCTCCCTGTAATCTATGTAGGACCACATCATACACACTGTTTCCACCACTTGTTCTTAGTTTGTTTGCACTTTTTCCCAGTCATCTGATCTCCATGCTTACCTGCAACCCATCCTTCATTAAATCCCACATATCCCTTGTTTCCTCATCAGGGTATATGCAGGAATCCTGAGGTTAATTTCAATATTTTTAAGACGTTTTTAAGACCTTCCAAAAAACCTGAAGACCTCATCGCCACTTAAAGCTGTCGTTAGCAGCAACGCATCTTTAACTTACTAAACAGCTGTAGTTTGCAATTAAATCTATGGAGCACAAACATACAACAGAACTCAGATAAGATGAAAAGGAATAAAGCTTGGAAGAATAAATTAAACCAAAGACAGGTTTATTAAAATACACCTTAGGTCATAACAAGTAACAAAGCTCTACAGCTCAACATCAGCTATTCAAGGCCAACTTGCTGAAAACAACAACCTTATGGCTAGCCCGCTGCGTGTGGGATTTAGGGCTGACCCAAAAAATTTGAAGATTCGAAGCTTCGTTTGATGGCACGGGATTCGATTGTGAATTTTTTTTTTTTAATATTCTGCCGTCCGTTTATGGTTGTTTTTTCCCCTTTAGCCATAGGGGAAAAAAACAGTCATCTGGTCTGATTCTCAAAGAATGAGAAGCAATGTCTGTTAGGCATATAAGATTTCATGTTCCAGTTCCAGTTTGTGTTTTTAATTGATTGATTGTTTTTGGTTGGTTGACAAATAAAGGCCGGCCCCATTAGGCCTAGTAAAGAAGTCATTTGGTCTGATTGTTGCATGAATTGCCTAAAAAAGTTTCACAGTAAATCAGAAAACAGGGATATTATTATTGCCATGGGTTATTTGAAATGGACAAAGGTATTCTTTACTGGTGAGTTAAGGGAGAATAGCTATCATGTAATTGAAAAAGAAAACATTTCCGACAAGGAAATAGAAAGCGCGACATGCAATGAATGGAGACCTATTATCCTGCTTGAACACAGATGACTAAATTCTTCCAAAAATGTGACTCAAAATAATGATAAAATAGATTTTATTGATGTAAAATAATATGCTGATGGTGACATTTTCCACCGGTCTGCTGCTGAGCAGCATGTGTCAGTGACACATGCTGCTCTGAGTCGCGCATCTGTCTGCTTGCGCTGCAGTGCGCCTAGGGTTTTAATTTTTAGTGTTAAATCAAAATTTAAACACTACTTATCAGCAACCAGAAGTGTTTTTTTGGTTTGTGAATATTTTTATCTTAATTCTAGAGTTGCAAGAAACTACCTTTTCACCATACATTGTAAGTTATTAACTTTTTTGGACTTTTTTTTTTCACTCAGCACCCCCCCACACACCCGATGGCAGTCCGAGTGTGCCTACCTACACATCGTTGTTTGTAATAGTCGTGAGGAGGAAAATAAATAATACATTCATGGATACTTTTTGTCAAAGCTTGAATGCCAAGAAAATTTAATACTTCATAAAATTGCGATTAAGACTTTTTAATACGTTTTAAGGGCCTTAATTTTCCGACATTTGATTGATCAACTTTTAATACTTTTTAAGACCCCGCAGACACCCTCTCATGTAGCCCCACAGTACAGATACACAATACGGTACCATAGACAGCAGTGAGCTCAGTCAGTGGCAGCAGAGCTGCACCCTACCTTCGCTCAAACCCCAACGCTTCTACCAGATCATCAGTGTTGGATTAAGCCATTCTTTCCTGCATCTGTATCTGTTTATCTGTTTCCTGCCTTAAAGCCTCAGTGTACTTGAAATGAACAGCTTGTCAGACCTTCTAACAACATCTTAAACTTTGATGGTAGAATCAAGGGAAGGCTGTGTCAATCAATACATTACAATCATCATTACAATCATGCCCATTTTACACAGTGATTGGCCTTGCCTGGTGTAAACAGTAAAGGGGTTGAGCTTCTCTCTTAAGCTTGTTTTTGTTTTGCTTCTTTTTGCTCCAAATGTGGCCTTTGGAACAGTATTACACTTTTGCCTGTAGATTCATTGTAGTGCAACATATCTGCATATAACAGTTCATAGGTTATTTTACAAAAATGCACATACAAAAGTTTGTATGGTATCCAACTAATTAGTGCCCCACAAATGGCATTGTTACATTACGTACTTTACGTAAAATTACACACTTAATGCCAAGTTTTGTAGGTTAGGGCTAGGTGAGTTAAGTTACCTTGGTTGGGTTTAAGGAAAGAAACATGGTTACATACTAAATGTAAAGTTACGTACCTACTTGAGATAAACTTTCGTAGGTTAGGTTTAGGCAGGTAAAGTTACGCAGGGTTAGGGTTAGGCACATAAAGTCATGTATGTTAGGTGTAGGCAAGTTCAGTTACACAGGTTAGGTTTACTTAGCTTAAAGTTACAGGTTAGATTTAAGAACATAGAGTTACATAGGTAAGGTTTAGGACAGTAAAGCTACAGATGTCAGGTTCAGTTTGTTTGAAGCATATTAAGACCATTAGCTCCATCACATTTGTTTAGTTTTTTATTGTCTCCATCTTGCCAACCTGTCAGCTGTTTATCTGATCACTGATTCAAGTGACGGAAGGCTCCAAAATGGATGCAGTTCTGTTCACGCTACAATGTGTGTCCACGTACATGTATGTATATGTAATGTGCACTTTGGAGTGCACATGGACAGTCCACTCAGGCTCATCTGGACACGGTCAGGGGCCAATGACAAAAATTTACATTGCACAGACCCTCATTGCTATTCAAGACTGTCCTCCCAAAACAAAGGTAAAATTTGTGTTTTCAGCAAGGGATCTAAAATGACATAGTCTGTTTTCACTTTAGTGAATGTGCCCTGTAGTGGCAGTAGTTCTTATAATCAAAGAAGGAAGTCAGGTGATATTAGAGCAACAATAAAACATCACATTTTAACATGGGAGACTGCTGTTCACTCAACCAGTTAACCATTTATATCTTAATCAAGTGTTTTTTATTGTAACTATGATGACCTTGACAAAGTAACAGTGATGTGTAACAGTTTGGAGGGCACAGAAAAATAATACATCATATCTTGTCATTTAATTTGGAGGACTTGTTTGGCTATGCAGACATGGAATTTATAATTTGCCCTTAACTCTCCCTGCTCCATGTAAGTGCAGGCTTTTGGGTCCTCATCCTTGTTGCCCCATGCCGGAATGATGACATGAGGGCATGCAGCGCAGCAGAGGAGCACTTGACTGCTTGGAAAGTGGGGTTTTTGTCATTTTGGAGAGGTTTATGTAGGTGCACCTCCACCAATTAAAGTGATGAAAGTGTCAGAACATGGATGTGCTGTGTGCACTGTGCTGTTGACCTGCTCTGAGCTGGCAGACGGCACGAAATGCAGCCACTCTTGGCAACAAAATTGCAGCATGCCACTGAATTGTTGAAGGCATACCCTCAGCAAAATCACCAAAATACCAAACCAGCATGAAAGGACATCAGAAAAATGAGTGCCTGCATGAAAACAGAGCCCTGAAAGTCAGTGTTTTCATAATTTTAAATTCCAAGTTACATGACAAATGAATGTGCTCAGATTACAACATTCTAATCAGCAACAGTTCTGCAGTGACATAACTGTAATGCATTTTAAGACCCTGACACATCAGTCAAGCCATTGAGCTCATCTGTGACCAGGATTATATACATACATACATACATATATATATATTATATATATATATATATATATATATATATATATATATATATATTCATTCTTTGGGTGCTAATTCATTAGATGTTAAACAAACTGTTGAATGGGCATTTTCCAACACACCTGGGGCCTGTATCACGAAGCAGGATTAATGTCTTATCGAGGTAACTTCAGGGTTAACCCTGGGTTTTTGGTCTCACGAAGCCGGTTCAGTTCTTATCGGGGTAGATCACCATGGTAACTTACTCTGAACGGCTGTCCTGCTCCGGAGCAGGGTAAGTTCAGGTTTGAATCTGATCCTATAAAAAGCACCACCCACTGGCCAATCAGCTGTTTGGGAAAAAATGACTCCGCTGACAGAAATGCAGCCCAGTCATGACGGGAAGTTTAATTAATGTGATTGATTCTGATATGAAAGTTTATTTTGAACATTTAAAAAGAAAAGAAAGCAACAACAACAACAGACAATGAAAAGATTGTTCAAAAAGGAGTGAAAAGAAGTTGAACTTTCATCTCACGCCTTCATAAGAAAGAAACTGATCATTTGCGGACACTTAATAGCACCATTAATTAGTGCCAACATTTTGTTTTGTTGGAGGAAATGATCCCTGTTAAAGATAATGGGCCTAATTGACAGCTTTGCTGCTGGAAATGTGGAAAGTAGCCTATCACAGCTGTTAATTTCTAACACAGCTCAGTATCAGGATGATTTTATTCAGACTATCAATTTGGTGTGGATATGATTTAATTGTGGCGTCAGCTTTAAGCTTTATTGTAGCATATATAACGTTATGACAAAGAAGACCAATTTATCAGACGCAATGATGTTAGATGATAATTGTAATACCCGTAATTCATCTGCGCAGCATTGATTTCATGGGATTCAAGGGTGTGATCAGTGTCAGATGTACAGGTACAGGTACTGCAGCTACTTGAACCAGTGATGAGTAATTTAACCTACACATAATTTTACTTGCTACCTTGTTTTGTCTTGATTTTTCCCTCTCTCCTCCTTTCTTCTTTCCTGACCCGTTTTTCTTTTTGTCTTCTCTATTATGTGATTTCATTGATGTTTTGACAGGGGAATTTCTTTGATAAGATTTAGTGGCTTCTAACCTCTCTGGCACTTTTCTTTTTTTAATCTTGTAAATTTTTCTGTTTTTAACATTATGTGCAAATAAACTAATCTAAAGTAAAACTAAACATTATTCATCCCGTTATGCGTTGCCACGCATGGTTCCTCCTCCTGTAGCTGCCACGGTGTTGGCCTTTTCTGTAATGTTGCTTTTCTCCTCCTCATATTTTAGTAGAATTAATCTCTGGTCCTCACGAGAAATACTTTTTTCCCCTCACATACAGCGCTCTGTGAGGACGCTCAGTGATGCTGCGCTTCTCTCATGATTGTGATTGGTCCACTGCATGCGCGTTCACGGCTCTTGACAAAGCAACGCTGGGTTGAGTTACTGAGTTGATATCCAGCGTCGTGATACCGATTATCCTGATTGCCATTGTTAGGGTTAGTCAACCCAGGATAGGTCTGGGTAACCCAGGAAAGGTTGATCTCGCTTCGTGATACAGGCCCCAGGTCTGACCTGGTCACATATTGACGTTTGGACATGGACTTTCCACTTCCAAATATGATGTGCAAGGTACCCTGGGTGTGTTGGTTGTTGACATCCAAGGACACCATGTCAAGTTCCACCTGTTAAATGCAATGTGTTCTTTCAAAATACACTTCTGTTTCCAAAGGACATTTACTGTTTACATACAGTGTCTTTAAAAATAAACGCACTATGTTGGTACTACACCGCTAATTCATGTTTTTTTTTCCTTCAACAACTAACGCATGCTGTCACGTTTAGCCAAGACACGCACATGATTGGGTTCAGGCAGCAAAAGTATGTGGTTGGGTTTAGGAAAAAGAACACCACTCTCCCAAGTGAAAGTGTTTGTTGGACCCATCCATCACCCCTCCACCCACCCTACTCAGACTTTTGCCACCTTAACTTTTGTTCTTGTCCTGCCGTGTTTCCCCCTGACACCATTGTTAACACCGACCAGCTGTGTACTATGCCAACGTTAAAGGACATCCTTTTCCTCTGTGTCTGGCGCTGGACGTCGCTGTCCAAGCCCCGCGTTTCGATGACTTCGGAGTAAGACCAGGTTGGCGTTTTGATACACCATTGTACAACCATTGTATGACTTGTGGCCCCAGTTTTTGAGGTGTGTCCTGCACTGTTGGCACCATTTGGCCCTTGTTGTCAGCTTTTTGGCCAACTGAGCATGTTAATTCAACAACAGAGCTTGTCATTTAGAGAAATCACACTGATAAGCTGTTAAGCTTAAGCAAATCTGTGCATGACAAGAGAAATGGAAGTGAGGAGGGCAAGCAAAAAACTTTAGCCTTGCCAAAAAAACTTAGGTTTTGTGCTTGCCTTCCTCCAGCTGGTATGGAGAGTTATTTCCACTCTTGCAGGCACAGAATGTATTCGTTAGGCATCAGCTTTAGTCCTTGCACTGTGTTTTCAACTTCTTGGACCCAGACAGAGGCCATGTGAGTCGATGCAATGGTCAACTTTGTTGCTGCTGTTGTCTTTGATATTGGTTTGGTGTGTCTGGGCCTTAAGTCTTCTCTTTGGACTGTAATAAATGAGCAGGGCACAAGCAGTAATCAATTTAAAACTTTTTCTAAAATTATTTCTAATAATGTGACACGAAGAAATAAGTTAAGAGCAAAATCATGAAGAAAAATGTATCAAAGGCCAAGGAATGCCAGATACATCAGTTGTATGAAGTATTTCTGTAAAAGCACATCAAAGAGCACTATCTGTAAGGCAATCAATGGGCTGGTCAGGACAGACTGCCCCCCTGTCTGCAGGCCATGTAGAGCTCAAACCCTGTTGGAACTGGCCCTATTCAAGCCCATCACTCCATTAAGCCTCTACATTCTTCTCATTATGAACATAGTTAGAAACCAATTAATTGAAGTGATTAAAGTGTTTCCTAACTCAAGAGAAGTTAAGAAGATTGAGGTCAAATAGTGTTAATTTATTTTACTGAATATTCTACTGGTGCCCCCTCATACACAAATTATCAAAAGTACCCTGCTGCCTATACACTGATTAATTCCTCAACCTTAATTGTTGTGTCTGGAATAGCTTGGGGTGGATGGACCAGGCTGTCCTTTACTTCACTCTGGTGTCTTGAAGTGACGTCACTCACAGTGGAGAAATGTCACAAGCTAATCAGATGTCACATTTAACAGCAGAAGCTTATGAAGCCATGAGGTGCAGTGCGCTTAGAACAGAAAAAGCTATGTTCAGTGACAGAATCCAGCCTGCCCTAAGTGTTGTTGAGCAAATGTTGGTTCTCACCTGTTTATAAAAGGCAGTGTTTTATAATTTGTGGAAAAAGATGTCTGTAGCCTGGCAGAATCTGGAATGATTTTTTTCTTTTTTTATGTGTGCCCCAGATTTAAGTGAATCGTGCTCTCTAATTTTTTAATTTGTGTTCTCTAATGACTTAATGTCTGTAAATTAGTAATTTGTGTCAGCAGCAGGCTAGCAGCAGTATATTGGTATGGAGGCACCAGCAAATACTGAAATCATTCTTTTATACTGATATTTTTTTTTAACATTATGGCATTCATTACATTGGTCCTACTCCCCTTGACACCATAGTTTTAATAGTATTTTGATGGTATTTATATTTGGGATTTTTTCAGCATTAGCCTTTCAGTGTAGTTGAATTATTCAGTAATTACCTATATTGTAGTTTTCATCGCTGGTGGTGGAGTCCACCATTCGAGCACTAAATTGCCTTTAAACCCACAAGGGACTGACATGAAACGATGCTGCATGTAATCCAGTGTTACTGTATGTAATTTGATATGATTGATATCAGCTTCACTGTTTACTTTTCACTATTCTACAGCTGTATCAGGGCTGGATTAAGTTACTGCTCATACAGACAAAATGTTTTATGCTGTTGATTCTTCCTTTTCAAAGTATTAAACTGGCAAAACATGGATTAGCTGTCATTGTGAAGCAGTCACAGGAAACCAAAGGGGTGGTCAGGGTGGCATAGTCCCCATCTGAAATTAGATTGAAAGGATTATTGAACGGGCCAATATGGTACTAGAACCTCTATATGAAATGTATGCTAACTATTATTGTTGGAATGTCAATCAAATGACTGCAAAGAAAAATAAAACGATCACTCAGAGACTAAATGACATTAGAAAACTACAAAACAACTACAAAAAGATGCAAAATGACCACAAAGAGTCAGTCTGGGTGTCTTGCTCCTATGTAGCAGGGAAGGTGGGCCTTTTACATGTTTCTGTCTATTTGAATTTGTTTACTATTGTCAAGAACCAGGGCACTGAATGATAATCTCAACACATTTTTACTCTTTTTATAAATGTGTCCCCCTCCTTTAAAACCATGCTCCCGTCTGGTCCCTCCTTTCAAAAATTTATAAACCCACCCACTGTAGGAAATACAGTGTATTTATCAAAGAGGTTAGTGCTGCCTGTGATTGCTCATCAAAACCAGTCTACAAAACAAGACAGCAGCAGTCATTTTAAACTACTTTGACAGTGTATTAAAGGCTGCACACCTTCAACCAGTAAACTTTCCAACTTCTATCTCTGTGTCCTACTTTTGTGTGAGATGCACAGCACAGAATGTTATCAGAGCATAGCTGCTCAAGGCATGATAAAAAAGGCTTTATGAAAACCGCCTGAGTTTGTTTGGCTGCACTGTAAAACAGATACCACTTTCTCTTTTGATGTATACCTTAAAAGTAGCTGTCCCAGAATTCTGGCACCTGCAGTATAAAACACACTGCCTGTTACCACCAGTGGGTGTCGGCAAATCAGCTAGGACTTAAATCATAAGGATCATAACTTCAAGGCAACACATTCTTACTCCCAGCTCGTCAGATACCAACGCTTGGTCAGTGGCCCTGTACATCAAGCTGACACTCTGCTTTGCCCCCAGCGGCAATTTTTGACACATGTATTGTGTCTTTTAAAAATACACACATTTTCACAGGTAATGTACAGTTAAATGTATTTAGTCTCTTTTCAAAACAAACATCTAAAAAACTTAACCTAAAATACATGGTTGGGTTTGCCTATGTTTGTTACTAATGTAATGTAATGTAAGTGACATATCACTAGCATAGTATGCTTCACATACTGGCACACTACATTGTTATTAGAATAACTTGACTGACTTTTGGTTTTACATCGGAAATGAACAGCTGACTCCAGGGTGAAAGTCCAGAGTTTGTTTGACCCAGCGTGGGCATTCTTTCTCTTTATATTATGGCAGTTGCTCTGAGCATCAAAAAATTCCACCACAAGGTGCATCTCAAACAGATGCTAAAGGGTGCCTCAGTGTGACAGTATCTGATGCCGAGGGCTACTGACCAAACGTCGATATTTGGCAAGATGGGAGTGAGACCAAGTTGCTTTTAACATGTAATAGCATTATTGTTTGTCATATAATAATTTGGGGATTAGTTTTGTGCCTTCTTTTTCCCCAAGGCACCTGGACGTGTCCTTCAAGTATTGATATACTGTTAAGTGCATTGACAGCCGAATTATACAGGAGTGTTTTTATTTTATTACAATCAACAAGTGCACCAAGATTCGAAGTTGTCATTATGATCATGTTTAAGGAGTTGTCTCTGAAAACAGAAGCAAAATTTGTTTCTCCACTGCCCCTGACAGGGTCATCGTCTGCATCCTCTCTTCCCATAATTTTTGATGCCTCTGCTTTTCATTGCCATTTGTTAGTCATTATTTAACCAGGATTTTGCTTTGTTTGTGAGACAGTAAAATCCCAGTTTCCTCTCTTTTGTGGTCGGATACAATTCTAATGACACCGCTTTTTCAAAAAAGGCTTCACAGCCTTTTGAGGGCCACTTCTACAGCCATTACAAGATGAATGATGTTGACCTCTCAGCATTAACTAAGGGCCTGCATTAATGACCAGTCTCGCTTTTCTTAGTGCTTAAAAAAACCTGTCTATGAAAAGCTGCACAACTGCAAAATATCTTATGGCATTAATGATCATTTTCAATATGGTTTTCAAAAATATCATAGAACTCCATCCAGCCTCACTACATTGATCCCCCTATTTTTACACAAGCCCAGTGCAACATTTTCTCAGAAAAGCAGAAATAAGTGACAGTTCCAAACATACCTCCTCCTGCGCTCAGTGAGTGAGACCTGGGAGTCCATAGCTTTGTTTGTATTTGTATTCTCTTTGTTTCCTGCTGCCTGCCTGCAGTCAGTATCGTGTTGCTCTCCTCTTTTTTCATGATAAGTTTCTCGACAATGATTTAACCTTTTCCACTGCACAAAGAAACAGGTTGGGACAAAAGGTTTTGGATTGCAGGGGATGTAGAGAAGAGACTTCAAGTTGTTTACAAAGCCCCAATGCTCTTTGAATGTTGATGGTTAATGTTTAGCAATTTCAAAAATATTCATTTCTGAATAGCAAGCTTGTCTTTGTTTAACACAGTTATATTGTTATCTACACCAGGCTCGGGTGGTATCTTTTTTTTCGAACCTTCATACTAGGGCCGTAACAGTACATGTATTTGTGTCGAACCGTTCGGTATGCGACTTTCGGTTCAGCACGACCCTGTACCGAATTATTGGGCACAGGATATTATTTTATTTTATTTTGTTTTATTCTAATTCCGTTTTTGCGAGCTGAACCATTTAAAATATCTAGTTCCCCGACGGACATAATTGAGTGACGGACTGAGTCCCGTAAATCTCCACTTTCACTTTGTGCAGCGCATTCTTGCATTTTGACAACATGGCAAGTGAGCCTGACAAACCTGATGACCCACCCGCAAACCTTAAGTCCTCCGTTCGGGAACACTTTGGTTTCAGGGTGAAATACGAAGATGGAAATAAACAAGTTGACAAGACAAAAGCAGTGTGCCGACACTGCAGAACAGCAGTCGGGTATGTACTTGGAAACACGTCTAACATGCTAACGCATCTAAAGCGACACCACCTGAGTTTGAACATTAACTGGCATGACTAGAAATAGCAATCTGGTGCAAACTAAGATATCGTCATCGTTTAAAAAGAAACAGCGTTTCCCTGACCATTCTGATCTCGCTAAAGAAATAACCAACGCCACTGGAGTTGAGTAAAATTGTTTAAGCTGCACTTTAGATATAAGCATGTTTTGCTTACTGCACTTTAACAAAGTGGGAAAGCTAAGTAAGTTCCTAGTAAAACTGAATCTGAGCAGGCTTTAAAGCTAACCAGCTGCACTATACTTTTTATTTTAATTGAAACAATGTGAAAAAGTAGGATTTTATATATATTTGTTTCATTCAAAAATTGTGTAAAAAGAGTTAGCTGCTGTGGTGGTATGTTTTAATAAGGTTGCCAATAAATAAAAGATATTTAATAGTTGTCTATTTTTTTCATTACTGTACCAAAAAAAAAAAACGAACCGTGACTTGTGTACCGAGGTACGTACCGAACCAAGATTTTTGTGTACTGTTACACCCCTACTTCATACCTTCCTGACATTTCTTCAGGATATACAGTATATGACAGGATTTGTGTTACAACAAACAAAACAAAAATAAAAAAGCTGAGCTACTGGCAGAAGTCATAAAGCATGTATATCATTGTCCTGCCTAAAATGCTGTGTGTCTAATATGCAATTAGCCTACTTAGACAAGTCTGTTTAAATATGTATGGCCTATACAATAATGAATTGATAGGGAATGACTTGATGACACTTGTTGCTGCTGCGGATACAGACACATCAGTGGTTTTGTAATTGGAGGAAGTAATTTCAAGAATTAAAGTCACATGTGGCAGTATTACCAAATGGGGACAGAGGCATTTTTCTTTTTTAATCAGTCCTGTAACGTTATCCCCACCACTCGCAGTCGCCATCTTTTTCCAGCTCAGCTGCCTGATCTATTGGTAGAGACTGATCTCTGGTGGCGTGTGTTCTGCACTACATACACCTCAATATTCTTCTATATCAGTTTAATAGGAAGAGGAGCACCTGTATTTTTGATAGTACTGAAAGTCATACCTTCGAGGTTTCTAAATACCCCTGTATACCCCAAGCCTACAGCACAATTACGTCATAGTTGCAGGCAAAAGTTTAGCTAGTGTTCTTCAGTATATCGGTGTACAAAATTATCTGTATATAATCATGCCAACAATAAGGGCAACAGGTAAAGCAACACACTCTCACTCCCAGCTTGTCAAATATCTCTGTTTAGTCAGTGGATTTTAATGTCTACATATGATGAGCTAGATATTCTCCTGCGTCTATTGTTGGCATTCCAGGATGCCGTGTCAATTTACGCCTATTACATGCATTGTATGAAAACGTATGGTGTGTGGTGCAGTCTGCCCTTTCAGGACTTCCCAGCCCCTTAAAGCACATTGTTATTCAGCTGCAAAAGGATGCCTTTTTGTGTCAGTGTCTGATGCTGAAAACCATGACCAACTGATAGTATTTGACAACTTCGGAATGAGAACAGGTTGGATAAAACCAGCCAAACCATGTGTTAAACTGACCTCAAATACATTTTGAAAATGAACAATGGTTTACATATCATGCACTTTGAAGTGTCACAGTCTACAAAACAATGAACCAAACAAAAGTTGTTTTTTTCGAAACTGCTCTGTCCATTATTTTTGTCATTTCCACATCCTTCTTTTCTTAATACTACTGTATAAAGCACAATGGACTGAAAGTCAGTGAGAAAACACAAACTTATTTGTCAATTAAAGGGCTTTTAATAAGGCAAATGCATTTGATCAATGAAAACATAATGAAAAAGGAAAATACATTTTAAAAAATCGAAACTTAATATTTCTGCAGAATTAATATCTAAAGTAGGATTTTAATTTGGAAATTTAAGGTTGTGACATTTTGTCTTTGATAAGACTTTGAGCTGTAAATAAATATAGTACTTAGAAACAAAATATATAACAATTAAATTAAATACATCATAATCATAGGTTTTTACAATGAAACAGATAATACAATAATTAGTAATTATCATCAAGAAAATAATTACAAAATTAAAGATATCCAATGTGTTCTTCTCATTTTGATGGGTTACTTAAACCATGGCCAATATTATTGTTAATGTTACTTTCAAAATATATTGCTCAACATATTAACATTGTACAACCATGTATAGCACACTTCATTAATGACATTTTACACCAGTGTAGAGGGACTTAATAGCCTACATTGTTTTAACCTAACACAATGTTGCAGTTGTTTCATTAACAGTCTCCACGTAGCAGAAACTGTGCTTTAATGTTCCCGTCACAGGGCGATCATGTTATCACACAGAGACACACATACACACTGACACACAAACAGTCTAACTCCAAGGCCAAGGCATAAACAGCTTGTCCTACACAGTGTATTCCAGTGTATTCCCTTATCCAACACTTGTGTACATGAAAAACACTTTCCATGAACCCCGAGCACTAATTATAACATAGCAAAAAGTGTATTTATTTGTTTTGTTCACTCTGCTACAGCACCATACTTTCTGGCTGGTGTATAAGCTTCATTATCCCAATGCTCATGGAGTGGTTTTTGGAAGTGGGTTAGTTGTCAGACAGCTCTGAAAATCCCCAGCTTTTGGCTGCTCTTGACACTCCGGTTGAACCCGTCCTATTAACGCTGGATTACTGTGAAGAGGCCGTGTTTCCTTGACAAGGGAATAGAGCAGAACATTTGAGCGGGGATGATTTCATCTCGCAGTTTTTAATTGCTCCAGCATCCATTCATGCACTCTCAAGATGCGCCAAGCAGCTTTGCAGATTCCCAGGGAAAAAAGTCAAGGTTCAGCAGAAACGGGTGATACCAAATACTGGAGGTTTACGGCGGCAACATCAAAGTTTTATGGTCTCGGGATAAACTGATCCCTTTTCAGCCATAATGTGTTTTCTACAAACATCTGCCAAATCTTGCCGTTTCAAGGGAGCTTTTGTTGTCTTTGTATTCACAGAGCATTACAGATAATTTAAATCTGTGACTAAATGAGCTTTTTTCTAAAGTACAGTGATGATAGTAATCACTGAGCAGACAGAATAAAGTCAACATTAGCTTCTCTGCTGGTTGTAACTTACGGGGGAAAAAAACCAAATAGGCTGATTTTCCAGACGTTCCCTGCTACTAATGCTGCTATCATGGTGTGAATATTATTCATCATGTAAGATGTCCTGCTGAAGCAAGTGCAGCAGCTGATACTACAGAGTTTATATTAGAGGCTTGCTTTGAGAGAGAGCACTGTAGAATATTATCTCTTTCGTGGTTGTTTAGGTCTTAGTGTCATGGCTGCTGTCCAGGGTGCTGAATCTGGAGTTGTCCTGGGGGTTCCTCAACGTTTGCTGTGCCAGTGGGCAGAAATCCTGCCAGTGGGGACTGATGGTCTGTAGTTATCTCTGACTGGTTAACCCTTTATTATGTGTCTCTCCTGTCACATTCATCCTATAGACTGAATCACCGTGGTTATTTACAATAACTTTCAGGTTGAAAATCCTCGCATCATCACATAAAATCAAACAGCGATGAGCAAATGCACCTTGCGTAGTGTTTAGTGACCTAAAAAGAGGCACCGAAAAAAAATCAACATCAGTTTAATTGTATACTGTATTTAGAATATTTCCACCACTTTATCTGAATATCAAAGCCACCAGACTACATCAACAAAACAGACTTTTTACTTAGCAGAACACTGAGTTGCTGGTGTACCGCAGCCTTGATTGGTAAGTGTGTAAGAAAAAGTGGAGCAAATATAGTTTGCCTGTATGCACCCCCAACAACATCTGGGCATGCTCCTGATGAGTCGGTGGATAGTGTACTGGGGGATCTCCTCCCAGACCTTAATCAGGGCATTAGTGAGCTCCTGGACCGTCTGTGGTGGTACTCGGTGGCATTGGACGCACTGATACATAATGGCCTCTAGTTTTGCAGACCGGGCGCCAACTGGGTGTGGATTTTGCAAGTTTGGCACACTGTGCGCGCTGGCGCAGCTACTCCTCTATCCTACCTCCGTCCCTCCTACCTGCGCAAGTCGGAAAGAGAGAGGAGAGAAGGCATGGAGTGGGTTTTACACACATCACACCAATCAAATGAGCCCCTCTCCTCGCCCTTAAATGCGCCGCGCGAAGGCGTAATGAGAGTTTACTCAATTCGCCATGGCAGAAGAGAGCAGCAGCATCAGACGGGCTGATGATGCAAAGGTAGCCTGGGAGGAGGTCACCACAATTGTAAATCAATGTTGTGTTTCTCTCGTGCGCGCACTTTCTCTTTCTCTCTTGCAGTCTCACTCTCTTTCTTTTCTTTTGACTTTTCTAAGATGACAGATGCTGAATATATACTCCCTATCTGATGCTGTGGCTGTTTGTGGTTGGCTGAGAGGGATGTGAACTCATTAGTTAGCAGCTGTGTTAATCAAATCAGGTTGGGTTTCCATTACGCGTGCCAACGTGCCAAACGGTGCCAATCCCCTTTGATCTGACATCAGATGTGACGGGACAGTCGATATAGAGATACATTTATGTGCTGATTGCAGATAGTTGCATTGAATAGTGGTTTTTGTGGGTATTTATTGCATCGTTAATGTGCCTGACATTCTGGAAACCTGCCTGTGAGGTTTTGGTGACGTGTGCGCACTGTCTGCCGGTCAGCCAAACTTCGGCTTACACCGGCTGCGCTCCGCCTGCGCTGACAGTAGACCTGGTTTCAGCTGGCGAGCTTTTAGCACACCTTCAGCGAAACCTTTTGGCACGAAACTGTCACTGCGCCAAGCTGGATCTGTCAACACCTCCCCCTGCTGCGCCGCCACACCCATCTCAGTGCACCTCGGTCTGCCAAACTACCAAACTGAGCGCGCCTCGGGTTGCGCTGCTCGAAACTAGCTCTGCGCGGGGTTCGCCACACTGCGCCACCCTGCGCCGCGCCGGGAAACTAGAGCCCAATGTCTCATAGGTGTTCAATTAGATTGAGGCCAGGGGAACGAAAGGGCCAGTCAGACCAGGGTTAGGTCTGACAATCCCTCTGAGGAATTCCTCCCAGTACCTAACAGCAGTCAGGGCACTGTTGGCTATGACATGGAGGTCTATGCGACCCTCCAAGAATATGCCTCCCCAAATTATCACTGACCCACCACCAAACAGGTCATGCTGGATGATGTTACAGGCAGCATAACGTTCACCATGACGTCTCCAGACTCTTTCAAGCCGGTCACAGGTGCTCAGTGTGAACCTGCTCTCATCTGTGAAGAGAACGAGGCACCAATGGTGGACCTGCCAATTCTGGTGTTCTGTGGCGAATGGCAATTGAGTTGCATGGTGCAGGGCTGTGACAACAGGTCCCACTAAAGGACATCGGGCCCTCATGCCACTTTCATGGAGTCTGTTTCTGACAGTTTGGTGACAAACATGCACACCAGTACCCTGCTGGAGGTCATTTTGTAGGGCTCTGGCATTGCTCCTTCTGTTCCTCCTTGCACAAAGGAGTAGATACCAGTCCTGCTGCTGGGTTGATGCCCGTCTACAGCCCTGTCCAGCTCTCCTCTCCTGTGTAACGGTGGGTCTCCTGGTATCTCCTCCATGCTCTTGATACTGTGCTGGGAGACACAGCAAACTTTCTTGGGACCACACGTATAGATGTGCCATCCTGGACTACCTGTGCAACCTGATTGGGCTATAGGTACGGCCTCATGCTACCAGTAGTGACAAAGACACTAGCAGAACACAAAACTAGAGAAGAATCAGTCAGGAAGGATAAGGAGAGAGCAACTGTCTGTGGCCACCACATGTAAAACCATTCCCATTTTGGGGGTTGTCTTGCTTTTGCCTCTCCATTGCACCTGTTGTCACTTTCATTTACACCAAAGCAGATAAAACTGATTCATAATCATTTGTGCTTCCTAAATGGATCACTATTTATGGTTTAGGGCACTATTATGTGGTCATCCTTTTTTTCCATACTGTCCAAAATATAAGTCAAATTTTGGCACTTATTTCTCACAATGCACTGTAATATATAGTGAATATCTATTCTGATTACAATATCAAAACTATACCACAAGGTATTACAAATTTGTCACCGTCAAGAAGACAGCTGTCAGTAGCAGTGATGAATGTTGCTTACCTTTGTTAGTAATATACAGATATACAACCATTCATCACCCAGTACATGGGGCTAGAAGGCCAAACTGCAGTCTTCTACAATGAGCAGAAGCACGCCTGTGGGCATTTCTTAGGAACAGTAAATCCATTAACATTATTAACACTCACCAAGAAATCATCTTGTAAGCAAGTGAATGTCAAATAGCTAGCGAAATTTGTTTTAGCTGGCTCTTGCAGGGTTCTCTGTAACATAGATTTTACAAATAATGGACATAGTGACCGTGATGTCACATACTGGTTTGTGGACTCCTGTTCTGAAGCCGCAAGGTCAGCATTTCAGCTGTTGTCATCTTGTTTTTTTGGCACCAGAAGTGGCTATATTTGGGCGAGAGGGTGGTGCCTGTCACTAAAAGCAGCCTGCCCTTTCATATGTAACTTTTAGCCATAATACAATTTCAACAGGTGAGTTATATAAAAATTCACTCCACGTACAGCTGTGATAAAGAGGAAAATTAGCTGTAGAGATGAAAACGGTGGATTGCACCAGGCTGTAAATATGTTTATTTCTGTTGTAAAGTTGGGCATTTTAACATGGGAGTCTATGGGGATTGACTTGCTGGAGCCAGCCTCAAGTGGCCATTAAAAAAACTGCAGTTTTTGGCACTTCCCTGTTGGCTTCATTTGCCAGCCCCTGAGGTTGCTGCTTGATTGCTTATTGTTGTTTGAAAGATTATATTATATTGTTTGCTAAGCTAATCAGCTAATGTCAGCTGCCACTCATTGCCCTAGCAATGGTATTGGGCTGGAGGAACATAAACATTTATGTTTCTCAAGCCCATTACTGTGATTAGTGTCCGAACTGACATCATTGATTTGAGTGTGTTACAACTAACTGGGTACCTCAATAGATTCTGCTACAGGGAAATACAAATAAGGGCATAGTGATGCATTCCAGACACGGCCACTGGCACATTGACACAAAATGGCTGCAGATTATCTCCAGCAGCAACAATGGAGCAACAATTCAACACAGCCACATCCAGTGGACATAAAAGGCTATTTCACTGTTTGGAAAGACATTATTGCCTGAAAGCTTTTCTAGAGTTCCAATTATCAGCATCAGCACAATTATTGTGTCTGGCAACATTCTATTTTTATCAGATCCTATTGCAGGACAGGACTAAACAATAAATAGCATATTAAGGGTCTTTCTCATGTTGCAGACGTTTGGACGTTAGCTCAACTACTCCCCACACGTGATGCCACCAGTGTGGTGCAGAGATAATCCACCCCTATCCTGAAATCTCTCAACAGATGACAAAAAAATAAGCACTTCACTCTGTGAACGGCATATTTTCCAATTTTCCCCTCCAAATTTAGACTAACAACCACTGTGGGGCAGCAGGTTGATTATCCACATCACCAATAACAGTAATGACATAAAGTATGAGAGATTCAATTATGATCCTCATGATTTATTTGTGGTTTTATGATTAAAAAACAGCCTGGTTAAAAAATATTAGAGCTCATACCACCAGCAATTATGAGGCAGCGTGATTTACCCCTGACGATACGCCAAACTATCATTTCTGTTCTGTTCTGTTCTGCTGAATCTCATGCCAGCAATAATTGACATGAGTTTGTTGACTCTGGTGTCCTCAGAGTAGCAATGATTATCTGATATTTGTTTGCTCAGTCACGTCGCGCAATCTTGTATTCAATAATTTACTTTTTTTATATACCCAGGTGAGCGCTGCCTTTGCTTGTTAGCCCACCAGACAGAGGCATGCATCTTTTATCTTCTGCTCCACCCGGCTGCTTTGGCACTGCAAGTTCCTGTAGTGTTTCTTTTTTTTTTCTTTTAAGTAATAGTTACCTAAAGGAGCAGGGAAGTATGTCTGGTCTGGTAGCAGCGTGTTGATCCAATGTGTTTTCTTTGCCCGTATTCTGTATCCTCATAATTTAACACAAAGTCCCTGTTTGTTCAAAGCAAAGAGCCGGTTCACCCTGGAGGGGGTGAAGCTAAGAGCAGCCCTGGCTATTTGTCATTCGACAGCAGATACAATGCAACCTTGGCAAAGTGTACTACAAGAGATACAAGGGAGATTGTCAATACAGAAGTGCTTGGCTACAAATAAAGTTTCACTGAATTCAGTGACATTGACCTACGCTTTGAGCAGAGGTGCTCACTGAAGTGGAATGATGAGACACGTAACTCAAATAAGTGTTTCATGCACTCAGGCCTTGTAAACAGCAGCTGGACAAGAGAATATTTGATAACAGTATGGATCAGAGGGGTCTGTGGCCCCGGGAGCTGGGTTTTTCACAGCATTATGTTTGATTTGCTTCATTGAGCTCTTTAACACTGACATTGCTACCACCATGTTGCAGCTATCATGTTATGGTGAGGTTTTCAGATATCTCCTTCTCCCTCTTATGGTTTTCTCTAGCTCCTCTTATCCTTTCATCAATTAAAAAAAAAAACAAACCCTCAACCAAAACCAACTGCCACCTATCTGTCCACCTGTCATTATATAATTATTTAATAAGCAACAACAGGCTGGGGTTTACAGTGATTTTAGAACAGCTAAGGGGCATTGCAAAGGCGTGCCTGCACCAAAAACAATGCATGACGAGATTACATACAAGGTCAATGCAAAGATGCAAAGAGACGCAAATTTGTGGTGGGCGATCCAATGGACTTGAATGATGCAATGCGATTGATATTTGTGTCTTTGAATCATTCATGCAAGTTGAAATCTAGTTGAGATTTTCATGATGTTCTTCACCATTCTAGGATTCACAAATTTGTCACTAGGTAGCTCCCCCAAGACCTTGATACCTAAAAGGTTTTTTTTTCTGTTCCCAATCACACTGCCAATAGGAATGCTGCAGTGACATACTGTACGCCAACGAGCAGTTGATATAGCAATGTCACTTTTGCTTTGACGAGTCAAAATCTTGTATTTCCACGAGTACAGATATGCTCAGTAAAGCCAACACTTCACCATCAGTCCATTTGTCTGTTTAGCCGCCATTTTTTGCTTTATGAGCTATTGTTTGTGTTTTGTTTTGTCTGTTAGTGTTTACACGCATTCTAAGACCTACAATTATTCATAGTTCTTGCGATGCAGATACAACAAAAAGGCAGGTTTTAGAACTAGGCTTTTTGAACTATATAAAAGTTACTCAAGTCTGAAAAAGCTTCGTATTTATGTCTTTGTGCCCACACATATAGTTGTGAATCTGAAAAATGTGTTTTGTATCTTGCCCCAGGTGTTTTAAAACTAATGTCAAGTTGTGCCATTTACAGTTGGGGAAGTTCCATTTCTAAATGCCTTTTACAGTGAAATAAATACGAATCCTTACAGCAAAGTCTTTAATCTGCTTCCATGAAATAACTGAATTGAAATAGTTGAAGAGGCAGTCCATTCTTTAGTGCATGAAAGCCTTTACTGTGGAATTTTAGTACTGTTTTATTTTTAGCTTGAAGCACCTTTTTTGTTTTGCATGCAGCGTTTGATTACATTATTACTTAAAGCTGCTCTAGTTTACATTTTATCAAGTTACCAATGGGTCAGATATTTGAGTAATGTGTGAAGGGTCAATTGCAGTGATCCACAGAGAATTATTACCAGACTGCAGTCCCTGTCAACTTTGTGAGGCAATGTATTGTCTCTCAGGTCTTTGTTTTGGTTTATTGGCCTGCAGTTGTTCTGGTTCAGTCTCTCAGCTGTTGTAAAATTGGTTTCCAGCAGACACAGTTGGAGACTAGCTAGTATACATTGCAGATTGTGCTTAAAAGCAAAATAAATTATTTCTGAGGAGCTAGTGGACACCAAACCAGAGCCAAAAGGACAGCAGATATTCAACGTGATCTCACAGGCATACATGAAATCACCACGACCTATTGACATCGTATTAGGTGGTGGTGACATATAATGTATTACAATTACGTGTTGGAACCACAGAAAAAAGATCACTGGAAAATCAATTAACAAGAGTGGCTAAAATTGTGAAATGTCACAGTTTAGTTAGGTTTAGTGTGGCACATTGGCACATCGTAATGTAGCTACATCATGTAACATGACGTTACTTTTGGTTTTACATGGTACTCCAAGTTGGTCTAGTTCAACGTTGACTCTTAATTTCACATGGGACACCAACTCGGTCTAATTCAGTGCTGACTCTTGGTTTCACATGGGACATCCACTGGGTCTAATTCAATGCTGACTGTTGGTTTCACATGGGATACAAACTCGGTCCAATACAACGCTTACTCATGGTTTCACATGGGATATGAACTTGGTCTAATACAACGTTGACTTATGGTTACACATTGGACACCAACTTGGTCTAATTCAATGTTGACACTTGGTTTCACATGGGACACAAACATGACATAATCCAAAGTTGACTTATGGTTTCAAATGGATCCTCAACTCAGCCTCCAAGGTGAAAGTCCTGTGTTTGTTTGACCAACTCACCGCCCCACCCTGCTACAAATAAATCTAATGTTTCTCTGATGTTTAAAAATTAAACCCTACTAACTCACTATTACAACCGTATAAGGTAGATAACATGTCAGATGCTGTGATGCTTTGTGTTGCCCCTGAAGGCCAGCATGACATTAGTTTTAATCTGGACATGGACGCTTGTTTCTTTCATGCTGTTTCTCTTCCCATTTCCTGTGGCTGTGCTCTATCAACTAATTCATCCAGGCAAAATACAAGAAAAGAAAAAAAAAACTTGAGTTACCATACCTCCATATGGTACTTAGATCCTTCTTTTGATGTGCAACCTGCATTGTTCAGATACTTGAAATTTTTTTGGAAATGTCCCTCTCAGACGGGGTTTAATTACTCAGTGTAATGACATCTTGTATTTTTTCTGCCGTGAGCTGACAGTTGCCTCCTGTGCTGACTGCTCAGTATTGTACCAAAGACTTAAACCTTTGTACTTAAGGAAGGACCTATTAATTGGCAAGCTTTCAGATCCTAATGGGGCTCTTAATTAGTAAGTGCTTTATTTATTAAAGGCTGATTCATTGGGAAGTTTTACTATCTAAGCCTGTATATGTAAAAAATATATACATTTAACTTGTGCCTGTATTGATTTTAAGACCAATATAAAGATAAAGTATACTGTCAACTACGTTAATGCTTAATTAGAGTCATTGAGATGTTGAGCACTTCAAAGTAAATCTGGCTCATTTCTAATACAATTAGTGTCAAGATCCAAGTCGTAATTACGCTGAGGATTTTTTGTGAAAGCGCCAATATATCCAACCGCAGCACTTAATAGTAGGGAAGTGCCTGTAAAGCAAACAAATGTGAATGTTCAAGGTAATTAAATTCAAACTTAATGAAAACAGAGCTATATTAACAACTCACAGTATTTTTATCTCTCATAAAACTGTCTTGATTTGACCGCTAGAGAGACACTTGCAATAAACGTGGGAATCTTTCACATCTCTACCATCCTTTCCATGCATGTATGTTGTGAATGTGGCCCACCAGCTGGTGCATCCGTACAATAGTGTTGAAGTGACATAGACTGTACATATTTTTTTCTGCCACCCAACAAGATATTGAACCATGCACACTAGGTGGAATCCCCACATGAAAATGTCAGGAAAATGTAGGATGTGTTGTCAATGCGGAGAAATCTTACATTTCTTCCTACAGGAAATAACTGTTTTGATCAAATAACTACACAGAATTAAAAGAAACACAGAGGAAATACACACCGATCAGCCCAAACATTAAAACCACTGACAGGTGAAGTGCATAAAACTGATTATCTCGTAACATTTCAATGTTCTGCGGGGACAACTGTAGTCCTGGCATTCATGTGAATGCCTTTTGATGCAATTCACCAACTGTTGTAGACCAAGTACTCTAAGTTTGCAAGTAAGTTTTTTTCAAATTTTATTTTTAAAAAGTCTGTATGCATTTAACAAGCAGAAACTGTGTATTTCCTGTGACAACAGAAGTTTGTTTTGTAAAGAGATACGATGCATGTAGGCCTAATGAGCGTAAATTGACGCAGTAGTCCCTTGGCATCCATATCTGATGCAGAAAGGGGTACCTAGCACATCATATTTTGGCATGTAAGGTAAATGACCAAATGTAGGTATTTGACGGGTTGGTTAGAAGAATGTGTTGCATTAAACCATGTATTAACCATGTGTTAAAAAAAACCTGTGACTGTTTGTATTTTGCATTCCATGCCATGTGGTCATTAGACATATCTATGTGATATCAGATTGGTTCGTATACAGCTGTTTTACAGCTGGGGAAAGCTAAACATGAAACAGTTAACTTCAAAACTAATTCCCACTGACCAATGGCTGTTTAGTCTTAGAGGCTACTTTGTGATAACCTCGGAGCTTTGAACATTCCCTTTGAAGATTCCTGTCCCAGGCTGAATAACAATGTAATCACATCACCCATAAAGTCAGGTTTCTGCACTGGGCCTGAAGTACCCTTACCAACTTAATACCCCGGCTGCAAGAGGTATTTCTGCTTCCAAGATTTCAGATGAGTATTTCCTGCTGCATCAGTGCATACTAATAACACTGCAGATCAAATAGACAAAGGTTTTATTATGACAAAAGTGAGCAGGAAATTCATGCCTCTGGCTGATTGCCACAGTATTATTGAACAGCTCAGTTGGTGACGCCACCTGCTTGTAGCTGTATTGTCATCTTATGGTAGAAAAGTAAAGCTAGCAGCAGAGTACACAGTATCCAGCTGGCCATTCTTTGTCTGATCTGTAACTTGCCTTTCTTCAATTCCCCAAAAACATTGACAGATGCTAATATTTAATGATTGTTTCATCCACTAGAAACCATAATCCCCTAATCTCGCTCTGTCATATCTATCATCTCCCACTGCTCTGTGCAGAAAGCAGGGAGGCCACCTTCAGCTCAGGAACTAGTAATCGGCTTACAGTCACATGCGAAATAGAAGAAAGTGTTGTTTTTGTTGGAAAATGGCCAACAACAGGGGGAACTAAATGAAATGGCAGGAGGTCATTTTTGTTGATGAATCACACAGATGTCTGTGAATAGGCTTCATAGTGGAAGTGATTTAGTAACAAAAAGAGGAGGTTAATTTGACTAAAGATTAATTCATTCTGGGCGTCCTGGCGGCCCAGCAGGTGACACTGCACACAGTGTCATTGTAACATTATGGGTTTGCCTCCATCAACCCCTGTCACATGTCATCACTTCTCTCTCCCATCATTGCTATCTCTCTTTCTCCTCTGCAGACATAAAACTGGAGAAATGGATTGAAATGGACTACAAGAAATGAGAAATCCTTTATTCAAAATTTCCTCGTCATTTTTAAACAGTAAAAGGATAACTTAGGCATTTTTCAAAATGGACCCTATTTCCCAGTGAAAATTGGTCAAAAACAATTTTTGGAATTTATCCAAAATTGTTTTGTTTAGTATTGAGGGGTGTGCAGCGGCCACAGAACAAGCTGCAGTGGAGGCAGACGGCACAATTGAACATCGTCATTATATGTCCATTAAAAGTGGCTATTTTGGACACACAGTGGCTCAAATTGTTATTTTAAATGTCTTGATTTGGTCTGTGTTATTCATATGAAATATCAAGAGATGTCACAAGATGTCTTTTGTTGCAGGGAAACAACACTGGAAATGTAGCTCAATATTAGAAAAAAGTGAATTATTAAACATAACCACTTGAATTATTCATCCAGCGATATAATTTCATAGTCAGACTAATAAAACCACACCTCTTGTTGATCAGACAAGAATGTTTAACGCATTTTGGGGAAATTATTAATTATCAATTGTCAATTCAAATAGAGCTCAAATAGGCAGAATCTTTGCACCGGTAAAGTGATTGACTGTAATCCTACAGAAAACCAAGACAACGACTTTATAGACAAACATTTATTCTAAACTACTGACACAGAAGACCAAGACACAATACAACTAACAACAGACAAGACAATGAGTAAATGCAACTATGAATGGAATGAAATGAATACAGCAATGCTAATGAATGAATGAATGAATGACCAGAGTGAACCAGATGAAGCAGTGAGTAATGGCAAGATAATTTTCAGAGAAAGCTTTGACATGAACTGTGAAAAGCACCATTCAACAGCTGAGCGGCCTCGGGAGCAAAAAAGGAAATATCTGAAAACTTAGGGGAAATCCTAGTTTTATCTAATGCTCCCTACCATACTTAAACTACACATCAAACCCCAGCACAGGAAAATTATGTTGTTGCACCTGAGTTGTTGCAGACCAGAAAGAAGATGCTCTGGAGGGGGAAGAGGAAAAGGCAGCACTGCTCCTTGGTGTGAACTGCTCTTGGTGCTGTCCTTCTCTTCTCCTCAGTCGAACTCCTGGAGCCTTTGGGCGCTTTTGGGCGTTCCTGAGCCCACATGGCAACTTTGGCTCGGGTGAGCTTGGCTCTCCATGTCGGTCATCTTCACGCACCCAGTATGGGCATGCAGGAGTCTGCCTTTCTTCAGTCCTGACTTTGTTGGTCCAGGACACAGGAGTTAGGCAGACTTTGTGGCATGAAGTTCTTTCTGTTGGGTTCTAGCATGTTCAGTTCTGCTCAGGATGCCATGAAATTGCCCGGCAGGGCCATGCTAGATGGGGCCCAGCATGGCCCGCCGACCTCTCAAAAGTTCTTCTTCAAGATTCTTTGTCTCTTGCTCTCTCTCTTCTTTCCCTTCTTTTTACTCTTCCCATCTTATAGTTGTTCCAAGGGGTTGAGACTGGCAGGCAGGCTCCGGCCTCTGCGCTGTGATTGGCCTTGCCAGCTGTCTGTGTCAGGCTGAGTCCAGTAGGAGCAGTTCACTGTCACTGGCGGGAGATTTCACTCCTCCCCTCCTGTACCTTAAACATGGAGATCATGTTATAACATCATAGATATATGCACATGCGTATGTATATGCACTGAAATAGAAAGAAAGGTGAAGCAAAAATTACAATCAACATATTGGTTCCTGGAATCCGCATTTCTGTCTGTCCTCTTAAAAGACAATCACAGGGAGAGGGGGTGGTATCACATTAGTATACAGTACACACAGACATCTGCACCCTAGGGGACCTGGTGGCGAGTGGCATCTCGCTTGGATCTTCTTCCTGGGTAACACCAACATGTTAAATAATAAAGTTACGTCTGAAACACCTTTCAGACTCTGTCTGTCTCTGATGTGACCATTGGTGTGAATCCAGAATAAACAGGCTTGATCACCCTACATATGTAACTACATGCTAATGTCAGGAAAATCTTGGTTGCTGATGTTGTTAATTTCTCCACAATTTCGGATCATATTCCCTCTGGAAAATTTCTGGTTGTAAAGATTTCGGTTTAGAAGATTTTATTGGTGATTTTTCAGAATAGAATGTGCAGCT
The DNA here is from genome assembly GCF_011397635.1 of Epinephelus fuscoguttatus. Classification (NCBI taxonomy): domain Eukaryota; kingdom Metazoa; phylum Chordata; class Actinopteri; order Perciformes; family Serranidae; genus Epinephelus; species Epinephelus fuscoguttatus. Next base: position 36,719,294 of record NC_064762.1, read on the forward strand.
ATACCTTGTTACATCCAGTCCCCTGACACAAGTACACTGCTACATGTAGCTACATGCTAACATCAGGGAAATGTAATCTTGGTTGCTGATGCAATTAATTTTGCGGCGATTTCAGATCATATTCCTTCTGGAACATTTAGAGTTGTAAAGATTTTGATTTAGTTATTGGTGATTTCTCAGAGTAGAAACTGCAGCTATACTCTGTTACACTCAGCCCCCAGACACAAGTACACTGCTACATGTAGCTGCATGCTTGGAAACATGTAATCTTGGTTGCTATTGCTGTTAATTTTCCCCCACTTTAGGCTTATATGTTTTGTTGTACAGAAGTCCAAGAAATGCTGACCTGTCAGAGTAGACTGGGCTTTTTCGGATGGGGGGGCTATGAGAGACTTAAATGGAGCATTTCAAACAGAATGTAAATACAGCAGTATCAGAAAAATAAAGTGAAACTCAAAAATCTAAATGTTATGTATATTTAGCAGTGAGAGCACCCCCTACTTTAGTTCTGTCCCATGTGGGGGTGTATTTTGGACATAGGACGAAGCATTGCTCTTATTTTTAACAGTTTGGTCATTTATAATCACCACATTTGGACACATGAGGGAGATGCTATTTACAGAGTCACCTTGTAGTTCTTGAGATATCTGATGTGTAAATTCACCAAAGGCATTGCTTTCAAGAAGAACTGAAACTCTTAGAGGTTGTTTTAGACAAACATACACAGGTAAATACATTCTTCTTTACTCCAAATAGTTCTCTTTTTACTCTGCATAGTTGTTAGCGAGCACTAGCTAAACAGTTACTGTTGTAAGTTTACTGGAAAAGTGCATAAATTCGTCCTCTTCTGGTGTTTTTGTCAGTTACAAAATGGCTTCAGATGCACTGCCACCTCCTTCTCGACTGGAGGAGGGCTGACCCTGATTTACATGTAACTGAGAAAACAAAGACGGATTGTAATCCCATTTGTGATGTGACCAACACATCAGAAATGTGTACATGTGATTTGTATTTGTTTGCAGACTTTAAATGAAAGTGTCTTAAATCTTTTTATCTGGATACAAGACATATAATATGACAAAGTAAATAAGGTCAGATATATAGCTACCTCTAGCTAGACAACCTTCTCCCTATAATATGGGATGAACACCACGGTTTTCTATAAATTTTAAGCCAAAATGTGCATGTATTCAGCACCTGATTTACTAAGGCAGTAGCTCATTAAACAGTCAGCTCTGGGACTGACCTCCAGAGGCCCTCTGTCTCATCAAGAAAAGAAATGATAAGGTAGTGACCTTGGTTTTGAAACTTCAGTCACACTTCAACTCCACCTGAGCAAAACTATGACTCATAAATTACAATATTACAGTCTTTAAGTTCAATTAAATTCCTAAGACAAAAGGAGTCAAATTAACTTTATGAAAAATGATAAAGAGACATAATACAATGCACAAAATATACACAAGCCTCATCAACCACTGATGTGAGGGACAGACAGCAGGGGTGTGTTCAGGGAGCAGCCTGGGCTGGAAATCTGGTTGGCCACCCCAAAAGCACCGAATTACCATGCTAATTTTTAATGATATCACTATGGGAAGCACCCAGTGTGCAAGGTAAATTGAAAAGAACTGGGCACCATCTTGACACTCGTAGCTGTAAGACCCATTATTGCTGCACCATGGAAGATGCAGCAACACCAGTTTTCTGTTGTCAGTCAGCCATGCAGTACTATGAAAAACTCAATAGCTCAAGGCTAAGACACTGTTTATATTCCCAAATGTATTTTTAAAAATATGCACAACAGCTGTGGTATTGTTGTAGTTTATATTTTCTTCCACAAAATATAAAATTCAAATACATACAATTCTTTAGTAATCCATGTCCCTGACTTAAGCTGAAAGTGACACATATATTGATCAGGAGTAGTGAGCATGCCCTTAAAAATCTGATGTATGAAAGGAAAACTCCATGAGCAACAATAAAATCATTTAATAAGGAGACAATAACAGAATGCAAGCACAATGAATAGCTAGCTGAAAATAGTTTCAAAAGCATCCAAATCTAAAGTTTTAGTAAACAGAACCTAGAATCACAGCCTTGCTTTTGTGTGCCTTTGTGAACAAGTCAAGATGCACTTACAGTTTATATCCATGTCTGCGAAAACATAGATGCTTCACAAACATCAATCTGGCATGATGTCACAGTGATGTTGACCTTTGGGATATAAAATGTCATCACTTCATTATTTATTTGTGTGAAATTTGTTCATATTTAGCATATAAAATAGCTTAAAGTATGTCTTGCCTGACCTTGACCTTTAACCTTTGAACAAAAAAAAAAATTGTTTAATCAGTTCATTCTTGAGTTAAAGTGGATGTTTGTACCAAATTTGAGAAAAGAAATCTTAGGCCTTCTTGAGATATAGCATTTACAAGAATGAGACGAATGCAAGGTCCCAGTGACCTTGACTTTTGACTTTCAAAATCTAGTCAGTTCATCATTAAGTCCAAATGGATGTTCGTATCAATTTGAAGAAATTCCTCAAGGTGTTCTTGAGATATTGTGCTAAGAAAAATGCAACAGACTGGGTCACAGTGACCTTGACCACTAGATTGTAATCAGTCAACTGTGAAGTCCAAGTAAATTTCTTTTGTTTTGCCAAATTTGAAGAAATTGCCTCAAGGAGTTCTTGAGATAGCACATTCAAGAGCAGAATTAAGGTCACATTCACCTTGACCTTTGACCATCAGAATCTAATCAGTTCATTGCTAAGTCCAAGTGGACGTTTGTGCCAAATTTGAAGAAATTCCCTTGAGACATCGTGTTCACAAGAATGGGACAGACAACCCAAAAACATAATGCCTCCAGCCACAGCTATTGCTGTCTCAGAGGCAAAATAATAGGAAACCAGAGCCTTTCCTCATTGTTCTCTTCTAAAAAATGATGACTGGGAGTAGGGCTGGGTGATAAATCGATTTTATCGATTAACTCGAAGCTCCACGCTGGGCTCCTGTAGTTCAGAGTGGGCTCACCCATCCCCCCGCACGCTTGTTACACAAACAACATGGCAACAAGCGCTGAAGAACTCGTTCTCAAGAAAGAGAACAAGTTCTTCAGCGCTTTTGTGTGCTCACCTGTGTGTGTGTGTGTGTGTGTGTGTGTGCATCAGGGGCGAACTCCACCATGCGCGACACAGAGAGCAGAGGAGGATTTTAGACGTGCACCGTATAGGGACATAAATGACATGCCATTGTGTAAATAAGATAAATAAGTGTTGACAACGCCAAGTTGGCTGACCCCCGAACCGCAGCAAAGGGACCTCCAAAGACCATTAGCCCCTTTAGCTTGTGTTAGCTCGTTGTGGTAACAACACATAAACAACGGGACTTCATCTGCGTTAAAGAACGGCACTTTATTTTCAGCACTGCAGGGATGATGCACAGCCTCTCTCATCATCATGTCTGACATTTACATAGAGGGAAATAACTCAAAAACAGCATTATGTCTCAGCGCACTAATGTCTAACGTATACCTCCTACATCAACTACACACATACACAGCTCCACACACACAAGCCACACACATCAGGCTCAGCCTGTAACATAAGGCTATTTAGTTTGTTTAATAAAAGGACAAGGTATAGACCTGTTCTATAGGAAAGGTAACCTTAAATGACTTCTGTTGTGATCCAATATGATGGTAGGGTAAACACTGCCGTATGATAAGAAAGGGGTCCGGTGGAAAGCGATCACAGATGCAGTCGCCATGTATATTGCAAGAGATATGGTGCCCATATATAGTGGTGGAAAAAAGTTTTAGGACACCCTTAAAATTTTACACAATCTCAATTATTATCATGAAATATTTGTGGAAAAATCTTTTTTGTGTTTCAAAATGTGTGGCTGCATTAGACAGATACAAACAAATACAAATTATATTTTTTTTGTTTATTGTTTACAAGAAAAACTAACAAAACTAAATTCTTGACAGTTTCAATATGTCAGTTCTCAACATTGTCGGTATCAAAGTCAACAAATAACAGAGAATGTGTTCAAAACTGAACAAAAAATAAATAAACCATCACATCATCAAATTAATATTTAGTAGTCCTGCCATTGGCACGTAGTAGAGCTCTAATCCTGGCTGGCATGTTCCCCACGAGCCTTTCACACTGTTGAGGGGTAATCTTGTCCCATTCTTCTTGAATTACTGCTTTTAATTCTTCTAAATCCCGTGTCAGCGTGGGTTCTCTCCGGGCACTCCGGCTTCCTCCCACAGTCCAAAGACATGCAGATTGGGGACTAGGTTAATTGGAAACTCTAAATTGTCCGTAGGTGTGAATGTGAGCGTGAATGGTTGTCTGTCTCTATGTGTCAGCCCTGCGATAGTCTGGCGACCTGTCCAGGGTGTACCCTGCCTCTCGCCCGATGTAGCTGGGATAGGCTCCAACCCCCCCGCGACCCTCAAGAGGATGAAGCAGATAGAAGATGAATGAATTCTTCTAAATTCTTTGGTTTATGCTTTGAAACAGACCTTTTGATAATCCACCACAGATTTTCAATGGGGCTCATGTCCGGGGATTGAGCTGGCCACTCTAAGACCTGGATACTGTGCTCCTGCAGCCAAGTTCTACTGGCCTTGGATGTGTGGCAAGGGGCATTATCTTGTTGAAACATCCAGTTTTTACCTCGACGGAACAGTGCACGCTACCGTGGGAAAAGCTGGGGTTTATTCACATGCTGAAAGTTTTGGACCCAAGGTATGTGCTACCAGGTCGCAAATTTTTTTTTTTTTTAACTAGGAGGGGAAAAATGGATTTAAATCGTGAATCGGATTTTTTGTGAAAAAATCGGAGATTTTCTTTTTCGGCCATATCGCCCAGCCCTAATTGGGAGTGCTCAGTATTTTATCAATTACCACTCATTTGATCAATCATCAATCATTTTCATCATTATTTTTTGATTTTTTTGATCATTGGCAGTGAGAGTTCCAATGGTGCACTATGGCCACACAGCCATAAAGTGTGAAATCAAAGCCCTCTCTCAAGGTCAGGGTCAAGGTCACCTCCTTTATCTGGCAAAGGGAAAGTAGACATGCAGCCGCACACAACCCCATCATGTGACACATATACCATCAGAGCCTCTACACGGATACAAATACATTCAAATGCATTCATTACATAATGCATAAAAAGGTATTAAATGTGCAATACAGAGGTGTTGGATAAGAAATTTCATTAAATGCGAAAGACAGAAACAGCTCTTTAGGCTAGGCATTAAACAGAAACTGTATATTCTGACACTGCTATCAGTGTGTACGTGTATTTATACCACATGCTATTTATTATCCATATTTTTACAAGAAAGCCTTGGGTTATCAGCAGTGTTTTAAGATAACATCATAGTAATAAAGTAGATACACAGAGAGATTTCAGGCAGGATAAATGTTAACTGGATCTGAAATACATCATGTTAGCGTCAAGTCTAATGGTTAGAGGATATTTTAAACTGTAAACATACACTTAGATTAGCATTTAAGAAGTGGAAGAAAAGTACTGATACAATTCTTCCAAAACACAAGGTGATCTAACAATGAAATATGAGGAAAAGACAGTGAGAAAGCAAATCTTAAACTCAGCTTGCAAATATAACCTCGATGATAGAGATGATTGAACACCTTCACATGTATCTGAGTCAATAAAAACACATTTTCTGTGCAATAATGACCTGCAGGGTAGAATAATAACTACTACACAAAGCAAAAGCGGGAATAGTCCTAACCTTAATGTGATCTGTATGTGTTATTTGGAAAAGGATAAACAAGTTAGAGCAGTTGTGAATATACACAGAGCATATTGCAGTTAGAGAGAAAAGGGGGTTTGACATAGAGTGCCACAGGAATTAAAGTAGGAGAGTTGTTGGTTAGCTGCCTGAAATAAGGTTTGTGGTTAACATAAACTTAAGAGACTTCCATGTTTTTTTCTATGACATTAAATATTCTGTAAATACCCCACTCATGAATTTTAAAGCTTTTTAGTATCTTAGAAAAGGCGCTTGCTAAAAAAGGGCCAAATGAAACTATTAAACATCATCACACCAATCATGCTGTGGTAGGGATTTTAAGTCATGTGACCAGTGTTGTTTATAGCCTAACGCCAGCATTTTACTGCTGGCGATTGCATTTAGGCTTCAAAAATCATGGGAGTGGAGTTCATTTGTGAAGATTATTGTGCTGAACAAAAGGTCCAAGTATCACAAACCTATATTTGCCACAAATCCAAAGTCCAATAGAAAAATCCAAGGCTCTTTGACGAGGGAACTAGATCAACGCCAACTTCCACGTTGGCTTGCAGAAAACATCATCCCTAGAAGCGCTCTATTTGCTTTTGCTCAAGAAGTAGAAACCTACAGCTATTAGAATATGCACTGCACTGGACCAATAAACACTCCCATTGGTGGGTGAAGTAATGTGAGAATGACTGTCCTGACACAGAGAACGATATGGCACCTGGCTAGTAACAAAATTATCTCAAATTACAGTTAAACAGTCCACTAAAATATGTTTCTGAAGCCATTTTATGTGAGCAAGAGGCAATACAGTAACAGAATTTTGGTTCATATTTAATCAGCACCACCTAGTTTTACAGTTTGATCTGAGTTTGGTGTGATTTTCAAATTGAGAGAGAGGGTCAGCTCTTTCTCTTAATCCACCTCTATACTCGTTTTGTCCATGGTGGCGAGCATATGAAAATGTGGAAGTACAATCAGTAGTTTGAGCAACAGCCTTAAAGCTAGCAAAAATCCACTTCCAACGGATTTGAGCTAAAAAGTGAACAGGGAAATGTGGGTACAGTGACGATGGAGGGAAGTTTAGAATAGTTCATTTGCACATACTACCCATACCACTATAGATATGGAGCTGATTTGGCAAGTAACCCATAAACCAAGGGCATTTAACCCAAACTTTAATCATAGCATGAGCAAATAAGGAAGGAGTCACATGAAATGAATCATTTTCTAAGTGATTTAAAACAGTTTGGGAAGGCAATGATGAATGTCATGCTTTTGTCAGAACCAGAATTTGAATCAGAATTGGATAAGAAATAGGGCTGGCTATCATTTAAGAAGTTGCAATACCAATACCAGTACCCTTAAAGTCATAGAGATACAAACAGAGAACTTGCCATGTCTAGCCATGCTTTTGAACGTTTTGTCAACTCCATACTGGACCTACCCACACTACAAAATGTATGGATTGTAGCTGCTCTGGTAATGAATGGAAGAGTGCATGTGGTAATTGGTTGTAAGCAAAAAAAAAACATACCAAGTCCTTTTTTTTTTTTTTTAATTCTAAATTCTGGTACAAAATTTGACTGAAGTAGTTTTACAGCTACTTGGTTCTGGGTTATTTTGGATGATACTTTAAGGGTATTGAGTATACACCCAGCCCTAATCAGAAATATTTAATATGTTTGATTTTAAAAGCAACATGCACTGCCTTTTAGTTTGGAGGCCTTGTTGGAGAGGATCATGTCATGGTTAAGGAAACCAGCTATGGCTGTTGAAAGAAATAGGATGCAAATAGTCTCTGGTATCAAAATTAGACTCTTTGCACCTCTGTACATCCACCCAAACTCCGCCCTGGGAAGTTGGGTAGATTAATTACCATGTCTTGGATGATTTAGAATCCTCATAGATGGAACAATGCTGTCTTTTTCAGTGATACAATTTCTTTTGAGTCATTCTTGTGACTCAGGTTTATTACAACCTGGGTTTTATTTTGATAGCTCTTGGCATTGGTCCTCTCAGTTACGATAACATTGTACTCACCAAGGTAATTTCTGAGATCTTGGAAAACTGCAAGATCATTAAAAAAAGGTCAGTTGGGTCATGAAACAGATTAGCCAATCAGATTTTGGAGAAAAAGAAAGTTGAGGAGTAAAACTGTCATTTAAACTATCCATTGCAAACATCAATCACAGTTGAAACCCACTGTGACCTATACTTAATGTAGTCATGCACACTAATGATTTTGCTGTATAATATGAGGTGATAGTTAATCTGCAGGCTTGATTATAACCTGTTTGTCTGACTGCTCGCATCTCTTGCTCTGATGGACCTATTTTTAGTGCTGTCATCACGTTCAAAGATCCCAGCAATTACTTTGATGAATACACTGTTATCATAACTGATAGACATCATGGGAAAAAGCATGAAAGTAGGACCACAATTGGAATAAACCACAATTATCCTCTAAGAACAGTCATCATGTCTACCTTCAGCAAGGCATTAAAGGTAGTAATTTTCTTGATTCCTGCTCCTAGAAACAATAGCCAGAGCTACAGTAACACAACTCTTGTAATTAACCGTACTTTTCCTTTAATTGTCAGTCAGCTACTACAAAACAAATGAATAATCATGACTTCTTTATTATGTACATCTGGTTGGTGCTACAGAACACCGTACTCCAGAATAATCAGAAACAGGAACAGTTTGACTCTGATGAACAGTTAACATCAGTCATATAGTGTAAATAACCCTGTAACACTAAACATCGACAGTGCTGTCCTGTACCAGTAAATTATATATTTCTATACACATTGTTTTAAGTAACCTTAAGTCCATATTTATTCCAGCATCCTTTGCACTCTGCACCATACATTTCAACCCCTGGGCATATTTTGAATGTGCAGAGATCAACCATTTTTCTTTTTTTCCTCAACTCTCAAGTTGTTGTTATTGACTTTTTGCATAAAATGAAACAAACTTAATGGCCTACATAAAACAATAAGCTACATTTAGCCTACGGTAACCACACTGAGCTGATGGATGCCACCGAAATGAAGACAGCCAAATTCCATACTGCAGCATTTATGAAATACAATTTTAATTTTTGGTAACACTTTATATTAAGGAACTGTATTAAGCGCTAATTAACGCTTAATAAGCACAAATTAAGTTAATGAGCACTTATAAGACGGTATAAGATGCTTATTAACATTAATAAGACTAGACTAATTGTTTATTACAACATTACTGAGTAATTATTGCTTATAGGAGCATTATAAGCACTTAATAGAAATTTTGGTAACAGTTTATAAACCTATACTAAATATTAATAAGATGTCTATTTAAATTAATTATAATTTATAAGGGTTAATTATAGAACAATAACCACATTTATTACTGGTTTATAAGACACTATAAGACCCTATCAGATTAAATTAATAACGCACTTATTAACAGCTCATAATGCATCTTTGCAGCTACTGGATCTAAAGTGGGAACAGTGTCTTGTTCATTCATAAACTCTTTATTATGCACTCACTGAAGTTAATAAATCTATTAACTATTGCAACATCCAGATATAAATCATTAATTCAACATTAAAGAATTCTGATGCGTTCTTTTCACTCTAGTATGTTATTATTTTCTTTAGCAAAGGATCATAGGAATTTTGTTTCCTCAAAATGGCATAATAAGACAAACATGAGTTATTTGAGCTTAAAAATTTGAGCAGATTGATTCAGAGTTAGCTGCTTAATTCACTCGTGATGAGAATTCAGCCTACCAATGGTGGTGAAAACACAACATAAGGACATATTTCCTTTTCATATTGATTTTTAATGCAACCACTATTTTCAAAAACAGGAATAAAGGATTGGAAACCCTAATCGTTGAGTTATAAATAAAATGACAGATCTGAGTTCATTTGGCTTTTTCAAAAGTTTTGTTACTTAGATTGTCTGTTCATGAATACAGTGTTCCACAAAGCTCCCTGTAACCCATCAGTTTTCTGAAAGTCAGTAACAAAAGTCTCAACATCTGCCAGACCAAAGGTGGCCAGGTCAGTGATGTCTTCAGGCCAGCTGCTTAGGTCAAACATGGTGGCAGCGGCCTTCAAGACACCCTTATCAAGGTTGCCAAACCGCGTGGTGAGGTTGTAACAGAAGCCATTGATTAGTTTATCTTTCACTTTGTGGAAGTCATCATCATCCACTTGTTTCCTGTTGAGTTTTACACCAGAGAAGGTGTTTCTGGGAAAAGGTCCCACTTCATCCAGGAACTGCTTCAGATGCTAACCTGGACTGTCTGTAATACAGAAGAAAAAAACTTTCACTGTCACAATTGCTAAACATACACTGTAGCTTAATAATTCCTCTCTGGAGAGTTTATTTTGTTTACCTGCATGGCTATATGGTCGTCTTCTGCAGTCCATTGGACACCATCTGCAATGTCAGCCCATCCCTCTGAAAGAGAAGGCTCAGAATTAAACCCACAAACACATTTAATCCAACTTCCCTTGTTTTTAAATCCACAGCCTAGTACTGAATTACTCTCACAATGGTTTCACAAGAGTGATAATAAAACACTTACACACTGAGCCTGATACAAACTTCAATTGCCAAAATGTATGAAATGCTCCTTTAACCTTAATGACGGAGGGGAATGAAGTCAGGCTATGGCGTTAGCAAATCAGCAGGAGTTAGCGTGAACCTGACGCAGCCTATATCCGTTAGCCTGCTCAACATAACTCACAGCTCATCGATGCTCCTAACACATTCACTCTGCTCATCCTGCTTCACACAATTTACTGTCACTCTTGTATCTCAACAATATGCATCCTCACACACATTTCACTCACTTTAACTCACACAGAACGTCATTAGCGACGCACTTAGCTACCAAAGCTATTTCTAGCAGCACCCTCCACGAGCCGCGACACACACAGACTCTCTTAATCACGGTCAAAGTCACTGGTTGGGTTTCCATCCACTTATTTTTATTCGCATTTTCAACAATTGCGAAAAAAAACTTGAATGGAAACGCCAGAAATTCGAAAAAAGGCCGAAATATCGCAAAAAAGTTTTTATGCTTGGAGGGGGTGGAAAAGTCAGCTTATCGATATTAGGAAAATGCGACTTTTGGCAATGGAAACAGATTTAGCGAATAAACAATGACATAGGCTACCGAATCCTACTTCTACTTCACACACACACACCTGTGTGAACTTAGAGAGAGGTAATCACTCCAGTGTCAGGTGAGTTTATTTCACAACTTACCTGAATAGACTGGATGTGTTGAATACTCCTGCATCATGTGCGCTGTCTGGTGTACCAACACAGACATCATGGCATTATGTAGGCTACGCTGGCAACGCTGATATGAGTGTGATGAGAGCTCTCGCAATAGCCGAGAAGTTCCCAAGGAATCTCTCCATCTTGTCGTAGTCATGGATGTGCCGGTAATTGTTTACATGTGGACATGAGACGTTCTCAATGACGTCATCTCACGGCGCCCTCTTCTTCTACAGGGGTCCGTTTCACAAAGCAGGTTCAACAAACTCTAATTCTTCAGTCAGTCTAATTCTGAACTCTGAGTTGATCTACTCTGAGATAGGAAACTCTGAGTTTCCAGTTCCAGAACAGCTGATTTGAATCAGTTTAATCAACTTGGAGTAGTTTCACCTGGAGTTAAGCACGTGCACTACAACTATAAAAAGTCAGCATCAATGGAGCCCCGATTCAACGAGTCACCATGGCAACGGGGATGGGGAGGGCTGCGTTTTTCACCCCACTAGAATTAGAAATCTTAATGTACTCATACGGCGAGTTTGAACACGTTTTCAAAAAAAAGTGCAACACTGCTGCAGCTGCAAAAGAGAGGGAGACGGCGTGGGAGAATGCATAAGTTTAAATGTAGTCCTTTGCAATCATAATAATATTACAGGGGAAAACTGCTTGAATGGTAGCCTATTAATTTATTTCATTTAGGTGCAATCCCACGGAGGAGAAGCGTACTTGGCAGCAGTTCAGGATGAAATATAAAAACATTGTTCAAACAGGTAAGACCTCGGCATAATCTCATGGAAGTACCTCATTTTGATCATGTTTTACATTGTAAAGTAAATATTAAGTGGCTGTTTGACTGTGCAGTTGTTTTATCCCCAACATAATGCTGTTTTCACACGCATAAATGTCTTCTCATCTGTATCATGTTCTGTTAAATAATTAAGCCTATTTAAACTAACACAGACTTCTACTCAGCCAACAGAAAGAAGGCAGATGCCCATAAAACGAGCACACTTTTCTGACCGCCCTGCATACAGCTGCCTTACTCAAGTGCTCAGCATCTCCGACATTGTACAAAAAACTTCCATTTGCAAAGAAACACAGCGCATTTTTATACAGTCTATGAGCGCAACACACAATATCTGCTGGGATGTGAGAGCATGACTACGATTGGTAATGTTGCAAATTTAAGGACAGATTAGGTTGTGTAGATGATGGACTGTGACGTGAAACGGTACCGCTCAAAAAGATAATTGTGTGGAAATGCTAAAACATCTATGCGTGGTCTGATAACCATCTCCTGACGAATATCTAATTCTCTGCGCAGTAATTCTGCTCCTTCATCCACGGGATCGTTATCAAAACGACGTGCCATGTTAGTGAAAAAAGTCGCCACCTAATGTGCCTAATGGACTGTAAATAACACCCATTTCGATATTGCTTTGACTTTGTGGTTACTGTTCTATAATTAACCCTTACAAATCATAATTAATGTAAATAGACATGTTATTAATTAATATTTAGGATAGCTTTATAAACTGACTATCAAGTTTCTATTAAGTGCTTATAATGCTCCTATATGCAATAATAACTGTTAATTATGTTAATTAAATGTTAAAAAAGCAAATTATTTAAATGATTCAATTATACTTTTTAGCCAGGTGTCCCAACCGTCTCAGGGAGGCATAATTTCGGGACAATTATCTCCTTCTACATTTACCAAAATTTTGCCTTTCGTGTTTGGGTTGGGCTCTGCTTACAACTTTATAAGTTGTAAGCAGACACTTATCTGTTCAGGGATCAAATTATTTTTATTACTGTTCAAGTAGAAGATTATTCTGAGTCAATACAAAAATGTCCAAACTGGCCCAGCTCTCCACTATATTTCAACCCTCTGGACACAATCCACAGGAGTGTTTACTAAATTAGCACCCCTACTGGTGGACGAGAGCAAGCATATTCCTGTTAAAGGTAGCAGCAGCAAAATATGTCGTTACCGTTGTGAAATGGTCATAGATGCACCAAAACTATGCGGTTAGGTTTAGAAAAAAATCATGGTTTGGCTTAAAATAAAAACTTTTGTTAGTGACGTAACCCATGTGATTGATCTCACTTTACACATGTCACATACACCACATGACATACTATGTTATGTTGTTTAAATAACTCAATGTTGACTGTATGTCTCCTGTATTAAAGTCCTATGACTGTTTGACCCATTCAAATCCCCTCCCTCTCAACCTAAGCGGACTCTGTTTATGATACATTGTCTGATTTTGTCCTTTGCTCCCATCATAATTACAACAGCCAACAGAGGCCGCCATCTAACAATAATCATAAATATGGGTTGTAAGTGCTGCTTGTACATACAACCTATGTGGTTGTATTTTGGAGAAAAGCCAGTATGGCTATTTTGGGTGGGTCTTCCACAATTATTCCAAATATGACAAATATTCTGAATTTGATACAGTTCATGTAAACAGCATGTGTCATGGAACTATTCCAAATTAGGCCATTTTCCAAATTTATCATTTTGTGATGAAGACATGCAGGATAAGCAGATATTATTCAGGTTTTAATAGCGTTCTTTGAACATGTGTACAGCACATTAGTATGCATCTTGATGGAGGTTTAAACACAGTTTGCAACACGTGGTCTCTTGCCTGTTTACAGTCAGCTCTGTGCGTTGTCATAGATACTTTGTACACAAACCAACTAGCCAACACTTTAGTAGGAACAGTCTTTTTTTGGATAAGGGAAAAACATAAGTATGTTGTGCATGTTAACAAAATCATTCAGCACGTTTACATGCACAGTTAAGCCAAGCTACAGTCGACTACGCCACATTTAATTGGACTACTGTCCTTGTCCCAGTATACAAGCATAGTAGGAGAATCAATTTATTGACCGAAGTATGTCTGACTCCACTACAATAGGTGGCGATACCCTTTCAGCCTGTTAGCAATGGACCTTTTTCCAGTATAGGTTCGGTACGGTTAGCTAGCGGCAAAGTGGTACTATGGTTGTGAACTTTACAGTTATGTACATTTTTTTCTCTCCAGAAATGAACGGCTTTGCATGTAGATTTCACCATGTTGTTACCGGCTTTTTCTCCTGTTGCGCATTTAATGCTATTTGACTTCCAGGTCAGAACCCGGGGTGGACACCGTGGAGCATGCGCTGAGCACCTCAGCCAGTTTGGATCAGATTGACAGAAGGAGTCAATCTGATGCAGGAGTAATTCACCTCACAATTGCATTATCTGGGTGTGTTAGTCCAACTTTTAGAAATTCTATTTAGTACAGTTTCAGTTGGACTAACATGTTTACATTTATCTTATAAGTAAGTATAAGGCACTGATTAAGAGTAAGAAAAAACAGTCAAATTATCTGTACTTGAACACCCTTACTTGGCCAATAAAGCTGATTCTGATCTTAATTATTTCTGTAAGCCCTCAAAGAAAGAGCATCATCCTCCCTAGACAAGACAAGACAAACAGCTATTGAGTTTTTACTTTGAATGTACCTTTAGTTTATGCAGAAGTCTACGTGTTAAAGGCTACTGTTTACATGTGGAAGAGGTCTTGTCAGAGCACAATCTGAGATGTCAGAGTTGTAGCCTGCTGCTATCCTCCAATATATTTTGTATTATGCTAATGTTCAGATCTAATTGTTCACTCAGTGGTTAGTGGATGTGACTTTGACTCCAAGCTGACCTTTCAGTTAGCCAATAAGCCATTTTGCTCCACCGTATTAATATAGGAGATTTATATTCTCATAATGGAGGGCCTCCACAGCCGTATTACTCACAGTGATTAGTGACTAATGAATGACTGCCAACCTGTGTTGTGGTAATGCATTCCTCTGACTGATTGTGGTCAGCGCTGTTTGGGAAGGCAGCCAAAGGAAAAAGTTTATTAGTAAAGCCACATTAATTAACAAGTTACAGGAAATTAATCTAGGGAGGGGACTCCATTACTCTCCTTAGCATGATCTCATTTTTATCATATCAAACCCTGACGACAACAAAAAGTAATATTGCACCAGGCTTGTTGTTGGATGTTTCACAATTACATATGAGGGATTTTCAGATCCCCAAACAGATATTGCTCTAAAATGTCATTGGTGAGCTATGGTTGGCTTGTACAGTAGGTAAGTGAGGTAGCAAGGTTGAGCTAAGGGAAGGAGGGAGTGGCTATAACTGGTTGGCTCTCTCCCCTCGGACCAGCCCACGTTATTACCTTTCTTTCCTGGGTGGATATGGTGAGCGCGGGAGCTCTCAGGATGAAGAAAGTCTCCAATTTTGAAGAATAATTGCGTGTCTAGCTCAGTTTGAAGGCACTCGCAGACATTGGAAACTTGTTGATAGGCAGAGCGCAGGTCAATGGAAGTTGAGGATTATCGGGGAAGTCGCCTAAGGCCATCACTTAACTAGGAGTGATTCAGCAGTCGATCTTGCTGTTACCCTAAACAGAGTGAAGGAGAAGTGCAGGCTTGCAGGGGGTTTATGTGTAGCTTTCAGCAGCCAGATAGATTTGTGCTACCTCCACTTTAATAAAAATGTTCTTTCCTGCAGAGAAAAAACATTAAGCGTCTCTTGTCCACAGATGCTTCTCTCTCGTCTATGACACTGTGTCCCCCGACCTCCCGCATGTATGAATCTGTCACTGATGGTCCCGACTTTATAAACCTGCACAGCTTTATGTAAATGATACAGTGATTTTGGAACATTTCCAGCGCTGGAATGATAAGTTCCTCTGTCAACGAGAAGGCTCACTGTATTAAGCCCACAATATAAGAGACAATTTATTCTGTCACTCTGTTCAAAATTGCTCCAATCATGACTGTTAACACTTAAAAGAGCAATAAGGAAGATTTTTATTGCTCTATAACACAAAATGACTGCAATATATCTGCAGGAGTTTGATAGGATTTTAGATTAATTCCAATGACTCTGTGATTACTGGGCTGGATACTGAAATTTCTGGCTTGCACAGATCATGTTCTGATCTATAATTCCTTTTGAAAAGAATGCCTATGATTTTTTCCTTCTTATTTGTGATAAAATACATGCTCAGTATACATTAATGTTTGATTTATTTTAACTCTTTAAACTCTGTAATAGGTCTGCCAGGTCCTACACTGGTATTTTTGCTTATTGTGATGTGATTTCTTGGAGTATCTTCAAATGCTTTACATCCCTAAAATCTGCACAACATAAGCTAAAAGGTTATGTAAGTCAATAAACCATAATAATTGATAAAAAAAACTATTGAAATTATGTTACAGAAAAGAATGACAAAAATCAGACATATTTTAATCAGATTTTACAAAATAAAACTAAAATATTAATCTGATCTATTATTTCTGAATGTATGAACAGAAACAAAATATCTCTTAACACTTCACAGTTATTTGACCTATGTACATTATTCAGTTTTTGAAATGTGATAATTTTTAATGAGTAGAGTGCTAAGGCATTGTCAGTTTCATCATTCAGCCCTCTGGTGCCACCACATGTGTTTGCACCAAATGTAGTGCAGAGATGTCATTATAAGCATACAATGTGATGATATGGAGGCTAGAAACATTAAAGAGGCAACAGATAGGACTTTTTCCTAAATATATCATTATGAAAATAATGTGGGTTGCACAGGGTAGTGGCCACAGTAAAATCAGACTATCAGTGTTTACATAAGTTACTTAGTGGCTGTGCAATTTTTGTAATAAGCTTCTGCCATCGGGGGCAAAATTTCGCAGAAAAAATCTGCTTTACGGCAGAAAACGCATCATGAATTGTGAAACTGGTCGGTCAGCCAATCAGGGACTGGAGCTGGTCCTTATGAGGAGTTGGGCATGAGATAGTTGAGTCACAAGCACAATGGCAGACGGACAAAGTTTGGAAATAAGTGAAAAACAGCCTAGCAAAAGAATACAAGCTCCTCTGTCTGAGGAGGCAGAGAAGAGCAAAAAGGAGAGTGATAAAAGAAGAGGAAAGACAAGAGTAAACCTCAGTCAGGCGTTCAAGAGATGGAGGGAGCTCCGTGACCAAAGAGGCTTCAAAACCGATGTCCAGCTGGCTTTCTTTCTAATGGCTCAGTAAGTAACACGGCTAAATGTTAGCTAGCTGAGAGAGGACTGTACTGTACTGGCTGCTACTTAATTCCTAGCTGGTCAGCATCGCAAATCGCCGCAACCAGGGACCGGGTAGCGAGTGTTGGTCAGCTGACATCCTTGTTGCCATTCTACGGCAGCCCTCGGACAGTAATAGCAAACTGAATGAATGTTGTAGCTATTATGGTTTTTATTTTAGATAGAGATATATAAGATTATGCAAACAACAATCTTCCGCAGCCATAACAGGTAAATTCCCTGGGAAATTCTGGCGTAATTATAGCAAAATACTACATTTGCATGGCAGGTAAGGTAATAAAAGGTAATGACATGATGACAGGGAAGACAGAAGCCTTAGCTTTCTGCTATTATGGTTTTTATTTCAGATTGATCTATAAGGGATTATACAAACAAATATCTTGCATGACCATTACAGGAAAATTCCCAGATTAATTCCACTGCAATTATGTCGAACTACTACGTTTGCACTTAACATAAGGTAAGATAACATTAAGTTATGACATGATGGCATGGAAGCCTGAGCTTTTGCAGCAAAATGAATGGATATTCTGGCTATTATGGTTCAGATCAATATACCCAGGATTATGCAAACAGCAATCTCCTGCGGCCATTACAAGGAAATGCTGGTGTAATTACGGTTAAATACCCCATTTGCACAGCATAGCATGTAAGGTAAGGTCATGACATGATAATGGGGGAGACAGAAGCTTTAGCTTTTTGCTGCTAAAAGAATGAATGCTTTAGCTATCATGGTTCTTATTTATATCTGTTTAGACAGAATCATGCAA
Organism: Epinephelus fuscoguttatus; assembly: GCF_011397635.1. Classification (NCBI taxonomy): domain Eukaryota; kingdom Metazoa; phylum Chordata; class Actinopteri; order Perciformes; family Serranidae; genus Epinephelus; species Epinephelus fuscoguttatus. The sequence goes on from NC_064762.1 coordinate 36,737,287, forward strand.
CAACAGCTGCAGGAGGTTCGTTTTTAAAGAGTTTAACATGAATGGTAAATGGACTTGCACTTGTTTAATCCCTTTCTAGTCTCCTGGGCACTCAAAGCACTTTTAGACACATGCCACATTCACCCATTCACACACATTCATAGGGGGCTACTGCACAAGGTGCCACCTCCTGAGCCACAGCCGCAGCCATGTCAATGTTCCTGTCAGTTATTGGCTATTGGAATAGTTCTTCGTTCTTTAAACTATCGGTACCCAACCTTCTTGGTTTCCTTGATACCAGATGTCTACTTGTGACCCAACATCACAGGTTCTGGCCTCAGTCATAAGCAATCATAAGCACTTTAACGTCTCATTCTTGACATTTATTATTCTGCCTGAACCTGATTGGGCCTGCCCCCCAGGGTTCAGGCTGGGCCAGGCTGTAATTTCCCTGAGGTTGAACTGGGTCAGGTTCACACTAATTTTCCTATTCCTACTGTATATAAATTACAAACACATAAGTTTAACTTTCACTGCACATGAAAGTTGGTTATTTGGTTATTTAGAGCACCCAGGGTGTCTACCGCTGGTGCTCTAAATAACCAAATGGTATATCCCAATAGCACTTTCGCAATAGTGCGAGTTTGGAGTGACTTTTTACAAATGCATCCCATGTTAAATATCTGATAATGCACTGAAAAACTTAAGCCTTTATTTTTGTTTGTTTGTTTGTTGGATTGATTGTTTGTTTGTGTAACCCTTTCACCACCGGCTCGTTAAGTATTTAATTACTTCATGTTTTGCTAAATAATGTATTAAACCCCTTTAAACTCAAATCTGTTATCATATGATGAAAGAGACATCTCCATGTAAATAAACTGTCTAGGGTAAGCTATGACTCTTATTATTATTAATTATTAATTAGAGGCTGACGGGAATACTCATAGGTTTCTTTCTTAATAAAGTGCAAAAGAAATGTATGAATTACCTTATTAATGTAAACATCATGAAATGACACAAACACAGTATATTGCCTTTTTGTTAGAGATATATCAAAACATTTCAAATGCACAAAATCACAGAAACCCTTTAATGAAAATAGAATAATAATAAAAGAAAATACCCCAAGTGGTCTTTAGTCTGTTCAACCTTTTTGAGTGCACTCTTTGTTTGGATAGGTTTTTTTTTTCCAGCAAGCTTGCATTTGGTTTTGTTGGCGCGCTTTAAAATTGGAGCTCGTGAAGAAACAGGGTAACAGTACCTCCATATGGCCAATGGGAATAACTCCTACGGCGAGGAAAATCCCTCGTGTGTCTCTCTGACTGTTGCGGCACAGCAGCAATGAGCAGCACAGTCCTCAGCCTTACCCAGCAGCAAGAGAAGTCCATCCACGACACCCGACACACACCCGCGATGTCCACTGAAGCTCCACAGGTCCTGCAATCTCCTCCCACATACATACACTGTTGCCAACTCCTCAGTAAGAAAAGTAGCTATTGGCTGTCCTAAAAGTCGCTAGAAGTCGCTAAATGACGTCATCGCCTAATTTGCATAATTGTCCATATGCATGTAATTGTAACGGAGAGAGGAATAACGTCGTGGGAGAGACAAAAACTGAGTAAAAAAACACCCTGAATATGTTTAGAACTACAAATGAACCTTCTTTCAGTGATTTATATTAGACAAAGAAAATTTTACATTTACATCCCGCCCTGACTGTAAACCAGGTCGGGATCAGCCAGTGGCGGTTCCACGCATGCGCGATTCACTTGCAGTCTGGACGTGGAGGGGTTAACGTCTCCTGCTCTGACTGCAGCTGGGAAGGAGGACTGGGCCGTCTGTGAGTGCTTTGGGGTGAGAGAGGAGCCCACGGCAGCATCCACTGCTCATTGAGAAGAATAAGAATGATACGTGCTCTCACAACAGAGTCTCCAGAAGTCTTCAATAACATCAGAAAAAGTCGCTAGATTTGTCGCTAGTCGCTTTTTTGAAAAGAGTTGCTAGAGGGGTCTGAAAAGTCGCTAAATATAGCGACAAAGTCGCTAAGTTGGCAACACTGCATACATACAGGGGAAAATGCGAGGTAGAGACTCTCCCGGAATGGCCGTGGCTAAGCTAACTTGGCTAACTCATTTGCAGTGAAGAAACCACACTCGGTCTTGCGGCAAACAGTCTGACTCACTCAAGTAAGCGCGAGGTATCTGGCAACTGTTCTCAGTCCAACCTTAGGGAATAAAAGCAATAAACATAACATAGTCTGTATCCAGTCTCACATGGCTCTGAATCTCTGCGGCACACCATTGACCTCTCTGCTCGTCAGAAGCGCGCTTCCTTCTTCTTCCTTTTTTCCGCAGGTGAACTGGAAATACCACTTTCTCTGGGGTCATTACTCCTCAAACGTAACCAAAATTACTTTTTAGCCTTTTAAAACACCAAACAAACAATGAAATATCTTTTAAGGCACATATTTTTAACGATAACGTATTTATGCATTTTTACTTATTTAATTCTAATTCACCTCCATGTAATATGAACTTAATTATGACAACTGAATATTAATCAGACATCCTATTAATAACTCAAAATAGTTACACCTTTTTAAGGAGAGAAAGAAAGGAAAATATAACTGATATCTATCAGGTTATTACATTTGTTTTAATAGTGGAAATTCTTAATCCTGCTTAGGCCCAAAACTGCTGCCGAGGCTTAGGCTCAGTGTGGGCTTGGCCACCCAGCTGGTCACCAATGTTGTTAGATGTTGATATTAGATTGAATTTAGGTTGTGACATCAGGTGACCAAAATTCTATGTCAGGACGTCTAATGCCAGCATTATTTTACCGTAGAATACTGTTGACAAATAACATTGATATTTATTTGGTTTTAAGATGTGTTGTTTAAGACCAAAACTTCATCTTGATGTAGACGGTGAGGTATGGAGAACAAAACCCAACATCTGTAAACATCATAATGTTAACATCCACACAACAGAGAAATTGTAACATCATTAGACATTTAAAATCTTGTCGACCAGAATTTTAATTCCAACCAAAATTTTACTTCTGTCTGACTTAAGAGTCCAAGGTCTTTCTGGTGTCAAATTAATGTCTGGTGCAAGCTTGGCAGAAATCATGCAGACTCATGTACGTGGGGTTGGGCCTGATTTTTTGGGCCCGGTCAAAGCACTATCTCAGACTGTTTCATTTAAAAGATTTTTAGAAACGTGGGGTAAAGGTATCTTTAGGAAGAACAAAAAGCATCAACTTTTAAATATGTTTTTTCTTTCATATCCCTTTGATCATCACTGTGATTCCCAACTAATCAATATATTTATATGATGTAATCAAAGCCAAAAAACAGGAGAGAGACAAAGACAAGAAAAAAAAAGAAAACACACATTTTCTTTAATCTGTTTCCAATAGAAAATAAAGATCAGAAGAAAAGAGTGCCTGTGAAACAAGAAAGAAGATGGCAGACTGCAGCTCTAGAATGAAGAAAAATGAAACGGAAAACAACAAATTGATTTACATTAAATAAAAATGGAAATATCCTCATAAGCCTTTAAGGAGTCAAGTTACTGGAGGAAAAATATGAATGATGAAGATAAGGATTTTTAGGGGATCTTGTGTCTTCTAAGGATTTTTTTTTTCATGGGAATCCCTTTGGGGGCATCACCGATTTATGAAATAATTTATAGGTTCACATCCTACGGAGTGAATTTACTAAATAAAAGGAAGAATTGCGGTTGACATCCAAAGTCATACAGTCATACCACAGCATGGCTCTTCTGGGGTTTGTTCCATATTTTAATTGCCATCATTCTGTATTTCTGTCTTTAACAGTCACAATGAACATTAAACAATTTTACTGTCTGGGCTTCCCACAGTTTATAGCGACACCTCACCTGAATGAAGACTGCCCCCTGCTAATGTCAGGACAAAGTTTTATGCAAATGTTATGCATTTTTATTAGATGGAGAAAAAGCTCTCCACCACACAGCAAAGTCTATATAAATTCAATAAGGCAAATGTTTGGGCAGTCAAAGAGTAACTGATCACAGGGTGAAAGGCACTGAAATCTGATTCTGCTCAGCTGGTGACAATGATTGATTGATTGTTCACATGCATTACTTTGCAGTTAACAGTTTAGCAAAGTTGCAATGGGGGCAAAAAAATCTTTACAAGATGGGACAGCACATCAATCAGTCAGTTACAGTCAGGTTGGTATATGTGAGAAAAAGTCATCACACTAGCAGAACCAGTGGTGGTGGTTAAACTCCAGGCTGAAGGTGCCAGCTGGGCACAGTTTACCCAACAGTCTCCATTGAGCCCCAGAAAGCATTGTCCCCATGGACCATCATTATAAAAGAGACTTGCAAAACTTTTAACAGACAAAGGCAGTAATCAGTGTCTAAATTATGATTTTTTAAACCATGCAGGACCTAGAAAAGCAATTTTCTATTTGCATGACATCATCTCAATGTAATGTCTATGGGCCACACAATGCAGAAGAAAGAAAATAAAGTTTTTGGCTTTACTGCTGCACAAGCAATTTTACTTTAAATAAAACGGCACTGCCTTGATCTGATATCCGGTTCTTAAAACGGTGGTCAATGTCCGAAACTTTCTTGACCTATTCATCCCAAGCCCCCAGGAACAGCACCGGGCTTCAAAGCCAATACATAACGGTTGAATGACGAATAAGAACTTTTGGGTCAGTCGTGATGCCACAACCCGCTCTTACTCCAAAGTTGTCAAAATCCGGCACTTGGGCAGTGACTTGCGGCATCAGACAGTGCGTCGGCATGTCGGCATGATTGCACCCTGTGGCATCAGGTATCATAGGAGCTAGGAATTATGTTGACTAACATTGTGAAAAAGATGTTTGTAAATCAGTGGAAAACTTTTTTTGAGCATCAGACCCCCTGCATAGTGACTCATTCCTTTATCAGAATATGATCCACATTTCAAAAGTCAAGCAGAGCATTAAACCGGACATTAGCAGCTTAGCAGTCTATGGTGCACTTGCTCTATGAACCCCACAATGCTGATGATCCAGGTAATTTCCTGCCATGGAACTGTCAATACATCCACCCCAAACTCCTCCCTCTGCAAACTCTTTGGCTCTATAGCAACATCACAGTATTCCATCCTTTGATTCTGCAGGAGCCCCTCCAAATGAGTTGGTGTGCATAATCTGGATAAACAGTTTTTTACAACAACCTGTGTCTTACCCTGTCTGACATCCTTTGACAATATACCCAGATCTCAGCCATGACTTCGGTGAACACAGTGTTATCAAAACTGAAAGAAATTATGTGCAAAGCCAAGAAGCCAAGAAAAAGAGCATTTGTTTTACACTTTAGTTTACCTTTGTAGTTACCCTTTAACTTTTTGTAGCAGATACAATAGATGCTTGTAAGAGTGCAACATCAAAATCCAATGCAATATGTGAAAAACAGCATGTGGGAGACAGAGCAGCATTTTAAGAAACCCTCGCTCAATGGCTCTCCAGTTCATTCCAAGGCATTATGCCACCGCAGTCTTGTCAACTTATTGACAGCTAATTTAATAAAGTGAGACAATAAAGACCTGGCCAGACACTGCATCAGCCAGGGCCGTCCCTACCTAAATGCATGAATGGCGTCCTCACAAGGACAGAGGTGCTGCCTGTCAAAATGGCCAGAGCACTGTCAAAGTCTGCAAACTTTTTTTCCCTTCTTGGAAAAGCACAGCCTAACAGCAGCCGTCACAGTCTGTCAGGGATGAGACACAGCTCCATTAGCACCTCGGGCTACCTCCAATGCTGAGACAAAAACACCAGCGTCTGGGAGCTTTGGCATCCAAGTGTTTTAGTCTCAGTCATGGACATTAAAAGTGATAGGACTGTGCCTTATAGATAAGTGATATTTGACAGACAGTGTTTTGATGATCAAACCAGAGAAATAAATCTCCCCTGTCTTCATGTTTTTAGGTGCCTTTAGTGGAAAGTCCCTCTCTTACTGTATATGTTTTTATTTGTCTGTATTCTCTAGTGATTTATGTTGTGGACGTTTGTATCAATTTGTGCCCCCTCAAAAATTTTGGCTGTACTACGCCCTTGTCAGTATCTGTTTGTTCTGATGTGTTGGTTCATAGATCCCATACATCATCTTAGTCGCCAGCAACCACAACAGTTTGTTTGTGTGTGTGTGTGTGTGTGTGTGTGTGTGTGTGTGTGTGTGTGTGTGTGTGTGTGTGTGTGTGCGTGTGTGCGCGCACATTCAGCAGATTGGTCTTTTAGTTACACAACATTTCTTGGAGGCAGAACTTTCTGGCTCTGGAGAAAGAAATAATCTCATTGGAGTTCAACCTCAATGGCTGGAACCACAACTTTTTTCAAAGCAACCGTCCAGCATGTCTTCCTGTTTTCTGTTCATCTCCATTTTGGTGCAGGGACCACTGTGGCATCGGCGACTATATTCCCATAACTGCTGTAGCTCTTCTTCAGAGTTGCTTGTTAGGAGGATGGAGTAGCGAGGAAAATCTTGTGCACAAAAAATGTGCAGTAAACATAAAGCTTAGCTCAGGCAGTTCTCTCAGCAGCCCAGCTGCCTCCATCCTTATTTCAGGGCCAAGGGCTCGCACAATGTCAAACTCTGTCAGAAGTGAAATGAGGTCTTTAAAAGATGCAATGACAACCGACACAGTGGGGACATGACCAGTCTATCTTTTATCGAGGTTTCCTGAAAAAGCTGTACAGTTGTACATTGCAAACACTGAGAAAAAAAAAATCCTCTACCATTTGTTCTGCTGGCAGGGAATGTACAAGATGCGGCTGATGATTGAGGCAATGTACGTATGGTATTTCTCTGTCAAGTTTCTGTTCAAGATCCTCTGAACACCACCGTGCTTGCCAGACACGACAGAGGCTCTGTCATAATCTTGACTCACTATCTTGGATGAGCTTCGACCTGCTTTTTCTAATTCACTGATCATGTGTTGTCAACATTTTGGACCCACACAGGCCAGTGGCCAATTACAATAAAATATATATACTATATATATATATATATATATATATATATATATATATATATGCTATTCTTTTTCAGTTGGTCTGAATTCACAAGCAATCATTCTTATTTTCAAATTTCTAATTAAATCTCCTGTTATTTTCACAGACACTTTTTTCCCCCTGAAACACTCAACTTTGGTGTTCTACTCTGACCTGTGCAGAGCTGTCTGTGTCAAGGTCATCTGGTAGTTTAGCTCTTGTCAAAGTGCTAGCCATGCCAGCATCCACAGTAGATATTTTTTTTCACAGCTCTTATGGATATGTTAAAAAAAATCCTAAGTGCTATATCGTAGGCAACTGTACTGGCTTGAGTTTCTTGAAGACGTTTCACCTCCATTCCAAGAGGCTTTTTAGTTCTAACTGACTGGTGGGGAGTTGCAGGCTTTTAATCCCAAGGGGTGTGAACACTTATGTATCACCGAGCACAAAAAAAAAAACATTTAGCAAGAGTGAATTACAGGTAAAGTCAATATAAGCACGCCATTAGATGTGAATTCCTTCAAGGTGGCGCGATGGACGCAATGGATATAATGCGAAGGGTGTGAAATACAAAGCGAACAGTGCGATTTTGCATCATATGCTTATTTGTGAGAGATGAAAAATCTCAACTTCAGCAACCAATTTGCACCATAGCCAAATAGCATTGAGATCCTCCAGGGACATAGGACGCAGAGGACGTACTGGTGGAAGGTCATTCATCAATTAAGCAACTGAACGCACATGACGCAAGTTATTTGCGTGTTTGAAGTGAGCCAATACAAAATATTCTAGCGTTCAAACTTGTGTGAGTAATGCAACACGAAAATTTGTATTGTGTTTGGTGTGTTAGAGAGGTATTGAGGTCACATGTGTGCTCTGAGTTTCAGAGTTGAGAAGGTCACATTACAGTCATTGACCCACCTGGCCATCATGTGTTTCATTAGGGTTAGGTGGGTACAGGTGTGAATAAGTGTTAAGCTGTCTGGGGAGGGATCTTCAGACTGCATTATAGGTGGGTGATAAGTGGTTTCATAGGCGGCCTCCTTTGTTTGACAATGGTCCGTCCATCTCCGACAGTGATGGTTTAAAGAAACTCAAGCAAGTCCAGTTGCCTACCATGTAGCATTTAGGATTACCATGACCTTAATGACTAAGAATCTTCACCAACGTACCAAAAAAAGAAAAAAAAATGTATTTGTCACAACCCATGGTGGGATGACAAAACTGTCTTGCTGGACCCTAACAGACATTTCCTCCCCACAGCCATCCCATTAATGTGGCTAAAATTGGATGGCAAGTTTAGCACAGCTTCTGTTTGGACTTATGAGTGTAATTACACAATTCAATGAATCCTGAAATAGAGAGTAAGACATTTGGAGGTTCCCAGCAAACACTGAGACGAACGACTGTTGTTTGAACATCCAACCAAGATGTCCCGTTATGGTTTTAAAAAAAGTTCCAAAATAAAAGTTTTGCTGACATCTGTGATGTTACCTGCCCTTCAGCTGCAAGTCCTCCAAGCAACATCAAAATACAATGTTAACATGACCAGATAATAAACTAAAATCAACCCACACAGGGCTCGAGCCCCAGACCTCTGGGTGAAAGCTCTGTGCTTGAACTCCTCATCCACCACAACTTGTTGAGTTATGGACTGTCACCCTTTACACCAGTGGTTCCCAGCTGGTGGGTTGCAGTCCAAAAGTGGGTCACAGGCCCATTTTGAATGGACTGCAATGGTGTAAATTATTATAATTATTATTTAAGTACAGTACATTTCCAGCACAGAGCTTTTATTTTGAAGTGCCATTTTCTGTCATAGAGTGAGCCAGAGACAACGAGCTAGCCCAACAACAGGGCCAAATGGCATTTATGATACTGAATGTATTCAACTGTGGAGAAATCTGGACCCCAAGGCTGGACCAGATGGGAACCACTGCTAATATGTTACCTAAAATGTCACCTGAATTTCTGGCAAAAAGCCCTGAAGGCCACTTCTCCCATGTGTGAATGCAGACAGGTTGGATAAAGACTTTTAGCTCACACAAACGCTACATGTAATAACTGTCATGTAAATATACTGTACATACATGGCATAAACATTTTTTTTGTTTTTTGTTTTTTGTTTTTGTTTTTTTCAATTAAAAACTGGGCATCAAATAATACTAGTCTTTGAATGTAGAGTGGACGTCGCAGTGCTGCCACTGATCACAATCATTGCACAACCAAACAAACAGACTGTCAATAAAATTCCATTTCATTCAAAAAAAGCACAAATAAATAAAAATATACTTGCTTTTGCTTTAGTCATAGCAATAATATTATCAGTATTTTCTGGTTTGTAAAAGAGGGTCCAACTGGACCATTACTGGACATGGAAACAACAACATGTTACAGTGTGTTTCAACTGTGCATCAAACAGTTACTAAAGGGTTCCCTGTGTGTCGCTATGAGACACTGAGGGGTGTAACAAAGCATTGTTATTTGATGACCTGGAAATGAGAACAAATTGGCTGTTGACTGGTATTTCAATCAGGAGAGACAAGACTATTTATGTCCATGTGCACAAAAGACGAGAAATGTGAAAAGTCTTTGGTAAACAGACCCCATTGTTGTGTTATTTATTCCAGAAGGGTGGTAAAGACGTAGTAGGGCAAGGAGGGTGCGACAGTTCTGCCTTAAATGACAGCTGTAAGGAGCAGAGAGAAGAGCAAATTTATAGTTTGGTGTTAGCAACATGAATGGCTGAAGGAAACTGTATCAAAGTTTGATTGGCTAACTGGGAGATTGAATGCTCATAATCAGCTGACTGGAGGAAGTGGTGGGACTGGGATAGAGAGACAACAGTGAAGGGATATAGCACAAAGAAAGTCTTCCTGATTGAACTTATGCTGAGCTTCATGACCAGGCTTTAACTTGAAGAACATTTCCTCCTTAACTCCACCTAGCAATTTTCTTTGAAATAGAATTGGTGTTTATCTCTGACAGTGTCCATCATTTCGTAAATTAAGTTTTACAAACGTTCTTTTTAACCTAATTAAAGTTGTAGGCAGTGAAGCAAACTCAGAGCATCTCTGACCTACTTGCCCTTACTCCCACTCCCCCCTCACACACACACACACACACACACACACTGAAACTCACACAGACACACACTTCCCCTGAAGCCACTCTTGTCTGTGCTAGTGAAGGTATGCTGATTTGAGGTATACCACCACCGTCAACCAAATAAGCTGTGAGTGGATTGGACGATCAATAAACTTGTTCTAATGCCTTTCTGAAAAGTACCTGTTTACCACAAGGACGGTCCAAATGAAAAGCTGTCAGTCCACAACCCTGATGGAAGATAAGGCTTAGGTGTGTGTGTTTGTGTGTGTGTTTGGAGAAAGGTTGGGGTGATGCTTCAATTTACAGATTGAATTGTTTGACTGTGCACCATGAACAGGGAGGAGGAGCAGACAGATGCAGTTGTAAGTGATATAATAGCGTATAGCTTATCAGACATAGCTAAGAAATGACTATATAGCATGCATACTATGTTGAGCCACTGACTCTATTGGCCCTGAGGAAAACAAACAGCCCGGTAGAAAGGGCTATGTCTATTTCCTGTCTTCTCCCCTGAGCTGCTTTCAATTTGCTCTGTGGCACCGTACCCACATCAAGGGCCAAGGGCCAGGACCTGCTCATTTACTGGAGTGTGAAATGTCAATATATACTCACAACAAAGGGTATGCCGCTGCACGTCTGGCTCTGCGGGCGCTCTTATTCGAACCAAAGCCCTCACTCTCCGAACGCACAGGTAGTCCTCAAACCCAAAGATTCACATTACAACTACCAAATGTCCACTTTGAAGAATAAAAAGTCGGTGATGCCAGAAAGTCCAGGATCAGGTCTTCACTCATGATTTTGGTTATTCTCTTTGTGGCTCCTCACCCTGTAATCCAGAGAGATAACTACATGATAATATATAGATAGGGTGTGTTAAAAGAAAAGAGAATAGCCTGTAGCAAACTTATTTCCCTTCCTCTGCCAAATGTTAATCTCTTGTAAAAATGAACAATGATTTTACCTCCGGGGTCACATTGTCTGCCTCCTGAGTCACAAAAGGCACCAATTAGCATCACAGGAGCAGACAAAACTAGCTATGATTGCCCCTTTTGAATTCTGTATTGTTAATGTATTGTACTAGAGGTTTTTATGTTATTTTAATGGGGAAAGGTAACGCAGAATCATACAATGTTCAAAGCCGCAAAGGTTATGGGCATTAAGTGAACCGACTCGTGACGGCGAAAATGAAAGTCAAAATAAAGGGCACCACTTGAGAGCTGCTTTTATCTGTACCTAGAGTGAACCATCATCCTGTTTATTCATGCACAAAGAGCCATGTTAAGTTCCCTATATCCCCTTTGATGCCGTCGGGCTGGCAAGGCATAGCTATCCCTCTTTTTATGATTACTGCAGTGGATCTGATTTAGCTGATCTCTTGTGGGATTCTCCTCAAAACCTCTCTGAACTAATAGGTTTGCCATGTTTAATGATGCAGGAAATTTTACTGAATGGAAGTTATTTATCTTTATCAGCGTCCTCAGAAGTGGTCTCTCAGTCAGGAAAGTGTTGTGTTTGTCATAGACTCTGGGTCAAAGTAATACAAAAGCCAGTCACTACTGCAGTGGGATTTCTGCCAAAGCAATAGTATGCATAAATGTTAAATTACAATAAAAACTTAACATGTCATCAGTAAAACATACATGATTTTCAGACAGAAACCTTTCCCTGCAAGCTATAGTGCTATAGTCCACAATGACAGATGAACTAGTGACTTAACCCAGTAATAAAATTTGTTGCCTTTTACCACTTTCTCAATAAGTCATCCAAACCAAATGAAGTTGTTATCACTATATCCTCCTGAGACCCCACCGACCTGACATGAGAACATCACATTTTGGCTTTGCTGCACCACCTTATACTCCATTCTGCTTGACTTAGACCTGTTGTCCTCGCTAGTGGACACTTTTTTGTGCCATCAAATAGTAGCAAAAGCACAATACACTAATACATGTAAAAACAAGATGGCAACCATCTCTGCCAAGTCAGTCTACAGCTGATCTGGACACAAAAATGGGCAAGGTACAAAACCTGATCACATTTTATGATTGAAACTTGTTTAATTATGCTTATTAAAGTTTGTTTGATATGGTATACAAATTAGACCAATTTTAGCAATGGCAAAAAGGTATCAAGATGGCGTTAATTAAGAAATACTAATTTGAGGACAATCAGACTTTATTATCGTCTTGTTTGAAGACAGTAGGACTTAATCATTGAATTATTACAGCATTTCATGAAGGCCAATTAGGTGTGACAGACTGTTTCTAGAGGCAAAAAGGACGCTCCTAGCTTGGTGGATGGAGCAAGGAAAATTCATACAGAGTTACTTAATGAACAAATCCCAGTTCATAAGTCATGTTCAGGCAGTGATATGAACAGTGATGAACAGTTTTAGACTTGAACAGTGACCTCTAACTAATAGAATTACAAAACATCGATGGAATGTTTTTGCACAACAATGTTCAGGCATTGAAATAAACTGTTTTATACCTTATTACACACTTGTGGCTATTAAAAAGTATTTATTCATTTAATTCAAAAACTACTTCCTGTTCAAAGACAACACTTAGCTTTTTATACTTATCAGATCCTACTGATCCCAAATAGCTCAGAGAAATTAAAAATGCATACCAAACAAAAGCATGGGTCTTAGGAGAATATTTAGTAACAGTGTGTAAGATTTAGAGGGATTCAGTAGCATCTAGCAGTGAGGATTGCAGATTGCAACCAGCTGAAACTTCTCCAGGTTAGAATTCCTTCAGTGTTCTTTGTTCAGAAGATCATTACCAACAACTGAATTATCCGCAGAGGTCTCTTCCTCTGCAAAACAAACAGGCCCAGTAATTTAAACTGGTAAAATACTGAATAAATCAGTTTCACGTTACAGATCAGTGTTTCTCCAATATTGTTCAGCCTATCAGAGACAGGCCGCTAACCTAGCACCTGCTAATCTGTGCTTACCCTTTTTTCTCTGATAACTTGAAACCTAGACATTCAGTAGGTTTTTACTGGGAGCTGAACTATCTGCAGAGGTCTCGTCCTTTTTAAAAATAAATGGAGCAGTTTCCTGTTTTCACAAACATCAGTGTTTTTCCACTGCTCTCATCGCCTGAGATGCTGCTAACCACAGTGGCCGCAAAAACGCAAATGGCCCAATCTAGAGCCAGTGTTTGGTTTGTCTGTTCTGGGCTACTATAGAAACATGGCGGTGCAATGTAGCAACCCCTGTAGATGAGGACCCACTCCCTATGTAGAAATAAAAGACAAATTATAAGTTAACAAAAACACCATACAGAAACCATACTTATTAGTATATTCAGTTTCTACTAATGTAATCCCTCAATCCTACGCACTGAACCTTTAACAGTGCAGTACGTTGTATGTAATGTTTAACAAAAACATTTATCCAGTAAGTCCCTTGAGATTAAAATCTGTTTTTCAAGGTAGACCTGGCTAAGATAGCACACCATTACAAGGTTACAAAAATGATAAAATACAGCATGTCAAAAACAGATAAGGGACAATTAAAAACAGAGCATGTTAAAAACAGATATATAATTCAAAGTCCAGTTTAGGAATAGCAATAGTAGACTTTGGTTACACTGTTTTTTATCAGAGCTTTGAACTCTCCCGTTGAGACAAAATTATGGAGCTGGAGTGTGTTCTGAAGGTTATTCCATGACCAGGGTGCAAAATAGGAAAAAAAGCTGGTTATCTAGTAGAGCCCCCTCCTAGTGGAGCGAGAATCAAAACAGCTGTTGGTGAGGGACAGAGGGTTACACTAATATAGAATGAGTTTACCCAGAATGGCTTTGTAAATAAAGATGTACCAATATCTCCTTAGGCGTAATTAGGGCCAAGAGACTAGTTCATAAATTACAGAGTGACGTGTGCATGATGGTGAGTGTGATATTAAATACAAAAAGAACTATGATACACAGTCAAGGCACTGAAGTGTGGGGAAGGAAGTACGCATATAAATAACACTATTGATAACATTAATATAGCTCATGGGTTTCCCATTTTATGTAGTTCTTACCTGATATACTTATGAAAACAGATACTGTTTCATATGTGGTAACACATATCAAACTTTTTTTTATATAGCTCATTCAAAACAAACATTAAATATGGCTTAATAGAGACAATTTCAAACACAAGTACGCAAATTGGCTTCACAATAAATAGCAGAACTGACAGACAAACACTTTCCCCCCATCAATACAACATGCTAACGTTATTAACACAAGTCCATGGCGTTTTACATTGACCTAACGTCTAGCGATCTTTTCCTCTTCTCATATAAAACCAGGGACAACAGCAACATGTAACAAAGGTAACGGCACATAGTTTTGCTCCATTACAACTCACAACATTCACCGACAAAACAACTGTCTTATACTAAACACGTTTTCCAAGCAAATACGGGAACTGCCCATTGGTTCAACAGCCCGTTGGTTCGACATCCCATTGTTCCGACCATATTAAACTCATTGTTCCAAAGTCCGCTCCGAAATCATCATGATGCCCTGTGGTTAAGGTCTGGTTAGGTTTAGGCCCAAAAACCACTTGGTTAGGGTTAGAAAAGAACATGGTGTGGGTTAAAATGAAAAAGAAAGTGACAAACACATAAGCCGTAAGCCTGCTCCGCCTCAAGCCGGTTGCGGCGCACCATACGCCCGCCGTGAGCACCGGCGGACAGTCGGACTAATGGGATGTCAAACCAATGGGCTGTCGGACCAATGACATGGACCCGCAAATACAACATGCTAACGTTATTAGCGCCAGCCAATGACATTTTACATTGTATACATTAGCCTAGCGATGAGTGGAGATTTCCTCTGCTCATATGAAGCCAGGATAAATCCCGAAGTATAAATCACTGAGGGATAAATCACACACATGACTTAAAATGCTATTTTAGTGGAGGCTTTACTGTCTTTCTTTCTTATCTGTGAAATACAAGTAAATACAAGCTTTGTTTCCACTGAGGGAAATGGTGTCAGTATACAGAAACTGACAGGAGGTGGGCGAGTTCAACTTTCTGTCAACAGCGGGGGTGTTTTGAAAATACCCCCATTTTCAAAGATAACTTAGCCTGTCCCCCCGCTGCAGGAAATAATGGATTAATCCTGGAAAGCTATTGATGTAGCACTTTTCTCCTTATGAAAGTAACACGGCGATTATTCAACTAATGAGAATTTGGTCGGACGAGAGCATAGCGACCAAATAATCGACTAGTTGACCAGGAGACTACAGCCCTAGTGGAAAGTCTATGATCACATGTTAATATGTGACAAGGTCAGAGTGAGAATCTGTTGGCTTATCTCTAGTTAAATGACTGGGTAATGGTAAAGAAGTCACATAATATGTATTATCATCCATGTTTTTCTATGTGCATTTTCCAATTAGTGCATTAAAAATCAAAGGCAACGGAAGGGAAATGCCAGAGAATTTGAACAAATAAATATTGTCCCAAAAAAAGGTGGATGTGTTGATATATTGATGAAAACTAAAGTGCTTTTGCTCGATTCTGCTGGTGTCAGGACAGCAACCTATTTGTAAATGTCAGAAAAGCTAAGGAGATGTTAGTGGACTCTAGGAAGAAGCAGTAAAGGAACTACATCACCTTAATATCAGCGGGTCCTCTGGATGGGGTGGACAGTTTTAAGAACCTTGATGTCCATTTCACGGAGGGCCTGACCTGGGTGCTGCATGCTGACTCAGTGGTGAGAAAGGATCGGCAGAGACTGTTTTTGCCCAAGAAACCTGAGGAAATTACAGGTATCTCCTCAAATACCGAGGAATTGCTACTCCTGCACCATTGAGAGCGTCCTGATGGGGAACATCACTGCCTGATACAAAAACAGCACCAAAAAGGACCACAAGGCCCTGCTAAGAGTGGTTTATCTGGCTGAACATACAACAGGCATTGCTCTAACCTGTTTACACCAGGCACTGCAAGAATAAGGCCAGGAAGATCATCAAAGATCCCAACTACCTGAATAACCTTTCTCCCTGATGAGGTAAGAAGGGTAGAAGGAAAGGGAATAAGGTACCGGATATACCAGTCCAGCACTATGAGGCTCAGGAAGAGCTTCTACCCTCAGGACACAGGGATCCTAAATAAAGACACTGCTTAAGACTGCTCTTAAACATGTAGTCATTATTACAGTCTTTTTAAATGCATAATTGAAGGAACCGTTGGGATTACATTAAAGGGTAATTGTACCTAATGATTTCACAAGGCAAATAAATTGATTGATTGATATTTTTGATCAGCTGAGGTTTGCCTGGACCTCTTTTAATTACGTCATCTTGTTGCACACTTTATTTGCAATGGTTTAATGATACCTGACTGGATAATTAGTGCCACCGACTGCTGATCTCACTGCGCCCAAAACTCACATTACAGTAGTTATTTGGAAAGAAACCTGACTAAAGTGATTAACTCAACTCTATTTCAGCCTCTTTCAGCTCAGTGGTTTGGCTTTACAGCCTGGAATTAATATGATTCAGACAGACAGTTAGCGACCACCTGGTGAACATAGTGGAGCATTTCGCCACCAAAATTCCGGATATCTTTGTCAGGAGTTAGTGAGGACCAAAACAGAGTTAAAAGAAAAGATTGATCAAGTTTTGGAAAAGATTTGTTTATCAAAAGGGAAAAATAAAAAAGGTATCGTAATAGAAAGGTGAAGGAATGATTTCTAAAACCAGCAAAAACAAGTTAGTTACATTACTGGTTCCCTCGTGTTTAAGTCAGAGATTTTCACCTTTTGTTCTATGACATAATATATGTCACTAAATACCTCACTTGTGAATTTTGAAGCTTTTGGGTGTCTTTAAAAGGCAGTTGCTGACATGTGGCTAAATGAGACAGCACTTCAAAATAAAAGCTCTGTGCTGGAAATTCACTGTACTTTGAAATAAAATGTTTTTTTTATTTTTTTTATTTTACAAACTTCACATATGTTCACTTGCAGTCCATTCAGAGTGGACCCAAAACCCACTTTTGGACCGCAACCCACCAGTTGGGAGCCACTGATGTAGTTCATTTAAAGCCTAACATTAGCTCTTTATTTGCATTTACACTTCAAAAACCATGAAAATGGTGTTCATTTATGAAGATTTTCTGGATGAACGAAAAGTGTATCATGAACTTTTGTTTGCCACAGAACTTTACCTGCAATAATCAAAAATTAAATGCAAAAAAATCCCATAGGCTTTTAGATGAGGGAACCAGGGTAATGCTAACTTCAGTGTTGACCTGAAAAATGTCATTCCTGCAGCACTCTTTGGGAAAGTGGGTAAGAAAAGAATGGTCTTCTTTTTTTAAAGTCACATAAATGTCACTAACTACAGCTTTTCTCATGGGGATAATATCAGCTTTATTAACAGCTTTGGGGATGCTTCATTTACACAAGAAAACTAGAAATATCTACTCAGCCAATACATTTTCTTTGGTGTTAAAGTTGGAGTAGGCGACATAAACCTTCTGCCTTAAGCAGGATTTAGGGGCTGTACACCTGCCGCATCTTTACCCGCCTGGAAAACGCAAGGTCGGGTGCTGAACGCTATTTTTGCACCTTTTTTGAGCTCGCTTTCAAGAGCAGAGCAGCAGGATGCATCTGAGGTTGCTAAGCAACTTTACCATGCACCATATTATAGTGTATTTACCAGAAACCCTAAGTGCAGAGCTGATCTTCTTCCAGGCGCTGTTTATAAGCGTGTGGGCCTATTGTCCGTGGGACAGATGTAAAGCTCTGGCAGCTCTGCGCTAGAATGATCAACTTTTCCATATTTACCACAGACAGATTTTCACGAAAGAAAGGAAAGACATCTGTCTGCTGTGATTGGCTGGTCCTCCTCACATGACATGCAGTGCACTCTGCTGCGTTCCAAAAGTTAAACTCAGTTTATCTCGGGGTGCAGCCGTCGTGCCTTGAAAAATAGCCGCTTGGGAATGTGTGTGCACAACGACAGCGTCGCTCTGGCATTTGAGCACACCTGCTACATGTCTACATTGAAAACAATGAATTTGAGGGCGCCAAAAAAATGCTGCATGTGTAAAGCCTCTTATACTTCTGTATTGAATCGACACTGTTGCCTGTGTGCACCTCCCCAGAAATGTAGGCTTCTGCTAATAATGCATGTTGTATTTATTTGGAAAACGTGATAAGTGCAAAACAGATTTTTTTGTGGGTGAACCCTGTGAGCTGTAACAGAGTTGAATTTTGTAACATAACCTTTGTTAAATGTTGCTGTTGTCCCTGGCTTAATATTAGTAGGGAAAATGTCTGCTAGCTGTTAGGCTAATTTCTACAATGTAAAATGCCATAGGCTCATGGTAATAACGTTAGCATGTTGTATTTGTGGAGAAAATGTGTCCAGCCAAAGACAAGTGCTTCGTCTGTGAATCCTGCAAGTAATAGTTAAGATCAATTTCCCTTTTAAGTTTCTTTAGAAAATTTCTGAAACAAGTTGAGATGCTTTTTATTAAATACAAGTCTGCGGTGGCATTTTCTCTTTGTGTCTAAGAAAATATATCTGTATGAAGACTAAATACAGTTAAATGTGAAGGTTTTGGCACTGAAGGAACCAAAGGCATTGAAAATCTGGGGGAAAATGCTGCAAGATAGACCACACAATAAGATGAGGGATTCAAATTCTAACGGTTATTCATTCTGTCAGACCACAGTGTTATGAATAGCCAGATCATACCGAATAACCTTTCCTATGAAGCCCCAAAAAACATTGCCTTCAAGCTGCATGAATACCAATATTTATGTTCAGAAAGTTATGTGGTAGGTTCATATCAGACTATGTTCCAAGTTTTGGATCTGAACTTCGAACTTTATTTTGATGCCAGCAGTGAACACCCTCCAGCATGAGGGTGTTTTGGATTACCTTCAAGAGAAACTGTCAGAAAGACACAACTGTAGCATGCACTGGGAATATCTTCTGTTCACCACTATCTTCAACTTAACACCAGTGGTGAGCACAGAGATGTAGGCCAGGGGGAGTAATTATCTGTTTGTCTTCCCCGTTTTGTTTTCTCTCACCACCAAACACAGCAGCTACTCCGTTAGCACGTAGCTATTGATATTAGCATCAGAGTAACATTAGCTCTGATCCAGGAATGCTAAAGCCCTGAAACAGAGTATTGAGTTAATGTGAGGCTGTCTACATGAATTTGTACAGAGACTCTCCTCACAGTATGGGAAACCAACACAGCAGCCAGCAGCATGAGGAGAGTCTCTGTATCCACAGCAAGGCGCATTAGCATGACTCCTGTGACCTAAGAGCTCCATTAGCAGCTGACACAACCCAGTCACATCACTATGTGTAATAACTATGTTATTCCTCAGCACAAAATGTCTTTGTTTTGGTCTATTCTTTTCTGATGGTCTTGTCCACGTCATTTGACTGCCAAATGTCTTTCTGGAGGAACAAACAAAAAAAAGACAACTTAAGTTTTATTGTTAGCTAAAAATGCAATATTTTAAGAAACAGTTGGCATTTGAATTTGTTTTGATAACATTCAAAGTAAGAAATGTTCATTTCCTTTTCATAATCTTTGTCTAGTGTCTACGATCTTTAGTTTGTTAGTTATTACAAAGATTATTTCAGGTCTCGGCAGAAAATTGTTGAATGCAGTGTTTTCTATCATTGCAATGTTGGTTTATATGTTGAACCCATGTAGCTTATTGCATATTGTTCGAATTAATGTCTGTGCATTGTGTCACAAGATTTCTCAACACAAAAACACAAGAGTGTCCTTGATAACTCAACAATACTGTACTGGGTTACTATAAAAGTCATCAATTTGAATTATATCTCCTCATGTCTTAGAAATCTTTTTTTTTTTTTTTTTTTTTTTGTCAGTTTTGGATAGCGGAAGGCTGCAATACCCATAATTGCCAGTCACCGTTTCTCTGGAGACGGAAACCAGTCTTAAGGTCTTTGCACACTGAGTCCATTTTTGTTTTCTGGGGTTTTTTTTTTTTGGATGTGGTTTTTAAATTTCTCATCCGAAAAAAAACTGTAACGCACTAAAACCTGGCACGCTGAGTCCAATGCATATTTTGATCTATGCTATGTGAAAATTGTCTTGCATTCGGCACCACAGTCTCTCTCTGTCTGTGTGCAGTCCACGTCCTTCTCCTCTTCATCATCATCCACCTGAATATTTCTGTCCGACCTGTTGAGTAATCTGAGTTACAAAAAGATACTGTGCGACTTAAATGACTGACTAAAGTTTCAAAGTCAGTGTGCAAATATGACTGACAGTCATATTTGATGAAGTCACCCTGGTTAGCAATTTAGCCCAGCACACAAGAACAGAAACGGAAATGAGGAAAGTAAACAAAGAACTTAGTTGAAGGGGGGTGAAACCAAACTTGTTACATAAGGTAAAAGTTTTGTTTTGTTACGCTATTGAGCTCTTACGCAGCAATGTTTTGTGATGGTTTGTGTTTTTGTTCACTGACGCACAGTAAATATGCTCTGTTCTTCAACATTGCCTTCATCGCTCTTAGTTCTCTGAAGTTGGTTTGGTGTGTCTGGGCCTTAAAAATCACTTCACTGAACAATCCTGTTTTCATAGTAAGGGTAGGGAATTACAGAACCCTGATTTACCCAACTTGATTCATTCTGGAGGAAGTTGATTTGTGTAAATGGGTTTCTAATTGTCTTTCTAAATATACGCAATATGCAGGACAAAGACTTCAGACAGGGAGAGTTTTTCTGTGATTGAAGCAGAGCCTCAGGATTAAAAGCGACACAATTACACACAGTGACGCACTCTTGTATTCAAAATAACTGACTTCATAAATGAGTGTTATCTATGAGGGGGAATTGGGAGGTGCAAAACTGGGGAGGCACGCCAAATAATTTTTTAAGCACAAAGGGAAAGGGGCATTTGTTTTTTTGTTTTTTTATTGATTTTGGCTTAGGGGAGGGACACACAACATTAAATGGTTGTATTTTGTATTTATCTTAAATACCTCTGAACCCTCAAATCCACCAGTGGGTTTAAAAGATATGTTTTCTTTTTTAATTGAACAAAATTTAACTGACACCATTTGTCACAGCCAGAAACTGTAAAAACAGACACTGTCATCAAAGTTTTAAAGTTCTTAGGGTCATTCAACACATCATGTGCAAAGAACACGAAAAACAAACTTTTAAAAAGTCACACCCCAGCCATGAACTGCCCGACTACAGCTGAATGTGAAACTCTCTAACACTTTATAAGTCAGTTCCCACCTCTGAATGTCAACAATTTGTAAAATTCTGACACGTTGAAGCTGTAAGGAAAAAAATGTGCTTCTGACCTCTCACAGTGCTGTCAGTCCAAATGCTCCAAAAACAAAACCAAAGCAGAAATCGGAGGAATCAGTTGTATCATTAATCAGGTTACTACACTGTATAATAAGGCAATGTCTGATTATCTGTGTAACATAATGTCTCTGACCTGGTTCATTGTGTGCATGTAAACATACGTATGTAGTGAATGTTTTGTATATTGATTCCTTTGTTGTTTGTCATTTACACCGAGGGCAAAGTAAGCAACAGATTAGTTGTGTCTATGACTGTGCGTGGACTTCTTTTCATTTTGTCTCCTTTGTAAATATCACACCAGTGTCTTTGTCAGACAGTATTTAAAAGTGAAGTCAATTTGCCAATCATACGGTCCATTGCAACTCAACTGCTGGATACTGAGCAGGAGCTGACTGTTAGTATAACATTTAAATCATTCAGTATCTTGCTTCTTAATGCAGTGCTGCCCTGTATGAGCAAGAATTGGCCCTATCTCCCCTAAAGAGCGTTTAAAGTATGTTTGACCACACAGCTTCATTCAGCCATCTCCTTTGTCACACATCTCTCTTACATGTATAGGATGTGGTGTGTACATCCATATTGTTCAGTTCTTCATGTTTTTTCTTTCAGAGTGTGAAGAAATGTGAAAAGCATGTTACACGCCAGGGAAAACTTCTCCCGCTGGGTCGCCCTCACACTTGCCTTATAACACGTTGTTGGAGAGGTGCTGTTGTCACGCTTGACAAGAGCGCATACACTGAACCAATGAATTCCTCCCGCTACAGCTGCACACGAAACAACCCACTTACTGCCTGTCGACATCATGCTCCGGATGAAATTGTATTCTTAGACGTTTATCTGTTACACGGAGAGACACGATGAGTTGTGGCTAAATATTCATTGTTCCTCCTTCAAAATGCACGTCTGACACCAAATGAAACCTAGATACGCCATGAAGTTCTCATTTGTCACGCAAAAGATGTCATCTGTTGGCGGGAGCCGAGTCTACAAGAGAAGACAGCTGTGTGATTAAAATTCTCACACGCTCTCGCAGTCTAAAATACTTTGGGGCAGACGGCTTATTATGGCATTCCCTTTCATGTCTTTGGAATAAACTTATCACAGTAATACTCTCCCCCAGATCTCACATTGATTCACATCCCCGTCGGCATGTCAGGAAACTTCAGATGGAGATGAAACGAGAGGGGGAATAAATAGTCTTTCAGATATGCAAGTCTCTCTAATCAGCTGTGAGACAAACAGTGAGGGTTCAAAGAAAGGTCATCTATCAGCACAGCTGTTGTAGAGTCATCTAGACCAGTGGTTACCAACCTTTTTCTCAGACGTACCCCTGCAGACCTGTCACACAGTGTTACCCTTTACAGAGGCCACCAGTCATGATACAAATGGGCCTATTTGAACTGATTTTAAACTGGATGTTATTTAACACTATTAAATGCTGTGAAAGTGGATACTGTTACCCTACATAAATGAATCATGTTTTCATGGAGTGGCTAGTCTATCTATTTCAACTGTTAATTCATTACTTTAGCTAACTGTAAACTGTCTATAAGGCTATGTAGGGGAGGTCAAACTCATTTTGGTTCATGAGCCACAACCACCCAATTTGATCTAAAGTGGGCCGGACCAGTAAAACCACTGTATAATAACGTCTAGACGACAACACCTCCAAATGGTTCCCTTTATTTTGGTGTAAAGAAGTGCAAGTACATTCTGAAAATGTCCATCTATTTACTTAAGAGATGATGAACAGCCTGAGATGTCTTTTGAAGAATAAGTGCAATTTCAACAATATCTCTTTGATTTTCCACATTCAGTCTCCAACCCACTGTCATTACATGAGCATTTTTCTATACATTTCCACTGGCATCACCACACCACACTCAAGTGGAAACTACAGAAGAAGCAGGTAAAGATATTCCCTGTCTTACAAACCATTTATAAATCAAATGTTTTGGCCACGTCAGAAATCTTTTGAACCGAAGCTGCTAATTGTCAATATTTTGCATGATGTTCAGGATAGGATAACTAGTCATTGTTTTTCAGAAAACTGTATTTTGGTCAAGGTGAAAAGCCTACAGTATGAAGCAGCATTTCAGCTACTCACTGTTTAACTTTCTCCAAAAGATTTACAACCCTTAGGGGCCATACACATGACACGTCATTAGCCGCCTGCAAAACACGAGGTCAGGTTTGTTTGTTTTTTTACAATTATTTGACCTTGGTTGGGAATAGAGGTGGAGCCAGACGTTGTGAACAACTGGGGCCGTAGCCCAAACATAGGGGGATATGTTTCCCATTAATGGCAGCTATATACACCATTTTTCAAGTATTCTGAGATAATAAGGGGACTAAAAAATCTGTACATCATTTGTAAAAAACATGATAATAGCCAAGGGAAAAATCATCCTGTGAAGACTACATTCTGTTTTATATCTAATTGATTTTAACTTTCTTCATCATTCTGAAACCTAAACACAACACATGTTGTGTTTGATGTATTTTCACTCCTGCCACCTAAAAAGAGGCAGATATTGGGTGCGGTTACATGATGGCTTCTCATTCAGAATGAAATAAATCTGAATGAAATCATTTGGAATTAGTCTTTCCAGGTAGTTTACATGGGAAATATTCATTCCGAATGAGGGTTTACACGGGAGATCAGTTTAATCGCCTTTTAACTGATTTTATTCGGGTCCATGCAAGGTTTGGGGAAGGTTTCTGATTGGACAGGGAGCCGGGCAGATGTTACATGTTTACATTTACTGGAATAAAATACTGTAGTCCTCGTTCCGGATAACAAGATGCTTGACAACGCCGTTCTTAGTGCCTTTTTTTGGGCTTGTTTTGCTTATATTTTTGAAGCAGCAGTACGACAACAATCTTGTTCTGCTAATGCTTCGTCTGGGAGGTAGAAGATCGAAGAAGGGAGATAGATGACCGTGCTTTGACAAATGGGAACCGGTGAGTGCAACGAGTCCAACTGCTCTATCTCAGCCTGTTGCTATGCGCGCTAAATATGTCATCGCACCAGAAGGGCAAGGAAACAAGCAAGCGCAGAGAGAACGGAATGAACTTAAAGAGTAATGAGTGTATACAAGTGCAAGAAATTCTTTCGTTCGGAATTAGAAACAGAATATTCCAGCCCGTTACATCAAATTGAATTTTCAGTCACATTGGCCATTTTCATTCCGAATAAGATGTTTACAAGATCACTTTTAATAGGAATGAACTTTCATTCCGAATGAAAAGGGAATTAAACTGTCCATGTAAACACACTCACTGTCTGATGTTACTATTTTTAAGCTACACAAGTGGGGAAGGAATTTGGCATAAACAGCATTACTAAATGCGAAGTAACAGAGCTTTTGCTCCACTGATTTGTTCATCCAGTCTGAGAGATAAAGAGGAATTGATACAAAGTGGAGGGTATGAAGGAAGGTTGAAGGAAACTTTAAAAAAATTTGGGGCTTTTGAGAAAATATTTGGGGCAGGAGCCCCAGAGGCTACCTCAGCCCCACCCCCAACTCAGCCACTTATTGGGAATCACTGATCTAAACTGTGTTTGTGCTGCTTCTTAGCAGGAAAGGAGTTCATAGGGTAGCTTATGATTGTTCCACTCTATATGGAAAATCCCAGACAAGCTCCCCTAAACCCTCAAAGGAGTGTGTGCCCATGATGGGAAGTGACAGGTGAAGGATGATAAAAAGAATTCATCCATCACCACCTTGAAAAAGTGCATTTGAATAGCTGGTGTCCATTTACTTGTCAGCATGTGGTTGGTTTCATGGAAAGAGCGTGCTTTCTGTGAAGTCAAGTCCTGCACATAAGACGCTGTGCAGTAACCTCATGCTTTGATCTCTTTACCTGCTGTGTATATTTGATCTCATCCTCACTTTGTTAAAGTCTGACTGCTGTCTGGCTCACAACGTGGCAAACAATGGCCTCATGCTGAAATGAACATGGAGGATGATTGACATGGAAAACAAGATTTCCACACATTTTCAGGGTTTTCTATTCAGGCAGTGGAATCTCATAAAGATTTCTAGCGTTGCGGTGATCTCTTGTGGGGTGTCCTGCACCTCTGACAGTTCCTGTTCTGCTACATCAAGGCCTGCCGTCGCCAATTCCCTGCTATGCAGTTGCGGCTATGTTAATTCCAGGTGAGAAACAGCATGCTTCCCATTAATCCTCACAATGGGACCCACAGTGGTCCTCTAGTCGGCCCCCTGATCAGCTCCTGATGCTGCATCAAGTCACCTCCACAGGCACAGCAATGCTCTGGTTACCTTCGCACAGGGAATTAACAGGAACACACATGTCAGTGGAAAATGGGCCCAATTAGTCAGTTGAACCACCTCCAAAATGTGAAAGGAAAGGTCTCTGTTAGTAGAGCAACATAGTGAATACATGTACTGCAAAAAAGTACAACATTTGTATCAAAGACAGCTCCCCAGCCTTACTTTCTTGGGCTATTTCTCAGTACTATACCTGCCTATCAGTATAATTACCACTGGGGTCAGTGTACACCCACCGGCCCTCAGCAGTAATAAATGTTACATTCCAGGCATGTTGGAATGTAGGAAACTCCCACTTGATTGAAAGGAAATGCAATGGAACAGTTCCCTGGAAAGATTTCCCAACTCTTGGCTTCCTGAGATGCAGTAATGTGGTGTCAGGTCAACACTGCAGCTTACAGTGTGCATGACATGACACAGCGTTACATCGAACATATCTATAATCCTGAAAATACAATTACGTACAACATTCAAAACTTCTTAAGGTTGTAAGTTTGGTTTCCTGCATTTCTTACATTTATATTCATCAAGCACATAACACATGAGGGTTTTTAGAAGAACGTTATAAGCAGACATTGTAAACCAGACTAAAGATTTGTTTATCCAGGAAAAGACTGGCAAGGGTTTATCTTAACCCTGAGTATTGTCTACAGATACTTTTCTGGCTGCATATAACCCAAACAAATTTTAAGGGCCATGACACACCAAGCCGACGGTCAGCCATAGGTCAATGTTGGGCCGTCTGTGAGCGTCTGTTGCCCTAGTTTTTGCTGTGTGTCTCACACAGTTGGCACTAGTTGGCCCTTGTTGGCTGTTTTTCAGCCAATTCAGCATGTTGAATCGGCAGCAGAGCCAATTGGTAAGACGAATCACTGTGATTGGTCAGTCAGCTTATACTAAACAGTGCACAAGAAGAGAAATGGTAGTGAGGAAAGCAAGCAAACAACTAAAGTCAAGAGGGCACACAGAAGGCTCTATTTTATCTGATCATTCCAAAATACATCTATTTTCAAAATGACAAGGCCATCTAGAATGAAGCAACTGAAGACCAACAAGTGGTGAGTAAAAGTAGTGTGAAAATAACAGGTAAACGCTGCTTTATTTCATGATTGATTCAGACCAACAGCTTGCATATTTTTTTTTATTATTATTTTTTTTATCATCATTCTTATCTATGTATTTAAATACAAATACAATTTTTTTCCAACATCTGTTTATTGTTTGTAATGTATACATATGATCATAAATAGACTTGGTAACATTGACTCCAGCTGCTGTCAGTGGTTAAGGTGAAGTAAGATAAGCTACCTGAACAAACAAACTGCCAACCACCAAATTCTAATCAGCTATTTTTTTGAGTCCAAGTGGACGTTTGTGCCAAATTTGAGGAAATTTCTTGAAGGCCTTCTTGAGACATCATGTCCCCAAGAATGAGGTCACAGTGACCTTGATCTTCCACATCCAAAATTTATTAGTTCATCCTTGAGTCCAGGTGCACGTTTGTGACAAATTTGAAAAAGGTCCCTAAGGTGTTCTTGAGATTTTGCGTTCACAAGAATAAGACAGACAAGGTCACGGTGACCTTGACCTTTAACTACCAAAATCTAATCAGTTCATTGTTGAGTGGATATTTCAATCAGAAAGACTTTATGCTATATTCATTCACAATTCTCTCTATCCCACTCCAACCGCTTCCTCCAATCAGCTGACTATGGGCGTTCCCTCTCCTAGTTAGCCAGTCAAACTTTGACACATTCTCCTTCAGACATTCTTGTTGCCGCTGCCAAACTTTAACTCTGTTTTCCTGTCTGCCCCTGTCAGCTGTCATTTTAGGTGCAATCGTCACGCCCTCCTCCACCCCATTCACCTCCAGTCACCTTATCCACAGCCTAGGACAAGCTCATCAAAAGCCCACTGCTCCCCACATCTAGATCCTCAGCTCCCTCTTCATCTCATCTCATCACCACCACCAGCGTCTAGACTCCACAGGGGGCATTCATTAATCTACTTTTCACATTTCTCATACTTATATGCACATGCAAATAAATAGTTTTTCTCTCAAAACAAGTCTCTCCCAATTGAAATGAAGACATAGCCTGAGTCAGGTATGATTGAGTTGTATTTTCATAGGTAAGAAAGCAGAGGCCCCCATATTTTAGAAAACCTATTAGAGTAGCCTCTAATTGCACATCTCATTTTTCAAATTTAATATAGTGACAGACGCTCACACAGGAGTAGAAGATTTCCAATTAAGTGCTATGGAGCGCCTAGCTTAAAGAGTGAGAAATGCAATCGCAAGTCGGGCGCTGTAGTGTTGGAGCAGTAGCGCCAAATGTTGCTGTGAATTTATCTGGCCTGAACTGTACCCCATTAATGTCTGAGGATGTGCTAAAAAATATCTTTCCAATCATTTTCCAGACTTGGACATGACCAAAACATGAGAAACAGGCCAAAGATTGCCAAATTCAAATATAACTTTAAATGTAATTTTTGAGGAATAGGATTCAGTACTTCTGGAGCTTGCCCCATAAGGAGCTGCTTTGATTTTGACCATTCTTTTTTAAACTCACCTCCTGCATCTTCACCAACTTTATGGACAATAAATAAAAAAACACGGATTAATAAATTGCTAGATTTCACTGAGCTGTTATATGGAGAATGAAGTGTTATAGAATGTGTAATTTAGTCTCACAGACCCTTTATGTTTCATTTGTGGGATTTGTGAATTGGACCACTGTAATGCACGGAGGTTATAATTATCGCCCACCAGCTGTGAATATTCAACCTCTGATTTTTAAATTGAATGCAAAATAAAATTAATACCCACCTCCACATGACTACCAGCTATGGTAAGCCTATATTAGATGTTACACACAGCGGTCACTGCTCATGTTAAAGCGGAGCACCATCTGTGTTTGAACAAGCATGATAATTTATAAGCTCAAATGTCCTCCTTTTGATAAGTACAGCAGCTGTGTTAAATAGTATTTCTCTTCTTCACCTCCTAAGCAGGCCAGCCGGAGGCAAATCAATATTTATAGTGTATGCACTCAGGTAAAAATAAGGTGATGTGCTGTTCAATGCTTCCTGAAATGTATTTGTTATTGTCAAATTTGGGGCTGAGGGCCAGTTTTGTCAGAAAAGCAATATTTACCTGCAAAGAAATCATTGTTTTCTATAATAGTCATTAATTTTAAGGGTTAGGTTAAAGTTTTAGACACGTTTGTCTTTGCGATATTATTAATTCGCAGCTCTGGGCGAAGTCATGTCTCCAAAATCAATACAGCACACACAGGTTACAATTAGGTGGAAATTAAGCAGCGCCAAAGGCTTGTTCACCCTGTAAATAATCAAGGGACAAATCCTGATACCGCCTGGAAACCAAACAGGAGTAAAACACCCAAGTCTGGCGCAATTCGAGGATCAATCAAAAGGCTTTTATGGAAATGGTTGGAAAAAGGGAAAGATTCTGAAATCGAGCTGTGATGAATACGCTGGTGGAGGAGAGTGTGCAGAAATCAATAGCAGATGATTCATTTCTGGCGGCGTAATGGTAGCAAGCTGAGTCCCCCAAGAAGTCTGAGCCATTTCCAACACTGCGTGTGTGTGTGTGTGTGTGTGTGTGTGTGTGTGTGTGTGTGTGTGTGTCCTTGTATGGGTAGATGGGTGTGTGTATGGGGAGGTCTGTGTGTGCCTCTCTTTTTGTGTGTTTGGATTTGGGCATTTCTGCATGTGAGTAACCCCCAACAATATCAAGAAAAAGGCGCCTGTACACTGAATAGATGCTCCCAACAAAAGATTTATTGAGCGCGATTATGGCATAACATCTTGTAACATCTGGGGTGTTTAACCCAGGTTGAGCCCAACCATCAGTTACTTCAATATTGTAAAAATGTACAACATTTATGACACAAAACTCAAGACATACATATAAATCAATAGAGTGCAATCAAATACTCCCATAAAGTAAACAACAACAAGCCCTGAAAGCAATGAGAAATACATTTTTGGAACACAAGTTAACAATAACATGGAAAAAAGCTGTGGACTGCAGTCATAACTTGGACTTGTGTCAGAGTTAAAGCTACTCTTAACTTTCTTGCATTTCACACAGCACTTTGAACATCCACAACTCTGCCTCCCTCCAAAGTCCCATCCCCCTCTTTCTGCAACTCCACCTCCCTCCAAAGGCCTACTCCCCCCTCCTCCATTACGTCCTCATTATGTCTATGATAGATGTAGGCATCGGCAAGGTAACGTTAGATACACGGAAGAGGAGAGCGAGTGTCAAATGCAATCCCGGTGTTTTAAAACTCAACTGGAGTCAGTGATGACTGATGAGTTTAAGAATAAGGTTACAGTGCTAACGTTAGATAGAAGCATTAACGTTATTAGTAAGTGGAAATGCTCAAGGAAGATCACGTTAATGTTTCAAAGGCTATGCTACAGTAGGCTAACATTAGCCATTAGTAACTGGATGCTGTGTTGTCATATATAACGTTACATGTTATATTAGAAACAAACTAAACATAACGTTACCTGTCCTGCACAGCCAAACGCAACCCCTGAGTTTTGAAAACGTATCCAGGTCAGTGACGACTGATGAGTTTTATAATATAACGTAAACGCTAACGTTAGATAGTACTGGTGAGTGGCAACAAACAAGGAAGATAATACTGAGGCTCAGGCAACGTTAGGCTATAGTAGGCTAATCGTTAGCAACTGGATGCTGTGTTGTCATATATAACATTATAGCCTATGTTACATTAGAGCGATTTATTAGCATTTTAACCTAAACAAAGAAAAGCGTAAAATTTCCAGAAAGTTAAGCGTTGCGAATCTGATAATTTTAGATTTGACTTGACAAAATCAAAAACTTGCACTTTGACTTCAACACCAGTGACTTGTGACTTCTTTTGGACTTAAGCCTTTTGATTTCGAATGACTTGATACCTTCCCCAGGGTCAATCTAGAAAATTATGTTACATAAAAGTATGCGTTAAATCAACTTTTGATTTTCTTAACAACAGAATCAGTCCAAGGTAAGCAGACTACAAGTTTGTGTCTTTCACTGGTTTAAATGGCCAACTTTTCAGCAGATTTTTTTATCAATCAATCAATCAATCAATTTTATTTATAAAGCCCAATATCACAAATCACAATTTGCCTCACAGGGCTTTACAGCATACGACATCCCTCTGTCCTTATGACCCTCACAGCGGATAAGGAAAAACTCCCCAAAAAAAACCCTTTAATGGGGAAAAAAAACGGTAGAAACCTCAGGAAGAGCAACTGAGGAGGGATCCCTCTTCCAGGACGGACAGACGTGCAATAGATGTCATACAGAACAGATCAGCATAATAAATTGACAGTAATCCATATGACACAATGAGACAGACAGAGAGAGAGAGAGAGAGAGAGAGAGAGAGATGCAGGTAATGACAGTAGCTTACAACAACATTATTGAAAGTAATAATATTATAGTTATAGTTCTGGCTACTGCGGTACAATATGTTGAAAGTATGTATTAATATCTGGCAGTATACAAGTGTGACAATAGTCATATGTGTATAATAACAGTAGAAGTATGACTAATGACTAATGATGGCAGCAGCAGCAGGAGGCATCTGGCGGGACCACGGCAGCAGCACAACGACACATGTCACGCTGTCCAGGCACTGCTGCGGTATGAGTTAATCTGAGAGACAGTGGAGCACAAAGGCTCCGGAGAAGAAGCCGAGTTAGTGACATCCAGAATGGCCAGGTTAGCTAGATGCAGTAATAGGATACGAGAGAGAGAAGGAGAGAAGGTGCCCGGTGTATTATAGGGGGGTCCTCCGGCAGACTAGGCCTAAGTCAGCCTAACTAAGGGCTGGTACAGGACAAGCCTGAGCCAGCCCTAACTATAAGCTTTATCAAAGAGGAAAGTCTTAAGTCTAGTCTTAAATGTGGAGACGGTGTCTGCCTCCCGGACCGCAACAGGAAGATGATTCCACAAGAGAGGAGCCTGATAGCTAAAGGCTCTGGCTCCTGATCTACTTTTGGAGACTTTAGGGACCACGAGTAACCCTGCGTTCTCAGAGCGCAGAGTTCTGGTGGGATAATATGGCACTGTGAGCTCTCTAAGATATGACGGAGCTTGACCATTTAGAGCTTTATAAGTTAACAGTAGGATTTTAAATTCAATTCTGGATTTTACAGGGAGCCAGTGCAGAGAAGCTAAAACAGGAGAGATATGATCGCGTTTCTTAGTTCCTGTTAGTACACGTGCTGCTGCATTCTGAATTAGCTGGAGAGTTTTTAAGGACTTACTAGAGCTACCTGATAATAGAGAGTTACAGTAATCCAGCCTTGAGGTAACAAAAGCGTGGACCAATTTTTCTGCATCTTTTCGGGTCAGGATAGGCCTAATTTTCACAATATTACGCAGATGAAAAAATGCAGTCCGTGAGGTTTGTTTTAAATGAGAATTAAAAGACAAATCTTGATCAAATATTACTCCAAGGTTTCTTACGGTAGTGCTAGAGGCCAGAGCAAGGCCATCTAGAGAAACTATGTCATCAGATAAAGAGTCTCTGAGTTGTTTGGGGCCAAGAACAATAACTTCAGTTTTGTCTGAATTTAACATCAGGAAATTGGTGCTCATCCAGGTTTTTATGTCTTTAAGGCAGTTATGGAGTTTAGTTAATTGATTGCTTTCTTCTGGCTTATCACTTGTAGCAAATTAACCTTTAAGGGATACTTCACCCACGAAATGATCATTTGTATATGACTTACTCACCTCGTGTTACACTGATTTCTTGAAGAAAAAGTTTTTTTCCATATGCCTCCACAGTGAACGAAGAGTCCAAAATCAGCTACACGTTCTCAATCTGACCTTGTCACATATCGACGTTTGGTCATGGACTTTCCATATCGACATATGAGGTGCAATGTACCCTGGGTGCGTTGGTTGACATTCTGGAACACTGTGTCAACTTCAGCCTGTTACACGAATTGATGTTTATTTTCCTTCAGCAACAAACGCACGTGGTTGGGTTGAGGCAACGAAAGCACTAGGTTTAGTACAGGGTTTAGCTTTACAATCACAGGGGAAGCGAACACCAGCATTCCGTGTGAAAGTCGGTGGTTGTTGGACCCATCCACCACCTATCCCACCCACCCTACTCGGACTCAAGCACCGTTAACTTTGTTGTGATGTCCCGCCTTGTGTCCCCCTGAAGCTGCCTGGCAACAATGTTTTTGGATTCTTCATTCACCATGAAGACATGTGAGAAAACCAAATTTTCTTCACCCAATTCAATGTATGACACAGTGAGTAATCAACATGCAAAAAGTAATTTTGTGGGGTGAAGTTTAGCTTTAATGGTGTAAATTACCTGCAAATGCCCTGTTGTCTGGTGACTGTGCTCACTCTGACCACCCTGGATGTGCATACACTACCTTGTGGCTGAGTGAGCCTGTTCTGTTAAAATCACCTGTCCCTCAGAAAACCCACGTTCCAGAAGGTGACACATCCCAAAAACACCACTGCTGCCAGAAAACCCTCACCTTTTCAACTTGCTTTTATTGAATCGATAAGTTCAAAAGGTAGAGATGTGTATTGTAAAGGTTTACAAATGTGCCTTTTGTAGGGAAACTGCTGCATCACAGCTGAGGCAAGTGTTGAGAGATAATCTTTAGGTCAGGCCACAGACCATAGAGCTTCACAGGGCCAAAGACAAATAGAGAGAAGAATAGTAGATCTGTTCATCCTGCAGAGATTCATTGCTGCTGCCATGCCATAATTATCTCCACTCTGGGGCTTGTCGGCCAACCATTCTGCAAAGCACTCATTATACACTGTATGTCGTGGACGCGCTTTGTCTCTGTCGTTTCCCTCTCACCCCTTCCTGCTCTCTGTTCCTGTCTCTCTCCCCCTCTCACTCCTCCTCCCCTTCTTCCTTCCAGTCTGCTCCATCTCTGCAGGCGTGTGCGAATGTCGGATGTGTTGTCACTTCTCACCTGGTGGGCCCGAGCTGCGTAATTGAACGGCTCTGCTTCCCGACTTCATTTCTATCAAAGTGAAATGAGGCCGGCCTCGCAGGATATCTTCAAAAAACGAGACGGGGGGGATTGTGACGGCTCGCCACAGTAAGGGTGTTGAGCACTGGTGAAAATTTCAGGTGTCTTTAACCTCCTCAGGGTGTTAGTGTGAACTTGTTCTCTTTTTCGAGAATCACTGTGAAACAAGTAAATAGTTTGGCCTTTATTTATGTAAACTGCAGAGAGGAGCTGGAGCCTGCAGCACCAGCTGTTCCTACATTTAGACTCAGCCTGGTTATAACATTAAGCAGAGATTTATGCATCATTAAAACAGATTACACGACGCAAGTTTTATTACACAGAAGGTAGATATGAGTAAATGTTTCAACCTAGTAACTGCCAGTAGGAACTGTTAGTAGCTGACTAAATGCCTAATAAGGTTAGTGTTGGCTTGCTAATGGTAATGGGATATGGTGGTTGATGCATCTGACCTGATATTTGATCTAAATTCTAAATCTAAATGATTAAAAAAATGATTTTAAACTAGATCTCACAGAAATGACAACTCAAATTACAAAACACGTCAAAATGATTTGGTTATATGACCCAGTGATCAGGCGTACATAAATGGATATTTCCCAGCAGCTAACAGTGCACAAGCAGTGCTAACAACAGTACTAACAGAGCTAATGTTGTATACCTGGGAACTGGAGTGTGGGCACCAGGGGGAACTGTTAGTAGCTAATTGAACTAACTAAGACATAGTTAGCTTGATAATGTATGACCCATTTACCTCAAAGAGTAAAACAGGTAACGGGACATGGTTAACATATCTGACCTGATACATGATACTTGATCAAAATGCTCTTTAATGATGGTGTAAACTGGGAGAATTTTCAATTGCATCTCACAGAGAAAAAAAAACAGAGAACACCTCAAATTACAAAACATGTCAAGATGATTTGGTTAAATGACCCAGTGACATTGGTCGGGCTAGCATAAATGGATATTTCCCTGCAGCTAACAGTGCAGAACATTCTTTGCTAAGTCTGATGCTAATGGCAGTGCTTACCAGGTTGCTTAAGTGCCTCTGCTATTTCACGCCATCATTTTTTCTTTTTTTTTTACCTCATGTGGAAGTCCAAAGAGGAAATATCAAAAAGGCCAGGGTTTGCTGACATACATTTTTCCACGGCGGCAGATCACTCTGTGTTTCTATTGTGACGGGAGAAGTCGCAAACGACATAAAGACAATCAAACATGCTAGATTTTCTGTCGGGACATCATGAGGCATCCCAGAGGTGGCGTCAGGTGTCATCTACTATGTCACACTACACGAGATAAAAGATGGATTATCGCATACGACTCTCATTGTCACTCACAATTTGAGCTGACACCGCACAATGCTGCATCAGGCTATAATCGGGCTGATATCTGAACTCTGAACCTGGCATTAGTCACCTATAACTATAAAATGAAAGGGTGTTTTGCTGCCTTTTCATCTTTATTAATTAACAGTTAGCAGCTATAGACAGAGAAAAAAGTATTTAATTCACTGTGCAGACTACGACAGCAGCTACCAGCAATTTTTCTGGTGGAATGTTTTCTTGCATGTTATTCAATGCATAAGTTGACATCATCAATCAGTCAGCACACCTTGAAATGTCTATACAATAATTCTAACCACACTATTTGTTTTAATTGTCTCTTTTGCAGGACATACACTTAAGTGATGATTGGATCATCAAGCGCTTATGAATTTCATCCGAATTACCGTAAAACTTGGTGTATAAGTCGCACTTTTTTCCCCTTTTTTTTCATCTAAAAAGTTGGGTGCGTGTTATAGACCGGTGCGAGCTATAGACCAAGGTAAATGCTGACATAGGTAATTTGACCCACAAGATGGCGCTACGTAGTAATTTAAACTCATTCGTTTTTGGGATTTGAGTAAGCATGTATAGTTACAGCCCATACTGTAAAAAGGTACTGTAATACTGTCTTCTTAAAAAAGAAAAAAGAAGTTTAACGTTAATTTAAACTCATTTTTATGGCTCAGATGTTGTTATACTGTAATTTTATTTCCTGAAGAGGATGTTTGGAAAATTGCAATCTGAAAAGTAACCAAAGCTGCTTAAGAGGTTATTGTGTTTTGAATGTGTTTCAAATTAAAAATAAAGGGAAACAGTGTAGGAATAACTTGTATAACCTTTTTATTAACAAATAGTAATATAAAACCTTGTTTTCCCTGTTTGAGACCTTAAAAAATAGACTGCGACTTATATGCCAGTGCGACTTATATTACGAGTTTTACGGTATGTTAAAAGTGAATATCCTATTTTCTTGCTTGGAGGAAAAAAAGTGGTGGAGCATTGTTCTAGTGCACTCCAGCAGAACTACACCCCTGCGGTCATTCAGAGATGTTTGTGTGGCTGTTTCTGCCATACTTGCATGCTAGTTTAACCTTTCTGTATTACTGCCCTGTTTAACCCCCCCGAACAGCAGCTGGAACAACCAATCAGCCTGCTTGATGCACAAATCTGTATGACACTTGGTTGAAATTTGTGAGGTGTTGGCTCGTTTGTGAGCCTCTGTAACCATTAACACCCAATGATGCAAAGGTTCACAGACACTTACACAGGTATTTTCATTAAGTATAATTCCAATTTAAGTTGATTGATGACAATTTGTGCTTTTGTCAATCTCATCCACCATTTTTTCTGGCAATTCATCTGTTGCTAATTCATGGATGTAACTATTTTGGATAGATGATGTCCTCATTCTAGGTTAATAGCTTTTCCAACTGAGGGAAACAGCCATCACTAAGCACAACACTGACCAGTTGGAATTGTTAAACAAATGAGAAATTTGGATGATGATTCACAGGTCTGAAATCCAGCCTATAACAGGGACCGTTTTTATTTGTTTGTGCCTACGTTTGATGCAGATGATAAGATTTCCTATCTCATTACACTGAGATTTACACTCAGAGATGCAGTAGAGATTCTATATATTGTACAGTATTATTGCTGCGTTGAAATCTCATTCACTGTGCCAGATACCTTCTGCCCTTGTTTGTGAGCGCTGAAATTGGGGTTTAAATGGCTTTCTGTGCCGAAGGAGGTCCAATGGAATTCTATATCCTGACAAAACATTTGTCCTTTCTCCAGTGCCAATGCTGATCTGACAGGCTTTACTGTAGCTCTCTGAACACCTGAGCAGGGCCCTGTGAATACAAATACATCACTACACCTCGTCTGTTTCATCCTGGTTTAGCCTGCCTGCAAGCCTCGCTATCTGCTTAATCTGGGGAGCCTGAAGTTGTAAATTCAATAAAGTAACCTCTCCTCAAAATTCATACGGCTGTCTGCTGTTATTATGACATTTGTGCCTTGAATATCTGGCACTGCAAGGAAAAGTAGGCCTCCTGAAACTTTCTATGTAAATGTGATCAGTCCACAAAGAGGGGAATGAGTGATTCCCAGCTTGTTTATACAGAGCAGCAACTCTGTTTGATTTCTGTCCAGTAAATTGAAATTTGGTTCGTTCAGTTTTACTCCTTTGTTGAAGGCAACCATGAGGCTCCTGTTTTTGCTCTACAGTTGTTTTCTGGCCAACTATCATTCCACCTTTATCTCAGTCAGAGCCAGTCCTGACCTGCCTGGGGCCCTGAGCAAAATACTGCTAAAGGGCCACCTGACCTGTGAGCCATGTAAACCATTTGCCATTACCACATATCCACAGCTGACACACCAGTGCTCCCTCTACAATCCTCCCTCCTTTCAGACAGTTTGCTCCATCTTTCAGTCAAAGAATAATATAAGTAGACCGATACAGAATAGAATAAGGTATAAATAAACAATATGTATTATGTAGAATATTTTACCAAGACCAAGCTGGGTGGAGCAGTGGTTGTCCTGCATCATATATTTTCAAATATATAACACTCTTTATAGCCCACTGTGGTTTTGTTGAATACTTGATACTTAATATTTACTGAGAGATGTGCATTTATATTGCTAAGCAGCTGATCAACCAACCCTGTCCCACTCCGAAGTCATCAAAATCAGTGACTTCCAGCCTCAGACAGTGACGAAAAAATCCATCCGTTCACGTCGACGTGATA
Organism: Epinephelus fuscoguttatus; assembly: GCF_011397635.1. Taxonomy (NCBI): domain Eukaryota; kingdom Metazoa; phylum Chordata; class Actinopteri; order Perciformes; family Serranidae; genus Epinephelus; species Epinephelus fuscoguttatus. Next base: position 36,775,199 of record NC_064762.1, read on the forward strand.
TGTGGCCGGTGACTGTTACAGTTCAACGGCACCCAGCAGTGTCAGGAGTAAAAGTGGCAGGACAACAAGAGTTAAGGCCTTTGCACACCAAGTCCATTTTTTTCAGATGTGTATCTTTAATCTGTCATCTGAAAAAAATCATTACCTCCACAATCTGTGTGCAGTTCACATCCTTCTCCTCTTCATCATCATCCACCTGAATATGCTTTGTTGCGCCCCTCGGCATGTGATAGTGATGCTAAAGGCATCCTTTAACATCTTCATGAGATGCACCAGGCTTTCAATTAACTCCATTATAAACCCATCCACTGCAACACTTGATGGTGAGAGCCACTGGCGTAGTATAAAGAGCGAGATCGTCCACGTAGGGTGGGAGGGAAAAATGGTAGGTGGGTCAAACAAAACAAAACTTTCACCTAGGAGACTGCAGTTAACATTTGTTTTAATGCAACGTTGTGTAATTTACATATGGTTGTTATTGTTACATCTAACGATTGCCAAGGGCACCACCAAATGTGCTAGGACTGCCACTGTCAGGCAGTTGTCAAAGCTGTAAACACTGACACCCTCTTTGACACCAGGAGGAGGGGCCCATTGCATCTTGCGTGGTAAGTGTATAGGGCTGCCTGGCTCTGTGATGACAGGAAATTATTTTCTTTCATATGAGCTTGACAGAAATACACTGTAGGAATCATCAGTACTCTACATAAGTCAACCAAACTGATGTGGAAAAAAAAAACAAGCAGGTTTTCAATATCAGCTGAAAAACAGCTATTTTGAATTCCTGTACAAAGTTTTGAAATTTTACCCATGAAAATCTGTGGTAACCCTGGAAAAGTAAACAAAATTCCCTCCATGTCTGACATAGTATGTCTAATATCAGCTCTCATATCATTAATATTTTTAACACTGAATAGGTTTACAGTATTCAGAGTGGCCTTGGTGAATCAGTGACTCCCATGAAATGAACTAGGGAGTCATAGAAGCCCATTCAACTCCCCTCCAGACAGTCCTGGCCCAAACACTGAAATATTTCTATTACTTCATTGTCCTCTTTAATATTTGTCACCACCGTCTAGACTCATAATAGCTGATAATGTGTGGAGTCTGATGGCCTTTGCTGGAGGTGAGGCCTCTCTGCTCTGCACTGGCGGCACACTGTTGCCCCAGATTCTCCTGGCTAGTAGCCTGTCCCCCTAAGTCACATAACAGCAGCAGGAAGGAGACTTCCCCCGTTGAGGACGCACGTTCCCACCAGCGACAGGGCAAGAGTCGGTGCCTATAGGTGTACAGCACTGCCAGCTTGTTGAGCTGCTAAACTGCAGCCCCTTGATACTGGGCTTGATTGGCGTGGTGCTCTGAATGAATAAAGAGCAAGCAGAGATCAAAACATTTTAGAAACTGCACTTTTGAGCAGAGATGTTTATTCCATGCACATGAGTCAGTGGGGTTTATTTGATGCAGGGGCAGGCTAATTGTGGAGACAACACTTAAATCTGTGATAATTACAAGTGATTTGGGGTGAAATATAATAACTAGGAATTGCGCCCCAGAGGAAAGCAGATGAAGCTGTATTTCATGAGCAAACCTGATGTGGCTGTCGGTTGGCCGCTGCACAGTAGCATCACAACGGTGATCTTAATAAGGGAGCATTAAGCAAATTACCTGTGAAAATGGACAGTCATTTCCCTGCCCTAGGCAGCCCTTTTTTCATCTGATTAGACCAATGCAGTCATTAATCTGAAAGGAGGCCATTCTTCAACAGCTGCAGTCGGTGCAGCTTTTCAGGTCTGAGATTGTTTATTCATGATGTCATGTTGTAAAGTGACAGGGGTTATGAGCCCAGGTTGGACACAGATGTATATCATAATCAACCTCGAGTGGCTGAGCTCTCCCCTCTGTTACTCACACCATTTGACACACACAAACACATGCACACAGTGATGTGTGCAAATGCACATATCTGCAAACGTACCAAACCATGAAAATACCAGACATACAAACCTGAGAGTGGCCATGGACATAGATGAATATAGACACAAACACAAATGCACATACTGTATGGGCTCATCTGTACAGTATGCAAACATAACACAAACTACACTTAACCTGCACACACTGAAGCAAATACACTCAAATATTTATACAGTTTATGCACATACATTATAGACACTACATGGCCCAAACTATGTGGATAACTGAACCTTACATCCATATTGATATAGTAATTCAACATGTCAAGAATCTGTACATGTGAGACTAGAGTAAATAATTTGAATATGAGGCCACAGAATCAGTGGTGCCCTATGGAGGGGCTTGGGAGGGCGGCGTGGCCACTGTGATCTAATTACTGGCCCCTCACTGGACTTCCCCATTGTGAAAATAACCAAAAAATAACTGGAGGCTGACATTACTGTCTCTAAGAGGCTGTGGTGCGTTTGTTCTTTCCAACACATTCTCACTTGTCACATATTGACGTTAGATCACAGACTTTCCACATCGACATACGACATGCAAGGTACCCTGGGTACGTTGGTTGTTGACGTTCTAGGGTGCCATGTCAACTTCTGCCTGGTATGTGCATTGTCTGTTTTCAAATACACTTCTGTTTTCACAGGAAATGTACAGTTTGCATACAGTCTCTTTCAAAATAAAACCACATATTGACGTTTTTTCCTTCAACAACAAATGCACGTTGGGTTTTGGCAACAAAAGCAGGTGGTTGGGTTTAGGACAAAAGAACTGTGTTTGCCATTACAATCTTACGGGAAGCAAACATCAGCCTCCTGGGTGAAAGTTGGTGCTTGTTGGACCCATACACCACCCCTCCCCGGACGCCATTGAACAGTAATGTTATCATGCCAACATGAAAGGATGACTTTTTTCATCGGTGTCTGCTGCTGGAAGTCACTGACCAAGCACTGGATTTCACCGACTTTGAAGTGACATCGGGTTGTTCTTTCAGCTACTGCAAAGGTAGTAGTTTCTTAAGAAACTAGTCAACCTAAGACCATGTCATGCCATGTTGTTGGTAAGGGGGCTGAATAGTGCTGCAGATTTAGGCAAAATTTTGGCAAGGGAATAACTGCCTAAATTCAGTTATGGCTGCCTAAATAGTATTGTAAGTATTATATATTTAAGAGGTATTTGACGAGAATTGACCTATGGCTAAGCCACGCCCCCCTCCACTCACTCGGACAAAATATCAACATTCAGTGACCAGGTTCAGGTGTCACAGCACACGACATTTCGCAGGAGGCAATTGATGAGACATAACAATCAGATGTCAATGAGAAGTAACAAAAATGGCCTAAACTACGCATCGGAGGGATATTAATCATTTTATTGTTGAGGTTGATGAAAAGCTTAAGCCAAAAAGCCAAAGGTCCCTGTGTAAGCATGATAAACCGCATCTCGTTGCAGTCACCACCAAAGACAACAAGATAGAGGATCAGCATTCATGGACTCAGTTTAACTAGAGCCCTTTGGACAACAGCTAACAATGATGTACGATCACCAAAGTACAAAAACTAGAACAAAATAGGCTCATGAACTCCCAGCAGACAAGGTGACATGATGAACAACGCAGCTAGGAGCTAACGTTAGGCTAACTTTAGCTAACGTTAGCTAGAGATGTAAAAGATAACTTTATATTTCTTTGCAGCAAAGTGACAATATGTTGCCTCAAACACGATGTTGATTTACCTTAGAACAGATGTAGACATCCTTGTTAATCTTATTCACGTTGAGTTGATGTTGTGGTCTACCGCACAACAGGAACTGCCCATTGGTCCAACAGCCCATTTTTCTGACCACATTAAATCCATTGTTCCGAAGTCCGTTCCGAAATCATCATGAGGCCCTGTGGTTAAGGTCTGGTTAGGTTTAGGCATAAAAACCACTTGGTTAGGGTCAGGAAAAGATCATGGTGTGGGTTAAAATGAAAAAGAAAGTGACAAACACATAAGCTGTGAGCCTGCTCCGCCTCAAGCCTTTCCCAGCTGACCCAGAGCCGGTCGCGGCACACCATTTGCCCGCCGCGAGCCGTTCAGCACCGCGGACAGTCGGACTAATGGGATGTCGAACCAATGACATGGACCCCCGCACAACTTTATCCAAAGGAGACACTTTTCTTGGTTGAGATGTGGTTTAGGAAAGGGTAAAAAATACACCCCGTCGCCCAGCCTCTCAGAATACCTTGTGTCAGAGTTGCACATACCCCATGCACATCATTTGACCATTTTTAAACTTCAAATCTCTGAAAAAGCTCATAAAACCGAACAAAACTGACTTTCTGTAATACATTTCAATGGACGGCCAGGCAGAGAATGTCCGAGTGTATGGGAACGGCTATACGCACTGTGATTGGCTCATCGCGTTTGAGGGCGGGGCTTAACCATAGGTCAATTGATCATTGTTGTTGGGTGAAAAAATTAATATTTATAGCCCACAATTAATTGACAAGTTGACAACTAGCTAATATTAGCTCACTTTCATCATCACCCTACTAGGCAAGCTGCAAGACATATCTGAACAAACAGTAGCCTCAACTACTTTCTAGCATTTTACCAACTGTAATAAAGCCTGATGATTGGCAGCAGAATGTCAAACTGTCTCTGACTCATCCTAAAATAAGCTTTGACCCAACCATCATTCAGGTGAAGCTCATGGCCCAGCTGGTGGTACTCCCTGTGATTTCTCCTCTTTCTAAGGGTTGCCTGTTCCCACACAGATCTCTGTTTTCCTGTGTCCAGTCCTCAAGTGCTCGCCGGCTGTCCAATTTTTATGCAGATTTTAAGGTACAGATCTGTGAGTTTACTTCACAGCAATATAGCGGTCAAGCTAAGGACAGGTGGATTTGGTGGTTGCCTAGCAACAATTCAAAAAAGGACACAGCAACCTGCAGAATGATTCTTTGTGATCGGGGCCTTAGTCAGGTCGGCCGCTCACAGTCAGTGTTCCAATTCATCCCAAAGGTGTTGAATGGAGTTGAGGTCACGACTCAGGCAAGTTCTGCCACAGCAAACTGGGAGAAACATATCTCTATAGAGCTGGAGTCCTGAAACAGCAGGAGGCCTTTGCCAAACAGATGGAAAGCACACATCTAGAATTTAATTGTATGCTGTAGCATAAAGATTTCTCCTGATTAAAAGTACAGGGCCTGGCCCGAACCATAAAAAAACAGAGGCAAGTAGGCAAAAACCCCTGTCCACATAGTTTTGGCCTCATCGTGTGTATGGTACACAAACTATAGTGTACAAAACTCACAGACAGAAATACAATATCTTTGTTAGCACCTACCACTGCCGTCTATTTTTCCTCTGACATGTAAAGAGATGTGGCCTGGTCCTGATCCTGGTCCACAGACTGACACCTGCTATTCACCACCACCACTGCTCACGTCACACCTCTGACTGTAAGGATAAATCAACAGAGAGGTGAGTCTGAGGTAGAGTTAGACTTGCACGCACAGTAGTCCTCTTTTATCTCCCAGCTCTGTTGTTTACTCTCTCCTAATCTTGCTTGTTCAGATTGTGCCCCCCATAGGGAAGCTGCTGAATTGCATTTACTAGTGTGCCGCAACTAAACTCATCATCACTACATGAAGATGGAAATTAAGGGTTTTTGTTGTTTCAAACTGAAAAAGAATTCTAGTTGTGAAATGTTTTTAAATTACAGATCATTTCCTCCTCTTTGTGAAGATGAGATTGGTTATTAAAAGTTATAACATTTCAGAATCAGAATCAAAATTGGCTCTTTTGGCCAAGTATGTGTGCACATACAAGAAATCTGACCTTTTCTGTGGCTCTCAATGTGCATACACACATGTAAACATACAGCTAAAACAGGGACAAGGCTGCACAAGGTACTGACTACTATGTACAGATACAATTTTATAGCTGCTCCACACTCTGGCTGTAATGTCACACTCTTTAGATGTGAACATTCCATCCCATAGGAACCAATGTAAAAACCTGAGGAGGGCATTATTACCATGAATAATACCCAGAACTACAGAATGTATAAATAGATAGAAAGGAGTTGAAAATGCTTGACAAAACTGAATTTGTGTCAGATTTGAACATTCCGTCCATTCACTTGAATAGGGAACATTTCCCAAAAAACACTGAATATTTCTAAAAGCATGAAAGGTATGAATGAGAAAAGTCAAAGCAGGTAGGTAAGCTGAGTATTTTGATTTTGAATTATGTTTCTACGCTGAAAATTTGGAAGGAGTTGAATGACAAAAAAGTGGGCAGAATGATAACTAGAGAATGCAATTTCTGAGGAAAGTGCAGGTGTGAATGCTGCATACTGAATACACTGCGATGCTGGCTTTAAAGGCTGAATAATGCCATTGATGTATGAATGATATTTTAAGGGTTTTTGAAAAGCTGAGGCTAAACTGCAATTCTGGCATAGATGTGTAAGAAGAAGGTAAAGTGATAGGAATAGCTGAAAAGGTTGAAAGGGGTCTAATTAGTATGAATGTCAGTGAAAAGTTGAATGATACTAATACTTAGGAATATTTCAAGGTTTTTGGAAAGCTTGACACTACACTGTAATGCTGGCTTGAAATCTTCATACTACATGTACTACAAGTACGGAGTACTATGTGTGTATAATAATACATACTGTAATGTAGTGTAATATTATACACACATAATAAGTAGCAACAGTAGTATTTGCAGTAACAGCTTTAGTAGTATATGACAGATGGAAAATACTACTAAAGTTAATTGACAAAAAAAAGAGGGCAGAATATATAATAATAATAAAGAGTTTTGCCGTAGAATAACAAAGGTTGTGAATGCATTTACACCAAATGGGATCAATAAACGTTCAGTTGGTGGACATTGCTGTAGTCAGAATGCCGATAATACATGCCCTAAAAACTTGGGATATAAACAGCATATAGATAGATTATCTTTAAAAAGATAGAAGGGCTCACTAACACAAATTTTAACAAATCTGTGACCAAAATTTTAGAGAAACATTAAGCACATTAAAAAAGTCCTAGTTCTTTAACTTAAACCACATGGAAAATAGGAGCTATATATATATGTATAAACACAACAATTGTAAATAGTGAGACAATAGTCCAATGTTGCAGAGTGCACCGGATGCTGGAATAAATATAGTATGATTAATGTAACAGGTTACTTATATACATGAGGTAGGTGGATGTGACAGCAGTGAAAACATGTCAGGAAACAATATACAGTGTATACAGCATGCTTGGGTTATGTTTGACAGATATTTGCATGTCTGACAGTGAGTCCCATCTCATGCTCATGCTGTCTTATAAGACTATGGAGGGGTCTATGGGGTCATATCAGCCTCACATAGTGGAGACTGTACGTATCTTCAATTTGAAATAATGATGTGAGGATTTGTCTTTTACTGCTACTGATTAATTCTTGGGAGAGGGGAATTATGGACAGGGAGACAAACTTTTTCAAATTGTGCTCTTCATTCACCCCCACTCTAGCACCACCACCACCCACCCTTAGCTCTAAAACCAAACATGGGTTATTTCAAATAAGCTCTTGGCCATTAGCCTAGTAGTCACACAGATGGAGTCAACAACCATTTCTAAATCCAGTGTTATAGACCACTTCAGGCCATACTCTGTTATGTATACATCTATTTATGATGATTAAAGTACAAAAGGTCAAGTCAGTATTTCTAAACACAGAGAAAAATATCTCTCTTAAATAAGACTGTGACAGTTATATTTCTCCTTTTACTTTAAAACAAAACGAGAGAAAAATGCCCGACTTTTGGTAAAACATTCTGACTTATGGTACAGACTACTGTACATGAGAATCAAACTTGGGCCCAGTACCCCATCCTCACTAATGTCAACAAATCACATTTTTTGACGGTTCTAAAATAATCAACAGATTTTCCTGTGGTGTGAGGTATGTCAGGTGTGATTTTTTACATCCCCTGATCTGCTCCAAAGTGCATCCTGGCTGCACCACTTTCATACCGCAAATATTAAACGTTCAATATTTATGATCTGATATCTTGTTGTGAGGGAGGAACCCCAAAGGATAACCAAGGATTGCTGGTGGTCCCGTGGGTCTCAGTGGATTTTATTGCAATATGCATTGTGATTGAACTCAAAATTTACCCACCTCAAGCTCACGCGTCAACACGTACAGTCCATGTTCACGCCGTCGCCATGGCTTTATCCATATTCTTTATTTTTCTTTGTGGAATTTCACAAAAGAAGTGCAAAACTAACAACTAGTTCTTCCTACCTGTTGTTCATCATGTTTACTCTTAAATCATGGGAGAGATTTGTGAGATTTCTGGCTTGTACAGTTCAGACTGGTTGTTTGTGAATGGAATCTGTTCTTGCGTGGTGTGCTCTTTTGGCAAAATCATTGATTTCCACACCCTGTTAAAACAAAGCTGTTAAAATGTATCACTACATGTTTTTATTTCTCACATTTTTGTTTGTTTTAAGATGTGAAAAATCAGTCAGTGTGGGTTAGCCTTTAGCTTATCAGACTGTAGTTTGTATAACACCTTTACATTAGCGGCACGTGCCTGACAGGCTGTTGTTATTGTGAATTTTTTATAATACCTGTGAGGTATGGGGTGTCAATCAGTCAATTTTATTTATAAGCCCAATATCACAAATCACAATTTGCCTCACAGGGCTTTACAGCATACGACATCCCTCTGTCCTTTGGACCCTCGCAGCGGATAAGGAAAAACTCCCAAAAAAAACCCCTGTAACGAAAAAAAAAAAAAAAAAACATTGATAGGTCAAAATGTGTTTTTATGATAACAAAAGATTTATTCATCATGTAAATACATACAACTTGTCTGTCAGCGATATAAATCAGCAAGTTAAAAGTCTAGTGGGTAGGACTTAGTGGCATCTAGTGGTAAGGGCGCAGATTGCAACTGACTGAAATTTAACCAGTGTGTCAAGCATGTAGGTGAACAAGGGTGGCAGATGCAAAAACACAAATGGCCCTATCTAGAGTCAGTCTTTGCTTTGTGCATTCGGGGCTACTGTAGAGACAGCATGGCGGACTCCGTGGAAGAGGACCCGCTCTGTATGTAGACATAAACGGCTCATTCTGAGGTAATGAAAACACAATGATTCTGATTTTCAGGTGATTATAAACTAATGATAACATAGTTATGAATATTTTATTACATTTTTGCCAATATATCCTCCTTAACCCTACACAATGGACCATTATTAGTTCTATTTGATTACATTTAAGGGTTAATTTGCATTTTCCCTTGGGCCAGGGTCATCGGTACCTTTTGACTGTTCCTGATGGCAGGCCTGCCAACAGGAACAATTAACCCATCAGAGTACAGGACTACAGGCAGTACTTCAACATGTCTCAGAATTGAAGTGGCACAATAGAAAACAGTGCAAATGATGTAACTGGATATATAATGAGTAGGGGCACATTTTCTCCTGCATGTCTTACTGAATGAAAATTGTGTGTCTCTCCAGTCCCATAGTAACTAAAGAACTGCAAAGAATTTCTGCTTACCCAGCAAGGACCTGAACAGTTGACAATATAATTTCTTTATTCATTATTTATTTATTTGCCTTTTTTTTTTTTTTTTTTTTTGCCGGGGTGGAAATAACGAGACATGCCCTGAGAGAACCGTCCCAGCTCTCCCTGGTGTAATTGGTGCTGCCTTCATTCTGATGTGTCAGTCACCCACTGCAGTAGATTTACAACTTCATCTGGTGTGGGTGAAACCCCATAAGAGCACTTTCCCCTGACAGCTTCTGTTTCACAGCATTACAGTGGTTCCTCCATCGCCAGCCAGGGATGGGGATGGAGGTTTTCATGCTATTTGATACATTTTAGTGTGTTTTTACCCATTAAAAATGAATATTTGGATATTTTCCATTAAAAATATCACATTATATTGCAATTCATTCATTTATCGATCAATCAACCCCAAATTTGGGGTGAAACCCTGAATTTGCAAATTAATTGAAAAATTAAAGTCCCTTTCAGGTCCAAATAATGGATACATACAATGCCATTTAGTCTATTTCAAGGCATTTTAAGCGTGAAAAAACACCTAAACTGAGCAGAGAACCCATTAAAAAACTATCAAAAATCATTTATTTATCCATTAATTAAAGTTTGTTCTGGGGGAAATCATTGAATATGTGATTACTGAATGATAACTTCTTAAAAGTATTAGCCATTTGCACCTGAAAAGATTTCAGACTCCTTAATATGAAAACCCAATGTTAATAACTCCTTAAATTGATCATTTATGTATTTTGTGTGGGTCTTTCAAGTAAGGAAAAAGTTGTGTACCTTTTAAAGTCTACTAATTTGTTTTTTAAGGGTCTTTGGAAATACGGTTTTTTTTAGGCATTTGGTTTTACCTTTTCAAATTAATGAATAAATGAAGGCATGCAGGGTAACATACCAAACACTTATTTTGTAGGTTAAGATGCTTGTGTGTTTTCAGGGATAAATTTGGGACTAATGAAGCCTGTCTAGAGGCACCCTGTCGGGCCTGCATGAGTGGGGGCAGCTGCTGGTGGACACGTGATCTCTGTACAGCCCGTGTTATGCATCCATCAGTCCGGCAAGAATGCTCTAGTGGGGGCTTGAGGGGAGTCAGTGGGGGTTGGATGGTGTTCAGCAGGCCCTCCTTCACTGTTGTGGGGTACCTGGCAGTGTGTGGGGGCCTTGCAATGGCTGGAGAGAAAGCTGTAGCCCCAGACTCAGCATTTCATGTTAGCATAACACTTAATGACACAGCATTTAAGGTGAAAAACACTTATTTATCAGAATTGCACCAATCAATATTTTACAGGTGTCACTCATAGTGACAAACCCACAGGGAGATAATCTGCAACTTTGCAGCTTTTCTAACCTCTTGTACTGTAGCTCATTGTTTGGAGACGTTGACTGTTTGGGTTCAGTCTCAGTGCTTTGATCAACTTTGATTCCAGCAGCAGCTTGCAGCAACTATAAACAAAAGAACCTTTGATAAATGGCCAAAAACTTATTTATCTGAAGCTTCTCATTCTGGTTATTAATATTGATAATCACAAAGAGTTCAAGAAAAATGTAGGTTATATGGATATATGGATAAACAGTAACTGGTATACTGGCTTAGAAGTTATACGTAATACTCTTGGGCATCATGTTACTGTCCAAGTGAAACACTAGTATTTTCACTTTGTTGGTCAACTGTTCATATTAGTAGACACTCTAAGGGCTCATTTATTTGCACATGATCGCAGCCTTCCTCATTAGCCTACATGGGTTATACACGAATTACTGGCTTACAATTATGTGGGAGAGAAAAAGACTTACCTACTACACACTGCAGCACTTATGTTTCAAAGAGTTCGTAGACTTTTGTAAAATCAGAGAGTTTAAAGTTGACCTCCATGACCAGCTCCACAGCAACACTTGAGGATTTGGAGGTTTGCTTGGAGGCATACTCACTCTCTCACCCAGATTTCCCTAAACAGGATTTGAATCTGAAACCTTTCAGTTACAACTCTGCCTCTCTAACTGTTAAACCGCTGCTGCCTGACAGGCTCCTCACAAGGTTTCCTCTGCGGTTATTAGTTCAAGAGATTATACAGTCTGTGAAAATACTTCAAGATTCAGCAGACTGATGATTGATCATCACTTTTGGGGAAAAAGTCAGGTGTACTACCATGGATAAACATTAGTGCCCCTATAAGACAGAGTAACACGAAGGATTAGTTGTAAAAGTTGTAAAAGGAGACAGTTGATTGGATGAATGATGTGATAGAACTACTTGGAGGTGTCTCACTTTAATCCTGCGAAACAGGAAAGCTAATTTTGCTGAGTGCACTCCTCTCAGAGAAGTTGCCCATATGTACTGTAGCTCTCTTCAGTAAGAGATACTTCACACTTGGACCATATCTGTATAATTAAAGTCATCGACATGCCTTCTGAAACACTCAATCCATCATTTAGTCCATTTAAACATACATTAGTCCCACAGAGTGTGTGCAAGCATACAGTGAGCGTACAAAGTACAAAAAAAAAAACTTTAATATGGCAGGACCCATGGTTAACAGAGTAATAACTGCATGGAGTATTGTGCAGGGAACATCCCAAATATTATACGATATAATGTCTTTGGGTGCTCCAGAAGAGTTGTAGATTAAATTGAGCTCAGCAGCTCAAGGATTCTTGGCTTCGGGCCTTTGTTAAGATAAAATAGGTAATATACATAAGAGAGTATATGTGGCTACATGAGATCCTCTCTCTTTTTTTGAAATAATCGCTTCTGTCAATTTCACTTTCTGGGCAGCCAGTGAGCCCCATGCAGTCAAGATTCCCCTTTCAATTATTTCCAGTATGGAGAAACGGTGGTTTGAATAACCTGAACTGTGCAGAATAGCCACAGCAGGCTCTCCAGTATTCTGGCTTCCAAATGAGAGCCACTTGTCAAGGTCACACCACAATCCGTTATTAATTTGCCCCCCTGACAATAACTTCCTGAGGTCTTCCCTGCCATCTTTCATTGGAACAACTCAATCTCTTGCCATTTGTGTTTACAGAAATCAGCAGCATCAGTCGCCTGCAGACAGCCAATTGAATATTTTGCCCCCCTGCATCTTTTCAAATGACCATGTAATGCCACCGCTGTTGCTTAGATGTGATCAGGAAGATATTTCTTAGAGACAGTTAATGGGGACAACGATGCCTGCAGATGAGATTGCCTCATCACATTTTGGCTCCAGTCTGCAGTGCTCTGTATTGAAGAAAGGCCACAAAAGCTTTAGTGTCACTGATAATGAAACTGCAAAGCATAAACTGAGGCTGTGAAAATGTTTACTGTTTCCTTCAGTTTTCTATAGTGTATGCCAGATCCAGCCACAACACTATAAAAAAAAAAAAAGACAAGACTAATGGTCGAATGCCCTGCTAACAGCCTCTAGAGGCTGCAATGTTTATTACACCCACAATATAAAAAGGATGAGGCCTAAGTGAGCAGTCACTTTAAAACAGGGTTTAAATCAGCGGGTAATATCTGGGTCTGAAAAGTGAAGCTAGTGCAGAAGTGCCTTAAACCTGCATTCTTGCTAATGTCCAGCAGGGGGCGACTCCACTGGTTGCAAAAAGAAGTCAGATTGTATCGTCAATGAGAAAATGACCCTATGTCTCACTTGATATATCATCTCAGTAAACATTTTCCTAATGAGTTCATGATCTCAATCAATAGTTTGAGGTTTTCTTCAATACAGCATTATGTTCAACTTTGTAAATGATGGTCCAATTTAGAGTAAAATAGACAGTAAAGCAGGGTTTGCTTTAGGGCGTGGCTACCTTGTGACTGACAAGTTCCTACCACAGAGGTATCCTTAAGGTTCTTAATCACATCTGAGGCAAGATATCATTTCAATAATGATAATACCAATACCTTTAAAGTGATACCGACACCTATAAAGTGAATTCGATACCTATAATCTAAATGTAGCGGTGTGTAATATAACACTACTCTCAAACGTTTTGGTGACACCTTGGCAAGCCTAACTGTCAGCTCCATCAAATATGCTGTGCTCAATCCAACCACCACAGACTGTATGGGTTGTAGCTGCTGTTGCGGGAGTGTGAGCTCTGAACCAGGACACAGAGGAAACAAAGGAAAAGTTTCTTTTGTGTCCTTGACTTTCATATATATACTGCATATATAAATATACTGCACATCTAAATTTTCTTTTTCTCACCTGCTGTTGGTCCTTGTGTAGTTCATTTTTACAAATATATATTTTTACCCCTTAAACAGTCCGCCTGAACACACACAGTGATAGGGCTAACTGTTAGCAGCACACAGCTAACGTTTCCTAATTGTTGTAACAGGTGTTCCGACAGAGTTGGTCGAGCCCTTGTGTCGGTGTGACTTTGGATGTTAGTTGCTGCTGCTGTATTAGCTTGTGCTAACCAGGCAGATGCTTAATAGGAGGAGAGCAGCTCTCAGAGAGTTTGCTGATCCGGTGAGGAGTCGGCACAGTCAGGGATCAGACCCTCACTAAAAATACAAATGCCGGTATATGTTGCCTGGAGAAGTTTTAATACCACTTGATACTGGGTTGTTTCAGTAGTTATCTAAAGGTATAAAGTACAGATACCTAGCCCTAATAAGATCCACTCCTTGCTCCTCTACAGCTCCACCCTCTCATCCAAATATATTCACTTAAACTCCAAAAATCCACAATGGCAACAGCCCAAATGGCAAACTCAAGTTTTCAAAATGGTAATCCCCCATCATGGTGGCAACAGTTACTTCTTTCATACACTCTATGGTTGAAAACAAAAAAAAAACAAAAAACAAAAATGCAGTGACAAGGTGCATCCAATCAGCACACAATCATCAAAGAAGTGCTGCCACAAGGATCAGTGTCTTTGCACTCAGCAATTTGGCAAAATTTGTTTGATAAGTGATTTTTAGGCATCTAGGTTGCTTGATTATTATTCAGCTCGTAGTTAGTACCTGTTTCATGTTGACATATTGTCACTGAAATGCTGTTGAAATAAATATATTTATATCTCCTGCTTCCTCCCATGTTTCAAAAACATGCAGGTTAGGTTAATTGTTGACTCTAATCAGCCAGTAGGTGTGAATGAGCCAGAACAGTTGTCTGTCTCCATGTGTCAGCCCTTTGACTGACTGGCGACCTGTCCAGGGTGTCTGCTCAGTGTCAGCTGGGATCGGCTAAAGCCCTCTGTGACCTTTTAAAGGATAAGCGGTTACAGATAATGGATGGCTGGATATGAAAACTAGATGTCTACTCCTGCACCAAACAACTGCTTACTGAGCAGTTAGTAATTGTAAAGTCATGGAGTCAATCAAATCAAAAAGATTTATTCTCTTGGGAGCGGAAACTTGCTCAGTAAACTTCATGGCAAAGCTGACGTTTTGGCTTGATGATGTTGAAGGAGTAGAACTCTGGAATCATCTCTTCTTTGGTGGGAATGGTTTAAGGCCAAGTGTCTTTGGCCAGAGCATTGGTAAATGTAAAATGTGGGGTCAGGAGTCAACAAAATTGCTCGGAATCATCCTTTAGGGACCTTGAAAATTTTGATCGATCTTCTTTGTAATGTAGAAGTCCAAATAACTATTTTTCAAAACATGTCTTTTTCTAACAGCTTTGGCCTTTTGTCCACACACAAACTGCATTTTAGGTAACTGAAAACAGACCTTTTGCAAAAGTCCTTCCAGGTTGAAGGCGTTCAGAAACTTAGTTTTCAGTGTTGCTGTGTAATGGCTCAGCCACCAGACAAAAATGTTGGCATTGTATGTTTCTGCAAACCGTGAATACCTCACATTTGCGCATTTCATACGTATCAGCGAGGTGAGACACCTGCCAATCTGCAGAACAAACAAAACGTGTTGTGATTCCGTGAGTCTCTGCGGTGTTTCAAGTGGCTTTTTAGACACCAAATGTGTGTTTTCTGTCGCAACCATCTCTGTTTTTCCAGACACTTTTTAGGTGCAAGCAGTGGTTGTTTTTTACAGAGTCATTGCTCCTTTCCCTGTTAGGATTGTGGCACCAAACCAGGTATTTTAGGCCAGAATACAATCTTTTTCAAACCAACCAATTTGTTTTTGTCTAACTTTTAATCACACATTGACCACAGCATTGTTGAAACAGAAAATTTGAACAGATCCGCTACATCATGATGCCACACACAAAACACACAATGTTTCTGGCGATTAGGTAGCGTGTAGACAGGGGAAAAGAAGGTTTCGGCTTATAACGTCAGAGTGTGCGCCGTTATCAGAGGCAACATTTCATGCAATGGCCAAAATATTTTGTGGACAAAATAGTGCTGGCTTTAACCTTGCTTAAAGGCCTTTTAACATGCTTAAACATAAATGTACACTTAGTCTTCCACTATTCTGAGGAACAGAGGTGTCACAATGCGCTATGGAGGTAACTGCACCCTGTAACTTTCAGATAGTTGACCAACATTGTCTTCTTTTTTTAAAGTATTTTTATTAGCAATTCAATAAAGACATACAGAGTGCTAATATACAAACACAGAATCAATAAGGATGAAAAACAACCCCACCCACCCATCAACACAAGAACAAACAAAGAAAGCCAGACCAGGCAAAGGGAAACCAAAAGAGAGGAAAAAGAAAATGACGACAAATTACTAGATTTGTGTGGCATTAGTAGAGGGGCTCTACCTAGGTTAACATCTAGAGGGGTTACTCCAAATATTGCCATTGACATAGATGGGGCAATTAGCAACCCAAACATTGTTCAAAAAGTTTTAAATATGAAATCGCAGAAATGAAATGGCTTTGGACCTTACCAGAACATGTGACATAAAGTGGTCAAGGACTGTTCACATCATGTAGGATCTATATCACTGCTAATCTTAGCCAACCTAGTTCTGGACCTGTGGAGTGGATGCAGACAAGGAGAAGATGAATACATTTTTGAATAGCTTTACAATATCTACAATATTCTTCTCCCATCTCTGTTTTATATAGTCCAAAGCCTGAAGGGTATGAACACTGAGTAATTCGTAGATTTGATTTATGGACGGTTCTATTTGCTTGATTGGCCAACATGGCCTTAGGGTTACTGTTTGGTAATTTGGCATGCTCTCAATAGTGATTCAATTGTCTTTCTGCTTTTTTCATTTGGACAGAGACAGTGCTTAGGTGGACAGGAAATCCCTGTTTTCAAAAATACCCATGAATGTGTGGAGTAGGCCTGAGACCCCATTGCAGCAATGCAAAAGCCCTAGAACATGCAGCAGTAATTAGTGACATAATGATTTTGTCCTCTACTTGTGCGCTCCCTTACAATCACTATCGGAATCCCTGCTGACTGTCACAACCAATACAGACACTTTGCACATTTATCCAGCCTGACATCCTGGCGAACCTCACCATGAAATACTGAGGTCCAGCTTTGGCTTCTGGAGTACAGCCAGAGGCAAGAAGAGAAAGAGTGTGGGGGGACGAGAGAGAGAGGAAGAGGAAGTTCTTCAGTGTGTGCGTGCATGTCTGCACAAAACGAGTGTGAGATTCTCCCTTCACTTCAGAGGAGGCATACAAAGCTCTTTTGGGAAGCAGATTTCAGGTGAAGACATTGAACATAAACTCATAAACTCCACAGTGCTGGTCTGTGATGTGAATTATGCAGGTAGTGTGCAGGCATGAGGGCTGAAAGATTCAGTCCAGTCCTGAACAACAGAGACCCTGTTTTCCCTCATTTCCTACAGAGGAATTATCTGATGGGAGATTTCTGAGCTGCTCCTTTTTAACAATATCTGTATCAATGTCTGTCAAGGTGCTATGGACATCCACTTTGGTATGAGGAAGCTCTTACTGATATCCACACCCAGGGAACACTTCTGTTTATTTCACCCACTGGTCAAGCTGCAGTGGTATTTTGTATGTTTAATCTCCTGCTTTAGCTTTATTAAATCTTTAATGTTGGGATACTTATCTAATCCTAAATCATTTTTAGTTTCCTTTATAGAGTACAGTGGTTTCCTCATCTTTGCCTGATGCTCAAATGCTCAAATGTCTTTTTAGGAGAATTCATTCATTCATTCATCTTCTCCTAACTCTTGAGGGTCGCGGGGGGATGGAGCCTATCCCAGCTGACATCGGGCGAGAGGCAGGGTACACTGTGGGCAGGTCGCCAGACTGTCACAGGACTGACACATAGAGACAAACAACCATTCACCATTAACCATTATAACCTCAGGTCTTCTTTCATGTGGACTGTGGTGGCAGAACAGCAAGAACACAATGTTAAAAGAGACTTTAATAAGAATATTGACACTTTAAAAGTGACAGGGACAAAAATACCATTTTGAAATTTGAAGGGGACTTGTACCCCCCCATCCCCACTTTTTTGTTGTTGTTGTTAATATTTATTAGAATTATTATAAGAGTATGAAATTATTTTTTAAAGTTTTAACTTGCCCAGTCGCCAGAAGAGCATTGCACGTTTCTGCAAACCACCGATACATTATATTTGTGTGTGTCGTACATATTATATCAACATTCCTAAAGTGACATAGTGTATGAGCTGACCTTGTCATCAGGAGGTGGAGGGGATGGTTATGGCGTGCCACCTAAACTAGGCATAAACCTAAACTGCCTGCCAGGTTGCAGATCACCATTTGAGACCGAACATTCAACAAATCTGTGGTTCCCCTCCCCTCTACACAGCATTTTTAGACTATATTTCAGCTTATTATTTTGGATCCATCTCACGACTCTAATCAACTATGTTTTTAGCAGCAGCAGCAGCAGCAGCAGCAGGGGTCTGTTTTCAAACCAACTATACACTACCTGTCCTGGAGCAAACAGCAGACTAAATAAGTTAGATACTAACTGTGTGTTAGTATCTAACTAATGTTGCTCCATGTGTGGTAAAAATACAACAGTACAGACTTTTGAGAATGTGAACCTGTCCTCCAAAGCAGCTATGAGAGCTAAATTAAAACCAGACACAAAAAAAAAAATAATGGATCATTTTTTCCTCGTAAAACTAAAAGGTGACTAATTTTACTTTTGAACAAAATATAATTAATACAGTTTAGCATTCAGCATAGGCTACTTAATTTTATTTAAAATCTCTCTCTTAAAGTTCAATATGCATCTTCTAATCTGCAGAGCAATGATGGTCTAAACTTGTTGGTTTTCTTTTTTTCTGAATGATTTGTAATATTTCACAAGACAAAAATACTTGAAATGTTTGGAAGCCACTGCAGTAGTGCATGCTTGCATTGTGTTGTTACCTTCTTGGCTGAAAAATAAATAAATAAATAGAGCCAATGCAGAAGTTCCAAAAACTGCAGTTCCTTGAATGGCCACTTGAGGCTGGCTCCAAAAGTGAGTCAATCCTCATAGGCCCCCATGTTAAAATGCCCAACTTAACAGCAGAAATAAACACGTTTACAGCTTGGTACAAAAAACAGTTTGGGTCTTTCAAGCTAATTTCAACATTCATGACAAGAATGGTGAATTTTTAATCAAATCAGCAACTGTGTAAAAGGCACAGCCAGCAGTATGGGACCATGGACAGGGCAGGTGTGACATTTTGATGGTGTGCCATGTGTGCTACCCTCTAATAGGAGATTTTGGCAGCTAGAAGCGGTTAGCAGCTAACTCAAGGAAGAAGAACAGCAGCCTAAAAAGTCAAACTGGGGAGACAATGAGGTCTGGCAGCTTCTTATACTCCTAATACAGGACAAGATTAATTGGCATATAACAGGGACGTCATCCCCATTTTTCCTCCTTTGTTTCTGAAACTGCAGCATTGTATCCTAAGTCACACACTGGGCTGTTTGGCTCTGAATAAAAAAAGCAAAGGCAGCATAATGAAGGGACTACATAATAACGCTTTCTGCAAAAAGGGCTATTAGCTCTAGATAGGGCTTGTTTTTGCATTGGCCCTTCCATGATGATCCAAACAGCACTGCACAAACATTGATCTGTAACATGACACTGCTTTATTTTGTTTTTTTAGTGGTTTAAATTACCCGATCCATTTGTTTTGAAGAGGAAGAGACCCTTGTGAATCATTTGGCCTCTGGTAAAAACCTCCTGAACAATGAAGACTGAGGGAATCCAATCTGGGAGTTCACACTTAGTACGCGGGAGATATTTCAGCTGCTTGCAATCTGCAGTTCTCACCAGTCTATGCTGCTAGATCCTACACACTGCTCCTTTAAAGCTCAAGGTTACGCAGGGCATGGCCAGTTTGAAACAGGTTGTCTGCAAGCCGTCACCATAGTTCATGAGTCCAATCCACGCCTTGGTCCGCCACCACTCCATCCTCTCATCCAAATATGACCACTTTTGGCTCAGGAAATCCAAGATGGCGATGGCCAAAATGTCGCACTCGAGGCTTCAAAAATGGAAGTCTACAAAACACATCATGATAGCTAGGTCCATTAATGCTCTGTCACACCTTTCTAGATAGACAATAAAGTGCTCACACAGTTCTTTTCTGTGTTTATTACTCAGCATGATAATTTGGCCTCCCAGATGTGAAGCCTGACTATGACAACAATGATAACAGACAGTTCTCAATAAAGAGAGCAACTGAGTTTTAACTTTGAGAAGAGCTCAGGCAGTTCATTAATCTAAATAAATCAATTGTTGTTCCTGAAGTGTACTATTGAAAGATTCACCCAGACGAGTGGGCAGTGTAAACACCAGTTTGTTTTGTTCATTGATTACCATTTGGACCCTCCGGCTAAAACCAGACCTAATACAAATCTGCCACTGTGTTTGTCTCTTCCGATGTGTGCCGCTGCTACGCTACTGAAGTCATGAAAGGCTGATCAAAACCAAATATCTGGATCTGTCAATGGGTGTATGTCCACATGTCCATCTTTAATCACACTTTATGAAAGAGATGCAAGTACAATGATTTTGCATTCAAGGCAGCTGGGAAATTAGGCTTTAAGGGTGGGATTTACTACGGCTGGATTTAAATGATCAAACGTTATTATCATAAGACATGTCAAGTGATAAATGATACCCATAATTAGTACCAGTTACTTTCAGATGTTGCCCGCACGTAGTAATCAGGTGAAGTGTGACGCGCTAAAAACTCTCAGGGGAATACAAAGTGATGAGTGCAACAAACAGAGAAAACACATTTCCTCCTGCTACCTTGGGAGCAGCCCTGGAATATCTTACCACTTTAAAAATGATAGCTAAGCAAAACGCAACTACAGGATAACTTTCATTTCATTTAGTTTCAAAATCTTTTTTTTTTTGACAGTGTGACACAATGAGGAACACGCAGTTTGACAATGGCAGATTGAAAGATAGATAAAGTGAAGAGATAACATCATGAAAGATACTGAACAGATGTATATGAGATGTGGATATGACAGTATAATATAGAAGAACAATGTGGGAGGTGAACACCAGAAGAAATAATAAAAGAAATAGTATCAGTATAAACAGCAAAAAGCTGCATAGAGTCACATTTTGTCATCTTTGATATGGATATAAAAGGCACTATAAAAAGTGATCCCCAACCTTGTAGCCTATTTTGGATGTGAATCTTTAAAGGAATACTTCAACCCCGAAATGACCATTTGTATATCAGTTCCTCACCCCGTGTTACGCTGAAATTGTGAGAAAAATGTTGTTTTTCTCTCATGCCTCCACAGTGAACAAAGGATCCAGAAACAGAGAAAATCATCATTGAGGTCCATGTTTAACAACAGCCAAACTATATTAAAACATCCATTTACAAACTCTTAACACAACTCATACACTATAATCCAAGTCTCTTTTATCCAGTCGTATGCTCACTGCTTTCCAAACAGACAGCCTTTTCAACTTGTTCTCATTCCAACTCATCAAATATCCCCACTATGTCAGTGCCGTTCATGTCTACATATTACGCACTAGGTATCCTCCTGCATTTATTGTTGACGTAATGTTGGTGGAATAAGCCGGCTCATTTTTAAAAGTTCCAATTATCCAATTATTACATGCATGCAGTCTTTTCATAATAAGCTTACAACACTGGTAAAAGACCTCATATTTATATTTACTTCCTTGTGCAACAAAAGCACGTGGTTAGATTTAGAAAAAAAACATAATGGTTAGGCTCAGCATTCATACTGCGACTGGGTGAAAGTCCCGGATGTGTTGCACCCATTCACCCACCCCTTCCACCTGCCCTACAAGGACTTTCCAGCTCCTTATATCACATCGATACCGACAGCATTTCAAAGTGACACCATCCAGCAGCATATCATACAGCCACAACTGGCCATGTTATTAACTGACGCCCTCCATGTATCATACTGCCTTGACAGGAGCTATCTGACTGACTAGCGGCACATCATACCACCACAAAAGGTAGCTTTTGGTGTCAGTATTTGACGCTGAAATCACTGACCAAGCGGTGGTATTTGACGAGTTCGGAATGAGAACAGGCTGGCCCTTTCCTACAGGGGAATGGACAGAAAGTGAAACTTCATCTACAGTATGTTCCAGACTCCATTGACAAAAACAGTAATTTTAACTTGCTGAACAAGGGAGTTGCTGGTGCACGACTGCCTCAATCTGTAGTTTTTTTGTGTTATTGTGTGACTTAGATTATGTTTTGTCTGCCTTCCAGACAGCCACTGACTGGTTTACATTCATTATTAAAATGGCATTAAAATGAGTCTATAGAATCTTAAAGTTTCTTGAACATATTGTTTGGTATAATTGTATATCATGAGTTTTTAACCAACCACTTTGTGCTAGTAGATCTTTCTCTCTCTTGTGAACCTGAATGAGTGTATAGGTGAAGCTGTTCAGTGCCAGCCTGACAGCCACGGGTTTAAAGGCCACCCCGTTCCTTTGGGTTCCTCTTTCAGCCAGCCAGGCAGCATGCTATGGTCTACACTTCTATAAATCATTGTATTAGTATCATGCAAGTATCCTTAACAGCCCTGGGATTATAGAGGTGGGTGGCTCTTTGTTTCATCTCTTCTCTCCTGTTTTAGGAGTAGGTAGAGATTTTTATTTTTTTTTTTTTTTTGAGTAAATAAGGTTAGGTTGATTAAATTGAGTTCCATTTTTGTTGTTACTTTGCTGCTAGCCCACCATGAAGCCAGAGTATCCCATTAACTTGTGAGAAATAAATACTTTGATAGCTCTAATCATTGTTGAGGGTTCTTTGGAGCTGGGAAGAGGGGAGTCTTATTTTCATGTTGCACCTGTTACAGGCTTCCTCCTGCCTGGGGCGTAACACTTGAGATCAATAATCAATAACGGTCAACATCATGACTAGTGCCAACTTTCCAACTTTTCAAATCTGCACACACATCTGCACTTACAACAGCACACTTAGGAGAATACATAATTTTGACCATAGTAGAAGCAGGCACTGTGATGGATTACCAGGCTCAGAGGAGGTTTGATTCTCTCCAACTTTCAACTTTAATTATATCATCTCTGAGAGGAAATTTGTTTTGTTCCAAGCTTATTGATGAAGTGGAAAACATGTGAACTTCATTGTTTTTACCAAGAAGAGTGTCTTTCTACAGTGGGCAGAAAGTGAAGGGAAAGCCCAGGTTGGCTGGCTTAATGATTTGGCTTACTGGACATTTAATTGGGCAGAGTCGTTATTAGTGCTATAAGTTACAACTGTTCTTTCAATGAAAAGTCAGAAGATCTGCTGTGAAAAACTGCACCAAACATACTTTGTTCTGGTAAAATCCTGGTATGGAGCAAGTATGTAGTCATAATACACCAGTAGTGCCACCAGAACATTTTTATAGGGGTGACCAGATGGAGTCACTTAAACAAAAGCCACACACCAAAACCAAAAGCCATAAAAATATTTCAGGAATTTTATTATTCTGTGGTAGAAGGCTATACAGGCTAGTTGAAAACTAGGTCAATATGAGAGTTAGGGACTCACTGATATACTCTGGTTCCTTATTTAACAGTTAATAGTACTAATTATTTGTTGTGCATAGACTCATTACAATACCATTAATATTTGAGACAGTTTGTACTGGGTATCAACTTGGTTTCAGTGATCAAAGCACGTGGACAGCTGAAAAATATTTCAGTTCACACCTGTGTCTACCACGCGTCTATCGCTGACCACTTATTCACATAGAGATTTTCTTAGTGCCTACGTCACTTAGACGGTCTAATATAAAGCTCAGTTCAGACCAAAGATTCGTGACTAGACAAGTTGAAATGCGCAGTTCTGCAGAGTTCTAGATCAGACGGTAAAAAACATCTCTATGCAGCAACTCACTACAAGCCGACTGGCTGTAGAAACAGGTGACGAGCTGTATGTTCTAAAATCAGCCGCTGGCAATTTGACCAGCTGAGTTGCAGGTGACACCATCAGCCGACTTGAGTCGAGCTCAGACCAGCCAGGTCACACCACTGCAACTTTTCTCTGCAACGTTCTGAAATGGTTTTGTCTGGTCACGAATCATTGGTCTAAACTGGGCTTAACGGCCCCACACACAGTTATTATGTCCACACTCTCGCTACCTGCTCACTAGCACACTTGTTAGTTACGTTAGCTGTTGTGTCGGTACGGCCAAATTCAACATGTGCTTGTGGGGGACACATGAGGACCCATTAGTGTTTACACCACAAAAGATATGTGGTCAAATGTGTCCACCTCAGATTGGTGGTCATTTACACGTGTATTTAATGCTGTCCACTAGTAATCAAATCACCCAAGACACACATTAATACCAACTTTTAACAGGCTCTTTGAGTTCCACAACCATCCTGTTGTGAATTGTTATGTGTCTAATTTGACGGAGTACATTGATTGTAAGGAATGGACTGCCTGTTCTCCTGCCCAACTTGCCAAATACCGTCACTCCATTCTCGGAACTCCCACGGCTGTATTCGGCGTCTGACTTCCGGCAGATGGCGATACAGCCTCTGGGGGCAGACCCCCAATTTTTTGGAATTCCAGTTTGATTTGGGCGGAGGAGGCGAATTTCCGTTTCCGACTTCCGTTTATATATAAGTAAATATACTGAACCATTACGATGGATTCAGAGTTTGCAGTGATGCCAATTATGTTCCGCCTCGTTAGTTCACCGCACGGACCGTTTAACCTGGCAACAACTGCAGCTGGCTCAAACGTGATTGGTCAATATCACGCGGACTACAAACAGCCTAGCACCGGAAACCAGGGCTCTTCTGCTCTTCTTCCGGAGGCAAGATCTCCAAGGTTTGCCTACAGACTCTACATTCACTGAATGTAGAGTCTGTATATAGAGACTACCGCCACTCTGTCAGACACCAAAGCAAAAAGCACCTTTGCAGCCATATGGTGCATCACTGGGCATCAGCATGTTGTAACACTGTCAGGTGGCATCAGGTTGTCACGCCGCCGGCAACTACATGATATAAAGAGCTGGAAAGTCCCTATAGGGTGGGCAGCTGAGACAGTGGATGGGTCCAACAAACCCTGGACTTTCAGCATGTTGAGCCAAACAATGGTGTTTATGTTCTAAGACTAACCACGTACTTTTGTTGCACAGGAAGACATAAAGACAAGGTGTTTTATTGCCTTTGTAAGTTCATTTTGAAAAAGACTGTGCATCTCCTGAGCAGAAACTGCACAGTTCCTGTGAAAACTGAAGTGTATTTTAAAACAAACCCTGCATGCAACAGGTGTAAATTCACATGGCATCCTAGAATGTCAACAACAGATGCAAGATGTTACGGAGCGCGTCGAACGTAGACGTAGAGGTCCATTGATAAAGCGACAATATTTGACAAGTTGGGATGAGAACACATTGAAACAGAACAATCACCAAAAAACACCACACAGAGGCCTCCAGTTATTTTCAATTATTTTCACGAGGGGGTCCAGAGATTGTATCAAGGTGGCCATGCTGGGCTCCAGTGTTTGTCAGACCCATCCACCACCACTCCTGCCCCCACTGTAGGGACCTTCCAGCTCCTTAAATTACATCATTACCGGTGGCAGTATAAACTGACACCACCTAGCAGTGTATCATATGAAAGGATGGCTTTTCGTGTCAGTGTCTGACGGGAAAATCATTGACCAAGAGACGGTATATGACAACTTCAGAAAAGAACAGGTTGGCCCAGGGGCAGAATAAACAGTGCATTTTGGGTTCTGCCCTGTGATGGTCATGTCTTACTGACATTTTATGACTTTATTGACCCAAAGAATAATCAGGATTCATAATAACAATAATTGATACTGAAAACAATTGTGAGTTGCAGCTTTAGTCCTAACCATTACCCACTGTTTATACTTCCTACCTCTTGATTCTCTTATATATTATATCATTTATCATCCTTAATGTTTGGAACCCATGTGGGGTCACTTGATATATAGACATGATCGTGGGAGGTTTGTAAAACTGACAGCATCAGTGTCAGTTGGAGAAAAGGGTCACATCTGAGGATATATGTTAACATCCGTCAAAAAAAAATCTAATATGAGAAGCAGCAGCTGAGCACGGAGGCCTGTGGTGTGAACACAGTCTGATTTTCAGTCTCGCAATCAACATGTTTCCTATTTGCTGCTTGATAGCTGCAGTAGTTCAACAGGTTCTTTTCAACATATGGTGTGACCGTGTGATTCCCAGCAGGTGGCAAATCCTGCAGTGAGAATACATCTACACATCACAGCAGCTGTGGACACAAGAAATGTTTTTACGTTTCACTGCAAAGCCCGACACTCACAACATTTTCTATCTTCCTTTACAAAAAGGTGACTGTTGTTCGTCAATCACTCTTCCCAAAGAAAACATTCATCCTCTCCTGTCATTTGATAACAGGCACGCTGACATTGACTTGCCTGTTAAAACTTCCCTGTCATCACTGAAAATTTTACACGCCAGCTCGAGTGTGCCGTCTTGACAAGTAAACAAAATACTTGAGATGACGACGGATTGCTGTTTTGAAACGTTTGACTGACGTGTCTTTTCAAGCGCTCATCAGCGGCGTGTAACCTGCTTCTGCGGAGGAGAATGCCAAATCATCTTACCATCATCGCCCAATACATCACTAATGTGCAAAAACATTAGCATGAAAGAGCAGTTAGTTTTGTTGTGATCCCTGACGAATCTTCAATGGAAGCGTCGCATTTTGCAGAGCACATTAGAGTCCATATATAAAGACCTGACAGTGGTGAAACTGCCCTCCAGAGAGAGACGCACTGCAGTGGTTGATGGCCCATTCTCTGCATACGGCACTCCTTTTATTGGAGGTGACTTCTGAATGGCAGCCTGTCTCTCTCACAAGAATCTGAAAACTCTGTCTTCCTGTCAGCAGGCTCTACAGGCGCTGCCTACCCTGCCATGTATTAGACCTCCACTGAATTAATAAGCTCCCAGGCAAGACAAATCCATGTCCTGTATGGATGTAGCTCAGTGATAAAACATTGAAGCCAACTGATAATGACACAACAGTAAAAACACAACGATAAAAGCTCTAAAAGTGGAGAAATAAATACATTTGTCCAGGCGTGATGAGGTATCCCGAGGGGCTTTTACATAATATTTCAGAGCAAATACAAAAAAAGAAGCATTTCATTATCTGTTATCTAATACTACACTGTGCAGGAGGTAAAATACAGTCCAGTGGAATCTGGGTCACACTTGATTTGAATAGTCCAATGCTGATATCGAGTGATTTTAGAAAAAAAAAAGGACCGAGTTTCAGCTGAGACAGAAGTGGGAAAACTAGATGTAGAAGATAGTAGGTGGTTGGATAAGAGTTCATCTTCGGGACAAAGTGGGGGTTCAACTGTGGGGATGTTTCCAAGTTTTAGGTCACTAAAATTGATATTTTTTAAAACACCTTCTGAGGTGAAGATTTATCAAACTCCGTTTACTGTTTGTTCTGGTTTGTGGATGTGTAAAACGGAGAGTTGCATGCATTGCTTGGTCTAATGATGACTTTACACCTAAACTCACCACTTCGCGGACGAACTGAGAGATCCGTGGCATCCAGTGTTTTTGCTCCACCTCAACATCCAGGATTGACAGTCCACTAGAATCATTAGTTTTGGATCAGGGCCGGTCAAACCAGCAGATGATGGGACTCTTAGTGGGACTGTTGTTGATGGGGAGGGGAAGGAACTTTTGCATGTCCAGAGCATCACACATATGCTTAAGTGAGCTTCATTTTTAAATTGAACAGGAATCAGTGGTGATGAGATCTCCAGTAGGCATTTTGAAAAAGGTAACGTTAGCCTGTACGCTTCACAGATAGACAGCTAATGCCCAGACCACAGGCGGGCTCATCACTGCTGAGCTGGGGAGAGAAGAGGAGTCTCACGGCTTGCCTATTTTTTGACACACACGCACACTTTTTCAGCAATAAATAGGCAGTGAAAATAGTCTTTTGATAACCATATTGACATCGTACCACCTTTCATTGTAGTTTCACTCTTTACATCTGTCGCAGACATGAAAAAACTATAAGTATTTATTTTTTTGTATTTTGTAAAACAAGGTTGTGAGGATGGATTTTTTTTTTAATGACAGGAGAAAAAATATCCGTTTACAAAAACATGTTGATACATATAGACAGACAGAGCCTATGAGACGCATTGGGCTTTCAACTAACTCCAGTGTTAACCCATTCATAGCAATATTTGACGGTGAGAGCAACTGATTTAGCATAAAGAGCAAGAAAGCATGGAGGGTGGGAGGAAGAGGAGATGGACAGGTCAAACAGAACAAGACTTTCACCTTGGAGACCAGTTTGTGTCCCATGTAAAACCAAAAGTCATTGTTTTTTTGACTTATGTCATACATTTGACATAATGTATGTATGTACAGTCGCCATGCTGTTGACGTCTATCATGTGTTTTTTTTTTTTTTTTTTTTCAGGTAAACACGTTATGTAACAAATGTAGTTACGTTAATCCAAAATGTGAACTTTTTTCTAAACCTAACCAGGTGGTTTTGTTGCTTAAACCTAAAAGTGACCATTTCAGAACATTAACCACGTGTGTGTCACATAAAGATCCCAAAGGCTGCCCTGTGTGTCGGTATTTGACAACATGGGAATGAGAACAGCTTGTCTTGGTTATCAAATCTGTATACAAACACCACATAAAAAACACCATTTGTGGTTTTCGGGGGAGATGTATGCTGGAGCGCAGATTCTTGTAGTTGGTTGGTAGGTGTGGTACCATCACACCTGTACCTGAGACCAAAACCCAAACCTGAGCTCAGAAGCAGATGAATACACTGTTGTCTTAAAAGAAATAGTCCCATAATCCAACTTCTCATATAATAATAATAGTTGGTTTTACTTACCTCTTTCTGTACATTGTAAAAAAAAATAAGATAAATCAGGTTAATTAGTAAGCTTCAAAGATGTTGGTAGTTGTACTTCTGAACTTTCACATAGCCAGGCCATCTGTTTCCCTAGACTAAGTTAGCTAAGCTAGGTTGATCTATGCCTTTTAAAGACAAAGCTTGTGTTGGCTTTACAAACCAGGTAGCCTTTAAACCTACAGTCACCATCTCGACTCGGGAACTGCCCATTGGTCCGACAGCCCATTGGTTCGACATCCCATTGTTCCAACCATATTAAACCCATTGTTCCGAAGTCCATTCCGAAATCATCATGATGCCCTGTGGTTAAGGTCTGGTTAGGTTTAGGCACAAAAACCACTTGGTTAGGGTTAGGAAAAGATCATGGTGTGGGTTAAAATGAAAAAGAAAGTGACAAACACATAAGCCGTGAGCCTGCTCCACCTCAAGCCGGTCGCAGCGCACCATACGCCGTTCAGCACCGCGGACAGTCGGACTAATGGGATGTCGAACCAATGACATGGACCCCTCGTTTCTAAGGTGTCTGTCTGCTGTTTGCTGCTGAGCAGGTAGTGTGCAGTGGGTTTTTAGAGCTCTTTCTTTGAAAACAGTTGTCTGCTGCTGCACATGACACTATGAGAGCTATGAGAGTGAATAAAACAGTAAAGTTGTGGGTTGGACAGCTAAACAATGAGCTGAAAGTCACTTAAAAGCTCTGTAAAACTGAGGGAAGCTGCAGATTCAGCTGATAATTCTCTGTAGGTTGACCAGTGACCCCTTTTAAATTGTAACATTGCTTTCACATTGTCCTTTGATACATTGTTATCATAAAAAAGTGTGATTGTTGCTGCTTTAATCAACATGATTATCCAGAGAATAAAGTACTGTTGCAGATTGCTGAATGTATTATTCTCAGTTCATGTCAGTTCACAATCAAGAACAACCTGCAGAGACTTGAAGATTGCTTGACCTTGGCTATTCATTACAGAAGAAAAGTCTTTTATTATTATCATTGTATGCTAATGCATTGAAAGTGTGAACTCATTTGAAAAGTCAGAGCTCATGGTGCACTCTATGAAATTTCAGTTACCTCTGAACACAAGCTTTATTATGTTAGAACCAACCAAGAAGACAAAGAAAAAGCAAACACAGAAAGAAAGAGAGAGAACCTGAATGTGACGGCTGCTTGTGTTAAAATGTTGCTGTGTAGCAGCCAGCTGTTATTGTATTGTTGTTATACTAAATTATTATAATAGGCAATTCAAAACAATGACTCTGATTAATAACAGACTCGACAATCAGTGTAATTAAATCATGCCCATTTATGGGTTTATTGAATACAAGTACAATTCACGTTTCTGTTTCAGCAGATACAATGACTGAGCTCTCTGGACTACAGGGCTTCAGGAGTCCACATTCTGGACTGCCACTGACCTGTGGAAAACCTAACCAAACCCTAAATGCATATATTAATTTTTATTTAAAAAAAAAAAAATCTGAAAGAGACCCAGACCAGTATGACCTTCAAGATGAGGGTCACATTACCAGGGATAATCAAGCGACCACTCAGTACGTTTACATGCACAGGTAAGTCGAGCTACAGTTATAGTTTGACTAGGCCATTTAATTGGACTACTGTCCTTGATCTATAGTATACAAGCATGGGAGGAAAATCCATTTTGACCAAAGTATGTCCGCCTCTGCTACTATAGTGGGCGATATGCCCCCTTTCAGCTTGTTAGTATTGCACTTATTACATCACAGACCAAACAATCACCAAACTAGTTAGCGGCAATTAGCTAGCAGCAAACTGGTACCATGGTGGACAACTTTGTAGCTCTGTACATTTGTGGTGGTAAGCTCCGCCCATGGCTCCGGCCCATAGTTGTGACTGGGCAGTTGATTGTTTTTCATTTTGGCATGGACAATGCATTTCCGTATAGATTATGAAAATGCTCCCTTACACCTCTTAATGATGCCTTATAAAAATCAGTCAGATGTCTAGATAGATAGATCAATATCTTGATCTGGGTCATCATCGGTGTTTGTTTGATTTTGATAGTCTTTCGGAATATAAAAGTCTTCTTATCAAATTGAGACAGATTAGATTTTACAGCCTGTAAAGGCAGGATGACAAGCTAGCAGCGGGGACTCATCAATCGCACTCAGCACCACTCTCTCTCACTCCCCCTGTGTCCCCCTGAATTTTATGAATGAAAGGCTTACAGTAGGCGGGCAGTGGATTTTCATCTTATTTCAAATAACAAAGTCTTGGTTTTCAGAATATTATTATTAAAACTTCTTAAAATCCACCAGGGGGCTATCGGTGACTTGTGTTAGCTTGAGCTAAGCCTATGCAACCTAGCATCGTGCATCAAAAATGTTTATTATTAAAATTTTGTAATCATGGATATGCTACATATCGTTAGCTTGGTTCAATTTTCCACAATTCAGTCATTGAAACCATGAGCATTAAAGTATGAATCATTTATATTTACCAGCATTGTAAACAACCTTTGAAGTGGTCACAAAGTTATATTCTTTTAGTCCTTAATGGTCAAATCCAAAGAATTAAAACTTTTTTTAAATGAATCTAATTTGTAAATATTGTCATGTGAAATACATTGCTAACTGTATGCTAACTTCAGTTATCAAATGGACCGTAGTCCATGGGGTTATTGGGTTTGCGTGTTTTCGTTACCTTGCTGTCTACAAAATAAAATTGTCCTCAAGCCTTTCAGTGTGTTTTCCATCCCTGGACAAGCCCTGAGTACAGCATGCACAAGGCCAGTGGGGTCTTTAATGAATATTTGCAGCAAATGTACTGCAGACTTTTAAAGCCTTTGGCTCAAATTCATGGCTCGCTGACAGTCATTATGTAATGTGATGTAGTTTGCTTAATATCTGGAGTACAACAACAACAGTGATATCATTAGAAAGCTAAGAATCTCCTCTTTACAACGGTGTATAAACCTCAGTTTTTAAGGGTCAGTGTAACTGAAAATGATCCATCAGGTCACATATTGTCAGCAAAAATTTGAAAATATTGACACTGGATGTAAGACAACTGTTTTGCAGAATCATCCACTAACTACATTCCTGTCTGGTGAAATGGTTGCAGAGGGCTAAGATTGGACCGAATATAATTCAGACCTGGACCAACTCAGGTACTGGTTTGGGTCTTACTAGAAGCGGAGTGAACCCATGAAGACCTCTGCTCTGAACACAGTCTGGAGAAAATGTAACAAATCCGCAAAGTGACATTATTATTTGAGCATCAAGTTGAACATCAACACTGCATGATCCAAAATGAGCCCAGCCTCCATCGCACAGCATGATGTAAATTGAATTTGCTAAATCTGATAGGGAATCCATGTAAAAGCCAATGTGGCATTAATGGCACCGGTGTTGCTGTTGCTGAGTTTGATTTAATAAGGGAATTGCGGTGGTGATTGAGGTCATCTTCCTCGTCCGCCTCTTTCAAAAATAGTCTAACATCTGAGCTCATGAGACTGTGTGGACTTCCACACACTGCTGCTGACATCTTAATTTGCTTCTGCCGGGCAGGTTTACTCCTCTGCAATCCTTTCGGAGAGGATTATACACATGCCTATTTTATTCACCTCCAATTCCAATAGAAATATTTTAGCTAGTGGCAAAAAGGAGAAATCTTATTTGATTCAGTTTACTTGCCACATAAGGCTGTGTGCTCATCCAGGAAAATAGAGAGCACTCACAGGTGAAACCTGCTTGATAATTGCTATTTCTCCACATTCATTTTCCTCTTCCATATTTACACACAGGTCACAGAAAAGAGAAAAGGCTCCACAATTGAAGTTATTACACAGGGGCCACAGCCGCTGACTTCCAACCATGACAGGAACTCTATCTCATCATTCTCTTTATACAGCTGCATGCCGCCTAAGCTTTCTGCAGACGCATTCAGCCGGCAATTGGCTGCTGCAGCGGTGCATTCATAAGGTGAAGTACCTGACTGCTCTCCCAGGGGTGGGCCATGATTGAGCAACTTTCCGAGTTCTCTAGAAACAACAGTACTCCGGCCCGGGGAGCGTGGAAGGGCCGGACTGCACTCCTGTCTAATCACAAAGAAACGCTGTTCCTAAAGTGATGAGCGAGCTTTCCTGGCTCATTATTTTTTCAGCTAGACACAGGTTGTCACTTTGGCTCTGCAGAGTCAAAAATAAAATTCCAGACTTTTTCCTCCAGACTCTCATAGTTTGAGCTCTCAGCAGACATCTTTATTACCTTGCCAGTGGAGGCTTTGCCGCACACAGTGTTCCTGTTTTTGACAGTAGAAAGACGTCTTTGTTCTTTTTTTTGTGGATTTGAAAAACAGAGAGTTGTACCCAGTAATCTGGGCAAAAAAAGAATCCCAAGATATTCTATTAAAGAGTCATTATTAACTATAGCTGATTATACAGTACATGTTGAAGCACAGTCTTGTGTCAGGTCATTTATGAGACTAAGAATGTCAATGTCACTGCACCAAAAGTTTCAATTTATGGCCTTTATTTAGTACACCTACAGAGAACTTTATTAAATAGACTCATGTTAGAGGTTTAGGAACCTCTGTTAGAATCCATGTTAGGCTTTTAATAGAGTTTTATTTAAGATAACTTAACTTGTAACTCCAGTGTGCGACGATGCCATGCCATTGTTCAAATGGCCCAAAATTCTGAAGCTCATTAGTATGAAAATGTCCCATTAGATCAAAAGCCCATTTCTCCCACCAAACAAACACCGATTTCCCCAAAGTCCCATTTCACTGAAAAAATCATAGACTGTAAAAAATACTGGACATAGCTACCGTGATGTCACCAAGCAGCAACCTACAAGGCTGAAAAATGAAGCTAATGCAGAGGTGACAAAAACTCCATTTCCTCAAATGGCCACTTGAGGTTGCCTCCAGAACCCAGTCAGTCCCCATAGACCTCAATGTTAAAATGCCCAATTTTACAGCAGAAATAAACATGTTTATAGCCTGGTACAAAACATGGTTTTGGTCTCCATAGCTAATTTCAACACTCATGACAACTGTACAGATGGGGGCCCACAGTCATGCATATTTAAGGGTGTGGCCACTTGAGTGACAGGTTGTCTGCCAATAGTGTTCTTGGTCTCAGTCAGATCCAACCCTCGCTCCTCCACAGCTCCACCATCCCATCCAAATATAGTCACTTCTGGCTCCAGCAAGAGATGGCAACAACCAAAAATGCCACTAACTCGAGGCTTCAAAATGGGAGTCCACAAACCAGTGAGCAATGTCACTTTGGCTACATCCATTATTTTTCCAGTCTATGGATGTCACCCATTGGTTTACGGACTCCCGTTTCAAAGCCTCACGTCTGGCATTTTGGTTGTCGCCAGAAGAGACCATAAATGGGTAAGAGGCTGGAGCTCTTGAGGAGTGAGGGGTAGATCCCACTGAGAAGCTGAGGACACTATTGACAGACTGCCTGTCACACAAAGCAGCCCACCCTGAACTATACATAACTTTAAGCCTTAATACAATTTAAACAGGTGAATTTGTAAAAATTCACCTCCATACAGATGTCATGAATGTTGAAATCGCTATAGAGACCAAAACCATTTTTTTTAGGCTGTATACAGGCTGTTTATATCTACTGTAAAGTTAGGCATTTTAATGTGGGAGGGTCTGTGGGGATTGAATGGCTTCTGGAGCCATCCTCAAGTGGCCATTTAAGGAACTGCAGTTTTTGGCACTTCCATATTGGCTTAATTTTTCAGCCCTGGAGGCTGCTGCTTAAAAAAATTCACACTCCTTGAAGTTAGTTTCAGTTTCTCAATCGCGCTTGAGTTTTACACTGCCAAGTCTCTGCTTCTCTAGCAACTGTAGTGTCACCAAATATAGGTATTTTATACCAAAACATGATCTTTTCCATATCTCATGTATTTGTCGTGTCTAAACCTAACTGCAAATTTACCACAGTGTTTTTGACGGATGCAAATTACCTATGTTATAATGAAATGTACAGTGGAAACATTTCTGTCTTGCAGTTGGGTTATCTAACTGCAAGAGTGTGTATTTTCGGATGTTTGTTTTTGGAATAACGGGCTGTCGGAGAAATGGGCTTTCGTTCCAACAGGGCATATTTCTGACTCATGGGGCTTCGGAAATTTGGGCTGTCGGAACAATGGGCAGCCCTCCATATGAGTAGAAGACTTGAATTACTGAAAAAAAAAACAGTATTGTGTTAACAATAGAAAGTCAGAGCAGCAAAGTGGTGAATATAACACGCCTCATTTGCTGTCCTGATTGAATTGGTGCTGTGGAAATGGACATCATACTGAATTTACCACGTGATCTATTAGAGTACAGCTATGTAGCAGCTACCTGCTCTGTGTTTTTTGCCTGGCCCTCATATTAACTGGTCCTTAATTGTTCGTGACTCTGCTATTATTTGATATTTGACCATAACATCAACTGTTATTTGAGAAGTGAGATATTTCCCATTCATGTGAAAAAATGCCCCTATCATCAGCACAAAGTGTACTAAGCTCTGTTCTTCTAAATAGCTTCTAAATAGGACTCTTTCATGTTTATCTGCTGGAATTAATGCTTTTTGCAGGTGAGCAAGCTGAGGGAGGATCTGTAGTAGGTCCCCTGACAGAAGAGAAATTTTAATTAGCATTGCTTGCAGTTTGGGTCACCAACATAGACATCCATCTGAGACTGTTCAATATTTAATTAAATGGCTCTTGCTTTACACCTTTGTTCACCTCAGAACACAATTCCCAGCAACACCTTTTATTCAGCTTCCCAATTAATCAGTGCAAAACACTTAATGAGAAACAGCTGTCAAAGCAAATACTCAATAAATCCCAATAGCATCAGTTTACTGTCGTCTTAGGTAATATTGCGTATTTAAAGTGTTATGCAGAAGCTTAAGAGCAAAAGATTTTATATCAGATGCTAAAATATCCTTTGCAGGTGTCTAAAAGGAAGGGGGATGAACTAATCACCCCCACCAACAAGTTATTTTTTCTCCCCTTTCTAATAGAATAAATCAAGGTCTAATGTTTATCTTCACCATGTCATATCCCACATTCACTGCTTTTCAGGAAGAAAAGTAAGCTAATAAAGTAACACAAGGAAGTAAGTTACAGAAGTGTAATGTAAATACTAACATTAAATGAATACTTCAGCCACAAAATTAACATTTGTATAACACTTACTCACCCTGTGGTACATTGAATTTATGAAAAACACTTTGTTTTTCTCATGTGCTTCCACAGTGAATGAAGAATCCAAAAACACAGAAAATTTTTGATGAATTCAAGTAAAAGGAAACCACATTCAGTGATAGCAAAACCTTATCAAAACATCCGTTAACAAACTCCCACACAACTCCACAGTATGATCCAACTTTCATTATCCAGTCATATGCTAAGTACTTCCTGAACACATGCATTTTCATTAAAACCTTAATATTTAAAACACTTCAGCATGCAGGTAGTACAGCTGTTGCCTGTGTCCAGACCTTGGAATCTACTGTCTTCGTCTGGCATCTGGTTTCTCAGTTGAAATAAAAAAAAGCCAATGAGAATATCATCCAACATCATACTTTGTTTTTACTTTGCTATGCTCCGCTCTTAAGACTCCAGCTAAACAATTGTATTGCCCTGGCTATGCATCAGTGTGGACTTAAACATCACGTTACATTCAGGCGTATATGTTGGTCTCCGTTGATTGATTAGGAAAAATCGAATCCCCCCCCTTCCCCACAGAAATCAGTTGGAGTGGACACAGAGTATGAGTTGGCAATTCTGTGTGTGCATTTGAACTCCTGCTCCTTCATTCCACTGTGCAGGCAAGGCTGTTCATGCGAACGTGTTTTAAATAGTAAGGCTTTAGAGGAAATGCATGTGTTTGGGAAGTACTAAACATAGAGCTGGATAATTGAGATTTGGATTATGCTGCACAAGCTATGTGAGAGTTTGTAAACAGATGTTTTGATATAGTTTTGTTGTTGTCAAATGTGGAGCCCTATGACTTCAGTTCTTTAAGAATTTTATCAATTTTTGGATTCTTCGTTCACTGTGGAGCAATGCATGACAAACAATGTTTTCTTTACAAATTCATTTTAACACAGGGTGAGTAAATGACATAAAATTGATCATTTTCTGGGTGAAGTATTCCTTTAATATTACTTCATTGTAGAAATCACAAACAGCATTACCTCAGCACTGACCAGCATGTATTAGCCTCTGAGTAGCAATAAATCTTACATGACTCAAACACACAGCTAATGACAGAGGAGGTAGGGCTTCAGAGTCTTGCTTGGGCATTTCAACAGGATACACTGTGGCTGCTACATCAAATTGAATCATTTGTGAGACCCTTTTCACTCCCAGATGAAACTACCAGTGTCAAAAACCTCTGAAGACATCTGTAGTCATTTGAAATGTTTTTTGTGTGTGCCTCTTTGTTTAGTTTGACTCAACAGTGTCCTCCCTCCTGTTTGATCACAGGGATTATTTGGAGGTTTAGTCTTTTAAGTCCTGTTTCGTTTTGCCCATCTTACTTGTTAGCATTTAAATGGCTTTTTGTAATTGCCTAGGCGAATCTTGAAATAACATGAGGCAAAGAGCCTTTTTTCGCTCCTCCTCTGCACTCCTTCCTTGTTGTTAACCTCCCCATTCAGTCTCAATAAACAAACAGAAAATCCTCAGGATCCCTGTCAGGAATTTGGTTCACTTCAAATGATATATGTTGCTGCTGCTAGTCTGGCTTTGATGCTTGTCTTTGCAACACAGAACACTTTGAGTTTTGCTACCCCCACTACATGGAGGAAGTATTCACCAATTGTTCGCATGAACCCCTAGGAATGTGCGCCAAGAGAGACACTAAAGTGCAGCATGCTGCTCGTGAGCCCAGTTGCATGAGCTTCTTTGAATGTGTGTGAGCGTGTTTGTGTGTGTGAGTGTGTGCGTGTGAGTTTGTGAGGACAGTATACGGATGCCCGAGATGTCCTGCGGTGAAAGCCCTTATCTTGTATTTACACATAAGGACTTTGGGCAGGGCTGACTTCATATTTAATCTTTAAGCCTCTATCCCAATATGATTAAATCCAAAACAGGAACCTATAGAAGGAAATGTGGCCAGAACATCCAGCAGCACTAACCCCTGGCTGTCCACAATAACAGCTAACTCCAGTGAACATATCGAGAGAGTCAGAGCTAAAGGATAACGCTTTTTTTAACTGCAAGGATGGTGATGTTAACTACTCAAAATGAACAGTGGGTGGAATTTTAAATAGCACTGTTTTACAGAGAAATGTACAGTATCCACATTTGACTAGAATTAGCAGAGGAAACAGCTTTGACTTCCACACTGTTACATGCCTGTGGGCACACTTTACCTTAAGTAGGAACTTTCCTTTTAAAAACGGAAGATATTTTTATAACACTATCCCACAGTCAAGATAAGTCAGTGGATTAATGTAGAATCAAGCACTTTTTAAAAATGTGTCTGCATATTACTGATAAGCACGCAGTATGTAAATAAAGTTAATATCAGCAATGCAGCATCCACCATTGGAAGGAAACAGCTTTGTGACAAACATTGATAAACCTAGTGGAGTGAGGAAATGTGTAAAAATGTGGCTCATGTAGCTGCGAGTCACACTACATGTAATGCAATCTGGGACATGATTACAATGCTAACACTTGGTATAGCTGCTGCAAGTACGATTGACAAAACTAGATAACAGGTGAAATGTGGGCACAATCCTAACACATTTGACATGAGAGGAGCAGGGCGTTAAAACAACTTTATTGATTCCTTTGAGGGTATTAAATTGTAGCAGTGAAGCGTGGACATGACAACAACTATTGAAATTAATGGAAATAGTTAAGACACCACAAGACATAGAGGTATGGATTGATGCAATCATTAATCAGTAATTTGTATATAACCCACATAATCCAGAAGTTTGCAATCACATGACCAATGTGCTGACAGGAGTGAAAAAGGCAGTTGTATTAAGTGAAGCGAAAGTTCATGCAAGGAGGCAGGCTGGAGTGGTGGGTTGGTCAAACAAACACATAACTTTCCCCAAGGAGACCAGTGTTCTTGTCCCGTGTGAAGCCAAGTGAACTTTCAGTTATTTTAAGGTATGTAATCACCTTACGTTGAGTACATAACATGATGATGCCCAGCCATGTTTCTTTTCCTAAACCTAACCTAAGTATCTTTACTTTCCCAAACCAAACCTACATAACTTTACGTTAAGTACAAAATGTTACAACGCCCAACCATGATTCTTTTTCATAACTTAACCTACGTGACGGTATTTTCCTAAACCTTTCCTACAAAACATTACTTTACTTAACCAAACCTACGTAGCTTTACATTTAGTGCATAACATGACAACGCCCAACCATGATTCTTTTTCTAAACCTAACCTATGTAACATTTGCCTAAACCTAACCTGTGTAACTTCACTTTCCCTAACCAAACCTATGTAACTTCATGTTAAGTTTGTGATGTGACAAATCCCAACCATGATTCTTTTTCTAAACCTAACCTACAAAACGTTACTTTCCTAAACCTTATGCACTGAATCTTACTTTCCCAAAACAAACCTATGTAACTTTATGTGTAACGTGACAATGCCCAACCATGATTCTTCCACCATCCACCACCCCTGCTGCCCACCCCACTCGGACTTCAGTCTCCTTGACTTTGGCTATTGTCCACCACGTTTTCCCCAGTGCCACCCGGCAGCAAACAGGGTTTAGAGGTGACTGGCCGCATATTATGCTGACAGCGGACAGCTTTTTTCGTCCATGTCTGACACTGGGTATCACTGACCAAGCGCCGGATTTCAACGACTTCAGGTGAGACTGGGTTGGATGTGAGGCTATTTATTGCATTCTCCATGGATCTGTTGAAGCAGTATGCAAACTGCAACAGATCCAGGGTTGGGGATAGTGAGGAGGTGATGAAGCCTTTTCTAGACGACAGTCTTTTCTTTACTTAACTTTTTCTCAATGGAGACGAAACATAACTTGATGTTGTCTTAAGTTACTTGAGACTTGACAGGAACTTATTTTGATATGATTTGAAATTTTTCTGATTGACTTGAGACTCACCTTGGTTTTATCTCGATTGACTTAAGACTTGACTTCAGCTTCTGTCAATTGACCGAGGCCTTTTTTGACCTTATCTTAATTGACTAAAGACATGACTTGGATTTGTCTCAACAGACACAAGATGTAGCTTGAGCTTGACCGATCTGAGACTTGATTAGAGACTTGTCTCAGTTGACTTTAAACTATCAAAATGTTCTACTGTAATGCAAAATTGGTTGATCACTCTAATATTATATTTGTCTTTATTTAAACTCAAAAATCATTGAGGGCAAAGCCCTCATTTACAATGACGTCAAGCAAGAAAGAGGACAATCAATAAAACAAACATATAAATACAATTAATAAAATAGAGTAACAACAAATCCTATGGGGAGCGCTCCAGCTTGTTTCGCGCCATTACTGTCACGATTCAGTCACTTTATAGAGATATACATTTGTGGAAGTGTACTGAGATGCAACAATCTTAGTTCATTATCACTATTATCATCTCTACTATGAGATTTAATAAAACTGTAGGCCTCAGTGGATTTAATCAATCCAGTGCCTACATCTTGTACAACTATTACCATCAAATTACTCCAGCCTGTCCTCGTTTGCTGATTCCCCCAGTGATTCATTGTGGCTTCACTATATGTTGGCTGTCTACAGTATTGTCTGTGTCTCCGATGTCTTCCCTTGTTCTCCTGAGCAGTTCACTCACCTCCCAGTGAATTAAATAGTTTCAAATGAAGAGCTGCCAGCAGCTATTCACTGTGAGTGCCTCCTCCTCCTCCTCCTTCCTTCTCAACATCTCTTCAGAAACACAAAGGTGACCTCAGAGCCTTGTGTATACCTCAAATCAAAAGGAGAAGAGCTGCAAGAAACAAAAAAAACTGTCAAGGACTTTCACAGATGTTTCAAGTACCCCATATTTGGTGAGAAAAAAAGAAGAAAGAAAGAAACTTAGATGTATTCTGTACTTTTGCTCTCTAGCTTTTTATGATTCACTATTAGTATCATACTGTGTAAGCCATATGGGTTGTTGAAGGCTATTGTTGCAAATAATGAACTGAAATACAGATTTTTCACTGACATTCATTAACATTTTATGTCATTTTGAAGGGTTTGATGGCTTTTTCTTTTGCCCCAGAAGTAGCTGAGCTTTGAAGTGGCATTATCGCTCGGTCTATTCAAAATATTGTCTTTGACTTTTTGACATTGTATATAATGCGTTAATGACTGTGAGATAATCTTTTTTGCTCATTTTCTTTAAGGTCCAGACACAACAGCATTTAAAATGGCAAAATTTCACTGCAATTTCAATTAGTTCCAATGGAGTCAGTGATTAGTGGATTAATTTGCAGAGGTGTAAGAAATCCCATTGAAAAATTTGTCTTGGAAATTTGTACTGTTAACTAATAGTGGGTTATTGTGACAGTGATGGGAGCTGTAGAGTTCAGACTGTAGCTCACTTGCTGAGTTCAGTTTTATTTAACATCCTCTGTCATATTATCAGCTGCTCCACAAAAAAAACAATAGTTTGCAGACAGTCATGAGACAGGAGACAGTGGTACAAATATGTCTTTTAAGTAAATGGAGCTTTTTATCGTTAGCTTTGATGTACCACTTTTTAGTGTGACCAGGCCTTAGGAATTTCCCTTTGAAAGCTGCAATTCATAGTCAAAAATATATGTATTTTTAAAAAATGTAGATTTTGGATATTGGATCTTGTGTTTCTCTGAAGTGAATTTTGTGAAATTGAATTTTCGGTCAAACCAAACAGTATTGAGCTAGAAAGGAAGTAATGATTGATATTAGAACAATCAGTAATGTTTCTCTGGCTGACTTACAGTAGGAGTACCCAACAATACTGGAGGCAATATTGGATTAGTCAAAACATAATTTTAGTGTTGCCTCATACAAGCCTAAATATTGACAAACAGTGTCTGACTCATTCGTATGTGAATTCACTTCTTGATCTTGGAGATCTTAGAGGAGACTGGACTCATTTTCTGCTATTCACAGTGCAGGTTGCATTTCACGTATTTCTGTGAGATCAGGTTG
Source organism: Epinephelus fuscoguttatus (assembly GCF_011397635.1). Lineage (NCBI taxonomy): Eukaryota > Metazoa > Chordata > Actinopteri > Perciformes > Serranidae > Epinephelus > Epinephelus fuscoguttatus. Next base: position 36,817,195 of record NC_064762.1, read on the forward strand.
TCACAGTGGTACATCAAGTGAACATTGCTGCACGCATAGATGAAAATAAACGAATATTATGGCCATACACAGTCAGAAGGATGATTTTCTGTAACAGTAGTTGGCTGTAAACAACCACATAAACATGACTGTGTTTTCCTAAGTATGACCTTCCATGTCCATCCATAAAAGAATGTAGCACAAGATCAACACAGAGTACGGACAGAGGGGCTCTGTCTGTGTCCATATATGTTATCTACCATTCAGCATAAATGAGCCCTTGAAGCTGGGTTATTAACAATGGATCAAATAACAGTGTGTAATATGAAAGGGAAGGGCTCATACAATAAACCTGCAGTTCCTCTCAGCTACTTTAGTTTCTCATACCTTTTGCTTCTATTGCTTTAGTTTTCTGGCCCTCAAACTTGTTGCCCTGGTTTCCAGCTGCAGTTTTGTTTTTTTTTTTTAGCCAAAAAGCTCTGTTTAACCAACACACCTCGTCACATATTGATGTGCTTGGTTATGGACTTTCCACGTACCACGTGCAAGATACCCTGGGTGTGTTGGTTGTTGATGTTCTGGGACGCCGTGTCAAGTTCTGCCTGCTACATATATTGCTTTCTTTCAAGATACACTTCCATTTTCACAGGAAATTTAACATCAACACACTGTCTCATTCAAAATGAACACACTACGTTGGTGCAACACACATGGTTAGGTTTAGGCAACAAAAGCAAGTGGTTAGATTTAGGAAAAAATAACAGGGTTTGGCTTTAGAATCTTACGGAACATGAACATCACTCTCTTGGGTGAAAGTTGGGGTTTGTTGGACCCATCCACCACCCCTACCGCCTGCCCGCCCCACTCACACTTTTACTGTCTTAATTTTTGTCCTTTTGTCCACGTTTCCCCCTGACTCAGCTGGGGTGCCGTTGAACTGTAACGACAACCGGTGTTAAAGGACTCCTTTTTTCCTTGGTTTCTGACACTGCAAGTCACTGCCAAGGCACCGGTATTCGACAACTTCGAAGTAAGACCTGACTTTATTATATGTAACATTAAGCTTTAATAAAATGTAAATGGGTGAGTTATATAAAGATTTACTCCCCGTGTGCTTGTCATGAAGGGGAAAATTAGCTGTAGAGATCGAAACCGTTTTTTTGTACCAGGCTGCAAACATGATTATTTCTGTTGTAAAGTTGGGCATTTTAACATTCTGTTGGGATTGACTCAGATTTGGAGCCAGTCTCAAGTGGTCATTCGATGAACTGCAGTTTTTTGGCAGTTCTGCGCCAGAGGTTGCTGCTTTGAGACTAGCTGGTGAACATAGTGGAGCATTTAAAAAGCAGATATTTTTCTCAGTAGTTGGTGGAGCAAAGCTAAAAGAAAAAATATTTATCTTACCTTTTCTTACCTATCTTATTTATCTTACATTCACAAGGTAGACACAGACAACACCCCAAATGGTAAGTTAAAATCACTAGTCCATACCCATTGAGTGCACATTTGCCCACGCACAGTTTCACATGGTGTGTGTTTGGGATACAGGTCATAGGAAATTGCAGATTAAATAGTCAACTGAACCCATTAAGAAGAGCAATGTATTCAGACAGAGTTTTTGAAAAACGTGGGACCGACAGAGTGACACACTGACCATTTCTGTGATTATGTACAGCATACCATACCATGACTTAGTCACACCAAAAATTAGAAAAAACAAACAAATATTCGGCCACAGGGGGAGCCACAGCGATTCGTTGCATTTTAGCTATTTTTAAGCATTTTTCTGTTGTTATAGCGCCACCCAGTTGCCAATTAGAGTTAAATTTCTCCAGTCACTTTGAGGTGTCCTGTTCTACATATCTACCAAGTTTAGTAAAAATCGATATGGCGGTTAGGCCTAGATAAGAAATTAGCTCTCTAGCGCCCCCAATTTGTTTGATCGGGTCAATAATGGAGGGGTCTCCGCAGATTATGTGTGGTCATATGCCTACAAAGTTGCGTGGTGATCAGTGAAACCCTTGAGATGTTATACACCTTTATGTGATGAGCCACGCCCTCCACAATATTCATTGCCTTATAGAAGCTCAGTTTTAGTAAATTTTCCAACTTTTGCCAAGAGGGAACTTTAAATATTGGTCCCTAGATTATGTTCACCAGGTTTGATTCAAAATGGTGGAAAATCTATAAAAGCAGAAGTTATGGGTTCTTGAGGCAAATTTGTTCCTCATGAGGAGCGGCATCTCTGCAATGTTTCATGTCTCTACGACATACGGGGCATGAGATATGCCCAATCAAAGTTTGCAATCAGTTGGTTGCTATAGCGCCCCCCTTTGACCAATTAATGTAATATTGCTTCATTCGTATCCTCCCATGACCCTCTACCACTGCGCCAAATTTCACATGGATTGACCAAGTCAGTGAGGAGAAAAATGTGGAAAAGACACACAGACACACACAGAGACAGAGTTTTCATCATTATTTGGCAAGATAGTAAGATACTATGCAGGACTTGGCTCCTCCTGCCTACACTGCTTGAAGGAACACTGCAAGCAATTTGTTGTAATGGAAAAGATGATACTTTAGCAAGCTAACTAAGTAAACCACCGGCACCTACCTGTCCAGCAGAAAACAGGCCATCTCCACATTGCTCTCCATCCCCACCCCCTGCTTTCGTGCTCACCACTAAAAGTTTAAGTAAAAGCCAACCTGATTCACTCTCATTTTGCTTTGTCCACCTGGCGCTTTATACAGTAATTGCAGGGTATTTTTGGCACTGTGTCTGCGATTTCTGTAGCGTCCTTTTGACTCTGTGCTGCTACTATGTGATTGCTTCCCTTTTACGAAGTCCCAACCTCGCCTGCAGAGTTATTAACTGGGAGCTACACGCTTATAAATGTCCCAACCACAGCAAAATAAGAGAAAAATAAGACAATACAGGCAGAGAGCAGGGTCTCTGTGGATAAATACACCACCACACACTTCTGGTAGGTCATAAGTGATGATTGAGAGGGATTACTTTAGTGTGAGTCTATACATTTTTTTCCTGTATAGTATACCTTTAAGTTAATACAAGAAGATGTTTTCAGCTTGGTCTGATGTACCCAAGTGGTCAAAAAATCAATTAATGCAGCTTCAAAGCCCATGTGTAAAATTTCTATGTGATGAGAGCACCTTTTGGAGAAAAATAACACAATCCCAGTGGAAATTGGAGCAGCCTATGTGTTGCTTTCAGCCCATTCATTTAGTGTCACTGGGGGCTTTAAGAGAAATATTTAGCTTGCAAGAATATATCATGGCTTTAATGTGTTTAGGTCATGTGACATCAGGAGACTACTTATTTTGAGCTGTAGCTTACGGTTAACTACTCATTAAATGCCCCATGATACCAATAATAATAATTATTTTTTTAATAATAATATCATAATTCAATAACTGTACAACAGGTGTGGCCTATTGTATGGTATGGTATGGTATGGTATGGTATGGTATGGTATGGTATGGTATGAGGAATAGTTGAACAAGATGAAAGAGTCATTAGGTATTCATTATGTCTTTTAATACAAAGCCAATATAAGAACAACATACCACAAACATGTCTATAAGTTTAATAAAAAAAAAATACATTTTTAAAGATCTAGACACTTCATTACTGGAAGTCTACTGCTGCGGTCCACTTGTGAGTGATGCAGCTGGTCATACAGCAGGACAGGGCCCTTCAGCTCTCTCCTCTGCAATGACGTCCTTCAGTATTTGCAATGGAAGACTCCCAGACTGAGCTGGATGGTACAAGGTAGGGCAATAAGGAGTGACAGCGACAAGGAGAGGAGTGCTGTCGCCTCATACTCAATCACTGTGAATTCATTTGGGGAAGATGGAGGAAGTCTAATCAGTCTCGCAGGATCACCCGTGGATCCTGTTCTATTCACAACAGCGGCATCTGCTCCAGCTGCATGAAGCATGGCACTCTCTACAGCGTCGCTCCCCGCTCTCACGGCGGAATGACGAACACTATCTGTGCCCTCTTTTCCTCTCGTTCCTGTCAAAACACTATGTAATTATGTTGAAAGTTCCAATTTTCCAAGAAGAGGCCCATGTTTCTTTCTGTCTTTCAAGTCCCAGCTGCTCTGCTAATGCCTTGTAAAACTCATGAATTACCACCATAAATAATCCCTTAAGTGATGCTTAAAGTACACAAGACTAAACCTTGGAAAATAGTTGCATACTCAAGGCCATTTTTGGTCTCAAATCTAAATATTCATACTTTGTCAGATATGTAGGTAAGATATCTTTCGCTTTTTTATTTATTGTGCTTCATTTTCATTTTGTCTTTCTCTGATATTCAACACAAACCAGTGGAATTATTTAGACCCTTAATTACAGAACTAGTAATGCCGCAATGTAAAAATAATAATCCAAAAAAAAGTTCTGTATTCTGAATTTCACCCTGCACCCCCATGTCTAAGGACCCGTACTTTAAAGTGCCTCTCCTGGGGTGACCTCCCAGTGATCCAGAGGACTGATGGGTGCCCTTAAAATGGAGAAAACATGATGCAATGCCATATATGCCGCTGCATTCCATAGAAAGCCTTCTGCATGCTGTTGCCCCACTGCATTCAGTTTACCACTGCTACTAGCTAACAGACAAACATGTGCTCTCTGCTAGGCAAATGGTTATATTATATGTCGCAGTAGAGGCCGACACTGTTCTATTAAGCCCAGTTCAGACCAATGACTCGTGATGAGACTAAAACGTTATAGAACGTTGCAAAGAAAAGTTACAGCAGTGTGACCTGGCCAGTCTGCACCCGACTTGAGTCAGCTGATGATGTCACCTGCAATTCCAACTCAAATTGTTGTTTCTACAGCCATTCGGCTTGTGGTGAAGTCAAAATGACCACAGACGGCATGTTCGGTTGCTGCGGTAGGTACTCCGTCCCCACTGAGCCCTCTGTTTCCATGCTAACCGTGTGCCGCTGTCGGATGGTGGGTCGCTGCTGCTCGCTGTATGTGCTTATACCCCGCCACACCCACACACACACACACACACACACACACACACACACATTCTCACTGACTCATTAATTTGTGCTGGTTATTTATATCATTGTGATGTATTTATTATGAATACAGTCCATCTGATGCGCGTTTTATTTCGCTGTTTCATCACTACTACAAATGTAACTACAGCCAGCAACTCACTATCACTATCCTCATTCATAATTGAAGAAGCTACAAATTATATTCAGCCACAAAATAAGCCTGAAAAGCTGGAAATCAGAATAGATGTACAATGAGTTGTTGCAAAGAATAAAATGTGGCGTCCTGAATGTTTTATGAACACCCCCAGACTCTTTTAGCGACTTGCCGCTCAGGGAACTCATTCATTGGCTCCTCTGGCAGCAGCACAGGGTCTCTCCCTCTCCTCTCTCGCCATGCACACATGGCGGTGTTGTCAAGTGATTTTTGTCATAAACCTTTGGTAATGTAAACCTACATTATGCTTGCAGCTCAACAAAAAAACTATAGTAGTAATTCTGTGCTCTTTAATTAATAATAAATTATTTATTCATTCACTAATTTGTCATATTGTCAGGAATAACTTTATTGCAAAAATGCCTCCCTAAACCTACCCACAGTAACTTTACGTTAATTACGTAACATTATTTTGAGGACATAACATGATTTGTGGGGCGCTAATTCATAGGATATCATATGAAACGATGTATGAAGATATATTAAACATTATTGGCTATTTGAAAGCTGAAGGCTCATATTATTATTACTGTTTACAACCAGAGGTTTGTGTGTTTGATGAGCAGAGTGAAGGTGAGTAGCTATGCTGAAGTTGCAGGTGAGCGGCTGAGCTGTAGGGCTAATTTACATATTCATAAATGTGCTCATACTAAATGAGACAAAGGTGTAGGGTTACTTCTAAGCCATTTTAAGGGACGCAGAGATTTTTTTTTCATGGAAAATAAAATCTATGAATATATAATTTTGATGAAAAGAGATGAGCTTTTAGGGGTTTAATCAATGTCAGTAGAGGAACTTTTAATAAATTTCAAATTCAAACTCATATCGCAAAAAGTATTGCCTCTTCAAAGATCCACACTGCCGCACTGAAGCATTCCCTTTTGAGCATCTCATCTAAAAACAACTCCTTTCCAGTTGTTTGCTGGAAAATGGATGTAGGGAGAAACTTTGTCAGAGTCTGCCACTGCCACCCAAGTTGGGTGAGTAGATTTCCGCCAGAAAAAAAACGGGCAATCATCTGGTGTGTGCCCATGTTATTTTTCACAGAGATAGTGTTTTGATTGCCTGAGGGGAGGAAATGGTATTATTTACTCCAAAATTGCCTTGCTTGATCCGCATTGGGTGAACTAGCAAGCTGAGACTAAATATTTCTTCTCTCTTCTGCGTCTCATATCCTCCACACAAGCTCCCATTTCTGCAGTGCTGAGGAGTGAGACGACAGTCTTTACAGCTGAAGAAGTGGAAGTCTACCAGCTCTCAGCTAGATGGCTGTGTCAAAGGGCTTAGTGGAAATACTTGAACACAGCAGGGCCTGAACAACATGTCTCCTCAAATGAGTTCTTCATATCAGGATGAGCTGGATTTCAGTAGTTCAAGGCCTCCTCATGGCTGACCACCAGTAAGAAAAAGAAGCACAAATCTGTCTACTTTAAAACTCCACTTTTTGGGCAGGATTTGCACCAGCAAAAACTAGCGAACTTTCTGTTCTGCTGTTTTTCTCAAACTTCCGTGGTCATCACTGGCACCAATAAGCGGAGCTGCGCTTGCGTCTAGTGTGGGCAAAGTGTAAAAACTGAAGCAGTTGGGTAGCAGGTGCGAGATGAATCACGCCGGCTTGTAAAAGCATTGAGGGAGGATAAAATTAACGCATCACACATTTCCTGGAATTCATACTCGGGCATATGCAGCAGCCTGGATGAGAAACCAAACACTAAAAAGGCCTTCAGGCAAGTTCTGGTATGTGCAACACAGCTCGCCATCGCAGCTACCGCAGCGAGTACATCCCAAGAATGGATTTGACATGCTGTATTGTATTTGGATTTCAACAGAAGTTCACTTGAAATGTCATCCACATTGAGCTGGGAAACATCACTATAATCAAGCAGCAAAACACTCTCTATAAAAAGTGGTGGAGACAGAGGTTGTGCCATCTCCATCAGCTAAATCACTGTGGTAATCAATGCCAATAAGCTGGGGGCATCACGGGAACATCCCTCCTCCTTAACACTCTACCCTTACATATCAGATGGCAATTAATTCCTAATATGTGTTAGAAATTGCCTAATTACCACATATGCCCGATACTCTCAGTCGCCATTTGGTTTAAACAGGGGATGAGTGAGCTGTTAATGATGCTCAGTTCAGTGCAGCGCACTGCCGCAGTCTGGCGCGACCCAGACACTGTTCCTAATTACAAGCCTGCGTACTGTATACGCCATCATCATTACTGCTGGGAGCACGAGGACTCGTCTGCTCCAACTGCAGACATCATCAGCACTCTTTTGTCCTTCTGGTATTCCTAGAAAGTAAAAAAAAAAAAAAAAAAGAACTGCACCCAGTTGTTTTTTTTTCTATTTTGCTTTTTGCATTTTTCCCCCCAATATTCCATATGATATGATTCACTTAATATGTCACATTGACAGGGCCAGATTAATCTGCTGGGGCCTGGGGTAAAAATCAAAAAATCATTATTGGAAAAACTCACCCTTAAAGGAATACTTCATCCATAAAATGATCATCTGTAAATCAATTACTCACCCTGTGTTATGGTTTTTCTCACGTGCCTCCGTGGTGAATGAAGGATCCAAAAGCGGAGAACTTTCTTGATGAATTGAAGTCATAGGGGTCCATGTTTAAAAACAGGAAAACTACATCAAAACATCTGTTTACAACCTCTCACATAACTCATGCAGTATAAACCAAGTTTTATTATTATTTTTTTCACTAAAACCTTAGTTTTTTTCAAACTGAACTTAAAGTGACCCTTATCTGTGTTTTATTCAAAGCCAGACTCCATAGCAAAAGCAATAATTTTACTTCGCTAAACATGGGAGCTACCACTGCTTCAGTCGATAGTTTGTGTTATCGTATGACTTTGGTGAATCACAACCAGTGTTGGGCTCATTACTCTGAAGTGTAATATATTACTCAGCAGGGGCAGAAATCCCGGGGGGACAGGGGGGACATGACTCCCCCTTCAGTAAAGCTGTCCCCCCCCAGAATAATTTGAGACATAATTAATAATTTTTGAACAATGCAGTAGTATTTATTAAAAGCACAATGTAAGCGGTGCTCATTATAATCGCGCAATAATGTGCTATTTAAATCTTAAAAGATTAACTGTGCGTTCACACCAAACGTGATAGACGCGATGAACGCCACAAGTTTCCATTCAAAATCAATGTAAATGACGCGATGACACAGGATGTTGCTTCAGGTGACGCGTTTCAGCCGATAAGAGCGATGCGATGAAGCGATGACGCGTCCATCACGTCCATCGCCTCATCGCGTGTATCGCTTGAAATTGAAAAATTTGAACTTTTCAAGCGACATCGCGTGACGCTGTGCCGCGACATCCAATCAGCATTGATATCCAACCATTCATAAATAAATTATAAGCTACTAACCGGAGACAGATGGACAGGCGCTCCACAGCTGGGATGGAGCGCCTGTAGTTGGTGTCCAGGCGGGAGATCCTCGCACCGATACTGGCCTACATGTCCTCAAACTGGGCCAGCATCAGCCTGAAGTACCGCTGGAAACGACCGTCATCCAGACGCAGCTCTTGCAGGAGGTGATGATATTCACCCAGCTGTGTGCGTTTCTGGAGGACATTGTGAACCCAGACACGGCGGCGTTTGGGTCTCCGATCCAAATCAGATGTCCACAACAGATAAAGAGCAGCTACGGTAGTTAACTCAGCCATGGTTGACGAGAAAATAGCGGGAGGTGAAGAAAATTGCGGGAGGAGGGTTGCGTCATCGCGATTGAAGCGATGAAGCGATGATCAAAAAGGTGACATTTGTGATCAAGCGACGCGATACTCGCGTTACAGGCGATGACATCGCGTCCATCGCGTTTGGTGTGAACGCACGGATAGTCCCCCCCTCCCATTCCAAGTAGTGGTATATCCCACACTCTTTCCAACGGGCGGGGCTACTTGGCAGCAGTAGCAGCGTGTAGCTGGACTTGGCTGCCCACATCGCGCATAGCAGGGTAAGATGTTCATTCACACAGACACAGTTAAACTTACGCAAGTTACAACACATCCCATTTACTGTTACAACAAGCCCCAGGCCCAGGCTGATAATATAAACTGTCTGCAACATTTCTCCTGCATTGTTCAAAAGCCTACTTAATTACGAGTGCTGCTAAGCTAAAAGCTAATGATTAAGCTCAGAGTTTAGTGATAGTCAGAGAGGACAGCAGAGAAAGAAGAGGGAGAGGACAGGACAAGAGCAGTCAGTGGCGAAGCAATGGGTATCTGTCTGTAGGCTCTCCACCTGTCAGTGAGACAAACATGAAAGACGTGCAGTCTAACGGACGAAGAGCGGTCATTACGCGTGACTATTACGCACGGTTGACGGAGTGTAGCTAATGGGTATCTGTCTGTAGGCTCTCCACCTGTCAGTGAGACAAACATGAAAGACGTGCAGTTTAACGGACGAGGAGCGGTCATTACACGCGACTATTACGCACGGTTGTGAGGTGCGCAACGGCAGATCTCACAGCACGCTGTTTATAAACCAGTTTAATTGCAGGAAATGTTTAGTTGTTAAGCCATTTCTCATAAGTACAGACATTCACTCTGCCTGTTGGAGAGATAGAGAGAAGATTAAAGCGTCAAATTGCAGTAAAAGATGCTGTATAAAAGACAGGCTACAACTTTTTTTCCTTGTCCCCCCTGGAATTATTCTCTAAAATTTTACTGTTTATTGTCCCCCCCAACTATGAAATGGGATTGTCACCCCTGTATTACTCATTACTCGTTTCTGTTTTCAAGGGTAATATTACTTTACTTATTACTCCCTGCCAACAGTAATTTGTTACACTACTCGATATATTACTTTTTTGTTACACCCCATAAAATTAGTAATTGCATATCTCCACAAACTTTAGATGTGTTCCTCTATGTGAATGTCTGGGTAATTGGCGGTAAGTGCAGCTAAGGCCAGATAGCCACAGCCACAAGCTTCATTACTTAATTGTAGCTGCAGCTGTTCACGAGTAAAATCCAGTTGTGGTTGTTTGGCCAGTGTAGGGCTACAGCTGCCATTCGTGGCCGCGGAGGGTTCACCTTTGGCGGGTTGTATTTCCTAGAGCTTTAGGTTGTTGTGCTGTTGGACGTAGTAGGTGTTTCAGACCTGCGGTTTTAGGACTTGTTTTTCGCAGTGGAAAGTGTTTTAGTGTGACTACCTGCAGCAACAGTGTTCAAAGCAATGGGAGTATTTCCAGCTGTTTCGATCTTCCTGATTAGCTTGCTGCGTTGTGATGTGCCTGCAGAATGTGACGATTACAAAAATTTGTCCAGTGTTGTATTTCAAGTCAGTAGTGATGTGATAACAAAAGCAACATTAAAACAAGTTGTTTGCTTGTGGGGTAGTAATTAGCTACACTACTCATTACTGGGAAAAGTAATTTTATTACCGCAACATGTTACCAGTAATGTGTAAGGCATTACTAGTACAGCATTACCGCCCAACACTGATCAGAAGTAACCCTTTAAAACACCAAGGTCACACAATATTACTAACAAGCTAACTGATCAAGGCAGCAGACGAACAGCGTGACTCATGTTAAGTGAGGTAAAATTACTGTTTTTGTCGATGGAGTCTGGCTTTGAAGAGGGCATAGATAAATTTCACTTTCAGTTCAGTTTCCTGTTGGAAAGAGCTGTCTGTTTGGAAGATGCTGAGCGTACGACTGGATCAATGAGACTTGGATTATACTGCCTAAGTTGTGTATGAGTTTGTTAACAGATTTTTTTGATATAGTTTTGCTGTTGGTAAACGCAGCCCCCTATGACTTCAATTCATCAAGGATTTCCTCAGTTTTTGAATTTTGCATTTACCAGAGAAACGCATAAAAATAGTTTTCTTCACAAATTCAACATAACACAGGGTGAGTAGCTGATATACAACTGGTCATTTGGGGAAATAGTCCTTTGATAAAAGTTTCTAAACTGCAATTACTCTCCCAGATTACATATTAGACTTAGTGTTAAGATTCGGAATCCGTTCGACATCTTCATAAAACATCATCCATCTTTAAAGAATTCAATATCACTGACAACAGGAACTGATAAGGACTAAATACGATATTATTCATGAGGATTTGCTTCCCTGTAATATCATTTCCACTTATCATTTATGAGTAAAAAGAGATGCTCATTCTTGATTGCCCTCTACAATACAGCCAAAAGATTACCCCAAAATGCGAGCTACAGGAGGGCTTCCTCCGAGCTGTCACTCACTAATGTTCTCATTAAAATGAAAATGAATTTTGAGCGTGACATTGCATGCAGGTCGCATCATAGGGCTGTTTCAAGTGAATCTGAGGTCATGTTTGTGTTCCTTTCATGTTCCGATACCAGAGGAGTGGATGGAACACTCTGTCTCCATCTCCGATGCTCTCCTTTCAGCAGCCTTTGTACCTGCATAATGAAAAGTCTCTTCACACTGTGAAATTTGAAACGTTACAAACAAAGTCGCCCCGTCTCCTTTCTTGGTACCGTTTCTGCCAGCTGAAAGGCAAAACAAAGGATGGATTATCTTTTTTTCTCTTTTTTTTGTTACAACAATTTAAACAGCAGTGCTCTCAGTTATTTTATCTAATCCTTCGTTTGAGTTTCCGTCTTGGCCACAAGAAAGCGATTCTTTTCATACAAACAGGAAGATGCTCTGATTTTATCTCGCCTCCTGACTCATCCCAGCTCCTGCTAATGCATTTTCTCCTGTTCAAAAGCAGCTCAGCGTTGTTAGCTTTTGATAGAATGTCAGAAGTGGTTAAAATCCTAATAACAGCATATGTCATTCTGTGGGCACACCTAACCCGTCACCGAGAACGCTTCAAATGAGTGTCTTCAATGACATTGGCAATGACAATCAGTTCCTTGCGAGTCAGTCGGTGTTTGTTACACGCTCTGTGCATTTATCCATGAGGGACCAAACAGTTAAATACAATCTGAAGACATGGAAAATCACAAGGAGAGCTTGATTTAGTTTAACCTGCGAGTAATACATTCACAGTGTGAAGCGGCGAGATAAATGAAGTGAGTCTGAGGTTCAAAGTCTTCGCTCAGGTTCGCAGCCTGCAACAGCACCAGTGGGACATCCCTGCTATTGCTTATCAGTGAAGGAATCACAATTCTTTTTTCCAGTGATATGATGTTTATTATAGTCATACACAGCAGAAATGTGACTGGCTGTGGGTATGGCATGTTTCGCATTGAGATAAGCACTTGTTGGTCATACCTATCTGCACTCATGATCATGTTATCAAGTAAATGCGCACGCTGACACAATATGCTAACTTCCATTCTTGGCCCTGGTGACAGAAGGCCCCCGTTGAGACCCTGTCATTTTAATAGGCAAATCTGAAGCCCTCCGCACTCAGAGAAAACACAAGTACTGAGGCACGTCAGCTTACGCATATGTGGTGCTCAGAAAACACTGATGTATGTGCTCTGTGTTCCTTGACACAAAGCCCTGGAATAATTAGAGGAAATATTTCCTGTGCACGCCCACTCTCTCAGCTCTTTGAAAACACAAGCGGCCTGGGAGGGTGCTGCACCCTGCAAACGCTCATGCAGGAGGGGATAATTGGACCCAGCTAGCTGTGAATTGGGCTCGGGCAAAATATGTGCAAATGTGTTGAATTTTGAGTGACTGGTGATTGATAGATATACTGTGTGCCTTGGGCCCCTGAATATATTCTATACAGTGTGTCAGGCTCCAGTGGCTATGGTTTACAACAATACATTGAGATGCCACAGTGGAGTGAGTGGGTGCCAGTATGCTTATCCAGTATCTGTCATCCGGCAAACAAAGGGATTTATGTTAGGTCATTGGGAAATCACGAAATGATGGTTGTTTCATGATCAGAGACTTTGTTTAAAGGAGACTTATGGGGCTAATTTTCAGGTTCATACTTGTATTTTGGTTAGAACATGATTTAATGTTCAAAAAAACTTTACTGTCCTCATACTGTCTGTGCTGGAACACCTGTATTCACCAACTGTCTGATAGGCTTTGTTTTAGTGCCTGTCTCTTTAAGCTCCCCTCCCGAAAAAAAGCCCAGTGGTCAGTGTTTCTGCGCCTTCCATATCTGTACTTTCCGTGTCCCTGCACCTTCATTGCCAGAGTTGGGTATAACGCGTTACAAAGTAAACGCTGGTCCTTCAGCTCCGAAACAGCAACGGCTGTCGTTTGGTTCTAATAACGGAGATAACGTTAAACCTATCAGTCTGAAAGAAGCCACGGAGCTTGTGGCTCGCTACATGGTCGGAGAAATGCTGCCGTTGTCTACGGTGGAGTCTAAATAGGTGGAGTAGGACTCGCTGACAGACATATTTCAGACTCAGGACTTGCATTATGCCTGGTACACGCTACACGCTGGTACTCACCAATTATCCCTGGTCATCTTTCACGGCATGTGTGAAGTCATTGGGTTATTCTTGTCCTGTTTTTATTACTTTCACTATTATTTGAGTCAGAACTGTGTCTGTTCATGTGTGAGTCGACATGTTGTTGTAGTCACCTAAAAGCGTCAGCAGATGGCAGGAGCTACATTTGAAGCGCCATATGTAAACTATCAAGCTACTGTATCTTAGGCTGACCAAACGTCTTCTTTTGCCCACTTTTCACGTCCTGTCCGGGGCGTCCGGGGCGTCCAGGGGGTTTTATAAACTGATGATAATGTCCGGTTTTCCGTGTGTTTGTGTGTGTGTGTGTGCGGCACGGGCAGCATATTTCTGTCCGAACCCAAACCGAGCCCGACATTATTTAATGACCAAAGCACTGAGTTTGTGTCACACAGTTGTTACGGTTACAGGCTATTTAACAAGCCAGGCGTGCTCAGCAGAGAGGGAGATCTCCGTGTTTGAGGCGGGAGTGGGAGGCGGGAGGTCTGACGCTTCCAGTGAGAGGAGAGGGAGAAATAAAACAAAATAAGATAAAATAGGAAAAACCTGGCTCCCTCTTTTATTTTATTTTCAGTGTTTAATCAAGGCAGAGGCGGGCGGCTAGAGGTCCAAGACTTCCAGCGAGGGGAGAGGTAGAAACAAACAGCCAATGTGTGTCTGTGTGTGCTATGTTCAGGTGTTGTCACATAAATAACAGTGCCCAAGCAATAAACAGGACAGACAATAGGATTTTATTTATTTTTACACTACATTTTCACTGAAAGCTGACCGAATCCGACCTGAGCCCGAATACAATTTATAGCTACATTTTTGACCAAACCTGGCCCGACCCATCAGGCTCAGATCGCCACGCTCTAGTGTGTGTATGTGTCTCCTGTTGGGGCCTATCTGAATTTCTGTCTTTGAGAGATATTATTTTGTAATATAACTGAATTTTCTATCCATACATATAAATTTTAAATATATTAAAATGATAAGGCATCTTTGAGTAAACTGCGAGTATCATTTAAGTAGGCTATGTTGTGGCCGGCCGAGTGTCCTCTTTTTTGGAAATCAAAATATGGTCACCCTGCTGTATCTTCCACAGGAAGTTCTGACAAATGTTTCAGAATAAAAGCCTATTTAGAAAATGGAGGGATTCTCTAGCCGAGGTTATAAGGGGCTTTTAATTTGAAACAAGTGTTGAGTTTGAAATGACGGTGCGATATGTTAACTTTATAAACACAACGGAGCGGATAAAAAGTAAATATATAAACACACAGAGGGATTAATAAATAACGGACCGTCTATAATGTAGTCTGTTTCACATGAAGCTGGGAGCCTCTGCAGTTGTGAGTAAAAGCCCCGCCGCTATTTGTTAATGTTATTACTTTATGTCCGACCATGAGGATGTAACATTGTTTGCTAGCTTGATGCTAATGACAGTAACGTTAGCTCAGCGGGTTGACAAAGTGCCTCTGCTGTTTCACACCATAATTTCCCCCTTTTACTCTGTGTGGTAACATTCGTAGAGGAAATATTAAAAATGCTGGGGTGGTCATACAGTTGTCTACGGCAGCAGATCGTTGTGTGTTTGTACTGGTCAAAGTGACGGCTGTGATGGGAGAATTGGATCTCAGTGAAGGGCAAGTGGTCCATAACTTTAATTTTGGAGACAAAAAAATGTAGGCTTAGCGCCCTGTGGTCCATTGCCCAATAGGAAATGTAGAATACTCAAAAGTACTTTAAAAGTGCTTGAGTTACTTTCCTCAGGGAGTAACATTGGAAGTACTTTTAAAGTAATTGAGTTACTTTACTCAGGGAGTAATGCAGTAAAGTAATTGGTTACTTTTTTAAAAAGTAACGCAGTAACGTACTTTGATTACTTTTAAAGTAACCCTTACCCAACACTGTTCATTGCACCCTGGGAATAACTGTATCAGAGTACATTGGCACTTTCTACCAACACATTCTCACTCTGACCTCAACGCATGTTGACGTTTGGTCATGGACTTTCCACATCCAGATATGATGTGCAAGGTACCTCAGGTGCATTGGTTCTTGATGTTCTGGGGAGCTGTGTGAAGCTCTGCCTGTTATATGCATCGTCAATTTTCAAAATACACTTTTGTTTTCACAGGATATTACCATTTTCATACAGTCTCTTTCAAAATAAATGCACTACGTCAGTACAACACAGCAAATTGATGTCTTTTTCCTTCAACAGCAAACGCACAAGGTTACATTTAGCCAACACACGCATGTGGTTAGATTTAGGCAACACAAGCACATAGTTAGTTTTAGGGAAAAAGAACAGGGTTTGGCTTTACAATCCTACAGAATGTGAACACCTGCCTCCTGGGTGAAGTCAGTGGTTGTTGGACCCATGCACCCCTCCTGCCCATCCTATACAGACATTGGAATATGAGCTGACAATGGGGAGAAATTAACATCTGCAACCAAGAATACTTGTTTTCCTGATGCTAGCATGTAGCTACATGCAGCAGTAGCAGCCAGGGGAACAGTATGTAACAGCACTTTCTGCCATTAAAAATCCCCTATAAATGCTTCTAAAACAAAATGTTCCAACAAGAAAATGATCTAAAGTCCGGGACAAATGAATAACATCAACAAGCACGATTACATGCTTCCCTGATGTTAGCATGTAGCAACATGTACATACATAATGTAAATCCTTGCTGAAGCATGTCTGGATCAGATGACTATATATAGAAATATATCACGAGTTAATATCAGCTTCTTGTGGAAGTAGAAAGAACAAGTGTGAACACCTGAATCTAATGTAGTCTTATCTTACCTTAGGACTTTTCTTAAGAACAAATTTGAGGTGGCCCATTGTATTCTATGCTTTGTTAATTTTAATAATTACAAAATAAAAGTTATGGAAATATATGTTTTTTCAGTCATTTAGGGTGGGCCAGTTGAGCAAGTGGGTAGGCCCAGGGCCGTTAGGTCCAACCACAATGCTGCACTGGAGTCAGGTGATGTTAGCTACTAACTATGAACAAAATTACACTAAATGTAGCTTCAAAGTGAAATGTCACTTCAACAAAGATTTAATTATGTTTCAAAGCTCTAATAACATCAGCTCAGATGACTTGTTTAGTATTTCAATGGGCAGACAAATTGAGAAAGACTGAACTTGTGAAAGCAGCTTACAAATCTCTGTAACTATGTTGCTCCACTTCACATACTTATAATCAATCAGTTTTAGTCAGATCAGACCTTACATGTAAAAAGAATCATCACTGAAAAATGCCTATGTGAGTGAAGGTCAGTACTATAATGTTCACATTGCAAACCTGCCTTTTTTGTACAGCGTCTGCAACTCCCATTGTTGCAGAGTAGATTAATATTTCCAATAATACAATAAAACAGCTTTATTGAGCCGCTTATTCAACTTATGAAAACAAGTAAGAATATCTTTGATATATGCAGTCGGTCATGTTCTACAGATCACTTTAAAGTTGCCCACCAGCTTCAGTTATGTGATTGAATCTGATGAAATGAAAAATTCGATTAAAGCTGTGCGAAATTCAGGTAAAGCAAGGCAAAACTTTTCATTTCATTTTTCATACTATAGCGAGACATGCAGGAAATGAAAAAGGAGAATGAAAATGCTGACTCGAACATTGGGGGGGAACATACAAAGGAAAACTCTAACTGAGTTATGTTCTTCCTGTGGAGCATAAAATATACATTGAGTTGGGTTGAAGGAGTTCTGTGTTTAATCCGTGTAATCATATGAGACTGACTGTGGCACCAAACTGAGATGTGGATAAGAAACAATGATAGTTGTGTCCATGAACCCAAGAGGGAGCCACTCTAGAGAGCAAATTAAGCCTCTTTGAGCTCACAGGGAGGATGGGGTGGATTGTTGGTGTTGAGGAAATGACTTCAAAATCTGTAATTTACCCAATAACTAGCAGCTTCACCAGGAATAAAATCAAATTACATTGTTTCTCCTCTCAGTGTAGTCTTGTTTGTCAGAGTAACTGCTTTAAAATTCAACTGCAGCCAGTCCACGATGTACAGTACAGTACACCAGTAAAAAATGAAGTCCTGGAAAACTGTGATGAGTGAGACAAATGATGCAGCGCACTAAACACAATGACAATGAGCATATAGGGTGCATATTCAATAGACAGTGAGATTGGTACAGACGAGGCCTTGATAAAAAAGAGATTGGTTGAATGATTTGAATGGTAAGCACAGAGAAAGTGAGACTTCACTGAATGAATATAAGTATGAAAGTGACCATACAAAGAAAAATAGTCGCACTGACTTAATAAGGTGTATCTGTGAGGAGAATATAGAGTGAGCTGAGTGAATAAAATGCCATAGAGAAGTAAAAAGCATGGCGGCCTTCCACATTTAACGTCTTTACTAATTCAAGCATAGTTACAATCCTTCTCTAACCATAAGCTGAATTAGTTGCTCTGACATGACCAAACCTTAATGAGTTACTTTCAAGAACTGGAAATAGAAAACTGAAAAACATTTTTTAGATGTATATATGTACAGTATGAATGTTCTGGTTGGTACAGCTTAGCAGCACAGTCACCAGAAGAAACTCTTGGCAAGTTTGTGTTGCCTAAATCCAGCCATGTGTGTTTGTTGTTGAAGAGGAAAAAAAACATTTTTGCGTGTTGAACTGACATAAGAGTGTGTTTATTTCTAAAGAGATCGTATGTAAACGTAAATTTTCTGTGAAAACCAAAGTGTATCTCAAAAGAAGAGAACTTGACATGGTGTCCCAGAACTTCAATAAGTCAACGCACCCAGGGTACCATGCGGTATGCGGACATGGAAAGTCCATGACTAAAACGTCAATATATGATGAGGTCAGAGAGAGAATGTCTTGGTTTGAGACCAACAAACAACCAAACTGGATATGATTCAGTCATTGCTGTGGTTCCAGCAGGTTTTAGGCACCAAACATGGGTAATAAATGAATACTTTTGCTTTTGGTATCATCTCGTTTTTGCTTGTGCTCGTGACAACCCACTTCTGTAAACATTAATGGCCTCAGCTGAGCTGTAACATTAGCTAGCTCAGTCTTGCTAGGTGAGCTGGCAGTAGATGCACGCTTCCTTCTGCGGAGTGATACAGTTGGTGGGTGTAGTTTGGTAGAAAGAAAATAGTTCCTACTTGAAACTGCTCAACAAGGTCTGTGGATTATCTTGAGTAATCAGGAGGTCATGATTTCTGTTAAGAGACACTGCTGTTGAGGTTTTTTTTTTTTTTTTTCCGAGCACCACAAGCCAAGTGTCGTCTGGTTTCATTATATTGGAGGGGAGGCAGACATCTCTACAGTCGATATCTACAACGCGCTACAACTCATTAAAACAATCTAGACTAATAAATAGTGCTACAGATAAGAGGAAACATATGTATTTCTGATTTGGGGCTAAGATGTCCCTTTAATAAATCTTTTGCACATTTTGAAAAGAGACAATACAATGCAGTCTATAGGGAATAAATTACACTCAGAACTGAGGATATCTGTGAAAAACAACATATTTTAGCTGGCATAGCAGAGTGATGTTTGATTGATGTCCTGTGGGCTATCAGAGTGATGTTTCTATGTTTAGCTGTAGCATATCAGCTCTTTCACTAAACTCCACAGAAGCAAGCTCTGACAAGCTCAGTTAAAAGCGCTGATCTATTGCTTTTACATAGGAATATTTGTCTGCTGCTGGCCACAGAGAAGACTACATCCTGTTGAAGCTGGAAAATAAGCAATTTTCTACTTGGCTTGGGGCCTCCTCCATAGGAAGCGTGGATATATGTGACCTCTGCTTGACAGTTTTGCTGATGTGCCTGCTGAGGCCGGCATGTATAAATGAATCTCAATTTCCTTTATTAATTTCAAACGTCACTATAAATTTGCCTCTAAGTGGACCTGACCCGACGTTTCAGCTCACTACCACACAAGAGGAGGTGACTCCCATCACATTCACACACACTGCGTTTTACACGTGACATTGAAAGTTACCTTTGACACCTTACGGTGGAAGAAAAGATGGTTTTAAAACATGCAGTTGAACTGTAAAGATTAGACTGCTCTAACTGTCACTAGGGGCAGCAATGGGGTAAAAAGGTTAAACAAGTCAGTTGGTTTGGAGGTACAGGATTTCTTCTCTAGGCCTTGAAGCACATTTCATACACGGGGGAAACAATGTGCTTTATGTGAAAAATTTAAAAAGGAAAAAGAGATGTAGGGGAAATACTGTAGAGTTTTTTCAACTATTCTGTAACAACAAGCACACAAACACACAGAAACAATTCAATGATGAAGATACAATTTTAGTCACTGAGAGAAAATATAATGTTTTTAAGGCCTTGATTCTATTAATTTGCATCTGACTATATTCTTCTGTACTGTTGTTTTTGCCATAAGTACTTTAACACAAAATTGAAAAATTATGTGAAAAAAGCAATGTAATTGTTTTGTAACCACATTACACAACGGTAATATAGCAGGCTGTTCTTCTTCTCTGAAGTAATCAAGGAATTAGTATAAACACCGCAAGTTCATGTAAGGAAGCAGGTTAGGGTGATGGATGGGTCAAACAACGCAGGACTTTCCCCCAGGAGACTAGTGTTTGGAACTGTGTAAAACTAAATGAACTTTTAGTTATTTTTAGACACATCATCACCATGTTTCTTTTCCTAAACCCAACCAAAGTAACTTAAGGTGCCTAAACCTAACCTATGTAACTTTATATTATGTAAGTAACTTGATATTAAGTTTGTAATGTTATTCCTGGGGCACTAATTCATTGATATGTGTATGAACTTTTTTATGTGCATTTTTTGTAAGATATCATATGAACTGTTGTCTGAGGATACATTCCATAAAGGCATCAACCAATCACACTGTGTAGAACAGACGTCACATTATAACGTCACAACAATGGTGGACCTGTCGCAACTGTTGCAAATTTGCGTCACTGCTGGTATGCATAGTTTATGCGAAATCTTCCTGTGATTCAGTGATTAGGAAAATAAACATTAAAGGCAGCTTTACAAGATCCTGCATAGTCTCGCGTGACCAGCCTCCCTTACTTCGGAATGGGAGTCTGGGGACATAAGTCTTTCGTTTTGTAGTAGAAATGGGCGGTGATATCCAGACCACGTGGCGGTGTTGCCATAGGTACGGCACGTAAACGTCTGCTGCAAATTGTTAGTTTCTCCAATCTTGTGGACGTTGCAGCTCTGCAATATAGTTGAATCAATGAAATCATATCCATTTTAATCTCTTCTTGCGATGCACTGAACACTTCCTTTTCTGTTGTACTATGGACAACAATTCGGGGAACAGCAATTTGTTGCCTTTGGTCGAGGAAGTACAGAAGCACACAGATTTGGATCCAATCACATCACTGCCGCTGGGAGCCAGCTTACAACTTTCCTATGGGAATGTCCACAGACAACAGAGTCAGCCAGTGTGCTGACGTCATCGGCATCTGTGTAAGAGACTAGATCCTGCATTGACCCTCCCTACAGTGAGATAATGAGTGCTGGATGACCTGAGAGGTCTTGTTGGCTTGAATTTACTGTAGAACAAGGCCATTTGATGCTTTACCGGCAAACATGTGAGACAGGAATGATGTATATGGTCTGACTCTGATGTACCTTTTTTTTTTTTTTGTATGACAGAGTATTATGACCACTATCAGTCAGAGGTGGAAGTAGTCAGATCCATCATTGAAGTGAAAGTATCATAACAAAAATGTAAAAATACTTAATTGACACTTAATACTTGAGTGACAGCACTAAATTAGTGCAGGCAGCAACCTCTAGTGGCTGTAGTAGTTATGATGGGAGCAAAGATGGAAGTCACATGACCTAGTATTAAGAATGTCCCGCATGACACCAAAAGCCAACACTGACTTATTTTAAGTTACGTAGGTATCGTCACATTACATACTTAACGTGACATGGTCACTAAATATCACTTTGTCATGTAATATCAGGTCATCATGATACATTAAGTACATATTGTTATGTAAAGTACATCATGTTATGTTAAGTACATAATGTGTCAAGGCCTAATCTAATCAGTAAGGGCGCTAATTTAGGAAATCCTCCTGTGCCTCATATTAGTGCTTTTTTTTGTATCAAATAATTTTACCTCTTTAGGCCTTGCACAGTTTACAAGAAACCATAGTTGTTTTGTGGAATTTATTGGGGGAATGTCTGTTTGGTGGAATTGCCAACAATTCATGGGCATGTGAAACATGACTAAAGTTCCCTTGCTGCTTTTTCATGATGGGTCACAAGCCAAAATAGGGTTCAAATTATTAAGTATACCATAATAATGGCAGCACAGGGGTGCAATGGTTAGTATTGTTGCCTCACAGGAAGAGGTTTCCTGGTTCACAGCCAGGGTTTCTGGTTTGAATCAGGAACGGGTGGGGGAGCCCTTCTGTGTGGAGTGTCAGCGTGTGTTCTCCCTGTGTCAGCGTGGGTTTTCCACTGGGAGGGTACTCCGGCCTTCTCTCACAATCCAAACATGCACGTCAGGTTAATTGGTGACTATAAATTGACTAGAGATGTGACTGTGAGTGTGAATGGCTGTCTGTCTTTATGTGTCAGCCCTGTGATAGTCTGCCGACCTGTCCAGGGTGTACCCTGCCTCTCCCCTAGTGTCAGCTGGGATAGGCTGACACTAGGGGAGTAATAAACTGTACGTGAGTAATGTGCTTAGTGACTTTCCGCCAGTCCTGTTAGAACAAAGTTCATGAGGATATTTGTCCCGTTTTAAAAAAACATTCCGTCCACATGACCTTCATTTCACAAAATAACTCTCTCCACACTAGAATGCAAAAACAGCTCACTGGAGTTCGCTGTCTTCCTCTCTCAAAAAGGTAGTGAAGAGCGCACGCTAACATTACCTTTTGCAAACATCTACTGGAGATCATATCACCATTGATTCCCCTTCAATATAAGGTGGAAGGAGCACCCTCATAGATTCAAGTGTTACTCTGGACGTGCAAGTTTTCCCTCCACTCCTCACTGACAACAATCTTACTCTGAAAATTGTCTCACCATCTGCCAGTTCAACCGGAGATGATTCCAAAACCCCCATTTAGTGTGGACAAGATGCCAACACATAGAGGAAAATACATGTTTTCCAAAAATGTCTGTATACATGTAGACAGAGCCTCAGCCTCTGCTGCATCAGTTTTGATGATTCTTTTTTTGTTGTTAAATCTGTTTCTCATGAGTTCCCTAACTTTATGGAAGTGCAATACCAAATAGCTGAAGTACCTTTTAAACCCTATTAATTGTAACTGTATGCAAGTCCTGCCATCTGTAGCAGTGACAAGTCTGCTGTGGAGTGTTGTTCAGAAGCTGTGTGTTTGAATCAGCCATTGCAAAACTTGGAACACATTAGCTAACTGTGATACAAATGGTGTGTTTGCTTACATTTCAATGTACAAAAATACAGATTTGGCATGAGTATGGAGAGTCTCTCCAACTACAGAAAAGTTGCTTATTTATGGGATTTATACAGATGGATATATTAATGATGTACTAATTAAAGATGTTAGTCATGCTAGCTTAAACATAGCTGAGTAACCTTCAAACCAGTGGGAAATGTAGCTTTTCAATTAGGACTCCAAAAACAACTCCAGCCAAGACCGATTCCTATTGTTGTCTAAATCAACACAATCTGGCTTTGGAGCTCGCTTTGGCCTGTTTCATCCACAGGCAGCTGGCCAAAGCGACACTGAAGGCCAGATTCTGCATTTTCTATGAAGCTATATGTGTAGAGCCGCATTTTCACACATGTAGGTAGGGGCCAAGATATTTGCTTCTCTCCCCTCTGCTCAGACAGAGAGTGATCTCAGAATAACCTACCACGTGACAGCCACCGGCACATTGAGCCTGCCAGAGTCGGTACGGCCCCGGCAGAGCAGGGGAATAACTTTATCTGAAATATGATGGCATCTGTCTCTCAAGCAGCAGACTCCTCATTACAGGCAGTTTCTTTGACTGGTTGTTCAGACATCAGCTGTCACAGTTCACATGTCAGCAAATGAGATGGTAATTGTTATTTAGGAAGTTGAGAGAAGTGATGCTCATAAAGTGTTTAGTGTTGATATTTTCAACGGACTGCACTTACATTTCACATCCATTTTAAACTTAATTGAAATTGAATTTTTATTGACTGTAATAAGAGATGCACAACAAAATTTTACAGCCTGGTCTCACAGAAATATGTGAAATAAGTACGACTTCTAAAAGCTGTAGTTGGCAACTTACAAAGACAATTTTTTGTCATATTTGCTTAAACTGTCACTACATTAACACAGCACTAAATGACAAAGATAATCTGTGAAAAAAGGTACATTCCTCTGCCTTATCTATTGTCTTGTAATGCTTCAATGTTATAACTGCACATCAATGAAAACAACCAATCGCAGCCGTCAGTCTCGTCAATCACTGCTTGTGGACTGCACTGTCACACTAGTCAGCGTGCACATATGAATCGATATTCTGTGACTGCGTTACCTTTTCCATACTTCACATGTTTTCAGAAAAATGTTTTAATGTACTCTTCAGCTGTAAAATGACAAGTTTGTGACCTGGCTGCCGTGGTCGAAACAGTCAAGCTGAAACAAAACACCACCCACCAGTTGGAGCAACTCCTTGGCTCGGTGGATTTTGCAAATGCTGTTTGAGGCAGTACAAAGAAGAGCAGGGAGTTTTTTTTAACAGACTATCTGTCTAATCTACTTTCAGAATACAGTTACAGTTTCTGCAATAATGTTATTAAACACCACATTACTTGTTGGTGGTGTGTAATGTGTTCAGATTTGCATGCTGACACCACAGAAACAATGCCAAGGGAAAGTCAATTGGTATCCTCTGTTGTGGTACACACAAATTCCCTGTGAAATATTATGCAATGGGTAGTACAAAGATCGACAAAGTCCATGCATGGAGGAGGCTGGGTTGGTTGACAGAGTCAGCTAAATATAAGACTTTCACCATCAAGACTACTATTCGTGTCCCGTGCAGGGGCGGACTGGCCATCTGGAGGTTCTGGAGAATCACAGAACGGCCAGTACTCCAGGATGGCCGGCGGCCGCCACGCAGTCATCACCGTTTGGTTTTTTTTGTTTTTTTTTTTTTCCCTCCCTGATAATCTACTGTTTCACGTCCAGTCCGCTAGGTGGCAGCCTTTAAATTGGATGCCAGCTGGCCCATAGATATCTATGAGCCGCCAATCAAATTGAAGAAGAAGGAAGCGCATACCGTATGCACACCAGTTGTTGTGGGCTGGGCCGAGTCAAAGTCCAGGGCTGTTTTTTAGTCCCAGTCCACCCCTGGTCCCGTGTGAAACCAAAAATCAATGTTGAGTTGTTTTAACTTTAAAACGTATTTTACGTTACTATGTAACTACTTTACGTAACATTTCGTGATGTAATGACATATGTGTTAATTTTAACCAAAACCAGAATCTTTTACTCAGTCTAACCCCTAACCCTAACCAAACTGCAAATGTTTCACAACATTAACCAGGTGTTTAAAATTGTGACCATTTGTACTGTAATTGACTTTCCATTGACACTGGTGTCGGCACCTAATTTTATATATATATTATATGCCGTGAATTTTAAACTTGGTGATTAGATGCAAACTCATACAGTGGTGCGTATGATATCTTACAAAAGTGCACACACAGCAAGTCGTATGATATCTAATGAATTAAAACTTGCAAATGGTGTTGTCACCTTACATATGTATTGTACATTAAGTTACAGTCTTAACGCAAAATTACGTAGGTTAGGTTTAGGCAAAGAAAGTTTGATAGGTTTAGGAAATGAACGTTACATATTTTACATCAAGTTACATACTTAACTTAAAGTTACATAGGTAAGGTTTAGGCAATTTAGGTTACGTAGGTTAGGTTTAGGAAAATAAACATGGTGACAATGTACCTTAAAATAACTCAAATTTCACTTGGTTTCAAAAGCGACACAATCACTCAGACGGCACATGACATTAGAGAAAATTGATTCATTGTGTAAGTCCAATTAAAACCAGACTTATAAAATACATGTAAACATGCTAGTCTGACTGAAATCATACTAAAATTCTCAAGGTCGAACTAACACACCCAGATAATGCAATAAGGAGTCGAATTACTCCTGCATATGTACAGTCAATCGGACCCAAACTGGCCAGGGCACTCTGCGCATGCTCATAGTTTTCGCCCCGGGCTTTGACCCAGAAGTCGAATAGCATTTAATGGGTAACAGAAGAAGAAGGTAACAATATGGCAAAATCTACATCCAGAGCCATGCATTTTTGAATGGACAAGGACACACAGTTAATGCTGTGTCAGCATGTACAAAATATACAGAGCTGTAAATTTGTCCACCATGGTACCAGTTTAGCTAACCACAGAGAACTTGTTTATCGATTGTTTGGTCTGTGATGTAATAGGTCAAAAAGGTCCAATACTAACAAGCTGAAAGGGGGCATATCACCACCTTCTGTAGCGGAGTCAGACATGCCTCTGTCAATAAATCGATTCCCCTCCCATGCTGTATACTGGAACAAGGACAGTAGTCCAATTATTTGGCCTAGTTGAGCTACAACCGTAGCCCGACTTAACTGTGCATGTAAACATTCTGAGTGTTATCCTATAGAAAAGTCCTGTGTTTGTTTGACCCATCCATCACCCCAACCTGCCTTCTTACACGGAATTCCGCTCTTTATACTATTTCCTTCTTTACTCCTGTCAGCGTATTGTTCATGTGATTGCAGCCTTCATTATTATGTGGGTTATATACAAACTCTGGTGCATTATTTTTAATGGGTATTCATACAAACAGTGCATGAGAACAGGATGTTGGATGTTTTTTTTGTTTTTTTGTTTTTTTTTTTTACCAAAAAGCACTTTTGGTGTTTCTTAGTTAACTTCCTTAAATTTTATGTAAAGTCTTGTTCCTTGGACCTTTTATCAGCAAATCAGACCCACTTGTAGTTAGACTTAAGCTTGTAGTGATCCATAATTGCCTTATTTCAATAATAAACAGTGATGACCACAACATAAACCTACAGTGTTGCTTAATTAGCTGACTAGCTATGGTACATTTACAGAAATGCTGATTGTGTGTAATCCTTGTGAATACATTAAATTAAATGTCCTTAGAAGTCTTAAAAGTACTCCAACAACTTTCTCCTGTATACCTGTCACATAAACACTCCCTGGTGTTGCAGAGATGCTGGAGTGAATGTCTGCGGTCAGGCAGAGAGATGGGGCTAAGGGGTGACCACTGGCCATAATCCCCCCAAATCCCTGAGAGGTTGCACACCTGATGACCCAGTGCCACTGAAAAGAAATTAGTTCCTCACACTGTAACAATTTCTAACTGGGCTTCTGAGTTGAGGAGTGGCTCTAAAACGCTGTCCACTTTTTCTTGCTGTTTCTTATCACTTTCAAAAGCAGTCCAGCAGACACTAGGAGGAATAATCACAAATAACAAGAACGCCCTTGATCCCCTTCTGACCCCCCTCTGGAGACTGCCACACTCTGCTCCTCTGTGTTCTTGCCTTGATACTGTCCACCCGCTCAAGGGTACGGACATTACCTTATCCCACTCCTCCAGGCGTTTTGATGCACAACACTGATGTGCTGCTGCACTGGCCACTTCTTTGGCAAAAGGCTCTGTCTTTATCACAGCTGCAGACTCTTGACTGGGTGAGCTGTCGGAGTACCAAAGGAGAAGATGCCAGGAATAACTGATTGTATTAACTTGTCTCTGATGTGGAAAGCAGCTGTATGCGTAAAGTCTGCAAACTACAAAAAAGCTGAGGGAAAAAAATCTTATCTTTCAACACGCCCTTTTGGAAGCACGGTCGAGGACACAGCCAGGTGAAAGAGGTTTGATAAATGAGTATTTATCAGGAACTCTGTGGGAGCAGTCCTAACTTAATTTCAAGACTTGGCTACCAGACATTCTTTGAGATGATGTCACGGGCTATACGAGCCCTGTGATAACCTCTTATGTTTCCAATAAAAACACCAAGCCTCTAAATGAGTGTAAAACCGCTTCAGCTTTGAACCACTGTGTACCAGTGATTTGTTTCCATAATCATATACTCCAAAGCCAAAACAAATCCGCAGACAGGCCTGTCAAGCTGGTGGCTCCGGATGAAATGTAGTGTTTACCGAGATGGATCCCATGGGAGCTCTTTGGAGAACTAATCTACAACTCTAGATACTATCCAACAGTTTTGCAATTTGTTTAAATATGATTGATTCGCTTGGAAAATATATACTGGTGCACTGAGCTAGATGTAAAAAAACAAAACAAACAAAGCCTTTCAAGGAAGAACTGGCTGATGGCTGGTTATGCTCAATGTGGTCACATATTTCAGCTTCAGAAACATATAAAGCTCAATGCTAGACATTCAAAAAACCCTCTGTTAGTTATCTCGGATGTTTTTTAGAAAGCAGTCTGGGTAGAGAAAGCATTGCAGGATAGACCCAGGGGAAAGTGACTGACAGAACTAGAATGTTTGGCTAGAATATAATTGATGAAGGACGTTAACTGTTTTTGGTTTTTCAGCCACTAAATTGTACATGGTTTAAAGGTCTGGGGAAAATATTTAAAGATAAATGACAAATCTCCCAAAGTTAGTCACTATGAAATGACCTTATTGCCAGCATGGGCGAGGGAACATATTTTCGCCAGCGGTAGGTAAAGTACTGACAATCTGTGCCAAAGTAGTCCAATTACCCCCATAAAAATGACTCAAGTAAAAGCGAAAATTACCATTTGAGAAACCTACTTATAGTGTTGCCAACTTTGCGACACTGACGCTATATTTAGCAAGTATTCAGACCCCTCTAGCGACTTTTTATGGTGTTATTGGAGACTTTTGGAGACTCTGACGTGAAAGCATGTATCATTCTTACTCTTCTCAACAAGCAGCGGGTGCTGTCATGCTATGTGCCCCCATCCCAAAGCACTCACAGGTGGCCCAGTCCTCGCGCAGCAGTCCCTCCCAACTGCAGTCCGAGCAGGAGATGTTCACCCCTCCTCGTCCAGACTGCAAATGAATCGTGCATGCGCGAAGCCACCACTGGCTGATCCTGCCCTGGCTTACGGTCAATTTTCTTTGTCTAAAATAAATCACTGAAAGTAAGTTAATTTGTTTCTAAACATATTCAGGGTGTTTTTTACGGGGTCTGCCCATTGGTTCGACAGCCCATTGGTCCGACATCCCATTGTTCCGACCATATTAAACCCATTGTCCCGTTGTTCCGAAATCATCATGATGCCCTGTGGTTAAGGTCTGGTTAGGTTTAGGCACAAAAACCACTTGGTTAGGGTCAGGAAAAGATCATGGTGTGGGTTAAAATGAAAAAGAAAGTGACAAACACATAAGCTGTGAGCCTGCTTCGCCTCAAGCCTTTCCCAGCTGACCCAGAGCCGGTCGCAGCGCACCATCAAGGCAGAAATACACCCGCCGGGAGCCGTTCAGCACTGCGGAGAGCTCTCCACACAACCCCGACCCCAGAGTTAATAACAGGAGGTTGTGGTGTTTCACTCTCTTCTCTCTATGACACTTGTATCTCGACCAGTAGCCTACTTTTGTTGCGTTTGCTGATCCTCTATGGTACACAAATACAGTATAGCCTAGGATAATCACATATCGGAACAACGGGACGTCGGACTAATGGGATGTCGGACTAATGGGCTAAGTTAAATTGGAATCACTTTTTTTTGTGTGAAACATAGCATTTGATATGCTGACATGCATACAAAATATGATGCAGGTCTGGTGTGTATTCATAAGTGACTAAAATAGGGGGACACAACAAGATTTTGCATAGGGCCCCCAAAAAGCTGGAAATGGCCCTGCTAGCTGGTGTGTCTGCTGGACAAGATGTAGCTGTTATAAGGAAAGGAGCAGCCATGAATCTATTGAGAGACCTGGATACTGTATCAGCGGTGGGGCTCTGTTCATTCCAATGAAAGTTGCTCAGTGGCACATAAAGCCACAGTATTAAATTACATGGATGATCAGCCCTGCTTCTGCATCACTGGGTCCATAGAGCAGGCGCACTAGAGACTTACAGCAGCCAGTTTAGCCTTCCCGTGACGTGGGGGGATATGATGAGGATATAATGATTTATTTTTGGGGCTCTTTTAGACTTTCCAAATGTAATTGGACTGAATAGATTAAATCTTGATAGTGAAACAAGTCATTTCGTGAGGATTGTGACATTAAAAAAAATTATCCGCTGATTTATAGACATCTCTTTCCCAACATAGGTCTTCGGGAAAAAAGGTCTTTGTGGGCCCTATGGCATCACATGACTGACCATAGAAATTGCAGTACCACTATCTGGCCACTACGAAAGCCAAAGCCCCGCGTACTTCCTGAAGGGGATGGGATGGACAGATCTCATTGCAGCCTTAAGTCCCACTGGGCATGAAGAGGAGTCACTAAGTTGGTAAGTGGTTATTGTTAGCGACATGATTTTTCGCAGAGTTTTGACTCTAATACCATAGCAGTATCATCAGCTCACTCACTGTAAATGCAAACATCGGCTGTGGACTAGCAGTCTAACGTTAGCTAACTGGTAACATTGACATTAATACTAGCACGCTTACCTCACTCATCTGGTTTAATTCCCCGTTAGCCGCGGCTGTCATGAGGTCAGAGGCTGGCAGCTCTGTGCTTTTTGTTTGGTTGTGCAGTCAGTTTCAACGCTGTTCATTGTAACATTAGCACAGTGTTTTTCTTTCTTTTCTAGTTTTAAAAACATCTCACATTTGCAACTGAGGTGCTCTTTGCCTGCTCTCCCCCTACATTTGATCACTTAGTGCAGACTCGTTGTAACAAAGGATGGCAAATGTAGTGAAGTAAAAAGTAGATTACTGGCTGAAAAATATTTTTGCAGTTAAGCCAAAATATGAACTTTCCTAAGCCTAACCAAGTGGTTTCTGTGCCTAAGCCTCAGCATGCATTAACCAGGTTAACATATTCACTACGTAATAACGTACAGATGTTTTTAACCATGGTTTGCAGAAATGTACAATTTAAACATTTATTCTGATGACTGGGGTAAGGAGACACAGGAAAACTGCTCAGACATACTAACATTGGTGGTCCCATTAGCGCACTCTCATCTCAGATACATTTTCTCCGCACTGCATGTGTATTATATATTTCATTTTGAATGGTGTCGGACAGCCACTCACGTCGTCCCCTGGGCGAATCATAATGGTACATCTGCTCATGTGCCATAGACTGCATCCCAATGGCTTTGCCCCCACACTGGAAGTCCCTGGTGTGCAAGATATTTTATGGATCTGAAAAGCAGCTCCAGAACTGTCCTAATGATTTTCTGGTCTTTCTCAGCCTGTCCAAGCTATTGATTAGCTCTCACTGCTGTAAATCTTTCCCAAAGTTTAGCTACCCCATGAGCCAACCCTGACAGTTGCACTTTGACCTGATGACGTTGTCACATCAGATCGGAGGAATGAATTAAATTAGCTCATTTTATCATGTTGGGTATCAATGTCTCACCCAATGTCGCACTGACAAAATTGCCTTGACAAAATCACCCCGGAAAAATCATCCTGACATTGGGCGATAGGCAGACAGATTGCTGGACAATCACAGGGTTGACACATAGAGACAGACAACCATTCAAGTCCACATTCACAAATTTACAGTCACCAGTGAACCTAACACACATGTGTTTAGACTGTTGGAGGAAGCAGAAGAATCTGGAGAAAACCCACACATACAGAACCCTCTTGCTGTGGGTCCATGTCATTGGTCCAACACCCCATTGGTCCGACATCCCATTAGTCCGACGGTCCGCAGTGCTGAACGGCTCCCGGCGGGCGTATTTCTACGTTGATGGTGTGCCGCGACCGGCTCTGGGTCAGCTGGGAAAGGCTTGAGGTGGAGCAGGCTCACGGCTTATGTGTTTGTCACTTTCTTTTTCATTTTAACCCACACCATGATCTTTTCCTAACCCTAACCAAGTGGTTTTTGTGTCTAAACCTAACCAGACCTTAACCACAGGGCATCATGATGATTTCGGAACAACGGGACTTCGGAACAATGGGTTTAATATGGTCGGAACAATGTTGCTCTAACCCTTGTCAATAGGGTTGCTACGGTGCCCTGAGCATCCACCTTCCTGCGCCCATGATTGTCAGACAAAAACACTGATTTAGGACAATTCTGCAAAACCCCAAAACAAGTCCAGTAAAAGTCATATTACTGCCTACTGCCAGCCTTTTTTTAAAATTCTGTCTTTCTTGAATATAGGTATATATATAGGATATATAGGTATGGTGCAGGATGGGGAAAGTAGTATAGATAAATAAGGTAAATAAAAATAAATAAAAAGGTAAATGGTAAATGTCTGGGATGCAGACTCTACAGTGGTCTCCTGTATAAAAGTTAAACACACCAAACCACACACACAAATGAAAGTTAAAATTATTTTGAATTTGTTTTTATTTGTTTTAATTAGTTTCTGGGGGTGCATTTGCCGGTGTTAGTTTAGTTTCAGCTTTTCATAAAGGTTTAGTTTTAGCTTTTATGTATTTAGTTTTAACTTTACAGTATTTTTAGTTTGATTTTGTTAGGGTCAACAATAAAGTCATAGAAGTATGAACCCAGCAGGCACCAGACATCAATATGAAGTCAGAAAGATGGTGGACTCTTCCGTCAGAAGTTAAATTTTGATGGGAATGAAAATCAGTTTTAAGATATTTTAAATGTCTAATGATGTTAAAATTTCACGTTGTGAGGACGATAACATTGTGACGTTTTGCAGACATTTTGCACTGTGCAGGAATAGCCATAATGTTTTAATCTTTTTTTTGTTTTGTATCCACTACAACACTTAAATCATGTTCTTGTTATTTCATTTTATAAGACTATACTATAGTTATCCATTTCTTAACCAAGCAATGTTTCAGTTTGGTATTAGTTAGTTAGTTATTACAGTTTAAGTTTCAGTTCTAGTTCACAATATAACCCTGGTACAGATACTTGGACCACAAAACACAGACAAAGAAATCAACAAGCCCACAGGACACAATAGGAAAACAACCTGGCACAACAGTCAAATAATACACTCATACACACCTGCAGAAGCACATCCACTCCTGCAGAAACAGCAGCACCAAAACAGGTACCAGAATGGAGTAAGATGTAAATGGAATAACTGTGATGACTGCATGTCAGCACAGTGAATTATTTTCACTATTGTCTAGTTCATTCTGTTCCGTTTCAGTGAAGTCTTAAGAAAGTTCAGTCTGTGTCAACACTGATGCTCTGATGACAGGCTCAATGTGATTAACAGTATGATGTCACTGTAGCTATAGATTGCTGTGTGTGCTGACCAAGGCCTGTAGGATACCATTCATGTTGGGGAATAAATCACTGAGGTTTAACTTTATGCCCAGTAGGCTACTTCATCAAGTCCAGCATCAGAGAAAAGTGGCTGCTGGCAGGTTGATTTGGGGCTGAATTAGCATCCATATCCATCCACTTACTGTCTGATGGGGAAATAGCACAGGTCATGGCACAGCTCTGACAAAGACGGCAGAATTGGAGCTTTATCTGTTCCTCACTTTCCTCATGCTGTGTTACAGCTTATTTGTTTCTCCGTTATTTAAACTTGAAGCTAACTTAAAGCAGCTAGCCTGATAGGTTTCCATTTCTCTGCTCTGAGCAGTGACAGAGGAGGATCACAGACACATGAAAACCTGACAGTTTTACACAGTATTGCTGCAATTCAAAAATGAGAATCATCATTAAGTAGTAAACAAGAACCAAACACATTATATGCCTTAAAAAATCAAAGTCCAGGCACTCAGGTTGGTTTGGAAAAATTAAAAAGCCTTTATTTAATGGGAAAGAGGGCAAGGTGTATATGATATGATATACACCCTGAGGAAGGCGCAAGCCTTCTGGATTTTAAACCTTCCATGAGAACCGGTGGTTTGAGGGACACACCAGTAGCGCTCCTGTTACACTATACATTATATGCTTTATTTTCAGTCATCACATAATCTAGAGAACATTAGAAAATAGTTATTGACTTGTCTTCAATCATTCAGATTTGACCCCATGTGTGTTTGAAGCTCTGTGATTGGTCAGGCCTGCCCTCCAAGTAGCTACGGGTATGATGGTTATCTCTGATGACTGTTGAGGACAGCTCAGTGTAGTATTTCATATTCATGACAACAGAGATCCAGCATGGATAGGCCTACCTATTCTTTAAATTTCTATGGTGCCAGGAATTAGAATAAGATGCCTTTGCATCAGGGGCAGAATTTTTGATTTTAAAGGCAGAGTTTTCAGATACTCTAACCCAAGGTAGAACAAAACCTGACCATGCTTTTTTCATAATTTTGATATGCCCCCTTCAAAAATTGCATAGTCTTTACAAAAATCTTTTATATGGCAAAAAGTGATGAAATTGATCAATATATTGACTGACCCCTAGGTGAAAAAGTGTAGAATCTTACATAATTTTGCACTAATTGCTAACATTTTGTTCAAATTTGCAATAATAGTGCACTAATATCTGCCCTACACCTCAAAGCAATATGAATATCAAATATGTATTTATGACAAAACTAGAGCCTATGGTAATACGGTATGGTATGTTGGTTCAGGTTACCAAATTAATCAAGAATCTTTGCTCAAAAACAATAAAGGTGGCACAATAAAGCAACATGTGTAAAGTGAGAAGTAATAAGCTTTTTTATCTTAATATGTAACAAAGTGTGCAAAATTTGCTGTTTTTTAAATCTCTTTTATACTTTTGGAGATAGATTTTTAAAAAAAGCATTTTTACCATGCGCATCAAACCCTATGGAGCTCAAGATTTCATATTGTATCTCATCCCAGAGTGTTCAGACCTGACACTTTTAGCTTCATTATAAAGGATACCTTTGATGATTTTATACATATCTCTAAATTCTTTATAGTTTTTGAGTTATTCTCATTTCCATAGTCTCCATTCATTTTCTATGTAATACCCTACAACTAATAAGATACAAACACCATTCCACCCTTCCTGGCTGTTCTTATGCACTGTTCATATATTTTCCTATGGAAAGTAATGCACCAAATTCGAACATATCCCACATAATTTTGAGCCAGTAAGTCATACATTACCCACATATTTTGGTCACGTGACTAATGCACTGCCAGGGGAAAGAAAAACCAAAGCGGTCCTTGTGTTTTAATTGTGTTTAGTTTTATTGCACAGCACTTTGTAACTGTGCTTTGAAAGGTGCTATATAAATAAAGTTTATTGTTATTATCATTATTATTAGTAGTAGTAGTAGTAGTAGTAGTAGTATTAGGGGGCAGGTCGGGGTGGTGGATGGGTCACAAAACACAGGACTTTCCCCTGGGACCTTCCCTAGGAGAATGATGTTCAGAACCATGTGAATTTTGAGTGAACTTTGAGTCATTTTAAGGTACATCCTTACCATGGTTGCTCTCCCAAACCTTATCTCTGTAACCTTATGTCAATTAATTTGTGGGTCACTAATCAATAGATTAATCATAAAGTTTGTTGTGGGAAAACCTCCATACCTTTTTTTTTCAATATAACATTTAATGTCATTTTTTTGGATTGTAAATATTGTGAAAAGTGCAGGAAACATGCCCCCTGTTTTCCTCTGGTAAAATACACCCCTGCTGTAGGCATAAAATAAATCAATAACCACAGACTTTTTGAAAAGAAGGTCAAAGCATTGCTTATAAAGAATTCATATTAATAATAGTTTTTTCTTACAAATTATACAAACATTTCTAATATAAATTATGCTTTCTATTCAACTAAATTATTTTATTGATAACACATTTTAAATCATTTTATTAGTTGATAGTATTATAAATACTCATACTCAGTCTTTACTGTTGTAAGTTGGTGTAAATAGGTATTGGACATTATTGTGTGATTTCTACCTGTACCAGAATTCTGCAGCTGACATTTGTGGGAGTGTGTGATACAATGTCTCCCCTCTTATATTGTTAAAAAGTACAACAACAAAAAAAGGTTCCATAATCTTAAGAGGATAAATTCAGCCTCAACATGATTTAAAAAGAGAAAAAGAAAACATGCAATATGTGACGTTGAAAATAAGCATAGTTTGCCTCAAGACTTTTATCTTTTTTTAATAAAAGTAAATTACGTGGTAGAAAATAATAAAAGTGGAGGGCAACTGAGAGTAATATTTTTACCTCATTAAAAAAAAGGGTGAAAATATCACTACTTTTATTATAACACTGGGCTTGTCAGAGGCTAATCCAGCAGGCAGGTGTCTTGTGCAACACACCAACT
The DNA here is from genome assembly GCF_011397635.1 of Epinephelus fuscoguttatus. NCBI lineage: Eukaryota > Metazoa > Chordata > Actinopteri > Perciformes > Serranidae > Epinephelus > Epinephelus fuscoguttatus. Next base: position 36,853,230 of record NC_064762.1, read on the forward strand.
CCTGCTCTTAAAATCACCCAAAAGGTAGCATTAGTGTTCAGAATGAAAAGGTCAGCCACTCCCCTCAGATACGCCTGAGTGGATAAATTATCCCACAAGAGAAACAAGGGAGGCTTCATCACACAGGCGTTTGAGTGGGTGGTTGGTGGGTTAGGATGGGAGGGAAAGGCTGCGTCTAACAGCAACGTGGGCCCTCGTTCCCTCCTCTCAAGGCCACTTATCAACTCTGATGCATCCCAGTCTTGGTGGGAGAATGCAGAAAGGTCACTCTGCCTGTACCCCCCACACCCCCCACATCCCCGCTGAGCAGTCAGTCCATACACTGGTGCAGCCACCACCAGCTGTGATGGACTGGAGCTGCTTTGTCACTTGGTGAACAGGAGGGAAAAGGAGGTTGGGGAGGCAATCTGATTCAAAGCAGCTCTTCAAGTGAGAACAGAGAGGCAAATAATGCATTCATTTCTACCTGGGCTTTGAACATGCCTTGGCTGTAATAGTCCCATTGCTACAGTCTTTGCAGAGCCTTCTATAGGATTTAAGCCACTCTTTCAGGTGTAGCTCTTTGATTCGCACTGTGACTCTATTGGGTATTCAGCCGTGTGCACGCTGCAGAAACAGTCCCTCAGACTAATACTAATTAGCCTATGGGATTATTTTTCAGGTGATGTATTTCATCTGTCAAATAAATTCAGCGCAAGTGAACGGAGCATTTAGATAAAGTTAAAATGATTTTGCAAAATGACTTTGCAGCGGTCCCCAGCGTCTACAGTGTTTACTTGTCAGTGGGGTGCAGCGGTGGGAGTTGCTCCACTTATAGAAAATGATTTGGGTGAATATTTGCAAACAGTGGCCTTTTTTTGCCTCCACTCTAATTAAACAATGTAAGTCTTATCGGGGACGGAGATATCCATAACGCCGACCTGGAGCGATCGTGGCACTTAAAAGCCATAAACACAAGACAAATGTTCATCAGCTGCACGACTGAACCGTAATCAATCATACGACTTAACGGAGGGAACAGATTATTTCCCGCGTAGGAGAGTGCTGATGCTGACATAAGAATATAAATGAATGCATTCTAATTGTGAGAAATTCCTGTGTATAGTGGCGCACAAACAGATGAAATATACTGGTCTTATATAAGTGGAGAAAAGAGGGAACTGTGATTGATCACTATCAGACTCATCTGAAGGAGAGGCCAGCTGTTGGAAGTGCAACAGCAACACCCTGTGGCCATATTAACACATAACACACTGACTCCTACTGTGCATGAGACAAAAGAATACAGGGATTTCTAGAAAGGAGTACATTTATTTGTGTCACACCTTTTTGGAGCAGGTATCACAAAGTATTTCACAAGTCAAAGCAGCATACATAAAATATAGACATGAGAGCACTTTCAAAAATATTGATAGAAAATAAAATAAAGATGCATGAAAGACAAGTCTAAAAAGGTATATCTTGAGCTGATTTTAAAAAAGGGATGACACATCTGAAGTCCAAAAGAAAAGATTTTAGGTTTGTTGTTTGTTTTTTTAAATTTCAGGAGCCAGTAAATCGAGAGGAATGAGAAACAACCATAGACCTTGATCTGAAGACCTCAGAAACCTGCTGGTGATTGAGGGCTGCAATAGTTCTCTAATGACAACTTCATTGCCTAAAAAAACGTTGGTATTGTACATTTCTGCAAATCATGGATACATTACATTTGTACGTAGGTTTCAGCAGCACTGTGGTTAACGTGTGGTTAGGTTCAGGCACAAAACTCACTTGGTTATGGTTAGGAAAAGATCATGGTTTGGGCTTAAAAAAAAACATGGTTTTGTTGGCATGCAGCTGGAGAAGTTGTTGATGTTGCTGTAAAAAAAACAACCACTTTTCTTGGCTCTATTCTGGCAGATAACGCAACAATGTCTTAGTAAAAAGAACACCACTTTTGGTCACGCTATCCTAGTCAGGAAATGCAGCAGTCTCTGTAAAAAAACAACCACTTTTAATGGCAATATCCAGGCAAGAAACGCTGCAATGTCTCAGCAATAAACAACAGCTTTTCATGACACTATGCCAGGTGGGTAACGCAACAGTGTCTCAATAAAAAACAACTGCGTATCATACCAGTGTCCCAGGCAGGCAACTCAGCAATGTCCCCATAAAAAACCCAACTGCTTTTCATTGCACTCTCCTAGCAGGAAATGCAGCTATATCTAAAAAAAAATACAACTGCTTTTGATAGCACTAGCCTGGCAGGAAACATAGCGATGTCTTGACAGACATCAACAATGACAGGTCACTAAAAAAAATACACAAGCCTGGTGTCTTAAAAAGACGCTGGAAACACACAAATTCAGCTCATATACTACATTACTTTAGAAACGTCGATGTGATAAGTATGAAACGTACACATATAATGTCTGTGGTTTGCAAAAACGTACAATGCCAACATTTGCTTCTGGCCGCTGGGCTGCTAATGAAGGCAGCTGCCTGACCATGCCGGACTCTACAAGGGGGCACAAGAATCGTAAATTAAATTCTGAATTTGATGTGAACCCAGTGAAGATCTTTGTCACAGCAGACTCTTTTAAAGACCTGGTCTAATGTACTGCAGCAGCATTCTGGACCACTTGTAAGTGTTCCAGGAAAGTCTGGTTTACTGTAGTGAAAAGTGTTAGAAGAGTTACAGCAGTCTAGATGGCATGAAATAAATCATGAATATTTGTCTCCATCAAACTCTCAGACACAATGGACCTAAGATTGTTGAGGTTCCTCAGGTGGAAAAAATAGGATCAAATTAAATACTTCACACATAATGGTAAAGAATCACTGTCTTGTAAATAATGATGCCTAGATTTCAAAGGGTACATTTAAGATCAGATAAACTGAGCTGACTAATTTTGCTACATTTTTACACTTATTAAGTGACATGAATAATTGTATAGAAGCCTTTAAAACATCATATTTTCTGTCCAAGTGGGAGCATATGAAGCAAACTGAAACAGGACCCAAGATAGAGCCTTGGGGCACACCACAGAAAAGAAGATTTGATTTGATTTGATTTGATTTCACTTTATTATCATTAAACATTCAGCAATTCTTCTTGTATCCCAGGGCAACAACTGTTTCACATAGGTACATACAGATCCAAAATTACAAAACAACATTTAACCAAACAACAGAACTATACTGCAAATGCTGAAAAAAATGACACCAGACATTACGAAAAGTGGATTCAGTACAACAAATTAGTAATTCCTATCACATTCAGTGTTCAACCTATGTACACTGAGGCTCTTTAGAAACCATAGTAGTACTTCGGGGTTGTTCCTTAACCTGTTCAGACAAGTCTGTGGGACTCTAAATTTTCTGCGTGATGGCAAGAGTTGATATTCTTCAAACAAAGAGGGATTGGACCCAATATTGCCAGCCAGAGACAATGTTTCTTTAAGTATACACAGCTTGAAAACTTGACTCAAGCATTTGACCTACAGTCTTGGAGAAGATACATCTGAAAGATGAGGGGGCATAGTTATCAACAGTGACTGAACACCAGCTCCTGACAGAGAGGTAGGAGGAGAACCACTCAAGGGCTGACTCAGAGATACAAGTCATCAGTATACTCACCGAAGTGGTTGTCCTATGATCGAACAGCATCAGCAGAAACCAAACTGACACTCGAAGAATACTGTGCTTATCTAAGACAACTGTAGGCTGTTTGGCAACCTCTTTTTTCTAAGACTTCAACTAGAAAATCCAGCTTGGAAATGGACTTATAAATGTAATCACTGTGTGTTCAATGTCAGGATCTCCTGAATGGATTGTACAGACCTGATGACAGCTGTATTTTGTCCTCTCACAGATCACATTAAATTCCATCCCCAGCTGGTGAATGTCACTTTGGTATTGCAGCATATTACTCAATATCCTCATGTTGCTGCATGATGATGCCACACAGCTGCAAGGATGCCTTCTTTGCAAGCAGTGAAAGTCACCAGTCCAGAAGGACAGCAGTCTATCAGGTCTGGCCCTTCAAAGATTTCAGGCAGCTAAGAGAGTAAACAAACATGCAACTTCCTGTTGACCGCAGGTCCCAAACCATATGCCTGTGCAGGTAGTCCCGGAAAAACTGCCAGGTGAGAGCATTTTAATCACCTTTGAAATGAGCGATTAGAATAATTATTTCAGGGGAGAGGGATGGCTCCTGCTATTAACAACCCTCTGTTCAATATCACAACAAATTAGTTCATGCTCATTAGTATGAGTTGTGCTTGCCTAGTGGTTTGGAAAGCCTCCATTGGGAACTAGCTTTATTACTCCCTGTGAGTGGAGCATGTAATTAGCATTCATCAAGTGCTGTGTTTATATAACATCCCTCCTCACAAATGTAATTTTGACATTACATAAGTGTTACTTGTCTGATCAAGGAGGGTCTTGCTTGCGAGGCTAAATTGTTACATCAAAGGTCAGCAGAACTTTCACTGAACTCAGAGTCCGTAGAGACAGATTGACAGAGGTGCTCCGAACCAACAAGTTGTATTTCACACAAAGTCAAATGTCAATTAAAAAGTCAAGTTTATTAGCCTTTATCACATATTTACCACTGAGACATGGAACTATTCTAGATGAGCCAGCCTGGGAGGGCTACAATAAAAAATCTGAGCACATAAGGAAAACAAAATGAGAAAAACAAAGGGAGAAATTCAAAGGGATATCTTCCCCAGGAGGATTAGGAGCAGCACAGTGGCAAAATGGACAGACCATGGTACCAATTAGTGGAAACAAAAAAATAACTGGAATAGAATCAAACAGTGTCAAAGAAGTATTCGGATCTTTTAGTATTCAAAGTCTCAATGGCCCCTGTCAATGTTATATTATTAGCCTATGTATTACAATATTGATGCATGAACATGTGAGCAGCATTTCAGAAATACTTATTTTCCTTACATTAATGTCAATGCAACTTGAACACTCTTTCAATGGCTTCACTGTCATTTTGGGGGGGGGGGGGGCAACTTGGGGAGCAGAACCAAGCCAACCAAGCAACTCTTTTTTTATTTTGTTAATTATGTTTGAATAAATCATAAATTATTAATTTATAAGGCAACTTTTTTGTCTTTTCTTTCAACATTTTGAATTTGGCTTAACTTTCTGCAAGTAGGATGTTAAAAGATATGCTCACTCAAACACTACTGCTGAGAGTAAAAGTACATTTTTGACCTTGGAAACAGTAGCTTGACAATAATAACTAGCTTTTTTTCCAGAGCTTCCAGCTGTATGTCAAAGCCTGTGAGATGTGGTTGAAATATACTGAAAAGCTAAGTGAACCTTGAGTTATGAATATTTTGTGAAACAAATTGGACTCTGATTTGATTAAAAATATTGGATTTCGATGGATTACATTGACTTGACATTGTAATCCATTTCCTCAAGTACTGTAGGCTACTTAAGCAATTTTGAGGTTCTTGTACTTTACTTGACCGTTTTCATTTTGTGTTGCTCTTAGTGTTGAGGGAAGCTACATTAAAACTGTAGTTTACCAAATTACTAGCTACTTTGCAATGAAAAGTAGTTTAACTACATCTTACCCTCAAAAAATTATAGCTTGTCAAAGTATACTATTTTTAAAAGTTAGTTTGACTACACTTGAACTACATCACGGGAAATGATAACAATCTGAGTCTGGAATTTCATATTGTTACACCAAGGTACAACTGAGCTGACACTAAGTAGCCTAGTGTAGGTGTGGTTTATTAGGGACTAGGGCAGGCCACCTACAGTAGGCAGTCCAAGGATGTGTTTTAAGGGGAGGATAGGGAGCAATTGTTGAGGTGGATTCAGGGAAGATGCTAAACTTTTATGGAAATAGGTGCTCCAGGGATGACGTTTTTCTGTAGGCTGACATGGTTGTTTGCATCACCCTGGTTCCCTCATCAAAAAGCCAATGGGATTTTTCCATTGGATTTTGGATTATTGCAGAAAATAAGATCTGTGGCAAATAAATGTTTATGACACTTAAATGTTTTATTCAGCAAGACGATCCTCACAAATGAACAGCACTTTTATGATTTTCCAAGCCTAAATGCAATTGAAAGAAATTAAAGCTAATGCAGGGCTATTAATGAGCTATACTACGGTTAACATCCCTACAACAACAAAGCAGTAAAGCCGTGTTCAACAGGATGACGTTCTGTATTTAGCCACTTGTTAGCAACTGCCTTTTTTAGGACATAAAAGCTTAAAAATGTATTTTATTTGGTAAAATGAAACACAAAGGCCTCTTAAATTTGTGTTAACAACAAACCCTATTTCAGGCATCTAACCAAAAACACATTAAAAAAGTCACTGACTTTGAGGTGAGGGAATCCAGAGTGCTAAAATGCTAACTCATTTCCGGGTTTTCTGATTTATTCCTGCATTCCATAAACCTATAAGCTGACATTAATAATTAACATGATCCTTCTCTCGGTTTAACATTAGCCAGCAGATGGTGGCAGCGACACATAGGATGATTAAGTTACCCCGCCAGTTTTATTGTCTTGGCAGAGCAAGCACTCTATGCAAACATGTATGGCAAACAAACACTCACTTATCTTTTCAAAAATATTCAAGGAGTGCCAATCATATCCAGTTAACCACCCTTAGACAAAGCTAGAAGCAAGCTAACATTGTTTCTGGGGCACTCTATTCATAGTATTCAATTGCAATAGTAGCCTATGTGAATAAACACTAAAGATACTGAGATTTGAATGTAGTTAAAATGCTAACCAACTACTGCAAACTGTGGATAAAGTAGTAATTAAACTTCAAGTCGTTTACTACTCTGCAACTGTAGTTAGTTTATACTTAAACTCCACTATATTTCAGCAGGAAATGTTTTTATTGTTTTTTATTCATTTTTATCAACACATTTTTCTGACAGCTAAATAAGTAGCTAGGCCCACAAACTGTGTCTCAGACAAAATAAATGATTTTCTCATAAAATATGATGCTTTGTTATAGTTTAAATTAGCCAGCAATATATAAATTAGTTAAATTCATAATATTTAATATTAGCTCCACCTCAAAAAGTTTAAAGAGAACCTTTTTTTCCTCTTTTTTAAAGACTGAAATGAGGTCTGCTGTTCAATGTGCAGGGGACAGAATTGCAGTGCGCACACACTTAGACAAAGCTAGTAGCAAGCTAACATTGGTCCTGGGGTACTCTATTCATAGTTTTCAATTGTAGTAGTAACTTATGTAATTGACTACTAAAGATACTGAATTTTGAATTGCTACCCAACTACTGCAAATTGTAGTCAAAGTAGTAATTGGACCACATTTACTTAACTACTCCGTTAACAGTATACTTCAGCTCCACTACGTTTCGGTAAATACTGCAGTTTCAATTTTACTACATTTTACTGACAGCTAAATAAGCTGCTAGGCCCAGTAGTCAAATAAACTAGGTTTTCATACAAAATAAATGAGTGTCTCATAAAATATGAGGCTTTGTTATAGTTTAAACTATTCAGCAACATAGAAATTAGTTCGGTTAATAATATGTAATATTCAATATAAGCTCCACCTCAAAAAATTACAACATTAAAGAGAGCCTGTTCTTTTTCATAGGTTGGAATGAGGTCCGCTGTTCAATGTGCAGGGGACACAATTGCAGTGCGCACACACTTCCTGATGGAGCTGCTCCTGCGAAGAATAAAAATACACTCCTAGCAAGCCAGCTAGACGAGTTGTGAAAAAGTTATGTGTGGTTGTCAAGTGGATAGAGAAAGACTATTTTTAAAAATGGACGTTATTCCTCGGTTTTCCGTACATTAATAGCAGAAAATATCCCCATGTCCAGAGAGCCGGCGCTGGTGACAAGACAACTGCGAAGGGTTGGATTGTTAAAGCTAATAAGTCCCAGTAGCTAGCGTTAGCAACCAGGCCAGCCAGCTAACGCAAGCTGGCTAGCTAATACACTGTAGGCCTTGAGTAGCTTGTTTTTGTGGTATGCTAATGTTATATTATTGTCAGCACCCGTTTATGGTGATACTATAGTACTGAATTACATATACCGAAAGCTAACTTTTAAGGACTGTGACATTTCAGTGACAGTTTTTCTGTGGCAGCTGCAGTCCGATATGCTAGTTAAGCTACACGGTTAGCCAGTTGGTTGACTGCATCATACCAGCTGACAGGAGGCTAATATTAAGCCACTGAATCTTGTTTGACAGTTGGGGAAACGATGTGTAACTTACCATGCAGCACCTTTTTTTAAGTAGCTAACGTATTTATTATGTTATTCAACAATGCTCTGGCTAACACGTCCGTCATGCAAGTGTGTGCCATTGTGATACATGTCTCGAAGCAAGTCTGCGCATATCTGTGCTCAATTAAACTGTGTTAAGACGTTGACATTTATGGTTTTTTTCTGTCCGCATTTTGCTCTCTTTTCAGTAAATTACTAGCTGACGTTAGCTAGTAATGTCTCTAACGTTACCATCCGCCGATATACTTGAAACACCTCCTGGATATCCATTTGAGGAAATCAACTATGAGGATATTGAGGTTGAGGAGGTGGGTTGTGTTTATTTTTGTGGTCTGTTCATGTCCATGACACTGACAAGACTTGGTGCTCTACATGGATGTTCAAAAGACAAGGTGCAGATGTTAACAATTAGGGGTAACTTTCCTGTGATCTGTCCATTTGTAGGTGGTGGGGAGAGGAGCCTTTGGTGTTGTTTGCAAAGCCAAATGGAAAGGCAAAGATGTTGCAATCAAGACCATTGAGAGTGAATCCGAGAGGAAAGCCTTTATTGTCGAGGTAGGTTGCGATTGTCTTAACTGGAGTTTGCATTGCCACAACATGTTTAGCTGACACACCCTGTCAAAATCTAGCTAATGTTACAGTTGAATTTGTTTCACATCATATCAGTGCCATCAGTAGTAGTAGTGACACACAGGGTTATAAATATTTGTGTATTGAAATGGTTGAATAGTATGTATGTGGATGGAATTGTGTGTAATGTTTCCTCTCTTTCCTCAGCTCCGGCAGCTTTCACGTGTGAATCACCACAACATTGTGAAGTTGTATGGTTCTTGCAATAATCCAGTAAGTCAACTTAAATGTTATTATATGTTATGTTCTCTTAAAGGTCCAATATGAAGGACCTAGTGGGCTATATTGGCAGAAGTGGAATCTAATGAAACAAGTTTGTTTTCTTAAGTGTATTGTCACCTGAAAATAAGAACCATAGGGTTTTCGTTACCTTAAAATCTATCTACATGAGTAGCAGGTTCTTGTCTATGGAGATCACCATGTTGCACTACCATGTTTCTACTGCAACCCAGAATGGTCAAACCAAACGCATGGCTCTCAATAGGGCCATTCACATTTTTGCATCAGCCCCCCTGAGACAAGAGCATTGGAAAAACACTGATTTGAAACGTGATTCTGCTTTATTCAGTGTTTTTAGCGGTTTAAATCAATGGGTCTGTTTGCTTTGGAGAGGAAGAGACCTCTGAGGCTAATTCAGCTCCTGGTAAAAACCAGCTGAACAATGAACATCAAAGGAATTCAACCCCAAAGAAGTTTCAGCTGGTTGCAGTCTGCAATCCACACTGCTAGATGCCACTTAATTCCCCTTACACACAGTTCCCTTACACTTAAATCTTACACAATGGAACTTTAACTACACAGCCATGTTGATGATTCAACTAACCAGTAATTGTGTGTCTCAATATATCCTTGTATAGGGATACTCATCTTGCTTTACCTGGGGGCCACTTTTACAAAATGACATCAGAAAAGGGACCAGTTGATAAACGAAAATTGATAATAATTATTAGAATATATAATAAATGAATTGCTTGTTTACATTTGCTGTCCTCACTCATCTTTGCCAAGAGGCAAATACAGTCAGAGCAGCACTGCACAGGTCAGTTGCACACTGATGTTCATAGGATTTGAGGACATGCCTGGTTCTCTGTCAGGGGGTCTAGGGGATCCTCCCCTAGCACTGTTTTTTGGTGCTTTTTATGTGCTCTGGCACCTTATTTACATTAATAGTACAAAAAAATCCCAGTGTGAATCAGTTCATTTTTATTATAAATTAGAAAATGGTCATCAGGCCACCAGGTACCCTACTGTGGGCTGGATTTGGCCTGTGGGCAGGAGTTGAGCATCACTGGTCTTTTATGCTTTAAATGTCTGTCTGATTGAATCTGTGAGTTTCTGATAATTTTCTATCTTCTTCAGGTCTGTCTTGTGATGGAATATGCTGAAGGCGGGTCATTGTACAATGGTGAGTCTACATGTTGCATGAGAGAACAATACTGTTGTATTAGCGATGACGGCATTTCCTCTGCTTTGCTAGTAGCGAAATAAGCACAGCCTTGCACAGACATGAGAAGCAGCCCTGTGCAGTTGACCCTCCCACTGTTTGCATGTTCAGTCATTTGTCCAATTCCTTTATATACTAGTCTCTACACAGTGATATGCAGCACAGCTTTGTTTGTCCCTGCAGTATATATCCAAATGGACCTAGGAAATAGTCATGCTATGTCTCGTGAATAACAATCTGCCAATGTTTCAGCTAAATTCAGCATCGTAGACCTTGTCTAAATATGGCCTCAAGAGTGTAACCTTATGTTTAATAAGTAGGGAAAACACTGCTGAAAGAGAGGTCTGACTTTGCGGATATGGACCACTAAAGCTGACCACACAAGGCACAGCATAATCAATTTTATTACTCACACTTCATAGAATATAGTTGGAACTTTACTGTTTCCAGTTAAAGGATAATTAGTTTTATTGCATTTTGGGTTTTGTTTTTATTGCTTTGACCATCATTACTATGGGTAATAAAAAGATTGTATTTCCATAGTCAATTGTTAAGATCTGAGAATGTGGAAATATCACTAAAATGAAGTCCCACAGGGTCAGGAAATATGAGCAGTCAGACGATCGACAGGTTTTAGACAATCCCCAGGTTAAACTTTCATTTAAACTGAATACCCAACTTTTTTGTAATAAACATCCACCATAGCCTACAGACAGATTTCATTAAACTTTGACCAACTGTACATACAGCAGTTGCCTGCACTCATTTTTTTCTATACAGTGAGGGATTGTTGTTAACAGTTTGGCCCGTTTGGGACCTCCAAATACAGTGCTTTTAGATGTGCCGGATAAACTGTTGGTTTGTTTACAACCTGTCTGATCTGCAACTTATCGTGTTTCTTTCCGCATTGGACTTTGTTGTAGTGATGTTGCTGTATTCCCTGATCCCCCTAACACCTTGCATTAAAATGCTTTTTGGTTGATAGGATTACAATTGGATAGAGCTTAACCACATTAAAGTACAGATTTTAATGCACCCAAATGCATTTAGGATGGATTCTGATCAGATCAGAGGTACCACCTCCTGAGATGGTCAGTAATGCATTGTGACCACATTGAACACAAGTGTAAATGCAGTTGCGTTTTCAATCTACATAGACTAATTATGTGGGTGAGAATATGTCATTGTGTGTGACTGTTCCAAACCAGCGAGGTAGCAGCGGCTATGCCTCTTCTGACACTGAAGGTGGTCTCTCTCTCATTTAATGCTAACACTACTGCAGTGTCTCCCTCAGCTCTGATGTACTCTTAATTGTCGATCACTGACTTTACAATCTCGTTTGCCTGTGTCATTCTTGTTGACCTTGCTATTGCCTTCTAAATCTGCCTGAATGGCTCTGATGTACGTAACAAAGAAAACTAAGTCTGGACGATCTATGGATAGAAGACGCATTTTAACACAAGGTGTAAAAGGGGTCCCAGATCTCAGCAGGTCCAAAAGACAGTGTGATTGAAGTGATGGCCAAAACTAAAAAATAAGGACAAAGTGTGAATAAACTGGAATTATTCATTAAAATTGTGGTGTTCATACATGCACGTAGAGGCTTCTCAGCTCTATAAGAATCACTGCAAGTAATTAATATATGCATGAGTGTTTCAGGCTGTGTGTAGGCCTTTTATCTGTTCCCCCAACACATTCATGTTTAGAACAGCTTTCATTCCCAAGAGGTTCAGATTGGCAAGTTTCTGTTTTTCCAGGATTAAACCACACAATATGGGACTCTGTGCTGTGCTTCACACTTCACAATTACCTCTCCCTGGATACTGAATCTCTATCAAAGTTACTCCTGGGTGCTGCACTATGGCACCCTAACTTTGATGTCATTCAGTTGAGTTGTGAATACTGTTTTTGAACAATGTATTGTCAGTTTTTCCTCCTGGAATTAACTTGTTGAAATTATAAGGAAAAGGTGTTAGTACAGTGTGTGAGGTGGCTGTATGTTGTTGTGGATGTGTGTACGACAGTGTCATGAAGCAGTACTCTCTGCTTCCACTGTAGGTTTATTGTCTGTGGTGGTGGTTGTGACTGTGCTCTCTTGTCCACAGTGCTGCATGGTGCTGAACCCCTCCCCTATTACACTGCTTCCCATGCCATGAGCTGGTGTTTTCAGTGTTCCCAGGGCGTGGCCTATCTCCATGGCATGAAACCAAAGGCTCTCATTCACAGGGACCTCAAGCCACCCAAGTATGCTCCTCCTCACCTCACACTCTCCTGTTTCACTGTGCCAACAGAGTGCCTGGTGGTTTCCTTTAATTTGTTTGATTAAGTTCATGTTGTTGAACAAGTGCTGTAAATTCAAATTGGTCAGATGTTAACCTTGATATTGTGAGCCAGAAGTGTACAGGTTTTTCCAGAATCACACAGTATTGCAGGTATGCAGGGTTATTGTGTCTTAATAGGTGTGGTCAGGTGTGCAGAGGTTTGAACATCTGTCTCAGTCTCTTTAGTGAACAGTGTTTCCATGTTTATTTGTAATGTGTTTATGTGTTGTAACTGGAGCAACCACTCTTTCCTTGTTTTAGTACAAGACCAGATTAGGAAGACCACTTTTTATTATGCTTCCGCCTCAGCAACAGCCATGGTCGGAGACATTATGTTTTGTTGTCTTATCTATCCATCCATCCAACCCAATTTACTGAACACAATATCTAAAGTACACCTTAAGATGAATTCCCAATTTGGCACAAACGTTCTCTTGAGCTTAGAGATGAACTAATTAGATCTTGGTGGTCAAAGGTCACGGTGATCTCGCCCATCTGCCCAGTTCTCGTGAATGTTATATCTTAAGAATGCATTGAGGGAATTTACTCTAATTTGGCACAAACATCCACTCGGACTCAAGGATGGACTTAGTAGATCTTGGCATTCAAAGGTCAAGGTCACTTTGACCTCACAAAACATGTTTTGGGTCAAAACTCAAGAATTCATATGCTAATTATGACAAAATTTGACACAAATGTGTTAAAGGATATAATGATGAAGTGATGACATTTTATATCCACAAGGTCAAAGGTCAACTCCACTGTGACATCATAATGTTCTGCAAGAACACTTTTCTGGCCATTACTCAACATCATAACTCAGAAACAGAAGGGAAGACATTTTGTCAGATTTTATCCTATTTGGTTGCAAAAACCGTGTTGGCAGAGGTGTAAAATTTTGCATGTATAAGAAACTACACAGTTCTGCGCTAGTGGCTTTGACAACACAGCAGTTTTTTAAGCAAAGCCTCTGGACTCTCTTTTCCATTTTTATATGTTTCATATTGACAGATACATGTTAAAGCTGGTTCAGACCATGATTATCTGTCCAACAACATTCACCCTGCACTGCTACTGCAGAGCATCGTTGGTGTTGAGATAATTCCAGAGTTAGTTGTGAAATCCTTTCTCATAGTGTTCCAAAGTGCTGTGCAGTGTTCTGGCATCTGATGGATGGATCTGCTTCTCAAACTGGACTTGGTGGATTGTACTCCATTGTCGGGAAAGTGTCCAAAGTAACACATAGCCACCAGCGCAGCCCTTTCCATTTTTTTATGCTTTGCTGTGTTATCAGTTTGAACACCCAGTGACATAGTGTTACTGAAGGATGTTGGGATCCCAGAGGTGTTACTCTACTAGGAAGTGGCAGGACTGTCTGGGAATGACCAGCTGGTCTGTTTCTGTTGTGGAGTTTCTTGGAATAACAAGCTCATACATTTTGATAAGTTGTCAACTTTGAGTTATTGTTCAAGGAATTTATTTCCATGTTGTTTTTAATGATTCTCCGCACCGATGGCCAGACTTATCCTTCTATTTCCAGTGTTGAGGTTGTGTCAATACACTGATATATTGTGCACTTTGAAGTACTTAAATTAGACTGTTAAGCTTTCATTTGATGCAGTGTCACAGTAGAACTTATGTGATCGCTATTGTCTCTGGTATCTCACTTAAATTTTTATTTCTTTATTGCTTCCCAACCAGGGGGCAAACCCCCTCCAAGGGGTCCAAAGTTAAATCTGCAGGTTTACAAGACTATTAAAAGGGCCACAAGTAAAAGATATTAGTATCCACTGGGTTAACCTGTAGCTGGTCAAAACAAGAAAAGAAAGTGTTGAAATGTGAAGAAATGATTCATTATTGATTATTATTGATCATTTCAGGATCAAAGCATTGTCAGCGTCTTATGAGGTGTATTTCTTGCTTTCTTTGTTTCAGTCTGCTTCTAGTGGCAGGCGGCACTGTGCTGAAGATATGTGACTTTGGAACAGCATGCGACATTCAGACCCACATGACCAACAACAAAGGAAGTGCAGCATGGATGGCCCCAGAGGTATTTGAAGGCAAGTATGAGTGGCATTCCAAGTAGTTGAAGAGCTTTGGATACAGGCCCTGTCACTTGTTTTTTAACTAAAAAGTGTTCATATGTATCCAGTTACTGTGTGATTTGTGCAAATCCTCACAGAATCAACACAATCCAATGAACCAGATCACCCTGTTATATGTACTCGTTCTTGCACCCACCTTTTGCGGCATTTCACCTGCATTGTTCGGCTCAACTCGACTCACTTTTGGTACCAGGTTCTTTCTTCTGTTTTGTTTTCCACTGCGGGTAATTCCTCCTCAGAGTAGGCGCCGCAAGCAACTGCTGTCACATTACTGTTTATTTTGGAAGCTATTTTTGTTTTATTTTATTTTATCGTAATCCCAATCCAATGTCCTTGTTAGTGTTTATCATATTTAGTCAACTTGCTCCGAGTTTTAATTGGTTTTAGTTGACGAACATTTTAGGATTTTTTAGTTATCAGGTCATATTGAACATTTCAGTCAATTAAAAAAAACAAAAGAAAACAGTAATTTTGTCATTTTAGTCAAAGATTTTATCTTGTTATTATATGATGAAAAACACAGGTAAAATTATTACTTGCCCACCACAGTTTAATATCTGGATCCCCCTGCATATAACCAACACTTGTGACACCAACCCAAGCATGTGTGTACACACACACACACACACACACACACACACACACACTCACTCACTCACTCACTCACACACATACTCCAACATATGACCAACACTTGTATTTAGAGACACTCTCTTTCTCTCTCTGTCTCTCTTTCACACACATATACACACTTTTCCAATAAAACTGCACTACTGCCCGCTTAACCAACACTTGCATTCACTGACTAGTCTGTAGCCCTTTTTACTGCCCCAACAACAACCCTCCATAACGCTGGCTTTGCTTTTTACACTGAACTAAACAACAGTGGCATAACTTTTCTCTCAAAAGAGCAGTGATAGGTTTAACATGTAACATACCAGCATGACACATATACGTGTTGGCTTTATAAACAATAACAATGGCCTAACATGGCAACAATAATCATTTACTGTTAAGTGGTGGTTGATCTCAGCCTCTACTTGAATGGTAAAGGCACTTTGTCGATTTTAAGGCAAAGCGCACATAGTGTATGGCGTAGTTTTGCAGGCTGCTTTTCTTTTATTTTTTTAAATCTGAGTTGAGCGAATGAGTGACGATTCTCTCTGACTGATCAGTGGTCTGCAGTGTTCTAACTCCACCTTTTAGTATCAGCTCCGCTCACTTAGAACTTTGACCGAGGTGGTATCAAAAAAAGAACCAGGTACTATCCACAACGAGTCAAGGTGGGTTGAGCTGTACTGTACCATGCAGTGAAAAATGCGGCATTTGTTTTGTCACCTTTCACCTTAATGGCAGCTTAGCGCTCCCAGCATGGAGCCATTAATTCCTGATTCATCATCAGCAGCCTTACTTTACTGCTTTATTGATGGTAGTCTCCCAAGCACAGTGTGAAGATGAATGGAGTGATGCTGGTGGCTTTATTTCCCCCGGGAGACGACGGTGTAGAATTTGTGTTCTCATTCAGCCAGGGGCCTAATGTATTTCTACATGATGAGACATGTTCTTGGCGAGGGGGTCAGGAGGAAAGATGAATTTAGCCCTAGTCATTATCTTGTTTTTGGAGGCTACTTACAAGACTCCACTGCAATTAAATTTCACTTTTGCCCTCTCTGTGAACTCTTAATAACTAATTTGCATCAGTGTGAGCAGCGCAGCAACTTTAAAATAGGTGTGTGATGTGCACTTTAATTCTGCAATAATAGGCTCAGTAATTAAGCAACACAGGAGCTGTTCCTTGGCAAAATTGCTCCCTTATTTTCCTCCCCCTCCCCCCACTGAAAGCAGAGATGACATAAAAGCTGCTGCAGTTTCTCAGGCTCATCCTCGCTCTCATCTCAAACGTGCCACAGAGAATTAGCTTTATCAGTCAGTCAGCGATGTCAAACAGAGCCCATTTTCCATGTTTGAAAAGGACCTAAGTGTTGCCGTGGGTTCTTCTGTACTTGCAGGCAGCAATTACAGCGAGAAGTGTGATGTGTTCAGCTGGGGGATCATTCTCTGGGAGGTGATCACTCGCAGGAAGCCCTTTGATGAAATTGGAGGACCAGCTTTTCGCATTATGTGGGCTGTGCACAACGGTGAGTCACCTGTGTGTGTCTGTATGTGTGTAGAGGATGCAAAGGCCATGTCCAGCTGTCAGCCACTCTGAGTCCTCAGATGGGCCTCCCCAGCAAGGCCTGCTGGGAGACTGTGAAAGTAAAGAGCCTGGCACAAGAGCGCATGTTCACCTGTGCAGTGCTCCCTGCAGTTTACTCTAATCCAGAGATGGATGGAGGAGAATACTAATGGGACACTAATAATACCTGGGGACGAGTTAAATATTTTTCACCACTGGATGTGCCTGCCTGAGTCATTAGTGGTTGGCACAGTAGGAAACGGGGGATTAAGCATAAATCCGCAATATTTCTTTGCTTGTCTGGTGTGATGCCAAAAGCTATCAGTTCTTTTGACTGCGTGTGAGTAATTCTAACTTTTTTCTTTATTTTTTACACATTCAGGCACAAGACCTCCTTTAATCAAAAATTTGCCCAAGCCCATTGAGAGTCTGATGACTCGCTGCTGGTCTAAAGACCCCTCTCAGCGGCCTTCGATGGAGGAGATAGTGAAGATCATGACTCATCTAATGAAGGTAAATCTGTCCTCACACACTGCTTACTCCTTCTACAAGGCTTTCATTAAACTGGAGTGAATGAATCAATAAACCTGACCACAGAGTTCAGTCATACAGAGCAGAAGGTAACGCGAAATGGTCCTTGTAAAGAGAGAGCCAGGATATGTATGCCATAGATAAACTTTTAATGCTACAGATATTATACACTGTATGGCCTTACACAGAGAGGCGTTTCTGTTATGTAGCCCACCCTCATTGATAAAAATAGGGTGGACAAGGTAATAGAAACACCTGTCGTATAATGCAGTTCAATTCAACAGCACTACAAACTACATCCACCAAAATGACCGTACAGTACAATCAATGAGCCTCAGTTTCAACAATAAGTGACCATTAGAACCTTGATGAACAGAAGATTTGTTGCAGGACTGTTGCATTAGATGACATTAGTTTTAGCTTGGTATACTTAATAAACTGCCAACAGAGTGTGCAGTCATATAAGGAGAGTTAACCATTTAAAAGATATGGAATTGATGACAGGGCCTGAATCTCAGTGCAGGATTGTGGGTATTGCACATTGATTCTGGCAAATCTGACATCTCAACATTTGCACCAGTGTGGAGCGCAGTCTGCGGGCTGACTGGCCTGATTGCCGCAACAAACAGACCAACTTCTGCCACCAGACAATACACCTGGCTGCTATATCTCCCTCTCTCTACAAGGCTATGAGCCCCTTCTGCTGTTGCAGTATCCCTTGGTAACTTAGCATAGATTTTCACCCAGAATAAATGCACCAGAATGCGAAAGGACTAGCACCAACGGCACTGCCAGTGATGTCAACATTAACGTTAAACCCCAGGCTGCTCAGACAGGCAACGGTGACATTACTAAAGCAGAGCAGCAGTTCAAAGACACATGTTAGGCTAGCCGTTGACAAACTGAACAATGGCAAACTGAGTTGCTTGATTTGTAAAATGTCCAGTGCTGTAGCTTTTCCCAGCTGATTTTACAAAACATCAACTTTAAATCACCATTCAAATGGTGTTTCTAATATAGCATGGAAAGAATAGAGCATATAGACAAGAGAGCAGAGGGAGCCACCAAAAGAAAGAATAAGGACCAGCAGTGGAAGAAGCATTCAGATCTTTCACTGAAGTAAAGGTAGTAAAAGTCGAAATGCAACATACTCAAGTAAAAGTACAAAGCTATTAGCCTCAAAATATACTCAAAGGATTAAAAAGTAGGAGTACTCATTATGCAGAATGGCCCATTTCAGAATATTATGAAGAGTACTGAACCATTGATTTATAAGTATTGATGAATTGATAAGAACATCACTGTAATTTTGCAGCTGGTAAACGTGAGGCTCATTTTTTACTTTACATACTGTGTATAAAATCTCTTGTATGTGAAGCATTGGCCTCCCATTTTGAAAAATGAATTTCAGGCATATCATTACCTACATTTTTAACTCATTATACAGCTCGGGAGGAATGTTTGCTGAACCTGCGTTGTATCCTCATAGAAATGCAGCCTGGCTCCACTTGTGTTTTTTGTTGCAAGATAGAGTCATAAATAATGAGAAAAAGCACAAAAGTGGTGTCTTGAGCAGTGTTTCTGTTTTGACTCTTTTCCAGTGCACCAGGGAAAATCCCTAAGCTCACATGCAAACATATTACCTCTGTTAGAAAATTACCTTGTATTATTGCATAGAGCAGACAGAAGATTGCTTTCTTTACAGTTAACTTTCTGCAGATTGATTTAATAGCAGTTTAGCCTTTAAATTTAAGCTAAAATCACGTCTTCTGTCAAAATCCTGTGGTTGGCCTGCTTTTCTTTTGCACTACAAATAAACCACACCAGAGTCCAATTAGATCCAGACCAAACTCACCATTTCAAACAATCTCTGCTCAATTATTTGGTCAACACCACATTTAAAATCATCTTTCATGCCAGCATAAGCCAACCAAAAAAGTATGTGTAAAGTGTGCTTAGTTCATTTGCAGTCAGTCACACCACAACAGCTGAACAGAAGTTATTATTAGTTATTATAGTGAAGTCAACCTCACTTTTTAATACACAATGAGAATGGGTAATAGATGTGGTTTTTGGGTCACTTTGAGGCAATCAGGTGTGCATCCCCAAGAGTCAAAGTCATAATTGACGCTATGCTTTTTACATGCTTCTTCTTTTTTTTTAATCTTCTGGCAGTACTTCCCAGGATTTGATGAACCCCTGCAATATCCATACCAGTATTCAGATGAGGGTCAGAGCAACTCTGCAACTAGTACAGGTACAACAGTCATCCTCACACTTCAACTCCCAGCACAGGCTGTTCATGTTAAGGCAGTATCCAGCATTTAATGCATGAGTGTCAAATAGTCAGTATTACAGAAGAATGTAAGGAAATACACCAGTAGGGGTCCCACTGTCAAGGAAAACCTGGAAAACTTGGAATTTCACAATCACATTTTCCAGGCCTGGAGAAGTCTAGAAATTAGTAAAACTCCTTGGAAGTTTTGGAAGAGTCATGGATTTTTTTTTGTGTTTAATGAACTTGTGAATCTTCTGTGGATAATCTTCCATGTAATGTAACGTAACAACAAATGTATTTTCTGTAGCTGACGACGTAACATAGCTCTAATATGTGTCAGTGTTACTTTTTGTTTACCATCATGAATGTATGTTTGAATCTGATACGTTTGAAAAACGTCAGGCAAGAAAAACAAACCCTGATTATGTTTCACACATTTATGTTTAGTTTCCTTTACTGCTGCTAATCCTTTGTCTGGATAGCGTAAGTATTATATCCAGGAGAGCTCTTTGGATTCATATTATTTTGTCCTCAGGCTCACTGGCCTGTCACAATCAATTTAGGTAAACTTGTGCTTACATCATAGGTTCCACTGGAGCCTACTCCGTTACTTCTATTGCAGCAGTGAAATGGTGAATAAATTGTTTGTATTGTTTGTTGAGTATCATAAGGTCCGGGAAATGACTCGTTTCACAATTTGACCAGTTTGGTCAGATAACATTTGAAAAATCAAGAAGAGCCACATGATTGATGAATTATTTTATCCCCATTTAAGTTAGCATAGGGCTAACTATGGAAGTCCAGAGGGCATGCCCTGCCCATTCTATGATAAATAACAAAAGAAGTAACAATTACCTTTTCTTGAATGATATATACATTAGAACATGAGAAAAAAATGTGATAAACATTTGTATTTTCTTTACATAGGTTAGGGTTGCTATAAATACGGATGTAATAATTTCCCCCCCCCCCCCACAGCCATAACTGATTATGCTGTACATTTTATTTATACTTATCTCAAGAGCTTGTAAAAACCTATAAAACCTCTCTCCTGTCCTGTATCCTGGGGAATAACAGGTTCATATGTGGACTACACTGGCACCAGCACAAGCAACAAAAGCGATGCAAACATGGAGCACAGTGATTCTCAAGGGAGCAACGACACTATCAAGATTACGCCTCAGTTTGCCCCTTACTTCAAGCCAAAGGTAAACCAGTTCACTGGAATTTTATCAGTGATAAGAGTTATAGATTTAGTTCTAGGAGAAAACAAATTTTGTCAAAATAAGCTTCTGTAGTAAAAGTTTTATTTCATTCTCTCAGGCAGACCCATTGAGGACTCTGCCTCTGTCCAGGGGGGGAAGTGTTGAGAGTCTGCCTGCACGAACACAGTGCCTGGCATCATCTGACAGCAAAAGAATGAGTGCTGACCTGTCGGAGCTGGAGCCCAAGATGCCATTTGCACCTGCAGGTAATGCCAGACATTAGATAACACAGAACATCACATGCAAGCAGGAAGAGGAGCTTATCAAGGCAAATTGGCATGCTCTTATGAAATTTTGAACTTTATTTAAAAAGAAAAGTTGCGCAGGAAAGGCATGCAGTGTTATTGTCAAGCGAGTCTTGTTGGAATGAGGCCTCTCCACGTCCACAAGAAACTCCTCCCCAGACACTCGAGTCAGGTTCTGTTTTTATGTGCTTTCATCACATTGAGGTGAATATTGATTCCTCATATAAACACATCCACATGTCCCTGAAGACTAAGGCCCGTCAGACCCAGCTGTCAAACATCTCTCCTGCTTTAAAGGCTCTGACAGAAAGCAGTCAACACTCACCAGCACTGTTGTGGTGAAATTAAATCTCAGGGGCTTCTCGTGTAGACTTTTGATTTGATTTGAGCATAGAGAGTATGTCAGGGTTTTAGGTTTTGCTCTTTTCAGACTTAGATGTAACTGTAATTCAAACATCAACACCCTCTGTCCTCAGATTGCCTTGTTGAACTTTAGTCCAAACAGCAGTAGCGCTGAATGCCTGCTGTTGTTTGTGCTGAAAAAAGTCAGTGCCGTGGCCGTCAGCAGTCTACGTCAGTACCACTCCACAGCGTATGGAATGCACGGAGTGCATGCTGCCCTTGCACGTACACTTTATGCTCTGCATGTGTGTGGCTCACAGTTCCAGTCCAGCTGTGGGCCCCCAGTCTGTCTTAGTCCGCATGCTTGTTGTGTTCGCAGCTGTACGTGTGTGTGTGTATGTGTGTTTTCGCAGCACGTCCGCAGTATAAACCAGGCCACCGTAAAACAGCATCATTCGGCACCATTCTGGATGTCCCCAAGATCGTCGTCACAGGTATCACTGGGTTTCCTGGTGACCGGGTGGAGCTGGCTTGGCTTGGCTGGCTTGGGTTGCTGTGCTCTGACATGGCCCTCTCCTGTGTGTCGCTCCATATGATGCCACAAAGTGCTCATTTATATTAAATGAGTTGCATGTCTCAGGGCAGTCTCTTTTGTAAAAAGAGGATATAATTGAGCTGGTCCTGGAGTTACACACATCAGAGTTGCCTTATGTCTCTGTGATTTTTTTTTAGTTGGCAGAAGCAGAACATGAGTTAATGTTCTCATCTTGTGTCACCTTTCACACCCAAAATCAAAATTTCCTGAGATGTTTATGAGACTCTCTATGACTTGTGTCTATAACATCACATTTTTAGCTGGCGTCAGGTCACCAATCAGTTTATTGCATCAGATCAGGTGACACATATGAGATAAGTCTTCTAACTCATGGCCCTGTCCTCTCTGTCATCTCTCTGGCTTGGCTGCAGCAGATCATGGGTAGCGGGAGTACAGTCAGTGCACCAGTTCTCTGCATTTGAGCTTGTCCTTGCCTTTCATGCATAGAGGACTTAGAGAAAGCATGGCTAATTTTTTTCTCCCCCTTTTGCTCTCTTTACATCCATTAACTTTGAAAAAGTCATTTTGATTAATTTCTTTCACATTGAGGGTCAAAGCTATTATTACAAGCAGAGATACGGATGAGAGGAATGGGGACAGCTCTGGATGTCAGAAAAGGCTTCTATTTTGGAGCCGTGTGAGACACAATGAATGTGGCTAATTTAATCCAGTGACTAAGGGAGTCAGGTGATGCATGTTACTGAAGGTAGGGTACTCATGATTGCATGTGCACCCCTGGACATCAGGTCTTCTCCCCAGCACAGAAATCCTTGGTGGCCAGTGAGTGGGGGTGTAACTGTATACAGAAAAATTCAGTTTGGTATGTAGCTCAGATATGGGATACAGGAATAACAAAAGAAATGCAGATGATTATGTTTTTTGTCATTTATTTTAAAAGAAAAAAAAAAAAGAAACATTAAATGGCAGCTCATTGGCTATAATTCTTAGGGGCCGTGTCCACCGAAACGTTTTCTTCTGGAGCCAGCATATTTTTTAAATTCTTCGCAATAGGAGCGCTGTATATTTCCGCTGCGCTACAGATGTCAGCAGCTGAAGGGGGGCTGCTGAAAAAACACTGCACTCCTCACTGTCACTTCGATTGTTCAATCACAGTGGAGGAGGGACAAATACCGCAAAGACAAATGGTCACATCTTACACGTGCAAGCTGAGCAGCAACAACAGTGGAGAAGAAATCTGTGAATATACTGTACATATATTATTACGTTTCCTCTAATGAACCCACACAGACCGGTGGGTCCCTCCTCTCTCCCTGCATGGCTCAGCCTCCCCCTCATCCAAAGCAAGTACTTTTACTTGTGCCGACATGTTTACCTCTGCAGATATTCCAAATCACAGCAACCAGACGCATCTCAAGTGTCTCAGCTGAAAAAATGCTGCTCCTCAAAAGCGCTCTCAAGTGCTCCCAGCCAGGTATTTCCTAAAGAGCGTCTGGTGTTTTCATCTGGCCTTACTGAAAAAGCAGACACACACATTGTCATATGGACCAGAATAGATAATAATAATAATAATAATAATGATGACAATACAGACATCAGTAACAAAAGACTTATATATATGGTGCACTCTTTGGATTCATTGTTTCTGTGTTTGCCTTACCTCAAAAACAAAATAATATATTAAAGCCTTCACATTTAATTGAAATCTGTCAGGAAAATACAATGACAATATATTATGAATAATATAAAGGCTATAATAGATATGATATAAATTATGTGATGACAAAATGATATATGATAAATGACAAAATATGCATCCCATGCTGTCGCATATTAAACAGAGAGCAAGAGAGACGAAGGGACACACAGACACACAAGCAGACAGAGACAGAGCTCTACATGTGATCAGCAAAGAGCAGGGGAGCAGATTCGCTGAGAAATGCGCTTCTGGTGTGAACGACCAGGCGACTGCTGAGGAGCAGCTGCACGTCATTCGATATATCAGGGCGCTTCCGCATCCAGTGTAGACACGGCGTCAAAGTTCACATTTCCGATGTTGCAGATAAACTTACTACTGAACCTAATACTGCCCTTACACTTCATACTTGCACTTACCTGTTCGCAAAATGTAGCTTAGCTAACTCACTCTAATAACCATATCCCTGCATTAAACCCACCTCCTCACAGAACCGCATATATATTACTTACTTTTATACTTACCTGCAATGTTGGAATAATAAAGATAGATGATTTGTCCAAAAATTATTATTATTTCACATTCAGTTCAATGGTTACTGTCATATTCAGTCAAGACTCCCTGTATTTTTTTCTTTTAGTTTTGTGAACCATAACTTATCAACAGTTTTTCAACATTTTAAGTATTTAAGTGAAGCAAAAAATACAAATTATACAATGCTAGAAAGAGTTGAAATATACAAGGGTTAATGGCAGTGAACAATCTAGCTGGCCAACACTACGACACCACGAAGGCATATTATGTCAAGTGGACTTACCAATCTATACATAATGCCTGTATCCTGTCCCACTGCCAGAGCTTTCCAACTAGTCCTCACTCTTTACCATTGATGATCCTCACATGCTTAACATAGGCTAAAGTACAATACATAAGGGAGATTTCACAGGCTAATTCAGTGCACTGAATTGAAGAAAGTCACATACTGAACAAAACATCCTGTACTGGATGATGATTGATGAATAAATGTATCATTACACCCCTGCCATCAAGCAACAATTGATAAAAATGCAACTGCAAATCCAGACCTGACATCCAAATTTGTTACTTAATTGTCACTTTCAAAATTGCATGTATCCAATTGTAAAAGCTGAATTATGAAAATGTTAAAACTTGATTTAGTTTAATGACAAATTACGGTAGCAGCAGAGAGTTCAGCTCCGTATATAACAACAACAGAGGGTACAGAAGGTGAAGATCCATAATGTTGTTTGTGTTCTCTTTGGAGTTATTGTTTATGTGTGTCCTTGTGTGTTGTGTCTTGTAGTCAGTGTAGAGCAGAAAAACCCAGTCAGCTGTATTTGTTTTGAAGTGTGTACGTAAGTGACTTGATCATCCCATGTCCTGTAAAGTTTGGGAAATGCACACACTGTAGAAACAAAGGTGCAGTCCCAATACACAATCCAATGTAAACACACATATTGCCCTCATGTGAAAATTGGGAATGTTTACTTTATTGATTTTTGTGTTTGGGCTTCAGTTAAACAATTCTATACTGTATATTGGAAAAAACACCATCAAATTCAAGGGTGCATGGCCACGAAGTTAGAAAAAGGCCTCATTAACTCTTGACATACCAGATTTACTAAGTAATGCTGTATGTTTGAGTTGATTTTGGAGTGACACCGTGTAGCAGGGTTATAGTTAAAGGGCTTTGTTTTAGGGCTGTATTGACTAGTTCAAAGGAAATTCATTCAAAAACCTCAAAGAAGCTTCGAATGGAAAAAAAGGACATTCAATACAGCCCTTAAAATTATGTTATTATCATGATATTCAGGTCTAGAAAATATATAGACATTTGAAATGTGATATTTTTGGAGCAAAGGAAACTCTTTATTTATTATAAGAAAAATAGAAAAATATTTAAAACCTTTCATTTACTGTATGTACATTGTTGGAATGAATCCCTTCAGTTACACTCACTTATATGTATATATTTAGATGCTTTTGTGTTGGTTTGTGAGATAGAATGCAGTAGCCACTAGTTCTTTTTGGCCTTGTCTGAGACCTCACCTCACCTCACTATCCCTAACCCAAAGCAGCCAGTCACTGCCAACCAATCACATTAGCAGGCCCAGTTGTTCTTGTGGATAGATTTGGTTTACGGTGAGGTGTGTGTACGTTTGTTGTGTGCTGTCAGTGGGGCCGGGCACTTTTAGCGCTGTGGTCACGTTCTAGCCATGTCACAAGCACATGTTGACAGGCCAGGACATCATAGAGGGTTAAATCAGTGCAGCTGTCCCCGTGTCGCTCTGTGGGCCTGGATATCCCACAGGCAAACACGGGCGCCAATCTCCCTCCATATCTGCAAACTCTGCCCGGGTCTCATTCCTTATCCTCTGTCTGTCCATCCCGTCCACAGCCACATGTGAGTCTCAGAGACGTCGATCCGTGCAGGATCTGCCAGGCATCGGCACAGAGTCCAGCCAGGTAAGACACAGGCAGACATGAGGAGTGAATGAAGGACAGTCTGTAGAGTTTTATTCATTGATGGTTAGAGTCACTGTCGGGACAGGGAGTTGAAATTGGTCTGAGTAGCTGGTGTTGTATTTCAGAGTCTAACATCAGTTTAAATTGCACACAGCAATCATGCTCATTATTACTACAAATGAAAACATGGTGAATGCATGACCTAGTACACACCCTGATCATTTTAATAGCATAGCTACGTTATCCCCACCTGCTTGGTCATTTGGGGGCTGCAACCTTAGGCGTTCCTCATCTCACACCATGTGACTCTTTTTCAAATCGTGTCAGACAGCTGTTCAGCACTACATGTTTGCAAAGATGGCAAATAAATTAAATAGAAATGTAATTAAAATGAAAAATGTGCATGTGGAATCAGGACTCCTCCGCCCCATGCGTTTGCCACAGATAAACCTGCGTGAATAAAAGCAGTTGACAGTGGTTGGCTGGAAAATTTTAACATATCATCCAACAATATTTGCTAATCAGATGTAGCACATTTGAGCAGCTCAAAAATGGTCAATATATCAACATAGATTCGTTTGGATGCTCAATATTGTGGTCCTTGTTGTTCACCCCACCACCACTGACAAAATTGTGTCTGTCCTTAGTTGTTAAATAATTTTTAAGTTAACAGCAGAAGTTTGTTTACAGTGTCTTTCAGTGTTCTTACCAGTTCAGCCGTCAGTTAAACATGTTAGT
The DNA here is from genome assembly GCF_011397635.1 of Epinephelus fuscoguttatus. NCBI lineage: Eukaryota > Metazoa > Chordata > Actinopteri > Perciformes > Serranidae > Epinephelus > Epinephelus fuscoguttatus. The sequence goes on from NC_064762.1 coordinate 36,880,283, forward strand.
GGTCGTGGGCCTGCCCACCCCCAAAAGTGTGATCTCAGTTGGACTTAATTCTTTAACATGGAAGTTACGCCCATGGTTAAAAGCTGGGTAATGATTTCAGGTTGAATGTAAGGTTACTGATGCACAAATTTTTGACAAAACTTTATGTAATTCACAATGAAGAGTTGAACTCCAGCAGAACCCAACCAGAGGAGTTTATTTCTCTGTTTGCCAGTCTCATCGCTCCTTTCCTCATGTGAAGCCTCGTGGATGTTAGACTGATTGCATCTTTCATGTGATGCATTCTTTGTCAAAAGAGAGAAATCCTTTGGGAGAAAAGGTCATGGAATATGACATGTGTTTGATATGTCAGCTCCAGGAAGATGAAGACATCAGTGTAGGAACAGCCACATGCTCCCTCTTCTAACACAGGCTGCTTCAAATAAGCTCCCTAGCTCGGAGCATTTCTCCTCCTGCTTTCCCAAACATTTGTCTCCATTTGTTTGGTAGTAAACCCACAGCTCTGTGCAGTCAAAAGGTCATTTAGAGTTCACCGTGAAGACTTTGTACAGAAATACTGTTGCTAAAGAAGATAAATTGTGCCATGCTGCCTGTGGGATTCCCAGTGGTGTGACAGTGCCATTGATCAGGGAGTTGTGTTTGTGTGAATTTACTTTGTTAACATTTTGATTCTGTTCTCTGGAGACACTCTGAAACATTGTATGCTGATAACATTGGATTAACCTCAGAGTTGATACTATTTGTTGTCATACCACCACATACAAAAAAAAAAATAATAATTTTCGACTAATGTTCATAGTTTGGAATCTCATTATTTTAACAGATTTTTTTCTTGTCACAGTTTTTGTATTTATGGAATTAAATTTGGCCAAATGTAATTAATTGCAAGGCATGTAAGGGCTTTGTTTCAGTGCCATAAATAACTGAGATCAGTCCCTGCCCTTACCCAGAGGTAATACTCAGGCGTACATTTACAACTACAAACACCAGCATCAGAGGTGTTGCGGTTATACCTTCTTGTTACTAAAATTAATCCACATCTGCCACCCAATCAAAACTGAAAATTCACAGTGACATCAGAGAATTCAAATTATCCAATGAACTGCATTCATATGGCAGTAACTCAAAAATTAAATGCTAATCAATGAGGAACTTAGATCAATGTATGCACTTGCAGCGCATGGCAGTGTCACTCAACAGTCAACTATGTCATGAAAGTTGATGATTCATTTCAAAAGTGTTACCTCAGCCTATTTAAAAGCCATTACAAGAGAGAGATGTTGTGTATATTAGTGAAATGGCTCAGGACCATTTATGGACATAAAACTGCACTGACTCATTTCCAGCACTGTTTCCTGGAGTGACATTGTTAGCTGTCTGTCTCCAGCAGCATTACTTTGATAGATTGAAGTATGTCATGCAGGCACTTTGCACCAGCGTGCAAGTGAACAAAATCACATATTACAAAAGTAAAAAATAAATTTTCTTTAGTAAACTTCATTTGGCATGTTCCTCCAAATGTGCACGATCAGCAGATTGTTTTTGTTGCATTCATTTTTTTTTTTTTTTTTAATTTATTTTTTTCTGGTGGTCCACACCACTTTTTGCCGGCCTAAAAGTCAGGAGGTGTGATTGGCTTTCCACATGTTTGACAGTGTTTGTGTCGTCTTGCAGGGGAGCAGAAACAGCAGCCGGTCCTCCAGTCCTAGTGTAAGGATGATGCCACCTGATAAGACAAGCGGCAGAGGTTACTTTTCCCCTGATGACCCCACAGGTACTCATGACAGCTTTACCACCGGAGTCAGCTCCCACAACACAATCACAGTGGAGTGAAAGATAACATTTCACAATTGTACCTTAAAAAACAAATTGAATATGTCTACAGTAAGTGATTTCCCCTTTCTCACCATGAGGCCTGTTAAGTGACCAGACAAAACTTTATTTACGGCTTAGTACTTAATTAAAGTACACATGAAGGTCTGAGGAAATTTGACTTGATGCCTGATGTTTGAAGACACAAACACTATAAGCAAAAGGAAAAAAACAGGGTGAAACCTGTCACTTTCAATGTAAAACAGCTTAAATACGTGGAGTTGGACGCAAACACACGACCTGTGTGTTAGGGAATACTTAAGCCCCTAAATTATCATTTGTATGTCAGTTACTCACTCAGTGTTACAGTGAATTCATGAAGGATACTTTGTTTTTTTTGCACGTCTCCAGTGAACGAAGAATCCAAAAACTGAGAAATTCTTGCTAAATTGAAGTCATAGGGGTCCACGTTCAACAACAGCAAAACCAAGAATTATTCATCCAGCCATATGCTCAGTACTTCCCAAACAAACAGCCCTTTCCAACGAGAAACTAAACTGAAAGTCAGACTTATCTACGCTTCTTCACAGCTGGACTCCATTCACAAAATAGTAATTTTACTTTGCTGAACGCAGGAGCAGCTCTTTCACCACTGCCTCGACTGGTTAGTTTGTTTGTTTTAGTTTGTGACTTTGGTAAATCCGAGGGGTATTCCAGAAAGCGGGTTATGTGAAAACTCAGAGTAAGTTAACCCTGAGATGAGGGAAACTCTGAGTTATCCGTTCCAGAAGGAGAGGTAACTGAAACTCTGAGTCAATCACCATGGTAACAGACTCTGTGAGCATAACCTGCTCGCTGACAGGTTTTCTTCAATAAACCCTGAGTTTTTCTCTGTCTCCTCCCTCTTACACGCTGTTTCATTTCCTCATTCATTCAGTCCGTGTCAAAGCTTGTATCGAAGCACATTCATTAGCGGAGATTTACCGTCTGTCACAGTCTAAATCCTGCTGGATATTAGTTTGTTACTCAGGACTGTCTTAAGTTACTGAATTTATGCACATCAATCATTTCTTTGGACATCGGTTTTTGTCTTTACATTCAAATACTACACAGTGAGAATTCACCCTCAGCTCACAATCAAACCTCTGTCCTTTTTATATTTATTATTTTTATAACACTGTGCACAAGGATCAGACTGTCAGTGTGTTAGAGCAGCTCCCAAATGTTTATTGCACATAATGTGTAGGCCTAATTATTTAAATTTTAAAAATCAGTATGAAGCTTTAGACACGTAGTATCAATGACTAATGATCTCTATCACTGATGTCATTGGTCGCACTGATGGAACATAATTCCTATAGCCTAATATTGGGGATTATATGTTCATATTTCTGAGTGAGCAATGGTGCAGCGTTTCACTGTCTTTAAATTTACTACATTTGTAGCTGAAATAAAGTCACTGAATGCTGTTGAGTCAAGATACAAATAGATGTGCAACATTTTAAAATCTACTGTATTTTAACCTCAACGTCTTTTCAAGTGCAAATCACCAAACATATTATTACTGTGAGTTTACAGTCATGTCTTTATGTCTTTGATCTATAGCCTAGCCTATATGTTTTAAATCTTCCTATTTTTCAGTTGCTGCCTCCTGTGTTTTTCCCCATCAGATTAAATCTGAACAAATATATTTTTATATATTATTAGCTAATATAATGTAATGTATCTACAGCCTGATACACAGTCAGATTCCACCACTTTATCTTCATTAAGAATTATGTAAGTCTGATAAATGATGAATAAACGGACAACACTGAATAAAACTTTTTTATTAACTTTATGGTTAACTTATTTACACTTTCCTCGCTCTGACTCAGGCTCTTCTTTTAAAGATAAACGTGCACCATCTGCTACACATGCATTAATATCTCTACATCCACTGGATTAAAATGGAGGCGCTGTCTTTTATTTACCTGTTGCCATGGTGAATCGTGGAGTCGGAGCTCCATTGATGATGGCTTTTTATTGTCGGCTTAACTCAGAGTGAACATACTCAGAGTTGACTGAACTAACTCAGATCAGCTATTCTGGAACCGGTAACTCAGAGTTTCCCATCTCAGGGTAAATCAACTCAGAGTTCAAGGTCAGACTCAGAGTTTGTTGAACCTCCTACCTGGAATACCCCTCTGAACAAGCCATTTTCAAACAAGTCACACAATAACACAAACTACCTGATCAAAACAGTGGTTAGATCAGCTGCTCCAATGTTTAGCAAGGTCAAATGGCTTATTTTGTCAATGGAGTCAGGCTTTGAAGAAAGCATAGATAAGTTTCACTTTCAGTTTTTAATACTAAGGTTTTAGTGAAAACACATGTGTTTGGGAAATACTGAGCATACGACTGCATAAATGAGACTTGGATTATACTGCATGGGGTGTTTGAGAATTTGTAAACAGATCTTTTGATAAAGTTGTGCTGTTCAAAACATGGACCCCTATGACTTCAATTCATCAGCGTTTTTGGATTCTTTGTTCTCCGGAGGAAGCAAGAAAAACAAAATTTTCTCAATTAATTCAAGGTTACACATGCTGTGTAATTGATATACAAATTATTCATGGGTGGGATGAAGTATTCCTTTAACTTGACTCTGAGCATCTAAAAGACCCACTTTGTCAGGCAGACTTGGTACATTTGTTTGGTCTACGCCACACCCAAATGGGCAAATCCACCAGTCTTTTGAACTGTCCAAAACAGATTTGGTATGAAAGCCATCTTTCTAGCATGTAGTTTATTAACTTTCTGAGTGATTGAATGCAGTAAGCGAACGTTGAATTTTACTCCACTGTTCCATTGCCGTCACAGAGAAAACAAACCACCCTTGCATTCTCTTTCTTCTCTTTTCTCAGACACCAACGGCTCAGACAACTCCATTCCCATGGCTTATCTCACCCTGGATCACCAGCTGCAGGTGCATCATTCACTCAGCCCCCAGCAGACAGCACTACCTCGTTTGTTGTTAGTGTAAATATTGTCAGATAGAAGCTGCACTGAGTAAGATTCCACCATGTTATGGTGGTGTTGCAGCTCACCTCTTGCCTCTCATATAAGAATTTAAGGACATTATAAAATTACTTCATTATTCACTAGTGAATATAAATATACTTTGGCAGCATCAGTGAGATGTTTGGTGTATTAATATCTGCTTGGACTATACTTAGAGCTGATAGAAACACAGTCTTTAATTCATGAGCAGATTGTTCTGGAGTTAAAAGTAACAATGTGTGTTTATTTCCAGCCTCTCGCTCCCTGTCCCAACTCCAAAGAGTCCATGGCCGTGTTTGAGCAGCACTGCAAGATGGCCCAAGAATACCTGAAAGTGCAAACAGAGATCGCCCTGCTGATCCAGAGAAAGTATGTCTCGCTGCACAGAGCATCCAGTTTTCATCAAATGAGATTTCAGCTTCATGCTTAGAAAGGATGTAGTTTGGTGTTGAGGTTATTTAGTTAATTATGCATGTTGCCACAAGGGCAGCAGAATAAACAGGGCCATACCAAGGTGACTTCATATGATAAAGACATTTTAATGTGTAAACTAGTTCAGAATGCAGCTGCTCACTGGTTTTAACAGACGACATCACGTCACATCATCCCGATCCTGTCTTCTCTTCATTGGCTCCCTGATTGCTTTAGAATTGATTTTTAGATTTTACCGATCACTTAGATCTCCAGGTGGGGCCCTTTTTGTTTCAAAGTCAAGGCTTAAATCTAAAGGTGACTGTGCCTTTGCCATCAGGGCCCCTCAGGTTTGGAACAACCTGCCTGACGAGATAAGGCTCACATATTCTGTGACTTCTTTTAAATCACTTCTTAAGCCCATCTTCATGGGCTTGCTTTTATGTGATGTAGTCTTGCTATGTCTTTTTATTTCTTTTTTATTTTGTTGTTTTATTGCTTTTATTCTTTTTATTTGTATTTATTCATATTGACATTTCATGTCTTGCATTTAGCAGTTTTTTGTCTTTTTTTTTTTTTTTTTTACTTAATCTTAAATTTACCATAGTTATTTCTTGCTTATGTTTTGGCCCTCTGTTACTCTATTGCCTTCTGAGCATCCCATTTTTAGTTCTGCATATGCTTTGTCTTTCAAAGCAGTATGTAAACTCTGTTTTGGAAGGTGCTATACATTATTATTAGTATATAAGTGTAGAGAAAGCCAACCAAAGGCAATGACCAAATTTAGCTGGTCCAGCTGTCCTAAGCTGCAGAAGACCAGCACATTAGAACAACTGTGTTTGACTAAAGGCATTTTGAGGCAGGGTGATATGGCAAGAAACATGATCTCGATAACTTCTTCCAGATTCATCAATATTAATAACATGTAGAATTTGATAATGCTGCCAGATTGAAGAGTATTGTGACTGAACTCTTAAGAAACCAAACAACTCACTAGATAAACTTTGGAAAAAAAGTTTCTTAACATATAGAATAACAAACATTTAATTGTGCAATCATGGCTTGGTTAAGAATGCATTTTGTGATAAAGATATACACAGAATAATATCGAAGACTATTTCAAATGAGTTAGAGTGAGTTGCCAGACCATCACTTGGCTGACACATAGAGACAGACAACTATTACATACTCACACTTACAGGGAGATTTAAGTCACCAATTACCAGGGGTGGGAATCACCAGAGGCCTCACAATACGATAGTATCACGATACTTAGGTCACGATACAGTATTATTGTGATTTTAAAGGTTTTGTGATATGCTGAGTATGAACAACTATTGCAATAATGTGATTTTTTTTTTTTAAATCTTTTTTCAACTACAAATTCTCTCCAACAGATAAATGAAATAATAAGATAAAATAAACGCTGACCCTGGAGCTAGAGTCCTGCACAGGTCTATGTATGAAGACCCACACCCACTCATACCTGTTCATAAAAGTCCTGCGATCTGACCAGCACCAATGATTTAACACACAAGACGACAAACACTCACATTAAGATGGGTTCTCCGTTCTTTAAGTTGCTAATCCAGCAGAGGAAAAGTCTCTTTCACTGACTGTGCTCAATGCTGAAATGGCAAACATTCTGCTCACTCACTGCCAGGTTAGGAAACATTTTAGCACACTCCTTCCACCACCATAAAACCTCAAAATGTTTCTCGTTGGCTGTGTCCTGAACTCAAATGTAGACTGCCACCTCATCCTCAGGCTGCAATGTTTCATAGCTGGTGTCAAATGTGACAACAGGGTCAAAGGTTCAACTTGTGTCATTGACTTTCAAAATAAATGAATTGCAGCTTGATAATAGTGATTTAGAGAACCCTCTTGTTGTGAGGCGACAGTTCTAACCACTGCACCACTGTGCTGCCCAGTAGTAACAACACCACAAGTCTGTGATACAGGTGTAAACAAAGCAAGAGCAGCCTCTGCTCTGAGAGTTAATGTTGCTTCATATCTTGTGTGCAGGAAGGAGCTCATCGCTGAACTGGACCAAGATGAGAAGGACCAGCAGAACACGTCCCGTCTGGTGCAGGAGCACAAAAAGCTGCTGGAGGAGAACAAGAGTCTGTCCACATACTACCAGAAGTGCAAAAAACAGCTGGAGCTGATCCGGGTCCAGCAACAGAAGAGACAGGGCACGTCGTGATGAGACAGAGACATTATGAACTGCTTCCATCCCCTCCCTGCCCACCCCCCACCTTTCCCCCCCGACACTATAACACTACCCGCTCTCGTGCTCTGAACACACACACTGTTCCCAGTCCAGCTTTGTAAAGAGACCTGCATTCTACTGTGTCCTGCATGTTGCGTTGTAGACCCTCCTGTCCAGCAGGAAGACGACGTCCTCTGTACATACATTTGCACATGGTCACAGTGTATTCTGTGAGCGCAGACCAAACAATCACTGCACCCTATCTGGATCACCCCAGACCCTGCTGCTGTGCTCAGGGGTGGACCTTGTACTTCAGCGGCCGTGTGTCTTCTGAGTGCGACGGCAGGCCGATGAGTGTGGGTTGTGTGTTTCTTGCTCTCAGGGCGTCTGGGCTGCCTGGTCAGTGTGTGTCCACTCCTCAGCAGGTGACAGCCTACACCGTCCTCCAGAATGTGAAAACCAAGACAAAGGCTTTTCAGCAAAAAGTGTGAATCGTATGCAGAATTTTGAGATCAATGCGGATGCTTGAAACAGTGTGCGTGTGGAATCCCTGTTATGCAAACCACACACACCCTTGAATCAATGTAATTTATATCCCTAACCTCTCCCTTTGAGCCCTTCCACAGACCACCAGTTTACTTCTTCAAGGCATTTGATGTCTTCAGTTCAGAGAGGGGTGTGCGTCATGTCAGACATCACAGCTAAACAAATAGCTTGGGGGTTTGTGTGAACCTGGATGCAGCATCAATAATCTGCTCCTCCTCATCTTAAAACAAAATACACACCTAGCTTCCAGAGCAAATACAGGGAGCTGTGGATTCCCTTTTTATTTTGACTTCAGTATTGTTTTTGCGTGTAGATGTTTTTGTCTTTTCTATTCAGTAGTTCACTTTGTATGATAGCTCTCCTGTCATTTTTGCATTAGGACATATTTTATCTGATCCGGGAATGCTCTTGCGGACAAATAGAGGAGCCTATACCTCCCTATACAGTATCTAGTTTGTTTTTAGTTCACATGTTGCCTTAGAGGTTGCCTGCATTTTAAGTGCTTGTTTTATGTGACATTTAGTGGGGATAAAAGCTCAAAAAAGAAGATATTTTTAATGTAATGGACATTGAATGAAATTCTTTCCTGAACAGAGTGAGAAGCTAAGCTGATGATGTAAATGTTTCCCACCAGCTTTACATCCAAAACATGACATGTAGTCTAAAAGAATGTGATATAACTATTTTTTTTTTCTTGGTCTCATTTCCCTCAAATACTTTTGCACAATCACTTTGTTTTGTCTGATCATGTACAAATTTTATTTCTCATTTAAGCAATCCTGGTTTTAAAAGTACAAGACTTGACGAGTCTTACTTTTAAATGTGTTACTGTATGGGAGTGAATCTTTGCCGGTTCTCCTCATGAATTTTCTGTTCACGAAGGATTTTACCACACGTACCACACTGTTTATGAAGTGTTTTCTAAGTTATTGGGAACTGAGGAACAGTATATGACCGTGAGCAAGGCATTATGAAATAAACTGAATGGTGAAAAGATGCATTTCATGCCTGGATGTTTGTGTCAGATGCATTTGAAGTATCCTTGTGGCAGTTCCTAACATCAGTTTTCTCTAAGGCCATGTGATGGATTCAAGTGCCACGTAAGAACATGTTTTGTGCTTCTTAAAGAAATACCCCTTCCCCAAATGATTGTGTACTCACCCTGTGTTACGCTGAATTTAGTAGGAAAACTTTTCTCGCATGCCTCCATGGTGAATAAAGAAAAATGGGATTATGCCAGAGGCTGCTGATAAATTGAGATAATTTCGCCACTGCCTCGCCCCATCAGGAGACTAGCAGCTGTCCTGTCTCCATTCATTCTGATGGGTGAAGTGAACAGAAGTAAGTACAGATTAGCCCCATTTCCATCAAACACCTTTGGTATGGTACTTATGGAACCAAAAGTAACCCTTCAGACATGGGTAGTACCTAGACCCTAGGTCTGTTTAGTATTTCCACCACGGACAGTACTGACAAATGAAGGCGGGGTTGTTTTCACTCACTGCAAAGAAGGAAGCGTGCATCTACTCATGGATGAGAGGTTCATATTTGTGACAGCATGAGATTTAAACATGGCATCCTCCTTGGCTGAGCTGTATTGTTAGCTAGCTCAGTGGTGCCAGGTGAGCCAGTAGTAGATGCACACTTCCTTCTGCGGGGTGATAAGAGTTGGTGGGTGTAGTTCGGTGGAAAGAAAATAGTTCCTACATGAAACTGCTCACATTGAGGCAGTTTTTCAAGTGTATTTCTTTTCAGCGCTTTGAGCACCACAAGCCGAGTGCCATGTTTTTATTGGAGAGAAGACAGACATCTCTACAGCAAATATTTCCAACACTCCGCAACTGACACCAAAACAACCTAGACTGATAAATAACTCTATTTGTAAGAGGAAAAAATTTGTATTTTTGATTTTGGAGGTGAACTGTCCCTTTAATGTGTTTGAGAGTCTAAAATTTAGACAGTTGTGTGCTTCCAATTTTGTATTTGGTTCCTTCCTGTTTCAACATGACAGCACCCCCCAGTGTACAAAGCCAGTTCCGTAAGAAATTGTCTCACTTTTGCGCTTCAAACTAAACAATAAACCATGTAGCAATTTACTGAGCAAAACTATCAGACATTCACATTCAGACATTCAACCTGCTCTTGTTCGTCTGAATTAACGAGATAATAATCTTGGATGTTTTTTTTTTTGTTATTATTTATTTATTTTTGAAACCACCAAGATTATTACCTTGTAAATTCAGGAAAACAAGCAGATTTTTTTCCATCAAGACGTCTCTCATCATTCTGAGATTATCTTTTTACCAAAAACAGTATGTACCCAGTTAGTTACGTGTCCCATTTGCTTCTGAAATAGTTACCTGCACCTACAAACTTAAAGATGAAAACACCATGCTGATTACAGTAGAGCTGCATGTGGAGGACAATTACTTAAGTTTTTGTCCCAGCATATAAAGCAGAACCAGGTCATAAAACAATATCTAGATTACATATGGGTCTCCAAGACTCAAGTGGGGTGAACATGTAATACATAAAAGAACAGTGGGAAAGTGAGGGGAACTTTGAATTATCAAGTGAGGAGTGGGAAAAAAAAACTTAAACAGCACACTATGCAAATCAACCAACTCATTGTCTTGGAGATAATTAGACTGGAAAACCTGCAAGAACCTGAAGACCTGCATGAGGAAGACAGTGCAGTGCAAACGCCACCTGTCCCTCCCGCAGTGTCTCTGCTCAGCCAGCAGGTGGTGCTGAACATCCAGTCTTCAACGTGAACACAGAGCTGTGGAGCTGGAGCTGTTTTTCCACAGACAAAGAAGCATACATCTTCAGTGTATCAGTGGCCAGGATCAAAGTGAATCCTTATTATGTCATGCTACACAGCCGAGCCCGACCTACTTTATTGATTGTGTGAATAGCCGCTCTTTTTAACTGAGCTGATTTATCTCAAATAAAAATAGATTCAGTAACATAAGTCGTGTATGGCTTTTAATAGGGAGGACCCTGAATATGGCCTGTTTGAGCTCAGGCTTCTGGTTTACATTTCAGGTTGAAATTCTCTCAGCATTCTGCTGACAAAGGCTTCTGTTTCATTTTACTGTCTGTGTTTGAAGTTGATAGCTAAATGGGGAACAATGAGTCATTTCATTGTGGAGAAATGATGTCATCTTCCCTGTCCAGCCAGGTATTGTGCATGTGCTCCTGCTTGCCCTCGCTGAACTGGTGGAAACGAGGAAGACAGTGTATTGTTGCCAGCTTTGTCCTGTGCTCTTTTGTTCTCAGAAGGACATAAAGTGTTTGGCCTGCTGTGGGCTGGTAGGAAATCGAGGGCGATGGTCTGTTTGTGTGTGTTTGACCGAGGAAGGAAGGCTACTATCCATTTGCGGGGGTTTTACTGTGTATGTAAGCTTTTATTTTCACAAGGATGAATAAAACTCCAATGCAATTTTCTAAGGCTGCTTAGGATTTGCTTCTTTAGATTCCTTTGTGCAGAGTCAGGCTGGGTAATCCTTTGAATTTTCCCTATAACACTGCCAAACAATAGTCGGGTTTTGTTAAGGAAGTTGTAATGTGTTAAATGTTTTATAAACACAACAAACCATACAAGAAATTTGTCTAAATAAAACGCGTGCTCGCTGCTCTCACTTTTACTTTCACGTTTAGATTTATAATTTACAATTTTAGATTTCCAGCCTAGAATTGGTAAAATAATCAATTAATTCTGGAACTGTGTGACCAAATGATCCAGGAGAGTAGGGATATTTTGAATTAGGTATAATATTTGAGGTATAATATCATGTTAATGGAGCTCACTCTGCCAAGCAGGGAGTTTTCCAAAATTAAATTTTACCTTTTAATGTATCTACTAGGGAGTGGAGGTTGGCCTGCAGAAAAGAGGAGTGGTATCTTGCAATCTGAGTCCCAAGATAAGTAAATTTTTCTGTCTGCTAAGTTTTTTGGAGAGATAGAATGGACTGGCATCAATATGCTTTTATTCCAATTAATATCCTGAAAATGTAACAAATAGATCAATTATTTCCAAAATTGCTGATATACTAGTTTGTGCTTTCATTATATAAAGAAGAATATCATCTGCATAGTATGATATTTTGTATGTCTTTGGTATCGTCACCATAGATTTGGGGTCTAATTGAATACTCTGGGCAAGTGGCTCTATGGCAAGCACAAATTAGGGATGCACGATACTGGATTTTTTATTTTTTTGCCCATATCAGATATGCCAATAGACAACTTATTTGGCTGATAACTGATACCGATATCAATATATCCACTTTTTTTTCCCATCTAATTTTAGTGATCATCAAGTCGCCTCTGTAGTGGAATCACCATCATATTATGCATGAATACTCTTTTCATGATGGCCCACTAGCAGATGGAGACATGAAATAGAATGCTTTTCAGTATATGCAATATTCATTCATTGAGCAAAATAAGAAAAAACATGTTGGCTGATACTGATTGTTCATTTTAAAGCCAATATCGGCCGATTCTGATGACGTAACGATATTATTAGCATGTTGGCTGATACAGCTGATATGTCAATATTATCATGCATCCCTAGCACAAATATTAACACAGACAGAGGATAGCCTTGTGTTGTTCTGTATGCTTTACTCCCTTCTATAAATCTTTTAATTTGCCTTTGTTCAAGTGTATTAATGAATGCAGGGTTGTAATGTCATCCCCCTTCCCTTTTCGGAAGGGGAAGTTGATGTTGCACTTGAAAAACCTGTGTGTGCTTTAGATTTTATCTATGGCATGGTAGCCATGGAAACTGGGTGACATAAATAGGCTAGCAGTGGCAGAGAGAGATGCTGCAGTTTTTAATAATGGACAAAATTTGGGTCATAATATCTTGCATGTTGGTCTATAAATTGCGCCGTGTGCCAGTTAGGATTCCATTAATCTGCTCGAATCCCTGGTCGGTCTTCAAAGTGGCTGCAGGCGATTATTTAGGAACTCGACGAGGTCTCCTCTGCAGAGTCAAATATGTTGGAGGAGCAGAGAGCCCCACGCTCTAACATCAAATTCTTTGTTTACTCTGCCACATGCATTATGTAATTACACATTGCATTTTAGCTACAGTAACAGTGTAAGTATGCTAATTGGGATCATGAATTAATTTGTTATTTGGAACAGCACTGAACTCCGTCATTCTCCATTCATAATTTCACCGTGAGTCTATTTAGAGGGGCACTAATGAGGGTGAGGGGAGGGAGAGTGTGAGCAGCTGCTCCTTTTCTGATGTAAAATTGGGAGCAAATGCTTCAACAAATGTATATTTTTTATGATTTTTTTTCCTTTTTCTTTTTCTTTTTTTTTCATTTTTATCGACCTGGCATATCAGTAGTCTGAAGAGAGTCTGAATGAACCCTCCTGTGATTTGGCTGTAGCAGAAAGTGAGAAAGGTCGAAGCTCTCTGTGCAGCCTGCTGGAAGACACCAGGTACAACTCAGAATTGAATTTCCACTCCACAAGCTGTGTGGAGAGTAGAGGGTGACAAGGGGCCACCACCCACTTACCAAGGCTCAGACTCTAAACCTCACAACTTGAAATGGCAAGGGAAAATTCCCTTAGGCCTAAAAACTGATATGGAAATATTTGAAAATGTTCAAGTGTCTGAAAATGTTGGACTTTTTGTACTGACGCACTGAAAATAGTTGAAGTATCAGTTGAACCAGAGGCACTGATATAAATGAACTGGCAGATTTTAAAGCACTAATGGAAGCTGAAGTGACAGTTGAAGCAAAAGTGTTGAAGGCAGCTAAAGTGCCAGATGAAAAACACAACCCTGTCTCCTAGAAATTAGATTTATGTATTATAAAACTGCATTCATAATTACGCTGTGGTGACAGTGTAACCGCTGCCTGGATTATGTTCAGGGACAATGTTGCTTTGAGTTAATGAAACACTACATTTATGTACCACAGTGAATTTGCAAGGACTTGGTTAGAGTGAATGGCAGACATACGAAGTGTGGCATTAGAATCTTGGGTTTGCGTCAACAGTCCTGTCTGTGGTTACGTTTAGGCAACAAAAGCACTTTGGTTAAGGTTAGGAAAAGATCATAATTTCAGTTAAATGTTATTTAATAAGTAGCAAATTCAAAAATAGTGTAGTCACTAAGAGTGGCTGGTGTATTGCAAGATTGCTATTTGGGTGGAAAACAAATGAAATATGTTGTGTCAGTGAACATTTTACTGATACTTTCAGTGTCAACCTTTTTGTGACTTGTTAAGTATGTCAATTACATACCATATCATAACTTTTACTTTTTTACTTTTATAGTCTTCTGACCACTTAAAGTGCTTTCACACTTCATGTCATATTCACACACTCATTCACACACATTGGTGGCCTAGGCTATTGTATATGGCACCACTTGCTACTCAGTAACCATTCACACACTCTTACACACCATAGAACAGCCACTGGGTGCAATTTGGGGCTCAGTATCTTGCCCAAGGATACTTCAACATTCGGATAGAAGGAACTGGGAATCAAACCACTGGTCTTCAGATTAGCTGAGCCACAGCTGCCCAACAGCCACTCCAAGACCAAAACCTGAAAGAAGTGTGAGTGTCATCTGAAGTGAATGTGCTGAAAGGATATGGAGAGTAAATTGAAGTAAAAGAGCTGAAATGAATTGAAGTTTTGAAAAAAGTTCAAGTGTCAGTTTATTTTTTTGTTTGTATTTGTTCAACCCAGTCTCACTCTGAAGTCAAATACCAGTGCTTATGCAGTGAATTCCATGTCAGACACCGACGAAGGAAGCTGTCCATTCACATCAGCATGATAAGTGGTCGGGCAGCGTCAGTGTGTTATGGCACCTGACAGCATCGGGGAAATGTGGCAATGTGGCGCAAATGACCAGCATGTGTAAAGTACATTTATCAGACAACGTAGCAAAATTTTTTGTCACAGAACTATTTCCTCTCAAAAAAATCATTTAAACAAATGTTTTTATCTGTGCTTACAGCCATATCTACTTCAGTCTTAGACGTAAAGAGAACACTGGAAACTGAAAAACAACATGGAGAATGGAAAGTAAAACTTTAGGAAAACGGAACTTAAGAAAATCAACACTACCAAAAATGTCCACTAGATGGTAGTGCTGGCACAGGGCTCAGCACATACAACATATTAAATATAGAAAAACGTATAATTTCAGCGTGTGAAGCCTCATGTAAAGTATGAATGACATTTATTGCTGAAAGTATGCTGAAGTATAGTTCAAGAGGAGAGTAGGTTTGATGCTTGTTGGAACGTTCCGCTCATTTGGTCTCTTTGATGAATACAAGAAATAACTGGAGGCGGCACGGCGGTATGGTGGTTAGCACTCTCGCCTCACAGCAAGAGGGTTGCCGGTTCGATCCCGGGCGTGGGAGCCCTTCTGTGCGGAGTTTGCATGTTCTCCCCGTGTCAGCGTGGGTTCTCTCCGGGCACTCCGGCTTCCTCCCACAGTCCAAAGACATGCAGATTGGGGACTAGGTTAATTGATAACTCTAAATTGTCCATAGGTGTGAATGTGAGTGTGAATGGTTGTTTGTCTCTATGTGTCAGCCCTGCGATAGCCTGGCGACCTGTCCAGGGTGTACCCTGCCTCTCGCCCGATGTCAGCTGGGATAGGCTCCAGCCCCCCCGCGACCCTCAAGAGGATGAAGCGGTTAGAAGATGAATGAATGAATGAAGAAATAACTGGGTATTAATAAGAATACGAATACGAACACAAATAAGGGGATATTTGTTCGTACATGGCTTCATGCATGAGGCCCATTGACTCCCACTAAACAAACATTAGAGGAAACGTATACAATCCTATGAGAGCTGAACTGTTTGAAGTTTCTGATTTGTCATATAGTATTTGTATTTGTTACCTCAGTGTAACACCTGCCTGTGATGTGTTGCATGTCGAACAGCTGACCTCAGCAGACAGCGTGCTGCTGCCTCATGCTGGAGAGCACCGCATGAGTAAGAGGTGAGACATCTGTGTGTCACGGTGGGATGAACATGTTCCTCCCAGATGCCCTCAGGATTAGGAGAGAATGAGTAGGATGTGATGAGAGCAGCTAATAAAGAAAAGAAATTGCCTATTGTTCACTGCATCAGCAGCTTCCTTACACCTTGTGTAGCCACGTTTTGCTGTTAGACACTTTATATCAGCAATATGTGCACAAGTGTGTGTCAGCTAGACTTTTATTCAGGGTTGGAAAGCCTCTGAAGCTGTACCATTGCTGTGATGTTACTAACATTCTCCACTGAGGCCTTTATTAACGACATTACTGCAGCATCTTCTCAGCAGAAGGTGAAACTGACTGTGGGAGGCATGCTGTGGAGTTCAAACCAACAGCAAGCCAGTTTCTTGCCATGTAAACACAAAGACTGCATCAACCCGCACAGTTTTCCACAAGCACAGGTCTGGGAAAAGCACAAATAAACAGTCAAATGTCAAGAGGGCTTTATTTAGCTGCTAGTTTGGCTTGAGGTTTGAAGGTCTGGAGGCGTAATATGTGCATTCTGTTTGCATAATAACAGGCCCCCATTCACACTGAGAGCTTTAATGCAGTCATGCTTGTTTCTGATCGACTGCACCGATCAGATGTTTTCAGAGAATTTCATGTTTTTTGTGAGATGACCATTCAACACACCCAGGATGCTAATGCACAGGGACGGAGGTGAATCAGTTCTAAATGCTGATGTCACGTGGGAGTGAAGTGAACTATAAGGCTGCACTCCCACATATCACTGTAGGCTGAATCAGATTTAACAGCACATATGCAAGTGGCCCAAATCAGAGCTGAAAATGTCAGTTAATGTGGGTTTTTTTTTTTTTCGTTTACCCTGCCATTTAATTAAAACAAACAGAGTAACATATGTGGGGCAAGAAAAGGTCATGTGTGGTCAGATTAAGCAACAATGTAAATGCACCCTACTTTGAGCCTAGCATGTATTATCATTACACCCACATTTAAGAAAAAAATATAAAAGCATTGTTGAGTTTAAATATATAAAAGAAGTGGGGGAGCATTAATGTAGACAAATATAACACCCCATCTGTTACCATCTGGAACTGGGAAAGTCACAACTTGGGAAACAGCTTAAAACTCTGTCTAATTGTGTTTTTTTGTTCTAATGCTTAGGTATGTGACTCAAATGTAATGATAATACATAAGACACACAGTGATGGTGTGAATGTACCCAGAGGTTCACACAGTTCAATTCAATCTTAGAAGACTGTTATCTTTACATCTATTCTATATTCTCAAGACTCCAACTCAAGTGTAATGATAAAGCACCTCTCATACAAACATGTTGGCCAAAGTGCTTCACATAGCAAAACTGAAACAACATGAAATAAAACATAAAAATAAAAAATACAAAAAATTACAACAATAAAACATTCATTCATTCATAACTGCTTATCCTGTTGGGGATCACGGGGGGGCCGGAGCCTATCCCAGCTAACATTGGGCGAGAGGCAGAGTACACCCTGGACAGGCAACAGCCAGACAACCATTAACACTCACATTCACACCTACGGATAATTTAGAGTCACCAACTAACCTAACCTGCATGTCTTTGGACTGTGGGAGGAAGCTGGAGTACCCAGAGAAATCCCACGCAGACACAGGGAGAACATGCAACTGTGTCTGTCTGCTGTTTGCTGCTGGGCAGGTAGTGTACAGTGGGTATATCAAAACTTTTACAGTGAGAACAGCTGCCAGCTGCTTGGAACAAACATGATGAGAGCAGAGTTTGCTAATGGAAACAACAATGATATACAATAAAAATGGGCTGAAAAGCTCAGTGGAGGTGAGAAAACTGCAGAGTTGTTGATAATTCTCTGCAAGTGATACATTTCATATTACATATAATCATGTAATCTTAGTTTATTAAAACAAAGATTATTGCATCTTTAATGGAGCTATATGAAATTCAGAGCATTAATACAGCAGCAAACAACTATTTGCTATGCAGAGATATGGTGGATTAACGCATCCTGAGCAGAGAATAAAGTTATGCTCCCGTGTTGTGATCTGATCTTCTCTTTTCTTTGTTCTGGTAGGCGGTCCGGCCACATGTAGCTTATATGATGGTACATGTGAGTGCCTGTGTGTGTGTATCACACTGGTTAGTTATTACTGATGTTGTGCACTGAGCTCATACGGCAGTTAACGCTGATAACGCTCTCCCAAATCACAGTAGTGGAACAGCGGTGTTGTGGGAGCATAGCGCCCACCCTTCAGCTCTCCCCCACTGCACTGCAGCACTGTTGCATTGTTTGTGCTGTTAGCACCATCAGCTGCTAGCTGCTGCTTCTGCCACCTCCATGTTGAGAACTGGTTTAGACTTTGAATATTCAACTGACAAAAATTTTAATCAAAGAAATAATCAATGGTTTTAATTTGATTTTTGCTGTTGCTTTGGTTTGTTTTTTGTTTGTGTGTTTTACAAAAAAAGGTGTGGGGGGGGGGGTTCAATGTTGTCAGTAATGGAAGACAGCCTGACTAAAATATGTTAAATGTAATAAAACCTGATATCACTGTGTGTAGCCCCTGTAATCAGATTCAGTGTGTGTGTGTGTGTGTGTGTGTGTGTGTGTAAGCTGGAGAGTGCTGGTGGGTGAGTCTGGAGTGGGACAGTGCGACAGCCTGTTATTACGGCCCATGTGACTGACAGCGTGTGGGCGAGAAGGTAATTGCTGAAGTATGCCTGCGGTGACGAGGGCCTTCAGGGGAGCGGATGTTCAGCAGACTGAGGCACGCAGAGCGCACAGAGAGGCACAGCGAGCCCAGAACTGATGACTCATCTCTCACACCCAATTCACTCCTGTTTGTTTACTCTGCTCAGCTAACAGCCTGAGCCAGAGTGGTGACAGACAGGGAACTGTCACCCAATGATTGGGCCGTCTTAAAGGATTTCACCTGTTTAGACTTCAGGACAAGCAGCTTAGTTAGATCCAGGTCCACTTCCCATGTAAACAGCCTCCTGAGCTGGCAGACTGTAAGCTTCTGTTTACTGGACTGAGTAGGAGAGTCAGACACAGGTCTAAATTTACTATCTGCACTCCCAATGATAGACGAGCTGCAGTTGTTGGGATTAGACTGCTAGACACTAAACCCTTATTTATTACATTTATGCATTTTAATGTGTTTCATATAGATTAAAATGTGAGGAAATGTGTATAAATGCAGCCCAGTGGTCAGAATAAAATGTTGGCATAGTACATTTATGCAAATCATGGACATGTTACATCTGTACGTTTTGTACATTTGCATATATGTATGACATATTTCACATTACATGTATATGAGCTGAGTTTCTCATCAGGACAAGGAGAGGATGGTAGATGGTACTATAACATGTAGGCAAAATGGCTGCCAAGCAGCAGACCACTGTTGAGACCAACAAAAGTGGGTGTTTCTTACCAATAGTTTGGGATATGTCCAGCTGTGTTTGTAGCAACAAAAACAGTGTTTTTTAAATAGTTCATTACATGTCCAGTTGTGGTTGTAGCGACTGATGGGTGTTTCTGAATGAAAGTTTGGGATATCTCCAACCATGTTTGTAGTGATCAAACCAGGGCGTTTTTTAACAGCAGTTCAGGACATGTTCAGCTGTGTCTGTATAACACATTCTCATCCCTACTCGTCAAATATTGCCACCGTGTCAGTGCCGTTCACGTTTACATAATATTTGCTAGGTACCCTCATGTGTTTTGTCAATTTAGATTGTGTCCTTTTAAAATGCACTTCTACTGTCTACTGACATGTACAGTTCCTCCTCCTGGTATCATCATGGTTTAGTTTAAGGTGAAAGTTCAGGGTGTGTGGGACCATTCCACCGCCCATCCCACTCACCCTCCAGGAACTTTCCAGCTCCTTTTCATACATTGTTAACAGTAGCCTTTTAAACTAACGCTATCCATCGACGTATCATACTACCGTGACAGGAGTCGTCCAGCTGCATTTCGAACTGATGCTGCATGTTCATATCATACTGCTGTGACAGGTGCCGTCTGGCCAAACAGTGGTGTATCATAACACCGAGACAGATTCCGTCTGGCCACGTTACAAACTAACACCACCCAGTGGCATAATTTATACTGTCACGACAAGTGGCTTTGGCGTCGGTGTCTGATGCTGGAAGTACTTACCATCGGCAATATTTGACGCGTTAGGAATGAGAATGGTCTGGTTTGTAGCGATAAATGCAGGTTCAGGACATGTCCAGTCATGTTGGTAGCAACCAAATTGGGTATTTAAAGCTAACCAAGTAGTGTCTTTGTGCCTAAACCTAACCACGAGTAAAAAAGTGTTGTCACAACGTAAAACTGAAAACTGAAACTCGTAAAATTTCAACATGTCCTATGCATATAAAACGTAAAAATAAAACAAATCCATGACTTGCAGGAACACACAGCCAAATTTTATTCTGGCAATTGGGCTGATAAATGATGTATAATACTTCCATTTGATGGAATGGCACAACTGTTAAAAACTTGCTATAAACATCATGTAGCTTCAATGAAAAGCTGAAACTTGCTGACAAAATGTAATGCTGTGTGTCATGAACGTTTTAAAGCTTAAAGGGTCAGTTCACCCACATTGCAAAAAAAAAGAATAAAGAATAACAAAATTCTCATGGGACCAGTGCTTTATTTGTAAAGGTTTTGAGATATCGGTTTCTGAGATTTCTGCCTTCAATATAATGAAGGTAAATACATTTTGGTTGTGGTGCTCACTGCTCACAACATTGAAAAATAATGTGTCAAAAAATATCAACAGCAACATGTCCATCAAGAGACAGTCTCCATTTGTGAGGATAATCCACAGAGATCACTCTAGAACATAATCCCAGTGAAAACTTAAAGAGATGGAGGTCAATGGAGTTTCTTTCCTGAACAAAGAAAATTTAAGCTATTTGTATGACTAGTTTGTTGCTGTTTTTGCACTGTCATCTTTTGTTGTTTGTGATACAAAATTTTGTGGTATTAGCAGGATGTGCACAAGCCAGGTTTCACAGGCGTGGTGAGAACATACTGACGCTGGCTGCGGACAGTTTAACAGTCTGAAAAACATCAGATAGGCATCTGAAACTCTTGTAGCTTGAATGTCATGACATCTTCTCCACCTTTAGATTATATATTTGTTTGTTGAGATGAACTCAGATTCCCTCCCGAGGTTTAATCTGCGAGCTCAGATTCTCAGTGCATAAACAACACCCTCCTCACTGGACAGTTGTACTTCTGGTTTGTAAGCCAAAACTATGATGGTCGTGTTTATGCGCCAAGAAACTGGCTTTCCACCCATGCAACTCTCCAGCTCACCGCCCACGTACATGCCTGCCACACACACTCGTACACACATGACAAACACACAATGACAACCTGTCATCTGTGGAGGTTCAGGCTTTTACCTTTTAATCTCTAAGGTATGGAGAGAGCTGCAAACTAGCTCAGTCTGTCAGATAGATCCTGTGGTAAGCCGGAGGCAGGGATTGACCCTACAGTGCCTTCCACTCAGCCAACCAAACAGTAGTTCCTCGGAGAACACACACTGGGAGGTGGGTTCCTGCAGCTGGGTTCTTCTGCAACATTCCACTATTTTCTGTCTGTTAACCTCACTGACCCCGTCATACCCAGCAGTGGGTTCATTACTGCAAACATACAGTGTGCTGTGCACTCAAGCACTGTTCAGAACTTTTGTACAGAAATGTACTCAAGTTTGCAAAGCTTCCAAAGATACCAAATGTCTACAATGATGCATAAAACATATCCAATAATTCCACTTGAGTGGCTGATGCAGCCGCGAACACTCAACATTCAAAGCTTTATTGTCGTATACACAGAAAACAAGCTGCAGTGCATAATGAAATCCTTTGTTTGCTGTCCTCTCTCACTGCCACACAAAGAAAGAATACCGGAAAGGGTTAAACTCTTTAGCCTCAGTGACCCACAGATGAGTCGGTCTTTACAAAGTCAGGTTGTCAAACTTTGTTCAAACCACAGAACTTGATTTTTAATTCTTGTGGAGTACTGAAAGTTTCCAAAGATACCAAATGAATTCTGGGGAAATGTCCATTTGATGGAACAATGCAGCCAAGGGACACATATGGTTTGGGTGTCCTCTGCCAGAAAACAGTTAATGTCTTGCATTCTGGTGAATTTTTATGCACAAAATTTTGCCCATTTTCCCCCTGATAAATATTAACAAACTAAGCATTGCCTTGTGTCTTGGTGGGTTTTTTTAATGATGTCTTCATGTGGGGACATTGGCTTTATCTTTAATAGTCACAAATGTGTAATAAAGTATAAAACTAGTTATTTAAGTGCCAGAACACTGTTGTGCAGAAACAAAATTACAAAAAATGCAACATTTGTTCAGTGTTCTGTAACGCCAGGGGTTAGGGGTCACTGTTCAAGTCTTAAACGGTTCAAAACTGCCTGAACATTGCTATACAAGACAAAATTGCAAATAGTGCAAGATTTCTAAAAAAGCTTGTGATTTGTTTGTATGCTTCATGTTGCTATAAACCAGTAATTACGTCTCAATGTCCTAAAATGAGCCCTTCCTAATTAACAGTGTCTTTGCTTTATTATTGCTAAAATTGGTCAAATATTTCCACAGCATCAAATTGCAGATATTATTGATCGCAAATAAACGAGTTTCAACCATAAAATGAAATCAGGTTTTGCATTTCATTCATTTTTGTGTTGGGATCGTCTCTACACTGACTTTGCAGAGATGGCTGCCATCTTGTTTTTACATGGATTTGTGTATTGTGATCTTGCTACTACTAGATGGCACATAAAAGTGTCCATGAATGAGGACAACATGTCCAAGTTAAGCAAAATTAAGTATAAAATGCAGGGAACCCAAAATCTAACTTCCCTATGTATCCTCTGAGAACAGTTCCCATGATATACTGCGAAAATGTTCACATGACCTATCCTACGAATTAGTGCCCCATGAATGATGCTACATCCTTAATGTAAAGAGACAGTCCTGGGGGAGAGTCCGCATTTTTGTGACCCATCAATACAGTCCCACTCCGACCTCGTCACATAGATGTTTGGTCATGGACTTTCCACCCCTTGATACAATGTGCAAGGTACCCTGGGTGCACTGTTGACATTTGTGGGATGTGTGTACGAAGAATACACTTATGTTGTCGGTGGTTGTTGGACCCATCCACCACCCCTCCCACCTGCCCTAGTCAGACTTTCGCCGCCTCACTTTTGGTTCTTGTCACGCCTTGTTTCCCTCTGATGCCGCCAGGCGCCGTTAAGCAATAACGACGACCCCTTACAAGACCACTCAGGACTGCTTCTTTGTTTACTCCCATCAACGCATTGGTCACGTGATTGCAGCTTTTCATTCAGGGTGTTTAGAGAATTATGAATTACTTTTCATAGGGAAACGTATGAGCAGTTTATTGACCTGACCTGAACATCTGCATACAGGGATATAGAGTCACAAGAGTCCATTTTGACAAAGTAAAAGTCCTCCGCTACTTTCATATTTTCATGAGGGCGCAGAGGGGCCGAAGTACATGTTCTAAATATTGAGGGGGACCTGTCCCTTGCTTCCTACGTCATATAAAGTTCGAACAAGTGTGTGGAAGATGAGAAATGTCTAAGTAAAAACAACTCAAACACACAAATGAAGTTAAATAAAATACACATTTTTCCTTTAATGTATTCCTCTAACTTTTCCTTAAAAATGAATGCTGGAGCAGGAGAAGACAGACAGAAGACAGAAGTAAACTACACAAGTGTAGAAAGCACGTAAGTATGGAAACGACCAACCTGTACGATGTGCATTTCTGTTTGCATCTTGCATTTGCAGTTGCATCATGCGTTTGAATAAGCATCAGCGTATAAGCATCACATACTGTAATTCCAGTGACATGTTAGAACAAGATTCAGAAATGTATTAAACACTATAGGAAACAGGTTCATCAGAGTTGAGCGTTGAGAGAGAGTCACGTGTGTTCCTGACTGTCTGTTGTGGGTTTTCATTGCTTGTGTGTTGTCTTTCATACATGACATTGTGTGTGTTTGTATGTTTTTTTTTCGAGGAATGAGGAGCTGTCCTGAAGGTAACCTGAGCCTGATATGTCGGTCTGTGGCAGCCGCTGTTATGAATGGCGGTTAGAACGTTCCCTGAGGCACCGTCAGACTCACAGTAATTGATGTAATCAAAGGCATTTGGCTTTGGGTCACATGCCGGCTTGCTGGCTGACAACAGCAGTGCATTTACGTCTTTGTGCCTCTGCCTGGACTTGCCGCTCTCCTTAGCCAGCGAATTCATGGAAGTTCTTCTTGGCTGGCGGGTCTATCTGCAGGACCGCAAACCCTGATGAATCACTTGGAAATGAGTCATCCTCGCTCTCAAAGTGATGACTCTTTGACCGACGTGTCTCTCGTTCTGAGCAGGGCTTTTTTTTTCATGGTTTTGGATTTGCCTTTGAACACTTTTCCTATGAGTCACAGCTTTGAGAAGATGCAGGATTATACATGTGCCTGTTTTGCTCACAGTGCAAATTTACTGATGTGCTCTGGATATAAACTGCGCTGCTGTTATTGAATGAAAAGCCGAGTGAAATCCCAAAATGGTTGGATAAAGAAAAGGAATTATTTAAACCTGTCATAAATTGTAGTTTCACAACATGTTGCAAATGGCTCTCATGGGCGCTTTAATAATGAGCCTTCTCTGTGCAGAAGGGAAGCTAAATACAGCCACAGTTTATGTGTGTGTTGCAGTGGTGCCCTCAGAGATTTTTCATTGGGATGGACAGATGGGACCGCTGAAAATCTTTGGGTGGCACACCAAAACCAAAAGCCATAACTAAATTTCAGGAATTCATTTAAACTGCTGTATACAGGCTAGTTAAAAACTGTCAACTGTAATTGTGTCGCTACTGGTGTGTTTGTGTTAACATGAGTACAAAAACTAGTGTTATAGAGACTGTGTTTCATCTAATCTCTCCTAAATAGCGGTTGTGATTGACCTGACTTTGTGACTCAACTGTGTTCCAGTGGTGCAGCATCAAAGAGTTATAGCTCTGCATGAGAGGAAACAAATCTCTTCTACTACTGAATCCTAACTGAAGCACAAAGTATACTGTATCAGTCCATTCTAGGAATTTCTATAAGTCCATATTAAAAAATTACACATCTCAAAATTTACATCCAAGGCCAACATTTAGTGCTAGTACAGGACATAATGTGCCCGTCATGTAGCATATCTGACTTTCATACTATAAATCAGAGGTTGCAATTTTCTTCATGTGTAACCAGGGTAAAATCCTTCACCTTGTCAAAGTGTTTAAGCTGTCTCACTTTAACCATCATTTATTCACACAAATGTAAAAAATGTTGCTATTTGACATAAAAAGAAACATTCTCATTGAGGGTGATGCAGGGTTTCTCAAGTCAGATTTCTTTTCACATTGCAAATTTGCCTTTGGCAGCATACAACACCTCTTAGACCCTTGCTTTTGATCAGCAAACATTCCACAGACATAGGGACATCAGGAAAAGCAAGCAATACTTGAAAGCTATACCTAAGAAAAAGTACAGATATCTTACCAGTAAATGACTTTGACAGAAGTTCAAGTCGCCTATTAGAATATTTAGGGATGCACTATATTGGATATTTTGCCGATATATATAATTATTTGGCCGATAAGCGATAAACGATACCGATAATGGTACCAACAACAATATATCCATGAATGCTGTACAATGTATGTATATTCATTCATTGTGCAAAATAAGAAAAAGCATGTTGGCCGATTCTGATTCCAGTTCAGTTCATTCTAAAGCCAATATCGACTGATACTGATGACATGTCGATAATACTGTGCATCCCTAAGAATATTACTTCAGTAATTGTCTTGAAGTATCTGATATTCACTTTACTTACAGGTAAGTATCAAAAGTAATTTTAGAATATTAAAGCAATACAATGGAGGATTGCACTTTTCACCTCACACGGTCCGACACACACACACACACACGCACACACAAACTCAACAGAGTGAAGTCAGACAACAGCAGTGAGGCCGCAGTGCAGATGAAGGGAATATAACTTCAAGATCACTCTAGTTGACGACAACTACGCTTGTTACTGTAAGTAAGTGCAATAAAACCTCTGCCAGCCAAGCCAATACTTTGTGATCAATACATGTGATCAGCATGTAGAAAGCCATATCTCAATCTGCTCTGTCCGCAGTCTCTCATTCACCGCTATTATGTTTGCTGTTAGCGGTGCTAACAGCAAAGTGTTAAAGACAAACTAAAATGAAAGCTGTCTGTATGTAGGCTAACACTTTATCTGAAGATGTACCTGAGGCAGCCGACCTGCAGACAGTGAGTCTCCTCAGTAGAAGGGTAACAGCAGTAACAGCGCCAGGTCACCATCGGTCGGGCATCCCTCCTCCTCTTTCAGCTCTCGCCAGCGTGTGAAAGCCAGGCCAATATTAACCCTTGTTCGAGCTCTTGTTTTATTGCTCTCCTGTTTTCTTTTCTTTGTCTCCTCGGACAACACCTTCACCTTCTTCCTTTTTTGTTGCTTCAGCCATGACAACCATGTCTAACTTCATATTCTAAAGAGAGGATGTTGATATGACGTATGCCGTAAAGCAGCCAAATTTTGTAGTCCTGTTTTGTGTCCGGGTTCCTACCCGAACCCCGAAACTGCATAGTGCCAGTGCAAGTGAAACAGACACTCTCAAGCAATGTCAACCAACCTATTGTGAGTTCATGTACTGTCACAAGGATCTTGAATATATATTTTGAGGGCTCAAAACTCCATTGTATTGCTTTAAATATTTTGAGAATTAGATTGTTATTTTATTGTATGATGTATATCACCCATAAAAATTGACACATATTTTTTTCACAACTTAAATGATTTAAAGAACAAAATCCAGTTTTTCCTTCCCTGCCACTTCATCCTTCCATCTCTTCCTCCCTCCTTCCTTACTTATTTTGTAGTAAGTAACTAAGACGCTTGGGAAAAATGTATTAGAGTAAGGGTATATGTTTCATTTAGTAAGTGTAGTGTAGTGGAGTGGAGTAACTACCAGAGTGAATGTCGGCATTGTACGTTTCTGCAAACAACAAGTACATTACATGTTATAATGAAGCTGATATGTTGAATCTCTTGGTGATGGTTAGGAAAAGATGTCTTTGTAAAAGGGAACTGTTTTTCCTACCACCGTACCTGCTCGAAACACAGTGACAGGTGACTAATAACCAACCTCTTTTTGCTCTCAAACAGTGGTGTGCAGTGGTCTGTAGCTTAGCAGGCAAATCACCTAGGTTACATGCCATTATCCCCTGACAAAATCAGCTCATATACTGCGTCACTTTAGAAACATTGATATGATATGTATGAAACACATGAACATAACGGATCTTTGGTTTGGAGAAACATACAATGCCAACATTTTCTTCAGGCATCAGGGCTGACACATGATGTTTTCCTAACTATTACCAGGTGGATTTTGTGCATCACTACATGTTAATCACAGCCAGTGGTGTAAGGTAGTTACAACAGGCCCCAGTGCACGCTATTTTGACAGGCCCAATAGTGTGCACTATTGTGCGTATATTGTCTCATCACATGATCAGAGACTTGACATTGACATTTTAAACTACATTTAAAAATTTGTTTATTTGGAATAAGAATTTAATTTTGCTACAGATGCTATTAAATATTTTAGACAAAAAGAAAAAAATACATGACGGGGATGGGTTTGCCTTTTTCAGTTTTACATATAGCAAATGGTACTGTTCCTAATTTAATGGGAGTTCTTCTTTGAACACAGGCATATTTTCAAGGTGGCGATCACTCAGAAGGCCCCATTTTCCACCCAACACATTGTTGGAGGCCCCCCCACGTCACAAGCCACAGTGCAACCGCACTGCCTACACTGTCTATACTTACACCCCTGACCACAGCGTTGCTGAAATGTAAAGGTACGTCCTGTAAAGTTTCAACATATCCACTACAGATGTAACATATCCATGGTTTACATAAATGTACAATCCCAACTTTTATTCTGGCGACTGGGTTGGCATTTACCTCACAATATAATCATGTTTCATAGAGAAATATAGACTGTACGCAGAAAAAAATTGTATATGGTGGTTCATCACACAGTAGGAGATGTGATACAAAAAGAACTGGATTGTTTTGTAACTAACAGTGTCATTAGAAACTGCCTCACTCTGTCTCCTGTCCCGCTGTGAACCATGTTGGTCATATTGTGTCTGAGCGCAGGACTAGGACAGTGTGCCTGCATGGTTAAAGAGTAACACCTATTGACATGTACATGCTATGTCTACCATCGGTTGCTTCTCAGTAACACATGCATGACAGGACGCATTTTCTTCTGACAGCTATCAACCAAACAAAAACATTCCACTCATGTTGCACAATCACCAGCACTGCCTTGTCCTTAAGCTGAGGGTTTCAGAGTTTCCACACAGACTGGGCCCCCTCTACGTGGAGCTTCCTCTTTCTGTCATGGAGGAATGGCAGACGTTTCACATGCTGCTTTTATTAAGTCTAATTAGACTTCCTGACATAAGAACACAGTGTTTGTCCACAGTATGGGTGCTGGGCGGGAAGCCTAGGCCAATACCATTGCTCTGTAGACTCTTTCAGCACCCCTCCACCTCCACCAACACCCCATTCATACTCCACGCCTTCCCCCCTTTTCCGCCACCCAACTTCAGTCAGCCGTCTTTCTTGAAAAGGCCTTGAGGAAAGGTCATCGAGTGCAGGAATGTCATTGCTTACCAAGTGTCTATGCATGTGTGTGTGTTCAGGGAGTCTATACTCTGTAATTAAATTCTCCTCATGCATTTAGTGCATTGGGAGCATGAGCAAAATGTTGACTGTGAATGCACTGCGCTGAGACAAAGGAGTCGAGGCTCGTCTCCCAGCCGCTTTAGACACGGGGCCGCTCCTGCCTGCTGAAGGCCCCCGGCCCAGCTTTGCAGCTCCACTTCAGGCTTCAGAATTAGAAAACCCCCAGATGTCTCAGAGGTTTCTGCGTGGATGAATATGAATATGAATACCTTCTCTAATCTAGGGGATTAGCTGCTGGATTGTCAAAGTGTTTCTCTGGACCCCAAAAATCAGCCCATGACAGATTGCAATTCTCCCTCAGTGCTGTACTTTTTTATTTAGCTTCTTATTTCAGGGAACCTCTGATTTTCTTCTCCCACATTTAACTTTCAAATTGTAAGTAATGCATAATGATTTCAAATGGCAGCATGTGCAGGCTGCAATGAAATCTGTGCCTATCATCTGAGTTCTTAGAGGTAAGCTGACTTTGCACATAAAAAAGTATCATTTGGATTAAGCAAATGGCTCTTCTGCCTGTTATGTTTACAGGGCCTGTCGAGAAGTGACATGTTTAAAGTCCAACTAAAATGTAAATTCTCCTCACTGAACCGAAGTTTTCAGGAAAAGCGTAAAAATATTTCTGGATATATTTGTGGAAACCAGCTGTGAGTGATAAACGACTGATGTTTCACTTCTGAACAGAAGGATCATGTTGTATAGCATATACTGAGCAAAAAGCATCCCCCCCCCCCATTTTGTGTTCCACTGTTAGGCTACACTGGTGATGAAAGCTGTGTGTGTCTTAAAAACTGTGCCGTGGTGACAAGAGAATGGGCATTATGCAGAATTGCTATTGTCTTGCATAAAGTGGTGCAGGAATGAGTCCTAAAAATTCCAAGCCCTGGAAATGTGTAAGCATATTAGCACTTCCGCTTCCATTGTCTTTAAGTCCGTAGGGTTTTTGAATAAGATTTTAGTTACATGCCTGAATTAAGGTTAAGAGAATTTCATGTTTTGTTCTATGACATAAAATATGTTGGTAAATACCCCACTTGTGAATTTTAAAGCCTTTATGTGTCTTTAAAAAGACAGCTGCAAACAGGTGGATAAATGAGACTACAGAGCGTCATCACACTGCAATGTTCCCGAAAACAGCTTTTCAGCCTTGTGATAGTGTCGTTAAGTCAACCACAGCAGGGTGTTGTTCGTTTATAGCAGTGATACTCAATATTTGGGAAGACCCTAACAGCTGAAACAGCTGATCAGTAATGTAAGTTGAATGTTCGGAATGTCAGAAATCATTTGGCAAAGGTGTTTCCATATCCCATTTAGCACAGCAAATCTTTTCTGACAAAGGAAAAACCAGCTCAAGTGAGCATAAAAACTTCGTTATCCAGTTAAGGAAGTTGTACTTTATCAAACTTGCCCATTTTCATACTGCATTTCTAATGCAACACTTTCAAGTGCACATGAAAATCCATGTATGGGAACACGGCTAGTAATGTCAATAATTTGAATCACAGAGTAACGCACGGAGTAACGCACGGAGTAACGCACGGTGTAATGCTGTGTGTAATGAGTATGGAGTAGAATACGTAAAAATGCAATACGTGGAGTACTGAGTAGCATAGAGTGTATAGCGTAGATTATGGTGTTGCATAGAGTATGGAGTAGCGAGATTACACTGTAGCGTAGATTTGGGAGGAGAACAAGCAGTAGCAAGAGTATGAAGGAATATGGAGTAGTGTATGGTGCACTGTATCAAGACTATGTAGCAGTGGTGAGTATTGAGTTGTAGTAGAAAGTATAGTGTACCAAGAGGTGTAGAGTATGGATTCCAAAAGTGCGGAGTAGTGTTGAGTACAGAGGACTGTAGGGTATAGAGTACCCAGAAGTGTAAAGTATGAAGTACCAAGAGTATATAGTAGAGCTTGGAGTAACAAGATGATGAAGAACTGTTGAGTACAGAGTAGTGTAGAGTATGGAGAACCAGGAAGTGCAGAGTATGGAGTACCAAAAGTATGGCATAGCGCTGACTACAGACTAGTGTAGAGCATCAAGTGTGTGGAGTATCAAAAGTAAGTAGTAGCACTTAGTTGTGTAGGTCAGTTATTCCCAACTGGTCCAGCCACAGGGTCCAGATCTCTCCATAGTCATTAGTTCAAGGTCCAGGTGCAATGTTTACTGACTGATTCCGGACTTCGTCGTTGCAGCGCTGGTGTCATCTGTTTAGCTCGCCTCTGGCTTGCCTATATCAGATACACCGATGTGACTGATGCAGCTCGGCTACAAGGGCATGGGTAATGAGCATCATTACTGACTGCCAGAGTGAAGGCCAAAACACACTGGCGGCGTCATATGATGGCGGCATCACTGACCTGAGTCAAGTGCCGCCCCCAACACACACAAAAAGCGTTGCGCTGCGAGGCGTCAAGCGGATTTGTATTGCACACTCCAGTCCGCTAGGTGGCGGAACTGGTTGCCAACCGCCAATTAGAACAAAAGACGAGGAAGAAGATGGGGCGCAAGAAGAAAACACACAACGCAGGACGACCACGACAACTACACAACGACGTTACGTTGGTTATTGTAGTTGTCTTTATGTTATTAATAACTTGAAAAACTAAATTACGGGAGCTGGGAAGTACAAAATAGTGCTTTTTCAAGGGCGGCGACACTGGAAAAATAGGACAACGTCGATACGCGTCGAGCCGCCGCCAGTGTAGGTTTGTAAATAGAAAATAATGGGGTCAGCTGTTCTGACGCTCTCGTACAGTGCCGGTGTGTTTTGGCCTTGACTCACTGAGCAAATTCAAATTGTGCTCACGAGACCTCTGGATTTCCAGGGTAGCAGAAAATGGCACCTCAAAATAAAAGCTCTGTGTCGGAAAGTCACTGTGCTTTAAAATAAAGGGTGTTTTTTACAAACTCGACACATTTGTGAGTCACTTGCGGGCCATTGAGAATGGACCTACAACCCACTTTTGGACCACAACTCATCAGTCAGGAGCCACTGGTGTAGAGTATGGAGTTTAAGGTTCATCATCACTGGTGTTTATTTAATAAATAATTCCTGTGCATTAAAGATAGCAATTAAATTACAATGACATTTTCAGACTCATTTCTGATATCGTACATTATTTTGAAGTTTGCTCATCATCATAAAATGGCACCATCATCTCCCTTTGCACACAGCATGCACACTTCTCTGTCCTTTTTCTGAATGTCTCTCACTTTGATGCCTTCTCCATGCCAATAACAAACGCCTGTTGGTGGAGTTGTTTTTGATGTCAGCAGCAGCACCATCTCAAATCGCCAGTTTAATGCATGCAGCAGCACAGGGAGCTGCTCTTTGAATGCCACTCATGAAATATCCAGTGAAAAGTGATGGCTGCTATGAAGAAGGGGCTGTCTGCTGTACTGTGATAATTCATAATTACATGCAAACTCCCCAGGGGTAGTTTTTACATTAGAAATTAAAACATCTCCAGTTAGTGTTTGCTTGTCCAAATAGGATGTGAGCTCCTTCCAGAACAAAAACCCTGCCTCCCTCACATGGCTGATGTTTAAGCCGAACAGCGCTCTCCAGTTTACCTTCCTCCCACCGCCTTGCACCGCTTATTTAGCATCATGCATTTGCATTTCTGTTTGTTTGTCCTGGTCTGTTTTCACTTTTGAAAACTTAGAACAAGCTCCTATGTAACTGGTTTTCTCACCAAATACAAATGTCCTACAGCCTCCAACCAATTCACCAGAAAAAATGTTGGTACTATACGGTGCTGCAAACCACAGAAAAAATTACATTTGTACATTATTACATAGAGGATATGTTGAAAGTTTACATTTCAACAACGCTGAGGTTAATGTGTGGTTTGGTTTATGCACAGTCACCACTTGGTTATGGTTTCGTAAAGTTTGTGTTTTGTCTTGAAATACCCGGTTTGTGGGGCACAGTCTCCGTGGGAAAAGCAGCAATGTCTCGGTAAAACACACAACCGCTTTTTGTGACTCAAAAACAGCAACGGGTCACTAGAAAACACCCACATTTGGTGGCTATAAAGTCTCTGGAAGCACAGCAATGACTCACTAAAAAACAACTGATTTTGTTGTCTAGGGGCTTGACAGCCATCTCACCTAGGTGACATGCATCCATCACCCCTTCACCTCTTGATGATGATCGATGATCTTATACCTCATCACTTTAGTAACTTTATATGAAAGGTATCAAATGTGCAAATGTAACATATTCCTGGTTTGCAAAAACGTACAATGCTAACATTTTCTTCTGGTGACTGGGCTGGCAGCCTCAAGCCCCTCGGGGCTCCAAATGTCCAAGGTGTACTGTATGTCTGTTAGGTTCGGTAAATTCAATAATTGCAAATTTGTACCACTAAAGTATAACATCAGCTGAGGAGATCAAGAATCCCTGTGTCAAATCTTTATTTTAAGACCTGTATTATTTTTGGTGTAATTGTACTCAAATGGTGCATGTTCCTGAACAAAATTTGATTTAATCTTTTTAACAATTTATATTGACAATAGTACATCCTGCGGCATGGTGGTGTGGTGGTTAGCGCTGTCGCCTCACAGCAAGAGGGTTCCCGGTTCAATCCCGGGTGTGGGAGCCCGTGTGCGGAGTTTGAATGTTGTCAGCGTGGGTTCTCTACCGGTACTCCAGCTTCCTCCCACAGTCCAAAGTCATGCAGGTGGGAGATAGGTTAGGATAAGCGATTAAAAAATGGAAGGATACTACGTCCTCTATAACAAATTCTTATGCCCATCTTTATGTGGATGATACAGTTCTGTATTGCTTTGCTAGTACTGCACACTCAGTCAGTGACATCCTACAACAAGCCTTTGATAAATTTCAAGATGCACTTTTTAATTTGAAATAAGTTCTGAATGCAGACACACTTGTCAACAAGCTATAACAAAAACATTGGATATATGTACACACACAGAGCTTTTTCCGATGCTCAGTGGAAAGCAGAGAACTGAATCCATCATCTTGTCAGTCTTGGATTGCAGTGATGTCATCTACAGACATTCCACTGCCGTCACTCTTAAACCCCGAGATTCAGTATATCACTCCGCCCTAAGATTTATTACCTCTAACCATTACTCTACTCATCATCGCATCTTGTATGAAAAGGTTTGGTGGCCATCTCTTACAGTAAGGCGTATTATAGACATTGGTTTCTATTGGTTTATATAAAGCCTTAAATGGAAACATGCCTTCATATAGCCTATCACTTCTTTAATGTGCTGGTCCCATAGTTTAGTTTAGTTTAGTTTAGTTATTTGCATGTATATGTGTTGAAAACAATCAGAAAAAATAAATTAAAAGTTAAAACATTGTGCAGGAGAGGTTAGAAGCAGAAAATGAGTTATGAAGACACCTCCTCTATTAAATAACAACAACCATACATAAAAAGAAAAAGATAAAAGCAAAGATTGTATAATTGAACAAGAGATCCAGGCTAAGCAGTAATACAACATTGTCAGATATGTACAATTTACAAAAAAATATGTTTACAAGCTGAAAGGCATTACAGATGAATCAGTGAAGTTTGAAGAGTCTTTCTTTTAAGATGTTTTTTGAATAACGATAATGTAGATGATGATTGTAGAGATGGAAGCAGGTTGTTCCAAAGAGATGGTCCTCTGTATTTCAATGAATATTAATTAAGGGAAGTTGATTAAGGAGAAGTCCAAAACTGCTTGTGGTTGTTGTGCTGCATGCAAGTACTACATTCTTGAATGTAACTGTTTCAAATTGTTGTTGTTGTTTGTATGTTTCTCATTAATCAGTTTCTGTTTTATTTAGTCTAAATTGTATTCTCAACATCATTGGAAATGAGGGCATGCCCTCAATGACATTTTTGAATGATGTGTCAGTGAGTTATAAAGCGTATTTTGTCTGACTCGTGCCTTTAGTTTGAGTTTTTTGATTCAGCACCTGAAAACAAATGTGAGGGCAGTTGAGTTCAAAGTGATTATTGTGTTTGACAGGTTCGATTTTGAGTTTAGTCAAATCATCCTGCACAAAACTATGCATTTAAAACATTCATAGAAAACAAACATGATGTCCCAATTCAATTCAGCGTGTTTCAAGCATTTTCCTTTTGAACTGGGATAGTTTGATGCCAGTGGTCTGCCTTTCTTCAATAAAAATGTTGCTTTGTTTACTGACTGAGCGCCCTACAATCAGATTCAAACAACAATATATACATTTTCTGTGACTTGCCACATACAGCAAGTTGAATTTATGAGTACCTTTAAATGCAAATATAGTGTAAGCACTGAAGGGTTGACTTGGGGGTTACATTTGATGACAATGTCTGGAGTACATTTGTAAGAGAGATGCCAGATCAAAACTGATTCAATATAAAATTTTCAAGAGTATATATATCACTCCAACAAAGCTACAGGTGATGGGCCTGATACCATCCAACTTGTGCTGGAGATGCAACACTAGCTTAGGCGATATAGTGCACATGTTTTTTAGTTGCCCCTCATTGGTTACTTTCTGGCAAAAGGTCATGGAGAAGATCAGCAGCAGTCTGGGGACACAGGTAACTCTGAACCCCAGTCTGTGCCTCTTGAACATTACAAAAGACATGAAAGATGTGAGCCCTAAGTATTTAAAATGGGTCAAAGTTGCCACACTGGGAAGAGAGGGATCCTCCAAACTATCAAGAACGGCTTAACACCCTCGCGTGATCAGCCTTCTATGGCCGCCTCATTTATAAGATAAACAATAAACTGGGACGTCTTCTTGGAAATCTGTGAACCATTTCTGATACATTCCAGGGAATCCAACTCAGAGTAGTGTCTTGACATATCTTGGAGCCAAACATACAGTCACAGCACAGTGGTTCAGACTGGAGGTATATGATGTAGTCAAGGGGGGTGGGGGTAAATACAGATTTTGTCTCCTGAATAGTTCTGTTGCAACCTTTATGTAGCTTATATCTATTTTGTATAATATTTAATTTGTAGCCTATCAGTTTTTGATTCTATTTTGTCTATTTAATTTTTTTACATATACAAAAATATATACTTATTTATTGTATTTTAATTTACACTGATATATGTGCATTAAAGGGCCCTACTACACACACATTAGGTACATTGTATAGATCCTGTGCAGGTGAAGTAAAGCTGGGGCGGATCACACGGATGCAGGGAACCTGTCATGTAAATGTAATGTTATGTTTCTGAATAATGTGTTCTTTAATATCATTTTACAATCTTGTCATCTGTTATTATATGTACAAGTAACTCTGTGTCATGAACTAGGTTGCTGTAGACTTTTTTTTCTTTTTTCTTAAGTAGGCTAAACAATAAAAAGTATAATTGAAAAAACAAAAAAACATGTAAGGACATATGAAATAGAAATGAAACGCCACAGCAATTTTTGGAGTTTTCAGGTGGTTTGACTAAAACAATAGGTAAACACTGGACTAAGTGGTCTTGACGTTTGCGTCTGCAGCTTGTGAAAAATGTCTTGTGTCATCTTTCACCGTCACATTCCCGCTGTGTGCACCGCGAGGAGGAGGAGGAGGAGGAGGAGGGAAGGAGGAGGGGGGCGCGAGGCCGCCGAACCAGCGAGCACGAGGGGAGGGATTTGAGCGAGCAGCCAGTAGTGCGATTCTCCAAGCTCCTCTGCGCACGATCCGCTGAGTACGCGCGCGCTTCCCGCTGCAACCAACGCAAAGCGGCGCGGCGCTAACGATGTTGTGAATGAGGGGATAGAGTGACGTCAGCGGCCGAATGTCAACAATGTAGCGACTGAGAGTAGGCGTTCCAGTCGAGTGTAACAAACAGCGGAGACGGAGCGGCACGCCGCGCTGGATCACCACGCACGCATACACACTCAGGCGCGCGCGCAGTCGTACGCACACACAAACACACACACACGCACGCACGGAGCGGCAACAACAGACCGTAGAGTCACACACAGACGTTGTTTTTCTGTTAAGTGAGAAATAAGCGAGTTGCAGCGGCGGGAGAAGAAGTCACCTATCTGCAGCCGGGAGGCTTTGAGGAAACGACAAAGCGAGTCATCATGTGAGAGAACTTAATGTGGGAAACGGACAAAAGGGCTGGAATACGAGGAGAATAGAAAGTAAAAGGTGAGCTGCCGTGCACGTTTTCTCCCTCTCTCATCTCGCTGTGTTTGTCAAATCTCAGCCTATTGTTAATTTGCTCTCATAACCCGAGTTGCAAACTTGCATAAGTGTCGCAGCGGTGGGCTTGAGCCGGGAGAGTCCTAACTGTGATCTATGGAAAACAAAGTCACTTATTGAAAAAAGAAAAAAAAAAGAAAAAGAAAAACCGCATGCATGACTCTTGAAAGCTCGGCGGTGGTGCGAATATTGAAGGGTGTAATGTGTTGGGGTGTGAACGCGGGTTCGGGAGTGAAACACAAACTCTGTACCACATCCTGTTATGCTTTGAGTCAATACGCTGTGTGCGCTCCCCCCTTTTCTCTGTTTTTTTTTGTGTGTGTGTGTGTGTGTGTGTGTGTGTGTGTGTGTGTGCAAAAGTAGATGCGTTGGTGATCCCAGAGGAGGGTCAGGCATGCCGCTGTTTCTACCAGGAAAAAAATACTCCATAAAAGAAGTCGCTGTCACTTGCAGCGTCATTAAACGCCTCCCTCATTCATTGCATGTGCATTCATCAAATTAATTTGCAGCTATTTTTAATTATTTTATCATCATCTTTATAGTATGATTACTATGCTGTGCACTTAAACATTTCCCCCACTCTCCTAACTGAAATAATACATTATGGCACCTGCTCATTAATCCACATTAAAAAAAAAAAAAAACATCCAAATATTTGCTGTGTAAGGACGAGCCATATTCGCTCCGACAGCCAATGGAATCATCTCAATCGCTCGACGGTGTCGTTTAAGAACCCATATTTTCATTATCATTAACCCCTTATGTTCAGAAGCATCGGGAGCGAGCCCCACTCTCATCAGCACGCCCCAAATTAAAGAAAACATTTGGAGATTTTTCTAAAACCAAGTGGTGACTGTATCAAAACAGCTGCGCCTTTACGCGCGGTCCTGCATTGTCATGTGGATCGGGTGCTGCAGCAGTGGCTTAGTCAGTCCCTGTCAGTCTTATTATGTAGGAGTCAGCGGTGGAGTGGTGATATATGCTGTGATGCAAGTCGGTGATAAGTTGATGTGATAAATAAAAGAGGATTTTTTTGTGGGAAAACCCCGTTTTGGTTAAAAAAATCCCTTAGAAAAAAACAGTTTGATGCTTCATGCGTATATGAGCCATTGGCGTGTTCAAGATGTCCATTTGATATTTAACGTGACTGGTGACAGCATTTACAATGAGAATAAATCATCTCAGCTTTCTTTTCACATTTGCTTTCTTGAGTTTCTCGTGGAATTAAAAGACGCATGTGTCCACAGTGTCCAGGCAGTGAGTGCTGCGTCCGTGGCAAAAATAACAAGGCAGCTTTGAATGTGTTTAATTCGGCATACTATTGTTTGATGGCCACGTGTTTGCGACGAGGTGCCTGGAATCATAAGGGAGTGTAGTGATGCTGCCATTAACGCGGTGATACAGCATTTTGAGGGAGCGGTGACATCCACGGCATCACAACCTCTTTGTCTGTTTGTGCTGATGCAACACGATGATGGCACTGGGGGGGGGCGCGCAGCATCACCGTCCATAACCATTCCTCACATCATGTGTCGCCTTTTTCTGCAATTATTCTTATGGAATTCTCACATTGTAGTTATTAGATGTGCTGCAGGTGATTTTGAGCGCGTGCTGAGAGGCTGTGCGTGTGTCGTAGTAAAATCTAACCGTTGACATTTTAAAGGGGGCTGTAATGAAAACTGGCATCGCTCTGCTTTCACAACACGTGCATATAGCGGCAGCACTCATGCGCAGTTTTACGCAGGGAGCCTTTTGTTCTGTACAGTAGGCCCGCTGCCTTTCTATTCCCATGCATGGCAATCCCCTGCTTATTGTAAGAGAGGAGGGGAGGAGGGGTGTCCAAAACTGTAAACCCCACAGTGACTCAGTCAGGCTTAAATGCCACTTCATCATATCTGCCAGCGCTTTATGTCTCCTGCTTATATTATCATCGGATGTATCCTGTGATATTTACAGTATACCTGCATCACCGTTCAGTGTTTTTCTTTGTCCATCAAGAAAGAAGGATTACGTGGCACATGACATTTTGACCTTGGTACCAAATTTTCCTCAGCAGATCGTGAGGATAAAACAAATAATTTATTTCAAATATTTTAACATCAGTCAGTTTAATAGGTTAGGGATCGAGACATATTTCTCAGCAGGCATCAGTCAAATTTATGTTGAGATGTGTTCATGGACTAGAACATTTCTGCAGTGTTTTTAGTCTGCTCTCATTATGTGGAATAAGACTTTTCAATTGTTGTAGCTTTGTGTGTGTGTTTGATTGTTTTTTGTTTTGCTGGGAACCTCTGATTTTGTCTGAATCTGTAAAGAAATTGCATGCCGTGGGGTTTCTGTAGGCTCCTCAGCTCATACTCGCATCCAGGAAATACCTGTCCATTGACATCCAGTCATTTTTAATCCCACATTTAGTTTGCTTTTGGCTAAATAACAATACTTCTGATTAGGTGTACACAAAATAATCCAACCAATACTATCATCACATTAGGTATAGGTGATTATTGAAATCAATTTTAAAATTTGAATAAGAATATTTATCCGCCATTGACATACATTATATTATACTACATCCATTCAAAATGACCTTAAAAAACAATCAGATTGCCAAAATAATGCTATAAAAGGATAGCATGATATGAGTATGTTATCGCAATATACATTTACTGAATGCCAGTAAACATACTATTGAATTATTGCCCAGTTATTGCATCACCTTTTTTTTAATCCCCCCTCTCTTCTGCCCTTACTGTAAATGCTGCAACGTAAAAGTCACATTATTGATCTTTGTTGGGGTCAAGGCCTTTGTTAGGGCATGAGAAATACTGATGGCATCATACACCCCCACTGTCCACCCCACATAGCATTATGACCAGACAATAAAAAGAAAGAAAGAAAGAAAGAATTCTTGAGAGCAAATATAAGATATTATATTAAAAGCCTGTATTTAGTCATGGCCTGTTGAAGGCAGAGCAGTTGTGACATCACAGGCTCCTCGTAAACAGTAGACAATACACTGGAAACAAACATTGCTGCATCATATAATGGAATAACCAACAACTACCTCTGCTGGAGGGATAAAAAAGGGAACAAAGCATTTTCTAATTTGTTGTATCTTCATACTTGATTTATTCAGATGTCCATTAAATATCATATTTTTTGCATGACGTATACGTGTTTAGCTAATGTTAATGTCTTTATTATGTTATATTTGTCATAAGGATAGACCGATACATCGGCCGGCCGATATATCGGGCCGATATTTGAGTTTTTTACCTGTATCGGCATCGGCCAATACGCGTGTGGGTTTGCGGATTTATTTTTCCCTGGCATGATTTACAGACAGGCATCCATGGGCAGCTCTGTGTTGCCGGAAGACCCTGCAGCGCACATGCAGCAAATCCTACTGTGTACAGTAGTTGTTGTTTTATTTATGCTTCAGCTTAAATATTTGTTTATTTTATAAAGACATTACTGGAAGATTTAAGAGCACTGAACTCTTTTTTTTTATTTGAATGTATAATAATAATAATAATATTCTACCTGTTCTACCTCAACTTTCCATCTTGTTTTAGTATTTTTTACTGTTCAATAAATGTTTCTTAATTTGAACTTGAGACCTGTAATATTTGTTATCATTGTGTCATTTTTTTGATGTAAACTGAGGGCGCAAAAGCAGTATCGGCCCCAAATATAGGCTCAAGAAAATCGGCAGTCCATAATCGGTCATTGGCTAAGGGTGATAGAAAAAAATCGGTATCGGCATCGGCCCTAAAAAATCCATATCGGTCTATCCCTAATTTGTCAGGTAGCCCTCATGTATTGGTATTTGGTCCCCCTAGTGTTGGCTCCTTGGTTACGGCCTTGGCTAAACCCTCCAAAACCCCTCAATGTCCAAAATAGGAACTACAAGCTTATTCTGTGTGTTCACAGACAACACATCTCTAAAAAGTTTTTTTTTTCTAAGCATCCACAATTAATAACAATGAAAATGATGCACAAAACACTTGAACATTTTTAAGCTTCCTCCTCCTCTGTTTTGTTTGGCCCCAACGTTCTGTCACAACTGCAAGTGCATCAAAATAAATAAACCATGTCCTTTAAAAACAGATATGTCATTATCTTGTTATTATATAACAAGGACAACGTCTCTCAAGTTGAGCTTGGCTTGGGAACATCTCTCAGCCTGAGCGAGGCTGTTTTGGGGATCTCGACATAATGAGTCCCTCAGGGTTCCAAGCCACAGCTGAAATCCCACACGGCAACAGGATCCCTCCGTGTGACCCTGCCGCCCCCCCACCCCCACCCCACCCCCCTCCTCTATGCTTTCCATCCTGGTCTAGCTCCTCCAGCTTTCCGCCGAGCCTGTAGTAATCATGCTTTATGTTGCTGAAGTTCCTATCAAGCTAATTAAAATGGTGATGACAAAAGAAGCTGCTTGTGTTCAAAAGTAACCAAGCACTTATGGGTTAATGATTCATGAAATTGCAGTTGGAGTAGGATGTGATGGAGTGATCTCTTTATGAGATCACAGATGGATTTCTCCAGATCCCTGCAACCCCCTAAGGTGGTAAAGCAGCATCCTTTTTGCTTCCTATGAATTGTATACAGAGTGCGGTTTTAAAGAAAGGCAGCTCCTTCCTAAAGAAAGGAACAAAAAGCTGCAAATCCCCGTCTCTCACATAGATTTTATTTCTCTCCACATCATTAAAGGATCGTTTGCATCACTGAGGATATTTGAGTAACCCCCACCAGCTCAGCTCAACATCCCAAGTCAGTGCCTTGGCCAGAAAAAAAAAACAAAAAAAAAAAACATGTTCCCATAGCTCTCCCACGTCAGCACAAAGGCATGTTTGACTGGGCTGCTGCCAGTGTGAGGCGTCGATGGAACAGCACTGCTGGGAGAAATCTAAGATCCTGCACTTTACACCAAGGGCTATTGTTTCCCCTCTCTCTCTTTTGTGATCCCTTCTTCTCTCCGTCATATCATGGCTGCTCATTCCTCCTCTCCCACCGTTCACGGCAGCGACGTGCACTGGCACTATTGCTCACCATGTGAAATCAGCTTGCATTATCCCGGCAGACCCAGCTGCCATCAGTCTGCGGTTGCAGAGTCAGTGCCTGTCTGTGTGTTTGCTGAGGCACTTGCCAAGAAGCTATCAGAATCTAAAACACCACAGGCAGATTCCTGATTGTTCTGTTTTGGTTTGAGTGTTTTTTTTCTCCTTGTGTTGCCTGTTAGAAATTATCAAGACACGTAAATCATCCTGATGGTTGCGTCAAAGCTATTTGATGATCTCACAGACTTCTCCCGCTGCCTCGAGCTGAAAGCTTCGCCTTATAAACTCTTGAGTTAATCCTCTTTAGTAACCCATCCTGTGGTCATCCATAAGTTTACAACTGTGCAAAACATATTGAGCTAATGAAATGATGCACATCTGGTCCTAATAGCTTTGGAAAATAAAACAGTGGAAGAGTGGAAGAGGGAGGGCAGGAGGTTTAGTAGTTATTGAAGCAGTTTAGAAGAATGAGCTGTGTGTAAAGTGACGTTCAGTGAATGGAGAGAAAACATTTAGTGCAGTGTAATGACCTGTTTGTATTGGATTAGCGCAGCACTACTACTACTACTGGCAAGGCAGTGGAGAGCATTGCAGAAGTCTGTTTAAACTCGCAGCCACTGAGCGTCTGAGACTATAATCAGTTCTGAGTTTAATATCAGAAATTAAAGTCCTGAGGTTTAAGTACTGGAATTCTTTTCTGCCTCTAATGATACTGACTTCATTCTAACAAAAAATCAAAATATCACGGTATTCTTGATCAAACACCTTGATATCGGTAATGTAACAATATTGTAGGGTTAACTACTGGTGCTTTCACAAAACAGTTACACAATGAGATTTTCTGATAAATAATGATCAGTAATGTGGATATAATGACTAAGTGGTTAAAAGCAAATAATAGAACAGCTAGAACAGCCGGGTCAGTTCAGGAAATTACAGCATTGAACTGTAATTCAGCTTTTAAAACCAGGAAAAGACAACACTTATGATATTAAGTTATCCAAAATTTTAGACCATATCTAATCTCATATCATAATATTGATATAATTTCTATATATTGCCCAGCCACACTGGGCATTGTTTAAATCTACAAATCTTTCTGAGATTTCTGATGGGATTTTGAAAATTCTAACAATTTTACTTAAATCTCAGAAAAAAAAAACATTAATTAATTTCATATTTCAGTGCAATATTCTTCACGTGGCCTCTATCTTCCACTGAATCATGTAAAAGAAATTAGCACTTGGAAAAAAAAAACATGATTTCAGTTTCTGAATTTTAATGTCAGATTTAATCTCAGAATTGACTTAAATCGAAGGTGTCCTCGAATGCCACCTTAATTCTCGGCATTGAGTTAAATTCACAATTGAACTCTGAAATTTAAAAAAAGTCTTGGAATTCTCACATTTATCATTTCACAATTCAAAAAATCAATTCTAAAATTGAAACTGAAGTTTTACTCACATAGCTTTAATCTTCCTCCAGATTCATAAGAAAAATAAAACATGTTTAGGATTTGTTATATACGTGTCAAAATTACAATGAAAGCTGATCTCAGACAGCTTTTAATTAAACTTAAATGCGTAATTCAATAAATGTAAATTCAATTCATTCATTCATTTTTGTTTTCATTTTACC
The DNA here is from genome assembly GCF_011397635.1 of Epinephelus fuscoguttatus. Classification (NCBI taxonomy): domain Eukaryota; kingdom Metazoa; phylum Chordata; class Actinopteri; order Perciformes; family Serranidae; genus Epinephelus; species Epinephelus fuscoguttatus. The sequence goes on from NC_064762.1 coordinate 36,924,087, forward strand.
ATATTATTTCACTTAAATCTTCTAATTATAAAAAACAAACTGAGAAGTCTTGTTATTTGGTCATGTATTTATTTAAAGAAACTCAGTTTTGTTCACATGGCCCCGATTTTCTCCCAAATTCAGAAAACAAATTCTAAGAAAAAGATCAACATTTTGATTCATTGGCAGAACTTTTAAGATATATACATATATTTTTTTTATTTGAGCTTAGATTTAATTTTTAGAATTCTGAAAACTGAAAACTGAAATCCAAGATTTCTTTTTTCTTTTTTCTTACAAATCTCAATTCCTAGAATTCTTGCTATGGTTATAACATTCTCAAACTAAAAGTGACAATTCTCAGTTTCTTCTCATAATTATTGAATTTCAGAATGAAATCAGAAAATTTTTAAAATCCTGTGAAAATTTTTATTTATTTTTTTGCTATGTCTGAAATAGGGCTAGCATGATCCCGATGTTATCGCAGTATCTATATAAAATTTGAAAAAATGAATAACAATAATGCTGTCAGGCAAATTCATGTTTATCTTTGTTTGCTGTGTGTTTTGTCTCTTTCTTTAGCCAATGAATTACACTCATATTAAGGGTGCAGGGAGGCTAAGAAAGTGTCCCTAACCATGACTGTTCAAAAGAGTACATAAAGAGCAATCGCACTTTATGGATAGCAAAAAGGCAACCGGATGGCATTGAGGGAGGGAGACAAAGCAAGAACATAAAGAAACGCAAATTATTCAAAAGACGCTGCATTATTTACACAATATCATCATATGTGTATTATTAACATGATATCAATATTTCATTTTTAAATAGCACGGCTATCATCTATACCATTATATTGGCACACTCCAAGTCTTACATCACTCCTTTGTTCAGTCACTCACTCCTCCTTATATAACAGACACTCAGTAGTTTAGTTCTGGACACTTATCATTTTACACAATCATTGACAGCAGCAGAGACACTCAACATTACTTTTCATGTCTGTAAAATGCCGGGCATTGGATTGTGATGTTGTTGTAGTTTTGTGAGCCTCGGACACTGGATGTCAGTCTCAATTCTCATATTTCTCATTTTGTACTCAGTGTGCTTTTATACTTTTGCTTTCAGAATTAATTTAAGAGCTCAAATACTTGTTATTCCTGTGGCCCCAATTACCTGTCACTTTTTCTGTTGTCAGTTGGACAGTTTGGTTGTGAAATTGCCACTGGGACACCTATCTTGATAAAAATAGCTATGAAACTTGAGCATGTGTTACGGTTGTTTCGCTCCTGAACACACACACACACACACACACACACACACACACACACACACACACACAGACGCACACAGCCTTGTATGAAACACACGCCTCCATATTTAAACGAGTGCTTTGATGATGAAGCTTTTGCATGTTGCTTTAAATTCTACTGACTTGTGTGTGGTCTTTCTTTTATATTCCAAGTGTCACACAATGACTGACATGTGTGCTACAGTTCTCCCCCCTGAGCCCACTGGGAAAATGGCGGCCAGAGAGTCACATCAAGTGCTTTGGTTGTCTCTAGATATTCACCTTGGTAACAGTAACAGAGCCATTACCATGGCATGGAGCTGGGCCAGCTGCTCCATATATTCATGTTGGATTTTCTTAGGGTTGCTGAGGTTATTCATAGTAAACACTGTTGTCTGTGTGGTCCCCAGTGCCCCCCCCCCCCCGCCACCATAGAAATGATATGCATACCATATCAAATTAGAGCAGTTTGCTGTGAAAATGATGCAGTGTAAACAGTGTGTCTCTCTTGGGTCCAGCCTCCTCTGGTGTTTGGGAAGCGCACAGTAGTAGTTCCAATTTAAAGTCCTTCTCTTGTCTGTCAGCAGTTTTCTCTGTGCAGCTGCTGACTCACACATAAAGTGGAAGCCCTCACTGACCACAGAACAGCCACTGCTACACCACCGCTTCACTCTGTCCACCTTACACTCACACATACAGTGTCAGTCTGAGCCTTTTCATTTGTTACAGTGCTCTTTGTAATGCATCATTATTAAAAAAAATCAAAATTGTTGTTGTGCGGAGTATATTTCTGGTTGAAGGTCCATTTAATAGCTGTTCTGGAGCTTTCGATTGTATCACACAGTCTTTATTTGCAGATGGAGATCATTTGATATGATTGAAAGCTCCAGAACATACAGATGACGTTGAGATTGTTTTATCAAACACGGTTTCCAGGGTCGAGAAAGAAATTTAACATTACATGACTATAGAGAGAAGTCCCCCCCTTTTTGGTGTTCCCCATTGGACCTCATTTCGGAAAAAAATATGTAAGCTAGTTATTAGCCAGTGGATCGAGACAAATAGTTTTTCGATGTTGTTTGAATTGTGCCATGAATTACACATACGGTGTTCCTCATTTTATGAGATAATTTTGAAAGTCAAGAGAGTCGCAGTTTGTAGTAGGCTTGTTGCAGTGCTATTAAGTTATGTGCAAAATTGCTCAGTGAAGTACATCTCTTGTCTCGCATGATATACTTCACCAGCACCAGCTAGCTAGCTAGGTAACTTAAATATGTTCCATTCACAAATGTAACATAATCATACTTGATGTGTTTTATCCTGTGACTTCTGGTCTTTTTATCATCTGAGGGGCAAAAGAATGAGGAAGAGCCATTGCTCAAGAGTACATCCCACTATGAAAAACACGTAGGCATTGTAGTTTCAGCAGAGGAGAAAGCTATGATGTCACGTAGATGTTCTAATTATGTATTTACAGTCTTATACTTCAGCGGTTTTACAACAAATGGTGACTTTCTTGACATGCAGAATTATCTTCTAAATTGACAATCATGGTATGTGAAATTCATGGCAAAATTTTAATGAGAACAAAAAATTATTTGTCACTCGCAGTTCACTACGATACCTATTTTTCTCTGAAATAAGGTCCCTTCGTGGTCCACTGGAAGGGGAAGGACTTCACCTCTCTGTTACCTATAGATGTATTCAAAAATAGGATTTCCTTTGTGATAATACTAAATTGTTTCAGTAACTGTTTTTATCGGAGATATAATAAGATAAATCACAATATGGTCTTCATATGAATTACTTAAATAAATATTAGAGAGTGTGTACCTTCACCAAGGTTGCATAATTGTCATATTACATATATTATTCATAGAGAGTAAGAAAAGTATTAATAAAGACAAACAAAATCAAAATCTTAATTAGGAGAAATATTAGAATTAAATAAATTTACCAACCTAGTAAAATAACTTGACTTGAAAACTAATTAATCTGTACATATAGTAAGAGTGAAGTAAAGTAAAAATAAATATACTAATCCTAGAGGGGAAATTCAGGTGTTGTAGCAGCACAAGAACAGGAATAAGCACAGATATATAGATTAAAAGAAAAAATAAGTAATCAAAAGTCTATGAAATAACAAATTAAAAAGAAATAAATATAGACATGATACAAATTTCACCAGAACTAAGACGCTGCAGTAGTATGAACAGGCTTGCTCAAAGAGTTTGAAGTTCACACACGTGAGTGTAAAGTAAAATTGTTGCAAGACAGCTGCTACTTACCACTCTGTGGTAAGGTTATAGATTACATTTTTTACAGTACCTCAGAGTTACTTTTACTAAAAAGTTTTTTTCAAACTGTTACAACAAGTATTAATTTGTGCCTCTTCTGTTTTTAGCCAGATAACGCCATGTGTAACACGTTTGTAAACACATCAGTATCTGATGGAATGCAGGCAATAGTTGTTGTCACCAACATTTGTGTTTCTAAATATATAAAGAAATCGGTATAAATGATGTTAGAATGAAAAGTGTTAGTTCGTGGCACGGTTCTCCCTCGTCCTGCACAGGCAGAAGAATGCTGCTGTGTGCTTCCTCCTCTGAAGTTTGAGGTCATATCCTTCTGTGACACCCTTTTGTTCTGTTTACTGACATTGAAGTGCACATTGCAACAATGAAAAGCCTGCCAGTTGCTGTAATCCTCACTGTTTCCTACATCAGAAAGTGTGTGAATACTACAGTCACCACTGGGTGTTTTGGGTGAGTGTTTATGGTTTGTGTTTACACTCAGACAGCAGCAGGAAGGATTGGGTGTCACAGGTACTGTGATAAATACCTGTACCAAAGTTCATTTAAGGCCACTTGTGAGCTCAGCTCAATGGAATTCTGTCATCTGAATACACACTGGAGTAATACTCTGTCAAATCAGTCTTTTCCTCTAAGAACAAACTCAGAGTCCAGGTATTGTTTTCTAGAGCCCGACCAGTAAGAGTCAACACTTCCTGCCGTCATTTAAATATAAAAAAAAATATCGGTAATGGTGTACATGCTGGCTTTTTTAATGGCAGCATTTTTGTATATTTAAGTGGGGAAGTTTTGCTTTAACTTATCATTATGAAGTAAATGTTGATTGCACATTGTAATGGCCATAGAATAATGACACAATCAGCATTAAGATTGGTTCCCTATAAGCCTCACTTTCACTAAGGGTACGATCTCCCGGGAAAAGGCAACGAAGGCAACGGTTGGTGCGAAGAGGAAGTGCATCAACCACTGCACAACTAAAATATGAAGAGGATAGCACCAGTTACCAAAGAGTATTAATGTAAATCCTCAGTAGGGGAAATGGTAGACGATGGAACAACCAAAGTAACTGGAAACTGAGGATGTTGCCACGCTCTGAGGAAAATGGAAAATGATTCTGCTGTGTTTGTTTCCACTTTAAAATCTGTAAACTCTTAAATAACACTAGCTAGGTAGCTAACGTAATGCTACATTAACAGCAGGTTGACTATACAGCTAACAACAAGCTTGCAAACGTGTATGGTGATAAAAGCACAAGACTTACCTGCAGCATTCAGGGTCTGGCCGATCTGCTCCCACTCCTGACTCTTCTGTCTTTGTTGTGAGAGTTTCAGGGTAGTCAGTAGCTAAAGGAGTCGCAGTTATAAGACCAGTGCCTTTCTGAAAAGCAAAATGCCGGATTATTAAAAAAAGAGAAAGACGCTGGGCTCGGCACTCTCTCCTCATTGAGAACAATCGGAAAAAGATGCTGGCATCAACGCTGGGTCACAAAACATGGAGTTCTACCCCAGGATTTCCCCAAAGAGACCGCTGTAACCATGTCAACTCTGAGTGGACTTTAAATCATTTTAAGATATGTCCTCACATCTTTGTTTTCCTAAACCTCCATAACTTTATATTGAGTTCGTAACTCTATGTACGTGACGTTATAATTGGGGTGCAAATTCATAGGATATCACATGAACGGTTGTGTGAGGGTATGTTGCAAGATTACAAATTAATTAATGCCAGGCTCTAATTTGACTGTTATCGATAATCAGTTCCTTTACTTTCAGTCCTTCCCAAAAAAGTGTTGCTTTTTAAATATAATTATGAGTTAAAATCCGTTTTAATTTGAATGGTTTTTACCATCATCATGTCATCTCCAATAATAAAATTATTGTTCAACTGTGAATTATATTTTTTATCACAAATTGTTTACATTATGTAGTGTTACATAAAAAAGAAGAATAGCAGACAGTGTTTTTGAATCTTTAATACTATCAAGCTATATTGGCTTAAAAGACCTGTACCAGCCGGGCACATATTTTTTGCACATCTTACCTTCAGCGTCATTCTCAAATTCCTCACTTCCCTGCCAAAAGTCATTCTCTGTGTTTTCCGATGAGCCTTACTGAGTTACAAATGCAGCTAGTTCCCATCTCACTAGAGGGCTGTACATTTCCTGCCAAGGTCGTTTTGTTTTCCCCCACCTCTCTCGCCGTCCTCCGGGTCGATGGGAAAAAGTAGTGGCGCTCAGTCAAGCATAGTGGAAGGTATTTCAAACAATCAGCGGATTCCTGGTATGGGGAGTGAGATCATTGTTTTAGTGAAGGAGAGGAGGGAGCTCGGATGACCCTCGTGGCAGAACGTTGCTGTCTGTCCACCACCAGAGCCACTCAGCGATCGCTGTGAACTTGGAGGTGACACAGGCTGTGGCAGAGGTCAGAATTCCTCCCTAGATGGATTTATTTGTACTGCTTTGCACATCAGAGACACCCTGCAAAAACAAAACACTCCCATTGTGTCTGTGAGGCATGTTAACATGGAGCTCTGACATCTGTGGCTGATGAACACTGTATAAATAGAAAATAATAGGCATGCTTCTCTGAGGTCGGAGTAAACAAATGTCAGGGAATAACTACTGATCACTCAGTACTCACAACAATACCATCTATTGTTTGTTTTGTGAACTTCGCAAGAGACATGAGAAATGCTCCTTCATGTACATCATTATTGCTGCACGATGGTGAACTTGACAATAACATAAGATCATGAACTTGACTGCGCAACATCCATCTGTAAAGTGACAGTTCACGTACAACAAAACACATTTCTTCACTTAACCCTCATGGAATCTCTGCATGCAGATACTTTTGATTTTATCTGTACTGGTTTTGAGATACCTGTCTCTGATTTCTGCCTAAACCCCAATACAATGCAGGTACAGCTGAGTGATTAACAGCTGTCAAATCACAAGAGACATAGTTTTAATGAACTGTCAACTGTTGCCAGCAAACTTTCTCAGCTGTCACTAATTAGTGTGAATTCTGTAAGTTGGACAAACTACAGAATAAAATTCTTTCCGCTTATCAATATCACACACGTGGCCCAAAGTGCCTCTGTTTCTTCGAGAGAAAAAACAGCACTCTGTATCATTTTGATGTTAGAAATGACAGAATGGACTCTATGGATTTGCTCTTCAAAAAGACCAATTAAGTGTTGCAGGCTTTTGTCATTCTCTGCTTGTACTTACACATGCAAAAAGTAATGCACTGTTATGTGCATATCACCCGCATAATTGTGAGAGAGGAGGCTGTGATCACATGACCTATGTGCTACAGGCTGTCATCCGTCATATGACACATACAAAGGATGAAGCTAGGCGATGCAGTATAGAAGGCCAAACAAACACAGGACTTTTGCTGTGATCCAGACAAATCGGAATTCAAAAACTTCCACTCTCCTCCTAGATATGCAGAATAGCATTCATTAGTGAATGATATATTTAGATAGGTTTCTAAGTAAAAGTGCTATGTTATGTGCAGTAATGTATAATTGCATCTTTTACAGCATGCATTGTTTTCCCTCCTCTGTTTCACTTATATATGCAAGGAGACTGCACTGCTGAAACTGCTGAACTGAATGTTCACCAGGCTGTTCTAATGCACCGTTCATACGTATTCTTATGAAAAAAAACAATGCACCACAATTGGTATGTAACCCACGTAATAGTGAGCCTGTAATTTCTGTATATCCCATGTGTGATCATGTGATTGATGCACTGACACAAGGGGGGAAGAAAGTAGGATAAAAACCAAGTCTGTTTAAGGAGGCAGGTTAGTGTGGTGGATTGGTCAAACAACACAGGACTTTAAGCTGTTCAGATTGGTGTAACCTCTGAGGTATTTTAAAGTTTGTCATTACCATGTTTCTTCTCCTAAACCTAACGTACGTAACTTTACTTGACTATACCTAAAGACCCACTACCATGTTTCTTGGCCTAAACTTAACCAAAGTAACTTTACCTCAATTATGTAACGTCATTTGTTGGGTGCTAATTCATTGGATATCATTTACACATGACAAGGCTTGATAAAGAAACTTCAGTTTGTCACAGTCAGCCATGTTCTTGTTTATGTTTGGCGTTGTACACTTAGAACGCTTGGAAGTTGGAAATTTCAACTGGCAAATTCCAGCCACCAACTTTTACCAGAAGGCAGCATTAGATCCAGGAGACCGGGGTTCTTGTCCCATGTGTAAACAAAAAGCCAACGTCATTGAGTTATTTATGTACATACTTAAAGTCCTGTTGTCATGTCATATTAAGTATCACATAACAAAGCTCAACCGTGATTCTTTTCCTAAATTTAACCTAACAAGTAGGGGCGCTAATTCATAAGATATTATATGAACCGTGTGCATAACTTTTCATAAGATATCATACGAATTGCAGTAAGAAGATACGTTGAGTGATGAAACTTCCTCTTAACTATCTCCCACATTGCTTCACATCACATCACTTCTGATAGGTACCACCAGCAGCTTGCAAATACTCTAGTAGTTGAAATTTTCTAGTTGAACTTTGAAGTCCGTCATATAATTGTTTTCAGCTTATCATCGTAATAGCTTTGAATTAAGACCTTCAAGATTTTAACAACCATCAGCAAATTTTTTTCATTATTACAATTATAATAATACTTGTAAACATTTCTGTAGAAAGTCATTCCAGCCAACACTATCTGCATGGCTTGATACCATGATCATTTTTCGTCTTGCTTTTGGCGGGGGGGAACCCTCCCTCTTAACGACTTCATGACTTTTGAGGCAGTTTACAGTAAACCCAATCATATCTTCAGTGACGTTGTTGACGCAGTGGAGTGTAAAACAACAAAGCATGCTCAGTGTGCGGTTTGGTAAAGAAGTGCAGCTGTAAAGGAGTTTGTGTGAGGGAGGAGACGAGGGGTTGGAGGGGGGACATCCTGTGAGACCAGCACAGGTGGTTGGGAGGGGGTTGGTGTGGTGGGTGGGAGGGGAGGAGGAAGGGTTGTGGGCGTGGAAGAGCAGTAATGTGCCCACTTCCTGCACGAGCCCCCGTGCTATACTGTAAAACAGTAAGCTTACAACGAGATCAGCAGGATTTGCTGGCGGTGGCTTCCTGCCATTTCACAGCAGGCATCCATAGGTGGAGATCCTGTCTGCGTACTCTAGTGTCCCACTGTGCCTTGTACTTTTCCTTATGATGCTTTTATTTTTCTAATTGTGGCGCAGGAAAAAGAGCAATAAAAAGAATATTAATTCTACAGTGAAAAACTGTGAAATGAGAGCATTAAAACAGAGAGCATGACGTTTACTTCAATGGGTTTTCCATTTGTTGCACACAGATGTGGAATGGAAAACATGAAAGTTGATGTGTTGGGTTAAATCCATGTATACAGCCCTTCCTGTGGGGGAGTAATGTGTGCGTGGATACTTGTCAGCCAGGTTTATGCTGATTTCATCCTGTAATTTCAAGTGAATGAGCCTATAAAGACATAACGATCACGGGTCTTCTCGGGGCATGTTTGCAGCGGTGCAGTCATACACTGCTGTTGGTTGTCAGTGGGAACGATGCCATTCAAACTTGGGTGGCACCAATTAAATCCTTCCATGTCAGCCTCATTTTGGTTTGTTAGGTGCATCCACAGACTGATTATTGGTTTGTGGATATTTCAGTTGTTGCCAAAAAGCCTGGTAACACTGAATGATTCTTAGGTTCTGTTCAGTGATGATGCTTTGGAATATTCATTCATTCGGTATCAGTGGTAAACAGATTACATGCCCACCCATCAGCCAGAACAATACATCCTTATTTTCCTGCATAAAAACATCACAATAGTTCAAGGGATAGTTTGGATCTTTTGCAGTGGGGCTGTCCTCAGTTAATGTCTTACATACAGTATGGGGTTTCTCCAGTTCAGAGAAGCTGGCAGGAGTACTGCTTAGGAAAGTAAGCAATGTACTGTTGTGGGTTTAAGCAAGTATTTTAGCGACTTACAAAAAGTCCCACCTTAAAAAATGAAAAACATTTACATTCACTGTTTTACCTTGAAGCAGACAGCCTGATCTGATTTCCTATCTATGCTCTCATCAAAGCCACCAGATTCCATTTACAAAAACAGTAATTTTAGTTTGCTGAATACAGGAGCTGCTGGTCAGCCACCGCCTAGATCAGTTACTTTGCTTGTGTTATTGTGTGGCTTTGGTGAATCAAAACTAACTCCTTTTAAATGCCAAAGACACACAATAACACAAACTAACTAACTGATGGAGGCAGCGGTAGACCAGCAGCTTCTATATTCAGTAATGTTAAATTACTGTTTTTCTCAATGGAATCTGGCTTTGACAAGAGCTTCATTTTTCCTTTTGAAATTGCTGTCTAATAGCAAGGTAAAGTGGTGAAAATATTTTAGATATAGCGTACACTTCCGTGTTGGTCCTGCCTGCTTCTCTGAACTGGGACCGTGCTGACCAGCGTCCTCTGGCTATGGATGAGTTATTTAGTCATTTTTTAGTTAACCCATATTTAACCAGGTAAGTACCATTGAGATCAACGATCTCTTTTACAAGGGAGACCTGGCCAAGACAGCAGCATGCAAAAAAGTTACAGCCAGACAACCACACAATAAAAAGCACAAGACATACAGTAACATGTAGAGATATTAGAACAACTACGCACAATGACAAGAACCAACCGATTCAGTCATCCTTGTACTTACTGTATGAGAGCTTTAAAGTCAGGCGGAGACCAATTCTAAAGAACCTCACACAACATCACCGCAAAATTTCTGAACTATCCCTTTAAAGCTGAAATCTTTGGTATCTTTAATAATGTGAACATTTAGTTGAAATTGTACTCTGAAGTAGCATGGAATGACTAATGGACTGGATACAGTTCAAAACAGACTGGCACACAGTTCTGTTTTTACTATAGTGTGTGTCTGCATGACATTTTCACACATTTGTCAAGTACATATCATACATGCTTTCGCCCACGTGAAAATTCATGTCATGCGGACCCCTGCAGATATGTGCATTCAGAAAGTATAATTAGGATTTTAGGCTGGAATTATGGATCTCCAGAGATAGCCTACACATACAAATACTCAAGTTGGCTGGTTAATCCAACTCCTTTGGGAGGTGTGTTCTGAACAGGAAAAAACCCCACAAATGCTGCCATTTCTGTGCATGTTTTCCTACATGAAGTCTGCCGAAGCATGCTCCAGCCTTCAGTGTGAAACTCATTTCATACTACATTAATTTATATCCTATTTTGGCATACTATACGATGACTTTTTATCTGCTTTTTTATAGCATGCAGTACTATGTACTAAGTACTTTTACATGATTTATTTTGTGATATACTATACTCAGACTTTTCATGTGTGTTTATTATGATACAATTTACTATTACTTTTTATATGATTTTTTATGGCATATTATACTCTGACTATTCATATGATGAATGCAGATTGAACAGGCTTTATTAGTATTAATACCGTAAAAGTAAGAGGCTGTTAGCCCAAGCATTGAGATTAAAAAGCTGCTAACAGCGCCGTGGAGATCACATTTTAGTAAAAGCAAGTTTTGGAAGTTTGCACAAGATGTAAATCATGTGCTACAGAAATACCTGAGAATGTTATCTCTGAGATGAAGTAGCATATTACATTGAACTGAATAATTACGTAAGAAAAACACCACACGGGAGCTAAAATGTTTTTTAAGATAACATTTTCAATTCTTTACCTTGTGTTCTTTTTGCTTTTTCATTATGAACACTTTAATGAAAAAAAAAGAAAAAAAAGAAAATTACAAATTATTAATGATGAATAGTCAGCAGCAAAGTTACAAATCTGATGATTATACTTAGGATTTAGAAGGACAGGAAATGACCCCAGAGCAAAAGGTTTTACAGGCGTCAGAAGACAGATGCTGACATCTGATAGCCAGCAGTTACTCATCATGCAAGACCTCAAATAATGAAAGGTGTTTTTGATGGTGTGACATCCTGAAGAGGTAAATGACAGCAAAAAAGGTCACAATCAGTTGGAGCCCTTTTAAGTGAAGTCAAGAAGTATGAACCCATATCCCTAATGAACCCTCACAGGAAAACCAACAGTGGGTGTGATCTAAGTTCATGGTCAGTTCTATGGGTGTCCATTTGTGTCTCCCTCTGGCCTGCGGTGAGTAAGCAGACTCTTGTTGTGTACCTGCAGCGATCACATGCTGCCCTGTGCAGTCCATTGGCTGGGCCGTGTCATTCAGGACAGATGGTGAAAGGTCAACAAGGCAGAGTTGTGGACGGTTCACTGTTAATACTGAGTCACAAGATCTGTCAGCCAAGCGTGTCAGAACAAACCTGCCTCTGACTTTTAAACCTTTTATTCACTCACTATTTTATCTTCCTACCAATACCATATATTTTTGTTACCTTATTTTGAAAGAAATAAGGTTTTTTTTTCTACTGTTAGACAGAACTCCCTAACTATTAGTTACTTAATATATTTTAGTTTCATTCTCTATGTCTACATGCTAAGCCTTTGTGATGAGAAAGAAACTAACAGTTCAAAAGTGGACATTGTTTCTCCATCTAAATGTAGCTTTTAAATAGTTGAAGAGAAAAGAGAATTGCATTTGTAAATAAAGTTTACTTCTTAGACAGGCTTAGCAAAGATACTCCCTTGTCAAAGACACAAGCATTTGCGTTGTTTGTGAGTCCATCCTGTGTTGCTGTTTAAAGAGGAAGCACGCCTCAACAGAAGCACAATAGTATGCAGAGTTTGATGAGATGGGAGCTCAGAATTTTTTAGACAGTGGTTGTGCAATTAAATAAAATTAATTTAGATGGTGAGGAATGTCAGAATTAGTTATTTGTTCATTGTAAGTGTGTTTATAGTACAGTAATCTTTATAAATAGATATCCGCATATATATGCAGAATCTGTGAGGGAATGAACAAAATTTTGGTATCGGAAGTGATCTAGATTCTGTTTGTAGTCTGTACAACTAGTATCGATCAATCATATTTGAATGGCAAGTGAACAGTCTTTGTGGAGAGACAGAACCCACTGGCTGAAATGCAATCTTGAAACCCACTGGCTATCGTCTGAGGAGTTAGCTTTATATTAGCTTTTTTTGCATTCATGTGCAGATATTCTTTTTACAGAGATAAGCAGAAATGACTGGTGCACAACAGAGGAAGTCTTGGCTCGGATGTTTGCTGGCTACAACGGATAAGCCCGAAAAAATGACCCTCACCCCAAGAGGCTTTATCATAGTCAGCGGATGGGTTCCGAGATTGATACTATAGTATTGAACAATGAGCTGAGACGTTGTAAGTAAGTAAGTGGAGCTTGAGTTAAGTTTATTTGGTCAGACTATTATTTCTGAGGTTAAGAATGAACTTCACAGTCATAAATATATCGTATTATATCATTTTGTATTCCAGTGTAGAGTCCTGACCATCTGCAAATCACTTTTATCATTTAAAGGGTTACTCCTGTATTTTTCAACCTGCACCCTGTTTTCCCATGTTTTTATGTCTGAGTGAATGGAGACAACAGTTTTTGAAATCAACCTGGTCTTACTTCGATGTCATCGCAAACTGGTGCTTGGTCAGTGATGTCTGGCGTCATACACCGATGAAAGCTATTCTTTCACGTCGGCATGATGCGTATTGTTTAACGGCACCTGGCAGCATCAAGGGGAAAGGCAGTGGGACAACAACGAACGTTAAGGTAGTGGAAGTCCAACAACCACTTACTTTCACCCGGGATGCCTGTGTTCGCTTCCTGTAGGATTATGAAGCCAAACCCTGTTGTTTTTTTCCAAAACCCAACCACGTGCATGTCGGCAAAACTTAACCATGTGCTTTTGTTGTCGAAGGAATGTTCACACCATCAATGTACGCCCACTAAAAATGCTTCTTTTTGCCACTGACAGGCTCCCCTTGTTATTATAAGTGTCTGACAATGACATAAAACATTTTTCTTTACCTATTGCTTGATCCGGTCTGGTTGTTATTGTGTCTAATTAAGTCTCACTAGTTAAGTTGTTGCAGGAAGACAATAACAAACAGACCAGATCAAAAGAAAGGTAAAGGAAAACATTTTATTTCTCTGTAGGGATCCTTCAAAATAATCAATGGCAAAAACCTTCAGTGGACGTACATTGACGGTGCGTTATTTGCCTTGAATATGACATTGCAGCCTGTTTTACTGTTGCCAGCTGCAGCCCTCTCACTTGATACTGGACCAATTTAAAAAACTGTTGTCTCCATTCGTCACTTAGACACAAAAACGTGGGAAATCAGGTTGAAAAATACCAAAATATTCTTTAACTAAAGAATGTTAAATGTTGCCTAAACACAAGTCGATCTGATCACACATTCAGTGCTAGCTTTCAATACCGGACAGTTTTTGATACTGTACCACTGACACATTTTGGTCCGTACCAATGAAGTCTTTAGGTTTTAAGACAAAACAGAATGATTAACAAGAGCATGATTTTATTTCTCTGGGATAAAAATGTTGCACATGTTAAAAGTCCAGTTCTAGAGGCTTTTCTTTAAATGGTGGAGAAGAAGAAAGACTGGGAAACAAAGGCGGACACAGGGAGAGTTGGAGAGTGGAGATCAATAGTCATGGCTGCATGAGAGGATGTAGGAGCCGGCCATTTAGATGGATTACAGTAGCACAGCTTCCCTTTCATCTCACTCAGGGATTGTGTCTGGAGGGGAGGAAGCAAATTGGTTCTCATCATGCTTAGCAAGTGCTGCTCAGTCTGATTCTGATAGCCGAGTCTGTTTGAACACTGTGATGTATATTCCTCCAGGATGATGTACAAGAGGAACATTTATGCTGCGTTTTAAGGCGACTATCACAGTCATCTTCTCCTCCAAGAGCACACTGACAGACCACAAACAGGCTAATCCATCACACTCTGCTCTGCAGCTTTTCCAAAATGTGATTCATCAGCAGGCCGCTGTAACCATCGTGATATCTGTGTCACAAATGTGCAGCTGCGAGCACGTTCAGGTCGAGCTGTGTGATTGCTATCAGTCGACACTGGTGGCAGAATAAGAAGAGAAGAAGAAAAAGCAGATTTCAGATGTGAAAGTGAAGGATTATTTTAACCACCAGCACACACAGAGACGCAGCGCCGTTAGCTCTCACTACAGTACAGTCACGACTAAATCACCCTGAACTGTCTGTGGTTTAAACTGCTCTGATAACTGTGATGTGACTCTGGCTCCTCTGTCCAGCCACATTTTAGAATTCAAAGTAAATCTGATCTGTGGCTGCAGAAATTAATGTATAAAATTACTTATCAATCTATCTTTTTTAAACAAGCACATTAATTGAGTGCTCATTCTTGATCTTAGAAATACTCCACTCCACCTAGTAGCTAACAGCAGAGTCTTTTTTTAAAATGAGAAATTGCCATTGTAATTTCCATCAATGTAAAGTGCTCTTTTAACTGCTTATTTTCCAACCAACTGCACAAACACTTAGAGGCAGGCTATTGGTATAATTTCATTTTTTTTTCTTTTTCTTTTTTTTTTTTTTTTTAAATTTATAAAGCCCAGTATCACAAGTCACAGTTTGCCTCACAGGGCTTTACAGCATATGACATCCCTCTGTCCTTAGGAGCCTCGCAGCGGATAGGGAAAAACTCCCCAAAAAAACCCTTTAACGGGATAAAAAAAAACCTGAAACTGAGAAAAACAGCAAAACCTCTTTGAATCAAATTGATATTTTTATTCATTTTGGGCCTTTTCTGTGAAATCAGTTACTTTTCTGAGCACTGCTAAGAGGGGGATATTATGAAGCAAACATAACTTTCAGATACAGTGATGTGAAGCATTTTGGTAAAGCGCGTGGCTGGAAATTAAGTGGGTAGAGTTTGTTACCATGGAGATGGGGAAATAAATGTTCTTGGACTTCAAAAGTTAATACGTCATATAAAAAGTCAGTAATGAGTCATACATATTGTAGCCCCGGTTAAGATTATTGCATTGTAAAATATTGGATTTAATTAAATACACAAAAATTAAACTCAAAATAGAATTTGCAAAATGTAATTTGACGAAACAAATCCTCCACTTTCTAACTGTTTCCATGGCTTTCAGCAGCATTTTGTGGTCATCTTTAGCTGACTGAACAAATTCAACAACTGAGCAAACTTTATCTCCTGAGGAAGATCACAAGATACAGCTGAAAGCTCGAGCAAAAAGCTTGTAAGCTAGATCAGGTCATCTTTTGTCTAGCAACATGAAAAATGAACTTTAATGGTTATGGTCTAAAAGTAGGGCTGCAACTTACAGTTATTTTCACTTCTGTCTGTTTTTTTATTCAGTTAATTGATTACTTGTTTGGTCCCTCAAATGTTAGAAAATGTCGATCAGTGTTTCCCAAAGGCCAAGATAACGTCCTCAAATGTCTTGGTTTATCACAACCAACAGAGTTTAAGGTTACTTCTAAAAAGATTACCCAAACAGATTAACTGATTGTCAAATTAGCTGTTGTTACAATGGACAACTTGTCAATTAATCAATTAGTCATAGCAACTCTACCTTAGTAAATTAGTCTAAGAAAAGCTCTCTTGTCTAGGAAGGCAAATTAACTTGAATGTTGAGGAACAGCAATGTTGTGAATTCAAATAGATTCTCTTCTGTCTATTATTTTTCCTCTTTCCTTTATTCCTGATTCTGGATTCTAGAAAATGTCTGAAACAAGTAAACTTGAAACTTTAAGGCAGAAGCATTCACATTAATGTACAGTTATTTAGGTTTTTTTCACATGTTCTTTAAATCTTAATTCAAACAGAGTAAAGTACTGTTTTAGTTTGCTCTCCACTGCTTCACATAATGCCCTTGGACATTAGTTTTGTCAAATATATTAGTTTATTAATACATGTCTTTGAACATTTGAAATGGCTGCTCTCTGCTGCTAACTGAAAAAGAAAAGTCAGCATTGTCATGTTTTAGCTGTGTTATATTAATTCTTTTAATGAAAAATTTTAATATTTTTCTGTCAATGTTAATTTCTCCCTGTGTTTTGAACATTGTATCAAATGTGGATATTTTTCAAGGTATTAAATTTAAGTTAGAAAATCCTGACAACACTATCATACATATGCAGTTCCTCCCTGCCTTGGTATAAAATTATTAAGAATCCTGAAGAATTACAAGTTTTCGAATAGGTGCTGAGACAAATGAAAGCATAGTAGCATTTGGAATCTTTACGACTGCGGTTGCAGATTGCATGAGTAATTGTGGATGATAGGAGGGTCTGTCTTTGCGCTGCAGAGACGCCTCCCCGAGCACCGACCTGCCAATCATGCACCTGACGTTGCATCTTTCTGTCTGATAGTGATGTGTCAGTGTGACCATAGACGCTACCCGTGGATAAATGATCACTAATCACCATCACAAGATGAAGGACGAGTCTGTAAGTAGCATGAGCACTCTTTGCACTTCACTTTTGTTTTTAAATGTCAAAACATTATTTTCTGTTGGCAGGAAGGCTGTTTTTTTATTTTTTCCTGTTGTGGTTAGAGTGTATGAAGCCGAGGCAAACATTTGTCACAGTTACAAACACAAACAGAAATTCAGACACTGCTGTAGTCTGATTGCTTTAAATTTTCTACCCTTGTTTTTTCAATATATAATTTGTAATCCCAGCAGCAACAAGACTTATGTATTCATTTGGCTTTGAATAATTCATGGATTCATTTCTGTTTTGAAGAAACAAAAATTCGCAGTCTAAGAATCATAAATTCTCCATTAAAGCTGATAATTTGAAGGCTCATAAAGACTGATAATATTACCGTGTGCTCTCAAACGCCATGAGGAAACCACACAGTTTGAAACTAATACATTTTGCACATTTCCATTTATAACTAACTGTTGCAAAGGAAATAAAGCTTCCCTCTCTGACTTCCTTTGCAGGTGCTAGAATAGCAGCTGTAGTAGACTTAATATTCAATGATAATTGATCCAACTGATCTCTCCTTTGCTAATGTAAATCTTTTAACAAGTCTTTTGGCCATTAAAACTCGCAAAATAAATTAAGAAAACCCATATGTTCAGCCCTTTCCACCTAGTATTAAATCCTGGTCAAATATCCCATTGAATGTACGCTTGTTAAAAGGGAAACTATAACTCTGAAGTGACATGCTGCTCATAGATCTCTTTATGGCAGCTCTCACGTGTATATAAAGTCAGAATGCTTATCCCTGATTTTCTGAAGAGTCTAGCAGCAAACACAAAGTCGTTCTTTGTGCTGGAGCTGTTAGTCTCATAGCCAGAGTTTGTGGCTTAGCGTATATAGTGGGGTTAAAGCTGCTGTAGTAAGAGTTCAAGTTGTCAGAGGACTAAGCCCAGACCACGTGGAGGGCTGGCATCTGTGTCTCGCGCCCTCAGACCAGCTCAACGTGGAGACTGTTGGCGGCTGTGGCGTGTTGCTCTGGCCTATGACTCCTGGACCTCCCACTGTATAAAACATATATCTGACCCAAGTTAAATCATAATTCACTTTTGCTGAGAGGTCAGTGTATATCTAGATGTTCTCAATTGGCTAACATAGTAATTACCTAAAAGAAGAATTAACTATGGTGATCTTAAGTTGGTTTAAAGGTGCAATGCTGACTGATGACATCGGTACTGTAATTTAAATGGTGCAATATTTGTTTTTGTGAGCACTAAAGATGGTTTGTCTTTGTCCATAACACACAGGTTGCTGAGGCCACAGGAGAATTCACTTAATTAAAGCTATACTTCATTCCCCAAATTGCTACTTGTATATCAATCACTCACCCCATGCTACATTGAATTTGTGAAGAAAACCTAGCGTTCTCCCATGTCTCCACTATGAATTCATCCAATATCAGAGAAAAGTTCAGATGAATTGAAGCCATAGGGGTCCACATTTAATAATACTAAACATATCAAAACACCTGTTTATAAACTTTCACACAACTCGTTCAGTGTAATCCAAGTCTCATTTATCCTGTCATATACTCAGTACTTCCCAAACAGATAGCCCTTTCTGACGGGGTGCTACACTAAAAATTAGACTTATATACGCTCTTCAAAGCCAGACTCCATTGACAAAAACAGTCATTTGACTTGGCTGAACATGGGAGCTGCTGGTCTACCTCTGCCTCAATCAGTTAGTTAGTTTATGTTATTGTGGGACTGTTGCTCTAAAGGATTAGTTCAGATTCATCAAAGTCACACTAAAGCTCAAACAGACAAACTGATGGAGGTAGCAGTAGACCAGCGGCTCCTACGTTAAGCAATGTAAAATTACTGTTTTTTCAGTGAAGTCTGGCTTTAAAGAGAGCATAGATAAGTTTTACTTTCCATTTAGTTCCTCGTTAGAAATGGCTGTCTGTTTGGGAAGTACTGAGCATACGACTGGATAAATGAGACTTGGATTATGCTGCACAAGATGTGTGAGATTTTGTCAACAGATGTTTTGATATAGTTTTGCTGTTATTGCACTCGGCCCCTTATTACTTCACTTCATCAATAATTTTCCCCGTTTTTAGATTATTTGTGGAGGCATGTGAGAAAAACTGCACAAATTTTTGCACAAATTCCAAGTAACTTGGGTTGAGTGATTTATATTCACATGGTCATTTGGGAGGTAAAGTATTCCTTTAAATAAGTATTTTAGTTTACCAGTAAGACCCACCGGAACATCTTAACAAGGTGGCACAGACATTTTAATGCAGTCTCTTTAGGTTGTTTAATATTTCTTAACTATTCTACCTAGGGGTGTAAGAAATGTCTCAAACAGGAAGCTTAAATCCTGAATGACTTCCTGTTTCCTGTTCTTGCTCAGGCCAACTGAATCTTGTGTGGCTGTTAAAACAATGTCAGGCAAAACCCAGGAGAAAAAGGAGTAAACCTGGAGGAGGAGACGAACGTGTCAAAATAAATTGTAAATCCAAAGTTCTTTTCCCGTCGAAGGGAAATATGAAAAAATAGAGAAAAAAAAGTATTCCAAGTATCCAAAGGTTTTTTTCTCTCTCCAAATAGCTTTCACGAGACGTTTGTGTTGAGGATGTTGTACAACAGAATGCAGACTTTAAAGGGATAATCTGTTTTTTTTTTGTTTGTTTTTTTTGTATGAGGTACTTATCCACAGTCACTGTATTACATACTGTATAGTTGATGCTGGTCAACACGCCCTCAGTTTGGAGAAGCAGGCAAGAGTACCGCCACAGACGCTAAGCAATGCACTGAGGTGGACACGGGCAAAATGTATTTTAGCCACCTAAAACTAATGCTAATATTCTAATTGCTTTATCTTGCTGTCAGACATCAATTTCCGACAGAAATGAAGCTGTTACATCACCCTTGTCAAAGCCAGACTTCATTGGGAAAAACAGTGATTTAATTTTGAAGAACCCAGAAGCTACTGGTCTACCGCTGCATTGATCAGTTAGTTTCTTTGTGTTATTGTGTGACTGGCATTTCAAAGGGTTTGTCTGGATTCACTGAAGTCACACAATAACACAAACAAACTAACTGATAAAGGCAGTGGTAGACCAGCAGCTCCCGTCTTGAGCAAGCTAAAATGACTGTTTTTGTCAATGTAGCCTGGTGGCTTTTTTATTTATAACATTTTACCTTGCTGTCAAAAGCCATTTTCAAGGGGAACTGAGGCTGTTATCTATGCTCTATTTACGGTCACCAGACACCAAAGACAAAAGCAGTAATTTTACCTCATAGAACACAGGAGTTTTTGGTCTACTGCTGCCTCAATTAGTTAGTTTTTGTGTGATTTTGTGTGAACTTTGTGATTCTGAACTAACCCTTTAAAACACCAAAGTCTAGTTTAGGATTCCTTACTCATTATTTTCCCATACTCCTGGGATTCCATATTCTTAAAACGTACTTAAGAGTAAGTCCCTATTTGTTTAAGGATATATCCTGAGGCATTGACTTAAGTTAATTTTCTGCAGGTCCTCCCTTCTAAAGATCTTGTAAAACATTCTTCTCAAAGCTCTATGCCCCTGAGCATTTTTTTCTTCTATGAAATGTGTGGAAACTACCGTAGTATTGTTAGTTCAACATCTTGAAATAAGACAGAACTGTAAAAATATGAAATACAAAAGCAGTCCATCTTTCAGAGAAGTGCTTGCACATCAGAAACGAGCAAAAACATCCCATCACACTTGTCATACTTCATTTCTTCTTACATAAAGCCAGCAGTTGTAAGGGGTCTGTGAACTGGCTGCCCTCTGATCCAGCCTGAGTGTTTGAGCAGTGAAGGAGTAATCCAAGCACACCATTCACACATGGCCCATATCTGGAAGTTTAAGTGCCATTGCTTGTTGCCGGGGTTTGTGTGAGGCCTCTCTGAAGTATCTGCGCTCAACTGTACGAGCCTGTCTGCCTGTCTGCTTCCCATGATGCACCTCCCCATCTCCAGCCTGGCGAAGGCAGTGAAAGAAGCCATTGTTCCTGTCACTCCGAGGCATGTTGCATGCACTTCTGACACAGAGTGGGAGAAATTATTCCCTTTATACCCCAGGAATGTCTTTGAATCAGTCAAGTCTGTATGAATAAATGCTGTTTTTCAGCGGACTTTGATTTACAAAGTCCTTTAGTCACTAATGTGCTTGTGTTTGAAAGTATTGTACAGTGTGAAAAGGAATGTGGCGGAGAAAAAAAGACAGGTTTACAAGTTTTCAAATCAAAAGCAACACCTTGTTTTATGCTAATTTCCTTCCTTATTGAGGCATTTTTCATTTTTTCGCCTGACCTTGAGCAAAGACCACCTCCAGAGCCCAATTCAGATGTCTGATCCCCTCAATCGAGCAGCCTGTTCACACTTTGCAAGAAAACAAGTGGCTTTCAGGACTTCTCTCCCTTTAATTCCTTTCTTTTCTCACTGAGCTTTGATTGATGTGCAGCGAAAACCACGGTTGGAAAAGCTTGCAGCTCTTCTCGTGGATTTTTCCTGCATGATGTAATGTTTTGGTGATAGTATGCCATGTGCTGTGACATCAAAACAAAAGAAATATCCGTCTCTGAAAAGGTGGACTTCTCCTTCTTCTCAGGCAGATCATTTATGCTTCACATACCATGAGACCCTTTGAATCCCCTAAACAGGACGTTCTTTGCTTTGACATGCGTGAGAATGTTTGATTCTCGCTGTTCTCATGTTCCATATAAAATAGTAATAGAAATGAGGGTTCCTGGTCCTATTTTTGAATCTATAAATGGTGCAAGAAAGCCTATCCTTGTTTTGTTTTTTTAAATTTAATTCAAACTTGAGCTGGGTCGTAGGAGCCACAACTACTCAGGGTGTAAACCAAGAGTGCTATGCAGAGGTCATGAAATGCTGCCCTATACGTCAGTGGTGAGTCTATTTTTAACCCTGCTGTATCACGTATCACCTCTTGCCATTTTGTTCCTTTGTTCGGTGAGGAGGGATATTTCAGGACACTCTCGGGTAGCGTGGGAGGCGAGGTGAGGCGGATCCTCTCCCCGACAGTTGATCTTCCCCCTTGCTTCGTGTGTGTGTGTGTGTGAGGGGAGGTGAAGCCCACGCCTGCCACTGACCTGTTGCAGAGGTTGAAAATGTGCTCTTCCCATTCATTAGGCTGGGCGGTCCACGCTGCTACCAAGCGCTTTCACTACATCTGTATTTGCGGTCTCTGATAGGATCCAGATGGTAGTCTGGAACACCCGTGCAGATCTCGTACGAGCTTCACATATGGTGAACAGTAAAGGGATATTTAAAGGAGCCTTGCACCCGGGTCAGTCTGTGAACGAGTGATGGTCTGTGCATTTGTAGTTTTAATATTTCATTTATATTCTGCAGTGAGCAGCCCCCAACCCTAAAGAACACCTTCAGAACATACATGCTGAACATCCCAACAGTTTTCTTTGATAAATAGTGTTTTAGAACATGTGTAGTACCACCCACACACTGATGTTGTTTGTGGGTGTCTTAACTTATTCTGTAAATAACAGTGTATGACATGCCTAGCTAAAATATAGATAAAATATAGAAAAACGTATAATTTCAGCGTGTGAAGCCTCATGTAAAGTATGAATGACATTTATTGCTGAAAGTATGCTGAAGTATAGTTCAAGAGGAGAGTAGGTTTGATGCTTGTTGGAACGTTCCGCTCATTTGGTCTCTTTGATGAATACAAGAAATAACTGGAGGCGGCACCGTGGTATGGTGGTTAGCACTCTCGCCTCACAGCAAGAGGGTTGCCGGTTCGATCCCGGGCGTGGGAGCCCTTCTGTGTGGAGTTTGCATGTTCTCCCCGTGTCAGCATGGGTTCTCTCCGGGCACTCCGGCTTCCTCCCACAGTCCAAAGACACGCAGATTGGGGACTAGGTTAATTGATAACTCTAAATTGTCCATAGGTGTGAATGTGAGCGTGAATGGTTGTTTGTCTCTATGTGTCAGCCCTGCGATAGTCTGGCGACCTGTCCAGGGTGTACCCTGCCTCTGCCATGTCAGCTGGGATAGGCTCCAGCCCCCCCGCGACCCTCAAGAGGATGAAGCGGTTAGAAGATGAATGAATGAATGAATAAAAAGCAGAGGTGTGAGCTTAAGTCACATGACTTGGACTCGAGTCACAAATTTGATGACTTTAGACTTAACTTGGAAAAAAAAAAAATTGCAACACAATTTGGACTTCAACATCAATAACGTGTGACTTGAAAATACTTGATACCTTCCCACAAGTCCAAAGATTAAAAAGTATGTTATTTTTAAACTGCACCACAAATCAATTCATTTCCCTTTATTTCCTGAATCAGCTAACATTAATGCTGTTCACTGCCAGCAAGTCTACACCTCATTTCCCACTTTGTTTGAACAAAACAAACAGCATCCAGACGAGCAGCCGGAGAGAACCGTTAAGAAATTGAGAGACTGAAAATTATACCAAAGATAATTGCAAAAACTAAGCTATGCAGTGGTCAACAAAAAACAAATAACGTGTGGGTTGAAAATTACAGACTGTAACGCAACAACTTTAAAAATTTGTTTTGACAAATAAATACACATTTCAAAAAGTATTGATTTTTTTATATTTTATATATTATTGCTCTGCAGTTAAAATGGTATGAAATTTGTTGAGGAATGCATTATGATTTGTTTAGGACTCAAAACTCAAAGCTTAGGACCTGGGACTTGATCTGTGACTTCTCAGTCATGACTTGCAACTTCACTTGAGACTTGCTTGTCTTTCCCTGTGACTACACTTGTGACTTGTTTGTCTTGATTTGGGACTTCACTGAGGACCTGTCAGTCTTAACATACGACTTAACTGGGGACTTGCCTGTCTTGACTTGTGACTTAACTTGGCACTTGCTTGTGTTGACTTGAGACTTTACTTTGGATTGTCTTTTTTTTTTTTTTGTTCATAGTGCAATACAAGTGTTCAGCAGAAGGACACATACAACACAGTACAAGACAAAGGGGTGAACTAGACTAAAAAATTGAGCAGACAAATTAATAGAAAAAAAAATTGCCTGTCTTGCCTTGGGATTTGACTCGCAACTTGAGTACCAAGACAAAACAATGACTTGGTCCCACCTCTGCTAGAGGGTGAAAGGCACATAAAAAGTTGCCAAATGAATAAAACCATTCAGACATTTGAAACGTGCCATTTGTTGAGTTTTGAGGTCTAGTCGTCAGTGATCAGGACGAGACTTAATCTCCTTGAGGTAAAAGCCCACAGGCTCGTCTGCTGCTGTATTTGTTTGGGTTGGGTTATGATCATCCTATCCAGTCTGCTCCTGCTGCTGCTCTGTTTTGCTCAGATTTTTTTGCTGCTATGAATGTGGCGGGGGAATGTGCGTAGGGTGGGGTAACAGGGAGGAGGGGGGGGGGGGGAGCGCAGGAATTCCCACTCACTTGGCTCATCTTGCATTTGCTCTACTCCTTCACTGAATCTCCCCCGCTGCACATGGAAAAGGGGATGTTTTGTTTGTGAAACGCAGCGTTCTCCGGGCCGTGCACGCCATCCTTGTTTTTCATCAGAGACGCTGCACAATGTGGCAGCTCGGTTAGCAGGAGGAGCACCGCTGAGTTCATTAATCCGCCTGTCAAGGGCCCCTTTTTTGCTTTTATTTTTAGCCAAAATCCATCAGGCCTGACAAGTGGGGCAATTTGAGCCAAGTCGAGGGCAGCGCTCCAGGTCCCTTCCACAAAGTCAATCTTCTCCTCCCCTCTTGGGAAAAAAAACGCTCCGGACAGCCCTGCTCCAGGCCGGGGGTTTTGTTGAGTCATGTGAGATCATGTACACAGAAACACAGGAGAGGTGGGGGCTGAAGGTGGAGAGGGGGGGCTGCGGGGTGAACGAGTCGGGTGGGGTTAAGGCCGGGGGCATCAGGGGAGCTAAAATCTGCTCACAGGCCAGCAGACAGCGGAACGCGCTGGTACTAGCCTTGTATAAGGTAATGTCTAGTGAGCATGTTGGGGTGGGACGTGTGCACAGATTTATTTTAATACACTGGCGGTGTTGCCAGTGGGGGGAGGGATGTCGAGCTTGCCAGCTCGTCCCAGGACCACTGTCACACTTCGGACAAGCAGGAACTTTTTAGTAGACAAACCCACCACAGGCGAATAAAAAACACTGAAAGGAGGCAAGTTTAAGTCTAAGTTTGACCTTCTAATCTGCATGATCACACTGGATTGTTTTTCCATCCCCTGAATGCTGTTTGAACTCATTTTCCTCGTGCTGTCTTCATACGGCTGGGCTAGCTCCTCTCACAGATGCATGTTTTGAGTGAATTGCCCTGCAGGGAGGTCTGGATTTAGCATGCCAGCCTTGTATTTAGCATCGCAGTGATAGAGTATGAGTATGCTCAGAGGTGATAGACTGCTGGAGCTTCACATCTGAAAGAATCCGTCTATGCATCACATGTTCCGTATCAGCTTTAGAAAATGAAAGCTTTCTTACCTGACTAAGTAGATACTGTTGACTCATCATTTATTAATTGGTGACTCTTGTCGTTTATCATTTAATCTATGAATATAATAATTATATGATAATAATATGACAATTAGTGAATTATCAAAATAGTGAAGGCTTATTCTTACAGTTGAAAGCTCAGGAAAAAGCTACACACAGTAAGTGGTAAGGATTTTTTTGTCAAATAGTTGTTGACTATTTTTCATTCTATTGCTAATCGATTAATCAACTCGTCCAGTCTCGAACAGCTACTCTGCAGTTCTTACATAGATTGAGGCTGTGTGTTGATTGGCGCAGCCTTCACATATATTTCAGTATCAGGATAAAAAAAAGTATGATTATGGTTTTGTGACTGTCAGTTTTCTTTTTCCTTTTATTTTCTTTTGGTTTTAGCCACACTGGCAGCGTGACTCAAGGCATGGCAATGTCGGTCAATCCGTCTACCACTTTGGTCTTGAAATATCCAAAGAATTTTTGGATTTAGAAATTTCCGTGATTCTGACTTTTGCTATAAGTGAAGTGTTTCAGCAGTCGTTGGATGAATTGACATAATGTGGTTCAGACATTCATGTCCTCCACAGAATGATTGGTTATAATTTTGGGGAAGCCTTGACTTCTGATCGAGCACCATCATCAGATCAAATTTTCTTTTATGCTTCCATGCTGGCAAAAGCCATGGCCTGAGGCATTGTGTTTTTGGGTTGTCCGTATTATTCTTGTAAACTGAATATCTTAAATACACCTTGATGGAATTTCCTCAAATTTGGCACAAATGTCAAAGTTCAATGTCAATGTGACCTCACGAAACATGGTTTGGGCCATAACCCAAGAATTCATGCACTAATTATGACAAACTTTTACACAAATGGCTCATAGGAACAAATGATGAGGTGATGACAATTTATATCCTAAAGGTAAAAAGTCAACTTCACTTTAACATCATAATGTTCTGGAAAAACACTTAACTCGACATTACTCAACATCCTATCTCAGGAACAGAAGAGGAGACATTTGGTCAGATACTGAACTGGTGACACTAACCATGAGTGTCACCTTGAAACTGTGCTGATTGTATAGATCTTCTGTGCTGCCATGTTGAAGATGTGTGTGAAGCATCCTCGTTTTAGAATTTGTAGCCTCTTTTCAGCAACATTGAAGCACTGTCAACTGTCATGGCTGATGAATCTGAACAGACATTGATACAAACTGCAACTTAGCTGGTTGATGAAGGCATAGTGTTAGCTTTCCTATTAGCCTCAGCTGTTCTTTGTATTTACTGCTAATAAGTAAATGTAAGCATGCTAACATTCAAAACTAAGATGGTGAAAATGATCGTTACACACTTAATATCAGTGTGTTAGCATTGTCATTGTCTGCATGTTAGCATGCAGACATTAGTATCCAAAGTAGATCAAAGCACAAATGTTTCTAATTACTGAGGTGCTAGTGTGACTCTTAGTGTTGTTGTGCAACTAAAGACAGATAGAGAAAGAATGCCTATCTTGCATCAATAATTGAATCTGAGCTAATTTTGGAGTTGGACCGGCACAGAATGCTACTATCAGGTTCAGCGTTAACTCGATGGCTGGTAGCCAGTGGCAGTGATACCCAGTGAGTGCTGCCTGGGTGTAAAATCCACTCTAAGAAGAGAAAATTGATTTCAACTTTGCATTAATGTTCTTCCTTGACAGCAGTATTAGCTTTGCAAGAACAGACCCCAGTGTTTTTTTTTTACATGGCAGATATTTTCCACTGTGGAATTAAACTGTTTAGAGGACACTGAGCGGGTTAATAAGTTTTATAGCCTATAAAAAGCGGCAACACTCTCGCAGAGCATAAATCAGTAGAGTCTGTCTATGCGGGGTGTTTCTAAGCATGTTGGAAACAAGGCTGTACACTGCAGTGGCAGCCCCTTTTACCCCACCTTGAGCGATGAAGGTCACAGAAGAGGAGAGTTAATGACCAACACACGGGGCAACTTTAATGAGCCCTGCACAAGTGTTATTTAGATTCCATTATGGCCTGTCTTCCCACTCCCGTTAGAGCTGTCAAGAGGCTGTATATTTTCCGTCTGTGCATGTGTGACTTTTGTCTCTGGGATGTATACGCTTCCATGCTGTTATGTATGTTCATGGGGGAGGGGAGGACATGCTCCATGTGACAATTTACACAAAGAAAAAAATATCTAGACCACAATTCTGATGTTTAATATCTCATTACATTACAATAGAGCTCTAGTGTGAACTGTAAAAGTGCCCATTGTGTCCGCTGAGTTGGGAACTGCCCATTGGTCCGACAGCCCATTGGTTCGACATCCCATTGTTCCGACCATATTAAACCCATTGTTCCGAAGTCCATTCCGAAATCATCATGATGTCCTGTGGTTAAGGTCTGGTTAGGTTTAGGCACAAAAACCACTTGGTTAGGGTTAGAAAAGATCATGGTGTGGGTTAAAATGAAAAAGAAAGCGGCAAACACATAAGCTGTGAGCCTGCTCCACCTCAAGCCTTTCCCAGCTGACCCAGAGCCAGTCGCGGCGCACCATCAAGGTAGAAATACGCCCGCCGGGAACCATTCAGCACCTCGGACCGTCGGACTAATGGGATGTCGAACCAATGGGCTGTCGGACCAATGACATGGACCCAGCTGAGTTACCCAGTGATCTTTAAAGGTGTATATATTGAGAGTCCAAAGCTATCACAGCCTATTAGCTGTGTTGCACCATCCACCATTATTTAACCCTGCTCGGCTGGAGTATAAACTATTCTATAAAGGAGACATGGTTTGCAGACAGCCAGGGAACAGGGGTCAAGCTAACTAGTTTACCAACTGTCAATTAGCAACACATTGTTACAGCTTCATGAGAGGCAAGAGCATGGGTCCACTAGAGAACTGGATACGTAGCTCAGCTTTGCTTCCAATTTTTTCCCATTTTTATATCCTCTGGCCCATAAAGCATTTTTTTCCCATTATAAAAGAGACTTCTGTAAAATTGTTGGTTGGATACCTAGAACTGCAAACAAGGTCAATTGTGGACCTATCTGTTATGAAGTTTTTATCGATGGAGGTTTTATATATGTAAAACTTTTTTTAAACCAAGAAAAGTGATTTAAAATCCATGACGTTATCATAGTGTAAAGTCTATGTTGTGGGCGGGGACTCCTGGGCAGGGCCAGGGGGAGAAATAACTACTTCACATATTCAGTAGGCCACATACCCCAAGAACATAAACCCAGAACCTAGAACTTTTTAAGCGTATGCCCAGGCGAGCAATTCTCATTGGACTGAATAGGCTGCTACTACCACTAATTTGTATGTGTGGTTAGCTCTCCAGCTACAGTTGTCTCCCAAATAGTTTTGAAAGTAGTCAATACTGCACCTTGCTCCTAGCCTCACGCATACAACCTTGTTACTTATTGGTGCAGTCCTTAGAACCCCCGTCACCCCCCCACCCGCCTGGTAAAGGTCCACCTCATTTGAACTCTGACCGCAGTTTGTAACGCAGACATTCTGCTATAAATCTGAAGTCTTGAGCCAAGCTCAGATAACCCTGATGACATTGCTATTACATCATCAGGGGTCAGACTTGACAAAGCTCCTCCAGAGCCAAGGAAGTCATTACACAATTGTTTTCGCAAGCTTGATGAATAAACCTGATGTCTAAAATCAGTGGCCTCCATGAACTTGCTCCAACAGAGGCTTGTCCACCTTAGGGCAAAGACTGCATCTTTATGGCTGTGTATCAACATTAAAAATTGGTCTAACTCAAGTGGTTGGATAAGTCCACATCACAACTAACAACAGTGACAGTGGCAAATAATATCATTAGGATCACTTTCAGAGTGATTTGATGAACGATAGTAACACTGACAGCCAATCAAAATCCATTCAAATATACGGGTGATGTCTTGTAAAACACATATGTTACATAATATTAGGCTGTTAATTACACATAAAAAAACATCATTTTACCTGAGACATACTGACAAATGGTCTTTGGCGCTTATGCAATATTTGAAATTCATTTTATCCCTGTCATGTCCTCTTTGAGGACCAGGATGCCACCAAATTGATGCTGACTCAAAAGGTATGACTAAAATTTGTCTTCATAGACAAAAACTCTCATTACAGTGTTGGATTCTCCTAACTCGTCTCGTCTTTGAAGAATCTTGCAAACCCATATTATCCTAGATTTCTTTTTGTTCCTCTGCACAATGCACAGCAGTATCACGTCATCAATATCATACTTCGTGATTGGCATCATTTTTTACAGAACATCATCGTTCATCAGTGTGGATGCTCCAACGAACCCTCATATAACCATTTGTATGATATCCAACAAATTAGTGCCCAATGAATGACATGTATTCAACGTAACGTTATGTAGTTGAGGGTTAGGCAAGTAAAGTTACGTAGGTTAGGGTTAGGATTAAAATTACTTTAGTTAGGTCTAGGAAAAGAAACATGGTTGGGCATCTTTAGGCTGACGTAAGTTAGATTTAGGAAAAGAAACAGTGGTGACAAACCTTAAAATAACTCTAGGTTCAGTTGGTTTCACGCGGTTCTGAATATTGGGGGAAAGTCCTGTATTGGAATGTTCTGTGTTTTGTGACCCATTCACCACCCCAAGGGTTAGGGTTAGGGTTGCCTCTCTACGCATTAACATGGATTATACATACAGTAGATGACTGGCTCATGAGTAGGTGGTATAGATGCAAATTGTGGTGCATTATTTTTTATTGGTAGCAGTGCGTGAGAACACCCTGGTATGTACACACATCATTATAGTTATCGTTCTTGGTGTGGATGGCCCTCAAGAGTAGGGGAACCTTTTCCTAATGATTGATGTCTCATTTTAGAGCAACTCTTGAGCCTTGACTAGATTTATTGTAGTCCCAGTGTTTGACGTGTTGCATCTCGCCTTTGTTGCCTGTGACCAGCACTCTTTAAGTGGGATGTCACCCCCAGCTGTCAGCACTGCTCAAAGAGCCTTCAACCAAGGAAGTCATAACGGGTGGCATGGGGGCCAAAGCTATGCCTGTGGTCAGTATGGTGCTCAGAGCTTACCCATGGTTCTCTCTTTCAGCTTGACATTACACACTCGCCCTGCAGCCACCAGCCTTAAGCTATTTTCTCTAAAGAGTGCGATTCTTTCCATCCCTTTGTTCTCTTTCTGTTGAACTACATTGTGGATTGTCTGGTTTAATGTTAATTAACTGTGAAAAATGTAAAATTGCAAAAAGATGAAAAAAGGCTTCATAAGTAGCTCATAAGAGACTAGAGTAGGTACTAGAGTGCTGCTTCAAATCAATAATGCAAATTTTCCAATTATTTTACTCTGGCCAAAATTGAAATGACCCCTTCAAAGGGATGTGGGTCCCCAGACTTGTGGATTCTGTTAAGGATGTTGTTTTCTTCCAAACTATTGATGCATGCAAATTCCTACTGTGTTCTCAAGACCGAAGGCTGAAAAGATGCCTCTGGCGGAAAAAAAAAAAAAAGCTTTAGGAAGTTTGAGGCTGTATCCATGGACCATGGGAACAGCAGAGATGGAAACGGAACAACGGACAAAAGCGGATTCTCTTTTCTGTAAATCAGAGTTTACTTACCTTCTGACATAGAACGGAAAAAAGGAGGCGGCTGAAAAATGTTCTGTAACGTGGTGGAAGTTGGGGTCATTGTTCTGCTGGTTCATTTCTGTACGGCAGCCCTGGATCCGAGGACCCATCTCCATGGAAACCATTATGTGGGGCAATTGGCGGCAGAGCACTTTAGAAATCTCCTTGGAATATATTAGTAGCTGCAAAGGCCCCACTCTCCTCACCTTCAACCTCTCGCCATTGTCTCGGAGCTAGTTTACTTCAGGCGCTGTTCTCAGGATTTCAGGCCTCAGCTCAGGAATGTCCGACCTATAGCCTGTCTTCCACGCAGGGATGTAAAAACAACCCAGCTGCTGTCGGCTGAGGTTTGAAATCTTCAATAAAGAGGCTGAAACCTGCAAACCTACCACCAGCAAAGCTCCAGTGCCTCCGAATTCTCACCTTGTCTATTATTATACAGGAGAAATCAAATTAAAAAGCTTCATTTCATTGACTCAGGCGGACCGCGCCAGCGCAGAGAGTCAATTTGATTGGAAAAATGAAATGATTTGCACTACAGAGCTAAAGAACCACACGTTGTTTTTTTCCTGATGTGGCAAAAAATCCAAATAAGATGAAGACTCCATAAAGAGCAGATGTGCTGAGACTCAAATTTCAGTGAGAAAGTGCTGCTGATTCAGAACGCTCATTGAATTGTCAAGCTGTGTATATGTGTATGTCATTAACTCAGCCCTACCTTCCAAACAGGCCGCTCTGAATATGATTTTTTTTTTCCTCGTTAACCGTCATATTACCTT
Source organism: Epinephelus fuscoguttatus (assembly GCF_011397635.1). Lineage (NCBI taxonomy): Eukaryota > Metazoa > Chordata > Actinopteri > Perciformes > Serranidae > Epinephelus > Epinephelus fuscoguttatus. Next base: position 36,956,043 of record NC_064762.1, read on the forward strand.
TTTGCCCTTCACAGACATTTCCCTCTGGTATTTTGTCGGCTCTCAAACCTGAAACGCTCAGCAATCTTGTAGCCTGTCACCTGGGATCGCTCAAAGGCATTGGGTGTAATATTCCTTTTTAGATTTGAAAGAAAAAGCAGTGTTGATTTCTGTGCTATGGCCTGATATGGCACATTTTTTATTGAGCAGGAAAACAAGCTTCCTAAAGATCTGCTAACCCATCTGGCTGAGGTGATTAGCAAAAGCCGAGGCAGATGGTGCCGCGGCCAGATTCTGCATTGCTTCAGGGGTGTATTAATCTGCATATACGACTGACAGCCATGTTTGGCTGGGAGAAATATTTTTGTGTGTTGCATGAATGGGAGTGAGAAAGTCAGTGTTTTTTCCAGCCGTGTGTGAGGTTTCTGGTGGAGCTGGATCATTTACCGCGGCAAGCCGATTGACTGGGACCCTCAGGATGTTTTTGTTAGGGGATGAAGGGGGCGGAGGGCAGGCGGTATGTGGACCTTCCCCTCTTCATGTGCAGCAAACCAGCTAAAAGTGAATGAGCCACGCAGCAGCCCCTCACTGCTGGCAGCGCGGTCTGGAAATGTTGACACACGGAGCGGAGAGCAGCCCCAGAAACCCCAGGAATCCCCCCGAGAAGACGCTGGGCGGGAGGGTGAGGTGGAGCCTTGGAATGTGCTCGGAGGAGTCAGTCACTTATTTACTAGCTGAACTCGGTGAACCCTGCCTTAGTCAGCCACTTCCACCATGGCCCGTCTGTCCCACCTCTCACTCCCACTTTCCTCTCCGTTTTGTTCTTTAACCTAATGCTCCTCATTTGCTCGCTCCTCCCCTTCCATCCCCTTATTGACAGGCAGTCCTCGTCTCAGCTTCTCATACGCCACCGTCTTCGACCGTGCACCGAGCGACCCAATCCAACCCCCACCTGACCCCCGCCACCCTGTTGCTCACCCTCCGGCCGCAAACGTTGAGATCATAAGCTCATGATGAGTAATAAAACAAATGTCAGTGGGAATGTGAGTCAAGCTGGGCAGTGTGTGGAGTACAGAGGGCCAGCAGTATCATTCCCTGCATTCTCAGAAATTCAGAAATGAAATGGAACCTAATGCCTTGTTATTTTTAAACTATGCTTGGATGCTATCAGACTTCATGAAATAGGAAAAAAGAAGTCTTTGGAACTCCACTAGTCATAAGCAGGGGACAGACTTGACCTAGGGCATAGGTTTTGTTTCAACATACGGGATTCCTCTGTAAGAACATTTTGAACACTTCCTGCAATTTTAGTTACATTTCTGCACCAAACTGTTCCTTTTCTGCATCAGTTAATTTGATCAAAATAAAAGTCCTTTGTACTTTTATGTTTTTATTGGAGGGGGACAAATGCACATGTTCAAAATATTGAGAGGGGCATGACCCCTGCATCCTCCCTGTAATCTACTCCTTTGGATTTGACTAGTAAAATTGGAGACACTAATAAATGTTGGCCTTTTTTGCTTGTGTGAAGGCAAATATCCAAAATGCACATTAAGTGTTTATTATAGTTTTGATTTCCATTCTGGAAATGTATCCAAAAAGTGCATTTTTAATTGGATAATGTCTCATTTGCATATTTCAACATACAAGTTCAGAAAACTTGTAATACAAAGAATAATTGTCTTTATGTAAGTATTAAAGGGGGAAGTTTCAGTTAAACTTTTTACCCTGTTCATCTGTGTGTCTTATTTTTTTTTTATCTAAAAATATATGGCATTTCACACTACATATCTTTTTCTCAAAATGTATTTTTTTCTCAGACTGTGAGCCAAAAAATTCCACTTCAGAGCACTTACAGCACCAAACTTTCCTGTTTTATTCCTGTCTATAATTTGAAGTTTTTCACAAAGGGATATATTTATATATTATTCATAGCCTGATTATGTTACATCTTATTCCTTAAAACATGGTGAAAATTGATTTTTCACTGGCTGTTGACAGTCTTTTTTGATTTATGGAGTGATAAAAAGAAATCTCCAAAAGTCTCTCTGTAAAACATTTGACTTTATTGAGTCAGCAGCATGAAACAAAAATGTTGAATCTGGCTTTATTCACTGCCCAGGCTTCTGTTCTGGAAATGTATGCAAACCAGTGCATATTTAATTAGATAATGCATCATCTGCATATTTGAACAGAAAACTTGTAATACAAAAAATGATTGTCTTAATGTAAGTAATCGACTAGAGAAGTTTCATGGTGATATCTATAGGCTATAAGTTTTACCTTATTCACCTGTTGTGTCTCGCCTTTATTTATTCACACTGATAGTCCATCCTCTCACCGCTGTTCTCCAAGCACTTCCACCACTGCCTCTAAACTATCAGATGCCAAGGCTAAGTCCCAGATGTCCTCAAATTCTACATACGCCCCAGTGAGGCCATTGCAATGTTTAAAGGTTGAAAATCTTTCTATTTAATATCATTAATATTTGTTTATTAAGTGGCCCCTGGCCTCCTGTCATTTTGCAAAAATGGCCCCTGGGCAAAGCAAGTTGAGTATCCCTAATTTATAGCAATATACAGACTCATATCTGCTGACGGAGGCAGGATCTCAGTCCTCAGCCTGAGAGACGCATCATGAGAGGAGGTGTAATGATTAATAGCCGTCTGAGTCTTCCTCTCTGACCACTGATCTGATGAGAGAACAATAATCCATGACTCTGTGGGAATCTGCCGCTGTCCTGTCAGTGATATTCTCCGCATGTCAATTACCATCGCTGGGAAATGTCAATGCGCTTATTCTGAATTCAGCATGGCAGACGCTGGAGCTTTGCACAAAAATGACAGCTAGACACGTCATTTATTCTAGTACTGGAAGATAGAATGGATTTTTGAACGAAAGTGCAAACAGACAATATTTCATGAAGACAGAAAAGTTAATAGCATAGATTTTTTTAGATGGGTGTTGTGATTGTCTGATGTTGTGTGTGTGTGTGTGTGTGTGTGTGTGTGTGTGTGTGTGTGTGTGTGTGTGTGTGTGTGTGGTCTATGGGAGGATCACTTGACTGTGGCTATTGAATGAACAGTCAGAAGACAGCAAAGAACATGCTGTTCTCACGTCAGCAGTAGCCAGCGTGGATGTGTTCAGCAGGGTGCCGTTCCTGCTCACTTTATCACCTTCATCCGGCTGCTGGACTGATCCATGTCACCTGCTGACACATTAGAGCAGCAGCCTCTGTACCCTAACATGTGCGCTGTCCGTGTTTCCCTACTACCAGGAAATGATCTTAATCTTTGTCCCTTAGTTGGTCCGTCAGCAGGATATCTCAAAGAACAGAAAAGTTAACAGATTTAAGTGAAATTCAGTTAAAAACAAGGAGCAAGAAATAAGTGGATCCAAATGCATTTTTGCAAATTAGTCATTATGTACTTACTCAGACAAATCCATTTTATGTATTCCATAATTGCCTGTCACTATGTGTTTTTGTTTCTAATCCAGAAACATTTTCATTTATTAAAGAGCACTTTGAGATTATTGTACAACCTTGGTAGAGGTGCAAACTCCGAGCTATTTCCAGCTTGTGTAATGCACATTTTTACCCTGTTGAGATAGAGTTAAATATGATGGAGTTGGTTTGCTGCACTTTGGTGAGGTTTATCTCTTCATATTTTTGTAGATGGTGCAGGGGATAACTAAAAAACAGCAGTTTTTTTGTTGTTCTTCACTTATCAGTTGTCATGTTTAGGGGATTTCCAAGAGACAGAGAAAAGGAGGAAAATATTTGTAAAAATATAATTCGTGGCCGTAAGTACACTGCCACATGTAGCTACATACTAACATCAGGGATCCTGTAATCTTGGTTGCTAATGTTGTTAATTTCTCACAAGTTTCATATCATATTCCTGCTGGAACATGTCTGGCTGTGAAGATTTTGGTTTAGAAGCTTTTATATGTGATTTTTCACAGTAGAAGGTGCCGCTATTCTCTGTTACAGTCATTCACCACTGCAAGTAAACTGCTACATGCAGCGACATGCTAACATCAGAGAAGCCTGTAGTCTTAGTTTCTGATGCTGATAATTTGTCTTCCATTTTGGATCATGTTTCTGCCAGTTATGTCTCATGTTTTGGTTTTAATGGTTTTACTGGTGGTTTTTAAAGGTAGAGAGTGCAGCTACACTCTGTTACGGTTATTCCCCAGGTGCAGTGACAGTGCAAAGATGCAGAGATACGGACTACCTGGAAACACTGACCACTCTCAGAACACCTCAGCTAGAGGGGTGAATACAGGTGTATCAGCACAGAAAGTATGAGGAAAATAAGGTTGTTGTTTTTTTTTTTCATTGAACCATGTAAACATGGTGTAGGAGTATGAATCTGAAAATGAAAAAACAAGTTGGTGAGTAGTCAAGAAATTCACTTAGTATTTCAGCCCAAACTACTGTTTGGGAGATTGAGTCTGAGCCTTTAGTGTTGTCAAGGAAATGAACATCTCTCACATGACTGTGCTTTGGTCTTGAATATGCAGCAGATTTTTCTGCATCTCCAGTGAAACCAATACTGAAACAATTGAACAGATTTTTAATCAACCCTGCAGTACTATTTCTCTGTATAACCTAATATACAAGTATGGTTTTGGTTTGTTGCTGTGGTGTTTTCGCATCTCAGAGATCAGCTGTCAGTCAAACAGTGTGATCTGTATTGTCACGCAGTTTCTGTTTGTGCAGGTGCACCATTTTCCTCTCTGCTCATTCATGGTGGCTTGGCCTGTTCTTTTTCTATAATGAAAATTTACTACTGTTGCCTGTGGTCATGTTAAAAATGCGTCTTTTTGTGGCTGCTGAAGATCTTTCCACACATTTTCCTTAATTGACATTTGAGCTGGGTCTATGTTTTTGCCCATGTGTAGGAAGCAGCTAGAGAAGACAGACGCTGTCCCAACACTCCCTCAAGACACTCCACAAAGCCTTCTTTCCAAATCAACCAGCGAGCGGGTGCGCCTTTTGTTTTTTGTACGTTTTGTTTTGACTCTCCACATCCCAGCAAAAAGTAGGTCATAGGCTGACCGAGGTAAAGTATGAGGCAGCAGTTTACCGGCCCCAGCCGAGGCAGATTGTGTCTCCAGGAAGCTTGTTGCAGAGGAGACGTTAAACACACAAGTTCCTGTTTGACATCTGTTTCCAGCAAGCCTCACAGGCCGGCCTTTACCCTGCCGCTCACACTCAGAGGCCTCGTTCACCTAGCTGCTCTCTCAGCCAGGTTTGTCAGTTTAACTGCTGTGTGACCCCTTCCTCCCCTCCCTTTCCTAGAAACCAAAAAAATTCTGATGACGCGCCTATCGTTGACTCTGTGCCCAGAATAACGAAATCTTGAGAGATACAATCAGGAAAGACAGGTCCTTACGCAGGCAGCTACTCTGCTAGACTGCAGCCCCTCAGGGCTGTGAATAATTAACCAGGTGTATATTTAAGGCGACAAGGCAACACTGTGTGTGCGTGGAGTACATCTGCTTGATATGAGTGATCACAGCCTGCCATTTTACACTTAAAAATCTTCAAATATCAACCCAGATGAAGGCGTGATCTGAAAGAGAAAACCGCTTAAGGAACTCTCCAAGTGAGCCATCAACATGACAGCTACACTGGCACACTGTGGGGTATGTTGTTTCCCCAGGCTGCTCAGAGATGGCTCTAATTTGTTTTTCCGTCATCAATAATCTGGTTGTAAACTTCCGCCGGCCCTCCACGGGCTTCCCTCTGCACACGTATGAAGGCGGACACACGAGGGGTGTATTTTTAGCTCTGGGAGATACTGTGACCCGCCAGACATCAGAGGACAAATTATCCTCCTACTACACCTTGCTTCACGTGAAACCTTAGATAGGCTGAGCCGGAGTGAGACAGCGGGCCGAGGCCCCGCGGGCAGCGCTGATGTCAGAGGCAAGGATGAAAGGAAACACGAATGAGTGGCAGAGTCCAGGCAGAGGGCCAGTAGAGCAAAGGAAGAGCCAGGGTTGTGTTCCTGTGTCACACAGTGAAAGGTGCCACTGCTGCTCCCACCTGGAGTCCACGGTCATGTAGAGGTACAGCTCAGTGATGTCATTTGTTTTGCACAGTCACACTTGACAAGAGCGAGCTCAAAGTTCACTTCACACTGATTAAAATAAACTACCTCATGTTCATAGTTCCCAATTTTTTTTATTTCAGAACTCACAGATTACATCCATTTCTTCCCCTTTTTTTTTTTTGGTGGTCATTATTCACTCTGAGATATTTCTTAAGACTGGTCGAATGCTACAACTTGTTGTGCTGTGTGTTGCCACTGTAGCTGATGCTCTGACTTGTCTTTTCAGACCTGGCGGGCACAATTTGCATAAAAATATGAGATTTTTCTGTTGGAATCTGAACTGATTTGTTCATGAAACTCCTTCAGATGTTCATATGAAGTGGCTGCAATAGCACCAGTGGTTGGGTTATCTGAATTACCAGTTGCACTCGCCATGCTGGTGTTGTGTAAAAGTCTGTTGTTGTATTTTCACAGTGTGCTAATGGGTGGTATGACACGGGCCTCTTCTACAGTATATGTAATTTTATACTGCAATATCCATTTATATGTCATGATACAGTATATTTTTGGACACTCAACTGAGAAGCAGTTATAGATGTATTTAGATTGGACTGTCTAATCCAATACACTAATTACCTGACAAATTAGGATACTTTATCACATTGGTGCTACACTTCTGTAAATCTTATTCAGCCATAAAGAAGTCCTGCATATTAAAATGCCCTCAGTGGCAGCATACAGAGCCATGACGATGTAGTTTAAATAATTTGGATACACGGCTCAGATCATTAGACCCCTTCTGATTCTTAACCCTGTCAGACTTGGCAGTAGATCTTAGCAGCTACTTTGGTGATTTCAGTGTTCTGCAGTGTGGAGCATTAACCTTAATGTGTGTTGTTTTGTATGCTTTGACTAAATGCCATACAGTTACTCATCATACATTAGATCAAAATAGTGTTCTGCCCACTTCCCTGCTCAGCAGAGGCAGATATTCTGCAGTCAGGGATGTGATACAGTCTGATTTTATGTATGTTAAACCCCTGTACATTTCCCTGTGTGGAAACAATGAGGGGTAGTGGGCCCAGCCTACATTTCCACTCATTTTTTTTTTTCTGGGTTGAAGCGTTACAGTGGATGATTCACATTTTCCACTTACTGTAAAGCTCCTGGCAGGCGAGGGTTCTCTGTGAGTAATTATAAGCTGCTAGCACGATGAGACAGCAAAGTTTCTCTGCACAAAGTTACACGTCTGTAACAAATCATCAGATCTGACACAAGTTGAGTCAATGCAGATGCAGTTAACATTTACAATGTTGAGTGGTCTACTCTGTTTTCAGTAAATGAATGGCAATGCTGAGTGAAAGCAGTTGCTTTGTGAACACCAAGCCGTGTCTTCTTAATGATCGTTTTGCTGCGAAACCAATTTAGCCACGAGGGATGAAAAGCTGCTACTCATTCTGTGTGATTGTGCACTTCAGGACTTTACAATCCTAGCTGTATTGATGCGGCTCTGATCGATAAACCATGAACGGAGGGTGTAGGGGATTCAGGGAGAAGGCTGGGAAAAAGAATCGGTTTCTCTCGGAGTGTGTGGGAGTCAGTGGGATGAGACTGGGAAAAGAGAAGAGAGAAAAAAGAGCTCTGTTTGTTGTTGCTCCCCAGCGCTCCGGGCTGAGATCAGACTAATCAATAGCAGGGATAATGTGGAGATGAGTAGTATGACATCAATATTAGGCGCAGAGGCCCAGCAACACCATTGTGCTGCTCTCCAGCTCGCCCTGTGCTGAGTAAACAGTGGCTCCCCAGGGAGAAAGGAACTCATTGATGGGTTCCTTCAGCCTACCGCCTCTGTGCATTGTTGGGCCTCCCATACACAGCCACCTCATCAACAGCGGGGACTCTACCTGCTGGCCAACAGAGTATGAGGAGTCCTGGTCGATCGGCGGTTAAATACGGCGCTTCTTGGTGGTTTGCGACATTGACAGACATCCCCCACCTCCACCCTCCATTCCACCACTCTCACACCCAGCGTTTTTATTGGATTGTGAAATAAATCACTGAGGTTCCGCTGAGACGATTCATGTGGGTGATTGAGTGGTCTTCCTCATGGAAGGTTAGGGTTTCACTTATGCCTGATGATTTTACAACGGCTTTCATTTTCCCACTGGGGAAGTGTGCAAGTGTTAGGTTACAAAATGAAACAAGCACAATTTGATGAAAGAAAAAAATTACACCTGTAGTTGTAAATCAAATCAACTCATTAACAGAGGGATGGAGATATTCTGTTCTATTTCCACAATTCATGAGGGATACCATAAATTGTGTGATCATCTTCAAAAATAGATTTTGCTCTTAAATGAATTTATACTTTTCAGCCATGCTTGCAGCTGGGCTCTATGAATTGAAAGACAGCGGGCCAGTCAGTGTAGTGCTCTGTTTAGTGCTCGCTCTACCACTTTGATCTTTACAAATACTGGATGGTTTCAGAAGAAATCTTTTAGAGACATGCATGGTCCCCAGAGGAAGAATCCTACCAGCTTTGGCAACACATTCTCACTCCTGACATGATATACCGATGTTTGCTCAGTGGCCCCACGTGTCAAACTATGATGCCTCTAGGTACCCCTACAGCGTCATTTTTAGATGCTTAGGGACAGCGTTTCCACTCATAACATGCATACAGTCTCTTTTTAAAACAAACTTTTAACGTACGTTTACTTAGTTTTCAGTTTTTTGTGTTAGGTTTACTCAACATAAGCACTTGGTTAGGTTCAGAAAAAAAAGATCCTGGTTTGGGTTAAAGTAGTATGTTTGTTACTAGGTCAATGTCACACATTTCACATGACATATCTCATGTTACGTATGTTACGCAAAATATGTGCCTATACTACACTATGTATGTAAAATACAGTTTGTATGATATCTAATGAATTAGCACCCCACACATCCTTAACGTAAAGTTACATAATTAACATACAGTAAAGTTTCAGAGGTTAGGTTTAGGTAAGTACAGTTACTGTGGTTAGATTTAGGAAAAGAACTGTGGTGAGAACAAACCTTAAAGTGACTCAAAGACTACATGGTTTCAAACACCGGTCCCCTGGGTTAAAGTCCTATGTCTGACTTTTCCATTAGCACCACCATTAGGTTACCACTTTTTATTTTAAGTGATGTGTCTTGTCAAATACATGACGGTGTAGCGTAGGTTTATCCCAGTTGATCAAAGTTCCCCTTTCTGCTACAATGGACTGCCATGAAATTTGATTTACATATTTGGAATCCCCAGAGCAAATCTTAATAACATGAGTGATCACCTGAAGGTCAAGGTTTTCTCTGTTATTTAGTGAGATATGTCAACTTCTACATAATGGATTGGCACAGAATTTGTATTCCAATGTGTCTAGTGCCACCATGAGGTTGACATATTTTGTTTTGAGTGAAATATAAACTCTTGTTATAAACATGAACTCTTGTACAGACATGCACATACCCTTCAAGACAAATTGTAATGACTTAGGTGATCATCTAACCTTTCCTACCACCATGAGGTCAACATTTCAGTTCACCAAATACTTTGGTTCATTACTTAATACCTGCAAAACTAATGCCATGTTTGGTGCTAATTAGCAAATATTAGCATACTAATATGCTAAACTAAGATGGTGAACATGGTGAACATTACTAGCATGTTAATATGTTGTGTTGATGTTACCATTCAGCTCAAAGCACCCATGTGCCTCAGTATAGCCTCACAGAACAGCTAGCATGACTGTTAGTCTTGTTGAAAATACTGGTTTTCACTATTTTTTGAAAAGTAGCATGTCAGAGTAAAAATTCAAAGAAACAAATGCTCTTTAATGGCAATATTTTTTATGTTTCAGTGATCTGTCTGGAAACATTTGTGCAGCAGACCTCAAAAGCAAAATTCAAGCCATGCATTTGTTGTTTAGTTTGGATTCCTTAAACAATATATGCAGCACAGAGATCTGTCTTTTCAAATAGCTGCAATAGAATTCCTGATTCTGTGCAATTCCATGTTACTATTTTTCCCTGCACCCACTGCGCACTAAATAGCCCAACCAACTTGGCTCTGCTTCAAACAGTGGGGCTCTTCCAGGAGCTGCCCAGCAGCTTGATGAATGGCTGCAGTTCCCCTGTGGTTCATTCAGCAGCAGAATAGGTAGAAATGATAGGAGTCCTCATTTGTCTCTCTGCAAGGAATGAGACAGTAGGCATGAGCGAGCGAAGCCGCTGCCAGTCTACTGCTGGTCATCTCTTTAGATGAATGCTTGAGCTGGTGCCGTCTTGATGCTGCTTCAAACAGCTTAAACTCAGGAGAAAGAGAAGCAGCAGTATAAGTATCCCCACTGCAATTAAAGCACTTAATTTGCTGATCTGCTGATGAAGCCTCTTGTGTCTCTGTAAGAACTTCAGTTTTGCACTGATGTGCACATTTTCTGCAGTATATTGAGTTAGAGGGACGTTCTCCTGAGTGCTGTCATCACACTCTCTCTTTGTTTGTTTGGATAGCTGTGATGTGGTGATTCATTATGTGTCACCTGCTGGTGGGCCAGTGTTTTGACGGGAAACAGAATACCTGTCACACTGAATTAGGGATTCAGGATTATGAGTAAAATCATAAGCGTGGTAATTTTGTTCATTTTTGACATCATGATTTGCATCAAAATGATTCTGTCTTTGGGAACAAAACAGGTTTATTTTGTTCAGAAACACCGAATTGATCCCTCGATCAAACAGCGATTTGATTTGATTGATAATCAGCTGAGCATTTGAATCATTTATGAGACAAAATCTCAAACATCCTCTGATTGCAGCTTTTACATGTGAGGATTTAAGGCATTGTAAACAAAATATCAAGCCTCTAAGAGAGTCTGAGAGATGCATTAAAAGTTGTGGAAAAAGAAAGTAAGTGGACCGCAGGTTAAAACTATTTTGTACACATTTATTAATATAATTCCATAAAGGACAATGTGGAATGTGGAATACAGTAGTAATAATGATAATAAGAAAATTAATAATGTGTTGCTTTTATATTAATCACCTCTGTAATAAAACTGCTCTTGCCTGCAGCCACTCTTATGATTATTAGGCAGCAGTGAGGACGTCATAGCGTGCTCCAAACAAACACCTTTGATTGGTTACTGAGTTTACCTGTGTGTAGAGAGTGTTTGATTTGGTGCTCCAGAACAGGTACAGTCACAGGAGCTTTGACATTACTTTGGGCCCTTGGCCATGGCAACATGAATTCAGACCCTCCATCAGCCAACACCAGCAAAGAGTAAATGGAGTGCCTATCTATCAGTAAGCAGAATATGAGCGTCATCAATAGAAGACAGTATGTCAACAATAAGCAAAGACATGGCAAGGTTATCAGCCAAAAAGGCCTGTGTGCACAGCAGCAACATGGGAAGATCAGTCTATTCAATTAAAAACCTGCAAAAATCCCATCCACTATAGGTGCTTCCCCTGCAGTTGTCCTCAGCACACAGCGTGCTCACAGTGCTATGGCTACCTGATTTGTGATATGAGGAATTACAATACAGATTCACAGACTACAATGCATGGACCGTCAAAGCTATGTATGGGAAGCCTCTGTGACTTCCCTGGCCCAATACTGTTCATGGCTGTGTGCAAATATACAACATTATCATTTATAACATACATATTTAAACATTTTTTTAATAAGCCCATGTCTCGTGAGGCCCCTAGAGGTCCGGGCCCCGGGACTTAAGTCCCAGTAAGCCCTTGTATTAAGGCACCGTTGGCTGCAGTGCACAATTTACATCCAGCTCTGATGTTGGTTGCCTGTGCAGGAAGTCGTGTGCTGTATATGAAGTGTAGGGGAAAGTATTGTTCAGTTACAATCCAGCAGTTCATGTTTGCGTCTTGGAAACCGTGACCACAATCTTTCTCTAACTCTGAACAAGTGTTCTAGGTGCCTAGCCATAGTGTCTGTCAGTGCACTCATAGTGTATTTTTGAGCCGTTGTCCATGTATGTAGTGTGGGGTTTTGAAGACTAGTCTGATGGCTGATCCGGAGGCAGAAATAAACCTCGATATGTGAAGTCAAAGAGTAGCCTGTATAGTCTGAATATTACAGCTCAGTTGAAATTATTAGCGAGGGTGTAAATGACTCATAAATCCAGTTGGTGCTGAACAATAGGCTTCCTCATGTGTAAGGTGGAGTGTGAGCGGGACAGACACACGGTCTTCTGACAGACTTGAGTCAAAGCTTGAATTGATAACTACCCAGGATCCTCCGCCTCCCCCCAAGACGAGCCTCGCTCCTCTCAATGGTGCTGGGATACCCGATGTAATTGGCCTAGCTTTGATGTGACGCTGCTCCGCTAAGCCTCTCAATTCAGCACTTAACACTTAACAATGCACGTCTCTTTCATCTGCAAAGCCAATTAATTTGTGGTGTGGAGTGGAATTTCAAAGAGCAGCTGCAGAGCGGGCCGTATATATATTTTGCAGATTTTTTAGTGCAGAACGGTGTTGCGTTACCACACACAATGCATGTGCTTTGGATTTCAAGTTTTTGCACTTAATGGATGATGTTGTCACACAGACTGGAAAACCGGTTCACCTCAGGAAACCTCTTTTTCCTCACTACAGTATATAAACAAAAGATCAGTGTTTATCCCTAGTAGTTTTTATTGAGGAAAAACATGTCACCAGACACCAGACAGCAAGCTCAGTCTCATCACTACAGACTTCTTTATTGTGTCAAGAGACAAACAGTGCCTGAGAGTCATTCATGCAGCTCTGAGATGTACTATTAGGCTTGTGGAACATTCTCTGACTCATTCCTGGCTTCCTCCTTCATATTATGACTCAGAGGCACAGGGTGAAAAAAAGTTTCAGACTTCAGAGCATTCTTCTGTGTGTGTGTGTGTGTGTGTGTGTGTGTGTGTGCAGGAGTGAAAGACAGCGCCACTGCAAGCGTCTTGTACTGTATTCATAAAATTATGTAATCAGATTACACAAATGTGAAAAGAGCTGGAGTCGCCCTGGAGATACGTCTCTGAAAGTAGGTGATCCCATTACCGTGGCTGTTCCAAGAAATGGCTGTACATCTGGTTTACTTTGTAAATTATTCATTTGAACATTTGGAAGTTAAATTCATGAAATATAGATTTGTTTATTGATTCATGACAAGTCATGCATTTATGAAAGTGTTAATCCTGTCACCAGTCAGCACTCATAGAAGGCAAGAAGTCTTTTGAGGATTTTACTGGAAGCCTTTTAAGGAAACTGAGAATGATTTAAATTCATACCAGCGTAAAGAAATACTCATTGATTGTACTTTATATCTTTCAGCCTCACTGATCTTGTTGCAGCCTTTTATTACTGCTACCTGCATTTAAAAAAACACAACATATTAACCAGTCATTTTTTATTTATTTATTCATTTGTTGGTATTTAATGAGTCCTGGAGCTCCCATTTTCTCTAAAAGGATGAAAGAATTTGCGAGGAAGGGTGAATGAATTTAACTTGTTTCCAATATAAAGAATGAAAGGCTCTGCTGTTCTTTAAAGGGTAACTTCAATATTTTTCAACCTGGACCCTATTTTCCCATGTATTTGTGTCTAAGTGACTTATGGGGACAACAATTTTCTAAATTGGTTCAGCACTGAGCAAGAGAGCAGCAGCCAGCATCTGTGAAACAGGCTGCAATGTAACCATCAGGGCATGTTTGCTCCGTTAATGTACATCCACTAAAAGTGTTTGTTTTTGTTTATATTTAGTGTCTGATACCATTATGGATAGACATTTTTTCAACCAGAAACAGCCCTGAAATCACTATCATCAAACCCACCAGACTCCATTTAAATAAACAGTAATTTTAGTGTGTATAGAGCCAGTGTATTTTCACATCTAACCGGGTGAATTAAGGTTTATTCTGAACAAACCAGAGCTGGTGAATGTTTGAAACTGTAGAAAAAGGAACTAAGACAGTTTTTGTGACTTTTATTTTGTTTCTGTTGACTTTCAATATAATGTGTTATATGATGACAAAATTACTGTTTATTTAAATGGAGTTTGGTGGGTTTGACGATAGCGATTTCAGAGCTGCTTCTGGTTAAACAAAAAACAATCTTACTCTTCACAAAAAGGTCTTTCTCTGTAAGGATCCTTTCCATAATGTTGTCAGACACTTAGAATAACAATCTGAGCCTGTTGGTGGCAAAAACAAGCACTTTTAGTGTTAAGTGGATGTAAATCAGCGGTGTACAATTGCCCATAAATGTTTCATTGCAGCCTGTAGCATGGCTGCTGGATGCAGCGATCTCACTCAATACCGGGCCAATTTCAGAAATTGTTGCCTCCATTAGTCACTTACTCACAAAAGAATTAGAAAATAGGGTCCAGGTTGAAAAAGACCACAGTCCCCCTTTAACAGACCTTTTTTTCACAGCGGGAATAGCACATGTGGAGCTACTGACATTAATGATAGATCCATTCCAGTAAGCCAAGCCATTAAGGAAACCTGCATGATGGAATGCAGCCATCGTTATGTTTCTAATGACACCTGTGCTTTTGCTGTTATGATTGGCCAAAATGAATCTCAGAGCTTATAATGGCATCAAATAGCCGCCATGTGTCCTGTAGAATGACATTTATATACGATTTATGTGAAACAGCAAGTTATCATTTGGGGGACATATAATGCCGTGTGGATTATTAACATAATGAGGAAATACTGATAATTAATGTACCACAAGTACTGAAAGTGAAAATGAAATCAGCAAGAGGAGAGCTGGTTATCATTACCTCTAAGCAGTCGTGGTCGCAACCAACAGCTCACAGAGGTTGCATTGATTTACATTGTGAAGCATTCAATCTCTATTCAGTAAAAATGAGTTTTGGGCAAAGATAAATTATAACATTCTCATGATGTGTTCATTGTTATCTTGTAAAATGTAGCTTTTGGTGAGAAACATGAATAAATCCAGATTGATACTTTCACAGCACCATAAAATAAATTTAAAAGAGTGAATTCTGATGTTTCATAAATGTGCATTACTGACTTTGTGCTCATGCAAGCGTAGTGTAATGAAGGAACCAAATGTGCATTGGCGGCCACTGTGGTTATGACACACAAACTTTGGTTTATGGTCAAGGTTAAGCAACTAAAACACTAGAGAAAGATTGTGCTTCCTGTTTATATGAAGGCAGATGTTATTTGTAGGTGTGTGACAGGACAAGAACTGCGTTCTCCTGCATGAAATTTAGATGTGTCACACCACCCTGACCTCCACACCCTTACTGTCTGCCCCTCCAGTATGGACATAACTAGGAAACTGCACAGGACATACAGTTTAGTGTTGTGCTTCCTCTGATAGAACATATAAGAAAAACTGAGAATGAATCAGGAAGTCCAAATATTGGAAATACATCACAGAAGTAATAAAAAGGGGAGGAAATATTGCACCCATGGGAAAAGGCACCATAAAGTCAGTACATCTCTACAACTCAAACATTTCCGTAAACACCATCTGTAGTACAGTATGATGCAAATGTTTGGGCTCAGTAAGACAACAATGACTTGATGAGATGTTTTTTGCAGTTATTGTTTTGACATGTAAAAAATCAAACAATGCAAACAGGTCTGACAGGTCTCTGTAACAGAGAACAGACCTGTTTACTCATACTGAGTAATCCTCCTGCACAGTATGGACATTTCACATGGGGTGCAATAATGTGTGTGGCCCTCTTTGTATCTGTGGGAATGGGGAAGTGAAATAGAGTCCAAACCGCCCCCACCGCCTCCACCTCCACTTTGTGCGTCTGTGTGTGAGTGTCTGTGGAAGAATGGGAGGGGATGCATGTCCTGCGGCAACCCCGGTGCTTTGTGAGCTGTTTACGAGTCTCCTCTGCTGCCCTTTCCACCCCGAGCCCCCACCCCTCCCACCCCTCCCACCCCCGTCACCTCGCCGATGAGAGTTTGTTGTGACGAGCCCGAGCAACTGTTAGAAACAAGATTACGACAGTCACACAGGATGTGAAAGAGTTCAGAATAAGTCAGCTTGTTGCATATGCCACCAAATGACATCGTGTCGGCAGTGTTTACGTTACCCAGTGTGAGCGTGGATTCCTAGATCACAAACAAAGGAGTGAAACGCTCACAATGTGTCTTTGGGAAAATACAAAGACGTCAGCTCTTCCCTCAAATAACCTTCAGTCAGTGGAGGGCTGATGAATGAACCATGACTCACTGGGAGCTGCTGCCCTGACAGGTGAAGTCTGGGGCTTTTATGAGTTCTACGAGCTGCAGAGGTGAGAGGAGATCACCAAATGAGGCGAGGGAGGACCAGCGGCACTGCTGAGCCACGCTAGTAAACTGTGCTCATGCTGAAGCTTGTGAGCAGGGACTGAAATACCTGAGACACTGCCCCAGAACGCTCTCAGGAATGTGGAGTTGTCACAGCTGCAGTATTTCAAATCAGTGCATAATAAATCAGGACTAATAAATCAGGACATGGACTACTAAAGCTCAGTCTTTTAGACATTTGCACGATGGTTTCAGTTCAACAGGACAAATCTGGAGCTTGTTGTGGTTGTACTACAATGGCGCAAAACTCCACACGTGTTTTTGATGTATGTTATCTGGTTATATTGCAAAACGTTTTTTTGTTTATGATAATAATAAGCTCGCGATTTTTGGAAAGTAATGTGGGCAAAAACTTTATTACTACAGAGCACTTTCACACTCATAGTGTGGAGGTCAGACAAGAGATTTACACTAATACAGAGCTGTCTACTGTCTCAGGATGAGTCCAAGTTAAGTTTCAAGTCCCTGAGGACAAGTTCAAGTCAGGTCTCTAGTCTCTGAGGGCAAGTCCAAGTCAAGTCCCTAGATTCTGAGGGCAAGTCTAAGTCAAGTCTCAAGTCCCTGAGTACAAGTCCCAAGTCAAGTCATGTCTTTAGTCTCTAAAGGCAAGTCCAAGTCAAGTCTCAAGTCCCTGAGGACAAGTCCAAGTCAAGTCTGTAGTCTCTGAGGACAAGTCCAAGTCAAGTCTCTAATTTCATGGGGCAAGTCCAAGTCAAGTCTCAAGTCTCTGGACAAGTTCAGGAAAGTTCAAGTAGAGGGAATCTCTTGCGCTTCAGCCCTTCCGCAATTGGAGGTCGGTGCTTCTCAGAACAGGACAATATAGATCAAAATAACCCTGTGGAGGAATCCACAAGAAAAGCACTGGAGCACTCAGATCACTTGTGATGAATTTATTAATGACTAACGTTTCGACTTTTGACGCTGATGAAGACGCAATTGGCGTCGAAACGTTAGTCATTAATAAATTCATCACAAGTGATCGTGCTCCAGTGCTTTTCTTGTGGATTCCTCCACGGGGTTATTTTGAAGTTCAGGAAAGTCTCAAGTCCCTGAGGACAAGTCCAAGTCAAGTCTGTAGTCTCTGAGGAAAGTGCAGGTCAAGTCTTTAGTCTCTAAAGGCAAGTCCAAGTCAAGTCTCTAGTCTCTGAGGGCAAGTCCAGTTTAAATCTAGAGTATCTGAGGACAAGTCCAAGTCAAGTCTTTAATCTCATTGGGAAAGTCCAAGTCAAGTCTCAAGTCTCTGGACAAGTTCAGGAAAGTCTCTAGACTCTGAGGACAAGTTTGGATGAAATTTCTAGTCTCTGAGGGCAAGTCCAAGTTAAGCCTATAGTTTCTGATGGCAAGTCCAGGTAAAATTTCAGGTCTCCGAGGGCAAGTCCAAGTTAGGTCTCCAGTCTTTGAGCATAAGTTCAGCTTAAGTCTCTGAGGTAAGTCCAAGTCAAGTCTCTAGTCTCTGAGGGCAAGTCCAAGTCAAGTCTCTAGTCTCAGAGGAGAAGTCCAAGTCAAGTCTCAATTCTGTAAGGGCTAGGCAACTCTCTACTCTCTGAGGGCAAGTCCAAGTTATGTCTCCAGCCTCTGGCAGCAAGTCCAAGTCAAGTCTCTAGTCAAGTCTCAAGTCTCTGAGCACAACTATAAGACAAGTCTCTAGGCTTCAGAGGCAAGTCCAAGTCAAGTCTCAAGTCTCAGAGCACAAGTACAAGTCAAGTCTCTAGTTTTGTTTTTTTACTTACAAGTTTAAAAAAAAGTATATGCAGTCAGTCTTGAGTCACAATTGTCTCACAGCAGATGAGTCTGAAGTAAGCTGAAGAAAAGCACTGGAGCAGGTCTTCAATTTCGCACCTCAAGTGCAAGTCTCACATTGCCTCTGCATCACTGTAATAATGTTATGTTTTATTACAAAGCCTGTGTCATAACCAGCTTCAGGCTAATGTTTTGAGACTGAATAACATATTCACATCATCATCCATCCCTCAGAGGGGTGTGACTGCTGTATGTGATTCGTCCAAACGTCCATGCTTTCATTCAGTCAACTGTGTTCAGTTTGACTAAGACACTCGACTTGATGCAATATTCAACAAAAAGCAGAGAATATGGTCACATCCAGTGTACAACAGTCCACCTTGCCCTGAAGTGACTTCAGTTCCACCCAAACCAGTTTGCCAACTAGCTGCCAAAAGCCAAATGTGGAAATGTTTTGCTTGCTACGCTGAGAAAAACAGAGTCACAACAGACAAACAAAACCCCCAAACAAATAAAAGACAGTCCAAGTAAGCTGTGGTCATACATGACTGATGAATTTTCCTGTTGGCTTTAGTAAGCAGCACTACTCAGATTTAGAAGATGTTTAAAAGTCAGAATTCTGGTATAGTGAATTCAACACTTACTGTACGTATACTTGGAGGCTGGTTCCTGATGGATCAGTGATCCTGACCAATGCCTCAGCCATAATGAGATGTAGAAAAATGACAGTGTCTACTCAGGGGTTAAAGCCGATAACGTTCACACACCCTACAGAGGCTGAGGCAGGCATGTGTGTCCACAGTGTTATTGAGCTCCTGTTGGCTGTGAGTCGATGACTGGCTTTACATTAGAACATATTGAGCAGCAAACTGGGCCACACACAGGGAAGTGGGACATGTGTAGGACTTCCACCATGGACGGAGGGCAGTGAGAGCAGCTGGTTAGGGTTGAATACCTATTTCTGACAAGTGGAACAGCACCCATTCATCAACTCCTGGAAAATAAATCACCTGCTATCAGATCATCCCTAAGTGTGTGCTCTTGTCTCACTGTAGTGTGGAGAGTTCAGAAAGATTCCACATCACTTCTTCTGCTGTATGTGTTCACAAGTCTGTTCATTCATCTGCTAAGACTTAGCCCTTATTGTCAGAGTTGTTGTACTTTCTGACTGTACTGGTCAATTTTGCACTAAAAGATCTTCACTGTTGCTAAAGGATGTTATTTATACCTTGCTTGCCTGCTTGGTGATGTTAGCAGCCAGAATTGGACCAGTTTAATAAGCTCAATATTGGGGCATCATTTATCCCAAGTTTCAGCCAAGGCAGGCAACTGGACACAGCCCGACTTATGTCTTCTGGGATTTAGGGTTTGGGCCAGGTAATGTTGGCAGCCAGAGAGGGGCCAGTTTACTTGCCCCGATTCTGGGGTGTCATTTCATCCCAAGTCTCAGCTAGGTTTCCTAATAGCTGCAACCCAACTTATTTCCTCTAGCGTCCTGAGTTTGGGCTGATGCTGGGTCAGGTCATTTTTGTTAACGGCCCAGTGATGGCAGCCAGTATCGGGCCAGTTTATTGGCCTGATTCTGTGAGTCATTCATCCCGAGTCTCAGCCTAGTCCAGCATCTGGATGCAGCCCAACTGATTTCTTCCGGCTTGCCGAGTTTGGGCTGATTCTGGGCGTGGCTATTTTTGATAATGGCCCAGCAATGGTAGTTTGGCTAAGATTTGAGCCAGCTTATTTGGCCTGATTCTGAACCGTCATTCATCCCGAGTCTCAGCTGAGTCAGGCATCTGGACATAGCCTGTCTTATTTCTCCCAACGTGCCAAGTTTGTGCCGATGCTGGGCCAAGTCATTTTTGATAATGACCCAGCGATGGCAGTGTTAGCTGGATTAGCTGGAATGTGGCCAGTTTATTTGACCTGATTCTGGTGGATCATTCATCCAGAGTTTCAGCTGAGTACAGCAACTGAACGTGGCCAAACTTATCTTCTGGTAGGCCGAGTTTTGGCCAGTGCTGGGCCAGGTTATTTTGGCTACCTACCAGTAGTTTAGTGCACATTACTGACATTTCAGGTACACTCACTTTTAGTTTGACCATATAAAGTGGCTTTGATTGTCTGAATAAACTGCTGGCTCGTTTGCAACTTCCTGTTTCTTGACTTTGTTGTGCTGCTGTTGTTTTAGCAACTGCCTTCAATAGAAATCATAACAAAAACTACAAGTTGTAATAAGCCAGAGTTATCCTTTAAAGGTAATCAAAATTTGACCCCACTGATACTTAATATTGTGATTAACTTCATACCAATACCTGGAGAGCAATTGTGAATTTATGCAGGAAAAAATACTTTAAATAACAAAAACAATTCAGCTGAGAAAATGTACTGTTCACCATGTACAAATATGTTAAAAACAACATGCACCACGTTTTGTTGTTGTGGATTTTTGGAGTGCCCATTGGCCGACGGCAGTGCATCCCAGGAGTGATAGATAACGACGGGAAAACAGGTCCCACGTCCCAGGGTGATGCTTTACAGCTATTATAGGGCAAGAGGTCGAGGCCATGCCCAGCCTCTTCATGTTAATGTCTGCAGGATTCTAGACAGTTAGAAGAGTTTGTTCCTGATAAAAGCCTGAGGGGGGAGTTCATGCAGTCTCTGTGTGGTCATGTTTGTCCCCACCCACCTCAGCAGATTAGCTGCACAGTTAATGCTTAGCTGAGCAGAATGTCCAGGGTCTGTGTGAGAGACGTCCAGCACTTCTGAAGGAGATTAATCAGACACTCTCTGTGAAGAACCTGTTGTTTTTAACACTCATGGCTGAAATGCCGCTCCTATTAGCTCTGATTCATCATACATAATCAACATGCTCGCTGTCCCAGATATGCCCTCATGTTCTACAATAAGGCTGATGTGTATATGTATCAGTTTTCATAACCCAGACTGCATGATGCAGAGATTTGTTTTTTCATAATGGAAATTTAAAGGGCAAAATAATGACAGATGAGACATAAACCTAGTGTACTCTTTAACATGAAGCTTTTTTTATTTTTGTCATCTGGCCAGTTTTGGCCATTATGAATCCATTGAAGGATTAGGCAACTAAAAATAGAATCTTACGATAGGGGACTTAGTGCACAGTCTGAACCATAAACAAACAAATGGCTATTTCTCCGCAGCCCTGTCTGCCAGCGTTTCAGGGAGTAATTTGCGGTGTGCAGAGAGGTTGACCTCGGTCAGGAAACAGCGGCAGGATAAAGAAGGGCCATTTGGCTCTGTTTTGAGCTTAAGAGTGGCATTCTAGCAGGCCGCGTCCACTGTGTGGCAGCTGCGCAGCCACAGACGAGCAAAAACGCTTAGGACGCTGAGCGGAGATGTGCATCTATCATGCCTTCCAAGAACTGTGTGCCACTAGAAAAGCCAATGTCCTCCCGCAGACCATCGACCAACATGTCATTTTAGCCAACGCCGTCTCTCATCCGCAAATAGCAGCAGCTTGCGTCTGCGTTTTTTTCCCCAGAGGTTAGCACAGGGCTGATCTGAGAGGAAGGCTGGCCTCCTCCATCAGTCACTGTAATATTTGCTCTGCACTTGGCTTCAGGCTGGGTGAGAGCGGCACAGGAGGGTGACCTTTGGGGCACTGAGAATTTCTACCTGTTCAACTGAACAGTGTAAAGTGGTATGAAAGTAGTCATGTAGGTTTTTCCTGCAGCAATTCTGCAGCACACAGAGAGCAATGTGTCTCTGGCAGAAACAGCTGTTGCACTAAATTAGGTCTTTAACTAATGATTATTTTCATTATCAATTAATCTGACACTATGTTCATTAATGACTGAATGGAGCTTAAAGAATATGAATGTTTAATGCAAGTCTTATCTGATTTATAATGTACCATTTGTTTTTACAGCCATGGCAGTGTATAGATTACGCCACAAGGTCATGCACTGGCCTTTGTCTGAGAGTTATGGATCATTAGGGTGTCTTTTTAGCTTCTACACTGTGACATATTTCCCAGTGAAATGGTATATTTGAGCAGCATGCAGTCACAATAGGGATTTACATCAAATCCTTTGCATTTGATTGGACTGTTAAAAAGGGGTGGGCTCCGAGTTTAGCACGATGTGGAGCTACAGTGGACTGTCACCCCCACACACACCTTGGCCACCTTTAGATTAAAAGGAGGATAAGGGAGATATAAAAGAGTAAGACTTCAGCCACAGGGACACAGGATTAAAACCTGAAAAATGTATCTTTCATTTCACTGGTCTGTAAAAGCAACAGGGTGTTCTCATGCGCTGTTTGTACATTTGCCTATGAACACTAATCCTCCAAAATTTGTATATATCCTACATAATCATGAGCCAGTAAATAACCCACGCATTTTGGAAGGCTGTGACCCCATGATCGATGTGCTGATGGCAGTTAAAATAAAGTGGGAAGCATCTCATAAGAGGGTAGGTTGGGGTGGTGGATGGGTCACAAAACACAGGACTTTCCCCCGGGACTTTCCCCAGGAGAACGGGGTGCAGAACCTTTGAGAGAACTTTGAGTCATTTTAAGATACGTCATCACGATGTTTCTTTTCCAAAACCTAACCATAGTGACTTTACTTGCCTAAACCTAAGCTTTACGTTAAGTGCATAACATCACTGGTGGGGCACCAATTTGCAGGATATCAGACGAACCATTGTGTGAGGATTGGTTGAGAACGGTTGTATGAGGATATATTGAGAACCAATATTACAGTACAGAAAATTGCAAATGAACATTTAATATAATTAAAATGATTGACTCCACCGTTGACCATCTGTGTAACAATTTGGCCACAGTTTAGCACATTGAGCACACACACTACAGTCATATACTAGGTTTCAACATAGTCTTGTTGCAGTAGTTTTTGGTTTTTTTTACACTATATTAGTGTATGGATTTACACTAAACATTCAAACTGTACACATAAAATACATGATTTTTATTTTATTTTTATTTTTCAAAGAAAAGCCGCAGACACCAGCATCCACACTGGCTCATTCAGAATGAAAAGTAGCCTGTACATACACATAAGAATTTAACAAACCAACTCTGAGACATATCCTTAATTTTTTCAAGTTGGAGGGTTAGTATTTTTTTTCCACTGTAGGAGTAGGTGACATCTGGCTAGTAAAGATGTGAAATTAATAATTTCTTTTTGTGCAGAATTTAATCAACCTGACTCATCTGGGGTCCCAAATCTCTCTGCTTCTTGTGCCAGTTTGGAGAAGTTGAAACTTGGAAAATTCTTGAAATCTCTGACTCAGCATTTCCTACTTGACTGCTCATAATTTCATGACATGAAAGTGGCTCTGTAGGTTTGTCACTCAGAGCAACTGTTTTACATTACACAGTCATTTGATCCAAAGTCAATATGTAAAATGTTTAGTTTAATGCAGCCTTAAAGGGAAAACAAAACACCTCTCTGACAGTGAGGGAAAATTGGTTCCCAATCTGAACCACTCACACTAAAAAAACAAAACATTTGCATATGAGTAACACTAATTCCCCCTTGATTGACTGGTGAATAAAACAGAGCAGAAAAATTTCCCTCAGTCACTCTTTTCATGTTTGCTCTGAAAGGGAAATTTACACGCAGGAAAGGACTTCCAGCAGACGAATACTAAATGGCTCCTGTCATATCTCTGCTTTTAATATCAGTTTGTGTATTTATCTTTAAGGAAGTGGATAGACGGAGATATGAACATTCAATTTGGCATCATATTCATCAGTCGTGTTGCTCACAGCTGTAATGACACTAACAAATGGCAAAACACAAGCTTTCCTGCAGTCACTTAGAAGGCTTGACTGCATGGATGATGAATCAGATATTTGACAAAGAGTACGTTGAGCATTTCTGTTTAAGTCATTGCTCCTTTTTTAAGTGTGAGAAAAAAATAAATCACATCAGCAGAGGATCAATACATGAAAACAAATAGCCCAGCTCCGTCTGGCTGTGTGCTGCCTATAGATATGGTGCTTTCAACTGATTATTGGATTAGTCATTTCCAGCCGTGATGGAAAAATCAATCGTCCGCCGTATACGTATACCATCAGTGTCTGCACTGTGCCGAGCTGTGGTTAGGGGTGCACAGTGTTGGTGTGAGTTCAGGTTCTGGACTCCCAAAACACCCGCCTGCTTTTGCACTCAGGGCTCATTCTCCTTGGACTTGTTAAATTTCAGTGTTTTAATCAAGAAGAAATCCATAGTAATCACTCAGTATTGAGCGACTGTGACAAGACTGTGACTGAGTTATTTGAGCAGTGGCCTTTCACTGGTATGTGTTTGTGTGTAAGGGTGCAGCAGCAAAAGTGATCTTCCCATGGCAACATAGGCAGCTACCTAGGGCACCACCCAGAGGGAAGGTGTCAAGCCCCCAGAGGTCAAAGGTCAATGTTACTGTGACCTCATCTGTCCTATATTTCAAGGAGACCTCAAGGAAATGTCTTTAAATTTGGCACAAACGTCCTCTTGGATTGGATTGTGGTGGTCAAAGGTCTTGTGTCCAAATCATTCTAGTGAACACCTTGAGGGAATTTCCTTAGATTGGCACAAATGTCCACCTGGACTCAAGAATGTAATGATAAGAATTTGTTGGTTAAAGGTCAAAGGTCAAGGTCACAGTGAACTCACAGAATATGATTTTGGCCATAAATTAAGAAGTCATGCACTCATTAGCGCTGAATCTGCTAGTTCCAGCACTGTGCAGCAGTCAGGGTGTCTTCTCTCTACTGTCATAATGTGAAAGTACACAGCACACATTAATAGTCAGATTGCAACACTGTGTTTAACAGATTGCTCTAATGGCTGCATGACACAGCTGGCCCACCCATGTGTAAATAAATCATAGGTTGGATCCAAACATCACTCAGGAGCCCTCTGCTTTTTTCCTCTGCCAGAGTATGACAGAAAATATGTTGGTGTCGCAGGTTGTGGAACTAACACTACTTAAACGCTACCAGACGGACATTATCCCTGCAGACGGACTGGCTCAGCGTTTTAAAAGAATTTGTACCTTGAATTTAGGACTGTATTTATGACCCAGTCTGTGTTTTTACAGTTGGAAACAAGTGATCAAAACCAAACAACGGCAAAAAACATTTGACACACTATTCACTGGTGATGCAGTTCCTCCTCCCTGCGAATATTTCCACTGTGACTTGTGATGCCTGGGCGTGCGATTGGGTCCAATAAATAAGCACTGCTTTCTCTTCTCAAGTTGAGTCATCAATACTTCTGCCCAAAAGCCACTAAACCGCACTGTGTGTCACTTCTGCGCACACTTGAAACCATAACCTTTCAGTCTATGCCCTTGCACTCGATTTGAGGCAGTCAGGGCTTGTGTTGGCGTGCTTTGACAGCTCTGACTGACCTATACATGCTCTGCTCTGACGCTTTACAGTAGATAGTGTCATATATGTATGTAATTAATTATGTCAGTCAGGAGAGCTTACAGTCTACATGTTTAAATGACACAATGCTGGATTTGTGACAACTTTTGTGATATTATTTTGTGGTTCTCAGTCTTGTCAGGCCAACAGTACTTTTGTACACTACCTGCATTCAAATCATTGAAATCAGCTGACTCATGATCGCTTCATATAAAACCTGCAAACTCTCACGTGGTTCAGACAGCAGTGCTTCACCAAACGCTGTGAAATGAGGACAGTGGTTACAGAAATCACTGACATTGGAGAGAAAGACAAGCAGAAGCAGCTACAGAGGTAGTGTGCACTGGGGTCATAGATACTGTCATTACACTGACACCATTATCAAACTGTATTCTCTTGTAAAGCTGCAGACGTTCAACTCTCAAACTCACCTGCTCTCTGGCAGATAGGCCTGGAGAGTAGATACACTAGGTAGTAGGTACACTACACATTAATTCATCTCAGTTGTCACTAAGAGTCTTGTGAGACAACTAGAGATGTTATAATACCAGTTTATCCTTCCAGATACCAATTCCAACACCGGACTTGTATCAGCTGAACGTCAGCTGAACGTACACTACTTTCCAGAAATAAGTTCTTCTTCATCACTCTAAAGCAGTAGTTGCCAGTGGCTGCACAGCAAAACTTGCTATGTAGGGTACTGTTAGAGCAGTGAAAAAGAATTGATTTTCAAAAAAACTACTGTTTTATTAAGGTATAAAACTACATTAAAGGCGCTGTATGTAAGAATGTGGCCAAAACGGTTACTGCACTCAAATTCAAAATACTGCCGCGAATCGTGTCCGCCCCCCCTCCCCTACAGATTCGAGGTTGCTGGACAGTGGCGCGCTGGAGACTGATTTGTTTGCCCACGGACGGCTGCCGTGACGGGGCCGTGTTGCCGCGTCCTTGATCTTCGGTTTTCCAGCGGACCATTCGAGCAAGTCTGGTTTCTCTGCTGCTAACGCTGCTGCTGGGATACAGCTGAGGAGGAGCCGGCTGCTAATGCTATGTACCGGGACACTGCTAATGCTGCTTGCCGTGCTGCTGTAGCTCAGTTGTAACTGTAACTGATGCTGAGACTCTACTGACTGCGTGTCTGGTAGACGGCGGTGGGTGGTGCAACAGGCCAAAACACAAATTCAAAATATAAACATGATTTTGCGGACCGTAAAATATTTTTTTAAATGCGAATATTCTGGCTGTACTATTGTTGTTGGTGAGATCAGTATGTTATATCAGCATTATTCCTTAGTCTCTGTGACATATTAGGAGGATTTTACGACTATTTGCTTTAGATTTCTTACATATAGCTCCTTTAAAGTGTATTTAAAAATGCTGGTATTGGATTAGTGCACAGACTCACGTACTCTCCAATACCCAATCCGACATTTTAGGCAGTATCGGAGCAAAAGAATACTTTGTACATCCATTTCTAAACAGATGTGTGGAAGAGGGACGATCAGAGCACAACTTGTAGAAGAACTCCCACACACAAAGGTCTAGTTACCAAAACATCACATTAAAATCATAATTTTTGCAAGTTAGACAGTGTGAGTTTTTCTACAGGCAGTATCAGAGGCAATTCCGATACTGGTAATGAAACAACTCTTGTAATAATTCTTGCTTTTTCAAAAGCAATTTTGCAATTTTTGTGTTACGTTTTCAGTAAGTCGCGCAAATGTTATGAGGAATCTTAGAGTGCAATATTTTGACAAAAAATATCTCAAGGTTCATTCACTACCTTTTGCGGAGCTTCTTCATTTCGCTTCAGCAGATGGAGTTTCCTTTGTTGTCATGGAGATGAAGATTCGTTGAGTTATTAGGGTTGTGTATTGGCAAGAATCTGGTAATACAATAGGTATCAGGATACAGGGGTTACAATTCAACACCTACAATACTGTAAGCAAGGTGATTCTAGGCAAACTCAGTGCTAGTGGTATGCCCTTTATGACTAACTGCTTCATAGGCCTGAATTCTTTGTGCGGAAGAGTCCAATAGCTGAAGACGGATTACAACATTGAAGCAACTCATGGTGGTCTGGGGTTTAAAAACACCACAAAATTAACCACTAGCATGAATCTTTGCTTGTAAACCATTAATTGAAATTGATATGTTTTTTAATGTTGTAACAATAGGGTAGGGTATCACAAAATATAATACCTCAATGCTCAGCATGTCTGTATTTTCTTACACTCCTATCAAATAAAGCAAACTGAAAATAAAGCCAGTAAGTAGAGTTTAGTTTACTTTTTTTTTTTTGGTCAAACTACTGTTTCAAAGGTCGAGAATGACCTTTCATGTTCAACCTGCAAAGAAGCCTACTGCCTATATTATCCTACACTGTGATTTTCTGATACAGGTGCCAATTTCATACTTGAGTTTTGGTGCTATGACAAAACCAAAATGATACTCTTTTGAAGAATGTAAACACGTCTTTCACAACTTCCTTTTTACATTTAACAAGAAAACTTGTCAGCACGTGTTCAGACTTCAACTAAACATGAGGAAATATTTGATCAAAGATTAAGGAAGCAAGACTAGTAGTCTGCTCAAGCATTCTGTGCCAACTCTTGATACCTGGTGGCTTAACAGTATCTCCCAGTAAATATGTTCTTGTACTACTTTTATTTATTTATCTATGGCAATTTCTTTTGGGAGGAAACTTGAATTAGTTTCACTTTCAATCTAAAATGTGTGACACTATGCAGCAGACAATTCTCAAGGTGGAGGTGGGAGTGGGTGGTGCACAAGGCACACAACTTTGACAGCAGAGACCAAGCTTCCTGTCCTGCAACACTTATGTTCTTCTCATACACATTTTTTGCTATTGAAAATTTCTCTTTTTGTCATTTGTCTGAGTTAGACTGTGAGTTCATATTTGACTTTTCTTCATTTCTTTGAAGGGGACCTATTATGCTCATTTTCAAGCTCATGTCTTTGTTTTGGGCTTCTACTGTTACACGTTTACATGGTTCAGTGTTCAAAAAGCACTTTATTTTTCTCATACTGTCTATGCTGGAACACCTGTAGTCACTCCTCTGCCTGAAACGCTCGATTTTAGCACCTGTAATGGAGCATAGTGCCACTTTCTACTGTGAGTATAACCAATATAAGCTTCTAAACCAAAAATCACATGTTCCAGCAGTAATATGATCTGAAATCAGGGAGAAATGAACAACATCAGCAACCAAGATTACATGTTTCCCTGATGTTAGCGTGTAGCTATATGTAGCAGTGTACCTGCAGTCGGTGAATAACTATAATTGAGCAAAGCGGCAAACTTAACTTTGGAAAATCACCAATGAAGGCTTCTTAACAAAACCTGACATGTTTCTGCAGCAATATAAATTGGGGAGAAATTAATATCTGCAACCAAGTTTATCTACATATTTCCCAGATGTTAGCATGTAGCTACATGTACTTTCTACCGGTAAAAATCTCCAGTGAAAACTTCTTTACCAGAATCTTTACAATTGGACTTTTTCAACAGAAATATAATCTGGAATCAGGGGTAAATGAGCCACTTTGGCAACTAAAATTACTTGAAATTAGCATGTAGAAATATGTAGCGGTTTGCGCTATGTTATGTAAACAATAGCAGCAACGTGCCTGGAGCCGAAGACTATATAGAAATCTGTCACAAGCTCCTGTCAACTTGTAGCAGACCTCATCATTTGAAACTTTGGCAACATTTAATATGAACATGCGACATCTTAAAATGATCTATGAAAGAAAATAAGGAAAAGCATAATGGGTCTCCTTTAACCTGACCTAGACTTGTGTCAGTAGCCTAAGTTAATCATTTCACATGATGATCACATGACAAGTATTGTCACATGATTCTTTTTGAGTCATTTATTCTTTGAAACATATTATTCATAGAGCAGTGAAGCTGGATGTCAGAGTGCTTGTTATTTAATGACATGATGTTGCAAAATGTATGTGTATGCACACTTCTCTGTAGTACACCAGTTGGTCACATAGTCCAGTCCCCTTCCTCGTGTGCGCGTATATTTTCACCCTCACATCATTTCCTAAATTAACTCCCTCATACTGTGTGACTGCTGCAGCCAGTGGGTCATCTAACCCGGTATGGCCATTCTCAGGCTGGGTAATGTGAGTGAGCTTGCAGCTTAGCTTCAAGGGTTGGAACATGTGAATGTGTTGCAGCCTCTCCTTCTCCCTTACGGCCCTCACACTGACAGCAACGGCTGTTCCGCAGATCCCTAGACATGCTCTGCCTGTATGACAAATAGGTTTTAATGTGACCTGACTGATTACCTCAGAGTAGGCAAACCAGTGAGGTGAAAGTCTGCAAACACAGTTCATTCCTCAGACTGTCACTCTGTTAACACTCAGGATCACAGTCACAGCTAGTCATAGGATAAAAATATAAGCACAAATTTATTTGGAGTTTTCATGCATGGCAGTCCTCTGAAAATTAATTGTAGAATATTATCTTTAGGTATTCTTGTGTAACAATGAGTCAGTTTTTCTCAGCAAATACAATACAATACTACACTGTTACTAAATTAATAAGAAAACGCACTGTCAGGTTCAGGTTCTGAAGTGATCTGACGTGACCGGAAACAGAAAACAGGCAGGGTCAGCCCAGTTGGGTCCTAATGTAACTATCTGAGGTCTCCAGTCAGTGTGTAAATATGTATAATACCTGAATAGATCCAAATTGTCATAATGTGGTGTGGAAAAACTGTGTCATCTCTTTTGGTCTCTTTTAGTGTTTTTCACCACAGCTGCTCTCTAAAGCCCGTTTCCCATTGGACAAAAAACCCCACTAACACCCACTAACATCTGGGTTTTGTCTTCATTGGGAAAGGTTACAATCGGCATTCATTTATGGAACAAATGACTCTGCAGTACTCATGGGTATTTAGTGACTCCAGCTCCGATCAGCAGTTATGAAAACATAAAATCTGGGTGGACACACTAATGTTTGCCCCTTTTCAGGCGTAACCATTGGTAAGGCCACGCCTCCTTCACTTGATCTTATGGCTGGTATACACCGTGCGATTTTGGGCTGTCCCAGACAAAAGATGACCATCGTGGGAGAAACGTGGTGATATCTTTGGTCGTGGCTCTAAAACGGTGGTCTTACGTTGCACTGTGAGACAGGTTCAAGGACGGCCGTTGTCAACGTCTTGCGACCAAAGATAACCTGAGATAACATTCTGATAGTGTCAGAAATTTAGGATGACCATCTCACAGTGTGACAGCTGCTACGACCTACGTCTACTAATCAACCAATCGAAATGCAGGACGAAATGGCCGCGACACCGGCGCTAAACCCAAACAAATGGTTGCTTGCCATGGAGGTAAAACAAACAAAAAGAAGTCTGTGGAACTCCCAAAAAGAGGAAAGTTTGGTGGAGCTGTGGCAGCAGAAGCCTTGTTTATTTGATGTTTCCTCCAGCTGCTATCATGACCGCGAGAAAAAATAGGTGAGCAAGCTACCTATGGTGGCGCAGATGGATGACGTACGCTGATGCGGTGCACGCTGATGACGTTACATATTGACGTATGGCGTAACCTGCGATTCAGTAGTAAACGGCCATCGTACAATCTGCACACATCAAACTTGACGTCGTACCAAAGGGCATTAGATCCACGTCTCACAGTGTGCTAAAATCGCACAGTCTATAGAGGGCATTAGTCACAAATTCCGTCTGTCTTTGCCCAAGCAGCGCTCTAACATCCTCCGAAATCAGTCAGCACCAAGTTTGAAAGTGAGACTGAATAAGTAATAGATATAAAGAAGAAGTAACACTGGCCACCGTGATACTTTCGACTGTTTACTAAAATTGTTATTTTAAGGCCTTGAGTTCCGCATTTCAGCAGTCGCGATGGGTTGATCCAACTCATAAACTGTAGCGACGTGTCACAGACAGCCTATAACTTAAGTGACCCCACCCTTAATCATGCATAACTTAAGGGCTTATGAAATGTAAATGGGTGAGTTATAAAAAAAATTTGCCGTCATACAGTTGTCATGAATGTGGAAACTAGCTATAGAGAACAACATTGTTTTTTGTACCAGGCTGTAAGCATGTTTATTTCTGCTGTAAAGCTGGTAGTTTTAACATGGGGGTCTATGGGAATTGACTCTGTGTTGGAGCCAGCCTCAAGTGGCCATAAGAGGAACTGCAGTTTTTGGTACATCCACATTGCCCTCTTTTTCAGCCTTGGAGGTTGGCACTTGGTATGTACACACTAATTTGGGTGGAAAAAGGTTGTATTTGGTGGGACATCATGCTGCAGCCAGTGTTGGTGTTCAAGTCAAATTGGGTCTTCCAGATTGGGTCTAGGATTGGTTTTCCACAGGGCCATTTTGGAAAGCCCAGGTCCCCTATACCTCGTTCATTTAGATTTCCAAATGATCAAGATTAGAAGGACTGCAAGTGTCATTGTCAAACATTCAGTCACCTTTTCTGACTTTGTGATGGAAGAAAACAAACTGCAAAGTGCATTGTTAAGCGGGCTTGTTGGCCACTCACATGGCCCTCTAATCTTGTGTGTGGTCTTTCACGGCAGCTAGAACTGCAGAAAACGACGTGACAACAGCACGCAAACAAATAAACAAGAAAGAATTTCAGAAAAAGGCGCCTGCATGGCGTCCAGCTCAAGCCCTGAATTTTTTAGACATGTTGGATATCTCTTTTATGCTTTTCAACGGTGTATTACAATCAGTCACATCAGTAGATGTTGTCTTTCATCTCCTCATAGCCTTGCTTTGCAGCCCTTTGATCTCAGCTGGATATTTATACCATTGCTCCGGTTATGCATGTTGCTACAACAACAACAGCTCTTGCATGTATTCTTAAAACTTGAGATGTCGCACATGCAAGAGCAATGTGTGAATAAGTGCTTTTCTTTGCCATATCAACAGAGTTGTACCCTCCAGCCCACTCACACATACACACATGATCACACACACACTCTTGGCTTTGCGCACACACACACACACTCACACACACACACTCACATACATGCGTACAGACGTGGCTTTTGAAGGTTTTGACGTGGGCGATGCCTCTGTGTCAACTCTTTCCTGTGGGGAGACTTTCCACTTGCCTTTTTTTCCATGAGCGCTCTGAGTGTGAGCTTTTTGTCAAAATTGACAGTTGAATTTCAACTTCATGCGCGCTGAATTTATTGTTTCGAATAAAGGCTTCTACCTCAACCCTGCCCCCCACTCTTCACTCCATCCCTTTCCCCATTAATAATGCAGAACATAATCCAGTCTTGGGCACACTCATGCTAGCAGCCCCTTGGCCTGCCAATCACTGGCCTAATTAGCACAAGATCTGCTCCTTCTCTGGCTGCTGTTGGAAAAAAAGCACCACATATCCTAATCCAGTCCTTCAAAGCCTGCTTTCCCTCTTGGCAGTGATGGTTTTGGGGTGTTTCACTTCCATCATGAGTTTGTTTTCTGTGCTTGCAGACTGAGGTGTCTGCAAACACCACACTTGTTTCCTTGTTGATTCAGCCAATTGCACAGGAAGAGGTTTACACACATTACTGTGTGTGCAGGTATACTTTGTCATTGTTGGTGCAAATATCAAGCATGAGGTAGGAAATGCAACAAGCATTCGCTATTCTTTCTTGATTCTGTTAAAGCCTATATTTGTTATATGTTATGACGTGTTATATGTTTGTGCATGTCTTACAGTAATGTATGGCTGCTGTGGTATTTACATTTAAAGGGAACCTCATTTTCAGGTTCATGGAGTATAGTGGCTATTTCTACTGTGAAAATCACCAATAAAAGTTTCTTTAATGTTATCTCCAGAACTGGATTAGTTCCAACAGGAATATGATTCTTATTCAGGGAGAAATTAACACATCTGCAACCAAGATGTCACTTTTTACCAATGTTGGCATGTAGCTACATGTAGCACTGTATTTGCAGCTGGAGAATGACTGTAAAAGAGTATAGCAGCACTCTCTACCAGAAAAATCACCAATAAAAGCTTCTAAACTAAAGTCTTTACAACCGACATGTTCCGATAAAAATATGATCCACAACTTGGAAGAAATTAACGTCAGCAATCAAGATTATATGTTTTCCTGACGTTAGCATGTGGCTACATGTAGCAGTGCTGGCTACATAATGTGAACACTTGCAGTAGTGTTTCTAGAGCAGATGACCATATAAATAAATCCGTCACAAGCTGACGTCAGCTTGATGGAAAGAAGAAAAAACATTGAAAACAGAGTATTCAGAACGGTCTGAATGATTTGTGCCCACCGGGATTACTTTCAAATATGTGTACCTTATTATTGAAAACTGGCCACGTTTAATACAAACATCTGACACTGTAACATTATAGTTATGCTACACAATAAGGAAAATTATAAAAGGTTCCCTTTAAGGCTGAAGCTGAGTGAAATGAAAACCAAAACAGGTCTGAGTCATGTTGAGTCACACCACAATGTTTGGCAAACCGTTTAAATCTGGAAATCAAATTCACAAATATCGAAGATATTTGTTGCCAGACATATCAATTAGAAGATTAAACAAAGACAAATGTGTTCTAATATCATCTGAAGACCAAGACAGAGCTTAGACACAGCAGCTCTGCCACAGACATTTGAAACAGCGAGCCCAGTCTATAGATAACCCCAGTGTTTCTATCACATGTGCAGCGTGTTACCATATAAGACAGCAATATGACTCACCCCGCTCACTGACCTACTATGTGGGAAGTCATGATTCATGCAAGCTGCATTTAAGCAAGCAGGGCCCAAAAATACTCTGGCATGCCATCGCACAAACACATACACAACTATCACACTCACACTCACACATACCTCACTTGCTCAGTCATACTCACCACCCACAGACACCAATAGGCTCAGATACTGTCGGTAACATATAGTGAGAGACATTAGAAAGTTGTCAGAGCAAAGACTGGAATAACAAGATGACTGGATCTGTGCTGATGCCTTTTTGAGGTAATGCCAACGTCAGCTAGCAGCTGACACTTTCAAGGCTTAATTCTTCTTCTATTTCTGCGACTTTGAATAGATGGGAAAGATTCTTGTGATATGAGAGTCAAGTGTGGTTCTATGCAACAGGTAGCTTTAGTGGAACTGCTTTCATTTCATTTGAGTGATGCAAATAATTCCTTGATTGCATACATAGCGTTGCTTAAAAAGCTGATTTGGCCATGTAGTGAACTGAGCCCAGGGTTGGTGATCTTTTTGCTGTTCGTCTTTGTTTTGTTCTTCAAAGAAAGCAGATCATTCAAGAGCGATTAGTCAGCAAGATACATCTATTAATAACCTCTTGAGTGTTGTTGTTATTATGATACATACATATGACACCACAATGACCACAAGTTTTAAGGACAGGTCTTCAAAACTTCTCTAACACCTGGCTGAGAGTGCTAACCATGTGTTTCTACATTGTGCACAGTAGTAGCTGCCTTTTTTGTTGATCAAAGGGAAAGTCATAGATTTCTTACTCAAGCTTTCACCCTATAGTCTTGCTTTTTTCTCATGTCAAAGACACAAGCCTCAATGCATTTTTGATGCAGATGTTAGCTGCCCTGATAATGTCTTTCTTAGTCTGTAATCCAGCTGTCTTAGATGGTTTCCATGCAGCTTGTGCTCCTCACTAATTGTTTCTTTTAAAGGGTAAATCTTGGCGGTGGTTTGAGTATTGATTCACGCGGTTGAGGTCACTGCCTGGACCTTTCCATTGCTGGGAGATGAAGTAGCTCTGGTGTTAATTAGCCCGATTGCAGATAGATGCAGGTTTGTGCAGCAGTCCAAGTGCATTCTGTGCAGAAAGACGCTTGCTCGCTTGTTCTCACAGCCAGTCCCATTCATCAGTGTCAGCAGCAAAAGCAGCGCAGGATGGTCAGCAGCTCGGCAGCACCCAGGGGGCTCAACCTAACCTGGGTTACCCCAGTCACATGACCACACTAGACCTGGGTGTTGCTAAGGACATCACATGAAGGGACTCAGAAGGTCCCTTCTCAGGTCAGACATATAAATTAGATCCAACATTTCTAGAGTCCAGTGGAATCTTGTGTGCGAATAGCTCATCTTGGTGAGCTTTTTGCTCAGAAATTGATGCTGTGTTGTGTTTGCTCAGTCCCCTGATCGAAGCACAGGGAGACAGTATTGATTTCTATCTGGAGCGAAAAGCACTTGATCCATCTATTGAGCATAATAACTCCAGCCTTAGCCTGAGATGACTGTGCCCTCTTTGTGAGGTTTTACCTTGAACTTTTCTTAACATCGTCTATTGTAAAAACTATACCTGTCACATCTTGCACACATTTAGAGTAAGGGACCTTGTCTGCTTATAATAGATTTTTTAAAATGTGTTGTTCATGAGGGGACCGATTTTTTTGACATAATTGCATGTAAAATAATTCAAACAGTGTCATTATGCGTCCACATTCCTCCATATGTAATCAGCAGAGCCTGGTGAGCGTCAGTAGCGTGTCTCAGATGTGGCTGTCTTGCATTTATTATCTCAGGATCAATATCAGCAACCCAGTGACCTTCTGGAGGGTTGTTTACCTTATCAGCAGTGTGGAGGATGAGGAGCCAGTCTCCAATGATTGTTTAGCAAACTTTCTGTGGTCGGAGTGGAAAGCCCCAAAAAACTGCTCAGCCTTTTGCCTTACAATCTTGAAAGAACACTTCAACCACAAAATGACCATTTGTATACCAATTACTCATCCTGTGTTACCTTTTGTTTTTGTTACATGCCTCCATGGTGAGCAAACAATCCAAAAAAGCGAACATTCTTAATGAATTGATATGACATTTGTACAATGTACGTAATGGCCAGTGAGAAGCGGCAAAGATAACAAGAGAAAAGCAAAATGCCTTGAACTAGCTCTCAGTAATGGATGAAAAAAGGAAATATGTGGAGTCAGATTTAGGTCTCAAGTTTGTCAGTACTTGTTTGTTTAGTGAAGTCGATTGAGCACATATTTATAGGTTAACATCCAAAAACAAGATATTTCCCACAATGCAACCATCTTTTTTTTAAAGGAATACTTGTTTTTCTTACGTCGTAAGGGTGAACGGAGAATCCAAAAAAGCAAACATTCTTCGTGAATTGAAGTCATTGGGTCCACTTTCAACAGCCGCAAAACTATATCAAAACATCTGTTTAAAAACACTCACACAACTCGTTCAGTTTAATCCAATTCTTATTTATCCAGTCATATGTTCAGTATTTTTCAAACACATACACTTTTGCATAAACACTTAAGGTGCGGACACACCAAACTGACATCAAAGAACTAGCGGCGACAAAAGCCAACTGTTGCGTCGTGTAGGTCGCCTCAGGTCGCCCTGTGTCAGTTGCATTTGAACACACTACACAGACTACATCCAACGGGCAAGTGGCACATGCGTTCTGCGCCTGCGTGAGAGAGAGTGGAGTGACAGAGTGGTACATCCTGACAGCTGAGGTGTTACCTATCTGTGCAGCCGAGCACCACAGCACCTCCACAAACTGTTACGTTCAGACGGTCCCATTGTTTCCTCTGCAGGCTCCACCTCACTCAGCTTCACTTAGCTGCCTGATAAACCTGCTGCTTCTTCCCACTTTAACCTGAATAACAAACCAGGGCTCGGTGCTCTGGTTGGATCGAAACGGAGAGCTGAGGCTAGCTCAGAGACTAGCGGAGGCTAACTGGCTGTGATTCCCTCCGGTCATGCTGCGGCTAACACTCCGCTAGCCGCTCCCAGCTCTCCATTCCGGGGCTAGCTGGGCCCGACTTTGGTCGACGGCTGACCGCCGGCTTGGTGTGTCAGGGCCTTTACATTTACAAGTAGTGCGCCTTGATACTGTTAAAACCTATTAAACTGTTAAAATGTATGTGTTTGGGAAGTACTGATGGTATGACCGGATAAATAAGACTTGGATTATCCCAAAGAGTTGTGTGAGAGTTTGTAAACAGATGTTTTGATATAGTTTTGCTATTGTTCAACGCGGTCCCTACTGACTTCAGTTAATCAAGAATGCTCACCTTTTTGGATTCTCCGTTCACCATGGAAGCATGCTAGAAAAACAACGTTTTATTCATGAATTCAGCATAGCATGGGGTGAGTACTTATTTACAAATGATCATTTTGAGGTTTCAGTATTCTTTTAAGTGGAGGAATTTACTTAAGGGATGTTTTGTTGCTTGTTTAAATACCAAACACCGAGGATGTCCCTTATCTACATGATCATTTGCATTCATCTTTTTATCTTCAACGTGTGAAGAATCTTGTTGAAAGCTGTAGTGTGTTAAAGCACGTGGAAAAATCTCACCCGACAGATTAGTTCTCCTTTTTAATGTTTTTAACCACTTCAGATTTTCAATTCATTACCCGGTTACTTCCTAAGTTACAGTTTGCTTGTTGCAATGCAGAGACACATCAGCCTTCCTTCCTCTTACTAAGAATGGCACCTCCTTCAGAAAAAATGTATGTGTGATTTTAACAGTGTTGGCTGAAAGCTGGCAGAGAGGTGGAAGTCTTTCTGCTGAATTGATGCTGTTCTTTAGGCTTACGATAGAGCCTGAACAACATGCTTTTTGTCCGCGATATCAACAGGTGCAGATAAAAAACACGTTGAGTAATACGGAAGTGTCATATTTCAGGAACTAACCAAAGCAGTCTTGTTTCAGTCTTGATGACAGTGCACATTTATTAGTATTCAATGGATTTTGCAACGGTGTCATAAGCCACAGAGGTCAACCCATAGACAATCTTCTGAGGTTACAACATAACAGTGAAAAAGATCATTTGTAAAGCGAAAACCTTGTATCAGACTTAGAGTTTTTACACAGCCAATTCTGCATGATTTAATTTTACATTTAGACCTTAAAGAGTGTGAAGTAAAAGAATGAGAGAAACAGAGAGGGGTGTAATAGCCGAATAGCCAGGGAGACATTTGATAAAAGTTAGGAGCCCCATCCTCATTAACATTCTCTATTATTGCCCAGATAGACTAATCCCAGTTTAATCAATCCCCGTGCCTGATATCCCTATTGATGCTCGTAATGAACCATTAACAAGTTTCTGATGATCACTGCAGTTCGTCCTGCAGCGAAGCGCCATTCTGGGTATGATTAACGCCACAGTTTGATAAATATTAAAGGAGACCACCTATGGGGCTTTAGATGTATGATGTACTGTTTGTCTAGATATGCGCATGTCTCAAGATCCTGGGAGCATCTTGAGCATGAACTGTAATGTTGTTTCAACCTTGCAAATCTCATGAATTTTACATGTAGTGTAGTGAAAATTATTTATTAATTTTAAAGCAAATAAATATGCTACCTTAGATTGCAGACTATGCATTCATAAGAGAAAGCCTGCAATACAAACTGGTAGCAAGGATGTTTAAAGACAGGTGCAGGGTTTAATTAACACTTTCTTGCATGTCTCAATGGAAAACAAAGAATCCATAAATGAATTGAAGTAAATGGGGTCCATATTAAACAATAGCAAAACCATATCAAAACATCTGTTCACAAACTCTCACAAAACTTGTGCAGTTTCAAGTGTCATTCATCCAGTTTATATTCAGTTTTTTCTAAACACATGTATTTTTGCCAATGTCCTACTATTTAAAACACTTTTGCATAGCAGTAGCACACCTGGGCAAGCATGTGCATTTGAACTCTACTCATGAATTCTGCTGAGCAGTGTTTTCAATACTAATACCACACAAGTTGTGTGAGAGCTTGTAAAAAGATGTTTTGCTGTTGTTAAATGTTGCCCCCTTTTACTCCAATTTAGCATTTTATTTTTTTCCCCCATCTTTGGATTCTTCGTTCACTGTGGAGGATAATGAGAAAGGCAAGGTTTTCCTCACAAATTCAAGCAAACATGAGGAAAATAACTGATATTCAAATATTAATTTTGTGAGTGAAGTATTCCTTCAAAGAAAAGATGGTTGCATTATGAGAAATATATTATTTTAGTAGCTTGACCTACAAATTTAAACCCACTTGACTTCACTGAACAAATTTGGTCCTTTCAAATTTTAAACATGAATCCGACGCCAAATATTTGCTTTATTTAATCCATAACTGAGCATGAAGGCCAGTGCAAGGCCTTTTCTTTATATCTCTTGATATCTTCCCACCACCAGCCACTGTGCAACACATTTCATAGCAATGAGGCAAAATCTTTTTTTTTTAAAGATATTTTTTGGCCCATTTTGCCTTTAATGGACAGGACAGGTTAGCATGAAGGGGGGAGCGAGAGGGGATGACATGCAGCAAAGGGCCACAGGCTGGATTCGAACTCGGGCCGCTGCAGCAACAACCTTGTACATGGGGCGCCTGCTCTACCACTAAGCCACCGACACCCCAATGAGGCAAAATCTTTGACAAAAGTATTAAAAACTCTCAGACACACTGATGGATGGATGTCATCACACTGACCAACACTGCCACAAAAACTAATCTGAGGGTATGGGGAAGCAGATAGTTTCACTTGAGGAAATGAAACCTCTCCAAAAATATCATTTGCGTGTTGCATTCAAAGACAGTTCATTATAGTATGTATTTTGTGGTTGAAAAGGCTTCTGCTTGCATTGGTTTTGCTTGCAAACACTGCCATAAAGCAGACCTGTAAGTGGTTTTCATTTGAACTTTGCGTGGTAATATACACTACAGATTAGGGGTTCCATTTACCTACCCATCATCATCATCACCACCCATGTTGACATTTGTCGCCTTGTACTGCTCCAAAGGCATTCGTTGCCATGGCCTAATTTGATAATACCAATTAAAACCATGTTCATCCTCAGTGTAATTACAGTCACCTGGCAGGAGTCCTCCCCCCTAATTGTGCACAGTGACACAGTGTTCACGGTAGTCTCCCCCTGACTGTACTGCCTCGGCGGAAAATGTTATTAGACTGGAGCAGCAGCAGCAGAGACTAACCTTGTTTGTTACAAGGATCCACAGGGTGCTTTTGTGGTTTGTCACAATCAGGCCATGTAGATGTCGCATTTGACAAATCCCAATAACTGAAGTGGTGTTAAAATTATTGTCTTACAGTTAGCTGTGCTTTAGACCTCCTGTCTGTGATTTCGTTCATCACTTGCAACCGGTGTTTATGAATGTGCCTCAGGGCCTCATTCTGCTGCATGCTGATTCATTGTCCCCCTGTTTGAGGCACTAATCTGTCAGGAAATAATGGAAAACATTACCAATATGTTAATATATCAACGAGTGAAAACAATATCTGTGTCGACTTGTTAGGAAAGCTTCTGAAGATGCATCGTGATTATCAACACAACAGCATTTTATAGACTTAAAGGGACAGTTTACCCTAAAAATCCATATTTTTCCTCTCATCTGTAGTGCTATTTATCAGTCTAGATTGTTTTGGTTTGAGTTGCTGAGTGATGGAGATATCAGCCGTAGAAAAATCTGCATTCTCTCCAGTATAATGAAACTAGATGGCACTCATTTTGTGGAGCGCAGTCATATACGGCTTGTGTCCACCTCCTCCATGCTTTTGATATTCAAGGCTGTTCTTGAAAGCATCCTGACACTGCTTTGACAGCGTCGGTCAAACCAAGTGATCTATTGGAGTCCAGTGGTATTGTCTGCTGCGGCTTGAATACAGTCAACATGTTATTCAACATGCTAAACTGGCAACCCCTACTAAGAGGAGCTCATTTAGTATTAGACATGCACATGAAAATGTATGCCTGTTACTTGAAGAGGTGCTTAATACCTGTTTGCCTGAAGCACAAAGAAAGCAGGAAGCCCTCACACTGGGGAAATAAGAGAATTAAACCATAGGAAAAAGACCTTGCATTGCTTTTTTATCTATTATTGTGCTGTAGATGTAAACAAAAGTACAGAGGGGCGTCTCAGAGGAATGTGCTGAAGATATGTTAGCTTCCTGAATCGTGAAAGATGTTTTTTTATGATAGGAGCAATCATGACTGACTCCAGGGGCTCAGTTCAGCCCCCGGAGTCAGTCCGCCCTCCCTTACTCCTTTATATATTTCATTTTGTCATGACCCAGTGCCGCATGTTCCTTCCACACACCCTGTAGAGGGAGAGAGAGGGAGAGAGAGGACACACATCACAGAGCACATTATGACACATTGTCGCACTTTACCACCCCACCCTCCCACCCCTCCTACTTAAAGTCCCCAAACTAAGACCACATCATATGATACAGTCAGGCCAAAGCTGACTCACACATCCTGCTATTCAGTTCACTGATTGGCTATGCAAATGTGCTCTTTCCTCTGCAAGTGTTTGCTTAGTCCAGTCTGTTGTGCTTTTAACGGTGCATAAAAATTAAAGATTGACTAACTCTAGTGGGGAAAGTTATCTGACCAAACCCCTAGGGTATCTCAGCTGTGTTACCATGGTGACAATCAGTAACACCTGTGATCTGCTAATCACCGACAAAGAAGGTGAAAACCTGGCTCCCAATTAGTGGCATAGCTGATGTTGCAGATAGAATAATGCGACAAAAAACCTGTGGAAATATTTTAAATTCACTGTTACACATTCGGAAATAACTCCCGCTTTTTAGCGCTGAAACAATTAATCAGTTACTCAATCACTCAACATAACATTCACTGACAATAATTCAGATGATGGAAGTGATTTATAAAGCAAAAATCCAAAACAGTGGCTTGATCCAGCTTCTCAGATATGATGATTTGCTGTTTCAATTCAATTTATAAATTAAATATCAGATGACGTCCTGATGTTAGCTTTGCTGCTGCTGTTAGCTGTCCCTGTCAGCTGCAGCCACTGATGCTATCTAGACATTGTGATTTCCCAAAACTGAATAAATACCACACATAGCAACACAAAACAGCTTTGCTAGCTAAATCATGTTGTAACTAAGATATCCGCTGGAAAATATATTTTTTTCATGGACCGTTTAATGAGTTATTACTTATTACAGACAATGCTAACCACTAACAGGGCTAACAACTAATGGTTAGCCCAGCTAAACGTGCACACAGAAATAGTAATGTTTGTTCAATCATTGTGTTTATAGAGTTTACAAACATCGGATTAGTCTAAACGATGATACAGTGATGTGAAAAATGTGATATATAGGCTATACATATAGCTAAAGCTCTGCTGGTTTTCTACCCAGAAGTAGCCTATTTGTAAACAACAAGGCGATTCCCTCTATAGTCCGGCCGGACGGATGAGTCATGGCCTTGTAAAAGATTATGTTTGTTTCTTTTAGTTGGCGAGAATGTGTCGCCACAAACACGACAAACATCCACTAACTTTGACGGCGTTTTCTGCGAGCACGGCCGAGTCATTTTGTACCGCTACTCGTGTTTCTAGTGGGACTATGTTTACAAGCACATGAGTTCAGCGAGCCACCGAAGGACCGCCCTGCAGATTTACTATTGGTTCTGCAACGTAGGGAGTTTTTTAAACTCTGAAATTGTATCCACCCATCTAAACACAAAATCAGGGAGAAAGTCATCAGTCTTTAGTTAAGCAAAGCATCTAAACACTGACTTGTGAGTCTAGTGTGACTGCAGTGTAACACCTTACACTTTAAAACCATGTGAGCTATCTATCTGAGCAAAGACAACAGTTAAGGTACAGTCAGTACAGACCCTCTATTCACATGTGAAGGCTGTGACAGGTGGACATAATGAAAGCATTGTTCAGTACAGGATGTTACCTTCAGCTCACTCTTATGCACCTTCTGTACGGTACGCCAGTGTGTGGCATTGTCCGTACATGCGCTTTAAGCGGTGTGCCATAGCTCCACAAGCATAATTGCTATAATGGGTAATGCAGAGTTAATGGCTCTCCAGCCACATTAGGCTTCATCAGCCCCCCCTTAGAACAGCAGGCTCGCTCCAGGAGCAGCCAGCAGTAAACCCTGAAGCTGGCTCTGACCGCTGCTGGAGCACACTCATCACCATCACGCTGTGCTTTTGATCTACACAGGAATGTTAGCAGCTCACCGAGAAGGTTGGCGTCATCAGCATTAGTGTGGCAGAAAGAGCTGCTGTCAACAACTGACCCTGGAAGTCAAAAACAAGAAAAAAACATAAGAAATCTTCTGCATCCATCAGCACTTCTAATCAGAATTCTGCCACAACCTGCTATTTTGCGGTGTGTTTGTCTGGCTATGTGTCTGTCTGTACGAGTGCATGTGCGTGTATGAATATGCTTACACTGTATGTGTGTATTTGTGTATTGTGTCACCCTTGCATTTTCCTCCCACTGCAACACACCATCTGAAGTCCAAGTGAAGCGAATGCGCATTCCATGGTAGAAATAGCATGTTTGGATTGCTCCGAAGCTCGCAACCACATCTGGAAACATTATTCTTGGAAGACAGGTCATTATCATAGGAAGCCAACTGAGAAATGTTTGGTGGAAATAAGCAAACTATACAACAGTTAGAGCAGCCAGAACCACAGGAAAGTCTGGACTGACATAGATGTTCCACAACAGCCCCCACAGCAGACTGTCTGTTGGAGCAGTAGACTGCTCTGCAACTCTGTCACAGGTAAACAGCTCAATCTACAAATGGGCCTGATGTTAAAAGACTTTAATTCAATTTATGGCTCAGTGTAGCCTCTCAAAGCCAGCCCACGATTTTCACTTCCCTCATTGTGGTCTAGGCTCAGTACGCATTTGCTTG
This sequence comes from Epinephelus fuscoguttatus, assembly GCF_011397635.1. NCBI lineage: Eukaryota > Metazoa > Chordata > Actinopteri > Perciformes > Serranidae > Epinephelus > Epinephelus fuscoguttatus. The sequence goes on from NC_064762.1 coordinate 37,000,309, forward strand.
TGTCAGACGTCATTTCTAGTAGGCTGTAGATGATTGACAAGTGCTCCCCTATGTTGATGACATCAGCATGATCCTCTCTTGTACCTGATTGGACAAAAGCACCACTCATTGGGCTGTGATTAGTCTTTACTTCTGGTTTTCAAAGACGCTTGTTCTGTAAATGCTCTCAACTGTCACTTACAATCAGTTTCTTCATAAACCTGAGGTCAGAAATATGTCACACAGTCAGTGAGTCATTTGCATATTTCGTCTGCAGTGCATGGCCTAAATTCATATAGATGGTCATTACCTTCGAAGGTTTTAAAGGGGACAGGTTACATCATCAACTAAAACACTAGATGGCTTGAATCAGCTTCCAGCTCAGCTGATTAAGTGAATGTTGTCCAGCTGTTTTCCAGACTCTAACTGCAAAAACTGTTTTTGTTTTAAGATAGCCTCAGATGATTAAATTCCTACACAGCTCAAGTGGAATGAATTAGTGCAATCTGTAATAGATCACCAGTTGAATAATGATGAAACCAAAACCTGCTTTTGCACAGTTTAATGAAATAAGAATTGAATGTATTTTAGGGAAGTTGTAAGGGATGCAATATCTGTGCAATACTGTTCATCTCAGCATTAAGTCCAACAAGCTGTTCTGCCATCAAATTAAGAAACTATGTATTTACATGCAGGCTTTTATTCCACACTTAAATCTTATACACTCCATTTTATTATAAAGTTGCCATGTAAATGCCATAATCCCAGTCACCAGGAGGAAATGTGACTGTACTTTTCTGCAAAGCATGAATGTGTTTCATTTTTATGTTTTATCCGTGTCACATAAGCATTTCTAAAGTGATGTAGTATATGAGCTGACTTTGTCAGGAGGTGGAGAGGATGGTGGATGGCCAACAAACAACAAAACAGGTTCTTTTTTAGCGCGCCATTGCTGTGTCTCCAGTGGCTTTATAGCTCCCGAATGTGGGTGTTTTGAAGGGACCTGTGGCTCCTTGTCCTGTGGCTTTTTAGCCCCCAAACGTGGGTGTTTTTTTAGCAACCCATTGCTGTTTTTCCAGTGGAGATAGTGTCATGAAAAGCGGTTGTTTTTAGACAGACATCACTGCATTTACTGCTGGAATAGTAGCACCAAAAGCAGTCGTTTACCAAGACAGAGGGGATTATATCCACAAAATCAGGTATTTTGAGCCAAAACATGATCCATTGCAAACCACATCCAAGTGTTTTTTGTGGCTAAACCTAACCTCACGATAACCACAGGATTGTTGAAATGTTAAGCTTCAATATATCTGCTACATAATAACTTGTAAATATAGCATACCAGTGGTTTGCGGGAATGTACAATGCCAACATTTTTTTCTGGAAATTGGGTTGAAATGCTGAGTAACTTTAAATTCTATAAAGACCTTGTCACGTCACATTTACATTACATTTATTTAGCTGTTATGTACAACAGCTTCTCTATATCCTGATAGAAATGCTGCCTCAGGACACAAGCAGCAGTAGCAGTTATGCAATGACAGTGCGAAAGATTTGATTCAGGTTTTTCAGAGGCCACACAGGTGTGTAGTGGCATGATTGCTAACTGTAGCACATCAGAATGCCTTATTCAGCACTCTGATATGTTTGTGTGGGAATTGTCAACTGGACTGATTGCCTTCAGAAAGAAAACCGTTTTCTCATATAACCACAGCCAGCAATCAGATTCTGAGCTTATCAGCGTCAGTGTTGAGAGCTCTCCCTCACTGCATTTCCACTGCGTGATGCGCTCCCACAAGAGGGGAGCTAGTTCTATTTGCAAGGTGAAGATGCCTCTCAGACTCAATTTTCACACTTGCAGTAGTAGTAGCGATACTCTCACCATTCTACACACACACCCCCTTTCCTGGGGCCTTGAGTGTGTAGGGAATTACCAGATACACAAGCTCTGAAAATCCTGGATGATGGAAAAGTTAGACTTAGAATGGATTCTGCTTTGGCACTTATCATTGACTGTGTTTACATGCACAAAATATTCCAGTTTTTGCCCTCACTGCGAAAAAGAAAATATTCTGACCAAGCTGTTTTCATGGCTAATAAAAATTAATGTTCCACTAATATTCCCGTTTACATGCAGCCAAGCATACTAAGATTAACGCGCCCTAACATGTCATTTATCACCTCAAAATATGGAAAAGTGGAACGGCTGGACCTGCTCGTGCCATTTTGTTCCTTTGAATCAAGGATTTTACAATATTTCCTTTGACCTTGAAACACAGTCTCCCTCTGTCATTCTTTCAACCACCTTCTTTAAGAATACAGCTTGGAGATACTTGCTTATAATTCTGTCAAAAAACATGCTGATATTCAAGTCTTTTTTCCTCATAGCGCATTTTTATATAGCACCAGTGAAAAACAGCTTTTAATCAGAAAATGCTACATTCAGAATAATGCCTAATTTGGAATATCCAAAAAGAATAGCACTATTCTGTTTACATGTCCTGTACCAAATTTGAAATATTGTCAATTACTCATTAATAGTGGAATATTAGTGTGCATGTGAATGTAGTCAGTGTGAGTGTTTAGGTCTTTATTTACCTAAGAGATGTTAGCGGCGCTTCCTCATTGTAGTAACACTTCTCTACTTGCTAAGCATTTTTCATACATAAAAGTATGAGTCAGAGAGCTTTCTTTGTTAAACTTGGTTATTTTTTCATTGCTAACACTTGGAAGTTAAATGTAATGTTCCCTTCTTATTCATATAGAAAAAAATTGTCAGTTTAAAGAACACATCAATAAATAAAGAGCCCCAGTGACCCATGAGCTGTCAATCAAAAGCAGCAAGTTATACAACATGTAAACACCAAGCACTTAAAGTTATTTTGTCTCCAGTCATAACAAGGAGAAATTTAATTAGAAAGATTCCGTGAATGAGGACATTTTCTGTGTGTAATCACATTTTCTAGACGTCTACATTTGTCTGATAGCTTGCTAACCAACTTAAAAAAAAAAGAAACACCGATGGGAACTTTTCTGAGGAAATTTAATTTGGAGCACCGTGCAAAACTAGGACAAAAGAACAAAGTCACCTCACGTCAAGGCATTAATTTTGATAGAAAATGTAGTTTTATTTAATGAAATATCACTCATTAACTCAAGTTCATAATTCGACTCTTACTTAGGGTCATTGAGTTTGAATCCTCACACAAAGCTACCAGACACGAGGGGTCCAGAACAGCAGATCTGACAAATGTCAGCTTTAATCTGTGTGCTGTTGTGTCAGCAGATGACAGAGAGTAGTAGAGTTCATTTCAAACTTGCGACCACAAGCCCACATATAGCAGAGGGGCATCTTGGCACTGAGGACTCTCTAATATAAAGGCCCTTTGATTAAGTTATGTGTCTGTGTGTGTGTTAGTGTCTGGTGGGTTCTCTGAGGGAAGATAGCTCCGCGTCTGTCATCACAGGGCGAGCGGGATGGAACGTTTGGCAGCAAAACCAGGGGCACGTGTTGTTATGTTCCCAGAGCTCAGCTTCTTGGGGTTTGTGTTTTGATGGAAGTGTGGAGTTACGCTGACTTACCGTGACTCCAGCCAGGGAACAAAGCTGGAGCCAAAGAAGATCAAAACACTTTTTTTTTTAGTTTGATAATATTACTTCAATGCAGTGGGTAATGCTCAAAGATGACAGTGTCCCTTCAGCTTCCTGAAGCTGTTCTTACAAATGTTCCTGTAAATCAGAGGACAGATTACCAGCTGGGCTCAGTGGATGATTGGTCCTGATGTCCCTGAGGGTCTGGGAGCCTGGGACAATCTCATGTCTGTTTTTTGACTTGGGCTAATGGCAAGTGGACTCTAGGCAAACAACTTATATGTGTCTACTATCATAAACCACTTAAAGGTTTCAATAGAGAAAACAAATTATGAAGAATTAAACCTACAGGGGACGCCATGTGATGTTACAATTGAAGCACGTGAGTCTAAATTGTAAAAGCATAAGCTACGGTTGTAACATGGCTAAAAAAAAAAACAGCATTAAACACATAGTTTTAAGATCAAAATAACAACATTTCAGTCAACTGTTTAAACATTGATTTCATACCAAGAATGTGATTAGATAATGTGTAAAACTAAATGATATTATTAAAACTCACCACGAGTTAGCGCATGTGTACCATTAGCAAGTTAGTGGATTTGATTGATGGAAGTTGTAAAAACACTAAAGGCTACAACTCTAATATGATTTTGAACATAATTCAATTACATCTGACTGAACAAAGAGTACTGGCATATACAGCGCATGCTTGTAGGGTTACAAATGAGCTGCTGGTTGCACATGCTTTAGCATTCCTTACAGACCAGAGCTAGCATGCCTGACTAGTGAAAACTATGCTAGCCGCCATTCTCTGCAGAAAGGACGAATCCTGTTGGTGTTTTTCAGGGATGTTTAGTACTGTGCTGGCCACATGCCGACATAAAGGCATTTACGCAGCAAGAGATAATGTAAGTGTTACAACTGTAACGCATTTTATGAAATGCAGCTCTCCCCTACAGAGCTAGAGTCAGGAAGTGGTTAGCCTAGCTTAGCACCAAGGCTAGAAACAGCTAGCCTGGCTCTGTCCAAAGCTAAAAAAATACTACACCTACCAACACCTCTCAAGCGTACTGGCTACAATGTTTTGGTAATACATTTTGGCAGACATGCACCAAAAGTATTTTGTAAAGAAGCTGAACGATAACACGGCAGCAAAACATATGTAAAGATATAGTGGGGTAATGGCATCCTGAGCAGGAAGTAAAGTAATGCTACCTCTGTGTGTTGTTATCCAAAATTCTTTGTGGGTTGTTGTAGTAAATGGTCTGGCCATGTGTGCTTGTTAGTGTGTTCATTTGAGTCCCTGTGAGCGTATCCTACTGGCTAGCTAATGGCTGCCGCTCTACACTGCGCTTACTGATGAAAACGGGTCACAGGTTTCCCCCAGGTAACAATGTTAGCTCTGTCCGCACTGTTGCCATCCTTAGTGCTCTTTATATTGCTGCTAGCTGCCGGCTCAGCCATGTTGAGAGCTGTGTGCAGACAATCTCGCCAAGCCAATGGCTACAGACTTAAGCCAGACACTTATTGCTACATGACGGGCATGGCAAATCAAAGTTCAGCTGATGTCAGCTTTTTTCAGTGCTCTAATGAAGTTGTGAAGTGTCAACCAATCTGTTTTTTTGGTTTATAGCTGCAGCACTGTGTTATTTAGCTAAGTTAGCTGATGCTATGCAAGCTTTCTGTGTATAGCTCTGCACAAGAGGATGCCACTGGGCAGGGAAATGTGATGTTAAAATGGGGCTCAGACATTGATCAAAACCATATTTTTATAAACTTTAGATGATGTACACTTGAGGTGCTTTGTTCCAAGTAGCACACAATCACATGACATTCCCAGCCATTAACAAGCGCTTGAGCAGCACTTCAACAGGTGATAATGTGGCTGGCCCAAGTTGGCCATATTGTAGCCGTTGTCGCTCATAGTGTGGATACAACTTTATTGTTGGGCAGACTTGATAAGGTTTTTAAAAGCTGCTGGTAAAACAGCTGTTTGTCTTTTGAAGCTGCAGAGTAGTTCTTTCCACACTTGTGGCTACAAAACAACCTCTCTGCGGTCATTTGGGTTCTTATCCTGTGACGAAGCTGCTCTTGTACTTATAGTCTCATCGTTTTTCAGCTGATGTTCTCTTGCTGAGTGTGTCCAAGCTGCTCAGCATACCTTTACAGTGAGTCCTCCTTAGATTACAAACACATGTGGATCTCTAGAGCAAAAAGAACAGAAACAGTAGTTTACTCTCGACTCTCTCAGCCACCTTTAATTTAAATGTAATTGGCTTTCAAATAAATCTGATCTGTTTGTGTTTTGTTGTTGATGTGATTACCTTTTTCTGTGCATGTGATTTGAATGTGCAGTGGAACGTGTGTAAGTGGAAATGTGTGGACTACTTTAGAAGACAGATATCTCGTGTAAAACCACACTGAAAAGGGGCATCCACAACAACATTTTACTGGCTTTTAAATGTTAAAAGGGGGGGTAAGCATGTGAAGCACAGAGCCGCAGTCAGTCAGGCTTGTATGTGTTGAATCATGAGGCTGGCTGCAGCAGACCGCCGGGGCTGATGTCAGCCCTGCGGTATGCGCTCACTGGGCTCGGCTGTAAGCTGACCCCCCTCTGTTTTGCTTCTATTTCCAGGGCGTGAGCGGAATGTCCGTGGATGAGAAGCCTGAAGCCCCCATGTATGTGTATGAGTCGACAGTTCATTGTACCAATATCCTCCTCTGCCTCAACGACCAGCGGAAGCAGGATATCCTGTGCGATGTGACTGTCCTGGTGGAGGGCAAGGAGTTCCGAGGGCACCGGTCCGTGCTGGCCGCCTGCAGCGAGTATTTCCTCCAGGCGCTGGTGGGCCAGGCGGAGAATGGCTTGGTCGTTAGCCTCCCGGAAGAGGTACGTCCATCAAACACGCTGTTTCCCTGACAGATTTCTCTTGCAGGGCTGGAAATGCTATTGACTTTTAGACAATGCAACACTGAAACTCCCTACTGACACCAGCACAAAAGCAAAACTAACCAGGGTCTCTGCACCATCCTCAGCATCCTTAGCCACACACAGTCATGTGTGACCACTTGACTAAGGCTCCATCCACTCTACTTTGTTTTCATTTTAAAACACACAACTTTTGCTACATTTACAAGCATCCACACCAATCTGGCATTTCCAGACCCCTAAAACACAGACCTTTGAAAAGACTGTTGATCTCATTTTAGTTTGAAAATTCCAGGTTTGTGTTTTGGTCTGGACGGGTTGAAATGGAAACTTTTGAAAACGGTGACAGACACCCACGTTCACTTCCTGAGTGGGTATTATTAGTCACAATGTGTCAAACCAAAACATTATAGCTTACAAACCTATTGTGCTGCTCCTGGTACTGCTCTAATTTGTCATCATATATGCTCCCAACTAATGTTTTCTGCTGCCTGGACCACATTATACATACTACTTTCAGTCCAAGCAGAGAAATCTCTGGTCTTACATTTTGCCATTACTTGTCTTCTTCCATGTATAAAAAGTCCAGAGTAACTAAGCAAACAAATACAGAGTAGACAATCTGCTTCCTGCTTTCCTAGTTTTCATGTCAAAATGCTGTTAGAAAATAAAAATGTATCAGTGTGAATGTAGCCTGTGGACTTCTATCCACCTTCACTAGAAAAAAAGGAAAAAAGCTCATTACCAGTTGTCTTATAAAAGTAGAATCACATGAATCAACACACACTTGGCCACAGCTCAGATAGTATATCTGCTGTCGCCTGTGTTCTAATGTCATTGCATTGACTTTGTCAAACTCCGTGATCAGAGCAATCATCTCAGATCCACAACCCACCCACACTAGTTTGTTGCTCCTGCTGTGATCTTGTCCTGTATTTTTAATATTCATTTGGAAGAAAAACATTTTAAATCTCTTCAGACTCTTGCACATCTGTAATTCAGTTTATCTGGACCGGACAATGGGAGGAAAAAAACTACATCGTTTCCATTTTGTTCTGGTGCAGTTTCTTATTCACTCTGACTTTTTACAAAAGCTCCAGGAGGAGTAACATGAAGTCACACCGACAGACTGTAAATTCATTTGCAAGACAATTTTGGTGACTGTCATCCTGCATCATAAGCATTATGTGGACCCACAGGGGAAATCAAATTCTGGTGACTGACAGCAAGTTCTGCTGCACCTTATGAGAATATTTATCCTCTCTAGTGTCAGAGAGAGCTCTCCGAAATGACTGATCATGAGTATTATTAATAAGGACTGTTGCATATCATTATTAGAGACGAACAGACAGACAGGACAAAGAAAAACAATTTTGCACCATGATGTGTGTCATTGCTTATTTCACTCACTTTTTATTAGAAAACTGCTTATTGTAAAAACACAATACAGGACACAAGCACAACAAACCTCTGTTTTCACTCCTTTTCATTCTCTGATTGACTAAAGTCCCAACACTTGAACTTTGCTTGCAAGCTCCGGCTAACGTTAGTAGCACAGTTGGCGCATTAGATAACGTGACTGCCGATTTTTATTGTCACCACAGAATGTAGTATTGTTATGATATATTGGCAAAGTCATCTTTTAAAATGTCTTTTTGTCATCTAATAACTTGCCCAGTAAGCTTCAGATCTGACAGGGGCATTTTGTGGTAAATGTATCCAGTACAGATCAAATAGTGTTAAGAAGGTTACTTGTGTTTTAGAAACATTTTGATTGTATAATAAACTATTTTGAGAAACATAAATCTAAACGTACGAGTGATAATATCATCTGTGTGGGTTTCCCATTGGCACCATGCAGTTTCCAAAAATCTCACCTTAACTCCATCTGCTCCTTTTTAGCTGTGACCAGCAGCTCTGTAGCTCACTCCACACATTTCATACACCAGGGCAATTCAAAGTGCTTTACAGAGCAATAAAATGTAATAAAGGATACAGATATACAATTAAAGAGAAAAGATATAATCAATCCATCAATCAATCAGTCAATTTTATTTATAAAGCCCAATATCACAAATCACAGTTTTCCTCACAGGGCCCTACAGCATACGACATCCCTCTGTCCTTAGGACCCTTGCATATAAAAGGTAAAAATAATTCTAAATAGTTTACAATAAAAAATAATCTCCATTAAAGGGGGCACAGTAGTGGTTTACTGCACAGAGGCATGTGGTAAATGCTGGTAAAACACAGTTGTTAAACTCACATAAGAGACACTATTACTATAATTATAATTAATTTAACTTACCTGAATATCAGTACCCTACAGTCAATAACACTATGATGTAATAGACTAGAATGTGTTAGTGAATTCCATGCGCTTTACAAGACATTGAAGCAGCACTAACGTTACTCCGCACCATTAGCCTATGTTTTGATGATGTGCTTGTAACCTCATGAACTACAGGTCCTTTTAGGCTCGCAACTTTTTCACCAGTGGCTAAACAATCTAACACAGTTTGGATGAAGCATCAGATACTTTTTGTTTACCCGGAAACATCCCTGAAATCACCATCGCCAAACCAACCAGACTCAAGTTAAACAAACAGTAATTTTAGCATGTGTAGAGCCAGCATATTTTCACATCTAACCGGGTAAAGTAAGGGTTCATTTTAACCAAACCAGAGTTGGTGATTGTTGGAACAGTAGAAAGTTGAAGAGGAAGATGGTTTTATGGGTTTTATTTTGTTTCTGCTGACTCTGAATGAAGTGTGTTTTATGATGATAAAATTACTGTTTATTTAGATGGAGTCTGGTGGGGATGATATTTGTCTTTAACAAAAAGTTGTATCTCTGTTCGGTTCATTACAATAATCTTGTCAGAGACTTACAGGAATAGTCTGAGCCCGTCAGTGACAAAAACATCACTTTTAGTGGATGGATATTGACGGTGCAAAAGTACCCTGAGTCTTAAGCTTACATTGCAGCCTGGTCGCTGCTCACGCTCAGTACTGGACCAAGTCACTGAGGGTGCTTTCACACCTGGAGTTGGGTTCATTTGGGGGCACCAGAGGGAAAAAAAATGATACACTGTTGCATTTTAGTTTTGGTTCAGTTCCTGTTCATGCTGACTTTTTGCAAACAAACCAAGAGGAGTAAACATGTCAGAGTCGATTATGAGATCTCAGACAAGCCACATAGCAACTGTGTACATGGTAGCAAATGCTTTGTTCTCCCCTTCGGCATAAAAGGATGTGACGTTTTGTGGTCGTTCTCACAAATACCGACTACATCTGTAACTTTTAAATATATTTACAGACTCACACACAATATTGTGGAAATATTGGTAATGAGCCAAATGACAGCTGAGGATGGAGCATAGATGCATGTACTCGTTTGTATACTATTACCCTCCAACTTTAATTTCACTGTTGATGTTTTAAGTTATTTTTGAATCTTTTTCTACTGCAGTGCGCTTTTCTGTCATTAGATACCATGTCAGTGCTGTTTGCTGGAGGATAAAGACTCAGTGAAGGGTGTGAGAAAGTGCATTATTGAGCCTATAAGGCTGCGATTGCCAATTAGCACCTGTCAGCTGCCACCACCACCGAGGTAGCATTTTGTGGCGAGATTAACGCCACCTCGGGCTCAGCGCTCATCAGGTTTAGCAACACCCCTCACTCTTGCTCACCTCAGCTCTCACACTGTCACTTTCAACCGATCCCCTTCGGAGCTCTTCCACTGAACACATGATGAAAGTACCCCTCTGACGTATTGATGTCACACAGCCACACTCACACATACACGTACATACATGTGCTGCTGTGAAAAGTGGGGCACATCCCGCATGTGCTGTGGAGTTGTGGCTGCTCGCTGGGGCCAGCGTGCATTAATAAAGAAGCGCCTGTCAAACGACTTTGTCACTGCGCTCATTGAAAAAGAAGTCACCGTCAGATTGTCGTCTTATGTAAAATGAGCATCAGGGGCTTTTTTCCTCTCTCCTTAACTCAAAGAAGCACTGCAGGGAACAGCTCCTGGATGCTCAAAGCAGCATCTCTTTTATTCACTCACTGCGTGCATGAATAATGCATGAACTGCTGTGTGTTTCAGGTGTGAGATGGAGTGTGGAAAGTAACATCTTTCAATGGCTGTTTCTTTAATGTGCCAGAGACAGAGTTACTCCCGTTGAGGTTTCAAGCAAGCCTTTTTCCCTTTGTCCATCCCTGTTCAATTTGACAACATTTCACATATTTTGGTATCATTCTATTTAAATGGCAAAACAACATAGAATGAATATAGTGGCTTTATTCTACATTTCAGAACACAGTTATTTTTACTATCACTAATCTAATCAATGTCAGTGTCAGAAAATAGTAAATAAGGCAGTTCCACAGGACCCAAAGTGACGTCTTGAATTAAAAGCAACTAATTGTCAGTTGAGTGAAGTGGTAATATTACAAATTCAAAACTCCTCAGTAATAAGTGGCAATCAGTGAGATGTGGAAAATCTTCAAAAGTGTTGACCAAATACCTCAATAATGATATTGTGACAATATTGGTGCTTTCAAAAACCATTTACATGATGAGATTTTTGATGATGAATTATCAGTAATGTGGCTATAATGACAGAGAGGGTAAAGGCAAATAGTAGAACAACTAGAGCAGTCCGGTGTGTGTTCACAAAATTACATCACCTTACTGTAATGTAGCCTGTAAACAACCCAATCCCCAGAAAAAATATTGGCATTGTATGCCACAGGTACGTTACATTGGCATGTAATTATTTAGTGGATACATTTTAACTTGAATGCCATGATTAATATGTGGTTAGATTTAGGCCTAAAAGCCACTTGGTTATGGTTTAGAAAATATGATTTTGTTTTAGATTAAAATACCCAGTTTTGAGGGCACAACCCCAACTGAAAAAGCAGTGAAGTCTGGGCAAGAAACTATCCCCACCAATAGGTTACTACAAAACACCTACATTTGGAGCCTAAAAAGCTAGTGAAATTAAACTGATGGGTCACTTATGAAACACCCACATTTAGAGATTAAAGCCAAAGGAATCACACCAGCAGGTCGCTACAAAACACCCAGATCCAGAGCCTAAAAAGCCACTAGGAAAACCGAGACAGGTTGCTACAAACACCCATGTTTAGAGCCTAAAAAGTCGCTGGAAACACACAGCTGGTTTTGTTGTTTGTTAACTGCAGCTTGGCAGGCATTTCACCTACGTGGCACGCCATCCACCATCTCGTCACTGTCTGATGACAAAGTCAGCTCATATACTACGCCACTTTAGAAACATTAATATGATGCATTTGAAACATTTGAATGTAACACATTTGTACTTTGCAGGAACATACAATGCCAATATTTTATTCTGGCAGGTGATCAATATAATATAGTCTTTTATCGTGATACTAATATAATATCGATATATTGCCCAGTACTATTAACAAGTAAAACTCATGCATTCAAAATCTTAATTAGTAATCAGTAAGTACATAAGCATTATCCAAAAAAAAAGTGCTTTACCAAAAGTAAAAGTAATTATTATGCAGAATGTCCTCTTCCAGAGTGTTGTATAATACAGTATATTTGTTCCTTATTACTGATGTAGTTATGTAAGAAACATTTAAGTGTTGTAGCTGCAGGTGTGAGCTCATTTTAACAGCTGTATATTGTTTTAATTTCTGTATTTTTGGATGTTAAGTCTTGATCTGTAAAGTAACTACAGTACAGCTGTGGAATTAATGTAGGATATTAAATGTAGTGGAGTATAAAAGGTGACATATAATCCAAGAGTAACAACAGACTGTCTTAGAAAAACAAGTCACTTTATTAATGCCTCTGCTTTTGACCATGGTAATCTATTCAAGGTGAAATTGTCCCTTAAATTGCATTATTCTGCCCTGTTCAGCAGGTTGTACATCTCTGTGTAACTGTCTAGACAATTGCCAGTCACAGCATGGAGGAATGTCACTTCACTGATGTGGCCAGTCAAGATTTTAAGGTCTGTGTCACCATTTGCTTTACGGTCAGTGACTAGCATGCTGACGCATCCCTGCCTCATGTCTGAATGTTGTCTTCTCTCTGATGACTGGGGGGAGGGCTGGGTCTGCTCAGCCCCCACTGGTCTGTGTCAGCTCAGAGAAGCAGCCTTGAGCTGCAGTTCAGGTCATGGAGTGTATTCCTTCAGCTGCTACTGAAGGCTGCCACCTATGTGTAAAGAAAAAAGGGAAAATTAAAAAGGCCTCGGCTGCCACTGGGGGGAAAAGGGGGGGAGGTTGGTGCGGATGAAATGTGAAACAAAGACCACCTCCCCCACAACCTTCATCACTCCTCCCTCATGGCCCCGCCGCCCCTGGAATAGCCGGGGCTGGCGCGGCTGAGTGACATCATCTATATCTAATGTGATTGTGGGCTTGCAGAGGGGCAGCCAGTTTCATCAAGGGGCTTTGTTGGCCATCACATCATGGGAACAAAACAATCCTGCTTTATCTCAGCGATGCTGTCCTCCGGGCCAGCCGACAGGGGGAAGGAACAGAAGAGCACAACGTCCGTGTTGGGCGAAGAAGGCTTCACACACACAGACACACACACACGCACAGTTTTTCTCTACATCATATTTCTTGTGAGTGTAAGAACAAAGGGGGATTCATAAGAATCAGCGTGCCACAAATACGAGCTAGGGAGAAGAATTTTAGAGAGAGCCCTCCACTGGAGAGGAGCAGTCATCACTGTGACAAACAGAAATGACCTCCATATAGTGGAACTGTACACAGCGCTATGACTCAGTCCTCACTGCCATGATTACAGCCGACTGCTGTCAGCAAGTTATTAGAGCAGCATGTGTCCTTTGTTCTCCATCATCCTCATGGAACATCATTCCTAAATTGGAGTAGAAACCTCATTTATTGTAGTAATTACATCAGTGAATAACTGTGTTTACTTGAATCAATCAAATAAACAGTCAGAGAGACATTCCAATGACTGTCTGCTGCACTGTCCACTTGTTTGCAGATCTGATATCCAGGTCGGGAGTACGCTGACTGGCTGGAATGATTGATTCCAGACCAGTGTGGGGACAGTTGAGGACTCCAGAATGTGGCGGAGTATCAGTGCTACCATTTTTGCTCTCCCCGAGTTTTATTCTGGAAAAAAAGGAGAGGGCAGCACTGTGATTCAGCAGAGTGCTGGTTTACAGACCTCAAACCACCTCCTGTTTGTCAGTTCTTTCCTTAGTCATGAGCCAGGGAACACAGCACATTTTTCATCTCGAAAGAAATAACACACACACACACACACACACACACACACACAAATCTGCACCCGGTTTTTTAAAGGAGAGCGGATCCACTTGTAGTGTCACAAAGGATTTGCTGTCATTTAGTTTAACAAGACTGAGAGTCTGAAGTGCTCTTTACACCACACAGTTTTGACGATGATGGCAAGTAGCCAAGAAAAAGACAATCAGGATTTTTATTGGTATTGTCTCATATTGATCGCAGTCCCTGAATTGAATCAAAATTGTATTGTGGCAGACTTTGTGATATTAGCAAAGTTTCATACACAGGCCAGTGTATGACACTCAGGATGTGTACCCATAGATCTGGTAACAACTCATTATAGATCAAAGTGTCAGTCAAGGGCAGGGTTGTTGTCAAGACCAATTTAATCAAGTTCAAGTAAAGTTCAATACCAGGTCCAGTTAAGTCCAAGTCAAGACCAAATCCAAAGACAGTCCAACCAATCAAGTCCAGAGCAACTCAAGGCCTGTTCAAGACCATAACAGGCAATAGTGTCTTCCCAATGCTAATATAGTGATTAATGAGTTAGGATGGACACAATTGATCTATATATACACACTATAGAAACACAATAACATCTCCCCAGAAACACATCTAAAATGTCAATGAGATAAATAATATTCCTGACATTACAATACTGAGTGAAGTTTGGAAAGAATGATGAACAGGCGATTCACCGCTTGCAGGTATAACTGGTAGAGGGAGGGTGGGCTGGTTTGTCTCAGCTAGCAGCAAAGTTAACAAGTATTTGCAGAATTTTGACATTCGTGCCAAAAGAAACTAAATACCATAGACATATACATAGATGCACTGAGTGCTTTTGGTCGTTGCTGCGATACATGACTGTAACAATTTGCTATTAGCCGAACTAGTGCGTTGTGCTTTTTTAAAACACAGCAGTGGTGGATGAGAGACTGTGGACAAAGCCGATTGAAGTAGCCCAAGTCCAAGACAATTACGAGTCCAACAAGGTACGAAACCAAGAAAAATGCCTTTAAAGAAGTGATCTCGAGACTGGACTGAAGTGCTACAGCCCCGATTGAGGGCAAAGAGTGGCTTACAGGAAAGGAAAGGCTCACCAAAATCCCAAAGAATCATCCTCTGGGGATCATAAATTTTAAATAAACAAATGAAACGGCAACTTAGCTGGTAGTTACCCAGATACAATGGTTTAGGCCAATCTGACAATGGGAGGCTGGCCTCATTAAAAAATGACAGCACTGGTTGCTCTTGCAAGTGCAAGGGACATATGTTTACATTTACCTGACTAGCAACCTCTTGCTACTGTGTGAATAATGAATGTACTCTCTTGGAAGCAAAGTCAAAGTAGCATGACGCTGTTGCAGCAGTACAAAAACCCCGGGGTAAGTCGCCTAAGCGTCAGACTAAGACGCAGCTGACAACATTGGTCTCTTAAAATAATGACCATGATTTGCCCTAACATCAACCCAGCAGTTCTAGCTATCTAAATTTAATTAGATCTTAGCCAAAAGCGGTGAAAGGTCAGAAAACACCCATAAAGGTCATTTTGGAAGCCATTGCCAAAAGTCCTATTTTGCTGTGAGAGTATTGGACATCAGGCAATGCTGCTTGTCAAGTAACTAAAAACTCTTGCTGCTCAGCGATAAGGAGAGAGATTGAGATAGACCAGAGACAGGTAAATGTAATGCTCTTGTGGTGGTTTACGAGGGTTGATGAGTGACATCCATCCACCACCTCAGGTGAAGCCGTTGATCGGTGCTCAACCTGCAAAATGCCGGCTAATCTGAGGGGGCCTCACACAGACTGGCCCCACACCGAGTGCCTGGCCAGGACACTATTACAGAAATACAGCCTATTTGACAGATGGTAGGAGCCAGGAACAGAGCCATGCCTTCCTTAAAGATGGGGGGTTGGGTGGTGGAAGATGAAGAGGGCGTTGGAGAGAGGAGAGAGGAGTGATACACCACGGTGGTAATACCAGCACTAACACCCAACCCCCTCGGTCCAGCAGGGGGGCTCTCTTTCACTGCCAACACAAGGGCACATCTCATGTCGTGAACTGACAGAGAAGATGCGGGGTCTTTGTCTGAGTGTGAGAGGCTGGGCAGAGGAGCACCTTGAGCAGCCAGCCTGCCGGGTGACAGCCTGCAGTGTGATCCCCATGTTTATGCTCTCCGTATTTAACCTCCAAACCCAGCACAGTTAAGCAGCAAATATCACCCTTAATGAAAGGAATACACAGACTTTCATCAGCTTGGGCTGGAAACCTGCTATGGAAGCATGGTGGACAAAACAAATTAAAGACACTAAGCTGAAAAACTCAGTGCTGATATTTGGTCAGAAACAAACAGCCCGAACACAATCTTCATGTGTCTTATACAGTGTGGAGGTGGGGTCATGTCCTCCCCAGTGTCTGGCCTGTACAATAAGCTGCACTGGGAGAGGATTAGGACGTACACTATCTGATTTAATCCACTGTCAGGGGGAGGTTTACTTACCCACAGCTCAGCGCCAGGAATGTCTGAGCTTCTGCTGTCACTGACTATGACACTTTCCTTACGTTAACAACTTGCTCAACAGCACAGTGAAAAGGCCCGTTTCCACTGAAGAAGTTCCTGGTACTATTTGGGGGGCAGGAACTACTATAGGAATGTCCTCTCGTTCGGCCCTCTCAACCGCCGTGTCTCCACTGAGAGAGTGAAGTACGAGGAAGGTTCCTGTAAAGTTACAGGCTGCCTCTGGATGTGACGTAATCATTGTGCGACCATTTTGGCCAGGGGACGTAGGGACGCCGTTAGCCGATAGTGGTGTCTGTAATAACTCACTAAATGGCCCGTGAAAAAAATATTTTTTCCAGCGGATGTCTTAGTTACAACATGATTGAGCTAACTGGAGTAGTTTCATGTCATATCCGATAACGGGAGGCTTTTAACAGATGACATCCTGATTTTAGCTTTGCTGCTGCTGTTAGCTGTCCCTGTCAGCTGATGCTTTCTAGACATCGTGATTTCCCATAACTGAATAAATACCACACATAGCAACACAAAACTGCTTTGCTAACTCAATCATGTTGTAACTAAAATATCTGCTGGAAAGAATATTTTTTTCACGGGCCATTTAGTGAGGTTTTTTTTTACACGGCGGCGAAAGCTATATGAACGAGCTAACCATCGTCTGCTGAGTGCCGGCTATTTTGTTGCTTTCTGTTGACGTCACATCCCTCCTTGAGTATATCCAGTCAGCACCAAGTAATCCCCAAGCCCCAGCCAGGAGTCTTTCGGGGCCGTTCTGAGTACCTACTCCGAGGCAGGGACTTGTTTAGCCCCCGTAAAAGTTCCGGAACTCTGTCCCACGGGGGTGGTTCCTGCGGTGGAGACACGCACCAAGAGCCCCGGCCCCGTAAAATTACCCCGAAGTTCCTGCGGTGGAAACGGGCCTAAAGTGTATTCACTGCACTCTGTGCCTTTTTTTTAACTGTTAATTCAGATTCAAATGTGTACCAAACCCTAAGTCTCATTTCCACTAAGCAGTCTGGTTCGGTTCAGACTGTCACACATTAGAACCATTATTTTTGCATCAAAAGTTGTGGATGGTACCAAGAAAACCACTCCATTCATTCCGATTTTTGTTACCCCTCCGATACCTAAAGCACACTGGTCCAGTACCAAAGATCAGGCTAGAAACACTCCTGTCCGTTGATTGTTCAGAGACACAGTTGTTTTGCTGACAATGAAGCAGCACTGTAGCATTTTCTAAATTCTCTTGTTTTTTTTCCAGCAGTATTTTTCTTTGCTGCCATGCAGCCTTTACTCAAACATAACTTGTCCCTTTCTTGAAGTAGACAGCCACATACTGAGAAGAAAGAACTTGAAACATTCAGTGTCCTCCATTGTGTGTGTTACGGGGCTACTACGCGGGAACAACAGTATGGGTTTATACGGGTTCTAAGGGTACTACACCATAAAGATTTGGTGGACATGCATCTTTACAGTACACATTCATCACCTTTACTGAACTGGGCTTAAATACTAGAGCCTCGGTCTTTTACCATCAGGCTGATATTGGCTTATCAAAGGTACTCTGTATAGTGGTGTGTGAATATTGATAGATATATTACAGCGTCTTTAAAGTGCTGCATTCATTGTATTTTGACCTTGTATTAAATTTGGTGTATTGGGGTTAGGTTTTATTCATAAAAAATTTTATTGACTAAAACTGTTTTTTTTTTTTTAATTTACTGACATCTTAGATTAAGATAGTTAAGATGTAAATTATCTTGCATCTGCACTTAATAACCAGATCTGCGGGGCCAAACATTTTTATTCACAGTGTTTGTGTTAAAATATGTTGTTTGCTGTTATATTGTTATTTGATTTTTAATTATGTATTTTTTTGTGAAAGATCAAAAATGCAAGATTTTGATAGACAGATAACTTTATTGCCCCCCTCAATTGAAATTTGTGTTTGGCTTCTTTCAAAACATCAATGGTACATACAGACACATAACATAATACACCATTAAAATGTACAGTTTAAAAATATTTATAATGCAATAATGTAAATAGACAGGGAGGAGCATGGAGTTATATAAACATTAAAAGAGAGCACAACTTGTAAAAGTAGTAGTGTTCCCTGATACAGTCACTCTGCGTTCATTGCCTGTATGGCATAGGGAATAAAAGACTTTTTATATTTGTTCCAACTGGTTCTTGGGCCTCTAAATCCACACCCAAACTGGAGCAGGTCAAACTGTTTGTGTAATGGATGTGAGGCACCAGCAGTTATATATTATATATTTCATATTCTTCAGAAACAATGTATAGACTCATATGGAAGTGATCTCTCTGAATCACCACCTATGACCTCATCTCTTTGTGTGGCGGTGCATTTATCTGCAGAGACTCTGTCCTCTGCCTGGATTTTCTTATTTTCCTTTTGTTTCCTGTGTTCGGGATGTTTATAGGTGTGTACCCCCACAGCCCTCAGGTGAGGTTATTAAAAGGTAGTGACTTGGTGCCAGACCATAAGCAGCAGGTATCCAAGCGACAGTGCAGAAAAAAGGCAAGTATAGCGAGGTGAAATGTCAAGAGATGTCGAGAGCATACTGTACCATACTCTTACATTTCACAGTTTGTCCTTACATCCAGCCAGCCACTGATTTCAGTTTATTTCATACCACAGCTTGCAGATTTTTAAAATACAGACATGTACAGGTGATCTATCACAGTGAACTTGTCTGAGTGGCCTAAGGTACATTGTTGCAGTAATAAAACTTTTGGCAACAACGAAAGCAGATACGTTCACTGTGATTGATCATGAAAGAAGTTTTGAGTCTTTGACAGTTTAGTTTTATATCGCACAGCAATGAGTGGAAAGAATGGCTGCTTGGAAGTAAGGAAAACCAATCAAATAAAAAAGATTTGATTTGTAAATTAAATGAAGGTGCAAAATCTCAGGTAAAAGTGGCGCTTTACCTACATCGAGCAGATTTCTAATGTTCTGTATGTAGCTTGTCATAACAGGTTCTACTTGACTTTTAGCTGGTAATGATACAGTGTGTCATCCATTTCTCAGTGTAATGTATTTTTAAGGACAGATAGTTACTGTACATCTGCTCCAGCTGTCTTTATAAAAGACTTTCCTTTGGCTCGAGAGCTTTTATATTCTGCGCCAAGCCTTTGTCCCTGCACATTTCCTGTCATCTCCTCAAGCATAACAGCTTAACCCACAATGGCGTCATGACAGGGTACAGTACTGCGCCTGTTCCATTTCCATTAGTGCTGTGACTCAGGCTCCTTTTTGTTTGTCTGCGAACACGGAGGTTAATGTCAGGTTACTCAGCAGATCTGATGTTGAAGCGTCGGCTGCTCCCTCCAATGGAGATGGAGTGTTTTCCCTTGCACTCCATTGTCATGCCATGCCATGTCCTCATTAGCATGCATGACATGCAGGAATTCACTGGAGCACATTTGCATAAATTAGCCCTCTCTTCTACGGAGGCGAAAGGCCGATGTAAGAGAGGAGTGCTGGGTGAGGGAACAGGGAGGGTGATTGAGGGAGGAAAGGGGAGGGCGGTGTAGTATTGCTCAGCCTGTTTATGAAAGGAGATTTGGCAGGCTTCCTAAAAATGTCATGCGAACTGTCCGGGTCTGTGATTGGCCGCTGCCTATAATTTCCTGCCCTGTAATTGTATCGCCTGTCCACTCCAGACGCAGAGCAGAGCTCTGTTAGCCTAAAATGGCCTCAATCTGTCACATTGATAAATTTGTCTCTTTGTCTTAACTCATACACTAAGTGCTGCTAACAGCTGAAATGCTTCAGATGTCATGGCAGTCAGCTAATGACCAGGAAACACTCTGTGTATCCTCCCCGTCCTCCCCTTCTTGCTTTAACAGTTTCCCTACGCTGTGACTGTCTCCCTTCCTCTTTCATTTTCCTCTGTGCTCCGTCCATCCTCTCTCAGTGTTTACCCCCACCTCTTCCCTCCCTCCATCCTGTGTCGCTCTCGTTACGCTTTCCTTCATTAGGCTGCTGTGCTGGTTGTAACAGTGGAGTAATCACATATGGTGCAGGGCACACATAAAGATGCGCTCCCGCAGGCAGCAGCTGCTGATACTAGCTGAAAATAGATCCCTGGTACGCTCAGCACTTTTCCTCCAGCAGCTTTGCTGTTTATCAGCAGCCCTGGATGCAGCCGGCCAGCCTCATTTAAGCTACCACTGCCTCACCATTACAGTCGCCATGGCCTGATCTACAGCAGCTAACACTGTGTGTGTATTTGAGTGTGTGTGCATGAAGAGATGCCGCTGGCAGTTATTTGAGTACACACTTGCTCAGGCTGCTGGAGGGTTTGTATTTTGTTCTTTTTGTGTGCTGTGTATGTGAATAAAATATCTTAAATTATACGTCAACACACAAATCAAATGCATTGCATTTATATCAATACAGAAGTCATATTGACTAAGAAGACAATTAATGGCAAGAAAGGAGCTGTCAGGGTTTCTTGAGATTTGCGACAAAACCTTTTTTGAGGAGGAGGGTTGATTGTACTTTTCAGTTAGGCTGGAAAAACATGTTTTAAAACACCAGAGTCTTGACTATTAAACCTTGTAATGGGCCAACCTCCCAGTTATCTATTTTTTTCTCGAAGAACATACATAATGGATGTCAGAGGTAAGATCTGATGGAGTTGCCGTCCTGCAGAGTTGACAAAAAGTGAGATATTTATTAATTTTATAGCAGTCATGTTGAGTAGCCATTTAGTGGCTTAGAGTTCTCTTAATGTTGACACGTCTGATGGCAATATCATTTAATGAATAAATCAAAAAATAGAAAGCTTGCCAGTTCTTGAGGAGCAATCCCGCCTTTTTGGAAACCAGGAAGTGAGACAGGAGTTCTTGTGATATAACTAACCCCTTTATGCCTGATTAAATGATGTTGACAAAAATCTGGGACACATCTTTAGAGGGCCAACATTTTCACAAAAACAGTACAGTTTAAAACAAAGATGATTATGGCAGTACATTTTCACACCAATGATATCAGTACCTATTGTTAGATTTAGATTTTGAAGGCTTTTAACACATTTTGTAATTAAGTTACATTACATTAAGTTGTGAATTATTATCCGAGTCTGACACAGCACAAGTTTAGAATTTAAAAAATGAAAGCAGATCAAAATATTTTATAAATCCTATTTATTTCATATATATATAAATCCTTTAAAAGTAATGTGACACCCCAAAAAATGGAATTAGTGTGTCTATAAGTTATAATATTAAGGCTTATTTGGTAGGACATATTTTGTCCCAATTCTCAAGTATGGGTGATAAACTCTGTGCTGTAAAAAACTAATACACAAAATTAAACATGGTATGAGGGTAAAGATGAATAACTTTATGGTTTTATCTAAGTTGATTAAAAGATGACATGTTCATTATCACCAATAATAAGCTAGTAGGTTCAGCTTGTGCAGTCTGTTTATTGCCCTGTTTCTTTAACCATTAGAGGCCATAGTAAATATGGCTGGAGTAAAGGAGGGTGCCAGGTGACATTACACTACTATAAAAAGTGACAAAGCCTGCGTACAGAGGAGTATAGGGTGGTGGATCGGTCAAACAAACAGGACTTTCACCCAGGTAACTGGGGTTTGTGACCCATGTGAAACCAAAAGTCAATGTTGACTGTTTTTAGCTGACTTATTTAAGTTCATCACATTCATGTTATGTCACGTTAGGTTACAAACATAGGTTATTTTAACCCAAACAACCATTTTTCTATGCCCAACCCCATAGTCTTGGAGCCTGAGAAAAAAAGAAAAAAAAAACAGAAAGTGAAACCTAAAAAAACTGCTCCCATGTACAACTGATAATAACTATTTAATGAGCTAATAACAGCCTTTTGAACCTACTAGTTGGTGCTCCCTCCTACCCATATTTATGAGGCTGATAACCACTGATAACGCTCATTCAACTGATAACATTCATTTATTTACAAATATGTCTCATTTTTTTACGGCTGCTAAAAAATGATGCATGTTGATAGCTTATTGCTCAGTCAGAGTACATTTTTTATAAAGTGGCACTGTGAAGGTGTTCAGACAGACTGTGAGGCAAATTCTCACCTCATGTTATTGACGCAAACTTACTGCTGGACTGTTTGTGCAGTCTGTTTATTGAGTGTGTGTGTGTAAGTGTGAGACAGCTTAGAACTCAGCCAGGAGACTACGTTTCTTTTTCCACCCATCTCTCTCTCCTTTTTCTCCTTGTCTCCATACCATCATGAATTAAAGCCTCAGGATAAGTTAGAATTTTTCAAGTCTGAAGTTGAAACAATTTTAGATCAGTTTTATTTTGCATCACCTACAGTGAATATGCATGTGTGGGCTTACAGTACACCTTTTGTAGGCTGTTTAAAGAGGAATGCCCGAAGTAAAGTACAGTAGCTACAGAGTTACAGGGATGCAAAAGCATTGTTCGCTTTATATCCTCTCAGGAAAATCATCTTTTAAAGGGACACTACACCTTTTTTTACACTTGAAGATCAGTTTATTCATCATGAGGAGTACAACTCATCCTATGTTGGATAATGTCTTCTGTGGCTCTGAAGGAACTTTGTCAAGTATAAAAAAAACCTGATGATGTCATCTGCTTTGACTTGGAGAAGCAAACTTAGGGCATGGAGTATATCCTGCAGAGGGTCCAGTGAAAAGATGCTTTTGGTTTCACTGTAAAAAATACAGAATCCCGTGTTTTTGGGGGACTGATCCAGGTAGAAACTAAAGGCCTTTGCATATCTGTTTTGGGGTTTTTTTTGTGAAATTTGCATGTTATTTTTTTTTAAGTTTTGTATGTGTCATTTGGACTATACACAGAGCACAAATACTACTGTCGCATTGCAAATAAAGGCATCAAGCAATCACATTATGCCTATACTTATGAGGATTATGAAACAACAACCCAAAGGCTCTATAGTCCGAACACGTCATAACTGAAGGGAACTTAAATTCACTCAGGGCATTTCACTAAAAGGAAACTCAATAAAATAGCTTATGGTAGCTTAGGCTATACAACAACTTATATGACAACTATATACAACAACTTACTTCAGACAGGTTTCCAGACACTGCTCTGGGTCATTACAATATACCTCACTGTTGGTAGTTCTCTTGCATCCTAAGTGTCGCAACTGTCACAAATCTGAATCATCACTGGTATGGATACTTCTCATGAAAAACATTTGCACAGTCTTAAAGGTTAGCCTGCCTGTCGTAGACTGCTTCCTCAAGGCAGGAATTTAATGCCATTATTCTGCCCTGCCATGTCTTGTAAAAGGTACAATCATGGAATGGGGGGACAGAGTTGTCTCCCCTTGAAGCTAGCATCAGAGGTAGTAACAGTGCCGAAACAATGCCTGTAGCCAGCAGGATGGGATCATGGCTGACATGGGTGTGACGTTTTGACGTCCTTTGTGTTATGCATGTGATCCACAGTGGAAGATTTAAAAAAGTAGCAGTTGGTAGCTAACTCAAAGAAGAAGAACAGCACACAAAAATGTCTGCAAATTGAAAAAACAAAACCAAACAAACAATGAGGTCTGGGAGCTTCTTACCCTCTGAGCAAAGGATGAGATCAGCTGTCAGGGATGATAAATAATTGCCATTGCCATGTTATGCCATTGTTATTGTTTATAAATTGCTGTTGACGCATATGTTATAGGTCGCAATAGAGGCTGACGCTGTTGGGTTACATGTCACGGCCATTACTCTTCTTTTGATTTAGCAATGCCAGCATGCTGTCTAAAATGATACACATAATGGTGCTGTTGTTTGATTCTGTGTAAATAGGCAAAGGTGGCATAAAGATGGGACTTCATAGTGTCTCTGTAGTGCAATCTTTGTGTAAAAAGGGCTACAGCCTCTGCTGCACAGATTTTGCCCATTCTTTTTCTAATGAGTCTCGGAAGTTTTCCAGTTTTATGGATGTGCAAAAGTAGATCTCTGGGGTACCCCTTTAATGCAGAAATAAAATGATTGAATTATTATCATTAAGATCATTAAACTAGCAACATGATTTGGAAGATAAAAGCACTTGCAGTTGATCATCACATCATTTACAGTGAAAAAGAGCATGATACTCAATGAATTCATGTATAGAAATGCATGTGTGTGTGTGTGTGTGTGTGTGTGTGTGTGTGTGTGTGTGTGTGTGTGTGTTCCTGAGCAGTGCTGCAGCAGTAGTGTAGTGGATGTGCTGCGCTCATCAGTAGAGCGGATAGTCCAGTCAAAGCCTCTACCCTCCCCCCAATCCGTCACACTCAGACACACACACACACACACACACACACACACACACACACACACACACACACACACACACACGCACGCACACACTCCCACCCACCCATTTACCCCAGCACAAGCACACACACACACACACACACACACACACTCATACACACCATCCCCCCTCACAGATATGGAGTCAGCAGCTTCCTCTTAACAATGACTGATATGCCTGGTGCTGTTGGACTGTCTGTTCGCCAGAGCTCACTGCAAGGTGCTTTAGACCAGAGGCATGCTACGTAGGAGGCTGCAGCCTGTGGATGTGCTGGGTTAACACAAGATGGATGGAGGTTCAACTGCAGTGCACCCGGCAGATCCAAAAAATACAGAAATATCTCATATTAAGTGTTTATATCAGTCCCATCACACATTGTACACTGTATGCAAACAGATGTGTATTTAGCATATCACACATCTGTTATGGTATATGGTGCTGGTATGATGTGCATCATAAACATTTGTCTGTCTGTAGTCATAACACTGCAAATAAGAAATACAGCAGATGAGATGAATACCAGAATTAAGTTTTAAACCCAAAATGAGACCAAAAGCAAATACATCTAATTATTCAAGTGTAAATTTACATGTCTTTTTATAGCATGGATTATTAGAAGTGGTCACCACTACAGTGTGAAATAAGTAAATGTAGATAATAAGGCCATAAGTAGTGACTTCTAAACCCATCTTGGAAATATTTTAAGGCTGTCATGGGCCACTTGAAAGAAATACTGAGAGATTTGACAGCTGTTGCTGTCAAGAAGAAGCGGCTCACTTCACAGTGCTGTGATTACAGTAAGAAACACGTTTATTTATAGCTCTTCAAGAGGGAATCACAGATTTTAGTGGCTTCTAATAAGCAACACTGGTTCATGGAAGAGAACAATGTGTAATGGAGGAACAACACAATAAATGAACAGTGGAATAAGTTACACGGGTAATATCATTTATGTGACCCTCTTGAAAACAAAACCATATGTCCGAATATGATACATTTATTTTTTACATTTGCAATGGCCCTCAGTCACCAGATCTCAACACAGATGTACACCTATGGAAGATTTTGGAGTGACGGGTTACCAACATCAAAACACAAATAAGGGAATATCTTTATCTTATCACAGGTAGTATCATCTGACCACAGTCTAAAGCCAGCCTCAGTTCAGTACAGTTGTTCTGACACATTACCTCGCAGATCAGTTTGGCTGAAAGTCAGGTTGGATTTTTTTACAGTTTAAAGCTGCAATTCTCATATCTGTTCTTTAATCACATAATCCCCATCTGTATTTTGGGGTCATGTTTCATTCAAATTGGCACAGACACGTCCTCCATTGTGCTGTTGAGCTCTGAGCCTCGAGCATGTATGATCTCTAATTTCACATAGAAAGTTTGGAAGTCAACAAGGAAGAAGTCAATTAAACGTTGGCTCTGCTAGGTTTAAACCTTTGAAAAAACGAAAAGCAGCAACCTAATGCACATGCTTATTCATTTTCCTGAAAATCCACAAAACCAGATGATTTAATACATTCTTAGACTCACTCTGATGACCTCAAGCTATTTTTGACTGACATATTTGTGTTTCCTCATGCATACTGCTTAGTTGTTTTTCCAGGCGGAAAAATCCACAGAGCAAATTCTGTGGTTTTTGAAGCTTGATTACTAAAGATTTTACTAGTGGGGTGTCTGGCAGGGACCGCTGGAACTCTGGAAGCTGCTGCAGCGCTCACACAGTGTGTACCGTTGCACCTAGGGTAATTCGTCTTCTTGTTTCCCCCAACAAAGGCAGCAAAACAATCAGTAAACAGTGGGCTCATTAAAACCACATTGTAGCCTCTGTTAAGTCTTGTAAGAAAAACTTTACATCACTCAGCCCCTGAAAAGGTGCTTTGTAGAGCAAACAATACTGTCTCCAATTCAAAGTGAACACACTGCAATTGTGCTCACACCTTTTCTCTGTGTGTGGTTTGATTGCATTCCCCCGAGCACCTAACAGTAATGTGTTTGTCACCAGAGAATAACCAGGATAAAGCAGCAGGGGTTGGGTGCTAGAGCCTGAGTAAAGTGATGAATGCAACCTAGTGTGAACCCTCATGCTGATCTCCAAACAGCAGACGAGCCTCGCATTAAAGCCGGCTCCTCTGGCTCTTTTCTCTCGTCTGTGTGCTCTGTGACAACAGCAGCAGAGGGCGGCCTGGACTTCTGCAGGCTCAGGAGTTTACCTAATTATCTGGCATTAAGTCTAAATGGAAGGCTTCCCTCTATCATCCCTCGCCACATGGCCACAACAGGGATAAGCCGTAGTCTTACAAACCATTAGGCTTTACAGGCACTTGACCTGAGGATGCAGGGCCACTGACAGAAAGTGAGGCTGTGGGGCCGTGTCCTGATCAAGGCACTTAGAGAACAGTGTACTGCTGGACACATTTATGTCAGTGTTGTGAACGTAAAACTCCAAAAGGAAAGCAAAGCAGTTTTAACCAGTGGTGGGACCAGGTCATCGGTTTGTAAATCACAAGGAAATCTCAAGTCTTTAAACTCAAGTTCCAAGTCCTAAACTTAGAGTTCTGAGTCCTAAAGAAGTCATAATGTGCTCTCCCAATGTAATGCTATTTTAACAACAGAGTAATAGTACAACAAATTTACAAGTGCACAGTGGCCCGGGTTCAACTCCAGCCTGTGGCCCTTTGCTGCATGTCCCTCCCTCTCTCTCTCCCTCTTTCACACTTCAATATCCTATCAATTAAAGGCAAAAATGCCCATAAAAATATCTAAAAAAAAAAGATTTAAACAAAAAGGAGTGCTGACATTGCACTTTCATTCAGTACTATTAAACAGTACCACAACAGAATGGATTTTGTATGTTTCTGTCCTGTCTTACTGTATTGAAAAATGTCTACATTCTCTTCTCATATTAGCATTTGGCAAAGGTGTCAAGGATTTTCAAGTCAAAAGGCTCAAGGCCAAGTGAAGTCATGAGTCACTGATGTTAAAGTCCAAGATGAGTTGCAAGTCATTTTTTTCAAGTCGAGTCTAAAGTCGTCAAACCTGTGACTTGAGTCTGACTCAAGTTCAAGTCATATAACTTGAGTCCACGCATCTGGTTTAAACTGAAGGTCTGAAGTATAATAGGGGCTGAGTATCAAACCTCAATATTTTCTTCACAGCGCTAGCAGTTTACCGCCAAGTGTCAAATTCTGGCAGTGATTGTGTGATTAGATTCATAATCTTGTTCACTTATTCTTCGATTAAAAGACGTTTTCGGACCGTACAGTTCCGAACCTTTGAGGGCTTGCATCCGCTCCGATTTAACCAGTATTGCATTTGCTTTGTTTGACCAGTCAATGGACACTTATGACATCTGGATCAGTTACTGTATACTTCCATCACTCGTGGTTCCTCTTGTGCTGGGAGACTATCTATTCAAAAATAGGAGCCAAAAGTGTTCCGACGTTCTGAGAACCGTTATTCCAAATTCTTGCGGTGTGGGCACAACAAAAAGGGGGCTCTTAGAACTAGGTTGTTAGAACTATGAAAAAGTTCTTCTGAAAAACATGTAAGTAGAGTTAAAAAACAATATCTAACTTTGGCTTTCCTTGGTAAATTAAAAATGTGTTTCTCATGTCAAATAGCCTAAGTACCAAAATATCAATGATCAAAAAGTGTTAGCATGGTATTAGTGTCAAACCTCTTTGAACTAACGGCAAACCTCAGTGCTGAGGCTAAAACTCAAAACCCCACCCTACCCAAAAGGTCTTTGCTGTTTCTTTTTTTAAGAATTATCACCACTTGGCCCTCCAGCAATGTACAGCAGACACAGATTCCTGCCACCAACATGTAACTGAGTGAATATAAAACAGCACTCATACTTCAATGTCTTGCCCTAAGTAAGGGTTTTGCAAGTGCAAAGCAGTGACTGGAGTGGGTGTGGGCAAAACCAATGATATGACCACAGAGCAGACAGTGGTAGACTGCTGGAATGTCCCACAGGTTGTTATTATGAACATGAGGCTGGTCACACAACCTGCCAACATCCCCCGAGCACCAGATCTTATTTACTGCTGTATAGAATGTTCAGTGCTGACCTGATAAAAAGATTAACCGGTACTTTACAGTGTTTGTTTATGGTCGTTGGAGCTGTCGGGTTGTCTCACCACACTCCAAGTGCTCTGAACAATGGCTGTGCTGATGGTAATGCTGGCAATTTCCCTGTTTTTTTGCAGGTCACTGCCAGGGGATTCGCTCCATTGTTGCAGTTTGCCTACACTGCTAAGCTGTTACTCAGCAGAGAAAACATCCAGGAGGTCATCCGCTGTGCCGAATTCTTGCGCATGCACAACCTCGAGGACTCATGCTTTCGCTTCCTGGAAGCTCAGCTGCGCAGCGAGGAGGATGGCTTGCTGCTCTGCCACAAGGTGGCGGCAGAGGTGAACAACTCAGAGGATGAGAGCATGCAGTCAGAGGCGGAAAGGCCCACTTCCCCGAAGGCGCGACGGCGTGCTGACGCCCTCACCTCCTTCGGACACCCTGACGATGATCGGCTATCAATGGCTATGCCCAGTAACTTCGCAGATGGCCGGCTGGACTTTGATCGGCACGGAGCGTCAGACCTGCCGCGATGCCCCAAGTACAGGAAATACCAGTGGGCTTGCAACAAGCACAATAATGACACCTCCTCACACACCAGTACCTCAGGTTTTCCAAGCACATTAAAGGAGAGCAGCGTTAGTGGGGCAGTGCCAGGTCAGGGCAGGCTGCCTTTGGCACAGATCAAAGTTGAACCACAGGCAGAGGAAGAGGCCGTCTCATTGTGCCTGTCAGGGGACGAGCAGGACGTCAGGGATAAGGACAGTGTGACAGCCATGGAAATGGATAACCCCATGTCTGTGGAAAGAACCAAGAGAACCAAGTCCCCTTCTTGCCTCCGAGCCTTCTTCAAGAAAGGGGCGGACCTCCCCAGTCTGCCCAACACATCACAGCAGCTATTCGCCAACAGACTTGTCTGCCCCCAGGACAAAGGAAACTCTCAGGGAGATCATAAAAAAGACTTCAGGCCTTTCACTGGGGAGCTGGGACTGTCTGTTACATCCCCAAAGGACGTTGATGGTTTCCCTGCAGGGTTGTCCCTCAAGTCCGCTTCCTGTGATGGGGTCTGCAAACAGGAAGTTGAGCTAGATCGCCGTAGTGTCATATTTTCCTCAGGGGCCTGCAACCGTCTGGGAACCCCAGCACATTCCTACCCTGGTGGGAACTCTTTGGAGATGGAGCTCTCTGAGCACATGCCAAAGAGCCTGTGGGCTGGAGCCAGCCAGTCCCTCCCCACCTCCCAGACCTATTCTCCCAGCACCACCTCCACTGAGCCCCCACTCCTGTGCCGCCCACGACCCAACACCAGCTGCCCAGTGCCAATCAAAGTGTGCCCGCGCTCGCCGCCTTGTGAGACACGCACCAGGACTTCCAGCTCCTGCTCTTCATACTCATATGCGGAGGACGGCAGCGGAGGATCTCCCTGCAGCCTGCCCCAGTTTGAGTTCTCCTCCTCTCCATGCTCCAACGTGGCACGCTGCCTCAATGTGGACCAGCAGGAGCAAAGTGTGGGCGGGGATCCCCTTTTTAACCAGGTGCGGCCCAAGATCAAATGTGAGCAGTCCTATGGCACCAACTCCAGCGACGAGTCAGGCTCCTTCTCAGAGGGAGACAGCGAGTCCTGCCATGTACAAGAGCGAGGGCCAGAGGTGAGTGTAAAACACTGTCTTTAGCATGTAACACACAATGTAGCCATTACATTCAATTCCGCCATGGCTAATTATATTGCAGTGCCCTGCTCTCCAGGTCTGCATTAGCAGTCATTAAATCATCATGTAATTGAAGCAGGAGTGTTCAGTACAAGATTTACAGCATCACCAAAGGGCACAGATGTGCTTTGATATTATTAATCTGCTTTATGCACTGCTGGAGATCTGTGTAATGAGTCTGAATATGTGAGCCCAAATGCACCAGGACAGTCAAAATGCAGGAGGCTGTGGTGCTGTTTTAAAGACTGTGACTGGTTCATCATCTTAGCTGAGAGTTGCATGTATGTATGAAAAGCACTGCAGGCAATTGAAGGCTCAGGATTCTCCCAGGGTAGAACTGCCCTCTGAAGTGATTCCCTCTGGCTCTATCTGTCTCCCTGCCAGTGCCAGCTAGCCTTACTAGCTCATTTTATTCCAGCAGAAACACTGACATCTATAATCCGCCTCTATAAATATGCATATGCTAATTCTCAGTGAGGCCTCGCTGACTTCTGACATTCCTGATCTATGGACAATTAGCGGTGAAGGTGTGCGGTGCATTGCAAAGGGATTACAACCAACACATTACAGCAGTGATGTGCCATGGCCATAAAGTTTTTATGGCTGGCGGTTGCAGTGAGTTGAATGTGAGTGGGCGGGAGGTTCAGCTTGGTCTCATGACGGGACTGCAGCGCAGCTCTACAGTGCTGACAAGGATGAATAGCCAATCCTGTAATCATCCTCCCCTAATCCACCTGGGCAGACGTCCTCCAAGCTGCAGACTAGACGACTGTTGTTGTTTACTAGGTAAAGATCAGTGAGGGACCCTCTAATTCACACATGGAGCACAGCGCAGGTGTAATAATATCAAAATGAGCAGATTTCCCACCTGAGGGGAAGCGGAAGGCATTAAAATCAATTTGCAAAGAATAGCTTTGCTTCCTTGCAGCGCTGCTGTTTGCTCATTTTAGTGATTAAAATTTCCCTCCACATCTCAGGCCTTTCACTGCCGTTGCTGTCAGGTGAAAACCTTGTATCTACATAAATGTCTCTCAAATTCTGGAAAAAGGAGCTCTTTTTGTGTCCCTGGTTGGGATTTGAAACGCTATTACAGTAAATTATACATGCTACAATCAGTTATGAGGTTTTCACATGACACTAGCATTGTCATATGTCTGTCTTTAGACCGTGACATCACATGTTGGCTGTTGCAGAGCTTGAACTTGCGACCTTTTGGCTCCATGAGGCTCCTCGTTACCACCAGGCCATCTCCACTCTTGTGATGTTGCATTCAGCGACGTTTGCTTGAGGTGCAGGCAGAATTATTTTAGATAAGCTCAGTGGAGAGGGACTGCTCTAAGTGCACAGAAATGGAGAGAGATAGAAAGTGGTGCGTTGCCATGGCGATCAGATTCAAAGAGCAAGTGAGAGTGTTGCAAGGGTTGGAGCTACATGACGGGATTGTGCTTTTCCGTGGAAAGAATTCAGTTGGACAAACAGAGCTGCAAGATAAAGAGGCTCAGCAGTAATGTGTAATCATTACCTTTGCAGCGCGGCACACAACACCCATCGCCATTAGATTTATGGGCCTTTGAAGGGCCTGCCGAATGTGCCACTGTAAATTATGTGGGATTGATATACAGCGCTGAGCTATCAAGCGAGAGAGCAGCCCAAAAAATGACTGGGAGACATTTCAGTTCCCTTTGTCATTTCTTTGTGTGGGTATGACTGTGTTTATATATGTATGTGTCAGCCATTGTTGGCGCTCCATTACTCCACACAATATCCTCTGTCAAATCTCTGTTGACTTACACAGGGTTATCTGCCAGCTTTCCACTCACTATCACAGGCTGTTGATAAGATCCTTCATGAATGAATGTTTCCCAGGTCTGCCTGTTCTACAGTTTATTGCACCAGTGTTATAGTGGGGGTCACAGAGAGGTAGTTACATAGTGAAGCTCAGTGTTAGGTTACTCTCCCTTGGCCTTTATGTGGTGAAGAAGTGCTACCTCATGCTTCCTGGGCCACTCATTTTTCCTACCACCCCTCTCTGTAATCCGGCCGTACAAACAAACATGGAGAAGGCTGGCCTCGTTGTGTTTGCAGAGTAAATGGCAGAGGGGGAAAGCAGCTTTGGTATAAATAGCTGCTGCCCTGGACTGTGAACTGGACACAGTGAATCCCAACGAGGAAGGAAGTCGTTAAAGTGCAGGGCAGTTCGACCAAAGCCTAGTCATTCAAGGTAGCCAGAGTCACTTGAGGTCTCTGGGCAGCTCCTGCTCTGTGGTTATGGGCTGTTGCGTTCATGTGAGCCACATCTGAGAACCATCAGCAGCTTCACGCAGCAGACAGCTCAAAGTCTGCTTAAAAGAGATACACAGAAACGTTTGAAAGAAGATAAACACATTCCTCTCTTACAAATGAAAAGTTAGACCCAAAATTGGACCCAAGTGAAACGCTTTAAGGGGACTGTATTGTCCCACTGTGGTTTAGATCAAGCTCTGAGTAGATTATATTACTGTACTTGTTATGACAGCAGTAATGTATACTGCTGACTTACTGCTTATAAGCAGTGATGGCATTAACTATTCAACCTATATTTAAATTAATTCAAAATAATTTCAACTCTTTTGCCATGGCTTCCCAGCAGAACCATATGACAGGTCTAAAGTCAGTGAGGAAACCAGCAGCACCTCAATTGAGAATGTATCCTGCATCTCTACACAGCATTTGTACCTCAGTCTGTCTCCTTCTCTCTTTGAGCTCCCAGTTGCAGTGTAGGCGTTGAGCTCATTCTAGCGTATCGTCTGGCCACAGCGGTGAAAGTATTGATCTCAGAGCGAGTGGGAGGAATGAGGAAGTAGTCCTGATACATCAGCACATTGTTTGTTTGTGTTTTTTGTTATCAGGCAAAACATGAAATAGAAAGAACGTGTGACAGGAAGCGCACAGACCTTAATATCAGTTCTGCTACCATTGCACAATGCCAGAGAACCTTTGCTCTACTCTAGATATGATGTGGCTGTGGTCTGAGTCCAATCTGCCATTCATAATGTTAGCTACGGAGATGTTTAGCCTACTGGTTTTAGTCACATGCAATAGTGATAATAATGTGTGCATAAGATGTCAGATGAAATCTACTAGCTGGTGCCTTTTTTTCAAGTGATGTTCCCCTTTCATCCCTGGACACTATGGGTCATTTATTGAAGAAATGTGACAAAAATGATCAGAGTTACCTAGAAAATAGGTGTTCTTGGTGATTATAGCTCTTATGTATAGCATAGTAAATGTAGAAATACAGTGTTTTTGAAATGATGTAATGGATTGCAAACACATGGCATCAAAACTGTGATGATAAGTGTGCCTAAATGGGAGCAGATTTGGGAACAGTGGCTGTTAAAGTCCAAAAATGAAAAAGCAAGGGAGTCTTGTCTGCACACTCTGTGATAAGTGAAAGGAGATTTCTTCAGACTAACATCAGAGGAATGTTTGCCCATTCATTTCTCTCTTAAATCTGTATTTAACAAGGGCGTTGCATATAAAAATGTTCTTATGGTAACAAAAAAAGCCTTATTTTATAGCCTACGGAGTACGCCGAGGGAGACTTGTTCAAATTGAGCAAGAGGAGTGCTGTTTACCCAAGCATTTTACTTTGAAATCTATATTTATCTAGCTTGATGCATTTACAAAAAAATGTAGTATCAAGGTAATGAGATACAGTGCCTCTTCATTACCCCCCAAATCGCCCCTGGAGCATACGCTGCATTGCTCCAGAGTGCTGAGTTGAGTGGGACAAATATAGAGACCAAACAGGAGATATTTTTTGTGCTCTTATTTGTAGCTTCTGCAGAAAAGAAGATAGTGTGTGTGTGTGTGTGTGTGTGTGTGTGTGTGTGTGTGTGTGTGTGTGTGTGTGTGTGTGTGTGTGTGTGTGTGATCAGGATGGAGAGGAGATCCCCAGGTTGCTGCTCCAGCTGGGTTACAGCATACAGTAGAACGTGGGCCCTCAGGGCCAGCTGGGGCACAGAAACAACTCTATTCCTTATGCAGGGCCTTCCATCCTGTGGTAGTCCTGGAAGAATGGAGACATTTAGCATCCATGCAGTGGTAATCTGCGAAATTCTTGTTGTGTTGATCTTGGCTACGTCGTTGCAGCCTGGCAGCTAGCGCTGCGATGTTTTTGCACTCAAATTCCCAGAAATAACTTGGCAATCAAACAGTGGGTCCAGTACTGCAAGTTTGGTGTTGTGTTGCTTTTTGGGATTTTCTGTTTATGAAGTCTGACACTCTGTTATAATTAACTACACATTTTCTCCTTGTGTGTATTCCAAACACACTGCAGTTGCTGGTGCCAGCAAAGTAACAAGCATCAGATGAGTTTCCAAGCAAATCTCTATATGACACTAAATGCATCTTACATAAATAAAGCTTTTTATGAACCTAGAACAGGTTGATATTATTAACAGTCATTTATTTATGAAAAAGTGTTGCAAATTATTGTTTTAACCCCCGGGACAGAGCAGTTACTGCTGCACCTTTCTATATTATCTTCATTAAGATCTGAGTCAGGACATGAGTGTGTGATGATTCTTTATAATCCCGTTAACATGCATGTGAAATGTAACAGGGTTAATTACAGAGATAGCATGAAACACAAATGTGCAGAATTCTAAACCTCACATTACAAGATAAGATCTCATTTTAGTTTGGATGAGATAAGGGACAGGTACTACACAGAGCAGAGCCAGAGGTGTCAAGCAGCAATCATTTTAGAAAATACCCTCGGTTTTTATAGCAAACTGTCAGAGGGAATATCAGCTTTGATAGCCCCAGGGCCTGTGTGAAAGTGCTTTTGTGGGAATAAAGAGAGCGTTAAAGCTTGAGAGCAGGTCAAGAGACTGCAGGTGAGGGCAGAGCACAGTGCCCCCTCCCAGTCATCCACTGAACCTTTCCTCCCTGCTACAACTCACGTCACGTCTCAAGCTGCTGCAGGCTGCCAGCTGCCCAGCCTCGCGCACACACTGCAAAAACATCCTTCCTTAATAATCAGTCCTCACATCTACTATTCAAACTTAAAAAGTTGTTTTAAAGTAAAAAAAGCTGACAGAATTGGAGTAGATTATTTTACTAACATGTAGCAAAAATTTACTTACATGTGGTTTTAAAGGCACAGAAATAGATTCATTTGTTTTCTTTCTGAGTGTGAAATGAAAACTGATGTCTGTCTTATATATGTGGGTTAAAGGGACAGTTCACCCCAAAATCAAAAATACATATTCTTTCTCTTACCTGTAGTGCTTCTATCAGTCTAGATTGTTTTGGTGTGAGTTGCCGAGTCTTGAAGGTATCAGCTGCAGAGATGTCTGCCTTCTCTCCAGTATAATGGAACTAGATGGCACTCAGCCTGTGGTGCTCAAAGCACCAAAAAATATATATAATATAATATATACATTTTGAAAAACTCAACATTCAACTCTTTCCAGAAACCATGACTGAGTCACTCAAGATAATCCATAGACCTTGTTGTGAGCAGGTTCACGTAGGAACTATTTTCTTTCTACCAAACTACACCTGCCAACTGTATCAAGGCGCAAAAGGAAGAGTTCATCTACTCATGAATGAGAGGCTTGTGCTTGTGACAGTGCGAGGTGGAAACATTAATGGCGTCCTCTTCGGCTGAGCTGTAACATTAGCTAGCTCAGTGTTGCTTGCTGAGCTGTAGGGTGATACAGCTGGCAGGTGTAGTTTAATAGAAAATAACACTAATAATAACGTCACACTACATGTAAGAGGAAAAATATTTTTGATTTTGGAGTGAACTTTTCTTTTAAATACATGGCTTGAGTCAGGATGGGGTTATCTTAGCTTAGCATGTGAAACTGGAACCAGTAGGAAACAACTAGCCTGGTTCTGTCTAAAGCAGTGGTTCCCAACTGATAGGTCGCAGAACACTTCTCAAGCTCACCAATTAAAACATTTTGTCTTGTTTGTTTCATTCAAACACAAACATGCTGGAACTATTTCTTGACAAACAGCAGTTTATTCATCTGCTCAGTACTTTTGTGCAGTGCCTCGAGCAGGGTTAAACAAATTAGATCTGGTAATCAGTGAGCTTTAGAGGTGCTGGTAAGCTTTTTTCTACTTTAAATAGAGCCAGGTTAGCTGTCTCTTCCCAGTCTTTACACCAAGCCAGACTAACCACATGAGCTCTGTACTGGCACAGACATGAGATTGATACTGAGCGATATCTTCAACAAGTCCTCCAACTCTTATCACATCATAACCACGTGTTTGTTTTTGAAGGAAAAAACCATCAGTTTGCGGTGTGGTACAGACGTAGCGTATTTATTTTAAAAAAAGAGACTGTTTGCAAACTGTATATTTCCTGTGAAAATGGAAGTGTATTTTGAAAACAGACAATGCATGTAACAGGCAGAAGTTGAAACGGCAACCCAGAACGTCGACAGCCAACGCAACCAGGGTACTTTGCCTGTTATATCTCGATGTGGAGAGTCCATGACCAAATGTTGATATGTGATGAGGTCGGAGTGTGTTGTAGTAGTGCACTGCCACTATACCACTGTTACTAATGTAATGTAACATGACATATTTCATGTGACAAACATGAAATATGCCTTGTGACAAACTATGTTAAATTGCTAAAATAACTCAACATTGAGTTTTAGTTTCACACAGGACAGAAACACCAGTCTCCTGGATGATAGTCCTGTGTTTGTTTGACCTTACCACAGTAAGCAGACTTTATCACTCTGTATATTGCTCATGTCATAATTACTACAGCCACTAGAGGCCACTGCCTGATAATAAATGTTAAAATTGGTCATAATTTCTGCTAGTGCAAACAACCAATGTGGTCGTATTTTGGAGAGGACAGTCTCAATATCAGTAGGAAAGAAAGTAAATAAGTGAATTCCCAAAACTCTGAATGTAAGTGGTGGAGAAGTATTTTTAGGCTTTGTTTTAAAGGAACTGTTCTTGGCCAAACAAGCTGTCAGCACACTCCAGAATTCTGGATGCAAAAAGAAGGGGTCACTGTATTTAAAGGATAACTTGGGTATTTTTCAACCTGGGCCCTATTTCCCCATGTGTATGTGTGCGTATGATTCATAGGTACAACTCGTTTTAAAATTGGTTCAGTATTGAGGGAGGCGGATGCAGCCGGGAGCTAAAACGGTAACGGGGGCAAATGCGTCCCGTATAAGTTTGCGCATTAAAAGTGCTGTTTTTTCGCCAGTGACCGGTTCAGATCGCCAGTGTTATCTCTGTAAATAGCATAGTAAACCTTTCCCTTACCTCTGGGCTGTGTGTGACGTCATCTCATGAAAGCTTTGCTCCACTGTGTCTGTAGCTCTCTCTACTCGTGGGACAGCCGTTTTCTTGAGGGAGAGGTGTTTCGGGATTGGATGTCTTCTCTTCTTCAGCTGGCAGTAGTCATCTTGGGAGAAGTGAGCATTGCAGACCCGATGGTCTGCAAGGCGCATTGTCTGGACAGAAGTGTTAGCATCCATTTGTAGCACAACTAGCCACAACTTCAGCATCTCGCCGTCCGACAAAGGCAGCCTATGAAAGCTGCACGGGGTGTTGCGCGACATCCTGTTCTTGCAATTCGGATAAGCACAAACACGAACCATTGTTTTCAACTGATGCAGTAAAACTCTCAGCTGTACTCCGGGACAACCAGCGCCACTCGGAGCGGTGCTCAGCATGGCTCCTCTGTTTTCTTCCAGCAACAAGCAAAGCTCTCGCGAGATGACGTCACAGCCCAGAGCAAGTGAAGGGTAAGGGAAACGTTTAGTATGCTATTTACAGAGATAGCACTGGCGATCTGAATCGGTCAGTGGCGAAAAAAAGCACTTTTAATGCACAAACTTATACGGGACGCATTTGCCCCCGTTACCGTTTTAGCTCGTTTCATGGCTCCCGGCTGCATCCGCCTCCCTCAATACTGAACCAATCTTAGAACGAGTTGTACCTATGAATCATACGCACACATACACATGGGGAAATAGGACCCAGGTTGATAAATACTGAAGTTATCCTTTAAAATGTCAGGCTTCTCCTTTAAAAAGTAAATTCTAAATTCTACTTGCTGTTTTTGTTTCATATTTGGTAGCATTTTTATCGTTCAGTCCAACCATGATATTAGAATTGTACACAAGGTCGCTAAAAAGAAGTCTATTAGGACAAAGAAGAAGAGCAGTTAGAAGATCAGACAGAATTCATCCACAGTTGATGAAAGTAAGACCCAAGCTTAAAGAGAACATGTACTGAATGAACAAAACATCAGCAGGTGAAAATGATCATCTCGGCCCTTTGACTGAATATTTCACTTGCCCCACATAAATAGTATTTTGAGCCTGAATTTGAGACTTTGAAGCATCCATTATTTTTTAATAGTGCATGGTGACGGGGCTGAGGCCCAGTGCAGCGCTGCTCCTGTTATCAGATGAGCCCTACTTTTCGCTCTGTACCCCATTTGCAGCATAATGACCCAGACAAAGAGAGTGACTGAGGGTCGGGAGGAAGAATGAAGAGAAGTGAGAGAGAAATGTAAATCCAGAACAGTTGGGTGTGAATTTATGACCACCGCTGAAGTGTACTCTGTCATCCCAGCCTCGCTGCTGAACTGGGTCTCGCGGTGAAGCTGCTAAATTTAGCCATCCCCTGTGTACCGGTGACTGGTGGATGAGGGGGAGAAAGAAACCATCACAAGGTCGCAGCGTCTCCTTCCCCTTGTTTTTCTAGCTGGGCTTTACCATCAGACCCTGTAGAGGGAAAGCTCACCTCTGTAAGTGCTAAGCTATCTAATCACAAACAGAGCTGTCTTCCCCTCTGCTCTGGATGAAGCCGGCAGCTTGTACTGATGTTTTATAGCTTTCCCCACGCCTCTCTTTGAGACTGGAGTTGTCATGCCCTGGCAAAGTATCGAGAGCCGAATGTGGCCTTGAAAGCTCGGGTCATTATTTATTCATGTGTCTGCATGCAGATGTCGAGCTGAGATGAGAAATAGGGCTCCTGGCGGCTCAGAGGGCTGCACTTCTAATGAGGAAACTCAAGCCATTTTCCCTCTTAGGGATAGATTGACATCTAGATTTGCTCTTCACCGAGGAGTAATTTCGATTCTGTCATGAGTAGGCACCTTGCTTTATCCCCCTGAGCACAACGCTTACACCAGGTGACGCCTCAGCCACCGCTGTGTACCGTCTGGTGGAGAAACAGAGCTCAGCCACCTCTGTTGCAGCCTGCGCC
This sequence comes from Epinephelus fuscoguttatus, assembly GCF_011397635.1. Classification (NCBI taxonomy): domain Eukaryota; kingdom Metazoa; phylum Chordata; class Actinopteri; order Perciformes; family Serranidae; genus Epinephelus; species Epinephelus fuscoguttatus. The sequence continues at coordinate 37,039,987 of NC_064762.1, forward strand.
TGTAGTCATCTGAGCAGTCTCCGGGGAGCATCTGGCCAGGCTCGAACAGCCAGGTACAGTGGGAGTCGCATCGCTTGCTCCTCTTTCTCGTTTTTCTTGTCTCTTCCTTCTTTGTTTGACTTCCTGCGCTCCTCAGAGGCAACCACGGGGAAGGAAAAGGGAAAGGGAGAAGAGAAAGAGAGCTGCAGCTCGTCTCATCTCTGCCAAGCTCTCCGGCTGTCTTCCTCTGGCTCTTTGTTGTGCCTCCACTGCTTCACTCGCTGCCTGAAGCTACAGATCCCTGGTGCACACAGATACCGTTGGGGTGGATCTGCTTATGATGTGCTTATCATAAGGTTTGCCATCACCTGAGGGAGAGAGAAGCTGACTTATTGTTGCTCTCCAAACTGAGAAAAAAAGAGAATAAACACATACAACCCTGATATGCTGTCATATCAGCGAAGAAATACCACACGGCTTTCTGATTTTGGTTCACGCCGCCAAATCAGTGCTGCATTTATTCCACTAATTCTTTTGTTCTGCAGCCTTGGGAAGACTGCCGCAGATATCCATGCCCTCAGAAATCACCTGACACTGATTTGGATCAGGTTGACAAGTCACTGCCCCCCTCAATCTGTCACGCTGGCATCTTTCCAGGTGCTAGGGGACAGATGGAGAGGGGCTCTTTTCTTGGATCACCTTTTCCCCTCTGCTCGAGAATGTGCTACATGTTAAATATAAGGCGGAGAGAGATGAAGGCTCACCGAGTCCTGCTCTGTGAGGCATGTGAGGCAGTACTCTTTTGCCATCTTGTGGTCAAATGTAGTAACTGTCCCATAGTTAGCAGACACAGTGATACAATGACTCACCTTGTAAAGTCTCCTCTTTGTACCTGGTGAATTTAGCCATAATACTTTATTAATCTACTTGGTTGAATCACACAGGAGATGTTTATTAAGCAAAATAGACAAGTTAGAGATTTTATTGTTGTTTGTCTTGACATTGAAATGTGAACCATGTAAAAGTGACTGCACTTTGAAAAGCATGGAATCCAGTGTGCGCTACAAAAATACTGACTTAACTGTTTGATTAAAATCAATTAATAAATTATTTATTCATTCATTTTCCGGAATCGCTTATCCTATTAGGGGTCGTGGGGGATCTGGAGCCTATCCCAGCTGACAATGGGTGAGAGGCAGGGTACACCCTGGACAGGTCACCAGACTATCGCAGGGCACACGTAGAGACCATTCATGCTCATATTCACACCTACGGACAATTTAGAGTCACCAAATAACCTAATCTGCTTTTTTTTTGACTGTGGGAGGAAGCTGGAGCAGCCTGAGAAAACCCACGCTGACATGGGATGAATGTAAAAATAAATTAATTAATTAATTAATGAATAAAAAGGAGCAAGCCATAGCTTTTATGCAAGGGAAGCAGACAGTATAGAGATGTTTTTGTTGTTGTTTCTTTTGAAATTAAGATGTCAATTATGTAAAAGAGACTGTGGCTGCAAAGTATGGAGTCCAGTGTGTGTCCAAAATAAACACGTTCTGGAGCATTTAAACAAAAGGTTGTTGACATCAAAAGTCATCATGCCAAACAACAAGCGTAGTGGTTTGTTCATAGTTCCTCAGCTTTTTACTTCTACACATTGATTTACACTTCAAAACTGCAAAATCCAATGGATGAATCCCTTTGGCTTTTTGTCGAGGGAGCTAGAGCGATGCTAACTTACAGGTTGGCCTACAATAAAACATCATCCCTGCAACACTCTATTCTGTTCCAAAGTTCAAGGCAGCATCACTTTTGTTCCACTATGGTCCACACCCCCCATCGAGATACATAACAAAAGAATGCTGCAAAAGAAGTTTGTTAAATGTATTGTTGAGTTGTTTCAGAGCCCTCTGCACACTACCAGTTATAACTGGAGGAACACCAAATCCTGTGCAATTAAGGTAACTTTAAAAGATATTGGCTCTAAAAAACATATCAGAATCCCCTCTGGAAAACCCACCATGTGCAGTTTCTGTGCATTTGTATAATGCAACCTCCTCCTGAGGCTGTTAAAAGCTGAAACAGTCCCAAACACACTCCTAAGTAAATAACAGGGGAGCAGCTACTATGTGAAGGCGGCACAGGCAGATGGGGTGTTAAGTTGTTCCTCAGATTGTGAATTTATAAAAAGAAAAAAAGAATAGATTAAACTTAAAGCTAATGCTCTATACAATTATTTAAATTATTTTAACTGGTATAATCTTTCATCAGGTCTGTGTGGGCGAACTGTGGTTGAGTAACATGTTATTCACTCTCCTGTTGGTTTTGTTTCACTTGTTATGGAGCGACAGCTTATTTAGCTACGATCTGTATTTCTTATTTCAACCTGAGCATACCTCTAATAAGACAAAATAATTGTAAACATTTTAGTTTTTTTGCTTCCATGTGATTCCATTTGATCCCATTTCACAGTTCATCTCACCTTTTTCCTGCTTTTATATTGACAGGTTGGCAAATGTCATGATTTCCCTTACTTTGAGGTCAATATTGCATCCTTGATTTAATTAACCAAATTATAGTTGCTTTCTTAAATGCAGATGTATTTATGGATTGAACACTGCCAGAAGTCTATAATTATTCCAGTGACCCACTTCACACTTCATACAAAAGAAAGATCAACTTAGTATTTTATACATTACTATAGGCAATTTCCGTCCTTGTTCATTAATGCTCAACAATAAATAAACTGCATTTGTCATACATAATGTCTGGTCTTTTTCTTCCTGTTCCAGGTGAAGCTGCCTTTCCCTGTAGATCAAATCACAAATCTTCCACGGAACGACTTCCAAATGTTGGTGAAAATGCACAAACTGACCTCGGAGCAGCTCGAGTTTATCCATGACGTGAGGCGGCGGAGTAAGAACCGCATCGCGGCACAACGCTGCCGCAAGAGAAAGCTCGACTGCATCCTGAACCTGGAGTGTGAGATCAGAAAACTGGTGAGTCGACCACCAATACTTGCTGTCTCCGACTACCTGTCCATGAGACTCTCTGGTCTTCATCAAAGGGGACCTGTTATGCTTTTCTTTATTTTCTGTCATATATATATATATATGTATATATATATATATATAGATATATAGATATAGATATAGATATAGATATATATAGATATATAGAGATATAGATATAGATATATAAAATGTTACAGTGTCTGATGTTTATATTAAACATGGGCAAAGTTTTAAATTATTAGGTAAACGTGTTAAAAAAAAAAAATCCCTGTGAGCAAAATCCTCTGGCTTTAGACTGTTCTGAATATTGTTTTCAATGTTTGTTTTTTTCTCAACTCTTGATTGATTTCATTATGCAGTCATCTGCTCCAGACATGCTACTGCATTTTTGTTTAATTATGTAGCTTGCATTACTACATGTTGTTACATTATGTAATCTTGGTTGCAGATGTTGTTAATGTTTGATTTTTAAATGGTAGAAATGTGCTGGTCTCTCTGTTTCAGTTACATCCCCCAGTTGCAAGTACACTGCTACATGTAGCTACATGCTAACGTAAGGGCAACATGTATTCATGGTTGCTGTTCTTAAATTCTCCCCAATTTCACATCATACTCCTGCTTGAACATGCGCAGTTATGAAAATTTTACTTAAGAAGCCTTTGTCGGTGATTTTTCACTGTAGTAATTCAATTCAATTCAGTTTTATTTATAAAGCTGAAATAGAGCATTTCAGACAGTGAGTGTGAATACAGGTGTTCCAGGTCAGACAGTAGGAGAAAAATAAAGTATTTCTTCACATTAAAACATGTGGGCATGTTCTAGTAGAATCCAAAATACAAGAATGAACCTGATAATGAGCATAATAGCTCCCCTTTAAACACCTTGTCAAAAGGAATAACAATTACCTCAACCACCACCAGAGTAAAGCAAAGGACATGATGATGTGATAAAATACTTGTTCTCAGATGGGCTGGTATTGTTTAGAGCAGCTCTACTCTATCAGCACTTTCACACCATCACAGTGCCCTCTGGTCGCCATGCTGAGTGTGTGGAGCAGTGCGTGGGTTGGTGAAGCACTAGTTCAATCTGTCGTCATTTTTTTTTTCCTATAATGCCTTTTAAACTGAGAGTCTTTGATTTGTTGCGTCAGTTCTGGGAAAGGTTGCAGCAGTCTGATAAGTCCTGTGATAGAAATAACAATATACAACCTTTTGTTGTATAGCACCTTTTATACATAAGATGCCGCTCCAACGGCTCACAGACTGGCCTGCTCCAGCTGTATGCACTGACAAAGAGAGTTATGAACCAAGAGGAGGAGAATCATTTCCAATGTCATAATACAGCTGACTTTTCAATAATAACAGATTTAAGCACAGCATATCAAAGGAACATTAAACATAGGCTGACAATTTTTTTTTTCCAAGTCTGTCTTACAGGGTAACGTTGATATTTTTCAACCTATTTTCCATGTTTTTGTGACAAATTAGAATACATTTTTTTGTAAATGCTCCAGTATTGAAAGAGAGGGCTGCAGCAGTGAACCAGGCTACAATTAGCACTTGTGGCGTGTGGAAACGTCAGTTTGCGTCCATTTGATGTCCAAAAAAAAAGTGCTTGTTTCTGCCACTGACAGACTCTGAGTGCTATTCATGCTATTGCAATATCATGGAAAGGATCCCTTCAAAGATAGACCTTTCATTTAAGAGTAGGATCCTTTTTGAAACAGAAACAGAAACAGCCCCAAAATCGCAATCGCCAAAGCCACCAGACTCCATTTAAATAAACAGTAAATTTATTAACCTAAAACACCCTTCATTCAAAGTCGACAGCAACAAAATAAAACACATAGAAGCCATCTTACTTTGTCTTCCCACTGTTCCAACAATCACTAACTCCAATTTGGTTGAAATAAACCCTTCATTCACCCATTTAAATATGAAAAAATTCTGGTTCTATACCTGCCAAAATTACTGGTTATTTAAATGGAGTCTGGTGGGTTTGGTGATGGCAATTTAATGGCTGTTTCTGGTTAAGCAAAAAGGATCTTAGTATTTAACAAAAAGGTCTATCTCTGCAGGGATCCTTGTCATGATGTTGTCAGACTCAACAACGATCTGATCCTGTCAGTGGCAAAAACAAGCACTTTAAGCGGGTGTGCACAATTGCCCATTAACATTACATTACAGCCTGTTTTGCAGCTGCAGCCCTCTCACTTAATGCTGGACCGGTTTCAAAAATTGCTGTTCCCATTAGTCACATAGACACAAAAATGAGAGAATACAGGGTCCAGGATGGATAATACAAAAGTTACCCTTACAAAACTGAACTGAAACTCATATTGGGTGTATGTGTGTGTGTAGGTGTGTGAGAAGGAGAAGCTGCTGACAGAGAGGAACCAGCTGAAGGCATGCATGGGCGAGCTGTGGGAGAACTTCTCCTGCCTGTCCCAGGAGGTGTGCAGGGATGTCCAGCTGAGCCCCGAGCAGGTCCAGTCTTTACACCACTACTGCCCCGTGCTGCGGCCCGCCAACTCTACTGCCAGCATCAACTCTGCCCACGAGCCCAAGCCTGCCCCCAGCCCTGCCACCAACACCACCACCACCACCACCACCAGCATCGACCTCACCGCCCACTCGGGCTCGGCCACGCCAGAGCCCAGCTTCCACGGGTCGCCCGGGCCCTCAGAGAGCGAGCCCGACTTGGCCATCAGGAACGGGGCGGACAAAGATACGGACGGCCGAGACGCCAGCTTGTACACACAGTCAGGGCTGTCCGCGGAAAAATCCAACCAGACGGTAACGGTGGATTTTTGCCAGGAAATGACTGACAAATGTACAACTGACGAGCAGCCAAGGAAGGACTGTACTAAGTAGTGGTGGTTTTCTGTGTTGTTGTTTTTGGATGTTTTTTTTATTATTTAATTTTACTCTTCTGACAAACCCTCTCTCGGGGTTGCTGAGACGGTCAGCCTCTGCCAGTGTTCACTGAAAAACAAGCTTTGTTTGTGTTTATGTCTTTTTGTGCTGTCTTTTTTTTTTTTTTTTTTTGGAACGGTTGACACTAAAGTTGTCTTAACAGCAGCAATACTGTTCTCCAGGTATTCTCCTCTTACCATAACAGAGTGGGAACTTCTCACCAAACCCTTACAATGGTGCTATACCCGCCCCGACAGCAACCTCTACAGTGGAGACTCTGTTCTTCATGTGTCACACATCACAACTCAAAGTTGAACCTCATCGGACCTAAACAGCAGCTCTCTTTGTCTCTCTGTGTACCAACAGTATCTCTGTTCCTGCCTTTCACATTTGCTCTTCTCTTTTTTTCCCACTCTGTCTCTATCAATCTTCTCTACCTCTTCCTTTCTCGCTCTTTTTCTCTCTTTCTCTCCGTCTGTGGTTCTTCTCTCGCTATATCTCAGTGGCCCTTTTCGTCACGGCAATTCAAACTCAGGAAAAAGAAAAAAAATCCTCTGAATGTTCAACCTAATTCATGGAAATGAGAATACAGCTTCTGTACACGAGGAAGTTGCGATGCAGTTAGACTGTAAAATGTTCATATGCAAAAATGTCTTCAAAGCGTCTGGCATTTGTATTTCTGTACAGGAGAACTTTGTACAGGCTGTAACCGAAAACATTCCTCCTTTGCCTTCCTCAGCACTGAATTGAAAGGAAAGAAAAAGGTTTTTTTCGCAGGCGGTTAAATGGCTATTTTTATTTCCCACTCATCAGCAATACCATTGTATTTGGATGTTGTAACGGTGACTTTCAAGTGCTTGTTTGGCAGAAATGTACATAGTATGGAGCATGATGACTGTAACAGTGATTTTGTACAGGTAGAGGCTTAGATGTTTCTTTTTTCACCGGGGTTATATCAAGCACCTTTTTGCTAAGGGAAAAATCTTTGCTTTGCTGTTTCCTGTCCTGCCTAACGAATGCTCCCCATCACGGTGGGTGTTCTTAAACTCAGGAAATCAGCTCGATAACACATGTAGACACACACACACACACACACACACACACACACAGTACATACAGACACACGTGTCAACACACATGTCAAATTTAGAGCCCCATGCATGTATAAAAGTTAGACATTCGAGTTTTTAACGCGAGGCTCAGGCCAGCTCCTCTCCAACTTTGACTCCTCTTTAAATGTGAAAAAAAAGAGTTCTGCCTTGTGTTTTTTGGAGGTAAATCTTATTTCTTATCAGTATTTGAAGATGCTATTTGTGTACACTCTCGCTTTGGGTTTCTTCAGTGTTGCCGTTTGATGTTCGAAGACAGCAGAAAAGCCAACATCTAAGACAGATACTTTCATTTTTTTCAAATTGATGCTGAATGAAACACCCATTGACAAAAAGAAAAAAACTATTGACTTAAATCAGGCACTTTGTTCCAGGCCCCAAGCACTCAGAGCCATTTAGCACTTCAATAAGGGTCTTTGTCTTTGTTTCAGAGCCCTTAAAAGTCTGATTCTGGAGCACTTAAATTGGCACTTCAAGAGGAAACATCTTGTTGATATGATCATATAAATATACAATTCAAAAATATCTCTATAAAGACGACGTATCTGAAACATAAAAAGAAGCTAACGTTTTAGTATAAGAGTGTTCACACCTTATGTATTTCTTTAGGAATTGAATAAGCTAATTCAGATTTCATTTGATGTGAAAGCAGTGTATGTGTTGTCCAAATGATTGAGTAACAATCATATAAGATAGTAACACGTTTGCCCTAATTGTGCATTTGTTTGAACATCCTCCTTTGTGATGTGCATGCATGCTGCCTATAGCTATAGGCTTAGTTAGGTTGTCTAGCTTCTGTTTGCCTCGTGAGTTCTCTACTGGAGCAGTCTGCTTTTAAAATGATATTTTTAAAAAAAATTCTATGTATAAACAGGCAAGACAAGCTGAATTATGTCAGCCCTCACTAGAGGTGGGCTCTCGGTATGAGCAGGGCTGTACTCTAGCACAGAGGTTGAATCCAATTGGAACGTGAAGCTTTGTTCATTGCTCGATAAAGCCCCAATCCCAAATGGCAGTCCCCGTTAGCTTAATACATAGCTGGAGCTAATGTCGCCTCTAGGCTAGCTGTTGTTCTGCTAGCTTCTATTTTGGAAATTAACTACTGCTACAAGCCCCATCCCTTTTAGTGACATCATATTTTCAAGGTAATCCAAGACGTTCTCATTCCCAGGTCATGAAATACCTGTGCTTTGTCATGGTCTTCAGCGTCTGATAGCGAAACACAGGGCACCCTGTGTCTCTGTGTGACACACATTGTAACACATGGTTAATGTTGTGAGACATTGCAATAAGGTTTAGGTAAGAAAACTACTTGGTATGGTTTAGAAAAAGATCTTTCTTTGGGTTAAAAGAAGTAAATTTGTTGTGTGGATCATGCACAGCCTTTGTTAAAATTACAAAGGGTTCAAATTCTAATAGAAAGGACTGCAGTAAATAGAAATTTACTCAAAATATGGACTGTAGACTTAATATACTCATATATAGAAGTTCAAATGGTGGTGCTACTCAGGCTATATTCAGACTGCAGGCAAATCAGATTTGTTTCTCTAATCAGATATTTAAGACTGTCCGTACTGTTTCTTGCAAGTGATCAAATCGGATTTGCATGTTTAGACATCACCAACCTGTCTGCATTGGTTGCTGTGGTAATGACAGAGGCGTCAGTGACTGCATAGCTATGCTGTTGATGCCCAAGCCCTCAGGAACAGTGGTGAGCTTTGAAGCCAATTTGACATAGTGGCCAAATCGTGGATTTACAACTTCCAGGTCTTGTCGCATGATGTAATTGGGCCCCAAAAGATTTTCCTGTAGACTTAAAAAGTGAAAGAGACATCTGAAAATCACGGATGATTTTCTTTGAAGTATATCGGCTTCTAGTACAAACTCTGAAATAGCCATTATTTAAATCATTATGTCATAAATGTTGTAAAATTCACTAATAGCTGAATCCACAATTATCTCCTACTGTCATTGATGTGAGTGAGCCTGTGGCCAAGTGATAGGGAGGCAAGATAAAAGACAGTGCTAGTGCGCTTGCTTTATGGACGTGGAAAATCTGACTGGGATGCATCTGTAGAAATCTGATTGGACTCACATTTCAGACCACCTCTGTGTGTAGTTTGGATCCATTTTGCAAAAATTGACATGCATTTCAAGTTGCATTTTGTCATCTAGACATGATAAAATCAATCTGGACACAATCTGGATATGCCAAATAAAAACTGATTTGGGTGTGCAGTCTGAAAGAGGCCTGAGATAGCCACCAACTGGGTAGCCGCAAACATTTAGTTCCTTAAAAACCTATTTTTTGCTAAATAAATCTGGGATTTGGGCTTTAAAGTTTGGATGAAAATGCTTCATAGTTCTCCCCCTGACTTTAACTGATGTAAATTTTAGATGTAGTTTAAACTATGATCTCTTGTGTGAGACTGATCCTGTTATACAGCCAAACAGAGTAAGTGTATTTTATGAAACCTGTCTTTAAATTCTTAAAAAGATAGGTGCATAGACCCATACATGCACAAACACATGCACACAAACACATATATTCATACAATACACACACAGTACACACATTGTGGCACAGCCTGAGTGCGGAGCAGTGGTGGTTCTTCATCGACTGGTGTGGTTTCTCGTGTTTGTTCAGCCCTTTATCCTATTTGTGCTCTTTTCATTCTTTTATGCATATTTAACAGTATTTTACCCATGTGGAGATTCTACCAGGTTCAAGCCAGAAAAACTAAGGTGGAACCATCTACATTACAGAAGCTTCTTTTCTGCAAACATTATGCAACTCATTTTCTATTCAAGTACTTTTTGCTCAATCTTAAATTGAAGAAGCCTAGTGTTGCAGTGGGGAGCATCGACTCTGACTTTGTCTTTCTGTTTGGAGAAAATGAATTTGTGAAGTTTGTGTTGTCACAAAACTATTGTAACAAAGACCCCTGGGTGTCTCCTTAGATTTCCTATTAATACTACAATGATCACATTATTGCTTTTTGCATAGCAGAAGTTCTTTTATACCTGTTGAATGTTCATGATTCAACTTAACAAATCCCTAGATTACCATAGAGCTAAGATGAAGAGATGATACATAAAACAGAGGCTCCTGAAGTTCTCTCTCCAGTCAGAAAAGCTTTTTGTCTAGACCTCTAAGCTCTTCAAGTCTTGCTGCATGCTCCGACACTGACTGTTTGGTCAAAGTCCAGTAACAGGCATCCTCAGCTTCAATGGTGAGATGAGTCAATGTCAGCATCTGCAACATGTCCACTGTTGTTTAAGGGGTCACTTAAAAATATTTATATAAAATTCTCACATATGTCTGTGGGATCTAGTCACGCTGATAGTTTAGGTTTTTATTGGTTTTGAAGTATCGATCCAGGTTTTGGGATATCGGTCTATTGAGATTTCTGCCTGATCCAGTGGAGGAATTTCCTTTGTGGTGCTCACATCACTGAAAAGGTGCAACATTTCTTTGCAGAAGTAGTGTCCTGTTACTTTGGATAATCATGTTGCTGTGAACAGTATTTTATTTCAGACAATCTCAAAACTTTGGTGAATAAAACCTAAACTATGCATGGCTAGGTACCACCGGAGCTAAGTGAGAAACTGTTTTGTTTTTGTTTTGTTTTGTTTTTTGTCATTTGGGTGAATTGACCCCTTAGTGTCTCAGGGTGCCAAGCATTTGAACCTGCTCTCTTTATCACTCTGAAACTGATTATGTTTTTTACTTGCTTTTTTGAAAATCAAACAAAATGTCCCTTAAAATTTTATTATTTATTTAAAGCTGCATTAATTGTTTTAGGCCACTTGGGGGCAGCAGAACAAGCACAAAATTGACATATTGTAAAGTTTGAATGACTAACAATATAGCAAGGAGTTCCCTACTTACACATCGAGCAGACACAGAGCAACATTGCCACTCATTTGTAGTGGTGTTTGTGTCCACCTGATGAATGTAAGTCAAATATTTACTCTCTTTTAGCTCTGTTTTTGGTTTCCACCAGCTCCTGAGATTAAAATCTCTCCCTTTAGCTGCTAAATGCTCCACCATCTTCATTAGCTAGTATATAATTTTGTATCTGTGCCTTTTGGTGCTTGGCAGGTAGGCACAATGAGATTTTCAAAACTTTTTGGTGAAAAACAGCCGCCTGCTGCTGCTGGAAACAAGATTGATAAGAGCATTTGCTGGTTGGAAGACCAAGCTAATGAGCTAAAAGATGATAAAAAGAAAAACTCTTAAAAGCAGTGTTGGTGATAATCGTTTGCTACCCAGCTGGTACCAGTTGTCAATATGATGTCAGAAAAATGTTGGAACATTGCGTCAGGTTCGGATACGATATCTTAAACGTCTACTGACGTTAGAATTGCATGTTGTGTGGACGTTAACATTATACAACAACATACCCTATGACTAAATGTCATTATTCTACTTTAAGATGATGTTTGCATTCAATGTATCCTCATGTATTTGTCTGGTATCCTATGAAAATCCACACATAATGGTTTGTATAATATTTTACAAATTTACGCCCCATGAATGACCTTATGTACTTAATGTAAAATTGCTTACTTAGCGTAAAGTTGTGGAGGTTAGGTTTAAACATGTAAAGTTATGTGGCTAGGTTTCGGAAAAACACATGAACAATGCCCGTATCATGAGAGGTTTGGAAGACGTTGGATTTTGGTTACTTAACAGCACAACTTAAAACCAACAAAATATCAACATTATCTGTCATCAGTATTCTACGACAAATTGATTTTGGAATTAGACGTTGTCCTGACATTGAATTTTTGTCATCCGACATCACAACCTAAATTCAACCAAATATTAACATCTAAGGACGTTGGTGGCCAGCTGGGTAGTTTGTCACCGTGGGCACTTCCTTTCGCATTACACATAGTCACGTGATCCATTGTTCATTTAAACTTATTTATTAATGCAGCTTTAAAATATTTGTAACAGTAATTATAATTATGAACACCTAAAATGAATTGAAGAATTTGATACTACGAGGAGTCCTCCAGGCTACTTTTTTGGTTACGGCCATTACAGCAGATTGCTGTTGCTGTAACCGAATGCTCGTACCCTTTTGCTGTGTATTTGTCTTGTTTAGTTGAAACATTTTTTTGTTGCTGCTTCTCTGAAACAAACACTGGCTTTTCAACTCCAAAGGTTGTTCTATAAAAGAATATGAACAAAAACATGCCTTTCTCACAGATTGCTCAACTTTATTGAAAAAAAAAAAAAAATCTGGTTTCCTGGTTGAACGCGCAGGCTGAGATCATCGAGTAAATATAAAAATGGAAAATGTTTACAAATAGGTGTCATGTCATGTTTGATCAATTTTTGCCATGTAAAAATAGCTTGGTTCAATTGGACTGGTTCTTGGTGTTGTGTAGAGACAACGTTTCCTCACCTTGTCTTTAATCCAACTTTTGGGATAGGTCAGCATTACATGGATACAAATGCACCTCCGATATTTGCCTTAGAACTTGCAGAGGCCATAGTTCACATTCAAGTGAAGTGAGTGTATGCAGGGGTCTGGGCCCCCATCCCTGAGTCACCAGTGCGGACTTTCTCACACTTATCTACCTGTGAAATCCTTCATACCTCTCATAACTGGTCAATGACTGTATCAGCAAACTGCATCAGGTGTTTTTTCTACATGCTTTTTACACAGATTATATGGATTATTGTATTAGTAGATTTTGGTGCATCATTTTTAATGTAATAGCTCTTAAGCTTGTAGTTCAAGTTGTTGTTTTTTTCTTTCATTTTTCTAGATGACTGTTTTGTGTTAATATTGTCAATTTGCTGTTATTTGCTTATTCTCTACTAAGAGTTCTTACCTTTATAATTTTTAAATGCTACATGACCCTAATTAATTAAAATGACTTAATAACCATTGTAAATACGGTATTGTGCAAACCCCATTTTCATTCATTTCAATTGCTAGTGTTATATAAATGACTCTTTTGTCTAGACACCATTTCTCTTTATGAAATAAAGAAACATGCATATCATGTTTGGTGTTTTGTGGATGTTTTTGCAAAAGCATGACAAAATGTTGGTCAGTGTCAAAACTGTAGTAACTTATCTGTTTGGCCACTTGAGGGCAGCAGAACTAACTGCACACCTGTCTTTTCCATTGGATTTAGGAGTATTGCAAAAAATAAGTTCTAATAATCTTTACAAATGAACACCTGTTTATAATATTCCAAGCCAAATGCTGTTGCCAGAAGTAAAAAACTGTCAGGCTATGAACAAACTAAACCACAGTCGCATGACTTAATATCCCCATTACACGAGACTGTCAAGCTGTTTAGCCACTTGTTAGCAACCGCCTTTTTTAAGACACATAACAGCCTGTGTTGACATAGTGTGGTGTTTGTCTTCAGTGCCAGCATCCTTTTCAATTGTTCCCAATGATGAGAGAGCATATTGAGATGCCTTGAGAAAAAGCATCGCCCCCAGCGTCGTTTTTTAGAGCGCTTCACCTTTTTTGTACGGCCACTCTGAGTGCTTTTGGTTGAACTTCTTTGAACTTTTTAGAAAGGCGCTAGTGATATTACTGCTACTCCTGTAGCTAGGCTACTGTCAAGCTGTCTCAGAGACAGAAAAGCCCATGTATGAGAGCAAATTGTCCAGCGGACACTGGATATTGCTGGTAAGTGTTGTGCTTTTATCACTGTTCTCTTTGTAAGCTTGTTGTTAACTGTGTAGTCAACCTTCTGTTAATGTAGCATCACCTTAGCTACCTAGCTAATGTTAGCGTCAAAACATTGTTGTCATAGAAACATACCCATGTAGTGAGATGAAGTGCTCCCCAGCGCCCTACGACCGCTTTTCTGCTTAAGGCAAAGACACTTGTGAACACAGGCCCTAAGAGCTTCATGAGCAGGGTATTTATTGACATATTTAATGTTGAAGAACAAAACATGAAAATCTCTTAAACTTGTGTTAACTATGGATTTTAATTAGGCATCTCACAAAAACCTATTCAAAAAATCCATTGACTTTGAGATGAGAAAACCGGGAGTGCAAAAATGTTCTCATGTGGACTCTTACCTGAAGTTCTCTATAGACTGTTTAAAGATAATGGATGTAGCCATATAACCTCATCCAATGGTTTCTTGACTCTTGCTGTGTGTTCCAGTACACATACTAGAAGAGGTGGGACCAAGTCATTGTTTTACAAGTCACAAGTAAGTCTCAAGTCTGAGCACTCAAGTCCCAAGTTAAGACAGGCAAGTGTCTAGTCAAGTCACAAGTCCTAAACTTTGAGTTTTGAGTCCTGAACAAGTCATGATGTACTCTTCACCAAATGTAATGCCATTTTAAACAGTGAGAAATTTACAAAAATCATTAATGCTTTTTAAAATTTGCATGTATTCATTAAAACAACTTTAAAAAAAGTTTCTCAGCTGTTAAGTGAATGCATTAGCTTGCTAACTCTGTTAACATTAGCCTCAACTGACTTTTCTTTGTGCAACATCAAATGTCAAAGTTGGAAGCATAGACTGTAGAAAAATAATCGATGTAGCTATCATGACGTCACCCATGGGTTTGTGGGCTGCCGTTTTGAAGCCTGGAGTTCTGCATTTCAGCCGTCACCATCTTGGTTTTTTGGAGTCAGAAGTGACATATTTGAGTAAGAGGCTGGAGCTGTGGAGGAGCAAGGAGTGGATCTGATTGAGATGCTGAGGACAGTCCTTGCCCTTACATAAGTGTAACTTAAGGCCATAATAAAATGCAAATGGGTGACTTATTAAGAAAAATTTAGCCCCCGTACAATTGTCATGAATGTTGAAATTAGCCGGCAAGGCAATTTTAATGAGCATTTTAGTTTGAGAGTCCGATGGAGATTTACTCTGTTTTGGAGCCAGCCTCAAGTGGCCACTCAATGAACTGGAATAAAATTTTTCAGCGTCAGAGGTTGCCACTTGGTTGGAAGTTGTTGCGTTTCCGTCAGGCCACAACGATTGCCCCTCGGCCTTGTGGCCCATTTCCCCCGGTGGTCACTCATGGTATTGCAACAACAACAACAAAAAATTAACTTTTTCTTCACAGACCACATTTATAAAGAGATGTCTGTTAAATTGTTGACACCTAAAACAAGGTCAGTTAGACTCTTTTTATTATAAATTTTTGATCCATGGAGGGCTAATGTTTCTAAAACTTTCTTGGAGCTGAGAAAAGCAAATTATAAAGCTGCGACATCATCACAATGTGAAGTCTATGAGCCAAGACGGAACTCCCGGGTTGGGCCAGCAGGAGAAACAATACTGCATAGTATACTGTAGAAGTAAACCCGGAGGCTAGAAACTTTTTTTTTTTTGCATATGGGCCAGGCGAGCAACTCTGTTGGAATGAAGAGGGGCCATTGCTCTTGTAAGAGCTATGGTTGGTATCATATTTTTCCAACTGACACGCCAACGTAAAGTTAGTTCGTCATTGTTCTCCCGTGCAGCTTGACTGGATTCCGTTGGATTGGTTCAAACAAAGTGGATCTGGGGAATTGAGTGTCAACTTGTCGGGACTAAATAGCATTAATGTTAGGCTAGTTGATACTGGAAATGAATTGATGTGGGCACACTTCTTAAATAACATACTTTTTATCTTTTGGCTTGTTAGAAGGGATCAAGTAATTTAAGTAGGTCAAAAGGCTCAAGTTCAAGTGAAGTCACAAATCATGGGTGTTAAAGTCCAAGTTGTCTTGTCTGACTAGTCTTTTTGATTGTGTCGAGTCTTAAGTCATCAAATTTGTGACTCGAGTCCACACCTTTGGTACACACAGTCTGCTATAATTTTTTCAGTAATGCTGTATGCATGTATAAGTATACGGGTAGACTTTTTAACCCAGGAGAAAGGCCATGGGGTGATCACTGTCAGACAAGTTTATGCTCAGTGGACCATGAATATGCACAAAATATTTGTCAGAGATGGCTGCCATCTTGTTTTTACATGGATTAGTGTATTGTGTGCTTACTACTACTAGATGGCAGAAAAGTCTCCATGAATGAGGACAACAGGTTAAATAGAATGAAGTATAAGGTCAAGTCAACCCAAAATCTGATGCCCTCATATGAGGACACAGGGTCCCAAGAGTCATTCTAGACTGAACTACATACCACTCAGACAAAACAGTTCACTCCTGTTGAAGAGGGAAATGTATTTAATAGAAAACAAACAAAAAGAACAGGACAACAGAAATATTAACAATAAAAGCTTGAATTTGTTAGATATATTCATAAACAATATTAAATTACTTTCAGTCAGAAAAAAAGCTGAATTTGAAGAGCCCTTTTCTTCCAGCTCATTCTGTATGATAAATCATAAACACTTGATAAGAGAGTTTCCTCTTTTTGTTTTTAATGTTTTTTATGTGGTTGCACACTCTTTAATTACAATCTTAAGTCAAATATTTTTGCAATAGGTTTTTGGTCTCATTATATGAGCAGTCACATTATGCTTTTAGCCAAATATAATTTTGATTCATATATGATTTAGCAAGTGGCTTGCAAACTAAAAGCAATCAAAGCTGGAGATATCATTTACATAGTACATGAAGCAAATTATAAATAGTATTGCGTTTGTGAAATGTTAACAGACTTTAACTGAAGCTCTTGCTCATGCACATAATGTATAAACATACTGTGAACACATAAAGTTGCAGTTGAGAGAAAGGATGGGATTTCCTTCAGATCAGGATCCTTCAGTCTCATTTAAACTTCCATATGCCTCTGTCTTGGTCACAAAACAGTCATTTTCAATTTACTTTTTCATGATTGAAGACAGCTCCAGAATCATGCTCTGAAAAAAAAAGAAAGATGTGTGGACAATGCATGATTAATATTCAAATAGAAGACACAAACACATTTCTCTTAGCAGCTCCTGAAAAGCTTGTTTTTCTGACCTTAACTTTTCACCATGCTAATGACACAAATATGTACTTCAAGGTGAGGCAGGATATGACATCACTGTTGGGTGTGGTTACAGGTGCAACAAAGCACACTTTTTACCGCACCAGTAAGAAAACACTGCTCTTCAGTCCAGCTGTAAGTTACTTTTAAGAGTATTTCCCATTTTCCTTACATTTCTGATTTTCTTTACAATGTTTCCCTTATAATTTTCTTTCATTTCCAATTTCGAAAAAACAAACACAAAAAACAGGTTATATGAACAAAAAAGTAGCAACAATTCTGGTGATATTACATTGCAGATTTTAGCAGTTTCATTTTGTCTGGACTCCTCTTGCTTGGGGCTCAGTTTAAAACAAATAATGTCACTTAGTACCATGCACCTATCAGCATTTAGCAATACTGCTATCAGAATGTGCGGTTAGGCATTTTTGATGATGCTGATGCGCTTGCTTGATTCTTGCATGTTAGGTGTTATATCAACATGGTGTAAGTCACATTGCATGAAAGCTTCAGCTAAATAAATGGAATGAAATGTAATGGGTTGCTGCTCATATTGCCAAACCACTGTCAATCAAATCTGATTAAACCACACCTACAGAGTTCTCCTGAAACAGATTATTTAAATTAAACAGAGCAGGGACTAGATCAATGAAGAGATTTCCAGTTTTTGAGATTTTGCCTCTACGCAGACGTCTACGGTCTGCTCTGACTGGTCAGTGTTTCTGGCTCTTCCGTATCTGCACACATGACTTCTCTACATTATTACTGCAGCCAGGAGAATGACTGTAATGCTGTAAAAAATCACCAATAAAAAAATATTTACATCTGGACATGTTCCAGAAGTAATTTGGTCTAAAATCAGGGAGAAATCAACAACATCGGCAACCAAAATTACATGTTTGCATGTTAGCATGTAGCTACATGTAGCAGCGTATTGCAGCCAGGGAATGACTGGAACAGAGTATAGCAGCACTTTCTACCATGAAAAATCACCAAAAGCTTCATAACCAGATATGTTCCAGCAGGAATATTACTTACAATTGGGAAGAAATGTACACAATTAGCAACCAAGATTACATGTTTCCTTGATGTTAGCATGTAGCTAAGTGTAGCAGCGTATTGCAGCCAGGGAATGACTGTCACAGAGTATAGTAGTACTTTCTAGCATGAAATCACCAAAAGCTTCATAACCAGCTATATTCCAGCAGGAATATGACTTAAAATTGGGAAGAAAGTAACACAATTAGCAACAAAGATTACCTCTATGTTTCCCTGATGTTAGCATGTAGCTACATGTAGCAGTATAGTTGCAGTCAGGAAATTACTGTAATGTAGTAAAGCGGCATTTACTAAAACCACCCATGAAATTCTCTAAACCAGGGGAAGGCAACTTGCGGCTCTTTGGCCCCTCTCTAGTGGCTCCCTGTGGCTTTGACAGGAAAAATATGGAAAAAAATAACTGTTAGGTTTTTTTTAACATTTCAATTTTCATTTATTGTTGTAGGCCTAAAATGATTCTTACATTCTTCAACTGTAAAAACGCATAGGCTATACTCCGATTTTAAAAAAATGTTTTAACATTTTGTCAATAAAAATGTGCGTCTGGCCTGGTGCTTTTTCCTCTAAAAACATCACTGAGATGGCTACAGTGGTCATGAGTCCTCCTTACTTTTAAACCAAATCCAAACCAAAATCTTCACAATCGCATGTTCCGGAAGGAATATGGCATAAAATCAGAGAGAAAGTAACCATGGCAACCATGATTACATGTTTCCCTGGCGTCAGCATTTAGCTACATGTAGCAGTGTAGGTTACATGATGTAAATGCTAGCAGTAGCATGCCTTGAGCAGATGACCATATAAGAAATCCATGATGAACTGACAGCTTAGAGTGAAAGTAGAAAAATGTTGGAAACAGAGTATTCAGAACAGTCTGAAGGCTGAGGTTTTTCTCACAGGGAATATTTTTTACATACGTTTACCTCATTACTTGAAACTTTGGCTGATGGGACATCACTAGTGGTTGTTGTTACAGGTGCAATAGAGCGCACTTCTGACCACACCAATCAAACAGATTTAAAGCTTTCAACCAGAGAGGGCAATGAATATGAAAGTTTTAAAACATATAAACAGAAATAAATCAAAGAAACTAAATCTAATTAAATACAAAATACATTGTTGTATGCTTCCTTTTTATATGAGACTTTATTGTGTCAGACATAAATTTAAAAAAAATGTGAAAAGGCTAATTATTTAGCCTCTGTCACTAATAACTGAAAGCAGATTTTCATTGTGACATGAATTGGCAAATTACTTTCCAAAAAACGGAGGTGTATTATGTTTCAGAGCTGTCCAGCAGAGGGTAGCATAGACCTACCAATACCACTTGTAAATGCAAGGCACTGTTATTGGTTTTCATTAGAAGGTTCAAGGGAGCTTTTTCTCTTTTAAAATGGAGACAGCCCAGGGAAAGAGCATAGCGTCACTGACAGGAGCATGGCGGCCACATATAAAAAGAGAATACATGTGTATGTGTGATTATATTCACTTTATTTCTTTGTTTGATTTGGTTTTATTTTGGTGTTTTTCAGTGTTTTTCAGCATTGTGTTGAGTTACACTTTACATGAACTGTGCTACTTCAGTTGTACTTTTTACTATCAGACAATTGTTGCTTTAGGGAAGATAAAACTACATAAAAATGGTCATTCAGATAAAACTGGATGACCATTTTCTGTTCTCACCATGGACATCCTTCTCCCGCTGGCTGGAGGTGGCGGGGTCACTACTGGACTCTCTATCTGGTTGAGGTGCTGGGCCTCGACATCTGCTCCACTCTGAGAATCTGTGCTGTCAGACGGATCCGCCAGCTTGCCCTCTGATAGTCCTCGGGACATAAAACTGCACTTCCTGGCTGAGGGGTAGTGGTCGCTCTCCGGAGAATCGCTCATGTCACTGAGCTCCTTACAGACACTCACTCTGCTCTGCTTCCTCTGCGGGTTCTTCAGGGCAGCAGGGATCTCCATGTGGCCGGCCATGAGTGTGGGCCGAGGTCCTGCGTACTGGGGCTGGCCTGAAACATGAGGTTCATTTGACTCATCACTGCTGCAGGAGGGCTTTCTGTTTTCCAGAGTGTAGCGCTGCTCCATGACAACCCCCAGCTGCTGCATGTCAGCTTGACTCTGCAGGTATGTTTGTATGGGCTGCTGGGTGGAGCTGTTGGACCCCTCTTTATTCTGAGGGACTGCTGGGGCCAAATTCAAAGGCAGAGATTCCCTATGAGCCATCTGTGTGAGCTGCATCAACCTCTGCGGTGAGGAGTTTGTGAGCACACAAACCTGCTGCACCATGGAGTTTTTCTTTGACCTGCACACACTGTCATCATCTCCATATTTGTATCCATACAAGCTTTCTTTGATCTTCTTCACCCCTAGATGGAAAATCTCCAGGAGGTTGAGGAACAAAGAAACGCCAGCGATCACCAGCATGAAAACCATGAAAATGTTTTTCTCTGTTGGCCGTGACACAAAACAGTCAACACTGTTGGGGCAAGGCAACCTCTCACATTTGTACAGAGGAGACAGTCCGATGCCGTACAGGGCACACTGACCTATAATAAAACCCACCTCCACCACAGATCTGGTTAAGATATGGAAAACATATGTGCGCAGCAATGAGCCTCGAAGGGGAGCTTTCCTTACTCTCTTCTGTTCGTCTAGTTTCCTGAGCTCTCGCTCAATTCTCTTATGGTCCTCCTGGACGGGGTCTGTCCCCTCCAGCTCAGCTTTCAGACAGGCTTTCTTCCTGTGCCTCTCCTTCTCAAGGGTCCTCAACCGGTACAACGCGTGCCCCATGTAGACCAGAGATGGAGAGGATACAAAGATGATCTGCAGCACCCAGTAGCGAATGAGGGAGATGGGAAAAGCCTGGTCATAGCAGACATTCTTGCAGCCGGGTTGCTCTGTGTTGCAGACAAATTCGCTCTGCTCATCGTCCCAGACGTCCTCAGCCGCAACGCCGAGCACAAGCATGCGGAAAATGAAGAGGATGGTGAGCCAGATCTTTCCCACTATGGTGGAATGAATGTGGACCTCTTCTAAAATACTCCCTAATAAGTTCCAATCCCCCATCTTCTGTCATATTATTATCTGTCAGTGAATAAAGAACAGAAAACAGAAGTAGTTTGTAGGTTTTTCATCACATGGAAAGAGAAATTCAATAAATCAGGGTTTTACTTACAGGTTTTCTAGGGTCCTTGTCTCATGTGCTTCAGCATAAAGCCATTGTAAGAGAGCAGATTCATTTGCGGAGGCATCGGGGCTCATTTGTCATCCCTCGAAGACAGACAAGACCCCACTGTGCACTGTAGCTGACACTATTTCTATGCTGTTGCAAACTAGGACTCCAGTGTGAAGCCATTGATCCACCACATGGCACTATAATGCCCCGAGGTTAGTTTTACCCTGACACTTTTAACAGGACAGTACACTGAAAATAGCACCAACAAAGATGTCAATACATGGGCATGAACAATGTGTTCAACTTTCTTGCTTACAAAGTACAATAGCATTTCAACAGTGTGCTTTCAATCATTTTGTCCCTTTTTGACATGCACAAAGCCAGCGCTGTAAAGACATGGTTATCCCAGTTTGGTGTGGACCAACTTAACTGGGCTGCAGAGAGCCCTGACCTTAACTGGAACCAGAACTTATCACCCAATATCAGTGCTGGACTTCACTAATGCACTTTTGACTGAATGGAAGCAAATCCATGATATAACAGCACATTGATGCTGATGGCTTTCACATGTTTAACCACAGCGGTTAAATGTAACTAAGTACATTTAACTCAAATGCAGCAATTAAAGGTCCAGTGTGCAGCATTTAAGGGGATATATTGGCAGAAATGGCAAAGAATATAAGTATGTTTTCTTTGGTGTATAATCACCTGAAATAAGAATTGGGTTTTTGTTACCTCGCAATGAGTTGTTTATATCTACATAGGGAGCGAATCCTTGTTTACAGAGATCGCCATGTTGCGCTGCCATGTTTCCACAATAGCCCAGAGCGGACAAACCAAACACTGACTCCAGACAGGGCCATTCACATTTTCCCATTTTCACTTGGGACACCATTGTTAGAAGCCTCTCTGTCATGAGAACGTCAGAAAAACACTGATTTGTAACGTGAAACTGCTTTATTCAGTGTTTTTGTCTGTTTGTTTTGGAACAAAGAGACCTCTGCAGACAATTCAGCTCCTGTCAAAGACTTTCTGAACAACTAGTTCAAAAATAAAGTGAGCCTACATAATATTATCAGAGAAGATAGGCAAGCACACATTAACAGGTGCTGGACAAGCGGCCTGTCTGTGACATGCCAAACAGTGCTGGAGAAACTGATTTATAACATGGAACTATTTTATTCAGTGTTTTTTTTCTGGTTTTAATCACCTGGTCCATTTGTTTCAGAGAGTAGTAGACCTCTGTGGATGATTCGGCTCCTGGTAAAAAAACTCCTGAACAATAAACACTTACTGAATTCTAACTGGGAGAAGTTTCAGCTGGTTGCAATCTGCAATCCTCACCACTAGATGCCACTAAATCCCTCTAAATCTTACACACTGTTGCATGAGGTACAATGTTATGGTAATTGCACTGTACGTGAGTATTTCTATTTGTTGCTACTTTCTACCTCTACCCCACTACATCTCAGAGGGAAGCACTGTACTTTTTACTGCCCTACATTTATTTGACAATTTTAGCTACTAGTTACTTTGCAGATTCAACTAATAAATTATGACATATTATCATAGGCTAAGCCACCTAACAGTATGTAAACCAGCACCACCTTACCAGCTGCAACTTTGGTGAATCCGAACAAACACCAAAGAAACTGACAACGGGGTAGACCAGCATGTTCAGCGAGGTAAAATTACAGTTTTTGTCGAAGCAGTCCGGCTTTAAAGAAAGCAAAGATAATAATAAGTTTCACTTTCAGTACAGTTCCCTGTAGGAAAGGAAAGGGCTCTTTGGGAAGTACCAAGCATACAACTGGATAAATGAGACTAGGAATATACTGCACGAGTTGTGAGAGAAATTGTAAAAGCATGTTTTGATATAGTTTTGCTGTAATGAAATACAGATCCTGTGACTTAAATTCATTAAGATTTTTTTCAGGTTTTGGATTTTTTTGTTCAGAGGAGGCATCCGAGACAGTGTTAGATACATAACATGACACGGGGTGAGTAATTGATATGTAAACACTCATTTGTGGGCTGAAGTACTCCTTTAAAGAGATATAGGCTACACATTACTTATAATCCAGCATTTTGCATAATGAGTATTTTTATGTTTGGTACTTCAAGTATATTTTACTGCTGACACTTTTGTGTTTTACTTAAGCAAGCAATTTCAAATGCAGGACTTTTACTTGTAACTGAGTATTTATACACTGTGGTATTGCTACTTTTACTTCATAAAAAAACAATCTGAGTTCTTATTTCCTCATTATTCAGCTATCGGATATGGGTAGGATCAGTGGTGTAGTGAAGTGTATTCACAGGTATACAGGGTGTACACACTTCTTTTTCTGGCTTTTGACAGTACACCCACCTATCACCCAAAAAGCCACTGGAATATACAGAAGAGTATACTCACTCCTTCCTCAATAACCCACCTATAGCCCTGGTAGTACAGCCACCTCATCAACTACCACTACACCACTGGGTAGGATGCAGTGAAAATTAACTAACGAGTGCTACAGTCCTATTTGAGTACAATTTTAAGGTACTTTACTTTTTTCTCTACATTACTACGAGTTAATAAAATAGATTGCATTGTCGAGGCTAACCAGTGGTTTTCATCTTGTAACCTTACAAAACAGCAGTGTCTAGTTAATGTCAGCACAGATTCTAATCTAATACACTTTTTGTTGATTCAGGGAATTTCCCCTAACAGTCTGCTGGCTGGTCGTGTTCAACAGTGTTCATACAGAGCCCTGGCTCTGTAAATGGAAAACAAAGTGGCCCGGACTGGGCCACACACCACTGTTCCAGCCAATCAGCAACAGGCAGCATTTGTGCTTGTGCACAGGATAGAGGAGAGACCATAGATGTATAAAATGAAAGGCAGTGGGAGCAAAAGGGGAGGTAATGCTGCATTCAAAAGGGATCAAGCAGATGGTAGACAGCAGATGGAACATTTTCTGAACGGCACGGGAAAAACAAAAAGTCCAATGGAATGGCATGATATGGTGCTATGGTGATATTGTTCGCAAAGAATGGTATAAGCATCTTATTTTGTGTCTTTTCTTTTTTTTTGGCTTTTGCATTTATTTGACAGGACAGATTAAGTGTGAAGGGGAGAGAGGGGGGATGACATGCAGCAAAAGGCCACAGGCTGGAATCAACCCAAGGACACGACGGGAAGGACATGGCCTTTGTACATGGGACGCCCAACCACTGAGCTACTAGGCACCCCTATTCTCAATTATTTTATGAAATAATTTTAGCAATGAACACTAATTGTCCAGATTACCTGCATTTTCTTTTTGTGTGAGGGATCTCTGTAACATCTGGTTGTAAATTCTGTAGCAGAGGATGGCAAAAAGCTAAAATATTGTCGCTTTGGCCTGAAATTCTGTCTACTGTTAGCATCATGGGTATTCTCTACTGACCTCAACCAGCTGTGCAGTGGTACTTGATGAGGTGGGTGTAGGTTGCTGAGGAGGAAGTGGGTAAACTCTCCTATATATTCCAACAAATGATAGGTATACTGCTAACAGTAAGAAGGTCTTTCTGGCCTAAAGTGGCTCTTTTGATATGACAGGTTGCCGACCCCTGCTCTAGACACTGGCCTCAATTTCCATACTCTGTGGCCCACTTCATGAATTAATGATTTGTGTCATGGCGGTACAGTATTTGGTGCTACCTAACAGATTATCTTTCACTGGCACCGACTGCTTTATTCTAACAATTTACAGCAATTGCTTTACACAAATTCCAAACAGACACCAGCCTAAATAAATAAAACTTTATTTACAGTAAAGAACTACACACAATATTCACAATATTGCATTCCATTCTGTTAATAAGCGATAGAATGAATCAAACAAAAAGTCATTTAGGCCCATAGATAAAAGGTTTTGTTTGTATTAACAGAGATAAATGTACTGTCCTGTACATGAATTGGACATGTAAACATTTCAAAAACCTTCCAACACTTCAAGCACTCCTCCCCCCAAAATACAACCATTAAAATCAGTTCCAAAATGTCAGGGTTATGCTAAAAAGGCCCAACCTATCAGTCCCATAGCTCCAGGCCCACTGATGGGTGATGCTTCAAGTTGTAGGAGCTAAGAATGCCACTCGATTGAGAAACATTTCAGTCTGCTTGCACTGGAACTATCTTAGTCTAAAGGCAGTTCTTCTCCAATGTCTTGAGAAAAACAAACCCAGAACTAGACATAAAATGAACTTGGGGACATGTTGAGACCACTATCTTTGCAATATATCATGTCTGCTAACCCTGCAAAGGCAGAGGAGGACAGCATGTAAAGATGGTACACTGAGGACTGTTCTATGCTCTGATGGGACCACCCACCCTATCCAAAACAGATACTCAAGTAGTGACTGCAGTGAGGATTCTTAAAAACCAAAAAGTGCATGAAAAACAAAAACACTGATGTTAACTGTATTTTTACCAACCGTTCACATCGATTTGTCTCATCAGATGTGCTGAGGAGGAGTCATTATGAAATCATTATTTTTCACATTTCTAATTCTTTTCCAACACCATGAACAGGTCCGGTTCAGTACCCAGAATAAAACACATTCATGGACAGAGACTGGATTTACAGCCTGCCTCTGAAAATCAAAGCTTGGCTGGAACTGATGCTCATGTCTGTACTCAGTTGACAGTGGGAGTATGCAGGCTAGACAGAGTAGCCTATGTGGGGATCAATCCTGTGACCCGAAAGGACTTGTTATTCTGCCCCCTTTTCACGTGTTCCAGCACCATGTTGCATGGACATGGCCTTCATACCTGTGTTGCTGGCACAGTATGGGATTAGAAATGACTAGAAATAACACCATCAGGGGGATCAAGTGTCCATCTTCTCCTGCTTCTTAAAAAGCTTCATGAGCTGATGAAATCTCTGAGCAATCTGTAAAAAGAAAGAGTTATCAGCTACTGTATGTTCCTTCATCACAGCCTGTATCAGTCATACCACATTACTGTAACATAAAAGAAAAGAGATAATCTTACCTGTCCTGATGGCTTATTAAGTTTCTCTGCCAAGGCAGAGAAAGTCTCACGTGAGGCACCTTTCGTCTTCAGTTCAATCAGAATAGCTCGATCTTCATCTCTAAAAGAAGCAGAATGCAGGAAATGAGCTGGAGTGATTTTCAAGGACACTGTTTTTCATGACAATCAAATTGTGTTTCTGCTACTACCATCACCACTTTACTGTTTCTACACTGCCCCCTACACAAATGTGAAAGAAAATCAAAGATTGCCAATAGAGGTTTCATTTCAGTGACAGTTACTAATAACTTCTCATATGCAACCATGTGCAACCGTGTTACACTGAACAAAAATATAAACACACCACTTTTGTTTTTGCTCCCATTTTTCATGAGCTGAACTCAAAGATCTAAAACATTTTCTATCCACACTAAAGACCATTTCCTCACAAATATTGTTCACAAATCTGTCTAAATCTGTGTTAGTGAACACTTCTCCTTTGCCGAGATAATCCATCCCACCTCACAGGTGTGGTATATCAAGATGCTGATTCGACAGCATGAATATTGCACAGGTGTGCCTTAGGTTGGCTACAATAAAAGGTCACTCTGAAATGTGCAGTTTTGCTTTATTGGGGTCAGAAAACCAGTCAGTATCTGGTGTGACCACCATTTGCCTCACGCAGTGCAACGCATCTCCTTCGCGTAGAGTTGATCAGGTTGTTGATTGTGGCCTGTGCAATGTTGGTCCACTCCTCTTCAATGGCTGTGCAAAGTTGCTGGATATTGGCAGGAACTGGAACATGCTGTCGTATACGCCGATCCAGAGCATCCCAAACATGCTCAATGGGTGACATGTCCGGTGAGTATGCTGGCCATGCAAGAACTGGGATGTTTTCAGCTTCCAGGAATTGTGTACAGATCCTTGCAACATCGGGCCGTGCATTATCATGCTGCAACATGAGGTGATGGTCGTGGATGAATGGCACAACAATGGGCCTCAGGATCTCGTCACGAGATCTCTGTGCATTCAAAATGCCATCAATAAAATGTACCTGTGTTCGTTGTCCATAACATACGCCTGCCCATACCATAACCACACCGCCACCATGGGCCACTCGATCCACAGCGTTGACATCAGCAAACCACCCCCCCACACGATGCCTCACATGCTGTCTGCCATCTGCCCTGAACAGTGAAAACTGGGATTCATCCATGAAGAGAACACCTCTCCAACGTGCCAGACGCCATCGAATGTGAGCATTTGCCCACTCAAGTTGGTTACGACAACGAACTGCAGTCAGGTCGAGACCCCGATGAGGACGACGAGCATGCAGATGAGCTTCCCTGAGACGGTTTCTGACAGTTTGTGCAGAAATTCTTTGGTTATGCAAACCGATTGTTGCAGCAGCTGTCCGGGTGGCTGGTCTCAGACGATCTTGGAGGTGAACATGCTGGATGTGGAGGTCCTGGGCTGGTGTGGTTACACGTGGTCTGGATGTACTGCCAAACTGTCTGAAACGCCTTTGGAGATGGCTTATGGTAGAGAAATGAACATTCAATTCACAGGCAACAGCTCTGGTGGACATTCCTGCAATCAGCATGCCAATTGCACGCTCCCTCAAAACTTGCGACATCTGTGGCATTGTGCGGTGTGATAAAACTGCACATTTCAGAGTGGCCTTTTATTGTGGCCAGCCTAAGGCACACCTGTGCAATATTCATGCTGTCTAATCAGCATCTTGATATGCCACACCTGTGAGGTGGGATGGATTATTGCGGCAAAGGAGAAGTGCTCACTAACACAGATTTAGACAGATTTGTGAACAATATTTGTGAGGAAATGGTCTTTTGTGTGTATAGAAAATGTTTAAGATCTTTGAGTTCAGCTCATGAAAAATGAGAGCAAAAACAAAAGTGGTGCGTTTATATTTTTGTTCAGTGTATTTTGGATAAACTATAGGAGGTCGGAGTGAGACTTACTAAGAAAAAATAAAAACTTCCTTCCTTAAAGGTTAACTTTAATATCAACCTGGACCCCATTTTCAAATGTTTTTGTGTGTAAGTGACTTATTGAGACAGCAATTTTTGAAACTGGTCCAGTATTGAGTGAGCACTACAGCCAGCAACAGTAAAACAGGCACGTTTGCACAGTCAATGATCGTTCACTTTAAGTGTTTGTTTTTGCCACTGACAGGCTCAGATTTGTAAGTGTCTGACAATTATGGAAATGATCCCTACAGATATACCTTTTGTTTAAAAACAAGATCCTTTTTATTGAACTAGAAACAGCCCCAAAATCACCATCACCAAACCCACCAGGCTCCATTTAAATAAACAACAAATTTAGGCGTTTAGAGCCAGCATATTTTCACGTTACTAAGTGAATTAACAGTTTATTTTCAACCACACCAGAGTTGGTGATCCTTGAAACGGTGGAAAGAGAACAAAGACGGGTTTTGTGAGTTTTATTTTGCTTCTGATAATTTTGAATGAAGTGTATTTCATGATGACAAAATTAATGTTTATTTAAATGGATTCTGGTGGGTTTGATGATAGTGATTTCAAGGCTGTTTCTAGTTAAACAAAAAGGATTTTATTTTATTTTTTTTCATGACTTGGGAACCAAAGTTAAGCAACTTGGACAAAAAAGTCCTTCAGTCCTTCATGTTAACACTGTATGTTTACAAGAAACATTGTATGTAAACATACAATGTTTACAAGAAGGAACAGGAGACAGAAAAGAGGCCACTGTCTCCTTCAATTTAGCCTTAGCTTGTAATGGCAATGGGAAGTTTTCAGATTTTTGGTATATTGAAGAGACAACACCTCAAATAAAAATATTCAAATATGAGTACAATCGTACTAAGGCACACATGAGTACTATCAGCAAAATATAATTAAAAGTAAATCTAACTGTTATGCAGAATGTTTAAAATTTCCATCTTAGTTTTTAGTCTGTAGCACTTAAATAAATGTAGTACAATACTTCCTTCTGAAAGTATAAAGTACTTTAATAAATGTACTTTCTTACATCACTATATACTAGTGATACTGTATTAATTTTTTGAGCAGAAAAGGCTTATGATTAGTATCATTTCCAAACACACTGAAATATTGTGCGATTAGACAAAGCAAACAAACTACTGACCTGGTCCAGGCTATCACCACCTCGCCCTTCTTCCTGATGACATTCTTGGCATAGAGATTGGTGGGGGACAGAGATTTGGATTCATCGTCGTCTGCCTTGCAGTTGGACATGATCTTTTCTGTCCTCTCCTCTTCCTCCTTTCTGAACCGCTTGGCTTTTGATTTCTCATGGTGGTGCTTCTTCTTCTTCCGTTTTCCACCTTTCTCACAATCCCTTTGGTCTCTCTCTGGTGTGCTGCTTATGTCCTCTGCAATGATGAGACTTCTCTCTGACTCCGACGCCTCCATTTCATCTCTCCTGCCGTCTGAAACATGTGATGTCAACACTTTGCTAGTTTGATCAGTTTCTGAGCCTTTAGCAGGGTGATGTGGACTAATATCTGACAGTACAGTTTCAGAGCAACTGATCCTCTTCTGAGATTTTGAGGGACTTTGACTTGTCATGTCCTCTTTTCTGTGGCATGTTTGACTTACATGCTCAACAGCAGTGACTGTGATATCTTCTCTGCTGGTTGGCTGACTGATCTTTCCAAAAGCATGATCAGAACTTTGAGCATTATTGTGCAGATTGTTGTCCGAAGGGATAGTTTTAGGATGCCTTTTCAGAGACTCTGACAGTTTCTGTGAATTCTCAGAAAAACTAACTTTTGAGGTATTTTGCTGAGTTGACAAATCTTGTTTTTCGTGAGATGTTAAGCTCTCATCTTGAGTGAGATGGACATCTGCAGAATTACAGATCCCAGACAGACTGTTCTCTAATGGTACTGCATTTGAGGGTACAGCATTGGAAGGTGTACTGTTTGGTGACTTGTCCGACAAAACAGCTTTTCCTTGACCATCTTTAGCTTCCACACCAACTTCTACACGTTGCTGATCTTCTTCTGTTAGCGTCTGACTTAAGCTATCATCAGCAGTGAGTGTGGTATCTGCACCTGTGGCTGCCTGACGAATCTTTACAATAAAGTGATCATTTGACCTCTCCATCACTAGTGCCTGCATGGGCAGGTTGGGCTTGAACACGAAAGGTGTGGCGAGTACTTCACTGCTGGTGCTGGAGCCGCAGCTGGAGTTGTCGGTGTCGAGGGCCAGGTGGATGTCCTGCTCTGAAGCGTCTTCCCCATCCAGTAGTGCGTCCTCACTTATGTGAGCACTGATGACACTGTCTGGAGTGGATACGAGGTGCATGCTCGGCGGCTGCAGGAAGCTGAGGTGGCTGTCGGACTTAAGAGGTGATGGAATGGTGAGGGAGACTGCCAGATCTTCGGCTAAAATAGAATATGACCTCTGTGACCTATTCTCTGACGGCACTTCTAACAGGCAACTTTCATCAAACAAAGCTGGATTCAGCTGGATCTGAGCTTTGGGTCGTGGAGACGACATCTTGCGAGGTGAAATGCTAGACCATGTTGCTATTAGTTTTGAGGGACTATCAAATTTCGTCGGGGAGAGCAGTTTAGATGGAGAGTCAAATTTAATTGGAGTGGTGATGCTGATGAGTCTCTCTCCATCCTTCCTTGGCGTACCAAGGGGCCAGGGTGTGTTGTCTCCAGTGACGCCGCTGGTTTCTAGTAAGTCAGATCCTTGCAGGAGACACTTGAAGATTTCTCCCATTTGAGTGTCTCTTACCAGGTTGAATGTTAAACTGGAGGCTTGCTGTTCTGTGAGAAGCTCAAAGTCCGTTCTGTCAAGCAAAGAGCCATTTTGTGAGATAACCAAAGAAGAAACGTTACTCTTCTCTGGAGTTGAAGGAACATTTTTTGGAGGAAGGAAGTTGGCCACAGTTTTGGTATTTTGGCCATTCGTTGGATGCGGGTCAACATTACTGTCTTTTTCCACATGTGTGATTCTGATATCTTTTCCTCTGCTTCCAAGGCCTGTTTTGTAAGGCACCACAGTACATGGCTTATTCTGATTCAAGCTCGTCTGAGACGATTGTGCTTCCTTTTGTTGACACTGTGGCTTCTTTACAGGAGACTGTCTAGATACTTTCTCATTTTCCTTGGGCCTACTGTCCTCAGCCTGAGTTCTTGCTGGTTTGCAAAGGCTCTTAAGCGTCATGTAAATGTCCTTGAACAAGTAGTTAACTTGGACATCTACAAAATCCCACAACCTTTGCTTCAGATCGACTGCTTGCTGTTCAAAGATGCGCTTCACAATACCATTATTTGTTACTTTGCTAAACACAGATGCAATCATTTTCTTCAGCTTGGATTTCAGCTCCCCTGCCTGACTGCATATTTGACCAAAATGAGCACCATCCACGAATTCTAAAAAAGACTCCTGGAAATTGTCCATCATACCATGGAAGCTCTTCTTGGGAAACGTTTTATGGAGCTTCATGTACTTTCTTCGGATCTCAGTACGAACCACCTTGAATGTCTCCATTACTTCCTCTATGGTGGAAAAAGAAGCTTTCGTTGCCGCGGGACAGACTGTTTTGAAACGACTTTTTGGGCTTCGTGTTGATACACCTGCTGTTTTAATAGTTTCTTTTGATGCAATGGACCTTTCTTCAGATTTCCTCTTTAACACAGACTTAGGACTCTGTTTATTTCTGACTGGTCGTGCTAACTTTGCCTTCTTGTTGGCAGGAAGAGATGAGCCTGTAGCCGCCTCATCACTTTCGCTTAAAATTTCCCCTTCCTCCAGATCAGTGTCACTTGAAGGCAGGTCGGATACCTTGTCCACCAAGTTCTGTGTGTCATGGTTTGCAGGAGAACCTGGATATTTGTTTTCTTTGTTTATATCCAACTTCTTTGAGTTGGCATCAACAGCTGTGCTGGAGAAATCTGTTAAGGAGAGAGAAAGCAAAGATATTTATATAGACATTTAGCACCTCATAATTACACTTCAAATATCTCATGATTACAAGGTCCCTATCTTGTGAAAGATCCGTGTCTTCTAGTCATGAGATGTGATACTCTTAATGTAACATGATTACCCATCACTGCCATGTAAGAAGCCAATAGTTTGTGCTGCCTAGTTTAACAGTTTAATCCAAATTTCATGTTGCAATGGACGGACCACATTTACATAAAGGTAAAGTAATGATTATGCAAATTCAAATACTGCGAATGGTCAGTCAACCTGCCTTGCCATATTGATGTTCAGCCTGTGGCTGGATCTCCTGTTCTCCACAGAAAATGAATAAAACTTCACATACATCAGCAGATTCAGCAAATCTAGTTTGGCTGTTGTGTGTGGGTCACCTCAGGAGAGATATGTGTGTTTGGAACTACCCATAGCATTCCATTAAACACTGAACCATATCCCTGTCCTGAAACTGAAAAAGGTGCCCTGTCATGGCTGAGCCAATATCCCAAAACTAATCTTGCTCCCTGCTGCCACAATAATCCAAATTAAGACTGTGACTTTTTGTTAAAAAATTCAAACTACCATAGTGTCAAAGTGCAACATCTCTTCTACAGTGTATTAGTTTAGGTTATAGCCTACGTTTAGGCTATATTGTTTTTATGTGATCACAACTTAAATGTGTCATTATCTTGGGGCAACAAGCTCCAGCACTGTCTGATCTATCCAAGTCGGTTTCATCAGACATATTTTTGGCTCAGCCTTTAAAGAAAGGAGTATTCCATGAAAACTAGGGATGTGCATGAGTACTTGAGTACTCAATTTGGACGTCAGTATGCATTCCACAGAGTAATCAGATTTTTTTTTGTTTCTTTGTAAAAGACAACATATATAAGTATACAAATGTGAATCAACCCTGTTCAATAGGGATGAGCAAGTACACCATTATCTGTATCTGTTCAACCAACTGAATTATCTGTATCTGTATCCATATCCGTACTCTGGTGTGAGTGTAGTTTGAACTGGAAGTTTGTGTTTTAAGCCTGAAATGGATATGGGTTGATGAAAAGTTGCTTTCTTTATTATTCATTGGAAAGCTATTAACAGATCAGCCTCAGAATTGAGCTTCAGGACATCTTTAATGACAAGAATACAGGACCTTTGTTAACAGGTGTTTTTAATTAAAGTTTCTATTGTTTAATAGCTTCACATTTATATATCTGAGTAAGATAACTATTTAATGAACAAAACATGAAAATAAACTTGATGAATTAGCTTCGACACGGGCATGCAGTAACTACAAAGTAAAAGTACCAACAAGAGTTCTAAGATAACTTATTTTTGCTTGTATGTTTTTATACACTATAAAAAACAATGTTTAATAATTATTAGGTGTATGTGTGTGTGTGTGTGTGTGTGTGTGTGTGTGTGTGTCTGTGTGAGAGAGACAGACAGCCCACATGTTTGACTGTACTCCTTCCCTCTCTCTCTGTCTATGTAACAGCTCAATATAAAAGGCTACATAAAATAATGCCCAAATTTGTAATATTCATTACAATATTATTATCATTATTTTATCTTTTTATTTTTATGAGCTAAAGAAAAAAGCGCCAGGCTAGTCATATAAAAAAAAAAAACAAGGGCCCAATGTTGTATATTGAGCAAATGTGTGTGTGTTGGTTATATCGTTATTCCAGCTTTACTTTTATTCTTTAAATTAACAGATGGTGTGAAGCTGGGTGATTATGCAGACATAGCCTGTGTGGGTGATCCAACATGAATATGCATTCAGCCTTGTGACTATACTCATCTCAAAAGCACACTGCTGGCTTTTAAACTGAGGTAGCGGCCTCGAACTTCGTACGAGCAAAGTTCTCCAACTAACTCAGCTGGCTTTGGATATTTTCTACAAACAGAGGTAGGAGTGAGCCAATAGAGGAAAACATAACCATAATCGGTGTAGATAAAGCAGTGTTTACAGTGTTGCACTGTTACCCAATGGCTGCCTGTGATGATGGCAAGACTGTGTGTGTATGACAGCCAGGTGACAGCAGACCTGCAGCAGTTATGTGTGTAACACGAGCCATTATGTGTATGTATGTGTGTGTGTGTGTGTGTGTGGCTGACTGCCTGGCCTATATGAAATACGCATTTTGATGTTTTGTTTTGGTTCATCAGGAGCATGGCTACTGACACCTCTTACATACATGATACTCATGCTTTTTAAGAGTACATTATATGTACCAGATACGCATTTCATACATGTATCTTGCTTATCCCTACTGTTTTATATCAAAAGTTCACATATTTTTCGATGGGACACAGTAATGTTACTGCCATCTATGAATATCTGCACAGATCCATGTAGCAAAAATGGTTGATGTGCAGACAGTTGAGTTGTGACCACAAGGTAACAGACCTGATAAAATGTCTGCCACAGCCATTCTAATTTTCTGGACGTATGTAAGATTTAATGTGACATTACTTGCTTTTATTGGGTCAACCTTACCTTTCTGAAGGCTCTTGACATGACCCGGCTTGCCTTGAACATGGAGATGACTTCTCTTGGTTATCTTTATTGGGCTTCTCAGAGGGCTAATGGCATCAGGGATTCTCTTCAGGTTGTTCAGTGTGTGCATCATGGAGTCCTCATCATGGAGTAAGGGCACAGAACTGGAAGGCTCAACATTATTTCCATGACTCTTCCCAGGACTGAAGCTCTTCTTTGGTGTGTGAAGGAGGTCACTGTACTTCTCTGGCAGTGCCGTGTCCTCTGTCGTACTGCTGACTTTGGACACAGCGATACAACCGGTGGAAGAGCTTGGCTCGGCTGCGGTGCTACTGCTGTCGATGGTGTCATCGTTTGTCTGTGCCAACATGCAAATAGCATCATAGAGACTCAGCCCTTCTTGTGGAAGTGATTCTAGGCTTATTGTACTGGATACAGCATCTGCATTTTTAGGACCATCCTGCATATGACAATCATCTTTCTTGGGAACGGAAGTAGAAGCAACGAGACCTTGCTGACCGTCCTGAGGTAGAACAGTGGGAGAAATTTGCTGTATTTCTTGGTTGGCCTTGTCAGGGACATCTTCAGCTACAGGATTTTCTTGTGAGGTTGAAGCAGCTTCATCGACTGAATCCACAGAGTGGCTTTTCTGTACTGGAGTTTTAGGACTTCTTAAATTCGGTTTTATGCTTGAAACAAGCGCATCAGGGTCTGTAACAGCAACAGATTGACCAGTCCTTTTTACAGGAGTTACTTTTTGTGAGGTATTGTCTTTATGTTGCTCAGAAATGTTTCCAGACGTGTCACCGTCACCAGCTCTAGCATCCAGAGGTCCACAATTAACTACCTGGCTGTCTGAGGCCAGCGTAGTTTGGTTCTCATGATTTCTAGAATTGTCTGTTGCTTTTGGAGAACACATCTCTGGTGATGTTAATGTGAGATGCTCAGCCACCTGGGTCTCTGCAGTATCTGGGCGTTGGCTATACAATGAGGTAGTTTGGACTGAATTGTCTTCAGGTTGCGTGTCAGCTGCAGGAGTTTCACTCTGCTTTTTGTCTGTTTCCTGGACATCTATTGCATCATCACACCTCTCATGTGTCTTTTCAGAGCTTGGAGTTTCAGGAATATCTAAAGATTGCTCTTTTAACCCTGCTTCTAATTCACTGCTGTCTACTTCATCAATTACACAAAAGTCCTCAACGTTAAGCTGTGAACTGTCATCATCTGGTCCGTTCTCAACTACCTTGTCCACTGGCGTGACATCTGCCTGGCTGGCACTGATGAGCAACCCTGACTTCTTTATAGGTGAAAGTGTTAGATTCAATGTTTCCATGAAACACAGTTTCCTGTTTGGACTATTTTCCTCCACAGACTTTTTCTCACCGATATGTGGTTCTTCGGATGAACTTTTTAAGGCCTTGTGTGTCTTTTCTTGTCTTTCCTTACTGCTGACATCTTTACCTTGGTCTGATTCTTTTGATCTTGCTTTCTCACGTTCTCTGCTCGTCTCTGACGGAGCACTCCTCCTGTGCTTTCTGCTGGTTTCATCTTCACGTCGTCTCTCCTCCTTCCTTTGATAATCCTTTGATAGTCTATCCCCTCCCCTCTCTTTGGAGAGCTCCCTGCAGCGCTCAGCATGTTGATTTGAAGAGGGCTTTTTCTGGTCTTTGGGGTCTGAATTTCTGGCATGTCTGTCACTGGTCTTAATTTTTCTATGATCTCGGTTGTAGCCCTCTTTAGAGCTGTGAGCTGCAATATGCTCAGAGTCTGATGTGGACGTTTTGACTGTATCTTGTCTTCTGTCACGGTTTCGCCCTTTCTTGTCATCAGAGGAAACTGCACTATGTGAAATCTCTGGTGGAGGGCTTTTAGCTCCCTCTGATCTGTGGTGCCCCTCAACATTTAAGTAGTTCCTGCTTTTACATGATCTGGAGTCATATCTCCATCCTGTCTCTTTGTCTGCTTTGTGAGACCTGTTCCTCTCAGGGGCGTGACAGTCCCTGCTGGGGTCTGAACCACTTCTATGTCTCCTATCTGTTGATTCAGATAGTTTTTGACTTTGACATTTTTCCTCTCTGTGCTTGGACTTGTGTTTGTCGGACTCACTATGTCGGGTTGATAAACTTCTGCTGGATTTCCTGTTGGATCCGCTAGGCTGATAGGTGGAACTACTGCTTTCTTTCCTTGAGGGTTGAGGAATATCCCTTGAAGGGTGATCATCCCTGGGAAGTGAAGGCGGTGGAGGTGGAGGAAGGGGAGGAGGACTGGATGGTGGAGGAGGTGGAGGAGGCGGTGGCCTACTCATGGAGGTCCGACTGGAGGGATTTTGATCCCGCAAATTACTAATGTGAGATTGGTGGTGATGGCGACCTCTTTCTGACCTGGAGAAAACAAATTTTACAAGTGATTAATCATTTAACATAAATCCAATCGTAGAGGTAATTTATTGTCTACAAACCACAGCGGTTAAGCAATCATGAACATAACAAGCAACTCCTACTTGGAATTGTTAGATTATCTCATTATGGTGTACTTTATGCATTACATTAACCTACAAGCCTATAGGTTATTGCTAAACAGATAACAGATCAGTCACTAGTTCATTTAAAAAACACTTACTGTAGGTTCAACCTCTGGATCTCAGCATCTTTGCGTGTCACCTCCTGTCTCGCAGTTTGCAGAAGTGCAGAGATATTCTTTTTGAGATGGCAATTCTCAGTGTTCAACCCTGTATTCTATTTTCAGAGAAAGAGAGATGGAGAGAAAGAGAGAACAATGTTAGTGCTGTTGAATCTGTAGTGGTTGGTTTTGACAACCATTTTACTGGAATGCATGGGGCGTCTCATCAGCCTATTCCACAATCAGTTTAAGCAGGTGTCTCATATCAATATTTCAAATATACAGTACAGGCCAAAAGTTTGGACACACCTTCTCATTCAATGCGTTTTCTTTATTTTCATGACTATTTACATTGTAGATTCTCACTGAAGGCATCAAAACTATGAATGAACACATGTGGAGTTATGTACTTAACAAAAAAAGGTGAAATAACTGAAAACATGTTTTATATTCTAGTTTCTTCAAAATAGCCACCCTTTGCTCTGATTACTGCTTTGCACACTCTTGGCATTCTCTCCATGAGCTTCAAGAGGTAGTCACCTGAAATGGTTTTCCAACAGTCTTGAAGGAGTTCCCAGAGGTGTTTAGCACTCGTTGGCCCCTTTGCCTTCACTCTGCGGTCCAGCTCACCCCAAACCATCTCGATTGGGTTCAGGTCCGGTGACTGTGGAGGCCAGGTCATCTGCCGCAGCACTCCATCACTCTCCTTCTTGGTCAAATAGCCCTTACACAGCCTGGAGGTGTGTTTGGGGTCATTGTCCTGTTGAAAAATAAATGATCGTCCAACTAAACGCAAACCGGATGGGATGGCATGTCGCTGCAGGATGCTGTGGTAGCCATGCTGGTTCAGTGTGCCTTCAATTTTGAATAAATCCCCAACAGTGTCACCAGCAAAACACCCCCACACCATCACACCTCCTCCTCCATGCTTCACAGTGGGAACCAGGCATGTGGAATCCATCCGTTCACCTTTTCTGCGTCTCACAAAGACACGGCGGTTGGAACCAAAGATCTCAAATTTGGACTCATCATACCAAAGCACAGATTTCCACTGGTCTAATGTCCATTCCTTGTGTTTCTTGGCCCAAACAAATCTCTTCTGCTTGTTGCCTCTCCTTAGCAGTGGTTTCCTAGCAGCTATTTGACCATGAAGGCCTGATTAGCAGTCTCCTCTTAACAGTTGTTCTAGAGATGGGTCTGCTGCTAGAACTCTGTGTGGCATTCATCTGGTCTCTGATCTGAGCTGCTGTTAACTTGCGATTTCTGAGGCTGGTGACTCGGATGAACTTATCCTCAGAAGCAGAGGTGACTCTTGGTCTTCCTTTCCTGGGTCGGTCCTCATGTGTGCCAGTTTTGTTGTAGCGCTTGATGGTTTTTGCGACTCCACTTGGGGACACATTTAAAGTTTTTGCAATTTTCCGGACTGACTGACCTTCATTTCTTAAAGTAATGATGGCCACTCGTTTTTCTTTAGTTAGCTGATTGGTTCTTGCCATAATATGAATTTTAACAGTTGTCCAATAGGGCTGTCGGCTGTGTATTAACCTGACTTCTGCACAACACAACTGATGGTCCCAACCCCATTGATAAAGCAAGAAATTCCACTAATTAACCCTGATAAGGCACACCTGTGAAGTGGAAA
The DNA here is from genome assembly GCF_011397635.1 of Epinephelus fuscoguttatus. Classification (NCBI taxonomy): domain Eukaryota; kingdom Metazoa; phylum Chordata; class Actinopteri; order Perciformes; family Serranidae; genus Epinephelus; species Epinephelus fuscoguttatus. Next base: position 37,078,900 of record NC_064762.1, read on the forward strand.
CCATTTCAGGTGACTACCTCTTGAAGCTCATGGAGAGAATGCCAAGAGTGTGCAAAGCAGTAATCAGAGCAAAGGGTGGCTATTTTGAAGAAACTAGAATATAAAACATGTTTTCAGTTATTTCACCTTTTTTATTAAGTACATAACTCCACATGTGTTCATTCATAGTTTTGATGCCTTCAGTGAGAATCTACAATGTAAATAGTCATGAAAATAAAGAAAACGCATTGAATGAGAAGGTGTGTCCAAACTTTTGGCCTGTACTGTATATCACAACAAAACTTTTGTTACAGTTGTGGCCTTCCGTGTTCACAGAGACAATGTTTTCAGTTCCCAGAAAACACAACACTGCAAGTGGATGTGTAACGCAGAAATGACAGTTGGTAAACAAGTACTAAAATAGAGAATCAGGAAAAAAAATAACAAACAAACCTGTATCTCCATCTGCTCCAATCTCCTGTGCAACTCTTTAATGAGGGTTTGAGCTGCTTGGAACCTGGATTTCAACTGCAAAAGAAAAGGACTGTGAGATAGTTGGCCAACTGACAGCAACACTCTGCATGGTGATCTCTGCAAAGCCTCAATCAAAGCACTATGCAATTGTTATACTCCTTTAACACACAAATGTGGTGTGTGACACAGAATAATGAACAAAGGTTAACTCTGTACTTGACAATTAACACCAGATAGCTGGTCAGAGGGAAACTATTGTTGCTACGTTCCACTCCAGATCTGAGTCATCACTGAAACCAAATAATACCGCTGGACCCTGCAACACAAGGTTTGCATCTGCAAAAACGCAGCCCCTCGTGCACTGGCTCAGCACGGGTCATGATGCAGAGGGCTCAACTAACTAATAGTTGACCATGGCTCAACGTTTGCCCCAATACAATGCAATGCAATGCCATCCAGTTAGGTGCCAATTACTGGTAGAGGACTGTATTTCTCTGGTTTACCACACAATTGTCGCATTGAAGGAATAAAAGATTGATAATATAAACCACTGTGCAGCTTTTTGGAAAGTAGTAAGCCTTAAATGTATGGATCTGTTACTCAGACTGGAAATCCTGGATTTCATTTAACGGCCTCAGTGGTACTTAGAACAACACGCCTCCACCAACACAGCTACTTCCATTGGAACATAAGGCTGTTTCCTGTGTGAATGCCAACTAAGACAGGGCCAGGGGTTATACTTTCTCCCTCATACAGGACCACCTGTGAACTTATTGTGAAACTTAATTTAAGTGAAGACATCTGAGCCAGCTCCATCTGAAGATGAAGAGCCTGACATGCAGTTGAGAGCTCAGGCACAACTAGTAAGCTCAGCCTGTGTTAATGAATTTGGTATGATGTAACAACATGCAATCTGTGTCCCCTTTCAAGAACATTTGTGACCAAAAAATATCTGAATTTAGACCATTAAATATTAACAATTTCCAAAGTGTTTCATGGCCCACATTGTCTAAAATAAATAAAAGCTAACATCCTAAAATGTGATTGATTAAAATGATTTAATAATAAAAAACAAAAAACATTAACTTTAATGGAAAACACCAAAGGTGCTAATTCCTGCACAAAAAACATCCACATTAGGATCCATGCTTCAGAGCCAAACGAAAACAGGTGTGTTGATCTCTGCACACCAACAGTAAACACTGTTGTATCTCGAGCCTCACCTTCAGTATGAAAGGCCTGTTGTAACAGGTTAACAGAGAGAAAGGATGTATGAAGCACATGGCAGCTCACCTCTGTGTATGATGCCTCTCTGGTCTGCTGTTCCTCCATGACAATTTCTTCGTAAAGATCCATTGACTCTTTCACCTCAGAGGTCTTTGAAGAGGACTTCTCTGTAATGAATCAAAATAAAACAAATAAGATAAATCACAGTTTTGAAGTTTCAATGTTGGACTATATTCCCTGCACAAGAAAACAGTTATATTAGTAGTAATAATATTGTGCCACAACAGACTAGAGTGAAACTATTTCAAAAAGGACTTTTACCTGCATTGCTTCTAATACTCATATCTAGGCCTTCATAGATATCCACAGAATCTTCATTGACAGCAGGTACCAAGGCTGTGAACATTAAACACATATAATATATGTATGTCATCAGATGTGTACAGCTTAATCAGCCCCTTTTTTAAATGTAAGTCTTAAACATTTTCAATAAGGATTCTTACTTGCATTGCTGCTGACTTCCAGGCCATCATAGATATCCACAGAATCTTCGCTGACCTCAGGTACCAGAGCTGTGGATATTATAGATTTATTATAAAAGTATGTCATCAGTTATGTACAGCTATAAACACTCCCTCTTTTACCTTAAGCCTTGACCTAAATGTGTCTATATTTACTGGCAAAAAAATTCTCCACTCCATACATTTAAAAATCTAACAACTTAAAGGTCCAGCATGTAGGATTTAGTAGCATGTAATGGTGAAGTTGCATGTTGCAACCGCTGAAACCTCTCCCATGTGTCAAGCGCATAGGAGAACTACGGTGGCTGATGCAAAAACATGAACCAGAGTTCGATTTGTCCATTCTGGGCTACTATAGAAACAACACTGAAGACTCTGTGGAGGAGGACCTGCTCCATATGTGGATATAAACAATTAATTCATTCTATTTCTGCCATTATATCCCGGTAAATCCTACACACTGGATCTTTAAGTATATTTTGGGAGACTATCTTCATCTTGTTTAACAATTTGAATGTTTTATTGCTATGATGAATTTCAGTTTCATGTACAAAATCATTCACTGACTGAGACTTGAAATGAAGTCACCTCTGGGGCCACAGGTACAGATGTCAACACTATATATCAGGGATACCAAACTTGCTTTGCTTAGGGGCCACTTTTGCAAAATGACAGGCCTACATATGTCAGGTCAGGTGTACATAGGAGCGTTTTTAGGATCTGAAGACATTTGAGGTTTAGCCCAGACCTCTGTCAGAGATCAAGGGAATCCTCCCCTGGCACTCAGCACTGCATCGTGTGCCAGATTTTGGCCCACTGGGCATAAGCTGAATATCACTGCTATATACTATATGCTAAAAATAACCTTCTCACGAACCAGATTCCCAAATAATACAAAAATACCACTCAATAAATCTAAATGTAACGGTGTATAAATGTAATGTTTTCACTTACGACCAGAAGCGTTGGTGTCAATGTTGTCCATCCTTCCAGGTATCTCTGTGTTTCAGTTTCTAAAGCTGTTCCTGATTACAATGCCTATGGAAAATCAATAGTAATTACCAGTCTACAAACACCAGCCAAAACACACTTAAGGTCACAAAGGTCAGTGCACTAGTCACTGGCAGTACTACACAGTCTATTATACATTTCTAACAAAAGGAAGGCTTGGTTGACAAACTGGAGTTGTGAAATTTTAGGGTGTCAGCAAGCCAGACAGAAATATGCCACTGGTTGTGCAATGTAAGGATAGGACTTCTTTTTTGACTTTTTTTTATGAATATGTCTCTTGTGTGTCACTCAGCCTAACGGAGATGCAATATGAATTCACAGGAATACATCTTTAAGACCAGTTAAAGTTCCCTATTGCAGTCTACATCACAGATAATACTATAGGATATTATCCTGCTAATCATTAAAATATGCTTTCAACTCTTAAAATAACACTAAAACATGCTGAAGTTACTTGCCTTACATTTTCTTGAGAAACAAATGTTTTTATTGCATTACAGATTGGCCACAACTTTTTAGGTGAACATCCGCCAATCAAACGATACTAAAAAGTCAGGATTTTTCATATCTTTGAATAAGAAATATGCCAATGATGATTAAGATCTTTAGCGTTTTTTTTTAGGTTGGTGGGTTTGCTGCCTGTTTTTGCAGAATCTCTTTTGTTGTTGGTTGCCCAGAAGTCTTTCTAAGTGCGCCGTACATAATTTTTACAATTACCCCGATAATGAAAATTCATCACAATCAACTCATTTTGAGTGTTTGTTTTGCAATCTGTGATAAAATATATACATTAATGGGACAGAAATTTGTCAGTCATCAGGGATTTTTCCATACTGTTTATAACCTGGCAGCCATCTCTTTATTGTCTCTGGTAATTGTAGGCAGTGCTGCAAACCAATGAGCAGAACTATTTTAAGGTGATTCTGGATTTCTATATGGATTTTACACCAATTAGTACCTTGATTTGGTATTAAATTAGCTGGATTTGTCAAAAATTGATATTTCTGTTTGGCTGTTCTACCACTTAGTAGGGTTGCAGTGGTATAATGTTTCCAGGGTATACCAAGGTATGAATATTGATGGTTATACTGTGTACATTAACTTATCTAAGGTACTAAAAATAGCGCAACCGGACAGGGAATCTCACATTTATTTTAGCAATTTCCAATAGGAAGACTATGTTACACATACTTTTTAAAATGGTTTCAAGTTTCAATTGTAGTAATAAAACATTTGATCAACCATAAACTGTGACTGAAATTAATTCTATAATACCCTAATACCGTGAAACAGCTTTATTTTCTGAGATGTTATCATACAGTGAAACTGTCACAATGTATCAATTGATTTATTCACATTTTCTATGACATATATACTGTGTCCCAATTTATAAATTATTCATAATCCAACTACAACTATGTAGAGCATTAATCCACATTTCCCAGCCCTACAGATTATATACAATTATCACTGTGCTGAAATTTAAGATTAACATACTTTAGGTGCTGTAGTGAACTAACTGGGGCTAGTCGCTGTGGTGCTAGCATGAGTACTCTAGCTTAACCTCTTTTGTTCACTGCTGTGCAGATACGACAGCGAAGAACAAAGTATTTCGACAAAAGAGCTGGGCTGAAAGAAAGAAAATAAGAGATAACGTTGGTATGCTGTGGTGTTCATGTTAATAATAACCGTTCTGGCTGAATATTGCTTTATTTTCAATTTTCTGCCCCTGGTCTGAATGTAAAAAGTAACACTCTTAGCTCAGACTGAAGCTAACATTAACATTACTATGGCTACTGTCCCCCTGTTCTTAACGCTTAACGTTAACTAACGTTACACCTCACATGACTGTAAGTTCTCCTGAAACTTACGCTTGAATCAGCAAACACAGAAGACGAAATTAAGGGCATTCTTTATGTAATGCTGTGTATTTGATAGTTGTTAATTAACAAACGACAAGAGTCAGTGAGGCTAAACCACCCCTGGCTGCATGTACAAGTTCACTACTTTCAATGTATTATCTAAGACTGAACGTGATAAGCGGAGAAAGTGGTCAGTGGGTAAGTTAGGGATGCTAGTGTGAACCCTATACACCAGCCAGACGTTAATAAAAAGTATATAACAGTAGGCTAACTATGAATTGGTTGACCTACTTGTTTGCGTATTGTTGAGCGTCCTCCTGTTGTTTACAACTGTAATGTCGCGCCAAGACTTCATTGCACAGGAAGTAACGACATTTTCCCGCGGTCTGTCACTGCCGTAGGTGTGCTCTCGCTGCTTCTCGGTTCCAAGAAATATTCTTAAAACACGATAGAAACCCGAAAAGAGACCAACTGTTCAGCGACTCACGGTCTTCTCCGGGGGTTCACACTCCCTCACAGCCAACTGACACAAATTAAAGCGTTAAACAGCAGCAGAAATGGCTATTAGCTCGAGCAAAAGTTGCTCCTCTGGCGGAGAGAGTTACACCGCGTCGCTGTCCGGCGCGTCATCACCGCGCGACGACAAAGCAGTCGGGAATCCGACCCGGAAGGATTTGTGCTTCACTCACATGTGGACAGGATTTTAACACCAGTGACGGGAACGTGCATGTGTGTTGTGATACAACCCCAGACATACAGGCGCGTGATGAGCCTCACAGTTTGGTTTGATAACAGTAAATCAGGATATCTGTTCATAGAGCGCGCGAGCGTGTTTTGGCTGTAGATCGCTCCTCCAGAAGCGACAAATGATACGATGGAAAATTTAGAATTGAGCCTGTCATCACTGGGCACCATATCCAGACATGTTGACAAAAGTCACAACGAGCTGAACCAATATCTGTCAAAACAGGTAAGTCACGTTCATTCCTGGCTATTACAGAGTAAAACATTGTGCTTGGATTGTCTTATTTTCACACTGTGGCTCAAACGTGTCCTGTGTGCAGCATGCAGTGCCCTCTCCTTCACATGTCAGTAATCACTATACAGATCGCATAATTATCGTGTATTTTGTGTCATTAAAGCTATTATGTTGCCTTGTTAATCCATAGAATGTAAACATTTTTAAGAAATATTAATTTATGTGTGGCTGTTATGTCACCTAATCAATATTTCAAACGTGGACCTTTCCCATATGATCTCTCCTCAGATATGGAGTCAGCAGGACAGGCAGTGTATTCTGGAGTGTGTGGCTCAGCTGCTGTTGGAGAAGGATTATACTCTGCTGATTGCCCGACACCTGCGGCCACTGGTTTTGGACCTGTTGGAGCGTAATGCAGAGAGGGTCAAAGCTGGTGGCAGGATCAACCATGACCTCCATGAGCGCCTGTGTGTGGCCCTCAGCAAACTCCTCTGCATCAGCCCTGATGCACAGGCGTAAGTGGAATCTATTCTTTTCACAGTGAGCATAGGGAATGTCCGCTCTTGTCACCCTGTCCTCTAAAGATGCTGGTGCTGCATCAGGACACATGGCTGGATTTACTCAGTTGGGGGCTCTTGGGCAAAAGTTAGATGTGGGCCCCTGTTGACACCTTTCACCACCAGCACTTCTTCCATGTGTTGTGTTGCCTTCAAGTACACAAATTAAACAGATTATCTTGCTTCCTGTTAGCACAATATAATTTTAAGTAACAAAGGTATTACAACACGTTTTTTTTGTTTTTTTTTTAGCACAGAGCGTCAAAATAAAAGTTACAGTTCAATATTTGGGAAATAAAATCAGAACAAAATTAAAATGTGTTTACCAGCTATCTGGCCAGCACGTAATTCCCCTAAAACCACAAATTGATGTTGTTAAATCTAAGTTTGTTACGAATTAAACAAATGACACACCATGAATTTTGGACAGATCCAGGCTAGCTGTTTCCCCCTGGTTCTAGTCTTCATGCTAAGCTAGGCAAATCATACTGGGACTCAAGCTCTGTACTTGACACACAGACATGTGATTGACATCAGTCTTCTTATGTCACTCTCTGAAAGAAGACAAGTGTATGTGTAAAAAAAAAAAAAAAAAAAATCAACTACATAATGCAAGTCCCTTGTCTATTCTGTAGGGTTGGGAATCACCAAATGTCGCGATACTATGCTGTAGCCATTATTTCCCCCTCCCCTACTATTCAGTTGAGATCATGATTTTGTAGTATAAACCAAACACAGTGCATACTGAGGCTCTTAGGGGTCTGGGGGTCTTGCTGAAGTTGCCCACTTTGCCAAGTTGGTAACACAGCCTTGAATGCAGCTCCCATGCTTTGATCAAAATTGGGCAAAAATCTCAGTTGTCACCTCATGTATACAAAGCTGCTCCATAAGTCTTCCATGACTGCAGTCTAATTTCTGCAATAAAAAAAGAACAAAAAATATGATCACATAAGCAGCATTTCCGATGGGGAACTGAAGTTGTTGCACTGGTTAGTTTGTTTGTTTTATTGTGTGACTTTGGTGCTTAAAGGGTTTATTCGGATTCACCAAAGTCACATCATAACAAAAAAACAAATTGATCGAGGCAGCACTAGACCAGCAGCTCTCAGGTTCAGTGACTTAAAATGACTGTTTATGTTAATGGAGTCTGGTGGCTTTGACAAGAGCATGGATAGTGAGCTAAAGCCGTTAAGACTTCCCTGTCAGAACAGGCCATCTGACATAAACGTAAGGTGACAATATACATACATCTACCCTAATTAATTATCTTCTTCTCTCCGTTAAGGTTTGCTACGAGGTATTTCAGTGATGCCCCTCCAGTGTTTCAGAGGCTCTTTTTCACCAGTGAAGAGTCATCAGCTGTTCACTATGGCCCCAGGAGGATGAAGCTGCGTGACCTCATGGGTGCCACCCTGCGTTTCCTCCAGAGTGATTGTGCCAAGTTTCGAATGCTCTGGGACTGGAGTCCCTGCGTTTCACAGCTGCTCACCAGCGATGTCATGGTTCGAGGGTATGTGCCTAATTCCTCTTTAGACTCACAGAGGCTTCATGGGACTTAAAAGATAACAAGTCCTTAACCACAAATGGTATCAAATGTGGGAATCCAGAAAGATGTCTTTGCAGGTGTAGGTCAGTCCAGTAATGTATATAGTAAAGTAGTTGGCTTTATTTCTAAGGCCTTGTTCACATAGAATGTCTTTTAGCAGCTGAAGGTGTTTTTTTTTGTAATTTTTGTGAATGAGAATGAAGCTTTTTGCTTACGTGTTTTGTATTGTGATGCACCTCATGTTCTGCGCTCTAGGCACCTGGTGTTTTTGCAGGAGCGCTCTAAACTCCTCGAGTTGAAAAAACTTCAACTCTGAGCGGAAAAGCGCCCCATGTCATTGCTGCTTTTTTCCCTATGACCAATTAAATGATTTGAGAGGCAGGCCCTCTGTGGTGGTCACACCAACAAGTTTACAGTTGGTAAACAGTGTAGGAGAAACTAGTAGTGCTCAGTCGCTCGGCAAGACCAGTGGACTCCCTGTAGTTAGTATTCATTTTTGTTTGCTAGGCCCAGTGATAGACAGCAGGTTGTCAAACTGCCCCTGGGTCATCCTAAAATGTGCCTGGAAACGGCCATCATCGAGGCAAAGCTCCTAGACCAGCCAGTGGTACTCCCCATGATCCACCCTCTTTTTTAGGGTCTCATGTACCCACACAGATTTACATTTTCTTTGCCCAACAACCTATTTGCTGACAGCCTCTCATCCTCAACCAGAGCTAGAGCAAGTACCCTCCGCCTGTCCATTTTAGTAACCAGCTACTGATTACTGTGAAATAAAATAAGATTAAAAAATTGAAAAAAAATGAACGGTAGACTGATTACACGTGAAGGTTAGGGTAAGGAGCTGATGGTGTGGTTGCTTGGCAAAAAATAAAAAGCGTTTTTTTTTTTGTTTGTTTGTTTTTTTACGAGTGGCATTCAAATAAAAAAAAGGCAGTGCTGTGCGCCTCGCATTTTGCACCCTGCACAATGCTTTCTGTGTGATGGAGGCCTAAATGTATGTCTTTTCAAAGCATACCATCCTTGTATGGATTTTCAAATGTAATTTTCCTGCTTTCTCGTCAACCATTATTGTTTCCTTATTTTGTTAAATTTTGAAAGTAGGCTTGCAGATACTTGAATCTTGCTTAAAAGGCAGTACATAACATTAAGTGTGCTTTTAATGTTGTCAAAGTAATTATTTCCATGTTTTTTTGATAATGTACATTCTTCAAATCATTCATATACAAAATGATAATCTAGCTTTGGCTTGATATTCACTGTGATTATTTTCCTCAAACAAGGTTCACATTTCCACAGTGGGCCTTTTTTTTTTTTTTTTTACAAAAGACATTTTGGCATGTCACAATATTAAAAAAATGTATGTGAATATTAAAATAAATGATGGCTGGATTTCATTTAGTTGCTTAATTTTTAGGGACCTGGTCATATTCATGCTGGCTGACTGTCACACTTATTTAGAACAGAGCCATCCTTAATGATATCAGTAACACCTGTGCTTGTCCTACTGTGACCAGTCGCTGAGATGAATGGCAGCCATGAAGGTGAGGGAAATTTGTCCATTAATCTAAAAAAAAAAAAAAAAAAAAAAAAAGGTCTATACTATCTATAGCTGTTCCTCCTCAGGTATGTCTTTCTAGTTTAGAACATTAAAATATGCATTATGCTGACTACAAGTCGTATTGGTCAGACTGTAATTAGAAGCAGCTGCGTAGCAAAAACAGTTGACATTAGCCTACTTGCTGTAATTCAGATTTGGAGAAACCAAGCATTTCTGACAGCTAACGTATAATGTTAATCTATTCCACTTGGTTAAAAGAACTACTGAAGTGTAATGGCTGAAAAGCCACCATCACTGAATAAACTCAAAATAAACTCATTAACCCAAATCCTAACTAAAGTTCAGCTAACTAAAAAGGAGCTATACATACATTTTTTCCAAGGTCAAAAGTTATCCTTCTCGCTTAAGCTAACATTATACACTTTTTTGTGTTTGGTTTCATTTGCTAACAAGCAGTTAGAAATGTGTTGTCCGTCCTAGGGGGGGACATTTGGAACAGTCTTCCCTCCACAATAAGGGAATGTCCTACATTTTATGCTTTTAAAGGAAAGCTCAAAGACTGGTTAAAGAATAACCAGAAGTGTGTCCATTAAGTAGATCTCGTTAAGTCGGACTGTATTGACATGTGTGCTTGGCAATGTAAATTCGAAATGTGTATTTTGTAATTGTATTACTGTGTTATGTGTACTTCCATGTTTTTACACTTGGCAATTAACATTCTGCCCAGGGACTGCAGTTGAAAATTAGCTAATCAGCTATAAACTGGCACATTTACAGCAATGTTCATTAATGTGCACTGTCCCTGAACAAATACACTTGAACTTAGACTTAGACTTAGTTACATAATGTGCGATGATTAAAAAACAAATTATTAGAGTATTTACATTATGTTAAGGCTAAACTGTCCTGGAATAATTAACCCAGCTTAATTGGAGGTTGTCTCATTGTCCTTGTTTTGCTGACATTGTGTTAATGAAGCAAAAGCAGAGTTAAGCTAACGTGAAGGGTGGCTAGCATAATATGTAACAGGCTAATTTGAAAAAGTAACTGATGTTAATATTAAAAAAGTGTCTACTAGCTAAGAGTAGTGCTACGTTTGATTTGTTTAGTTTGGCAGCGTATATTGTAGATGTTTGAAGCACAATATGTTGCTGGATGGCTAGCCAGGTAGAATAGTTACGTTAGCTAACAAGCTAACAACCTGAAAGTATCAATAAAAGGCAAGGCAAAGCAGCTTTATAGTACATTTCATACACCAGGGCAATTCAAAGTGCTTTACATAGCAATAAAATATAAAACACAATAAAGGATACAATAAAAGAGTTAAGAGCAAAAAAGATATAGAATGTAAAATTAATTACTAAAAAACCCCCACAAAGCTGACAGCCAGATGGTACGTTTATAAATCCAACCAGCTATCGAGAGTGTGTTAAAGTAATAATTTAACCCACAAATGTCCATTTTTGAATATCAGTTACTTGCCCTGTGTTACTTTAAATTCATGAAGAAAACTTTGTTTTTCTGGCATGCCTCCAGTGAACGAAGAGTCCAAAAACAGAGACTCTTACACAACTTGCGCAGTGAATCCACATGTCATTTAACCAGTCATATGTTTAATACTTCCCAAACAGACAGCCCTTTTCTGATGGGAAACTGAACTAAAAGTGAAACTTAGTTTTGACATCCATTCAATGAGATTTTACTCTGTTTTTGTATTCTTTGTTCACTGTGATGGCATGCTAGGAAATAAAGTTTTATTAACAAATTCAACACAAGAGGTGACTAATTTCGTGAAGTGTTAAAGTGTTTTGCTTTAACTTATCATTATGAAAAAAAAATTGATTTCACAATTCATTGGCTATAGTGTCAACAATTGTGCAACCAAAACAGGAAGAGAATAGCATTTTTGTTTTCCCCGGTAGCTACCCCCAGTAACCATAGTGTATCAATGTAATTTCTTTGCATTTGCAATCCCTAGTAGCAGAAATGGTGGATGGTGGTGTTCTGTGGTAATTTGAGGCTCTTAGAAAAACAGAAAGTGATCTAGTTGTCAGTAATAATACCACTTGGAAATACTGGGGGGTTGGGGGTTTGAAAAGGTGTCTGTTTCCACTTTAAGTCATGTTAAGTCATGGGATGATGACAGGACATGGATGATGTGAAACATTTTAGAGATGTTTGTTTGGGACTGTGTTTGCTTTACTAACATACAGATCTTTATTCTGATTTTCTGGTTTTCATAAATTCCCAAGATGGTAATGAGCTGTAAACCAATATCCATTCTGCAAAATATCCCTTCAGAAAACTTTTGATGACATCAAAATGTCTTCATATTTTTTCTACAGTTTTTAGTTAAGACCCTCACTTCTTTTTCTTCCATTACTGTCTTGGTGTTAACATTTAGCTGTTACAACACTGTTAATACTGTTGAATACCTTTCTTCAGCCTTTAAACAACATTATTGCATTCTTTTGTTTTCTACTTATTTGCCTAAAGAATTAAATGTACAGTATTTTCTCATTGTCTCCAACAGATACACTGCCCAGTGTTTAGCGTTGGTCTCCCACATGACGGATAATCAGAAAACCATCTTTCTGAGAAAGGTGCTCTCCAGTGATGAGATCCTGCACATGAAAATTAAGTATGTAGCTTGTTTTTTTCCTTGCATTATCTACTGCTGTATCTAGGGCAGAGTATTATTGAACATTTTTAGTTTCAATTGGTAATGGAAGAAGTATTCTGAATCCTTACGTAAGTACTAGTATTAGTACTAATAATGCAGTCTAAAAAAACTCAATTTTAAGTACTGCCCTCAAAATTGTCCTTGAATAAAGTATAAAAGTATCATGCCAGTGTCATAACTTTCCATTTGTTCCGTCTTTAGAGCTTTGGAAGAAACTCAGCAGCTGGAGGTGGAAAAAGCCCTAGTGTTAGCCAACCAGGGCTCTGTGATGTGGCGCCAGGAGAAAGCTAACAAGTTTACCAGGGGTCAGGTGGTGTCAGAGGACCTGTCCCAGAATGTGGTGGCGGTCTGTGGTGTTGTCCTACCCAGGATAGTTCCAAGACAGGCAGAACAGGTATGTACCCTTTGGTTTGTCACATAAAATGATCTGCTGTTGATCCTTTTGGTCCTAATATTGATCTTAATTTGCAGAGGGGCCAGAAAGATCTTGTGCTGGTGGACTCAACCTGCCGTAATCTGAGAAGACTGGCGTTGGCTGTGGCTTCCCAGAAGCCTGTGCTGCTTGAGGGGCCCATAGGATGCGGTAAAACTGCCCTGGTTGAGTTTATGGCTGCTGTCACAGGACATACGAAAGCTACAGAGATCCTAAAGATCCAGCTTGGGGATCAAACTGACAGCAAGGTAAGGGTGCATGGAATCAATCTAAACGTATTCCACTAATTTAAGGCATAAATTCAGTTTAGTGAGGCTGGCTACATAGGCCTAACTTTTTTTTTTAATATATATATATATATTTTGGGGGGGCATTTTTAGCCTTTAATGGATAGGACAGACACATGTGAAGGGGGGAGAGAGAGAGAGAGAGAGACATGCAGCAAAGGGCCACAGGCTGGAGTCGAACCCGGGCCGCTGCGGCAACAGCCTTGTGCATGGGGTGTCTGCTCTCTACCACTAAGCCATCGATGCCCCGAGGCCTAACATTTTTAACAGAAATCCAGCTTTACAAACTAGAAACATAAGGATTGAAAGAAGTGGGCATGTAAGAGGCAGGGAAACTATGTACTTACATTATGGGAACTGTAGGATCCAGTATTTTGATGCTTGGACCATATGCTTGGGATGTTTTGGGGGAGATAGCAGGTCAACAGTATATGAATACATCATCTGACAGCTGGGAACCTAAAGATTGATGTCAAATTCTTCAAGTCATAACTGTAACAAGCATTGTTTTTGGTCAGGCGCCTATATGTAGGCATTTCATAAAAACGGTCAAAAATCCCTCCAAAATACCACATTAAGACACCATGACCTTGAGGAACACCACAGAAAACCCATGCTGTGATTTGGTATTAAAAAATACTTGACAGTTGGAGATTTCTTTAAGAACTGCGTTTTTCAACACATGGCAAGCTCCATCTCTTCTGTTCTAGAAACTGCTGAGAAACTCCCTTACTGTCATTATACATATGAAAGCCAAGTGGCCTCACTACGAACAAGTGGCTACTATGTTGCCTTGCCGCATCACACATGAACACAATTGGGCATATTGAATCCACATGAGTCTCAGCTTTCAGTCATGCCCAATTTATGCATTTCCAATTCTCTTTAGGGACTCAAGTCAGTAGTAATATAGATAGGCGAAAATAACACATTTGTAATGTATGAGGAAAAACTGCATGGTTTTTGCCCAAAACTGCATGGGACTAGCATAAAGTGGGCATGTCTGTAAAGGGGACACCTGTAGGTACCCACAGAACCCATTTTCATTCAGATATCTTGAGATGAGAGGTCAATGGAACCCTGTAAAATTGGCCATGCCAGTTTTTCCCTTGCCAAAGTTTTGGCTTACTCTGAGCATTATTTATACCCGACAAGCTAGCATGACATTGTTGGTACCAATTAATTCCTTCAGATGTACTCTCTAGCTTCAAAACTCAGCCCACTATAGTCTCTAAAAGACAGTCATGTTGACCAGACTGCTGTTGGTCCTTTGGGTCTCTTTGGGTTAAATACGTCCCTTGTCTGTCTCTCTAGAGACAATACTAAATCACTGGAATGTCCCTTTATAACTCAATGGATGTTAGATGGGAGGCTAATAATTTCTAAATGTGCGGTTTGTTTCACAGATGCTGCTTGGGATGTACCGTTGTACTGATATACCAGGGAAGTTTGTGTGGCAGCCAGGAACGTTGACACAGGCTGTGTCTAAAGGCCAGTGGATCCTCCTGGAAGACATTGACCACGCACCTCTGGATGTGGTCAGTTACAACTAGATTCTCAGTGTAGATTCTTAATAAACAGCTTTGTGTTAGACCTGTTTGTTGTTAATATATCTTTGCAACAACCAATAACTGGACTAAAATGTTTGTTTTTTAGGTATCCGTCCTCCTGCCTTTGATGGAGAATAAAAAGCTGATGATTCCAGGACGAGAAGATTGCATTGATGTCGCTCCTGGATTTCAGTTCTTTGCAACAAGACGGTAAGAATGTCATTACATTCTAAGTGTACTTATGGAACAGCAGCTTGTAGTGGTTACCTGATTATCTGTCACTATTTAGATGTGTCTTACAGTTTGAACATGTCAAGAGGTCATTGATGTGTAGGCTACTAAGATTCACATCCCAATTACAAATACATGGGGACAACCTGCAGTTGACCTCACTGATCTTGCATTGTTAAGGTCTCAGTAAACCTCATACAATGTACCGGTATGATGTACAACAACTTGTCAGACCTTGTTTAAAAGTAAAACTGTGACTGAACTTACCTATTCTCAAGGGCCACAGCCAAATGCAGGTTTAAAGACAAGTAGTCTTCTCTTGGCTGCTTAGACTAAACCAATAGTTTAAGAATAATTGAGATGGTTGTACAAGTTCATCCATTGCACAAAGCTGTCTTGTTCTTTACTATCTTAAGTAGTGCTGCAATAAGTCGATTAATCTATTAACCAGTTGACAGAAATTATTTGGCAGCTATTTTGATAATCAAATAATTGTTTTAGTAATTTTCTAAGCAAAAATAAAATCCAAACCTTTGGTCCATGCTTCTTGGAGATTTTATGCTTTCTTTGTCTTGTATGATAACAAATAGAGAAGCTTTGGGTTTTTGGCCTGTTGCTCAGATAAAACATGCCATTTGAGAGTGACAAAGTACATTTACTTAAGTACTTTACCTAAGTACAGTTTTTGAGTATCTGTACGTCACTTGAGTATTTTTTATTTTTTTTTGCAAACTTATTTGGACTACACTACATTTGAAAGACAAATATTGTACTTTTGACTCCACTACATTTTAATTTCTATGAAGGCTATTGTTACGCGTTAAATTTGCTTTGAAGTCAGCAAATGATTTTTTTTCTTTCCTAAAATGCAAAAGTCCATGAACTGTGATCCAGCAGTTCTGTGTGTGGCTTTTTTGTCAAAGTACTGTTCCTGTTCCTCTACATCGCACATGCGCTACTCGGATTGGGCATCACATCGGTAGAGACGGTAGAGAGGAGGGATCATCAGTAGGCAGTTGTATTTGGTTATGCGGTGTTACTATGGCTATGGCAGCAGATGGAGATGAAGATTCCCCACCAGGTCACCCATGGCCATACCTCAAGTCCATGTTTTTAAGTTTTTGAGATGTTTGTCAGTTTGTGTTTCTGTGGGCATTTCTGTAGGCTTTGCAGCATATTCAACAAGCTTTTCATTTTACAGGTTCTGCAAGCAAGTCAGTGCCTTCAGTGGGTTGTTTTAGAGTCATTAGGTTCTGTAAATGTATTGTGACAATATACAACAATGAGTTGAGATATAAAAAAGTACTTTAAATACTTAAGTATTTTAAAAGCAAGTACTCCAGTACTTCAACAATAATTTAATTGAGCAACTTTCACTTGTATTGGAGTAATGTTTGACCAGGAGTATTGATACCAACTTTGTTCTGTTTTATCCTGATGATTCCTGACAGCAGGACTTGGAGCTCTGCAAGTTTTCTGTTTACTCTTTCTGTTAACATTAATAGGAATGAAACCTCTCCACAAATGGAGCAGAACAGGTAGCCTTAGCTACCAGTCGGGGGTCATAAATTAACCAAAGGATTAAATCTCTCAAACATGCACCTGCTCATGAACAGGCATTCATCAAGTTGAAATAGGCAGCTTTCAGCCAATTTGTGCATTTTATAAAGTTGGTGAATCCAACTTGCTCATACACACTTGTTTGAGAGGTTTAGGATAATAAGGATATAAAAATGTCCTTGCACGAGGCCCACTGGGTCATATATTTGGGAACAACTGCATATAGCTGTACAGTAGCTGTGTGATCAGTCACAAATGAGAATTTGGGAAAGTTTGAACCCAGCCTACTTTGACGCCTCCACATACCTGTCCAGTCACTGCATAAAGTGTGCATGATTTGACATGAGTGTAAATGTGTATTGCAGGATGTACTACAGTGGTGGCAGTTGGCACAAACCACAGAACTCTCACGCAGCGTTGCTGGACAAGTACTGGACCAAGCTGCAGATGGGTAACATGACACGAGAGGAGCTGAAAAAGGTGAGTGTTGTTGGCTTTAAAGCCCCCGCACACCTGTAGTCTACCCACACAGTGTTTTCACGTACACTGCACTATTAGCCCACTCCTCGGGACAGTGTAGGCATGTTGATCAACATCTTCATCAGCCTTGTGTCGGTTTGGTTGAACTTGTTAGGGCAGGACAACTTACCCTCTTATCATTCATATTAGTATATAGAGTTTGGTGACGTCATGTAATTCCTTGCATAGCTCCACCCAGGTCCAATTAGCTGGAGTAATCGCAAACACGACATAATGATTCTGGTCAATATGTAATAGTAAATATGTCTTATGTTTTCTCACAGTTTTCTTTTCTGTGTAAAGTATTCCTACAAAAATCTTCCTGAATTTCCAGCATGTATTGCAAGCTTACCGTCTGTCTCTGTGTGTAGGTGCTCATTAGCAGGTATCCCAAGCTGACAGTGGTGTCAGATCGTCTCCTGGATATCTACTGCCAGCTGACTGGGGAGAGACACTCTGACCAGGACACAAGCAGCCTCCAAACCTCCGACGACAGCCAACAGCACAAATCTGAGGACAAAAGCACACCGCTGGAGGGGAGAGCGCTGTCACTGAGGTGAGGCTCAGCTCACTACTTTCTCTATGCTCCCTTTACTTGCCTTTGTCTGGTAATTGAATTTAAAAAAACATTTTTTTAGTTTTAATTTAACTCAATATTTCCTATTTAGAAATATCAACTTAACCTTAAATGTAGTAGGGGTACCTCGGTGGCCAAGGGGTTAAAGGAATACTTTACCCATAAAACTACCATTTTTACATCAGTTCTCTCCCCATGTTATGCTGAATTGAGATGAAGATTTTGTATTTCTCAAATGCCTCCACGGCAAACAAAGAATCTAAAACGTGAGAAAATTCTTGATGAATTGAAGGCATCGGGGGGTCGCGCTTCACAGCAGCAAAACTATATCAAACACAACCCATGCAGTATAATCTAAGTCTCATTTATCCAATGTATGTTGACCAGGTGTGCTCCACGTAATGTGAAAGTGTTTTAAATCGTAATGTTTTCATCAAAAATACATATGTTTGGGAAATACTGAAAAAAGGCCTTGACAAATGAGACTTGGATTATACTGCAAGAGTTGTGAGAGTTTTTAAATTGATGTTTTGATATAATTTTGCTATCGTTAAGCGCGGTCCCCTTTTACTGCAGTTCATCAAGAATTCATGGCATCAATGGTATTGCAGATGGATCTAGTACTGGAAAAATTATATAAATGTTTTTATTTATTTAGGCTATTAATCTTATTAATGCACATAGCATCAACAGAGAAGCCAAGGAAGGGAAGGAGTGAAAGACACGTTATATATGTCCTGTATATGAAATTTCTGTGTTGTTGCTGCATTTTCTTTCGGCTGCATTTTCTTTCGGCTGCATCCCGGCGCTGTCTCGATGTGACACACAAGATTACAGTTACCAAGAAGAATGGTGATGCGCTATGATTCACCTCACACACAAACTAGCAAACAAACTCTCACCTGACACAGTCAAGCAGCTCTGTCTCCCACACATGCAGCACAGCGCTGGATTGCCCATGTACTACTGCGGTCATTTCATTCATCTCACATACTGATTTAGCATAGCACATGTGACTTATAGACTGATGTCACACTGTAGACTAATTAACAGATAGGTTAAACAGAGTAGCAGGACTGTGGCTCTGTTATATATATATTGTACTTAATCGTTATATCGCCAAGCCCTATATGACATCATCACTTTTCTTGAGCTATTTACACAGATAGAAATACAGGACATAAAGGACCATGTGCTGTTTACATACACAGTGTCTGTCTGGCTTCTCTACATCATAAGTCCAACACAGCGGCCCTTTGTCGTGACAGTCATCATCAGTGGGGGCAAACATAGAAAGCTCTAGTCCCCTTTACATCTGTCAGATTCCCCCCAATGAAAACCAGTCTGCAGCAACAGCCTTTAATTAGCTTTCCACAAGCTGCTGCTGTGTTCAATAGATTATTGATTGGACTGTCCTCTGTACAGTGGGCTGCAGTCAGAGATTACTCATGTCACACCAAGGTGTTCTCATCATGTACCTGGTTTATAAACACCTCACCAAGTAGAGACATTACTCATCTGCCCTGGTGCTTCTTGAAGTTTCTGTATGCTTTCAGTGTGATGCATGCGCAGGTCAAGATACAGCCATATAATCAATGTGTTTGTAGTTTCCATGCTCTACACTTCAATAGTACATATGCTTGTCATGGATCAATGTAATGAACTTTATAGCTAGGCCTGCAAAGCTCATATGTGTTGGTCTCGGTCATAAGGGTTCATACTATTGAAGAAGGCCCTCATTCGTGCCAATTTATACTTATTTATTGATTTACCTGTCACTACTTAATACTATTAGCCAAAGCTACCGATACCAGCTTTCCCTTCCAGGGTCATTAAATATTCACTTAATCCAATGCCGTGTGCATGGAGATTGTTTGTTCCAGCAGTCTTCAGTCATGCAGAATTTCAGTCTTCTTTATCACCAGAGACAATATGTAGCATCTGAGATCTGTCTCTCTCAAACACTGTCTCTTTGACATCCAAATTTCTTAAAAAACATACTTCAGTCATTTTTATGTCTCTGCACTAGCAATAGCTGTGGCTGGAGGCATTGTATTTTCAGGTTGCCCGTCCATTCTACTGACCATTCATCTCATTCTTGTGAGGTTTTGAGGGTCATTGGACAAAGGCCAAGGTTACTGTGACCTCATCTGTCTCAGTCTTGTAAACAAGATATCTCAGGGCCTTGAGGGAATTTTTTGGCACAAACTCCACTTTGAGTGAAGGACAAACTGGTTAGAATTTGGCAAAGGTCAAGGTCACAATGGCACAAATGTCTACTTGGACTCAGGGATAAACTTATTACAATTTAATGGTCAAAGGTCAAGGTAACTGTGACCTTGTGTCAGTCTCATTCTCGTCTAGCAATACCCAAGAAGGCCTTGAGGGAATTTATTCAAATTTGGCCCAAACTTCCACTTGGACTTAAGAATGATCTGATTCGAATTTGGTGGTTGAAGGTAAAAGGTCAAGGTCACTGTGACCTCATAAAACATGTTTTTGACCACATCTCTAGAATTATTATGCTACTTATGACAAAAAGAATTATTATGCTACTTATGCTACTTATCGCAAATGTCTAATAGAATAAAGTGGTAAATGATAAATGGACCTGCTCTTGTATAATGCTTTTCTAGTCGTTCATGCACAATCACACAGCAGTTAGGAGCAATTTGGGTTCAATATCTTGGCCAATGATATGACATGCGGACTGGAGAAGCCAGGGATTGAACCGCCAACAGCCAATTAGTGGATGACTCGCTCAACCTCCTGAGCGAATGACAGCAGCCAGTTTATATCCAAAGTCAAGGTCAGCTTCACTGTGACATCACAGTGTTATGCAAAACCACTTTTCTGGCCATTACTTATTATCATAACTTAAGGACAGAACTGTGGTGATTCTATAGATCTTGTGTGCTGCCAGAGGGAAGATGTGTTTGAAACATACATATGTTTTCAGTCACATGGATGTAAACTGTAACTGCAACTTGATGGGTACGCAGAGGCATACAACTGTTAGGCCGTCTTTTTATGTTGTTTTCTTAATATGTCTTTTTATTTTATGATTCTACAGGGACCTACTAAAATGGTGTGAGCGGATCAGTGTTAACTTTGACAGCACCTCATCAGCCACAGCACAACATGTCTTCCAAGAGGTT
The DNA here is from genome assembly GCF_011397635.1 of Epinephelus fuscoguttatus. Lineage (NCBI taxonomy): Eukaryota > Metazoa > Chordata > Actinopteri > Perciformes > Serranidae > Epinephelus > Epinephelus fuscoguttatus. The sequence goes on from NC_064762.1 coordinate 37,099,615, forward strand.
AGTGAGTTTGATTTTTTTCATGAAGTAAGCACAAATAATCCCGTTTTGAAGCCTCAAAGATTAGCATTTTGGCTGTTGGCATCTTTTGGGGTTTTTTGGAGCCAGAAGTGACCTAAGGTGACGATATCAGGATGTGAGTGTAGAGCCGGGGAGGAGGGTGGGATGGATATGACCAATTACCTTTGGTCACGCATTGCAGACAGCCTGTAACTCAAAGTGGCCACACCCTCAATAATGCTTAATTTTAAACCTTAATGAAAGTCAAGTGGTTGTTATGACCATGAAACTGGCTATAGAGACCCAAACCATTTTTCATTACCACACTGTAAATATGTTTATTTCTGCAGTAAAGTTTGGCATTTTAACATGGGTGCCTTTGGGGATAGACTCGCTTTTGGGGCCAGCCTCAAGTGGCCATTAGAGGAAGTGCAAGTGCAGTTTGGGGCACTTCTGTGTTGGCTCATTTTTCACCCATGGAGGTTGTTGCTTGGTAAAAACTGAACAAGTAGTGGTGATTCATGATGTGTATTTTTTTATTGACTGGTGCTTTTTGGGGGTGCCTCTCTTTGTCAGGCTCTGGACTGCTTCACAGCCATGCTGTCTCGACCTGAAAGTCGACTGCGAATGGCCGAAGTCATTGGAAGCAAGCTCAACATCTCCAAAGAGAAGGTACCTGACAAGCCTGTTTTGGCAAAATTAAGTGTGGTGGGGACATGTGAAGCACCCCTGTGTGATTCAAAATAAGAAAATATTATTTGGGACATTAATGTGATTCTATACCTGAAGAAAATGTCAGCACCTTGTAATTTCTGAATTGCTGTAATAAATATGAAAAAAAAGTCTGTCCTGTTTCTTCATGATCTACATTCATATTATGATTTTAATTATTGCAACTGTTTGTGTCCAGGCCCTGCACTTCTGCCAGATGTACCAGCCTGGCATCTCGCTGACTGAGCTGGAGGCCTCAGTTGGCAGAGTGACTCTGGGTCGAAAGCAGACTGAAGCAGTGCAGCTGAGTGTGTAAGTGGGACATCCTGTTTTGTCCTGCCACCTTTGACCTCTGTTTACACCATATATGCAGTAGCTAGTTGCTGTGCCAACATTCACCTACTGAAACACAAATAGATCCCCTGCTGCTTAATTGAATCAACATAGAATTGATTTTAAACTACATTATGGTAAACATAGCTGTATAATGGCCCGGCCATCAGGACATGTCCAAATATTCACATTGATTCTTTTCTCAGGGAAGCCAATATGAATGGGTGTTAGAGTTTAGTCTGACAAACAAGGCAAGTGTGACTTTATACAGTAGCATACAAATACTGAGTGTCAGCAATATGCCATATTAAAAATAATCTTAGGGTGTAAAAATAAAGCACATTGACTTTGATCTTTTTCGGTATTCACATTTTCTAGCTCACTGTTTCGGTTGTTTCTGAAGTGAGCTGTAACTCAATTTTCAATCAATCAATTTTATTTATAAAGCCCAATATCACAAATCACAATTTGCCTCACAGGGCTTTACAGCATACGACATCCCTCTGTCCTTAAGACCCTCACAGCGGATAAGGAAAAACTCCCCAAAAAAACCCCTTTGACGGGGAAAAAAAACGGTAGAAACCTCAGGAAGAGCAACTGAGGAGGGATCCCTCTTCCAGGACGGATAGACGTGCAATAGATGTCGTACAGAACAGATCAGCATAATAAATTAACAGTAATCCATATGACACAGAGAGAGAGAGAGAGAGAGAGAGAGAGAGAGAGAGAGAGAGAGAGAGAGAGAGAGAGAGAGATGCAGGTAATGACAGTAGCTTACAACAACATTAATGAAAGTAATAATATTATAGTTATAGTTCTGGTTACTGCGGTACAATATGTTGAAAGTATGTATTAATACCTGGCAGTATACATGTGTGACAATAATCATATGTGTATAATAACAGAAGAAGTATGACTAATGACTAATGATGGCAGCAGCAGCAGGAGGCATCTGGCAGGACCACGGCAGCAGCACAACCACACACGTCACGCTGTCCAGGCACCGCTGTGATATGAGTTAATCTGAGAGACAGTGGAGCACAAAGGCTCCGGAGAAGAAGCCGAGTTAGTGACATCCAGAATGGCCGAGTTAGCAAGATGCAGTAATAGAATACGAGAGAGAGAGAGAGAGAGAGAGAGAGAGAGAGAGAGAGAAGGAGAGAAGGGGCCCGGTGTATTATAGGGGGGTCCTCCGGCAGACTAGGCCTAAGTCAGCCTAACTAGGGGCTGGTACAGGGCAAGCCTGAGCCAGCCCTAACTATAAGCTTTATCAAAGAGGAAAGTCTTAAGTCTAGTCTTAAATGTGGAGACGGTGTCTGCCTCCCGGACCGTAACAGGAAGATGATTCCACAGGAGAGGAGCCTCATAGCTAAAGGCTCTGGCTCCTGATCTACTTTTGGAGACTTTAGGGGCCACAAGTAACCCTGCGTTCTCAGAGCGCAGTGTTCTGGTGGGATAATATGGCACTATGAGCTCTCTAAGATATGACGGAGCTTGACCATTTAGAGCTTTATAAGTTAACAGTAGGATTTTAAATTCAATTCTGGATTTTACAGAGAGCCAGTGCAGAGAAGCTAAAACAGGAGAGATATGATCGCGTTTCTTAGTTCCTGTTAGTACACGTGCTGCTGCATTCTGAATTAGCTGGAGAGTTTTTAAGGACTTACTAGAGCTACCTGATAATAGAGAGTTACAGTAATCCAGCCTTGAGGTAACAAAAGCGTGGACCAATTTTTCTGCATCTTTTCGGGTCAGGATAGGCCTAATTTTCGCAATATTACGCAGATGAAAAAATGCAGTCCGTGAGGTTTGCTTTAAATGAGAATTAAAAGACAAATCTTGATCAAATATTACTCCGAGGTTTCTTACGGTAGTGGCAGGGGCCAGAGCAATGCCATCTAGAGAAACTATGTCATCAGATAAAGAGTCTCTGAGTTGTTTGGGGCCAAGAACAATAACTTCAGTTTTGTCTGAATTTAACATCAGGAAATTGGTGCTCATCCAAGTTTTTATGTCTTTAAGGCAATTATGGAGTTTAGTTAATTGATTGCTTTCTTCTGGCTTCATTGATAAATACAACTGAGTATCATCCGCATAACAATGGAAATTTATAGAGTGATTTCTAATGATGTTACCTAAAGGAAGCATATAAAGAGTAAACAGGATTGGTCCGAGCACAGAACCTTGCGGAACTCCAAAACAAACTTTAGTACGTAAGGATGGTTCATTGCAAACGTCAACAAATTGAAAACGATCAGATAAATAAGATTTAAACCAGCTTAGTGCTGAACCTTTTAAGCCAATTAAGTGATCCAGTCTCTGCAGTAGAATTTGATGGTCAATTGTGTCAAACGCCGCAATAAGATCTAATAAAACAAGTACAGAGACGAGTCCTTTGTCTGAAGCAATCAGAAGGTCATTTGTAATTTTAACTAGAGCTGTCTCAGTGCTATGATGCACTCTAAATCCTGACTGAAATTCCTCAAATAAATTATTATCCTGGAGAAAATCACACAGCTGGTCTGCGACTAATTTCTCAAGGATCTTTGACATAAAGGGAAGATTAGATATTGGTCTATAATTGGCTAACACCTCTGGATCCAGGGTGGGCTTTTTTAGTAGAGGTTTAATTACAGCTATCTTAAAAGACTGTGGTACATAGCCTGTTAATAAGGATATATTGATCATATCTAATATATGAGTGTTAACTAAAGAAAAGACCTCCTTAAGTAGCCTAGTTGGGATGGGGTCTAAGAGACACGTTGATGATTTGGATGAAGAAATCACTGCAGTCAATTCTTGAAGAGAAATTGGAGAGAAGCAATCTAAATATATATTAGATTTTACAGCTGTGTTTGAGGTTAGATAGGTACTATCTGAGGGCAAGAGGTCATGAATTGTGCCTCTAATAGTTAGAATTTTGTCATTAAAAAAGCTCATAAAATCATTACTGCTAAGGGCTAAGGGAATACAAGGCTCAATAGAGCTTTGACTCTCAGTCAGCCTGGCTACAGTGCTGAAAAGAAACCTGGGGTTGTTCTTATTGTCTTCTATTAATGCTGAGTAATAGTTTGCTCTGGCATTGCGGAGGCACCTCTTATAAGTTTTGAGACTGTCTGTCCAGATTAAACGAGATTCTTCCAGTTTGGTTAATCGCCAATTCCTTTCAAATTTTCGCGATATTTGTTTTAACTTACGGGTTTGACAGTTATACCAAGGAGCGAACTTTCTTTGTTTTTTTAACTTCTTTTTAAGAGGAGCTACAGAGTTGAGCGTTGTTCGTAGCGAGCCTACGGTGCTATCAACAAAATGATCAATTCGGGAGAGGTTAAAGTCGGCACGGGAAACCTCTGTTACTGAAGGTATTGGTATTAAATTTAACGACGAAGTAATCTTTTCCTTAAGTTTTGCGACAGCACTATCTGATAAACATCTAGTATAGTAACTGTTGCTGAGTGGCGTGTAATCGAGTAAAAAGAAATCAAAAGTAATCAGATAATGATCCGATAGCGAGGGATTCTGTGGAAAGACTTTTAGGTTATCAATTTCAATTCCATACGTCAGAACTAGATCGAGGGTATGGTTAAAACAGTGAGTGGGTAACTATTAACAGAAGATAAACATTTCTCTTACAAATGGAAAAAACATATTTTCCCTCTCACCTGTAGTGCTGTTTATCAATCAAGATTGTTTGGTGTGAGTTCCCAAGTGTTGGAGATATCAGCCATAGAGATGCCTTCTCTCCAATATAATGGAACTATATGGCACTCAGCTTGTGGTGCTCAAAGTGCCCCAAAAAAATACATCTGAAAATCTCAGCAGCAATGTCTCTTTCCGGAAATCATGACCCGGTTACTCAAGATAATCACAGACCTTGCTGTGAGCAGTTTCATGTAGGAACTACACCTGACAACCATATCACTGCACAGAAGGAAATGTGTGGCTTCTTAAGATGAGAGGTTCATGCTCCTGACAGCTCAGTGGTGCTAGGTGAGCTAGCAGTAGCTACATGGTTCCGTCTGCACGGTAATACGATTGGCGGGTGTATTTCAGTAGAAATAAAATAGTTGCTACATGAAACTGCTCACAACAAGGTCTGTCGATTGTTATTGTAAGAAAGAGAGATAGATGAGAGGGAGGGGAGAAACAGTGATCCCAGAAAAACAGAAATTACATTTCTAATCCTTTTCGTATGTACATATAATAAAATCATCAAATTTCCATCTGGTCCACATTTTCTACTCAGGACAACAAGCACATATTGGCTACAAACTTTTCATGAATTAATGTCTTATAAAGAAGGAAAAAGTAAATATATCATCATTGAGATCAAGATATTCTGTTGCTTTCAGTTAGACTACTCCAAAAGGTCTCTCGTTGGAGTAGTCTTTTAAGGCGGTTGCCTTCTTTGAGGTCCTTTTCCACAACTTCTAACACCCTGACTTTCAGTGTGTATGGATTGTTATGTCCGGTCTGCACATCATGCAGTGCTATATCATAATCAACATTCTAAGTGCAGATGACATTTTTATGTTCTGCAAGTTGATCCTACCTACCTGAAGTGTCCAAAGAGCACCTCTATGTGACTACTACTAAGACCGAGTAACCGGGTCACGATTTCTGGGAAGAGACATTGCTGTTAAGTTTTAAAGGGTATTTTTGTGGTGCTTTGAGCACCACAAGCTGAGTGCCATCTAGTTCCATGATATTGGAGAGAAGGTAGACATCTCGATGGCCCATATCTCCAACACTCGAAGCCTCACACCAAAACAATCTTGATTAATAAATAGCTCTACAGGTAAGAGGATATTTTTGATTTTGGCTGTGAACTGTCCCCTTAAGCAATAAAATGCACTCTTGGTCATTTTAACACATTGCTGCTTCAGTCTCGCTTGGTCTGGTATGCCCAGTAGCTCATGGTAGCTACTGTTGGCTAATTTTAGCTAACTTTTTATAAATACTGCATATCTCTTCTTGTGCTCCTGTTACACTTCATTGAAACATTAACCATTGTTATAATTGTTGCTTTTGACTTAATTCAACACTGTTCCACAAAAGTTACATTATTAGGCTTTAAAAGGGTTGATTTAACCGCATTACAAGACAACACATTTTCTCAGTTACCTTTAGTGGTAAATAGCCATGCAGATAGTTTAGATTGTGTGTGTCCATGTTTTGAGATATCTGTCTTTGAGATGTGTACCTCCACCCCAGTATAATAATGCATGTAGTGTTCACAACATTGAAAAACTACAAAGCTCGACCAACAAATGTTAATATTAGTTTATCTCAGATATGTTGGTACTGATACCTATCTGTATCAGTATCGGTAATTAGCGAGAATTCGCACAGGAATCGGTCGCTACTCTTAATATGTGACTGATACCTTATGAAAATTTAATATAATAAAGAGTCACTATTTCTTTTACATCTTATAAGCAGTTACATTTAAAACCCCTTCACAGTAGGTGTATAGATAGTTTATAGATAGAACGTTATGCCAATGACCTCCAGAAAACAATAATTGTAGCACATGGCCTCTCTCGGCTTACATAGAAATCTACAGATCTCTACATGTTGATCTAAATTTGGTACAAATAGGAAACACATTACCAATTGATAACATGGTGGGCATAGTTGAGACTAACTTTCCAAAGAATTTTAGCATTCAAGCATGTTCAAGTAAAAAGTATTTTATGGCTGAGGGGGGCAGACTGTGACATCATTATCTACATACAAAGCATAAAACCGAATGTGTAACCTTGAAATGTGTTCCTTATTTCCATGAATAGGGACAACCAGACATTTGCTGCCACACGTCCGTCTGCTGTGCTGCTGGAACAGCTGGCAGTGTGTGTAGCCAAAGGGGAGCCTGTTCTCCTGGTTGGAGAGACAGGAACTGGAAAGACTTCCACCGTACAGCACCTGGCCAGAGTCACAGGTGAGCTTAGGATCACAGCTTGACTGTGGCTCAGCAGGTAGAGTAAGTGGTCCACCACCTGAAAGACTGGCTTCTCCTGTTCACATGCTGAAGTGTCCTGAACATCAAAGTTCTCCCGATAAATATATATTGTGTTTGTGATAAAAAGCATTACACAAATGAATACATATGATTTGTCATCTTTCCTGATTCAAATATTCACTGCTGTGTGTTCAATCCAGGTCACAGGTTGCGGGTTGTGAACATGAACCAGCAGAGTGACACCGCAGACCTGCTCGGAGGGTAAGTGACGCACAAATTGTACTTTAAAGGAATACTGTTTGTTAATATTGCCAGCAAAAATGAAATTGGAAGCCAACCCCATATTCACTCTCAATTTGGAACCAGCTTTGTCTGCTTGGTGTCCTGCCTTACTATATCTGCATTTTTTTTTTTTTTGCACTGTTACCAAATTTTTTTGTGGCTTCCTCTTGAATACATGCTTCTTACACTCTGGCATCTGACTGCTACCTGTTTCTGGCCTCACCTGTGCACTGTGCTTTTTTAGGAAAACCCTACATAGCATACTTTTAATAACATAAACATAACATTTTCTATCACTCCTAAATTTGATATTTATATCAAATACCATCTGTCATTTCAATGGATAAAAACTCTTTGTTCTGCAACAGCCTAATCCTTTTACAAAAGGACAAATCTACCAAACTGGCATCACATTCAAACAAAGGTTTAAAAAATATGTAGACAAACAGTCAAGAGAATTATTCAAGCAATCCACTGATTACATCCTTTCAAGCCAGGGTCTGTGGTTGTGGTGAGTGTTTTTTCCTTGCACCATTGTAGAGTTTAGCAACCAGTTATAGCCAGGAGAAACATGTAACACTGCATGCACTGTATTTAATCCTTCCAATAGTGTTGTCAAAAATATCAGTTTATCTATACATATTAATTTTGAATATTTGAAACGGTGTCAGTATCGATACACCAGTACCAGCCACATCTGCATTAGACCTTATCTCTCATAAATGGGTAATGTATGCTGGCCCCTCGGTTTTACACTACTCTTTCATTGTTTACTTATTTGCCATTTTCTGTCAGGTGACAAAAATTAATTCAAATTTTTTTGTTAGATCTTAAGAATATATACAATTTTTGGCTGAAAAACCTTGAGGGGCAAATTCACTAAGAATAAATTGCGGTTGCTGATAGCACTGTGAATTGCGCATCACATGGAACTGCCACTGTATCTGCCCCGTCTTAAGGTCTGATTCTCAAAAGATATTATGCTACTAATATAACAACACAAACATGCTCAGTTATATATAGGCACCATTAATTTTACTGTTACTATGTGTGGCTATTTATGCTGATCTTTGTGAATTCGACTGTTTATCTGTGCAAATAGCACAGGAGCACAGAAATGCTATTTGTTTGGCAGAAAAATTAGAGGTGCATTTTACCCATTGCAGGTACTTTGAGAATAACACGGTTTGTTTTTCTTTTACTCATGCAGGTTTAGTATCCACAAAACCCAAGCAGTCCTTTTGTGAATTTGCCAGTTAATCTAAACATAACTGTGTGTGTACATTGCAGACCCTGGTCACGTCTCCTGTGTCCAAACACCAGTCGCCTTAATAATATACATCTTCCAACTCCAGCATTTTCCAGATTACAGAACAGTGGTTCTGTGTCACTGCTGGTGGATGGCATAAGTTTAGTTTCAGAGCAAAACTCCAGTGAAAAATTTTCTGTTTGATGTAGGTACAAGCCAGTAGACCACAAGCAGATCTTACTCCCTTTGCGGGAAGCCTTTGAGGACCTGTTCTCCCAGACATACTCGAGGAAGCAGAACCTGACCTTTCTGGGTCATGTGCAGACCTGCTTCAGGGGGAAGCGCTGGCAGGATCTGCTGAAACTCATGGACCACGTATGCAAGTCTGCTCTCACCAAGGAACTGCAGGAGAAATCAAATGGTAGTGTACAAAAAAGAATAAAATGATATTGGTTATTATACTAGCTTCTGTAGAACAATAAAAGACTGATATTCTTTGTGTGTTTGTGCAGCTGCGTTGCTGCAGGAGCGGTGGGAGGCGCTGGCTGCCAAGCTGAACCAGACCCAGCAGCAGATCCGAGCCTGTGAGGCGGCCATGGTCTTCGCTTTTGTGGAGGTAAAGACCTAAAAATACATTTGACGATTTTCAACCAGCTTTCTATCAAAACAGTGTGGGTAGTATTCGTAAATGAACTGTGGTAAACGCCCCTTCATCTAACCAATGCAAAGATATCCCTCCTCTCTTCTCGGTGAAACTCCGCCAGATGGCATGAATGACACAGAACGGGTCCTCTGGCGAAGTTTCACTGGCTCTCATGGGCTGCATTTTCGTATTGCTCACAACCCATGTCGCCATAGCTGACGATAAGAGTACAGAAACAGATCAAGAGACAGATAGTTTTTTTACAGCCTTGTCCTATGGAAAGTCAATTCTTCCAGCACTAAAGTACTTCTTTAATGACTAAGGTGCATACAACATAACCATGCCAAAAAGTGAATGTACAGGGATGTACAGCATTGCTGAAGCAGCTCTGACCTCTTTGTTCTCTCCTCTGTAGGGAACACTAGCCCAGGCAGTAAAGAAGGGCCACTGGATCCTGCTGGATGAGATCAACCTGGCAGCAGCCGAGACCCTGGAGTGTTTGAGTGGACTGCTGGAGGGCAGTGCCGGCTCTCTGGTGCTGCTTGACCGTGGAGACACTGGTGAGGACTGCTGTGACCCACAGTGTTGGGTTTTAACAGCATTTTATTCAGTCTTAATCCAGTATCAAGTCTGTATTTACTTATCAAATCCATATCAGAACCCCTTATGGAATACATGTAGATTCAGGTTTGTAGTCAGAGTAAAAAATAATTTAAATTCATAGATCATTTTAGTTGAGCTCTGTACTTTTTGTTGGTAAAACACTGTTTGTAGTTGCAGTCTAAATAATGCTCACAGCTTGTAGATAAACCCCAAATTAAGATGAGCAGCAGAAGTCATGAACTGTTGATTAAATACAGGCCTGACAAAGAAATAACAGGTGTAGCTTCTTATTTTTCAGGAGTTACTACTAACCAAATACTACAAGTCCTGATTCAGAATTATTAAGATGAAGAGCTTATAATATTGATATGATGTGAATGAAAGTTCAACAGAGAGATAAGACTGATATGACAGAGCTAGATTGCTCCATCATGTCAGTCTTGTACCAAACACACACCATCCATTTGTGATTGTGTAGCAGTGCTGTTTCCTACCCATGAATGATTTTTCGAAGTGCACAGATGCTGGCTGTCAGAACACATTAACCTGGCAACAGCTCCTTTCTTTTTGGCAAGTTTATTGCTCACTTGCTCCCTTTTCAAAACATAATCACGTCCAGTTGTTAAGCTTTTATTAGTGATTAGTTAGTCATTAACTATGTAGTTCTGCTAAACTTACTACTTCGCAAACTTTTTGACCATGTGACATTAAAAGATCTCACCTATAGGCCTAGATTTGTTTCATTGTCATTTCAATTAAATGTATTTTGCCATTTTGCATTGTTTCCTTCTTTATATTCCTGGGATTGTTGCTAATCTTGTTATGTTTTCTGATCACAGAGCCACTGGTCCGCCACCCAGACTTCCGGCTCTTTGCCTGCATGAACCCAGCTACTGATGTGGGGAAGAGAAACCTGCCTCTTGGCCTCAGGAACAGGTGAGAGTGTGCAGAGGCAAAGGGAAAGTAAAACTCTTCTTGCTAGACTGAGCTATTATTTTACAGTTTAAGATGTTAAAGAAATACTTAAACACAGCGTTGTTACATTTTTCCCTTTATTAGTTACATCCAAGACAAAACTTAATTCTAAAATGGTAAGAATAATAAATTGTACTTATCAGGGGATAATGTCATCATCAGCAGTGATTGCCATAGTTGTTGCTTCCACAGTCATATGGTGATATGGTGCCACATGTTTTGTAAACCTGCAGTTGTGTGTGTTTGTGTTTGTCTCCAGGTTTACTGAGCTGTATGTGGAGGAGCTGGAGAATGAGGGCGACCTGCGGATTCTGGTTTCAGACTACCTCAAGTTCCTGAATCCACAAAGAAGTGTCATCAATGGCATCATAGGGTTAGTCTTGACATAATCTTACAGCAGGGCAAATCAAGTTACTACTGTTATACCAGCTGCTGCTTCCAGCAACCATTGCTGCAGAGGTCTTTTGTTAGACCGTATTAGGAGAACATGATAATGGTCCTTTGCCTGACAACCTCGGTCCAGCTGGTTTAATATGCACCTTAATTCCAAACCATATACATAGGGTCCCTGCTCTATCTCTCAGCTAAGAGGGTCTGGAAAATGTTCCCTGGTATAGGTTTTTGGTGACACTTAGATAATTAATTAAAATAGCACATGCCAATCCTCTTCTTACCAACCCTGCTCAAACCTCAACCTCTCTCCCTCCTCTCTCTTCGGTAGACTCAAGCTGATTTACTTCTTAAAGGGCCAGTGTGTAATATTTGGCATGGTTTATTGTCAATCTGAATCTGAATCTGAATATTCTACCCATTAATATGTTTATACAAGTGTATAATCGCTATAAAATAAAATTCGTTTGGTTTTCGTAGCCTTATAATTATGCTTTGATATATATATATATATATATATATATATATATATATATATAGCAAGGGCCTTGCTTTAGAGAGGTCGCCATCTTGCGCTGCCATGTATGTACGGCAGACCGAGCGGACAATCCAGCCAGCCAGAGAACGTGTTTCGCGTGTATAAATGAACCAACGAAGACAGCGGAAGGAAGGAAGAAGGAGGAGGAAACAGCAGAGAGTGTTAGTAGTTTGTCGATAGAGAGTAGTGAAAAGTTTTTTTAGTTATAAAGTTTGCGAATGGACCACACTTACCATGCAACAGGAGAGAATGAACCCGAACTGTCATCTGCGAGGAAAAGAAGACGCAACTTCACTCCTTGTGATGCACTCTCTGCTGCGCTTTTCCTCCTGATGATATATCTCCCCAACGATGGTAGCAGTAGCACCGAATCCCATTCTGTGCATTCAGCCTCTCTTCTGTGTTTGATGCTCAGCATCAAACACATGGAGTTCCTCATCTGTATGCTCTGGCTCAAACAGGTATGGCTCTGGGTCTGTGTCCGCCACAAGAAACTCTTCAAAATCATGCTCAAAGTCGTCCATTGCAGCTACTATAGTCCGGAGATTTCGCTAGGCTAAATAAACAGCTGAGCTCTGTTTACCGGCTACGCTGTCAGTCAGTGTGATTGGAGATTGGTGGAGCAGAGAGGGGAGGGGTCCCCACTCGGTATGGTAAACGAGTATATGTGTATGAAGTGTGTCTGTTACGCTAGAAGAGTCAGAGTTTGGGACAGAGTCTTTTACCCCTTGGAGTGTTACCGGAGTTTTTGGAGTGCTCAAATAAACGGGCCTTTTTCCCGAACGCTTCTCTGGTCTCCTGCTCGTGTAGTATTCATTACAATATCGTAACATGGTTTAGATTTCTAAATAAATATTCACCTCGTCGCTACATAGACCTACTTCTGAAAAACTCGTGCGCACGGCTTTTTGTCCCTACGAGGCCACCGTCATTTACCTGACGGGAGGGGTGAGCAAGTGAGCCCTGCAATCTAGAATTTGACCACTGATGTCACTGTTTTCAACCCATTTTACACACTGGCCCTTTAATTGTGTTTGTGTGCAGTTTTTACCTGGCAGTCCGAAAGGAGGCCACCTCACATCTGGTGGATGGGACAGGCCACAGACCCCACTACAGCCTGCGTACTCTGTGCAGGGCACTGAAGTACGTGGCCGCAAACCCCTGTCTCAGCGTGCAGCGATCACTCTACGAGGTAGGAGGCACGACTGAAATCATCTCTTAAATGTGTCAGTCAACTCACTAAAATCCAAAAAGGAAAAATATTTTTTCATTTACTCGCAGTGATGTCAGACATGCCAGCAGTTTTGGCTCAGTGACACTTTTTGTTTTAGCTAGGGGTTGATATTTGTGGATGCTGAAGGAATTCCAGATCATTTCAGTGTTTTGGAGTTTGTAGTTTGCATCCCCATCACCTGCATGTATTCTATGTTGACAGTCTCTCTGATTGATGGTTGCAGGGTTTCTGTCTGAGCTTCCTGACTCAGCTGGACAGAAGTTCCCACCCTCTGGTACAGAAACTGGTGTGTCAGCACATCCTGACAGGAAATGCCAAGTGTCTCAAACAAGTAAGACGCTCTAAGAACTACCTCCTTCCTTTTAAATTTTTTCATGGTTAATTTTGAATGTGTGCCAGTGGATGTGTAGATATTCTGCATTTCAACTTAAAACACACCTGACTGTTAAATACAGCACTTAGTGGTGATAGTAGTGATGCCGAATGCCATGTCTGTACTCAAGGTGGCTGAGTAAAAAAGAGAGATGAGCAGCAGGTAGGCTTGCGTTTTATAGTGTTTGGTTACTACCTCCTGATTGGGCGGCGACTCCCCTCGACGGGGTTAACCAATAGCAAAGACTGTTAGACGTCACAGCATGGAACCAGTATCAATAAGTGCAAATTCTCAAGTAGCTTACTATATTTACCTCAGCTGCAGAGAGATGCTGACCCTGTGCATTTCTTTTGCCTATATTAAGCTGCAGTTCAGACCAAAGATGTGCAACAAGACAAAACCATTTTACGCTGCAGTGGTGTGAACTGGCCACTCTCAGCTCAACTCAAGCTGCTAATGGTGTCACTTGTGACTCAGCTTGACAAGTTGCCACTGGCTGGTTTTAGAATGTAAAACACATCATCTGTTTCAACAGCCAATCAGCTTGTAGTGAGGTCCACTGGTCAAGTTAGTTACAATCTTTCAGCAGATCGACTTGGCAGAGTTTTGGATGGAGGAAAGAGAGGATCGCCTCCTCAATTTGTTTGAGTCGTGTCTGTGTGGATCAAGCTTTAACATTTACAAGGATGACATGACTGTTGTTCATGATGCTGAATTTGTTGTCACATGCCTGTCACAGGTATTCACACTGTTTTTTACCTGGCCTTTATTAGCAACCCAACTGTATTTGTTTGTGCTATTATTATAGACCTTATTTACTTGATTAAAGGGTTAAAAAGAAACCTGTTACTGTTTAGGGTTTGACTGGCACAGGTTTTTGGATTCCTTAGAAACAGCACTTCAGTACCACAGAAACTTTTAGATAAATAGCTGCATTTTAAATGTTGCTGTGTTTGTACACTAGAATATTTTTGGACAATTGAAAAAGCCTTTTGTTATGTTTCCTGCAGCCCATCCCGGCGCCCTCAGGCCGGCCCTGTGTGGAAGTGGAGGGCTACTGGGTGTCCCAGGGGGAGATGGAGCCAGCTCTGGACCCCAGCTACATTCTCACCCCATCAGTCAAACTCAACCTCCGCGACCTCACCAGAGTGGTATCTGCAGGGTAGGAAAACTGTCCCCAGCCCCCCCCACTACGATTTCCCCTCAAATCAATTGATTCATCTCCAAATGTCCAGATGTTTATTTTGTCAGAGTTAACTCTGGCCCTTTAGGAAAGATTGCATCAGGACAAAATGAGGTTGGACTGAATTCCCCTGCAGTCAGTGATGTGCCGGGCAGGAAGCGATCAGCTTTTTTGCCCCCGTGTGGCTTTTGTTAAGGACAGCTGAACTCCTAACCAAATACTGGTGAAGGTTTTTGGAGCATAACTAAGTAGGGTTGGGCGACATGCTGAAAATTTCTAACTGGCCACCATCAGCCCCATTCTCCACCTCAACAACTAGTTTCAGCTGGGAGATGTGTTATTTGATGTGTTCTTTGGAGGCAGGTCATTAAATTATAAAAATTAAATTACAAAAACTGCCCCAAAAAACAACCGCTGAGAAAAACTGCTGGGAAACCAACAAGAAAACAGGCTCTGCAAAAAGAGGCTGCATATGCACCAACCTCAAAAAACACTAAAGATCTTAATCTAGATCCAGATCTTAAGGTTGGCATATTTCATACTGAAAGATACGATACCATTTTTGTTGAAAAGCCTGGCTTTTAGGATTTGTTTTCACTAAAAAATAATGTTTACTAAAAAAAAAGACCTGTAAGCATATTTTAATGATTATCTTAACAACACTCCTTGTGTTCACAACAACACTCCTTTTGGCCAGGATAAATGTAACCTGAAATTTTTATGGCTACCTGCGATATACTCAACCAAACACTGATAGCCAATATATTCATTCAGTCACCCAACCCTATTACTGAGGTCCAACATTAATGCTGGGTGAGAAGGCCTAGCTCACAGTTGGTGTTCCTGTTCATTCCAAAGGTGTTAAGTGGGAGCTGACAAAATATCATTGCATGGTGCATCACTAATGGGTCCAAAACATGCAAAGTAGTCTGAGACCACATGTACACAAAAGTATGTTGACATGCCATATACTGCACTAAATTTACATTGTTGTATATACATCTTGTAGTTTGTTACTCAGCAGAGGAGCATGAAAAGCATTAGTCAAAATGACTGATCTGAAACCTGAAGAAAATATCAGTCAAAAACAAACATTTCTTCAGTTAAAGCTCCATAGCTTGATTGTATTGTTAATATGAGGTGTTAATGTAACAATATTGATAGTGCAGATTCAAGGCATGAATTAATTTCTCAGTATATGTAATCATCTTGTCATAAACAGTAACGGGAGAAATGTGGAATGTTGATACAGCCATCGCCTGTCATATATGAAGACAATAAACGATGGGTGTTCTGTTTTAATATTGTCAACAATGGCTGCTGTATGACTCAGCTGTCCCTCCTCACCACTCAGCAGCCCTTTGGGTTTATTTGGCACAACATCACTCTACATGAAGTTCATGATGAGTTTGCCCTCCCATCACTCTCTCCTTCTTAATGTTTCGGCCTCACAGGACTCACCCAGTGCTGATCCAGGGTGAGACGTCCGTGGGGAAGACCAGCTTAATCCGCTGGCTGGCTGCAGCCACGGGGAACCAGTGTGTGAGAATCAACAACCATGAGCACACTGACATCCAGGAGTACATCGGCTGCTACTCATCAGACGACAGGGGCAAGCTGGTGTTCAAAGAGGGTACGAATACTCTTGCTAAACCCTTCTTGAAAAACAATGAGGTTCACATTTATTAGGCCATTGTACAGTATCTGAAATGTCTACATCTCAGTGAAATGTGATTTAGGTCAAATCAAAGCAGCATCCATAGTAACAACCAGAATATTTAAACTGAAGAAGAAAAACTTTTTTTTAATCTCTGGCACAGCAACAAAGCTTAGAAATTATATTTTTGATCATTGTTTGGAAAAAACTATTTGATTGAACTCTTAGCCACCCCTTCAGTGTAGAGCATAGATCGGGCCCAAAAAATCCAGCCCAACCCTGCCCGAGCCCATGCGTTTTCTGTCCAAGCCCAGCCCGGCCTGTCCCTTCAACTGTTATTATGAGCCTGAGCCCGGTTTAAACCCGACATTTTTTTTTAAGGATACGAACGTGGACATTGAAGGCTGACTCTCGTCTTGCTTTCCATGACAAGCCTTCGTTATGTGCCTCTTAAGTGTTGAGGTCCCCGTCTTTTTGCTGTCATATACCAGCATTGTGCTGCACTTGGTACACTTGACGAAGCCGACACACGTTGTCATCGTTGACAACTCACATGTGCGCGGCCAGTGGCGCCATGAAGGGGGGCCCCCCAGGTGTGATAAGCAGTTGGTTCCATAGCCCAGGTCTATTATGAGGAACCGGATCGGGTTCGGGCTCGGGCAGAGAATCTAAGCTCTACTTAATGTCAATTGCTTGTCTATCTGCTGCAGGCGTTCTGATAGATGCCATGAGGAAAGGCTACTGGATCATCCTGGATGAGCTTAACCTCGCCCCCACTGATGTCCTGGAGGCTCTTAACAGACTACTCGATGACAACAGGGAGCTCTTTGTGGCTGAGACACAGGAAGTCATCAAGGCTCACCCCAGATTCTTGCTGTTTGCTACCCAGAATCCCCCTGGTCTCTACGGCGGTAGAAAGGTATACAGTTCATTGAGTCTGAGAGAGATTTTTCTGATGGCATGGTTGCAGTGAGGTTACTTTTAGATTAAGAAGGTAGGAAAACGAATGCACCTATTTAGATAAAATTCATCAATCAACTTTAGGTAATGTGTGTTTTTGTATTTGTTGAAAGCATTTTTTAGTGAAAGGGGAAATAACATTACAGTGGGACTTGTCACGCCCACCCCAATAACTTCAGTGGAAGTGGCACCAAAGTCCGGTTCCAATCCAAAATTCAAATGCTGTCACTGATGTAATGCCCCTTCCTTCTTTTATAGTTTCCTTGCATAGAACAAGGAAAGGTTTTTGGCTAAACAAAAACTGAACATTATAAGCTTCATAAAGGTTATGGTAATGTTGTCTTGAGTTACATTTGATCTATTATCTAGGCGAAACTGATAAACATACTCCACTACTACCTGTCAAACTAAATGTAAAAACAAGTTGAGTAATCTTTACCGATTGATCTCCAGGTGCTCTCCAGGGCTTTCAGGAACCGTTTTGTGGAGCTGCACTTTGATGAGCTGCCCAGTGGAGAGCTGGAGACCATCCTCCATCAGAGGTGCAGCCTGCCTCCATCCTACTGCACCAAGCTGGTCAAGGTCATGCAAGACCTTCAGGTAACTGTAATGTTGTATGTTGTTGTAGTACTTTCTGTGTATCCTGCATATCTCTTAGTATTACCCACTTATTTTGGGTGAGCCTAACTTCCTGTGTGTATTGTGTTTTCCCACCATCAGTCCTTGCGCAGGGGATCTTCTGTATTTGCGGGGAAACACGGCTTCATCACCCTCAGAGATCTCTTCCGCTGGGCAGATCGCTACAGGCTGGAGGAGCAGACAGACGCCTCTCATGACTGGCAGCAGCATTTGGCTGATGATGGTGAGGCTCAACAGATGTGTCTGTTAAGTCACCAAGTGACACCTGTGTTGCATTGAAACTTAAGATAATGCCATGGTTGTCTTCATCAGGGTACATGCTGCTGGCAGGCCGTGTGAGGAAGCCAGAGGAAGAGGCCACCATCCTATCCATCCTGGAGAAGCACTTCAAGAGGACGGTGAACCCTGAAAACCTGTTTTCTCAGAAACAGGTCACCAGCCAGTTCAGTGAGTGGAACATAATAACGCTTGACTACCACATACTGATCCAGGGTCACCTCACTCTGCCGCATTGCATTGCAATAACAGCTCGAGTTGATGTCCTGGAATACTCTAAGTTTGGTGAAATAATGCAGGGTTTTTTTAAAGTCACAGCACCAATGATAGCTGTGGCTGTAACCATTTTGTTTTCGAGTTGTCCTTCCATTCACCTCAAGGGAATTTCTCCAAATTTGGCACAAACGTACAAGGATGAACTGATTAGATTTTGGTGGTCAAGACCACTAAGACCTTGTCTGTCTTATTCTGGTGAACGCAATATCTTAAAAACATCTTCTGGGAATATAAATATATTTGAATTTAGTGCAATTGTCCACTTGGATCTAATAATGAACTTATTATATTTTGGTGGTCAAAGGTCAAGGTCACTGTGACCTCAAAAACACAAATGTCTAATAGGATAAAACAATCTTGTGATGACACTGTATATCCAAAAGGTCGAAGGTCAGCTCCACTGTAACATCATAATGTTCAACACTTTTCTAGTGGTGAAAAGGGAGCTTAGCCAGAAAGCGAAGCTCTCAATTTACCGGTCGATATACGTTCCAACCCTCACCTATGGTCACGAGCTTTGGGTAGTGACCGAAAGAACGAGATCGCGAGTACAAGCGGCCGAAATGAGTTTCCTCTGCAGGGTGGCTGGGCTCAGCCTTAGAGATAGGGTGAGGAGCTCGGGCATCCAGGAGGGACTCGGAGTAGAGGCACTGCTCCTCCACATCGAGAGGAGCCAGTTGAGGTGGTTCGGGCATCTGGTAAGGATGCCTCCTGGACGCCTCCCTTGCGAGGTGTTTCGGGCATGTCCAACCGGGAGGAGACCTCGGGGCCTCCCCAGGACACGCTGGAGGGATTACATCACCCGGCTGGCCTGGGAACGCCTCGGGATTCCCTCGGTAGAGATGACGGAGGTGGCTGGGGAGAGGACTGTCTGGGCTTCTTTGCTGAGGCTGCTGCCCCCACGACCCGGACCCGGATAAGCGGAGGACGACGAGACGAGAGATTTTTCTAGCCATTATTCTGCACCCTATCTTAGGAACAGAAAGGGAGACATTTGGTTAGATACTGAATTGGTGACACTGATCTTGGGTGTCCACCTTGAAACTGTGCTGATTGTTCGATCTTCTGTGCTGCTGGATTGAAGATGTGTGTGAGGCATCCACATTTTAGAATATGTAGTTTCTTTGCAGCAATTTCCATATTTGAAGCATTGTCTGCTGTCATTGCTGCATATTAGTCTGGTTAGACATGGATGTAAACTGCAACTGTAACTTGACTGGTTTGTAAGGCGGTAATTCTATTTTTTTCTGAATTAACTGTTGTAGTTTTCAAATCCAAAGTGGCTCTACTGAGTTATTTTAATCAGGGCAAAATATCTACCTCATGGTTTTAAATTGAGGGAGCGATGACTTATGATAGAGATGACCATATGGCGTTCACAACATGCACAGCACATTATAGAATCAACATTTGAACGCATTATCATGTTATCTTGATACTCTGATTGGCAGGTCCCTTCATCGACAGCATCGCTGGAGTCCCAGAAGAGTTTCGCCATGTGGTGTGGACACACGGCATGAGAAGACTAGCTGTGCTGGTAGGAAGGGCGCTTCGATTTGGGGAGTCTGTCCTGCTTGTAGGAGACACTGGGTAAGATTCAAATCTACCAGACAGATCATTCTGTCTTTAAGATTAGAGGAAAATGGACAAGGTGATTTTGACGGCTTCGTCTCACAGACGTTTAGACTTTTGAACTCTTGAGCTCATCACTTGACACCGTCACTTCACGATAAGGGTGCGTGCACATGCTGAATTTGTTGCGCCCTGCTATGGCACACAAGCTTTTCTAAGTGCCTGTTTGTCAGGGCACGAGAGCTGCGCACTGAGATAAACAAAGTTCAACTTTTGGAACATTGATGAGGGACAACCAGTCACAGCTGGTAGATATCTTCCCTTTTTTCCGCAAAGATCAGTCTATGATAAATATGACTTGTTGATCATTTTAGTACAGTGATACAGTACCAACAGATTTACACCTGTACCATGGACAAGGTTTTAGGACTCATAGAAACTTGAAAAACAACACCTGGAAGATCAGCTCTGAACTTGGGATTTCTGGTAAAAAGGCTATGATGCAGTGCTTCTGTGCCGATCAGAGGTGGCACAAGAGTGGCACCCAACCTCATATTTTTCAGGTAGTCAAAGACACAGCATGTGTTCCAGACCATATTATGTCATTTTATAAATGTATAAATTCTGTCATTACTTGACTTACTGTCTCTAAGTGTTGACACCTCTGTATTCATTTGTATATCACTGTGTTTGTCTTTAGTTTATTTATTTGCAGTTACTGTCTACCATAACATTCAAATTGATTGATTATTTTATTTATATAACATTTTATAACTTTTTTACATTTTGACTTGAACTATTTTATGTCTTAGATTCTTCTTTTTCTTTTACTTTAGTTATTTTCTCCTCTTTTCATACAAACATGTAATTAACATTGTTGGAGGGAACCTGAGATTCAAGATGTTCATTGCCAAGAACCACTGTAATTGTTGTGCATATGATAATAAAGAACTTAAAACTTAAATAACGTGAAACTTAAAGCCAAGCCTTAAATATCCGGACAACTATCTGACAGATTTAGGTCATATTTTGTGTATTTGTACATGCATGGTTCTTACATGAGAATTTGTTAGAACTATGATCATCGACTAACCTTTCCCATAGCACCTCCATGAAGTCATACCAAATGACCAAATACCTGTGACTCCAAAAACCTTCCCAACAGCCTCGGCTGTAATTTTTTGCACATCAGCAAATGTTGTCATGCTTATATGCTAAACCTGAACATAGTTAATATTTTTACATTAGCATTGTGATTGTTAGCATGTAAATATACTGATCTAAGTATTTAACTTAGGTTTCACCTGGGCAACCTGCAGCATGTGCTGTTATTAATCATGCTAAGCTTTTTTTCCTGCTCTCTCACCAGCTGTGGGAAAACTACAATCTGCCAGCTGTTTGCCGCTTTGACCGGACAGAAGTTTTTCTCTGTCAACTGTCACCTCCACATGGAGACATCTGACTTTCTGGGAGGCCTGCGACCCGTCAGACACACACATCAGGTACTAATGAGAAATTGTAAAAACTGTAGGCAAAAGAGAATGTTAGAGGGGCAGAGTGTAATCCACAGTTGTTGTTTTTTTAAGTGAGCAAGATGCATAACTAAATCAAAGATGACATCAGCCATCCTGTTATTCCTGAAACGTATTTTCATGTTAGTGAAAAAAATAATGTCACTTTTGTATAGATAAATCATTTATTGCATTGCATTCCATTTTGATTTCCACTTGCATTTTTGTCTCACCACTTGCTCAGAAAAACAAGAGTATTATGCATGTATCATGTATGTATACTCTCTGTCTGGGAGCATTAGCAATGTCACCCAAACACCCTTGCTGTGTGTGTGTGTGTGTGTGTGTGTGTGTGTGTGTGTAGACTGATGGTGAGGACAGCAGACTGTTTCAGTGGCATGATGGTCCCTTGGTGCTGGCCATGAGGGAGGGAGGAGTGTTTCTCATGGATGAGATCTCCCTTGCAGATGACTCAGTGCTGGAGAGACTCAACAGGTACACGCTCACAGACACACATTTTTTGGCATATTTGCATATGAGAAAATCCCAACAGAATTAACATTTCATAACCGTATTAAAATATTTAAGTGCATATGTAAGGCTTTCTCAGGACACAGGGATTTTTTTAACTTTCTCTCTACCCCGGACTGCATTTCCGACCACAAAATACATGTATTGGATGCTAATGTTCTAACCTTTACTTAATCAGGTCATCTCCTCTTGATCAAGATCCCTTTTGAAACACACACAGTCACACTGCTCTGAGAGAGTCATGCTCTGCTGAACAGTACTTTAGATTTAGAGCAGAGATGTGTTATACAGCTTTAGCAGAAGACATTTATAAACAGAAGTGATAGTGTGTAGTTGTTTTCTTGTAGCTAGTGAGGACTAGGGTTTGGAATCTGTCTGTGATAGACGATTCGATACATATCTAGATACATGGGTTACAATATGATTCAAAAACGATATATTTTTAATACAGAACGATTCGATACAGTGTAGGAACATTACGATTCGATACGATTTGATACGATTCTATGGTTAACATTTGTTGATGTAGACATTAATCATATATTATAAAATAAAGAAGCCAATTCTATAAAAGTGATATTCTTACAGTATTTTCACATCCCACATCCCCAAGCATTGTTGCTGTATGGCACTGGCAAAAATAAAATAAAAAGACAAACAACAACAAAATCACACATTGTCTGTGTTTTTGTATGTATCTTATATGGACTTGAGTCTGGAATAAAGTTTATTATAACGCTGTACAATATAAACATAAAGCAGAATAAAATAATAACATGCAATGTAGGGGCAGAATCTGACATCTCCTGTTATTAGCTTGAAAAAAAAAAAAACCAAGGCAACTCTTCTCTCGTGTAAAAGTTAAAAAGCCTTTATTAAATGGCTAGTTCATGATGAACATTAAAATCACCAACATGTTTCGGCCATGCTCACTGGCCTTCATCAGGGCAAGCCCTGATGAAGGCCAGTGAGCATGGCCGAAACATGTTGGCCTGATGAAGGCCAGTGAGCATGGCCGCATGGCGTGAGCATGGCCAGAGAAGAGTTGCCTTGGTTTTTGTTTTTTTCAAGCTGTACTACATTTCCTGACCAAAGAGCACCTTCCTGGATACCATGATACTGCAACCCACATGAGCGCTTCATCTGCTGTTGTCTTCATCTCCTGTTATTAGTTGATATCATGGACTGTGATGACTAGCAGCTTATCACTGACAGACTATTTCTCTGTGTTTGCTACACATTGTGTTTGTCATTTATAAAAAGATAAATCACTTTTCTATAATATATCAATGATATTTCAGTGGAATAAATTACTTATTGACTTATTCATACTTCAAAAACAGCATTAATAAGTGATTAACATAGCGGGGGATCAAAATAAAATAAATAAATAAAATCAAAATCAACCAGCCACCCTCCTCCCCTGTCAAGTAAAGAACAGTCCCTAAAGCGTCCCTTGTGGAAATGTGAACTGCTCGTTTCTCCTCTGACATGTCACATACCTGTGTGCTGGTGCTGCCACAGCTCGGCTGTTCAGGTATTTTTGGGCAGTCATGACACCAATGAAGACTTCTTGGACCTGGAGCCGGGCTTCTCGGTCACTGCCGCGGAGCACTATGGCCTCCGTATTTGACAGGAATATATATTTCTGTCTGTGTCTGTGACCCCCGTTCAACCCACAACCGGCAGAATTCGCCTTTAGTTTCTGCTGCGGCTTGGCTGCTCCCTGGTTTATCCAACCAGCATTAGCTTCTGTTACTCATCTCCACCGGTCAAACTGGCGCTGATGTTTACATCCATTATCGTTGTCAGTAATGCCTGCTACAGAGCATGCCGCCGGCTCTCGCGTTGTTTTAGAGATGCAAACTGTTAAAGCCAGTCAACCGATTGCTAGTCTCGCGATACCTGATCCATGACTCTACAATCGATCCATCTAAGGATTCATGGCTGAATCGTACCGATTGAGGAGGCTGCTACCGACGCAGCCATATCTCTCGCTTGTGAAACTGGATATCCGGTCATATCGGTTAATCGTTCCCAACCCCAGTGAGGACCAGTCTACAGTTTGATATATTACACAGTGGGATATTTCTCTCCTGTGATGAAACACAAGGCACAGGGTTGTGTTAAGGTAGAGCAAGCAGGATGAGAATAAGGAATATGTTCACAGTCATACATCTCAGACGTGATGGTCGATTGGCCCTCATAAAAAAAACCTGCTTCAGTCTAGTAAAAGAAACACATTTGTGAGCCAGTTGTTCAGAATGAGGTTTATAAGTCAGAGAGCTGTCTACCCAAAATCCCAGATATTTACAAATTCACTGACTATCATTATGTGTATGTGTGGCAGGAAGATGAAGTATGAGTTCTTGAGATTAAAACACACTTTGTCTTGTCGGTATTCAGAACAAGTTTGAGGTTCTGCAGAGATGTCTGAAATCTTCATACAGGTCGAGGTGGAGAAGAGCCATATGTATATAAGATAGTATCATCTGCATAAAAGTGGATATTATAAGTCTTGTGCTAGAGTAAAAATGTCGTTAAATTTAAGCACGGAACCTTGAGGATTCCTCTTTGTTATTAAAAGGGAGATTTATGTGAGGCCATCAATACAGATTACCTGTGTTCATCTGTCAGACAAATATGCATATGTTAACATTTTGCCCACAGAAATATGCATTTGCTTCAACTTGACATTTCATGCCACAAAACAAACCTTCTCTGCCCTTTTTTAAGTTTTTAGTGCACGTCTTGATGAAAGTTACTAAGACATATCTGCAAAGGATTGCACTTTTACAACACTTAATGTATTTTGAGCCACAAAATCCAACATAAACATGACAAGTTGCTCTTTTTACAACCACGTACAGGTGAATAACAGTGTGTTGTGTTTTTGTCAGTGTTCTAGAGACAGAGAGGTCCCTTGTGCTGGCAGAGAAGGGCAGCGGGGACAATGACGACGTGGAGCTGATCGGAGCAGCTGCAGGATTCCGTCTGGTTGCCACCATGAATCCTGGAGGAGACTTTGGCAAGAAGGAGGTAGATTAATAAAGAGGATGTTTCCTCTGTGTTGTCGGTGCATCTTACTGTACGTTTACACCAACAGCAACCGGAGCTTCCAAAACGGCGGAAGTCATTCATTTGCAATGAGAGCCTGGCGACCCGGGCGACTTGGGCGACCTGGTCGTCAGCCGCACGTCTTGGGCGACCAAAGCGACCGGAGCGGTCCAGAGGAGAGTTAAAACTTGTTTAACTTCATGGTAATGAGCTCTGACGCGGTTCGGCGGCAACCATCAGAATGCTAACGTGCTTCGATGAAGCGGGTCCCAGAGAACAAGGCATGTAGTATTGGTTCCTACAGCACACTTGTTCCAACAATGGATATCGAGAAGTTGATTACTTGCGTTCGCGCCCACTCAGTCCTTTATAATGTGTCGCTCTTCGGTTACAGAGACCAAAATAAAAAGTCATGGTTTTGGTTAAAATGTATAGATTTCTGTCAGACGGGACTTTCTTGGAGGAAGCCTACAAGAAAAAGTTCTCCCATGTGCACAAGTGACCAAAGTCTGACTTGATGACTTTTTCAAAAAAACTGTGTTGTATTTATTTGTAACCCGTAATGTGCATTTTAAAATGTATGAATGTGTTTGTAGAGTCACCAACCAGAACTGTGTGTAGGTAGAGTGTGACTTTTGTGCTTGTGTGTGTTTGGACAGCTCTCGCCTGCCCTCAGGAACCGTTTCACAGAGATCTGGTGTCCTCAGAGCAACAGCCGCAGTGACCTGGTTCAGATCATCCAGCACAACCTGCGCTCAGGCCTGTCGCTCGATGGTAAACTAGCTCAGAGACTAATGCTGGAAAACATTTTAGTGACAGTTGTTCGGTTATATGTCCTGATTAAAACTTACACTTTAAACTTAAAACAAACTGACTTTTTCATGTTACACAATAAATATATTATATAAATATATTACTGTTTTGAGACACTTTGACCCCTGGTAACTTGTACATAACCAGTATTACATAATCGTTACATGATGATTATTGATACTTCAGAGTCATAATTATTTCATGTAAAAATAACTGATAAGCTGTAAGTACTTTAAGTAAAACTCTAATAAAGTGACATGGTTTGTTTGGTCTCAAATGCAGGAGGCGATATCGCAGAGCTGATGCTTGACTTCATCGAGTGGCTGACCCAGCAGGACTTCGGCCGCCGCTGCATCCTGAGCGTCAGAGACATCCTGTCTTGGGTTAACTTCCTCAATGCTGTTTGCGAGCGGGACGAAGATGGCTTCATGACCATGGGAGCCATGGAAGATGAAGAAGAAGCAGAGTGGGACCTCAGACTGGACACTGTCACCGCCTTTATCCACGCTGCATGTCTGGTCTACATAGACGGCATTGGCTCCGGTAAGCTGACGGCTTCTCTCAAATTCACTAAGAATTTGTCTCCTTAAGGAGGTGTTTAAGTAATGTGATCTGAGCCTCCCTTTTCTTGCAGGAACCACAGTGTCCTGTGCAGACAGTGCACTCCTGGCACGCAGGCTGTGCTTGGGCTACCTGCAACAGCGTCTGAGCAAGATGACCGAGTTGGATCAGGAAATGTTGGACGCCCTGAGAGTCTATGACAGCAGCCTGCCGCGGGAACCCCAGTGGGGCGAAGACTTCTTTGGCATTGACCCTTTCTACATTGCTTTAGGTATGAACCTCACTGATTTCTAACAGATTTACAGTATGGTGAGTTCATATCCTATATAATCTACTTCTCGTGTTTTTGTTCAAATGTTTTATTTGATCCAGTTCCTTTCATGGAGCTGCATCCTCTGCTGTATGCCCAGCCACATTTGCCTTTAAAATGTTTTCACAATTTTAATGAAATATGCAAAACTCAGTGTTGCAAACCTCTGAGTTTTTTTGACACAGAGGGACTAAACTGTTCTTTGAGACTTCATTGTCAAAAAACAGTAACAGTTTTTTTTTATCACTGTACTTTGGTGTTTTTTCATGATAATAATTCTCCAACATATGTTTAATATGGTGCACCAACCTTCGGTGGGATCCAGATAAATCTTGCCAAATTTCCAACACCATTTTCCTTTTATGTCCTTCAATATGGTGGCATGATCAACACATTTTTGAATATTTATTCATAATATTTCAGCTACAAGTATGATTTTATTGCAGATCACAATAACAAACACTCACAATAAGTCAATTGTGGTGAATTTCCATTTATGGGATAATCATGAATATTGTGTCCAGCAGCACAGTACTGTGAAAGAGACTCTGCAAAGATAGGCTACATATACACCACTGTCAAAAAAAAAGCAAAGAATCTTAATCACTGGCATATTTCATATCAAAACATATGATACCATTTCAAGTAGTTGAAAAGCCTGGCTTTTTAAAATTGTTTGTTTTTCACTCCAAAAGATGTGTGTCCCATCTGTGATGCAATAAAAAAGTTAAAGGAGCTATATGTAAGAAATCTAAAGCAAATAGTCATAAAATCATCCTAATATGTCACAGAGACTAAGGAATAATGCTAATATAACATACTGATCTCACCGACAACAATAGTACAGCCAGAATATTCGCATTTAAAAAAAAAAAAAAATTACTGTCCGCAAATCATGTTTATGTTTTGAATTTGTGTTTTGGCCTGTTGCGCCACCCACCGCCGTCTACCAGTCACGCAGTCAGTAGAGTCTCAGCATCAGTTACAGTTACGACTGAGCTGCAGCAGCACGGCAAGCAGCATTAGCAGTGTCCTGGTACATAGCATTAGCAGCTGGCTCCTACTTAACAAACCTGTTGTGAAATCATTTGTCATATTTAGCAATGCTCTTGGCTTCCCTGTCACCCCAAGTTAGTGCCCATTTGGTTCTGAGTTGCGTTGGCCCCTTGGGTCCCACTATACCTGCTTGCATGTCCTGCTCAATAAATTAATAGTTAAACATTTTGGTAAAAATACTTGTGTTCTTGCAAAGAGTTAAATGAGAAGATCAATATCAATCTCATGTCTGTGTATTAGGTAACTTGTGGTATGCTTTAAAAAAAGTTTTTCAGCCCAATATCCGAGCATGTTGATATCAAAAAGTGAAACTATATTAAAAGAAAAATAAAGCCCTGGTTATTGCAAACTTCTCCATTCAAATGGGTCAATCCTCTCTATGTCCACCCAGGGCCTCAGACTGAGAGCCGTAACCTGTCCGACTACGCCATGAAAGCGGGCACTACGGCGGTGAACGCCCAGAGGCTTCTGCGGGCACTAAAGCTGCAGCGCCCTGTGCTGCTGGAAGGCTCACCTGGCGTTGGGAAGACCAGTCTGGTGGCAGCACTGGCAAAAGCTTCTGGGAACCATCTGGTCAGAATCAACCTGTCAGAGCAAACGGTGAGCCTTTTTATGTGAATAATGCTTTATATGATTGTGCTCCTGATTGAATTTAAAACAGTACCTGGCTATGATGCTGATGGTGTGTACTCTTGGCAGGATGTGACTGATTTGTTTGGAACAGATCTCCCTGTGGAGGGAGGAAAGGGAGGAGAGTTTGCATGGCGCGATGGCCCCCTGTTGGCTGCTTTGAAGGCAGGCCACTGGGTGGTTTTGGACGAGGTAAGGACCACCTTTCAGACAGTTTACAGTTATGTACACCAGCTTTTGTGGCTCGAAGCTTGTTTTAGTTGCAGACCTCCTTAAAACAAATTGTAATTGAATGATGTTGGTATAATCTGTGACATTAAACGGACTTGCCGTGTTTCTGGTGTTGACAGTTGAACCTGGCCTCTCAGTCGGTGTTGGAGGGTCTGAACGCCTGCTTTGATCACAGAGCAGAGATCTATATTCCTGAACTGGGGATGAGCTTCCAGGTTCAGCAGGAGAAGACAAAGATCTTTGGCTGCCAGAACCCCTTTACTCAAGGTGGCGGGCGTAAGGGACTGCCCAAATCCTTCCTCAACAGATTCACTCAGGTAAGAGAGAGTGGAGATGATTATACAGTCTTTTATATACTTTATGTTTTTTAATATTTTTTCACAAAAATATGTTTTTGGCCATAGCTCAAGAATTCATAAGCTAATTATGACAAAACTTAAGACAAATGTCTAATAGGATAAAGTAATGACATGATGACATTTTATATCCAAAAGGTCAAAGGTCAATTCAATGTGACGACATAATGTGGTGCATAAAACACTTTTCTGGCCATTACTCAACATCATCTCTCAGAAACAGAAGGGGAAATATTTGGTCAGATACTTAATTGGTCACACTAAGCTGTCGAATTAAGCATGGAGCCGACACTGTAACATTGAAGAAATATTATATTTTTGGAAAAATGAGGCGGTGATTCCAAAGAGGAGCTGCCAGAGGGGTCTACAAAATGTGCTTGAAGGATATATTCAGGATGTCAAACTCACTCAGCAGCAAAAGCAGGTTAAAAAAGATAGTTAGAGGCTAAAGCCGAACTATAGGCTACAGATCACAGTGTAAAAGTGAACCACCACAACACTGGTGATCACCACAGAAGACAATGACTATAAAGGGAAACTTTGCCAATATTCAACCAGCTGTGTGGCATCGCAGTGTGTGCAGATGAACAGCGTTTGGCTTCAGCCCCATGCCATTAAGTCTTTTCCAAAGAAGCAAGAAACCCTTAAGTAAGGGTCAATGCAATTTTGAGTTTGTGGTCTGATCTTCAGGATGATTGCAAAGCCTGTTGTGGTCTATGTTTTGTACAACTGTGAAAAAATGGATGACAAATTCAAGTCAAACGTTCACAATGGCTGACAGACAACCCTGGGGTTTTTAATTGACTCTGAATATCATATCACAAGCACAAAACCTTGAGCCCATAGACTGTGTCACAGTGGTTTCTCTTTTGCACCATTGCTACTGTCGACCTCCCCGACTCCCTGAAAAGAGAACTGAAAAGAGAAAACACTAGAATCTTGTCACTGAGCAAAGTAATTACTTTCATGAAATCTGACTTCCTCCTGTGTTCTCAGGTGTTTGTGGACCAGCTCACGAGCAAAGACATGGAGTTCATAGGAGACTCAATTTTCTCCAGTATTGATAAGGAAATCATTGCTAAAATGGTGGAATTCAGTAACCGGGTAAGTTTCTCTTTCTTTAATCTTGTATGACTGCTGAATGAGAGCCTGACTCTGCTGCGCCAAATGAAGATACAACCTGTTAGCAAGTCTAGCATTAGGCAGTGCTTCACATGTTCAGTGAGTCGAAAGACATTTAAAAGTTTTTTTCTGCCTCCAACAGCTTGTCCAGGAGGTGTGTGTGGAGCGGCAGTGGGGTCAGAAAGGAAGTCCCCGGGAGTTCAACCTGCGGGACATGTTCCGCTGGTGTCAGCTGATGCAGGCTGACCAGTCCCCAGGATTTTTCAACCCAGGCCAACATGTAGCCCTGGTGTACGCTGACAGAATGAGAACAGAGGCTGACAAGGCTCAGGTATACTGTGTTCCCCAACTTTGCTTTTACTTGAGGGTCCACAAGAAACTTTATCAATATGTCAATGAATGAAATCAATTAAAGTTGAATCAGTCTGTTAAAGTTTAATTAGGTTTTCAAGGAATCCTATTCAAAGGATTGATGTCTGTTGTACTGTAAGTAAGTGTAACTTAGGTTTTTTCAACTTGGACCCTAGTTTCCCACGTTTTTTGTGTTTAAGTGACTAAAAGGAACAACATTTATTTAAATTGATTCAGTATTGAGCAAGACCACTGCAGCCAGCAGCAGCAAAACAGGCTGCAATGTAACCACTCTGTTAATTTACATCCACTAATAGTGCTTGGTTTTGTCTCTGACAGGCTCAGATTGTTATTCCAAATGTCAGACAATTCATGGGAAGGATCCCTACAGAAATGGACATTTTTGTTAAAGGATAAGATTGTATTTGTTTAACTAGAAACAGCCCCAGAACCACAGTCGCCAAAGCCACCAGACATTTAAAGAAACACTAATTTTACCATTGTAAATCATTCAGAGTCAAAAGAAGCAAACTAAAACCCACAAAACCATCTTAGTTCAAACAATCAGCAACAATCAGTTTGAACAGCTTGTGTGGATATCCTTGAAGGACAGAGTTGTACAACAATAAGTCTGCTCAGTACGTAATATTTATAATAACAGAGTCTCAGAGTGTCTCAAAAACTGCCTCTGTTGGGGAGGGCAAACGCATGTCCAACACTCCTGAGCCTGTGCTGCTGAATTGGGCTCACTGAGGAATAAGTTACCCTTGTATATAAAAAAACTGAAAACAAAGACCACAGTCAGAAGACTAGCAAGGCGTTATACAAGTTCAGTCCATTTACCATTTATGCAACCACTCATTAGTGGACTTACACAAAGAGAAAAAATGACGGCCCTTTTGTGATGTTCTTGCTATTATGTGCCTGTATTTGTGCACATATTGAACATATAAAATACTCTCACTTGTCTGCATTCAATGGCCAGCTTCAGTTTTCTTCAGGATGTTACATACCTGTTTGGAAAGTCTTTTTTCTGCTGCTCAGTCTGTGAACCCCCTCTTGTCCCCACACAGGTTCTGTCCGTATTCAGGAAAGTGTTTGGGGAGGACTTTGAGCCTTACAGCGGCTCCAGACAGTTTCACATTACTCCACTCAACCTACAGGTTTGTCAAAACAACCAAACCTATCTGTTTTTTTAGCAGCAAATGTTTTAAATAGTTTAGACAAAGTTAAAGATCTCTTCTCTGCGCCTGTAGGTGGGCTTCTCTGTCCTGCAACGCAGTGGCGGAGCCCCTGTGGCCCTGGATCCCCCACTGTCCATCACACACCAGGCACTGCGGCCCCTGGAATCCTTGATGAAGTGTGTGGAGATGGGCTGGATGACCATACTGGTCGGCCCCACAGCTAGCGGAAAGACCAGCCTGGTGAGACTGCTGGCTCTGCTGACAGGACACCGGCTCAGGGTCATGGCCATGAACAGCGCCATGGACACCACCGAGCTGCTGGGAGGCTTCGAACAGGTAACCAGGAACTCAGGATTCTTATTTTGCCTCTTTCGTTGTTTGGAAACATCAGTCTACATCACTCGGCACTCTTTTCTTCATTCCAGGTTGACATCATGCGGCCATGGCAACAAGTCCTGGAGAGTGTGGACTACATAGTTGCCATGGTAATAAGGCGAGGCCTGATGTCGCTGGATGTCGGCATCCAGGACACAGAGTTCCTGTTGCAGACGTGGGGTCTGTTCTGCCACTGGCTGAAGGAGGAAGGACTGCAGAGAACTGGGGGGACCATCAACTCAGAGGCACTGAACAAGCTGGAGGTCATCATCCTCCTCCTGCAGAAACTCAACACCAAGCTCAAAGTGTTCACTGGTAATGGAGTGCTGCTTGATATAAAATGGATTTTTTTTTTCTTAAAAGAATGTAGAAGAATTCCCAGTGCTGTAACATGTTTGTGTTTGTCCTACAGACATGTCAAAACTGCAGATGGACTTCACGCTGCTGAAGGAGCGTCTTGCTCAGTTGGAGGATGGCTGGACTAACGGAGGCTTCGAGTGGTTGGACGGTATGCTGGTCCAGGCCCTGCAGGCTGGGGACTGGCTGCTCATGGACAACGTCAACTTCTGCAAGTGAGTGTTCTGTGTGTGTGTTTGCTTGGTGATCTATTTGTAAAATAACATTTTACACATGGGAATTGGAAATAATGGCCTCGCCACTGGGCTGGGTTTCACAGAGGAATCATTGTTTAAAAGGCTTCAGAGACCACACACATCATTAGAGCTGCAACAAATTTTTTAGGAAAAAAAGCCAAATATTGACTAGTGTCAGAATTCTGTGTTTTTCTTTGTCTCACATGATAATGAACTGAGTAGCTTTGGATTTTTGCACAGTTGGTCAGATAAAACATAACATTTAAAGACATGATGTTGGGCTCTGGAAAATTACATTATTAGTAGTAGTAGTAGTTGTACATGAAACACTATTTCCTAACATTTTATTGATAAAACGATTAATTTAGGAAAAAAACAGGCAGATTAATCGATGATGGAAATAATTGAGGTTGCAGCCCTACACATCATAAAAGCTGAGGGCCAGAGTGTAGATATGTTTGGGAAAATGTCTGATTTTGAGACTGGCTTTTACAAAGCAAAACAAAAGGCCATAGCTAGAAAACTAAGTTTGTTAAAAAGAAAGTAACAAGACTTGTGCATGTCTGAATTTAAGAATTTAATAAATTATAGTCCCAAAACTGTTTGAGATAGCATTTGAAATGAGAAGTGAGTATGTATGAGTTGTAGATGAAAAGTAATGTCTGGAGATCAGCGAGTCTGAAAAAAATAAATAAATTCAAAATATTTGGCAGATTGCACTGATCATGTACTATGTGTTTAGTGCCTCTGTCCTGGATCGCCTCAACGCTCTGCTGGAGCCAGGTGGATCTCTCACCATCAATGAACGTGGCGTCATAGACGGAAAGACCCCCAAAATCAGCCCACATCCTAACTTCAGGTAGTATGCAGTATTGGAGTTTGTCTAGTTTTTGTTGACGTCATTGAAGAAGTCCACGCTCAGCTTATGTGTGGGGCTGTGCAGGTTGTTCCTGACCATGGACCCTGTACATGGGGAGCTCTCCAGAGCCATGAGGAACAGAGGGGTGGAGGTTTACATCCCAGGGGAACATGAGGGGGTCTGCTGGGACACACAGGACCTGAAGACCCTGCTTCACACTGCAGGGGTGACCGGGGACTGTGTGTGTGATCTGCTGATTGAAATACATAAAAGCATCAAATCTGCCATTTGGGGTAAGCACTGAAAAATGACAACAATGAGATATACTGCCAGCCAGTCAGTCTGTCTGCAGTGTAAAAAAAAATGGTCTTTTACCTTTCAGATTCACCTGCCTCGTCAGTGGCCTCTCTCCTCCATGCTGCCACCCTGCTGTCCTGCCAGCTGCAGCGAGGTGTTGATTTACCAAGCACCCTGCAACATGCCTGTGGAGAGGCCTACTCACTCTGCCAACGTACCAGTGCCAGCCAAAAGGTATTAATGCCCCCTTCTCATTCCCAAACTGTAATATTTCTCCTGTCTCACCTTCATTTCTTAATGGAGGGGCCTCTTTTCTACCTGCTCACACCATTTGACAGAGATTTACAGAGATTGTACATTTAAGGGTAAATTCAGTACTTTTTTAATGTGGACCCTGTTCCCCATGTTTTTGTGTCTAAATGAATAATGACAACAATTTGGTCTAGTGTTAAGCAAGAGCACTGTAGCCGGCAGCTATGAAAAAGACTGTAATGTAACCACACCGGACATTTTTGCACCAGCGCTGTATGTTTAAGTGCTGGTTTGCAGGCTCAGTCATACCACGCTACATTTAAAAGTAATTTTATCATTGTAAAACACACTTCATTCAAAGTCAACAGAAACTAAATGAAACAAACAACAAAAAAAGTCTTGGTTCATCCACCCACTATTCAGTCAAATTCTGGTTTGGTTGAAATAAACCTCTAATTCACCCAGTTAGATGTGAAAATATGCTGGCCCTATACACACTAAAATTACTGTTTATTTAAATGGAGTCTGGTGGATTTGGTGATGGGGACTTCAGAGCTGTTTCCATTTAAACTAAAGGGATCTTAATTTACAACAAATGCTTATCTCTGTATGGATCCTTTCCCTAATATTACTAGACACTTAGAATGAATGTTTGAGCCTGTCAGTTGCAAAAACAAGCACTTTAAGTGGACATGATTTTCCAGTGCAAATGTCCTGATTGGTTACATTGCAGCCTGTTTAGTCACTGCAGTCCTCTCATTCAATACCAGACCAGTTTCAAAAATTGTTGTTCCCATTAGACATTTAGACAAAAAAACATTGGGGAAAAAAAGAGTTGATGTTGTAAAATACTTAAGATAACCTCTACATTCCTCCTCTATGCTCATGACACACAGTTGTATGTCCCTGTTACTCATGATGATAGCTTTAATGTAGCCCAGATGTTGTCACTGTCTTTGAGTTATCTATCATTCAGTGTAAAGGACAGTGTGCACAATCTGTAGTGGGTTTTTTAATCATGCCTTCTCCATCTTAGGACTTAAGCCAAAAATAAGTCATCTTTAACTGTCAGATTTACCATGCTTTCATCTTTTCTCCTTTAAATTATTAAATTATTTTCAGCTCACAGCCATGAATGAGTTGCTTGTATCCAGTTTATACAAAATGCTAACTCTAAACAAAGGCTATAAAAAAGGACAACACATAATCTCATACCCTTACTTCCATTCACTGGATCTGTGTGTGGTGTAGAATAGATTTTAAGAATTTCTTATGCTGGGTTCACATTGCACGATATCAGCCCAATGATAGCCCAGTGCAGCGCTGTATGGTCCACGCTAATCCATTGTTATATCTCGTGTGCCATAGTAGACAACAGCCAACGTCACAGCCGAAGTCTATCATGTTTGATTTTCTTTTTGTCGTTCACAACGTTTCCCATCACAGCTGCCACTTTGACCAATAGAAACACAGAGCGATCTGCTGCCGTGGACAACTGTACCTCAGCCTTTTTGATATTTCTCCTAGGGATGTTACCTCACAGAGTAAAAAGGCAAAAGTGATAAATCCATCAAATCAAATGTTTCTGACCTCTCTTCCACCCTAAAGACAACTAGTGAGTACATTCGTGCTCCCCAGAGGATGAATAAACATTAGTGCATTGTTTTCCTTCCAGCAAGCCCAACAGGTGATAGAGCAGCACTTGGCCATTCTGGACACAGAGGACTGGGGCAATGGGCTGCTGTGTGCTGGAGTCTGGCCTGACGGCTTCCCCTCCGCCCTCCTCTCCACGGAAGATTCCTGCTTCTCCGCTGTCCTCCGAGATGGACAGGTCCTCTCATTTTGCCTGAACACTCTCAGCCTGCAAGGCAAACGGTAAGGATAATAACACAATCACAGGAGTCTGCAGCAAAAAAGTAAAATTTGTGAATGTTGATAAACATATCCTGGATGTACCCATCCTATATAGAAAAAGATTCAGTTGAAATACTGAAAGCACCTGAAGTGGCAGTTGTACCAGCATTACTGAAAAAACGTTTAAATGACAGTTAAAATGGAATTCCTAACAGGTATTATTACAAGTCGTAAAGTTTGATACTTCAAGATATATTTACACAAATTGTTTTGTCCACAGGAGTCGTCCGCTGAGTTTGAGTGACCTGCAGAGGGCGTTGCAGAGCAGCAATGTCCATGAAGGCCTGGTGTTCTCTGGAGGAGTGGTGGATCTAGCGGATGGAGACGCTCTGAGGCTGATCCCCACAGCAGTCAGACTGGTAACAGAGAGAGCCTCTCATGGGGACTGGATTCTCCGCAGCAGCTGGCTCTCACACCTGGGGAAGAGCTACAAATATGCCCCTGGTTGGTGTACTCTAGACACAGCACCCCAACATTTCAGACTTAGAAGTACAGTGTTTCCATACTCTTCCAAATGAAGTTATTCGTGTATTATATTACCTTGACAAGAATTCAATGTACACATTTTTGTCAATATTCTATTTCTTTAGTCAGTATTGTCCAGTATTATCCAGTACTTTGGATCCTGAATCAGTGTGGTTCTTAATTCTTCCAGATCCAGCTCTGGTCCAAGTGGAAGCAGGAAACAGGGCTCTGAAGGCTGTGTTTGGTGGTAAACTCACTGCTAAGGGCAAGTCACTGGCAGAGCTGCTCCAGCCTCACAGCATAGGTAAACTCTTTGGTTGTCTTTGATTTTGGTAATAAAAACATAGTAAAAATATCAATACATTCTGCCATCTTTTAGATGTGCCCTTATTGTGAAATTCCCATGGCACATCTGATTCACCATTTCTGTCCCAGCACACCTCCTTCCTAAACAACAGTGCCAGCTGCTTAGCTGCAGGCAGACAATGGCAAGTAGCCAAGAAAAAGACAATAAGGATATTTACTGATATCATCTCATGTTAATTGCAGGTCCTGAATGGATTCCAATTAAAATTGTATCATGCCAGACTTGCAATATCAGCAAATATTGTTACATTGTCCAAAGAATCAATATAGTATTGCATCATGATGGGACTTGTGGTCAGAAATTTGAGATTAGAATTAGAATTCTAAGTTAATACAGTCATCAAGGTAAAGCATTGTTCAGTGCGAGTGAAGGT
The DNA here is from genome assembly GCF_011397635.1 of Epinephelus fuscoguttatus. Classification (NCBI taxonomy): domain Eukaryota; kingdom Metazoa; phylum Chordata; class Actinopteri; order Perciformes; family Serranidae; genus Epinephelus; species Epinephelus fuscoguttatus. Next base: position 37,136,676 of record NC_064762.1, read on the forward strand.
ATTTCGTGAATTGGCGCACACATGTGACTGATATGTTGATATGATTCAGTTCACAATGTGGAATTTATGGCTTAAAGAAGAAATTCAATGCAACTTAGGGCTTTGGAGAACAGTATGAAAACACCAAGTCTTTTCTAGCGCTGTGGGTTAGTGTTTATGTTGTGTTAGCCATGATGTGTTAGGGCATTATCATCACATCACATATGAAACCTTCAGGAACTGTTAACCACTGTCTATTACAGATGAATACAGGATTCTGGTGGACATGCGATGGAACAAGCAGTACCTGGATATTTTAGCTAACAAGTGCAACTTTGAGGACGAGGAAAGATACATGGAGTTTCTGGAGGCGCTGAATGCAGTCGCCAACAGGTACAGTAGGAGATGGTTGGTCAACTTTATCCTTCTTCCCATGTGCAGAGTTTTGGCTGAGGCACATTGCCCATACACTGCTCAAAGAAAAAGTCTCTTTCTAAAATATGTACATATGAACGTATGTACAACAAATCAAGCGAAACACACAATAAAGTGCTAATAATTAGCATTGTAAATGTTCTGAAATGACTGAAAATATATAAAATTATGTTGACTTTTTTTCTGAAATGGTTAAAATAAAAAACTCTGATATTTGTTCTTTGTCCAAGCAAAGTGATTTGTCTGTGCATTTGTTAGGATTGTTCTGATGATTGACAGAGAGGAGAGGTCTGTCGTCTGCACCTGTGCTATCAACCTGTCTGCTCACAACTGTGCCCTGAAAATAGCCACGGCCTTCAGCAAAGGTACACACAGCACCCTCTGGATAATCAGTGAACTGACAGAAGCATTACTTGTGCAATATCAAAATTCTTAATACCTGACACCCACCTGTAAAAAGAACTGAGTTACAGTCACAGAATCAAAATGTCTTCCTATTGAGCCACACAACATGCATCATGTTAATGTAACTCTGATGGACTTAATGCAGTATGTGTTTTTCTCCCCTCACAGGGACTGTGGATATTGGTCACTTACCTCACCCGGTGCTTATGCACTTGCGGACCTTCTTTGAACTGTGGGACTCATTCACCCTGCAGGCTGTGCAGAGTGGACAGCCCTACATCTCAGACCACATCATGTTTGAGGTCAGAAATCACTTGCTTTATTACTGTGTCATTACCGTTCCATTTCTGTTCTGTTGCTAGGGTAACAGCTTTGGTCCTTGTTTACTTACTGTCAGCTAGTAAGGAAACTATAAAAAGTCTGGTTATAATTGCAGTCTGGTCAGCAAAAACAGTTCGGACATATTTAGAACCTGCCCGTTTGGTCATGTAAAAAAAAGTGGCATGTAAAAGTTTGGGCATCCCTGGTCACATTTTTGTTTACTGTGAATAGTTAAGGAGAAGATGAGCTGATCTACCTCTAAAAGGCATTAAATTAAAGATGAAACATGCTTTTCAACATTTTAAACAAGATGTGTATTATTGTATTGTATTTTTGTTTTGTACAATGTTAGAGTGAAACAAAAGGAAATGAGCACCCTGCAAAAGTTTGGGCACCCCAAGACATTTGAGCTCTCTGACAACTTTTACCAGGGTCTCAGACCTTAAATAGGTTGTTAGGGCTCTGGCTTGTTCAGCCATCATTAGGAAAGGCTGGGTATTGCAAATTTCAAAGCTTTATAAATATTCAGACTCCTAAAACCTTCGCCCAACAATCAGCAGCTATGGGTTCCTATAAATAGCTGCCTTTAACATTCTATTCAGTTCAAACTTTACCTTGCTCTGGTCTCCTTACTCATGTCGTTCTGCCTTGTTTAGATCCTACAGCTGCTGCAGTGGCTTGACCGTTTCTGGGATGTCTGCAGCACACTGCCAGCAGACTCTCAGGGCATCTCTGTGCTGTCTCTGCACTGGCAGTGGGTGCAGAAACACCTCATCCTCCGACTGCCCCAACTGCTACTGGGAGACACTGACGCCACATTAGAGTAAACAATGCATTACACTACATAATATGACATTTTGTTATAAATGTTTTATTTATTTTCCCTTGCATCATTACATAGATAGAATGACTGGTGATTGGCCCCCCTGTTTTACTTACATGTTTGTATTTTGTATTCCTTATGCGTTACATCCAACAGTGTATTAGGACTGTTGTAAGTTTAAAAAAAAACAGAGCTGGGAGGTTAGGTAATATTCCGAGAGGAAATAATTAGATATTTTCTGAGACTGAAGCCATAAATTAGCGAGAAAGTAAAAAAAAAAAAAAAAAAAAAAAGCAGAAATTTCCTAAGATTAAAATCACAACTTTTAAGAAAAAGAAAAACGCAAAAACATATTATTTTGTTAGGGAACCACATCACTTCACCTCCTCCCACTACAACTGCCATTGGTACACAGGGAATTCCAGCAAACATTGAGATGTTGAATGACTGTTCTGCAAATGTCCAATCAGGATATCCCGTTACAGCTCAGAAATTCTTTAAAATGATGTCCTAGCAATGTTGGAAAATGACAATAATACAAACAGGTCTTTTCAGCTATTTTGCTGTGTACATCTTAAAAACTGAAAATAATAAGTCATTTAAGTCTAAAAATAATAAGCCAATATCAACTCACAGCAACCCCGTTCTCCTGGGTGAAAGTCCTGTGTTTGACCCCTTCATCCACCCTGACTTCCACCCTACATGCACTTTGTCACTCTTTATACTAAATCACTGACTTTCTGGCAGAAAGCCCTGAAGGCAAACTTCTCCCATGTGCGATCAAAGACAGTTTTAATAAAGACTTTTGACTCTTACAAACATCACAAGCTTAGAGAGTTTTTTTTCTTTAAAATGTATGACTTTATAATCTCAAAAGACTATTTGAGTTTTTTTCTCCTAAATTTCAGACTTAAATCTCGGAAAGTTTTTTCTCGCATTATTACCTCTCACCCAGCTCCAAATTTATTTATTTATTTTTTTGTACCTACAATGGCCCGAACACACCGTCGTAGTTACAGTTGTGTTACGGGATTTTATTTATTTTTCCCCAGTGTCCACAGTTAATATATTTCCACTTACTAACACTTGACTATGATTATGCTGTATTTCAGAGGTTACCAGGAACTCCAGGCAGTCTCAGCAGCCATCCAGACTGTTCTATCCACCCCAGTGTCTGTGGCCACAGCTCTGAAAGGCATCCAGAAAACCCTGGGGAAAGCGCTACCATTCAAGGTGAGGAGACACTTCATCAGCTCTACTTTACTGTCAGATCTAGGCTTTGCAGATATTTACTATTCATCGGTAGTTATTTTTATAATTACTGTCTTTCCTATGTTTTTCTTTGTCTAATATGGCTGTCCAACCAAATAAAAAAAGTATTTGAAAGCCAGTTTAGTATGTTTGACAGTTTATCTGAGGATTATCTGAATTACCTCACAAACCATATCCATCTTGCTTTCTAGTTGGAGTCAGTGGCTGAGTGTGCGTCTCGGCTCAGGCTCCTGAGTAAAGCCCTGGATGTAAGCGACCTGAGGCTGGATGGCACCACAGGTCCTTTGAGGCAGGAGCTGGTCCGACTTCAGGGTGCTGGGCTCGGGCTGGACATCAAAGAGAGTCTGCTGGAAGCCTGGGGCCTCGTTCTGCTGGCAAACAACCAGCTGGATCCACAGAAGTCCGGTGAGATTGTGTTACAAAATGACCTTTTACCTGTATACCTGTATTTCCGTGGTGGCCACAGGGCCTCAGAATGGTGATGCTGATCAGCTGCTTGGTTGGCAAATCTTTTTTTCTCCTGAGTCCAGAACAACATATCTCAACTGTTTCTGGTAGAGACTTCTAATCATGTGGGTGACACATTGTCTGTTGTCTAGCACCTTCATTATTTCAGAACTTCACTGTGATCCCCATAGTGTGAATCCTCTTTTGTTACTTACTGATATATTCTTTAGTGCCACCATCAGGCCAAACCGTTGCACTTTACAAAAGAACTCTGAAAATACAGTGGGTGGTTATGAAGTTTACTGAGTTCATTAATGCATAGACGAGTCTTTTCTGTTTTGGATATTCTACATCCTTCCTTAGAGGATTTGCTCTTTCATGTGTTCCAAGTCAGATTCAGCAATTTAACAGCAGCTAAATCCTTCGGGGCAGTGAGCATTTTATCTTGTGTCACCTCTCAGAGAAAACTCCAGTGTGATATAAAAGGGTCAATATGTGAATGTCATGCTATATTTTCCCATCAGGAGTGTTGGAGAGGTTGGTGTCGAGTGTGGAGCAGCAGCAGCGTCAGATGAGCTCCAGAGGGCTGCTGGAGGTTTGCTCACTGTCTGAGGATGAGGAGCCAGGAGACAGAGTCCACCTGGCCAGAGAGGAGCTGCAGCAGCTCAGCCGCAGGGCTCAGCTCTGGCCCCTGATGGAGGAACTGGCTGTACTCAACCAGCTGCGACTCAGCACTGACCTGCTGCACCTGGCTCTCTCTCCTGGGTAAAACTCTTATTTCCTCCTCAGCAAAGCAAAAGTACTTGTGGAAACTTATCTTAAAACAATTGATGGACTGTGTAGTGAACCCTTCCTGTTGATTTTCAGTGACCAGGAGGCTGAGGACAGCTTACGTAGAGAACTCTCCAGACATCTGCGCTACTGCCTCCAGTCCACACCGATGAATGTCAGTCAGCTGCAGCCACTGTGGTTCCTGCTCAGCAGTGACAGGGTCAGTGCAATATGGTTTCAGTAACAATATGAAAGTCCCCTCCATTGAAAAAACTGTTTTGCTTATTGTTAGTTTCCTTGGATGTTTGACCTTTACTGTGCAAAGTGGTGTGTGTGCAGAGTTTGTGGTCCAGTTTGTACGTTACACAAGTGTGAAACCTGAAGCCTCAAGGTTTCAAACACTGAGAAGAGACTTTTCACTGAAGTAGGACACATACTGTGTCCAGCAGTTAAACTTTGAAAATGCATTATTTGCATAGAGATTTTGGATAGTTCAGTAGTGTTAAAAAAAAACACCATCTTACAGTGAGTGACTAAAAACACATTGTCTTTAGATGTGAGAGGATGTCGGACTTTACTATTTTAAAAGTCTTTTCAAAGTCTTCTGGTGTGGTTGGCATTAGAATCTAACCATGTGATTACAGCTTCCCTGGTTTGTATCCTCCTGTCTCCCTTTTGATTTCCTGACAACTCTACACTGTGTACTATCTGATAAATTGCCTGGGAAAAAATGTTAAAAAAAAAGAAAAACAATTCCTCACAGCTACAAGCAAAGAATTTTGTTCATGATTCTCCATGACTCTTCTCCAGCCGGCTGAGGAGCTTCAGTTTGTGTGGTGTGAGCTCCTGTCAGAGGCTCTGGCTGCCCTGTGGACCAGCAGTGTGACATCAGACCCTGACCTCTGGCTCAAATGGGACCCACTGAATCCCAAGCCCCAGGCAGCTCCAAAGCTGCATCATGGAGCAGACACCATGGTACTGACCTTTAACATGTCTCAGTGATGTCATTGTTTGTAATCAGTCTTCTTTGAGTGATTTCCTGCTGGTTTAATACATGTTTGTTGTTTTTAGGGACCAGCCTTGCTGAGCAAAGCAGTGTGGTCATGTTGCATGCTGGGAGTGCTCTGCAGCAGTGAGACTGGAGGTCGATGGGAACCATCGGGGGCGGCCCTCCTTTCCCTCTCCCATGTCACCCTGGGGGAGTGGAAGGAGAGGATCCAGCAGCTGCAGGATGTGACTGCAGTGTTGTGGGACAACATGGCCATCCCTGCACTGGCTGAGTTCAGGTAGATTAAGACATTAAAGATGTTCTTCACAAGCATTTATTATTTTTGGATTTACTAATCACCCCACACCTCCTCAGGGGCACAGACTTCAGGCTCCAGGGAGCGGTCCTGCGTCGCCAGCTTCAGAGCATGGCTGACCTGCTGCCTCCCAGCCTGCAGGAGGGCTACATGGAGAGCTGTGAAAGCCTGGTAGAGGACGCTGACCCACTGATAGCTTCCCAGGAGATCCAGACTGTCTTCAGGGACTTCCTGCCTCCCAATCTGCTCCCTGACGGCCTGGTGGAGGCCTCTATCACCTGCCTGCAGCAGTACGTCCAAAGCAAAGTCCAAGGCTCCAACCTGCTGGCCCGCTCCGGAGTGTTCTGGGTCAACATGGGCCTGTTGCAGATCAAAGTGTGGACACCACAGACCATCTTTGACCCAGCTGTAAAGAGGGCCTACAAACTCAACTATGCACAGCAGGAAGTCAGTAACTGTTTGTTTTTGGTTTTTAATGTTGAGACATTAAAATATATATACATTTAAAAAATCTGGACACCAGAGGCTATTAATTAATCCAAGGCACATAGTTCATTTCATATAGCCTGAAAAACAATATTAATCTATTGCCTTTGATTACCCTCTTCTTTTGTATAAATGCACCCAGCAGAAACTGTCTTCAGACACTGTGAACTCCAGTACTAAATATTTCTTTAGAATTTTATGTGATACATGGAGGAAGATGATCACTAGAAGGTGGTTAAAGCCAGAAATACTTATGCCTGATGATGGGATTGGCTTGTCCTTCTGTGTCTGTTACAGCTGGCTCTGCTGCAGGAGGAGTGGAAAGCACGTAGCCTATCATCTCAGCTGATGACCGGAGCAGAGCTGGAGGAGAGCAGCACCACCGATGGCTTCCAGCATCCTCGAATCAGGTCAGAAGCAGCTGCAAGGTCGCATTGTGGGATTTTTCAACTGAGAACTTTTGACAGAATATAACTCAAAAATGACCATAGTTTAAGTGTTAATATGACCAATTTTTAACGGAGGATGAGCCCAATGAGAGCACCCACTGCCAGCACACCACCAACCAACACATACACCCATGTACACCTCCCATAGAACATTGTTGCTCGACATAACTGTCGTCATGTCTCCTCTAGAATATTTTTTTTGTTTTTACAGAAGTTGCTTGGTCTGGGGGTGTGTTTTCGGCAGCATACACACTACTGAATGATCACATCTTTGGCCCCAATCATAGCTTTGAAATATAAGTAGATAGAAGTAGTAGTAGTAGTACTGACAGATCCATGGCACTGTCCATGGTGCTGAAGTAGCAGACAGATAGTTCATTGTATTTTTCTCACCCTTATGACAGTTTCATCTTGGATCTGTAATATTCTCTAAACTATATACTGTATACCGAATATACCTGGGTCTTTACTATATTTAAGCCTACATACTCTATAGAGTAGTGTCCCCTTCACAATCAAAGCGACAAGTTGCAATGTTCAGTTGTGGAAGAGACAAAACATATACAGTACTGCATGATCATAGAAATATGTTAGGAACTCTCTGTGATCCTCTTTCTCATCCACAACTGAACATTGCTACTTGTCACTTTGATCATGAAGGGGACATTGCTCTATTGGTGTACCATCCACTAAATGGCGATGGAGATGTTTTGGTGCCACTTTTGGAGAGCTGTCATGTTGTTCATTGTTATCCATAGTCATTGGTCTACCATAGATGGTGAACAGGACAAATGTTAGGACTGTGCTGTTAGCTAGCTTACCTGAAAACACCAGTAGGTAAACACTGAGCACCAGTGTGAGCACTAGCTACCTAGCTGCAGCTAACTTTTATCAGCTAACTTTGTAAGCATTATTAGCTTGAAGGCTAAAATGCTTTGGCTCTAGTCGCAGGTGTTTAGCTTCAGCAATCTTTTGATGATTAACACTAGTTTTATGAAGAACAGTAACTGAGCTCTCTTCTTTGTGTGACTAATGTAAAAATGGGCACCAAAATTGACAGTCTTCTTTCTATACCAAAATGTCTTTTGAAGTTTAACTAAAGCTAAATTTAAGCCAGTCTTTACAGCCACTATGGAGAGGAGGAATGATTACAGTGGCCCACAGTTCTTTCAGTGTATGTATTGCATGTAAGCAATGTATTAAGACAGACCTCTGAAACATCCTTTAACCACTTGTATGTGACTTGTTGTAGGTACTTGTGGATCCGTATGCAGCAGGTGAAGGAGCAGATAGCTGAGCTCTCCAGGAAGCAGGCCTGTCGCCCTCATGAACCGCAGTATGGTCGCCTCTTCCAGGAGCTGCAGCACTACCTCTGCAGCATCGGCCAGGCGTCCGCTGTGGAAGACCTGCTGTCCCATCTGCTGAAAGCCCTGCAGAGCTCCTCCTCCTCCAAGTCGAGGTCAGCAATCCAGGGCCTGCTGAGGGAGGAGGCTGTGTGGCAGAACTCCCAGCAGCGCTTTTGCCAGAGACTGCTGGAGGATTACCCCCTGTACCCTGATGTGGTTGGGCCGGTGCGGTCTGGTATTCTCCAGCTCCGGCACGGCATGAGGCTGGTGGCCTCCCAGTTGGCCGCCTCACTCACACCTGCACCAGGTCTGCATAAGCTGGTGTCCTGCCTGTTGGCCTTCCCCTCCTTGTCCCCCAGCCTTCCATCCTACCTGGCTCGGGCAGACTTCCTCTGCTCCAAAACGTGCATGGACATTCTGCGCTGCCTGGTGAAGCTCCTGCCTCAGCAGCAGGACACAGAGCACGTGGTCCCCCAGTCCACCACGCTGCTCCTGAATGCTCTGCTGTATGTGCAGTGCCACACTCTGTCCACAGGAGAGTTCAGCCATGAGGCACGCAGCCTCTTCAGACACATCTGTCAGGTCAGAGCTTTAGTTCACACCAAGATCTGTTGATTTATGGGTTAATATTTCACTTTATTCAACAAGAATTATTGTCTAACTTTCAAATTAAAATCGCTGTGCTCCTCAGGCTCTGGTGAACGATTGGGATGAACAGGAGCGACGAAGGAGAGAGCAAGAGCAGATGGAGGCCAGTCTTTACCGCAACCGCAGTCGACTACACGGCTCAGGACTGACTGAGGATGAGCAGGAGGAGAGGGACTTCAGACGCCAGTTCCCTCAGTTCAACAAGGTATTCACATGGACTCTGTTTGTCCTGATGATAGATATGGTATCTCAAGTAGGCAGCCACTCCTCAGATGTGAAATTTCTAAAGCCTAATTTCCATGAAACACTTTAAGTACAGTATCTGTTGAACCCATAGAGCCCGTACAAAACCCGTACAGTCATGTGTATTAACTCTAGATCTGTTTGTATTTTGAGTCCTTGTTAAGCAAGAGTGTCTATTCCCCCCTGACAAATCGAAGGACTTCAGTGTCTCTCGCTCCACCTTCTAGTATCGGACCAGTGTGCTATGTACCTCAACAGAGGGGTAACTAAAAATGGGATGGAATGGAGCAGTTCTCTAACTAACATCCACAACTTTTGACCACGGAAATGCAAAAATAATCGTTCTAATGTGTAATGAACAGAACTGTACTTGACTGCTTGGTGGAAACAAGGCTATGAAGTATCTCTGTCCATACTTCTTTAGGACTTTGCAGACATCACATCCCAGCCAAGTCTTGAGGGTCCAGCAGACTCCAGAGTCAAGGAGGAGGAAGAGAAAGCCCAGGAGGAGTCCAGTGAGAGCAGCTTCTTGTCTCCAGCTGCCATGAACACAGTGGTTCAGGTTCATCAGCGCCTCTGTCTGGGCTATACCCAATCACTTTGGTACCAGAGCACAGTCCCAGCCAACCACAGCAGAGAGCACATCAGAGCTCTGGTCTCCTCCTATCAGATTGCTTCCCCTATGATGTCACGCTTTTATCATCTGATTGGTCAGTGTCCTCGTTTATTGTCACTCATATATGTAATTTTATCATTTTCTAACAGCAAAGCAGAAATGTACTCTTGTGAAATAAGTATTGCTTTCTCACTGAAAGTGCATTATGTGTTTCCCCCTCAGATGCTGAACTAGACCAGCAGCTCACAGGCAGTGAACTGCTGCTTTCTGCCCTCCTCCAGAACACGGTGCAGGGCTCAGGGGGTCCTGATGGTCTATCTGTCACCTCAGAAGGACCCTATGACTTCTACCAGCAGCCCAACATGAGCGAGGCCCGCCTCTGTCTTCCTGTCCTGGAGCAGCTGAGTGTGGCAGTGAAGCAAAGACTACAGGACTGGCCAGAGCACCCAGCTCTTGTACAGGTCAGTTATCTTTTTACATTAAGGCCCGCCATTTGCTAGCATGTAAAGATTCAGTGTTTTGACGCAAGGAATGTAACAGGAAGCAAGGTCTGATATTTGATATTTAAGGTGAGGTCATGGTATGCCAAGGTACCTCTACCTTTTACAATTGCTTTATAGCAATATTGGATTTATAAGATTTCTGCATCAGTGTGATTCAATTCACTGGAGTATCCAAAACAGGCATTTTTTTCCTGGTTATTTGACTTTTTTTTCAGGAAATGTATTTTATCATGACAGAAATCGAGTCCTGACATAAAATTACATATACCATCATAAGAGCTTTACATTTGTATGATTACTTAAAAATTGCTTAAAATGGACGAGGAATCTTGGGACTGGTGCCCCATACATTGCACATTACGTTGATAGTTTACATTCATTTTAGCCACTATAGGAGAAGAAGAAGAAGATATACTTCATTAATCCCAGGGGGAATTGTTTTTTTGTTTTTAGTCTGTTGTCATATACACACATGCCCAAAATAAACACACATGCACAAACAGGACCTATACATGCATTAAATGGAGAGATGTCAGTGTGAGGGGGCTGCCTTTAACAGGCGCCCCAAGCAGTTGGGGGTTTAGTGCTTTGCTCAAGGGCACCTCGGCAGTGCCCAGGAGGCAAACCAGCATGTCTCCAGCTACCAGTCCACATTCCATACTTTATCTATATGGGGACTTGATCCTCTGGTTCCCAAGCCAAGTCCCTATGGAGTGAGCTACATCCGCCCAGAGTCGTTCACTACTGGCTTGATTTGGCAATAACTCTCCAATCCTGAATGAGTGTAGTTACAGCATTTTTATATTTTTGCACAATTAAATTGAATGTAAATCCAATTCTATCCTCCTTTTTAGCTCCGTTTGTCTCTTTAGCTGCTAATTGCTCCACTCTGTTCACAATCTGGTCTTTAACTGCCTCTGACTGCTGTTTGACGTTGGGCAGGGTGTGTATATTTGTTTTGTCTTTTTTTTTTGGGGGGGGTGGTACATGTATTCCCAGACTGGAAATGGGGTGAGGGATTTGACATGTATCATAAATAAGGTTTATGAGGGTGGTTGTGTGGCATGCACACCAACCGCCGAGCTAGCAAGGCACTCCACATCAGAGCCTGATGTTTTCACTGAAACAGCTGCCTGCTGCTGCTGGAAACACTGGAAGGGCTGGATGATAATTCTCTGGGTGTTCATCATTAGAAGCCAAAAAATGAGAGGCCTAAGAAATGTTTTAATTTCACCTGTAGTGATTGGAGACATTTGTTAGCAGTTTGCTGTAATTAATCAGGACTGGTACTAATACAAAACCCAAAACCAGTGAAGTTGGCACGTTATGTAAATCGTAGATAAAAACAGAATACAATGATTTGCAAATCCTTTTCAACTTATATTCAATTGAATACACTGCAAAGACAAGATGTTTAATGTTCAAACTGAGAAACTTTATTTTTTTTTTGCAAATAATCATTAACTTAGAATTTAAAGGCAGCAACACATTGCAAAAAAGTTGGCACAGGGGCCTTTTTACCACTGTGTTACATCGCCTTTCCTTTTAACGACACTCAGTAAACGTTTGGGAACTGAGGAGACCAATTTTTGAAGCTTTTCAGGTGGAACTCTTTCCCATTCTTGCTTGATGTACAGCTTAAGTTGTTCAACAGTCCGGGGTCTCCGTTGTCGTATTTTACGCTTCATAATGCGCCACACGTAACACGTGCAGAATGTGGCTTGGCATTGTCTTGCTGAAATAAGCAGGGGCGTCCATGAAAAAGACGTTGCTTGGATGGCAACATATGTTGCTCCAAAACCTGTATGTACCTTTCAGCATTAATGGTGCCTTCACATATGTGTAAGTTGCCCATGCCTTGGGCACTAATACACCCCCATACCATCACAGATGCTGGCTTTTGAACTTTGCTCCTATAACAGTCCGGATGGTTCTTTTCCTCTTTGGTCCGGAGGACACGACGTCCACAGTTTCCAAAAACAATTTGAAATGTGGACTCGTCAGACCACAGAACACTTTTCCACTTTGCATCAGTCCATCTTAGATGAGCTCGGGCCCAGCGGAGCCGGCAGCGTTTCTGGGTGCTGTTGATAAATGGCTTTCGCTTTGCATTGTAGAGTTTTAACTTGCACTTGCAGATGTAGCGACGAACTGTAGTTACTGACAGTGGTTTTCTGAAGTGTTCCTGAGCCCATGTGGTGATGTCCTTTACACACTGATGTCGGTTTTTGATGCAGTACCGCCTGAGGGATCGAAGGTCACGGGCATTAAATGTTGGTTTTCGGCCTTGTCGCTTACGTGCAGTGATTTCTCCAGATTCTCTGAACCTTTTGACGATATTACGGACCGTAGATGATGAAATCCCTAAATTTCTTACAATAGCTCGTTGAGGAATGTTGTTCTTAAACTGTTAGACAATCAGCTCACGCATTTGTTCACTAAGTGGTGACCCTCGCCCCATCCTTGTTTGTGAATGACTGAGCATTTCAGGGAAGCTGCTTTTATACCCAATCATGGCACCCACCTGTTCCCAATTAGCCCGTTCACCTGTGGGATGTTCCAGATAAGTGTTTGATGAGCATTCCTCAACTTTCTCAGTCTTTTTTGCCACTTGTGCCAGCTTTTTTGAAACATGTTACAGGCATCAAATTCCAAATGAGCTAATATTTGCAAAAAAATTACAAAGTTTACCTGTTCGAACATTAAGTAACTTGTCTTTGCAGTGTATTCAATTGAATATAGGTTGAAAAGGATTTGCAAATCATTGTATTCTGTTTTTATTTACGGTTTACACAACGTGCCAACTTCACTGGTTTTGGGTTTTGTAGAGCTCTACTTATTTTTCTTTCTTTTTTTAAGACATCTGCATCTACAGAAAGCACAACAAGTGGTGATTAAAATGAAAAAGTATTAATATCTGCCAAAAGTGATCATGAATGTTTTAGTTCCTAGATATCAAAATGTAAAAAAGTGTGGTATCTTGCATCATAAATATAAATTAATTTACTGAAAGTTATTATTAATTGAGAAGCTCAAAATATAAATCATTTACCATAACCCACAATGTCCACCCAGAATTGTCAAATTATACCAAATTAGAGAAGTAGTTAAAAAAAATCCATGTAATTGCTTAAACAAAAGTGACTAGTAAGTGCTGGTTCTGTGGCCTGTAGACAATGTAGGTAATCTGCTCTGATATACCTGTTGCTGTAGTACAGACTCTTCATATGAGTTGTAAAAGTTTAATCTTGGCTGCTATAACATAACATGTTCTCCTGTCTGTGTGCTTTGTTTTCCAGTTGACTGTGGTGGTGGAGAGGATCATGGCTTTCAGCCTGGCCAGTCCACTGGCCAAGTTCCTCAACGGTCTGGAGATCCTACTCAGCAAAGCACAGGCGAGTTCCACAATATGGTGACACATTTAATCAACTAGAAAATGAATTAGTAAAACTGTCAATAGCCACCATCATTTATCAGGTAAAAATACCAGAAATCAGCACATTATACTTTGGCAAATATTAGTGTGTTGCACAGAGGTGAGCTCTGTTTTATTTGTGTTGTTCACCTCTGTTCTCTGTTGCTCTCATCAGGACTGGGAGAACAACGCCAGCCGCTCAGTCTCTCTGCGGAACGAACTGGAACCAGTCACCCAGCTCATTATTCAGTGGCGCAAACTGGAGCTCAAGTAAGTTACAGAGGACTTAAATCATCTTATGTGAGATTAAAACTGGAACCCGAGTCCTCAACCAATGTGTCCTGTCCTGTCACTCTTGTGTGGTACATGCAGTTGCTGGTCAAGCAGTCTGGACAACGCAATGAAGCGGCACACTGAGAAATCAACCAAACACTGGTTCTCTATTTACCAGCTAGTGGAGAGATATCTAGAGGAACAGAGGACGGATGCTAATGCAGGTACGTACACACTGGTTCTGAGCGCGTTTTGATTCTGCTAATACTAGCTGATGGTACGAATGTGTAAAATTATATTTGTTTTTGACAGAATTAATTAACTAATCATTATTGTTATAACTGGCTGAGTGATAACTCCCTCTGCAATGTGCCTTTTTGGGGGAAGTTAAAAAAGAATTATGAAATTAAATCTGACTTAAAAAGAAGCTCAGCACTTTTTACTTGCTTATCAATCACTGCATGTCTCTGTAAATGGAAACAAATAGTAATGATGAATGAAATCCATCCACCAGAAGAAGCTCACTGCTACAACAGAATGAATCATGAAACTATATCAAAAAAAGGCACAGGCAGGGTGAAACAAACGCATAACAGGAAAAAATGAATACACTATACCAATGCCATGACTGCTAAGACTGTTTTTCTCTCTGTTATCATCCTCTCCAGGTGAAGAAGTGGAGCGCCTCTCCCTGTCCTCAGTGTCATCCACCCTCCAGGCCTTCATTGAGGGCTCCACCCTTGGAGAGTTCCACACCCGCCTGGCCATGCTGCTAAGCTTCCACTGCCACCTCCTGCTGGTCCCCAGCCAGCCTGGACAAGGTCAGACATCACTTCTCGATACAAGGCATACAGGGCTATCTGAATACATTACCCACATGCCCAGTGTATTCAAGAGTTACTATCTCTGCCAGTTGTAAGCCTAGAGGGGATTATGCAATCTGTTGGGTGTGTGTATGCATGTGTGTATTTGTCTGTCCGCAGCTGATGTCACAAACTACTGGACCAATCAGCCTAATAGTTTGTGTGCACATCTATGACCGTATGCTCAAGGATCTCTCATGGTTGCAGTGATTCACAGTTGTTGAAAACCTGTTTTATTGACTGTTTTATACCGTCATTGACTGCTGACTTCTCACACATCTTAACCGACCAGTGGGGGCCACAAGTCTTCAACAACATAGCAAAAGGCATTTCCGAGAATCAGCTTGGCTAAAAAGAAAAAGCCTTACCGCCTGCTGCAGCTCTTGTTATCTTTGTCGTGGCCCAAAAACTGACATCCATAGAAAAGTTTGATCTCATTTTGAATCAGAACATCTGCAGATTAATGGCGAATGTTGTTATTATCTTTGCCACCATCTTGTCTGTAAGGGAGCCCGGAGGGACAACTGAACGAGATTCAACTCCTCTTTGTTCTACTATTGTCATGCATACAAGCTGGACACACAGCCTGCACTGTACTCCCTGTTCACTATTCAGATGCCAGACCTGGCGATGATCTGCACTCTACTGAGTACACTTTTTTAGTTCTTCACTGCAGTCATCCCTCTTCTCCATGCTGGCTTAGAAGTAATCCTTGTTTAACCTGAAGACACTGTAAACGATGGGGGCACAAAATCCCAAATCTTCATTCTGTGGCACTCTTGTATATCACCTACGTACGATAAGATCACACTTAATTTATCCTGAGGGAAATTGTTGTGGAGCAGTTGCAGTACAAATAAGGAGAAGTGCAAATATTAAAAGGTCTAAGAAAACAGTGGGATGCATTACACTACAAGCGACTGGTAAAAAGATCCAACAGTGAGGGTCAGTGGTGAAGCGCCCCATGGGAACAAATGCAAAACATTCTTCTGACCAGACCTTGAAAGGAGTTTTTTCAATTTATGAATACTTTTGCATAGTATGTGACTATTTCTTAGAAACTGTATTATTATACATTAACTTAAAATGTGAGGAAAGACATTTAAAAGATAGGCTTTCTTTTTAAAGTAGGATGTTACAATAATAAACATGTCCTTTCCCCATTTGACCTATTGATCACTGAATAATGACAGTGACCCATCATGTTTTGATTACAGAAAGCCCAAGCACAAATTGATGATTTTGATATATTTATTTATTATTTTTTGCAGCTTAAAAGTATGTTACACGAACAGTCCTCCGCAGCAGCCAACATTTATTCTCAAAAAGGAACAGCAAATTGTCAACTAATTAAATCCTGACCGGTCACATGTATATTGACAGATTTATTGATCTGTTGTCCAGACAGTGTCAGCCCTCTTTGTTTGTTTGTTTCTTTTGTCTATATGTCATGCATCGTACTGTTTCAAACACCACTGATTGGATTTCGCCTAAATTTCTTGGGGATGACATGTTAACTCTTTGCTTATTTTACAGAGTCATTGTCCAGTCTTTTATGGAACCTGCACAAATACTACAGCCAGTTCTCCGAGTGCATCCAGGCTAGAATCAACCAGCTCAGACAACCCATCGAGAAGGAGCTCAAGGTTTATATTAGTGTGCTTTTTCATGGAACCTTGTCCATACATGTCAGAGTAAGACAGTGAATGCTCATTCTGAAGATTTACTGTGAATTGTTATCCTCAGGACTTTGTCAAGATCTCCAAGTGGAACGATGTCAGTTTCTGGTCCATCAAACAGTCGGTGGAGAAAACACATCGGTAAAATATCACCATGTTGTATTTGTACTATGCTGTATATATTTATTTTTGGACTGGACAGACAGTTGCCATGCCACCAACATTGTCCTGCCTATAATTCCTCTCAGGACTCTCTTCAAGTTTGTCAAGAAGTTTGGGGAGGCTCTGAATGGTCCGAGTGTTCCCGCTCTGGTGGAACAGGGAAGCAGCGCCAGTTTGGACAGTGTGGACACCAACCCAGAGGACACACCCATCCATCGAGTTCACAAGGCACTGAGGAGCACCCTGCCTGGGAAGGGCCGAGATCTGCAGGTACTTTTGCTTTTATCATAAGTAATTTTCTTAAGTGAATAATCTCTTCTCTGTTTAGTATGTTATCATCATATTTATCAGTTATTGGCATGTGCTTTATGGTAATAAATACTGACTGAGTAACCTATGGTATATTGTGTGTTTCAGCATGAGGGCCCAGATGAAGGAGTTGAAGCTTCGTCTCTACAGGGTCGTCTGCCTGTGCTGACCAGGAAGATGAAGAAACTCTGCATCCAGCTGCAGAAGAAAAACCCAGCGCCTGAGCTGGCTGAAGACCTTGACTACTTCACTGGTAAGAATCTCATTTGTATCCAATAAACATCAAAGTCTAATGGACAGGCTGACATTTTGAGCACATTCAAGAGGATAAACCCTTTTGATTTGAATGACCACATGGCCTTGCCTTTGGCGCCACCCTCAGGATCATTTACATTTTATCTTAACTGGTCTGTTGGCTCACAACTTTAATATAGACAAATATCTCAAATTATTGCAAAAAAAAAAAAAGCCAGACTCCATTGACAAAACATTAATTTTTGACGCTGAACAGGGTAGCCTCTGGTCTACTGCTGCATTGCTTGCTTAGTATGTTAAGTAAGTGTAAGCACTGGTCAGCAGCACTTTGATTATAGTTGTTGTGAGGAAGAGATTTGTTTGTTGTTTGTTTGGGTTTTTACATAGCCCACAGATATCAGGCATTCATCATTACATTACAAACTGCTTCTTGATTTGTTGCAAATCTGCCAGTGTTAAAGCATCGTTCTTTTCAGGCGAGGTCATCAGCAACCTGCGGGACCTGCAGAGCCTCTCCGTTGACACATCAGCAGAGAAAGAAAAGCAGAAAGCTGAAGTCAAGCACATCCTGCAGCAGAAGCAGAGAGCTCTGTCAGACCTGTTCAAGATGCTCACAGAAATAGGTGAGTTTTCTCTCTGATTTACTGGTGTCATCTGGCCTGGGAACGCCTTGGGGTTCCTCCCCCAGGAGGAACTGGAAAGTGTTGCTGGGGAGAGGGATGGTCTGGGGTGCTTTGCTTGGCCTTCTGCCCCTGCGACCCGGCCCCGGATAAGCGGATGAAAAGGGATGGATGGATGGGCATACTAATTTAAAGCTCAGATCTTCAAACATCTCTGTATATCATTTTCCCATTTAGGTCTGTCTTACCGTAAAGGCCTGACATGGAACAGGACAGTTGACCCCGAGAAAACCCTCTGTATGCAGCCGCTGGAGATGAGCACCGCTCTTTCTGCTGTCAGGAACAAGGAGCAGGCTGAGAACATGTAAATACAACCTGATCATAGATGCACTAACATTGAATTCATTTTTGTTAGCTACTCCCAGGCAATGTTTTGTTTAAGAATGCCTGCTGTGTGGAATATTTGATAATATCATTTAACATCCCAGCTGATGGAGACATTATGTAGCTTTTAAAAGTAAACAAGTAGTGTTTGGTGGACTGTGTTTATCAAAGGAATACTTCACCCATGAAATGATCATTTGTTAATCAGTTACTCACCCTGTATTATGTTGAATTTGTGAAGAAAACTGTTTTTTTCTCACATGCATCCACTGAACCAAGAATCCAAAAATGGACCAAAGTCTTTATGAATTGAGGTCATGGGGGTCCGCATTTAACAACAGCAAAACTAATCTGAACATCTGTTTTTAAGCTTACCTGTGCTCTCTTCAGACTCCACAGACAAAACAGTAGTAACACAGGATTTGCTGGTCTACCACTGCCTCGATCAATTTGGTGGTTTGGTATTGTGTGACTTTGGTGTATTAAAGGGCTAGTTGGGATTTACCAAAGTCGCACAATCTAAGAACTGATTGAGGCAGCAGTAGACCAGCAGCTCCTGTGTTACTACTGTTTTTGTCAGTGGGGTCTGGTGTTGAAGACGAAAACTTAAGTAGTGGAGTCAGTTCACTAAGTTCATGACTCTTCTCTATTTGTGCTGCTAAGCCATGTTTTAACATTTAGCATTGTCCCAGAGTTGCAAATTGAAACAGTGAATTATTTTGCAATGCTCAGTTTAATGTTTTTTTTTTTGTTTTTTTTTTCACTTTTGTCCCTACAATCTTATTTGGTGTGGTTTGTCTAGGAGGCTAATGCAAGCTAGCATTAGCAAACTTTAGCATGATATTGTTGCGATAATGCTGAGCCAGTTTACTTGTGCTACTGTTTCACTTTGTTTTAGCATTCACCATAATAAGTTTTATTTATTTAAACATACGTCTCAGTTCAATACAGTCAGGGGTTTTGGAACTGCAGCCTTGGTGTATTATGGCCATTAAGGTGGCTAATTTTAGCTAACCTCAGATCATAGTTGTTGATTTATCACTACCACACTGTGAGACTACAATGGCCACTATTCAGCAAAACTTTAATTACTTACTAATGTTACTTTGAAACCAGGTTTAATAATTAGTAAGTCCTAAGTGGTGAGCTCCCAACTCTAAAGTGTGTATTCTGAAAGCCATGGTCTCTACATTCTTGGTGTTGTAGGTTGTTTACAGAGTTGCTGACAGCGTGGGATGGATGTCAGAAGTACTTCTACCGTTCCTGGGCCAGGAGAACAGCCCTGCTGACTGCTCTCCAGCACGCTGCCAAGGTTAGACACACACACACACTGATCGTCAACATAACAACTTGTAGCATTTCCTACTCTGTCAACTCTCTGTCTGAAAGGATAAAGAGGCCTAGGGATTACAGCTGAAGAGCAAATCTAAGCATCTCCAGTTTTTCAGTGTGTGTCTGTGTATTTTGGCCCTGTCATCTGAAGTATCTGTGTATGTGTATGTTCCTGTTTGGTTTTAGGAGCTGGGTCTGGGCAACATCGAGCGCTGCAGAGGTTTCTCTTCTCACCTTTTCAAGCTGCTCCTCAGACAGAAACAACGACTGACCAAGCTCACTGAGCAGTGGATCCATCTCAGGTCAGTCACCACTCTGTCTACAAGACACAGTATAGAACAGGGATGTAGCTGTGATATCAGATTGAAGGGGTGGATGATTGTATGACTTGGTCAGATGCTTAAAACACGACACTAGTCTTGGGTGTTCATCTTGAAACTGTGCTGATTGTATAGATGTACAACTACTTTTTTGTATTTGTGTGCTGCTGGGGGAAGATGCATGTGAGGTATCCATGTTTTAGAATTTGTAGTTTCTTTGCATTCATATCCAGAACATCCACATTTAAAGCATTGTCTACTGTTACATATGAGTCTGGACGGACATGGATGTAACCTGTAACTTGACTGGTTGGTGGAGGCGCACAGCCTCAAGGTGGTAATTTTAGTTTTAACTGAAAATGAAAACATCTGGATTTTAGAAGTTGGACAAGAGGTTGATATTTAAAGAGTTAAACTCAAAAACAGGATTTTGAAACATAGAAGGGACATGTGCCCTCATCCCCAGAGGAAATTACCTTTTTACATTTGGTATGAAATGGTAATATGAATGCCTCTGATGTAATGTTGGCATCTAATTAAAATTGCAAGGCAACACTGTTGTAATACTATTACATTTTAATTATTGATTCCATTGGGGAAACCTCCCATATATTGGCTTTTAATTGGCTCTAGTTGTCAGAAGTCAAAGCATTGCATACACAGGCTTACAGTCTGGCTTTGATCCAGTGGCTGTGAAGGAAGCAGCAAAGGCTGTCATCATGGGGCTTTGTTTGATGTCAGTCAAACTGCGTACAGATCAGTCAAGTGCAGGTGAACCTGTCACTGTCTTTGCTACGTTATGCCCAACGGGGAAAATTGTGGGTCATCACAAAGTCACAAGTTACAAGTTTTGTAAGAAGAATATGATGGAAATTGCCACAGAGAAAAGGAAATGCAGCTACAACAACAGACTGGAAAAATACTTGTGTGTTTCTGTGCTGTTTATTACTGCAGCTTGACTTATTGTCTCTTCTTGTCTCATAAACGCTCTCAGGAGGCTAACAGACAGCATACAGGGCATCAAGGCCCAGCTCCAGAGCCACATTGAGGACCCAGGCTGCACACTCCCACCCCAGGCCTCTCTCCAGGACTGGATCAACAGAGGCCAGGCGCTGGTCACCCAGTGCACCACCCTCCTTCAGCAGCTGGCCTGGCTGCTGCAGTGCTGCCCCGAGGACCTCCAGCAGAAGGAGGAGACAAGCAGCTGCAGGCAGCACACCCTAAGGTGCCCGTCCCCGCTGGCAGCACAGCGGCAACCCCCCGGCTGTCTGATGCGGAGGGGAGACTCTGCCTGGTGCCAGCTGAACCAGAGCATGAATGCAATGTTGAAGCAGACTCAGAGCCTGAAGGTGGAACTGGACAACATAGCACAGCAGACCTCTGAGAGAGTACTCCACACATGGTAAAACAAAATCACTCAAGCTTTTATTTCAAATCTGATGCAGCAGTAACTAAAGACAAAAACATTTTCAACAACACCGTTACTGTCCACAGGAACCATTTTGTCACATGCTGTTCGGCCTTCAACCAGCTGGGAGCTGTGGTGGCTCAGATGCGCAGCATGGAGCAGCTCTTCACCCCAGCTGTTTGTGTTGGCAGCACAGACAGCCAGCCGGCCATCACCCAGAGCCTGCAGTATGTCAGAGGACAGGTGGAGGCTAACATCACAGAGTTCACCACCTGGAAGACTCAGCTGCTCTCTCTGGGGCACCAGACCTCAGGTGCATGCACTGACCAATAAGCCTGACACTGTCATTCCTTCAGATATTGCTAACAGACATGGTGCTGACAGACATGATGACAGACTAAGGAGGGTAATGAAGTAGCGCCTGCTGCTGGTTAATTTCAGCACTGGGATTGAAATCATAGTTAGTACCTTGGTTTTACAGTGCCTCTCTGTATTTCCCCAAACAGATCACCAGCCTGCCTTCTGTACTGAGTTCTCTGCTGAGCTGGAGACAAACATCAACACAGTGCTGTGTGCTGTCCAGACGCTTGTGAAGAGAAAAGAGAGAGAGCAACAAACAGAGCAGCCTGGAGACGTCAGGGGAGGTGAGGATGATGAAGTCAGCGGTGCTTTCTAAGATCTAAAACCTTGAAGTTGTTGAAAAATCATAACAAGTGACAAAGTGGAATATGGACAGGCACTGTCTGTTCAAAAAAAGCTGACATGTTAGAATGTTGTGTTTTTTTCCTTACAACATTAATGGTTGTCTACATGCTGTTATGTGATGTTTCAGAGGGTGCTGAAAAGGAGGAGGAGGAGGATGAAGAGCCTGTGGAGGACCTTCTGAAGCCCGGTCACCTGACTCGACTCCTGGAGGAGGAGCTGGCAGCTGAGGTGGAGGCTCTGTGTGTGGGAGATGTTGGTGCCGGGCTGGAGAGGCTGCTGAGCCGCCTGAGGACACACAGAGACTCCTGTCAGCCACCACAGCTGCAGGTACCAATATCATCATGACATCATCCATTAAAACAGACTTTATGACCATGGCTATTACTTATTCAGTGGCTATTAACATGACCCTATTCTTTATATTCATTCTTATCTTAACTAATCCACAGTGCTGCAATGCTTCCCAGTCATGTTTTTCAACATGGAGCCACTTTTATATACTTTGTAGACTACCATGTACATGATTATACTTGTTTCAAAGTATAGTACTGGATGCATGATATCACGTAAGCATGTGATGTTTATTTATGTAAAAAGTAACTAGTAACTATTAGTCATAAGTAAATGCACAGGATTAAAGTAAGTACAGTATGTCCTCTGAATTGTAGCAAAGTCAAAGTATAGAGTTTCATAAAATAGAAATAGTTGTGCTGGAATTTACAGTCATGCATTGTCATCAGCATCTGTTCATGTTGCTGTTTTGTGTATGTGTGTTTAGGAGGTGGACAGAGCGTGCAGGATGCTGGTGCAACTGGAGCCTCTGCTGGGGATTTACTCTGACCTGGTGCGTTACTACGTGGCTGTATCACTGGGAGCACACAGAAGCACAGGCAAGCTGCTGTCTGTACTGGCCAGCATCTTCACTGAGCTCGCCCAGAAGGTACAGACAAGAGTTACTCAGCCTCCTTTGATTTTTTTAATTAAAGTAATACAGCCATTATTAGGTTATTAAGTTCAACTTAAAGCAGTGACTATATGTTTGTTGTGACTTCCTTCCCAGGGTTTCTGCCTGCCTCAGGAGCTGATGGCTGGTGGAGATGGAGAAGGTGCCACAGAGTTTCACGACTATGAGGGCGGCGGTATAGGAGAGGGCGAGGGCAACAAAGACGTCAGCGACAAGATTGAGAATGAAGATCAGGTAATTACACTTGTACATTCTTTACAAGTAACATTTTTTTTCCTGGACACTATTTTCCCATGTTTTTGTGACAAAACTTTGTTGTTCCCATTAGTCACGTAGACACAAAAACATGGGAAAATAGGGTTCAGTTTGAAAAACATTGAAGATACCATTTAACTCAAGGTCTGCTTACTAGCTTTTGTGTGGCTTTCAACCGCATCTCGTGGTCTTCATTAGCTGAGTTCTTCCTGAACAAAGAGTTTTGAGTGAACAAAATCAGCTGCTGAAAATGAGTCTTTAAGCCAATAATCACTAGCAAAATGTCTCATAAAGCTATCTCTGCATTCTTCTTCCTGCAGGTGGAGGACACTTTGCAGGAGGGTGAGGAAAAGGAAGAACAGCAGGATAAAGGGAATATTAAGGCGGAGGACAATGCTATCGAGATGTCAGAGGACTTTGATGGCCAAATGCATGATGGGGATGAGAATGAACCAGGTGACTAACCCTTTTGTGGCCCACTTGTTTTGGGGTTTTATCTCTTGACTTCCAGTTGCTGGATATAGTCACACAGAAAGAGTAAAAACCTAAAATAACTTTGAATTAATTTGAGTGAATTTATCTAGAAACGTCTCCCAGAGTCACTGCTGATCGGATTTTTTTTCTTGTAATCATTTGCAGGTGAAGATGATGAGTCGGACAAAGAGGAGAATGAGGAGCTGGATAAAAAGATGGGTGACCTGGGTGAAGGAAAGACGGACACTCTGGATGAGAGAATGTGGGGGGATGATGAGGATGATGATGACGAGGAAGGGAGTGACAAGGAGGAAGAGTCTGGCCAAGGCATGGACGAGGTACAGAACACAGATTACCAAAGAATTATGAAGAGAACATTGAAAAACATAAAAAGTTTGAAAAAGAGTATATAGAGGAGCAGTTTATATGTATTGATACTTTTGTTAATGTGCCGTAATTTCCTGTCAACCATGGATTTTTTTTCTAGGGTGAATCAGAGTTAGTTGCTAAAGATGACAACTTGGATGCTGCAGACCCCAACAAAGACAAGAAAAACCAGGACAAAGACGAACAGATGGACGTGGAGGAGAAAGAGAAAATCAATGAACAGGGAGATGAGGTAATCTTTTTATTAACAAGTAAAGCAATTCCCAGACACCCCTCCCTGCACTCAATCATTGAACTGTAGCAGTCAGTAACCATCCTTACCATACTTTTTACATTTTGTTCTTTAACATTTCATCCAAGATTAGTGTGAGATGTTTAAAAGTCTGTTATTGCATGGCTTTGTTGTATCTGATTCGTCCTCTTGCTGTTTACCAGCGGGAGTTTGATGAGAATGAAGTGGACCCCTACCACGGTCAGCAGGACAAGAGACCTGAGCCTGAGGCCATGGATCTGCCTGAGGATCTCAACCTGGACCAGGATGAGGAGGCTGGAGGCGATGGAGAGGGCGAGGGTGACGGTGAGACCTGCATATACAAAGCCTGGTGTTACTGTCCTCAAACATAAACAGTTACACTGTTATGGGATAAGTAAAGTGCATATGAGCACAATTTTGTTTTGGTTAATGAACATAGATTCTTTTGTACAAGTTTCCCTAGAGCATTTGCAGGAGAGACATGACATCACATGACACTGGCAGTAAATTGAAGGAATTCAAGTTGCATTATTTCTTAAAATCGAAAATACATATTTTTCTTTTACCCGTGCTGTTTATCAGTCTAGATTGTTTTGGTGTGAGTTGCAGAGTGTTGGAGATATCAGCCATAGAGATGTCTGCCTTCTCTCCAATATAATGGAACTAGATGGCACTTGTGGTGCTCAAAGCGCCAAAAAAAAATACATGTGTAAAACTCAACAGCTATGTCTCTTTACAGAAACCATGACCTGGAGCAGTTTGATGTAGAAATTATTTTCTTTCTACTGAACTACACCTGCCAACATATCACTGAAGGAAGCGTGTCTCTAGACAAAAGGCTTGTGCTTGTTCAAACAGTAATGGTGTCCTCCTCGGCTGAGCTGTAATGTTAGACAGCTCAGTTGTACTAGGTGAGCTAGCAGTAGATAGACGCTTCCTTCCTTCTGTGATACAGTTGACGGGTGTAGTTAAAAAAAAAAAAAAAAAAAAAAAAGAAAATAGTTCCTTCATGAAACTGCTCACAACAAGGTCTGTGGATTATCTTGAGTAACCAGGTCATGATTTCTGGAAAGAGACATTGCTGCTGCAAATGTACTTTGTTGGCGCTTTGAGCACCACACGTTGAGTGCCATCTAGCTCCATTATATTGGAGAGAAGGCAGACATCTCTACGGCAGATATCTTCAACACTCTGCAGCTGACACCAAAACAATCTAGATTGATAATATTCACTGCAGGTAAGAAAAAAATATGTAGTTTTAATTTGGGTGGTGAACTGTCCCTTTAATGTAAAAACAATGAGGTGTTGGACTGTTGGCCAGACAAAACATGCAATATCAAGATATCACCTTGTCTTCGTCACAAATCCTCACATTTAAGACGCTGGAACCAGAGAAAGTTTTTTAGTTGGCATTTAGCAAATATGAAAATTGCATTAAAATATCAATTATATTTCTGTTAATCAACAATCAGTAGTCCCTTTAACACTGCGAAATACAGTTCCTTGTTGAAATGAAGGTCATGACACGGTATTTGTTTTGGTATTTAAATCAGCTCAGTGAACTCTTGTGGTGTTTCACCCTCTTCAGAGGAGAACCCATTCGATATTGATGAGAAAGAGATGGCCCTGGATGAAAAGGAGGATGGACAGAAAGATGGGGATGATGATGATGACGGAGCAGAGGAGATGGAGGAGGACCAGATGGAGCAGCCTGGAGAGAAGAATGGTCAGGAGCCTAAGTCTGAAGAGGAGGAGGAGGGAGCAGGAGAGAAAGCAGAGGGAGATGAAGACACTGCTGAGAAAGATAAAGAGGAGGAGGAGGAGGAGAAGGAGGAAAGAGGACAGGAGGCAGGAAAAGACGAAAATTTGACTATTCCAAACGACAAAGGACAGAAACCAAAGGTGTGTATGTCAAAGAACTGCTGTACTAATGTACCCACACACTGTTTTGTTCTGTGTGTCACTGTTGGGACTTATGCTTACAGGAGGAAGAGGAGGAAGGAGCAGGCGAGGATGAGGAGCAGCCTGAGTCAGCTGAGAGGAAGGAGCACAACACAGACGGTCAGACTGGAGAGGAGAATGTTCAGAGCGATACAGCTGTGGAGCTGGCAGGAGAGGCATCAGAGAGAGACCAAGCTAAAGAGGTAAACCTCACTGTCACTCAGGACCTCATCTGGGATTAAAGGAGCTGTGTTCATCATTCAGAGCATTATTGTAGCTGTTTATCTATGTTTTTAGCTCATCTACACTGAAATTGTCCCTGATGGAAAGCAAGTCTAAAACATTTGCATTTTTCTGGTTTGTTAGGAGCACGGGAGCGGAGCTGCTGATGCCAGCCAATCAGAGGGCCACCAGTCAAAGCTGACAGCGAGAATGGCTTCACAGACACAGACGCAGAACAAGACTCAGGTACGACTGGCCTCTGAGAGAGAGCCCAGAAAATCTACCTAACTTTTTGTTTTTCAATTCATCTCATCACAATTTTTAATGTACTGTGCTGTTCCAGAGCTTTAAGAGAAAACCGGGTCAGGCAGACAACGAGCGGTCGACAGGCGACTACAATGAACGTGTTAATAAGCGCCTGCGTACAGTGGAGAGCAGTAAGGATCGCACTGAGGACAGCAGGCAGAGCGATGCCCAGCAGGAGTCTGACCTGTATGAACACATCAAACAGGGAGAGACAGCCTATGACACTCAGACATATGGTCAGTAATCACCCCCATACACACCAAACACTCCATGGCAATAGAAAGTGTGTGTTTAATAACAGTTCTGTGATGTTCTCCATTATCTGATCACCTATTTTAAATAGTGGGTAAATGGTAATCATGTTCACTGTTCTCTGCTGGTCTTGGTATTTCCAGATGTTGCCAGTGCAGACCAGCAGAAAGCAGCAGGACCTCATCAGGAGCAGGAAGATCAGAACGATGAGGATGTCGCCATGGAAACGGAGAAGCAGGAAGACGACCTCCAGGCTGCTGAGGTCCAGGAGCTGAAACCTGAGCAGCTGGACTCTGCCAAGGCCTCCCAGAAAGGTAAGGTCATTTCTACTTCTTCTGCCCATTTGGACTGTAATAACTTTTTAGCATCCTGGTGTGTTTATGTATAGCTTCTTGAATTACACTTCGATTATAGAGAGCGTTTAAAAAAAGTACGCAGAATTTGTAGTTCTGTGAAACGTGCACATCCCCTGACTTCATACTCCTCCTCTTCCTGTGTAGGTGTAGACAGTGGAGAGATGGAGGTGCAGAGGGAGGGAGAGGAGGAGGACGAGGAGCGGTGGAAGGACCGACACAATCCCAGAGAAGGAGAGCAAGCAGACAGACGTACAGACTCCACAATTCACACAGTCCCTGAGCTGCTGTTGGACACTATGCAGGTAGAGAAGTAAACTTTTCTTATTACTTCTCTGTCATACACAAATATTGTTGTGTCTCAGGACTGTGTTGTTACAGTAAAATAATCAAAGAATCCCTACTTTATATTGAGTTATCAGAGGCAGACCTTAAAGCTGTGTGTGTGTGTGTGTGTGTGTGTGTGTGTGTGTGTGTGTGTGTGTGTGTGTGTGTGTGTGCGCGCGCGTGTTTGCAGAAAGCAGAGAGAGACCCAGAGGAGATCAGGAGGGAGATGGAGCTGCAGCTGGAGGCCTTTCACAAATTGGCTCCAGGAACTCAGGAGGAGGTGAGGCTGACCCACAAGTTCAGTTCCAAATGACTCTAGTTACACCATTTACAGAGAGACAGAAATATTCAGCCATAATGGATCATAGATGGTAAAAAAATAATTAATTCAACTCAATACAAAGCACTTTCTACTCTTAGCATCATGTCTTGTTAAACATTGATGCTGGGCGTCTCACTGCTCTCATAGCTATAAAATCCACTGTACACTTCCTGCTCGAGAGCAAACAGCAGACAAACATAGTTAGCAAGTAGGTAGGGAACAAAATGGAGCATATAGCAGCTTAAGAGAGAACTACTTTTCTTAGGATTTTTTGAAAGACCAAAATCAGAGCTAAAAGAGAAATAATACTGAAATTACTTTCATCGGGTGGACACAAACAAAACTTTAAATCAATGCTAATTAGGGCTGGGCAATGTATCAGTATTATAATGATATAGTGATATCATAATATTGTAATTACAGTACCAATAGTCAACTCTACAACATTGTTGTAATATCGACTCCAGGTATTTGGTAAAAAAAAAAAAAAAAAAAAATCATGATATTTCAGTTTCTCAATCATTCGACTTTCAAAATGTAGCAGTTTAATAATAGATTAATAGTATTAAACAGGGTTTTCCAAAAATGTGGTGCAAGAGAAATGTAATGATGTAACTTTTTAAAAAGAGGGAAATTTGTGACCTTTTTTGTCACCTTAAATCCTGAGATAGATCCTCTGTCTGTCCATGATATCTGTTTCTGAGCTTATGCTTAAATATTTTTTCCACTTCAGATTTTTCCACAGATATACATTACAGCAGCAAAAAACACATTGACACAGAAATAATTCAATAAAATACACAAACCAAATAAAAACATAAAGTAACATTAACTGGTTGTCGGGTACTGTTTCAGTTTTTATACAAGTATCTTCCAGTTAGGCAGTCTTTATTTGGTGTTGTCTCATATAAATCAGCTATTTTCTTCACTTCTTTTTAAATTTATTTTCTTTGGCTCTCAAAATGTTTCCGTTATTAAAATGTCTTGGACAGTTTCCAGACAGTGTTCCTGCTTTGGGCCTAAATGGCCCAAAGCAGGAACACTGATTAAGCCACTGTCTGGTAATCACTTTCTTACTTGATGCATGCAAAACTTTAATCAAATAAATAAACTAATCACAACACCTTAATGTTACATCACAAAGCAGGTCTTTGGGATTTCATATCCCAAAATATTCATTCATTCATCACAGACGCATTCATATTTTCCCTGTATAGCCTGACATTTCCAGAAAATATGCGAATGGTCAGCTTCCATGCTATGCTTGAATATTTAGTAATGTGTGTGTTCAGATTGTGCATGATTAAACTTGATGTCATTAATGGGTTATAAATATGCTATGTTGTGTTTTTTAGGGTTAGGGGTGTGTCAACTTGTTTGCACTGGTCTAAAATATGTCAAATATGTGTCTTGATGACATGAGCCATATCCAAGGTCTATGTAGTGCTGATCATATGAAGCCCAGGTTGTAGCTTGTGACTAATATGTTGTTGTGTGTGTTCCAGGAGAATGCAGCAGCTTCCATGTGGCACCAGTACCAGACTCTGACCTCAGCTCTGTCCCAGCAGCTGTGTGAGCAGCTCCGTCTCATCCTGGAGCCCACGCAGGCTGCCAAACTCAAGTGAGGACCAACACACTCACTACCTTAAGTGTTATCATGGATTTTATTATGTAATGTGGCCGAGACACATTTTAGACACACAGTTATTGTTCCCATAAACCTTGTGTCAAGTTAATGGTCCTTCTTGTTTTCCCCTGATATTATCTTGTGTGATGAAACTTAGAGGCTGATTGTGTACAGCTGCTAATGCTGTGTTATAACAAAGAGATACACCCACACAGTAACAGTGTTATTAAATGTATGTGTGATGTCACACTGCTCCACAGAGGCGATTACCGCACAGGGAAGCGTCTCAACATGAGGAAGGTGATCCCCTACATCGCCAGTCAGTTCCGTAAAGACAAGATCTGGCTGAGGAGGACCAAGCCCAGCAAGAGAGAGTACCAGATCTGTCTGGCTGTGGACGACTCGTCCAGCATGGTGGACAACCACTCCAAACAGGTAAGAGAGCCCTTACATGCTGCTTGTATGGCTCCTAATGTGACATGTTCACAGTCAGAATGACAACTGGCTGAATTTAAAATGTGTCTTGTGTGTGTGTGTGTGTGTGTGTGGTGCAGCTGGCGTTTGAATCTCTCTCAGTGATCATCAACGCTCTCACTCTGCTGGAGGTGGGACAGGTGTCTGTGTGCAGGTAAGGTGATGCAGGTACAGTGTGATACAATGAAGACTGAAAAGAATGTAATGTGCAGATGAAGTTATGAAGCCATGTAACAAATATCTAAACCTGAAAACAAAATAAAAATTCAAACAAAAAGTTGAAATCGAATGCTTGTGATGTCAGACAGTGTTTACATGTATTTATTGTGAAGCTAACAATTAACACCTGCTCTTGTGTCCAGCTTTGGCGAGCAGGTGCAGCTGCTCCACCCCTTCCAGCAGCAGTTCAACGATGAGTCGGGGGCTCGGATTCTCAGACTCTGTCAGTTCCAACAGAAGAAGACCAGAATAGCACAGGTAAAATATTCTCAGTAAACATTGTGTTTCCTTTTCTCTTATTTTGTGATGTGAATTTGATGTTATAATGATCTGTGTATCGTGTATGATGCATCTCCTCCTGCCAGACTGACTCTTCTCTTCATGCCTCTCCTCTGTAGTTTTTAGAAACCTCAACCAAGATGTTTCTAGCAGCACGACAGCAGATTCCTGGATCTCTAAACTCGGGTAATGACTCATACTGCCTATTGAAGTGTCACACAGAGTCAGCTCTAAAATCCTGTGCTGTGCAGTTTACTGTTTTCTGTGAAACTCTGGGTAATCAAAGTTATATTTGTTGTCACTGCCATCAAAAGCTTGTGCAGCTTAAATAGGAAAACATGATGGGACAGTGCTACATGGCAATGAATACACTGAACTAGTGTGAGACCTGGTAAATCTCTGCTCTGACTGGGGAGATTGTTCCATAAGGTTTCCATTTTTTGATAAGTGTGCTGATACAGTACAAAAGTTTAGGTATAATACCACTTCAGTACCTTCAGATCCTGTTTTGATACTTTACTTTGATGATCTTAAAGACAGTTTTCTACCACATAAGCCAAAAGACTCAAATGCATCTGCTTTCATGTGTCATCTTGTCAGTAGTTGAGACAGTGAAGTGTTCAGGCCAAAATTTCAGTGCAGTTTTCACCAATTGTTACAGAAACACTGTGGTTAATGTTTAAAAAGTATCGATGATCAATAACCAGGCCTAAGTTTCAAATCTAGTGGTTTGATGGTTTTGTATTTGTCACTTAGTGTAACTGCTATACAAGTGATGTTGCTTCCTGCTTGATCTGTGTGCCACTGAGCAAATGAGTCGGTGCCCAGACTGTATCAGATATCCAACAACTGAGCCTTAGTGTGGCACCAAGAGACAAAGAAGTCCCAGGATCTGAGCCAGGTGCTCTGAGGCAAAAACAAGTCTTTGTCAAAGCTCTGAAACCCCGGGTGGAGCTAACATGTCATTTCATGGTGCGGGCATACAGGTGGCATCATAAAGGAGCTCAGCCAGCAGCTGTGTGCGGCCTGTAAACACAAAATGAGACTAGATACAGTATCATCTGTGCCATGGAAAATTAATTCTCCACATCAGTGTCAGCTGTGGAAAAATGTGACTCACGCTAACAAATCTATTTGAACTCCATGGCTAGGCACGTAATATTACATGACCCTCCACTGTTGCTCTCTGACCTGTGACCTCTCACCTCCTCAGAGACAGCCCAGCTGCTGGTCATCGTGTCTGACGGCAGAGGGTTGTTCCTAGAGGGGAAGGAGCGGGTGATGGCAGCTGTGCGAGCGGCACGCGGCGCAAATGTGTTCATCATCTTCGTGGTGCTCGACAACCCCAACTCTCGGGTAAGTGGAGAAGGATTTTACATTTCTGTTTTCTAAATCTCCAGACACAAAGTGTGACTAAACTCTGGTGCTGTGCTGCAGGACTCTGTCCTCGACATCAAGGTGCCCATATTCAAAGGGCCGGGAGAGCTGCCAGAGATCCGCTCCTACATGGAAGAGTTCCCCTTCCCCTTCTACGTCATCCTGCGAGACGTCAACGCCTTGCCGGAGACCCTGAGCGATGCGCTGAGGCAGTGGTTTGAACTCGTGACGGCAGCCGACCAGTAGACCAATGAGAAGCCATCTTTGACAGGAAGGGAGAAGTGGGCAGCAACCAACTGCACAACGCCACTCTGCTGCTCGCCTCTCAGCCACAACTCAAATTAAAGACTCAAAAAAAAAAAAAAGACGGATTTGCCGCTGTACATGTGCCTTTATTTTCTTATTTACTGTAGATCTGAGTAGAGTTTGATAGCAACCTTTGCTGTTTGTCTTTGTTATCAGGGGAATTCTTAGTTTCTTTTGTAATGTAATGAGGATTGCTTTAACTTGCACGTCTGAGATGAAAAGATAAACAAAAATGTGATTCCCTTTCGTGTGAAACACCTCAGTGAAGAGTCAGTAAATACCTCTGTCCCCCTTGTACAGTCGACCTGAAATCCTGTTTGTGTGGGTGTTTTAGTCAGTGTTACGAAGCTCATCAAGTCATTCAGTGTCAGTGTGAAGACAGCCACCCATGTACAGAGCCGACGGAGGAGAGATGTTGGATTGTGTTTTAAAAAAACATTTTATAACTTCGTGACCTACAGTAGCATGTTGATGTGGTCATGAGTGACATTTGAAGGAACTCTAAAATGTGCCTTGGAGAGGAGAAGAGTATCCCATTTCACATCAGCTGTGGGGGTGATGGACCGGAGGTGTGATCACAGCTCTGTCAGGATTTTTTAGAAATTCAGATCTCCACACTTTGAAGCACAGAGACTGCAGATTCCAGTTTTGAGGAACGCCCTGGTACAAGTCATTTTATCTGCTGTGTTGATCCTCCATCCATACTGTGTGACTTCTGCTAACGGAGAGCTCGGAGCTCATCACTGTGTCCTGTAGGAGTAAATGTTGGTAACATGATTATTATCACCTCAGTGTTTTGTAACGTGGACTGACATGTAAGCAGACATTGGTCATATGTAGGAGGTTGTTTCTCCGTTGCATCCATCTGTTGAATCATGACAAGAATGATTCTGACAATAAACAGTTTACAAGGTTGTGTGTCTGTCTGTGCTCATCTTTTCAGAGAAACATTTTGTTATTGTCATACATCATATTATCATTGTTATTTAAAGAAAACTTCACCCCCAGATGATCATCTGCATATCAATTACCCCGTGTTACGTCGAATTCATGAAGGAAATCTTGAAGTAAAAGGGGTCCACAACCGACAACAGCAAAACTATATCAAAGCGCATGTTTAAAAACTCTCACACAACTCATGCAGTATAATCCAAGTCTCATTTATGCAGCCACATGCTTAATACTTCCCAAACAAACAGCCCTGTGCGACCAGGAACTGGACTGAAGGTCAGACTCCATTAACAAAAACAGTAGTTTTACCTCACTCAACACTGAAGCTGCTGACCTACTGCTGTCTGTCGTTTTTAACTAAGCCATATATGCATTTCCCCAAAATGTTTCTGCAGCTGACCAATAGGAAGCTACAGTGGATCCAAAGAAGAGTATTATTATTAGTATTAGTATTATAGTTCATAATATTTTGCTGTTGTTGAACGTGGACCCCTTTTATTGCAATTCATCAAGAATTTTCTCAATTTTTAGATTATTTGTTGAGCGTGGAGGCGTGCAAGGAAAACAAGGTTTTCTTTATAGGGTGAGTAATTTATATAGAATGTTCTGTAGAGGGGTAAAGTATTCCTTTAATGTTATTAATTATTCATTCATTCATTCATTTTTTAAGCTAGGCTACGGCAAAAGGGTGCCTGTGAAAGAGGTCTTTCACATGCTGTCGTTGAGGCTGCTGTCCTCCGCTCCACCAGAGGGAGACAAACACCGGAGTAGCCGCTAAGAACGTCACCACAACATCCGCTTTGAGGCTCCTGAGCCAAGTCGTGTCCTCACCAAGCTGTCAGAGATGACAGTGTCAAAGTTACCGGCTGCTGCTCTTTCTTTAAAACAGGTAAATACATACAACACTAGAAGGACAGTGTGTATCACTAACAGCTGGACTGGTTGACTATAGTAACCACACGGTATCATGCTAGCGGTGTTAGCTTGTTGGCTAACGCTCCATCTGTGTAGCGCTGTTAGCTAGATATCTAGAGTTTTGAAGGCTCTGTTTTTGTATCTTATATCTTTTTTATACAATTCAAGGGAGACTTTTGTCCATTTCCCGGGATTTCATTGTCCTGGTTTCATCATATGAGACACTTCTTTGTGAGAAATACAGTCTGTTACCATGACAGGAGAGAGTGATGTGTCAGTCCATGTGCAGTAGGTATGAAAGGTGTAGTGGAGATGGAGTTGATAATTATAATTGGCTTTATTTGTATTGCACCTTTCCAAACAAAGTTACAAGGTGCTTTACAACAGCAGAATAAAGAGGCAGAATCCAATGAAATGACAATAATATAAAAACATTATAAGAACATAAAAAACAATAAAACATTAGAAAATAGAAAACATTAGACATTATTAGAGTACATTATTAGATGACAACAGCAATTAAGTAAAAGCACATTTAAAAAAAAGTGTGTTTTTAAGAGAGATTTAAAAGAGGACAGAGATGTGGCTCGCCTGATCTCCTCCGGCAGGTTGTTCCAGAACGACAGGGCCCTGATAGCAAAGGCCCGGTCACCCTTGGCTTTCAATCTAGATCTTGGAATCTCTAATAGGGACCCACCGGAGTCTACGCCTTGGCTCATATGGGACTAAGCAGTCTTTGATGTACTCAGGGGCCAGTCCCATCCGGGCCTTAAAAGTGATCATTAAAATCTTAAAATCAATTCTAAAACACACAGGTAGCCAGTGTAATGAAGCTAAAATCGGGGTTATGTGAACTCTTTTGTTTGAATTAGTGAGGAGTCTGGCGGCAGAATTTTAAATAAGCTGAAGTCTGGAAAGATTATGTTTACTTAGGCAGGAGTAGAGTGAGTTACAGTAATCTTAACGGGATGTGATGAATGCATGAATGACAATTTCCAGGTTCTTGGGAGACAGAAAGGACCAGATTTTGGAGATTCTGCGTAGTTGGACAGTTGTTTTAACATGCTGATTAAAGTTGAGATTACTATCAAAAATGATGCCAAGATTTCTGCAGCTAGGGGGGATGCTGGTGGAGGATAAGCTAAGTTGCGGTGAGATGTGATTGTGTGTGGTGTCTGGGCCTATGATAATGACTTCAGATTTGTCTGGGTTCATGTTGATGGCAGTTGTATGTAACTGATGATCAGGCTTATTTGGAGACATCAGTAATATCACTTAAAACTGAATATTCTTTTGTCTAAACATTAAATCATTAATAAATAAAATGTCTTTTTTACGCTGTCATGTTGAGTCTAACCTTGCTGATTCTTTGTCAGTTTTTACAGAGACAGAGGGTTTTGGGGATCTACAGAAACATGCTGAGGACCATACGGCAGGTACCAAGTGAGGCAGACAGGAAGTACCTCACGGACTGGGCAAGAGACGAGTTCAAGAGGAATAAGAACGCCACAAACCAGGTAAAGAGATAATATGATTGCTTTTGCCTTTCAACCACATAGTTAGATTCCCTCGAACTGCTCTAAGGGGAGCTGGGACACGAGAGCTGACGACATACTCAGAACAGCAGTATGTTAATCAGGACATTTGAAAGTGCCGTGTTAAACCTTGCTATAGATGTGTTTAAGAGGTTTTGCTTCTCACCCAGAAAGATCATGGAGATAGAGTATTGATTCTGATACATAGTAATTGTTTCAATGACCAATACTTGGGTGTAAGTTAGTCTGGCTCACAGGATGTAGACTGTGGATATAAAGGCTGTCATTGGTCACTGACTTCCTGCAAGTGAAGTTACCATTTTAATCACCCTTGCTACTAGTCTTTTATGGCCACAACTTCTGGACTAGGAACCTACACGCTTAAACGACTTTTAATGTTTTGCGCGTCGCTTTCTTTTGTGGGGAATCATCCGTTTTAACACCAGTTCTCACCTGTCCACTAAAACAAGGTCCCTCCTGACACATTTTGCAAGAGCCGAAGATCATTCTGATTGGTTCGAAGAAATAAAAACAATCATTATTTACCTCACTGCAGAGTTATGATGGATTCAGTCAGGCCTTTCTCCAGCGCTCGCACAACGCAGTAGTCTTTAATCGCCTTTGAGCCTTGTTCGCCTGCAGGTAAACAGTCATTGTCGAGGGCAAAAGAGGTGGAACACATTGGCCAAAATGCAGTGTCAGAGCTCATCAGCTATTGTCTGATGACAGCTTAGCTTTTTATGAGCTATTTTTCAAATTCATCAGCATTCATGTGCAGATATCTGTGTATAGATATCAGCAGAAATATTGTCTGAACCTTTCTCAAGTCGATAATTGAACTGTAAACAATGACTGATGCACTCAAGAGGAGATCTCGGCTTGAATATCTGCTGACTAGCTCGAAGCCAAACTGTTTTTTTCCCACTGAAAAGGCATGATACACCCTGGACCCCTGAAATACTGGCTGTTGTCCCCAAAGGCTCGTCATCGTCAGAGATAGCTAATGGCTTCAAAGACTGGCTGAGAACTAATTTAATTTGTGATTTAAACTAAATATGTGGACTTCTTAAATGGAACTTATGTAGAGACATTGTACTTATTTTCCCAGCTTCCCCTGCTGTTTATTAATGCTGTGTTTCTTATCATTTTTCATTCAGGATGCCATCCGTATGATGATCACACAAGCTAACAACCATCTAGAGGAGCTGCAGAAGTCTCTGGCGTTGGCCAAGAGTTAAACACTGTGAGCTGCTGTGCTCTCTGAGGAGACTCTGTGGCTGTTGACAGGAGCCCTCTGATAAGGGTCGTGTCATTGTGAGTGACTGATGCAGAATGCATTGAAACTATTTTTTGTCTGGACGCTGTTTTTGAGGATGGATTAATGGAACGGACCTGAAGCCATCAACCTGTAAAACCTCCTGAGCTGCTATTCTGCATACAGTGCTGAGGATTTATGCTCCATGATGGTGGAAACTGATGAACCTGTGAGCTAACTGAGCCCATCTGCCAGACTTTAGTTTGTGCTGTATATTATATATGTGTATATTGAATGTATTAAAGAGGAACTAATAAATCCACTGACAGATTGAAGATGATCATTTTTTTTAATATAAAATATGTTTTCTGTCATCATCACACAGAGTGCATTATTCATATCCACAGAGTTATCCATAAAACTAACCAACATGTATGAGCACACAGTCACTACATCAAACATACAGCAGACAGTAATACTGTAACACAACTCTGAGCTTTCTTCATGCAACTTGACACAATTCACCAGGACTGTTCTTTACTTTATTGGCAGTGCATTAGCTTACTGAAAGACATGATTATATGTAGTCAGCTGTTCAGGGTCATGACATGGTTTGTTTGATGTCGACCAGGGCTGCAACTAATGATTACTGTTATTATTGATCAGTGGTTTGGTCTGTTAAGCAGCAAAGCCTCCTGGTTTAAAGAGAGAGGCTCAAAGAATAGCAATTCAGTGTGCTTTCAACCTTTTGTTGAACATAAAGCGCCATCTAGTGGGCTCAGAAAATAAAGAAAATGCTTCAGCTACTGATAGTGATTTTAAAAAAACCTTCAGGGGTTATATACACTGAGTTTAGCTACATTCTCATAAGTAAGCAGAAGGTTGCTCCTCTAACGTCACAGGGCTGATCTCAGCATGCAGATACCAACAAAAAGCTTATTGTACTGTAATTCCCTCCATCCACACAACTTCACTATGATCCAATGATGCCACTGTGCAGATCAGCTTCACTTGCTGTTAACGACAGAATGCTCATGGTGGTACACAAATCAATATCTAGAGAATGGTTGGGCTTACAATGTGTGAACACACTGCACAGTGTTGTTGATGGTTAATGTGATGTAGTTAATCTATCCCATAAACGGCACATTAGATCAGTGTTTTGACACCTAGCTTTATATCTACTGCTTTATTTACAATACAGTGCACAACAGCTGCCCTTATTTCTACAGAAGTGTATGAACAGCTCTCAACAGATCAGTATAATGTTACCGTGACAACCAACAGCACAGGAATGTGGAGCGTTTTTAATATTCCATTATGATATGATTGAGTGGCTCCAGGCCCCACAGCTTAATGACATAATGAATTCAGTTATCTCCTCAGTATGGCTGTGGTGTCCAGGAACACAATGTCCGTTTGTCATTTATGGATCATAAATCCAGATCATGCTGAGGCTGTTGAAAGGTAAACCCTCTGGTAGTGACAGGTGAGGTGTGTGTTAGCAGTCATCACGTCTGTTAGTCCTCAGCATGCGCAGCTCGTCCTCCAGGTAAGCGATCCTCTCGATCAGAGCGGCTCTGTCGGCCTGAGCCCTCTGATCGGCCTGCCAGCGAGCCTCCTGCACTTTCCTCTCGTACCAGCGCTCCATCTGCGTGGACACCGCCTCAAAGAAGTACTGCGTCACCTCCAGAGCGTGCATGTTGTCCCTCTCCTGAGCAAAGGAGGGTTCGCTGGGCTGCTCTCCAAAGACCTCCAGAGTCCGGACCCCTGTGGCCCCTCTGGACTTAGTCCTGCCCTGGGAATGCTTCTTGTGGTGCTTCCCTCTGTCCCGCCCTCGCTCCCTGTCTCTGAGCCCGGCTTCAGTCCTGATGCTGCAGCGGCGCTCTGTGGCTGGAGACAGGCTGCTGGCTCTGTAATTCCTTTCCCCCTTCGCCCTGTGCTCTGCCATGTCCACCTCCTGCGGCTCCTGGTTCTTCCTTTGGGTGTCAGCACACATCACAGGACGCTCCTTCGGCCGAACCACCTGGACAGATGACGGCGGGCTTTTGGCTGCTGCAGGAGAGGTGACTTCAGCATTATGAGCTTTATCACCATCTGTTAATGAAGAGATTTAATGAGCACATTCAATTACACACTCACCACTACACAGCAAATATTTATTCTTCAAACAGTCCTGCTAATTAGCATGCAATAACTCTGAATCATGAACAAGCTGCCGTGCACAGACTGAGTCAGAACTCAGTGTTTTTCTCCCGCAGCAATGTTATTCCTTCTATGTTAAGGTCATGACAGAAATAGTGAACCTATCGTCATGCAATGGTAATTACATACGCCTGCAGAACTATGATCCTGAGAGGAGAAATGTGGTCGCATAGGTTACAGCTCAGAGCATCATTTTTATCCAGTGCAGCAGGTTCCAGGTCAGAATAACATGTTAACCCTGGAAATTACAAGGGGGTCGAACTCAAAACAACAAAACTAATCTGCCTTTGTTTACTGTATTTGCAAAGTTGTTTCTTTGCATTTGTCAGATAATTAAAAAAAATCCTCATATATATATATATAGTTTATGTTTGCTTGTTTTTTGGTGGACTTATCAGTTAAATGTGAATAATCTCTGCAGACACACAGCAGCTGTTGGTCGACAATTATCTGCAGTTGTTTTGACTGATGACAGTGTGTGTGGAACTTTGTGCCAGTTTGGAGGTCCAGGAGGGGGCGCTGTTGCCGGGAACATGAATCTGAATACAGCACAATACTGTGATATAATATATAGACATGTTGCTCGTGCCTAAGTGTGTATGTCAGCATTAAATGCTGTACTGTGAATGAAATGTTGATCTAACATGGTGATACGGTGTGATCACTCTTACTGAATGTGTCACAGGTTATGAATTATCATTGATGGTTTCTGACATATCATCATAGATTTGTTTTCATCTTTTTATAAACACTTGACCAGTTTCAAAAATGTGACTACATGGCATTACTACTGTGTGCAATTATCTGCTACTATTCAACTGCTTATAAAATGTGATTTAACTGTAGTACCTAGCATATACAGTATATATTACTACTCTTTTTAAATATTGCATGCATCAGTCTTGTGTACTGGGCCAGAAAAAAGGTCATGAATGTGTGTGTTTCCAAAGAATAAACTCAGACCTAAAACACACTGAGGGAATTACAACACCTGCAGGGCGCACATTAGGAACTGTGTATAGATTACTTAATCGTGGCCTGTAAAATCAGTCTGATTTAGATTGTAATTTAATCATGGATGATTTTCAGTAATAAATCTAATGCTAATACTCTCTCTTACAAATTATATATCAATTGCCAGCATAACCTAAAAAATATCTGTCAGTGGTGACTTTAATAGATAAACAACATCTAGTAAACAGGTGCGGACTCCCTTTATACCTTTGTACTTTGAACAGAGGTCTGACTGTAGCTTTTATGTTACTGTTTTTCTTTTATGGTTTTCATTGTGCTGTTGTTTGGCTGTAACTTTTTGTATGCTGCTGTCTCGGCCAGGTCTCCCTTGTAAAAGAGATTGTTGATCTCAACGGGACTTACCCGGTTAAATATAGGTTAAATACAATAAATAAAAATTCATAAATAACCCACTACACTGCAGATCAGCCACTTTGTGGTTCAACAGTTTACTGAATGTTCATTCTGACCTATTAGCAATGTTGATAGTCGGCTAATTTAGGCTTAACAGGCTATTACCTTCATTAATACTCTCAAATAAGTTTTGCTCCAGATAGATTATTATTTAATGGCCAAAAATGGCTCTTTCGATAGTAAATCTTGGGCTAATTGCTGTCTATTTTAGCATTAATTTGCAGCCTGGATCGCTCCTGTTTGAAATAAAGTGAAATTAGTTGAGATAAATAAATATTTGATGACTCAGTGTCTCTGTGTGATGACAATGTTCACATTGACACATTTGGTTGTGTGAGCTGTTTGCTGAGTTGTTACCTGGAGAGCTCTCCACATGAACCACAAAGTAGTGGTTTGCTGAGCTGCCCTCTGCCACACTGGCCTCGCCCCGACTGGAGTCCAAGAGGGCAGGGCTGTTGTGGAGATCCAGGCACTGGGAGCTGCCTTCCTGGCCAGAGGGCAGCACAGTGAGGCCGGCTCCATCGGCTTCATTCAGGCCCTCTGCAGCAGAGGAGGAGCGCTGCAGCTTGGTGCTGCCGGGCTCTCCTGTGAAGCGAAGATCTATGTTCTGCAGTTTGGACAGACACCAGCTCTTCAGCTCACTGACCAGGGACGCCTGCTTGAAGAGCAGATACAACCACACACAAGAGGTTACATTGGTTTACGTCACATTTAATGGGAGGAACAATTGCTGACAAAAGTTTAAGTTTAAATGTTTGGGTAAAGCTTATCCCTTAATATGATGACATTATCAGTTACACCATTTGGGATGTTGTTCTTAAAAATCTACAGTGAGTTGAAGAAGGAAACATCCATCTCTGTTTGCAGCAGAGCAGAGAGAAAGGCGTTTTTAAAAGTCTCTGTGTTCAGCTCTCAGTACTTTTGTAGCTTCTGACGAAATCTCTGTGGTTTGGAGTTTAGTTTCTCTCTTGCTTTAGATATCTGCTTTATTTTACTCTTTCATGTTAGCTATCAGCAGTATTAGAAGTTGTGTGAAGTTGCTGCTAAAAAAATATTTAGAACTCTGGCACATGTAAAACCTAAATTTTACTCTGAGCAGCTTTACAAATACCAGATTATTTTTATCCAACATAAACAGCAACCTTCAGCCCTGATGACAACATATAGGCTCTACTTTAGTTACTTGAATTTCTACTTGTCTTATTTGATGTAGCAGTAAACACGAGATATAGATCTGTCTGCCCCAACGCCTCAGCAATGACCTCATCAGCTGCAGAGCCTGTGATGGCTGTCAGTGTTACCTGTCTCTTCTCTGCTTCCAGCCTCTCCTGCAGAGCCCGCTGCTCGATCCTCTGCAGACACTCGCTCCTTTCTGCGGACACTCTCTCCACTGTCATCTTATCCAGAGCTCGCATCTGATGGCAAAACCACAAGCCACACACATCAAGAGTGCAACCAGAAATATGTCAGGAGGAATAACAGCAGCTGAGAGGCTTTTCTGTCTTTAAGACCCTTTCCAGTGAATTTCAAGTTTTTATCCTTATTAACATGTCCGTATATTTTTTGTATGATACACGATAAGCCATCAAGCAAAATAAGCCATCAATGCCATGGCTGAACATTTACGACTTGGAGGTGCAGTGTACTAATGATGGTTTCAAGAACGCAGATTCAGACTTCCCGGGGTTGTTCTGTCACAAACTTAAAAGTCTAATCCTCTCAACATGAAAGGCGGGGCTTTCCATAACACTGGCAAAACAAGGAAAAGCAAAGTGTGGCTTTGTGACAGCATTTTGCAAAATAAGATTCCCTTTCACTACAAATTCTCAGAGCTGGCGATTGGGATCAACATCAGCAACACATTATTAGCTGTTTTGCAACGTAGTCAAGCTGAAAGCTCATATTATCCGTTACTGTTTACAAGCAGAGGTTTGTGTGTTTAATGAGCAGAGTGAAGGTGAGCAGGAGCTGCAGGCCAGTGGCTAAGGAGCTTGTTTGCATATTTACAGATCCGCACATACTAAATAAGGCAAAGGTGTAGTTACTTCAAAGTTATTTTAAAGCATGAAGGGATTTTTTTTTTCACGGAAAACAATAAGCCGTGAGTTTTTAGGGGTTTAATCAATGCCAGGAGAGGAACTTTAAAGTTGTTCATATTTCCTATGATTGTATTGTATTTTTATTCCACTTTTTCAGACAATAGTGTTCTTCCAACTCTCTGTCAACAGTTT
This sequence comes from Epinephelus fuscoguttatus, assembly GCF_011397635.1. NCBI lineage: Eukaryota > Metazoa > Chordata > Actinopteri > Perciformes > Serranidae > Epinephelus > Epinephelus fuscoguttatus. The sequence continues at coordinate 37,179,307 of NC_064762.1, forward strand.
GTGTTTGTCCCTTTCCTGTTTCAACATGCACATATACACACACTGTAGCCAGCTCCATACAGAAATGGCTTTTCTAGTTTGGTATGGAAGAACTTGAGGTGCCTGCACAGACCACTGACCATACACTGTATAAAATAGTGGATATAGCCATCACAACTTCACCCATTGGTTTGTGGACTCTGGTTTTTGGCATTTTGACCATCGCCATCTTGGATTTTTAGAGCCAGAACTGAGCCACAGAGACCACAACTTTTTTGTACCAGGCTGTACACATGTTGATTTCTGCTGTTAGGTTGGGCATTTTAACATGGGGGTCTATGAGCTCTTGGAGCCAGCCTCAAGTAGCCACTCAAGAAACTGCAGTTTTTGGCACTTCCGCATTAGCTTTATTTTTCAGCTGTTGAGGCTGCCCCTGTTTCTTACCTTCATACCTTTGGGATGATCTGGAACGCTAACTGAGAGCCAGACCTCATCACCCAGCACCAGTGTTGGACCTCACTAATGCTCCTGCGGCTGAATGGGAACAAATCCCTGCAGCCAGATGGAGTTGTTATAGCAGCAGACCGATGCCCATGGTTTGGGAATAATAATTCAACTATGATGCGCACAATGCTTGATGACATCTGTGCCTTATACTGAACTACTGGTTGCATGACTATGACAGCCTCATTACAGCACACAGTGTTTTGTCAGTCAGCTGTAGAGTAAACATCTTTTTGTCTTGCAGTCCCTTGGTCAAAGAATTTCTTAACTTCCAATGTTCCTCTCTTGTGTTCACCTTTGGGCCTACATACCTGATTCTGTTGTTGCTCTGATCGTGGTGATTATGCATTCCTGACTACATCCACTATTGTATTTTGTCAGGCAGCAGTGGTGCTCAGAGTCCATGCATCAATGACTGTGTGCTATCTGACAGAGGCTTTGTACCTTGTGCATATATTAAGCACAAGGTGGCTCCAGGGGGAAATGAAGCAAAGCCCAGTTACTATAGTGTTCCAGCTGGTCACCTACACGGGAATGAAACCCCTAACCCCCACTATGTTAGAGCCATGCTGTATCTGTTCAGATAGTTAGCAGATAAACAGCGATACAGTGAGAAGACTTGTGTTTCTGCTCAGATTCAGACTGTATGGAGCTGGATATTTCAACTCAACAAGTCTACCCCTTCAGATTCATTTGACATCTACTGCAGAATGATATAATGTTCTTGTGCTCAGGTGCTATAACCAAAAAACTAAATAAAAACTTTGTCCACTGGATGCTGCTGCATTGCATTCTAGTGGTCCTGTCGCAGTTCCAAGTGGAAGCAGACATACAGAATTTACAATATTGTAAAGTCATTTAGACAGATGTTTATAAACTATTTATCCAGTTTATCAATAATTTGAAAAATTTTTGGATGCTGCATTCACCGTGGAATATTTCCGCTACTTTCTGCATCAATTGTCTTGTGTTGTTTTTAACACTGAATGATGAAGCCAAAGACAATGTTGTACAACATGAACAATAAAGCGCCTAACAAACTGTATGCCTAACTAACTTTAGAAGTATTTCACATTTCTGAGATGCAAGCTGTTCTGATGAAAACAGACTGTGTGATCCACAAACTTTGCTCTGCTTGTATGTGGGCAGTTTAAACCAAAACAAAAAATTAAAAAGTCAACTATTATGTTGTGATAGCATGTGTTTGTTACCTGATGTTTGTTCTTGCGGTCAAGTTGGCCCATCTTGCTGTTCATCAGATCTTGGACGGTGTGGATTTCAGTCTTCATCTCCTCCTTTGTGGCCTCCAGCTGGTTCTCCAGTTTACTGATGAGAGGTTCACAGCGGCAGCCGTTTAGAGGAGCCTGCAACACATCGCAAACATCAACAGAGCAGCACCAACAGTGAATGTGTCCAAAACAAACTCCAGCTGTGAAGTCTTTTAAACAAACTGTTTTATGCCATTGTCAGAAAGTGCTTGTCCATATTTACTGTGGGGCTGCAGTGACACTTTGAATTGAAATGACAGACAAGGGCCAGCACTAAATGTATCTTGGGTTCATACAAAATGTATTTTAGGATGTTTCTCTGTAGGAGCAACATGTGGGAGGAGGGGAATGGGAATACATAAGGACGTGACATTGAGAATGAGTTTATAGAACACATAATTACATGAATAATAATGTCTGGAGTGTTGGTGCCCTTACCTGCATGATCTTGCCATCCTTGCCGCGGTACAGAGTGTACAGCTGATAGGCTTTATAGTTATGTGGAGGGACGGATGCATGAAGGGGAGCTCCTCGCAGTTTGCACTTCTTCTTGTGAAAGCCTTCGCTGTGCCTGGTCTCTTTGCGGCGGAGGGGGTCGGACAAAGACGGCTGAAACATCAATAGCACCTGAGGTTATTCCTTCTTGTACATCTTAAATAGCAATTTAGGGAGGGTGCCACTAATTGTCTTCTCCTGTGCACAACCTTGACTAACAAGGTTCTCTATTCCTGAATGAACATCAGTTTGGATTGGAGTGTGTTTATCTAACTGAGATGGCTTCAGGGACCTACTTTGTCTTTCTGCTTCCTGTTCTTTCCCCTCCTGGTGTTTGACTCGGTCACCTCAGCGTGTCTGCAGGCAGCACGGTCACTGCTCTGGGTGTCATCTGCAGCAGAAGCACTGTCCTGCAGGGAACAGGGAGAATACAGGTATGGTAGAGCACTTAACTGGAAATTAATGTATGTATTAATGTGAATGAATGTATTAATGGACACTGTTATTGTGGCTTGTTTCTAAATGTTTCAATCATTCACATAAGTGAATTTATTAAAATCACTAATACCCTGCTGATTTTTCCATCATTATTTACTCTGTGTTTAACCTCTTCAACCACAGACCACCAAAAGGTAGGTCAATACAAACATGTGCTATACAGTCAAACTTTTCAAACCCTTGACTGTAAAATTCTAATGGAGATGCAAAATTTCCAAAGAATTTGGAAATGTGTTTCCAGTTATGCCAAAATATTTCCATTTGATGAATAGTGTAGCCATTTAATTAAAGAAAGCATAAAGCTTGGTTCTGGAAATCTCACTTGGTGTACATGGCATATAGTCAGACAGGGTGAGATAAGATGATTTTTCCAACCTCTTAGATGCTTACGGAGCATGCTTACTTATTTGAAGGTTTATGAGTCATTTTAAAATATACATATATTGACGATTAACACAAGTTTTTTCACCCTTTTTTTTACAAAACAGCGCCACTGCATTAATCATATATGACATTACCAATGTCATCCATACTGACTTTCTTCAGTTGTTCCCTTCCTCCTAACTCACAAGTGTCTCATGATGTATGCTTTTACTTAAAGTTTTTACACGACAATTTATGATTGCTTTGACACAGCAATCCAGTTTTTACCTTACAGGGCAGCATCTCATCTCTGGGAACAGACTGAGCTCTGCCCTCTGCCTTCAGCTTGTCTCTCCTCTTCCTCACACTCCTGCCCCGCACAAAACTCTGCACCTGAACACACACACGCACGCCGCACACACGCACGCACACGCACACACACACACACACACACACACACAGGAATGACAGGAATCACAACTTCATTATGTGAGTTTAATAAATTAAAAATGAAAGCAGACCATTAATCCCAGAGGCACTAAACATGTATCTGTTTTATGTACACCTGAGGTCATAAATAACTAGAGCTCACTGTTTTTACAGGTTTCAACAAGAAGTTATTGGTTTTTAAAAAGAAGATTGGATGTCCCTAAGGCTTGATGCAGTTGATAGAATTATTTTTCATATCTGTATTTTACTTTTGATCACTTATTATTTTTTATTCTTTTACAAACGTCTTTACTTTCTTTACCAAATTCTACAATCTTTTTAAAATAAAAACTGTGAGAAAAGGAGCGCTACAGATTCCAACAGTCTAGCTAAGCTTTCTCTAATGATTAGATCCAATGATCTAAGTGATGTGTCTTGGTGAATGAGGTGGTCTAAACTCTTCTGTGCTGAGAACAGCTACACTTGCATGGAAAATGCTTTTAGCCCCTTTCCAGATCCAGAAAGAACCATGAATCGATCTGAGAGGAAAAAAAACACCTGATCATGAAATCTTTACAATCTGTAATCACCAGTCAGTCAAGTTTCTCCTACAGATTACATCCATGTCTATGAAAACATGGATGTTTCACACACATCTTCTACCCCCTGACAGCACAGAAGATATATACAATCAGCACAGTTTTTAAGGTGGACACCCAAGATGAGTGTCAGCAATTAAGTATCTGATGAAATATTTCCCCTTCTGTTCCTGAGATATGGCGTTGAGTAATGGCCAGAAAAGTATTTTATGCAGAACATTTTGATGTCACAGTGAAGCTGATCTTTGACCTTTTGGATATAAAACGTCATCATTGTTTTATCCTATCAGACATTTGTATGACGTTTTGTCATAATTAGCTTATGAATTCTTGAGTTATGGCCAAAAACATTTTTTTGAGGTCACACTGACCTTGACCTTTGACCTTCAACCACAAAATTCTAATCAGTTTATTCTTCAGTCCAAGTGGATGTCTGCCCCAAATTTAAAGAAATTCCCTCAAGCTGTTCTTGAGATATTGCATTCACTAGAATGAGATGGATGCAAGGTCATGGTGACCTTGACTTTGACCTCTGATCAACAAAATCCAATCAGTTCATCCTCAAGTCCAAGTCAACCTTTTGTCAAAGTGGAAGAAATTCCATCAAGGTGTTTTTGAGATATTGCGTTTACGAGAATGAGACAAACAAGGTCACAGTGATCTTGGCCTTTGACCTATGACCACCAAAACTACAGAGTTCATCGTCACGTCATAGTGGACATTTTTGCCAAATTTGAAGGAAATTCCCTTATGCCGTTCTTGAGATATTGTGTCCACAAGGATGAGAGGGACCGACGGACAGATGGACAACCCATAAACATAGTGCCTCTGTCCACAGCTGTCACTGGCACAAAGGCATAAAACAGATAGTGTGTATTATGAGCGCAAAAATGTCTATCTCAGTATGAGTTTTGTTTACAGCTGTCTGGACTGGTGAGACTGGTTTTACCTGGGGAGCTTTGGTCAGTAGAAGAGCCACATCTGGGTTGTTGTGCTCTCTGGCCTGGTCCAAAGCTGTTTGACCTGCCTGCAGAAACACACACACACACAGCTGATCAAGGACGGTCAGAACATGACTCAAACACACAGAGGCTGGGGCCTTTCAAACCCAACACTGAAAACAAGCTGAAACTTCAATTAAATTCCAACTGTTTTACCTTTATTGGACTATGGTGATCAGCTCTTTTTGAATGCACCTGACCAACGCCTGAAGAAGTCAGATACTATATGCCATGTGCTTTACGTTTTCAGGTAATTTCAGTGAGACTTTTACCTGGTTTAATAAAGGATGAAACAGCCTTTATCCCTAAATCAAGTTAATGCTGACACAACACATCCTTTGTGTTTACCTGTTCTCACTAAATTCAGTATTCAGTTTATTACATGTCTCTGTTGTTGTTAGTGATGGGATTGGTGCTTTGGAAATACATAATGCTCAACCTGCTATGTGAGCCTTTATCAGTATGGTCTGTATTCATTCTATCTTTGGAGACCTGGTCACAATTTGATTATCACTTTTTTGTCACTTTCCAGTAAAACTGTGATAGACAAGACTTAACACACACACACACACACACACACAGCCAGTTTAAACGTCCATTGAAACGTCAGAGAAATTAGGTGTTAGGAACTTCCTTTGCTTCTGCTAATGAGTAAAGTTGCTGAGTGCAGTTTTAAATAGATTTCAGGAGGCAAGGACAATGTGCTGCTGGAGGAATCTCTCAACAGCAGATTGGTACCACAAGAGAAATGTGTGCTGACTTGAAGATGAAGAAAGGCAGAGTGAGTGCACAAACACTTCATGTGAGCATTAATGATGTAGAAAGAGGCTGCAGGCGCTCACATTGTTGCAGATGTGGCTGTCTGCCCCTGCCTCCAGCAACAGACGTACTGTCTTCTTATGATTCAGAGCAGCAGCCACGTGTAGCGGTGTGTCCCCAGCCTGCGCGCGCACACACACACACACACACAAACACACACACACAGAAGATGGTGGTGTGAGAGTGGAGCCTTAATTCATGCAAAACTTCTAGGCATCTAATGCTTGTATGAACAATCTACATTGCATGATAACAGATTGGATCTAACAAAAAAATATTTTAAAAGAATATGGGCTGATGAATCAGGTAACAAGGGAAACTGGACAGAAATTGTGAATTTAAAAAAAACAACAGTCAATTTTATAAGCCAGATAACTGATTTCAACATTGGCAACAAATTTCCGATCAGTGCTCTCATGCCAAAGTGACATGTGCTGTGCAAAACCCCCGACAGGACTTGCAGCAGGTATCTAGCTGGTGGTTTGTGATCATTTTGTGTCCAGTCAGAACTCACCAGGTTCTTCTCTGACACAGAGCAAAAGGCTCCCAGCAGGATGCGGATCACAGCCACGTGGTTGTAGCGTGCTGCCACATGCAGGCACGTATCCCCCGCCTGGAACACATATTTAGTGATTAGCAATTTCATTTCAAAATGAAGCATTCATGACACTTCATGGAAGCACAACATGAAAATAAATTTTAGTTAGAAATAGATTTTAGTACTTTAGGCTGTTTATTTTAAAAGGTGCTGGAAAGGAAAGCACTGCGCTGGTTATTAGTCATTTTAGGCATTACAGTGCAACTAAAATTGATCAATTTGTTTTGCAGTCAAAAAACATGTCAATTAGATTTTTTATTTAGTGAAAAGACTCTTTGGGCATAGATCAGAAGTTCTCCTTCATCCTACAAGCCACTGAAACAGACGGCCAGTGTACATGTCTGATAGACAGCTCAGCTTACAGGGGCACCAAGACACACACTGACGAAAAAAAACAAGTCTTGATGGTAACTGTAGCCTACCAGCTAAAAACAGTGTTTTGTTAGCACTAGCACTGATGATTAAAGCACCATTTAGCATCTTAACTGACCAGTGTCGACATGTGCAGATGAGTTTTTTAGCTGCTCAGGATCTAAGACAGCCATCTAGCCTGCACACTGACATTAGCAGCACATTTTGCCTCATGGATGTTTACTTAGCGAGAGAGCTAATGTTGGTTGAAATTCCTTCAGAGTCTGAGGCTGATTTCAGCCTTCTTCCAGCCAGTCTTCTCCTTAAATGATGATGACTGATCTGAATGATATCTCTCACAGAAAGACACAACACAATTTCTGCCTGTGACAGACCTTGATTGTAGCCTACCGTCTGATCCGCTGAGTAATTGGTAGTCTACTCCTTGATCTGACATTTTCAGCTTGATTTAGTTTCTACAGTTGTCAAGAAATGCACGCTGGCATGGAAATATTGATCTCTGATAATCATTTTAAGTAGTTCAATAAAAGCAAACAACCTTTTGTTTTCTCGTTACAATGGGTTGATTATCTCGTTGTCTTGAGCTAACAAAGACTGTTTTCTCGAGACAAGGAAAAACAACAACCTGTTGTTTTCTTTAGATAACAGGTTATTTATCATGATGCTTCAATAAAACAAGGTTTGTTTTCTTGAGATAATGAAACAACTTTTGATTTAGGGATAACATCATTAAAGAAATAATTGCTAGCACAGCCACGCTAAGCTTCCTTAGATAACTGATTATTTAAATCAAATAATAGATATTGTGAAAAAATTCGGATGCTTCTCTCTTTTTTCATGCCAATTTAATATGGATTATGGATTGCATGGCCTGGTCAGACAAAATAACCTGAAAGTAAGTTGCTGGGCTATTGCGGTGGGAGTATATGATTATGAACATTTAATGAATAAAAAAGATAAGAACATAACTGATAGATCAACCAGCATCGGCAACACTTGTTAGTTTCAGCCCAAAATCCTTTGTGATTAATGCATCAATAACCTAACACTAATAAGCCAAATTATTTCAATTATGCTCACTTTTACCAAACCACAGGGTTTGAGTGAATTTCTTCCAGTGACTGTCTGAGACCTAGTCCTGCCATCAACAGCTTAATCAAATACTGAAGGTTCCTCACTGAGAGTTAGCACAAGCAAAGTTTTCAACAATCAGTTCTCAGAGAGCATCTGAGGACAGCTGTTGTTCAAACACATCACCGCCAACCTCCTCCTGCATTTGTGTCATGCTGACTAACAACAGTTTCCCCCATGAGGCTGCAGATGACGTTTGAAGTGCAAATGTACCATGTAGTGTTTCATAATTAAGCGACTACTGTGCCATGTTAACAGCACTGTGTCGGCAGTGCACTGCAGAGAGACAGAGCAGTCATCCTGGATTTCAAAGCCGCTGGATAATAGAAAGCAGGTAAATGTGAGCGGGTGAAGAAGAAGTCAAGATACAAGTTTGTTTTCAAAGAGCATTTTGCATGAAGGAACAGCAAAGAAGAAGAAACAGAGGGAGACTAGGTAATGAAAAATACAGTGAGAGGTGAAGTATAAAAACAAGAAGGATCTAAAATTAAGGAATTAGTAAGTTCACTTACTGGATGTAACACCAATAATCAATCAAAGGAGCTAGACAGCTAAAAGTCCCACTTGTTTAGGGAAACTTCATACTTAAAGCAGCACTGATTGATTTTTTGGCTAGCTGGGGGCAGCGCAAGAAGCTGCAAACACATTATCTGACATATACAGTTTGGTAGGGTAAATGCAAGCAGTTACCTATTGACAAATCTAGCAGACAAGGAGCAGTGGGGTCGTATATCTGTCCACCAGTCTAGGTCCAGCACTGACTGCCTTCAGATCTGCTCTAATCTCCCCATCAATCTTTTAGAATTTTTTTAGCAGCTCTTTGCCACTACTGGAAACCAGGTTGATGAGAGCAGTGAGAGTGAACCAAAACAGTAAAACTGTGGGCCAGAACTCAAAGCTCAAAAGCCCTGATTCCAACAAACGCTTTTGGTATAACATAATCAAAAAACTCAGCCTTGTGCAAGTCCACTACTGACCAGTCAGCAGACTGCAGTGTTTCTAGCTCCACCTTTTACGTGGTACCAGATCTGTGTGCTAGGTACCCCTACAAAGGGGTGACCAAAAATAGGGATGGTAAAGAATGGTTCCATTGGTACCATCCACAACTTTTCACAGTGGAAACCGAAAAAAAGCGTACCAAACTGAACTGAACCATACCAAACTGCTTGGTGGAAATGGGGTTAAGGAGGCATAAAAGCTCTGTAGGGCTGAGGGGGACTGCTGAGTCTGGATTTGACATTACGAGCGACACCTTTCACATTATACACAGTCTTGTTTTCTCTGGTTAATATAAAAGTAACTAATATTGCAGCTTTAATGGAAGTTCCATAGTGATTATAGAAAGCCGGTAAATGTGAGCAAGTGAGAGAGAAGTCAAGAGGCAGGGTACACAGTGGACAGGTTGCCAAATTGTTAATTTGAGGACATGCATTTAACAAATAATGTTATTTTGCAACACATGCAATTTTTCTCTGAGTGTAGTTGTCACACCACTATACTAGGTTTAGCAGACATAACATTAACAACATTGTGTCAGTGATAACACAAGAATGATATCTCATCTCAATAGAGATGTCAAAAGCCTTGTTGTCTGAGACAGGGACACTGGTGCTCCTAGGTAATTTTCTAGCATCAACAGATTCACAGGAGACAGACTGGTCTGAATAACTGATGGCTGTTTCTGCATCTGTCTCATTGACTCTGGCAGGTGCACCCACCGGAGCCCTGCTGGAGACTTACATGGTTCTTACTGTCAGGCCTGGAGCCTCCCAGGAGCAGAATCTTGGAGCTTTGAGCGTGACCGTTCTGACACGCAAGGTGGAGAGCTGTGTTTCCTGCCTGTAAACAGAGTGTTTTTTGCTGTCAAACATGTTATTTATAATGTATTCTTATTATCTTATTCAGTTTAACAGTTTTGGGATACTTTGGTACCACACTCTTCTTCTGATAACCGTGCTACTGCAGCAAACTGAACAGATTTCTACTTTTAAAAGTTACATAGTCTTGCTTTAAATGACTTATTCTGAATAGTTTTTGCTGTATAGCACAATGGCCTTCTTTGCTAGTGAACTTTTCGCAGAAATAACAGAAGCATTTAATCACCACTGACTGAATGATTATTGGAATACAGTTTAAACAAACACATTTTAGTACTATGGTGGAGTCCAATGCAGAATCACCTTGTTTTTAGCGTGAGCATTGGCTCCAGCCTTCACCAGCAGTTTGACAGACTGGCTGAAGCCGTGCCAGGACACCTCATGGAGAGCTGTGTTGCCATCCTGAAAGGAAAAGGACAAAAACCACTTTAACAACATCTGCACTGATGCACTTCACTTTATGCCAGCACAAATCTTCAAGACTTTCATTTATCAAGATCCTCTTCCTTCATAACTCTACAATTTAGGTAAGCCATGAACAATTATGTCTCATTTCCAGTGCATGGTTCAGCTCAACTCAATACCCTTTGTGACGCCTGTTCACCTTTCCAATGTCTTTTTTCGACTACAGTTTTATGGATAAAAAAGACACACAATTTGTATTTCCTCGTCATGAACCATCAATGAATATTCAAATCCATCCTCAAATACGACACTTTTTAATTAACAAAGACTTGAGTCGCTGTGTAGTATGCGACATGGCATTTCTCGCTTTCACTGTGGCCGAGTCAAACTACAGACCTCATGACAACAAACAGTCCGTTATTCCTACAATCAATCTCCACGTTTTACAGACCTATGTAGGAGTATGATAAATATTATGTTGGGATAATATATGAAAAGACAGAGTGAACATTCATAATATCAGCCAGCTGTAAAGGATTTATGGTGAAAGGGCTTTATTAAATCATGCATGGTAATACTGGCTGGATTTTGTACACCAGTAAGTATCTAAAATAGACCATTAATGCACTGCATCTCAGCAGAGTTTTGTTTCATTTCTCTTTCCACCGTGAGTGTAAACACACTACTCTGCCTTTAACGAGGGAATGAGGCTAAGCAGATTACAGGCACACTGGTTTCTCTATGATTATCAGATGCTTTAATGCAGTCATTATGATGGCTTTGAAATTCCCCTTTCTCCAACTGACTGTTAAAGAAGTGCCATGAGAGAGAGTGTGTGTGTGTGTGTGTGTGTGTGTGTGTGTGTGTGTGTGTTTCAATCTTTTCATCTGCACCTTGTCCTGTCTGTCCAGTGCACACCCTTCCTGGATGAGAGCGTTGATGACGTCGCTGTTTCCCACCACGGCAGCCCGCTGTAACGCCGTCTGCTCTCCCTGAGAGAGACACACACAACACTGACTACAAATGTTGACAAGAAACACTCAGCAACAGGGCAAGAAAACCTGCATCCATCCACCGAAAAACTATTCGATCATGTGAAAATCTTAGAGCCCCTAATTTGGTGTTTTACTTGACTTTATGCTTCCGCTAGCTCATTTTCATGCCATGAAGATCCATAAATCTTATTCAAAACTGTATTATTTTCATAATTAATTTGGTTTAGCTAAATTACTACATTTTAAAGGAGTCAACAGTACAAGTAGGCCTGCTAAAAACATACACCCTTGAGCCTTTCCACAGATCAACAGCTTTACAAACAAATACTCTTGTTTGCTTATTTGCTCTTTCTGACATTAAAAATGGAAATCAGTGGTCAAGTTTCCAACCAAATGTAGGTCAAAGAGTTTTCAGAAAATCAGCAAAAGGAAATGCAAGAAATGTGTTTCCAAAAACTCATAGCAGTTGTGCAAATCCAAAAACTTTGCAAGGCAGGTGTGGGAATTTTAAAAGAAAGCGATAAAACAGGAAGAAGGGTCTGCACGCTGTGGCTCCCTTAAGCGCAATTTATTAGCGAATCTGCAAGTAAGGCTATCTGTTTCCCCCTGCCTCCAGTTTTTATGCTAAGCTAAGCTAAACAGGTCCTGGTCCCAGCTTTGTATATAACAAATCTCAGCTTTACTTTTATCTGTTAATCCCACTTTTGGAAACAAAGCAAACAGATGTATTTTCCAAAATGTTGAACTAATCCTTTAAAGAGACAGTTTGTTTATTGGGAATTTAGTTAAGTTTGTTGTTGTTGTTGTTGTTTTTTTCTTTTTTCATTAGGTTTGAACAAACTACTGAAGCCTTTCCTTTATGTCTCTGCATGCACTGTAAAGGTATAACCAGTGAAATTAGCCTTGCTTTGTTTGGAACCAACAGTGGGCCTGCTCAAAATAAATGCAACTTGACACATTTATGAAGTCTATAATTTTACCGACTAATTAATATCATCCAATCATCAGTATCAGTTCCAAATGATGAGATCAAAGAACATTAATAATAAGCTAGAGAGTATAAAATATTAAACCATCCCTCCACTGAACAGAGCTGCTACTACTTCATCCCATTACCATCAATAACTGTAGTATAAGAAGCTAATCTCACAATTCAACATATATTCAAAGTAGTACAAAATTCCCAAAGAACAAACTATCCCTTTAAGTGACAGTTTTGTAAGCTGATTTTTGATGAGCACACCACGTATCCCTGAGCTCAGCAGAGTTATTACTGACTCTAGCAGTGATGATGTTAATATGATCCCAATATGGCAGGTATACAAACCACAGCAGGTAATCTCTAATAGCTCTATTTGCTTATTAGAGCCCAGAGTGGTTTGTATAACCACATGACAGCAGCAGTGACATACAGACCCAGGAAAGAAGGAGAAGCACACATTTATGCTCAGCCATAGGTGGAGTTCTGTACACAGAGCAGATTAGTGGTGAGTGACATTTAGAGGCCAGGTTTGACATGAAAGATAGAGAAGATAGAGCAATGAATTCCATGAGAGATGGAGGAGCAAGAGGAGGGAGAAGATAAGAACTGAGCCGAGTGCAGCAGCAGCAGCAGTGGAGGAGGAGAGGAGTTTGTTCAGGGAAGGAAGGAAGGGGGGACAGATTTCTGCTGGCTCAGTAGGAGCAGTTTTGGCTAACCTCCTTCACTTTCCCTGATCCTCCAGGCTCTTTCCCAGCCCTCCTCCACTGTCTTCTCTCCTCCTCCTCCTCCTCCTCCTCCTCCTCCTGTTCCCTCCTGCTCCCTCCAGTCCTGGAGAATGTACTGCAGCCTGTTGCGGAGCTCATTGACCACAGAGAGTGAATTTGGCAACGCCAGAAATCTGGGTTATCACTATCAGTGGGAAAGATGGACTTGCATTCTGAGGGCAAACCCACAAGGGGGCAGTCCAGAGGGTCCCATTCAAGGCCACTAGAGGTCATTACGCTACAATTATCTTTGAGTTAAAAAAAGCCTAATGATTAAAAAATCTTTCCAGTAAAACAGAATTATTAGCAAAAAGATAAGCACTCCACTGGTAACCACCAATCAGGACTGCAGTGCGGGAGCTGGAAGTAGATGAAAAGTGGAAGCATGGGCGACGCTGCTGATAGACAGATGAATCTACTCACATCGTCTTGGATGTCCAGGTCACAGCCAGCTTTGAGCAGGATACGCACAACCTCAATGTGGCCTTTGTAAGCAGCCAAGTGCAGGGGGCTTCTGCCATACTGTGGACACAAAACACACACAACTCAGCCCAGTGAACAAAACACAAGAGTACACACAACATAAGCACGCAAACTCCCAGGAGAAGAAAAAAAACCCCACCTCTGCTGTCCCACACACAGACTCCGGTGAGTCAGATATTTCTGCAGAGTCAGTAACCGTGGTCATAGCTGGTGGTATGACTGAAGACAATCTGCTATGGGGTACAATCCTCCTCAGTAATGAGCCAACAGAAAACAAACAAATACTTAATCCATGCTTTAAGAGAATAGTGCAGTCTGCACAGCTGTTCATGTTAGCTGAGTAGAGGATAAACGTTGCATCCTGCCAATATGAGGACGTGTGGGCGGGCCCTGACGCAAAAAGGTTACTTAACTTTTGGGAGGTTTAAAGGATCACTTCATTTAAAAAAAAAAAAAAAAAAGAAAGAAATACATTTCATCTTTGCTTAAAGGTGAAACGTGTAAGATTTGTGGGGGATTTGGTGGCGTCAAGCTGTGCATTGCGACCAGCTGAAACTTCTCCTGGCTAGAATTCTTTCAGTGTTCATTGTTCAGGAGGTTTTTACCGTGAGCTGAATTATCCAGAGAGGTCTATTCTTCTCCAAAACAAATGGACCATGTGATTAAAACTGGTAAAAATACTGAAAAAAGCAGTTTCACATTAGAAATCAGTGTTTCTCTGACACTGTTTGGCAACACTGAATAAAGCAGTTGCACATTACATATCAATGTTTTTCGATGCTGTTTGGCCACCACCTCCAAATATGTGCTCATCTGTTTTCTCCAACAACTTAAGATCCAGATGTTCCGGAGGTTTTAGCGGGAGTCAACTTATCCGCAGGTCTCTTCCTCTCCAAAACAAACAGACCTAACAATTTAAACCAGTGAAAAACACTAAATAAAGCAGTTACAAACCAGTGTAACTCCGTCGCTGCTGTTTGCAGATGCGGTGGTTAACATAAAAACGCAAAAATGTGAATCACTCTGTCTGGAGCCACTGTTTCGTTCGTCCATTCTGGGCTACTGTAGAAACATAGAAGTGCAACATGACAATCTCCATAAACAAGGACCTGCTATGGAGCTAAAAACAGCTCATTCTAAGGTACGGGAAATACAATGATTTCTTATTTCAAGTGATCATACACTAAAGAAAACAAACTTACAATACATTCTATTTGTGCTGATATCTATTCCCTTAAATCCTACACACTGGACCTTAAACTCTGATGGTATGCTGTCAAATGGTTTCAGTTTTATTTGCCCATGTCAGAGAGTTCTGCTTCCATCCAAATACAAGAGAAACAACTGTAATTTCACTGGTGTTACAAAATTAAATTACAGAAAATGTTAAAAGCGATATCTATTTTCTACCCAAGACATAGTTCCAATTCAAACTGCTTACAGTAAGGTCTGTAGACTATCTGAATTATCTAGATGTAGAGAGACATGCTGCTGTTAAATGTATAAATGTAATTTTCAATGCTATGAGCACAACTAACAAAAGTCCAGTCATCCCCACTGTACTGGAGTAGATGTAGCAATCTTAAAGGGGAACACCACCTAAAATTAAGAATTCTAATGTTATTTCCATGGCCTAGAGAAGCTGATTCGACATTAGCAAATATGAGTTACTCTCTCTCAAAGCCAGAAACCAGAGAAGGAAGTCTCAAATTTTGGGTGTCATCAAATATATATATACATATCTGCAAATTATTGGAGAAGAGAACAATCATTTGTTGCAGGTCTAATCCTTTCTACCCATAATGCCCTCCCTCGAACACAGGATCAGCCAACAGCAGGCTTCTAAAGATTATGTGTCATAGCTGCATCACATCAATCATCACAGCTTCATGCACACCATGATTAATTCCTCTGCATGACTGCCCATCAGTTGTATCCAACATTATATATGCTTCAAAATACTAAATATAAGAGGACATTTCATATAAGATGTCATCTCCAGTTAAGTTGACAATATCAGTAAAATTAAATATACTGCCTGTATATAAAAATCTTTAATGAGTCAGAAAAGAGAGATGAAAAAATGTTTTTTTTGTATATGAAATACATAGATGCTTAATAGTTACTGATTACATACATTAAACTGACATTAACATCCTGCCGTAATAGGAAACGCACCAGCAATGCAATTACCATTGGAATGCAGTGATGCTTCATAGGATGGTGATGTGACATAATGAACGTCAACAGCGGGAAATTCCTTCTTACAGTAGCCAGGAGATAATAGGTTAAAAGCTCTCAACACATCCTGACATCCTGAACATTACATCCAACATAATGAAATGCATTAAGAAGAACGACAGAGCAGGATGTCAGCATGTAGGTAACCATTCAAACTTCAAACACAAGATCCAGGTGATCCCTCTTAATCTGACATTTTTACTGAGTAAATACAGTTTAATTACAGATCAGGTGTGTATTCCCACACAACAGCACAAGGCGCATTACACCCCAGGTATTATCTCAGCGTTTGGAGGTTCTTTGGAGGTGCTTTGTTTGGGTGCGGCTCGGCTCTGCTCTGTATTTATGTGGTCCTCAGATTGAGTTACACTGGGCAAGGCTTGGAGGGAAGCCACCAGCCAAGCTCAGGTAAACAGCTGGCGTCAGGCCAGCAGGGAGCCTCTGTTGTCTCCAGACTGACTGAGGGTCTGTTTGTGGCTCTGTGGGTTGGTTTTTCAGTGGCAGTCGGTATGTTGGGTGTAACTTTGCCTTGTAAGTTTGTCTCCAAATGCTCTTGTATAGTTTTTTAAAATCTGTTTGCAATTTAGTTTTATATACCTCTTATTTGTTTATTTATCTTTTAAATTTCAGTGTTTATCTGTACCCATTACTGCCCCTGTGCTGCTGCAACAGCTGAAATTCCCCACTAGGGATCAATAAAGGTTTATCTCGCCAAATCTTATCTTACATTTTAATGCTCTTAGTGTCGTGGAAATAATCCAAACTCAATTCTTCTGTTCTGTTTAACAGGGACCAGAAGTCTTTGCTAGCTAGTAAACATTGTTGTAAACAATGCTGGATTTAAAGTGCTTCAGTAATCGACTTTGCAAATGTTTTATGAGGGAAGGAAATGCATTCAACACATTTGTTACTCCAGGACACGCACAATGTGTTTTGTTGAGTTCTACTGAATGTAAATAGCCTATAGTTTTTGTTTGTTTACAAGAACAGTCCACAGGGCCCCTTAAAGAATATCCTCAATATTCATCAGCATAGAAACATTGTTTTTTGGGAAACTGTGTTTTTTGCCCTCAGATGGCTCTTAATACTGAAGTTCCACTGAGCCTTTGCCTTTGCAAATGTACGAGCTAGTCAGCGGTGAAAATCAGAGTTGTAGCAAACTCAGACTTCTTCATCTTTGCAACTCAGAACAAAAACACACCACATAATTACCATATTCATCCAAGTCCTAAAGTTAACTGAAACACACTGACCTACAAAGGCTAATTAGAGTAAATCAGAGTAAACTCTCAGTTTTTTGCCAAAAGGCTTGCACCTTTGTCTTTTTATCTTATTACTGAGTAATTTCCGACCCATCTCAAATATCCCCTTTCTGTCAAAAATACTGGAACGTGCTGTTGCCTCTCACCTTAAAGCCCACCCCTCTTCCAATGACCTGTGTGAATCATTTCAATCTGGCTTTTACTCACAGCACAGCACAGAAACCACCCTCCTCAAAGTCACTAACAACCTCCTCCTCGCCTCAGACTCTGCTCACCTCTCCATTCTTATCCATCATGACCTTACAGCTGCCTTTAATACCATTTACCATCCAATTCTCCTCTCCCACCTCGAATCCTCCCTCAACATCACCAGTACTGCCCTCTCCTGGCTAAGGTCATAGCTCACAAACAGACATCTGTTTATCAATATTAACAACTGCCCTTCATGGATCCTCTGTCCCAAGGTGTCCTCCAGGGTTCAGTGCTTGGTCCTTTTCTGTTCATCCTTTACATGTTCCCCCTGCAAACATCATTTACAGCCATGGCCTCAACTTCCATTGCTACACCAATGACATCCAGCTCTTCTTCTCAACTGGTTCCATCTCCACTGAAACAAGACAAATGTAAGACAACTTCCTCAAACTGAACGGTGAAATTTCTGACATGATCATCATTGATCTCAAATCCCTCACAATGCCTCACCATTTATAATTCCACTCTGCATTCCTCCCCACACATCCGCAACCTCTGAGTTATTTTCAACAACAACCTCTCCTTTCAAAATCAAATCACCAGTACTCTCTTCTTCCACCTAAAAAACAAGGGTCGTATCTGCCCATCACTCTCTCCCTCTGCTACCGAAAGTCTCATCCATGCCATCATCACATTTAGAATTGACTATTGTAATAGCATTCTTTATGGTACACCATTAAAAGTCCTGAATAAAATTCAATAAATCCAGATTCTGCTGCCCGTCTGCTCACTCATTCCCACCATCACATCACCCCTGTCCTTCAGAACCTCCACTGGCTCCCTATCCTACAACACATCCAATTCAAAGTCCTTCTCCTCACTTATAAAGCCCTCCATAACCAGGCAACCTCCTACCACAATGACCTGCTCTACCACCACACTCCTTCCCACAGCCTTCGCTCCTCTGATGCCAACGTCCTGACTCCACCACTCAGGACCAAGCACCGGACCTGGGGCAACAGAGCCTTCTCCATAGCTGCCCCCTCCTTCTGGAATTCTCTCCCCAAACACATTCAACACTGACCTCTCCCAGTTCAAATCACAACTCAAAACTCTTTTCAAAATGCCTTTTAATGTGTGACTGATGATCATTTTTAACTAATATAAGGTGTGTTTGAGTACCATTAAAAGCAATCTATAAATACTTTATTATCATTATCATTATTACTATTATTATTATTATTATTAATAATAATAATAATAATAATAATAATAATATTGAAAAAACAGATATTCTTTAGGTGTCAGGTGATCTTTGGTATGGATGATTCTCCTAACAGGAGAGTTTGATGTTGATTCAGGCTGTGGAAGTGCTCGAACAGCTTGGTAACCTTACATTTCCTCCAACCTGGACACTAGCACTCCTAGAGTCAAACAGCAGGTATGGCTTTAGAATTGGAAAGTTTTGGCTGGGTTCACATTTTTCCATATGTCCATATGTACATTGAAAATGTTATTGGTCATTGTTATCATTCCTCTTCTCATAACGGCTGCAAAGGCATCCCTCCTAAAGCGCTTTTAATGAAAGTAATGGGGGACAAAATCCAAAGTCCTCAGCAAAAGGTAGAAGCTAACATGAGGCCTCAGAAGTTTACACAACACAACAATTAGACTTAAGTCTTCCAAAGTAGCTGTGTCCACAGACAGTTGATGCAACTTAGGTTTGGTATAAACAACTTGCAATAATCTCATTTTAGGGGCAGTGCAAACAAGCCAAAACACAACACTGACATAATATCACTTGTCGTTTGATGAGACCAAAGTTATAGCAAACAGTTGCATCAACTCTTCAACAGATATGTACATATGTATACAGAATCTGTAGGCAAAGGGACTTTGGTATCAGAAGCATTCTGGCTTCCATCTACAGTCCGTTTGTAGGCCAAGAAGTACTGACCAATCACATTTGAGCAGCAGGCAAACAGTTCATGAAGAGCAAAAGAGGCGCACCACATTGGGCACAATGCAGTCTCAGAACCCATCAGCGATCGTGTGACAACTATTTAGCTTTTTATTATTATTACTATTATTATCATTTAACTTATCTGTATTCTTATGCAGATTTCTGCTTATAGAGATGTGCACAGTGCACAGAGGAGGCAGTCTAAGCCTGGATATCTGCAGATTACACTGGAAGCCCCACAATATTGGCCACGCCTACAGAGGCTTAATGTTGTCAGACTGATAGCCTATGAGTTCAGAGATTGACAGTTGCTAAACACATGCAGCAGACACAGAAACATTATCAATCATTTGGAGTTGTATTTATGTCCATGTAATGAGTGTTACTCCAATACTCACTCTTGTTTTAGCTCTGGTTTGGTCTCATCTGTCTCTCTTCTTAATGTTTCACTATGTTAACCAACTTGTCTCTAATTAGCCCCTTTTACACTGCAGCAGTTAGCAGCTAACTCAAAGAAGAATAACAGCAACTAAAAATGTGCGCAAACTGAAAAAAACGGTAAGGTCTGGGAGCTTGTTACCCACCAAGCAGAAGACGAGATCAGCCATCATATAACAGACGGTAAATAATTGTTATTGCCATGCTATGTTGTTGTTATTGTTTATAAAGCGCAGCCAACGCATATGTTAAATGTCACGCTAGAGGCCAATGCTGCTGTGTCACGTCATACCCGTCATGCCTCTTTTGCTTTCACTTTGCCGGTATGCTGTCTAAAATTGCACACTGGAGCAGCATGATGACACTATCTATCAGCTGATAAAGACCGTGAGATGCAGGTCAAAGTAAGTGGACCTTGAGTTCAGATTTTTTTGTCACACAACAGTTTGCAAGGTTAAGAATGATGCTTCATGCTCGATGTTCATAGGCATACATGAGCATTATAGTTGAAATGTTAAAATGAAGTGTGTTTCATTTGTTTTTGTTCATTCCTAATCAAGCTTCTGTCATTGTGCGGTTGACACTGTTGGCCTCTGACTTCTCTAGGTTGTAAACCCAGAAGTGTTTAGGCACTGGACTCTAAAGCATCATCTCCCCACTCTCCCCCTCCTCATATTTTCATTTTTATTACCAACCTCATCAACCCCCTGCTTCATTCTTTCTGCCTTTTTTTTCTCTTTTTATTAGTTTTATGTTTTTCAGTGTCAATCCATTCATCTTATTAACCTTCTAAAAACTACTCCTAAATTCCTTTTCCTGAGCAGAGGAATGCTGCATATGAAACTCTGCCCCCTTTATCCCGGATTAAGTTTTCATACCGGCACGCTGCCAAAATATCCAAATACAGCTCGTCCAAACAATATCATCAGAGTTAGCAGCAGCACATGTAATATTATTGTAGCTGTTACAATATGATGCCATGATGTTCCCATGGAAAATTGGTTTGCGATGCCACAACAGAAAACACAAAGCACATGATACACGACAAAATCTCCAAGGATAAAGCATTCACACATGAATAATACTCAGCACTGGCTTTGCATGCGCTCTCCTTTCATTTCAGGTATCTGACAGTGAAAATACTTTTAACAGTCCCAACAAACCAGTGAGTTTACATGTGTGCCTGAAACATTTTGCTTCTTAACATCAAAACTTTAAGTCATTTCCCAAATCCAGGAAACCTGCAGCACAAAAGACCTGTTGTATCTACGGAAGCAAATTGATGATGGAGAAAAATGCCAGTACCTCATAAGGAGGATTATATTTCAAACTGTAAGGATGAATAGTGTGAAGATGTACAAGCTCGACCTACATGTGCCTTCATAACCTGAATGTCTTCAGTATGGGCTAACCCCTTTCTTTTAAACAGACACAGGCTGTTTCATCACTACAAATAAGGGATGCACAATAATATTAGTTTGTCATTGCTATTGGCCAATATCAGCTTTAAAATGAACTATGAGAATCGGCCAACATGCTTTTGCTTATTTTGCACAATGAATACATATTACACACACTGAAAAGCATTCTATTTCATGTCATCTGCTGGTGTGCTATTGGGATAAGAGTGTGCATGCATAATACGATTTTAATTCTACTACAGAAGAGACTTGATGATGACTAAACTTAGGTGTGGGGAAAAATGGAGTAGTAATGGAGCAGTCCATCGATCTGTCCAATGAAACTGATGCACACTGAGTCATGAAAAGTATAAGTAAGTAAGAAAAAGTAAAACGCAGTGCTTGAACCTACTAATAATTAAGGTTGAGAATCGAGATCCATTTCAGTTGAGAACTGGTTCCAAATTGTCTGATCTATCAGAATCGTATGCCTCTGAACTTATTAACTCCTTTTATCAATGCAGACATGTTTTCTGATAATGTTAGAATGAAGAACTGGCTGACAAGCCTTACCCTGCAAAACAAGAACAGTAATGTTTCTTTTTTTCCCATGCCCATGTTCTACGTCACATGGAACATGAAGCAGTGAGGATGTTGACTTTTATACAAACATGTAGCTTTAGCCTCAGTCTTTCAGTATGTGTGCAGCCAGCAAGTGCATATTGGTTCTTATTTGAACAAATGTCAGCCAGAGACAGAGCCTTTGACCATTTCTCACAGTTAACATTGAATATCTGGTTACAATTGTCATTTCAGATGGCAAAATGGAATCGTTGTTGGCTAACATAGAGAAGCCTAGTAAAACGGTATGGTAAATCTGCCACCATTATAGTAAGCTGTATATGTGCGATTCTAGAATGGACAACTTGACAGGCGGTGTGAGAGCTGAGATGACAGAATAAAGCAAGGCCTCAGAGGACTCTTTGTCACTGAATGTGTGTGTGTGTGTGTGTGTGTATGAGGCTCCTGAACGGAAAGCGGTGGAAGTGTGTTCCATCTGTCCATGCAGCAGCTCAGCTGTTACTGTTAAACATCTGGGTGCATACAACACTCTGTGAACTTCTGCTGGAGGTTACTCAGCATGGAAAATGTATGCTGGGTCAATTTACACTTGCCTGAATCAAAGTTTAATTCACTGTCATCTGATGAAACTGTTTGTATTTTGATATTAAGGATCTACGCACGTAAATCATACAGTATGGGGATCTTAAGTTAAGTCATTTGGTAGCAAATCCAAGCTGCTGAAGTCTGACATTGAGAAAGAGGAGATCAAAGTTTTTTTGAAAGAAAGTCTTCCAGGGATTCAAAATGCCTAAAAAACAACTCAGGACATAACTGAAAAAGACAAATGAAAGAAGAGCCAGGCTGATAAATCAGCCAGGCTGGCTTATGTTGCTGATAAGAAAGAGGACATTGAAA
Source organism: Epinephelus fuscoguttatus (assembly GCF_011397635.1). Lineage (NCBI taxonomy): Eukaryota > Metazoa > Chordata > Actinopteri > Perciformes > Serranidae > Epinephelus > Epinephelus fuscoguttatus. Next base: position 37,201,844 of record NC_064762.1, read on the forward strand.
TATGGAATTGAAATTTAGAAACAGAGCCACCATTAAATAGTTTGTCCACCAAAGAGCACTGACAAGTTGACTTTTACACTATAAAATGTCCAGCTTGGTATGTATCTTTGTGACATTTTGAAATTCTATATAAAGATATCTCATAAATTGTCTCCTTCCTGTTATATGCCTCCACAAACAAGTCAAGTTAAAGTTACACTTTACATCAATGTCTGTGAAAAAGTGGACACTTCACACACATCTTCAACCTGGCAGCAAGATCTATGCAATCAGCACAGTTTCAAGGTGGACTCCTAAGATAAGCGTCACCAATTCAGTATCTGACCAAATGTCTCCCTTTGTGTTCCTGAGTTATGACGTATAATGACCAGAAAAGAGTTTTTGAGGAACATTTTGATGTTATAGTGAAGCTGACCTTTGACCTACCTTTTGGATATAAAGTGTCAACACTTCACCATTTTATCCTATTAGACATTTGTGTGAAATGTTGTCATTATTAGCATATCAATTCTTAAGTCATGGCAATACATGTTTTGTGAGGTCACAGTGACCTTGACCTTTAACCACCAAATTCTAATCTTGTTCTTGAGATATCCTGCTCACTAGAATGGGAAAGGTGAACAGACGTACAGACAAGTAAATGGCGGTACAGATGCAATACATACGAATGGAAAGACGGACAACTCAAAAAAAAGTATGCCTCCGGCCCTAACTGAGGCATAACATTTTTATGTAAATGTTATGCAAAAACTTAACGGTTTATATATCATAATATGATTTTTTAAGTAGAAACAGACAACCACCGCGGTCACATAGACAACTGGATTGCTTTCTGTTTTTCTCCGAGCCTAGCAACTGCCACAGTTTCCAAAATTACTTAAGATGTTCCACCACCTGCCATTTCCGCAACTGGGGATAGTAACTGCAAAAAAACAACACTGATACTGTTTGAAAACAGGGGATAGCTACCAAGAGCTATCACGTAAAAAAGAAAAGAGCTATCTTCTTCCTGTTTTGATTGTGCAATGGTTGACTCACTTCCTTTGTGCCATCGAACCTTAATTTCCCGGAAGATGGTATCTGGTGGCAGACATAATTACACAGTGACAGCGAGGCTAATAGGCAACTAATTTAAACGCTAATAATGTCATTATTCTATAGTCATTACACTGTGCAACCAACATTTACTTCATAATGATAACTTAAAGCAAAAACATTGTATAATTCCACTTTAAGTTCCCAAATATTTATACTAGTTTCTGCCTTAAAAACACAGTATTGGTCAGGTTATAGTTGAAAGCTCAAAAAAGTATTGCTTTGGTACTGAAGATCAAGTAACTAAATGGCATTAGCCCAACAGCCTGAAACTGCAAACCATTTTAACCAAAAACTGAACAGAACAGAAATAAAGCCATATTTTTGGAAAGGAATACCCTCTAATTAGAGCAAAGATCCAACGGCAACATCTTGATATCCCATCACCTCAAGATCACACATGCACACAGAGTTTAATGAAGAGAAGATGTCTTAGCATATCACTGTGTGACACCCACACAGGAGCACACTTCACCAAAACCGTGATCTCACTGAGACAGCCTGCAGCAGGCTGCAGTCTCAAAATACTTCAGTAGGGTGAAAACACTGGCTGTGCATCATTCCTCTGACTGAATGTGAAGCTGCTGGATTTATTTTTATTAGTATACATTTCAAACATGACAAACATAAGGGTTGTGTTCATATGTTAGCAGCTCCAGTGCTGCTAATGCTTTCATGCTCTGTTTGGTGTCTAATTGATTTAAGAGATGCAGATGAGATGCAGATCTATTACCCTACTCACAAACAGCAGCAGATGATAAAGTGATTTTTGGAAGCTCACAACTTTGCAGTGACAGGCCAGTGTCACTAGTTACTCAGCCACCCTAAAAAACACAGACTAAGGCTATTTTCACTAGACTACATCTATGAGTCACACCGCTCAGTGACACAATGGGAGTAAAACGACACCCAAAAGACGCAGACACTATAATACAGGCCGCTCAAAGGGAATAAAAAGCTTGTGAGCTGATTTGGGCCAGCCAGTTATCAGATTTCCCTGTTTTGGTTGCTTTTGCTGTGGGTCAGTTCAGTTGGTCCAGAAAAAGGACAAACAAGACAAGCAAACATAAAATCATATGAACTGATAGGTACATAAGTCATTGGACAATTGTGGTGATGTCATCCTGCTTCACCAGCACTAAACAGACCCACCCTGATGACTGACAGCTAGTCATTAGCTGAGGCTATAATTGGACAGGTAGAAACAGGACAATTAAAGATGTGTCATGTACTGTGATACTGTTGGGGGAAAGTTACTGACTGTGTGACTGTGCTATGTTTCATTCATTTTACACACCTTTAATAGGTAACTGCTTAAGTGCAGAGAGCAGGACACATGCTCAACACATGTCCTTCTCATTTTCTGATGTATCAGGGATAAATTTTGCACTAGCATGCTAACATGCATGTGTGTTGCCATGGTTACTAAATGATCCTGTACATCAATTATACAGATCAGAAAATAGCGTTGTTGACAGTTGTGGTGCTAAAAGCGCAAAAAACAAAAAGAAATAACCAACAGCAAAATCTAGCCAGTAGTTCTTTGAGATACCTTGTCCACCAGCACACAATTATAACTGAAACAATAGTCTAATAATCACTTTGTGAAATAACAGAAATTAAATTGCAATCCTTTTGATAACTGATTGATTTTTTGAATTTTTTTTTTTTTTACCAAAAACACACAGCCACACAGCCATGCTAGCGTCTTAACGGCATGTCTAACAGTCTTTTGACTGTTGGTCAACCAACTTGATAGACCACCTAGCACTACCCCACTGGTAGGGAGACACAATCAAAAACCAAAGTAGTACCAAAGTATCTACCCTCATCATCAGTCTAATTACCAGACTCACTCACCTTGGTGACAGCTACTTTTGCACCCTTGTTGATGAGCTGGACCACATTGTCGGCTTGCCCCTTGTGTGAAGCTATAAGGAGGCGCTCGGAGAGTGCGAGGACCTCAGCCGCATCCTGCTGGCTCATGAAGCAGGGCAAGTGATGCTGCTGTCGAGGTCAGACACGGTGCTCCAGATGGTGAAGAAGACAGCTGTGGCGACAGTCTCCTGTGCTCTCTAACTCATGGTGAGCTCTGCTGTAGACAGGGGTGTCAAACAGGAGCTGCAGAGGCTGCCAGTGCTGCTGTTTCTTCTGTTGCTACAAACTCCACAAACTGTCAGGACCCCTCCCCTTCATCCTCTCCTCTCCGCTGGGAAGAGAACAGGAAACACATGGAGTGAAAACAAGGCAGCATGTGCTCCGCTCATAAGGCTGGCAAACAGGAAAACAGGGAGGAATGGGCAGAGTGGACCGACATCCCTACTGTCCAGGTTGTTAAACCAATGTACAGTCCTTGTGGGATCATGTGATCTCTACAAAAATAATCCCCAATGAGAGCAAAAAAGAGGGGTCAAATCTGGTCAGAGACTGAGTGCATGCTGTACTCTGAACAAGCCCAAACACAATGAGACATTAAAAAATTGCAACACAGTCATAACCGCAAACAGCACAGACACACTTCTGTGGTTTAATGAGTTCCTCCGTGACACACTTCTGTGGTTTTGGTCTAACCACAGGAAGCTAGGGTGACTAAAGGAAAACGGCTGCCGTGCCTCAAGTGTCTCAACTGATTTCTCATCACTATTAAATACACTGACAGACAGTCATTGAGTTGTCATACACTGGAGTGCATTCCTGCTAAATTAGGTATTTTACAAGTTTCCAAAAGAGATCCTGTTATCTTCCAGTTTGCCTCAGTGTACTGTCAATGACTGCCGGCATTATGTGTAACCTTCAAAATATGGCCCTCAGCTGAAACCTGAGATGTGAAAATTTGTAAAAACATACTGGCTGCCAGAGAAAAAATCAATCAAACTTTTATCTTGATGATGCAGATTTAAGTTTCTATGAAACTTTCCTACCTCAGTTTCAATTATAATCCAAGCAATAAAACATTTAGAGAGCAAAGAGTCCAACAGTACATTAGTCTGAGTGTCCTTGAACAGCCACCTTCAGCCAACAAGTATCAACAATATTAATGAAATACTTCACCTGCTAAATGACAATTTGCATAACCATTACTGACCTCGAGTTACCTTGAATTCATAAAGAAAACTGTTTTTCTTGCATGTCTAGATAGTGAACAGAGAATCCAAAATAGGTGAACGCTCTTCATAAACAACAAAATTACATCAAAACATCTGTTAACAAATTCTCACGTAACTTCCCAGATACATGCAGTTTCGCTAAAACATATTAGTAGTCCACAAACAGTCTCGTGCAGTCTCAGTCTCAAGGGTGCGCTACTTGTAGATGGAAGTGTTTTAAATAGTTAGGTTTTAGCTAAAATGCCTGTGTCTAGGAAGAACTGAGCATGTTATTGGATAAATGAGACTTTGATTATACAGCACAAGTTGTGTAAATTAAACAGATATAGTTCTGCTGTTGTTAAACGCAATCCCCATTTACTTCAATTCATGAAGATTTTTTTTTTTTTTTTGGATTCTCTGTTTTCACGCATGACTGACATGATGCAGCTGTACAGAGGAGGAAAAAATTCCACCCTAAGGCTCCAAGATAACATTATCTTCTCTCTTCTGCTTGGAAGTGGCGAATTAATAGCTCACAGATACTTAATATAACACAGTCTCTGGCATATGTTTAATAACTAGCGTTGGTAAAAGATGTGTTGGCACATTTCTGATCCATCATTAGCGACGTCACATTTTTTTCTACTATAATACATGAATGCCACATGAGTCCCATTTAAACTTTAAAACTTTATATGGAAAAAAGAACACAAATCTTCCAATATCCGCAGTTAGTTTAAAGTTGTTTAGTTGTAACAAAGAGAAAAAAAGCTGCATTCATGCAAAAAGCATGTATGCAGCAAAGTTTTGGTGAGTTCACTGCAAATTTGTTATTGTGTGTGCCTGCTTAGCTCAGTTCACAGTTTAAGTTCACAAATTAAGAAATTACTGCAAGGGAAGGGAGTGGTGTTCCTAGAGTTTGTCCTCTAGACAATTAAGAATTCTTGTAAAGTGTGACATGGGCTAATGGTCAACCATTAGTGGGCTAATTTTTCCCTTAAATTTGTTTATTATTGTTGCTATTGTTATTTCATTTCCAGTCCATCCCTGGAATGTAAACATAACTTTGTTTATTAAAAAAAACACATTGGAATTGCAAAAACAACATTATTTAAGAGGCTTAACCTGCTCATTCCATGCATGCTGTCTCTCATTAAGTCTCAACATATTTATCTATAAAGACACCAACAGATGACATTTATAGGACACAGATGGAAAATTCTGTCAACTGTGGAGTATCATAAATACTTTCAGTCTGGCTCAGTGGGCTTCTTTCATGTCAAATTCTTTTACTGTCACTTATCAATCCAGTCATAAAATGAGCAGGTAATAATTGGAGTGAAAACAGACGCTCTAAGCGTGTCCTGACATGAAGACTCTGTGATTAAAGAGCCTCTATCACATGTTATTTATGCTGTCAGAACTCCTAATTATGTGGGCATACACTACAGGGTGTTGTCCTTTTATAAACTGTGTATTCTGCTCGAAAATTTGCTTTTATGATCCAAGAGGTGTTTATTGGCTGTAAAACTGGAACTGGGGCCAGCGTAATCCATGCTTACTGAGCTCCACACCAGAAACACACACTACAGCAGACTACAGCACACACACAGAGAGGGAAGAACTTTAAGTGTTGAGTTTGAGGTTAAGTTTTCCACACAGTCTCTTTGTTCCTTTAAGTGCTAAATACACAACAAAACAACAAGCTCTATCCAACAGCAACACATCAAAGGTCCGTTAATAGACTTCAACAGGTTCCATCAAGTACTTCTAATTCTGTTGCTATACAGTACGAAGAAAATAAACTCCCTTGGACTTTTTCACGTTTCATTTTGTAAACACACTGGATTTTTTTTTTATTTTTTTAAGTGTGCAATTATTACTTGGGATTTAATATTTTTATAGAATTTAGATTACTCTTGTCTTTCACATACTTCTAGACTCTTGCACATGGTTTTGCAGGGAGCGTTGTGCTCTCTGTGTTGATTTGTTGTCTTAATGTGGTAGTACTCTGAATGAAAGTAACAAGAGAATGCAGAGATGCGCTATTTTCAGCTTTTCTGCCATGAGGCCTTTCATCCCAGCCACAGCAGGCTCCGTCTGTCTCCCACAGTAAGGCTTCAGCCAAGGTTCTCACAGTCTCGTGTTCATCCAATTGTTGCCCTCAATTAACTGGATTAATGTGTGTGTATGATGCCCAGGTCAGATTATTAAACAGATCCCTGCATGTGCCTCCGATCCCCTCTGTGAGCCTCAGTGGGGCTGCATGACTGTCTCTACACCAGTGGCTCTCAAATTATTCTGGTGTCCCCCCCTTTTGGAAGCTGAAATAAATCACATCCCACCCCTACTGCATTTTTTTCAATCCTAACAATTCTGGAGAAACTGGTTACACACACAGCTGAGTTAAAGTTAAGTTTAACTTTTTTTTTCAACTATGTAACATTATTTATTTAATATTTCAATTCATAAAACTGTCCTGCTAAAAAGAATTAGCCTACATTATTACTGTATCCCAAACCACAACCCTGCTCTTTCCCTCACCAAGTTGTTTTTGTGCCTTACCCTTACCTAACCTTAATCCTAACCTAAGCAATTACTTACAGATATCGCAATTGTGTTATGAGTCACAATTTTAGAGGAAATGGTCATTTTTTCACTTCATATTCACTGAAAAAATATTAAAATGATGATGTTAGTTTTACTAGGGTCTGCACCAAACAAGCAAGTTCCCTTACTTCTACAATAAGATTTTTAGGCCATTCATCTCTGTAGTACTACTAGGGCTGCACAATTAATCAAAATATTATCAAAATTGCAATATGACCAAGTGCAATAGATAAATTGCACCCCATGCAATTCGGATATTGTACTTGGCCTTATTGCGATTTTGATAATATTTCGATTAACTGTGCAGCTCTAATTGTCAATAGGGGTGTACCATATCATATCATTTACAATAATACTGGTATAATTTTTAATATGATATGAAAAATTCATATCATGATACTCTCCATTTTTCGAGGTGTTGACACATTGTCATCATACTGTTACGCAAGGTAACAACAAGCATAGGTGAAAGCAAAATTATTAGTGACTATGCGCTCATTCCAAAAAGAGGAGCAGCTTCAGTAGTGTGAAATAAACTGTTTTATGAACAGCCCCGGACTTCTCAGACTCTTTTAGCGACCTACTGCTCAGAGGGAACTCATTCAGCAGCTCCTCTGGCAGCAGCACAGCGTCTCTCCCTCTCCTCTCTCTTACCATGCGTACATGATGGTGACGTCAAGTGATTTTGTCATAAACCTTTGGTAATGTAAACCTACGTGACACTCACGGCTTGACAAAAACTACATTTATGTGAATGTGCAATAGTTATTGTAGCACAACAGGCTCTCTCAGGTTACAGCGTGATAACTAGAGGAGAAATGGCAGAGCATAAAGGTCCAGGTGAGAAAAAAAATAACTCAGTCATTTAGGATTTTACTAAAAGAGAAGGAAATCACGTGTTTATTTATATATATATAGATCCCAGAGCACATTTTTTTGTATCTGGGAACTGTTTAAATGTGTAATTTGGGGAGATTTTACTTTGTTAAACTTTTGACATTGTATACAGAATCTGAATCTCACTCTGGTTTACAAACTTAAGAAATGAGAGATCATTTTTGTTTAGTTTTTACTGAATATTTGAAGGCAAACTGCTAGGTTGAAATGTAAAACTGCATCACTTACTTTGCTGCAATTACATGGTCTTACATAAATGATAAATATATATATATTATTATTTTTTTACTAATTTGTCATATTGTCAGGATATCATCATCGAAAAATACCCTGAAATATTGTAATATTGTTTTAGGGCCATATTGCCCACCCCTGGTTGTCACATCACACATCAAACAATTTTTTTAAAGACAGTTTTGAAAGGCGTAGACAAATGCTGTTGATATGATCAGGTTACAAACAACATAATTTGTTCTTTTAATTTGAAGGACTTGTTGCTATTTTTAATTTACCATTTTATTATTCAATTTGCAAAATCACTGTGGGTAAATGTCATGAGCTTGACAGACTGAGGCCAGTCAAGTTATTAGACAACGGATTTTAAAGTTGGACCGGTGATAAACAGTTGGGATGACCTCTGGTATCTACCATGCTGTACTGGAAACACATCTGGGGCTGTAGTTATGGAATCTTAACAAATCATTGTTTTACTTTGTTACAATTGCAAGGGTCCAAATGTGCAAGGTCAATACTTATTTATCTTAGCATGGACAGTAATCATAAACAGCATGCTTCACCTCTTAGACAGACAGCTGAAAGAAACAGCTCATTGACAGATTGTAGTGAGTTACAGATGCTGGTTGAACAGAGGCTAGCCAGGCTGTGGCATCATCTTTTTGGCTTTCTTTCACTGTAGGCTGTAACATAATATGAGGAAACAAACAAGCAAAAATAACACAGTATAATAGGACTAAATGTTTTCTCTTTTATTGCTGTCAACTCCCCTGCGCCCGAACAAATGAATAAGTTTGCAAGACAAGTGACGCTTTACACATTATAAAAGCAGTATGAGCTGAGAAAAGGATTAGCATTTTGTAGTCGTTTGTTTCCACGGGAACATTACAAAGCCTAACTGGTAACCTGAGACCAACACAGGATGCAAGAGATAGTGAAAACAGCATTTTCAACTCAACACTGATTGTGTAGCTCCACTGTGCAGAGGAAGAGACATGTCCCATCTGATCCCTGGAGTCTAATCTGTGATGACAGTCCCTCTAATGACTGTGTGTTTCATTACCGGAAACACAGCGCAGAATGAGAGAACATGGTACAGATGACATCAACAATACACAGTGCCGCGGGCACACATGGCTAAACCCAGAGAGAGAAATTGATTATTTCCAAGACATTAGCCCTTCATACCGACTAAACTATAAAACATAGCTGTGCTATACAGTTTCTTGGCCACATCATTTCTGCTGAACACAGTTCCAATTTTAAAACAGAAGAGTATCACACGTCTTACACTAAATCTACAATGAATTAAAACCAGAGCTGAAGAAATGTTCAAAACTGCAATAAACAGCACTATACTAGGCTTATTGAGCATCAGGGAAAATGAGTGATGCTAGATCAAACAGGAAAGGCCTGACGGATGGATTCTGCAGTGCAACAAATATCCTTGAAACATTCCAGAAAAGTAAAATCAGACCACACAAAGTGGAATGCCAAAGAATGCATGACAAACCTCACTATCGGAGGTCAATTCGCTTGAGCTGAAAAGGGTACTAATGCACTATGGTAACATCTGAATGGCTCCCTCCTGCCAGGGAAAACTGAATAAGATTAAGCAAGGGGGGGATTTCTCTCCCCGACTGCATTCCAGTTGATTCTCCAGAAGATCCAGTTCAGTCAGAGACCCACACACACAAAGCAGGCCTGGCAGTCATAGCGAGGCTTCTCACACGCAGCTAGGCAACGGGGCTTTTGTGCAAACTTTTGGAACTCAGGACTCAGTTCAAGAACAAGAAATGCCAAGCCCCTTGCTTTTCACATGGCCCAGGGAGGAGGCCCTGGAGAATACTTATTAACCTGCTCGCTCCTGAAAAACAGCCGCCTTCTAATGCAGACACATCACTTCATGTCTGTGTTGCTGCCAACTTTGAAAAAGAGGGCTATCAATAGAGGAGATGGAAAGCATTCCGTTTTGAAATGTTAGAAACAATGAGCCAAATGAAAAAGAAGAGTAAAATCCAATAGCAGTAGGACTATATGTAATATTTGTTTTTCACTGTATGCAGTGTTTGAGCCAGAGTTGCCTGGGAGGAGGTCAAATGGGCCCATTTGTAGTTTAACAATACTGGAAGTAGAATTACCGCCCTGTGGTTGTATGTCTCCGTGCACCAATCAAGTTTCTCTTACAGTTTACATCCATGTCTGTGTAAACATGGATGCTTCACACCCATCTTCAACTCAGCAAAACAAAAGATCTGTACAATCAGCAGTTTCAAAAGTAAAGTCACCAATTCAGTATCTGACCAAAAGTCCCCCCTTCTGTTCCTGAGATATGATGTTGAAAAATGGCCAGAAGTATTTTATGCAAATAATTATGATGTCACAGTGAGGCTGACCTTTGACCTTTGGGATATAAAATGTCATCAGTTCATCATTATATCCTATGAGATATTTGTGTGAAACATTATAAACGCTTATAAATTCTTGAGTTATGGCCAGAAACACGTTTTGGGAGGTCCCTGCGTTGGTTGAGTTGGTTTAAAGGCTCTCTAAGTCTTCCTAAGCTTGAAAAGTTTTTGTCACATACAGCAAACACCTCCTCATGATCCGCCAGCTACATGTCCTCTGAATATGCTGTGGAAAAAGTCCGGTCTCTGTAGGCAGTCCAGGCTCCGCAAATGGCAACAAAAACATTTGGGTCCAGGCCGCATGAACCAGCCAGTGCGAGACCGGTGAAAGCAAGCACATACACATGAACGCGGTGCCCATGTCTCACGGTCTTTGCGAACACGTGAATGCAGTGCCCAGAGACGCAGTTAGAGCTACAGGCTACAATGAGGCTAAAAGGCGTGCTAGCTCCGCTGTGTTTGATAACATTGTTGAACGTAAACAGAAGTGAAGTATTTTTGTTGCCATTTGCAGAGCCTGGGCTGCCTACAGAGACTGGACTTTTCCACAGCATATTCAGAGGACATGTAGCTGGCGGATTGTGAGGAGATGTTTGCTATATGTGACAAAAGCTTTTCAAGCTTAGAAGACTTAGAGAGCCTTTAAGCTAAAGAAGCGGGATTGATAAGGATGTCAGGGTAAACCAATCAGAGGCAGAGAGTAGGGAAGGTCAGGCCTACACCATACTAGCAAAAGAAAATTCACGCTGGGGAATGACTGTAACAGAGACTAACGAGTTTTTCCACAATGAAAAATCCCCAATAAAAGCCTCTAAACACAACTGGACATGTTCCAGAAGGAATATGATCCAAAATCAGGGAGACATTAATGACATCAGCAACCAAGATTACATGTTTCCCTAATGTTAGCATGTAGCTACATGTTGCAGTGTAGGCTATGCAATGTAAACACTTGCAGCAGCCTGCCTGGATCAGATGACCATATAAAGAAATCCATCACAAGCTGACCTTAGCTTATCTTGAAAGTAGTAAAAGAGGTTAGAAAGGTTAGAAACAGTATTCAGAGCTGCTCAAAGCCTGTCGTTAGCCATTCACATTAACCAGAAAACAGCAAATACTTCGGAATTTGTAGTTTGACAGATCTATTGACTGTCTAGAAGTGAAACGCCTACAAACAACATTAATCCCATTGATATTTGCATAAATGTCAGTTGACAACTGGACAATTAGTTAATTAGTCGTTGCAGCTCTACAAATAACATAATAATATAAATCATGGGAACTCAACTGTTTAATTTGTCATTTTAGTAAAGTATCATGGATTGAAATACACATTAATTCACATCTAGTTTAGCTGTTTTTCTAAAAAATTTGGTTAATTTGAGCACTACATTTGGATGACAACTTGGCTTGTGTAAAGTAGGCTAATTTTATTTTGACACTGGAACCCTGATTAAAGCCTGGAGTGTTTAACAGAGTTTCTTTACAAAGAGGATAGGGTGACCTGTCCACACCCAGGGCCCTCATGTCTTTTTATCACCCTTCCCTCCTGGGAAAAGTCTGGGTCAGTGTGGGGTCAACAGCCTGGTTGCTCAGTCTGACCTCACTGGAATATGTCCCACCGCTTGCTGTTGCATTTCTTTGTCCATTAAAATCACTACAGTTGTAAATCACAATTTCTAATGTAATAGACTTTAAATGTAGACAACAAATAAAAATGAGCTTAACCTTTTAGACACACTGCAAAAAGTGACAGTCCCATTTATCATGTAAAATCAGAGAGTTAGTTCTCATGGTAGGACAGCAGGACTAAAGCCAAACTGACAAATGCATGTGGACCATTTTTTAAAAATAAATTAAATGCAGTTGGTAGTGGTACACAGAAATATTTACTACAGTTGCCCATGAAAACAATCTACTGAAGTAGATTAACAACAAAAAAAAAACCAAAAGAAATCCACCATCTAGTACAGTGGTTCCCAGGTGGTCGGTCGTGTCCAAAAGTGGGTTGCAGTCCATTCTGAATGGACCATAAGTGACTCTAGAATGTGTCAAGTTTGTAGAAAACAGACTTTATTCTGAAGTACAGTGAATTTTAGGCTCAGAACTTTCATTTTGAACTGCCGTTCCTTGCTGTAGAGTGAGTGACTAACAGACAACTACTTAACAAAAACAGCAAACTAGCTCGACAACATGGCAAACGCAAGTATGCCGCTGAATATATTAAACACTAATGACTATTGAAAACTTTACGTGGTTTAAGATAGTATAACCTTTTGCTAAGTCCCACCCTCAAACGCAGCCTGGCAAATCATGGTGTTGCATCAGCCAACTCCGACAATTAATACTATGCTGCAGTCATTTCAGATTGTCTTCATTTTCAGCCTAGTTTTGTGGATTTTGACCAAATCATGGTTAAACATTGTGCTCTGGTGATGTGAGACTCCTTACCCAGAGAGTTCTGAAGGAGGTATGCGCCAAACTTTGTCACTAAGTTAGCACTTCTATGCTACACTCACTAGTGTTACTGAAGGTTTTTACAGGTGTTTACTGAATGTATACACATGCTGTTTTTGTGAATAAAGGCATACGCATAATGCATATAGTGTGCATGTAAGTGTCCTCAGTTTGTTGCATGGGGTTCAGTGAACCAGGGAAGGTTCCTGATGTTTGGGTCAAAGCAGCTCCTCTGACATCTGACATGTTGGATCTTGCTGTTCAGTCTGTTGGAGCTGTGATGGGCTTCATACAGAGAAACAGCTGTGATGAGAGATGCCCACTTGATAACCTCAGAAACGTACCTGCTCTGACCTTCCTGACTCATTCACAAATCACAGGGAAGAAACAAACATTTCTCGTTTCTGGAGGATACAAGAAATCACAAAAAAAAAAAAAAAAAAAAATCACTGGCTGATCTAGCATCAGTGGGTGGGGAACCACTGATTCCCAAAACAAAATTAGTGCACTCATACACTAGATTGGCAATGATATACCTATCCTAACTATATTAACCCTTTAAAACCTGAGCAAATTGACTTGATGTCTTTTAAAAACATGGGAAGAGAAAAGTGAGCAACAAAAGAAGAAATTAGCAAGAAATTAGTCAAAAAAAATAAATAAAAAAAGAAAAAAAGAAAATTGGTTTAAAAAAAAAAGTTAAAATGACATGGAAAGAGTGCTTAAAAATATAAGAATTCTGTAAAATGCAATAATAATAATAATAATTATAAATATTGTTTTCCCCAAGCTTTTTTCTTTTTTCCGTAGTTCTTTTTTTCCGTAGTTTTTTTAAATCAAATTTTTTAAAGAAATTGCACCAATCTGCTCAGGGTTCAAATGTTCCAATACTTGTGAAAGGCATCTGAAAGCAACACAAGGAAAGTGATGTCACCCCAGGTTTCAAAGGGTTATCAAGAATGGACAAGGTTTATCTGCTCAGGACTATGTCATTATGATCACTAAAAGGGAGTTCACTTTCATTTCTGCATAGACAAAGTTAGTGCACTGGTAAACTATTTTAGGACTGTTTAAATGTTTGATGCATCCCAAAGCTCACAGGCAGACAGATTTTCTGCCTCTTTCTGTTATATGTTATAAATTAAGTCTTGGACTGGTGTTTGGATAAAACAGGTACCGTAAACTTGTCACATTCAGATCTGCAAACTTGTAATTTTATCGAGAAACTGATGACATTTTCGGACCAGATTAATCAATCAATAAAGACGGTAACTGGCAAATTAACGGCAACAATCTTTTGTTGCAGCGCCACAAATGTTAACTTGTTACAAACTTTGATTTTGAACGTGTAATTAGTTTATGAAAATAATGCCTAACTGAGCATGAGATGATTAATCAGTGTCCATGCTCATCTCAGGAAGTGCAGTCTTGTCACACAGGTGTAGCAGGTTATGTTGAAGTGCAATAACCTGAGCCTGACTGAGCTTCTGATGTAAGCAAGAACTGCTAAACAGTGTTCCAATTGCAAATTAAGGGTTCTGCTTTGTCCTGCTCTCGAAAATCTGGACTCCTGAGTTCAAATTGGCATGAGAGGGCTCAAATTTCCAAGGACATGAATTTGAATTTAGCAGACTTTAGCAGTACAAGTGTAGAAACACCAAAAACCTCCTTCATGCTTCTTGAGATCTGATTGCTCAGACCACATTTCTAAGTTGGTCAGGGCCACATACTGCCACTTTCTTTCAGCAGTGTGTGCACCAATGCTTCATGGGTCACACTGAGGGGCCGCCTTAGCTGACGTCCTTGCTTATACAACTCACCACCAGAAAAGAACACTTTCTGTAGCTGCTGTTAAACAGGTTAGACGCAGCGCTAACCAACACTCCCCAGAGCTGCTCTCCTCCTGGCGAATGGCCAGTTCAGTGTCTGCAAGGTTGGCATAAGCTAACACAGCAGCAGCTGATAAACGGACACAAACTCACACCAACACCAAAAAGACTCAACTCTTTAATGAAACCCATTAATAATCATTAGGTAATGTTAGCTGTGTGATGCTAAAAGTTAGCCCGCATGAACACCAAAAAAAACAACTGCCGCACATAAAATTACCCTGATAATCAGCACTGCTTCTGCACTGCATGGCCCGTAGAACAGGTGCACAGGAGACTACTGCTGGCTGAGCCGCTAATTCTGGTTGAGCTATCCACTAACTTAAATGAGAATAAAATGATTCAATTGTGCTGCTCTTCTAAATATGTCATTTCATGGGGGTTGTGATGCTCAAAAAATGTATTCACTGACTTACAGATATCTCTTTCCCCATGTAAATCAATGAGAAAAAGATTTTTTGGGCCACAGGACATGACGTGACAGTGTAATAACACTGTTCGGCCACTACAAAAATTGGCCTCAAAGCCCAGCAAAAATTCCTAGGGGTCTGGTGTGGATAGACACTCAGCAACTGCCTCTGGCTGAAAACAGTAATAAATAAAAAAAAAATCAATGTATTGTAAATACTGTATTTTCACTTTCATTTTGTACAATTCCCCACAGTCCTTTCCCTTGAGGAGAATGCAACACATTTGATCTTTACAGAAATTATGTACATGTTTATTTTGCTTATGGAGTGGAGAAGTGAGATCTGATTACAAATAGTCACTCAAGATGCATTATAATGCCCGGTGTAAACAGACAGACTTTACAGACTTTAGAGCTGTCCATTTGTGATCAGATCACCCAGGACACATGATAATACCAGGTTGGAACAGACTCAAAGTTGTAATAAAGCATGTCACAACTAATTAAGTTGTAATTCTTCACAAAAATCTCTTACCCATGGAATATTATCTACTACAATAATCAATTCCTCTAGGTATAACAACTGTTTGTAAATGTTATTACACATTATGTAATATTAGGAGTGACACAACTACATAAACAGACTCTATGTTGAGATGAAGTTTCAGCAGTTTTCCACAGCAGGTGTGCCAGCTAAACCAAATACTGACAGCCCTGAATTACACCTTTCAAAACAGTGTTTAGCTGATGAGTAACGCTGAGTCCATCACACACCTCATGTGTTTTCTTCTTTATGCTCACAATGCAGCACTGAAGTCAGTGTCACTTGGTAGCTTTCAACACTGGCACCATGACTGATGAGTGAGAAGGCAACTGCGCATCCTTTAAGACCCCGTGCAGCAGTTGATACCCAAAGTATGTCAGGAACGTGACTGCCAGTTGATACCCAAAGTATGTCAGGAACGTGACTGCCAGTGCCCACCTGTCAACATATCTAACAGCAGCCCATTCAAAACCCACCAAAAAAAGCGTTCATTAAAGTTTCAGTGGGTGTGAGGATGTCAGATCTGGCCAACAAGGAAATGATGTGACCCATTCACTGACCCCAAAAATACCTTAAAAAGTGCACAAACGTCATTTAGTTTGCATGTCAGGAAAGGAATGCTGTGTTGCATTTTTTCTGCTTTCCGTTAGTTACTCCCTCTAAAAAGTTGGCTTGTGCTAATGGGTTTTGGATTACGGTCTACAAATGATTAGCTGAAGGGAGGGTGGGGGAATTTGTCTACTCTACCACCCGCATTGACAGGTAATCAGCGCTAAGTAAAAGGTCATATTTTGTGCAAAAAAAAAAAAGCCTAGCTGGTAACTTTTGGGGCCAAAAGCTGAGCTTTATTCAATTGCTCAATTATATTATGCAGAAATACTATTCATGGAGCATAAATAACACTCAAATTAGGCTTGTAGACTTGTAAGTACTCCACCTCCCAGAAACAAGCCTGAGCTTCTTTCATTACAGCATGTTTTTCACTAGTCATGAAAAATTAAGCATAGTGCACACTTCAAACACCAGCTCTAAAAACAGTTTATTGAAATGTAAAAATGTCATTCGAGAAGATTATTACATGCTCTCAGACACCCAACAATGAAATGCCTACAAGAGGTCACAGCCTACAGATCCAGCTTGATACAAATCTTAACATTCACATTCTAACATACACTCTGAGGGTGGAAACGTTAAAAACTAAATCTGTATTACCTTTGTGTAATGAAGCACGGCATGAATGCACTAAAATTAACTTCAGCATTCTGAGCTACAACACTGCCTGCGGTACATTCTCTATTATGTGGGTCATCTCTTCTCACTGTTTATGAGCACTCACAGCCCCATAAAGTATGCCTGCCGTACTATGCAGTCCCATGGTGCTCTGCAGGAGCTTTTAACACACATATACTGTACCTTCACTGATCCTTAACTTCCGCAACTCTACAGCACATCTCATATCTTATCTATGAAGCAAAAAAACATGGGTTTTACAATATTTCAGATTGAGAACTGTAAACATGTTTTCCTTACAAAGCCTTTCATTCTCAGCAAAGGAAATATAAGTTACAAGGATGTAAATCTAGTTCTATGAGTATGTGCATAGCCCACTAAAGGGCTTCAATTTATCCTGTAAGCATGAGGATTTGCTGCTTTTTTTGCTGGTTTACTTTATCTTAAATGTTATAATTTTAAGTTAGACAAAGCTAGTGGCATTGGGACTCTGGGAAATTTTTACCATTCATCATTTATAGACCAAAGGATAATCAATTTTTATAATGAAAATAATCATTAGTGTCAGTTGTGATCAGACTGAATGTGAATCAAAATATTACAGGCAGTGCAAATTCATAAAAGTTGAAGGATGACGCACAGAATGGATTCTAGGTGTCATTAAATCAGGAAAAGACTTGTCAACTCATGCTGAAAATATTTCAGTTTGTGCAAAAAAAATAAGTGTGATCATGCTAAGCTGTATGAATATAAAGAGCTGATGAATATAAAGAGACATGAGCAGAGACGACATGAAGGAAAATACCAGAAACAACTGGCGTTCCTGTCAAGTCTGGATGTCAGTCTGTCACGCATGGAATCAAACAAACATCTGCACTGTCACATCCATTTGCTAGGTTCTAGCTGCTACACTATACATATCAGTATTAACATATGGAGGCGTCTATACAAGGTACCTCACTCAGATTTATACACCACCTGCCTCTACCAAAACTAACTTTTTCTTCCACTAACTTTACATCAACCAGGTTGCACATATTGTATTCAATAGTATTATTCAGGACTTCACTGTATTACTATGAACTGTTACTATAAACCACAGTAGAATCTCTCAATTAAATGGACTGTTTTAACAGTGATGACATATTCAGCTGCAGCAAGTAATTACATCCAGTCACAGAGCAGGGTGGGGCAGTGATTTACAGCAGAGGTGGATGTTGCCTAAAACAAGCACCAGCTAAGCCTGCAAACATAAAACTTTTAAGACATAATGCTTTTGTGAAATAAAACTTTGCTTTTCCAAGAAAAGGAGCAGAGGTGCTATTTCATACAGAAAATGCTGGATATTAAATGAGTGCAGTGATTAGATGATGAGATGAAATGTGTCAAGATTGTGTGGCCTACTGCCTCTGCTCAACAGGAGAGTTAAAAAAAAATCTGATCTTGGCCCATATTCATTAAGCATATTAGAGTAAGAAATCACTCCTAACTGATCAAAAATACTCAGAGTGACTTCCCTAACTTAGGAAATCACTCCTCTGCCAAAACTTAGCAGAACCTAAGAGGTTTCCTAAACTGTTGGGAGTTGCCCAGAGATAGTGTCAGGAGAGAGACTGATGGCAGAGAGATGATTTGGGAACACCGTTTAAAAGTAAGCTTATTAAAATATAATTTTGACAAAATTTTTGAGACTAACTTTGTGCATGATGCCAAAAAAACACAGGATTTCTCCTTAGTAACTAATATCACAATATTAAAACTATTTTGGAATTGGGGAAATGCAGCTGTGTAGCAATGATGATTGTGTGAAACAAAATGAGGCTCAGTGAGAACAAACTAACAATTCCCCCTGGCTGATTGTCACCAGCATAATGGAGCTTATCTCAATGTAATTATTAAAGGTAAAATCACAAATAGTCTTTTGTTCTTTTTTGAGTAATAAAGGAGATATTACATTTGAAAGAAACATTGTGTTCCTATTGTTATGGTGCATTTCTCAAGACTGGAGGGACAATACAGAATGTTCCTTGCATGTAGGGAGCATGCAACGGGCGCAGTTGAAAGTGGAAGTGGACAATGGCAGAGAAGATTAGACTACAGTCAGTTAGAGAAGTTTCAACATCATCACTGAGTGTGCCGGTGTGATATCTGCAAGATGTGGCACTATAGGCTGTTAAACAATGGGAATGAATGAGAGATCTGCTGATGCAGATCATTTCACACAACTGAATCATAGTATGCTAATTTCCATATAGACTACATTACTTTTTTATGAGATGTGAGTCTTGTCAATTTTCATTTACAGTTTAAATTTGGGCTGCACATTATATCGATTTTTTTTAATCATCATCGTGCTATAATCATTCGCCTTCCTGTTCAGTCCAATTTGTTCAATAAAAGATTTCTTTTTATTTTTCATTTCAGAAATTTGTTGTATTTTAGAATTAAATATTAGAAGCAGCAGAAAGGCACAACTTAGTACACTTTAGTATCTGATTATGAATCACAAAGAATATTGTTAATGTGATATTCAACAATGTGATTATCTAAATGGCCCATTCGTAAACGTCAATGAGTTTAAACTGACTTTGTAATCATATTTTTGCATACATATAACCCTAGTAAGTTACCCAAGATTTGTACCTATACATACAAAACCTATAAGCACTTCTAATAATTAAATACATAAAATACTAACATATACTCTAATATTAAGACAGCCAGTAAAACAGTAAGAAATCTACAACACAACATCATTATAATTTCTACCTTGAGAGTCATAAAACAGCGATGTAACACTTTCTCATACAAGTAGCTTTATGCCTTGCAGAGAGTCAGTTTAATAAGCTTCATAAAAGGCATCACTTTCAGCAGGATTCCTAATTGGTTGGACAAAACATGTAATTCCTAAGAGACTCTGAGATGTTTAATAATTACAGGCCCTGGGCAACACAGCGCTAAAAATCAGACTTCAGTTGTTTTAAAATCCACCCTCAGAATATGCTGGTGTTTTCTTTCATCACATCACTGAAAACAAAACTAGTGAATCTGACAGCAGACAGACCAACAACACAGGAACAGAGATACAAACTGCTGCTTCCCCTCGACTGCTCTTAAGCGTGCAGCTATTTTTCCCAGCAGGAGTGTTTTTCCCTCGTGGGATCTGTGACATGACTATATGATGTGTATGTGAAACAAGTGTTCGGAATGGAAGGCCCCCCTCAGCCCCTCCTTTCACTCTCGGATTTCACTCAAAACTCAGCCATCTGTCTTTCCTGCACGAGTCAGGGACAGAGAGCCAAAATCAGATTAAAACAATACTTTGACCCACTCGCTAATCCCAAGATCTGTTTCAGTGTAACTCACTGCAGCCGTGGAGCAGAGAGATTCTGTGCTGACTGAAGCATTTATGAACAAAATGGGCCATAAATACCCCCCGAGAATACAGGACAAATATTTACAGCTATATTATCTGTTTAATCACTGCCAAGGCATTTAGTGCAGAGAAATGGCAGGCTGACACACTGCTGGTTAATCCTCAGGTCACTGCTGGAAATAAACCTTCTGTCATCCATGTGACAGCTGAGCCAGATGTGAAAGCCATCTAAATATATAGTACAGAGGTCAACCTTAACTTAAGACTAAAAATAACAACATGTCATGCCTTTTAGTAAGTCAGAGGGCATTCTAACGACTTGAAAAAACAGGGTTAATAGTCTCATTAATGTTTTATTTTTTACAAAAAGGAAAAGACCACAACAAACTAATAACATGTGAAAATTTTGAATGCAACCTTGATAGCTAAGAGACAGGTATGAAACTTGCGTCACTCTTCATTTTAAATACTAACAAATTATGTGTAAATGCTGTAAAACTGGCCTTGCAAAGCAAAAAGCTCACAGGGGAACTCAGACCAGTCTCATGGTCTGGGTGATGATACGTCTACAGGACAGTGATGTTTACGTGTTCCTGATATACAGTAAGAACATCTTATCAAAATTCCTGTGCAATACCAGCTAGAGGACAGAGAGAGCCAAGTTTCAGAAGTCACTCTGTGTTTTCTGGATTTTCCATCAGTAGGAAGCTGCTGCAAAGACCAACGGAGGATACAGTTCGTCTTTGCAGCCACACTGCAAAATTCTAGAGTAACTCAACTAAAATTTTTGTTGAAATGGAACATTTTTCTTGCAATAACTCAAAAGACAAAATCAAAAAGACTAATTTAACACCAGATTGAAAAGCAGTATTTCACTGCCGTTTTTATTCTGAAAAAGACTATATTCCTACTAAGCTGTTAACATGACTGATGAAAATTAATATTCCACTAATATTCATGTTTACATGCAGCTGTGTACACTTTGACTAACATGCCTTAACATGTCCTTTCATTACATAAAAACATGGAACTGCTGGAGCTGTGATGCCATTTTGCTTCTTTGCGTCAAAATTGGATTCTTTCAAAGTTTTCCACCCATGGCAGACATGCTTGACCATGCATACACAGCCTGCCTCTTTCATCCCTTCAACAACCACTGCCAACCTCTTGAAGAGATTGACATCGCAATATTTGGGCATATCCAAAAATCTGTTGATATCCAAGTCTTTCACAATGCTTCAAGTAGGTATGTTTCTCCTTTCAACCAGAAATGTGGGCATGCATCTAAAACAGACAAAAAGCCATGTGTTGCAAACTATGGAAAACCCCCAACTGAGATGCATATTCTGACTGCACTGTATGGGGAAGCCTCCTTAAACCTGACTAATACTGGTGTATCCCATGTCTTTATCAGAAAATGCTACTGGAAAAAAAATCATGGCTAATTCAGAATATCCAAACAGCATATGCTGTTTACATGACCTGTATGAGATACAAATTGAGTTGGGCGTGGTTTCCTTTCATCTGGCACGCAAATCAGCACATCATTTTTGCCAACTTGAATTGATTGCTCTGTGTGGCACAACGTCAAAATGCCTTATAGATCAACAGCATCCTTAACAATGCTTACTTGAAAAGGTCCTGCACTGTCTCTGCCAACATTTAAAAACCATGAAAGAGATTAAAGTTCATCACAGCATCTCTGCCACCTGCTGCTGACTGATTGTCAGCTGAAACAGACTCAACATCATAGCTACGTAACAAGTCGCAAGCTGGCAGGGCCAAATGAAAATCAGCCCATCAGCACGCCCTCCATGGAGTACACTCATACAACACTGCAGCAAAGTGAGAGCTTAAACCACTGGAGCAAGGAAAGACAAAGACAAAACTTTCAGATTTTTCTGATGAAGTTAGATACGTATGAAAAAACGCGCCGAAATGGGGTGTGACCACACAGTACGCTACTCTTATAACGTGCATTAAACTGTCAACAACCTACAAATATTATTGAAACACCACAGGTTTGATACACTGATACAGGAAAATACAAATTTATACCCGAAACTCAAATTACCACTTCACAGGTGTATGCCTCCATGAACCAGTCAAGCTGCACTTACAGTTTACATTCATGTCTGTGAATACATGGTGCTTAACACACATCAGGGTGTCCCACACATTCATTTATTTGTTGCTAGCTGCCACAAGTGCTATTGGAATATTCTGTTTGGTTATTCATCGACCACACTGTCAGAGCACAGCCTCATTTAGTGACACTTAACCATTTGTTCTGCTGGGTCTCAGAGTTTGCAATCACTCCAGCAGCTGCTCCTCTCATCCATCCATCTGATGTGATCAGCTCTGAATGGATCAACAAATCAGTTATCCACCCTACAAGTCAAAAACTGCAGCTGAGAAAAAAACTCTGAATTTAGAGAGGGGACACAGACAATCTATTCAGTCATTCAGGATTAGTGTCACGGATTCAGTATCTGACCAAATGCCTCCCCCTCTGTTTCTGAGATATGACACTGAATTGTGGAAACTATGATGTCATAGTGACATTGACCATGTTACCTTTTGGATATAAAATGACATCACTTCTCCATTTTATCCTAGTAGACATTTGTGTGGAATTCTGACATGAAATTTAGCGTATGAATTCTTAGGTTATGGCAAAAGCATGTTTTGATGGGTCACAGTGACCTTGACCTTTAACCACCAAATTTAAATCAGTTCATTGCTAAGTCCAAGTGGACGTTTGTGCCAAATTCTAGGATATTCCTTCAAGGCCATCTTAAGATACCATGTTCATGAGAATTAGATAGACGTAAGGTCACAGTGACCTTTGATCACCAAAATGAAATCAGTTCATCATTGAGTTCAAGTGGTAGTTTGTGCCAAATTTAAAGAAATTTCCTCAAGCTGTTCTTGAGATATCATGTTCACGACAATCCAACAGATGGGGTCACAGTGACCTTGACCTTTGATCACCAAATTCCAATCAGCTCATCCTTGAGTCACAGTTGACGTTTGTGCCTAATTTGAAGAAATTTCTCAAATGAGGCTTACTAAGTTGAGCTTTGTGGATAGCGTAACAAACAATGCCATGCCTATTCATTTCAAAAGAATGAAGGCATATGAGGAAGCTCCAACTTGACCAAACAATTGTTTAACTTCATCACTCACTCACTCACTCACTCACTCACTCACTCAGTGTCTCACTAAGGGACAGACATTCACATATATAGCGCTGGCCCATACTTTGCTGCGGTCCAGCCAAAAATCTTCTGTTATGACATTAAGCATGTCTTTATATATTGTGATATCCATACCTTTACTTCTGATAGCATGTAGAGATAGACAGGAAATGTGAGGGATGATATCCTACAAAGGTCTCTAGCTGAATAATTAACAGGGACGTTGCAGTGGCCTGGTAATCCTCTTAATCCCTAGGCCAGCATGATGACTGAGTTCAAATTGCAAATTATCTGCAGATTTTCTGTAAAGTCAAATACTGATTCAATCCAGTAATTTAACTGAACTTGCCTTTGACCTACGTTTGCATCAAAAATTAAGACAAAATCTAAATTTTCCATTACCAAAGAAGTACAAACTCAAATGTATCACATGTACTTTATTTACTCGCTGCCTTTGGTCTTAGATTTTTATGTTCAGTACAATCAGAGATGCTAAATATCTAAGCATCACTACAAATACTATTTTTTAAATAGCACTAAGTACAAGAACCACTTGGTTAAATATGCATGTGTTGCAGTGTGACTGGATTTAAGGATGCAGCTGTACAACAAAGAAGAAGACCCTCCCAGATGCCTCAGAGTTGGAAGACCCTTGCCAGTCTGGTAGCCATAATCACCTCCTGGGCCCTTCTTCATTGTCCAGGAGCACTGAGCAGAAAAAGCCTCTTGTGCTCTTCAGAAAGATGCCTCTACCCTTTCAGTGGTATCTTATAATGAGTTCACCACCCGTGGGCTCACAAATGCATTACCACAACAACACCGTGACACCACATGTGGTCGTTACAATCTTACATGGTCCCTCCCACTTTATTTAAGTATAATTAGTTTATTACAATTGAGATTTTATTTTATTTTATTTTTTATTTTATTTTATTTATTTTTTGGATTCTGTAGATTTGGAAATCATTCCTTTGTATAATAATATACTGATATGAATAATTAATCACAGTAATATTGGTAATAGTATCATTGACCTGTGCTAAAAAGAAGACCAATGGTATAAAAATAAACCACCTATTGACCAGTTAGACAGGTCAGGTTAGTCAAACTTACCTGAAGGAGAGAACAAAAGTAAAATGGTAAAATTAATACTGAAACAGTCTGTTGTAAACATTTATTGTAGTTTACAGACTGTTCCTGCACTGTACTTACTGTAGTTGTTTGCACATACAGTTTCCTGTAGGGGTGGGAATCACCAGAAGATCCATGATACAATATCATCATGATAGTTCAGTCTCAATGCAATATTATTGCAATTTTAAATATGCTGCAATATACTAAGTATTGCAATAAAAAATATTACAGTTTATTACCTTTACTCAACTGTCCCCAAGGGAAACTTTGTCAATACATGTTCTATCTAATGAGATAAAGTCATCTCACTTCAGCCACTGTTTTGCAGTATCAAAATGTA
The DNA here is from genome assembly GCF_011397635.1 of Epinephelus fuscoguttatus. Taxonomy (NCBI): domain Eukaryota; kingdom Metazoa; phylum Chordata; class Actinopteri; order Perciformes; family Serranidae; genus Epinephelus; species Epinephelus fuscoguttatus. The sequence continues at coordinate 37,226,756 of NC_064762.1, forward strand.
TCACATGGACTGAAAATGTAATTGATTATATTTTTCTAGTAGGCTACCTAAAGTTTAGTTTGTATTTGTGATATTAGTAATTTTTATCATTTAAAAAATTAATACTTTGCACTGTGTGACGAAACAATATTGCCAAACAAACAAATTGCAGTACTATGCTGTATCAATTTTTTCCCCCACCCCTGTGCAATAAGGAAAATTAATTTGTAAAAGGACAAAAAATGTGTTGCTGATCCTCAGGTTGGAAACCACAGGTTTAGACCATGTGGATAATCTTTCTGACTACCATGTTCTGTCCCCCTCTGGCTTTTTGTTAGGCTACATGAAAACGCATAACACACCTGAACAAACACATATCACATGACCATTCACGGATACTGGGCATGCATGTGCTGGTGTAAACAGGAAGCAGATTGACTACTGTGCAGCTGGTTGCTTAGTTACAGAGATGTGGAAAAGTAAGACCAGACAGTTCTTTGCTTTGCCCAACAATGAGGTGGAACCATATTGAAAGTAACACAAATATAAGACGGTCAAAGCCGCAGAAAATAAGTTGTGAGTCATTGCAAAGCAAATATGTTGACATATTAGAGTGGTACCAGGAGTATTATCCATCGCCATGGCAATTGGAAAGGGGTAGCCACACAAGAAGGATGAAATCATAAAATGTTTGTAGGCCAAGTTATAATGTTTTAACATGACCTGTCACGAATGATAAGAACCAATCAGGAAGTAAACATGGGTCTATGTGCCATCATTTTGTTTCTCTGTTTTTTGCCCGTCCAGACTAAAATGCAACCATGGAGTTTTCAAACACAAACAGGGTCAACAGCATTTTCAAAAGTCTCTGTTTTTAATGGTTCCAAAATGTCGGAGTAGTGTGGATTGCATGTAGCCAGGGTGATGAGTTTTAAAGCGAAAATGTATTAGCGTGGGTGTAACCTACTGTTGCTGTGTTCTCAGATCTTAACAATTAACCTGAAGTTCATTGTTATCATACAGGAACTAATAAATATGATGCCCAAAACTATGAAAATAACATCCAAGCAGAAATAAACTGGAGTTATTTCATGTACATCTACAATGACTCCCACAGACAGAAAGAAAGCATTCACCTGCTGCACATACATACACCAAAACATAAAAACAAGCAGGAGGAGATGTAGCTGGCCATGGTGCCTCATCTCCAGCTGGAGAGAGCTGAGTGTCAGCTGTGGGGCAGAGCACAACACCCCCCCTCACACACACACACACACACACACACACATAAAGTACTGGCTCTATCCCACTGCACCAGCCTTTTGTCTCTTTTCACATTGCTCTTGAAAAAAAGCGACAACATTTCCCCCACTTCTTAAATCCTCTGCTCGGGGAGAACTTAATGACAGCAGATGCAGTGTCTGAGAAAGAGCGAGGGTTTGTGCATGGCCCTAGAGTTCATTGTTTCAAGCTACCAGTAAAGGGTTAAGTGGGATTTAGAACCCCTTCAAGGCTAAAGACCAAAGAAAGCTCCTTTTCTAATGCCACAGAGCTATTCACTTGCACCTCCAGTGCCTCACTAGGAAGCAGTGCTATGACAAACAGTGTGCTAATCCCAGGATCTATCCTATTATAGTACCACCTGGGGCTGGGTTTAAAATTCTAATGTGTAAATCTCATTCCACAGTGATATCATCTCCTTAAAACACAGCATTAATATCATAATTTAATATAGAATAATGGTCAAAAGGCGCTGCAAAAACTAATGTGACATTATTCACATTGATTTTCACTCACAAAGCATCATGGGAATGAGCAGATCTGTTTACATGCACTTGACAACAAATGCTCACAATAGGCATCATCTCACCATCTGACAGAGAAATCTAATAATTGTCTCTCATACAGTGTCTAGTTTCTGGAGCCTGTAAAATACCTCTCCCCCCCCACCCTGTGTCCCATTAAGGCTTATTATGTGCCCATTATACACCTGGTGACCTCTGACCTTGTCAGCACTGTGCCGTGCTAATCAGCTCCCTGGGGACGTGAGCAGACGGACAGACGGGTAAGGCAGCGTGGGTGAATTCAAGTTCTTCACACTGAGCACAAACAGCAAGACTACATGTCGCTGTATTCGGGTTCAAAGCTTCCATCTGCGATTCGTACTGTCCAAAGTTTTTTAAGTTTTTTTTTTTTTTTATAAAAACAGGTATTTGTAAAATGGTCTCAGTCCATGGAAGGCCATCTATTCCTGCTTGTATCATATCACAGATTTGGAAACTGTAAACCAGCTTTTACCAAACAGCAAAGCTGGATGACTAGGAATCCGGGAAAATGAATGAATCATCAGTGTAACTTAATCTCACATGAATGCAATAGCTCTTTGACACCCGGGCCTAACGTCATCATTTCACAGAGCCACTTCTGTCATTGCAGTAAGTTCTGTCGCTTTTTCACTGTTATGTTATGTTATTCAGTTCAGAACCAAACTATGCATTACTATGCAGCTTGTAAAATGTATTAAATGGTTATATGCCTACATCTGTGAGTCAATTATGTACTATGAGTCTTGAAGGCAATATGACTAATTCAATTAAACTGGTGCTCCATGCACTGAGTAGGTTACTGACTACAGTTGTATGCAGGTATTTAGTTCATGTCATACCCTTTACATTATGGTACCTCTGCTTTAAAAGGGGCACTACATGGACTTTCTCTACATATTAAAGTCAATTTACTCAAAATGAGTGTTATTCCTCTAAAAAGTTGTACAAAGTAGAAAACTTTATACATGTGTTTGGATATAAGTCTGTAACAGTTGTATGTTAGCCTATAAAGTAGACTCAGGAGGAACTTTGTAGGGGTGGGAATCACCACATCGATGATACCATATTATCACAATACTTAAGTCATTATACAATATTACTGTGATTTTAAATATGTTGTGATATGTTACCTTTTTTCAACTGTAAGTTTTGTCTCAAAGGAAAACTTTGTCAACATCTGTTTCATCTAATTAGATACATTTTTAGTTTGTTCATCTCACACAATTGATTATACTGTATTATTCGAGTAGGCTACCAAGTTTAATTTGTATCTGCAATATGAATAATTTCTATTAAAAAAAAACTATACTTGGCACTGTGTGACAATACGATATTGCCACACAAAAATATCATGATACAATGCTGTATCGATATTTTCCCCCACCCCTGGAACTTTGTCAAGTCTGACGAAAAAATCTTGATGGTTTGAGGTGAAACCATACATCAGTCTGGATCAGTACATCAATTTAATGAACAACAATCCAATATTATCAATGCAAAGTGAAAGCATTGATACAAGTCATAACTTTTAAGGTACACCTTTACATAAGCAAATATTGTATCATTGTCCAAGGAATCTGCAAATCATGATAAAACTTGTGGTTTACACCCTGACTGATGATGAAATCAGAGTTAGGGGTAACATGTAGGGTTTCTTTTCCAAATTATGGTTGCATTAACTGTTTCTCACAAACATACCGTGTCTATCTTTGAGGCCTGATAAATGCGTAAAGTGCATTTACTTAAAAAAATAAATAAATAAAAGAATCCGGAAAAAATCCTCTGCAGATCCAGTCTGGACTGAATTTGAGGCCAACATCATTTATATTACATTGTTAACTTTCTAGAAGTCCTCTTTCCTCCCTTTACTGGTGCACTGCTAAAAATCAGGTTCCCACTCTTGAAGACACACAGTAGTCACTTTATGGTGTACCCTTAATTCAGACAAGTTTAAAGACTCCGAATTAACAACAGAAAATATGTTGAACGATACGGGCATTTACCAGGTAAAGAGGTGTTTTTGTCAGTCCATATTACAGGAGTCAGAAAACAAGGTGAAAACTTAAGTTTTGCATTATCTTACTTGGTTCATTTCTAGTGCAGGAACTCAATCTAACAAGAAAAGAGTCCTCATTTTTGTGGATATCCCTTCAGACTCCCTGACCTTCCCTGACACTGAAGACACTGAAGCCTCATAAGCAAATCCCATTCAAATAAAAGTGCACTTCATCAAGGTTACTACGAGCTCATAACAACCACTTCTTATGTCCTCTGGGTGTAGGTTGCTGAATTGTGCTGAGGTATTATCATTATAACACATTACTGACCGGCCTTCCCTAATGAGCTCATATCTTAAACTGCTAAATACCCTCAATTTGAACCCTTGTAGACTTAAATATTTAGGTTAAGCCTGAGGCTAAGTTGCACGCTGCAGAGGAGATTTCACTTAAGCCTATTTCATTTTACATTTTTATTTTTTCAGAAGTTGTAGCCTAATTTACATCAGCACCCAATGTCCTGATTCATTTTTAACTGCTTCACTTCATCTTGTTTTCAGGCATTTTTCATATAAACTTGGTTGCACTGAGCCCATCAGAGTCCATAACAAAGCTCTTAAAAATAGTGATGCATTTTGTAAGAATATTATGCTGTAACATCAGCATTTCCCTACTGGGGAATTATGTTACTATAATGAGATAACAGAGGGGATGTCTTGGCAAGGGTATTAAATAGTGAGCAGCACGTACACTTAAATACAGTAGATTCCTTAAGTGATGTCTGAGAAGGTATGTCAACTCAGATTTTAACTAAATCTTATCTTAACCTGGATTCAGACCTTCATTTCAGTAGTCACATTATATCAATCACAAAATCAGCCTTCTCCCATCTTTAAAATATCAAAAGATTCAGTGACTTGATGTCTAACCATTATCTAGAGAAACTTGTACATGCTTTCATCACTAGCAGACTGGACTATAGCAATGGACCGTTCTCAGGTCTGCCTGAAATAGCAATCAGACAGCTTCAGCTGATCCAGAATGCAACTGCCAGGGTTGTAACAAGGACCAGAAAGGCTCAGCATGTAACTCCAGTTCTCACATCACTACACTGGCTGCAGTTTCTGCTTGACCATAATTCACTAACTGGTTTGGATCCAAAATACTTGTCAGATCTCCTGACCCTGTATAAACCTCACAGATCTCTCAGGTTCTGGATATTCCCAGAGTAAAAACTACACATGGTGAAGGTTCTTTAAGACAGTGGGGAGCACTTTAAAATCCAAGCTGAAGACCCATCTTTTCACCATTGCTTTTGATTAATTCTCTTTAAATCTTTTTTTTTTGTTTGTTTGTTTTTCATTCTATGGACTTTTGATAGTCCTGTTGTGTGTTTTTGTGTGTTTTTCCTCTGTATGCTTTTGCCTGTTGTTCCTATTCTATGTGCCCTTGATTGCTTGCTTTTATGATTTTTATCATTTGTATCTTGTGCTTTTACCAGTGTAAGCTGTAAAGCACTTTGGATTGCCTTTAGGTACTAAATGTGATATATAATTAAATTTGCCTTACCTTGCCTAAAACATGACAACGTAATATAACAGGTATGACAAACCCAATAAGGATTACAGGGATTTCTAACCGTATAGGTCACAGAGACGCCCACCCCAAGTTTAAAATGAATGCCTTAAGTGAATACAAGTGACTATAAGCTACAGCCAGGCTGTAAAGTATATATAAACGTTATTGTGTTAACTTGGAGTAAGGGGGTTACGACGAGGTAACGTTACTTCAGAAACTGTGGGTTAGCGACTATATTAACAAAAACATTTATGATAAGTTCGCAGTACATTTACCAGAACAAGCTAACGTGAAGCTAAAAGTTAAATAAAAGTTACTGTGGGAGCTAACTAGCTTACATTATGTAAATATTGCAGTGATTTCTGTCGAGGTCGGACTGTAATTCAAGTCAGCGGAGTCCCAACACAGAGCTCGTCACCTCCTCTCACTGTAACGTTACGCAGTACAAAAACAAGCCGTGTAAACCCTGATATTTCAGAGGAAAACACGAAAAATGAGCAGCATTGATAAAGGATACTTACCTCGAAGAGAAATAGTCACACAGGTGTCTGTTCGGACGGAGACGGTGTTAGCTAGTTCCGACGGTCTCGTGAGCGCACGTTGTTAGAGAGGGGAACTACAAAGTGAAAACACACGGTCGCTTCTGTCGCCCTCCCCGCCGCCGCTGCCGCCTCCCTCTCTGTCCAATTTGCATGTCAACAGAGCCGCTGACAGACTCTGTCAATACGCTGAAACGAGAGGAAGAAGACACAGTACAGCTACAGTCCAACTTTCACCTCAAATGAATGAATTCCGGTTCAAAAACTTTCCCCCCCGTTTGACCCTTGGCAGCAGTGCCGAGGAACTACTTGCCCCAAATAAAGGTTGTGTTTCTCCAGTATTCTATGTCATTTACCAGCCATTAAACAGGTGACACAAGTTTTCTTTTTAAAGCCTAATGAAATCATAGTGAAGTGTATTTTGGCAAATAAACTGCTATATAAACCACAAACGTTGTCTTTTAAACATAATAAAATGTGGGCCAACACAAAAGCAAAGAACAAAGTGTAGCTCACATTTGATTTGAACCATTAGAATGATGCCAGTGATTTAATATTGCACTTACATGAAAACTGGAAACCTGGAAGAGAAAGATTTTAAAAAGAATGGTTAAAATTGATGCAGTGCACTTAATGATAAATCTAACTTTTAGTCCCTACAGGCATGGGCTGATTATAACACAATGGGCCCCTGGGCACAGATATGCAAAAGGCCCCACCACCTCTCTAAGGAGCAAGACACAGACTTTGTGGTGGTTTTACCTCTTTTTTCTTGTTGTTTTGCATCTCTTTGTAGTCATTTTGTTACTCTTTGGGATCATTTTGAACCTTTTTATGGACATTTTGTGTCTCTAACCAGCTCCTTTTACACTGCCTTTTCAAGGCGGGAATTGCACACTGTTGTACTGCCTCATTGTTCTGTATAAAAGGTATAAACGCAGAATGGGGGGACAGAAACCCTTTTTAAATAGGAATTGTGCAAATTTGCAGGAAAGCCTAATCAGTCTTCTTTCAGCATTGGCAGTATTAAAACAAAATCGGGAAGAGCAGCAAAATGCTGCCTGCCTACTTTTGTTCGTACAGAATGCGCCTTTTTTGGGGCAATGGGGGGCGTGAGACATGTAGCTCAGTGTGTGACGTAAACACCCTTGCTCCGAGGGAAGCCGCAGCTGGTCAGTCCTTCGGCAATTCTCTCGTAAGTCGGCCCGTCCTTCACTGTCCTGTCATTTGACGGTTAATGGCCTCTTCATTTGTGAGGACAAGGAGGGCGCGCAATTCTTTGTCTCCCCAGTTGCTCATCTTTACTGTAGTGTCTGTCAGGTTTGCGTCTCCCTCTTCCTGCTAGTACTAGCTGCTCATTTCTGCTATCAGCTGTTTCCTGTTTATCCACCTCCAGTGGGTCGCACATGTGGCGTCATCAACAGCTCCTCCCACAAGTCATCAACAGCCCCTCCCGTTGCGGAAGAGCGCCTCATTCTTTTTAAACCAAATAGGTTCTGCCAATATCTTTACCCCTACGCGGCGGAAAATTGGGCACCTCGGATCAACTAGCCAATCTGGCTCTGTGTGTCTAAAAGCTCGCAGCTTGCCAGCAGAATGGTCCAACATTCACCGAAAATCTGGCAGTATAAAAGGGGCTAGAGTTGTCTCACCTTGAAGCTGTCATCAGAGGCAGTAACAGCACCAAAACAGGTCTTTATGAGAGGGATAGCTAGCAGGACAGGATCATTGGTGGCGCAGGTGTGATGTTTGGACAATGCCTTATGTGTCCAACCCACAAAGGAGACACAAAAAATATTTTAGTAGCAGTTAGCAGCTGACTCAAAGAAAAACGGGGGCTAAAAATGTGCACAAATTGGGAAAACTGTAAGGTCTCCTTATCCTCTGTGCAGACAACAAGATCAGCTGCCATATAACAAGGATGGTAAATGAGTGTTATTGCCATTGTTATTGTTTAGAAACTGCTGCAAACGCATATGTTATATGTCACATTAGAGGCAGATGCTGTCGGGTTATATGTCACACCCGTCATGCCCTTTTTGATTCCATGATGCCAGCATGCTGTCTAAAATCACACATTGGAGCAGCATGATGCCGCCACTGTTTTGTTCTGTGTAAAGGCGGCATGAAAAAGGGACTTAGTGGCAGCCATGTAGCTTTATCTCTGTGTTAATAGGGCTTTAGTGGTTGTTTTACCCCTCTCCATAGTTATTTTGTGTCTCTTTGCGGTTCTTTTGCATGACTTTGTGGTCTTTTTGTATCTCTTTTTTGGTCATTTTGACTCTCTACCTGGTCAGTACGTGTTAATTTGAGTGACATTTTGCAGGTGGAGACTAGCGGTGCCCCCCTGACACTGTGGGCCCCTGGGCCCATTCAGTAATCCATCTATGCCTGTGGGTCAAGGTAAAAAAAAATACTGGATCCAACCACTCCCACAGAATGTCATAGTAATTATTAAAAATATTTAGCAGTTATATTAAAAAAAAATCAAGGTGCGTTTATCTCTTTCTACTAAAAGGCAATTATGTTTCATGTGCCAACAAGTGTCAATTAAAATGCAACTTTGGCATGTCACAGCTGATTCAACTTTTTTTAAAAAAAAAAAAAACAACTGATACCTTAAGATTTTTCCAAGTGTTGAGCCATATGTACTTTTCCCATTTTTTTTGTAGCCACCCATCCATTTATAATTTATCTGAATACTGGTACTTAAGTTCTTTTCTTCACTTTTCCAGAGCACCCTGTAGATTCAAAATCTTAGAATTGGTCTGTGGTGTAAAATTTGGACAAAGCTCATATCTTAACTCCCCGCCTTTAGTTTATAACCTATACTTTCCTTTACAAATTTGTAGTCTCCCTGCCCAAGCTCAGATAACCCCCTGATAACCTGATGACATCATCTGGGTTATTTTCCCAGACTATTTACAAGCTCCCCCAGAGCTACAGACTGGCTGAGGCATACTCCTTGTGACCGGTAAACTTATCTTGATGTGTTAAATTGATGCAATACTAAACTAACTTTTTAACACTGCATACTGATATTGTATTACTGGCTACATCCTGAGCTGTTAGTTCTTTTTTGTAAAAGTCTGGTATGATCTGAGCTGCAAAAACACAAATCTATTTCCAAGAAAGACAGCAGTACTCCCCTTTGAATATCTGTCTCAGAGACCACTAGAAACTGCAGCAAATCCCAATGTAAGACTTGGAGGTAAATCTACATTTGTTCCATTCCATTGCAAAGAAGTTAGCACAATAAGAAACTAATGACAGTACAACCCTCTCCAGGTACTTCTGGATGAAATGCACTCAAAATGGACTCTGGTCCAGCAAAGGTCAGTCTGTTTTTAAGGCCAGTGGCAGAGGCGGAGCAGGGGTGGCCTCTGGGACTCAAGCCCCAAAAGTTTTCTCAAAAGCCCCAAATCTTAAGCTGTTTATTTTATTTTTTTAATATCTTCATCTTTGTGTCATTTAGATAATAATGTATACCCATGTCGTTTATTCCATGTTATTCCCTAAAGAAAACTAATTCAGTGGATACAGATATTGCAGATTTGTCATATAAATATTCATTCTGTGTACTGTACTCAAGCATAGTGTAACAAAAATAGGTTTCAAGATTATATTGCTGTTCATGCCAAATTCCTGCACTATTGGTACTCTGAATTCTGCAGTTTTCAGAGTGTTTCCATCAGTATCTGAAAGAGTATCTTTCTCTTTTAAGCACCAGAATTTCTTTAAACTTGCTGCTGTCAATCATGTGAATTTTTCAAATGATGGATGCATATCATGTTTTGGTAGTACTTCTGAGATGTTGTTAGATATTGTAATTGTAAAAGGTCTCCCTAATTCAAAGTCTCTCTGTCTTGCCCATCCTCCATCTACAGTACTGGCCCCCAAGCCAGGAAGACCAGAGAGGGGCCCCTTCCTGGGGAAAAAGGGTGTGTCTGCAGCAGCCTAGATGTGTCATTCCTCTTCTCTTTGTGCTCGTCTTCACATGCTGTCAACCTAAGACAATATTTCCAAAGAACTGAGCTAGATATTGGAGAAGCGTGGATTGCATGCAGTGAAAGTGTTAGTTCATGAATCTCTAGTGATCCTTCTGCTGATATCAACACACTTTCTTCAGCTTTATAGAAACATCCACTGAGTCAGAGGAATGGGAGCTGATCCAAATTGTGTTGCACTAACCTAAGGGCTTCTTCTGAACTATTCACAATACATAGAGCTCAGCCTCACACATACTAAGTGCTTCCACAGTGTTGGTTTCATGGTGAGAAGATAAAGCAAAGATTGAAAGATAGGCACATGTGAAGGATGTGGGGTTCTGAAAATAGCCATATTTAACACATTTGTTGAAATTTAATGTGCCTTTAGTTTCAACATGGCTTTGGTTACCATGTGGTTAGGTTTAGGCACAAAAAAACATGTGGTTATGGTTAGGAAAAGATCATGTTTTGGCTTAAAATACCCACTTTTGCTGGCACCAATCCGGCTGGAAATAGAGCAATGTCTTCGTAAAAAACAACTGTTTTTCAAGGCACCGTCCCTGGTGGAAACACAATAATGGTTTGATACAAAACGCCCACATTTGTTGGCTAAAAAGCTGCTAAAAACACAGTGACGAGTCACTAAAAAACAATCGCTTTTCTCTTTGTTCATCTTGAACCATAGTCTGCAGTGGTTTGCAGCTTGGCAGGCGTCTCACCTCTGTGACAAGCCATCCGCCATCCCCTCCACCTTTTGATGACAAAGACTTCAGAAACATTGATATAATACATATGAAATGTATACATTTAACATATTTGTGGTTTGCAGAAATGTACAATGCCAACATTTTCTTCTGGCGGCTGGGCTGTAAGGTAACAGGAAGGTGGCACACAGTCCTTTTCTACTGCACAGCTGCCCATGTCTGTTTCAAACACGCAAAATCACAGTGAAAAAATATGGCAAGAAAAAAAATGAAATGCAATGAGGAGGAGGAGAAGGAGGGGAAGGAGGAGGAGAAAGAGGAGGAGCAGAGTGTCTATGTGATTCACTCCCACAGATTTTAGAGCAAAGACCACTGAAACCTGACCAGTGTAAGCTTTCAACCTGGAGCTCCGACATAAAGCCCTGAGTGATTTGTCAGCTGATGTCAGAGGCTTTAGTTCAGTCACACTAACCTTGCTGAGGTAAATGTGCTTTTCTTGCCCACTTCACAGGCCCTGACCTTTGATGCACAGCGGGGAGCTACTCACCAAAAGCACTAAAGACATTGTCATTTCTCTCGTCTCAAATTCTAGACCGGGAATCTGATCCTACATTACCTCATAATCTTCTGCTTTGACTCTTGAGTTTTGCCAGAGGAAACTTTTGCCATAAGAGTAAATACCTTCAACCTCTCCACTTTACTTTACTTTTTATTTGTTTTTGTGTATTTTGCATTGTTTCTGTTATTGTATTTTTTGTATTTTATCTTGTGAAGCACTTTGTGAGTCCTCTCTGTGAGAAGTGCTATATAAATAAATTTTACTTACTTACTTACTTACTTACTCTCTGGAATTTGATACATGGTGCTATCTGTACTGTTGGTCAACAGCACTCTCTCACAAGTTTAGATAAAGCTTGAAACATGAGGAAGACAAACAGCTGCATATTGTCATTGTTTGTTAGCAGGTTTCTCTCACACTAACAATTCAAACAAGGCTGAGGTTTATTATTTACTATACTCTGAAGTCACGTGACACTGGATGTGAAAGCTAGCAGAATTAGGAATGTTGGATACTGAAATGTGGGACGAACACAACCAACCAAAGGGAATTTAAGTTAAGATGTTTTTCCTATTGGTTAACAGCTTCAGAATTAGCTTTGTCACTTGCAAACATGCAAAAATCAACTATTACTGTATTAGAATGACTAAAACACTAAAGAAATTTATTTGGTTACATAAAAAAAATCATGTAAAACACAGCATTAACGTAAGTATTATTACCTGATGGTTAGGCTAATGTGTTAGCAAATTGTTACCAATATTCACATCCAGAAGACACTGACCTGTGTGTGTGTGTGTGTGTGTGTGTGTGTGTGTGTGTGTGTGTGTGTGTGTGTGATCGTGGTATAATGTGGTCCTGGAGACACCTGTTCGAGCATGAAATGCCAAAGATGCTGTTTTGAGTACTTCATCAACCATGCAAGAGGCAGTCACAAACTTTACAGCTGTGTATAGAGCTGGGTAATATATTGATATTATACTTATATTGTGATATGAGACTAAATTTTGACTTAGAGTTTGGATATCATAATTCCACAAGTGTTGTCTTTTCCTGATTTTAAAGGCTGCATTACAGTAAAGTGATGTCATTTTCTGAACTTACCATGGTGTTCTAGGTGTTCTGTTATATCCACATTACTGATGACCAATCATCAAAAATCTTATTGTGTGAATATTTTATAAAAGCACCAATAGTTTACGCTACAATATCGCAACAATACCGATATTGAGGTAATGTGAGGAATTTGAAGATGGGTGTGGTCTGAACAAGGGCGCTGGAAGTAGAGGGTAAGGAATCAGGGAGGGGGCCATTGCTCCCCCAAATTTACACCCTGACTGATGAAACTTTACAGGTGTGTGATTGAGATCAACATGTTTGAAAACAGGTTGGGTCCTAGCAAGGGAAATAGGGAGTAGGTAGGGGACATTGGCCCCCCAAACCCTGTATGCCCCTGACCAGTGGCGTAATGAAGTTACTAGTGCACGCTAATGTGCATGTATTGTATTGACACAAATAGAGACTTGACATTGGACAACCTCAACATACATATTACCCAGCAATCATCATTGTATATCTGACAAAAATTATCACAGAAACTAAGAAATTAGTCATTTTTATAGTTTATTTATAGATTTTATAGCTCATATAGAAAAAGGTGGCATTCTGAATCACTTGCAAGGGTCCCAGTGCATTGCACTGCCTGTACTATCTATATTTACAGCCCTGCCCCTGATCCACATTTGGTTTAAGTTGCAGCTGTATCTCTGCTGGAACGATCCTATTGTAAGATGGTCTCTAGGTTGTAGTTGTATTTGTGTGCACCTGAAGAATGTAAGCCCAATATTCACTCTCTTTTAGCTCTGTTTCGCTCTCTGCCAACTCCTGGTGGAAATATCTGTCTCTTTAGCTGTTAAACACCCCTAAACCCTCAACCCTTAAGCTCGGCTAGTTGCTACCTTTGTTTGCCGTTTGGAAAGGTTGTGTGCGATGGGTTTGCCACAGTTTTTTCACTGAAGAAAAGCTGGAAACTTGGTCGATGAGAGTTGAGTTTATGGACCAGACAGCCATGAAATGCTCCTTAGATTTGAGTGAACAGCAGAGTTGGGGATAATCCTCTGTGGGTTCATCACTGCAAGTGACACCTTTCATATTATGTCCAACCATTTCATCCACTGGCGATATCATCATATCGATTTGTGCAGCTTTAGAAGATAATCCCCAAAACATTTGAAATTTGTACAACATAAAAGTGTAAGACTAATAAAAGTTTAAAGGTTAAATACACAGTTGAACTATGATTCAAAGAGCAATTTTTTTTTAAATAGCTGAAAAAGTTAACCTCCTCCTCAGTCTGCTGTTGCCTAGGGCCAGTTATGTCTGCATGAGAGCTTCCATAAATCTGACAGAGCTGTATTTTCTCTTTGAGCTGCAGCATGTTATCAAGACAGCAGATTTTAACAAGTCTGTTTGTCAATGCCCACCAGACAGTTGTTTACCTGATAGTGTGCAAACTATGACATACTTCAGCTAAATAAGTAGAACAGTGTTTCTGATGCAATCATGAGAAACAAATGCACAACAGAATTCACAAAGTTGTAAAGTACCTGACTTCACTTGGGATCGTACAGAGTATATTATCAGCTGGATGAAGTTTGGTAACCACATAGTGCCATCGTGTGGTCAGATAAGTGAATAACACCAAAAAAAATATTTTTAGATACAATGATCTTGTCTGTCTTGCCTTCAGCAGTTGAGCTTTTTTTCCTTCACTAGTCAGTAACACCCAAGTTAAACAAGTTGCTTGTTCCACATATTAAGGATTTTTTTTACTATTCCTCTTCTTTGACTGAGGTCATGTGAAACAAATGGACATATTTTGTTATTATTTTACCAATATTTAATACCATGCAGTGTATGATTGCAAGGTACAGCTGTGTTTCTGCTCAGCGTAAAACTGTATTATCAATATTGGTGCAAATATCTTAAAAGATTTTTGGTCTGGCACTAGACTCAAGACCTCTGCCTCAATACTAAATGAATGAAACACAGTAAGAGCATATACTCAATGTTTTTTGTCATTGAACAATAAGCACTGGCTTGATTTCCCTTCAACTGGAAACTTTTTTCTGCACTACATATCAGAGGGAAATCTGTACTTTTCATTCCGCTACATTTAACCAACAGCTATAGTTACTGATTACTTAGCAGATTATGATTACGCACACAAAATATATGGCTGTAAAGGCTCAGTTAAAACAGGTTTTAACCCAAAACCACAACTCTGGGACCACAGAAGTAAAACAAAGCGTTTAAGTTTACTTGGCAAACAGCCAAAAGTCGAAACCACGCAGTCAGGAGAGACAAATTTATCCAATAGGGGACAAGGCAAGCGAGCAGGTGTCCAAAAGGCATTCAGGAGGTCATGACATGCTAAAATGAGGCAGGCAAAGAAAACAGCTAGACCACAAGAGCAAAACAAATGCATCACACAGGGAATGAATGGAAGTGGGCTGATGGGGAAGTGGGAACAGGTGGGTGAGGAAGGTCAGGTCGAATGTCTGATAGGGGATTTGGGAACAAAGGGGATACTGCAGGGCATGCAGGAGTGGCAGGATCTGACATGACAGGACAGTTAGTACATGGCAGGGGAACAAGGCATTGTGAGACTAGGACTTCGCTGACATTTAATCAGTGCAGTCATCATAACGTATGATACACTGATGAAAATTAAATTACCCAACTGAACATTAAGTAGTTCGATTAGCTCCACCGTGACATCGACAATATTAAAACAGTGCTTACACATGCATGATCATGATATAATACTGAAACAATCAGTTCTGCACAAAAAGTACTTTGACTTTTGATACAGTACTTAAAAAAGCTCTATGTGAAATTGTGATTCTATAGTGTACCTATAATTCAGATGTTGTCTGCATATGGCTCTCAACATGGAGGTGGCCTGGCCGGCAGCTAGCTGAGTTATGGTGCTAACAGCAAAAACAGTGCTAACCACGGCAACAGTGCCGAGCAAAGCGCCCTAGACATCCCTCTCCCCAGCAATGCTTTCCAGCTCCTCCTGGGGGACCCTAAGGCGTTCCCAGGCCAGATGAGATACGTACTCCCTCCAGCGTGTTCTGGGTCTGCCCTGGAGCCTCCAACCAGTGGGACATGCCCGAAACACCTTCAGCAAGAGGCGCCCAGGAAGCATCCTGATCAGATGCCCGAACCACCACAAATGACCCCTTTCGATACGAAGGAGCAGCGGATCTACTCCGAGCTCCCTCTGGATGTCCGAGCTCCTCACCCTATCTCTAAGGCTGAGCCCAGCCACCCCACAGAGGAAACTCACTTGTATCCACAATCTCATTCTTTCGGTCTCTACCCAGAGTTCATGACCATAGGTGAAGGTTGGGACATAGATGGGTAAAGGTAATAAAGGTCCTACATTTATAGTATTAGATGGATCTACATCCATCTAATATTTAAAATGTAGGACCTTTATTACTAATGGTTGCTACTTTTAATCAAGTAAAGGCTTTGGGCACTTTGTCCTGCACAGCATGTGGGTATATTCAACTCCAAATGTCCATGAATTTAATCCTGATATTACTTACACTACACTGCACTAACTGCACCTAACTCTGAAGACATTTACTTAGGATGTTTACCTCAGACAGCTCTGCCATAGATGGTGGGTAAGCTGTAGATAAATACATTCCACTTCATAAATTGTCCATGCGGTGGTGATGGAACATGAGCATCCTATCTTAAAAGTGGATCACAGTCATATAGCAAAGGAGAAGATTCAAAATACAAAATGAATATCCAGAACAGCCAAATTAGGACCCCTCTAGCATTTTTATTTTTTATTTTGTAAAATTGTCTTTGACCTTTATTTATTCCAGAAATGTTGGCTCAACACATTTGCCAAAGGGCAATATGTTAATGATGTGAGATGAATAGCAACTGAGTCACTGACTTATATTTCTGAACAGAAACACTGGAATCCAAACTGGCAGCTCTTCAGTCACAAAATTATTTTTGTACCCACTACTCTGATTTTCTCTTGGAGTACACAACCCCAAAGATACAACTCATAATCTGACATTCTGGATCATTTCAAAGTGCCGACTAGAGCCTTTCCGCTGATAGATAAACTGCTGTTTGTTTTTATTGCATCAGTTGACTGCATCTTCTCCTAAACAGTGTTTTCAGCACACGCAACAGTAAATGATTGGACGCCTGATGTGGAGTGACAGCTTTTTTCCCATTATGCTTTGTGCGTCACACATCGGCACACGCTCAGACACAGCCTGTCTGTATAATGCTACAGAAATGTATTTCTGCAGTCAACCATGGCATTCCATCTTAAGATACATGCTTTCTTTTCTCACTGACAATAGATTTCTTTTGTACAATTTTTAAACCATTAAGGGGAATGTCAAGAAAATGCTGTTTTGGAGAAAAACAGAAATGACGAAGTTGCCCAGGGTAGGAAATTTCATCTGGTTATGTAAATGATATACAGAATATGATCAAACAGGTTTGATCAAGATATTGATAGTCTAATGGTTTAATTAGAAGACGTTATATTATTACACAACATTCTTTCAAACAAACCGTTTACATCCATAATTTCATGGATACTAAGCAAATTCAATCTGCTGATGAGGTCCATGAGATACAGCTGAAAGCGAACAAGTCGACTCAGTGCTGAGATTGTTTTATCCATTATCTAAAAGGCTCACAACTTGGAGATGAGAACATTGAGATGTAAATGACAAAGATCAGAAGACCTTTTCTGAGTTGTTTCTACTGACAGTGAAATAGTGACTGACTCACAGAATTTTTTTCACATTTTCCCTCCAAATTATTGAATCTGGATGTGCGGACGTCAGTTATATCACCATGTCCTAAAGAGATAGCATCACAACAGTTCTGTATCTTTGAAAAAAGTACTATATTTGATCACGTGAATTTCAGGGTAGCGAGTTATTACATATGATGATTTAGATAAACAGCTTTCACAGTAGGATGTACCTCAGTGCCTCAGTAAAACCAGCAGATGTCAGCAGATTGCCACATAGCATTTAACACTATGGGCATCAGATATGAGTTGATGCAGTGTCACTCATCTGACCTGTTAGAGAACTTCCTGCTCACATTTAATGTCATGTGTTTAGCTTTGGCAAATAGATTTACAGTGGCTATACATAAAACAATATGAATCTGAATGATTAGTGAATGTAGCTGTCACAGTCATTGATGGATGGAGTTTATGCAACTGGCAGCACTTCATCTAACTCTTTAACTGTGGTCATGAGGTAGTTGTAGATGGGGGTGATAGTAACCTCTGGCTTATTTGTAAGAGATTGTCTCTGATTTCAGATGTGAATGCCCTCCTTAATCTCTCTGTGGTCGTCTACTGACTCTTAGCTGATGACCTGTGACCCCTCCCTTATCAAAACCATTCAACACCTTAAAACTGCAAAAGTGTCACTCATGGTGATGAACCCACAGAGGAGACTGACCTCCCAAGTAAAAAAGGCAGCATAAGATGTTTAAACAAGTCGCCCCCAAATAACGTATGTTTACCTTTAAGTGAGAAGCCTTCTAACAGCTGCAAGAATTATGTCTATATCTGAAAAACAAAGGCAGGGCCAGTAAAAGTTTATGCAGGGGTCGTCTGTCATGTGGGCGCATTTAGCAAAATGTTATTGTTTTCGAGACATGTGACCGCTTAAGTGCATTGTGATCTGCTGAAATTCAAGTGGGTAAGGCACATTGCATAATGGGATACACTCCCCACCCGCCTTAGCCTCTTATGGATACTCAAAAAAATCTTAGTGAAAGAAACTTATGAGCTTGTGACAAAAAAGAACAGCTTTCTCCTTTCATGGAAGCAACTGCAGTATGTTTTGTACAGTTTTGTAAATCAACATTACAGTTCAGTAACTAAAGGAAAACAACCAATTAAAAGGGAAACTTCACTGTTGTACATATTGTGCATAATGAATCACCAGAATTGTGGAATAAAAGGTTTTTTTTCATTTTCTGGGGAAATTTGTTACACTGGATGCTGAACTGTGACTTAATTATACAGCGACAAAATCCACAGATGGATGAGGTTGGGATGGAAGAATGGGTCAACAAAACAGTGGACATAAACATGGGAGCCCGCCGTTGGTTTCCTGTATCCAACCAACAGTTTCTTTAACCATGATTGTGGTTGTTTTCTGATTGTAACCATGATGTTTCCCTTATAGTACCGGAGGTTATTTTTGTGCCGAAACCTAACCAAATCTAAACCATAGATCAGAACAACATTACCATTTTTTAGATGGTGATTTTGATCACATGCAGACTTATTACTCTGGAGGGCATGGACCAATGACATTGTTGTATAAATTGGAGGCACAGTGGTGCAGTGGTTAGCATTGTTGCCTCACAGCAAGAGGTTTGAACCTGGGGTGCAGGGTTTAAACCCTGGAGTGGGGGGCCTTTCTGTGGAGTTTGCATCCTCTCCCCCTGAGCGCCAGTGACAATGGCTGACACTATCAGTATGGCTCTTCTCCGGGTACTCCAGCTTCCTCCCACAGTCAAATGACATGCAGGTTAATTGGAGACTCTACATTGCCACTAGGTGTGAATGTGAGCGTGAATGGTTGTCTGTCTCTATGTGTTAGCCCTGTGATAGTCTGGCGACCTGTCCAGGGTGTACCCCACCTCTTGCTCAGTGCCACCTGGGATAGACGCCAGCCCCTCCATGACCCCTAACAGGATCAGTGGTTATGGAAAACGAATGAATGAATTGAATTGGAGGACTTGTTGCACAGAGGATTATCACCAACCCTACAGTTCTTCTCAGCTCTATGGAACATTTTAGTAGTCTTTCAGCTCATTGTTTTGGCTGGCAACTTTGGTATGTTGGTTCAACTCCACCTCTCTCATTGACCCCATTTCCAGCAGCAGCAAGCAACTGTTTTCTGTGAAGAAGCTCCAATTAACCAACTGCACACTACCTGTTGAGCACAATCTTATTTTTCTCAGGTCTCCCTGTGGAGACCAAAACAAAGCTTAGATTCATCTTATGTACAGAAACTCTACATAAATGCTAGTGCTGCTCCATATCTGTTGAAGGTGTAAATCAGCAACCGTTCATTAACATTTTGGCCTCACTGTTTTTGTGGAGTGATGAAGTGAATTTGAAGCTTTCACAAATGTTTAATAAGAACTGATCTCACTGATCTCTCAGTCAATATTCTTATACACTTCCAATTAATAATAACAGCTGTAAGTAGTTTTTTGAAGCAGTTCATAGATGCAGCATTATTGATTTCTCCCAGGAAAGAGACTTCCAAAGGGAGGGGGCTTTCACACTGAAGACACTGTCCTCAAAAGGCTGCTACGGGGGCTGGTGAGCAGACCCATGTAGGACCACAGATTCCGGGACAGGATATAGGGGAGCAGGTCTGATAACCCCTTGGGGGCAAGGGCATGGAGGGAATCGATCTCTCCTTATTGAAATAGCGGGGAGTGACATGACTAATGACCAAATTACAGAAACCAACCTCTTTCACCAGCATGATGAAGGCAAAGTAGCGAAGTTCATTAGCAACAAAACTACTGAGCAAGCACAAAACTAAATCAAGCTGTGATCAGTCTGCATATCCACATTTAAGAACATGCTGGCTGCAGAGATGGCTTGTATTCACAGAGCAAGTTTTCAGTACAAGTGAGGATAGAATTATGAATATAATCAAGGTTCTGAGGCCACGAGAGGAATAGTCTCAGTAGATTTAAGCAGCAGCAGGACTTGATTTGCTCAGTGTCTTCAAAGCTGCACGTCCTCAGTTCTGGAAGTTTGTATCCCTGACAAACTCCAGCTGAGAGCAGAGTAAACTCTTGGACTCTACCCATAATTGAAGTGTCGTTCTGTTCAGTAAAGTCAGGCTACTTCCCACTGTGCACCATTAGCTTTTTTATTTGTCTATCAGGCTGTGAAAAAGATCTGACCCTAACAGCTGGATACACGAGGGTCTTTTTGAAGCATACAAACCAAAGCTGTTTCTAAGCCTCCTCTCATGTTCCCTTTAGACTTACACATTTATATTTCCAGAATATATTATTATATTATTGCTTAAAGAATACTTCAGTTTTTGGGGAAATATACTAATTCACTTCAGAGTGAAACGAGAAGATTGGTCTCATGTCTATGTATTAAGTACAGAGGTGGAGCTAGGATGCGTTACCTAGCTTGGCATAATGACTGGAAGTAGAGGGAAAAAGCTGGTTTTGTCCGAAGTTCAAAAATCCACCTCCATAGCTCAGTAATTATCAAGCCATAACTTATTTGTTTAACTTAACATAGGTACGAAAACCAACAGACAACTTGTGATTTTGGGGGAGCTCCAGCTGTGTTAGGACTATTTCTTGAAAAACAACAGTTTGTCCATCCACTCTGTGCATTTCTGTGCAGCAGCTCTGGCTAAAGCGTATCACCAGATGTGATCAGTGAGCACAGATTTTGGTTTTGGTCTCCACACCTGGACAATAGTACCAAACATGACAACCTCACTATGAGGACAAGAGTGATATTTCGCAAGAAATAGTTCCAGCACATACAGTAACTCCCCCTAAAACCAGACATTGACATTTTTACATTTCTGTTGGTGTACAGATCAAACAAGTGAGATGCAATGTTTTAATCAGTGAGCTTTAGAGGTGTTGGTAGATGCATGTTTATTTGACTTTCACAGAGCCAGGGTTAGCTGTTTCCCCCTGCTTTCAGTCTCTACTCTATGCTAGGCTAACCATGCTACAATCAAGCTTTGTATTTAAAGCTGCACTAGTCAGTATTTTTATTCATTCATTCATTTTTCCTAACCACTTATCCTGTTAGGATAAGCGCCAGGCTATGAAGCCAGTTTTCGTAGAGGCCAAACAGTGGAAATACAATGCCCGGGCATCATCACTGAAAGCCCTGCAGCCTAAAAATACTTAACTTATTTTGTGAAAAGATGTCTGTAAATCAGTGGATACATTTTTTTTTTAGCCTCACAACCCTCGCGAAATGACTCGTTTTTCAATCAGGATTTGATCCATTTGGTCTGATAACATTTTATAAATCTAGATGAGCCACATGATTAAATTATTTTAGCCTCAAGTCAGCTGCTCGGTTGCGCTTGGCTGCCTTAAGTCTTTAGTGCGCATGATCTATGGGACACACAGTGTGGAAGTAGTGCTGATAATCCCCGGATCATCTGGGTAAATTTACATGCAGCAGTTAAACCATTTTGCCTTCGAGTGCCACTGAGCAACTCTCAAAGGAATGAATGGGTTACCGCGTTCAACGCTGCATCCAGTTCTCTTTATACATCCATGGAGCAGTCATGTTGTCCATCTTAATAATACAGTCTCTGGTACTGTCACATTATCATTTTTAAAGGTGATAATATGTCAGATGTGTTAGCTGCTTTGCCAAAGTGGCCAAAAAAAAATCCATTAATACAGCTTTAACAGACAGAGGTGAGATTGGTATTGCATCCCTCATTTCAGAAAGCAAGCAAACAAGTGTATATGTTCTTTGTTGAACTCTTCCTTAAAATTAGTTGTGTACTGAGTCCTTTGGTGACTTTTGCTTTTAATTAGCAAAAAACATTTGAGAGAATGTTACCATAATTAACAGTGAGCCTAAGCACGTCAACATCCATGTCATGATTACTAGGACACTTTGACTTATTTCACAGTAAACAATTAGTTGAAAAGAAGGGATGTACTAGTCAAATAATACGTTATTGCAGATTTCCAGTGTGTTTTTATGCAGCAGTGCTCAAGATGGAACCTCTATCATATCAGTAGTGGGTTTCCACAGACTCCTGTCTTTTGACACATTGCTGATTTGGTGTTTTCACCCTATGCAACACATTTCTGCTGAAAGCAGCATTCTGGGCCCATCAGTGGTCCTAAAATATTTAATACTGTTGATTATCACTCTCATTGGTTTTGTATACCTACTAGATGGGTAAGGGGCAGTTAACTGAAATTAATTTTTTCACATATTCCCAGTCCCAAAGCAATGATTTAAGCAACAAAGCTGTTGACAGTCGTCATTTTTTTACTGACACAACATAACATTCCACTTGAGTTACCCTGTTGATCAGGGTTAAGGTCAGGGCATCAAATAAGGGTTGTTACCTCTGTAACCCAGGCGTTTTTTAATGTCTACTGAGTAATGATATAAAAAAAAATGAGAGGGAAAAAAACTGTCCAAAACCCCTAATTCTGGGTCATGCTCAGTTCAAATCTGATCCCTTTCCTTCCTGTTGAAATCCAACCAAACTACCCAGGGGCATCGGCTTTGCACACACAGGGATTTGTTAAACTATTTATACCATGTTTCCTTTTTTTGGCTTTTCAAAGAAATGTGTGTAAACGTTTATTCGTTATCCCAGACGCAACATATTACAAGGCACAGCGCAGACGTCCTTTTAGGACAATAAGTCCTCAAGGATCTGCCAGTGGGTATAAACCACAGCCAGACATATTAGAGCATGAGTCAGTGTATTACCTTAAAGCAGCAGATGCATTAATAAACAACACAGACGAGAGTGTGGGATCAGTTGCCTTACTGCAGCAGTGTGTTTTTAAGTAGTGGTAGCATAGGCAAATCTGACGTGATTTGTTTATTTGGGGATTAGATGTGCCCAGAGTACTCTCTAAAATCTGGATTAAAGACAGATGTGCGTCATACAGGAAGATTGTGTCTGATACATTATTCTTGGAAGTTATGACTGGTTTCAGTAAAGCTGCTTCTTAGCCATTGCTGTCATTAGAAACCAGAGTGAAGGAGCTTGACAGCATTGTGGTCTCAGATATTTAAAGAAGCTGTATACGACATTCAGAAATTTAATATAGCAGCAAACAACTATTTGTTTTGTTAAGATATAGTGGAGTAATGGCATCCTGAGCTGAGAATGAAGTCACACTCTCTCTATGTGTGTTGTAATCTGTCCAGTGTTATGGTTGACGGTCCGGTAGTGCATTCATGTAATTGCATGTAAGTCTGTGTGTGTGTGTATCCCACTGGCAGCCCATCACTGCCACTCTGCACTGTGCTCATGAGGTGGATATCACTGAATTCTGGACAGCTTTGTCACAGAAGTGTAGCGCCCACCCTTTGGTTTCCCTCAGGTAAAGATATTAGCTCTGTCAGCACTGTTGCCATTGTTATCATTGTTTATTGAGTTAGCACCGTTAGCTGCTAGCATAGTAAAGATAATGGATGTAGCAACTAAAGCCTCGAGTTCGGCATTTCGGCCGGGGGTTTTTTGCCAGAAGTGACCATATTTGGACGAGAGGCTGGCACTGTGGAGGAGCAATGGATGGATCAGACTGAGAAGCTGAGGACACTATCAGCAGACAGTCTGTCACTTAAACTGTCCTGCTCTTAAATATGTGGTAATTTAAGCTTTAATAAAATTGAAACTAGTGAGTAAAAAATAATTCACCCCCTGTGCAGTTTACCATATAAACATGTTAATTTCTGCTGTTAAATTGGGGATTTTAACATGGGGGTCTACAGGGATTGACTGGCCTCTGGAGCCAGCCTCATGTGGCTATTCAGGGAACTGCAGTTTTTGGCACTTCAGCGTTGGCTTCATTTTTCAGCCCCGAAGACTACCGCTTGGCTGCTAGCCACTGCCTTGGTTAGCTGCACTCTGAGAACTGTGTGCAGACTATCTATATGCAGTGCTGGGCTTTGAAGTCAATTTGATGTAGTGGCCATACCGTGGAATCACAACTTCCGGGCCCAAAAAGACTTTTTCTCATAGACTTACATTGTGAAAGAGATGCCTGTAAATCTGAAGATGTGGATAATTTTACACCCAGGAAGACAAACTTTTTGGGCTTCCTGCACCACTGAGCAACTTTCACTGTATCCACTTTTCTTCACACATCCATGCCCCAGAATCATGGATAGGCTCTGAATATTACATACAGCTCCCTTGAATTCTGTAGACTGGTGGTCAGACATTCTGTATCTTCAAAGCTGTAAATCAGGACACATTTCAATGTGTGAAAGAAAGTCTTTATTTATGAAATTTGCTCTGAAAGCATTACATTCTGAACATTTTCTGAAGATGAAGGTAGAAGTGATGTTGGTTTGGAAGCTGATGGATCTGCAAGCGTGCTTGTCTTTCTTGTTTTGGTTTTGTTGTGAGAAACCATCCGACTTGCTGTAATCATGTTTCATTCCAAATGATATGCACCATTAAAACAAATAAATAAACAAAAATCACATTTAATTTTGGCAAATGATTGCTGCCAAGAAGCTAAAGCGCATTACTAGTTACAGAAAAGATAATAAATAAGGGTGAGACCTTGGCTTTTAAAGAGCAGTTTGACATTTTTCGAAATGTCCCTTTTCTCTGTCTTGCTGATAGTTCGATGAGAAGATCAATATGCCTCTCATATCTGTGCAATAGAGCTACAGAGCCAAGAGGTGATTAGACCAGCTTGGCAACAAAGACTGGAAGCAGGGGGACACAGTCAGCCTAGCTCGGTTCTTGACCTGTGAATAACCTCACATTTGTTTGCCAAGTCTAATAGCTCTGCTGTTGTTCTCTGCTTTCCTTGGCTGGTTCACTTCTGATTGGTTAGGGTAAAACTAATTAAAGAAACCCCCCCTCACAAACAGAAGCAGCATATGAACACAATGTCAAGCTGAATTAAATCAATTAAACCAGATGGACAGGCTGTCTCTTCCATTTTTCTTTCTCAAGCACACATCTTCTTTCACACAGAGCGCGATTTTCGCGGCGCCCACCGTGGGGTAGGGCGCAGAGCAAGCGGAGAGCAAGGCGCGCAAGACAGGATTTGGGGGCAATGACAACATTGGCGTCTCAAAGACACCGAGGCTAACAATTTAGCAAGTTAGAAAGCAGGAAAAACTATGCAGGATGCAAAGGCAGATTGACAAAGAAAAAGATACAGGCCCACAGGAAGTGTGCCAGGCTTTGAAGCTTATTTTTATAGTGGCCAAATTGTGTAACTACAACTTCTGGGACTGTTACATGATGCTTTTGGGCCCAAAAGACTTTTTCCCATTGACTTCCACTGTGAAAGAGATGTCTGTAAATCAGTGGATACATTTTTTGAGCGCTATTACCCACGCAAAATGACTTGTTTGTTTCACTTTTAGGATTTAATCATTTCAGTCTGATAACATTTTGAAAGTCTATAAGAGCTGCACAATTAAATAATCTTATCCCAATCCCAGTACGAGGAGCACTAAATCGTCTCCAGTGAGCTTGCACTATTGGTTCCAGGATGCAGCAGATCTGGATAATTTTATACCCGGGAAGACAAGCTTTTTTGGCTTCATGCACCACTGAGTAGCTTACATAGAAATGAACTGCCTCCAACACTGCATCCATTTTTTTATTACACCTAACTTGTCAAATACAGCTGCTTTGTTGATGATTTTGGCGTCACATACTGACATACACAGGCATCTTTTTACGACGGTATGATACACATTGGGCATCAGACATTGTTAAAGAGACATCTGTAAATCAGAGGATACATTTTTCTGAGCATCACTACCCTTGTGGCATGACTTGTTTCACTAGCGGGATTTGATCCATTTGGTCTAATAACATTTCTAGAAGTCTAGAAGAGCTGTACAATTAAATCGTATATACTGACTGAAATTAGTGGAGGGCTAAATTAGAAGTTAGCCACTATTGTGCTTGTTCTATGAGCTGGGTAGTGCAAACTTTTTTGGCTTCATGCACCATTGAGCAACTTTTCATAGGAATGAACCTCCAACGCTGAATCCAGTGTCTATACACAACCATGACTAGATGAGGCCATTAGGAGTATTAACATTTTCCTCATACAAAAACATATATTAACATACCATCCACGGAAAAATGAACTGCCATGGCCTCTGCCATTTCTGAAAATGTAAGCAAACATGTCACAATTTGTGAACTCTGAGCTTTGATTTCCACTTCCGAGGTTGTGAATACTACAAGAGAGGAGTGATCTTATGGACTCTTGTTGTTAACACAGTAAATACGACCCCTTTGAAGGCAGTATATAATGTAAATACATGAAACTGATAATATATTTTCTCATCTAACTCTTAGCAAAGTCAATAAGCTCATTTCCCAAAATGTCAAACTATTCCTTTAAAAAGTGGACATTTTTAAAGGTAGAATCTGCTTTTACGACACTAACTTGTAAACCAGTATTGTGGAATGAAATTGCAGCACTTGTGATGATTGAAATCACACATCACAGCATAGCCAGCGGAGGAATAGCTTCTACTGTAGCTTAGCTACTATTTACCACCATGATTAAATGCTGGAATGGATGCAATTCTGCTTTGAGAGACCCAAAAATAACTATGCAGTCACTCACAGTACTGAAACAAACAAATGAAAAAAAGATTCAGCCATTAAATCCTGTTGGTGTATAAAAAAATGTTCACTTAAGGCGGTTCAAGTTGGTTACATCACTGATAAAGCTTTCCATGTTGTTAAGTCCTTTCTGAGAAATATACGTCTAGAAAGATACAGTATCTGCAGCATGCATCAAGCAGTTTCTGTACAAGCCCTGTTTCGTGCATCTTTGCCAACTTAAGGTATAATGGCACATGGATCCATTGCTGCACTAAAAATAAATAAATGAAGAAGTCAAATAAATCAAAATAAATTAAAATCCCAGTGAATGAACTTTAAATACATAAATAAATAAAGACTTTGCTCAGCAACAATGGTGTGTGGTGCTTTGAAACCCATACAGTAGCATCATCCTGTTTAGTCCAGGCTTTATGGGTTGCTTCAGTCTGGTTAATGCAGTAGTCCATGAGTAATACAGGGCAGCAGCATTTACTGTCACTTTAACTGAAATGCTGTCGCTGTAGTAGGAGCGCCATTAAGGGAAGAAAGCCTGGTATTTAGCTCACTTACTGCCTCATTAGCCATCTGCTCTGGACACATTTAGTTATGTGACTCAGTCAGATCCAAAGGTTACAGAGGCAATAGCAGCCAAATTATCTGCTCTTATTAGTTTGACAGTTTGATCATGAAGATAGAGAGCTTCAGAGGAGAGAGTGGTATTTAGGGAAGTCTGGGCGGGGGCTGGTTGCACAAAGATTTGAATATGGCTCAGATCTGAGAGTCCAACTTCAGATGGATATATAAGTTCTTTAGATGTGCAAAGCTTTCTTAACAATCTGAAAGCTCTGCCAATCAATGTATTCATAACACTTCATGAAACAGATATTTTTCTCCTTTTTCAGAAATAAAAAGAGATTAAAGCATACGCTGTGTTGCCAAAAACCACATGAATGATGTTGCTCCATTTCTGCTGGATATGTAAATAGGCAGCTGTTAGCCAAAACCAACTTTATAAGGTGGCAAGACGTCCATGGCTTGTGTTCAGCTTGCTGTGAAGATCAATGTAGCATTGTTCCAGAACTGTGAATTACCGCCCACTTCTCTTTTGTTTTTGGCAAAACAAATAGATCTAGTGTTGTGCTCATTGACAGCTGTTTACCCTGTTGACGAAACAATTGCTCATTCTGAGTTCTGTGGGTGGGATTAAGAATGGGAATCTTCCTACATAGCTAGCTACCTAGATACAATCATGAAAAACAGCGGCAGCCAGTGTGGATGAGATGGGCGCAGCTGTACAGGATGTTGTAAGACTTACAGAAAGAAGAACTCTTAAATCAGCAAATTTCTTCACATCATAAAAATGTTACAAAAACATTAAACTAAAACTTCAGTGATGAGTGTAGCTGAGAAACATATTTCAGTGGAAAGGCATGGGAAAATAGTGTTAACGCTGAAGTTAATAGGGACCTTTTATGCTCATGTTCAGGTTTATACTTGTATTTTTGGTTTCTACTGGGACATGTTTACATGCTTTAATGTGTAAAAAAAAACAGGCCAGTCCTGGCCCAGGCCATCGCCAAGGAGGGCTTCAACACCATCAGCAAAGGTTGCGGATCCGCCGCGGAGTCATGATGGTAGTAGAAACCGTCATCAATGAGCTGAAAAATCCAATGAGCTGACTGTTTTCCTCATACTGTGTATGCAGGAACACCTGTATTCACCCTCTGTTTGAAACAATTCATTATAGTGCCTGTCTCTTTAAGTTCACCTCCTAAAAAAGCCCAAATTACTCTGATTGGTCAACATTTCTGGGTCTTCCATGTCTTGACATCTCTGCCAAGCCCCCAGGTAAACACTGTTTACATCAGGAAAGAGACATGTAAATCAGTGGATACATTTTTTTGCGCTCCGCAACCATAGCCAAATGACTTGTTTCACTATTAGGAAGTCATCCAGTCAGTCCAATTACATTTTGTAAGTCTACATGAGCCACACGATTTAATTGTTTTACACCCATTAAAGTTAGTGGAGCACTAAACCAGAAGTTAGTCGCTCAGCAGGTAGAAGTCTCACTTGGCCCCTAGCTGCAGAAGATCTGGGTATTTTCATGCTGTGTTTGGCATGACACACCACTGATCAAATTCCATAGGAATAAACAGGACCCTGCCTCCAATGCTGTATCCAGTTCTTTTTATACATCCATGGTCTCTGCTGTGAAAATGATCCAAAATTGAGGAGAAATTAACAACAGCGGCAACCAAGATTACATTTTTCTTTGACGTCTGCATATAGCTACATGTAGCAGTGTATCTGCAGCCGGAGAATCAGTGTCAGTGTAACAAAAGTAGAATGGCACTTTCTACCAAAATCACCAGTTAAAGCTTCTAAATCAAAATTTCAAAAACTGGACATGTTCCAATAGGAATATGTACCAAAATAGGGGCAACCAAAATTACATGTTTCGTGACATTAGCATGTAGCTATATGTAGCAGTGTACTTCAGCCGGGAATCACTGTAACAGCATATAACGGCACTTTCTACTGTGAAGAATCACCAACAAAACTTCCAAAGCTCCAGGACATATTCCAGCAGGAATATGATCTGAAATCAGGGAGAATGTACAACATTCCTGATGTTAGCATATAGCTACATGTAGCAGTGTAGACAAGGTAATGTTAACACTGTTACTGTTAACAGTAGCGTGCCTGAAGCAGATGACCATATGAAGTAACCCATCACGAGCTAGCAAAATAAGGAAAAGCATAATAGGTCCCCTTTAACACAACAATGATATCAAAATCATTTTCAAAAAACAAGAGGTTGACTACAAAAGCATAAAAAAATCATGATATCTGGTAGGCAATCACCTCTGTTTTGGGGTGGGCCTTTTATTACTAGGCAGAGCTGCTGAGTCAACACTGATATTGTTGCCATAGCCTTGGGTATGGTGGATACCTTCTTAGGCTTAAAACCTGTCTTTTTATTTTTGTACAACTGGCATTAGACTAGTCTGGAAGCAAAACTTGTGCAACCAGCCCCATGAGGTTGCTGGAGTATGATCGGGGTGAATATGAGCTTGTGATACAATTATGTCAAGGAGGAGAAGCTGTATAAGTGGTCCAGTCCCGCTGTGAAATGTGAACCAGATTTGGAGATATTCACACCCAGAAGCATCTGATATTCTTTAGTTATCCTGCCAAACTTGGTCCAGCCCTACATGCAGATGCAGGATGGAAAAAACTGTATCTCTCTTCTCAGGTCAGTGAAAAGATTTAGCAGTTTTTTTTTCTTTCACTGCTACAGTTTAGGCTAAAATGCACACACTCAGCAGTACACACACCAGTAGATCAGGTTAAACAGGATATAAGCGCCAGGGAAGATCATGCGAGAGTAGGTGTCAATGGCGTGGGTGTTCTGGATAATCCGGAAGCCGCGGATGCCCTTCTTTTTGGTCCCTGTGGGCTCGTTGTCCAGGGAGAGATGCACCACCATTCGTTCCTGTTTTTCTGACGCATCCTCAGTCGCCATGGAGGCCCTTGTGTAGCCGGCCAGGCTGTTGGCGTCCGCCTCACTGTATGTTCCATCCAGCATCATGGTCCTGGTGTGGGACATGCCGCAGGTGCAGGGGAGTGTCTGGGACTGGGCAAAAGAGAGGAAAGGAATAAAGACTGAGTAAGAAATGAAAAGCACCACTGATGAATGAATGGACAGCCTTTCTGAAAAGGTTTCTGTACCTGTTCCCTGACTTTTTCTCTGAGCTTGCGGTCTTTACCATCCCTCACCGTTGTCAGGTAGTTGACGGCAGCGTATTCAAGCACAGACAGGAATACAAAGACAAAACTGACCCAGAGGTAAATGTCCACAGCTTTGATGTAGGAGACCCTGGGCATGGAAGCATTGACTCCAGTGATGATGGTAGACATGGTGAGTACTGTGGTTATACCTGAAGTACACAGAACATACAACCTTGTGTTAAATATGAGGAAAATTCATATCCATGTGATCTCTGTCTGCCCAGTGCAGAGACAGCTTTGAAACTTGTAGGGCAGAGACTGGAAATTGAGGAAAGATAGGAGGTCCCGAGGCAAACATTGGGGATCAGATATTGGCCGTTAGCTACACACATTCACAGCTCATTCATGTTTCTATCTGGCTGCTGATTGTCTCTTGTTGTTTGATCCGAACATAAAGAGAAATATAATGCAGCAGTTTATGGTTCTAAAGGGAGTTACAGCTTCAGTGTTGCCAACTTTATGACTTTCTTGCTAATTTTTTAAGATCCCCTTAGTGACTATTACAACAAAATGCACCTAGCCACCAATTTAGTGTCTTTTGGGTCAAACTTTCCTAAACTCCTCAACCTAGAAGACAGTCACCAACCTCAGTGCTCAGTGTGCTCTCACATGTCTGTGGCTCTCTGGACCGAGTGGTTTCAGTGAGTGGAAAGAGAGCAGAAGCATGCTCTGTCCTTTAATGTTTTGATTAGCTGTAGAGGTGTTTTAAGATGTTTTTTTTTTTATTTTTTATTTTTTTTTTTATTTTGTATGCCATCTGTTTAGCCCTGCTTCCATGCATTACGCTAAGCGGGACTAACTACGTCTTGACCCCAGCTCTATACTTAATGCAAACATGAGATTGACATTGATCCTCTAATTTCAGAAAGACAGCAAAAAGACAAAAGAAAGCAACACAAATTCAAATGGATATGTTACACTTACACATTATTGAGGTTACATACATACATTGAGATTTTGATTAATTGGATCTCAAATCACCACCACTTAATGAAAATTGTTGAATCAGTTAATCATTGTTTTAACAGTTTTTAAATGTCCTTTTGTGTTGAATTGATTTGTTTGTCTGTTTTATGTTCACTATTCTATTTTGTGAGGATTTGGTGCTTATCATGCCCTTATCGTAATGCACTCCTTGCTGTATTTCTTATATAAGAGGTGCTATAAAAATAAGTTTATTATTATTAATGTGTAGCTTATCATTTGAAACTTTATGTTTCAACAATACGTAGGCACAAAAACTCTTGGTTACCGTTCGGAAAAGATCATATTTTGGCATAAAATACCCAGTTTTTCTAGTTTTGTGGCACAATCAAAACTGGAAACACAGCGATATCTCAGTAAAAAAAAAAACAAAAAACTGTTTTTGTGGCACTATTCCTGCTGGAAACACAATGATGTCCTGGCACAAATATTTACTTTTAAAGGGATAGTTCAACATTTTGGCAAATTCGCCTATTGCCGTAATCCCTATAGTCATATGAGTAGATACATTGCCTTTAATTGTCAGTGCGTGCTGTTCTGAGATCGGTGGAGCAGAGCTGCCTGCTGAAATGGAGGTGAACGGTACAGCCCCTTCTCTCCCTCAAAACTAATCAAATGCACCATCAAATGACTCCAAAACGCTCTTGTGGACAACACATCGCTTGCGCACTCGCCACGCTATGAAATAATAATGTATAATTAAGTAACATCACGACACATGAAGCAAATACTCGGAACTACTTTCTTGAGTAAACCACTGGGCGGAGTGACACAGTGCGCAGCTAAGACAGTGCCGTTGTTATTGCTTGTAGCCATTTGCGGTATTGTCAGCTGGACACACCAGAAGGTTTGAGGAAAGTTTACAAGTGTTTTTATAAATCATGGTTTACACATGCATTGTAAAAGGTTGAAGTAACAAGCCGAAGACATGGAGCAAAGTGAAGTTTCACGTAGTTCCAACCAGTAATACGGACAGGATGAAACAATGGCTATTTGTGCTGGACATCGAACCCAACACGCCTGTGGAAACGGTCCGGAAAATGCTTGTGTGCTCCTGCCATTTTTTACCGGAGGACTACGCTGAAAGGATGGAGCGCAGAAGCTCAGGAATGGTTCAAACTCCTTTCTTAGAGACACTGCCATACCATCTGTCGGCATCACAAAACGAGCAGACGTGGTAAGTGGTCGTTGTGTATTTTGCTCAGCAATCTCTGCTGTAACGTTACCTCCATGTTGAGTAACATTAGCCTACAACCCAAGCATGGTTAATAAGGCTAACATGCAAATGTTGTTGTGGTTATGTTATGGATAAGTGCTTGCCCAGAGCATATAGTGAAGTGAATGGCTTTACTTCTCATTGTTGGGAATAAACAGACTGCTAGGGAACATTTTATCTTGTTGTTCCCTCAGGAGTTGTGGTGATTTATGAGTGTGGAGTTAGCATGTTCTCCCCATGTTCCGGTGATTATTTTGAGGCGTACTCTACATTTATATTGCACAGGTGTACCTAATAAAGTGGCCAGTAAGCCCCACATTCACACCTCAGCCCCTGGTTGGTTGCTCAGCAGCCTCAGCCTCTCTTCCGGCTCTCTCTTTTTCCAAAACCTGTAACTCTTCCTCTGTATATTCTGGCTTCTTCTCAACAAACTTGTTGTCTTGATGACGGGAGTAATTGCACTAAACATACGCTGTTTGAAATCACTCCGCCCAGCAAGTACTGTATGTCTGGAATGTAGTTCCGGCTGTGCATTCGGCTTCAAAACAACTCTGTCTTGTAATATTACATTATTATTTCATAGCGTGGTGAATGTGTACGCTACAAGTTGTCCACAAGAGTGGTTTGGAGTCATTTGATGGTGTATTTGATTAGTTTTGAGGGAGAGAGGGACCTGTATCATTCACCTCCATTTCAGCGGGCAGCTCTGCTCCACCAATCTCAGAACAGCACGCATTGACAATTAAAGGTAATATACCTACTCATATGAGTATAGGGATTATGGCAATAGGTGATTTGCCAAAATATCGAACTATCCCTTTAAGGCCACAAGCCTGGCTGGAAAAGCAGTGATGTCTTGGTTAAAATAAAAAAAATTGTGCCACTATCCAACTGGAAACACAGCAATATCTGAGTAGAAATCACTTGCTTTTCCAGGCACTGTTACTGCTGGAAAGTGATGTCTCAATAAAAATTAAACCCCTTTTATGGCACTGTTCTTGTTGGAAATGCAGTCATGTCTCGGTATAAAACAACCGTTTTTTGAGGCACTGTTCTCTCTGGAAATGATGCAATGTCTCCTAAAAAGAATTTGCTTTTCATGGCACCATTTCTGCTGAAAACACACCACTGATGTCTAAGCATAAACATATGCTTTTAGTAACACAATCCCCACTGGAAAAGCATTGATGTCTCATTAAAAATATAACTTTTTGTGCCACTGTCCTGCTGGAAACACAGATATCTGAATTAAAAAAACTTTTTCTGGCAGTATTCGCACTGGAAATGCAATGATGTCTAAGTGAAAAACAAGAACTTTTCTTGCCACTATAACTGCAAAAATGCAGCTAACTCCGTAAAAAAAATGCTTTTCATGCCACTACCCCTGCTGAAAATGTAGCGATACCTTGGGATAAAACAACCTCTGTACCTGGCACTAGTCGCACTTGAAACACAGTAATGTTTCAGTAAAAAACAACTGCTGTTTGTGGCACTGTTTCCACTGGAAACAAAGTGATGTCTCAGTAAAAAAAACAATTGCTTTTCATGGCACTATTGCTACTGAAAAAACACTGTCAGGTTGCTACAAAACACCCATGTTTGGTACCTAAAAAACTGTTAAAAACACAGCAACGAGCTGCTTGGCAGGCATCTTGCCTAGTTGACTCAATATCCACTGTCCCCACCACCTCCCAATGACAAAGTCAGCTTATATACTATGTCACTTTAAAAAATTTATTATGATAAGTGTGAAATGTGCAAATGTAATTTATCTGTGGTTTGCAGAAAAGTACAATGCCAACATTTTCTTCTGGCAACTGGGCTAAAAATGTTGAACTTTCCTTGAACAGTTTGATTCCCTCTGGGGGTCTCCTGTGCTAACTGGGTTATGCTCTCAGGTCACGGTGATGTGCTGTGGTCACATATTAAATTTGAACAGGCAGGATGGTCAATGTGTTGCATATCTTCTTACCTAATGAGACTCTAGCAGGGACGGCCCTGCGGTCGATCCAGAAGGACACCCAGGACAGCATGACCATAAGAGTAGCTGGGAAGTAGGTCTGCAGCAGGAAAAAGAAGATGTGCCGCCGCAGAGTGAAGTTGATGTACAGACGGTTGTACCAGCCTGGGGACAGGGAAGAGGTAAAATACAGTGACTGTTTGCAAATTGTTTTATGTGTCTGGAAACAGAAATGATGTGCTAAAATGCCACAGTAAATACAGAGCCAGGTGAAATTAACTAATCTGCACAGACATGATAAAAATCTGGATGAGCGTATTAAACCAAACAAACCAATGAACAAACAAAACAACAGCTGAATACAAGAGATAACTGCATTGGATAGCTACATTATGACAGCAGAGCACTGCAAGGTAATGGCAGAATAACAATGTGAGGGAAATATAAGAAATATTTTTAAAATAGCCCAATGGTGTGTTTTTTTACATCAGTGGTCGACTTCCTCAGTCACAAAAACATTTCTCAGAGGAACAGCTTTTCTCTGGATACAGTGCTAATCTCATTGGTTGAGTAAAACCTCATTGTGCCAAGCCAAACAATTATTTTCAGAGCTTTAACTGAAAGCTGCACTCAGTTACAGCTTCCAGCTTTTACACTGACTAATGTCCTACCTTTAGTAGAACTATTTTCTACCTTTGGTAACTGTTGTCAGTGTAGTCTTCAGTTGGGAGTAACCAGGACATTGTGTCTCTCTGCAAATGTTTGGTTAAAAAGACATTTATCTACATTACACATAATTGTTGAGTGGGGGCTAGGATTGTCACGTTTTATTTTACATTTGAATTATCAGTAGAACATGGGAAAAAAGTAGATACTATATCCTGTTTACATTATAGACTGTATGAATAATGGATGTAGTTTCCATGACGTCACCCAGTGGTTTGTGGACTCACGTTTTGCCCAACTTGTTGAATCTGTGAAGGAGCAAGGGTGGATCTGACTCATAGACTGTAGCGACGCCTCAGACGGCCTTTCACTTGAGTGGCCCCGTCTTTAAGTATGTGTAACTTTGGGTCTTAATAAAATGTTGACAGATGAGTTATAAAATAATCCACACCACTTGCACTTGTCATGAATGTTGAAATTAGCTATACAGGTACCAGGCTGTAAACATGTTTATTTCTGCTGTAAAGTTGGTCATTTTTAACATTGGGTCAGTGGGGAATTACTCTGTTTTGGAGCCAGCCTCAAGTGGCCATCCAATAAACTACAGTTTTTTGGCACTTCCAGCACTGGCTTCATTTTTTCACCTTGGAGGTTGGTTGGTTTTTGGTTGGTTTACATTTTTTTGGTAGTTCAGTGCTACATCACATTTTATTGCTATGATTGGTTGTAGGTCTATCCAGTTGTGTTAATTGAGAGGTGCCAGACTAAGGGCAAGGTCTCGCATGACTGAATGCAGGCAGGTGACAGGCTATTCTCATGCACTGTTTGTACATTTTCTGATGAAAAGTAATGTACCAAAATTGTATGTAGTCCACGTATTTGGAAGAACTGGGATCATGTGACCAATGCACTGACAGGAGTGGTCCTGTAAGGTGGCAGGTGTGGATGGTGAATGTGTCACAAAACACGGGACTTTCCCCTTGGAGACCAGTTTTAGGAGCCATGACAACTCTGAGTTGTTTTAAGCTACAGTACAGGCCAAAAGTTTGGACACACCTTCTCATTCAATGCGTTCGATGAGCTTCAAGAGGTGGTCACCTGAAATGGTTTCCACTTCACAGGTGTGCCTTATTAGGGTTAATTAGTGGAATTTCTTGCTTTATCAATGGGGTTGGGACCATCAGTTGTGTTGTGCAGAAGTCAGGTTAATACACAGCTGACAGCCCTATTGGACAACTGTTAAAATTCATATTATGGCAAGAACCAATCAGCTAACTAAAGAAAAACGAGTGGCCATCATTACTTTAAGAAATGAAGGTCAGTCAGTCCGGAAAATTGCAAAAACTTTAAATGTGTCCCCAAGTGGAGTCACAAAAACCATCAAACGCTACAACGAAACTGGCACACATGAGGACCGACCCAGGAAAGGAAGACCAAGAGTCACCTCTGCTTCTGAGGATAAGTTCATCCGAGTCACCAGCCTCAGAAATCGCAAGTTAACAGCAGCTCAGATCAGAGACCAGATGAATGCCACACAGAGTTCTAGCAGCAGACCCATCTCTAGAACAACTGTTAAGAGGAGACTGCGCCAATCAGGCCTTCATGGTCAAATAGCTGCTAGGAAACCACTGCTAAGGAGAGGCAACAAGCAGAAGAGATTTGTTTGGGCCAAGAAACACAAGGAATGGACATTAGACCAGTGGAAATCTGTGCTTTGGTCTGATGAGTCCAAATTTGAGATCTTTGGTTCCAACCGCCGTGTCTTTGTGAGACGCAGAAAAGGTGAACGGATGGATTCCACATGCCTGGTTCCCACTGTGAAGCATGGAGGAGGAGGTGTGATGGTGGGGGAGGTGTTTTGCTGGTGACACTGTTGGGGATTTATTCAAAATTGAAGGCACACTGAACCAGCATGGCTACCACAGCATCCTGCAGCGACATGCCATCCCATCCGGTTTATGCTTAGTTGGACGATCATTTATTTTTCAACAGGACAATGACCCCAAACACACCTCCAGGCTGTGTAAGGGCTATTTGACCAAGAAGGAGAGTGATGGAGTGCTGCGGCAGATGACCTGGCCTCCACAGTCACCGGACCTGAACTCAATTGAGATGGTTTGGGGTGAGCTGGACCGCAGAGTGAAGGCAAAGGGGCCAACAAGTGCTAAACACCTCTGGGAACTCCTTCAAGACTGTTGGAAAACCATTTCAGGTGACTACCTCTTGAAGCTCATGGAGAGAATGCCAAGAGTGTGCAAAGCAGTAATCAGAGCAAAGGGTGGCTATTTTGAAGAAACTAGAATATAAAACATGTTTTCAGTTATTTCACCTTTTTTTGTTAAGTACATAACTCCACATGTGTTCATTCATAGTTTTGATGCCTTCAGTGAGAATCTACAATGTAAATAGTCATGAAAATAAAGAAAACGCATTGAATGAGAAGGTGTGTCCAAACTTTTGGCCTGTACTGTATGTCCCCACCATGTTTCTCTTTTCTAAACCTAACCACAATAACCTTACTTGCCTAAACGTAAAGACACCCAACCTTTTCCTAAACCTAGGCAAGAATCAGACAGGAGATCTGCACACACTGTATTAACAGCTCCTGGTAATTTTAACTGTGCAACCTTTGGATCAAGCATTGTCTTTTCCTAAACTTAACCACAGTAACTTTACTTTTCTAAATATAACCTCTGTAACTTAACATTAAGTACATAACATCATTCATGGGGTGCCAAATTACAGGATCTCATACAAACCATTGCATGAGGATACGTTGCAGGTGACCAGCACCTGCTAAGGAGATATTTTGTATTTTGTATTCAACACCATCAATACAAAAATCAAGAATGAAGGCTGTTTGCTGACTTTGTAAATGCACCTACTTTAACAGTAATGTTACCTTGACATTTAGGCAGTAGGAGCACCACAAATATTGGTAAACAGAAAAACACAAATTGTGCAATGTAACATAGGACTAACGCTTGCTACATCTGTTTAGAAAAAAAAAATCCTTGTTAGGTTGCATTTGTTTGACGTTTTTTCAAAGTTTCAGCTTCAATGGACCTTAAGTGTCGACAGCAAGGATTTCAAACCCAAGAGGAACTTAATACTACTTGAGCTCATTCAAAATGGTGCTGGTGCAGTCCTTACACTGTGGCAGAAAGTTGAAGACACTCCAACTGTCAGGCCTCTGCACTGAGGTGGTAGTTAGGGCTGCTCGAGTCAGAGACAAGGATATGCTCAGACTGGAGATTGAGTTCTGAGTGGTGGTCAAGTTAAGACAAAGTGATGTTCTTTAGAACAAATAGGAACAGGAAATATTGCATTGTTGGCTAAACTTGAAAGAAATACATGAAATTATTTATAACTATATGTAAATTGAATATTCTTGCACAATGCAAAGAAGTGCCATGAAAAATAAGCATGCAAAGGAGGGCAGGTGATGTTAAAGAAATTAATATTTAATGTTTTGCTTGTGGTTCTTTGGCTCACCTCATTGAGGTCCAGCTCAGGAAATGGGTTACTTCAGAGTCTGCAATATCAGGGTCTGATTAACCTGTCAGAAGACCTTAGGATAAAAAGTGAATTGAGGGCCCCTACTGATTCCCCATGTGCTCTCCAACTTGATTATAAGTTGATTAAACATGAACTTGTTTAGGAATATGCACTACGTAAGCATAATGTCAATTGAAATATAAACGGTATTAAAAGTAGATTTTGACACAGGCCCCCACGACAATACACAGACTCCAAATTAGGTACAAACGGAGGAGTCACATTAAGGTCCTTTCCATTTCAGTTTCTAGGAATTAGTTAATCAAATTATGTCAAACTCATTTTTGAAGCCCCCAGGAGCAATCACCACCTCTTTCAGAAAGTTTCAAAGTAAAACTCCACTCAGTGTTTGTTTTGCCAGTCTACCTGTGCTGCTGTAGAAAGCCAGTCTGGAGGTAGTGTGAAACTTCTGGATGAGGAACTGAGACAGAGAAATCCTGTCATCTGTGCTCAGGGACTCATCACCGCTTTTCCAATACAGCATCAGGTCTTCATCTGTGTAAGCATCTGCAGGACAGAAAACATCAGTTTAAGTATAGAGTACTCATTCCAGGATCAGCAGCAGTAGCTGGATGGATAAAGGCCGGTAGAATTTCCCATAACCAATGGCATCAATGCATGAAAACACTGCAGTTTACATCCACTGTTGTTCTGCACCACAGAAGCAGAGCAGGGGGTGGGACTTCCAGGGCTCCTACATTGAATGTTTTCTCAGAGGCCTTGAATCTTTTAGGTTTTTAGGTCCAGTGTGTACGATTTAAGGGCATCAATTGGCAGAAATGGTATATAATATTCACAACTATGTCTTAGTATTAGTTGTAGGCCTACTTATTCATATTAGTTTATAACCCCCTGAAAACAACTATCATTGGGTTTTTGTTACCTTGGAATGAGTCGTTTATATCTACATACAGTGCAGGTCCCCTTCCACAGACTCCACCATGTTGTTTCTACAGCAGCCCAGAATGGACAAATCATACACTGGCTCTAGACAAGGTCATTTGCATTCTGAAGCTTTCCCGTTAGCTATTCTAGCTCCCCTACACACTTGGGAGAGGAAGTAAGAAGTAAGTAAGCTTGATGCTACTAAATCCTACACAGTAGACCTTTAAGATACCTTGAACTTTGTATCATTTCCCCTGGTCTAATCTGTCCAAAGAGGCAGGTCATTGGAGCGAAAGTTTTGTAGTTTCTTATTCCAAATTCCAACCCTGCCAGTGATATGCGAGTTTAAAAAAAGTAATTTTGGACAATTTCTGCCTCATTTTAGGTGGTAAGAGTTAGAATTAGTCATCTTTAACATCTGTTGTGTTATGATTTAGTGAATGATGAAGATGAAAAATCCCTGAGAAAGCATGCCCCAGAACAATGAGGTCCAGGAGCTTCTTACCCTCCGAGCAAAGGACAAGATCAGCCGGCACATAAGACAGAGAGTAAATGATTGTTATTGCCATGTTATGCTGTAGTTATTGTTTATAATGCGCTGCTGACACATATGTTATATGTCACACAAGAGGCTGATACTGTTGTGTTACATGTCACACCCATTCAACTTTTTTTCTTCTGTGATTATTCTGTGAAAGGGAATTCATAGCAGCTCTATAGTGCAATTTCTGTTTAAAAAGAGCTTATGAAAGCACACACTGTACCTTCCTGGGGGAACGTGCCCCCAGACCCACTTAGGTTTTGGGCTGAGCCCCGAATATTCACTACATCTGACTCTGCCCCTGCTGCACCAACCTCTTCCTGATAAATAACAGTTTAAAGTAATAAAACAGTAATGTCTAACAATTCAGTGTTTTTTTTGTCAGTGTGGTGCTAATTGAGGCAACATGCTGCAAAAATGCTTTGGGCCTTTAATAATTAGCAGCACTTTATTCCCGCTGTCTTTTTAACAATAGAGTGAAGTGTCAGGAGCATATGAATACTTACAGCTCTCCAGCTCCAGTGTGCATGTCTGCGAGTCCAATGGGAAACGACTGAAATCCATGTTGCACGCAGCAGTGACTGTAACCCTGGGGAAAAAAAGCAGAGTGTAAATGTTACCAGCACTATGCATGCTGCAACAAGGCCTGCCAAGTCTCATTTAGTCGGTGTGAATAAACCCTGTGATGGCAGATATCTGTGTGTGTGTGTGTGTGTGTGTGTGTGTGTGTGTGTGTGTGTCTCCTCACCTCAGGCTGTACAGGACATGACCGTCGGGGAAGACCCGCAGCATGATGTTGTCAGTGGTGGTATCATGGATGAAAGACCTCTTGGAGTGCACAAAAAACACATCAGGCACCCAGATCTTCTTCACCAGGCGCCCGTCAAAGGTCATGCTCTTGTTGGTGGCGCTGGGGAAGGCCAGTCGCTCGTCCTTCCAGTAGTGCCTCAGATACAGGGTCATGGTGAAGTCCTGAGGGAGCGGGGGAGGGGTGAGTGAAACAGAAACAGCCTCGGGATTAAGTCTCACTACGAGGACTCTACTTGCTCGCTGCCTCTGGTTTATTGAATTCCTCTGGGGATTACAGCGCTACGACCCGCAGCTGCTGGATTATATGGATTGCTTATGACTAAACATACATGGTCCAGAGAAGTGCTGAACATATGTTAACTAAGCAGACCACAGTTTCCAGTGGTCCTAGATTACCCTTGTCTTCTCGCCTCCTTTCCCCTGTTGCTATGCAGACAGGAGTGGTCCCGTGTCTGCAATACCCCCCCCCCCCCCCCCCCCACTCCAGAGATCATCCGCTATCCCACTCTCCTCATGGCATTACATAAGACCAAATCAGTTTGGAATAATGGCTGCAGCAACACATTGTACTCTTGGCACCCACCATAAAAGAACCTTTGATGTTGCATAAGTTCAGTTCAGGGGCATGTCTGAATGTCTCCAGTGAATACCATCTGTAATGTGTTTACTAATGAGAGATGTTTTTAAGTGTTGTGATCTAACCAAAGCATCCTTGAACGTATGTCTAACTGCCAGCTTATTCGCCGTTACATCACAACGATTTCAACCATCGTAAAATATGAATTTTTAAAAGCGGTACCATGTAAGTTTTGAAAGAAGATGTAACACATTCTGTCTCTTACAAATAAAACGTTGAACTTATTAGCAATGAGAGGCACTCTTGATCAAGTCACTGGGTGCCTCACTCATGGGTTTTGATGCTACAACCTTTAATGATCTACTGTAGTATAACCATAGTTATGATGGCTAATACATGCTTGCAAATTTAGACAGAAATTGCAGTGTGAATGTGTTCTGACTCTTCTCTACTTGTGCTATATTTTGGCATTTACCATGATCTCATAATTGACACAAAATATTAGGCTGCAATAATAAGCGATGAAACACACGATGGTGGCTAATATTTACTAAAACCAAGTAAGGGTGGAAATCCACGATATGATACTATCACGATGCTTTGGTCACAATTATTGCAGTTTTTATGGTTTTGTGATATGCTGAGTATTGCAATAACATTTAATACAATCTATTGTGATTTATTACCTTTTTTCAACTGCAAATTTTATCCCCAAAATAAAAAAAAATACCACATCTGTTTCATCTAATGAGATAACGTTGTCAGTCTGCTCATATGACTTCAATCATTTTCATTTCAAAATGCATCTAGTGGACTGAATAAGCAATTCATTTTATCATTCTAATAGGATACCACACATTTAATTTGTATTTGCATTACTAATAATTTATAGAATAAAAAAGAAACAATCATTGGCGTCTGTGTATCGATACAATATTGCCACGCAAAAATATCGCAATACTATGCTGTATCAATTTTTCCCCCACACCTAATGACAAGCAAACTTTAGATAGATATCACTGTGTGACTGCACTGCGTTCATAATTACCTCATCATTGCCACTAAACAAAGAGTTTAATTAGCAAAAGTTGCAGTACAGTCAGAGGTTCTCCTCTGCTATCATTATGGCAGCTAATGTTAGCAAACTCTAGATAGTTTTTGCTGTGTAAATGACATTACAGAGTCAGTGCTATGACTTTATGACTCCTCTCTACTTGTGGCAGAGTTGGAGAGAAAGGGTGATGTCTGAGGCTCCAGCCCAGAATATTTTTCAAAAGCTCTGAATCTTTAGGGTTTATAAAATACCTTTAACTTTGTTGTTGTTTGTTGTTTATCCCACTATGCTATTCCCTTACAAAATGTAATATAATTCAGTAAATGTTCTTCTGTTGGACAAATGTTTATGTTGTTTCACATTTATTTGGCATTGTTGAGGATCCTTCATTTGCAGTTTGAGCAGCCCAGATTAGTATGGC
Source organism: Epinephelus fuscoguttatus (assembly GCF_011397635.1). Lineage (NCBI taxonomy): Eukaryota > Metazoa > Chordata > Actinopteri > Perciformes > Serranidae > Epinephelus > Epinephelus fuscoguttatus. Next base: position 37,269,810 of record NC_064762.1, read on the forward strand.
ATGGACTCAAATGTAGATTTGTCAGATCAACATTCATTCAAAAATAAGTTTCAATATAAGTAATGCTGTTCATGCCAAGTTCCGATGCTACCAACTGTTACGTAGCTTAAAAATAGTAACATCAGACAATCTTTTGCTTTTTTCAGGTGGTGGTATGAAAAGTTGTCATCCTTAAAGATAGACTATGCAGGATTTTCTTAAAAAACAAACCAAAAAAAACCACTCAAACAAAAGAAATCTCTCTCTGTCATTACTTGTTACCGCCTGTTCTTATTCCTAATTTGTCAAACACTGCCGCTTTGTCAGTGATTTTGGTGTCAGACACTGATGACAAAGGCACCTTTCACGGCGTCAGTGTGTAACACCACTAGACCGTGTCAGTTTGAAAAGGCGCTGGTAAGAACATAATATGTAGCTGGACAGTCCATATGGGGCAGGCGGGATTGCAGGCGGATGTGTCCAACAAACCATGGACTTTCACCCAAGAGCCCGCTGCTTAGTTACTGTGTGAGTTTAAAACCAAGCCCCATGCTTTTGTTACTTAAACCTAACCACATGCTTTTGTTGCACAAAGTATGAACATAAAAACAAGGCGTCTTACCATTGTTGGAAGTTTATTCTGAAAAGAATAAATGCATCTAATGATCAAACACTGTACATTTCCAGTGAAAACAGAAGTGTATGTTAAAAAATACAATGTACTGTATGCAACAAGTGTAAACTGACACGCCGTCCCAGAATTTTTAATAACAGACGCAGGAGGTTAGCTAGCGCATCATATTTAGATGTAAAAATCCACTGACAAAGTGCCGATATTTGGCAAGTTGTGATGAGAAGGCGTTGCTTGTGAAGTGTGCGGCAGTGTATTTTTCTGTAGAGATTTCTTTTTTTTGTGTTCAGGATGTTTACTGGTGTGTACCCCAAAAGCTCTCAGGTGAGGTCAGGACTTTATAAAAAGGTAGGGACCACATGGCACAATGAAAGCAGCAGGCATCCAAGGGACACAGCACCGAGAAACGCAAATAAAGTGAGTAGAAACGCAAAATGAGAATGAATCAGGGGTTGGCTTTTAGTTTCATTTTCACTGGTGAGTGTGTTTACAAACAGTCCCTGACAGTTCTGCATAGGATACCTTTAATATGTGTTGTGTTCTGGTTTCAGAATGATGAAGACAGTTAGAGAATACATACATAGAGTTTTAAACATCTAGCCTCTCAAATAGCTCGAAAATTAGATCATATAGCTAATCATATTCCTTGTGCCATAAAGCTCCATTGTGGTCTAAAAACTATTGAAAACACATCAGTGAGCCACTGTTGCACTGGGTGACATGTTCCTTCATTACCATGAAAACACAGTGTAGTTTATTTCAGCTCAATTACACACACCACCGGTGTAGCTGAAAATAGTCTTCACAAACAGTACAAAATAGGCCCTGTGTTTCAGCAGCGTTAGAACTCCCCTTTGCCTTTTATTACATCCATTCTCACACATGTACAAATAACTGAATCAGCAACCTAACACATGTTTATGTAATGATATCAGGATTATTAGCAATGAACTGTTTATACCAACATTTGTATTACTCAGCCATCTGGGATATGCTTCAGTCTGCACGCTCTGAAATCTCAGCAAATTTTAGCCCTCGTCTCCCAACACACTGTACAATTACTGTCTGACATTTTTATTATGAAGTTGGCTTGGACAGATGCTATGGAACATTACTCCCCCCGTGTTTGTTAAGGTCTCTATCGTGACTTGGGCTTAAGACAAAGGTAGAAAAAAGCCATCATACTTTTAATACATTTAAATTGCAGATATAAAATCCTGGCCTCTGGGGGGGTCCTCTCTATGTTAAGGCCCTTGGCAGTGAGTTGGAAGTGAGTAAGCCCCTGCCCTCTCCTCCTGTTTCTTCAATGGCCAGCTAATTTAGGAATTTCAGCTCTATGCAGAGGCTACGCTGTAGCCTACACACATAGCCAACGCCATTGTGAGAATCTATACTCTTGCAGTGGTGTGTCTGTGTCACTTTGCAGTTACATCTCCAAAAACACTAGTCTGAGGTAGAGTTTCTGTGAAGTGCTGTAAAGTTTAGTTGATTCAAAAACAGGCCAAAAACACACATTAAACACACATTAAATATGGCTTAATAGAAACAAGTTCAAACACACAAATTGCAGGATAACTTGCAGGATTCACAGACAAAGCATTTGTCTTTTGCTGGACACATTTTCCCCACAAATACAACATGCTAATGTTATTAGCACAAGCCTATGGTATTTTACATTGTATGAATTAGCCTAGCGACAAGCGGAGATTTTCTCTTCTCATATGAAGCCAGGAAAAATCACACTTAAGACTTAAAATGCTATTTTGTAGGGGTTTTATTCTCTTCTATGAAATTAAAGTAAATCAAAGCTTTGTTTCCACTGAGGGAAATGGTTTCAGCTTACAAAAATAGATGTGAGGTCTGTGTTGCTGCGACATGTAGTTACATTTCTGGGGAGGTCCACATCAGACTATGGCGTAGGGAACAGCGTAGGCTCTATGTTGACGCAGAGCCTACGCCGTAGATACGATGCCTATTCTAGGCAGAACTATACATCCCACTTTAGGCTAAATTTGCTGCCCCCCAATCAAGCTAATCCTTCAATTAAAGCTGTACAACAATGACTCACCTCTCATGATAAGTAACACATTAAAACAGGGCTCGCCGGTATTAGTCTCTGCACATCAGATAATCAGTACTATTAACTGTAAAATGAGCAACTAAAGTATATACACACAAAGTATAGTATGATATTCCTTAACTGTCATGTTGACATAGTTTTAAATAAATATATACTACAAGCTTAACAGGATTCCTAAAATTCAGTTTTGTCTTTTGGTTTTGGTGGTGCCACCCCAAAATTTTCAGTGACCTAATCTGGCCACCCCTATGAAACATTTCTAGGGGGCACCACTGTTTGAAACTATGTATTTGTGACTTGTTTTTAAATGTTTTTGATTTGAACTTATGGGCAGAAAGAATTGAGAAACAGGCTGACACGTGGTTGGTTTGGGTCTTTTCATGAGATATGCTGACAGTGAGAAAAGTCTCGAATAATACATCTATATCCTTTAAAATCTCATCTTTGCTAAACCCTTTTACCTCTAATGAAACAGCTCGTTTGCTGTGTAACTTTTTAACATCCTGCAGCTTTGTGATATGACATAATGTCATTAAGAGCAGCCGTCGTCTGCAATCATTCATTTTTCCCCCCCTCTGCTCCAAAACAATTAAATACAGAATGCTGGGATCCAAATTAAATGTAATCCTTGGTTGTCCTTGCAAACAGGAGCTTACACAACACCAGGACGACAGTTTTGGATCCAATTTATGGTTCCAGAACAGAAGGTTGATGTAATTACATTACTCAACATGCATTCCGTCTGACTTTGAGCAAAATAAACAGTTCCTGCCACTGAGTTTTCATAATCTGATTCTGATTATCCAACTGAAAAAAACAGCTAAATGACGATAACTAAAAGGAGACATTCATCTCTCAGTTCAAAGCGCAGAATCCCTATAATGCTAGCGGCAGAACACTGATAGTATCTGATAAAAGGCAACTGATCACTTTAAACTATATTTGAGCTCTAATCTGGCGTGTCCAATCAAAAAAGTTGGATTGAGAAGACGAGTGTTCCCACAGTCTTAGTCACTGTTGTGCTTGTGTGTCCGTGCCGTTAATGAAGAATGTTCCCGCCTCATTAGCTGCTTTGTCTGAGGAGAGCAGCTTCTTCTCCATGTGTTGAAGCAGTATGAGCTCATTTGTTTAAGTCAGCAACTTCCACGGCTACAAACTGAATCTGACACAGATTTACTGGATACATTTGCCATCAGTAACATAATCCACTGGAAAAGCAGCATTAATAATGACATCCTACTTCTTCTATAATCTCATTACTCTGAGTTTGTGTTGGTCCCTGATTGAATATTAGGTTCAAACTGAGTCTATCATAATGAGATATTTTCAGTATCTGCAGCTGACTTCTTGCAGTCACATTACAGCTGCTACGTTATTTGTTATCCAACCCCCCTGCCCCCCGCCCCCCTCCCCCCACATACGCATACTGTGTGTACCGTTACACACTAAAGCCACTTACCATGTCTACCTCTGATATGCTGTCCAAGCTCTCCACCTGAACATCCACTCCAACAGGGACAGCTGGACCTGCAGATAAATATCAAACACATTAGAGCGTACCTCACTGTACTGTGCATACAGGCTTCTTTTGAAGTTACATCAAAGTGCAGACTTGGAACCAAGACTTAAAGAATAAGAACATCCCTAATACAGGTCTCCATGCCAAACTATTATACAAAGATGCATGCCATACTAATGGGGAAAGAGGACAAACAGTTGAATTCCAATGATTTTTAATTTTTTTTTAAAGATTGGGGTTTTTTTTGGGCTTTTCTTGCCTTTAATGATAGGACAGCGTAGTGTGAGGGGGGAGAGAGAGGGAACGATAGGCATCAAAGGGCCACAGGCTGGAAGTGAACCCGCAGCCACTGCAGCAAGGACTAAGTCTTAGTACATGGGGGTGCCTGCTCTAACCACTAAGCCGACACCCTGAATTCCAATGATATTACATATGAGAACCACATAGATCCACTGGGTGGGTTCACCAAACCTACTCACAGAATGCTGATAGTCTGTAAAGCCCCAGATTAATGAAATGAATGAATTAATTAAATTAAATGGCAATGTTTTTAATGCCAAACCTTTAAAAATCATATTTTCTGACAATATCTGCACATGCTAACTACAGTATGGTTTTGGGAACAGATTTTGGTTATGGCAAATGAACTCTAATTAAAGGTATACTATGCAGGGTTTTCCTTAAAAACAGCATATAGACCATGGTTGCTCAAAATGCATGCTTTTCTAAAAAAAAATAATTTGCGGTCCATTTCATTTCTTTCACTTTTGATAGCTGACATTTTAAACACTACTAGGCGACTGCATCAAATTGCACTCCCCTAAGCATTAGAAATGACAACTTGTTGAAAGCTACTGATTGCAGGGCAACAAGTGGTACTTATCAAGTGTTGCAGGAATTATGATCTGTCATCAGTGCTAGTGTTGTTAACTACAATTATGATTTCAGTGGACAACTCTCAACTGTGCTTTTCCTGTGTGGCCCTCAATCATATGCTAGCCCCCTAAACTGGCACTCAAAACTTTGAGCACCCCTGGTCTAGACTCATACAAAAGTAATTCCTCTTAATGATTTCTTATGACCCACTAGAAGTGTGTGGCGGTGTATTTGTCTGCAGAGACATGGTCACAGCCTGCAGGTGAGGTCATGACTTTATAAAAGGGTAGTGACTAGGTAGTAGCAGCATGCATTCAAGCGTTGTTTGGGGTTAAAAAAAGGGAACATTAACAGCTGGATTATGATTGGGAACAAACTCAGGTTATGAAACGCTTAAGTGTTATAAGTCCGTACACCACCCTAACCTCCACCACTCCTGTACACAAGTTACTCTCAGCTTCGTTTCATAAAGAACACACTGCTTTCTGCACTGGAACTAAATGGGACTAGGCTTAAATCACGCACTCCAGAACTGTCCACTACCAACAGGTAGTGGACAGTTCCACAGAGGCAAGAGATCAGAAAATGCTTGTTTTCAATAATGATCATTAGGTCTGTTCTGGAACACCCTACACAATTTTCATATTTGCGTACAAGAACATGTTGACTTGAACAAAGGACATATGAAAATCTGAGGGGCAGACCGCCATGAAAGTTATTGACCACATATTTCCCAAAGGATGAACCTTCTGTAATGTAATGATGTTTTGGAACAGACATGAATAGCCACAAGTTTGCCATGAAATTGAGGCAAAGAACTGCTTCCACTAAATTGAAAATGTTTCCACTTGAGCAAGAAATGCATGCTTATCATTTATCCAGAGGTTTTATGACTTTACTTCATAAACCCATGGAGACAAGAGAGAGTGGAGGGAAATAACAGAAGGAATTAGCCCAGAGTTCATGGTGAGGTCTAGGATCACACAGAGTCTGAGCTGTCATTCTCACACACACACACACACACACACACACACACACACACACACACTGTATTTGATGGGTTTGACGCAGGGGCATAAATATAGACAGTGCAGGTGGGGCAGTTGCACTGGGGTCCATGGGGTGAGGGGGCCCGTATAGAGTGAGCCCTCAAATCATATGTTAGGAAGGAAACTGGCCCTTGTGTGTAATTTAGATTGCCACCTTAGAAATATGCCTATGTTTAGGGACAAACTTACATTTAATTCAAAATGGTGTAATGTGCTTTATATGCTTTTGAAAAGGCAAACCTATCTTCATTATGGTTTTCCTTTCTTTCTTTTTTGGTAAAATAGCCAGTAGCAATCTATAACAAAATACTTTTCAAATATAAAATATATGGTTACTCAACATAAACTATAAATAGTGTATAAAAAACTATTCAATTACATGAATAATTCAGATTTTCTTTTGTATTTTTGTCCTACACAAATGATTTTTAGGTGATATGTATGTTGGTATCATCCAATGTCAAGTCTCTATTTGATCATATGATGATATGACTTTACGGTAGCTAGTTGGGGCGCATAAAAGCTAACCTCCTGGGCTTAGGGCTTGTCAAAATAGTGTGCACTGGGTGGAAGTGAGAATGTATTGGTTCACTGGCTAGTCTCTCACTCTGTCTGTCTACTGTTTGGTGCTGAGCAGATAGTGTACAGTGGGTTTTACAGCTTTTTCTCTGTAAGCTTAAAAGCTTAAAAAGATTCTATGAGAGAGATGAAAGTGAACCAAAACAATAAAGTTGCAGCTGGATGTCTAAACGATGAGCTGGAAGTCACTACAAAGCTCTGTGCCAAGAGGAGGGCAGCTGCACATTCAGGTGATACTCTCTGTAGGTTCATCACTACAAGTGACCGCATTTGTATTGTCAGAATTTACATTGTTCAAAGGTTTCGTACTGTTTTCTGTCTCTGATTAAGACTATCAAGTGACCGAAATTAGATATACAAAGATGTTACTTGATTTTAATAGAAGTATGATGTTAGTTCAGATGCAGGTGTTGTGATGATCTGTCATCAGCTCATATGCTGCTAAGCCATGACCAATAACTTCAATCATTTCATATGAAAACTCACACAGTATTCTCATAATTTTTGATATGTGTTGTTTAGCTGATTAAGACGATTTTTTTTAAGTTCCCAGTGGGGGATTTAAGGTGATATGGAAGAATATCCTAGCCCCATCATCAATGGCATAACAAAACCACACAGCCTTCTTTGACATGTGTATGAAAGGGGGCCTATCATGCTATTTTTTTTAAGTTCATACTGTTCTATTTGGGTCACCATTAAAACATGTTTACATGCTTTAATGTCCAAAAAACACTTTATTTTCCTCCAACTGTCTGTGCTGTGTCACCTGTATTCACCCTCTGTCTGAAACGCTCCATTTTAGCACCCAGTCTGCTTTCATTGATCCAAGCCTGGGTGTCCAAGCCTTCCATTATTGCAGCAGCATTTTCTACTGTGAAAAATCCCCAATAAAAGCTTCTACACCAAAATCCTCACAACCATACATGTTCCAGATGGAATATGATACGAAATCAGGAAGGAGTTAATAACATCAGCAACCAGAATTACATGTTTCCCTGATGTTAGCATGTAGCTACATGTAGCAGTACAGACTATGTAATGTAAACACTTGCAGATGCGTGCCTTGTCTAAAGAAATCAGTCAGAGTTGATGCCAGCTTGGCTGGAAAGCTGTTTCTGTTGGAAAGCAGAGTATTCAGAATGGTATGAAGCCTGAGATAGTTGCCCACAGAGATTACTTTTAGCAGCATCTCCCAGCAATCACAACAATTAATGCAAATTCAACCAATCCCCATGAAGTCTGCAAAACCTTGCAATTGTGTCCAATCAACATTTTTTTTCAGCCAACTAGACCAATCTTGTTTCAGGCTGTGAAGATGCAGACGTGCGACACAAACATCTCACATTTACCAACAAAAATTACTGCTGCAAAGCAATTCCCCAATGTTCTGCACGAAGCAGGAGCACTGCACTGCGTTTAACATTGTGGTGGAAAACAAATGAAAGTTATCAGTTGGCAAACAATTTTCTACGACAAAACACACTCGGTGAATAATTGAAACGTGTGGAAAAACAGACATAACAAATCACCATGACAGAGCTAATGCATCAAGATCTATTGCACATACTGAAAGAATCAAAATGAGTTTTTCAAAGTGACATTAAATGTGCATGGCTAGTGGTAAAATTAGTTTAGCTGGAGTGATGGAGGTGTGCTGGCCTGTTTGCATCACAAACTGTGCCTGCTTGTGCATGTTTGTGGGTTAGAGAAAATAATTTAGGTATAAAGAGTCTCAAATAAAATGTTAAAACATGGTGTGAAATCTTTAATTAGCTATTTTGGTAGGGTACTTCGAACACTCAGAACAGTGTGATTTTATTCATGAATAACTTGCCTTCAGTTTTTAATTAATTATACAAAAAAGGAGAACTATTTTTGCAATATTCATAAGTAAATAAATAAATCGATGAAAACTGTCTAAAACCATAAAAACATGCACTGCAATTTTTAACAAAGCTTCTGTGTAATCAGACATTTCAGGCTGCAACAATTACCCCCAGCAGCCTGAGAAATCCTAGAGGGACTATAAAATTACAGATGTTTACCCCATTATTTGAAACTCTAGCCACATTTGATATGAACATCCAACTTTGTAATATTGTATATGGCAAATATGACAGACGGCACATTGGCTGCTGTAGTATTGTTAATCTAAGCAGCAGTAAGGGTGCCAGCCTTACATAACTGGTGGCACTGCAAAGCTGCTACCTGGAAGGGGGGCTATCAACTCGTGCCCAGCTCCAGCTGTCAGCAGAGTGTCCTCCCTACTCTTACTCACACCATATGTCATATATCACGTGCCAGACTCAGCAGAGCCTGAGCTCCTGTTGACATGTTGCCTCGGTGGACGTAACACCAGACACCTGCTGAGAAAAAAAAGCTCGGACCAGCGGTATTCTCGGAGCGGGATGGCTGTGTGATTTGGCTCCATCTCAGCTCTCTCTGCAGCTGGGTCACAGGAGACCACAGCCAAAACCAATTCTGAGCTGAACTGCACTGCAAGGACACAGAAGCAGTAAAAATGGTCTGTCCAGAGGACTGCTGTGTAAATTACAGGGTATGGCAGAATGTTTTCTGAGTTTCAATATTTAAAATATTGGCTCCAGATCAAGGCTGAGAAAGTGAGGTTTGTGTGTGTTCACGCGAGACAATCAGGCACAGATGAAATGTCCTGCGTGTGGTTTTGCCAGAAGATTTCCGTTTGCTATTTTGAGCTGACAGCATCAGCAAATTATTCCACGTCACTGATTATCAGATGAGACCCATGAATGCGTCATAGCGATGCTCCACATCGTAATTCCTGTTGGCCCTTGTAGCCCTCAGTAGCACTTCTGTGTGGCCTGTTTTAAATGGGGCATGAAGCAAGAGTGCACTCACAAACATGAACACCACAACACTGAGGATCAACATCGCAGAGGAGCAAACACTATAAGTCAAAGTTAAAATGCAAAACAGCCTGTTTATGGGCACTCGCCGCACGCAAAACGGACATATTGATCGTTTCACGGTTCTGCTTTCCTGAGGGCTCCACTAAACCCCAACAGCTCCATTTAATACCACGTCTTACTCTTTAAAATGGAATTATCGTCAAAGCATAGAGGCGAAAACAAAAGCACATAATCCATATGCATTCACAACGTGGCATAAAAGCAAACATTTTATTAGCTACATGTGGGGATTTATCCAGCTACTGAATTTTTTATCAGGCTAATTATTTCAGTCACTGTGTATATAGACTCTCATTTCTCCCTGTGGATGAAAATTCATAATGTCTCTAATTAAGAAAGTTAAACTTGTAGACTACATAATGATAATTAATCTAAGAAATACAGGGTGTCAGTGTTGGGGAGGGACTTTAATTCTGATGTGTACCAGCAAATGTTCAGGCATATTAAAGTCTAAAACCTAAAATTAGGCAACAGGGGAATATTTCACTTGTGGAGGCAATTTTCTGAGTTTTAATCCTGTTTTACTGCTCCGTGCTAATCTAATGAAACTTTGAGTTTCATTAGGCATCTAGCAAAAAAGAAAGAAAGAAAGAAAGAAAGAAAGAAAAGGCAGGGCTGTGGGCACCTCTGTTTCCCCCATCACATTACATGTACAGCTGGTCCCCTTTAAGTGCTTATTATGTATAGGGCACAACAAGCTGCTTGATTGTGGCAATCACAATAATTATCACGGTTATTTAACACAACTGCCCATTGGACCTGGGAAACGTCATGCATTCATAAAACTTTTTTTTCCTTCAGTTTTATGTTTTGGGCTTATTTTGCCTTTATTTGGGAGTACAAATATATAGGAAAGGGGAGCGGAATAAGATCCAAAATCTGGGAGAAAATAACAACATCTGCCAAGATTCCATGATTCCCTGATGTTAGCATGTGGCTACATATAGCAGTGAATTTGGGTATCACTATGCATAGCCACACCTTTTCCCATTAAAAATCACTGATAAAAGCTTCTAAACACAACCGGACTTGTTCAAGCAGGAATATGATTTGAAAGCAAAGAGAAATTAACATCCGCAGCTGAGATTAGCTAAACGTTTTGCTGATGTTAGCACATGGCTGCATGTAGCTTGCAGCCCAGGGATGACTGTACAACGCGACACTCTCTTCTGTTCAAAGTCACAGACAAAAGCTTCTAAACCTAACTGGACATGTTCAAGCAGGAATATGATCTGAAATCAAAGAGAAATTAACAACATTGGCAGCCAAGATTACATGTTTCCCTGGTGTTAGCATGTGGCTACATGTAGTAGTGGACTTTCAGCCCAGGTATTACTGTGCATAGCGGCACCCTTTCCCATTACCCTTTCCAAATCACAGATAAAAGCTTCTAAACAAACACAAGTGGACATGTTACAGCCAGAATATGATCTGAAATCAAAGAGAAATTAACATCTACAACCATGATCACATTTCCCTGACGTTAGCATGTAGCCTTTTTGTTGTCTTTATTTGATTGTACAAATAGAAAGAAAAGGGGAAAGAGAGAAAGGGAAAGGCATGCAGCAAAGGGCCATGGGTTACAGCCAAACCCAGGATTCAGCCTACATGGAATGCAAGGTCAACCAGATGAGCTACCAGAGCACCGTAAAACTTGTCTTTTTAAAAGTGGATTTTCTTGAAATTTAGGTATAATTTTACAGATGCACAGCCTTGAGGTGAAGTATACAGGCCACAGCCTGTCTGAGAATAAATTTAGGCTTTTAGGGAGGGGTTGAAAGCCCACCGCTGAAAAGAAAATGGGTGCACTAGATTTATAATACTTATAATAATTGTTTCATCTCAGTTATGTTGTTTTGATAATCATCGGAAGCCACAATGGTCTTTAAAAATATGATTCAATTAATTGCTCAGCCCTACAGCAGACTACATTCTGCAACTTCATCATCATTTTCTGACAAAAAAAACCCCAACACATTTCCCTAAACAGTGCTCCTATGCTGGAAGTTTGCAGTGTGTGAAATTAGTTTGCGGTAATTTGATCAATGATTTATGTATATTCATGAATATTTCATGTAGTGTTGTTGAAAATAGTAATAATAAATGTAATATATTGATACGTATGAATATTTGTTTCAATACTAATTTTTCACAGTATCAATACACACGTTAAAAGCTGAACTTTAGCGCCTTCTCCTACTGTTAATGTTTACTACAGTCATTCTGCTGCTCTCTGCTACTACCCAAGAAAGAAAGACTGGTATTGTATTACATGCCCTCAATGTAATTTTTTTTCCTGTGGTATTAAAAATTAGAGATTTTAAAGTTACTGTATTGAAGTTAGGAATTCCAGTATCATGACAGCACTGATATAGTTTATGGTAGAGCAGCCCCCTGAAAGCTGGAGATTTGAATCATCAGACGGAGATCCCTCAGTCAAGTGAGATTTCTTGAAGTCGATTTTTTTTTATTATTCACTAGTGTACTTCTGGAGAAATTTCAGTCCCCAGATTTAGCTGCAGGGTGAGTGCTCCCCACTTTCATGCCACTCTTTGGTACAGGCTGCTGCAAACATGGAGGCAGCTGCCCAGAAGAGGAGAGGCTTTGCCCGGTCAGGCTCTAAGGTAACGTTATCTGCTGCATTCTCCTTAGAAGTGGTAAATTTACAGCTCACAGCAGCTCAATATAATACAGTGTCTGGCTGTTGTTTGATATCTGGTGTCGACAAAAGATGTTGTTGCACTTTTCTAACCTGTTGTTACTCTATATGGAAACAAAAGGAACTAATCATTGAATGTTCATATTGAACAGCCAAATGTGAAGCGAATGGCATAATTCTAAGCCAGACACAGCCCTAACATGTTTACATATATATATATATATATATATATATATATATATATATATATATATATATATATAGCACACAGAAGTGCTACTGACAGCTACAAGGGACATCTATGTGAATGCCAGATGACATGCACCATCCTCCCAAACACTGTTGCAGACCACATATACCACCTCCAGCAACAGCACCCCTCAATGGCAGTGCACCCCCCCAAAATCCTGCTCAGGAATGGCTAGAAGAATGTGACATAGTTCAAGATGTCGACTTGGCCACCAACATGGCTTTTCCATTGTCAGTTTTAATGTTCTGAGATAGACCATCTCCAGAATCAGACTAAATGCGCACCCGACTGCCCCCAAGCGGGTAGCAGTGACGTCTTGCCGACGTCAACTCCTGTCGACCCCTTTACCCCCTCCCTTATAAGCATGTGTTGCCACACTTAACTAATGTCTGTGCCTGAGCAGTCTCTCTGTGTTCAGCTCTCAGTACATTTGGAGCTGCTAATGGAATCTCTGTGATTTAGAGTTCAGTTTCTCTCCTGTGTCCCCGTTTCTACTGTCAGATATCTGCTTTATTTTATTGTTTCATTTTGCTTTCAGCTGTATAGGAGTCGTGTTCAGTTACAGTTGATAAAACTTCAACATTTTGTTATTTTACTGTTTCTCAATAAAGAATGTTATGGATACATATACAAACACAAACATACCAAAACTGCAGTATCTAACACACAGTACGTGTAAGTATAGCAGAATGATGCAGGAATATGGGGGATAAAACAAACTTGGGGTGCCCTGGTAGCACCCTTGGCACTGTCCAAGAGCTGCAACATCCGTGGTTTGCATCTGGCTGGGGACCTCTGTTGTAATCTGACAAACAGTTCATACTGAATATTTAATGTAGGACCACAAACAAACTGACACAGTGAACCTGGCACTTTCAACCTCAAAGGGTCCTGAATCACCTTGAGGTCCAGGGCTGAAGGGCAGTCTAGCCATGCAGACACTGTGGGTTTGGTTTTCTATGTATGTTTATATTATTTTTGTGTATAAATATTGCCCAATGCTGCTGGAATATGGGGCAATAAAAGAGCCTTGGTAGCCTGGCTGGATACGTGAAAGCAGCGTCCCCGGGTTGCATCTGACCCTGAACCTTTGTTGCTTAATTTCCTGTCATCTCTATGGCCACTATCTAATAAAGGCATCAAATGCCCTAAAATATTATTTGAAAAACTGCTCCAGCCTTCAAAGCGATAGATCAGTATTTTGGGAAATGTGTTTATGTGCGTGATATTAGAAGATCAATATCAATCTCATGTCTGTATGTTAAGTACAGAGCTCATATATCTCAGAGACAGATATCTCCGAACCTGAACACATAAATCCCAAGTCTATCTGCATGGGTAGATTCCACCACAGGAAGTGAGAAAATGGCTGTGTCTGTAATTACTCTCCTATCGACTATATAATGCATTATATTTACTGTCTGAGAAGTAAATTTATGCTCTATATAGTGCCCTCTAAAAATACTGCGCACTTAAAGTCCTGGCTTCCTGTTCTACAAAGTAGTATTAGAAAGTGTGCTCACCTTCTCAGTAAATGTATGGTATAGCAATTCTACAGCCTGCGAAGAAAAAATGATTGACAGAGTCATGTGGAGAGCTTCAGAAATAATTGGCTGTGTACTCACCACATTTCTGATCTGTACCACATCGACATTCAGCGGAAAGGTCTGAAAATTTTAAAGGACTCCTCACACCCTGCAAACCCTCCACTCACTCTGCTTTCTTCGGGTAAAACACTACGCAGTATGAAGCCCAGAACATTTCACTTTCACAGTAGCACTTATCCTGAAGCATTCCGTATCCTAAATGCTTCACTGGTTGTATAAATAAGCACATGCACTTGAACTTGTCACTGTGAAGGCATGAGGCTTATGGTTGCACTGCTGTATTTGTTGTATTGTTCCTGTACTGTAGTTGTGACAGTGTGTTTTTGTAGACACTCCTTGTTGCAAGAGCCAGGTGATTTTATGTTTTGCTGTATAGTGCATTGGAACAAATTCTAAATCAATTGTAAAGGTTGACTGGCAATAAATAATTGACTCTTGAATCTTTACAAAATAATTCAGTGGTGATTACAGGATGCACATTAACGTGTGGTTAGGTTTAGGCACAAAAAACACTCTTTCTCTGTAAAAAACACAAACAAAAAAAAACAAAACATTTTTGTGGCAGCATCCCTGCTGGAAAAAAGTGATGAGTTGCTGACAGACACCTACATATGGTGGTTAAAAAGCCGGGGAAAACAGCAACAACAACAAAAACAGACACACAAAAAAACCACATTTGAGGGATAAAAAGCTGCAGGAAAGAGCGTTGTGTCCCTAAAAAACTCCCACCATTTGTGGGCTAAAAAGTAAGTGAAAAAACAGCCACAGGTTGTTACAAAACACTTAAGTTTGGGGGCTACACAACTAGGAAAAACATAGTAATGGGCCCTTAAAAAACACCAACTTTTGGGGATTAAAAAGCAGCTGGAAAAACAGTGACAGATACTTACACAACACCCCTGTTTGAGGATTAAAAATCCGCTGGAAAAACAGTGATGAGGTGCTCAATAACACCCATGTTTAGGGACTAAAAAGCATCTGGAAAACAGCCATGGGTCACTAAAAACACCCGTGTTTGGCAACAAAAAAAGCCACTGGAAAAACAGAGATTGGTCTTTATAAAACAGCTGCATTTGCTGGCTGAACAGCTGCAGGGAAAAAAAACGACTGGTCCCTAAAATACACCAGCATTTTGGGGTCGAAAAGCTGCTAGAAAAACAGCCATAGGTCACTAAAACATGTTTAAAGGGTACAAAACTGCAAAACAACAACAAAAAAAACATAGCCACAGGTCCCTAAAAACACCCACATTTGAGGAATAAAAGCCACCTGGAAAAACAGTGATGGATTGCTAAAAACCTTGCAACATGTTTGAGGACTAAAAAGCAGCTGGAAAACCAGCCATGGGTCGCAAAAATGATGATAATCTGCACAAAACACAGTGATGGTCCCTAAAAAAATACTCACGTTTGGGGGCTGAAAAGCCACTGAAAAACAGCCATAGGTTGCTAAAAAACACCCATGTTTGGGGACTAAAAAGCTGCTGGAAAACCAGCCGCACATTGCTGACAAACACTCACATTTGGGGAATGAAAAGCTGCAGAAAACACAGCAAGTACTTGCTAAAAACAACCAGTTTTGTTTGTTGGTCTTGAACAGTGGCCGGCAGCTTGGCAGGCATTGTGCCTAGTTGTCACATCATCGACCATCCCCTCCACCTCCTGATGATAAAGTCAGCTCCTATATCACATCATGATATAGGATACATTTATGAAGCCTGATATGTTGTGTATGAAACGTACAAATGTAAGGTTTTTGTGGTTTGCAGCAACGTACAAAGCCAACATTTTCTTTTGGCGACTGAGCTGTTTCTTTATTATTTCACTTTTTATTTGTATGAGGAAGAATGTGTTATTTCCTCCTTTTTTTCCATTAAAAAAAACACAGGTTTGCTGAATGCATAAACCTGTCCATCATTCTCCTCACACACCACACAGCTGATCCCGAAAAACAAGGTTATCTTGTGAATTACTCACTGAAAGCTTTTACAGAAGTCAAATACCTCAGCTCACAGCTGCACTTTGCAGGAGTCTCATTTGTTCATCTACTCAGTGACGTAATCTAATTTCTACATATGTGTCTAGACTAGGGGGGAGAAAAAAAAACCCACCCGATCCATTCCACCTAATGATGCTGGACTGCTCCTCTTTTCATGGATTAGCAACTGTAAATCCACTGTTGGTTTACCCTGGCTAGATTAGACAGCATTAGACACTATACTGCTAAGGCTGGAAAGAGATCCAAGTGAAAGGATTCATTTGGTGGTGGAGGGCTTCTTCAGACTGGGTGAAATGAGGAGAAAACGTGCTGTCTCTTTAATGCAAATGTGACTAATGCATGACAGGTCTATCCATCCCATCAGATGTTTTTT
The DNA here is from genome assembly GCF_011397635.1 of Epinephelus fuscoguttatus. Taxonomy (NCBI): domain Eukaryota; kingdom Metazoa; phylum Chordata; class Actinopteri; order Perciformes; family Serranidae; genus Epinephelus; species Epinephelus fuscoguttatus. The sequence continues at coordinate 37,286,361 of NC_064762.1, forward strand.
AAACCCCAGGCAGACAGGAAGGAGGAGCTCCATTAATAGATGTACCTAGGAAATCACAACTGGATGTGATGACAAATATTCCATCCAAATAAACATCTTCTTCCCCTCAGCTCCCTGGATGTGTTTGATTTGTCGGGCCACAGTAGGGGACCGCCCAATGGGAGCAATGCAGGTGCTCCAATTAGGATAACAGAAACCTTATCCACATTCACAGCTCCACCTGCACACTATTGATAATACGAACCTCACCCACTGCTGCTCTCTGAGGAATATTGCAGAAGCAGAAGAATCTCAACCAAACAATTACCATTTCTCTATTCCATATCTTTGTTCTTTGGGATATGGCATCACAACAAAGCTGTTTATTGTGTACATTTGGACAATAAAACGCTCCACAGTCAGGATTTGTCTGATTGTGACTCGGGAATTTTCTCCCAACCCTACACTGACATCCCTATTGGCACGTTACAGCGCTGTTCTTGATAACGTTCCCCCAGCAAAACAGGAAGCAGCCGTGTAAGAGGCTTTCATTAGTAACACTGCAGTCGCTCCTTTTGAAGCCAGAAGGAACCACAGCAGCTGCTGCACACACATTTTTTCCTCAGCCAAATGAACGCGTGGCAGTCTCACAGGCAGCAGCGGGGTGCTTACACAAGTCAGCTTTTGATGATGTTTGAATAAGACGATCACATTCTTCTTCTTCTTCTTCTGCCGCTGCTGCTGCTGCTGCCGAAGCTGCCTACGCTGGCAAACAAAAGCTGACAGACTCGAGACAAAAAAAGTGGTCCTCAGTGGGATCCACGCTCCCATCTGTGGCTGCAACTGTGGTCCCAGAGGAGCATGAAATTCACTGTGGGACGTTTCATTTAGCTCACCACCTCCTCCTGTGCTTAAACAGGAGCCGTTTATGCCAAATACCAGAGAATGGGACTCTTTAGTTCAGCAAATCAGCTTCTTATTTTTAATTGCTTCCCCAAATCCCAGCAGCAGTGCCATTGTCCTGACATTGAAGGTGTAAAACAAGGACACACACAACGCTCTTAATGACTTATGACAAAGAGACGACTGATCAGTGTCAGTGCTGGATGATACTAACAGTTGGAAGTGACAAATAATGGCCTCAGAGGGTATTCTTCCAGGTTTTCTACAGCGTGACCTCTTGTTCAGCTCTGTGTCACAATGTATTTACAGTGTAAGAGAAGCCACTGAGGTTTCTCTGTTTCTTTCTGTTTTCTTTCGCTCGGGGCTGTGAGCTCCACATCTCGCCTATTTCTGTCCTCTTTAGGTTTGGCAATTGGATGGAAGAGAGGAAGTAGGGAAAAATAAACCTGCTGCTGCTTTCTCAGTCAGCGTGACATCAACATTCACTTCACACTCAGGTGAACCCAATCTAATCCTGTTGGTGTGTGGCATCACTCAGAAAACACACTTCTTTAAAAGACACAACAACACTTTGTCACCAACATGATCACTGTCAACAAGCAGCGACACATCTCCTAAAGATCACAGAGCTTACCTGCAAAGGCGGGCCTCATGGTGAAGTCATGCTCATCTATGCGAAGAAGGTGGCTGGTCTTCACCTTTCGGGTTTTGGTTCCATCTGCAACCTTCTTTGACAGAGGACTGGCAACAAGCAGACAGAGAGGAGAGATGCTATTAAAGCCTGGTCATTTTTGGTTTTATCAAATTACTCCAACAGGAGGAAACAGTATATGTGGGACTGACTTGATAAAGTGTGTGTGTTCATGGTAATGGAGGAACATGTCATCCAGTGAAAAGTGCAGCTCACTGATGTGTTTCTAACCAGCCTAGTCACCAAAAAAAATGTTGGCATTGTACATCTCTGCAAACCAGCATATGTTAAATTTATACATTTCATACAAAGCAAATCAAGATTTCTGAAGTGGCATAGTTCAGTTTACATGTTTATGAGCTGCTTTCTTCATTTGGAGGAGGAGAGGACAGTGGATGGTCTGACATCTAGACGAAACGACTGCCAAGCAGCAGACAGAAGCAGACTACTGCCTGAGACCAACAAAAGCAAGTGGCAACAGTAACAACATTTTAGGACATGTCCTGCTGTACTTTTAGTGACAAAAGTGAGTATTTCTAACAACAGTTTTGGACATATCCAGTCATGTTCATAGCAACAAAAGCGGGTGTTTTTTAATTACAGACTAGGACATGTGCAGATGTATTTGAAGTGACAGAAGTGGGTATGTTTAATGACAGTTTGGGACATGTCCATCTGTGTTTGTAGTGATGAAAAGCAGGTGTGTTTTAATGACAGTCAAGGACATGTCCAGCTATATTTGTAGCAACAAAAGCAGGCGTTTTTAAATGACAGTTTGGGATATGTCCAGCCTTGTTTGTAGTGACAAAAGCAGGTATTTTTTTTATCAACAGTTTAGGACATGTTGAGCTGTGTTTCTAGCAACAAAAGCAGGTGTATTAAAATGACAGTTTGGGACATGTTGGGCTGTGTTTCTAGCAACAAAAGCAGGTGTATTTAAATGACAGTTTGGGACATGTTGAGTTGTGTTTCTAGCAACAAAAGCAGGTGTATTTAAATGACAGTTTGGGACATGTTGGGCTGTGTTTCTAGCAACAAAAGCAGGTGTATTTAAATGACAGTTTGGGACATGTTGAGCTGTGTTTCTAGCAACAAAAGCAGGTGTATTTAAATGACAGTTTGGGACATGTTGGGCTGTGTTTCTAGCAACAAAAGCAGGTGTATTAAATGACAGTTTGGGACATGTTGAGCTGTGTTTCTAGCAACAAAAGCAGGTGTATTTAAATGACAGTTTGGGACATGTTGAGTTGTGTTTCTAGCAACAAAAGCAGGTGTATTAAATGACAGTTTGGGACATGTTGAGCTGTGTTTCTAGCAACAAAAGCAGGTGTATTTAAATGACAGTTTGGGACATGTTGAGTTGTGTTTCTAGCAACAAAAGCAGGTGTATTAAAATGACAGTTTGGGACATGTTGAGCTGTGTTTCTAGCAACAAAAGCAGGTGTATTTAAATGACAGTTTGGGACATGTTGGGCTGTGTTTCTAGCAACAAAAGCAGGTGTATTTAAATGACAGTTTGGGACATGTTGGGCTGTGTTTCTAGCAACAAAAGCAGGTGTATTAAAATGACAGTTTGGGACATGTTGGGCTGTGTTTCTAGCAACAAAAGCAGGTGTATTTAAATGACAGTTTGGGACATGTTGAGCTGTGTTTCTAGCAACAAAAGCAGGTGTATTTAAATGACAGTTTGGGACATGTTGGGCTGTGTTTCTAGCAACAAAAGCAGGTGTATTAAATGACAGTTTGGGACATGTTGAGCTGTGTTTCTAGCAACAAAAGCAGGTGTATTTAAATGACAGTTTGGGACATGTTGAGCTGTGTTTCTAGCAACAAAAGCAGGTGTATTTAAATGACAGTTTGGGACATGTTGAGCTGTGTTTCTAGCAACAAAAGCAGGTGTATTTAAATGACAGTTTGGGACATGTTGGGCTGTGTTTCTAGCAACAAAAGCAGGTGTATTAAATGACAGTTTGGGACATGTTGAGCTGTGTTTCTAGCAACAAAAGCAGGTGTATTTAAATGACAGTTTGGGACATGTTGGGCTGTGTTTCTAGCAACAAAAGCAGGTGTATTTAAATGACAGTTTGGGACATGTTGGGCTGTGTTTCTAGCAACAAAAGCAGGTGTATTAAATGACAGTTTGGGACATGTTGAGCTGTGTTTCTAGCAACAAAAGCAGGTGTATTTAAATGACAGTTTGGGACATGTTGAGTTGTGTTTCTAGCAACAAAAGCAGGTGTATTAAATGACAGTTTGGGACATGTTGGGCCGTGTTTCTAGCAACAAAAGCAGGTGTATTTAAATGACAGTTTGGGACATGTTGAGTTGTGTTTCTAGCAACAAAAGCAGGTGTATTAAAATGACAGTTTGGGACATGTTGAGCTGTGTTTCTAGCAACAAAAGCAGGTGTATTTAAATGACAGTTTGGGACATGTTGGGCTGTGTTTCTAGCAACAAAAGCAGGTGTATTTAAATGACAGTTTGGGACATGTTGAGCTGTGTTTCTAGCAACAAAAGCAGGTGTATTTAAATGACAGTTTGGGACATGTTGAGCTGTGTTTCTAGCAACAAAAGCAGGTGTATTAAATGACAGTTTGGGACATGTTGAGTTGTGTTTCTAGCAACAAAAGCAGGTGTATTTAAATGACAGTTTGGGACATGTCCAGCCTTGTTTGTAGTGACAAAACCGGGTATTTTTTTTAACAACAGGTCAGGACATGTTCAGCAATGTTTGACATGAGAGAAGTGGCTGTTTTAAGCCAAAACATCATCTTTTCCTTATGCTGACCAACTTGTTTTTATGGTTAAACCTAACCACACATTAATCACAGCGTTGTCATAACACAAAATTGAAACATAAAGAAAAGTATAGTTTTAACACATCCACTACATATAAAATGTACAAATGTAACATACCCATGGTTTGCAGAAATATACCATGCCAACATTTATTCTGGTGACTGGGTTGATTTAATTATGTTTAGACAACAATGAAGCTCTATGGCACAGAGGATCAGGGTTTGGCAGTAGGATGCATTCATTGTTGGTTCTGGTCTGCACATGAGATTTGATGACAATAGACAGCACAATGAATATCAACAGACCTATAATTTAGCACATTTATACAGCTATCTATAGCTATGCAGAGGCCCTTAATTACAAATGTGAAGCTCTCTGATATATGTATTTTGTCACAGAATTTGACTTAAAACACAGTTTTGTGTTTCATACTGTTTATGACTTTGTACTTCCTAATAAGAGCAACACTGAGCGGGCTACCAGTTTGAATGAAATTTCTTTCTGTGATTATAATTGTAGGTGATAGCTATTCTGTAAATCTACATGTAGCAAAGTTCATTTTAAAACCAGTTGGGTTTGCAGTAAAAATAAGATTTGGCTCATTTATACCCCCACACGCTCAGCCTGATCCTGAGGGGAGTCACAATTTGTGCTGGATTGTCTCTGAAGGAGTGCTGAAACAATTAGTTGATTAACCAATTAACGGATAATCAGCGACAACTGTGACTTCTTTGATTAATTTCATTTTCTTAGAAATGAGGCCAAACACTCTCTGGTTCTTGCTTTTCAAACAAACATTTGCTGGCTTTCTGAGTCTTCTTCCTATGATAATAAACTGTGAACTGCTAGTTTGACACAACATACAATTTGAAAAGGTCATCTCAGGCTGTGGTCAAGTCAAAGACCAACTTTTAGACAAAACAGATGACAGGAGAAAATAATAGGAAGATAAAATGATGACTAAAATTTGCAGTCCTACTATGCAGGGCCCTATTTTTGAAAAATGGAATAAAGCACGACTGCTACAGTTTACTATGCAAAGACATCAAATCCATGTTTTACCAGAGCTATAAATTCATGCACGTTAGGCTACACGAGAACAGAAACTGCAGCTGCGGCTGAGGGATGTGTGATCCTGTTGAAAATGAAGGAAGTGTGACAGTCAGGGAAAAAAACAGCAGCCAAACAACAGGCTTAAAGAGAATAGCCTTCCTGAAATCCCTCCACGTTTCAGTTTCTCTGTTTGGAGTCCCTCCTGTTACCCCTCAAGGCAATCACCTGTAACAGCCAAACATGCAAAAATACAGTATCTCCAGGGAAGGATTTTTCTCTGCAGCTGCGAACAAACGCACAAGTTTTTACGCGCAGTGAAGGACAGCGGGTCGGCGCGCTCCGCCTGCCTTTTACTCACCGTTTGCTTCAGACAATTAAACCACATAATAGAGGTGTGCCTGCGGTGTGACGGGTGGTTTTAGTTATCACAACCTCACTGAAGAATGATTTAGGCAGGTAATTGATAGGATCAAGTCGGAGCCATGCGCAGATTGCATGCGAATGTTGACATTCTGGATGTTCTTGGAAATGAAGTGGAGGGGAAAGCTGCTGCCTCTTCTAAATCTTAACTGGCCTCTGCTGCCTGCTGTCAGACAAGTGTGTGATATATAAGATGCAAGTGTTAATTGGTGTATTTCACAGAGTTGTGCGTAAATGTGAGTTTTTAGAGGTACGATGGAGAAAGCGCATGTGATGTCCCCTGCTCTCCTCGTGGAAATTTGTCCTATAATGATCTCTCGAGGTCAAAGTTCACTTTAAAATAAAATAAAGAAAGCTTTTCAGTACTTACGTGCCTGGCTTGTGAGTCTCCACCGGCGCGGACCACCGCTTTTTCCTACTTTTGTGCTTCCTGCACTCCCCGAGGAGGATCAAACACAAAAGTAAAAAGAGAAACCTGGCGTAACACGGCATGGTGAGTTTAAAAGTCCCGCAGCGAGTCGATGAGTGACGCCTTGGGTTCGCGTGCAGGACGCTCTGTGCACGGTACCATCTTCCTGTCAGAGGCAGGAGGAGGAAGAAGAGTGTGAGAGTCGAGGGACTGTGGCGAACAAGTGCGCCGGCTGCTTTGCAGAGAGAGACGGGATGCTGAAGTCTGATAAGCGCTCTGATTGGTCTCCAGCCTCCAGAGGGGCTTTTTCTGGCTCAGGAGCGCGCAGCATCAGCACCACATGCAGCGCGCTGCAAAAAACACAACAAAAAACATGTCCCCCCTGACGAGTCGTTTAGAGGTAGAGACACCGCTGTGAGGAGGCAGGGAAACAAGAAAGCAAGAGAAAGACAAGTGGGAGCAAGATGCAACATACTCCTGCTGCAGCTTTACTTGTTTTCTTATATTTAGAAGACCATCCAGAACACTGTTCAAAGGACTTAAGACGCATCACTTGATTTAATATTATTGACAAAGAAACTGCGTGTAGAAGTGGAAAAGTTTATAATTCTGTAATTTCTCCAGGATTTGATCACTCCATAGTTGCTGCACGGTTTGCTCTGATGATATTTTTTGCAGTGTAGGACAGTGTAAAGGCATCCTCTTAAACTGACGTAAGCCTTGGATGTCCACATCTGTCTCCCTCTCGGGACTTCTCTTCGCTCCAACCGCCTGAAGCCTGGAAAGGAAAGTTTTCAGCATTAGTAACCAGTGAAATTACAATATCTCACCCGATTGGGCCGCATTTCTTATATCCCACATCACTCACTTTACTTAGGATTAATTTTTTTTACATTCCTTCAAAATTTGCCAAATCCACTTTCCTCTGTGTACTGTCGGAGGACAAAAAATGCCTGCAGCTGTGGACTGCACCATTTCACTTCACTGCCCACAGTTAGGAGGGAACAGAAATCAGCATCTCTCCAACATCTTTGTTTTAAAGATAATGACTTCTGATTGTTTTCTTCTTGACCCTTGACCCCAATCAGAGAATTACAATGACCATGGTGTCAGCTCTGTCTCCTCACATGAGCTCTCATCTTTAGCCTGTGGATGCTGAGGAACATTCTGTTCCCACACTTGAACTGTTTTTGATCTCAAGAGATTAAAAAGTATTATCTAGTCACAACCATGTTTTCTGGACAACTGTGTCCAGCCAGATGAACGCTGATTATTTAAGCAACAAGGAAAGGTGGAAAAATATGGTGTGGATATTTTGGGGCTGGTTGAGCAACTGTGTAAAAGATAGACACATTTCACTGCCTTTACTACCTTAGCTCAGTCCATGGGGACTTGGCTCGGAAACTGGAAGGTCGCTGGTTTAAGTCCCACATACGGACAAAGCATGAAATGTGGGCACTGCTGAGGTGCCCATGAGCAAAACACTGAACCCCCAACAGCTCAGGATACCTTTCCAAGGCAGCCCCCTCACTCTCATCTCTCTCCATTTAATGCATGTATAGGTCATATTTGTACATGTGTGTGTATTTTGGGCCTGTGTGTCTATGACAACAGAGTACAAAAAACTGAATTTCCCCTTGGGGATTAATAAAGTATATTTTCTTCTTCCTCATTTTCACCTACATTTACAGTCTCAGACACATGAGTCATAAAAAATGCAGGCACTACTGTATATTCTGCCTGCCTTCAGACAATCTTCAGGGAATGTGCAGGAGAAAGCGATGTATCTACAAAGAAAATATGTTTCTTTAGCTCCAGCTTTTCTTGTCTGTTTGATCTTATGCCCTAGTTAATTTATAGATGAATATATATTCAATGTAGCTTAACCCAGAGCTGTCTTTCAGGGCAGGTGCAAGTCAAGTCTCGAGTCGATCAAAAAAAGTGTGAATGAAGTTTCAAGTCTCCTTAAAGCAAGTCCGAAGTCCTTATCATCAAGTCAAAATCAAGTCCCACATTAGTCAAAGCAAGTCCAAGACAAATCTTAAGTAAATGGAAACAATTCTGAGTCAAGTCGAAAGTAAATTCACCAGAATTACTGCCTCATGGTTGTGTGCCTTTGCCAACCACTCAAGTTATAGTTTACATCCATGTCTGTCCAGACTCATATAATATATGTAGTGAAGACTTTGGAGAAATTTAACAAAAGATAGTAAGTGTATTTGAAGGCAGAACGTGAATGCTTCACACACATTTTCAACCCAGAGCACGGAAGATCTTTACAATCAGCACAGTTTCAAGGTGGACACCCAAGATTAGTGTCACCAATTCTCAACAAACGTCTCCCGTTCTGTTCCTGAGTTATGACATTACATAACGGCCATAATAGTATTTTTGCAGAACACTATTATGTCACAGTGAAGTTGATCTTTGACATTTTGTGACTTTGACCACAAAACTCTAGTCAGTTTATCGTTGAGTCCAGATGGATTTTTGTGCCAAATTTGAAGAAATTCCCTTGAGGCATTCTTGAGATACCACCTTCGCCAATGAGATGGATGCAAGGTCACAGTAACTTTGACCTCCAAATTTTAGTCAGCTCATCCTTCAGTCCCGGTGGACGTTTGTGCCAAAGTTAAAGAAATTCCCTTAAGGGCTTCTTGAGATATCGCATTCACAAGAACCACATGGATGTAAGGATGTATGGGGGTACAGTGGAACAGATGAATAACCTGAAAACATAATGCCTCCGGCAATGACTGTAGTTAGCACAGAGGTATCAAAAATGAGCCCAAATCAAGTCTCAAGTCAGTCAAATACAAGGCTGAGTCAAGTCTGAAGTCTCCAGTCTACTAAAACAAGGCACAGTCTAGTGGAACCGTTCCAAATTGTGTCTCAAGTTAATAGAAACAATTCTAAATTCACTGAAACAAGTCAAGTTCTAGTAAAGTTTCGACTTTTTATTTTAGAAAAATGCATTCTTTTTTTTTTATTTCGAGTCATTTTGATACCCAACACTGAAATAATACAGCTATAGAATATTGCAATAGAAGGCCTGACTGTTGCTGTATTACTTTTTCAGATTATTAACAGGTCAAAACTTGAGTCTTGAGTTGGTCTTACCGCTGCAAGACTTGGTTCACTTGAGACTCGACTCCTTATGCATTTGACGTGATCTGAAATCAAAATGAGGAAAAAATTTAGGTCCTCATTTTATGCGTTATCCTGACTCGAATCCTAATCTCAAGTCTAAAATCCACAACTGTGGTTTAAACACATTAAATCACATATTAGTCAGATTGATACGGCTATAAACTCTTCCAGTTAAACTTGTTTAGTTGATGCTACTTTTGTTTTTATGAGATTTGTTGACAATAACATAAAAATGTCAGCCTTATGACTTAACTCAGTTATGACCAAATCTTTACTGTATTTATAGGGCAGAGAGTGAGGGAGGTTTACTTACCTGTCAGGTTTCAGCAACTCAGGGTCATGGCCTGAGATTTTCAATCATGCCAGCAGCATAATAATGTCGGCCTGTTAGTTGTTTCATCTACCACATGGATTGACATTAAATTTGGCGTAGTAATGTCCCCTTTACAAGAGGTCAAAATTTTGTCAATATTAACCAAAACTTTAATTTATGACCATATATCTGCAAATCTAAAGACATTCCAATGAGCTTCCACTGTACTTTATGTTCAGCGCTAATGAACAAATGATAGCATGCTAACACACAAGATGGTTAAAATGATAAGCATTACACCTGCTTAGCCAGGGTGTTCTTACTCATAACTTGTCAAATAGTGATGCTTGGAGACTGCTGTTTTTGTCCTGTGTGAAATCAAAAGTCAACATTGAGGTATTTTAATGACGTAATGTAGTATCTCCAGTTAGATACATGATGCATGTCACTTTACATACATTACAGGATGTTATGTGGCGTGGCATTTAATTACGTTATGTCATGTTATGTTACGTTATAAACATGCTTATTTTAACCTAAAGTGTGAAGGGACTGCAGATGCAAATTAGCTTTAAGCTAAATCTGGTGCAATACATCAAATGGCAACATTTATGTTGAATATTGTACATGGTCCCTTTACACATAAACTAAAATAAAAATAAATAATAAAAATTTTTTTTTTAATTTAAACCTAACCAAGTAGTTTTGGGTCGTGTCTAGATGGTAATTACAGATTCGCAATAACTGCCCAGAGAATTCATGTTCCATGATTCAATTATTTTAACCCAAACCATTATCTTTCTGTACCCCTAACTGGGTCCTAAACCTAATTTTCTGCCTAAACCTAATTGGACCTCAACCACATTGTTGTGACAACATTAAACACTGAGACAAAAACTTTTTTAAATGGTTCACGAGAGTTTACTAAATCTAGAGTTATCATCTAGCCACGACCTTGCCCAAACCTAAAAACAAATACAAAACTGCATTGATGTAAGTTTATTTTGGAGACTGGAGGCATGTTATGAGTGGAAATTGAAGATTCCATGTGAAAACAGAAGTATATCTTGTGAAGACCGTATGCATGTGTAATGAACATAAACTAAAACACCGTCCCTGAGCATCTCAAGCTCGAGAGGGGGTACCCAGAGCGTCATAGTTTGATGCATAGGGGCACTGACCAAACGTAGGTATTTGACGAGTTGGGAATGAGAATGTAACGGCATAACATCAGTGTTGTTCAACTCAAAGCCCCAATGTGCCAAAATTCAGCCCCACAGAACCACAAGCATGACTGTACTTGTCTTTTTTAAACATCAGCTTCTAAAAAGCTGCACTACATTAGAGTGCAGTGAGAATGAGCTGAAAAACATAAATCAAACTCAGTTTCTACTGACACATGAAAGAAAGAATAAATAGTCTTGTCCAGCTGACCATCTCAGAAATACACAGCTAATTTCCTATGCTTCACAGAAGCTATAGATAGTCAGACATCTTGCCTCTGAAATCTGCCATAATCACTGAATAAGTGGTTGTGATTATTCACAGCTGCGTATAATAGAAAATGCGAGGTGACAAGGGTGGCAAAATGTCTTCACCACACATTAGGGCCTGGAAATTACCTGATCCATCATCAGGAGTATTTAAAGCTAACAGCAATGCTACATATTCCCTGTGGGATGTGTACATATGAGAAAGACATTATAAAACCTGACACATGGCAAACACAGTTTTTTTCATTCAAGCGGTTTATTTTTCTGTTTATATCTCAGTATACCAGCCTTGGGCACAATAACTGAAGAGGCAGCTATAGCGAGATTCTGAGAATATGGCTATTCTTAGAGAATCCCTGCTGCCTTCAAGTAATACCTGGACACATGCAGGTAGAAGATGTTGCTCAAAACAAAGAGAAAAAACTACTGTCACAGAATTGTTCCCCTCAACAGGTAGACTGCTACAACATCTGTGCTATTTGTATGCTGCCAAGTTGCTGTACATGTCAAAAAGCCGTCAGCTACAACGTGCAAAGAATTAATTTAAATTGCTTCCCAGTTCCTGCGAGTCTCATCAGAGTGTTAAACCCCTACTCAAAGAGGGTAAACGTTAGACAGTGTTTGGGTCTATTTATGCAAGCTGGGGGGAAAAAAATCACTGTTTGCATACAGCTTTAGAGAATGCAAGCCAAACAAGAGATTAATGCACAGGGACGTGGTGTGAATATCATGAAACAGAAGGGGAGGCAGGGAGAGAGGCAGTGAGGGAGGAAAGATACAAATGAATGGGATTAGAGTGACCACAGAAAGATGACTCCCTGATTCAAATGAAATAGAGAAAATCTGTTGTAGGTGGGAAAGTAGAATCAGATTAAGAATCCGATGAATCATACTTGTGTTGAAAGAAACTAGATTGTTGGCTGAACCTGTAGGTGTTTTCTGAAGACCCGTGTCATGTTTACTGGTGCAAATAATCCCTAAAATTATCTCACCAGTAAACATTGCAGTGGTGAGAACAGTTCAAAGCTCTCTGCCCTCATACTGTGCTTCAGTAAACATGTTGTATTTAGCTGACCGCGGACCAGTTAACTCATTCCTTCACAGGACTGCTGGGAATTATTACACAGTGGGCTACATTTTAGAGGCGGCACAGCAACCAGCACAAGCAGTGCTCCAAAAGTTTGGCATTTTTTGCTTTTGGTACGGTGCCAAACGCAGGTGGCAATTTCATTCAAATGAGGGAGCACACAGCAGGTAGTTGGTATTTTGATGGAAAATGAGTGTTGGGAGTCGCACTGAGAATACAGTAGATTTCTCAGCACCATGCCTGTGTCTAGAGCAAAGACACTATGCTGGCAGGTGCACCCGTTTCAGATGTTATCTGCCCATTATATGGCCATTATCTGTGTTTTTTAGCCTCATAGATATGGGTTTGAAGGAGCCTGCCACACCTGCTATTAGGTTCAGAGGCCATTATCAGCCCATTAAATGGCCGTTTGCATATCCAACGCTGTGGAACGTTGCAGTTTTATAAGGTTTCACTTTCCTTATGGTTTGGCTCAAAAACGTTGCGGTTAGGTTTAAAGATATGGTAGCCTACATCAGTTAAAACAACCATCTCTGATTAAAATAAGTCAGCGCTGTCTTTTGGTTTCACATGGGACACAAACCCTGCTCTCTTGGTTGAAAGTCCTGTGTTTGTTTGTGTGGTAGGCTCCTTCTAACCCATATCTGTGATGCCTACATCCACTGATAACAGCCATTTGATGCCGTGACAACAGCTGGCACTTTGGTTATTTTGTCAACAAAAGCAAACTAAATATGGCAAATTTCAAGCAATTATGGAACAAGTTCTAAACTTGTAAATACACATTTTTAAATAAATACTTAAACCAATGGCTGTAAATTAAGATAGACATCATGTTTCCACTTTCACCAACTGTACAAAAATGAAGCCAAAATATCCCAAATATAGCTATTGCTATCTTGTGCTGGTGACGTCATTGGATGCCAGAGTCTGTGCAGTGGCAGTCTCCAGGGTTTTAAATTCATGCCCAACCACCTGTCCGACCAGTCACGAAGAGCACCACTGATAGCAAGCACATCGACTGACACACACACATCTGTCAATTATGACATCAAAGCCCCTTTTTATAGCATCAACTAACTAATTAAAACCAAACTTAGTTGGAAAAACAAACACTTGAACATACATTAACCATCAAAAACCATCTTTCGGAGAAATTTATTTGACTTGTACACTGACTTTTTCATTCGGCTCACGTCCCATCTGCTAATATGGAGGGGGCAGGGTTTACAACCTACACTGCAGCGAGCCACCAGGGAGCAATCAGGATGTTTTGGCTTCAGTTTTGGGGAGCTGTAATGTCATCCATCTTTAATATACAATCTATGTCTCCAACCAATATATGCATTTCAATTACCTTTAAAATTAATGTTTAGTGTGATTATAGCAGGTGTTACAACACATTCTGTGACCACCTTAAAAGCATACTGATTTAGTATTGTGAGACTCACAATTAAAACACAAACGGGGTTTTAATTGATGCAGCAGAATCATTGTCTTTTTTATTCCAGACATTGTTCATCCTCGACAACACCTGATGCCTACACTACCCACGATGTAACTCAACTTCCAAAGGTTTCAGTCGTGCGCCTAATGTAGCACACAGGGATGTACCTGAATCCCAATGTGTTATTTGGGAAAGCACAAGTAATGCCATGGAAACAGATACTAATTTTACTCCAAGTTGCTCATTATTATTTGAGGCAAAAATAAAAAACATAATTGACATGTTTTTTTTCCCTTCAAATCGATTCATATCATTGTGGATGGCCACAGGTTGAAAATGCCTGTTCAGTTTGCAACACAGGTCTTTGATTTCACTAACTGGAGCCTCTGGCCTGCAGCAGAGGTTTGAGCAGCGGGCTACAAAGGTCTGGTGAGATCACATCTTTTAAACTCCACACCCCCAGATTCTTTTCATTTTCAAACTTGTTGTCTTCATCCCCGACTGAAGCTGACTCATGCGACTTCACACAGCTCCCTCTGGAGACACAAAAGACTTTATACATTTTTTATATATGCAGTAGTACTGAAAACAGATGTGATGTGTAGGTGGAATTCCCCCTTCATTGTATGACTGCAGGAAGTGCTGTTGTAAGGATGCTGTCGCACTTTAAAAGTAGCTTTTACCATTAAATTATGTTAAAGTTATTCAGGGTCTAAAGGGGTTGCAAGAATGCTATATCCAAGTACCTGACAATATTTGATGCAGGTACAGTAGACTCATATTTCCTCATGGCGAATGTCAGGAACAGTGACCTTTTTATTGTTGTGCTTCTAACGACCTTTGGCAGTTCAGCTGGTCAGTTTATATAAAAAGGTGAGATAGAGGCCAAGTGCCTGACAATATTTGGATGAAGATTTTTATTCCTTGCTATAGTGGAGTCACATTTTCTGATGGTCTGTGTCAGAAATTGTGACTTCCAGGCATGTTCCAGACTTCTCACTTGTAGAAAGTGTGATAACATCCCTGCAGTCACACATTACAATGGTCACAGAACACGGAGTAACAGTCTGCGCTGATCTTTAAATGAATACCAGTCATTCTTAGAGCATCTGTGGCCCACAGCTGCTTTATACTGTATGGAAAGTTTCTCCTTTAGTTCACTAAATCCCTGCAGCCGCTTGAAAGCGAGACATATATGCTGATAATTCTGATTTGAATGGTGCTGCCACACACACCTCTACACACATCAGACGGGTCAGTTATAACTCAACATCCAGATGGAAGATTACCAGGACGAATCAATCCTCCCCCACATCACTGGCTCCATTCCAACTATTTTAAAAACAGCGACATTTCATGTTTTATTCTTAAAATGCACAATGTTAGGGTTTCATATTTACTACAATATGATCCATTTACAATGTGAGATACAGGAGATTTAAGACTCAAATACCAACCCAACCCATTCTCACTCTCAACACGTAAAATACTGATGCTTGGCCAGTTGCTCTTAGTGTAACATACCAAGACACCCAGGCACCCTTTAGCATTTTTATAAGATACACTGGATCTTGTCATTATTTGACGCTCTGAACAATGGCTGTAGTGTACAGAGCAAGAAAGTCAGGATGGTGGATAGGTCAATCAAACACAGGACTGTCACCTTGGAGACCACTGTTCGTGACCCGCGTGAAATGTCACGTGACATGTCATGCGGTATCTGACATTGCAATTGTAAGAAATTTAGGCTATTTATTTTAACCCAAACTTCATCTTTTTTTCAAAATCTAACCATTTGCTTATGTTGCCTCAACCCAGGGGTACAGAACCTGCGGCTGCGGAGCCATATGCGGCTCTTTAGCCCCTCTCCAATGGCTCTCTATGGCTTTGAAAAATAAAAAATAAAAAAATAAATAACAAACAAACACCAAAAAAAAAAAACCCCACACACATGAAAATGAATAACAGTTATTGATTTTTTTTTTCAACATTTCAATTTTTATTCATAATTGTTGTAGGCCTAAAGAAAATTTTACATTCTCCAATTGTAAAAATGTGTAGCCCATGCACTGAATTTAAAAAAAAAAAAAAAAAGTTAACATTTCGTCAACTAAAATGTGCGTCACACGTCTACGGCCTAGTACCTTTTCTTCTAAATTTTGGCAAACTTCATCAGCTGTGGCTAGTCTTGAGTCTCTCTTGCCAGGCTAGCATTGGATTCCAAATCCATATAAATAAAGGTTTCAGAGGAAAATAAAGAATTTAATCGTGAGTGGACAGATTTGTTTGCTTTCACAACCAATGCTGCAATGTTAAAGTACCAAATAATCATAAATAGCCACTGCAGAGGAGCCATTTCCATATTTTTAAGTGCTCATTTCGACCTATTTTTATTGTTGATAGGGTAATTTAGACTTAAAATGCAGTGTTACCGAAGGCTCCAAGCAGATTTGATTTTAATTTTATTTTTTTATTATTTTTTTGTCAACGATGGCTCATTTGATAGTTAAGGTTGCTGACGTCTGTCTTGATCTAACAAAATGAACCTACATTGGCTTAAGTTTATTTTGCGGAAACTGACATGCTGTCCCTGAATGTCCAAAACTGATGATATAGGGGTACGTAGAGTGTCATAGTTTGATACACAGAACCACTGACCAAGCTCTGTTATTGACGTGTTGAGAGTGAGAATGTGTTGACCAACCACACCAAAAGGAACCACAACAGCTCGTGCACTCGATGATGCCCACACAGCAGCTGTTAGCTTGCACCATTAAAATCGAGCCCTGCATGGTGCAACTGTCTTCAGCAAATGGAAGGGTAAAGCTCATAAATAATAAGTCATTATAGCACTTACACTATATGCACATGATTCCATTCTACCTGACCTGGGTGCTGCATACTGACTCAGTGGTGAGAAAGGCAAAGCAGAGACTGTTTCACCTCAGACGCCTGAGGGAATTGCAGGATTTGAGGAGTTTCTACTCCTGCGCCATTGAAAGCGTCCTAACAGGGAACATTGCTGCCCAGTACTGAAACAGCACTGGACAGGACCGCAAGGCCCTGCAAAGAGTGGTCATTACCCCACCCCCAATCAAACACATATTTATTACGATTCCTACTCTATGTAAAATCTTTTTAATGCACAACTGGAGGAACTGGTGGGATTTCATTTCACTGGACTTGTACCTTATATGACTACATGTGACAAACAAAACTGATAGATTGATTGATGATTAATTCATTACTTTGAGACAAAAATCCACCAAAACCTTTTTAACATATCATAATACAGTTTTAATTAAATAAAGGGAACAAGCGGCAGCCCTAGGATAGAACAATTATATGGAGGAGTACATGTGGTGTGTGTGGCTACACAACAAAGCTTCCCGTTTTTAAAAATGCATGACACTCTTGAGAGTAAAATTCACATTGATTAAAAGACACCCTGGGGGTGTTGTGGTAAGTGGAGCTTCTCCTCTGCAGGAATGAAAGTTCCCCCTCAGCGGAGACGGAGCCCTCTGCTGATGAGCAGGGAGGGCAGAAAGTCAGTATCAGCCACCGCCACGGGTTCTGGCTCCACGTCAGCTGGCCATAGTTCTGTTAGGGTGGTAGCAGGAGGGGTTGACTTGAGGGTGAGAAAGGAGTGGGGGCAGCCAAGTGTGTGGTCACAGCTCATAGTCAAACTTGTACTCATTAGCCAGGTAGATCCTGCGGAAGATGAGCGCCGCCAGGGCCAGAGTGAGCACCACAATGAGGACCGCCGAGCCTGCGTGGCTTTCATCCAGAGGCTGGCGAGGAGCCGGGGCGAAGGCTGGCCTGCTGGCTGGATCTCTGCCATCTCTCTGGCCCTGCTGGCTGTGCTGCTGGGCGCGACGCTGCCGGGGGCTGAGAGGGCGACCAGTGCTTGGGGTCACAGCGGGTTGGGGTCCCTCTATCCCTGTGGCTGGAGATGCCTCAGCCTGCGGTAAAAGATGGCATTGAGACAAAACAAGTCATTAGAGGTGAAACATTTACTTGATTAATCGATTATGCCAACTCCATCTGGCTTCATTTCATTCAGGTTGTGCTACAGCTCAGTCACAGCTCCATTACAGTTCTAAAGTATGGCTGACAAGGGCAAATACGTTACATTTCCATTAGGAGAAACATGCTGCAGCTTCAGAAACGATGTCAGCTCACATATGAGAATCCAAAACAAATACAAGAACAGAAATGTGCTGCAAATGAAAAAATGTGTGGCAGAAAGCCAAAACCAGCACAATAACAGGAAACATGCAATTACAGAAAAGATGCAAAGTCAAGTAAAAATACCACCCAGCAGTTGTATGCCTCCGTGCACCATTTTCTATTACAGTTTACAACCATGTCTGTGAAAACATGGATGCTTCACACACATCTTCCTCCTGGCAGCACAGAAGATCTATACTATCAGCACAGTTTCAAGGTGAACACCCAATATTAGTGTCACCAATTCAGTATCTGACCAAATGTCTCCCCTTGCGTTCCTGAGATATGACAATGAGTGATGACCAGAAAAGTGTTTTTGCAGAACAGAATGACGTCATGGTGCAGTTGACCTGTGACCTTTTGGATATAAAATGTCATAATTTTATTATACTAGATATTTGTGTGAGGTTTTGTCACAATAGCTAGAACTCTTTAGTTTTTGACAAAAACATGTTTTCTGAGGTGACACTGACCTTGACCTTTGACCTTTAACCACCAAATTCTAATCAGTTTATTCTTCATTACAAGTGGACGTTAGTGTCAAATTTGGAGAAATTCTCTCAAGGCATTCTTGAGATATTGCATTTATGAACGTAAGACGGATGCAGGGTCACACTGACCTTGACCTTTGACCACCAAAATCCCATCAGTTTTTATTGAGTGTGGACGATCCACCTTGGCGTTTTTTGCCAAATTTGAAGATTTTCCCTCACAGTGTTCTTGAGATATAGTATTCACAAGATTGAGACAGACAAACTCACAGTGACCTTGACCTTTGACCACCAAATTCAGCTCATCACAAAGTCCAAGGGGATGTGTGAGAAATCCCTTCAAGGCATTCATGAGAATATGATGGATGGACAACCTGAAAAAGCCAGTGCGGAGCCATAAAAAACACACTAATCCATAAAATAAATGCTGCATATCCAGTCAACACCAAAGAGGTTAAAAACCTGTCCCTCCAGAAATACGTGATTATGCTATCACATAATTCAATGCATAATCAGCCAAAGTCCGCATATTCATGCGGAGGCCGCATTTTTTCAAAGACGCCGCGCTTTCGCCGCATAAATCGCCGATTTCCGCGTAAAATGAGCGAAATATGCGGGGCTTGCATGATTTCATAATCCTCGCATTTTCATTGCAAGAGGGGTTTTCCTTGTGAACGCTCTCTGTAATGTACAAACAACTGTTGTGTCTCTCTGAGGCTTGCTGTGCACGTCACGTAATGAGACAGACCGCACACTAGGCAGAGTCAGTGTGATGTTTCTTCTCCTCCTTTGGGGAGGAGGGAATAAACCTTCCAGTGAAATAACTCTCGATCTAAAAGAGCTGGTTATGATTTTAGGCATGAATGTGGGATTCGGCCTCAGAGTAGCTGCGCTCCCGTCATCTCTGATAACGAGACAAGACGGGGAGACTGAAAGCGCACATAAATCACTCACTCACTTACGAAGTCAGGGCTAAGAGAAGTGCTGTCTTTAATGACAGTAGTTTGAGAGAGATTTGTGACAGAGGCTCGAAGGGATGTTCTTCCAGAGCGCGTAACACCAGGGGTAAATCCCACTGCGGTGCCAAAGAGCGCGTGACAGGTCTCTGTCGCCTGACTCCTTTCAAAAAGCGCTTAACCAGCGGGTGCGCAAAAACGGATCTCTCTCCATAGCCTTCATGACATAATATATATTTTATTTATTTATTTTTACATAAGTTGTAGCATATTCTAGCTACAGAACTTGTTTGACTCAGCAATGTTTTGTAAGTTTGAGCCATGTGTTTTTTAAGGTCTGAAATAAAACAAGATGAGAACTTAAATATTCCCTGCACTTTCTGTGATGTAGTATGCTTGCTTATCATAGAAGTAATTAGAAATGACTACATTAAGGTAGTAGCCTAGTGAGAACAGGGCGTTGGGGGAATCACTTTTTTCCTCTTTTTCATCAAACCGCAATTTTTGCAAGTTCCCGCAATTTCATCGCATGAAACTGCATAAATATCCCACATATTTCATCGCATTTTTTAAGAAAACGTGCCGCATAATCGAGGATTTTTGCCCACAACAATCACAAAAAAACTCGCATTTTTCTGGAAGGACTGTAAAAGGAGAAGTAACAGCATCATATGATGTCATATCATTGAGGTACAGCACGTGCACAATGGTATCTGGTCAGCACCTGCTGAAAGGCTCAAAAGCTGATGCATTAACATAGAACTTGGGGATGACTGATTCGTTTTACAGAGGCTTCCGCAGTTGACCTTGAGCTGAAATATATACCACACAAAAAATAAAGATATGGGTTGAATTATGATTCTGCAGCTATTGAAAAGGTCCTTAATAAAAGACCATAAACAAATACTTTCTGTCTGAAAAACTTAGCAGGCAACATCCATTTGAGTGTACCCAAAAAGTTTTGTCAGGCTGAGGACACCCAAAAAGCATCAGAGCAGACGCCTTCCCTTTATTTCAGGTGCCGTCTGCTGTAACCCTCCAACATCACAGCTCCAGTGACATCAGTGACTGTGTTTACAAGGTCTTTAGTATCCCGGTTTTGATTGGGTTTTTTAAGTATCCCGTTTTTGTGTTTGTGCATGTAAACACCATATCCCAATTCAGAAACCGGGTTATGCCCTTTTCCCGGTTTCAAGAAACCCGGTTTTGCTACCTGGAGTACTCCGATAGAAGCCGGGATACTGGAGCATGTATACGCCTTATCCCAGTTTCATGAATGGTTCAACTATGTCACACAGCCGGCTGAAGGATGCCCTGCTCATTCTGAAGTTTTCTCTCTACTCTGAATCTGTAAACTCCATGAGAACGATCCTATCCCACCAGTCACAGCTACGTATTTTCATCCACTGTTGCCTTGTACTGCATGGTGGCAGTGACAGCCGAATACTAGAGCTTGAGATTCTCTGCGCGAGCCCAAACCCGGCCTAATAATGTCAAAATATTATTTACAGACTGATTTAACAGACGATCACTGCTGCCACGATCACTGGAAAGTCTGGGCAAGAGGCTTCCACAGAGGTTTTATCAGAGTTTATCAGTGAGAATCATTTGCATAGAAATGTCCAATTTTTTTTTACAATATTTATTCACAGCCCTTCACCACCTGGATCCTAAAATAAACACCTGTTTTATTACATAATCATGCTTCCGTGTTGCGCCATTCATTAAGATCCTATGTTTCTGTCATTCAAATAACAAGACTTGTGGTTTAATACTCTTAATTATAACAGCCAACTTATTGAAAAATGTCGGGTTTACATCGGGCTCGGGTCCATAATTACAGTTAATTGGACAGGCCGGGCCGGTCCCGGACATAACGTGCACAACGTGCATAACGGGCTGGATTTTTTGGGCCCGATCTAAACTCTACCAAATACCTATCAAAGTTGGTGACGTATTCAATATTTGTTGTCGCTCTCTCCTCCCATTGCTGAAGATGAAGTGGATGAGCCATAGCTGTAATGCAACGTGAGTGTTTACTAATGCTAAGCCCGCTAGAAGCCACAGAGGTGTCATTTTTGTCTTACTTCTAAATATAATAAATATATCACATTTCCCGCTCAATCTGTTGTAAACAAAAGACGTAAAAGATGTAACACACGCCTGCGCAGATAGGATGCAGTGATCAGAAAACGGGTTACTGGTATTTATCATGTATACAGGGATATGAATAACCGGGTTTCTCTGTGTTCCATGTAAACATCATATCCCGGATATGCTCAAAACCGGGATAAGCCTCAAAACCGGGATACTAAAAACCTTGTAAACACAGTCAGTGACATTGCACATGCGTCATACTCAATAGCTCCCATTGGGTCAGAGACCATGTTCCAGCCTTCAATGAATAGCCTTGATCAACACAAGCAAGTTCTCTAGGCCTCTAGGTGGAGCGCTTGATGGAACAGTTTGATTGTAGATCCGAAAGAGAGACCAGAGGAGAGTGTGTTTGTTGTTAAAGCAGAAGGAAAAGAGGAGTAAAGAGGTGACATAAAAAGGTATGTATCTTTTTCACATTTAGCCTGAGTCTTTTACAGTATTATATAAGAGCAACCAAATTACATACCGCCCCTAGAGGCCTGGAGAATTTGTTTTCATGGTTTGTGTGTTTTTTTGACTTTCCATCATTTGTGTTTTTGCAGCACGTTTGCTGTTAATGTATTTGTCTTGGCTTTCTGCAGCACAGTTTTTTTGTAGCACGTTTTTATTCTCGTATATGTATTTTCTAAGGGCTGTGCCTGACTTTGTTTTGTCAGTCGAATCAGATTTGGCCGTTAATTATGAATATTTGACATTTCTTTTATATCGTTTCCATATTGAGTTTATAAGCTCAGCGGGACGTTCAGCGGGACGTTCAGTGTGACTGCAGCATTGATGTAACATAGTACACTAGATAACAGCACTAAAGATGGATCAGAATGTGCAACAACATTTTTTGCCGACACCAGATATCAAACAAAAGCCAGAGACTGGGTCGTATTAATTATTTGTAAGCTGCATATTCAGCGTTCCACGCAGAAGAGAGATGATAATGTTATGTCAGAGCCATACAGTGCAGCTATATACCAAAGAGTAAGGTGACAGTCAAGAGCACGCTCCGCAGCAAAATCTGGGGACTGCACACTCATTAGCAAAAACCAAACCAAAACAAAACAATAAAACCGACTGCTTGACTTGAAGCAAATTTGGGTGACTAAGGGGCCTCAGACTGATGATTCAAATGCCCAACTTTCAGGGGCTGCCCAAGTACTTTCTTACATGTGAATTGGCATAGTTTCTGAAGCTGCAGCACATTTCTCCTACTGGAAAAGTTTTGGGCTATCATAGCCTGTTTGCCCTTTGCAGCCAGTGTAGAAACATTTTAGAATGACTGGTTTCGGTTACCACTGACCAAAACCAGTCATTCATAAGGAGCATGAGCTGATGCCTTCAAGTTGAAGTTACAGGTTCCCAAACTGTAAACTGAACAGTACCACTATCCATCAAACTACTTCTAGTGTGAGACAGAGAGGGGAAGGGATGTGCAATATTTTAGTGTAGGCCTCTCTGCAATCACTCTTTGCATGGCAATCATTTTGTATTGGACTTTAGTGCAATTACTTTAGGTGGTACATCTGTGCAACACTTGGGTCTCGGGCATTGTGCAATGCTCTTGAGGTGTATGGATCTGGGAGTGATACTGTATGTTAATTGTAGTTTGATTGTACATGTGTGCCAGTGTGTTGCCTGTGCTCTCTCAAATGTCCAAGACAAAATCCTCCTAAGGGAGACAATTAAGGCTAATCTCTCTGTCTCTCTTACCTGTTTTCCAGCAGACACATACAGTGTATATGAAGTGCATTTTCCATCATAGAGTTTATAGAGTTGTTTTGCCAGACATAAAAACACATTTGCAGCTCATTTAGATGTGTGCAACAAACACTACAGGGCTGTTATTTACTTAGTTTAATCCTACCTCTTCTTTTATCTGTAGCCTACTGACTGATAGTAGCACATGTTTAAATTAAGCCAATAAAATCTATAAATGCGTATTTTTTCCCCTTGGTTCCTGTCCTCTATCTTCATTAGGCTGACATTTTCTCACCCCAAAGCAAGAGCTTTCACAAAATGATGACAGACCTGTCCACTGAGGGTTGGGAGCTGTGTAGCAGTAAGGTCAACACAACCTTTAGTTGCCTCCTGTGATCACTCATTTTAAATGTCAATCTAGCTAATCACACAGTACAGCTGCTGTCATTAATCTGTATTTATGCTGATTCTGTCAGACAATGTCATCTTCATAAAATAATGATGTGATCATCAGCACAGCCAACAGCTTGCAAATGACTGCAGGCTAAAAGCTAGTATATGAGCAACTATTTAAAAAAAAAAAAAAAAAATCACTCATCATCAATCCATATTCCTTCTGCAGAATGAAAACAGAAGAGTTAAGAAAATGCACATGACAATATTGACATCATGAATCCAGCATTGAAATGCTCTCCTTTTAGGGCTGGGACACATGCTTTGTCTTTACCTCCAGGGAATTGAGGGGTTGAACGCTGAGTTCTTCTCTCGTGCCAAATCTGTGCCAACTTTCAAGGGCGCGGAGGCAGGTTGTGCCTGACGTTGCTAAGCAACCATAACCAGCACCGTATCATAGTCTGCTGACCAGAAATCCTGAGTTCAGAGCCGATGTTTTTAGTGGTGTGTGTATTCAAATATTGTCCTTTGGACAGATAATAAAGAATCAAAATTTTCTCCATATTTGCCATTGACTAATATTTAAGGATGAAAGGAAGAAATGCCTGTAGGCTGTTATGGGTTGTTCCTCGTCACATGACATGTGGAGTGTGCTGCTGCGCTCCAAAAGTGGAAATATGTATATCTCAGGGTGCAGCTGTTGCACCCTGAAAAACAGGCAACGCTTGCTCGCCATGAAGCCGTCCTCTCACTTTTGGGCATGCCTGTCTCGTGTCTACATTTTACAACGCTGGATTTGAGGGCACAATAAATGTGGCATGTGTCCGGGTCCTGATGCTACCACACAGTAATACTAAGTTATCCATCAGCCTGGATCAGCACATCAAAACCTAACCCCATTTTCAGCATACTTAATCTTAGAGTTAGTTAAAGATAACTTTATGATGCTCCTGGTCATTTAAAGTTTTAAAGGGATCAGTGCAGATAGAAAGAGTCCTCTCTGGAGGATGGGAGGCTGTGCTGGGGATGACTAACCAATCAGCAGCACTGATAGATTCAGCTTTTACACAGAAAATGTACATTTCACCCAATTAGTCTGTCTGGAGGGAGCCTGCAGAGACTGTGCAGAGGCTGTACTGTTCTACTACATCTCTCTGTACTGTGAGCAGCAGCATGGCAGTGTGGGATTCAGGTGGGCCGGACGAGTTTTAACTCTTGTCCCACCAACTTCAGCGGCAGATGGCGAGTCCTATTTTTGACACGGCCTTCCTCAGTTCAAACTCAGAAACAGTAATCTAAGTTGACCCTCCTCTGCTCCTTCAGACTGGTTCTGTGTGCAGCAGCTGGCGCCAAAATCAATCCTCTTAGGCAACAAAGCTTGTCCATATCATCTGAACCGGTGAAAAAAAGCCACACAACCACAGGCTTCAAGCTACCATAGAATACTGATGTTAAGAGAAAGCACTGATATCTAACTGCTTGATTTCACTACAGTTACTCAATACGACCAATACAGCTGCTGGAGCTGCTGCAAAGTCAGCATGCACAATCATTTCCTTCTATTCATATTCAAAATAATTTGGAGCTCATGGGATGTCAGCAGGTGATGAAGCGTGCCACCAATTAAAAGGGACACTGTGAATGATCCGTAATAGGCTGCATACAGACAGCACCATATAATCCTATTGATTGCACACTGTGGAGCTTCAGAACACCCACTGCTCTGTCCAATACTTTGATCTTAAATGGACTGAAAGACAAACCACAGCATTCTGAAGACAGGTCGGGTTTTTAATTACACCAAACATCAGGAGAAGGAAAAAGCAAAGCCTAAATAATCCTTAGTATTAACTGTTGCATGCCAGCGAATAAGATTTATAGTGTAGTGGTATATTTGTCTTTGTCCATCATGTCTTTAGTGATGTAATACATCACAAGTAAGCATCAGGCTTTCGTGTCGGTCCCACAGAGTCAATCAGCAGCTTTTTTCTACAGCAACTGTTTATCTGTCACACAGGTAGAGATCTATTGTAGGGGTAGAGCACAACAACGTCTCCACAAGTGCGATCCTTGACAGACTAGAGAAAAATGGAGACATGCAAGACATGCCATATTTCCAGTATGCACACAACACTCCCTTGAAGTCAACTTTTCTGTCACATAGCCCTTTGGAAGCCAAAAAAATGTCACACACCGGCACAACTGACATGTACACTGACTGAATACTGAGGAAACTATAAACAATGAGCCAAACTGACATTTACCTAGAATAGCACCTCTACAAAAGACATTTTAAACCATTTTATAGTTAATATTATTGTACCATATTATACTACATTATTTTGGCCCATTCTAAATCATTCAATACAATCAATAAAAGCAAACAGGTATTCTGCAGATTTACAGATAAATATTTAACTTGAAATAAACAACGACTATAATTAAACACACAAATATTTTACATGGATTTCTTACATTTTCATCTAGATTCAAATTAGCTTGTATTTGTATTAGCTTGTATTTAGGGGAATACTTCACAAACAAACAAAAAAAAACTTTGTAAAGCTATTGCTCACCAATGTCATGAAAAACTTTATTTTTCTAGATTAAAATTCTTAATGAATTGAAGTCATAGGGGTCTGTGTTTAATAACCGCAATTATATCAAAACATCCTTTTACAAACTCTCAGACAGCTCGAGCAGTATAATCTAACTCTCAGTAATACAATCATATATTCAGTACTTCCCAAACAGACAGCCCTTTCTGACAGGGAACTGAACAGAAAGTGACACTTATCCTTGCTCTCTTCAAAGCCAGACAAAATTGACAAAAACAGTAATTTTTCTGGTCTACTGCTGCATCGATCGGCGGTGTGTTGTGTCATTGTGTGACTTTGCTGAACTCAAAATAACCCTTTTTAAAATACCAAAGTTACACAATAGCACAAACAAATTATCTGACTGAGACATTGGCAGACCAGCAGCTCCAGTGTTCTGTGAGGTAAAATTAGTGTTTTTGTCAATGGAGTCTGGGGTTGAATACAGCATAATTATAGCTTCTCTACTGCAACGTATTTCCAAGTGTAGGGATGCATATATATCTTCACACCATTAGCATCAGCAGATGTTGGCTTTAAAATGAACCATAAGACTCGGCCAACGTGATTTTTTTTTTTTAAATTTGCACAATGAATGAATATTACATACATTGAAAAGCATTTGAAAAGCAATTAGACCTCCACAACATTGTTTTGGAAATTAAAATAAAGGTTTTGCCCACTAATATCCAAACACACATTTCTTCCCTATCTATCTCCAAATTGCTCTGCTAGCTAGCTACTGCAACTGTTGTTGTGCTACAACCCACAAACTGCAAAGTGTGGTTTTATATGACCGGTGTGGTTGCTAGTCAACAAAAGTCTCACCAAGTGGATGAATTTTTGGAGATGCCCGAGCGTTTCAAACATTTGAAACTGTTTTATCTGGTCTTACAGAAAGTAAAAAGACAGGGATTTTAAAGTATAAAAAACAGTGACATATATTTGCCATATTAAAAGAAATACATGATCAAATCACACAGGGACACAGGATTAAAACCACATTTTTCATTTCATCGAGACGTTGAATTTCACTTTCCACTTGGATTATACTGCACAAGATGTGTGAGAGTTTGTGAACAGACGCTGGATATAATTTTGCTGTTGTTGAACATGTAGCTCTATGACTAATTAATTGAGAACTTGTTTGTTTTTGGATTCTTTGTTCAGCATGGAGAAATGTGAGAAAAACAAAGTTTTCTTCATGATACAAAGTAGCACTAAGGAAGTAATTGAAATACAAATGATCACTTTATGTGTGAAGTATTCCTTTCAGGAGGACAAGGCCAAACAAACAGAACAAAAAAAAACATTGCAGGCATCTGATTGGGACATGTGAGCCTGCTGTTTGGGGTGTGAGCACAACCTGCAGGCTCCACTGACAGGCGCTCTCCTGTCTTGTCATGTATACCACGGATGAGAGAGCCAGATCATAAACATGATGTTGGGAATATGAAATACCACAGTGAATTCACTATCAGACAATGATGGACATCTGTTACTCTACTGACAATATTTTTCATTTTGTTGGTCAGCTCAGATTCAGTCCTGTCAGACTGTTTAGACTCCTGAGCCACAAAGCTTGTTGTGTTACTATGACAACCAACTGTAAAGACTTTCATGTCTTCAGCTGCAGCAAAACTGCATATTAGAAAGAGTTATTAATACACTGACTTTGATATTTTTGGCTTTTTTTCTTCTGTTTTGATATATTTGAAAACATGACATGAAATGTAATAAATGTAAATGTTGCTGAGGGTTTTTTTAAATTAATGTGGGGAAATGTAATCCACTTTAGGAACCCACTGATCTAGAACATCAATCAACTGCAGGGTTTTTTTTTTCATGCATGTTTTTCATGAGTGAGAGTGAAAAAAAAGCAACTTAAAGAGTAACTTAACCCAGGCTGAAAAGCAGCATTTCACAGTGTGTTGCACCCAACAGTAATGTCATAACACACCTGGAGTACACTGCTACATCACTGCAGCAAGGTGAGAAGGTAAAATATTGAAATTCAGCGGGAGTAAGACTTTCTTGTTGTTCTTGAACTCCATGCTGCTGTTAAGTATACAGTATATTGGTGGTACAATGTGCTATCAGATGACAAAAACTTTATCCCTTTAATATCTCAGGCTGTATTGGCTACTGTTAGCAATGCTGCCAATCAGTGAGCAGGCTGGATGTATAGCAGTATTGGATTTTTATATGGGGTTTGCATCAAAGTGACAAAACATCTTGACAGGTATTTTAGAAAAGCAGAATAGAAAATTCACTATATTTATTGATGTTGCAATATGAAATGACACAAGGAATTTAAGAAGGTGGTAGGATTTTCATTTTTTGGATCTGACTGGAAGAACTTTGTTTTGTTCTACAAACCCCCTTTTTATTGTGTCTGCACTGCAAAAACACAGAACAATGGTAGTTCTTAGAATGCTGTTTTGCTGAATGCTGTTTTTATAGCTCCTATTTCAGAATAGGTATTTTCCCAGCACTAAAAGAAACTTGAGAAGATGGGAGTGTACAGTGGTTGGTCGAACACATGAGCCAATGCTGCACCGATAAAACACAACGAATGAAGAAAACACAGTCAAATGGACTAACATTAAAGTCCAGGTTTTACTGAGCATAAATGCAACAGGGGATACAGAGGGATTTTGACTCATCAAAGCAAAATGTGAGAATCTTCTATTCTAATCTTCTATATATCATTGTCTTCATTTCATTCAGGTTGTGCTACAGCTCAGTCACAGCTCCATTACGGTTCTAAAGTATGCCTGACAAAGGCAAACGCATTACACTTCCATTAGGAGAAACATGCTGCACCTTCAGAAACGATGCCAGCTCAAAAACACATATGAGAATCCAAAACAAATACAAGAACAGAAACGTGCTGCAAATGAAAAATGTGTGGCAGAAAGCCAAAACCAGCACAATAACAGGAAACATGCAAATAGAGAAAAGATGCAAAATCAAGTAAAAATACCACCCAGCAGTTGTATGCCTCCGTGCACCATTTTCTATTACAGTTTACAACCATGTCTGTGAAAACATGGATGCTTCACACACATCTTCCTCCCGGCAGCACAGAAGATCTATACTATCAGCACAGTTTCAAGGTGAACAGCCAAGTGTTACCAATTCAGTATCTGACCAAATGTCCCCCCTTCTGCTCCTGAGATACGACACTGAGTAATGGCCAAAATAGTGTATTTGCTGAACATTATTCTGTCACAGTGAAGTTGACCTTTGACCTTTTGGATATAAAATGTCATCACTCCATCATTACATTGAGTTAGACATCTGTGACATTTTGTCATAATTTGTGCACAAATACCTTGAGTTCTGGCCAAAAACATGTTTTGTGAGGTCACAGTGACCTTGACCTTTGACCACAACTTTCTATTCAGTTTATTCTTCAGTCCGAGTGGAAATTTGTATCAAATTTGGAGATATTCACTGAAGGTGTTCTGGAGATATTGCATTCATGAGAATGAGAGAGACCAAAATCTAAACAGTTCATCATTGAGTCCATATGATGTTTGTGCCAAATTTTAAGAAATTCCCTCAAGGCGTTCTTGAGAATGGGACGGATAGACGAACGGACGGAGGGACAACCTGAAAACATAATGCCTTGAGCTATGGCTATCTCTGATGCGGAGGCATAAAACTTCCAGTGGGTCAGGAATCATAATCAAACAGGTCAAAATCAAGCCAACAGTTAATCCCAATTACCTAAACATTTTAATTGGTGGTAAAAATGACCTTGCTGACCTCACAGTTCTCAGCAATTAACTGAGTAAATACAATGTCATCCTAACAATTAGACATGATGGACAATACTACAAACATAAGACCCAATTAGTAATGAACCAGAATTAAATATGTTTTTAGGCTCCTTTCCAGGATTCTGGAGAGTTCTTTGTTTATTTGGATCCCTATTACTTGTCAGCCTGGCAACAACTACTCTTCGTGCGGCGCAGTGACCGGCTCAATACAGCACACCATTATACTGTATGCCAGGGAGGCTTGAGACATGCTTGAGATGATTAATCCAACAGAGTGGACACACTCAACTGTCCTCAGCTGCATTATACAACATAAACGTATAATAATAATAATAATAATAATAATAATAATAATCATAAAGGTGACTAAGTGTTGTGATGACTGTGATGAATGCCCTATCTTCCTAGAATATGCAATTAGCATTTTCATAAAATACTGACTGAAACCAGCGGTTGACTGAAGGACAGTAAAGCCATCTTAACACAGTGTGCCTTATGAAGTGGTTGCCTGTTTTGTTAATCTGTAGGTTATGTCACAAAAACATGTAAAACCATGGGGATGGTGAGTTCTGTAGGTAGTTGGCTGGCTGCAGGTTGTGTGCTGTCCTGTGTAACCCCAGTGTGGCAGTATAACACCTACCTGCTCCGCCTGGGGCGCCTCAGAAGCTTCCTGGCTGGCAGACGTGGAGGTGTCTCCCTCGGTGAGCATGGAAGGCTCGCTTTCTGCACCTCCGCTCTCACTTGCCTGTCTGGATAAACTGGACTCTGCCTGCAGTAACACACAGGGAGCAGCAGTTATCTACACTGTTCTTTGGCACATGTTATAGGGCTGGACAATGTGGACCCAAATGTACAGTATTTTATCATAATCTGTCACATCTACTTCAACAATAACTAATAAACAAATAATTATTTTGTAGCTAAAGCAGTGCATGATATTTTCTCTTGCCTGGTGGCTCACTTGTGGCTCACTCTGTCAGGGTTTGTGCTTATTAATTTTTAATTAAACACTCTGGACTGGACTGTGTGCTGATAGATTAATTTAACTGATTAGCAGTCAGTGCTATTATTGCAATCATAAATAAAAGTCAGTAATACAGTAATTGCCAAATATCAAATAACAACAGAGAAAAGGCTTGTAACAGCTTTACACTTCCCACATATGTTTCGCATATGAAATGTGTAACAGGATAATGCCTTCTGAGCTGCTACAAGACTTAATTTGAAACATCTATACAGGAAGTGTTAATGTTTTACTAACAGTGGCTTAACAACAATCAAAAAACAGCTAAATAGATGTTTCTGGATAAATTAGAGGATGGAACTAGCATTAATAGTATTTATTAATGTTATTATCTAGTATATTCTGTATAAGTATTTTGGAATTGCCACTAAATGGACCTCAAAGTTCATTTTATCAACTGCTGTTTCTAAGAATTTACTTAAGGCTTAACTTTTAGCCAACATGGCTAGAAGTCCTCAGAGCACTCAGAAAAAAAAAGGAAATATTAACAATCACTCTGCCATGACAACTGGGTAAACTCCATCTGCTGATGAAGACCATGTGATATGATGGAAATCCCCAGAACAGCTGGACCTTGTGGCTGATTATTTTCTTGACTGCTGTTTCCAAAGTGAAGTATGAACTTTAGGCTGAGTATTCCTGATATTAAGAGAAATTGAGAGCAGCAGTAGAGAGTGGATACCTGACCCGAGCCCATTACTCAATGGGACAGGTCAAGTTTGGACAAATATTTACAAACAATGTCCAGGTTCAGATCAGGTTCAGCCTACTGGACATGATGCTTTTGAGTTCTTTTAGTGAAAATACAGTGTAAAAAAAAAAAAAAAAGAAAAAAGAAAAAGAAAGAAAGACAGACCTTCTGTCTGTATTGGGCTACTTCCTGTTCAGTGGCGTGATTTGTTGTGACAACGCATGAACTCAACACATTTTTCCTATTTCAGGCAGTAAATATTCAGTGCTTAGGCCTAATTATCTGTGCCAGGCTCGGGCAGGTTCAGGAAAGGAAAAAAAAAGAACGTCTGTCGTAGCTGAGTCCGGCTCGGTCACTACTCTCTGCCACTTGGGTCGGGTTTGAGCCTCACTCTGCAGCACAGTGGTGATTATGACAGGGCTTGTTGCCGTGTCACAGTAAGAGCATATCAGCAAAGGGAAGGATTATTCGCTATGAGCTGCTGGAAAACTTTTAATGTGAGGAAGTGTTGAGTTTCATTAACCTGAATCTTTAGAGTGGACAAAAACACAGACTTGCCTTGGAAAACATCTAGTATATGGCTGAACCATGTACGGTCAATATGCCTGATTGTTAGGGTTAGGGTTAATCTGCAATATTCTGTGGAGTAATATTTGGTATTTAAATTTACAGAAGTAGCATGTAACATGACACACCTGCCTATGACCACTAATCTCAGACAAAAGCAACTGCAAGACCTTTTAGTGCAACCCATGCATGTACACTGCCATGGCTGTAAAAGGAAAATTACACATTAGAAGAGAATCACATTAAATACAATAAACATGGCAACACATTCTTTCATATTCTTCAGGTTTCTACTGGTTTGTATGCTCACACTGCAGCCCTGTTTTTTGATACAGGGTAGTAGAGACGGACCAATGATACAGAAGCTCCGAAGCTTCTTTCACTCCTGTGAAGCGCACCATTTCAACACATTGCGTCGGAGCTTGTCTCAAATGAAGCATACAACATGACTGCTGACGTCCAAAGCTTCAAGCATGACTGGTGTTTCAGAAAGCGCTTTATTGAGTTTGACAGCTTCAAAAGTTTTGCAGCTAAACTTTGTGATGGGCGCACTGAGATAAGTGGACTATTGGACTGTATCTGCCAATTTAATGGTCAACACATGTGGCTGTAGTTGATGTGAGAGAAATCTAAATACTGAGCAATCACAAGTCATGCTACTGACTGACAAGCTCCTAAATGAATCAAGGGAAAACTGTGCAGTTGGCACAAACACTAATAGTGCATAATTCCCATCACCTGAGCTGCTAAGGGTTAATAAAAGCCTTGGACACTATCTGAGACTTAAGTATTCTTAAATAATGGCACAGTATTAAAGGAATTTATCGGGAATTGTGATATGAGTAAATTAAAATGGGTAAGAGATTCAAAATGGTTTAATGTCCAGCCCTAACATCAAACGGGACTCTTGTAGCCGCCAGTGTTTCTACCTTGAAGTTGATTTGCTGGGCCAGCTCTTTAGCCTTGTAGTCCTCTGCGCTGGGGTTGCTGTTTGGGGTCAGAGCCAGGAGGGCAGAGCGCATGGAGCAGCCACACGCTTCACAGCAGAAGTCCTGAGACCTGCCAGAGAACAGATTATACAGGGTCAGGTCCTCCCACTGCAAGAGTACCTCTCATTGTACAAGTCATGGTGCTTTTACTTAATCCATCCAGTAGGCACAATGGATCTGTAGTGAGTGATTATGTTTTTGGCATTATCACCATTTTTGGATAGTTGACAGAGAAGAGGGAAACTGGAAACAGGGAGGAGAGAGAGGGGTTATAGGAAGTTACAGTTATGTGGCATGTCCTTAAGGCAATCAAGGTGCTCCAACATAAATAATTTTTGGTCATCTCAGTGTGCAAAATATCAATATTCTTAATGAAATAACTACCTAATTACTTTATTATTACATTCCATTCAGTTTAATTCATTCATATGCAACTCCAATCAACCAAATGTTTGTTGGATGAGCTCTCATTCATATTACCTGTTGGTCCTTGGTCCAAACTGCCAACAGGAAGTGAAAGCTCCCAATGGGCTTCATATTAGAGGGAACTTAGACTGCACCATTTTGAGTAAAGCATATAGTGGGCTTTTGATTGTTTTAAAGTCTTTTTTAAATACCCTTATATCATTAAAAAAGTATTTCACTGCTGGAAAGATGTCTGTCTTTTCATAAAACTGGGCTGTCTATGCAGTAGGAAGATGCAAATACTTTAGAAATTGGTGCTAT
The DNA here is from genome assembly GCF_011397635.1 of Epinephelus fuscoguttatus. Lineage (NCBI taxonomy): Eukaryota > Metazoa > Chordata > Actinopteri > Perciformes > Serranidae > Epinephelus > Epinephelus fuscoguttatus. The sequence continues at coordinate 37,320,403 of NC_064762.1, forward strand.
ATGACCAAAGAGAACAGAGGAAGACGGGCTATAGAATTTGCATTTGCTCAAGAGGTAAAAAAAAAACCCAACAACCTACAATTACCACAACGCACTGCGCGGCACTGGAGCAATCAACACTCAACAAGAAACAAGAAACAGTGTGGCTGGTAACAAACGATCTCCAATTAAAATCAAACAGTAAACTAAAAAACATTTCTGAAAATATTTTGAGAGAAATAAGCGACAGAGTAACCAAATTATAGTTTATATTTGATCAACACTGCTTGGTTTTATAGACTATGTTTTTACAAAACAGGAAACAGAATGGACCCCACTTCCTGTTCACAAATTCTCGTACTACAGCCACACAGGCCACTAAAATATTAGTTAGTATAGTTAGTGTCAGTTCTGCTAAGTCTTATTGTTTGATTGGAGTTTGGTCAGAGTTTTGGGGGGGAGCCGGCTGGTCTCTCTCTCTACTCTCTCTATACTGTTTGTGTCCGTGGTGGTGGGCATTTACAAAAAATGCGGAAATACAATCTGTAGTTTGAGTCATAAAAATCTGCTGGGTAAAGCAAAACCCGTCATCCAGCGGATTCGAGGTGATGAATGAGCAGGGAGATCTGGGCACTGGAGATGGAGGGAAGTTTAAATCATTTTATTTACACCTGAACATGGTTTACATGGTTGAAAATCAGCAAATGCTCCCTTTAATATTTAAATGTTAGACCAATTAGGATAATGTTTTATAAATAGTTTTTCATCAAATTATTTAATTGTCTTAATTGGTTGCAGACTAACCTTGGTTTGTCTGTAGGAGGAACTTCCTCTTTTAACGCAAGGGTTGGATGCTTATAGGATGTCACAGTTACAGTTGAAGTTGGTTTAGTTAAACCACAATATTACTACTTTGAATTGTGCTGTTACGCTTCATGATGACTTGCTGAAGTGTCTTTGACACAGCTGGTATGTTACAACTAATAGAACACTGACTGGAAAAGTCTGTTGACATCTATCACAGATAGTATTCAATTAATACAATTCATTTCACTTTGATTTGGCCAAAAACAAGTGATTTCCAAGTATTCTTTATTATGGGACAGTGTCAGACGTAATGCAGTTCTTGAGATTGATGTTTCAATCTGCTGCATTAACGGTCACATGTAAGAACTGTGAAGTGAGCAGCTGGCATTTTAGGAATAAACTGTGGGCATTAAGAGTGCATTGATTTGTTAAATAAATATATTCAAATATGAATTTACCAAGCAGCAACCTCCGGGACAGAAAAATGAAGCCAACACAGGTGTGCCAAAAACTGCAGTTCATGGGATGGCCAACTGGCTCCAGGAACCAGTCAGTCCCAGTAGATGAAGAAGACAGGAAGGCAGGATGTGATTGGTCCATTTTCATGTGGTAGTGCAGTCAAATGATGCATCAAACCCTTTTTAAGGAAATGTGCACAGAGCCTGAGGAAGAAAGCCTGGGTTGATAACCACGATGTTGATACCCGTTATCACTGACTGGAGCTTTAGGCTTTGTCATACCAGCTAAGGCAAAGAAACTCTGAGTCTGTCAAACTTGCTTTTTATACACTCTTCTGGTACAGACCTGCTGGAAGCTTGCTTCCTACAAGCTGCCCAATAGCCACGGGCCTAGCCTAACTTTTCTTTACTTCAATAATGGAGCTCTTTGTGGGGGGTTTTAAAAGATATTTTTTTATTTTCATTTTTGTACATAGTTGTTTGCACCTCAACAAAACCAGCCTGACCCGCTTGTAGGAGTGATGTACACTTAAAATAAGACATACAGCGGGTGAAGAATACTCCATCCTCTGTACATGACATTTTAAAGATATTAAGACTTTTTTTGGGCTTGTGACAGTATGAGGCCATTTGATAAATAACCCCGGTCCCTCCACTCTATACGTGAACAACCTGCCTCACAAATGAAAATATTACTGTGAATACAATGGCAGTGCTTCAGCAACAAAATAAATGACCTGTTAATTATGAACAGGTCCAATATTAATGTTCTGGCTCACTTGTCACACTACATAAGATTAAACTGCCAAGTTAACTGAAAAATTAACCTGCCGAGACTTTTTTTTACCAGCCAGCTTGTACAATAATTACATTTTTCACTGATATATGTCACGCTACCTGTATGCAATTATACGGTGCCTCATGGTTGTAATTCATCATGAAGTTGAATTAGGTTTGAAATTCATCGAGAGTACAGATCAAAACTGACGCAATGCATTAGCTGCAAAGCCTTATCTTAAATACATAATGTCACAGCTAGATGCTTAAAGGAAAATCCTGCTATTTTTCCATTGTCTTATTCTCATGAACGTGTCCTGTCATGCTACCTTTTCTCTCACCACCTCTGTTAAAGAGATGTGGGAAATGTGATTCCAGTGACAAAACATATATCGAAGTATACACAAACAAATTTAAATGCTTGTTTCTGAGTCCAACTGAATTTAAACACAGAAATCAGTCCTTTGAATTAGCTATTGCAGCTAACAGCAGAACAGTCAACTTTCAGGGCAACTTGCTGACTAACCAAAAAAGCTGCAATGTAGGCATCACTGTTTCTTGCTTGCCCCAATGTTGTTGAGCAGAGTCTGCATTACCCACATCTCAGTGAGTGTGAAATTACCATGACTTAATGTCAGAAGGACAAAAAAAAGCAGCACTGGACTGTTGGATCATAATTTTCCCATTTGCCTTTCTTTTCTCTTCCAAATAAGTTGGGCTAAAATTGACTTCGGGGTTCGTTCACAACCTGTCTGATCATCTGACTGCTCGTGTCTTGCGCCGTCACACTTCCTTTAAGCATTGCTGCTGTATTTTTTAAATGTCAATGGACTAATTATCACACTAAACTGACATTTTGCTTACCACCATTTATTCAGCCTGACATTGTGCTCCTGTTAGCCAATTTCTTGCTGTTGCCCTAACCAATCTGTAGTGAGTTATGTATCTGTCTCAAGTGTTCGAAACAATTTGACTCACCAGCCAAAGGAACTGGTAGACAAAAAATCCATTGGCCATGCATTCAAGCATATTTTTTCACTGGAGAACATAATAAATGACCTTTTTGTGTCACATTTACATTTGTTTAAGAATAGTTCATTGAGACAGATAACTCATTTTACCAACTTAAACTAATTACACAACCTCTGCATCATATTACAGCCAGCCTCTTACAACTCCTTTATCTCCAAACATCCATTTTATCACAACACTTTCTTTTGTAAGTGATATGTTCTCTTTGTCATTGGTAGGCTTTCGTATTACAGGTTGGATTACTTCTTGTAAATACTGCCACATAGTAGCCAATTAGCCAGTCTCTCCGGGATTTCATTGTCTCTGTGAGATGCTCTCCTCCTACTGTCTCTGTCAGCAGCAACCACTAAAATCCAACACTGAGCCCTTAAGCAATCCCAACAAACTCACACTGTCACTAAAAAAGCTTGACTTTGTCTTTAAACCTATCAACAGCTAATTTTGGGTAACATTAGCTGTGTGATGCTAACTGTTAGCCCTGTCACTGGGCGTGTGACAGCTCACACTCCTACAGCAGTAGTCTCATGATGATCAGAGAGAGAGCAGGGCAAGGAGGAGCTGAGCGAATCAATAGGCTGCATGCAGCTCTACAATGAAATAAGATTTTACCTGTTTTAAATAGTCAAATTTGCTGTTAAGTTTTGGTGATTAGAAACAAAAAAGTAAGGTTATGTACAATTCCCAGGGATTGTGTTAACTGTTGTGACTGCAACATCTCAACATCCTCAAGGGACTGACTAGCCTGAAGATGCTTTCAATTTTTCACTCTACAGTGTTACACGGTAAATCAATTCTAAGATGCAAATAGACACGGATTTGTGCCAGGCAATGCGAATACAAGTCAAAAAGCATCTATGCGAGATGAATTGCTTTCAACTTGAGCAAAAAAATTGCGGGTGATGCTGTGCCTAAAAGCCTACAAGCGTTGAGATTCCTCTGACATCATTGAGAATCAGAACTGGGGGACAAACATTTTGCTGCTGTTTGTCGGCACCCAAAGCTTTATGACTCAACATTAGCACCAGGGACAGAACATTTAAGAACTTTAAGAAAAGTGAGCAAAGTCATAGGACCACATGGTAAGTTCTGAAAATATGTATTTGTTACTTGACTCCATTTATCAGTTGTACTTGACTTTAGACAAAGTTAGCACTGACGTTAGTGTTAGCTGCCTTCCCCAGTTAGATAGCACAATTGTTAGCACAGCCAGCATTCCAGTGGCTGAATTCACATTAGGGAAAAATTTGTTTTGCTTTTGGTCTAAACACACCTCAGCAGTGGCTAGCAGCAGACTGGTGGCAAGTTACTTCAGCAGAGTAGCTGATGGCATTTGACATTTGGCATGACATTTACTCTCTAGTGTGGTGGATAGCTTTCTCAAATTTACATGCCGAACGGGAAATGTAAACGCATTTGGCCCTTGGTGGGTGGTATTTTCAGTCCCTGTCTGTTCTGCAGACATAATTTTCAGTTGACATAAAAGCTGTGGTATTAGCTGCTAGGAGAAGTTAACCTAATATGGCAATCAAAGAAATAATGGGATTTAGATTGAAAGAGTTGTTATTTCTGTGACTTGACTTACAAAAAGCCTGAACTGCTTGGTCAATGTAGCTAGGTAGCTGTGTAGGAAGATGACGTCCCAAGTTCATTTACAATACAAAGCTCTTATTGGTCGAGGGTTTCTCCAACTGGTGGAAAAGATGCAAGCGAGCACAACATCAGATCTATTTGAATCACTGCACAATTCAGACGTGTGGGCAATGATCCACAAATGTCGAACTAGGCTAACATCTCAATATTTTTGTAAATACTTTTTTTTTTTTTTTTTTTTTAAAAATCACAGTTAAAACGGCTGAACTCAAAATGTAATGAACCTGAATTACACCTCAATCTAAACCCAATTCTAGTGTTGTCAAAAATATTTATTGATACATATTGATAGTGAAAATTTTAAACTATTTTAATACTCAATTTCTGCAGTATCGATACACTACTGTCAGCTGTGCTTTCTTGCTCTCGCTTACTGTTAATCTTTATTACAGTTAATCTGCTGGTCTCTGCTACTAATCAAGAAGAGCTGTCGTTGTCATGTTATTTATTTTTTAAATAAAAATTTAAATTGTACATCCTGAATCTCAATTTCTTCTGTGGTATTGAAAATGGTATCAATGGTCACTAACCCTCCTCCCTCTAACCCTAATATCAAGTCCTAGTTGTCAAACAGCCCCGTGAAGAGGTGATGGCTGCCCAAAATGTCCTCACTCTAGCACTGCAAACATAAACAACCAGAGAATTATTGTGGAGTAGTGTATGAGGTAACCAATCAACAGAGTGTTTGATGCCACAGTTCAGATGTGTTGGCTGATGGTCAGAGTGAGCCGTTCTTAACATGAACACAGAGAAGCCAGACAAAGAACTCTGAATGAGGCATTTCAAAGTTACATTTCACAAAGTTAGAAGCCTGTCCAGTGGGTGGCACATTGATTTGTCTGCCAAAGAAAAATGTACTGTCATCTGGTGCTCGGCCAATAGTAATTTGGCACCTTGATTATGAAGTTATAAAGATTTTTAGATTGAACTGCCCATACTTTTCAGTGCTGTGTATGAATCCTGTCAACAAACTGGCAGAAAACCCAACTTCAAAAGCTGTGTGCATATGTGTGTGTATCACTATGTGTTTATGGCATTGGCTGTCTGTCTGTATTGTTGGCTGCCTTGCAGTATATCCTCAGCTGACAGGTTTGTTTTCGCTTTCACCACCTGTGGCACATTCACATGCCAGGTCTCTACTAAGAGCTCAGACTGTTACGTGCACCTTTACGCCTTCATCTCAGGCCTGACAGCGGGGTTCAGCGCAATATTGCTAGGAGAAGGATCAACACAGCCGCTTAGTGCAGTGATGTGGAAAAAAAACATAAAAATGCAACACATCAAAGGAGGTTTCTGTGGATTTGTCTTAGGAAAGCTAATCGTCCCTTGCATCAGCTAATGGGCTGATGTTACAGCTGTGAATAGGAGGGATGAATCATGCTCTGAGGAGCACCACATCATCACCGTGGTGCACCTCAGGCTAAAGGTGACATGGATAGATTTGGATACATTATGGTATTAAATGATCCAAATCAGTGTCTTCCTCTGGAGCTAAATGGAAATTGGATTCTATTCAAGTGAAGTTAAGATTTAGCTGGGGAAGAAGAAGCCGGGCTTATTAGGCATCATACATTTTGCAAGGCACAGCGAATGTTCTCTTACGCCTCCAGTCATCATGTCACTGGACTATGACAGCTTAAACAGGCAGCCTGATGTCTGCAAATGCGGACGCCATGCAGACAGGCTCCGTGGTTGGTTTATAGTTGCTCACATGAATGACTGTTTGAATCCTTTTAGGCATAAGTGCTGATCATCAAGAACACATCTGAGCTTAAAGAGAAATGCCAGAACTGGAGATTTGGTTAGTAAAGTCTGAGACACATACTGAGAGGACAGCAGCACATTTGAGATTTTTTGTCAGTCATTGGACCAGAAATGTTGTCCTTGCAATTTCATTTCACAATAGGAGGAAACATTTAGTGGAAGGAAGGTTTTAAGCCACCATATACTTCAAACAAAGAGCTTGTCTTATGGTCTGAAAGCATCTGAAACTCCCTTTCCACTGGTGGAAGTGGGGGGTTATGTCTTACAATTTCTGTAAATTTCAAAAGCAGACAGTCATGTGTTCTCTCTCGTTTTTTTTTTTTTTTTTTTTATCTTTCACTACTTCTGTTGCGTTTTGTGTGTGTGCAGTACAACTAACACTTTTGAGAAGAGGCTGTCAAATAGTGTGTGCTATTGTGTGACCCATCAAATTAAAATTTCAATGATACGCAGAAAAACATAGAGTTCTTGGAGAGAGACTGGGGAGACAGTAAGACACAGCCAGAAGGAGGTGATAATGGCCGGCTGTTGGCCCAGCCTTTGAGAAGGGCAATTTAGAACATCTCTGCCTTTGGACATGGTCGGATGACATGACATACACTACAGTTCATTTGAAGCGTACTGACAGCTTAAAGGGACAGTTTAAGCAAAACTCTAAAACACATATTTTTCCTCTTACTTGTGAGTGTTGAAAATATTGGTCATAGAGATGTCTGCCTTATCTCCAATATAATGCAGCTAGATGGCACGTGGCTTGTGGTGTTCAATGTGCCACAAAAATACATTTGAAAAACTCGACAGCAATGTCTCTTTCTAGAAACCATGACCTGGTTGCTCAAGACAATCAACAGACCTTCTTGTGAGCAGTTTCATGGAAGAACTATTTTCTCTCTGCTGAACTACACCAACTAACGGTATCATTGCGCAGAAAGAAGGGTGCATCTTCTCACAGACAAAAAGCTTGAGCTTGTGACAGAACGAGATGGAAAAATTAATGGCGTCCTCCTCAGCTGAGCTGTAGCTTTAGCTAGCTCAGTAATGCTCTGTAAGCTAGCAGTAGATCCATGACTTCCTGCACTGTTGAGTTTTTTTAATATATTTATATGGCACTTTAAGCTCCACAAGCTGTTTGCCATCTAGTTCCATTATATTTAGAGAAGGCAGATATCTCTATGGCCGATATCTCAAACCATGGCTGGGTGATATGGCTTAAAATAACGATTGAGATATCTTTAGGCTGTACTGCAATATAATATTTATCTCCTCTATACCTCTAAACTACTGTAAAGTACTAAAACACAAAATTATTAAATGAACTAGAGTTACAATAAAGTTAATTTAAACAATTGATGTCATAATGAAGGTAAAGTAAATACAGTTATAAAGTTTAACAAAGGACTATCATAATTAAATAAATCAAAGCGGAACCACTGATGCTCTTATTTTGAAACACCCAGCTCCTCTAAGGCTGAAAGTGTTCATGTTTTTGCTGGGAACTTGAAGCTTCCAGTCAAGAGCTGCTGCACCTTTGAACGTGAGGATTTATCCACTGTGAGCTGGAAACACACTAACAGTTCATCTGTTCATTTATTATTAGTATTTTCAACTCACACTGGTGCTCCATGGTTGCAAAATGCAACTAAAATGTCATGATCTGAAGTCCCACAGGTACAAAAACATGCTTTGTTAGCTCACACTATCATTAATTTCATAAAGTTAAACTGTTACCATGGGGCCATTATAGGTGCTGATTTATTCACTGTGAGCTGGAAACAAACTCACAGGCCTCCAGTTCATAGATTAATAATATTTGCAAGTCGCACTGGTGCTCTGTGGTTGCAAAATGCAACTAAATAATAGCAGTGTGGAGCTGTGCATGCACTATCGCTAAGGAGAAATGATCAGGCTGGACAGAGTGTGTTTTAAGTATTATCGCCCACCCCTAACTCCAACACTCGGTAACTCACACCAATGGTGTAGATTGATAAATAGCACAACAGGTAAGAGAAAAAATATGTATTTTTGATTTCGGCTGAGCTTTCCCTTTAACATTTGCTGCAAAAGAATGCACTGGCCATTCAATTACGTGCAAATGCACATTCCTTGACAATGGTCAAAGTGGATAATGTATCTGACGTCTAAAACGTATCCGACTCATACAGCGATTATGAAAACTGGACTTCCTGGATTGAATGTCAACATCTTACCAATACCTGTGGGGATTTGCCCACACCAAAGTGATCCGTTGCATGTTCTACTACACGTTTAAGAATTAAAATTTAGCAATATGCAGAAAACATACTGGGCTGTCAGGATTTTTCCAAAATGCTAGATCACACACTTTCTACTCGAGCCAAAACAGAACAACTTTGAAAAACACGTCCTTCAAACTTTTAAAAAAGCCTGTGAAATTAAAAAATAAATGGGGAAAACATGCCCCGGTGGCTAGGAGTAGGCTTTTTTACATTTTGCCTAACTTATTTGTTGAGTTGTCAAATATTCATGCATGCTGTGACAACTGTCCCCCCCGGCTCACCAAAGGCGGCTTATGGGAGTCTATGACCAGAGAAGTATTTACACAATTTGATGCTGTGTAAATAGCACAGGAGAAAATGTTGGCACCATGGCCCAGGGGTAGAAGAAAATGCCTACTGCATTGTACCTTAAATAATTCAACAACTGTGTGGGTGGGGGTGAACACAAAAGCATTATATACACCTTTCCATTTAAAGTGAATATTATAAACCTTACAAGACACAGTTTGCTGTCATCTGATTTTCGCTGAGACTTCAAAGCCTGCCCCTCTCTGCGACACACAGGTGTTTCAGCAGTGTCTTTCAGTCACCCATATCACACATCTGGCTCTTCCATTTTTATCAATGGCTCCACAGGCTGTGTAATCGCTTGCTCTTTATGCACAGAAGCGCAACATCATGATAACTTTTATGTGTCAAGGAAGAGGATTGAAGCTGCTGCTGCATTCACTACGCAGCCTTTGTTACTGAGTGTAACAGCACAAACACCTGTGGACTGCGACTGGTGGTTGGTGATTGAGGCCTGCAAACTTGCAGCTCTCAAATTCCATGGATTGCACCCCAAGAAGAGGAAGATTCACTTCATACTAAAAGGGACTGAAAGAACTTGATTTTTATTATTGAAATGCTTTAGCACGTACACATGCTAACTACAGAGAGATTAGCCCAGCCAGGGGGAATGTTTAATTAAATCAGCCATTGCTGTGCAATGCCAGGGGTCAGCACACCTGGGTCCCTGCCTCTTTCTGCTGCCTGGCACACCATGCACCCAACGCTGATGTCTGTCCTTGTGGGTGGTGGGCCTACAGGGTGGCTGCTCCATGTTGTTGTTTTGATAGATTATTCTGGGGCTTTTTTTGCCTTTATTGATAGGACAGCTGTTGATAGACAAGGAAGGTGTGAGAGAGAGGAGGAATGACATGCAGCAAAAGGCTGTGGGTTGGAATCAAAGCCAGTATTCTGCAGGGACTCAGCCTCTATGGGGCTAGAGGTCCCCCCAGCTCCATGTTGTTTATTTGGGCTGAGCCTGAGTGGGACCAGCCACTAGATACTCACTACTGAGTTCTCTCACTGGTCTGACTCCAAAGTGGGGAAGCGGTTTCCTCAAACTGGGCAAAGTACTCCAGCTCCTTTTGCCAAGTTCATTAGGGTTTATTGAATCGCTCTTAGTGTTGCCCCTCCCCAGGGTAAAATATGAGGGTAAAATGGAGTGCAAAATGGAAAGGTGGTGTGGTGTGCATCAGCAGTGATGCAAGTGTTGCACCGGACCATCATGGTAAAGAAGAAGCTGAGCCGGAAGGCAAAGCTCTTGATTTAGTGGTCTATCTACATACTAACCCTCACCTATGGTCATGAGCTTTGGGTAGTGACCGAAAGATACAAGTAGCTGAAATGAGTTTCCTCCAGAGAGTGGCTGGGCTAAGCCTTAGAGATAGGGTGAGGAGCCGAGACATCTGGAGGGAACTTGGAGAAGAGCTACTACTCCTTTGTGTCAAAAGGGGCCAGTTGAGGTGGTTCAGGCATTTAATCAGGATGCCTCCTGTGCACCTCCCCTTTGAGATTTTACAGGCATGTCCAACTGGTATGAAGCCCCAGGGGGAAGACCCAGAACACGCTGGAGGGAATATTTATCTCGTCTGGCCTGGGAATACTTCATGATCTCCCAGGAGGAGCTGGAAAGCATTGCTGGGGAAAGGGACGTCTAGACTGCCTTGCTCAGCCTGCTGCCCCTACGACCCAGCGCTGGATGAGCGGATGGAAATGGATGGATGGATGAATGGAGTCATCGCTGTGGTCGTGTCAGCTGTTTTTTCGTTTGCCTTCCAACAGCCGTGGCCTACTGTGTTATCACAACTTCAGTTGGATAACAGTTTCAAGTTGACACACACTTAGTGGAGCCCTGCTTATCTGAGCATTAAGAAACACCAATGCAACCATTGACTTTGAATTAATTAAGAGCAGATGTTATCATGAAATATATACTATATGTGCACTGCTCTGTGGGATCGATCTGAAGATTTGGAGCAATCTGGATGAAATCACTATACAGACGGAGGAAATATATTATTCTGCAAGGCCTGTCACCGGTTATCAGCAGCTGAAAACAAGTGTATAAATGTGTTTGATTTAATTCAACTCAAACTATTCTTATTGAAAGAAATGAAGAGAAGTAATCTGTCAGTAAATTAGACAACTTCGCCCCAGCAAAGAATTTAAAGCCCCCTCCCCAACATGACCATCAGTTAGGCCACTATATCCTTACACTGTGAATAACTTTTAAAAGCACAACATATGCAATGACAGCATGTCTCCTATATATGAACTGTGCACTCAGTTGCCAGGAATGACTGACATTTTTCATATTCATTTCTGAAACTCCCTAGACGTCCACATGTCCCCCTGTGTTTGTCCTGCCACGTCACACACTGGCCAACATCTTTGGCAGTTTACCTGTCAGTCACAAACTCGGCATACTCTGAAAATTTTCGACAAAAATATCCTGCTGTGCAGAGGCCCGTTTCTGACTGACAGCTCTCACAATCACCATGGGCACAGAAACAGGAGATGAAAAACCAAAAAGAAAAACGCTGCCTCAGCCTTGGAGTGAAAAAAAAAGGTTTCCATCAGGGAGATAAGCAGCCTTGTATTTATAGCAAAGTGCGTCTTCCTGTCTATCTCATCTCCATGTGCTAATGAAACAGCCGGCTGATCAAGACCCCCGTCTCATCTGCTAATAGAAGAGCGACTTAAGCTGGATCCTCTCCTTCCCTGGCTTTGTACCGTTTCCTCCGAGGGAAATGCAGTGTGAAATGAAGAGCAACATGCCCACTCATGCTCCCTCCAGAGACTGGGTATTTTGGTGATAATGGATTTGTCATCTTGCAATACCAGGACTGGCTTGGGCACGCTTCTCTCCCATTGTGACTCGGGAGTTATTAGTGGGAGGCATGTCCACCGGGGCTCAGGTGCTGATTACATTACATGCACGTACAGAGTTTACTGTGTTAAAGATTAATTGCGGGATTTTTCCCACGTGGACCCTATTTTCCCATGTTTTTGCGTCTAAGTGACTAATGGGAACAACACTTTCTTCAAACTGGTCAAGTATTGAGCGAGAGGGCTGCAGCCAGCAGCCACACATCAGGTTTTAATCTAACAATTAGGGGTGTATTTGCTCCATCAATTTACGTCCACTACCAGTGTTTGTTTTTGCCACTAACATTTTCAGATTACTATTCTAAGTGTCTGACAACATTATGAAAAGAATCCCCACTAAGACAGACCATTTTGTTGAAGAGTTAGATCCTTGTTGTTAAACCAGAAACAGCCCGGAAATCATTATCGCCAAACCCACCAGAATCCATTTAAATAATCAGTAATTTTATCATCATAAAACACACTTTATTCAAAGTTGACAGAAACAAAATAAAACTCACAAAAACCATCTTGGTTTGTCTTTTCAGTATTCCAACCATCCCCAGCTCTGGTTTGGTTGAAAGAGACCTGTAATTTACCCAGTTAGATGTGAAAATATCGGAAGAGGAGCAAGAAGGAGACCCAACATCAGAGAAGCAGCAGGGGAAAACAATGTGTACAGCCAGCATAATTTCACATATTAGGGCTCATGTATGCTCAGTGTGAGATATGAAGACGGGGACGGATGGAGCCTTCTGTCCATACTCTGCGTTAATTTTTCTGAAAGCTTAGGGATACGGACAAAACAGAGCGGTACAACCAGAGATTGTCGAGATAGTGTAGCCTTGTTCAAGCAAGATACAACTTGAGAAGAAGACAAAGTCATTTATATAATAGTGGAATGGAACGCTGTCGGGGTGTGTATAATGGCCAAACAGACCTCTGCCATCTACAACGCTGCCTCCATTTAAAGGTATAATATTATAACCTCCTCCACAGTTGCCTCGTTTGTTGTGTTAAACTTCTGACTCTGCCCTCTAGTGCTGTTTATTGGGTGTACCTATGTTATCTTAAAAGACACATGGAAGTATGACGGCAGTGACGTTAACATTTGTAATGGACATCTCGGATTTCATACCTAAAGGGAGTATAGATGTGCCTTAACTGGGTGAATTAAGGGTTTATTTCAACCAAACTTGAGTTTGTGGTTGTTGGAACAGTGGAAAGACGAACCAAGATGGCTTCTGTTAGTTTTATTTTATTTCTGTCAACTTTAAATGAATTGTGTTTTATGATGATAAGATTACTGTTTATTTCAATGAAGTCTGGTGACTGTGGCGACAGGGATTTGGGGCTGTTTCTGGTTAAACAAAAATAATCCTACTCTTTAACAAAAAGGTTTGTCTCTGGGGTGCTGAGTAGCTCACCTGGTAGAGCGGGTGACCCATGAACAAGGGCTGTGTCCTTGCCTCAGCAGCCGCAGGTTCCATTCCAACCTGTAGCCCTTTGCTACAAGTCTCTCTCCCCCTTTCACGCTACCACTGTCCTGTCAAATAAAGGTCAAAAAGCCCCCCAAAAATCTTAGAATAAAAGGTCTGTCTCTGTCAGGATCCTTTCCCTGATTATGTAGTCCCTGAGAATGTTTTCAGGGACTTACACTAACAATCTGAGCCTGTCATTGGCAAAAACAAGCATTCTTAGTGGATGTAAATTGAAGATGCATTTTTTTTTGCCCAAAGTGGTTACACAGCAGCCTCTTTCACGATAGGGTCCAGCTTTAAAAATACCAGTTACTCTCTAATGTCATCCAACCAGAATCATGTATGTATGTCAGCACTGATCTTAATCAAGTCAAGTCAATTTTATTTGTATATCACGAATCAAAAATTTGCATCACGAGGCCTAACAATCTGTGCAGCATACAAAACCGTCTGTCCTCAGACCCTCGCTCTAGATAAGGAAAAACTCCGACAACTCCCCCCCAAAAAAACCTTAACAAGGAAGAATGGAAGAAACAAGCGACTGAGCAGGGATCACTCTCCCTCAACAGACTGACGTTGTGTGTATTAAATAGACCGACATAATAAAATTACAACACAGACAATCCATGTGACAGAATTATACATAGAATAACAACATTATACAAATCCTCTATCTGTGTGATTGCTAATCCAACATGGAAGATCAGCTATACAATACACATTGTTCCACACCACTCTCCACACTCACCTCATTATCATTCTCTATCCATAGCAGCACACACACAACACATGCTCTGCAGAGGGTAAACATTGGAAAGATTTTCATCCACCAAATCTTACTTTTTGGCAAGAGCCCTCCTCTCTTCTGGAGTATAATCAAGAGATCCTATTGCTCCCTCTCCTTTTGTTGGCATGAATCCGATTATGGCTATTAGAGCAGTTCGGACTGGAAAAGAAACAGACAAGAGGAGAGAAAACAAAGAGGAGGTGAGAAAAATTAAAATCACAGCACGTTCAACATTCCTGGGTAAAAGGGAGAAGGTTAAATTACACGACAGGCTGCACATGTCGTCATGTTCAGTGCCCATGTTACATAAGTGGGAATGATGCTTTGTTTTGCGGGCATAAGCCTGGATTTACCCTGGCCTATGTGAGGACATCCACCATGTGTCTGTACTCACACATTCTCCAGCTGGCACAGGACACGTTTTACAATATGGTCAGGGTCAAGGGTTTGTTTGTCTATGTTATGACTGGCTGTGTTCGTCTGTGCTCCAGTCTATCCAATATACTGAATGAAGCATCTGGAAGCCCATTATATGTGGCTGTCTAAGCCTACTTTAAAGGTTATCTACATTGGATTTTATCATAATAACTACCAAACACTGACACTGATAACATTACATGTACACTATTATTCCATGTTTGAGTGACACAGCCCTTTAGACACAGCACCATTTGGGTTAATTATTCAGATTCCCTTTTTAGCTTTTATTTTATTTGCTCTGTGTTTGATTTTTGTTTCCTGTTTCCGCCTGCAATGAGACAGGTTCAGTCACACAGAAGTGATGTCCCACATGGCAACAGCTTCATGGCAACATACACTAAAAGCAACTGTGGATCACATTTTTATTAAATCAATACAACCTGCACTCAGTTAGTAATTAGTATTACATCTGCATGACAGTTGATTTGTTTTTGCATTTTTATTTTTCATTATTTTTACATGGAACTGGTTGGCTTCCTGTATATATGATTGTAACAACATCCAGGTTTCGGATAGTTCTGTTTTTTTGTTTTTTTTTGTTGCATGTTTCAACTGTTCTTGTCACTAATGGGGCCCTATCTTATACCCAGTGCAAAGGGGTGCAACTGTCATTGCTAGGTTGTCAGACCAACGCAGCTGATTTTCATTCACATTGTTGGCATATTGCTATGTTGAGGCAGCAGAAAGTGATCGCGCCACTGACCAACAAAAAAAACCTTGTCTAAAGTCAGAATGATGCAGTATTTTCCTGCTATTTTAAGTGTGCATCATTCAGATAGTAAGATGCACCTACATAGACAGGTTCATAACTTGCCTACACTCTGCTTGTCTCACACACACACACACACACACACACACACACACACACACACACACACACACACACACACACACACTCTTGCAGAATCCACCATGGAAAAGCAGAGGGTCATTTGCAGGTGCACCTGGCTTTTGAAGGGAGTTGGAGATGACACTCTGATAGGTTGAATTCATGTTACGCCCAAATAACACCAATGCTTAATTAAGAGACTAAATACAACCCATTTGCTCCTTGTGCTTTACTTTGCACTCAGATTATCGCAGTTTAACAAAGGTGGAGTTGGACACACCCTAAATACACTTGCACCATGTACTACAAATTGTTTTAATTGGGCACATGGACTGAGAGTCTGTGCTTTATGAATGGAACTTGTAATCAATTAATTAAGTCGGTAGGCTTGGCTGGTATCACAATATTACAGTATATTGGGTACTCTACTCTTTATATTAAACCAACTGTATATAGTGCACAGAATGTGCCACCAAAGGACAATCTCCAGTCTCTACTGGTAGAACAGGTAGCTGGTGGTGGTGGGGATAACGTTACAGGACTGTACAAAGCCAGCCTGCAACAGCAGAGAGAGAGATACCATGGGAAAAACAGCATATTTTCACATCTAACTCAGTCAGTTAGGGGTTTATTTCGACCAAACCAGAGCAGGTGATTTTTGGAAGAATGGACTAACTAAGCCAATAACAAGACTAACTAAGACAGTTTTGGTGAATTTGTTTCTGTCGAGTCTGAATGAAGTATGTTTAACCATGAGCTAAAACGGCAATTAGGCCAGTCGTAGTTTGGTGAGGGAGAGAAACTTGAATTCAAAAGAAGTACTGTTGTATTCCTCTGTTCAGTAAGGAAAAAAGGGTGTAAAATGTACCTCTCTTAACATTTGTGAGTTTCAATGGCGTATTTATTATACTGTAAAAGGTGAGAGAACTTGGGGAAAGTACTGAACTCATCTAATGTGACACAACCCCGTCATATACCATGTACCCTAGTGACATTACAGGAAGGTATGAAAGAATTAGAATTAGACACTGCCCAAGCCTATCAGTCAGTGACACAGAGTACACTGTTTAGATCAGGTGTGTCTTTGATTTCCTAACATCTCAGCCTATCATTTCTGTATTGACTCTAACGTAACAAATTGAGACAATGTGACTCAATGTAAGGAAGCACCTTTTAACAGGAAGGTTTTTATATACCACAGAATCAGAATATCCCAGGTAGCATATTCAGGGTTATAAAGACTGGGATAAGAGCTCATTCATATAATGTTTACTTGCACAAACACATAACCAGGATGCTCAAAAACCTGATTATAACCTCCTGGTAAGGACTTTTATGTCCATGTAAGAGCACTCATTTGCCATTAGCATGAGCACATTTTAGTTGTTCCAGCTCATCACTTCTCCATTATGGTAACTTACAATCATAATGGAATGACCTTATTAGAATTCATATGAGAAGCACGGACACACTGACATCACCATTACAGTGCCAAATTAGACATAATATGATAGTATTTAAAATGAACTATGGGGCATTTGAATTGATTCTTTTTAATGTATTTTACCTTTAACAAATCTTTCACAGTAAAATACTGATAACTTATACAACTGAAGCATCTACACTACCAATTTATATCTGTTGCAAATACCCTCTGTTTGGCGTGACAGGTGTTTTTCAACAACATATCACCTTTTAAAACTGAGCTGATGGACTGTGAATATCAGTGCTCTACACACCTTGCCATGTTACGTAGGGGTAGTGTGGTCTGATAGAAAAACCCATTATATAAATGAGACTTCACTCAGTGTCATTTAAATTAAGTAACCAGAAAAATCAAAGTGAGAGCAGAAAGTAACTAATTTCCATCAGTGAAGTTAAGTGAGCACTCCTCAATCAAGACAGTGAGAAGCTGCAGAACATTTTACTTTTATAACAGCAGTAAGTCTGTTAGGACGAGTCTTCTTCGGTTCGGAAAAAGATAAATGGATCTGTGTATGTGTGTGTATACTCGCCATTCCTCCTATTAGACAATTTATGTGAATGTAACTAAAAAAAATGCAAGGCAAAACTCATTGTGGACTGAACATTAAAATACTGCAATTCTTATTTTCAGATACAAACAGACCAGGAAAACAGCCCGTGAAAACATATTCATAAATAAGTATATATACATTCATAAATGGAACTAAATAAACTGGAATATGTAAAATCTTCTTCAAAGTGACATCAGAGGGAATGTTTGAATTACTTAGCCACATTTTATTAAATATTTAGGCGTAGCATATGAGCTAAAGCGGCAGCCAACAATAGTGAGCATAGCCCTCGAATCCCTGCAGCTGGCCTGCCTGTGACGTGCAGAGCTCACTGCAATTATCCAGCCAGGCTTCCTGCGGTCATTCCAAAAAGGATGAGATGCAACTTTTACACAACACTTTAAGAACCCAGCAGGGGAAGCAAGATCTCTCAGGCATGGCCAGCCATGTGACCTGCATGAGTCGGTTAAGAGCAACCTTTGTCTTTATTCTGTTATTGATTTAAAACTTTATGTGTAATGGGAGGAAACCAGTAGGAGAAAATGCTTTGAGGAAAGTGCACTGTCTCCTACTGAGTTTCCTCTGATAAAGTGCTAGGGAAGAAAGAAGAAAGCAGAGCTCAGCAAAAGGACAGCAGAGAACTAAAATGAGTTCTCAGTAGAAAGAAATTATTAGTTATGACTCCGGGAGGTAGGAGAATCTGCCCTGCTGCAGATGAAGAGGTTTATCTTGATCAGGCACTCAATAAGTATTGATTGCTTTGCATATATATACAATATATACATATACAATATACAATATGCAACGCTAAAATCAGAGCAAAAAGTTTCAGAAAATCAACATAATTTGTATTGGTTCAGTGACTGTTTTTTGGTGTTTTCGCATATTTTCAACTTATCAACAGAATTTGAAGATTTTAGCTGATCCATGTTGTGCTACAGTTACAGACTGTCACGTGGGCCTTAAGTCTGAAGGTTTTCATTCCAACCAAGGAGTACAGAAAACCAACTCCCTGTTTAAAGGTGTGATACTTGTCAAATTGTCAGAGAGCAGGGCCTGTGTTTACCTCAACTGCAGACAGGCCTTTACTTGAAACGTGCTTTATTTAGTTCCCCCTGTTTTATAAAAAATATCATTATTTTATATTTATATTTTATAATTTGCTGTTTGTGCTGGTTGATCTCAATACAAAGCTATCATAATGTACATTTCAACAGCACTTATACACTCAGTATGACAACTCTGCTACTCTGAGCTTATCCTTAACTCACAAGGTTCACAGATAAAACAATGGTTTTGTACTAGACACGTTTTCCCCACATATACAACATGCTAACGTTATTAGCATAAGCCAGTAACATTTGCATAAAGTGCATAAATTTGTCACGCAGCTAGTGGACTTCATCTACTCATATGAAGCCGGGATAAATCACACACAAGACTCCAAATGCTTCATGCAAAGGCTTCATTGTCTTCACACTTTATTGTTTCTCACTTGTGAAATAAAGGTAAATGAAAGCTTAGTTTTCAGTTTACAAAAATAAACAGGAGGTCTGTGTTGCCGTGACTTGTAGTTACTTTTCTAGGGAGGTGCTATGAGGTCAGGCCATAGTGTAGGTATGGCGTTGAATTTATGCAGAAGCATACAACCCTCTTTATGGGCAGTCTCATCTGTTTTTTTTGGATTTGCTCGCAAAACCATGACTGTTTTTTTAATCATGATTCACAAAGATACCCCCTTAGATTTTTGCTCCTAGTACTGCTGGCTGAAACCATGACAAAACCTTCCTGCAGATTTTCAAATGACTTTTTTCTGACTGCTGATAAATTCCCAAATTGACCATCATATACTGGGAAATATGTTCAACTTAGCAGTGTTAGAATATATTGACATTTAGATGGAATAATCATGCGCAACAACAAAAATCTGGGGGGGGGGGGGTCTGTATTCTGATACCGATGTAGTATCTTCCTTCAACAGATGCTCAGTCCAAATGTTTTCAGGGAGCCCCCTTCAGTCACTTCCATTTACTTCAGTCTGCAGCAGAGTGGTCATTGTAGCATGCCTCTGTTGTTGTACTGATGCAAGTAGTGCTGTGAAAATGTGCATTATGCTGAATGTACCATGTGAGCCATTAGAGTGCCGATAATTGCACCCAACTGTCTGTGCTGACCACACCTCCCACTATTATTGAAGAACCCTGCCATTATCTGAATACCAGCTGTTATTAGAGAATTATGGTAATGGAATTTATGATAATAATGGACAGCAGTGTCCCTGTCATTCAGAAGAATAACTGTGCATGTACACCTACGAACAGAACATCAATATTTTTCCATAATTCTGATGCAAATTCCTGTGATTGATAACATTTTCAAGCTTTACAAATGATGACTCATTCTTAATAGGTTTCCAGACTCTTTGGACTACACCAAAACAGTGACTCGTAGTTGGAGAAATAACTAATTAGACAAACTCAGGGCATGAGCTTTGAGGTTACTTACTGCTCCAAGAGGGCTGCCAGGTCTCTGGATGGTGGCCAGAGATGCTCAGGCAAATTTTCTTCCCAACTTCAAATCTTCCATTCGGCTGGGAGGGAAGGCAATAAAAAGAAGGTGGAGGTGAGCATGTGGGTGGAGATAAATTAATAAAACATGCATTCTCAAAAGTTATGACAAGGAGATAGAGATGGAAGTTTGACACAGAGTTTGGAAGCAGAAAACGTAGGCTGCTATTTGGCAAAAGTATGAGTTTTCAAACAATGAAAGCAAACTGAAATAGAAATATTGTAACAAAAAAAAAAGGGACTAAAAGTGGCTGGACACCATGAAAAAGTGTCTGTCAAAACAATTCAGAGTACTCTGGCTTTTATCAGCCTGATATTAGTGCAGGTGTCACACAGCTGTCTGAATATAATAAGACAGTCTCATACTTTCACAAAACCAGAGCAATTCCCTCTGACAGTGTGATGACAGCTGAGGCTTTGATCTGACAACTGTCACTACGTGTGTTGCCACCAGAATGGCTGAGGGTTAAATGACATGCTGTCCATTTTCCACTCTTTGATCATCTGATTTGACGGCTTCCTGTTCCGCTTCGGCGGGAGAATAATCGGATGTGATAGAGAGGTGGCCTTTGTCTGCATCTTACCGTGAGGAGGATGATGCTGGGGGGCTTCATCGGGTACTCTGGGGGAAGCACGATCCTGCCATGGTAAACCCCACCGTCGAAATCAGAATCTGGTGGCCCACGTACGGAGAAGTGCCATTCAAAGAGGTTATCCTGCAAAAAGAGAGAAATGTCACATAAAGCTAACATGTTCAACAGGAGACACCAAACCTGTGACTTCAAATGCCTGTCTGAAGTGAAAACACTGACAGTGATGAGTCTAGTGGAGCCACACAGCCTGCAGCTGCATGTTGTGATAATGGTGAGCAGTTATTCCAGTTGGGCAGTATCCAACCAATACAGAAAGTAAAATTCTATTTCTTTGAACAATTCACTATAATCTTAAATTATGAATATCTACAACTGAACTTTAACCCCCCTGTTTTCTCAACTTTATATCCTTATTTTCAGGATAAGACACTACTCAGAAATGCTACACGCACATGACTGGAAAAAAGCGTTTTTTGACTGAATGTCCTTAGGCTTTCAATCCCGCCCTGCCCGGAGCTAACCCTGAGTGGGTCACTGCAGCAGAGAGCAGGTGAATTCTAACATCTTTTGTAGTGAGGATACTCATCGTTTTAAACACATAACTAAATTTAACAGACCACTTTAGAAGCTGCGCACAAAATTATTGTAACTATTAGAGCTTTTTAACATTACATACCATAAATGTCACAACCACTGTTAAGCTGTTGGAGGCACACCAGCCTCTCCCTCACCTGATTTTGAAGCTGTTTGGGGTCGGGATCCCGGATTCTGCTTCACCTGATGAGGCTGTTGGTCTCTACCTTACCTGTCGCTGAAGTTGCAAGGCGCACATAGGTCTCTCTCATCTGTTGCTAACACTACTGGGGTCTCTCTCTCATCTGTCACCCATTCTTCCTGTCAATCACTGCCTTTAAAATAAAGTAGGACTGTTTCATCCTCATGGACCTCACTGTTGCCTTCTAAATCTTCCTGACTTGCTCTGACGTAAAAAAGAAAAATATAGCTGCTGCGCAGCGATGGGTCAGGTACGGGCATTTTTAGGCAATTCTGAGCAACAAGCAAAAGATTTGGAAGACATTTAGGAATTCAGCAACCTAATCAGCCTTTTGCATCAGCTGAGGCTTGAACTGACAACCTCTGAGACTAATAATCAATTTCTATCTCACTGAGCTAATTAGTCAGTGACAATTCATGTGTAGCTTCACAAATTAACAAATTGAAAATACACATATTGCATCTAGACAGCATGGAGAAGTTGGTCATTTATTTTAACAATGATTGATTTGCTTCATAAGTGAAAAACTGATGTTTAACTAGTTGAGCTATGTGCAAAGTGAGAAGCTTCAGATGGTTTCACACTTAAGTATTGACACTGGATCTTTGTGCAAAGTTTGGTTTATTTTGAAGCATGAGAAGGCAGATTTTCTAGCAGAAAAAAGACTTGAAGATGCTGCACAGTGATCAGTCACGCTCAGGCAATTTTAAGCAATAAGCTGGAGCACAAGAAGATGTTTACATTACAATGTGGATTCTGCACCAATTGAGGCTCGAATCCACAACCTCTGGAACCTAAGATGGTCATCTATCACTCTGAGCTAATTGGCAAGCAGAAACTCAACAGTGGCTTCACACATTGAGTAAGCCATTCACTGTTGTGTAGGAAAGCAGCCATCTGTGCATGGAAAGGCAGATTTGAAACCACTGTAAAAAATGTAGTTATTAAGACAAAAATCTGAAAATACACATCTGCACATCTAGTGCATCTAGACAGCATGGAGATGTTGGTAGTTTGTTTTTAACAATGATTGATTTGCTCCATAAGTGAAAAACTGATGTTTAAAATTACCATTTTTACATTGACTCCAGTTGTTCACATTAGAGCAAAATTCAAAATGCTGTCAAAAATTCAGTTTTTGAGATAAAATTCTGAAATTTGCCACACATCATCTACCATGACTCTAGAATTCTGTCATTTTTTCATGAACATTGAAGACTGAACATTGAAGCAAGAATTTGCATGTATATGTTTACAGTACCATTTACAGTCAAACATTTTGATGCACTGTCGGCTCAATTTTTGATAAATCAAAAATCTGAGAAACGTTGTTTTTGTAGGACAGTCTGAAGATGCTCTGTAGCAAGTTTGGTGTCAATTGAGCAAAAATTGTGGGAGGAGATAGGTTTGAGAAGTTTTACAGTTTTTGAAAAAAACAGAGTGATCAACTTCATAATTTTTAATAAGTTTAAGTGTCCAAAAGTTTCTTCAGTATTGGGGCTACAGTTTGATGAAAGTTGTGAAGTTGTAGCACATATTGTTGATTTGTTTCAAAGTTTTAAACTTTAGATGCTTTGTAGCGCGACCATCAGGAAAACTGGCTCGAGTTTACAGCTGAGGATATCTGGCATGAGACTGGACCTTTGTGCAAAGTTTGGTGAGTTTTCACCCATGGGAAGTATGATTTCCTCGGAAGAAGAAGAAGAAGAAGAAGAAGAAGAAGAAGAATACCTAGGATTACAACAGTGTCCTGGCAGCTTAGCTGCCCGGACCCTAATTATGGACCAGCAAAGATGTTTTTTTTAAAAAAATATCTGTTTTATTTTTACACCAAAATTGGCCTTAGAAAATAAATTATATCGTGACGTGCATCCTATCATTTTAAAAAATAATTCTGAAACATTAGATGAAAATTCCTTTGACAGTTGTTGACAGGTAGGGGCGGGGCCTGTTTGGACTGCAGGTGGGCTCTGGGGGTAAACTTTACGGGCCAGAATTTTTTCCTTCACACATCAGGAGCATATGTGGTTCAGCTCAAGGATGCTTGTAGGAACTTGGAATCAAACAGTCTGTGCAATTACCAACTGGCACCAGAGCTTCATGTCCGCTGCACAATTATCTAAACCATTTTATTTGGAGGTTAAACTGAGTGGATTGCTCATGTTTCTTAACCTACCTGAATTTTATTTTGTCATGCCACCAAGGCCCCACATCTAATTACTTTGGTGAATACAGTGTAATTATTGCAGACAGAAATTATGGACACTGTACTGTATACATATATAAGATCCAAGTTGTATGAAACCAGAATTTCCCCAATTAACAAAAGCGTACTTCTTGCATTCTCTGTTGGACTTTACAGGATGAGAAAGGGTTGCTGTGGGGATTTTTAACAAAGGTAATATAAATGCTGACACTATAAAGGTTGCACAGCACGGTGTTGTCCTGTGGTGAACTTACTTCCAGTGGCTGGGCGTGGTAATGCTCTGTGGGGTCCCTCAGTTCAGCAGCCTCTTTCATCAGCCTCTTTACCGCTGGTCATTCAATGGAAACAAAGACACAAGAAAAATGAGGTTAGCCACTTCAGGTTAAACACGGCTCACATCTTCTTTATGATCATTACAGCATACATTTTCAATGTCCACTGCAATGTATTGTGTGTGAAACCCTACAATTACACCCAAAAATCTGCAGCAGTTTTACTGGCCAACATTCCTAATTTCCAGAAGCTGATGGTTGAAAATGTGCTGCTCCCCTGTGTAACAGGACGTTAACACAGATAGACAGATGAGAAGAATATGCAGAGGGACAGGGCTCCATGTACTGGCAAGTCTCTGCTAAAAATCACACTGACTGTCACACTCATTCAGACAGCTAGGGTAAAAAGGCTCCTTCAAATGTGCAATCCAAAAATCTTGGTTTAAAACCACCTTTGGCACTTCTGTTTCTCCAAAACTATTCAACAAGACAGTCTCCCACTGCGCCTTTACTGTTTGTTTTAGCGAGAAGCCTCCCCAGGTTTATTTTTTGTTTGAATTTGCTGTTCATACAAACTCAACACTTACTCCATATTTATCTGTTGTCTCATTTAATTCAGAATAATGTATCCACAGCTTTAATTCCATTAATACAACAACAGAGACTCCTTCGGGCTTTTAATGTGAGGCGTCTAAACAAAGTGCTGAGCTTCATTAATGGTAACATAACTCAGAATTAAAGATCAGCTACACAGAAATTATTAGAATTATTTAGGACATGACTGTGTTGTTGTACTGATAAATCCTTGCCTGATATCAGACAGAATTTTCAACACTTTACACAACATTTCAATCTTCAGTCTGACAGTGCGTCCACTCTGACTGATTCCTGTTGGGGAGGGGGATTCAATATTTCCTAACCAATTACTAGAGAAGGCTACACACGTCAATGATGTCCAACCCACCAAATCATAAAGAATGGAGTGATGAATAAGTGACTTTACATTTGTAATAAAACTTAGAGATGCATAACACACTGAATCAAGGCTACATAAAATGGAGGAGGTTGAATGCATAATACAATATGTCACCATCATCAATCAAACAGAAAAGGAGCTTCCACAAGTTTTTTCTTCGCATGGAGAGCAAAACAAGACTTATTTCTAAAATAAAAGCCAATCTTCACTATAAGCTGAGTAGCAAAACACACATTAAATAAAAGCTTGTCATGGAGTCAGTTATGGCCCACTGTCAGTGTGCAGTGGTGTATTTATCTGCAGAGACTTCTGTGATTGGGATGTTTATGGGCGTATACCCCCACAGCGCTCAGGTGAGGTCCGGGCTTTATTAAAAGGTAGCACCAGGTGCCAGACTATAAGCAGCAGGTATCCAAGAGAGATTTGCATTGCAGAAAAAACACAAATATAGCGAGGCAAATGTGAAACAAGAGTGAATCTGGGGTTGGCTTTTCCTTTCACTCTTGCTGACTAACATGTTTACAAAGAGTAACTAACAATCCTTTAACAATACTGTGATAATACTGATAACTGTGATCATTTTGGTCAGGATGAATATCCCCCTTTCATGGTGTAAGTACATTTTGTGAACATGTGCACACATATCAGGGCTGAACCCATGGTAGTCAAATTAAAAGACTGCTTATGAGTTGCTTATTGAGGATGAGCAGATGACTAGCAGATGACAGCGGGAGTCATGATCCTGCTGCGTGCTACAAACACAGCTGAACTTTTCACTCAAGGCAGAAATAAAGTAAACAAGTTTGTTTTTTTAAAGTTGTGTTTAAGGGGTCAATCTCTACCCATGGCAGCATTCTGTGAGTTTATGAGCAGACACAACATGCTCTCAAAATGAGGCAGCGGAGAAACATCTGCTGGCATTAACCCTTGTGACATGACCCAGCCAACAACACACTCAGGCCCGCTGTGTTAATCTGAATACAAACTACCTCATCACTCTAGGAAGGATGGTTACACAAGTCCAGATGATGATGATGGTGATGATGATTGTAGGGGGGGTTTAATCACTGCTCTGGCAGTAAAGGACACAGAGATGCTCCTTGATGTAACGCTGACTACCAGGCTGCAGCTACACCAGTCAGAGTACAGGAGGTGAGTCCTCACAGTGAGGGCACGTTAGAGTCTGTCTAAGGCAATGCCTTGGGTTGAACATCCAATCATGTTTTAACACAAGGTCATGAGTCACAACAACAGGAGTGATGTCACAGTCTCAGCCTCATGTTAACAAAGTGCTCATCACAAGTTCAAGCTTTTTTGACTTATTGGACAGCAAGGTCAATTTGCTTGCTTTTGCCCTCTCATGGGCCGCTACAAAAGCTCCAGCTATCAACTATCAGCCGGCTGCAAGACGAAACAGCATGGGGCTGAAAATCGGAAAGTAATTGTGAAAAGGAAAGCGTAACTAAGAGGTATTCATGGAGGCAAAATTGGCTTGGAATCCAATCGAGTGCATCCTGCTAGGGTGTTGAGCTGGAAATGGAGACTGTGAAATGAACACGGGAGAAGACGAAGGGCAGCAGCGGGGATGGGTGGGAGGGCAAATAACAGGGATGAAGGCAAGGCGAGCTGAGAGGATGTGCGGGCTGCAGGGCTGAGTGAAGCAGTGGAGCAGAGAGATGGCCTGACACCACGCGGCTTTCAGGGCACGTGTTCTTTCTGATTCTGCCCGAGGACAGACACTCTTCAGTGAAGATGTGAACCAACCACAGTAATCTCACATTGGACACACAAGGAGAATGGGGGAAGAGTCTGTATGTGTGTGTGTATGTTTACAAGGCTTCCCCTGCCTCGTCTTGTTTACACCAGAGTGCAGGGGGTCATGCAGTGCTTGCAGTCTTACTCAAGTTCAAACTATTAAACTCCCTCTCCTGGGATTTATTTAACCCCTAAAGACTCATCTCAGTTCATCAAAATTACATATTTAGAAGTTTTTCCAAGAAAAAACATCCCTTCATGCCTTTAAGGAATACTACACTCTTCAAATGACCATTTGAATATCAATTACTCACTGCATGTTACGTTGAATTCGTGCAGAAAACTTTTTTTTTTTTCTTTGCATGCTTCCAAAGATCGTCATAAAACTCAGAAAATTCTTGATGGGTTGGCATAAAAGCAGTCAAACATCCATTTACAAATTCTTAGATAACTCATGCAGCATAATCCAAGTCTCATTTATCAAGTTGTGTGCTGAATACTTTCCAAACAGACACCTCTTTCTGATGGGGCATTGAACTGAAGTGAAACTTATCTATGCTCTTTTCAAAGCCAGACTTCACTAACAAAAACAATAATTTTACCTTGCTGAACACTGGAGCTGCTGGTCTACCGCTGCCATAGTCGGTATTTAGTTTGTGTTATTGTGTGACTTTAGTAAATCACACCTGACCCTTTATAATACCAAAGCCACACAATAACACAAACAAATTAACTGATCAAGGCAGTGGTGGACCAGCAGCTCCCATGTTCAACAAGGTAAAATTACTGTTTTTGTCTGTGGAGTCTGGCTGTGGAGAGAGCATCGATAAGTTTCACTTTATGTTTAGCTCCCCGTCAAAAAAGGAAGCACTGAGCATTAGACTGGCTAAGCGAGACTTGGATTATATTGCACAGAATGTGCAGGAGTTTGTTGATAGATATTTTGATATAGTTCTGCTGTTGGTAAATATGGACCCCTATGACCTCAGTTCATCAAAAATGTTCTTAGTTTTTGGATTCTTTGCTCACTGTGGAAACATGCAAGACGTAACATGGGGTGAGTAACTGATGGTCATTTGGGGGGCTTAGAGATAACTACAACTTTGCCTCATTAAGTACTTAATTACTTCATTAAGAACTATAAATATGCAACTGAGGCCCACCCCTTAGCCACTCACTTGCTACTCCAGCGTATCTGCTCAGCTTTGACTCTGCTTATCAAACACACAAACATCTGCTTGTAAACAGTAAAAGATAACATGAGCCTTCAGCTTGACAACATTATCTATAAGCTAATAATGTGTTGCTGTTGTTAGATAAACCTTGTTCCTGATCGCCAGCTTTGACAGGTTGAGGTGAAAATGAAACTTAACTTGCAAAATACTGATTTGTAGATACACCGGGCTTCTCCACTGATAACCTGCAAGTTGACAGGATTAGTTCCTCAGGTTAAGAATAACTTTATTCATCCCCAACGTGGATGTAACAACCCCCGGGAAGCTTTAATCCATGTTCCTGAGACTGTCATTGGTACACCGCAGTTCCAAGGTGGAAAAATGCTTATTTAACTCTTGATATGTCTTGTAGCATATCAAAACACCATATGGTGATGTTATCAAGGTCAAAAACTTGGATTTTCACTTTAAGACAAGTGGAGGCAGATGAGAAAATGAGCCTGTATAAGTAGAAATTCAATCTTCATGCAGCAGCCTTGAGCATCTTGGCCCAAAACTGATCAAAATCCACCTCATGTTTTCACAGTTTTGCATTATATAAACCTTTCAAACAACTGTATACCACTCTTGAAAATGTTTTCTGAGTTTTATAACAGGAAAGGAGCCACGATTTCTGCCATCGGTCTTAAATGCAAAATTCGTATACATCTAACAGCTGACAGAGATGTCCATTTCACTGAAAGACAACCACAAAACAAAAGGGGATCAGAGCTAAGCTACATTTTCATCAGAATGATAAAACAATCTGTTTGGGGGATGCTCTGCTTGAACATAATGGCATGTGCCTTTATTGTTGTGGGTTTGAATCCATCTTCTAATGTCATCTGCTCTCATGGATGCATACATAATTCCACCTTCATCAATGACAATCTGTAGAGTTTTCTGAAAATGTTAAGCCTCAACAGAAACCCAAAATACGACAAAGCTGTTTGCCCATGCGGCACCGCACATGAGAGCCAACAAATTAAATAACAGACAGGAAGCTTAACTGTGCAGTGATCTGTGAACAGCTGAACATGCTGCTACAGTGCTCCACAGTGGGAGCTCCATCCATCACGAGTACCAACATAACATTTCAATTCACAAATGCTGAGCCAGCTGTAGGCCAGGGTGGGGGAGGCTACTTGTTGAAAAGACTAACCCACAACCAGAAGGTTGCAAGTGTGATCTATGTAAGTGTTATCAGCCCTTGTGTCCATCAGCTGCTGTGTGTACTAACCTAAACTTCAAACCAGCAGACTTTTTGAGATTTACTAACAGTCATCAGAACTGCATACACCCTCCCTTCAAAGGAAGTCAGCAGCTCCTAAAGATGCTGTCTAATTCTTTACAAGCTGCAGGGTACTCAAGAGAATCAAAAACCACAATAGTTTAGATTGAATACCTAAATACCAATAACAATATCTGGATCATTGCTGGTGCTATCAGAATAGATCTGGGGTCAAATAGCATTTTATTTCATTCCAACTGAGAACTGAATATGTTAATCAAATCCAGATCCTTTTACATTCCTTATCGAATCGATTGGCTGGTTGCTCCAAATACTCAATTGTCTCAATGCATATTAAGCTGAAAATAGGGATGCAGAATAGTATCAACTAGTCATTGGTATCGACAGATAAAGGCTTTAAAAAAATATCAGCATAAAATGAACATCTCTGCTGATATGACAGGCGATGTCTGTTGAATTATGCAACTTAAATTAGTCGAGATTGGTCAGATTTGTCCAGGTTTACGCTATTGTCAACATTATCTGATACAAAGAATCATCCAACCCTGCTAAAGTAGGATACATTTCCAGTTTTGTTTGAAAATGTTACCAAAAATAAACACATTTTATATGTGACCAGCTGAGGTAGTTTTCTTTATTTTCCCAGTGAATGTGTACATTTTGAAAAACATTATATTTTATGTCTATATCTGCTAGTGGGCAATAACAATGAGAGCAGGCATAATAGTATATAAATTCCATTACAGGAGAGACTTGGATGTTCTCTGCAATTTGATTTTATAAAATATGGGTATATGTCAGTATCCGCATTGGCAGTAGGCCAAAATTAACAGAACAATATTGGCATATCAGTTCAAAATCCAATATCGTGCATTAGAGATGTCCTGATCCAGCTTTTTCACTTCCGATCTGATACCGATAAACTTTAAACTTAAACATTAACATTAAATAAAAAATACAGCTGGTTTGCTTTGGCTGCTTTGGCCCCTTAATACATAGAAAATAAATCAACACAAGAAATCTTTAAAATGTCTAACACTGAAATTAAAATAGCAGCAAGACTCCACACACTTGTGCTTTGCCCCCCTAATAAATAAAAAAAATAGATTAACACTACAAGACATTGTTGACATTTAACAAACAATGCAGCCTTTCCTTTTCAGTTATTTTAGTAGTGTCAGTGCCAGCCTGGTGCACAGGCACACAATACTGTACAACTGTTTAAACAAGCAATAGTCCATCCATGGCTCCAATTTCACTAATTGTGCTCAAAACAATGCCATCAGTGCTCTTTACTTAAACAGTAAGAGTGTAAACCAAATAAAAATATCACTCTCAAAAAACCAGAGCAGAAAACAAATAGTCAGTTAACTAAGTTGACAGCTACTCTTCCTACCCTTCGTGTGTGTCTGCCGTCTGCATGCTGGCCTGGTGGATTGATAGTAAGAGCTGGAGCGGATCACTGGAATGGACTACTTGAATCGCAGAGCGCTGGGCTGGCCGGAAAACCTGGATCGGACTCAGTGAAAAACTGGATTGGAGTTCTTGGATCGGCGTTTTTCCATGCAGTCCGATCCGATGCCAATGCATGTTTTTTGCTAATATCGGCGGCCGATATCATCGTGCATCTCTAGTTGAGAAGCTTAAAATTAAACTAGGAATTCACTCTATCGGTCTTGCTGAACCACAGACACAAAAACAGTCCTTTAGCAATTGTAGCGTGTTATTTGACATGAAATATGAAGTTTCTTTTGGAAAAAAAAAGGCTCAGACACCAGCCTGCAGTGAGCTCACTAACCAGTGTGTGGGTGTGAAGCTTTACAGAGTCGTTGGGGTTACTGGGATTAAAGTGCACAGGGATGTGATGTTTGTTGAAAATCCTCCTGAGTTTCTCAGATACTTCTGCGACATAAGGAATGACAATGCTGTTTTGTTTTTGTGTCTCTTCCTCTCTGTCTGCTCTGGGTCTTTTTAGAGGTTTTGGCAAAAGCCCAGTTGGGGTAGTCACAGGTTTTAAGTGCTTCCCTGATGTGTCTCTGTTCCTTCACCTTCCCCTCTGTCCAAGTTGGAACGTTTCTGGCCCAATGACTCAGTGTCCTGATGACTCCCAACTTGTGCTCCAGTGGGTGGTGAGAGTCGAATAGTAGGTATTGGTCTGTATGTGGGTTTTCTGTACACCTCAATGTTTAGATTCCTGTCCTCTTCAATGTGTACTGCACAGTCTAGTAGTGCCGCAAGATGAAAGTCGTTTCCCAACGACTCTGTAAGGGTTCACTCCCACACAGGGTTTAAAGCCTGCAACTCTGTACCAGTCATTTAGAACCGAAGAAGCTTCTTGGTTGAGAGGCAAAACATCTTCAAGAAACGCAAGCAAGTCTAGTTGATATAGTAGCCTACTTATGATTATCATGACCTGGATGACTGAGAATCTTCACGGACATGGTCAGCAATGGCTAAAAATGAGAGGCCTGCTTCGTGAATGTTTTCTATATTGCTGTTGCTCTGCTAATATAAAAGAGGACAAAAAATAATGGATTTGTTCACATTGGCATAATAGGGTATTTTGTCAGTTATAAACCAGATCAACATAAAACCAGCCATCACAACACAACCCTATTTCAGAGAGTATTTACAACAGTCCTGAGCAGTGCTGGGGTCATTACTCAAAAAAAGCATTATATTACACATTACTTGTCACTTTTTTAAAAAAGCATAATGCATAACTTTACTTGATTACTCCCTGTAGAAAGTAATTCATTACACTACTGGTTACATTACATTCCCGTTAGGCAATAACTGCCTTCAGATAAAAGTACATCAATATATAAAAGTTTGGCCCTCATAGAAACAAATATTAATTGTGTCAAAATAATACACCAATAGGCCTAAAAAATGATGAAAAGCCATCCTTTCACCATTGGATGATGACAGAATTTAAAAGAAAAAAAAAATAAAGCCACAGTTATACCTCATAGGGAGGAGATCCTCAAATCATTTGTCAGATAACCTGTTCCTTAAAATTAATGGAACACTATTAATTTTATTAACAAATACTACAACGGAAATTTACATCAACAACCTTTTTTCCATGACGAAACGAGATGATGACACACTAAAAATAGATCTTGATAATAAAAACTATGACAAAATTGATGTTTCATTTTCATTGACGAGTTGACATATAATTAAAATGTTAAGGGTGGACTGTTGGACATTGAAAGCCCAGAACAGCCATGGTTGCAATTATCTTCAAATGCTGCCTAAGGGACAGGCTGGCAAACTCCAGTAAATATTCGGGCCAGGATGTTTTGCTAGTCACTGAACATAAGCAGAGCAAGCAGACACCGGCCGCTGGACTTTACAGCTGATTCCTGCAGGACTCCTCTCAGTCCGGACTGGAGACGGATATGAGTTGATGCTGTTTGACAGGCAGGAAGGAGGCTAAGTTATCTGTGAGTGTAGCTTTGCTGTAAGTAAACAGTCTGAACTCAGATCAGTTTTCTCCGACTGAGATACAGTCAGGTCCATAATTATTTGGACAATGATACAGTTGTCATCATTTTGGCTCTGTACACCACCACAATGGGTTTTAAATGAAACAATGAATACCTGCTTAAAGTGCAGACTCTCAGCTTTCATTTAAGGCTTTTTTCAAAAATGTAGTATGAACCGTGTAGGAATTACAACAATTTCTTCACACAGTCCCCCAACTTTAAGGGCTCATAAGTATTTGGACAAACTAACATAGTCATCAATTAAACAGTCAGTTTTAATACTTGGTTGCAAATCCTTTACAGTCAATGACTGCCTGAAGTGTTGGACACATAGGCATCATCAGATGCTGGGTTTCTTCCCTGGTGATGCTCTGCCAGCCCTTTACTGTAGCCGTCTGCACTTCCTGCTTGTGTTTTGGGTGTTTTGCCCTCAGTTTTGGCTTCAGCAAGAGAAACGCATGCTCACTTGGATTCAGGTCAGATGATATGACTTGGCCATTGCAGAACATTCCACTTCTTTGCCTTAAAAATGTCTTTGGTTGCTTTTGCAGTATGCTTCAGGTCAATGTCCATCTGCACTGTGAAGCATCGTCCAATGAGTTTTGAAGCATTTAGTTGAATCTGAGCAGATAATGGTGCCCCAAACACTTCAGCTTTCATCCTGCAAGAGCCTGAAGTAGACCCAGAAGCGGTCACCATGGAGCTGTAGCTCCTGAACGAGCCTGTACTCCCCCAAATCCTGTCCTCTGCGCCCTACCCCGCGGTGGGCGCTGCGAAAGCTCTGTGTGAAAGAGGCTTAAGTCCTGTAGAGTTTCAGAGGACCTCAAGAATGTTTTAGGATAGTAATAACATTATATAAGATAATCATATTGCAAAGATAATATATATAAGATAATAACATTAAAGACAAAATTAAATTGCAATACTTTTTCAAAACTTGATGATTTTACCTTTCTGTACATTTTGTATACAAATTAATTAAATAATTTTGCTTCTAAATGTCTATTTGCATCACATTTATTACGGAAAACACATTATTTGATCAATTTACATTGTGCCCCTAAGGTTCTTTGTGCGCTCCTTACTTTTTCAACTTAGGAGCACATGTGCTCCTTGGGAAAAAGGTTAGCGTCAAGCCCTGCAGAGGGACTCGTGTTTTTACTTTACCCTGCAACAACAGTTTGATAAGAACAGACAACTGCATCACATTATTATTCAGGTTTATAAGTCAGCAAAAGATATGATTAAGACATTTGCATATTATCCATTTCTTCTCCTGATATCTAATTTTGCATCACAATATCAATATCAAATCAAAGTCAGCAACCAGCTCCACATTGTTTATATTGAGGCGCACACACTAATCCAATTTTAAGGGCCTGAATTATTCTACAGTCTGTTGAAAGGTCTTTGAATGTTCATGCTATTTTGAAAACTTGGTATAATGAAATAATAAAGCAGAAACTCAAAATACCAAATCCCCCAAAAAAGCTTCATTTTTGATTATCTAGCTCAGCCTCTACTCTGTGTGATGCTGTTTTTCATGCTGAAGAAAAAGGAAAGATAAAAGCAAGAAGAATTCTCTGAAGGTTGGACAATAAACCAGGACATCAACCAACTATGCTGTGTGCAGACGAACCTTGAGCATTGATGAAGAGACGGGCACCTTTAATGTTTGGCACAAACACAGCAGCGTCATCCTTACAGTTCGTGTAATGCCAAAAGTACAAGCAGCTGGTACCTGGGAGTGCAAGGATCAGAACAAAGTGTCCTCAAGATGTTCCTGAGACCACAGAATTGTTATGCAAGAGAGAAGAGGAGAGCAGTGCTTGGTAAAAAAAATAATAACCAAGGAGAGAGGAAGAGCGAAGGCGAAGATTTTTGACAGCAATTAGAATGAAAAGAGGAGAGGGGAGGAATCAGCTGGGAGAAGGTGACGTGAGCTATCTCTTGAAATGAGTTTGTAACCTATGACAAGAGCTGCAGAGCTGCACTGCTGTTGTGACTGGAGAGGAAAATGTCAATCCACAATTGTGGACCCAGGAGGGAAACTTTGAAAATGCTGATTGATATGCTGGTCTGATGTCTGTTGTGACTGCGCTGTCAATGCAAAGCAAGATGGAGAAGGACTGAAGCAAAGACTGGAGGACATGTGTTGCATTGCTGAGAGTGTGAAGAGGAAAGTGAGAGCTGTAGAGATCTAATCCCTGTCTGTGTGTTCTGTCTTAGTCATTGTAGGTGTATTTCTTTTTTTGTGGGGTTCCTACATGTTTTCCAGAGTTTATTTATGACCTTAAATCCCTTCCTGCATGAAAAGATTTTCGTCTTAACTAAATGTTCTATGTTGATGCAACAGTAGGTGGTATTATGGATGCTAACTAGGCCACAGCACTCTACGGATTTTTCGTCAGAACAACAAATGCTTCAATTTAGTGAAGGGCTTTGGCTGTACAAAAACAATTAATACATAATAATGTGTGTCTGCTGGGAGTCCGGGACGTCTCAACAGCATTTTGCTTATTTTTGTAGACCTTAGCAAAACATCCCAACTTTTCAAGCTTAACTCCTAAATAACTCCCCTAACTTAAAGGGGCAATACGCGAAATTCATCATTTCTAGATTGAAGGAATTAAAAAATTGCTATGTGAAGAACTAGAGGTGTAATTTCATTTGGAGTATAGCATGACCTCACACACCCTCTCTCTGTGTTGATCTCCAGCCCATTGTTTACAAGCCAGTCCGGCTGTGCGTTCATGTGCTACAGCCAGTGAGCAATGGCAGCGGTTATTTTCCAAATGAAATGGCAGAGAGCAGAACAGAACGTCCACCTGAAGAAGACCAGGATCTGACATTACCTCTAAAGAAACAACGGTTGTTGGCGAAGAAGTTGTCGGATAAAGAAAGGGACAGAACTCAGATTAACATTGGCCTTGCATTTCCAAGGTGGAGAGCACTGCGAGAGCTAAAGGGGCTACAATCTGACTCGGAGCTAGCTCTTCTTCTCCTGGACAGGTACGACATAAAGTCAAATGTCTGTTTTAATTAGTGTTACAGTAATGTTAGGCACATGTCGCTATGTCGATTCAATTAAATTTAATGTTACAATCGTAGCATGGGTTAATGTTCGGAGCTTCGGTCCCAGCAATGGGTCAGGCGTTTCGGTTGTGTTAGGTGTGTAGCCCAGCAGCCCAGCTAATTTGCAATTAGCATTGTAAAATGTAGCCCGGCGGGCAGTCTGGCGGCTGTGTTTAGCTATTCCCCTGCCTACTTCAATGATGATGGCGGAGAAGCAGGCTCCCGGAACGTTAGCATAGCAGCCGACTAGTGCAGGCTAATGTCCCCATGCCAGAGCTCGCCGGAGCCGAGAAGCAGGCTCCCGTAACGTTAGCATAGCAGCCAGCTAACATCCCCATGCTTCTCGGCTCCGACTCACTGAGCCTGGTGGAGAAGCGTGAGCCCAGCTCCCGGCTCAGTTGGAGCATTAGGATGGCAGCCGAGTAAGTGCTAATGCTAACAGGAAAGCAGGTAAATAGCTAAACACAGCAGAGACCGAGAGTGAGTGAAAGACATTGCTAACTGCTAAACTAAGTTGGCTGTTTAGGTTTTATTTCCTCGCCCCTGTGGTGAGTGAATCTGCCTTCAGTGAAAGTGGGGGCTAACTGGTGCTTCCTCCTCATGCTCCACTTCACTCAGCTGCTAACACACCCAGTTAGCCTCCGCTAGTTTCCCAGCTAGCGGCTCTCCGTATGGATCCGGAGCACCAAGCCCTGGATTTTTATTCAGGTTAATGTGGGAAGAAGCAGCGGGTATATCAGGCAGCTGAGTGAAGCGGAGCCTGTGGAAGAAACACCAGGACCGTCTGGATGTGATAGTCCGTGGAGGTGCTGCGGTAACCGCTGACACAGACGAGGCGAGTGTGTGGGGGGGGTGTTGGAGAGCAGAGGCAGAGGGAGGAGTGGCTCATGACACACTTTGTTTTGCTCTACAGGCAGTGCACAACAGCGAACCTAGCGGTGAACAATTTCGCTTATTGCCCCTTTAAAGGTCATGTTTGTAGGATTTCGGGGGATATATTAGCTAGGGTTGGGTACCGTTGATAATTGAACCGATACGGTACCGGTATGTGGAATTCGGTACCAGTACCAAACGGTACCTTATTTCGGTACTTTTTAACCCTATGGGCCCTAGGCCTTTTTGGGGTATTTTTACTGCCTTTACTTTAAAGCTCATATCACAGTCATTATAAAGGCTACATGCACATGCTATATCTTGGGGTTTTTTTTTTTTGTTTGTTTGTTTTTTTTTTCAGGACAATCTGGGCTAACCAGATTTGCCATCATTCCATGTCCTCCTATGTGCCTGTATTTTATATTAATTTTTTTTTATACTAATGAAAAAAACAAATCTGTGTGCCTAAATTCTTACATTTTTACATGTATCTCACCATAGCAAGTTGGAAGTTGACATATTCTGCCATATATGAAGAGGGGAGACTCTCTGGAATCTGACAATATAAGAACCATGATGCTGGGATATTCTGTCACTTCACAGTTGTCCAAAACATGTGGTTTGTGCCAGGCAGACATGATTGCCAGTATTTTATTGCAAGAAATTCCACTGACTCATTCACAAGTCAAAAATGTGTTTTATCTGAAAGAAACATGCAATATTTACATCTAAGATCATAGAAAAATAGTTAACCAAGTGCATTGATGTCCTTTAATATTTGTTTTTCAGTTTCAGTTATATATTGGGGAGACATTTTGGGCATTGGTGGGGGGGCACGTGTCCCCCTCAATGTATATGGTGACTACTGCCCTGTCATGCATGCATAATTAGGCTGCAGTTGTCTGGGTGTGCAAAGGTGAAGTGCGCTTGTCTTGTTATACAAAGTTTGATGGAGTGTCAACTGGACAATATGGAGATATTTGCATCTTGAAAGCCGGACTACAATGTGGATAGACAGGGAGAAACACACGCAAGCCTAAGACGTGGTAAGATACGATATTCCTCACTATATGAAGTGACTGATAACAAGATCTGTATAATGGATTGTAAAGAAATTCATCAGGTTTTTATTTTGTAGACAGTTGATCTGGATTTATAACGTGATGGGATGACACCACAATGTGTGTGGTGCTGCACTTTCATGTGATATGAGTGGCATTTCTGTGCGACCCTGCGTTCGCGAGTAATCCATCCAACAGTAATGTGTGTGCAAAGCTGTATGAAAGCTCTGTTATACATCATTTTATCATGGTCACGGAGAAAATCCACAGAAAAGAACGGGTGTGAATTTGGACGCACTATGCGTCGTTCGGTCCCATAGTCTAAACTTCTCAGTTTCAACATTTTATTGAGAACATTTAGGAACAGTGCTGCACGTTAACTTTTGTCTGCACATTTTTTTTGTCGCCATTATTGCTGAGTCTGAGGTGTGAGTCATGCACTCTCGCTCCGCCTCCACTTCAGGTACCGGAATTTGGCACAGATTCAATTAAGTGGATTGGTACTCGGTAGTACCGACGTGAATCAGTACCAAGTACAAAAACTACCGAGTTTCGGTACCCAACCCTAATATTAGCAGAAATGGAATACAGTAAGTATGTTTTTTTGGCGTATAATCACCTGAAAATAAGAATTGTTGTGTTTTGGTTACCTTAGAATGAGTCATATATACCTACATTGGGAGTGGGTCTTCATCTGTGTATATCACCATGTTGTACCGCCATGTTTCTACAGTAGACCAGAACGACCAAACCAAACAATGGCTCTAGGTAGAGCCAATCGTGTTTTCGGGTTTTTGCATCAGCTACTGTAGTTGGCAGCCACTCTGCGACAAAAGCATCTGCAAAAACACAGATTTTTTAACTTGTTTTTTTATTGTTTTTACCACTTTTAACCATTTATTTTGGAGAAGAGACCTCTGCCAATAATTGAGCTCCTCAGAGAAAAAAGGTGAGCGCACATTAGGAGGTGCTGGGCTAGCAGCCTGCCATGCCAAACAGCATTGGAGAAATACCGATTTGTAATGTGAATCTGCTTCAGTCAGTTGTTTTTTTGTTTGTTTGTTTTTAATCACCTGGCTTATTTGTTTTGGAGTGGAAAAATCCTCTGCGGATAACTCAGCTTTGGTAAAAACCTCCTGTATAATGAACATTGAAGGAATTCTAACCAGAAGTTTCAAGTTACAAGTTGCAATCTGCATCACTATATGCCACTAAATCTCCCGAAATCTAACACACGGTTCAAGGTTGATCTGAGAAAAAAATATTTCTGTAATTAAAACATATCTTGTTCTTAAATGAACAGAATCAGATAACATAACATAGAGCTTGTTGTTGAGGTCCTCCCAGGGTTCAAAGCACTCGGAAAAGTCAACTTCAAAGTAAATGTGGTTTTATGGCTCTTAAAACAAGATTAAGGGTGCATTTATGCTCCCTTTACTTACAATAATGGATACATCCATTTCAAACATTGTGAACACCACTGCTCTCATACTTCCAGGCATCCTTTATGTTAGCATAGATATAGCCAATAGATGGGACTAGAAGGCAGAGTCAAAAGTTTCACATAACTATAAATGAGGTGACTGGAGGAGGTCGTAATAATGTACCATTTAACAGAGGAAGCATGTGAGATGGTGGTGGTCTGCGTGGCCATTAAATACAAGACTTCTTTTTATTATCTCATTTCCAATTTGACCAATGACCAGATTATTATAGTTTAAAAATACGCAGTGCAGTGAGAAGGATAGACATTTCACACACCCAACAAATAAAACACGGACCTGGCAATGTGCATTCAACCCTTGTTGGACCGTTCATATTAGTCAGCTGTAACACTGTTTATCACTGTTGGCAGAGATTTTAATCTGCAATGTAGTTTATACACTTCATTGATAAACCAGAGAACTGTAGTGTAACATCAGGCTACATGATCAAATAAAGTTTTGTATTGGATCAAAACTTCTTTCAGTCCCTCTCCAATAGTGGTTGAAATATATCAATAAAAATACTAAATGTCAAGCTCAAGGTGGCGTTAGTGGAAAAGTCACAGGATCACCAAAGTCTGTAGGACTCATCCTCTCAGCGCAATGAATGTCTGAACCAAATACCATGGCAATCCTTCAAAAACTAGATATATACTATATATGATATTTCAGTCTAGACCAAAGTGTTTGATTGAATGACCAATCAACAGACTGACATTTCCATTCCTAGAGCCATGCTGCCAGAATGGCTACAAATTGACCAAATTCCCCTGTATGTAATATAATTTCCATTAAAGGTAAACGTAAAGCTGGGGTAGGCAGTTTCATTTTGCCATCATTCTGCAAAAATCCCATTATAAACTTTGTGCATGTTGTAATTCAGGTGGACTGAGAGAAAACCAGATTTGTTTTCAGGCTTTAGAGATTCTAGCTCATAGCGGAAGACTTTGGCCAATCACAGGTGAATTCAGACAGAAGATGTTCCTATTGGCTGTTTTATAAATGCAGATGCACGTTCCTTCTCTGAAAGTCCAATTCAATGGTGGAGATACCTGATGTAAAAGTTACTATTCCAGCATTGCTAACAACTGCCTACACTGCAGACTGACAGACTTATCACAGAGTCTAAAAGAGAGAATGACAATAAATGAAATAAAACATGTCAATATCAGCGAAGAGTTTAAGAGATGGAGAGAACATGTTGCTAACAGTTTAGAGTTGTGGTAACCAGAGGCTCACAGCTGCTGCGGCTTCAAGTTCAGGTTTATGTAGCCAACACTGGATAGAGTCTTTAGTCTCGGTGTGTCCTCCTTCCCCGCTGCTACAAACCACTGGAAGGAGAGCAGGCAGCAGCTCCAGAGACAAACTCCCAGTCAGTGGCCAAAGCAGCCTGATTCGAGCCAGTGCAAACCCCAGCTCACTGAGACCAGACAGTACAGACTAATCGCCAGATCAGCAAACTTTCTGTTGCTGCAGTTACACAGGTTAGACCAAGAGCTGCCACTGGCCACTAGCTCTCTGTGACACCAGCGCTGGGAGGGTTTAGGCTGGCAAAATGCGAGCCACTACATGCGCCTAGGAAAGGTCGGTCTCCCAAGCTAGAGCCAGCATTCCTCCTGGAGAAGCGATAAGGAGCGACTGTGGGATGTCTAGCTAGTTGATTAATGTCTCATTTGTGGTCTGACAAACAAGAGGAAAAAGAGAGCAGGGCAAGGTGGGACTGGGGGATGCACTGTGTGCAGTTCTACAATGAAATGGGATTTAAAAAAATCAATGTATGGGAAACACCAGGTTGTATGAAATGCGAGCATACGCCCATGGTCAAGAGAGCAGAGCTGCAGTAGGAGGGTATAATTTTTTTCAAATTCTACCTTGCCTTTTCCAGATTTCTGCCTACCCCCAGCTTTAACAAGGCAATTAAACTAGTCTTAGTTCAGTGAAAGAAACTTGATTTCAGAAGGTGTACAGTTGTATTTTTCTTTTTAAAATATCTGTAGAAATATTACCTTTCTTGACATGCTGTGTAATAGACAAAAAAGCTAACAGAGCTTGCAGAACATAGCGAACACACCGCTCCTGGGGGTGTCCGGGTGTGTCTGATTGAGTTGTGTAGGTGATAATGATTGATCAATCACACTGTGCGTTTACTCTGTGGTAATTAATCAGAGCAGCAGGTTGCATTGTTTTACACGTTGGAAGAAGCAGAAACAAACAGCTCCATCAGTCACAGCCAAGTGAGCATGTGGGAGAAAGAACTAATCCCTACCATGCCTGTCACACACCGGGTTGAAGTTTGATAATCAGATGGACACACATTTTACCTGACAGAATCAGATTGGAGGAAGTTTAAAATTAGATCCTGACCAGC
The DNA here is from genome assembly GCF_011397635.1 of Epinephelus fuscoguttatus. Lineage (NCBI taxonomy): Eukaryota > Metazoa > Chordata > Actinopteri > Perciformes > Serranidae > Epinephelus > Epinephelus fuscoguttatus. The sequence goes on from NC_064762.1 coordinate 37,361,898, forward strand.
AGGGATTGTATCAGTGTTGTTGGCATCGGTTGTGATCAGACAGAGAGGTGACTACAACCAAATTCTTGAGGACAGCCCTGCACTTTGTTAGTATTCTTCACAAAATAGTACTGACACAAGCAGAAAGGCATAATATCCCAATAATTCAAAGAATTCCCTTCTCTACAATCTGCTGACAGTTTCCAACTCAAGCTTCTGCCTACAAGTTGTTAAGACATTCTTAATCAAGTATGATTAAATTGCCGCTCTTGCAATTTGATGATCACACTCTCAGAAATTGTGATGTCGATATAAAAAGCCGAATGACTGGCCTAAGTTGTCCTGACAGCACAGAAAGTAGCAGTCTCTTCAACAACTACCCAGCAGGCCTTGGCGCAAGTTAGTAGTGCTGGGCCTCATTTCCACAGCAGCAGCAGCTGCACATTAGAGCTGTGTGGAGGAGGACTGACAGAGTGGAAAAGACTGACTCCAGAGCCTCACTGTGAGCAGTTCTAAACTACCATCTTGCTTTCTACATTTCTCTTTCTCCATACTGTATGAACATATGCTGTTTATCTGATCCTGTGTGAAACCCAATCTCACAGAAATATGTGAAATAATTACAAACACCCAAGTATATGGTGCTGGCATGTTACTAGGGTTGGGTGCCGTTCACATTAAACCAATACCGGTGCCAATTTCAGTACCTGGAATTCGGTACCAGCACCCAACGGTACCTTTTTCTTACAGTACTTTACTTTCTCTAATTTCATTTTTTAACAAGCTTCTGTTTCTCTGCTCTTTTCTTATCACACATATAGCTAATCTTTTGTCTCTGTCCATCTATCTGTATGTGTGTGTGCATGTGTGTGTGTGTGATACTATGGTATTACCAAAATAATACAGAAAAGACAAACAGACCAGTTGCCGAAACTATCGCGACAGATCAGCTATAATTTCCGCTTGCTGGGAAGCCGACAGAGTGGCCGCAGAGCTCCATGGCTTTGAAGTGCTTCCACCTTGTGTCTGAAGTTGAACCCAGAGGCTCTGTGGAGCTCCACTGACAGCATCAGAGTTCCCCAGCTGGCTTCCAAGCATCGGGGTGCTTCGGAGGACTTCCACCTTTTGTCTAAACAAAAGGGTGGAGGCGAACTCCGGGGTTTTTTCGGACCTAATTGTATTGCGGAGTTTTGCACAGCGGTGACCAGATCTTTGCTCTCAAACCACAAAAAAAATGTGAAGGCACAACAGTCTCCTTCAGTACATTATTCTATGCTTTCTTTTGAGTTTCACTCTGTGCTGCAATAAAATGGTTAATCAGCAGTGCCGTGCACTGTAGAGCCGATGCACTGCTGGTTCTGCTGGCCTGAATACAATACAATGTCCATAGCCTTACTGTTGTGTACAGCCTTATAGACTGAGCTGAGTAGTGATGCGCGGGTCGACAGACCCGCAAATGGACCTGCGGTTCGGGCACCAGTGATCGTGTGTTAAATCGGTCTGTAAATGATATTTGACATTATTGGCTATTACTGTCATGGCATCCGAAGGTACTGATGCGTTGAGCAGGTGACAGTCCGTGGTCGTTTTCAAAACACACTTGTGCCACGCACTCCAAAATAAACTTGTTGAAACTTGAAAAAATAATTTATTGTACAAAATGGGGGAAACAAACGTTGACAAAAATTGTTCCATAATTCATATTAAATTCAAAAGATAACGAAAAAACAGCTACAAGTTAGAGAGAATAGTCATAAAGTGGTAAAACTTGGCTTGCGCTCAAGCATGCCGTGCGCACAAGCTCAGTTGGCTATACTATATTTTCACATTTTTAACAATGCCATTTAAAAGTTTTGATTTTTATTGATAACCTACATTTACCAACAACAGTCTAAGACTACATTTAGCACCAAAAAAATGTTAAAAAATTAAAAAAAAAAAAAGTAAATAAAAAACGAATATCGAATACCAAATTTTCATAACGAATACCTACCCATAGAAACGAATATTCGAATATCCGAATATTTGAGGACAGCCCTACTGAATACTGTATTTTTTTTATTACTTGCTAACACAAAAGTAAGTGGTATATTTTCTTTAAGAAAGTTTTACTAAACCCAACATTCTAGAAAATACTGGTGGCATAGGTCACAAAGAATGAAACTTTTATGTGGGGCAGTGAGGAGGAATGGTGAGACTGAGAGAGCTATAGCTAAAAGCTATTCAGGTTAAAACTTTCAATCTTCCAGGCCACTAGTTAGTCATGATTTTCCACTTGGGGAATCCATCAATGCCCTGCAGAGTGGAATCAGGAACCCTCAGAGGTGTGATAGGCTATCAGGGCTGGACAGGCACTTCAGAATGAGAGATGAACCACTTTAAAGCGTCTGCTCAGAGCCTCATCAACCAGTATCTTCTGGGATGGCTGCAGGCAGTTTAAGCTTTGATGGCAGGGCCAGTGGCAGCTCACACACAGCCTGGGACACCTTGGGTCATGGACAAGATATCCTGGTGTCAAAACCAAATCTCAAAACTCAATATCTGATGTCCAACCATGTGCAAGTTACCTGTCCATCAGTCTTTCCACCCAGCCATTCATCTTCATAGTACACTATATATTTATTAACATATCCTGAAGGACAATTACTATTAACTTCTGTAGTTTTGGTAGTTATGAGAATAGTGTGTTCACAAAAGTAGAGCCCTGTTGAATATGGATTTCTGAGACAGATACCGATATTGGTATTTGTGAGTTTAAAAAAAGTTTTTAAAAAATTGTCTATTTATGCCTTTATTAGATAGGACAGACCACACGTGAATCTGGCATCTACCAGTGATGTTGTGGATTACAACAAACAAGCATGTAGTAGAATTATGGTGGCTTACGGTGGTTTGTCCATTCTGAGCCACTGTAAAAACAACATGGCAAACTCTGTGAAAGAGGACTCGCTCCGTAAGTAGATATAAAGGGCTCATTCTTATTCATTTGTTCAGTCATTCGTTTATTAAAGCAACACTTAGCTTTCTGGAAATGTTACACTTTTCTTTGTTTATGTTAAAATGCTATAAAAAAGCTGATGGCACACTAAAATGAAAGTGAATTCCACCAGCAATACAAACTCATAATTATACCATTCTCTTATGGTTCTAAGAAAACTCTGACCAATCACTGGCCAAGCATCCTGTCTGTCTTTCCCATGTGGAGGCCTCCAACTGACGTAACCGCTCCCGTAACATCTCTCCCCCCTTTTAAAACTCTGGGGTTGCTTTTGACTGTCTTGGTTTTAACGTTACACTCGCTCTCCTCTTCCATGTATCTAAAGTTACCTTGCCAACGCCTATGTCTATCATAGACGTAATGAGGTCATAATGGAGGAGGGGGGAGTAGGCCTTTGGAGGGAGGTGGAGTTGCAGGAGGAGGGGGATGGGACTTTGGATGGAGGCAGAGTTGTGGATGTTCAAATTTTTTTAAGTGCTGTGTGAAATGCAAGAAAGGTAAGAGTAGCTTTAAAAGTGTGTCGTCTCTGGCAGGTATCCGACACCTCTCAAACTTTATTTGGAGAATATCGGCTTTTGTCATCACACAAGAAATGTAGTGTCCCTGGCTCTATTGAACAGGTGCAGGAACACGTTTCTTCCTCAGTCTGTCAACTTATCACATCATATGACTTCTAAGTAGCCTTGATGTACCTGGGTGAAACACTGAAGATAATAGGGAATGATTAAAATGTTGCACTGCATCCACTTTTTTGTCTGATGTGATTTGTGGCATTTGGTGTATGGTTTTGTTGTTTGGTGAAATGTTGTTTTGAATTTGTGTGAAACAGTTGAAGTCCTGGGACGTGAGACCAAATTTCAGATTTTTTTCTAACAATAAAGCAAAATCAAATCAAGTATAAATCAAATCAAATTCTAAGGTGGCAAAACACAATGATTCTCATTTTCAGGTGATAATACACTAATGAAAACATAGTTATGAATATTATATTTCCATTTCTCCTAATATAACCCCCTAAACTCAAAACACTGGACCTTTAAAGAACTGTGACCAAGTTTAATAGGTAGGACATTTTACTGTTGAAAAATATGTGCATGTCAGTGCTCTCTGAGAAACCAAACTATGTAATGGAGACACTGTTTCTAAATGACCTCAAACTCATCTTTGGCATTGACTGTAGATTTGCACCCAAAGAAGGGGGACTGTCATTTATCAAGCTAAACCAGACAGCAGCCAGACAACAACTTGATGGGATTTTCACAGTGATTATGTTGCAGTAGTCATCAGCACGTACCAACTGCTTACACAGTCCTGGGAGTTAGCTGCACTCATCACTCCCAAATCAAGCAAAGTGTGATTATTTTTCATTCTTGGAGGACAGCAGGGGTGCTGATTTATTTCCTGCCAGTGGTTCTTACAATTAGTCTGCACACAATGTTATCATAACCATAGAAACGACAGCCAAAACTACGACTACAAGACCCAAGTTGTAAAAAAACTGGAATTATCCTTTGGAAGAAGAAGCATTATATTGGGTCCAAAACTGACATCAATCATCAAATACCAGAAAAATCAATTACAATTATCTGCTACAGTGACTTTTTAGAACAAATTCAGTTTGAAGTCCCCACAATGTGTCATTTTCAAAACTTTGTTTCAGCTGGCCATTTTACAAGTGTCCTATTTTAGTCAGAGCACAGCATGGCTGCTGTGTCAGTGAGGCTTCTGTCTGGCTGTGTGACTCGTTCGTCTCCAGAGAGAAAAAGTGTCTTAACTTTTGCTCCTGTTTGTGTGTGAGGGTCGGGGAAGGGGGGGATATTGATGACCATATTTTTCACTTAATAGCTGAATATTAATCAAACAGGTGTGAGCACAATACAAATGTGTGCTTTCCACCATGTCAAGAACTCAGGCCTCTCAGGAGAGTTACCTTCACTGAAGTGTACTTGGCATCTGATAAAGTAGTTGCAGTTGGTATCATCCTAATAGTTAGGGAATAAGGTTATGCAGCCCTTGATTGAATAATCAATCATGTAGACACATCCTTTGTTGTCAATGCTGGCTTGTTACAGCATCGTCCAGCTTTGAAGACATTGTTCTTAGATGGATTGGCCCTGTGGTTTGCTCTAGCATGTATAATGAAGCTGTCCTTGATTGTTTCACAGAGGGTAAAAGAGGACTGGGAAAAAAGTATTGATACTTTTATACTTTTTCCATACCACTTATTTAAACCCATAAAATCAGGGATGAATATCAGTACGTCATCAGCATCGACCAACATTGGCTTTAAAATGAACTATCAGAATCGTCCAACATGCTTTTTCTTAATTTGCACAATAAATGCAAATTGCTACACTACATGTGTTGAAGTCACAAACATATTGGTGTGTATTCAGTGTCTTTTTCTGTACCAGCACTGTGTGCAGATCATTGATCAAAGAAAAAAAACAAACATTGAATCTGGGATTTTTTTGCCGTGGTATTGAAAGAGGTACTAAGTATCATTTTTTAATACTAGGATTGTATCAACAGTTATGAATTATGGTACTGTCACAACAATAGTGCAAAACACAATGCCTTAACTTATATAATTTGAGCTATGTTAATTCAGATGAGTCGCCACAACAACTCCTATGCAAAATACTGCCTTAATTATCACTACATGTCACAGCAGGAAACAAATGACTTTCTGTTCTGCAGTATACATTTGCAGCAGAAGATAATTTGTAAAGTTACCACTGATACTAACATAGCATTTTTTCTTGCATGTCTTTCACAATACATGATTATAACTTAATGGCAGGAGTAGGGCATGACAGAAATCAGCTTTACTGGCCAAGTATGTGTGCATATGCTGGGAATTTTTGTTTCTCTAAATGTACATGCACACAATGGACAGCTTCAAAAAGGGACAACAAAGCTGATCGAGGTGAGCATATACGATGAAACAAGATATGAAACAGACGAAAAACACACACACACACACACACACACACAAAAACCCTGAAAGCAATAAGTTAAGTTTATCTTTAAAAAATAGACATTTTGTAGTACTTCTTGTGGGGATGTTTTAAACGGTGCATGGATGATATGGATCATTAATATATCCTTGATAAATGACTACAAGAAGTCTGACATTATGTCTCATAAGCAACACTGTAGTGAAAAGTAAGAAAACAGACTCCACCAGTGCTACATTGTTACGCATTTCAGTTTGGGCTTCTCGGCAAAAACAAGAAAAACATGTATCCATACACTGGAGAAGAGGTCAGAATAAGGGCACAGTTTTTTATGATTTGGGCAAACTTCCAACTGGTAATGTGATGAGGACAAGCAGTGCCTCCATCCTCCCGAACCTGTCCTGTAGAAAACAGAGGGCAGTGTCTCTGCAGCAGGGCTCTAGCCACAGCAGCTCAGGTGAGATATTTACAGAATCTGTTCAGAGCAGTAATCCTACATGAGTGGCTGTGCCCTTTTGTGGCTGCGTCCCGTCTCACAAGTAATGCCTACCATACACAAGAAGACGTTAGAAAGACTTTTACAAAGACTGGGGCTCTTGCAAGGTCACTATTTGTAAGACTACAACTAGATTCCTTTCAAGATTATTTCCCATCTTGCTCCTGGTGGAAAATATTACACCAAACTCCCTTTAAGAAATATGACATATCAAAAATTCCTTACCTATTTGCAAAAACACCTAACTCTAGAAACACAAGAGGAAAGGCATCACATGTCAACAGTATCCTCGTCAGTTTGGCATCAGTATAATCTATAATGATTATATTGATGTTTTTTTGTACACTTACAATTTGGATTTTCTTGCCTGAATTTGCTCTGCTGAGTAGCTGTGCTATTTCAGCAGGAGGAGACCATGGGAATAGGAGATGAAGCATTTATAAAATTAATTAAACATCTACCCTTGTTCACTCTACATCTTCACCAATTTCTTCTGCTTTTCCTCATTACAGGAGAACCAAGACTTGTTCACATTCTTGTGCTTCCCTGCAGTCCCCTTCAAACTGACTGCCCTGTATGCTGCTTCCTATTTGGTGCTTTGGAAGAGTGCAGCTATTGGTTGTTGACAATGTTTATGTCATTGAACTCTAGTATCTGCAGGAACCAAGACTAAAAACTTATGATAATATTAAAAACGTCAAGACAAGAAAAAGACTGACTTTAGACAGTTCAGTTCAGAGTTTTATGATCACCTTACAACAAAGATCAATTTCTCAGGAGTGCACACCTACTGAGATAAAGTTCTAATGATTTTATCTCAACACTGAAATTTGTCTGCAACAGTAAAATCACTTGAAAAACCTTGTGGTGTAAGGCCAACATAACTTTCAAACCCTTGGTGCTTAAAAGAACTTGTAGTCCATCCACTCCCCACACCTCCACATCCTTACTTTCTTTATATAAAGAGCACAGTACTTCCTGTATTGGCATGAGACGCAGATTGTGCATTGCACATTTGTCCATTATGATTGTACTGTAATTCCTAGGGATGCTGTGCTGGAAGAGGGCAGGGAAGGGAGAGGCATTCCTGGTCTTAGCACAGCATCCTCTTAATACCACAGTTCCTGCCAGTGCCTGGATGCACTGTGACAGGCACTCCAGTGCTCCATATCCCATGCCCATTTTTGGCTCTTCCTTCCGGTAACAGTAAGCAGAGATGACAAGGAAAAGCCCTTTCCCAGGCCTTTGCCTCTGGCCTCTGTTGGGTTCGCAGAGGTCCGGTCACTGGCCCAAGGCGATAGGCTGATAATCCTTGTACGCCAAATCATCTTATGTAACATATATTTTGAGTGTTTGCCACTGGGAATGATTCAGAGTTGGGCCAGAGGGGAGAGAGGAGACACTATTGCATAATAACAAGCCAACTCCAAAGATGTGAAAGGCACAGAGTGCAGGAAAGGGAGGGAAAAGACTCCTCCAAACTTTGAGCATGTTTATTACTTGCTGCTTCCACCGCACCACAAAAAGCCAGGAGTACAGAAGAGAGCTAATCCCACTCTTTCAGTCAGTTTCTGCATTTAGAGGAAACGGTCGATACGATGAGGTACAGTAAGAAAGGGCTGGGGTATATAGTAAATTTTACACACTCCACAGTTCATTAACAGCAGCCATTAAAATCAAAAATATAAGTTTTGATTTGATCATCAGGGATCAGCACAGACAAAAAAGGCCAGCCACAACTCAAAATGCAAACAGCTGGCAAACTTAAGATTTTCTGCTAAGGGTGCAGCATCAGTGTACAATAATTAAGAAAATTTCCTACTCCGGTCTGTTTTTTTGTTTTGTCTGTTTTTTTACTTTAGGCTGTTAACGTTCCAAGTATTGCTAAATGGACCACATAGGTGCTAACAGCTTCAAGCTACATTTCCTGCTACACATATCCATGGTTTAAGGAAGGAATGCTGACAAGTGTTTCCCTGCAGGCTAACTGAAGGTGTCCAGGCAGAAACCTTTCTGCCACAATGTGACAAGAGGTCAGTGAAAAAGGAGTTATATAAGCCATCTGGTGTACTGTTGCAATTATTATTTTGCAAGTTTTTATTTTCACATAAGCTATAGTGGGATCAAAATTACCAACGTTGTACGACACACTTGTAGATCAATCTGAGGGTCACAGAGGTAAGAGCGCACCATCTAAGACATATCCTGAAATGACTGGACTAGCAATGGTCTTTATGAAAAATACATTATCAGAAGCACTTTGTATATTTGAGCCTATTGTCCAGGTGTCACTACACGAGTTTAGCCCTCATTTTCTGCAAGCCAACAAAAACCCCAGATCAGAGGCAAAAATGAGTTGGCTTGGCACTCAAAAATCAGTGCTCGAGCACTATGTGTGAACTGTTCAAAGACAAGAACCAAGCGATCGAGGCTTGCACAAGCTAGATATCTAGCGTGCTAAATTTCTGAACCTGTTGGTACTCTGTCTGTGAGCTGCAGCCAATGAGAGCACAAGGCACAAGTTGCAGATGGATGGAGACAGGTGGCTCTGTGGTGCTTTCCAAGGAGTGTGTTAAGCAACTTCTGTATTGTGAAATTAATTTCTTGAACAACCAGGCTTCAATTAATTTGATTCAATTCAATTATACCATAAATTAAAGGTTAAAATCAGCAAACTTTTTGTTAGGCTAGACACAGGACTTAAGAACCGTCTCTGACAGATGTCCTGCCGGTCAGTTAAACATTTGCCTGGTTAGCACAAGCTAATACAGCAGCAGTGGCACACAACACCGAGCTGTTAAATGGCCTCAACAAACTCTCACTGATACCTAAAGGGTTCGACTCTGGCGCTGAGCGAAGTGATGTACGATGTACAGCTTTACAATGTAATAAGATTTCACCCATTTTAAACACTATAAAATGTATACAAAAGTCATGTTCACATGTGGGAGGGGCAGCGGCGAGTACTCTATCCACCTTATTTTTCAAGGAAACACGGAGGCAAAACAGAACGCTGCCAGCTTCCGTTTTTTTGTGCGACACTTCCGGTCCAGCACTCGTACTACTGTGTAAATGGGAATCGCCTTGTTGTTTACCTTGCTGAGTTTAGCTATATATATGTATATATCACATTTTTCACGTCACTATATCACCGTTTAGACTAATCTGATGTTTGTAATGTCTAACTTATAAACACAATGACTGAACAAACATTAGTATTTTCTCTGTGTGTAATTAATAACATGGTTATCGTAGATTAGCTGGGCTAACCGTTAGCTGTTAGCCGTGTAATAACTCACTAAACTCACAAAGTGGCCTGTGAAAAAAAATATTTTCTCTAGCGGATGTCTTAGTTACAACATGATTGAGCTAACTGGAGTAGTTTCATGTCGTATCCGACAACGGGAGGCTTTTAAGGGATGACGATCCTGATGTTAGCTTTGCTGCTAGTGTTAACGTTAGCTGTTATGTTGATGTTAGCTTTGCTGCTAGTGTTAACATTAGCTGTCCCTGTCAGCTGCAGCCACTGATGCTTTCTAGACATCGTGATTTCCCAAAACTGAATAAATACCACACATAGCAACACAAAACTGCTTTGCTAGCTCAATCATGTTGTAACGGCTGGATGGTTGATGCGTACATGCTGATTCAGGTGCTATCAGAGCCGATCCGCGCAACACTATGGCTTAATGATCAACTCTGTCAATTAAAACAACCCGTCCTGTGTTAGGAGTGTATGTCGCCGAAAGAAAGAAAGAAAGAAAGAAAGAAAGGGTAAAAAAAGATAGAAAAGCAGCGTACACCTCACATATTTATTTCTCACAGTTGCACACACGTTTGGCTGGCATGCAGAAGCACCGTCTGTGTGTCGAGGGTGCGAGCCGCAGCTTCAGCTGCTCAGGTAGAGAGGCTTAGCCAGGTGTGTTTTTTCGCTGATTCGGTTCTGCAGGTTCTCTGCTGGTACACTGGAGACGGGGATCAAGCAGTTTGTCTCACTCGGGATAGATTGTGCTTTTTTGGTTCATAGTTTATGATTGACGTGCGATTTATTCGCATTTAGAGGGAATAAATTTCCGTTATAACGTAAACGTGGGCACAGTTATCTAACGTTATACAAAATACACAGACTAACTAACTAACTAACTGATTGACTAACATAAACAACTGAAAATTGAAAAAAAATTAGCTTGCACCGTTAGCTCCGGTAAGGGAAAGCATGAGGGAAAGCGGCTGACCGGAAGTCACGCACAAAAAAAAAACGGAAGTTGATCACTATTTACTTCCGTGTTTGAAAATAAGGTGGATATGTTGAACAAATAGTGATGTCTAAAGTTAAGTAAAAGTCTAAGTACTCAGGTACTCATACCCAATCCTAATGTGAACATAACAACCATCTGGTGACTTTGAAAGTCATGTAGTGTGAACTTAGCTTATGTTAACAGATCGCTGTTATCTCCAAACACAAATGTAATAGGATGTTGTAACACTTTTTCCATTCTTCATCATTATTGTTTTAGTGGTAGCAGAATTTTACTTGCATCTATATGCGTTTGGAAAACCAGGCTCTGACTCTTTCTTTCTTTTTCTTTTTCTTTTTTTTTACTGTTACATTGGCTCTTGAGAGCACTCTTCAGTGTAACTGTTAAGAAGTGTGGTAAATACAGGCCCAGGCAGGCTCCAGGTTACAGTCTGCTTTTGCTGACCTCCTCCCTCTCTTACTGATTTGACACTTGTTCTTACCTCCAAAAAGACTAAATGTATGTATTTCACAAGAGCACTGAGCCTTGATATTTCTAATCCTATTCCCTCATCTGAAAAACATAGCAGATAGCAGATAGTCTTACAAACTCTCCTTGAACACCTCACTAAAACTTTAAATTTAAGATAAAAGAAAGAAATAAGCTTTTTTTAACAAAAAAGAAAAAGTATTTGCAATCCAATGTAGCACCTCCACCCTATATAAAGCACTGCTGAGGAAGTAGATAGGTCGGCAGGAGCACTTGCAAAAGAAGGTGGCCTTGACACAAGTGAAACAGGCAAAAATGAACATGGAAAATGAAAAAAAGATCACTTGATATTGACGAAAAGTGGGGCAGACACTCCTATTACCAATAGACCAGTGTCTGGTCCTTCTTGGCCTCACTTCAGTGGAACCTTCCATCTGTTCAGGCTACCATAGGATGAGCTGGACAAATACAAAGCTTTCAAGGCATACAGAACGACAAACAAACATTTATATAAGATAACTCTGTTACTGACTATCACAATTTACCTAAAGGCACACATGCATAACCATGAGGGTGCCAGCTTAGTTTAACAGAATGTCTTCTACCACAGAACAGTTTTAACCTTCCTCACTTAACTTGACAGTGTCTGGTCACTTTCTACTTTCTCACTTTCTACTTTTAAAATCTCCCGCAGTGCGTCGCACACATAACAAGGCATCAAAACATCACACCTGTGCTGCCCATGATCCAGTCCTGCTGGCCGTCCCTTCTTTATAGACCTGGTTTTGGTGCCATTACGCTCCCCGCTTAGAGGCAAGGCAACTCTGTCACCCCATTCCACAATCATACCTTCTATACAGAATAGCAAAGCAGAACAAAGGCGTAATATCCCACCCATAAACAGGCAGCATAAAAAGGGCTACCTATTTTCTATTTTTGGAGCTGGAGTATGTCATTAGTGCTGTTGATACTGTTTGGTTATTCATTGCACCACACTCTGGAAACTAAGAGCGTAGTCTGGGCACAGAAGGAGTAGCAGAACATCAGGGGCAGTGAAAGTGAATATGAACCGTTTCTTGTGCTGGTTCTGAACGTTTGCTTTCACTCACCTCTGCAGCAGCTGCTCCTCCCGTTCATCAATCTGATCTGATCAGCTATAATCAGATCTACAACTCAAATATCAACCCTGCAACTTAAACTCCACAAAGTGCTGCTGCGATAAAATAAACTAACAAAGAGTTCTGCCTTCATGGACCAGCTAAAACCTCCAAATTTAGGCAGGGGATGCAGAATGTTACAGCGGGGCACAAAAAAACAAAAACAAAAAAAAAAAACATAAAATTTGCTGACACCCCCCATCCCTGTGACATCAGCTACCACCACACATAGATTCTGTTTCTGTGGGAAACACTGCTACTATAAATACAAACTACTCAACTTAAACATGTTGTTATTTGTGTAACTTGACAAATACATTAATACACTAACCCAATCACTGGACTGTAAGTAATGATTCAACACACAAACCACTGGTAATGTTGGGAAGCAGGTAGTAGTAAAAAGGAAGAGGAACGATCTCTTCAAACTTCCACTTCCCTAAACCCACTGAGGCCACTTCACTACAGCATCATTACGGCTGTATTTTTATTTATGAGGCTATCTAAGTCACTGAGATATTTAATAGAGCTGAAACAAATTAATAATCAACTCAAAAGATATCAGCAACTTTTTTGATGATTGATCAATTATTCAAATAGTTTTTAAAAAAAGATTAAAATTCACTGGTTCAGTGTTTTGAAATGTGTGTATCTGCCACTTTTCTTTGTCTTTAGATTTTAGACACATTAACAATCTATCTGAAGATGTCACTTTGGGGTTCTGGTTTATTGTGGTGGCCACTCTTCACATTTTTTTGACATTATATGGACTAAGTGATTCATTGATATAAATAAAATATCAGATCAAAAAGGGTCCTATCATTAGTTGCAGCCATAATATTTAATATTACATCTTATATATGTGTGTGTATGTAAGTGTTACTACTTCACTCATTCTGTTGAGTATTATTTGACTGTTTTATGGTCAGTGAGGAACTGTTCCGCAGTTGCTTAACATGTACATTAAACAGAAACTCCGTCATTCTGAAACTGAGTATTGAAACTAAAACTGAACACAACAGTTCCAACTCAATGGCTCTAAGCAAATTGTGTATGCCTCTCAGTACTGAGCACCTGCATGTGTGATGTGTGTTTGTGTACATGTATATGAGTGTGCCTGTCCTTGGAGCAAAAGCTGTACACCCGTAGAGTAAATAGTGAGGACTTTGTGATACGTGGCATGAACTCAATGCTTTCACTATGTTATCTGGACATTTTTTCTGTATTTTTGTGTCAGCTGATCATTGAACCTCTCAGTTTCAGTCTGTGTCATAAAACACACACAGTCTGGTAGCTCCTGCACATGTATGCTGGTGGAACATTTCACCCTACATGCGTAAAACTCCACTCGACCTTATAGAACAAATTAATTGGACAGTCAAACATGTGTGGCACACCATGTTTGTCACCAACTTGCTGGCCAAATGCAAAGACACATTTACATACACACACATACACACACACACACACACACACACACACACACACTGAAAACGGACCATTCACATGTCCAAATGTCAACAACAAAGTCGTATGCATATTTATTACAGGATTTCTTGTGCACTAGTATCTATTGCGACAAACAATTATTTTCATAATCATTTAATCTGCCGATTTTTTTCATGAGTTTAATAATTTGGTCTATCAAATGTCAAAAAACAGTTGGAAAAATGCTAATCACAACTTTACAGAGCCCAGTGTGACGCCTTCAAATGTCCAAAACCCAGAGGTATTCCATTTAGTATTTTATTTGACAAACAGAAGCAGCAGATCCTGCCATTAGCTGGAAGAATGTGAAGCACTGATTCACTATTTTTGCCAAAAAGATTAATCTATTGTCAAAATAGTGGCTGATTATTTTTCTGTTGATCAACCTGAGCCCTATTCACATGGGACAAGTATTACCAGGGGACCTCGTGTCATTTAGAAATGCGAATGGATGCTCAGCTGTGTAGCAAGATGAGCCTCCTGCACCCAAAATGCTATCAAAACCTTGGTTTATAATTGCAATGAAGCCTTCATAGTTCACAGTTCTTGACAGGGGATGAGGCAGGAACGGGGCCCGGAGAAAAGGAACAAAAAAACTAAATACCACCTCTCATCACAGAGATGCTGATTCGCACAGAACTAATATTATTACATGACCTCCATGTTTGGTGATACATGGTTGATAACTTGCGGGGGAATTTCTAGTTCACAAAGTACGAACATGGCAGATTCACACGGGAACAGGATCACAGATGACCTGTGCAATTACTACAGATTACTAAACATCCTCAGGTAATGGCAGTCCCATTTAAATAGGACTTAATTGATTAAGTGCCTATACTTTTAGCTCTAATGGTATCCTGGTTTTAATATCAGCACATGATGTTCACACTGAGAAAACTGGTTATTCAGCTCCTTACATGACTCTAGCAGTATTAGTACAATAGATTTTGCAGTGTATCATGTGGATTCAGGTGTGTCTTTGATTTCTTAGCAGCTGCCCTCTGTCATTTCTGTATCACCTACAATGACAATAAAATGTATTTTCTGCACTACCAGATCATGATTATATCGTTAATCTTAATACTTTTGTTTTAAGGAAATGCTGACATAACACCTGAACACATAATATACAGCCATTAGAAACTTGAGAGGGGTGTTTACATGCTGTAGTATCACAGTTTCTGTTGCAGTACTCCAGGTAAGATAATAGGGTTTCTCAAACCAGGATTATCCAGGATTCTTTAAAGTATAAGATAGTGACATAATTTGTTTTATTTTATGTTTTCCAAAATCTACCAACCAGTCAGAAGATTACCGTTATTTTTGGCTGGTGAGTGAAGCAAATCTAGCAGCCACTTGAAATATTATACCAGCATTTGGCTGGTGGCTGGTGCTAATATCCAACCTTGCTTTGCTGTAATGCAGCCCTTGCAACGAGGAAAAGACAAAACTCAAGATATTACGATATCCGTAATCAATGATAATATTTATTCACCTATCAGGATAGCAATCAAGTATTGATATATAGCCCAGCCCTAATAGGTGCCAATGTGTTGTGTTTATGACATTAATAAAGGTTGACTTTTTGAGATAGCCCACTGCTGTGAAACAATGTCCAAGTACTCACATAACAGCATAAAACCAAAAGTAGTTACTTTTATTGTATAAAGTCTGATCTTTAGGCCAAATCTTCCACATGCCACATCCTTGCAAAGTCACAACAGTGTTTTTGCCATGCTGTATGCATTACGTTACCAAGGGCCAACAGTGGCTTCATAACTGTTGATGTAATAATCAAGAAACAGGATGTTTCTGTGAATCATGGAGTTTTCATTCTGCCTGTGACTCATTTGTTGCGAGGCAAATATCCCACCTGCTGTAGATCTCCCTGTAAACATCCTTGCAAATCACTACAATCACGCCACTGACCCCACCTGGGTCATCTTCTGTGTACAAAACCCTGGCTTCTATTGTGTTTCAATACAACCCAGTAAAACACTGTTTATAAATGATCACGACTAGCTTCAAATGCAGACGTGTCCTACACTAAGAGTAACGTTACACAACTGAGCACCACGTACTCTGTCAGCCCAGGAAGAGAGCTAACGTTATGCAAATACAATGCAATTCATACAGAAGCTGGATGAATCTGATTTTGTTCTTATTACTAACAGTGCAAAAACAATGTGTCTCCATATGGAGTTCACACTTACACAAAACGGCGAACACAAACACTGAGAGAGACTCCTTATATTTATTATTCGGCTCGTATCATTATAGTGAATTATTCTGACGGAGTTTGTTCACAATTAGCTAGTTATTGTACGTTAATTAAGAAATGTCAGCAGTGAATTGGAGGGTTTAAACTGTGTCGGTGATATTAGCAAACTCGCTAACAGCTGCAGAACAGAGAAGCAACAAAATGAAGTGAGCTTACCTGGACTCTTGAGGTTATATTTATTCTCCATACTGACAGACGCTGAGCACTCTGTTTTAGAGATGAAGTGTTGTTGAGTTTCTCTTGCTAACTCGCAAGCTAGCTCCCAGCTACCTACTTAACGCTAGCTACACTTAGCAGCCCGGCTAGCTGAGCGGTCAACAAATACGAGCAGGACAGCTGAAACCGTGGGTCGTCCACTCTCCCCGGTGCTCCCGTGTGTAGGTAAGATGGAAGATGTTTGAATCCAGCCGTCACACGAATAGTGAAGAGTTGTTTCTCAAGTTATCCGCTGTTTCGGTTTCGAAACTGTTTGTTAAATGTTATCCGTGTGACGTCATTTGTGAAACGTAAACAGGAAGTGGATGGCTACTGGCCTCCCATTGGCTGGATTCCTTCTTCCTCTGTGGACACGTGAGGCAGCGCAGGCGTGTTATTGCAATAAACTTTATTTTTACCGGTATAACTTGGCATGACAGTTTCTCTATGACAGCAAATGAACCTACAGATTTGAATGTTGTAAGAAACTGTGTCAATTTTGGTAAAATCATTTTACATTTCACAAATTCAGATTCAGATCAGTTCAAGTACCCAATATTTAAAACCATATGTTTCTTTATAGGCTAAAGAAATATTGTATGAAACAGAGGTGGGACCAAGTCCCAGTTTTGCAAGTCACAAGTAAATCTCTAGTGTTTGCACTGAAGTCCCGAGTCAAATCCCAAGTCCAGACTGACAAGTTCCAAGTCTAGTCCCAAGCAGTAAACTTTTATTTTTGAGTATATCTTGCAGTACTTGACCCCCAGCAGGCCTCTACTGAATGATGTGATTCTGTGTTGTTAGCTGTTTTACCTTCTAATGTCTATACTAATGAGATTATCTTATATATGGTTTTATTTGCATGTTATTTGGACTCAGATATTTTATTTGTTTGTGTCAATAATATAACTCAAATGAAGTAGCCATTAAACAATAGAGTAATAATATATTAATTAAAATCATGAATGTTTTTTAGACTTTGTTTTTATGTGTTCAAACAAGTTTGTTAAAACAGGTGTGACTGTTCTTAAAAAACTAACATTAACCACTTACTAATTTACTGACTCATCTTCATCCCCTGTGGGACATAAGACTGCAATGAGATTGTGATGACTGTGAGGTGTAGGATCCAAAATGCAGACTCAGAGGGAAAAAGGGTGAACAGGTTTTATTGAGTACAAAATTGTGCAGAGAACTGAGGAGATCCGGAGTCGACGTTCTGAGTGAGGAAACCGGGTGAGAGTGCTGAGCTGTGGGTTACGGAGAGGCACGGAGGGAGACACTGGAACAAAAAGCAGGAGAACGAGGGTTAGCACACAAGCTAGCAGGGCTGTTTCTAGCTTTTTGGGGACCTTGTTACTGTGCCTTGTTACTGTGTCCGATTGATTGTTTCACTGTGATTGAATGTGTCTGACTCTGTGCTGCCTCTTGCCCAGGTCGTCACTGTAAATGAGAAACTGTTCTCAACTGACTCACCTGGTTAAATAAAGGTAAAATAAATAAAATAAAATAAATTGTGCAAAAAATATGCAAAAAGAGTAAATGCTACTTATTAAATAGAAGAAAAAAGATTTTAATTTAACTGAGCTGCATTGTTAACATCAAATTCAAAGCAAGAGCTGTTGCTTGTCCTTGTCAAGAAAATACACCCATCTGCTGGGTAGCACAAAGCTGCCCTGGGTCACCGGCCCCCTCAATAGATATTTGCCACCTGGCTTAACAACTTTACTGGGGGACACCCTGCAATCCCTGGCCACATCTGGCCATGCTTTTTATACCAAAATCTAAAAAGACAGCAGTTACATGATGAAGTACTTCCTGTGTCCCTTGACAAACAGTTACCGTATGAAGTGTGTGCATATGCTCATCTGGTGGGAGGGGCTTAGGGCAAAGAGGGAAGAGCTGCAGGAGGGTTTTTTTCTGCTTATACCTTGGCTCTCATTCATGAAATTAAAAACACTGTCTGTCAATGTATCATCAAACTTCCCAACATGCATTGTGTGTAGCTTACATGGTTTTTCTCTAAAATCATAACGTATCCATGTATCTCCAAGGTTACTGTTCTCAAACCTCAAACCAGCTCTCTGTATGGATTATGTTTAAATTCTAAATATACATGTCATGTCTCCAGATCACGAGCAGCCGAAATGGCAGAGTTGGTGCTATATTCTGCACACATTTTTTTTTGTCCATAAAAAAAACGTATATTCCTGAGCACCAAGAAAAGCTGGTATACAACCAGGTGTCATCAGCTGAAGAGAGAAAAAAATAAAATATTCTATGCCCCAACTATTGTTTCATGTTCCCTGCATGTTATTTTTACTGAGTCAAGTGCCGACAGTCACGGTTGCTCTGCTTCATGTGACTTTGACAAAGCTTTGACGTCTCCCAGGTTGTTTTTTCAACTGCTCCACCATGAGACACTGCTGACACTTTTCTCCACCACTGTCAATGCCATCAGAGGTAAAAACTCATATATGACTTTTCCCTTTATTGATCCATCTTTACGTTTAGACCTAACTGCCATCATCCTGTCCTCCTCTTCCTGCCTTCAAATGTCCCACAGATTTGAATATAATACAAAAAATATCTGTCTCTTTCTCACTTTCTTTTGCCCCTTAACATTAATGCAAAAGTTATTCAAAGGCTGAAATGTCGAGTAAATGTCAGTTTCAGGGATGAAGCAATACACAGAAATCTAGGACTCACAGAGGCAGGTTATTTTACGGAGATTTCACAGAGATTTTCAGATGCTTTGAAAGCTTTTTGGAGGTTAATGGGGGGTTACTTTGATCTTGATCTGTTCATGACAGAAGCTAATTCCACAGGATTCCTCCAGGCAGGACCAAACACACAGGTATAAAATTAGTATCTTGTATCTTACAAATGAAATACTGTGGTCAGATTGAATGCAAAGCCAATTTTGCAATTTTAGATGTAATTTTGGGTGTAGTTTCGTACTGTTCCCCACTATTTTCTCATTAGATTGTACATAACGTACCTGAAAGAGGTTTTTTATTTGGCAAATATTCAAAGGCCTGTTAATATCTGTAGCTCTTGGAATGCATTAAATAATGGTAGTAAAACTGCTATCATTTCTATGAATAAGAATGAACTTTCACACTAAATGCATTTAAGTCTATCTACTTTTGGGTCCCATTAGGGGTGCCAAGAAAAATCTCAGGGGTTGTTATGTTCAGGGGTTCACAATGTCTTTCAACAATTTGAGTATTACAACAAGATGCACAGCAGAACAAGAGCCCATTTATGTGCAACATTAGACATGAGAGACGGAGACAGATGGAACCTTCTGTCCAGCCTCTCACCTTCATTTTGTCCATCTTTGTGCACATTTTCTGAAAGCTTATGGATATGGACCAAACGGAGCAGTAGCACTTGAGAGTGTGGAGGCAGTGTAGCATAGTTCAGGTGAGATACGACTGTATGACACAAAAATTTAAATCATGGTGCGACAAATGTGCAGAGAATAGCCGGACTTAACGTGATTTCATCCCCAATCGTCAGTTTTTGATGCTTGGGCAGAGGCTCCAGGCTTCACTAATGCTTTTTGTGTGGTGTCTTGATGCAGAAGTGTTGGTGACAAAAGGGTCAGCATTTAGGTTTAGGTAACAAATCTACAGGATTAGGGAAAGATCCTGGTTGACATTAGTCATGTGAGTTGACTCACGTAGGGGCGGAAATCCCGGGGGGGACAGGGGGGACATGACTCCCCCTTCAGTAAAGCTGTACCCCCCTAGAATCATTTGAGACACAATTAATAATTTTTGAACAATGCAGTAGTATTTATTAAAAGCACAATGTAAGCGGTGCTCATTATAATCACGCAATAATGTGCTATTTAAATCTTAAAAGATTTAGTCCCCCCCTCCCATTTCTAGTAGTGGTATATCCCACACTCTTTCCAACAGGCGGGACTGCTTGGCAGCAGTAGCAGCGTGTGGCTGGACTCACTGTCCACATCGTGCATCACAGGGTAAGATGTTCACTCACACAGACACAGTTAAACTTACACAAGTTACAACACATCCCATTTACTGTTACAACAAGCCCCAGGCCCAGGCTGATAATATAAACTGTCTGCAACATTTCTCCTGCATTGTTCAAAAGCCTACTTAATTACGAGTGTTGCTAAGCTAAAAGCTAATGATTAAGCTCAGAGTTTAGTGATAGTCAGAAAGGACAGGAGAGAAAGAAGAGGGAGAGGACAGGACAAGAGCAGTCAGTGGCAGAGCGGCTCGTAGCTAATGGGTATCTGTCTGTAGGCTCTCCACCTGTCAGTGGGACAAACATGAATGACGTGCAGTCTAACTGACAAGGAGCAGTCATTACGCACGACTATTACGCACGGTTGTGGTGGAGCGGCTCGTATGGGTACCTGTCTGTAGGCTCTCCACCTGTCAGTGAGACAAACATTAAAGACCTGCAGACAAGGAGCAGTCATTACGCACGACTATTACGCACGGTTGTGGTGGAGCGGCTCATATGGGTACCTGTCTGTAGGCTCTCCACCTGTCAGTGAGACAAACATGAAAGACCTGCAGACAAGGAGCAGTCATTACATACGATTATTACGCACTGTTGTGAGGCAGATCTCACAGCACACTGTTTATAAACCACTTTACCAGTTTAGTTGCAGGAAATGTTTAGTTTTAGTTTTAGTTTAGTTAGTATAGACATTCACTCTGCCTGTTGGAGAGATAGAGAGAAGATTAAAGCGTCAAATTGCGGTAAAAGATGCTGTATAAAAGACAGGCTACAACTTTTTTTCCTTGTCCCCCCCTGGAATTATTCTCTAAAATTTTACTGTTTATTGAAATGGGATTTTCGCCCCTGAACTCACGTGACTAAAAAGGGGTCGGCAATGAGGTTTAGACAAGGTCACCAGGAACCTTGCTTCCAATTTTTCCCTGTGGCCACTCACAGTATTGCAGCAAAAATTTCCCCAGCAGCCCAAGAACCAATTTTCCTATAGACCACAATGATGAAAGAGACATCTGTAAAATCATGTAAAATTATGAATTTTTGATACCTGTTAGCTTGTACAACTTTCCTCAAGCTGAGAAAAGGGATTTAAAAATTTGTGGAATCATCCCAATGTTAAGTCTGTGGGCTGAGTTGGAACTTGCTGCCGGGTTAGGGTTTGTATCTAGCTCTCAATACATCCATGGTAGGCTTGGGCGGTATTATCTACTGTAAACACTGTAGCCTGTTAAGGTGCATTTCCCTAAAGTGTCCCCATAAAATATAAAAACAATTAATAGTATGTAAGAACCACCATACTGTTGCAACCAAGTCCTCTGCATGTTCACCAGGTCAGAGGTGCAGCCTAATGTTCCAGTTGCCAGAAGTAAATGTTGGCCTTCTACATTTCTGCAAACCACGAATATGTTACATTTGTACGTTTCATCTGTACCCTATCAGTGTTTCTAAGTGACACAGTATACAGTATGAGCTGACTTTGTCATGTGAAGTTTGAGGGGATGGTGTGTCATCAAGGCAAGACGCCACCATTGTTCTAGACAAACAAACAGAACCAGTTGTGTTTTGGCAACCCCCTTGCTATTCTTCCAGCAGCTTTTTAAGCTACCAAAGTTGGTTGTTTTTTGGTGACCTGACCTGTCACCTGTTGCTATCCCTCTTCCACCAGGGATAGTGCCACAAAAAATCAGAAAGCAGGTATTTTAATGTAAAACATAATCTTTTCCTAATCGTAACTAAGTAATTTTTGTGCCAAAACCTAACCACATCTCAACCACAGTCTCTATATTGAAACATGAAGTTTTGACATATCTGCAAAAGAATAACGTACAAATGTAACATATCTTTGGTTTGCAGAAAAGCACAAAGCCAACATATTTTCTGGCCATTGAGTTGAGCTTCATCACTCATCCAAATAAGGAATTTTTCACACAAGAATATCTGAATCGTATGATGAGGGGCTGCACATAGGCATCATGGTTTTTTGTGTATAAGGTAAGAACATTGGACCTGCATATCAAAAAGCAAAGAATTTTACTTCTCCATAGGAGTTGCATAGAAAAGAAAAACATTCCTTTGGCACAGGCCTACTTGTCCATTGTCTATGAGTACATTTTTATTGTATTCAACATTGCTGAAACAGCTGGACAGCATCTCACTATAGCCGAGTCCTTGACTGCAAAGCACTCTACATCATCATTTCCAACCAACCACTGTGCAAAATAAACGTCAAATCTCAAGATCACATTGCAAAGCAACAAAGGGATGCTTGACCACTGACTCATGTCGCACCACATCAAGTGCAATCCAGTTATTCTGCATGTGTGCCCACGCACTTCAACCCTTACAGTCAATTGCTCTAGTCATATACAGATGCCAAGGGCATTAAAAACACACTCCTGCAATGTCAAAACCCACAGGAGTCATGAACATGCCATATAGACCAGTGACCTTTGTCCTCTTATCAGCATGACTTTGCTTCTGCTGCATGATGTGCATCCATAAAGCCTCTGGTGCTCTGTGTGCCAGCCACAATACATCCTGTATTATAAAGCAGGTGTAATGCAGCTGAATTGGTTCCCCATTCTCTAACATTGTTCAAAATAGGTTTCAATTGTCAACAATAAAAGCAGTAAAATTCAATTCCTTTATTCTCTCTGATGGAGTCTTAGGGAAAAAACAGAGATAAGTGAGTCAAAATTGTTTTGAGAAAAAAAAATTATGATGATCTGAAAAATGTTGGATTTAAGAAGTCACTTCATTAGCAGAAAAAGTCGAAATTAAATTAAATCATAACCTGAAGAGAAAAATGTTGCAATATTATGATTAAAAAAAAAGTCATCCAACGATGTGATGCTCAGAGGAAATGAAGGAGTTGTTAAAAACTTCAAAACTGTAAACAACAGCTTCAGGCCAATCTTGGAAAAACACAAAGTAAATCTCTGAAAAATATATCTCTTTTGTCCTGAGCATAGGTGCTTATGCTTGGCCCTTGGAATGGTATGTATGACAAAATGATGTCAACTTAAGGGCCACAGAGCTTTCAGCTGCATCTTACAGTCTTCATCAGATACAACTGGCACGGCTGTCACTACATGACCTAAGTGTGGATCATCTGCCACTGATAACATGTGGTCATGTATGGGGGCAAGGGGTCATAACTTATGTGCTTTACCCAGCCCAACAACAACATTAACACACACAGAGTGCTCCAGGGATGATGCTTTTCTGTAGGCCAACGTGGAAGTTACTGTCACCCTGGTTCCCTCATCAAAAAGCCAACAGGATTTTTCCGCTGGATTTTGGATAATTACAAAAAGTAAGCTCTGTGGCGAACAAAAGTTCATGATACTTATAAGTTTTGTTCAGCAGGATAATCTTCATAAATGAACACATCTTTTATGATTTGTGAAGCCTAAATGCAATTGCCAGAAGTAAAAAGCTAGTGCTAGGCTATAAACAAACTACACCACAGCTGCATGACTTAAGGTCGCCACCACATCAAGGCTGTAAAGCCGTGTTTGGTGTGATGACATTCCAAAATCTCTTAAGCTTGTGTTAACCACAGACCTTCTTTCAGGCATCTAACCAAAAACCAATTCAATAATCCATTGACTTTTAAACGAGGGAACCAGGAGTACTAAAATGCTAACTCATTTCCAGGTTACGGCACCTCTCCCCAGCAACACTTTCCAGCTCCTCCTGGGGGATCCCAAAGCATTCCCAGGCCAGATGAGATATGTAATCCCTCCAGCATTTTGTGGGTCAGCCCCGAGCCTCCCACCAGCTGGATGTGCCTGTAACACATTCTGTGGGAGCCATACTGATCAGATGCCGCAAACCATCTTACCTATGGTCATGAGCTTGCGGTAATTACCAAAAGAATCACGTCGCAGATACAAGCGGCCAAATGAGTTTCCTCAGAAGGGTGGAAGGGCTCAACCTTAGGGCGCATTCCCACCAGGATAGTCCGGGTGACTCAGTTCGATTGGGAGGAGAATGCCAAAAAATTTCACACCTTCATTTGGTTCGGTTCACTTTCACACTGCATTTTTTAAAGCAGACCAAACCGCCTGGACAACGTCACGCAGTTACGACAGCTGCTCATTTGGGGGCGGTATTGCCCGAAACAACCACTGACCAGGAAGAAAAAAAGCATGACGAAGAAGAAAACCCAGCGCATCAGTTGGCCAGGACCGAAAACGGAAATCCATCCCCTTCAGCTGGCTTGGTCACCACAAAAACAATGGAGCAACACCAAATTTATGCAGTCTTCGGGTTTCTGTTTTTACTTTGGTGTTCAAAACTAATTGTTTTTTCACAAGAAGCTGCCCAGTATGAGCTTTTTTTTTTAACCTTTGCTTCTCCCGGTTCGCGCTGTTGGCTTTGTTTTTTTTCTACCCCAAATGCACTGCGCTCTACATCACTTCCTCTCTTTGGTTCACTTCCTCTCTTTGGTTCGCTGGATAGTCCGTTTGCATTTCCCACTGTAAACAAATCGCACCAGGGTTCACTTGCAAGTGAACCAAGACCCCTAGTTTTCAAGTGGACAAGGTTTCACTTGTTTGGTCCACACAAGAGTTCGAATGAGCGTTCACACCACTCCAAATGAACCAAACTATCTGTGGAAGCAGACCAGAGTTCGTTTAAAGCGGACCAAATGGCGTCAGTGTGAATGCGTCCTTGGAGGGGTCAGTTGAGATGGTTGTGGCATCTGATCAGTATGTCTCCTGGGTGCCTCCCGTTGAAGGTGTTACAAGCACGTCCAACTGGTGGGAGGCCTGGGGGCAAACCCAGTACATGCTGGAGGGATTACATATTTTATCTGGCCTGGGAACGCTTTGGGATCCCCCAGGAGGAGCTGGAAAGTGTTGCTGGAGAGGGGCATCTGAAATACTTCAGCCTGCTACCCCCATGACCTAGCTTCGGATAGGCGGTTGAAAATGGATGGATGAATGTTTATTAGTATGTCATATATAATGAATACAGACACAACAGTCTCGCTCAAGAACACTTCAGTACAGCAGAGGATTACTAACCTCGAATTTGAATTGACCTCCATTTCTGTGGGGACCTGCCTTCGCCCGTGCAACAGAGGGAAATGAGTCATCTCAATGTCACAACCAAACAGCAGGCCTGTTAAGTACTGTTAAAGCGCTCACTCACTCTGAATCCATCTCATGCTGCTAATTTGAGTGAATGCCTCTGACACATTCACAAGAAATGTCCTGATCTAAGAACTCAACTGTCATGGCAAAGTCTTAGTCGAGCATCATCAAATTAATGTCACATTAATGCTGACAAGTTACAACATAAACAAGTAAAGTGCCAAATCCTGAGAAATTTGCACCCACCACCAACATCAACTGTTTTTACTTCTACTTTTCTAGACAGTGAGGAATGAAAGGAAATATGGATGTAAAATGGCAGCAAACAACCGCAGAAATGCACATTAGCCTGCAGGGCCCCATGTTGACCTTGTAGTTCCCTTTATAATGTGTGAAGTGTGCTGACAAACATGCATGTTTTCACACACCCGCCTAAACACACACATTACCCAAAGGACTTTACGCATCTCATCAGTGTTGTGAGCAAACTGATTAGACGCTTGAGCAAAGGAGGGAAGGTAAATTGATCTGAAATGATTTGACTCAGAGAGAATTATTCAACAGTTTAGCAGCCTGTTTCAATTTCAAATTCAGAGGGAGCACACACAGCAAGGTGCGAACATGCAATACAATTCACCAAGGCAGTAATTATTATATATATTGAAATATACTCAAAAACACACAGTACCATCTGAAATAATCATAGCAAATGTAATTATAATAAGTAAATTTTAAAAATTGCCATTATTATTACTACTGGTTGTAGTATTATGATGTACTGCAATTCATCACGTGTTTTGTGCAAGTGGTGTTGCTGTATCTCAGCAGAAGCCATTGCTCAATTGCTGTGTGCAGGTACTATCAGTGTATGACACTGTACTGTCACTATTTCATTACTTTAAAATGTATTAAAAGGGGAAAACTAGAATGTAATATGAGTGTTATGTAGGCTATTTCACTGTCGACTGTATAGTTTTTGTGAAATGTTAGTATGTCATAAAAAAGGTCATAAAAAAAGTCACAGTGCGTGCACTTGTCCCGTACAGCCCTCAACCACATGCTGGCTCCCCTAAGTGGCACTCAGTCATCAAAACTTAAGAGTACCACTGCCACTGATTTTTTCCCCCTCAAGAATGCTTTAAAATGGTCAGTTCAGCTGTTGAGTTTCTAAAAATTTCTCATGAGGGGAGAAAGAAGATCCCCCTGAAGGGTTGGGTCACAAAAGGTGTAGATTAAAATTGAACCCCCCCTCCAAGATGAGTGTCACCAATTCAGCATCTCCCCCCTGTTTCCCCTTCTGTTCCTGAGATATGACGTTGAATAATGGCCAGAAAAGTGTTATTTCAGAACATTATGATGTCACACAGTAAGCAGTAAGCCCACTTTTGGCCTTTTGGATATATATTGTCATCACTTCATGTTATTCTATTAGACTTTTGTTTGAGATTATGCCATAGTTGCCGTATGAATTCTTGAGTTGTGGCCAAATATGCGTTTTATGAGGTCAAGGAGAACTGTGACCACCAAAGTTTAATCAGTTTATCATTGAGTCCAAGTGGGTGTTTGTGCCAAAAAATTTTTAAAAGTTCCTGACGGTGTTCTTGAGATGTCTCGTTCACGAGATTGAGACAGACGAGATCACAGTGATCTTGACCCTTTGATCTTTGACCACCAAAATCGAATTAGTTCATCGTGGAATCCGAGTGGGTGTTTGCGCCAAATCTGAAGAAATTCGATCAAAGGCATTCTTAAGATATCCTGCTCATGAGAGTAGGACTGATGGACAACCCAGAAACATAATGCCTCCGGCCACGGCTATCATCAGCACGGAAGCATAAAAATCAGGTGACAGCTCTTTCCCTGTATGTTCTGTTTCTTTATGTGGCATGGAAAGTACCGAAGTAGAGAATTCCCATGTTTGGTTGATCATGTGAGAGTTATGAAACATTTTGCATGGTCAATGCGGCAGTGCGCTGTGTCTAGCATCTGTCTTTGTTTGCTTTTTCAGGAGCTTACATATTATCTTTGAAGATGCATTAGAGTAATTATTTGTGCCGACATGAGGGCAGAAGAAATCTGCAGTTGTGACACAGCTCAGACTTACTTTCATCTCATAAAGTTGATATGGCTGACAAACAGTTATTTCTACATCCAGCAGACACAGAGCAACATTAGCATTCACTTAGAATCATGTCCACCTGATGAATGTCAGTTCAATATTCACTCTTCTTTAGCTTTGGTTTGGTCTCCACCAACTTGTATGGAAAATATCTGGCCTTTTAGCTGATAAATTCTCTGCTTTCTCTACCAGCTACTCTCTAACTGTCGGTTTGCTGTTCGGTGCTGAGCAGGTAGTGCACAGTGGGTTCATCAAAGCTTCTTTCTATAGAAAGCAGCTGCTGCTGCTGGAAACAAAATTGTTGAAAACGCCGACACCGAACCAAAGCAGTACATGCATAATAAAACCAAAACAATAAGCTAAAAGAGGCTAAAAGCTTTGAGGAGCTACTGATTGATGATATTCACATTATATGTAGTTGTTTGAGTTACTGTCAATACAGATTAACAGAGCTTAATCTAAGAGCTTGGTGTGCTCTAGAGTTTCCCTGATCAATATGTACAGTGCATCATCCTGCCTTAAAAGGCTTAGAAGTACTCAGTGTGCAATCTCCTGCGGGTATGTCATAGTATCTACAGCTATTTATATGTACATACTGGCACGAGCCAAGCTCTTGTCCATATGATAGTTGCCATTTACGCAGTAGTGAAGGTTGCTGCAGGGTAAGAAAGCAGAAAGTGTAGAGTGGCTTCATGCTGTCATTATACAGCACGCGTACTGTTTTCTACCTTCTTTGATGTGACTGTGTTGGGTTCCCACAGACCAATGAGCCAATCATCGGTAAGAAGTAGCACACAGGAAATAAGACTCTATGACAAAAGAAACACATAACAAACTGCGCCATTGGTATCAAATGGTATTCACTTTGGTTGTCTCCAGAGGGTGCGGTGGAGGTGCGGATGAATCACAGACTGTACAAAATAACGGATGTAGCCAACATGATGTCGCCCACTGGTTTGAGGACTTCAGTTTTGAAGCCTCGACTTTAGCATTTTGGCTGTCACCATCTTGGATTTTTGGAGCCACAAGAGACCATATTTAGATGGGAGGGTGGAGCTGTGGAGCTGTGGAGGAGTGAGAGGTTAATCTGACTCATAAACTGGAGTGACTTCTAGCAGACAGTCTGTCACTGCCACGCCCTAATTAGGATTAACATTAAAGGGAAATTTTGGTTTATTTCAACCCGTCTCCTATCGTCCTAAATTTGTTTCAAGTGACTAGTGACATAGAAATAATAGTTAGCATGTTAGCTGTTAGCCCAGATACAGCCGGGGCGCACAGTAGCGTCAGACCTGTTAAAACGTAAGTGAACGGGCAACCTTCAAGTGCAAAGTTAGTCCACTAAAACAAGCTTTTTTTTTCCACAAAGACCTCCTCATATCGTTAGGATAAATGTCAGAGAACATATAGAAAACGACATGTAAACGTGTTGTCTTACCTTACCGGTGTGCTGCCATGTTTGTTTACCCCTTTAGCTCTGCTTTCCAAAGCGCGGCCAAAATATATTTCGCGAGCTCTAGATAAAGCCCAGCTGGATACTAACGTTACTCCAGGTGGAGGTGTCTCGTCCTCGGTCACATCCAGACCTTGAAAATAAGGCTGCAACCCATTCCCATTCCTTGCAACAGAGGAATTCCTCTTCTGTGGGCACTGGGGTACAGCATTCACAGGTACACCACCAATCTCCAGAGCTACGCAGCCTTGCAGCAGCCATTCCCCCTCTCTCGTCCTCTAATATTACCTGTTGCGCCTCTCTCTCTCTCTCTCCTCCTCTGTTCTTCAATTTCACAAAGCTCTTCGTCAGTGTATTCTGGCTCAAATAAATAAGGGCGTCCATCAGACTCTGCAAAATCAAATTCCTCCTCCACAAAGTCAAAGTCTGGCAAAAGTCAGCCATTATTCTATAAATCTTTCATAAAATAAATTAATCAACTTTTCAGGCTACTGTCCGGTTCTGCCTTCCAGCTGTTGCTACTTTGTTCTCGCGATATTTCTAGAGAATAATATAGAGCTAAATGGTAAACAAACATGGCACCACACCGGTAAGGTAAGACAACACGTTTACATGTCGTTTTCTATATGTTCTCTGACATTTATCCTAACGATATGAGGCGGTCTTTGTGGAAAAAAGCTTGTTTAGTGGACTAACTTTGTACTTTAAGGTATGTCCGTTCACTTACGTTTTAACAGGTCTGACGCTACTATGCGCCCCGGCTGTATCTAGGCTAACAGCTAACATGCTAACTATTATTTCTATGTCACTAGTCACTTGAAACAAATTTAGGACGATAGGAGACGGGTTGAAATAAACCAAAATTTCCCTTAAAGCCCTACATAAAATGTAAACAGGTGAGTTATATAAAAATTCATACACTCGCATAGTTGTCATGAACAGGGAAATTAGGTACAGAGACCAAACTGTTTTTCGTACCAGGCTTTGAACATGTTTATTTCTGCTGTAACACTGGGCATTTTAACATAGGGGTCTGTGGACTGACTGGCTTTTGGGGCTAGCCTCAAGTGGTCATTGGAGGAACTGCAGTTTTTGACACTTCTGAGTTGGCTTCATTTTTCAAAATTTCAAGAGGCACATGCTAGGTCCATGTGGCAGCCTCAATTATGTAATTACAGAAGCATGCAGCTGGCTTTTTTGGCTGTCTTTTTGAGAAAAATAAAGTGTTTAATGCAGAGTCAGAGTCAGGATGTGGTTAGCTTAGCTTAGCATAAAGGCTAGAAGCAGGGGGAAGCAGCTACCCTGACCGTCTTCAAGTTCAAGTTCAAGTTCAAATATACATCTTTCACACCAATGCCTCTAAAGCTCATTAATTTACATCTTCTCATATGTTTAATCTGTACACAAACAGAAATGTAAAAACAACAGTTTGTGGTATTAGGAGTTTCAAGGTGGAACTATTTCTTGACAAATAACAGCCAGGTGCACAGCTTCCTACAACCTGAACAGTCCCGTCATTTTGGTGAGGTTGCCAGGTTTGGTGCTCACCTGTGCTCACTGAAGGTATCTATATGCACATTTCCCAAAATGTTGAACTATCATTCTTTTAGGATTTTTTATTTATTCAGGTTTTAATCATAGATTAATGGAATATGTTAGTGAATCCAGAGGCATTGGCAACCCCTTTTATAGGAATTATAGTTAAAATCCTTAATACTTGTGTTTTTTTGCAAATGTTTTTGTAAACATTTATAAATATTGGTGTAAATATCAGTCTTTTAAAATCCATAATAATCAGAGCACTCTGCAGCAACATTACTTAACACAGCTTTTGGTCCAAATAAAAGGGAGAGAAGTGAAACTCCCTTAAATGCTACTTTTAATCCAACTTGTTTTTATTGGCTTATCCTTCAGTTTTATGCGTCACATTCACAGTGGAGACTCCGCTCTCTCTGCAGCTCTGCCAGCTCCTTTCATCATCTCTCAAACTATTCAAAGTATGAACGCCAACTTAAAGCACCTTTCATAGTGTGTGATAATGAGTTAGCACACTGCAACACTGCTTTAAAAATGATAGTATTTGATTTTGACGCGTCTGGGCCATATGATCATCTGACAGTTGGTGTGTGTGTGTGTGTGTGTGTGTGTGTGTGTGTGTGTGTAGATTAACCTCTAATGAAGAGAGACGGGGGGAAAAGCTTTATGTAATGTCATGAGGTTGGCTCTCCATCAAGTTCAGCAATCTTCCACCCACCAAATCCAGATTAATTCTGCTCGTGTTTGTGTGTGTGTGTGTGTGTGTGTGTGTGTGTGTGTGTGAGTGACACGGGTAAATCTGTCAGCTGCTAAGAGAAACTGGCACACACTTTATGATAATTATTAGTCAGTGCTATGGGATTTACAGTAAATAGGTCTTGACCTGAAGGTAACAAATGCAGCATATATCTGCCAAACATTTTTAGAAATGAGTATTCATTTATTTATTTATTTATTTATTGTATTAAAAATGGCACTTTGTGTGGCTCACATGATTTGGGCTATTAATATGTATGTTTGTTTGTATGTTTGTTTTGTCTTGTTTATCTGTTTGTTTGTTTTTCCAAAGATGGCAGACTTCCACTCTCAATATCATGACTCTAGTATGGTCGTATCAGGGTTTAGTATTTGCTGCCCTCTACTGGTTATATGGATTATAGAGGGGGTTTTTTTCCCCCCAAGACCCATTAAACCAACATGGTCAGATTTTTTTAAATAATTTTTTTTATTGATTTATTGATTGATTTTTTTCTATCAATTTGCATGCAGTAATAATAACAGTAATTAAAGGAGCAGAATATATAATTTAAGAAGACTGGGGTTGATTAGAGACATTTTAAGCTTTTTACTGTATTTCTCAGGGCTTAATTTACCGTAAAACTTCCATTAAAAGCTAAGTTCCAATTAAACGCCTTGTCCCTTTTTTCTAGCCTAGTGAGGCTTCACATTTTGACAAATGAACGCCTGTCTCTATTAGATGCCTGGTCTGAATGCCAAGCAGTTCATTTTCATATAGAAGTTCTTCGAATGTGTAAAAGCGGGTTGTTGGGTGTCCATTCGATTACCCTGTAAGTTATTCTTATTCCTTTAGTCCCTAAGGGTTTTTCATGAAGATTAATCCAAGTTGTGATTATTGTTTTAACAGGATAAAATGGTGTTGTGTCAGTATGTCAGGTGCCATAATCCTTGAGTGCTGTAATTCACTATCTGATGCGCTGTATGTTGGAGATAGATCAAATAAATGACTCATAATTGACATATTAACTGAAGCCTATATTTGTAAACAAATAACATCCATAGTGGTTTTAATAAACAATTTGATTGTGTTTTCA
Source organism: Epinephelus fuscoguttatus (assembly GCF_011397635.1). Lineage (NCBI taxonomy): Eukaryota > Metazoa > Chordata > Actinopteri > Perciformes > Serranidae > Epinephelus > Epinephelus fuscoguttatus. The sequence goes on from NC_064762.1 coordinate 37,394,229, forward strand.
GATCTTTGCTGAGGAATTACAGGCCTGTCCCATCTAGACGCCTGTCCAAAATATCAGCCTGTTGATTTCAGTGATTTAAGCAATTAATAGCCCAGGCTAATAATTTAAGTTTTACGTTATGTTAGAATATTCTAAATATCACAAGCAATGATTGACATGATTGACATGATTGACGGCTGTGTTAGAGAATCCTCAGCTCTGATTGGTTGTCTTTGTGATTTTTGTTAATGCCACTAAGTGTCTCATGTACTGCTGTCAGGATACAGTGACAGTTTAAAAAATTTCTTTTTGTCATATTTGCCGAAAAAGTCACCTATTGAAGCTTTTAACAACAATATAAACTGTTTTTAATAGTTCAAAATAGTTTTTAATGTCTTACTCAAGTGTTAATGTTGCAAGCCCCAAATCAACGTGAGAATCAGCCACGCTCACATTTGACCCAACTATGGATTGAAGCTATGTTGTCACAGACTTTCAGATCTGTTAGCCAGAAGTATTTTTAACTTTCAATACCATAAAATTGAAATAGTACCCTCATCAAAAACATAGTGACTTCATTATAGTATTAGCATTTTAAAATAAGAGATGAGTGCAGGTCAAGGAAGCAAACATTTTAACGTTACATTTTTGTTTTTGTGACCTTCGAATGGTCAGAAAATATTTGTGAGCCAACCAACCCTGATGCCAACCAGCCGCGGTCTCCATACGGATAAAAAATTACAAATTTGATTCACTACACAGCTTTAGCATCTGTGCAGAAGACAGAAAAGTTGGGAATCATGGGAAAGAAAGCATACTAAGGCATTCACATTAAGACACATTTTCATAACAGACACCACAACAGAATAAAGACCAACTAAAAGTTTGTCAACAAAAATATCTCAACTCAACTCTCAGCCATATCACACCATCTTAATCGGGAGATGTAGATTGATTGTCTCAAAAGATTTTAAGCTTGCACAGAGAAGAAACAGAGGTGCTCAGAGTCATTTAACATCTACTGAGGAGGACTATATGCAGATGCTCCAGAACAAGCCAATCTGAGATTAGTAGGTACAGTCCCAAAATAGGTCAGTTACAGTTATGTGACTTAAGGAACAAAGAGGGTACATTTTTAACATGTAGTTATGTAATTAACAAATAACATCTGTGCAATATCTAATGAGTGGCAGAGTGGGGCCACTGATTACAGCCCATTCTTATCATTTATTCAGTGCTTGCCATCACTGTAAACCCCACTCCATCCATGACACAAAATTTACACACAAATGCCACAGATTATCAAAATGACACAAAACTCATCCCTTGTGAGCTTGACATATTTTTTTATGTAAAGTCAACAATTTTTGAGTTTTGAGTTATGTTAGAATTTATAACGCCGACCCCACATAATTAGTGAAAGGCCAATAAACACTATCATTGTGCACTTACAGTAACATATTGTGGTGTGTCAGGGCTGAATCTGTATGGGTCTGTATGAGTGTCTGACATAAGTTGTGCTGAGGTGAAATAAAGAGCACTTCCTGATTCAGCATTCTTCTCTTTGCCTTTTTGTAGCAATTGAGTAATCTAAGCTTGCCTCAACATATTTTTCATTTTTGTAGTTAAATAAAATTTAAACAATGTTGTAAAATGTGTCGTCATTTATTCTTTATGTTCATATGACATAGAATTATATGATCAAACTAGATCATTAGAAAATGAGGGAAATAAAATGTATACAAACTTAAATGAATCTTTTTTGCTTTCCTATAGCTCTTCTTCTGCTTTGTTGTTATTCGCCTTCAAATTCTTTTCATTGTTGACTTTTATTCACTTGTGATGATGTTTCTGAGTAGTCAGCAGCAGGTGGTGCTATACTACCACACTGCAGTCAAGTCCCTTGGTGAGTTTGTAGATCAAGAGCAAACTCCAGTTATATACACTGATGTGTTGTAATTTTTCTTTTCCTTTGTTCAGATTCATTGCTCTAAACAAAAAGCCAGGCTTTGAGAGTAGGTGACAAATATATGCATTGTTTTCAGTTCATGAAACCAATAACATTACACACTGCTTCAAATAAAATACTGTAATTAAAAACACTTCATCACAGGGAGCAAAATAAACAACCAAATTATCAAAATCATTTGGCGGTCAATTAGGCTTACTGTAATATGTGACACCTTGGATAGAGAAGCTTTGTGTGACAAACCAAATCTTTGCATGACTGCTGTGATGTCATCACAGGTGAGGTCCATGACATCAGAGACTGTGACAGGGACATGAGATCTAGTTTTGTAATTCCTCCAGCACTGTGTTGAGAAAACTCCTTCCCTTGATTGAGGAATAGTTAACAATTTCTCATTTTCTTTGATTTTTTTGTCATATACAGGTATGCAGTGTTTATTGTTGCGTAACATGTATGTTGATGTTGCCTCATGTCAAGTCTCTATTTGATCATGTGACAAGACGATACAATACGGTCACAAGTTTAGGTGCACAGTCTGTCAAGACCTACATCTCTGGAAGTCCAGCGAGCAATTATATTTTTTAAAAGTAAAAGTGGCAGTAAGAAAGGACAAGTAAGAAAAAAACAGGACTTAAAAGGTAACAAAGCTCCCTAAATTATCCTTTTTCTTTTTTTATAAACAGTTGCCAGTGGTGTGTGTGCACCTTATAATTACTTACTAGTCTGCACTAGGGCCCATCACAATGGCATGCGCCCAGGGCTGTGCTAACTGCCTTATGCCACTGCCTCATAAATGACAAAAACATGTGAATATCTTGATTTTCAACACGGTCTGTTGGTTTGAATTGTTTGGGTAGATCTCTGAAAAATGATTCAGTTGCCACACAGGTAACACATTTAATTAAGTAGTAAACTGATTCTGATTTTGACTCTCTGGTTTCCTGTGATGAGGCATGGGTTGCACATCTTACATACAAAGTATGTGGATATTCTCATTTATCCAGGTCAATTCCATTTTGGCAACAATTAAATCGTAGGCAACTGGACTTTGATTTTGTCTAGAAGACGTTTCGCCTCTTATCCAAGCGGCTTCATCAGTTCTCAACGCATCGGTCTGACTAGTCCTCACTAGTCTGACAAACAGTGGAGTAAGACTCAGGTTTTTAACCTCTGTGGAGGTGTACACCCACCACCCTCATAAGACAAGACTTCGTTAGTGGAGTTTCACTGGACCGTAACTCCTCAGGTCCAGTTTCTGCTGTTTATTTACATCTAACGGAGAAGGCTCACTCCTTTGAGGACAGCAATGTGAAAAACTTGGACAGAGAGGACAGATGGTTCCAAAGAGGGGTGAAAGAATCCATCTACGTCAAAATAGAGAAGCCGTCTCTAAATAGGGGAGGTGGCCTGAGACACCACCTATCCCCCATTTACAATGTGGCCCTTGCTGCTGTACCTAAGAGATTGAATAACAAAGACTGCCCGAAACTAACCTCAAGTGGCTCAAAGAAACACAACGACAGTCGTTCACTGGTAACCACACATTATGCCTAACGACTGTGGCTCACCAGTGGCCCCACTCACTCCTAACGACTGTCGTTCACTAGTGTGACTCACCTGACCCAAACAATGGTCCAGTGAAACTCCACTAACGAAGTATTGTCTTATGAGGGTGGGGGGTGTACACCTCTACAGAGGTTAAAAACCTGAGTCTTACTCCACTGTTTGTCAGACTAGTGAGGACCAGTCAGACCGATGCGTTGAGAACTGATGAAGCCGCTTGGATAAGAGGCGAAACGTCTTCTAGACAAAATCAAAGTCCAGTTGCCTACGATTTAATTGTTGCCAAAAATACATACAAAGTAGGGAGTCTGACCACAAGTTTGTGTTTCTGTCCTGTAAAGTGTCCTCTATCAGGACACTTTAGCTTTCATTTGGACTTTTTATTTAGTGATAGGATCTCCTTCACTCTAATTTGTTGATTTAGTGTGGAGTACAGAGTTTATGTCTCAGTACCCTCAGGTGATATTACTTTGCTATATGAACATCAGACTGGTAGTGCAGTGGTTTGCATTGTCTCCTCACAGCAAGAGGGTTCCTGGTTAAGGAACCCTTCCTGGGTGGAGGAGCCCTTTTCTGCAGAGTTTGCATGTTCTTGCTGTGTCTGCGTGGGTTTTCTCCAGGTGCTCCAGCTTCTTCCCACAGTCCACAGACATGCAGGTTAACTGGTGACCCTAAACTGCCCGTAGGTGTGAGCGTGAATGGTTGTCTGTCTATGTGTTAGCCCTATAGGGTCCGGCACACCTGCCACCCCTAACACGATAAGTGGTAACGGAAAATGAATGGATGAATGAAGCGTTTGACATTCATGACCCTTCCTCTAGAACCACTCTCAAGACAACATGTGACCTTTGCACACAAGATACTGTTCAGTATATCTCACAAGACTCATGCTCCCAAGAGGAAAAGCCCTTTTTTTGTTATTTGAAAGACCTCACCACCTTCCCTCGAGTGTTACCCTAGTACCAACCAATTTTGAATTTTTTACCCTGCTACTGATAAATCGCTTATAATTACAAAATCTTTTGTATGTTGTCAAGTCTGTCCAACACTTCTACAGCCCTCAGGACTGTCATCATTAGACGTGTGATGGATCAACACGTGTAAACGGATTCAGGCCGTGTTGTGTTGTCACAGACAGAAGCTCCCTTCTGAGCTCTGACTGGACAGACTGTCTGCACACACAGATGACTGCCCTGCTGTCGTGCATTTCCTGTTGCCATGTTGTTATTTAACAATGTATCAAAACAATATAAAAGGATCAAACATAATCTTGGACAGCAAAGGAAAATGAAAGCGTGCCTTTGGATAGTCCTATAGACAGAATATCTGGCAACACAGCAGGGCTCATCAACTTCTGCTGCCCTGTGGACATTAATACTGTCAACACTACAGTGCTCCGTAATATGCACAGGCACACTATGGAAAACACAGCATACTGAAGGTGTTCAAACAGCAAAAAACAGTGAGTATGAAACATTACAAACTGAATATGAGCACATATGTTACATGCAGGCCCTGGCTATTACTGTTAAAAGAAAACTTCACCAATTTTACACGTCAAGATCCAGGGAGTTTTGAGTCTGAGGTGTAATCTCCAGTGATATCCTCATGGTTGAGAGGACACATCTGTAACAGTAAATCTGCCTTACAAAGTGGGTGTGTGGAGTTTAAAAGAGTTATGGGAATTATGGGAAATATGGGATACAGTGTGACGGGTGGGTATTGGACTTTAAAGCAGCACCTCAGGCAGGCAGGATGGTGTATAATGACCTTTAATGGACCGTTCTATCAAACAGAGAATGAGCAAGCAGGTGAAACACGGAGAGTCAATAGCTTGTAAATGAGCCTCCCGAAGCACAAGTTCAATCCAAAACTCTCAGCATGGAATGCCGAAGCTGAGTGCAGGCGAGTCACTAGCATCTGCTTGACACACAACATCAAAACATTTCTATAGTATGTAGCGGTACTGTGAGGTAGAAGACTGGTGGCAATGTCAGAGGACCAGAGGGTTCGAAACCAGATGAGCACACAGAGGAAGCCAACACAACTGAGAGGAGCCGGCTGAAGATTGGTCAGAACTGGTGAAGAGTCCAGTAACCAGCGGATTCTGCAGTACACACACAAAGGCAGAATGTGCAGCCACATGACAAGGTAATCCACAGCACAGGAAATCACAGGCAGCAGAACAGGTAAACTCACCAAGCAGAGCTGACTGGCAGTCTCTCCACACAGCCGCAGGGAACAAAATGCAGCAGAAACCAGGAACACGGAAGCAGATCTCTTGGTCGAGGACAGAAGGCTGAGTGGTTTACCAGGGAGCAAGTGAAGCAAGAAAGTCAAGGCAAGGCAGGCAAGGTCAGCAGCAAGGAAGCAGTCCGGGGAAAAACATCGGAAAGTCTTGCATGGATATGGCAAAGAACAATCTGGCAACGAGAGGCAGGACGTAATGAGCCACTTTGAGTGGGGTTAGCTTGATGAGGTGGTTGCCAGAGATGTGTGGGCAGGTCATAGGCTGGCAGGTGGTGGAGAAGCGAGATGAGTGGGAATTAACTGGGTGGACTGAGAGAATGGCATGCATGGCAGGTTGGAAGTGCACACTGTGACACACAGTGTTTTAGAGCTTGATGTTTTCTCCTGAGATGCAGTGAAGTAAAAGTAAAAAGTACCCAGTGAGCATCAACCAGGATTTCAATCAACCTGATCTCACAGAAATACGTGAAATGACCACGACCTCTTAACACCGCATTCCGTGGTGGCAGCACGTAATGGGTTGAAATTACGTGCTGCCACCACGAAAACAATGCCAATGTAAAGTCAATTAGGGTCCTCTCCCGTGGTGGACACACGGATTCCCTGATTCAATCACGTCAACCTCGTTTTCCTCAATGATATCTTTAACATTCCTGTATACACACAAAAACGCGCAAGTGTTCTTGATATTAAAACGGCAAATGCATTCCTCTGTTATAATTTCCCACCAACAATAATAATAATGATAATAACGTGATAGTTCGGCTGTTCTAGATATTTGTTATAGCCTATTCAAATATTCAATCACAAAAACGCCGTTTCTAGAGAACTTGCTAAAATATCTGAAATGAACCATCATGCCTACTTTTTCTTAACATATTTCATCTAGGTGCAGTGTCATTGCTAGTTCAGCTTTACTAGACATTTGATATATTCAGTAGATGTATCTTTTCACGACCCTGTTTTACAACAAGCCGCAAAAACGCCGTTTTTAGAGTACTATCTAAAATAACTACGATTAGCCAACATCCTTGCTTTTTTTCTTAACATAGTTCATCTAGATGCAGTGTAATAACTACTTCGGCTTTACTAGATATTAGATTTATTCAGTAGATCTATCTTTTTACAACCCTATTTTACAAGCCGCAAACGAACCTACTGTCCCAAAAACGCCGTTTCTAGTGTATTAGCTAAAATATCGAAAATTAGCCGACATCTTTACTTTTTCTTACCATATTTCATCTAGGTGGAGTGTAATAACTAGTTCGGCTTTACTTGATATTAGATATATTCAGTAGATATATCTTTTTACAACCCTATTTAGAGCCCTACTTTGCAAATCAGAAGAACTACAACTATGTTGCTGATATGTATCAAACTGCATGGCGCGGTCCCAGGGAATTGTAGTTTTTTAAAAATCTAAGTGTTTTTCCCAGATTTGGAAGTTGTAAATACTGAATTGAGAGTACACTGGTAAACACATTTGTGAAATCAGATTTTAAATATCTAATTTCTAAATGGGTGAAAATTAATTTTATCCATATTTTATCCATATCTGACAGCACCCTCAGTTGTTGACTACACTCACATGATAGTTGAGGTCAAGAGCTCTCTATAACAGTTGGTCCCATGTCTGTACCCCCTTTAGTTGCTGAGTTATAAGCCCTCAAACATGCACTGAGGTCAAGGTTCAAAGGTCAGTGGCTGAAGGCAGGAGCCATGCAGAATCTTAATACTATACGTTACTCTCCAGGTTGAGACCTTTCCAATGATGTATTTGGTTTAGCTCTACAACAAAGTTTAGATTTTTTCATTTTTTGGACACAAGCCATGCCAGGTGTAGTTTCAGAGAGCAATGTGAAGGCCCAGTGTATAAAATGAGTTTTGTTTGTTTCTTTGCTTGTTTTTTCTTTTTTACTGTAGATAGTTACTAACATGAGTCATCCTCACACAATACAATACTACTAAAAAGTAAAATCAATAATAACAATAATGAAATAAGCAAAAATAATATTAAAATCATATTGAAATTTTAAAAGCTATTTACAGAGTGGAATGGTAGCCTAACAGATAACTTAGATAATATTTATTATTGTTTAGACACTTTATTATTGCTTAGATACTATTTAGCCTATTATTGTATTTACTTTTAGCATGTTCTACTTTTGAGTAATTTCCGAGAAGTTATGATAAAAGTGGAGGGTGACGGGGTTGCCAGGGGCAGACGGCTCCATGTGATGGTGTGATGGCTTTTCCATAACATACCACAGTAACTTTACTCACCTTAACCTAAAGAGGCCCAACCATGTTTCTTCTTCCTAAACCTAACCACAGTAAGTTTACCAACCTAAACGTAAACTCCATAACTTTTTTTTTTTCACGTTTAGTACATAACCATATTCATGGGACATCAATTCATAGGATAGCATATGAACTGTTAAAAAGAGTTGTGCAACTTATTTTGTGTAAAGATTTGTTGATCTGAATGGTTATTTATTTTATAGACCACTAAAGTATGCACGATGTGTGCTTTGTTTATTGTTGCCTGTTCTTGTGATATAAGCCATGAAGAAATAATGAATGCTAAAGAAAGTCATCTTTGTGTGTTAATAATTTTGTAGAAATCTGTATTATACGTATGTACGAGTGTGTGGGTATTGAAATAAAGAAATATGTAAGTAACAGATGTGCTACAGTAGGTTACTTTAAAAAAAAAACAACGTATATATTATATTTATATTTATATATAAATAATAATGAGGGAGATGCCCTCTTATTTTCCACTTCAGCACCTGTCCTGTACAGTATATGAAAACCTCAGTGACATGCCTGCAGTCATCCTCTGGCTTTATGACCCAGGGAAGGTTTACAGTGCACATGGAGACTCACCCTGGATTATGAGACTGTTACATAACTTACTATACAATATTTGTAATTGGTAACGTGCTTTTCAAATCTATACACTATACCTACAATGTCCCTAATGCACTGTGGTATGTTTCAGATTATATGTCATCACTGCAATTATATCAAGTCTGTAAAATTCAATAACCAAATGATAAACACTGTCACGATTCAAAATGATCCATCAGCCAAAAACATGTGGAAAAGGCGAATTTAAAAAATCCCATATGTTGCGTTAGAGATTGCCTTCCTCATCCACTTCTATTCATTCATCATTTTTGTCTCCATGAGTGGAAAATAGGTTATGCAGATCAGATCCTGCAGACCTGTGACCTGCACAGCTGTCACATTTTACCTGTGCATGTGAAGGTGAAGCACTCCGCTCTCACCAGGCGGAAAAACCGTGCTGTGCGCTCCTGCTCAGACTCCACCGACAGAACAAATCCGAGCTATCTCACGCGGAGGATTTGTAGGTTTTGGGGGAATGCCCCCCCCCCCCCCCCCCTCCTCTGTGAGGTTTAATACTGTGGAATCCATGTATAGATTCTCACTATGTTTACGGCGCGAAGCGAGTGCGGAATGCGCGTCCTGTGCGGGAAAAGTTGCGGGAGTAACCTGCAGTTTTGAGACTTTTGGAGAGGGCCGGGCCGCTGGACACCATGCACACGGATGTGGTGCTGCTCAACCTGCTGGTCTGGATGGTCGGTGTGTCCGGGCAGACGCGTGCCAAAGGACAAATGCTGCAGCCATACCGACTCGTCAGGTCAGTTCATCAGTTCATCATTCTGATGGAAATACAGCAGAGGATTGGATGACTGAAATTAGTCATTTTAATTCAATAAAGTCTGTGTAAAAACTTAAATTTCACACTTTTGTTGAAACAAGTTAAATATCCTGCATGCATGTCAAGTGGCAGATCAATCCAGCAGCTCCAAGAAAATACATCTTCATTGAAGACACTGATTTGTATGGAAGAGGATTGGGGCCAAATGTAAAAAAATGTATGAGCTTGACTTTAAAGGAATTCTTCACCTACAAAATGACCATGTGTAAATCAATTAGTCTTTCTGTGTTACCTTGAATTCGTGAAGAAAAATGTGTTTTTCTCACGTCTTCCCAAACACATTTCTTTGCACTTATGACTTTGAAGAGAGTGTAAGTTTCACTTGTAGTTCAGTTTTAAAAAGTAAGGTTTTCATGAAAGTTTAAGAGTTTGTAAACGGTTTTGCTGTTAAACATCGTACCCAATCAAACAATCAGTAATTCAATACTGTATGTTCACTGTTTTTTGTAGAGACGTTAGAAAAACAGAATTTTTTTTCACAAATTCAAGGTAACATGGCGTGACTAACTGATATACAAATGATCATTTTGTGGACAAAGTCTTGCTATAATGTCAGAATTCAGATTTTTACTTTGTTTTCACAACTTTGACTTTGAACTCAAATTCATTTTTCCCGTGTGGCCCTAATCCTCTTCCTTAGAACTGCGTTCGGAAAAACTACAAAATAAACATGAGTCTATTCCAGATCAAATTGATGACTTTGACAGTTATTTCTGAACCCTGTAAGCAGCAGGTGATAAAAAAGCTCAACTCAAGGTCCACTAACAGGCTTGTTCAGGATCTTTCTATTGCGTCACATGGTCCTCATCAGCAGATTGAGATTGCTCAATTGCTGTGGAGTTCAAATTGTAGATGCTCCAGTTTTGTTTGGTTCTACTAACTTATCTTAGATATGCTTATTATCATTCATTAAAACAATATGAGAAGCTGTCTGAGGTCTGTTGTTGTGTAAGCCTCTCATGAATGCCTGCCTTTACACCATCTCACATATTTCATATCCTTTATCATGTCACTGCTAATTTGAGTTTGTGCACAAACGTCCTTATGGAGCCTGAAATCCCTTAGTGTTTTCATTTGAGCGTGAAAGGTTGGAGCGAATGGAAATAATAGTTTAACAGAATAATCTTAACACAAATAGACCATGAGATGAAAACTATAGAGACATTTGAGTTGAGATTAATTTCGTCAAAAATGTGTCTGTTATACAAAAGTTAGCTCTCTTGATTGTTTTTTGGAGGATTGTTTGTCACTGAACAGTCAGATTTCAGATTAGTCTTTTTTCACCATGGAGCTCAGTTATGAAATTAGCACATGACACTGTTGCATTTGGTTGTAAGGAAGAAAAAGGATTTTCCCTCTTCTGTCGCTCTGGCTTTTGTCATGATGATGTAATGTTATTATTCTTTCTGATTTAGGGAAAGCATCAATTTGATTGTCCCAAAAAGCTTCTGTCAGCAAGTAATGACTGGCAAAATATTTACTTTGAAAGCCAGAATCAGCCTAGTCGCCACAATCAAATGTTGGCATTGCAAACAACGGATATGTTAGATTTGTAAATTTCATACATAAGATGTATTTTAGAATATATGTATATGAGCTAAGTTTCTCATCAGCAGGAGGGGGGATGGTGGATGATGAGACATATAGACGAAACTGCTGCCAAGCAGAAGAAAGCAGCAGACCAATAATAGGTCTTTTTTAATTATAGTTTGGGACACTTTCAGCTGTGATCATGGTGATCGAACCAGGTATTTAAAGCAAAAATCTGATCTTACCCTAACCCTAACCAAGTGTTTTTTGAGCCTGAGCCACACCACACGTTACCCATTGCATGTAAATGTGTCTGCTCCATAATAATATACAAATTCAACCTGGTCTCATTCTGAAGTTGTCAAAAACCAGCGCTTGGCAAGTGACTTCTGGCGTTAAGGTGCTGAATCTGACTGTGGCAGGCGGGCAGCAGGGTTGGTAGATGGATCAAACAACCATGACTTTCACCCAAAGAGGCTGGTGTTTACTTCCCGTATGATTGTAAAGCTTAACCCTTTTCTTTTTTCCTAAACCCAACCACGTGTGTTTGTAGGCAAAATGTAACCACATGCGTTTGTTCAATTTGCAGTCTTGTACCGACGTAATGTGTTTATTTTGAAAGAGACTGTATGAAAACTGTACATTACCTGTGAAAGCGGAAATGTATTTTGAAAATATAAAATGCATGTAACAGATTGAAGTTAAGAACGCAACCCAAAACCCAACAACTAACACACCCAGGGTACCTTGCACGTCATATCTCAATGTGGAAAGTCCATGACCAAGCGTCGATATGTGAAGAGGTCAAAGTGAGAATGTGTTTGTTCAACATATCAGTGGTTTGCAGAACATACAATACCAGCTTTTACTTTGGCAATTGGGTTGATCTTGCAGAGGAGTTGATGCTGATCTTGATAACAACAAGGCATTTATCTCTTCTGCACTCCAAATTCCAGTTCTGATCTATTATTGAATTGTAAATGTAAAAACATGAACAAAAAAATATGATTTCAGGGATCCTGCTGTTGTTTAGATCACACATCTCTGCTTTTTGCAAAGAACTGTGCCACATGAAAGATACACTAACAGCTTTCAGTAAAAGAACAATAACACCAGTCAACCTGGTCTCACTCCCATCTCGTCAAATACTGATGCTTGGTCAGTGGCCCTTGGCGCTTTTTGTTCAACAAAAGGTTGAAAGCACACTGAATTGCTATTCTTTGAGCCTCTCTCTTTAAACCAAGAACGCCATCTAGTGGGCTCAGAAAATAAAGAAATTGCTTCATGAGGCTTCATGAGGCCATCACTAGTTTTTGGACACCACTTTAGTGACAGGGCAGACTTGACCTGCTTGTGTTGGTCTCTTTTATTCGCTGGGGTGTCGAGTGAGGACAGAGCCCTCCGACATGTTCGCTAATCAAAGCTCTCTGTTTTTAGCTGACAGCATCAAAAGGTGACGTGTGCCAGGTTGGAAAAATCACTTACTCTGATTACGTAACCTGTAATCTGAGTGTGTTAATGTGCTTTCTGAATTATTGCTATTGTTGTGGCTTTGGGAAAGGTCAGCCAGGCGGAAGAAGGGCCAGCAATTAAATGTCATTTTTAGTAAAGCAGAAATGTAAAACATGTTATACAGTCTATATGCTGTGCATCTGTCAAAAAATACAGTTTGAGATTTGAGAAGCTTAGTTGAGTGGATATAACTGGGAATTGACTTTGCCTTCCAGCCATAATAAATTGTGTTACCGCCTTCTGTCACTGCAATAATGTACCACAACAGTGACTCAACCTAAAGCCTTTACTCTTGCTGCTCTATGCAGCAATCTAATGCTCTGGCACATGAAAAAATCCTCTGATGCAGCCTACACAGAGTGCTGTCTTTTAAATGCAGCAATTTGGAACAACTTAATCCAATCCATATCTTTAAATCAGTTTTACCAAATCCAAGCGGACCTACATGTCAGAAAACACAGAGATGCCAAGCTGTTGTCATACTTCAAAATAAAACTGTACTGAGAACAAAATGGCACTGGTGCTCATCTGCATGTTGTCAATAGCATCAGTAAAAGATTGCAAGGCTTGTTCTAATCTCGTGTAAATGAACCCCTGGCTTCAATGGCTCTCATGTTTGAGGGAAAATAACACTTCTCCCTCTTACAAATGAAAAAACAGAATTTGTTAACAAAAAACATACACTTATCCAATTTAATATGCTGCTACAGTCTTTTATATGTCTATGGAAAATGTTCTTGCATATTTTTTTAACTGTCGCATAGCAAGAATATGTCTGTATATATACAGTTTGTGTACAGCCAGGAGAACCCTATATTTTTCAGTAATAAGTAGGTTTATAATAAAATATAATAAAACCATGTACACATGGCTTTGAAAGTTGCACTTGCATACATGATTTTCAACTGAGGAAATGTTGAGTAATGTCAGATAATAAGACATTTTTCCACTATCTGGACCTTTCAAGTTAATGTGAGGATTCACATTTAGAAATGATAAGATTTGGTTTTATTGTCTTTCTGACACAGGTTATGTGTAGCCTATAGCTAGCTAGGCTATGTTTTAAGCATCTGGCAGCAACTTTACTATTGTGCAGTAAGCAGTAAAAGTCCATTGAAAGTCATACATTTTCCATATACATATATTTTTGTAATTTTCACACAGACATTTATGGGCTTAATGAAAGATTTATTTATTGACTGATTGTAGTCAGTCGAGAATAAGTGTGGTGTTAAATAGTAATAGCTATTTACAGACTGTACTAAAATGCACAAGAAGCCTAATATTCCAATGATTCACTACATGTTTACAATCATGTAGGTGGTGGGATGAGAATCATGTCATGTTCCTGGACCTATATAAAAAAAAAAAAAAATAGCGAAGCCACTTAAACACAGATAGGTGATATCCATATCCATAAAATAATCATTCAAACAAAAACAGGTGGGTAAAATAACATCTAACACATGAAAGCTCCATAGGTAGAACACTGGCACCTGTATTGAAATTAGCAGAAGCGTCAAATAACCCATAAAGACAAAGCAGCCCAGTCGCCAGAGGAATGTGTAAGCATTGTACGTTTTTTACCATACCGTATCAACGCTACTAAAGTGACGTATAGTATATGAGCTGACATTGTCATTGTAGGAAGAAGGGATGGTGGATGATGTGACACTGCCAGCCAAGCTGCAGACCACTATTCAAGACCAATAACCGAACCGGTTGACATCACTGTGTTTCCAGCGGCTTTTTAGCCTCCAAACGTGGGTGTTTTTTATTGACCTATAATTGTTTTTCCAGCAGCTTTTTAGTCACCAGACATGGGTGGTCTTTAGGGACCTGTCATTGTTTTTCCAGCGGCTTTTTAGCTACCAAACATGGGTGCTTTTTAGTAACCAGTATCTATATTTCCACTGGAGATAGTGCCATGAAAAGCGGTTGGTTTTTGCAGAGACATCGCTTTTTTTCCAGTGGTAATTGTGCCTCCAAGACCAAATATTACAAAATACAAAAAAGACAAAATATGATCTTTTCCTAACTATAACCAAGTGTTTTTTTCTTTGTGTCTAAGCCTAACCACACGCTAATTACAGCATTGTTTAAATGTAAAGAAATGAAAAGTTTTAACGTTTCTGCTACATGATAATGTATAAATGTAACATTGATGGTTTGCAGAAATGTACAGTACCAACATTTATTCTGGGGATTGGGTTAAAAAAAGATGCTTTAAATGCAGCCCTATAATATATATGTATATGTATATATATGTATGTATGTATATATATAATAAAGTAAAATAAACTTAAATAAACTACTGCACAATTATTGCTGACTTGTCTGCCATGTAGTAAGGAAGGAGGAGGAGGCAAACCGCCTCAGGATATGCATTGTTTTGGAACCTTGATGTTGTGGTCCTAATGCTTCTTAATCTTTTGTGAGATGGAAGGAAATTAAAAATGTTATAAGGGTCCTTTAAAACTTTAAGGCCCTTGTTTGATAGTCTAGCCTTATAGATTTCCGCTGGCGGTGGGAGATTACATAAAGTAATTCTGGATGCAGTATGCACCACTTTGTCCAGATGTCTTCCTGTCCTCAGCTGGCATGTTGGCAAACCACTTAGCTATTGCATTCATAAGGATGCTCTCCACTGCACCAAACTTTACCTGGATATGGCACATTTTTCAGTTGTTATAAAAAGAAAAGAATGTGGTGTGTTGTCTTTGACGTGCTGTCCACTTGTAGAACTTTGTTGATGGCCAAGGGTGGGTGATCCCCACAGCTCCTGTGAAAGACTACGACTAATTCCTTGGTTTTGAAAACATTTAAACTGAAGTTGTTTGCATTACATCCATCCACCAGAGACAGAAAATCACTCCTTTAAGCTGTTTAACTGATTTATATTCAGATTGTTTGAGACTCTTCTCTACTTGTGCTTCTGTTGCATTGTATTTTAAACAGGTCACAGTAACATAATGGTGCACTACCTTGGTGTCAGGTTTAGTGCAGAGTAGCAGTTTCTTTGATATTTAAGGGCCAAAATGTACCAGAGGCTCCTGATGATGAGGAATTTGTGTTTGTGCCATTTATGAATCAGAACATTTAAAAGCAGAACTGGCGCACGAGAATGATGAAGCTAGCTCAGATGAAATTAGCTCTGGATGAGACAACAGTCAAGAAACTGTTGAAGCAGTGGTCTAAAGAGAAGCTTGGACAGATGAGGGAACCTTACCTCTGATGCCTCTTCCATGCTGCTCTAAACATGTATGTAGTTTTCCTTGCCAAATTTCCAACCAACTGCTTTGGCCTGGTTGAAGAACAGAAAAGGAACTCCCAGATCCCAAGTCTTACGTTTTTGTCCAGAAACAGAGCGTTATGGAACTCCCATGAAAACACTAGAGAGCGGGGTTCAGAGTGTATAGCCATGTTACAGCAACCGCAAACAGTAAACTGTTATTTGTGATTATTATGCTTGACCTTCTTGTGACCTTAACCACACACTTGTAAAGGACTATTCCTTATTTACCTGTTGAGGGAGGTCGCTGGGGTCAGACCCATGAACTACAAATATTTTTCCTTGAGCTTTAATAAGTGACTGAGTGAAAATGCATGACTGATCACCCAGTATCCTCAAGTCAACTTGATTTTAGGGTCAAATGCCAGGAAGCGACCAGACGGTGCCCTGACAGCTCATTGGCTTTTTGACCTCTCCCTGCTCTGTCCTCAGTCACACACTTAATCATTCCTCAGTTTCACCGTGTCCATGCTGATGAGTTGAGGTTAAAGTATCATCACTGCTAAGAAAAGAGTGAAATTACTTCCTTGTTCAAAAGACTTAATCTTTCCCTGCACTAGGCCTTCATGGTTCTTCTGCAACATCTTTCAGTAGGTGGAGTCATAGACTTAATATAATGGATGTAGTCTTTGTAAAAATACCCTTAAGGTTCTGAAGAGCCTTTTTGAAACTTAGTGGGAGTCTCCCGGCCATCATCATTGGGAGTGGATGATTCCGCCTAACTCCTGACTACTCCAAAAATGCAGGCAGAATGAAGCCTGGTTGCTGAAATACGGCCACCTAGCTTGACGTTACGAAACTGACTAAGGCTAAGATGCTATGCAGGTGCACCTGAAATGCAGGTGTAACATTATGCAGTACATTTTGGTCAGGAGTTTTTTCACCATGGGTAGCAGTGAAAGTAACTTAATTTTAAACCCATTAAACTCTGGTACTAGATTGAAGAATGACATCACACCACTGAGTACCAAAATATTAGCTACCTTTATTTCCTAATTCATGAATTTAAAACGTGTTTTGGGTTGAGGTTGGCTATACCAAGGCAGTACCAGGTGTCAGGGATGAAACTAAGCTGGAGACACCATCCAATGCACAGGTGAAGCAGCTCAGTCAGCCATGGGCCGACCGCTGTGCCTGGCTGGGAAGCAGTGCCGGCTGGCTGGCTCTAATGTTAAAAGCCACCTTTAGGAGACACCTGGCCTCCTGTCCCAACACTGGAACAGCTCCCCTCTCTCTTTCTGTCTTCACCATCGGCAACACTAGAATTCATGAACAAGACCACCGCAACCACGCCAGACAGAGCCAATGGGTGCTCGGCTCTGCCTTGTATTTAGCCAAGTCTAACATTAACATAACATTAGCATTACTATGGCCAGTTTAATGTCAATATTTTGTCAATATTATTTTCCAACCCCATAGAGAAACCCTTTGTTCAAAAGTACTGTATTAACACACTAAATTCTTTGGTGCATGCTGGTTTAATAACTGTGGCTAGAATGCACTCCCATTAGCACTGCTGGGCTGACCCTAAGCTTACTCATGAGCTTTTTAATTAGCTAGTTAACGAGCTAACTCACGAAAACTTTATTGGTTGGTTTGTTAGTACAACTTACCACACAGCAAGCCATATTATTAGTTTGATATTTGCATGAAAAACTAGCTGAGATGACGCCAAGCAAACAGCTAGCAGCTAGTGAAAGCACCCACCTGTTACTGCAATCGGCCACGCCCTTAATTATGCACAAGTTTAAGCCTGGGAAAATTTGCTATAGAGTTTTTTATACCAGTTTGTTAACATGTTTAACTGACCCTTTGCTTAGTACTACCTGTTTAACACAGACTGGCCTATCATAGCGTAGCATCGACCAGCACCAACCAGAGTCCGACAACTAGGCTACATGACTGTGCTCCACAGACTCTCATCGAATCGTTTCAGAGTTTCTAAGTTTTAGGGCAGGTTTTGTAGATTTCAAGATAAACGTTGTGCCTGGGGCACGTCATGTAATGATAATACTCATTACCTGTAGAGGTTGGAAGGAAATAGACATTTCTTCTCAGTTCCAAAAATCCAAAATCAAACCCTTGTTTGTGTAGGGTTAGCTAGCTACTGAAGATAAAGCCTACTGAATTTAAACACATGCTACTTTTGCTTATTAATGATTATAACAGTGAATAAAGACCTACAGGGACCAGTAAGGGAAAGCAGGGAAACTGCCAATATTCAACCAGCTGTGTGTCATCACAGTATGTGCAGATGAAAGTTATTTGTCTTCTCCCGCAGATTCTGATACTGATACTGGCAGCACTACAGGGGGAAGCCAAAAAACGTTCATCTGTACACACTGTGTCCCTCTATTTTCATTGTGTTGAGTCTTGATCACCATTGATGTGGTGGTTCACTTTTACACTGTCATCTGTATGTTAGGCTTTAGCTTCTACCTGTCTTCATCTTTTTTACCTGTTTTGCTGCTGAGTGAGTTTGACATATCCTTCAAACACATATTGTAGACCTCTCTGCCTGCTTCTCTCTGGAATCACTTTCTAAAAATTTCATAACTTTTCTTAAAGGATTAAAGTCAGTGACAGTGTGGGCTCCATGCTAGCTCTGACAGCTTGACGGACCATCACAAAGGGGCGGGGCTTAACAAAAGTCAATTCTGCCATAAAGTTGGGCATGTTAACATGGGAGGCCATGGGATTGGCTCTGTTTTGGAGCAAGCCTTAAGTGGCCAGTCGATGAACTGCAGTTTTTGGCACTTCTGCATTGGCTTCTTTTTCCAGCCTCGGATGTTGCTTCTTGGGTGTGAATTGTCACTGCAAATATGAGGGACAGAAATAACCTCAGTCAGCCAGGACTACTTTTGGGTTAAAAAAAATATATACAATTTTTTCCTTTGTGTTGCAATTTTGTGGGTGTTTTTGCCATGGAGTGGAGGTGAGAAGGTCAAAATACTTCTTTCAACAGTAAATTCAATCAACATTGATGAGGAGATTAGTTTAGTAGTTTAGTCAGCAGTTGCTGTCTGTTCTTTGGGAGACTGTATGCTGATCAGGAACTGCCTGAGGTTGCTCATTGGAGGGGCGTTATGTTATCTAATATCCTATAGACATCTGGGAAGAGAGCCTAGATTATCTTCTTTCCTGTTTTAAACTTCAGATGTTTACCCATATCTTGCGTGATTTTGGGTATAGCACTAGATTTTCCCTCTTTCATTGTGAGTATGTTTTACAGCTGTTTATATAATGAATAAGAATGATACCATGATGTCACAGACTTCCAAAATCTTAATTCTGTTACTTTCAAGTTTACTGAGCCTGCTATGCTCCTAGAAATTGCATAATACTTGCATAAAGTCACGTAATGTTTTTCCGTCTTTCAGGTCGAAAAGAGAAATACCTCTAACAGAAGCTTCCGGTCGCAAGATTGGCAGGTATGACGCATGTGTTTTTTTTGTTTTGTTTTGTTTTTTTTTTAGGTTTGTATTTTTTTTTAGTCCAATTAGAACGATAACAGGAGCTCAAAAGAAGGATTTTATTGTGGAGATTAAATCAGCATGGACTTAGGGGCACATGGTCAACATTTTAATCACTCTATTGTTTGCAGTATCTAGTGAGGAGGATGGGCTGCTTTTATTAAGCCCAATATAATCCATTCTTATCCCTGAGAATTAGGAAATTCACAAGATTATTCGTTTGTGCTGCATAAACTCAATACGATGTCAGGAAGCTACAATGCACAAAATCAGAGTAGTGGGACACAGTTAGGAGTACAACCTAGAAAAGCTTATTATGCTTAGGTTTGGGTTGGTTTTATAGACAAAGCAATCAATCTCTTTGTTCACTATTAGGCATGTGAGAAAAACTTTCTTCACGAATTCAACATAACACAGAGTGATTGATGTACAAGTGATCATTTTTGTGATAACAATTAGATAAAGGCAACTTTGTAGCAGAACACACATGCTGCTGGAAGGTAATTACCACGTAGGGCATGACACATTAGATATTAGTACAAAGATGAAGCTGGGTTTGCGTCTCCTAGCACCAAATATCTTTCTTTCTTGCAATCAGTTGGTATGTCTTTGTCATCAAAGGGGATCAAATGTAGTTGTAGCAGTCATAATACAGACTGTCCTCATGCACTGTCATATGATTTCCTATGAAAAGTAATACATCAAAATTCATACATGTCCCTTGAAATCATTAGCCAGTAATTCATTTATAACCCACGTACTGGGGAAGACTGTGTTTATGTGACCAATGCACTGATGGGACTAAACAAGGACGTGGTCCCTGAAGCAAGCAAATTGGGGTGATGGGTGGGACACAAAACACAGGACTTTCACTTGGGACTTGGGACCCTAGGAGACCGGTGTCAGAACATGGTCAACATGTTTATTTTCCTAACCCTAACCACAGTTGCTTTACTTTGCCTCAATCTAACCTCTATAACTTTACATTAAGTAAGTAACTTTACCTTAAATACCTAACTTTAATATAATAATGTAATGCTATTTGTGGGGCACTAATTTGTTAGATATCAGACGTGTGTCTGTTTTCATAGGATATCATACAAACCATTGTATGAGGGTACATCGATAAGCATACAGTATGTGCAATATTTTGTAAAGACTGGATCAATTTGAGAGAAATAGCATGAAATATTTTCTTCTGTACTCTACAAAAGGATTGATAGAACAAACTTGGTGCACATTATCGGAATGTCATGGCAAATGTTAAGTGCAAAATGTGAACAGAATAACATGCTTGAATTGTTCATCTTTCTTATTGGCCTAAAACTTCTGGTGCACTGGTTAAGGGGTTAACTAATTGTTGTTTTCCAAAACATTTCCTTCAGCCCCTTGATTAAAAGAAGTCCAGATATAACTAAAGCCTGGAATACAAAGTCAGAGCAACTGCTGAGGATAGACGACCACGACTTTACAATGCGACCAGGATTTGGAGGTAAGGAGGTTCATCTTTCTGAACTAAACGGAGCAGAGTTAATCACTTGTCATGCACTCAGCCAGTAGACTGGGATCTCTTTCCAAATATGCTTCAGTTTTGATTGACTCATTAGCCACATCAAGTGTTCTTTTAGACTTTATTCTAAACCCCAACCCACATCATGTGGGCGGCTGCCCATTGTTCTGACGGCTCATGACTTTGAAGCCCCAGTAGCCAAAAAATGTCCCATTCCCAGTTGGCCACAAACGTTGTTAGACATTAATATTTGGTTGAATTTAGGCTGTGACATTGGGTGACCTAAATTCAATGTCAGGATGTCTAATGGCAATGTAAATTTGACAAAGAATATCTAAAACAGATGACAATGATATTTTATTGGCTTTTAGTTGTGATCTTTAGCAACCAAAATCCAACCTCTTTCAAATGTCTCATGCCAACGTCATCTTGACGTAGAATAAAGACATTAAGTCACGAGGTATAGAGAGCAAAACCCAACATCTGCAAAATGTCATAATGTTAACATCTATACAAGCTGAAGTTTTAATGTCGTTAGGCATTTAAAACTAACCCAACCCGATTTTCGTTCCAACCAAAACGTAACGGCTATCCAACGTAAGAGTCAAAAGATACTTTTAATTTCATAAATAGCTGGGATTGGAACAAATGCCCATTTGTCCAACAGCAAATTCTGAAAACAAACGTGCATTGTTCTGAAGTAAAGGCCTTTTCTCCAAAAATACACTACACACTGTCCCAAACAGGAGCAAATGCCTAAGTATAATAGAGAATGACATCATTGGACCTTTCCACTATAGAGACAGAGCGCAACACCTCATACTCTGAAAACCAAGCTGGCATAACAGGCATTACAAAGCTTAGTTAGCTGCAACCTCTACAGTTTGGATGGCCAATATTAGCAAAATGCTTGCTGCACATAAACATGCTGAGTGTCAGGATCCTGCGGTTTTCCAAAACATTCCTGCCGATGCCTCGCATCTTATACCCTAAAAGCTCTTAGTAATGAGTTCTTTAGCATGTTGATAGTGCATCCCACCACAAAGCAGCTTTTAGGCTTGTCTGTGCTGTTTGCTAGCAGACGTAAATGAAAAGGAGGCCCCTTCATGCGATACAAAGTCAATGGAGAGCGATGACTTATTTTCTCCTTCGCTGCACTGTCTTAGGCAAAGGCATGCCCCGCCCTAGTTGGCCTCTGATTTGCTAGTTGTTTTGGGGACACCAGCCTATTGGGCACATTGGCGTTCAATCCAGTGGGACATTTTTCTGACCTCTGGGGCTTCAGCATTATGGGCCATCGGAACAATGACATGGTACCATCATCTTATCTATACACTCATCTAAATGTGTGCGGTGGGAGCATCCAGCCCTGGCTTGTAGTGATGACATAACAGAGTAGGATTACTGTATGTCTGAGCCTTGCTGCTGTGGGCCAGTGATTAATTACCAAGCAGCTATAATATGTAGCTTTAGGTTTCAACTCCAATCTCAATCTGCCACATCCGCAGTGCTCAGAGCCAGAATCTGTGTGCTTTTTAAAGCCTCACACTACCATTTCCCCCAGAGGTCTGAAATCTCACATGGAGTGCTTGGAAAGCATTTATTCACTTAATGGCAGACTTTGATTGGTCTTCACTGTTACTAGATTGAGTCTTATTAGTCTCAGGAGGTTTCTTAGGCTGTATGAATCTCACTGCTCTCACCAGCCCCCCACATAAAACCCTAAGTGGCCATGTCCAGCACAGATGAGCCATGTGCACGCTACCTACCCAGAATAAAAAAGCAGAGGTGAAAATTTAACAAGATGCTGATAAAAAAAAAGCTATGTCTTTCTGCACTCTAGTGATAAGATATACAGTACATTATACATGACTAGGAGAGTTGTTCCCTTACCCTGATGTACATCAACGCTTCATGACACAGGTGTGTGCAGAGTAAGTTAACAGCAAACACAAACCTCTATGCTGCATCAATAGTTAAGGTTTGGTTAGGTTTGGACACAAAAATGACTTAGGATTAAGGCTTCAGTATGCTCCAAATAAAATGCCTCTCAGAGAGTCTAACTGCATGTCAAATCCCTAACCCTAACCCCTTAAATCAAACCATTGTCTTTTTTCTAAACCTAACCAAGGAGTTTCGGTGCAGCTGCTACTGTAGAACATTATTAACCATTTATTTAAAACTTAAACTTAACAAGCTATCCTTTTATCCACTGGTACGTGCGCTAACTTAGGAAATGCTCCTGTGGACCTATTTGGTCATGTGGGTTAATGGACTTGTTGCACTAGATGGAAGCACAAGCAGGATTTTGACCCTGTGTGTAAATAATCTTTTAAAAAAAAATGCAATGATGTAATTCCATGAGTCAAGTCCTGAGAAAGGTAAGAACTTGACTTTGAATAAGGAAATAGGTCGCACTAACAATAGTCCTAAGCTAATTCATCAGGAGATTTCAAAGAATGCATCTGGAATTTTGATTTTTCTATTTTTAAAATCTGAAGCCCTGTTAAAAAAAGGAAAAAGATGGAAAAACCCAGCATGCACTATAATGTCAATTAGGATTAGAGTACTCACTTGCTCACTCCATTGGCTCTGTGCCATTGTTTTGGAAATCTGCACCCAACTGCTTTGATGGGGATTTGGATGAAAGAGAGCAGAAGTCATTGTTTGAAGCAAAAGGGTTAGCCTAAAAAGGAGTCACAACCCTTCAAATAAACAAGATAATCCAGACAGTTCAGAATAAGGCACCTGGGCTACATCTGCACTCCTACTGTCCTCTGATGTATTTTAACATGTTAAGCCTACAGTAACTTACAGGTTAACACATCTTTGTAAACTGCTGCATATTTCTTTAGGGCCTGCAGTCCCTGTCGGAGTGGATGTTCAGGTTGAAAGTTTGGATGCTATTTCAGAGGTCGATATGGTATGTCTGGACCAAACTATAAGTAAGAAAATGCATGTATGTTGTTAGTTGAAATAATAATGTAACAGACACGTATCTTCTTGTTTAAGGACTTTACTATGACCCTGTATCTGCGGCACTATTGGAAGGACGAACGTCTGTCCTTCAAAAGCAACAACAACCTAAGCATGACCTTCGATGGCCGCCTGGTGAAGAAAATCTGGGTACCTGACATGTTTTTTGTCCACTCTAAGAGGTCCTTCACCCATGACACCACCACTGAAAACGTCATGCTGCGAGTTTACCCAGATGGCAAAGTCCTCTACAGCCTCCGGTAATTCCCCCCCAACACTTGACATGTATGAAACAACTAGCAATGGTTAAAGGAATACTTCACCCACAAAATTATTATTTGTATATTAGTTACTCACCCCATGTTACGTTGAGTTGGTTTGTTTTTCTTGCATGCATCCACAGTGAACAGAGAATCCAAAAACTCTTGATGAATTGGAGTTAAAGGCAGACTGTGTTTAACAACAGCAAAACTGTATCAAAACGTCTGTTTACAAACTCTCACACAAATCATACAGTATAATCCAAGTTTTTTTAATACATTCGTACACTCAGTGCTTCCCAAACACATTTATTTTTGCTGAACCCTTATTATTATACAGTTATTTAATTTATATTAAATCACCTTGTGGGGCAACACCCTCTGAAAAAGGACAGTGATAGCCATTTAATTAACTCAGTCTCATTAACTGTCAATTTAGAACTTGGATGAATAATTGAGATAATAACTATAACCAAAACGACCGTATCAGTGGTCAAGACTTAAGGATTCTGGATATCAGCAGATGTTGGCAGAATCATTCACTCTTGTGTAACATGTGTGTGTGATGATGCAACGCAGCGACCCTTAGCATAAGCCCCGCCCCTAAACTATATAAGAAATAGTGGCGTTGCGTTTTGTTGTTGTTGGAACAAAATAAATTAAAATTACCACTCTTATGCAGACTGAGAAGAACTGGGTTGATTTTTGGGCACATCAGTGTCCTCAGGCTCTGATTTTAACTTTTTAATGCAATTCATCACAAATTTTCTCAGTTTTTAGATACTTTGTTCACCATGGAGGTGTGCATAAAAAACAAAGATTTCTTCACAAATTCTGTGTAACACAGGGTGAGTAATTGATATGCAAATAATCATTTTGTGTGTGTAAAGTGTTCCTTTAACTCAGCAGCAGTTTGAAGGAATAGTTCACCATTTTGGGAAATACAATTATTTGCTGTCTCCAAAAGTGATGTGTGACTATTACTACTGGAACCATGAAGCCTATCATAGCTGAAATTGGACGAGAGGCAGGGTTCACCCTGGACAGGTCACCAGACTATCACAGGGCTGACACATAGAGACAGAAAACTATTCACACTCACAGTCACACCTACGGACAATTTGGAGTCACCATTTAACCTAACCTGCATGTCTTTGTTTAGTAAAATCCTTTTCTACTTCAACTGTCATGCACTTAGCTGATAAAAATCAACATTATGTGCTTTCTTTATTAAAACTCAGAGATATACTTTTTTTTAAACACAAAGTGTATCTCTGGACTGAACTGAGCAGTGCTGCAGGGCTGAGGTTATATCTGGGGTAAAAAAAAAAAAAAATCCGACATATGTGCTCCAAATGGGATTAAAATCACTGAACTGCAGGTTATACTGAAATCATCCAACCTGAGAAATAAATCCAGTCGAAATGGAGCTGTAGACACATGGTCTTTATTCCTAAGCCATTTTCACAGAAGACATTTTTAAAATGTCACAGTAGGAAAATCACAAGTGTAAATAATCGAATGATAGCTGAATTCCACTTAGCTGCTTCAGCTCCAGGGTCCTACGTTGTTCATGTCAGTCACGCTGTCATGTCTTACTGGGACACTTCAAAAGCCATTTATGTTGTCACTTAGTACATCTGTGCTTTTCCTAGTGTGACAAGCCAACATTTCTGCTATTAGAATGAGTCTTCCATGATCTCTACTCAAAACTGTGTGTACGACATTATCAAGTGTTACCTGAAAAAAAACTTGATACAAACATTAACGAAACAGTTTCACATTTTAAATTTTATTCCACTGTATTCTGTAGTACTAGATACGTAGAGTACATGTAATACTTATTAAGTGGGGCAGGTTATGATGTTAGTGGGTGTTCAGGGATGTGATTGCCGTCGGCTGTCCTGCCAAGACAAAGTGGCACCAGCTGCCGCACTACAAGATGTGTATTTAAGGGGATAACGTTCTGCCAATTAGGACCGCTAATACTGCTGAGCAAGACCTTGTAATTTTGGCGAGCGAGAGGAGGCTCAGAGCCAAGATAGCTGATTTTGTAATCCACATTACAGAGCGGGGCAGAGATTAACAGCTGGTCATCTGCCTCCTGTGCCCACACAAGCATAGTACGGCCTTCCTGACAGACTGGAACAAACCAATGCTGGTGACGTTATTCACCAGCATTCACTATTTATTTGGAAATATCTGAATGTTAGCGCTAAAGGGTGATTTAAAATATATGTGACTGATACTAGGAGCATAATGATATTTTCTTACCTGGTGAATGTCTTCTGTGTGAATGAGGGAAGAGTAGTTGATGGTAAGTGGGCGATATAAGCATACTCATCACATGGCCTGGCTTAATCTGTGTGGGGTTGGTGCTGGTTGGAGATTTTCCAAACTAAGGCAGATTGGCGAGTGAGGATGACAGTTTGTAGACCTCGCCTGCAGACCGTGTAGCCTCCTCTCGTCCTATGAGCTGGATTATGTATTTTCATTTATCATCTCTGTGCTGGAAACCAAATCTCTGCTGAAACCCCTGACCCACTCAGTATTTGTCTGTGAATATGGAAGGTTAATGCTCTGCTAAAGGTTACACATGCATTATGGAACTATAATGAAAAGTCAGTGGCCACTATTTACAGTGTTTATCACCAGACACAAACAAGCATAACTAGCTGTGCTCACATGCCAAGAGTGTAACTGAAATAATTATTCATCTGGTAATATTGTTTTGTCATTGCAGGGTGACAGTCACAGCCATGTGCAGCATGGACCTGAGTCGCTTCCCTCTCGATACACAGACTTGCTCTTTGGAGATAGAGAGCTGTAAGTGACGGATGAGATCAAACTTGATGTGGTTTTTCTTCTTCTCTGCTGTTACAGTTTCCACCAACTGCATTCAGATCATTTATGTGACTTCTGTAGAAAATCTTGTAGCAGCAGAAGCATTAAGATCTTTCTCCCTCTGTCATGTTTTCTATATTACTATGTCAACATGCTAGATTACAGGTACTGTATGCAACTTTGTACATGTATAAATCATTTTTATTGCCCATGGAGAACTAGATTGTAAAGTAACTTAAAAACTGAGAACTTCCTTGGTTGTCTAAAACAGCTAGTGTAAAGGACTAGGACCAAGATTTCTGTGAAAATCCAAAGAAATTCAATTCATCCATCCATTTTCCATAACTGCTCCAGCCCCCCCGTGGGGGTCACGGGGGGGCTGGAGCCTATCCCAGCTGACATTGGGCGAGAAGCAGGGTACACATTGGACAGGTTGCCAGACTATCACAAGGCTAACACATAGACACAGCCAACCATTCACACTCACATTCACACCAACAGACAATTTAGAGTCACCAATTAACCTGCATGTCTTTGGACTGTAGCCGAGCACCCGGTGAAAACCCACGCTGACACAGGGAGAACATGCAAACTCCGCAACCCTCTTGCTGTGAGGCGACAATGCTAACCGCTACACCACCGTGCAGCCCACAATTAAATTCAGTTCAATTCAATCTTAATCTTATTTTTAAAGCCCAATGTCAAAAACACAATTTGCCTCAGAGGGCTTTACAACAACCCTTGTGAGGGATAAAGTAAAGCCCCCAAAACAAAAATGATACTTATTAATGGGGACCAGAGACATTAACCCTGTGGAGGATCCCTTCCTGGCAGAGAGTCTTAAAGGCACCCTTCTCCCAACAGCGTGCTGCATGTCTTCTCAGCTCCGCTACTGCACAATAGTGTGCGGCTGCAGAGCTCCAGCCTCAGGCCCCATCTCTAGCACGGGGGCCTATGTCCATTGCCCGGAGTGGATATCACGTATTTATTGCACTTCTGTATCAGTAAATAACGTTCACTCAAATGCAGCTGACCTTGCTTCGTTAGATTGATTCATCATCACTAATACAGTAGGTTAAGTATACCAGAAATAAAATTCTCTAGTGCAGGGACACAGTATGGCTTAATAACAAGGCCAGCGTTGTATTTTTTTGTTCACTTAATGGCCTCAGAGATAGGTGTCACTAGGGATTTTCTGAAAGTTACATACAGAACCTTAAAATGATACTTATTATATAAGACCAGAGACTGTGGAGGATGTTCTTATTGCACTTTACAGTCTTCACTCGGTTGTTATTGTTTTATTGGGGAAAACAGAATTTGTGCCACAGATACTTAGTTTATGCTCTTTATCTCTCCAGATGCTTATACAGATGATGACCTGATGCTGTACTGGAAGGAAGGGAACAGGTCGTTAAACACAGATGAAAGAATTTCTCTCTCACAGTTCCTCATCCAGGAATTCCACACCACCACCAAGCTGGCCTTCTACAGCAGCACAGGTACTGACAGAAAGTGCAGAGCTGTCTGTTGATTTAGATCTACATATCTAATATCTGAGGTCTATATGACGTCTAACATCATCTCGTCCCCAGGCTGGTACTGAATGAAGAATGGTTATTTCTAAAGTAAAATTTAAAAATGTGTTTAAAAATAAGAATTACCATCAGAATGTTGCCAAATGCATTTCACATGGAATTTATTATCATTACAGCATTATAGCACAACACATTTTCTAGGTTCTAATCCTGTGTCCCTGTGTTGATTGTTCATTTATCTTTTGTTAAATGCCAAATATGTCTCAAAAGACATTTTGCATCAAAATAAAAATAAAAAATCCTACATATTAAAATGTTATACTCTAGGTACCCCTCTAGCATGAGTTTTTAAGAGGAACAGTGATCAGTTTGTGCTGTTATGTGCAAAATACAAAATACACTAAATACACTGCCATTTTCACAGGAAATGTACAGTTTTCGCATGTTATTTACATAGTGTCTTTTCAAAATAAACTTCAACTAGCATATGTTTACCTTGTTTTTGGCTTACTTCGTTAAGTTTAGGCAACAAAAATACCTGGTTAGGTTTAAAAAAAAAAAAAAGATTAGGATTTGGATTAATATAAGCACATTTGTTGACATAACGTCATATTACACATATTACGTTACAAAGTTAATATAAGTCAACGTTGACTTTTGGTTTCACACGAGACATGACCACCAGTCTCCTGGGTGAAAGTCCTGTGCTGGTTTGACCCATCAGTTGCTTAGAGCATCTACTAATGATACAGCCCAGTGTGTCTCATACGGATGCTAAAGGGTGGTGCTCTGAATATCAAGTAAAGCTCCTTTAAACACACTTCAACTCCTTCATTGTGACTTTAATGTTGGCAGCCCACAGCTTCCATAATCAAATGGCAGTTATAGGTGACTATTTAAACTTGATATTTTGTTGAGTCAAGTTCTGAACATATATTTTTCTTCAGCACTTTGTGTGAGTCAATATTGGCACATACCTGACATCATGATTGTATTTTGAGCAAATAAGTGGAAGCAGCATGGTCTTAAACAGGGGAAAATACTAATAATTTTCTCAGACAAATTCCCTTTATGTTTATCACTATAACTGCAACATAATATATTAGACTGGTTTCACTTGCTCTGAAGCTGTTGTCCTTCTTTAGGTATAACTACGGTGCTCACCATGTCCACCATCATCACGGGAGTCAATGCCTCCATGCCCAGGGTCTCCTACATCAAAGCTGTGGACATTTACCTGTGGGTCAGTTTTGTCTTTGTGTTCCTGTCCGTGTTAGAGTATGCTGCAGTCAACTACCTGTCTACTCTACAAGAACGCAAGGAAAGGGCACTCCGGGAGAGGGTTAGTACCAGTCACTCATCTCCATGCTACAGATGCCAAGAGGTACATCTGCATTTACTATATATTTTTATGCTTCTGTGCCGGCAATAGCTGTCGCCAGAGGTATTATGTTTTCGGGTTCTCCGGGCGTATGTACATACATCCCATCCTTGTGAACGTGGACTCAACAATGAACTAATTAGTTTTTAATGGTCAAAGGTCAAGGTCACTGTGACGTTGTCTTTCTTATTCTCTTGTACTCATGAACTCGTTATCTCAAGAATGCCTTGAGGGAATTTTCAAATTTGGCACAAAGGTTGACTTGAATTCAAGGATGAACTGTTCAGATTTTGGTGGTCAAAGATCAAGGTCACTGTGACCTTGCATCTATCTCATTTTCATGAACATAAACTCTCAAGAACAGCTTGAGGGATTTTTTTTTTAAATTTGGCACAAACTTTCACTTGGACTCAATGATGAGCCAACTTGATTTTTGTAGTCAAAGGTCAAGGACTAGTATGTGACCTCATCTGTCTCATTCTTGTGAACACAATGTTTCAAGGGCACCCCTGAGGGAATTTTTCCAAGTTCAATACGAACGTCCACTTGAACTGAAGAACAAGCTGATTAGAATTTGGTGGTCAAAGGTCAAGGTCAGTCTGACCACACAAATATGTTTCTGGCCATAGTTCAAGAATTACACATGCAAATCATGACAAAACTTCACATAAATATCGAATAGGATAAAATAATGAAGTGATGACTTTTTATATCCAAAAGGTCAAAGGTCAGCTTCACTGTGACATCATCACGTTCTGAAAAAACACTTTTCTGGCCATTAGTCATATGTCAGGAACAGAGGGGAAAATATTTGGTTAGATACTGAATTGATGACACTAATCGTGGGTGTCCACCTTGAAACTGTGCTGATTGTATAGATCGACTGTGCTGCCAGCTGGAAAATGGGTGCAAAGCATCCATGTTTTCACAGACATGGATGTAAACTGTAAGAAAAACTTGACTTGTGCTCAGAGGCATACAACCACAGGGCGGTAATTCTAGTTTCAGTAAGTTTCTGGATTTAAAAGTTGATGAGCATAACAAACAAGGTTTTTTTTTTGTAAACATATAGGGCTCTAGTTTCCCGGCGCGGCACAGGGTGGCGCAGGGTGGCAAACCCCGCGCAGAGCTAGTTTCGAGCAGCGCAACCCGAGGCGCGCTCAGTTTGGTAGTTTGGCAGACCGAGGTATGCTGAGATGGGTGTGGCGGCGCAGCAGGGGGAGGTGTCGACAGATCCAGCTTGGCGCAGTGACAGTTTCGTGCCAAAAGGCTTCGCCAACTGAAACCACGTCTACTGTCAGCACAGGGGGAGCACAGCCGGTGTAAGCCGAAGTTTGGCTGACCGGCGGACAGTGCGCACACGTCACCAAAACCTTCCAGAATATCAGGCACATTAACAATGCAATAAATACCCAAAAACCACTATTCAATGCAACTATCTGCAATCAGCACATAAATCTATCTCTATATCGACTGTCCCGTCACATCTGATGTCAGATCAAAGGAGATTGGCACCGTTTGGCACGTTGGCACGTTGGCACGCGTAATGGAAACCCAACCTGATTTGATTAACACAGCTGCAAACTGATGAGTTCACATCCCTCTCAGCCAACCACAAACAGCCACAGCATCAGATAGGGAGTATATATTCAGCATCTGTCATCTTAGAAAAGTCAAAAGAAAAGAAACAGAGTGAGACTGCAAGAGAGAAAGAGATAGCGCGCGCGTGCACGAGAGAAACGCAACATTGATTTACAATTGTGGTGACCTCCTCCCAGGCTACCTTTGCATCATCAGCCCGTGGAGGTCTCGCAGTTCCGTATATTCGGACACAGCGAGCTTGGACCTCCCGGACCAAAACATCAGTTTCCTCCTGGGAGAAGTTTGGCCGTCTGACGCTGCTGCTCTCTTCTGCCATGGCGAATTGAGTAAACTCTCATTACGCCTTTGTGCAGTGCATTTAAGGGAGAGGAGAGGGGCTCATTTGATTGGTGTGATGTGTGTAAAACCCACTCCACGCCTTCTCTCCTCCCTCTTTCCGACTTGCGCCGGTAGGAGGGATGGAGGTAGGATAGAGGAGTAGCTGCGCCAGCGCGCACAGTGTGCCAAACTTACAAAATCCGCCTGGCCACACCCAGTTGGCGAAGTGCAGGTGCGCTGCGCCTCCGCCGCGCCCAGTCTGCAAAACAGGAGCCCATAGTGTTTTGTACAGCCATAAAGTACTCTTTGTCTACTTGCAGCTGCCGTGTACCTGTGGTATGGCCCATCCTGGCATGATGTCAGCCAGCTACAGTGAGGTGGATGCCAACACAACAGGGAACTACGGCATGCCAGAAGAGAATGGGGTAAAGCGGGAGAGGATGCTGGTGCAGCTGGCGATGGAGACCGACCAGGTCACTGGCCATGTTGGCTCTGGCGCCTACAACAACGTCTGGATCGACACGCATGCCATAGACAAATACTCCCGGGTCATCTTTCCTGGATCTTACATCCTCTTCAACATCATCTACTGGTCTATCTACTCCTAACACAGATGGGACTCAAACCAGAGGTGTGAACACTTTTGGCAGAAGTGTGAAATATCTGCCTCCCTGTTTGTCAAAGTGAGTAACTGATGTACTTGAGTGGAGACTTGGGCACTCAGCTTGCAGATTCGGGCTTTTGTGTCTTCAAATTTGAAACATGGAAGATGGAACAGTCCAATCCAAAGAAAGACCAGTGTACAGTAGAGGTCTTCAGGCAGACCTGAACCCCCAAGCACATTCAACTTCCCCTCTGTCCTCAGGTCTCTGCAAACTTTTGACAGGACAGAACCTCAGGGACCTGGAACAGTCTTACAGGACCACATACAGCTAAAACTTTAGTCTGCCAAATAAAGCACAATATTATCCAATGTGGCTTCATCTTGATACATATTGTTTACCATGATGTGTACTTTTGGGGCGTCAAATGTTTTGTCACAGTGCCACTTTGTCTGAAAAGTTTGAATTTAAGAGGTTGTTACCAGTTATTGGTTAGAGGTTTCTCAACTGGTTCAGAGCTCAATAAATTCTTCAATCAAGGGCTTGAGACAAATAGAAGGCAATGCGTCAGTAAATTCTGAGGGGGAACTTTTTTGGTATTGGTTTATGTGCAGTTTTCTTATATATGAAAGGACAGGTTCACTTTCGCAGGGCCCTGTTATAATGAACAAGCGCACTGGCAAGCGCAAAGCAGTAGGTCTAGTGTGCAAGGACTGTGCGAGCATTTCCAAGACACATGACAACAGCAGCAGCTCAACAAATGGAGAGATGCTTTTTCAGGAAATCATATTGTTGCCTGTATGGCAGAGATGCTATGATACCATTATTTTCTTCTGAATACTGACTACTATACCTGAACCTATACCTGAACTTGTGTATGGGATGATACCAAATACCATTTCGATAACGGTGAGTTAAAAAAGAATAAAAAATAAAAATAACTGCTGTATACCGCTAACCCTGTATGGGTGTAAATAATTGCTATTATTGTTGAATGGCATGGCCTTTGTAAAACATGAACAAATACAAACATAGAATGAATACCATAGACCTTTCTTTTATTATTGAATTTGACATTTTGCTTCTGGCTAACAAACTATTTACTGTAAATCAATTTGTCGTCGCTCAAAAACAGTACTTGCCATTAGCAGCACAGCGCAACTTGTGTAGGCTACTGTTTCAAAGCGGTGAAGAACAACTGATTTTTGGAAAAACTGTCACTTTATTTCACTTAAATTTTAATAAATTACGTGGTATTGGATCGGTGCATTGCAATCCTCGCATTTTAAGCAGTATTAGAGGCATGTCCGATGCCGGTATCAATGTGGGAACAACTTTACTGGATGGTGCAATGCATCAAGATGTGAAACAGCTCCAACGTGTGCTTTCCCATCATTAAATGATGGGAAAGCACACGTTGGACATCTTGATGCATCTTGATGCATTAGTACAACAGCCAAACAAGAAAACTGTATCTGAGCAATGAATCTGAATTGAGCACTAAAGCTTGTTGTGTGACTGTAGTCAGTGACTTACCTGTCAGTCCAAGTGAGTTCATGTTTGCGGACCAAAACTAAGAGGCAACAATGTGTCATTGATATTCTTTGGTCTGGGCCAACTGAACAGAACTACAGTGTATTGCATGCTTTTGAACTAGAGAGGACCTCTAGTGTGCAGGGACAGGACTAAAGAAAGCTGCAGTCTCAGAAAGTCACTTCATTCATTTTAAGGAGATTTCCAGTGTGATTTATATTTATAAATATTTGTAATGTGTGCAGAACACTAAATTATTAAACAGTTAAGCTGAATTGACACCTATGGTGAAACTTGAAAGCATAAAGTATTTCATTTCAAAAACATACAGTTTTACAAGGACAAACTGCAGCCCAGTCGCCAGAAGATAATGGTGCCATTGTACAATTCTGCAAACCGTGAATATGTTATCATATGAGCATTTTTAAAGTGACATAGTATATAACATTACTCTGTCACTGGGAGGTGGAGGGGATGATAGATGGTGTGACACCTGGGCAAGATGCCTGCCAAGCTGCAGAGCACTGTTTGAGACTAACAAACAACCAAACTGTTTTTTTAGCCACCGAACGTGGGGTTTTTTTTTAGGAATCTGTCATTGTTTTTCTAGCAGCTTTTTGGCTACCAAATGTCTTCTTTTTAAGTAACTTGTTGTTTTTCCAGAGTCGTTTAAGCCATCAAACGTGGGTGTCTTTAGCAACTTGTTCTTGTTTTTCCAGAGGCTTTTAAGCCACCCATTATGGATGTTTTCAGCAACCTGTCACTGTTTTTCCAAGGCTTTTTGGCCACAAAGCGTGTATGTTTTTAGCAACTTGCTCTTGTTTTCCCAGAGGCTTTTAAGCCACCAAGGATGGCTGGTTTTAGCAACCTGTCACTGTTTTTCCAGAGGCTTCTTTAGCCTCCAAACATGGGTGGGTTTTTTTTAGCAATGTGTCATTGTTCTTCCAGCAGCTTTTCAGTCACCAAACATGGATGTTTTTTAGCAACCTGTAATTGTTTTTCCAGCGGCTTTTTAGACACCAAACCAAAACCAGCTGTAATTTAGTGAATTATCACTGTGTTTTCACACTGTGTTTTTGGATTTTTAGGCTTAGATTTTCTGTTGTGACCGCTGTTTTTCCAGCGGGGATAGTGGCGCAAAAAGCAGTTTGTCTTTAAAGAGACATTGCTGGGGATTGTGTCCCCAAAAGAGAGTATTTTAAGCCAAAACTATCCACATTTGCTATCCATTACCAAGTGGCTTTTGTGCCTAAACCTACCACATGTTAACCACAGCACTGTTAAAACGTATCTTCTACGTAATAACGTGCAATGTCACATTTCTGTGGTTTGCAGACAATGGGAATATTTTTTCTGGCGATTGGGCTGTAATCTGTTATGAAAAAACATGTTCTGTAGATGATTTATAACTAAGGTTTAGTGTGTTGCACGGCTCTTCATTTGACACAAGGTATCAGATGGACAAACCTGTAGCATCTGTTTTTATCAAAAGTTCTTTTATGTGGCTCAGATATTGTGTTGGTTATAGTGAAAAGTTTGGTAATTATTAATTAACAGAATCAAGGTGAGTTTGTGTTTAAACAGCAGCAGTTTGTGCTGTAAATCCTGTTTTTTTGTTTATTTTTTTTTAAGTTAAATCTTCAGGGTGTCGTGGTTTAACGTCACTGTTTGATCAGTTGACCTTTTTTCTAGATGTGCTCTGAGTTACACTCGGTAGCAGTCATGGACATCAGTGTCATTCTCATATGGAACTGGAGCTTTTTCTACTTTCACATCTCCATCTCCTCTAACTCCTCTCATCAACATAGTGACATATTAAATCATGTATTGACTCTGTGCTAAGTCAGTGTACAGAATTCTTGATTAAAATGTTTTTCTTACAGTAGTTCTTCCCAGCCTGTTTACTGCAAAAACACAATGTCTTACTAAAAATGACAAATACCATCACTGTGATGCAGGTCAGCAGAACACTGGATATGTTTGAGTCAGACGAAGTCTGATGGATCAACAGGCTTTGAAGTTTGGTTTTGAAATGCATCATCTGTTGCTTTTATCTTATGTAATGTCTGCTGTGACATCTGTTGTGGCTTATGTCAAATTTTAGACAAAGCCAAAGCAGCACACATGGTGGACAAAACTGAGAGCTTAGTAAAATCATTTTTATTGTAAATAACAAAAACAACATCCTCTATCCGCTGATGGAAAAAGAGGATTAATGATGGGGCCATGATATAAAAAGTCTGTGAAGATACAGTTGTTATGGGAGAGATCATCATTTGGTAACTGAAGTGTAATTATTCAGCATCTACTGTTTGCTGTGTGCCGATTGCTATCTTAGTGGTTACATTTGAACGTCTTAAGTGTTCTTCTTAATAGATCATTTTTTGGTTTATTATACCTTCGGTCTTATTATTGGAGTTGTGGCCATTCCATGTTATTTTGTTTGCCCCTGCTCGTCAGACAGCCTGAGTCCATGCCTGTTCAGAGCTGCTGTTGTCAGCCTCCTCCGTATTTTCTTCCTCTTAAGCTTTTTTTTTTGATACCCACAGTCGATTGTAATATTATAATAGGGTCACCTGGTGCAGTGGTTCTCAACTAGGAGGTCCTTAAGGGAGTTCCCAGTGAAATGAGGGATATTTTCACTATTCAATTCACATAAAAGTGAGTACAGTGTCAGTAAGAGTCATAAAAGTGAGTACAGTGTCAGTAAGAGTCATAAAAGTGACTATTCTGATCCTAGGTTTCACTTCCTCCATGGTTATCTCCTGCACCGTAGCTGACAACTATAGACCAAATCACCAATACTGCGCCAACATGGAAAAATAATATACCTGCCTGCAACACACAAGCAGTGTGAGCACCGATCCACTGTGTTTTTCTTTACAGTGTTCTACCTGCCAGTGAAAAAAAATTGAAACACGGCAACAAAATTTAAACATTTTTCTGAAACAAAAATTACAATTAAATTAAACAATTAAAATTAACAGAAGCAGAGTAGGTGGGAGAAGAAGACATTTTTGAGTGCAAGCATATGAATAACATGCTGCTCACACTACACCTCCTGTGTACATACTGTACAAGTATTTGAGGTTGACCAATTCATTGCTTTGGCCGATGAATCTGCGCTGGTAGAACTTTATATAAACTATAGTTATTGGCAGAATGGGGTCTCATAGTGGCTGATGGCTGTATCCTTCACTGGTCATGTAGGTACGGCTGGAAAGCTTTTGCACAGAGTACCCCACACGCAAAGTCAAGGTAATGTGTGCTTTAGATCATTTGTATGATTTAAATGAAAGTTAACTAATGTAGGACGGCTTTACATCTTTATCAGGGGCATAATAAGGCTGCTGGTTATAGGACAGCCTGTTTTAGGACCATGGACAGAGCTGTTTGTTGTGTGTACAAAGTCATGTTTATATGGCCTGCTGGGGTCCATTCCAGAAAGCAGGTTTAACAAACTCTAACCCTGAACTCTGAAATGTTATTGACTGATTAATCGGCTATCGTTTTTTTCCTGCTCCAAATTATCTTTATTATATCGGCCATTCAAAATTCACTATTGGTCGACCTCTAACAAGTATACTGTCTGCTGGTGCCCTTCAGTGAAAACTTTATTTACAAAACACTGCTTGAACAAATGCATTGTAAGTCGTGGCTACTTTATATTTAAAGGGTAATTCCAATTTGTTACATTTTGGGTATTATTTTGGCAGAAATATTGGGACTTCAGTGACACAGGGAGACATCTTTACAGTATTCAAAAACATGTAGATACTGGTAGATTACAGAGTGGGAGCCTAAGGGAATATATGATCATTACTCGTCTGAGGATAGGACATACTGGATTGAATGACACTCTGCATAGAATAGGGAGGCATCCTACGGGACTATATTCAAATTGTAACGAACTGTAAACAGTCAAACTTGTACTAATAGATTGCAACATGTATGAAGAAGAAAGAAGGCAGTTAAAAACAGGACTAAAAGTGCAGTATTATATTTGGGAATATACCTGGACAGACATCAAGGAATACACATAAGCTTCTGTAAGACAGGAATAAAAGAGAGAATTTAGCCTCTGTCTTTTTTTTTTGTTTGTCTCTAACCATCTACTGCTGCTCACTCCAGTCCAGTAGGCGGCGATAATGCACTTGACTGCTGGTTTGCCAACCGCCATTAAAACGCAAACAAGAAAGAAAGTACCACAGCTAATAATTACTGCATGTTCTTAAAAAGTGAGCAAGATGAGTGAGGGAGCAGAGCTGCTGCTGCAGCTGAAACACAGAGCTGGCTGCTGTATAGATGAAGCTGAAGCAAAGCTCCACAGCCTCAGTAAGGACATATGGAGCTGTCCGGAGCTGGCTTATGAGGAAAGCAAGTCTCATGACAGACTGGTAGCGTTTTTCAGTCAGGAAGAAGGCTGGAAGGTGGACGCTCACTTCAAACTGCACACTGCATTTCGAGCCACTTGGAGAAGTGGAGGCAGCGAACGGGGCGACGTGGTCAACGTGGGTTTCCTGTGTGAGTACGACGCCCTGCCTTGTATTGGACACGCGTGTGGACACAACCTGATAGCTGAGGTTGGAGCTGCTGCGGCTCTGGGGCTCAAAGCTGTGCTGGAAAACACGCACAGTGAGCTTCCTGTGCAGGTGCAGGTAGGACTAGCTACATGTGTGACCGGTGCAGTACGGGAGGACGGGGCCGGTTGTCACGCTCAGCACAGCTCAGTCCTAATGTAAACTCACTCAGTAGGTTTACATGCACAGTTAAGTACTAGGCCATTTAATTGGACTACTTACAGTAGTCCAATTAAATGGCCAAATAGTAGTAGTGATGGCCAAATAAAGCCTCATGAAGCAATGTCTTTATTTTCTGAGCCCACTGCTCTTGGTTTAAAGGGCCAGTGTGTAATATTTGGCATGGTTTGTTGTCAATCTGAATCTGAATCTGAATCTTCTATCCATTATTATGTTTATATAAGTGTATAATCACTATAAAATAAAATTCGTTTGGTTTTTGTAGCCTTATAATTATGCTTTTATATATATATATATATATATATATATATATATATATATAGCAAGGGCCTTGCTTTATTTAGAGAGGTTGCCATCTTGCGCCGCCATGTATGTACGGCAGACCGAGCGGACAATCCAGCCAGCCAGAGAACGCGTTTTGCGTGTATAAATGAACCAATGAAGACAGCGGAAGGAAGGAAGAAGGAGGAGGAAACAGCAGAGAGTGTTAGTAGTTCGTCGATAGAGAGTAGTGAAAAGTTTTTTTTAGTTATAAAGTTTGCCAATGCACCACACTTAACCACGCAACAGGAGAGAATGAACCCAAACCGTCATCTGCGAGGAAAAGAAGACGCAACTTCACTCCTTGTGATGCACTCTCTGCTGCGCTTTTCCTCCTGATGATATATCTCCCCAACAATGGTAGCAGTAGCACCGAATCCCATTCTGTGCATTCAGCCTCTCTTCTCACCCGCTCGGCATCAAACACATGGAGTTCCTCATCTGTATGCTCCGGCTCAAACAGGTATGGCTCTGGCTCTGTGTCCGCTACAAGAAACTCTTCAAAATCACGTTCAAAGTCGTCCATTGCAGCTACTATAGTCCAGAGATATCGCTAGGCTAAATAAACAGCTGAGCTCTGTTTACTGGCTACGCTGTCAGTCAGGAGATTGAGCAGAGAGGGGAGGGGAGTCCCCACTTGGTATGGTAAACGAGTATGTGTGTAAAGTTATGGAGTGTGTCTGTTACGTTAGAAGAGTCAGAGTTTGGGACGGAGTCTTTTACCCCCTGGAGTGTTACCAGAGTTTTTGGAGTGCTCAAATAAACTGGCCTTTGTCCCGAACGCTCCTCTGGTCTCCTGCTCGTGAGGGATTCATTACAATATCGTAACATGGCTTAGATTTCTAAATAAACATTCACCTCGTCGCTAGATAGACCTACTCCTCAAAAACTCGTGCTCAAGGCTTTTTGTCCCTACGAGGCCACCATCATTTACCCGACGGAGGGGTGAGCGAGTGAGCCCTGCAATCTAGAATTTGGCCACTGATGTCACTGTTTTCAACCCATTTTACATACTGGCCCTTTAAAGAGAGAGGCTCAAAGAATAGCAATTCAGTGTGCTTTCAACCTTTTGTTGACCAAAAAGCACGATCTGGTGGGCTCAGAAAATAAAGAAAATGCTTCACGAGGCCCTCACTAACTACTGTCCTTATCTCAGTATATAAGCACAGGCGGGGAATCGATTTATTGACTATGTCCTACTCCGCCACCATACATGGCAATACACCCCCCCTCAGCTTGTTAGTACTGGACGTTTTTCCGGTTGACCTATTACGTCACAGAACGAACTGTCAAACAAGGTAGCTACAGTTACCTTGTGGCAAACTGGTACTGACATGAACTGTGTCTCCTTGTCTGTCCAAAAATGCACAGCTCTGGATGTAGATTTCATCATGTTTGTTCTACGGGCTTATTCTTCTCTCACCCATTTAATGCGATTTAACTTCTGGATCAAAGCCTGGGGTTGAAACTGTGGAGCATGTACAGAGCGCCTCGGCTGGTTTGTGTTCGATTGGCTGTTTAGTTTGATTGATGCCTTTTTTGACCAATCATCTAAGAGAAATCATGAACTAACCACCAAGAGACATGTACAGATGCTTTTTTGAACTTATGGTATCCTGAACAGCAGACACTTTT
Organism: Epinephelus fuscoguttatus; assembly: GCF_011397635.1. Taxonomy (NCBI): domain Eukaryota; kingdom Metazoa; phylum Chordata; class Actinopteri; order Perciformes; family Serranidae; genus Epinephelus; species Epinephelus fuscoguttatus. The sequence goes on from NC_064762.1 coordinate 37,434,825, forward strand.
AATGCACTTCTCCATATTTTGACAGCAATCTGTCATATGTGGCAGAGTAACATGACTTCTGAACTTGTAAAGTTTCTAACTTTAGGTGGAATAACTTGATATTTGGTGAGGACCTTAAACACTGTGTGACAATTTAAGATTTTTTTGTATTTATTGAGCCTTATCATGATGAAAATCACCCGGAAAATAGCATTTTGCTGACAGATGCCCTTCCCCACACCAGAGCATCCCGTCACAATTTCCTCCCCACCTGTCATATTTGTGAAACTACAGGTGCACACTGGAAACTCACTCTGATTTATCTCAAATGAATGATGTTGATGCTTCTTGAATGGTCAAAAGATAAAAATGAGGATTAAAAAAGTGTTGACACGGATATATGTTTGATTTGATTTGTTTCATGAATTCAAATAATTTATGTCAAAAGGTGTTTGAAGTCTTTCTGTTTTAAATACAAAAAGATAAAGAAAAGTATATGTAGGTTAAGAAAGAACATACTTGAGGATCAACTCTTGATGATATTTCTAAGAGCTGATGCATGACAACATATACAGTATAATTAACACTTTTTTAGTCACAAATTTAATGATTTTGAGTTTTATGTACATTTCATACATTGCCTTACAGAGATACATTATGTTAAAGATGCAGTCCTTCTTGGTAGCAATGATAAATCTCTCCACAGGTGACAGTGTTGGGGACTCCAGCCGAGGAGGATGGTGGAGGTAAAATAGACTTGATAAGGGAGGGAGCCTTTGAAAACATGGATGTGGTGTTCATGGCCCACCCCCTGGGGGATGACGCTCCATATCTGCCACATGTGACTGAACATAAGTAAGTTTTCAAGGAACAACTGTTGCTACCTTATTAGTAACTGCTGTCTTATGTGGGGCTTAGGCCTGTCACAATACCAGAGATTTACAAGTAGCAGTCGAAATCAGAAGTAGTTAAAATTCCACCAAAAGCCAAAACAATAAATCACATGGACTTAAACATATGCTTCTTTATAAAAAACATTTAAATTACGTTTTATGTAAATTGTATTAATCCCTGATGATCTGTCTTGAACACAAAGTACAGGTCTGGGCGGGTTCATGAGATTTTGTTGGTGAGGAATGAATACAGTCTAAAGTGTATTAACATATTTCTTCTCCATTCTTGTTGTTCAGCACTTGTACATGTGATGGTTGATTTTTGTTGTAGGCCATTTGTCCCACCCCTCCTCCACTGTGATTGTGTGGCTGGGTAAAGAGTGACAGTGACAAGTGCAGTCTTTCACCTAAAGTTGAACAATTTTCAATCTTGGTGACCAAAAAAAAAGCCAAATGGTAGTGCAAAATGAATGCTCAGCACCTTGTCACTCTGTTCTTTGTAGAATAGTGTAAATATGAGGTGCTCCAACTGCAAAAAAATGAACAAAAACAACTTTCTTTATGTTGAGTTGAGGTAGAGCTGATGCTGCTGCTGCACTTGGTGCTATCTTCTACATGTTGTTGTTCTTCTGTGCTGGTAGACGTTCTTCTTTTTCCTTTGGTATTTAACAGCAGGCTAGAACACTTATAGCTGTATATGCTACATCATCTGGTCCAGAATACTTGGCATTGCAATCTCTGGTATCTGTATACTGTCACCGTTCGAAGAATTTTAGCATTGACTCTAGAAGGGCACTCGGAGAGAGTAGACCTTACTTTACCAAAGCCAAATACCCTTTCTCACAGTGTTGAACTTCCTGATTGGACCAGAGAGGCAGAGAGACTGAAGTGTGTTTTGTCTTGTGTTTTCCAGAGTAACTGTGAAGTATCGAGGTAAGGCATCTCATGCCTCAGCCTACCCCTGGGAGGGAATCAATGCGTTGGATGCAGCGGTGCTGTGCTACAACAACCTGTCTGTGCTCAGACAGCAGATGAGGCCAGACTGGAGAGTTCATGGTAAACAACTGATGAACCTCTACACTCATGTGTTGTGAGGAGTTTAGTTAGCTCTGATTAAATCATGTTGTGTTGTGCAGGTATCATAAAGCATGGTGGAGAGAAACCAAACATCATCCCTGCCTACACTGAGCTGGAGTACTACCTGAGAACCCCCTCACGTGCTGAGCTTTCTGTCCTGAAGGCAAAAGCTGAGATGTGTTTTAGATCAGCTGCTGTGGCCACCGGCTGTGAGGTAAGATAACACGTGATATTTTAATTGCAAAGTGAGTTTCTCTTGAAGTCCTGCCATCAATGTGTCGCCTTACTTTCCTCCTCAGGTTGAAGTGGAGTATGCAAGAAATGCTTTTGACAACTTATTGCGAAATACAACACTGGAAGATTTGTATGAGAACAATGGGAAAGCTCTGGGGATGGAATTCACCACAGATGAAGAAGTTCTCAACAATGCTTCTGGTGAGAGGACAGATAAGGGTGTTTATGACAATAAAAGTACTACTTTAATTAAGTGGAGTCTGGTGGGTTTAGCAATAGCAATTTTGAGGCTGTTTCCTATCTGTACACTCTCTGCTGCTGCTGTGTAATACAACCCCATATTTGTGATTCATTTCTTTATGCCTACAGGCTCCACAGACTTTGGCAACGTGTCGTTTGTAGTTCCTGGTATCCATCCATACTTCTACATTGGTTCCAAGGCCTTGTGCCACACAGCGGAATACACTGTGGCCTCTGGTATGTCAAGCAGATAAAATTTTATTGTTTGGGTTTATTACAACTTGGGTCTTGTAGTTTTGTCCAGCGTAGTAACCCCCAGCGGTATTCATGCAGCTGCAGCCATTATAACCTGACACCTTTCAGCAGCCCTTTTCAGACAAGTAATAGTTAACATTTTGAGAAAACTACCAAAATAATACCCAAAATGTAACAAACTGGAATGACCTTTTAAATATAAAGTAGCCACTAATCACAATGCATTTGTTCAAGCAGTGCTTTGTAAATGAAGTTTTCACTGAAGGGCACCAACAGACAGTATAATTATTAGAGGGCGACCAATAAACAGCTCTGTCCATGGTGCTGAAACTTTAGTGACTGCCATCCATACACTGAAACAACAACACCTCTCCTGGCCCGACACAAACAAGATATTTATCACTAACAATACACACCATGAAATGCACTGAAAAGTGATAATCAATAATATTGAAATTATTCAGTAAAAAGGCTCACTTGAACACAAATTATAGGCCAAGTGCACAAATTAACAAGTTATAAGAGGCTACCTACAGTCGTTACACATGCACAGAATCCACACAAGCACACACAGTAAAATACAATCAATTAACCATCAACACTTAGACCCACACAGCTACTAAATAAATTGGATTTGTTTTTCACTCATCGTTGCTGTCACTTCCTATAGAGGAAAGTGTTGCTACTTGGTCCAGTGGTGTAATTGGCTTGTCAGTGGGTCGGGAAAAAGCGAAACAAAGCCTACACATTGGCAGTTAATCTGACATTGCTTTCAATTGGCCCTGAGTATACACTGGCGCACATGAGTGCTCGGACTTCTCTGTGGCTGCTCGGGCCCCAAAGCACAGAATGGATGCCTATAGCACCAAGCTGGTTTAAGGAGGAGCTTTAGGAGGATCATATTGAATTTAATCAATGGATAATTACGTAGCTGGATTATTCGGAAGAGAGCAGGCTGACACCAAATTGGTGAGTAGAGCTGAAAAGTTTCTTATCCTTGTGTTGTGTGGGTCTACAAAGAGCTTTGTAGCTTTTTTCCCCCAACTGCACTTGAACAGCTGTGCTAGTCTTATACAAGCATTACATAATATGTGTGTTTCCTGACTCTGTTTCAGGTGATGACAAAGCTCAGTTCTACACCCTGAGGACTGCCAAGGCTCTGGCCATGACAGCCCTGGATGTGCTGCTGCGTCCAGAGCTGCTGCAGAGGGTGAAGCAGGAGTTCACTGAGGCCACAATGGCTACGGTTACATGATGGCTTCTCATTCAGAATGAAATGAATCTGAATGAAATCATTCAGAATTAAAGTGTTTCCAGGTAGTTTGCATGGGAAATATTAATTCCAAATGAGGGTTTACATGGGAGATCAGTTCAATCGCCTTTATTCAGGTCTGCGCAAGGTTTGGGGCAGGGAAGGTTTCTGATTGGATAGGGGGCGGGGCGGATGTTACGTGTTTACGTTTACCGGAAGAAAACACTGTAGTCCTCGCTCCGGATAACAAGATGCTTGACGGCGCTGTTATTAGTGCCTTTTTCGGGCGTGTTTTGCTTATATTCTTAAAGCAGCAGTAAGACAACAACCTTGTTCTGCTAATGCTTCATCTGTTGAGCAGGAGAAGGGAGGCAGAAGACCGTGCTGTGGCGAATGGAAACCGGTGAGTGCAACGAGTCCGACTAATGCCCGTTGCTATGCAGCCCGTTGCTATGCGCGCTATACACGTCATCGCACCAGAAGGGCATGGAAACGAGCATGCGCAGAAAGACCGGAATGAACTTAAAGAGGAATGAGTGTATAGATGCACACAAAATTCTTTCATTCGGAATGACAAACGAATAAACCACCCCCTTTAATCAGATTTAATTTTCAATCGGAATGACCATTTACATGACCACTTTTAATCGGAATGGCCGTTCATTCTGATTAAAAGTGGAATTAAACTGTCCATGTAAACGTACTGACTGAAGGAGGACAGGACGCTGACGGGGGAGCACACAGAGCAGACTGCAAAACACTGATGATGCAGGCTGACCATCTCTGAGCTTCCCGCTCACTGACTGCACAGCAGGCTCAGAGAAACTTGTACTTGTTACATGCAGCGTCCAGGAACGAAGAATAATCTGCTACCTTTGAACTCTTTTCTTACCAAATAAAATTAATCCAAAGCAAAGAAATGTTTACAAGTTGATTTGTTTTAATATTGAACATATATTTGATTGTGAGGTATTGTGGAAGCACGTGGATGACTCAAAATGCAGGAATGTGTTTTTTCAGAAAATGTATACATTTTGTTGCTGTGTTTGAATTTTTTCACTGGCAGGTAAACCTATGTAAAGAAAAACAGTGGATTGGTGCTCACACTGCTTGTGTGTTGCAAGCAGGTATATTATCATTACAATGATAATAGAAGAAGTATAAAAGTATAAGAAGTATAAAAATCATTTACCTAAAGGTAAACTATGCAGGATTTAAAAAACAAACAAACAATAAATAGACTCTAAGTAATGCCTCTCAGTCATTACGTATGACCCATGAGCAGTGTATGGTGGTGTCTGTATCTGCAGAGAATCTGCCCTCTGTCTGTGTTTCCTTATTTTCTCCATAAAGAGTGTTACTAGCCATGTCTCTCGTCGGCACTGTGGATGCGGGCTGCAGGTCTGTGTGTCTGACACGGGGAGGTGTTTATCTGTTCTTTAGAATGTAACCTCTGTGAAACAATCAGATACAATGTTTTATTTCATTCACTGCTTTGTTCTCGTTAATGACTGCCTCTCTCGTAATTCACCGTCTAGCTTGCTTTACCACTGTCTCATTGAGTTTGAATGTTGTGTTTGAAAAGAATAAGCAACAAATTCTGCATAGTGTGCCTTTAAAAAGGAAGTTTTTAGAAATATATCTCCCACTTAAAGTGCTTCACATGCTGTCTATTGGGTACTTTATGTTTAATGTTTTAATTAGTATCTGTGATGTAGCAAAAGATACCCTGTATGTTTTCAGGCCTCTCAGAGGGTTGATGAGGAAATCAAAAATAAATTCCTTGACTTACTTGAAAAGCTTGTAAATAAATAATTGTATCAAATTTACTTGCATTTATGTAGTTTAGTATAGATGTGCTATGCAAATTGAAATTCAATGACAGCTGCATGTCTTTACCAGATCTAGTTTAATGCACACATATAAAGATGTGCAGCTATCTTGTTGAATGCTGTTATCAGGATGTGGTGGAGGCACACCAATGTCATCACCATCTTGGTTCCAGGGTTCCCAGATGTCCCCCGCTATCAAGCAGATCTTATGAAGCACAGCACAAGTGGTGATGACAGTGGGTGCAAAAGTGTGACTCACGTCCAGAGCCTTGAAGGGCAGGCACCTTCAGGGCATCTTCATCATGCCAAAGGCTTGTTCGATGATGGTGCAAGCCTTGGAGTCTCCCCTAGAGGAGGATACCCCCAACAATTTAGGGTCGCAATTTAGAGAACTTAAGTAGGATTTCTTTAGCAGTTCAGCGCAGTGACAGGCATTACAGCTGTGCATATGTCACAACTGAGAGACGTTTAAGAGTGATGCACGACTGATAAGGATATCCCATTTCCCAAGTGAGGATTCCTCTCTCCTCGCATCTCATTCTCGCATCTCTCCCCTGTGTCTTATAGAGATAAGAGATGCAAGTTAAGGAAGGATCTTTAAATGGCTGAACTTCAAGGATGCTACAGCATCAAATCATCAAATCCCGCCTGGGGACTGTTTCAGTCTTAAGCATCCTTGAAATTCTGCTGGGGACAGAGTCCTCCATTCAGAGAATTTTCAAGGATGCATATGTGTATGTGTAAAGGTTTCATTTAGCCTACCTTTTTGTTTAAAAAAAAAAAAAAAAAAAAAGTAATCCAGAAATATATTTTCCCTAAAAGTCACATGACTCTGAAAATACTGCTTACATTTGTTCAAATTGTACAATATTAGAGAGTGCCAAAATTATCACAGTATCCTGAGAACCCCTCAGTCTGCTGAGGGTTTATGATGCAAACCTGTACACTTGTTAGCCTGTTCCAATGTGTGTTCACTGTTCCTTGCGCGAGACCGTGAGACATGGGCACCGCCTTCATGTGTGTTCACGTGCTTTCACTGGTCTCGCGCGCAAGTGAGCACACATGAGCACAGTCTACAGAGAGGCAGTTAGAGCTAGTTCAAATGACGTTTTTCCGGGTCCATGTCATTGGTTCAACAGCCCATTGGTTCGACATCCCATTAGTCCGACTGTCCGCGGTGCTGAACGGCTTGCGGCGGGCGTATGGTGCGCCACGACCAGCTTGAGGCGAAGCAGGCTCACGGCTTATGTATTTGTCACTTTCTTTTTCATTTTAACCCACACCATGATCTTTTCCTGACCCTAACCAAGTGGTTTTTGTGCCTAAACCTAACCAGACCTTAACCACAGGGCATCATGATGATTTTGGAACGGACTTCAGAACAATGAGATGTCGAACCAATGGGCAGTTCCCGTTTTTCCAAACAACTTTTTATGTCGAGGCTACAGGACACTTGGATCACTACGGATGAGCAGTATGGAGATATTTTGTGGTTTCAATAATGTGTTCTTGGACGTCTTAATCTGGGTCGCTGTCAGCCATTAGGTGTGCAGTTGTGTTGCTACCCCCTCTCCCCTCGGATCTCTGTAAGTGTTGTGAGGACTCTAAAACTTCACCAGAGCCTCCCTCGGCATATGGGTGAGTAGATAATGGCTAAATTTTCATTTTTGGGTGCACTATCCCTTTAAATGACAACCACTGGTAGACTAAGACAATTCTTTGTCGGGGGCAGCCCTAGTTTATTGCTGCATATAATTTGCATATATTGTGGCTGTATGCTCTTTAACAACCCACAGTAGAGAAACACTGATGTCACCTTGTTGCACTGCAGTGGTGAACCAGCTCGAAAGACACTACCCGTTGTGACTGTCACTCCAACCTTTCCCAAAGATGTCCAGATGAAGCTTGATGCGAAAGAACCATGTCACAAAGTTCCAAAACTATGCAACAAAATAGTCAGAGTGCTGTATGAAATGATGGCAGAATGCACATTGTAAGTGTAACTGTTAATACAACCTCTGCTCATAAAACTGAACGACTTTTAGCCTCCATAGATTGTGAAATTATATTAAGACAAAACAAAGGGTGATTACAAATTTGTTACTGTCTTTGATCTAGGTATCCAACCAACGCAGAGTATGTTCAAGTTGCCAAGGCACTGATAGTGAAATACCCTTTCCTGAGGGACATGGAGGGAAATGGCTATGTAAGTTGTTTTTAAATAACTGATTTTTTTTTTTTTACAGTATGTATGTATAAATTTGCAAAATGTACTGGAACTCATTCTTACTTTCTGAAGTATGCCAAATACACCATTGTGTTTCATCTTTACTAGCACACCTGGCACGTCCTTAAAGCAAACATTTAAAGCGGAACGTGCACCACATGCACCACTTGTCAGCATTTGGCTACAGTCCAGCAGTCCAAAGCCACCAGTGCATCTGCAAGTTTGTGCCCAAAACCAGCTAATCTAACATTTGCTAGTTCATTGCTACATATAATTTATTCTAATGTTAGAATCAGTTTTACTTGCTCACTCAGAGCAACACAAACTTGCATAAACTCCACTCCCATCCTTCCATTGACTGTACACTAGGCCTCAAATTCTTCAGTGGATATTTTAATCCAAAGTGCAGCATTGTACAATAAGTGTGCTAACTTTTGGCATGTATCTGTCTTTTCAACTAATTGAGCGTTATTTGTCTCCTTTTGCCAAAGGAACTGGCTATTGGGAGGATTCAACATCCCTTGAGGTCCACATGAAAACACTACAAAGTGAGTATCGGAAAACACACACTGACATCCCTGACGGTCAAAGACCTCATGCAGGGCGTAAAATTAACTTTTTACCTCATCTGCCATTGTCTAGTGACCTCCAAAAATTTACCGGCCAAAAATATTTTTCACCGGCCAAATAAAAAAATCTTATTTGATTTAAATAATTACCATACGTTTTTATTATGAAAGTCCAACTTAAGCATCACTTAAAGAATACAGTTACGTCCAGATAAAATTAGATTATTGCTATTTTATTAGGTTATACTTCATTTCAAGGTGACTGCTGCATCATCATGTATCAAAAATATTCAAAAGTGCAACCTTTTACATTGACTAAGTGAGCCAAATGTCTGTCTCACAGCTTTAAGAGGAACGTTCCATTTAACCCGCAGGAAAAGGGAAAAGAATAAAAAACAACAACTGGGACTGAGTCTAAATTAAATGAACTCCACAGACTATAGATATTTTTCTAGAATGCTATATGAATACACGTGCATTTGCATCTGCCTTTTTTTAAAGGTAGGCCTCCTCAACTCTACTGTCCTTGTGGCTCAGGTAATCACCACATCATCAGCCTCAGAGTCAGACATGTCTGAGTCTGTGTCAGCAACCTGCTTAGAACGATCCTTAAAATTAGGCCTCCAACCTCTTATGCAGTCGGTGTGCCACAGCTCGACAGCAGCAAACTCAGAAATGGGTTGAGATGAGAGCTGCATAAGCAGAAGGTCAGACAGTGTGTCTGCATTTAAGCTTGACCACCAGTCGGATTTCACCACTTTCATGATGTTAAAGCCCCTCTCGCAGTCAGCGGTTGATGCAGGGATGGTGAGGATGAGGTCTATCAGTTCCAGGACGTTAGGACAGGTGTCCCTATGAAGCCGGTTGACATCCTCCCAGGTCAGGGTTGTCTGGGGCTCAAGGTAAAGTCTGGCTTTGAGCAGGGTCCACTCATCAGGGATGTGTTCAGGAGACGATAGAACAGGGGAGAAGTGGTCAGCGAGCACATCAATTTGTCCATCACCAAAATCTGAAAGATATGAAAAGGTAATGTTTTAGAACTTTGTTACATACTGGCAGTGATGTCTTAATAGACTTAGTTGTTCTGTCCACTGAACTTGATCTGATGAACCCACCTACTTCACCCTCTCGACTGTGGCCAGTTCCTGAAATTGACCAGCTTTGTTGCCATCAAAACATCTGAGCTGCCATCCTTGAACCTGTCCCTGATGCTCTCAGTAAGCCTGTCCAGTAGCTGCTCCTGACATGAGATAAGGACCCTATCTTCACCTTCCTGACCCCTGGACCTGGCCCTTCCACTTGTCAGGGAAACTCCCTTGAACACTCCATCCTGGGTGGCTTTCATCATTGGTCCTGCTCTGATGATTCAAAATCCCACTTCACTATACTACACTTTTCCCTTACTACACTACACAAATGTATCTAGTATTTATTTGCACACTGAACAAAACATTATCATAAAAAAATCATACCTGGTCTTGTAACTCTCCAATACAGCATGTGTGGAGCTCAGACAACTGTGGGCGTCAGCGATGGAGATGTCCGACTTCTGCAGAGTCTCTGATACTCTGCTGAGATGGCTCAGTGTGTCATGTAGGAACCCACTGAATCTAAGCACAACAGCTTCCTTGGTAGTTGCACTGAAGCTCTTCGCTTTGCACTGCTGCACAGCACTTACACCTTGAACGTCAGGGAATGTGATCTGAAATTGCAGATGTGCAGGCACACACACAAATGGTCAGTCTAATGAGTTCAAATACCATGGCAAAATGTGATTTGTTTATTTATCTTTGTTGTTTTGTTGCTAATGAAAATATCACACAACTACAGAGTAACTAGTTATCCAATACTTTGTGTAAATGTTAATATGTCAGTGTGAGTGAGTGAGTGAGTGTGTGAGAAAGAGAGAGAGAGAGCGTGTGTGACAGAGAGAGGTTTTCATCAGCATTTTGAAATATGAGCCTTACCCGGTTTAAGTGATGCATTATGGCTGGGTAGCCTCTCAGGAAGTGGTCAATGGCACGTAGGAGGTGGGCCAACCACCTTGTGCCACCGACTCTTGTGGGCATGATAGGTGCCAATTCCAGTGCTGCAAAGCTTTTCTTGAGGTGAGAGCGATTTAAGGGACTAACATGGTTGAAAGTGTACAGGCCTGTGAGGAGCTCTTCTACTTTTATGAAAAGGACTATGTTTTTTACCGAATCTTTAAAGCTTAGCTCCAACCTGTGCGCCATACAGTGTACTCCAACTACATATGGTCTGTCTCTCCTCAGACACTGGACCACCCCTGTCCTCGCTCCAACCATCACTGCAGCTCCATCAGTGGCTACTGCCACAAGCTTAACTTCCCACTGTTGACTGACCTTATCCATGACATCTTTGATGGCCTTTGTTATGTTTTCTGCATCTGCCTTGTCAACTGCATCAATCCCATCAAATTTGGACTCAATTTTTCCCCCCACACTGCTTCAAACATAGACCATCTCCTGTTCCTTCACAGCACTATCTGGTGAACCATCACTCATTATACTAATAAATTTCACCCTCCCCAATCTGTCTTCATTTTTTTTTCTTTCCATGTCTGCTATGTAATGGAGGAACACTCTTGCCTCTACTTTATTCCTATAGGTTTCCCCTACTGGCAGCTCTTTCATCTCATCCAGCCTAAAAAGATAACAACAGAAAAATATTATAATTAGAGTGGGCAAAGTGAATGTCACCTGAATATCTAATGCAAATGATGCCGTCTAAAATCACATGTATCACATGGACCGGTCCAGATACCCTAGATCTAGATCCACTTATCATCACAACTATCATTAGATAGTATTTACTGTGACCTTGCTGTAAATGCTGTCCTGTTTTTGTTGCAACAATTCCAGGAGGGTTTTGTCATGCATTACTAGTACTAACTGCTAACTGTTAACTACTGTTAACTCTGTACTGATACCAGTGTCATTGGCTCTGATACTTATAAGAACATCAGGTAGTACTTTTACTGCTAATACAACAAAAACTGCCACGAGTATTATTGCTGCTAGAATGCAAGCATTAGATGGCTAAACTAAGACTTAGGTGACTTAACCAAATAATTAGAATGGGTGTCCACGTAATTTCGGCCATATGGTGGACCTGCTAAATGCTAAACCATCTAAACTGTATTTATGGTGAACTCACTCTAATGACTCAGTAAGAGACAGAAAGGGCTTCAGGGCGGTCTAACTGTGCGTTCACACCAAAAGCTGCCAGAGCTGCAAAATAGCTGAATTCGCTCTAGCAGCGCTGCTAGTAAAATATCTGTGGCAGTGAAAGCAGCTCAAGTCGCTCATGATGTCAAATTCTGAATGTTCGATTAAGCTTCTCAATTTAAAGGAGCCGCAAAGCAGGTTACTGGCTGGAGCACAGAAATGTGACTTCGTGCATTTGCCTGAATACAGAAACTTTAACGTTTGGACAATGAAAACAGGATAAAATTCTAAATAGGTTTGGCATTAAACATTAAACACACACAGCCTGTGCCGCATTCAGGCGTTGTCACGTAAATAACAAATTCCAGTACTTGAATCTGCTGTAGCACAACACAGCAGCACGTCAAGTGGGCCGAACCCAAACCGAATACGGGCAACATTTTAGATGTTATTCCCCCCCAAAGCTGTAAACCTAGGGGAAACACTGTCAGTGGATTGGGTTTGAGTGCCTACAGTGCGATTAGTTAAACTGATGGTAAGGAAAGCAAATGAATTGCATTCCCACTAATAGCAAGTGTTCCAGAACACAAAGAAATTGTATAAGTACGTGTGCTTGTCCACACTTGTGTATCGATTCAACATGGAAGAAGACACTCTTGTAATTTGTGCTGCCGGTGGTACCTGCACCGCCGTCGGGTCTGGGTTCACGATATCCTCCTGAGCCGTGAACAGTACGGGGAATATCATCGACTGATGCGGGAGCTGCAGCTGGATGGAGAGAGGTTCCAGCGCTACTTCAGGCTGAGCATATCCGTTTGACAGCTTGCTGCTTGTTTTGAAGTAGGAATGAATGTGTAGTAGGAACTAAAAGTTTCTGAGGATGTTCTCTGGGTTCCACACAAGCGATGGGCATCTACAGTACTTTTCGAAACTTTTCGATTGGTGCCTGGTCATTTGCAGCTCAAACGCGTCATAGCTAATTTACATAAAGTTAACCAGTTTTCACCTTTAATTTGCAGCTCAATTCGCCGAACTCTGCTGTTCATCAGTTTTGCAGCTCAAAACGCCTCTGGTCACCACTATCCATTGAAAATGAATTAGACTTGACGCCTTTGCAGCTCTGGCAGCTTTTGGTGTGAACGCACAGTAACCCTTCCTAACACTGACCCTTTGGAAAAATATGATTCCTGTTGTTCACACATCATTATGGTGTACTTTGTTTTCATGCACTTCACTTTACTGATACAAATCACACCATCATGACAATGCTGCTTTGTAGGCATGTGCCGGTTACCAGTGTCACGGTTTACCACGGTAAAAGAATGTCACGGTGTTACTAACCACCCATTTTTCGTTCTGATGGTAAAGGCCGACGGTGTAACCTACGCTACGTTTCATAAGTGGGAACTTAACAAACTCAAAACTCAGAAATAACTCTGTGCCAGTCGTACATTTTAACTGGCACACACTCTGAGGGGGGGGGCAGCCTCAGTCAGTCAGTACGTCAGTAATCAGTGTAAATCCACTCGTGCAAACATGGCTGGAGGAGGCAAAGCTGAACTTTTCCCACCAGCAAAAAGGATGAAGTCAGTGGTGTGGGACCATTTAGGCTATCAGAAGAACCCCCAGAGCCAAGGCAAAGACCCGCTCCTCCCATGCTGGGCTCCAGTTCCCAGTCAGCCGTGTTCACAGGGTGCTGCGCAAAGGAAACTATGCAAAGCGTGTCAATGCCGGTGCCCCCGTCTACCAGGCCGCTGTGCTGGAGTATCTGACCACTGAGATTCTGGAGTTGGCTGGGAACGCTGCCCGCGACAACAAGAAGACCTGTATCATCCCCCGTCACCGGCAACTGGCTGTCCGCAACAACAAGGAGCTCAACAAACTGCTGGGCGGAGTCACCATTGTGAAGTTAAGAAACTTAAGAAAAGTTATCAAACTTTTAACGGGTCTACAGTATATTAGCCTACACATTTAAACAACTGGTGTGATGATGCGTTGCACTGACAGGAGATGCCTGGTATGTGCTGTCGCTCATGAACGGTCAAACAAATACTAGCCTACTGTTTTAAAGTGCAGAGTGCGAAAATAGGACGACGCCTGTTTTATCATTATTATTATTATTATTATTATTACCGTGGTAATACCGGTTACCATGGTATTTGTGCCCACGGTTACCATACCGTCAAAATCTCATACCGGCACATGCCTACTGCTTTGTAATTTTAACTTTGCATCTATTGTATTTCTATTCTTATTTTTTATTTTACATACCTGTATATGTTGGATATGCACCATACTATAACCTGTTTACAAGCCTTACCATTAACCTGTTTACATTTCTGCCACTGTGTACTATTTTTGCACCTTAAGGATAATCTTTATTGTTTATATTTTGCTGGATTTGCATGCTCTATATTTGTACTATTTTCTTGTGCTGTACAACAATTTTCCTCTGGATAAATAAAGTACTATCTCGTCTTTATTTTATTGTGTTTTGTTTTGTTTTTTTTAAATTCTCTTTATATCTTTACTTATTTATTTCCTTGTGCTGCTGCAACACCTGAATGTCCCCTCTGAGGATCATCAGACGCTTATCTGGTCTTATCTTATTTGTATGGGTCAATATATTATTATTATTATTATTATTATTATTTCATGTAGGGTAAATCAGCTACAGCTTAACTAACTGATCACTTTGTTTGTAAACACCATGAATCATTTTATCAGTCCTGGTGGTAGCAGCATCAGCCGACCAGCACAGAGACACACACATAGGTAAGCTACAGGCTCTCAGGTGAGCTCTGAGAAATAGAGGTCCATCATTGTGCCCTCCAATTTATTTTAACTAAGTGATGTGACAGTGATGTTGACTTTTGGTTATAGCGTACCTGTTCTTGCTATTTGCTGCCTCTTTTGTTTTTTATCTGACTGTTGGTTTTATCGGACAGTATTTGCACCTTTTAATTTTTCTCGTTTCTTCACTGTTTTGAGAAGCACTTTGAGCTCCACTCCCTGTATGAAAGGCGCTAAATAAATAAAGTTTATTATTATGTTTCAAAAATTGATGACTTCTTAATTTTAAGTACTTATTGATATAACTTTTATGCATGTATTTCTTTTTCTTTTCCTAAGTTGCATCTAAACTTTTTGCTCTGCTGTTGAACTCACTCTAATGACTCAGTGACTGAAGCGAAGGGCTTTGACAGTGTTCCATCCAAATGTATATTTTCATTAAATGCAATGTAAACAAGTATAGGCCTCAAAGTTGATTTCATTAAACTGTTTATGTCTCATACTTGACATGAACCAGTGAAGAAAATGCCAGGAACAACGCAGCTACTTGAAAGAGCGTTTCAGTTTTAGCCACAGGAGGTCAGGAGTGCACAGTATGAGCTCCATACTGTCCATACTGCTCCATACTTTTTGATCACCTGTGGAACTATGGAGCAATATTTTGATGACTGGGTTCCTGTTTCGCTTGTGTCTTGTGATTGATTAGCATGTGTGCGAGGACACGTGTGCATGTATGAGCATGCGAGTGGCACAATACACATTCCTATCAACCAAAAAACATAGCAATTATTATTACTGACCTGTTGTGTAAACATGGGTCTAAAAAATACAAATGAACTGCAATCTATTATTAATTACCTCATTACATCTTTTCATCTATATCTATCTACCAATGTAGGCTAAATATTCGGCTGACATTCACACTCAACACCTGGAAATGATACATGTGCTTATACTTTAACAAAAGAGTGCAGGCTGTGATATTAATATATGAGACCTGTCAACTCCTGACCTCTTGTGGCTGAAATGAGTAAAATCTTATCAAATACAGATCAAAGTTGTTAAAGCATGGGAAACTGTTTCTGTCAAGTTATTTCCTTCACACAATGCATTATCAGTTGGAATATTGTCAGTAGACCCTCCTAAAGCCTCCTAAAACCAGCCGTTCATATTTCTCTCTTAGTGGCAGGTAACGGTCCACATAACTCATTGCACTTAAGGGACTGTTCTTTACTTATCAGAGGAGGAGGGTGGCTGGTTGATTTTTATTTTATTTACTTATTTTATTTCGATCCTCCCTATGTTAATCACTTATTGATGCTGTTTTTGAAGTATGAATAAGTCATTAAGTAATTTATTCCACTGAAATATCATTGATGTATTATAGAAAAGTGATTTATCTTTTTATAAATGACAAAAGGCACATCTGCCTCATTTTTGCTGTGGTATCCTGATACTACTCAGAACCATGATACTTTCACTGGTATCGTACTGTGGGTCCCAATTCTGGTACCGTGACAACACTAGTTTCTAAGTCATTATAATAACCTAAACACAGCTTTAAAATGGAACAAATGAATGGAACATTTCCTGGAGACCCTCCTAAAGCCTTTCCTTCTTTTACACTATTTAAATTCATTTTGATGAAGCTTTTAAAAAAAAAAAAAAAAAGAAAAGTGGAGAGCAAAGAAAAATCATGACCTTTACTATCTACAAAAAGTTTTCTGTTGTTTGTTTTGCTTTTTAGAAGATGAGAGGGGAAGAGTTTAAAGCCTTATAAATACTTATCTATATCTTAAACTTACCATTACTTATTTATGACCTTAACACTTTTCTATATCCTCAACTTATCAATACTTATCAATATCTTAACTTATCATAACTTAGTTAAAACATAAACTTAACATTATTTATCTATAACCTAAATTTAACACTTATCTATATCCCAAAAATACCAATATTTATCAATATCCTAAACTTGTCATTACTCAGTCACAGTAACAAGAGTAAAAGAAGCAAAGGGCTTTAGGAGGGTCCACCCACCCTAACCCTTTGGAAATGTTCCATCCAAATATAACAAACCAACAACTATCTAAAACTGCTCTGTAAACTCTGACAATTGCTTTGACCTTGTTGTCAGTTCATTAACTGAGATGTAAATTTAAAGAAAAAAAAAATACTATTAATAATGATTTTGTAAGACTATTTCTTGTCCTGTTTCTAAGTCATTATAATAACATAAACACAGCTTTAAATGGAACTGGAGGACGAAAGAGCCAAGTAAACTTATTTGATGTTAACTTTAGCTTGTTTGTCCTTGAACTTCAGATGTGAATTCCAGCTTTCCACCGTCAAAGTACCATGAGTGGAGACTTGATAAACGCTTCAAAACACTTTCAAACAGTTTAAAGTAACTTCTTTTAACTTTTTAGTGTCATTTCAATTATTCAAAGTTAAGCCCACACTGATATTTGTTAACAACATAACGTAAGTGAATTCATGAACTAAGTTAGAGCTTCAAGCTAACGTCAATTTAGCTAACAACAAGCTAATTAATCACTCCCGCAGGCTAATTTAATTCAAAACACCCTAAAAAGCTTTAAAGTTGTTTAAAACGGTTCGTTTTATTATCCTCTCCATGTAGAAATGGTGGAAGTGAGGTCAGTCAGTAGTCCATTGGGACTGTTTTGGTTGTTGGTTTTAGCTGGCTTAAATTCAAAACTCTCTCTCTCTGGGTTCAGGAGTGAAATGGTGACTGACAGCAGAGCCACCTGCTTATATATACAACTCATAGCAACCATAGAATCCTATCGTCCTTTCGTCATTAATGTCAGTAATTGCGTTATTTAAATAAAGTAGCCTACGTCACTTACCTGACATGTAACTCATAATTTAGCTTCCTAGGAGGTTTAAACATATAAAAAGTCCCGACAATTAAGGCTCTCTGTTCAGCAGCGGTTACCACTGGAGTCTTGCTCATAGACTGTATAAATAAGGTCTTGCTGTCTATATTCATCAGTTTGACAAAACTTTATTTACAAAACGTTGCTTCACAGTGCATCCTGGTACATCATCACTACTGTGCATGTGGTGTTTTCACATCTCTTGCTCACAAATATTAGCCTACAGATTGGAGATCTGAATATTTCTGAATATATGGCTGATCTGCATGTGTTTATATCATATCTTAACATATCATATCATATCATATTATATTATATTATATTATATTATATTATATTATATTATATTATATTACATTGCCTGAAGAGAAACTTCAGCTTGATGAAAGCTAAAAGTTCAAAAAGGGTTGAGACATATATATATATATATATATATATATATATATATATATATATATATACACACATATATATATATATATATATATATATATATATATATATATTTCCTTTATTTAACCAGGGAATTCTCATTGAGATAATAATCTCTTTTTCAAGAGGATCCTGGCCAAGAAGGCTATGGGGTGCCGTTTGTAAAGTGTCTCACGCTGAAAATAACATCAACATTTTGCCACATTTAGCTTCAAACAATGTTTAAAAAAGTATTGTGATTTTTTTAACGTCACCTTTTACCACATTTACAGCAATATTTGTTAACTTAGAAATATATTAAATAGTTAAATCTAAATATTAAATGTGGCACCTAAATGTTAAATGTTAAATCTAAATGCTAAATCTAAATCTAAATGTTAAATCTAAATATTAAATCTAAATATTAAATCTAAATCTAAATCTAAATGTTAAATCTAAATGCTAAATATAAATATAAATGTTAAATCTAAATATTAAATCTAAATCTAAATCTAAATGTTAAATCTAAATGTTCTGGATGAAACTAAATATTTAGCTAATATGCAAATTCACACTGCCGGTCACCGGAAGTACCAAAATAAAAGTTCGAGATGGTCAGACTGTTTATAGAATCAAATAACGAATTAAAACCAACTTATCGGGGGAAATGGACACTTGAACATACATTAGCGTGATAATAACTACCTAAAATAACAAGAAACGTGTTTGGAGAAATTTTATTTGACGTGTACTTTGAGTTGTTAGTGTCCCTTCGGAGGGATTAACAATCTAAGCTAAGCTAACAACCGTCAGTTCTTAGCCCCGTTAGCAGTGTCTGTAATGACTCATTAACTCTTAAACGGTCCGTGAAAAAAATATTTTTTTCCAGCAGATGTCTTAGTTACAACATGATTGAGCTAGCAAAGCAGTTTTGTGTTGCGATGTGTGGTATTTATTCAGTTTTGGGAAATCACGATGTCTAGAAAGCATCAGCGGCTGCAGCAGCAGCAAAGCTGTCAGGACGTCATCTGTTAAATGTCTCCCATTGTCGGATACGACATTAAACTACTCCAGTTAGCTCAATCATGTTGTAACTAAGACATCCGCTGGAAAAAATATTTTCTTCACGGACCGTTTAGAGTTAGTGAGTCATTACAGACAACGCTAACGGGCTAATAGCTAACAGTTAGCCCGCTAATCTACGATAACCATGTTATTAATTTCAGACCGTGATAGTAATGTTTGTTCAGTCATAGTGTTTATAGGCTTTACAAACACCAGATTAGTCTAAACGGTGATACAGTGACGTGAAAAACGTGAGATGTGCATATATATATGTTGCTAAACTCCGCTGGTTTTCTACCCGGAAGTATTTGTAAACAACAAGGTGATTCCCTCAGAAGGGACACTAACAGCTCAAAATACACATCAAATAAAATTTCTCCAAACACGTTTCTTGTTATTTTAGGTAGTTATTATCACGCTAATGTATGTTCAAGTGTCCATTTCCCCCGATAAGTTGGTTTTAATTCGTTATTTGATTCTATAAACAGTCTGACCATCTCGAGCTTTTATTTTGGTACTTCCGGTGACCGGCAGTGTGAATTTGCATATTAGCTAAATATTTAGTTTCACCCAAAACATTTAGATTTAACATTTATATTTATATTTATATTTATATTTAGCATTTAGATTTAACATTTAGATTTAGATTTAGATTTAATATTTAGATTTAGATTTAGCATTTAGATTTAGATTTAATATTTAGATTTAACATTTAGATTTAGATTTAGATTTAATATTTAGATTTAACATTTAACATCTAGGTGCCACATTTAATATTTAGATTTAACTATTTAATATATTTCTAAGTTAACAAATATTGCTGTAAATGTGGTAAAAGGTGACGTTAAAAAAAATCACAATACTTTTTTAAACATTGTTTGAAGCTAAATGTGGCAAAATGTTGATGTTATTTTCAGCGTGAGACACTTTACAAACGGCACCCCATAGAAGGCAGCACAAGAAGTTACACAAAGAGTGACATACTAATAAACATCAGATAAAAAAATAAAATACATAAATAAATAAATAAAAAGGATTATATCCAGTATCAAATCCTCATGATTAATCCATAAAACATGTACAAATGGTGGGCAGATGCTCCTTAATTTTAACTTTAAAATTTTCTAGACTAATACAACGGTCAAGTCTAAGATGGGTCTGAATCTCAGCCCAGGATTTTGGAGCGCAGACGCTGAATGCTCTTTCGCCAAAAACAGAGCGAGTCCGAGGGATTTCATATGCGATCTGACCATGAGAGCGCAGATTACGATAACCTGCAATCTTTGGAGTCAGTAATGAGCATACATAAGCCGGTAAGTCATGCAAAATGGCCTTATAAAGAAAGATAAGCCAGTGTTCCATTCTTCTGTTGTGTAAGGAAGGCCATCCAACACTCTCATACAAGACACAATGATGGGTTCGAAAACTCAGGCCAGAAACAAACCTCAAACCTGCATGATATATACATGATGCAGTTCACATTACAATCAAAACAGCATAATGAATCCACCGTGATTCAAAGTTGTAAAACTTATAAAACATGAAAAAAGTCAGAGTGAATAAAGGCAAGCCTGAAAAATGTAAATAAATAAAGAATAAATAAAATATGTAACAGCACCTGACCTTTGACCTTTGCTTCATTTAATGAATTGTTTCAAACATGTCATAGAAATAATCTCTGTAGATGTAGAAGCATCATTAGACTGAACCACTGACATTACTTGGTACCAGTGAGAAGGTGGGAAACCTTACTGATGTCACAAATGTCTTGTCAAGTCTACAGTTTCCAACTTTATTTTATCACTATTTCTTCTCATCTTCCTTGTTTTCCTTCATGTCAAAGGCTTCACTTTAGAACTACAAAAGTGTCTCTTTTTTGTGCTGTGAAGTCTGTGTCCTCCCTTCATCCAGTTTGTCTGGGGACAGACACTTCCCATCAACTGTGGAATGACAATGAGGGGCTTTCTGCATCTTTGTGACCAGTCAAACAAAGGTCCTGGTGTGGGTTCATGATAAATGTATTTTAATTCACTGGAAAACTAAGTCATTTTAGGTCCATGTTTTCCATGCTCCAGAGGACAGACAACTTGAGCACACTAATTTGGCTTTGCGGCATGGTGGTGTGGTGGTTAGCACTCTCGCCTCACAGCAAGAGGGTTGCCAGTTCGATCCCGGGCATGGGAGCCCTTCTGTGTGGAGTTTGCATGTTCTCCCGTGTCAGCGTGGGTTCTCTCCGGGCACTCCGGCTTCCTCCCACAGTCCAAAGACATGCAGATTGGGGACTAGGTTAATTGGTAACTCTAAATTGTCCATAGGTGTGAATGTGACCGTGAATGGTTGTTTGTCTCTATGTGTCAGCCCTGCGATAGTCTGGCGACCTGTCCAGGGTGTACCCTGCCTCTCGCCCGATGTCAGCTGGGATAGGCTCCAGCCCCCCCGCGACCCTCAAGAGGATGAAGCGGTTAGAAGATGAATGAATGAATGAATGAATGAATGAATTTGGCTTTTTCCTCACTGTGATCAACAGGCACTGCAGGGGGCACATCCACTGCCAGCAGATGGCAGTGCAGTCTCTCACACTGCAGCAAAAAGATCTCTCACATTCAACAAAGGAACAGATCGACTGTTGTCTACTATATAAGTGTAAGTTCACACTGATGAAAAAGGAACAGAGTACCATTTACCCATCACAGTCTCCATCTATGTAGATTTTTATTTGCTGAGGTCTCGTCTACCTCTCTGTTCATGAACAAGTATTTGAGAGTTGAGCATCTTGAGCTCCGGAACAATGCATCCTTTTGCATGTAGGCATTGTAATATCAGCTGTGCAAAAAGGAAAACTTGGAAAAACTAAGCTTCTCTGTCCATACAGCATGCACTGAGGAATTTATTGCTTCAATTGACTGCATTTACCATTAACACTTAAAATGTGGCAAATTTAATATGAGGCGCATGTTGTCAGTATAAAACAAAAATAACAGAGTACCAGCTTAATGAGGGACCAGCAGCATCTGGGTAGGGAGGTTTAAGTAGCTCAGGAACACTGGAAAGGTGTTCCCAGTTAGCGCAATCACACCTCAGCTCAACCAGAGGTGGAAAAATACTGAAAAATTCTACTCAAGGAAAAGTACCTTTACTCTGATGAAATTCTACTTAAGTACAAGTAAAGCTACCCTTCTAAAAATCTACTCAAGTTAAATTAAAAAGTAGTTTGTTTAAAAAGTACTTAAAGTAGAAGTTCCTTAGTTACTTGCAACAACTTGATGGGGGTCACTCCTATGCAGTGCAAAAATGGTCCAGGGGTCATAAATCCAATCCAAAAACTGGTTAGTCTTCTATGATGAACCATAGAATTCAATTCAGTTTAGGGCTGCACAGTATCATTAGAGCATCGCCATCGCAATGTGTTCTTGTGCAATAGTCACATTGTGAGACTCACAGTATAAGTTCATCATATCAGTATAATATTAGTCAAAGGCAATATGCCATACTTATTTTGTTGGTTAATACTTTAGGTTGTGAAGTTCTCAATTTCCATGACAGTTTGATTGTAAAATGTATATTTCATGCAAATACAGCCTTTCATGTCGCAGTATACAAAATCGTCGTCGCATTGTCAGTTTTGTCTAATATTGCGCAGCCCTCATTCATTTTGACTCACCAACACAACTGTTATACTGATGATACACAGAGCAACTTTTTGAGCAATGTTGTTGGGCATTATTCTCAGGGATGCAAACAGGTGTATGGTCAAAAAAGAGAGAGCTTGTTGAAGCGAAATTCTCAATATTAAAAGACACTAACACTAATTTGGAAGAATACTGTGTATTCCAAAACAACAAATCCATTGAGCAAGTGTTTCCCCTATATGCAACTAGCAGCAGTGGTGCTCCACTGCTTAAATATGACCGCTGCTGCTGATTTATTTTTATTTTTTTCGTCTTAGTTCTTTAGAAACTACGTTAGCCTATATTATTTGGTGCTATGGACGCTTCATATCCAGGTCAATTCACACACATGTGAGTAAAGCGTATAAGAGGAGAGGAGAGGGCTCCGTCTTATCTCTTCATAAACTAAAGTTATATTATTTTGAGCGACAGACGCTTCATATAATAACATAACGATATACTATTTACTGTGTTATACGGTGAAACGTTTCACTTTATAACGTGATGACTTATATTGTTTACACATTGGCATGTCATTTCTGTGTCTAAATCCATTCCAGACCGTCACCCTTTCCCCCAAGTGCAAGACATACTGAACAGCCTCAGTGGGAGTGCATGGTTCTTGGTACTGGACCAGGGCAAGGTGTACCATCAGGGTTTCCTGGAGGAAAGTAGCAGACCACTTACAGCCTTTATAACACCATGGGGTTTGTATGAGTGGGTACGGATCCCCTTCAGCCTGTCCTTGGCTCCTGCAGAGTTTCAGCGAAGTATGGAGGAATGTTTCGCAGGTCTGAGAGATGAAACATCACAGCCGTATTTGGATGACAATCCGGTCCACAACAAGTCTTTTGAGGACCATTTCCGTAATATGAGAGAGGTATTGCATCGCTGTCAGGCACATGGAATAAACCTAACAACTAAAAAGTGTGAAGACAAGGTGAAGTTTCTGGGAAGGATTGTATCCAAGGATGGCTACTGCATGGATCCTGCTGAGATAGCACCAGTACAAGCACTCAAAGACCACAAGACCGCTGTGGGAGACCTGAGGAGGTCTATGTTGTGCGACCTGAGAGAGGCCCAGGAAAGACTAGAGTCTTGCACAGGAACCTTTTACTGCCCTGTGACTTCCTGCTTGTGGAAGAAGAAGAGCAAGAAAGAAAGACAACAAAAAAGAAGAAACCACACGCTAACAGGAGAAGTAGAAAGCAGGTAGAGCAGAAAGACAGAGACTCTGACGGCAGTTCTGAGGATGAAAGTGACTGGAGATCCATGACCACACAACCCGCAAAGCCTTCAGACCAGGTCAGAGGCCAGCTGAGAGTTGAATCAGAGGTATTCCAACCACAAGCAGCTGGAAGAGGAGTGGAGCAAGTCGGCAAGAGAGATGAGTGTCCAGATGAGGGTGACCAAGGCATAATGGAGCCAGAGATGGAGAAGGGCAAGACGACTGGGGCTGAGCAAGAGGCATCATCCGATGAAGCAGACGAGAGGGACTCAGAGCCACTTCCACCTGCCCCAAGAAAAGTTCCTTTATGTAGGATACAATGATGTCATCACCATCTTGGTTCCAGGGTTCCAGGATGTCCCCCTCTGTCAAGCAGATCTTGCACAAGTGGTGATGACAGTGGGTGCAAAAGTGTGGCTCACCTCCAGAGCCTTGAAGAGCAGGCACCTTCAGCGCATCTTCATCATGCCAAAGGCTTGTTCGATGATGGTGCGAGCCTTGGAGCCTCCCCTGTAGTGGCTCTCCATACAGAGTGATGATGGTTGAAGGTTGCTTGATACAATGGTAGCCACCATCCGCCACAATGAAGTAGCCTTGAGGAGGATACAGAGCCTCCTTGTAAATATTGCAGCTTCTCAGGACTCTTGTATCAAGCACGGAGCACAGGATATCCCACAAAGACACACAGGAATTTCCCCCCGCATCCATTTATTGCACCCACACACTTAGAGAAGACAGGACTGTTTGCCAGCCGCTTGAAGCCATGGCTGACCTCCTTAAGTTCCTGGCCAGAAGGCAGTTGAATCACAGTTTGGCGTAGGGCCGCAATGTAGAGAACCTATGTAGGATTTCTTTTGCAATTCAGCGCAGTGACAGGCATTGCAGCTGTGCATATGTCACAACTGAGAGACGTTGTTTAAGAGTGACGCACGACTGATAAGGATATCCCATTTCCCAAGTGAGGATTCCTCTCTCCTCGAATCTCATTCTCGCATCTCTCCCCTGTGTCTTATAGAGATAAGAGATGCAAGTGAAGGAAGGATCCTTAAATGGCTGAATTTCAAGGATGCTACAGCATCAAATCATCAAATCCCGCCTGGGGGCAGAGTCCTCCATTCAGAGAATTTTCAAGGATGCATGTGTGCTATCCCCAGAAGGTATCAAGCACCAACAATTATATGTACACGATTTGCTGGAAGTGAAGGCCGGGCTTTTTAATCTGGAGCTCGGATTCATTGACTATTTAGATAGGTATGTCACTTGCCGTATATGGATTAATATCTCCAGGAGGTTTTATCATCCATCCATCCAATTTCGTAAATGCCTATCCTCTTGAGGATCGCAGAGGGGCTGGAGCCTATCCCGACTGACACTGGGCAAGAGGCAGGGTACACCCTGGACAGGTCACCAGACTATTGCAACCTATGGCCAATTTAGAGTCACCAGTTAACCTGTCCCCAACCTGCATGTCTTTGGACTGTGGGAGGAAGCCGGAGCACCCAGAGAAAACCCACAGGGAGAACATGCAAACTCTGCACAGAAGGGCTCCCTCCTGGGATTGAACCAGGAACCCTCTTGCTGTGAGATGACAGTGCTAACTACTACACCACCGTGCTGCAGGTTTTATCATACAAGCATAAAAAAATATTGACAAAAACCTCATCATTTACGCTTTCCATTGCATCCACTGCCAAACAATGACATTTTAAAATACTGTGATTAAGATAAAACATTAAAGTTTTTAAATTCATCATTAAAACAGTGACAGAGCGCTAAGTGCAGCAAAGGTTTCATTTAGCCTACCTGTTTGTTTGTTTGTTTGTTTGTTTTTTAAAATGTAATCCAGAAATATATTTTCCCTAAAAGTCACATGACTCTGAAAATACTGCTTACATTTGTTCAAACTGTACAACATTAGAAAGTGTGTTCACTGTTCCTAGGAAGGACTCTTGCCTTGTCTCTGCAGGATCCTATTTTGGAAGGACTCGTCCTGTCACAGAAGGATCCTTGACTTTTAGATTTACCAGTGGGCGTGGGTTTAGGTATTGGGATGAGCCCATAGATTCTGGGTTCCGCCCACTCAGGAAGAGGGAGGCAGGTAGGATTGGTTGGGATTCCCATGAAAATAGATGCAGACACGCAGAGTTTGAGGAACTTCCACAGTAAGAC
This sequence comes from Epinephelus fuscoguttatus, assembly GCF_011397635.1. Taxonomy (NCBI): domain Eukaryota; kingdom Metazoa; phylum Chordata; class Actinopteri; order Perciformes; family Serranidae; genus Epinephelus; species Epinephelus fuscoguttatus. The sequence goes on from NC_064762.1 coordinate 37,460,808, forward strand.
TACGGGAAGCTGACCTCGAAAGGAGACTTACACCATGAGTACCACAGTTAATGACTAATAAACAATATAAGCATAAAGTGAGCAAGATGAGTGAGGGAGCAGAGCTGCTGCTGCAGCTGAAACACAGAGCTGGCTGCTGTATAGATGAAGCTGAAGCAAAGCTCCACAGCCTCAGTAAGGACATATGGAGCTGTCCGGAGCTGGCTTATGAGGAAAGCAAGTCTCATGACAGACTGGTAGCGTTTTTCAGTCAGGAAGAAGGCTGGAAGGTGGACGCTCACTTCAAACTGCACACTGCATTTCGAGCCACTTGGAGAAGTGGAGGCAGCGAACGGGGCGACGTGGTCAACGTGGGTTTCCTGTGTGAGTACGACGCCCTGCCTGGTATTGGACACGCGTGTGGACACAACCTGATAGCTGAGGTTGGAGCTGCTGCGGCTCTGGGGCTCAAAGCTGTGCTGGAAAACACGCACAGTGAGCTTCCTGTGCAGGTGCAGGTAGGACCACTGCACAATATGTTATAATGAAGTAGGTACATACTTTTATGAAGTTGATGTTAAGTTTGGAAAAGTTTTCTTTTTTTATGAATGAAGTCTTGTAGTTTGATTTGTCTGGACAGGTCAATTTAACATCCACCTGAAGATATTAGTCTTTTCTGAAGAAGCAGGGCAGGTCCAAAACAAAATGAAAACAGGGAACTGAGACAAAACTCAAAGCATCATGGGTAATTACAGTGCAGCCCATGTTGTAAAACTCTGGCTGTCGCTGTTAAAAGAGTTGACAGCTTTAATTTTTGTTTTTAATTTTAAAGTTGTTGTAGGCTACATAGTCCCCCCATTTTAGGGCACCAGAAGTAGTTGGGAAAATCAAGATAACCTAAAAATTTTAATACTTTTAATATTTGGTGTTAAAGAGACAGTTCAGATTGTTTATGAAATGGGGTCGTATGAAATACTTATCTATAGTTTGTGTTTGTTGCCCCCAGTTAAGAGAAGCAGACAGGAGTACCAACACATTAGTTCAGCAGTGTACTGCTGTGGATGGGGGCAGCAGGAAAATGTTTTAGTCACTTAAAAAAGCCCCACCTAAAAAAAAAAAAAAAAACCTTGTCGTCAGACAGCCTTTTCCTTTGGCACTACATTTTCCTAGCAGTAGAACTTATATACTTGTATGTAACTCTCTATTTTGGCCCATTTAGTCTCCGTCTGCAAAAGATTTTTTTGTATATACATATATTTTTTATATATGGGTAACGAAGGTATCGTCTTGTCTCCACAGTGAATGGCATTTTGTTGTTGTTGTCATAATCAAGCAGTAATACTGTGTGCAGCACAGTTCAGCTTATGTGTAGGAATATGGAAGTTCTACAGCTGAGAAAATGAAGTGCCAAAAGAAAGAGGCCATCTGACAGCAATAGGGTTCGGACCTTTCACATTTGAACCGATACCTGGAATTCAGTACCAGTACCCAGCGGTACCTTTTTTGGGTACTTTAGTCTTTCTGTAATTTTTCTGAAAGCTAAGTCTCTGTCTGTCTGCTTGTATGTGTGTGTGTGTGTGTGTGTGTGCATGTGTCCGCTCACCTCTCTCGCTCTCTGTTTAGACACAACTGACAAATAGCCAATGTGGAACAAGTATGTAAGTCACAAAAACACAGTCATAAACCATGATAATACTCACCTATTTCCAAATTAAAATAGAAAAGAAAACAGACCAGAAAGACTGAAACCATCAGCGCTGCAGCAAAAGTTTCGGCTTGCTCCTTGGTCGGCTTTTAGCATTTTCCTGTCTCCTCCTGTCTGAACCTGGGGGCTCCGTTGAGCTCCATAGTCCATGCCGCAAAGCGCCCTGAAGCTGGCCAAGGCGTTTCGCATGAATCGCTTGTAGTACCAACATTCCCTCGATACCTCTAAAACTACAGAGTTCATTGGGGGTTTTTTTGTTAAGGTGGCTAAAATGCATTTTGTTGCCCCTGTCCACAGCAGTTCATTGCTTTACCTCTGTGGCAGTACTCCCGCCTGCTTCTCCAAAGTGGGGTCATGCTGACCACTATCTACTGTCAGCAATACACTGGCTATGGATAAGCGTACCTCATACAACCCCACTATAAAGAATCTGAACTATATAAACTATTTCTTTGCTCCTACAAATCATTGATCAGTGACTGTCTGAAGTCTCTGATCAACAGACATCAGCAGACACTTAGTATGTTCCCTGACGGGGCTCTGCCAGCCTTTTGTCTTGCTTGTTTTTGGGGGAGGTTTGCCATACGTCTGGTTTTCAGGACTGAGCTCAGGTAACTGACAGTTAGGAACATCCAACAGGCCATAAAAACTCCTGGGTTGTTGTCTCTTTGTGTTTAAGCCTTCTGTTTTGCTGTGTTGGGAGACTGTGTTAAAAAAAAGGAACTGCAGTGTGAATCCTACACTATTTACCCAGTATTAATGACAATGATATCTATTCATTGAAACTTGTTTGAGTCAGAGCACTGATGTGAAGAGTTTACCTTTTTGTGACAGTAATGTTGTTGTCATCTGGTACTATTCCAACACATTCACTGCTGACTGCTGGAAAACATACATGGTGTGTTCTAAACCAGGCCCAAGATATACATCCAGCAAACATGAACACTCTGCAGTGGTGTGAACTTTCTGTGCTACAAAGGTTGCTGTACAGCAGCTATGTCTCTTGCTGAACTCACAGTATCTCCACAGGTGACGGTGCTGGGAACACCAGCCGAGGAGGATGGTGGAGGTAAAATTGACATGATAAGGGAGGGAGCATTTGATGGCCTGGATGTGGTGTTTATGGCTCACCCATCACAGAAGAATGCCATATACCTGCGCCGTGTGGCTGTGCAAGAGTAAGTTTTATTAAAGTACACATTTCCTGTATGAATATGTTTCAGCTTTCTGTTGTGTATGCTGCATGCAGTGTTCTTTACTGGAGGCCTGGTAATGTGATATGGTATGTTGTGCTTTATGTAAATTCTTTGTTATATATGCCATTAGTATGGTGGCCCACAGTGGTGTAGTGGTAGTAAATGGGGTGGGTGTACTACCTAGTTGATAGGTAGGTTACCAAAGAGGTATACTGTCCTCTATTTTCCAATGGCTTTTTGGCTGATACATGTATGTGTGTATACTGTAAATGGCCAAAAAATGAGATGGACATACCCTGTATACCTGCGTATAGCTTCTACTACCGTGATGGTGGCCCAGTCCCTGAATGGAGTGGAAAGATCCTGAATGCAACAATCTCATTTCCAAGAGTACAATATTGATAATTTGATCATAACTAAATTTTCTACTTTATGGCGTTGCATGGATGCTGTTAGCAGCCATTGTGGATCCTACAGTGTTGTAACTTCAGAACTAGTGATGGCCTCATGAAGCCTCATGAAGCCTCATGAAGCATTTTATTTATTTTCTGAGCCCACTAGATGGCGCATTTTGTTCAACAAAAGGTTGAAAGCACAATGAATTGCTATTCTTTGAGCCTCTCTGTTTAAACCAAGAGCGCCATCTAGTGGGCTCAGAAAATAAAGAAAATGTTTCATGACGCTCTATGAAGCTTCACGAGGCTTCATTCAGCCATCACTATTCAGACCTACATAGACAAGCAGTTTGAAAAACAAACACTTGTCTTTTCTTTCAGTCACTGAAAGGCACCCTGTGGAGTTTTCTTGCAAACAAACAAGAGTTTACATTAATTGTTTCTGGCTAAAATATATTATGTGTAAGCATTTCCTCCTCATAAAACATTTTTAAAGGCATTTTTTAAAGCATTTTTAATTCTAGCATTGTCTACATCCATGTTTACCAGCTAGTGTCCTCTTCCCCATCCTTATACTGGCACATTGTGTTGTGGCAGTTCAAATTAGGACTCAAATGCAAACACAACCAGGGAACTGGGAAATGGTTAAAGGTAGTTTATTTTAGTTTGAAGGTGGGGCTGAAGGCTGAAGTGAAACGATGGCTTAGGTGGGCAGGGAATGGCGAAGCAGAGCAGGCTGAGGGGCAGAAGACAGGGCAGTCAAAATCAGGACGCAGCAGTGATGAACGAGCCTACACTGGCTGGTTATTATAGAGACTGGCGTGGTGAACCGGAGACACATAAAGTATGAACTGAGGTCCAAAAATTTCAAATAGACAAAGTGTCAAAAAACTTAGAAGGTGGTGTTGACATCTGTACCGCAGAGGTGACTGAACGACCCGGCAGAGTCTGAATGTCTGAGCCGGGGTTTTATGCTGCAGGTTCAGCAGCTGCTGGCACTCAGGAGGATTGGCAGGAGGAGGGAACCAGAAGGCCACGTCTAGCAAACACACAGAGTCAGACTGAAAACAATAGGCTCGTTCAAGATGAACTGCGCCTCGGCTGGAAAGTAGACGAGAGCAGGTGGCTACAGCAGGAGGTGGTGACAAAAAGCTGCTGTCAGGTTGGACAGTTTTCAGACAGTTTTCTGCAGCCTTCAGTCCGTACAGGAAGTCACAGAAACACTTACATCATGTCTGATACAATGTCAGTTTATTCAAATATTGTCAGACCCATATGTCAGTTTGTTCTCAGTCTCCAATTGTTTTAATTATGACAGATTAATATATTAAAATGCTTTACAGGTGATCTGTGATTTAAATTCATGGTTTAACCTCCATTTGACATGAATTCTCATGTAAATCAGCATCATATCAGTTTGCTGCTGCAGAGCAGACCTATCCCCTCAACTATACAGGCTAAATAATTAGTGTCTGACTATAAGGTTAATATTTTCAGAGGAAAAAAATACAAGACAACCGTTTTCATTTAAGATCAGTCAGATACAGTCAGGGCTTCACATCTGTACAGATGTTATTTTAGGAATCCTCACATCCCACTGACCACAAGTCTCTGTGTTGTTAAATACTTCAATAACTGAAACAGACCAATGTAAATATACAGTAGACTACATATAATTTATAATGAATGTATTCAGTCTGTGATGACTAAACTTCACCATCAGTCACACAACATGTTTTCTGTTCACAGAATAAACCTTCAAATCAGACCAATAAAATTTAAATATCTGAAATTCAACAAAAATGAAGTTTATCTAAAACATCATATTGTTGAGTCAACATCTAAACCAATCAGCTGTTAGATCAGGTGAGAGCCAGGCGGTGCAGTCGGTGGAGAGCAACTGCAGCGCCTGGCTCTAAAAACTGCGGCCGCCTCACTCTTGCGAAGTTATCACCATCCACTTTTGTAATATGTCAGAGCAAGTCAGGATGACGTTTGACACAAAACTAACCGGCATGCATTGTTCGCCAATCATGGGTGATCGATTCTGCACAGGTCTGGCTCATCTCGAACGAGCCTATGCATGAAACACTAGGGAGGGGAAACAGGAAAAACAAGGGAGAGGCAAAGCTAAAACAATTATGCCTTATTTATCAAGAATGGCCGAAAGCCTTTGTTCATATTTGTCTGCACATTTAACATGAGTGCACTTGTACTATATGTACAGACCCTTTCCAAAAAATTAGAATATCATGGAAAAGTTGTTTCATTTCCATAATTCCATTCAAAAAGTTAAACTTTCATAGATTATAGATTCAGGGCCCACAGTTTAAACGATTTCAAGTATTTATTTGTTTATTTTTACATAATTTGGGCTTCCAGCTCATAAAACCCACGAAAACAGGAATTCAAAAAATTAGAATACTGTGAAGAAATCACCATTTACTTCTCAGTTTTTGCAGAAAAAAAAGAAAGAAATTAGGATCACATCAAATCAATCAAAATATGGTACTTTCAAAACGATATGTCAATCTTCAATACTTGGTTGGGAATCCCTTTGCCTTAATCACTGCCTCGATGCACCGTGGCATTGAGGCAATCAGCCTGTGGCATTGCCTGGGAGTTATGGAAGCCCAGACTTCCTTGATGCTTGCTGTCAGCCCTTCTTTGTTTTTGGGTCTGGTGTCCCTCATTTTCCTCTTGATAATACCCCATAGATTCTCAATGGGGTTTAGGTCCGGCAAGTTGGCTGGCCAGTTAAGCACTGTGATGGCATGGGCATCAAACCAGGTTTTGGTGCTTCTGGCGGTATGGGCAGGGGCCAGGTCCTGCTGGAAGATGAAATCTGCATCTCCATACAGATCCTCAGCAGAAGGAATCATGAAGTCCTCTAAAACATTCTGGTAGACTGTTGCGGTGACCTTGGATTTAAGAAAGCAGAGTTTACCGACACCTGCACTGGACATTGCACCCCAAATCATGACTGACTGTGGATATTTCACACTGGACCTCAAGCAGCTTGGGTTCTGTTCCTCACCCGTCTTCCTCCAAACCCTTGGACCTTGATTCCCAAATGAAAGGCACACTTTACTTTCATCGGAAAAGAGGACCTTGGACCACTGGCCAACAGTCCAGTCCTTCTTCTCCTTGGCTCAGTTGAGACGCTTCCTACGTTGGCTCAGGCTCAGAAGTGGCTTGACCCAAGGAACCCGACAGTTGTAGCCCATCTCCTGGATGCGTCTGAATGTGGTGGTTTTTGAAGCTGTGACTCCCGCCTCATTCCACTCTTTCTGGATCTCTGCCAGATTCTTGAATCTTCTCTGTTTGATAATCCGCTGAAGCCCACGGTCATCTCTTTTGCTGGTGCATCTTCTCCTGCCACATTTTGCCCTTCCACTAGACTTTCCGTTGATATGCTTGGACACAGCACTCTGTGAACAGCCAGCCTCCTTAGCTATGAACTTTTGTGGCTTACCCATCCTATGGAAGGTATCAATGATGGTCTTCTGGCCAGTTGTCAAGTCTGCAGACTTCCCCATATTGAACCGAACTGAGACAATTGAACCAAACTGAAGCAATTTAATGACACCTGGGGAAACCTGTGCAGGTGCTCTGAGTTTAGTAGATGATTAGTGTGTGACACTCAGTTTAAAACATTCATGCCCTGCAAAATTTGGGCTGATTTCTTCACAGTATTCTAATTTTTTGAATTCCTGTTTTCGTGGGTTTTATGAGCTGGAAGCCCAAATTATGTAAAAATAAACAAATAAATACTTGAAATCGTTTAAATTGTGGGCCCTGAATCTATAATCTATGAAAGTTTAACTTTTTGAATGGAATTATGGAAATGAAACAACTTTTCCATGATATTCTAATTTTTTGGAAAGGGTCTGTATATGTATATCTCATTATGTGGCCCATTCATCCAGTTTGTAGTTGGTGTTTTTTTTGTTTGTTTGTTTTTGGGTTTTGTTCTGTTTTGTTGTAGTATTGTTCAAAAAAATAGTTTTTTTTGTTTGTTTTTTTTGTACCAATTTATTCTTAAAAATCCTTCAAATACTCATATCAACTGGCTTCAACAGTACCTGTAGCTGCATTGCCTGAATTGCCAGTTGAACTAGCCATGCAGGTGTTGTGTTAAAGCCTGTTCCCCAGTCGAATAGAGTTTCCTTCCTGTTAAGATGCATAGCACCCCCTCCAATGGCTGGATTATGGAAAAAGTTTGATTCAAATTTAGGTAGGAGGACACACATAGACAGGGAGACTACTGGTATGCTGGGTGCCGTAAAATAAAGTGCATGAGTGTTGTTAACAGTTGTGAGAGTGAACGATGCTCACAATCATTAGTTGCAAAGGGATATATTCAGTTTACCGTTCACCAAAAACATGAGCACCTTCAATGAGCACATTCTTTTCGCACATTTATGCATTTATGTGATTTAGCATGTATGCATGTGCGTTGGTGAGCATAATTGCACAAGACAAACCAGGACCCACTTATAGAAAAACAGCTCCAGGGCTACTATAGGTCCAAAACTCCTCAGGAACTTGAACTGCACTCTGTAAAGAAGCAGAGAGACTGAAGTGTGTTTTGTCTTGTGTTTTCCAGAGTAACTGTGAAGTATCGAGGTAAGGCGTCTCATGCCTCAGCCTACCCCTGGGAGGGAATCAATGCGTTGGATGCAGCGGTGCTGTGCTACAACAACCTGTCTGTGCTCAGACAGCAGATGAAGCCAGACTGGAGAGTTCATGGTAAACAACTGATGAACCTCTACACTCATGTGTTGTGAGGAGTTTAGTTAGCTCTGATTAAATCATGTTGTGTTGTGCAGGTATCATAAAGCATGGTGGAGAGAAACCAAACATCATCCCTGCCTACACTGAGCTGGAGTACTACCTGAGAACCCCCTCACGTGCTGAGCTTTCTGTCCTGAAGGCAAAAGCTGAGATGTGTTTTAGATCAGCTGCTGTGGCCACTGGCTGTGAGGTAAACAAACAAACAAACCCACAATATGATGATTTTCCAGAACCGCATTCCTAAACTGTGTTCTAATAATAAATGTTTAAACCTGCCTTAAACTTCAAACTGCAGCTAAGCTAATGACTGATAATAATGTTGAAAACAACATTTCATTGAAAGGATTTATAGATCAGTCCTACTGAAAGTCATGGAGCTTTATCTCTCTTTCAGGCTGAAGTAGAGTTTGCAAGAAATACATATGACAACATACTGCGTAATGCTACACTGGAGGATCTGTATGAGAGAAACGGCAAAGCTCTGGGAGCGGACTTCACTGTGGATGAAGATGATCTTAAGAATATAGCTGGTAGGTGTACATCCTCTGTGTCCCAGAACAGCTCTGTAACAGACACATCAGTGCTCAGAGAGGGAAGGTGTGCAGAGGAGACTGAAATGTGCAGGAGTGAGCAGTGTCCCAGTTGGTAGTTGTGGGTTCTTTCTACTTACAAATTTTTTTAAATAAAGTGTATATTTCTCAAAATGTTTAACTATTGCTTTAAATACAGGGATGGATCACTCACTACGTTTAGATGCACAAAATATTCCAGGTTTTGCCTTTTTTTATGAAAAACACAATATTCCCTACTCAGCAGGGTTCCCACGCGTCCTGGAAAACCTGGAAAATAATTGACCAATTTTCCAGTCATGGAAAAACATATGGAAAATGAGGGGGAAAAAAGTAAACTGTGCTGGAAAAGCTTGAGTTGTCCTGGAAAATTATTTCTCCTCCCTCTGCTTCTCTCTACCTTATGAGTGAGCGCAAACGGGTTAAAAATTTTGCCCATACATGTCTGTTCTCAGCTGTCAAATTTGAGCTGCAGGTGACTACCAGCCAATCAAATTTGCATGTTCCCTCAGAGCAGTCCCACTAACCAGAGTTTTTTTTCCAAAGAAGCGCCAAAAACTAGCGACTTTCAGTTCAGGATTATTGCTGTATTGCTGTTTATCGAGTGTAATGTTTTTCTCTCCTCTGTCTGTCTCCTCTGTTGAGTGACAGACAGAGGAGCAGCAGAGAGCTGTAGTGGGCGAGCCGTTTAATATTCTTTTCTGTGCACTGTGAGATGAAACATCTCTGACTTCAGTAGAGCCACAGCAACCATGAGAGCGACAAGATACGAGTGTTTGCCAGATGTGTTCTTAATGCCCTTCTTAGGATCGCTCTCACGATCACTCTTTAAGACGCTCTTAACAGGAGCTGTCCACTACCGCGGTGCTGAAACTAAATCAATTGATGTCAGGCACATCGATCACCCACCACTTAATCAGTGCATAAGTCACACACAGCGCTGCTACCTAACGCACTAATTCCCTGCTGCTCGTGTGTATGTGTGTTCTAATAATTCTAATGAAAAACTAAGACGATAAATATTTGTTAATGACCTATTTTCATGATGAAAACAAGACTACATCTAAATAAGAAGTAGTCTTAGCTTTGCTGAGGCCGGTGCTGTCTCCCACCACCTCCAGGAAGCTCCCCACTGCGTAAAAACGCAGCGCAGCCAGGAACTGCACCTCCGGGCTGAGGGCGAAATTGCACCGGATGTGTGGAGACACTAGTTGATGAGGCATTGTATCTCAGCCGGTACTTCATTTGGACAGCCCGGTCTGACAGCACGTCAAGTGGGCCGAAGTGCTGATGCACAAATGCATTTACATATACGGTGTGGCTTCGCACATGGAGTTGGTTAGCAGCGAGAATATGCTGCAAAGCAGCCATGGTATCTCACACGTGTGATGTGGCAACGCCTTTATAGAGAGTAGCCGGTGGAGCGCCCTTGATGAGGTTCCAGCTGAGCTCAGTTGCACCTGTCAGTTGCCTGATATCTGTGAAATGTCGCAGGTTTGGAGGGTGGATGTGTTTCTGTCAGATGTGGGATATGTGCGGACAAATTATGATAAATGATAGTCATGATATTTCATTTTATTTGTGTGCCTGATGTGCACAGCACATACAGGAACACACTTGTTATTCCTCATACTTATTTTTCTTCTTCTTCTTATTTTTCTTCCGCCAGATTTCGGTGCGTAACTTGTGCCACAGCTTTGAGCGTACACAGGGACTTCATAAAACATAGATTCAAGATTCAAACTGCAGAATGAAATTCGTTCAGTTCTGTCACCAATTAATGCTAAACAATATAAATCTGAAGTATAAAATAGATCAAAATATATACAGCGTGAACTGTTTTAATATCTCCTTGCTTAGTGTAGTATTAATGTGCCTGCCGCGGCTGGAGCTGTGAGCGTTTGGTCGCTTAAAGGTGTGTTCACACCGGACCTGGTTTTTTTTTTCGCTGTCGCTCGGTTCGCCCCTTGAAACACGCTTTTCTTTCACGGGAGGCTTAAGAGCGTTCTTAAGAAGCTCTGGGAAACGTGGCCAATGTTGTTAGCATAAATGAATGGGATTCAACATGGCTAAATTAGCATTACAGCTATCAATCAGTCAATATTTTGCAACTTTTAAACTAAACAAATGTAATTCAAAGGGCTTGGCAGGTTGATTAAAGAACAAAAACAACATAGGAAATAAAGTGAAAGTGTACCTGGTAACTAATACACACTGAGCAATAAAAAATGAGTAGATAAAATAATGCAAGATAAGGAATAAAAGATAAAAACTCAATACAATGGTGATAAAACGAAATAATAAAATATGACAAAATAAAATTTAGGCTACTTAAACAGTAAATCAATAAAATCTAATTATAAAAATATCATTAATTTAAATATAAACAATAAAATATAGATAAAGCAGAGCAAATAAAGATAAAAGTTAATAAATAGAATAAGTATAAACTACACAAAAGCCAGACTAAAAAGATAGCTAGCAAACAATGTTTATGTCTGAGAGTTAGAAATAAATATATTTTAGGTTTAATATGATACGGTGGTGCTAGCTAGAGATATTGGTCATCAACCCTTAATCTTGTTTCTTTAGAGGACTAGAGTAACCTAAAATGACTGTACTGGAACAACAAAATGCAGTTTAGCATCTAACCAAAAGTGTGAAAGAAGCAGTAAAATGCCATGTGGTGTGTACAGTATGTATAATACATAGGATATGAAAGATATGAAAAAGCTAAGGTATGAACAGTAATTTACTGTGTATACAGTCAGTATGAGCAGTAATCATAAGTGCTATATCCTAGGCAACTGTACTTGCTTGCGTTTCTTCAAGATGTTTTGCCTCTCATCCAAGAAGCTTCTTCACTTCTAAATGACTGGTATGAAGCCAGTCTTACTTTGTTTAGCATCTTTCATACATAAAGCGACCAGTATGAGCAGTAATAAATGGTTTCAAATGTGTGTTGTTGTCCTCTAATTACAGGAGTGAGTGACAGTGTCAGGAAGACAGTCCAGATTTGAAATTATTATGGGGGCGGGAGAGGAATAAACATAGCAATCTGGGTAAATGTACAAAATGTAAGGTACAACTGTAGAAAAGAACACTCCTCCAAAGCATGGGGGGGGCAAGGGATGTATTAGTGTACGGTGCGATAACTTGACTCATACTGTAGCAGCTGAAAACATCCTGGAAAAGTCCTGGAAAATAATTTCTAGAAAAGAGTGGGAACCCTGTCAGCTGTTTACACGAATTCAATTCAACCACCCTCTCATAAAGGTTGGTGTTTCGATACTTGCACATATCCAAAAACCTGTTGATGTCTAAGTCTTTCATATTGTTTAAAAGAAAGTGTGTTTCACCTTGTGACCAGAAATGTGGGCTTTTGTTTTGACCATGTATCTCTACACCAGCCTTACAAACTGTTGGTGAGTTGGTTTGTTTCCAGTGGACAGAGCCAATCAATCTGGTCTCACAGATATTCCGTGACACGACCACAACCTTCTTAGCAGCACATTATGTGGTGGGGGTATGTAATGTGTTAAAATTACTTGCCACAGAAACAATGCTAGTGGAGAGACAAATTGGATCCTCTGTGGTGGTGGTGGTGGTGGACACACAAACTCCCTGGTTCAAAGTCCTCATGCAATGGGTGGTGGTTAATATTACCATAACAGAGGTAGTGTAAAGAGTGAGAAAATCTGTTCAACAAACACCAGACTTTCACCCAGGAGGTTGCTGTGTGTGTCCCGTGTGAAACCGTAAATCAGTGTTGACCTTTTTTAACTTTATCTACTTACCTCCTTTATGTAGTGACGTCATGTTACATAATGTTGTTATGCACTTTACAGTGTACTTACTTTCTGTATATAAATAAGGGTAGTTATTTCAACTGAAAACAGGATGTTTTTCTACATATAATCAAGTAGTTTTGGTGCCTAAACCCAACTGTGCCACCAACACAAATATGTAATGCGGTGTTAAGAGTCATTTCACATATTCCTGCGAGCTCTCATTGGAGTTGACCATTAAGAGACAAGAGGCTGTGTGTCACAAACTGCGCTAAAAAACCCCAATCAAGACGCATATTCTGAATGCGTAGTATATATGTCCAAAAAATGCTCCTAAAACTCAAGTAATTTCGGCATATCCTACAAAAATGCTAGTCAAAATAAGGCCTTATTTGGAATATCCAAACGGAATCTGCTGTTGACATGACCTCTATCAAATTTGGAATAATAGTGGAATATTAGCGTGCATGTAAACATAGTTACTGATGTCCCTGTTGACCCCCTCTGCCTTCTCTCCTCTCTGTTATCTACAGGCTCCACAGACTTTGGCAATGTGTCATATGTAGTTCCAGGCATCCATCCAAGCTTTTACATTGGCTCTAATGCTTTGAACCACACAGAGGAATACACTGTTGCTGCTGGTATGTGACCAATGCTCAAAGACTGCCTCTTGCTAGTTTGTTGTTGACTTATGCTAGAATATACGACTGACAGCATGTTTGTGACTCTGTTTCAGGTGATGACAAAGCTCAGTTCTACACCCTGAGGACTGCCAAGGCTCTGGCCATGACGGCCCTGGATGTGCTGCTGCGTCCAGAGCTGCTGCAGAGGGTGAAGCAGGAGTTCACTGAGGCCACACTGAAGGAGGACGGACGCTGATGGGGGAGCACACAGAGCAGACTGCAAAACACTGATGATGCAGGCTGACCATCTCTGAGCTTCCCGCTCACTGACTGCACAGCAGGCTCAGAGAAACTTGTACTTGTTGTTACATGCAGCGTCCAGGAACGAAGAATAATCTGCTACCTTTGAACTCTTTTCTTACCAAATAAAATTAATCCAAAGCAAAGAAATGTTTACAAGTTGATTTGTTTTAATATTGAACATATATTTGATTGTGAGGTATTGTGGAGGCACGTGGATGACTCAAAATGCAGGAATGTGTTTTTTTTTTGTTTTGTTTTGCTTGTTTTTTTGTTTCAGAAAATGTATACATTTTGTTGCTGTGTTTCAGTTTTTTCACTGGCAGGTAAACCTATGTAAAGAAAAACAGTGGATTGGTGCTCACACTGCTTGTGTGTTGCAAGCAGGTATATTATCATTACAATGATGCTTGGAAGAAAATGTGATGTAACGTGCCTTTTTAAGTGCTTTATCCAGTGATGGAAGAAGTATAAAAATCATTTACTTAAAGGTAGACTATGCAGGATTTAAAAAAACAAAACAATAAATAGATTCGAAGTAATGCCTCTCAGTCATTACATATGACCCATGAGCAGTGTATGGTGGTGTCTGTATCTGCAGAGAATCTGCCCTCTGCCTGTGTTTCCTTATTTTCTTCTTATTTTTGTTTGTTCTGGACGTTCTTGGGTTCCAACCTTTGGGTAGTGTGTTTAGCCACCAGCCAACAGCAGGACAAGGTCATGACTAGAGAGTGACCAGCCGTCTCTCTCGTCTGCTCTGTGGCTGCGGTATACTATTCGTATACTTAAAAGTATACCATTCATTTACTCAAATTATTCTTTGTGTAAACTTAAAGTACACTACTCCTACACCTACATTATACTTCAATTGCACTATTCCTAATTGTTTTAATTTTTAATTTTATATATTTTATTAATCCCCCTGAGGGGAAATTCAATTTTATTAGTCATTGACACACAGGTCCAAAAGACACGCACATGCACAAACAGGACCTATACATGCACAAAGTGGGGAGATGTGAGAGTGAGGGGGCTGCCTTGGTCAGGCGCCCTATTGCACTATTTTTATACTTAATACATACTCAAATTATACTTTGCCTATACTTACAGTACACTACTCATACACTTACATTATACTTGAATTGCACTATTCATACACTCAAATTATACTTTGCATATACTTAAAAGTACATTGCACCTATACTTACATTATACTACACTTATACTTAATAGCCCTACTATGTTGTCATACTTGAGACTTAACTTGACAAAATGAAAAAAGACTTAGAACTCATCTTAACACAGATGACTGGTGACTTTGCTTAGACTTTTCTTTTTTACTTAGGAGGACTTTATATTCTCCCCAGGCCCAATGGTTATGCCCCCAAAAAAAGGTGTGCAGCAAATAAACTCTTAATTGTCCAGACAAGGGAGTGAAAGGAATGCTAAAGTAACAACTACAGGAGCTCATAGCCAAGAAAGGATTTGCTACTGTTGGAAATGTTTAACCCTATAGGGACTTAAAATAATTCGAGATGTATTATTTAGAGCTACTGAAACACACACCCACAGGTGTGGTTACCCAGCTAAACCAAAACTACAGTAAACAATTTAATAAAGTACAAACAAAAAAGTATATAGAGGAAAAACAGTGATACAAAGGCTATACTATAAATTATTAGATATATAACTAAATTGATACAACATATTTAATTCATCAGCCAATATATCAGTCAACATCACCTATGTTAGAGGCAAAACAAAAAGAAGTCTTTATCATTAGAAGGGTGTTTAAACCCAATGTACATTAAGTCAGTGTTTTTAGCATTGAAACATGTCGATGGAACTGACGTAGAGTAAGTGCGCAGGTGTTACTTTTTTCTTCATGTAGACTGTTGTTTCATAACCTGCATGTTATGCATATAATAACTCTACTTAAAAATATTGTACAGAAAATAGTTTAACTGCAATACATTTATTTAACAGCTGTGGTTACTAAATACAGTGCATTAAAAATTAAACCAGTGGTTTCCAATCTTTTTGGCTTGTGAGCCCTTATCTAAGCTGGTACAGCTTCTCCTCTGCAGCGACGTCAACCTTGTTGCTGGCCACGACGAAGTGGCGGAGGTCTCCATGAAAAGTGAAGCCACCACCCTCCTCCAGTCACCGACCACACACACACACACACACACACACACACACACACACACACACACACACACATACCATGTTGTATGAAATTTTGACCAGAATTCTGTTAAATGCATCCATGAATTTTTGTTTTTAGGCATGTTCAATAAAGGTAACAGGCTAAATCAGTGATCAGATGTGGTGTCCCACTCACCCAAATTTCACACACAAAAACGATTTTTGGTCAGTTCACAAAAAAGGGTATGCCATGCATCCATGGAATATAATCAGATCTTTCCTCCTCAAATGGATAGGTAACATCTTCAGCATTACAGAAATGTATCATATGTTGGGTTATTTTTTGAAATCCATAGCCAGAAATCGCACACAATGCAGAAAACTGAAAACTGTTCCACTCACCCTGAACTCACCCCGTATTATTTTTGATGTTCCATTTCTGCCAATTTATCCACTAAATCCTTAATAATGGACCTTTAATGTGCATACATTTGAAACAACCAATTTTAAAAAGCTCGGAAGGCCAAAGCTGTGCAAACATATTGTATACAATTAAAGAAATGCGTGAGTATTATCTGGTCCTGCTTTGTCCTTTATACAGTTGTGTACAGACTCCTCCAGTCCTCATCAAGTAACACAGGACCAAGATGAATGAAACAATAACATGCTTACATTAATTTTTATTTTAAGCAACATAAAATGATTTATTCATCCACAGACCTGGTCAGGTTTGTTTTGACCACGTGTCCGTCTCTTTGTCCCCTCAGATCAACCAGGTAGGTCTGAAGTTTGGGCATGTTGCTCTCACTGTCTCTTTTGCTTTGACAGGCAGTGTTCTTGGGCAGCCAGGTCTGAGTGACGTTTTCCCGTCTCATGTGGCTGAGGTCAGCCTGCACTGAGTGTGTCACTTTGGTCCGCAGATCAGCCTGGAATTACCACATTTAAAAACATTTTTCTTCTCTTTTACACTTAATATAGTGCCAATAAATTGTTGTTTGATGTTAGACAAGTTGAAAAGTTTTTCTTCCCCAAACTACACAGTGACAATGATTCATTCACATCACACAGACCTGCATCTAGTGAATTCTGGCTCACCAGTTTGATGGCTTTTCTCCCTCTCATTCCACTCATATGACTTGACAATGTTTGTCTCCACACTGGGTGAAGGTCTGTCTGTGTGCCGCCCTCACACTTGGTGATGTTCTTTTTCTTTTTACCAATACTAGATGTAGTAATAAACTATATAAATGCATAAATAAGAATAATGAATCTTAGTGACTGCTATAATAGAATGTATTCTAAGTGAATGCTCACAGCTATCTATACATATATTAAACGTGTCCAAACTTTGGGACTTGTGTGGTGAAGCTGTGGCTGTGTAACTGCAGGATGTGCTTTGAGAGTACTCAGCATGGAAGAGGCTGCTAACCTCTGGGTTAGGACTGATGCAGGAAAACTGCTGGTGGAGTTTTAGGAGCTGGATGAGTTCAGGGGAATGCTTGGCTTTTTCCCACCATTTTGATGCTCTTTCTGACGGCAGAATTGGGAAGGGCTGTGTCTTGTAACATACCAGAAGAGACAATCCAACAATCAGGTCCAATTGAGGCAAACGTGCGGCCAGAATTGCAGAGGTGTAAATAGGCACCATTTGAACTCTTCTCTCTACCAATACAGTCAACAACGTCTCTTTTCGTGTGCACAACCACCACCATGACTACCTTAAAGGAGAGACTAAAAGTGTGTACACCATTATCCAGATTTGTAGGATTCATTGTGTTGTGAATAAAAAGACACACCAAGACTACAATAAATTCTTGAAGAGAGACTGGGGTCTGGTAAGACAGGGTGGTGGTTCCAGTTCATCTAAAAAGGGCCCAAAGGGCATACTCAGATGACCTGGGTATCGCACTACTCAGCCCTCCTGGGGATAGCCTACAGACCCTTTCCAAAAAATTAGAATATCATGGAAAAGTTGTTTCATTTCCATAATTCCATTCAAAAAGTTAAACTTTCATAGATTATAGATTCAGGGCCCACAATTTAAACGATTTCAAGTATTTATTTGTTTATTTTTACATAATTTGGGCTTCCAGCTCATAAAACCCATGAAAACAAGAATTCAAAAAATTAGAATACTGTGAAGAAATCAGCCCAAATTTTGCAGGGCATGAATGTTTTAAACTGAGTGTCACACACTAATCATCTACTAAACTCAGAGCACCTGCACAGGTTTCCCCAGGTGTCATTAAATTGCTTCAGTTTGGTTCAATTGTCTCAGTTCGGTTCAATATGGGGAAGACTGCAGACTTGACAACTGGCCAGAAGACCATCATTGATACCCTCCATAGGATGGGTAAGCCACAAAAGTTCATAGCTAAGGAGGCTGGCTGTTCACAGAGTGCTGTGTCCAAGCATATCAACGGAAAGTCTAGTGGAAGGGCAAAATGTGGCAGGAGAAGATGCACCAGCAAAAGAGATGACCGTGGGCTTCAGCGGATTATCAAACAGAGAAGATTCAAGAATCTGGCAGAGATCCAGAAAGAGTGGAATGAGGCGGGAGTCACAGCTTCAAAAACCACCACATTCAGACGCATCCAGGAGATGGGCTACAACTGTCGGGTTCCTCAGGTCAAGCCACTTCTGAGCCTGAAGCGTCTCAACTGGGCCAAAGAGAAGAAGGACTGGACTGTTGGCCAGTGGTCCAAGGTCCTCTTTTCCGATGAAAGTAAAGTGTGCCTTTCATTCGGGAATCAAGGTCCAAGGGTTTGGAGGAAGATGGGTGAGGAACAGAACCCAAGCTGCTTGAGGTCCAGTGTGAAATATCCACAGTCAGTCATGATTTGGGGTGCAATGTCCGGTGCAGGTGTTGGTAAAATCCTTCTGCTGAGGATCTGTATGGAGATGCAGATTTCATCTTCCAGCAGGACCTGGCCCCTGCCCATACCGCCAGAAGCACCAAAACCTGGTTTGATGCCCATGCCATCACAGTGCTTAACTGGCCAGCCAACTTGCCGGACCTAAACCCCATTGAGAATCTATGGGGTATTATCAAGAGGAAAATGAGGGACACCAGACCCAAAAACAAAGAAGGGCTGACAGCAAGCATCAAGGAAATCTGGGCTTCCATAACTCCCAGGCAATGCCACAGGCTGATTGCCTCAATGCCACGGTGCATCGAGGCAGTGATTAAGGCAAAGGGATTCCCAACCAAGTATTGAAGATTGACATATTGTTTTGAAAGTACCATATTTTGATTGATTTGATGTGATCCTAATTTCTTTCTTTTTTCTTCTTCTTTTTTCTCTATAAAACTCTTCCACATCCCTGAACTGACAATTGAACCAAACTGATATGCACATTTCTGAGCGAGCAACTCTCTGAGTTTATGGATGATTTAGTGTGTGACACCTCAGTTTGAAAGCAAATCAAAGCCCCTGCAAAATTTGGGCTGATTTCTTCATGAGCTGGAAGCCCAAATTATGTAAAAATAAACAAATAAATACTTGAAATCGTTTAAATTGTGGGCCCTGAATCTATAATCTATGAAAGTTTAACTTTTTGAATGGAATTATGGAAATGAAACAACTTTGCCATGATATTCTAATTTTTTGGAAAGGGTCTGTATGCCAGGGCACAGAATTAAAAAAACAAAGACACCTTATCTTATAATTTCAAGATAAGTTCTTGTAAACTCAACTTTCTATCACTGAGATGAATAGGCACCATCTTGGGATCCATTCTTTAGTTAATTTTTTCAATCTATGAAAATTACCCAGATTTTTGGCACTGCTTGCTCATCATTGGGCCCATAGAGCAGGTACACTAGAGACCTCTACTGGCCTGGTAGCTTACTTCCGCTTAAGCGCTCTGCTTATTGGAATGGGGACTTAACAATGTAACATTACTTGTGCAGCTCTCCTAGACTTTCTAAATGTAATCGGACCCAATGGATCCAATTCTGATGGGGAAAGAGTCATTTCACTGGGGTTATGATGCTTATAAAAAATGCATCCACTGATTTACAGGCATACCATTCAAAAGGTAAATATGGGAGAGAGGCGTTTTGGGCCCAATGGCATCAAGTGATGGAACCAGAAATAGTAATTCCACTGTTTGGTCACTACAAAAATTGGCTTCAAAACCCAGTACCCTGTCCAGGGGGCCTGGCTTGGCCTCATGTGAACTTACAGTATGACCTCTGATCCCTGGCTGTCATCTTTACTCCTTGGTATTGTTCATATGTGTAAGGCCACTTGCATATAATGGGGTAGTTAGGTATTCACTTTTGTTTATTGTTATCATATTATTACCATTATATTATTACCTTGTGTGCAGCTCCTAGACTGTATATAAATGGACATAGCACAGTGTCACATGACTGGCATGTTTCAGGTTAAGAATGCATTTAAGGTACTGTACACTTATTTTTGTCTTAATGTGCATTACTATTTTAAACCCAACCCAGAACCCATAACAACAATAGCTGAACAATATGGTTTTCTCATGATTCACCATGACTGTGTTCTGTGTTTTAACTTGTTAGTGAAAGTACATTTATGTCAGAGCAACAATATCAACACATCAAAACACAGAGTAAAACAAATTTTCATTTTGCGTAAAAGCAGAGTCCACAGTAGCTGCACGCCTCCACCCTGCAGTATTCAGATTCACCTGGTCAAAATTAAAGAATTGTGATAAAAAAGGCTCAGCTGCAGCAGAGTATTCTTCAACCCTGGATGCTCCATTTAACAACAGGAATAAGTCCTCCTGAGACTGCAGGGGAGATCATCAGTGTTTTGCGGACTGCTCTGTGTGCTCCCCTGTCAGCGTCCGTCCTCCTTCAGTGTGGCCTCAGTGAACTCCTGCTTCACCCTCTGCAGCAGCTCTGGATGCAGCAGCACATCCAGGGCCGTCATGGCCAGAGCCTTGGCAGTCCTCAGGGTGTAGAACTGAGCTCTGTCATCACCTGAAACAGAGTCACAAACACACTGTCAGCCATACAAACACATATCAGCATTAGTCAACAACAAACTAGCAAAAGGCAATATGGCAATATTTCAATATCTTTGATCTCAAATGTCAAGTTGGAGGAATTAACCATTCAAAGACTAAAGTATTATGTGTTTGTGAGGCAGAGTAGGTCACATACCAGCAGCAACAGTGTATTCCTCTGTGTGGTTCAAAGCATTAGAACCAATGTAAAAGTATGGATGGATGCCTGGAACTACATATGACACATTGCCAAAGTCTGTGGAGCCTGTAGATAACAGAGAGGAGAGAAGGCAGAGGGGGTCAACAGGGACATCAGTAACTATGTTTACATGCACGCTAATATTCCACTATTATTCCGAATTTGATAGAGGTCATGTCAACAGCAGATTCTGTTATTCTGATATTCCAAATTAGGCCTCATTCTGACTGTAGCATTTTCTGATTTAGACGTGGTGTGTGCTGAAATTATTTGAGTTTTAGGAACATTTTTTGGACATGTATTCTGCGCATTCAGAATATGCGTCTTAACTGGGTTTTTTAGGGCAGTTTGTGACACACAGCCTCTTGCCTCTTCACGGTCAACTCTGACATGAGTTCACAGGAATATGTGAAATGACATTACGTATTTGTGATCCATAATGTGTTAAATTACATGTTGGTGGCATGGTTGGGTTTAATCACCAAAACTACTTGATTATATGCAAAAAAAGATCCTGTTTTCAGTTAAAATAACTACCTTTATACGGGAAGTAAGTACACTGTAAAGTGTATAAGAAGGTCATGAAACATGACTTTTCTGTGAGCACTGTGTGTCTGTTACAGAGCTGTTCTGGGACACAGAAGACATACACGTACCAGATTCATTCTTGAGAACATCTTCATCCACAGTGAAGTCCGCTCCCAGAGCTTTGCCGTTTCTCTCGTACAGATCCTCCAGTGTAGCATTACGCAGTATGTTGTCATATGTATTTCTTGCAAACTCTACTTCAGCCTGAAAGAGAGATAAAGCTCCATGACTTTCAGTAGGACTGATCTATAAATCCTTTCAATGAAATGTTGTTTTCAACATTATTATCAGTCATTAGCTTAGCTGCAGTTTGAAGTTTAAGGCAGGTTTAAACATTTATTATTAGAACACAGTTTAGGAATGCGGTTCTGGAAAATCATCATATTGTGGGTTTGTTTGTTTGTTTACCTCACAGCCAGTGGCCACAGCAGCTGATCTAAAACACATCTCAGCTTTTGCCTTCAGGACAGAAAGCTCAGCACGTGAGGGGGTTCTCAGGTAGTACTCCAGCTCAGTGTAGGCAGGGATGATGTTTGGTTTCTCTCCACCATGCTTTATGATACCTGCACAACACAACATGATTTAATCAGAGCTAACTAAACTCCTCACAACACATGAGTGTAGAGGTTCATCAGTTGTTTACCATGAACTCTCCAGTCTGGCTTCATCTGCTGTCTGAGCACAGACAGGTTGTTGTAGCACAGCACCGCTGCATCCAACGCATTGATTCCCTCCCAGGGGTAGGCTGAGGCATGAGACGCCTTACCTCGATACTTCACAGTTACTCTGGAAAACACAAGACAAAACACACTTCAGTCTCTCTGCTTCTGGTTGGTTCTGTGTTCCTGCATGACGTCTTGTGACATCTGAAAACAAGACTTCTGCTTTATGAGGAAATAAGAGACCGGATCAGGTGAAAGGTAAAGAGACACTTCAGACACTTATAATAACAATCTGAGCTGCTCTGTGGCAAAAATAACCTCTTTTAATGGATATACAGTGACGATGTTCAATTGTCCCATGTGCCTCCATTGCAGCTCGTTCCGCAGCAGCCGGCCGCTGCCCACTTGCTCAATAATGGACTAGTGTCAAAGATTGTTGTTCACATCACTGTCTTTGACCAATTTACACAGGAAAATGGGGTCCAGATTGAAAAATGCCAAAGTTTTCCTTTAAGTGAGAAACAATTAATGAGAACATAACTCTTGTTTGTTTGCAAGAAATCTCCACAGGATGCCTTACAGTGACTGAAATAAGAGACAAGTGGGGTCTTTTTCTCAGACTGCTTGTCTACACACAAGGTTTTAGGCATATATACATTTTACCAACAGTGTGTCTTACTGCTGCTTTATATCAGCTTGCAGACGTGCCCAGCTTGTCTGTAGTATATATATAGTTTTTTGTGGTTTATGTTGAATAAGAATATAATTTTGTTATAGACTGATACTATTTTACAAAGACAGAAAACCATGATGGAGATAGGTTGGCCTTTTTGAGGGCGTATGTAGAAAATCACACCATTTTTGATTCAATGTGAGTTCTTCCTTAAACACCAGCCCCAGTGCTACCGCACTGCCTGCACTTTCTATATTTACGCCCCTGCACCCACCTCATTATCTACCACTACACCACTGTGGGCCACCATACTAATGGCATATATAACAAAGAATTTACATAAAGCACAACATACCA
Organism: Epinephelus fuscoguttatus; assembly: GCF_011397635.1. Taxonomy (NCBI): domain Eukaryota; kingdom Metazoa; phylum Chordata; class Actinopteri; order Perciformes; family Serranidae; genus Epinephelus; species Epinephelus fuscoguttatus. Next base: position 37,483,779 of record NC_064762.1, read on the forward strand.
TATCACATTACCAGGCCTCCAGTAAAGAACACTGCATGCAGCATACACAACAAACAGAAAGCTGAAACATATTCATACAGGAAATGTGTACTTTAATAAAACTTACTCTTGCACAGCCACACATGGCAGGTACGGGGAATCCTCTTTTGATGGGTGAGCCATAAACACCACATCCAGGCCATCAAATGCTCCCTCCCTTATCATGTCAATTTTACCTCCACCATCCTCCTCGGCTGGTGTTCCCAGCACCGTCACCTGTGGAGATACTGTGAGTTCAGCAAGAGACATGTAGCACAGAAAGTTCACACCACTGCAGAATGTTTATGTTTGCTGGATGTATATCTTGGGCCTGGTTTAGAACACACCATGTATGTTTTCCAGCAGTCAGCAGTGAATATGTTGGAATAGTACCAGATGACTGTCACAAAAAGGTAAACTCTTCACATCAGTGCTCTGACTCAAACAAGTTTCAAGTCACCATTTGTTTTTAATACTGCATAATAATGTACAGTATATGGATATCAATTGCTGCCTATACAACAGGAAATCTGTCTTGGAACTTTTTTCTTTACGTACTGAAGGTGTCATTAATACTGGGTAAATAGTGTAGGATTCATACAGTAGTTCCTTCTTTTAACACAGTCTCCCAGCGCAGCAAAACAGCAGGCTTAAACATAAAGAGACAACAACCCAGGAGTTTTCATGGCCTGTTGGATGTTCCTAACTGTCAGTTACCTGAGAGCTCAATCCACTTTCTGAGAACCAGACATAAAGCAAACCTCCCCCAAAAACAAGCAAGACGAAAAGCTGGCAGAACCCTGTCAGGGAACATACCAAGTGTCTGCTGATGTCTGCTGATGAGAAATTTCGGACAGTTACTGGCTGCAAAGCAATGGTTTGTAGGAACAAAGGGATAGTTTAGATAGTTTAGATTCTTGAAAGTGGAGTTGTATGAAGGAGGCTTATCCATAGCCAGTGTATCTCCATTTGGAGAAGCAGGGAGGAGTACTGCCACAGAGGCGAAGTAATGTACTGCTGTGGATGGCGGCAACCAAACGTATTCCAGCCACCTAAAAAAAACAACTATCAATTTAAAAGTGCATAGTGCATATTTAAGTGTATATTTTTACTGCTTTACCTTGCTGTCTGTGGGGTTACAAACTCTGTAGTTTTAGGGGTACTACCAATTTATGGGAAACTCTGTGGCTAGCATCTGGGCACTTAGCGGCGTAGACTATGGAGCTCTGCGGAGCCCCCAGGTTCAGACAGGATTAGACAGGAAAATGCTAAAAGCAGGGAAGCTGGCCGACCAAGGAGCAAGCTGAAACTTTTGCTGCAGCGCTGATGGTTTCAGTCTATCTAGTCTGTTTTCTGTCCTATTTTCTCTGGAAATAGCAAAGTATCACTGCTGTTTGTGATTGTGTTTTTTAAATAACTTTCTTATTCCACATTGGCTATTTGTCAGTTGTGTCTAAACAGAGAGTGAGAGAGGCGAGCGGACACATGCACACACACACACACACATACACACACACACACACACACACACACACACACACATACATACACACAAGCAAGCAGACAGACAGAGACTTAGCTTTCTCTGTGATTAGAAAAAAAAGCAGAGAAGCAGAATCACTTGATAACTGTAGCTTGTTCAGACTACAGAAATGACATTTTTGTTATAACAGAAAGAGTAAAGGTAGGGTAAAGGTACAAAGGTACTGTTGGGTACTGGTACTGTATTCATGGTAGTGGTTCAAATGTGAAAGGTCCAAACCCTATTGCTGTCAGATGGCCTCTTTCTTTTGGCACTTCATTTTCTCAGCTGTAGAACTTCCATATTCCTACACATAAGCTGAACTGTGCTGCACACAGTAATACTGCTTGATTATGACAACAACAAAATGCCATTCACTGCGGAGACAATCAGATACCTTCATTAACCAGAGTATACAAAAGAAGAATTTTTGAAGACAGAGACTAAATGGCAAAAAATACAGAGAAGTGTGTAGGTTCTACTGTTAAGAAATGTAGTGCCAAAGGAAAGGGCTGTCTGACAGCAAGGTAAAGGGGTGAAAATATTTTTAATATAGCTAAACTGAGTGACAAAAAATCCTGTTGCCCCCATCCACAGCAGTTCATTGCTGAGTTTACATGTCGGTACTCCTGTCTGCTTCTTCAATCTGGGGGTGTGCTGACTGACATCTACTGTAGGTAATACAGACTATAGATACAGTAGGTACCTCAAACAACCCCCCTTCAAAAACAATCTGAATTGACCCTTTAACACCAAATATTAAAAGTGGTTACTTAATTTTCAGGTTATTTTAATTTTCCCAACTCCTTCTGGTGCCCTAAAATGGGGGAACTATGTACTAAAATGGCTGTTCATCTGATGGAAACAGCCTCAAATTAAAGCTGTCAACTCTTTTAATAGCGACAGCCCAAGTTTAACAACGTGGACTGCACTGTAATTACTGTTTTGTCTCAGTTCTCTGTTTTGTCTCCCTGCCCTGCTTCTTCAGAAGAGACTAATATCTTCAGGTGGATGTTAAATTGACCTGTCCAAACAAATCAAACTACAAGACTTCATTTAGCCTGGTTCCAGACCATAGACCCCGCCCACTCAAATTAGTCGGCTTGCATCTCTGGTCTGGCATACTTCAATGAATTTGCGATTTATCTCGTCCAAACGATGGACGGACCAATGAACACCGGGGGTCTAGTGAGCCAATCAGCGCCACGCTGATGTCAAGCTGTACGCCGGTGGGTAACTGGTGAGGAGAGCAACAATGGCGACCGCTACAGATCCTACAGACCACATTAACGATGCTATCGAGGTATTTCGCCACTACTCGCGTTAATGGAGGACCAAATTAAGGAAGCTGCTAAACTGGATTTAACGGCGATGCAGCTGGGCGTGCACGACTACGGAGACATTTTGGCCCAATTCCAATCTGATCCCTTACAGACTCACTGACTTATAGTAGTCTGGGGCCGTTAGTGGCCGTTTTGTTAAGGAAACGGAACCAGGGCGAGTGAGACAGGATCCGGAATTCGATGGATGTGCCTTTCCGTAAAAATAAAAGCACCAAGCTAATAAAAATGCGGTGAAACTTTTAATTTAAAGAATATAATTTACAAGAAAAGCCCCAAGCCATTAAGTTAATCGATTTTCTTACACCCCTCATCACCCCAAATCGATGGTGCGCCAGAATTTAAAGTTTTACTATGGTGAACACTTTTAGTTTGGTGAATTTGGTGAATACTGCATCCGCTCCCAGACCGGAACCAGAATCCAGACAAAATTCAGAGTGAATAGACTTAGAGGCGCGTTCATGTGAAGTGCGTGAGTGTGTGAGGGCTGTCCCATTGGCAAATCGTCAAGTCAGTGAGTCAGTGAGTGAGCCCTTTATGCCCCCTTGCCATAGGTCAGCATCGGGTGCGTCCCAAGTCTCTTATTTTATACTGCTAACTCCTAAATCCTTACTTGAACCGGAAGTCGTTCGAGCTCCGCCATCTTTAAGGCCGTCTCATGTCTCTTATTCCTGCCAGTAAGGAGTTAGCGTTAGGAGTTAGGAGGGATCTGTTATAGGTGCGATGACTAAGGTAACACGAAAGGTTCCTAACAGAAAGTCTTTTTCAGCTTGAGGCCATGATGTATAAATACCCGCCCCCTACATCTGGCTCATTTGAACGAGATGGTGGAGAAACAGCGCAATTGTACCCTTTACATGCATTCTTTGCAATGAAACGCTGTAATTCACATGTCTACGTGACTACGAAGAGTAACGTTAATGATATTTCCTGCAAGACTGTCATGTTGTAATTAAGTTTATTTCATTCACAACCCGTTGCGTTGTTCAGCGGACTGTCGGTGATGTGTGGCTGTTAAATGTGCAGCTGCTCATGTCCAGAACCACACGTGTTGATATAACACCACGCACACACACACACACACACACACACACACACACACACACACACACACACACATTTGCCCATCATTAATTGTCCTGCATGTCATGTGAGTGGAATGTTTAATAGCTTGTAGGTAATATTAATTAGCCTATTAATATTAATATTAATATTAATTAATATTATGGCTACGGCTTTGATCAGCGAATATAATGTGACTTGGGATGTACGCCAAACGCTGGCTCCGTTATGCAGCAGATCCAGCTGTGCCGCCCTCATCAGCAGTGTTGGGAACGTTACTTTAAAAAAGTAATTAGTTATAGTTACTAGTTATTCCCCAAAAAGTAACTGAGTTAGTAACTGGGTTACTGCACTGTAAAAGTAATTAATTACCGGGAAAACTAACTATAGCGTTACTATTTTTTATTAAATGCTCAAATATGTCAAATTGCTTGGACAGCCCCCTTAATGGAACTGTAATGAAACTCAACATTTAATATGTTAAATGAATGAAACTGACACTTAATAGAATAATTCATTATTATTAAACATTGTACACTTATCTACACTACACTCCATTGTTGTGCGTGCGTGTGTGTGAGAGAGAGGGAGTGCGGCTGTGGAAACATCCTGCAGTCCGAGATACTATCATGCGTTTGAATAAGTTATTAGACGGATATATAGAGAGAAAAGCGACGTTTAGAGAGCAAGCCCAGATAAGCAACTCCACTTTGGAAACAAGTCCAAAAAAACACAACCTGTGACTTCCAATATTTGTAAGCGACTTTACAAAAACACAAGCCTAAAGTCGCGGACCTGACAAACCTGCTTGTGAATACCCGCCCTACTCTGCCTCTGATTGGTTTATGATGAAATTTTCCTCTCCCTAAGCCAATCATCATCACTTATGCTTCCCCCTCACCTGCCCTCACCAAAGAAGAAACACTTTAAAGCTCCGCTGAGAAGGAGCTGGTCTGAGTGAAAGCCCCTTCAGTGAACTGAAGTAAAGCCGAGTAACGGCGCATTTTATTGTGAGTAACCATAACGGCGTTATAACGGGGGAGACAGTAACTTTTTTGATTAGTCGTTACTGAAAAAAGTAGTGCCGTTAGTAACGCCGTTATTTATAACGCCGTTATTCCCATCACTGGTCATCAGAAAAGGACGTCGCTTTACGTGACGCTTCAGAGTAAGGCCGTCTCATGTCTCTTAATCAGCAATCATCGCTCCTCACTCCTAACTCCTGAATCCTTAAATGTTTTCCTAAGTGGGAGGGACTAAACAGTTAGGTAAGGTGGCTAGGTTAGGTGGTTAGCAGTAAATTTAAGGGACTTGGGACGTACCCATCGATGCGGAGTTACGGTAAGGAAATTACCAACAGTTCATAGCGTTGTGACGTCAAATACAGGGGTTGCCCTCTGAACACCGGAAGTGTTATAAAAAAAACCGAAAACACGGTCGGCAGATATGCAAATGGTAACATTAAGGAAGGAAAGCGAAAAAACTGATAGATAAACAATGAAACATTACATTAACAAGGATTTAAGATGATACATAAACACACACGAAGTCAAAGGAATACCAGTGGTTATATTCCACGCACAAAGAATATATATCTATATCTATCTATCTATCTATCTATCTATCTATCTATCTATAGATATATATAGGTATATATTCTTTGTGTGTGGAATATATGCTGACAATAACCGATAAATGATCACGCCCAGAGCCGCCAGTGTCAACAACATTTTGTAGAGAGGGGGATAAGTGCTGTCCCATTCCTATTTGTAGCATCCGGAGCCCTTTCAGACTCTCACACTCAATCACTTACAGCTGATGTCAGTTAAGTCAGTGAGGGTTCAGGGCTTGAGTCTTTAGGGGCCGGATTGGAATTGGGCCTACAAACGGGCAATGCTCGTTTGTTTTCGGCACCCCCGAGGCATGGATACTAATGTCAAATTCTGGGTGAGTCGTTGATCTAGATTGGTTAGGGAAAAATCAAATTCCCTCCCCCTTGTAAATCGCCTTCAATGGAAGCCATGTCAGACTGAAGGTTCTGGGAGCTTCAGTCTGACACACAGGCTAGACTTCATTCATAAAAAAGAAAACTTTTCCAAACTTAATATGAACTTCATAAAAGTATGTACCTACTTCATTATAACATATTGTGCAGTGGTCCTACCTGCACCTGCACAGGAAGCTCACTGTGCGTGTTTTCCAGCACAGCTTTGAGCCCCAGAGCCGCAGCAGCTCCAACCTCAGCTATCAGGTTGTGTCCACACGCGTGTCCAATACCAGGCAGGGCGTCGTACTCACACAGGAAACCCACGTTGACCACGTCGCCCCGTTCGCTGCCTCCACTTCTCCAAGTGGCTCGAAATGCAGTGTGCAGTTTGAAGTGAGCGTCCACCTTCCAGCCTTCTTCCTGACTGAAAAACGCTACCAGTCTGTCATGAGACTTGCTTTCCTCATAAGCCAGCTCCGGACAGCTCCATATGTCCTTACTGAGGCTGTGGAGCTTTGCTTCAGCTTCATCTATACAGCAGCCAGCTCTGTGTTTCAGCTGCAGCAGCAGCTCTGCTCCCTCACTCATCTTGCTCACTTTATAGGAACGTAACTGTTTATTAGTCACTGACTCTGGTAACCAGTGTATGTCTCCTGTCAAAGTCAGCTTCCAGCAGTCTCGCTATCACGTTACAGAAAACAGCGCCCCCAGCACAAGGGGTAAATTTGTACAGTCTAATATTAAAACAGCCTTCTCTCTCTCTCACTCACACACTCTCACTCTCTCTCTCTCTCTCTCTCACACACACACACACACACACACACACACACACACACACACACACAACATACAGTTCAAACATGATTTCTCCCTGAGAAATGACATTTAAATATGATAACCTGCAGTTCAGTCCTCATGATGTGGACTGTATAGGGTCTTTAATGTCGCCCTGGAGTAATGAATGAATGAATTTTTATTTATATAGCTGCAGAATGCAGTGCAAGTGCTTTACAATTCAGGAGCAGATACAAAGACAGCAAGGAGATAAAACCATACAACTATACAACACTCAAGGAGAAATTAGGGAAAAAAAGATTAATTAAAAAAGAAAAAAACCCTAAAACTTTGTGAAATGGAGCTTTGTGAATTCTGACAAAATAACCCTGATGGCGTCATCAAGACCTTAGAGGCTAATTTACAAGGTTCATTTTCTGTCATTCTATATCGCAGGGTTGCGCACGGATATTGGAGTTGTAGTCCCTTTATGCTACACAAGAAATAAACAGAACATGTTGGATGTTAAAACTATGTTTTACGATGGAGTACAGGGGAGGAGTTGAGGAGTCTTACAGCTTGAGGAAAGATGCTACTGTCTAGTCTGGTGGTACATCAGCAGATACCTCTGTATCTCTACTTGCCAAATGGAAACAGAATGACCAGGCTGTTGCTTGTTAGCTCTGAGCCTTGTTAGCACCACTCATTTTCAGTGAAAATAGTGAGAATGTCCATTTGGAAACAATAATTTATTTAGGGAATGATTCATGAAGATATTGTTTTTCTCGCATGCCTCCATGTTGACAGAGAATCCAAAAAAGGCAAACATTCTTCATGGATTTAAGTAAATGGAGGCCATGTCTGTTTACAAACCCTCACACAACTTGTGCAGTATAATCCAAGTCTCATTTATTCAGTCGTAAACTCAGACTTGGGACTTCCCAAACTTGTGCATTTTCACAACTTTTCACAACAACTCATATGCATGCTAGTGCTCAGGTACGCCCAGGGTGCGCTACTCTCAGGCATTTTAGTGAAAAGACATGTGTTTGGGAAGTACTGAGCTATGACTTGATAAATGTGACATGGATTATTCTACACGAGTTGTGTGAGAGTTTGGAAACAGATGTTTTGATATAGTTTTGCTGTTATTAGGCTAAATGTGATCCCCGGTAACCACTGTTCATTGCTATTTTCGGATTCTCTGTTCACCATGGAGGCATGAAAAACAGTTTTCTTCATGAATTCATCACAACATGCAGTGGTCTTCCTAATGTTACCTTGAAGTTTTCTTGTAAACAATGTTTACATTCAGTGTTTCTAACCATAATGCATTGGGCCAAACTTGTACAGGATTTTTGACTAGGTTATGGGGGTTGTGCTTGTCTTACGTTCCAGCCTGAACAGCTTACTAACCTATTAATGTGCTTGCATTTAAATCAGCCATTTTGAAAAGCTCTGAAAGCCATAGCTTTACATACATAATGCATACAATTCAATAAATGCATGTGAGGAACACTTGAAACTGCTACTTTATCTGGCTCTGCTTTTATCCTTGTGTGCAGACTCCTCCTGTCCTCATCAAGTAACACAGGACCAAGATGAATAAAGACAATAATGTACTTGCATTGACTGTTGTTTGGGCACCTTCATTTTTCATCCACAGACCTGGTCAGGTTTGTTTTGACCACGTGTCCATCTCTTTGTCCCCTCAGACCAGCCAGGTAGGTCTGAGGTTTGGGCACGTTGCTCTCACTGTCTCTTTTGCTTTGACAGGCAGCGTTCTTGGGCAGCCAGGTCTGTGTGACATTTTCCCGTCTCATGTGGCTGAGGTCAGTCTGCACTGAGTGTGTCACTTTGGTCCGCAGATCTGCCTGGAATTATCACATTTAAAAACATTTCTCTTCTCTTTTACACTTAATATAGTGCCATAAATACAATTCCTGATGTGATGTTTGATGTTAGACAAGTTGAAAAGGTTTTCTTCCCAATAATGCACAGTGACAATGATTCATTCACATCACACAGACCTGTATCTAGTGAATTGTGGCTCACCAGTTTGATGGCTTTTCTCCGCAGCTCCCACTCATTCCACTCATATGACTTGACGATATTTGTCTCCACTGGGTGAAGGTCTGTCTGTGTGCCGCCCTCACACTTGGTGATGGGTTTTACCAATAAACTCTCTCCTGGCTGCATCTGCAAGACCACAAGGCAACAAGTGAGTCTGGATCAAGCTCCCATTGAAGTCAGAGTGTGAGTTAATGGGCAGGTAGTGTCAAGCAGTGTTGTCACCCACAGTATCATTCTCAATACTACCACTAGATGTAGTAATAAACTATATAAATGCATTAATAAAAATGATGAATCTTACATGTGATTGCCATAATAGAAAGTATTCTAAGTGAGTGCTCACAGCTATATACAGATTTATTAAAGGTGTCCAGACTTTGAGACCTGTGTGGTGAAGCTGTGTAACTGAAGGATGTGCTTTGACAATACTCAGCATGGATGAAGCTGCTAACCTCTGGGTAAGGACTGACACAGGAAAACTGCTGGTGGAGTTTGAGGAGCTGGATGAGTTCAGGGGAATGCTTGGCTTTCTCTGCCACCTCTGCAATGAAGTTGTCTGGACTGGAGGCAAATTTTAGCGCAGCTTCTTTGGAACTAAAAACATAGAGCTTCTCCTTATGTTTGAGGACTCCAATGTGTGGATTACCTGCAACAAAAATGCCTAATATTCCAAACTGCATAGACTTAAGACACTGGATTAAGAATGCTAATCATGGAGTGTCCTTTAAATCAGAATTTTCATATTGTGAATAAGATTGAAGGAAATAAATGATATTATTATGACATCTTACATATACATGGAAAAGAATTGGTTAATGTGTCCCAAACATATTTGATATTTGTAAGGCGTCAGTATGCTCCAAATGAAGTGCTTGCTGGATCATCTTACAGCGTCTGACATGTTCTTTCTGACAACAGAATTCTGCAGGACTGTGTTTGTCAACTGTGACAACATACCAAAACAGACAATCCAACAATCAGGCCCCGTTTATGCAGGCGAGTGGCCAGATGTGTGGGGATATGAAACTCTCTACCGCTACAGTCACGACTTCCCTTTTTGTGTGTTCAATCAAATGCACCACCATGAACGCCTTCAAGTAGAGATTAAAATGTGTGTAAAATGCGTCATCCAGATTTGTAGGATTTACTGTGTTGAGACGAAAAAGACACGTCACGACTATAAAGATATAGAATTCTTGAGGAAAAATCAGGGTATAGCAGCCAGGGTGGTGGTTCCTGTTTTTTAAAAAGTGTCTGAGGGGTGTACTCAAATGACCTGGGTCACACTACTCAGCCCTCCTAGGAAAGCCCATGCCAGGGCACTGGAAAGAAGGGGTTAATATGAGAGTCTACCCATCCAGTGTACACACGGCCTTTTATCTTGGGGTGTTTTATGAGGTTACGTTTGACCAGAATACATTTAGACCTGGTATTAATATAGCCCCATTTCCACCGAGCAGTATGGTACGGTATAGTTCAGTTCCACTGTGAAAAGTTGTGGATGATATGAATGGAACTGTTCCTTACCATGACCATATTTGGTCACCCCTCTGTTGGGGTACCTAGGGCACAGATCTGGTACTAAAAAGTGGGGCTGGAAACACTGCAGTCCGGTTACTAGTCAAAAGGTCACTAGGCCACTCTGTTCAAGGCTGAGTTCTGGCTTGTTTTGGGGCAGAAACCACTGTTCATATCGTGACGTTTTTTAAACACATTAATACATCCATGGTTTTAACAGCTCCGCTATGGTCATGACAATGACACCCCTTGTGTGTAAACAGAACTTCCGCTGCTTCACACTGAAATGAAACAGTTGTTATGGTTCAGGCATCTGACTCATGTGCCTCCTAATCTGGATTTCCTTTTCCATGCCAAGAAAGTGTGGACCAGGAGGAGACACCAGGGGTGACCCAGAAGACACTGGAAGTATTATATATCTTATCTGGCCTGGAAATCTCAAAATGAACCTGAGGACATGGCAGGGGATATGGACATGTTGGCTCTCTTAGGCCGGGTACGTACGCCACGATTTTGCGCCCTGAAATCCAGTGATGGCCAAATGAAATCTAATGAAGCATTTTCTTCATTTTATGAGCCCACAAGATGCACTTGGTTTAAAGAGAGAAGCTCAAAGAACAGCAATTCAGTGTGCTTTCAACCTTTTGGTGAACAAAAAGCACCATCTAGTGGGCTCAGAAAATAAAGAAAATGCTTCATGAGGCTTCATTTGGCTATCAAATTTGGATAGATGGACGGATAGATGGAGAGTGGAAAGGTAATGGAATGCAGTCAGGAGGGGGCTATGACTTTTGTGCCATGTCAGAGTAACCCAGAATAGATACTCCATGTACCCACGTTTATTTGAAGCATGCTAAGGCTTTTACCCATATGCCCCTATTTGACAAAGAAGTAACATCAAAATACTAATAACACAATGGTGTGTAATGAGAACGGTACCTGGAAGTAGAAGCCCGTCTCTGTTCACAAGCGTGTAGCCACAGACTCCATCATACTGTAGTGGCAGCTCATTAAAACTGGCTGTTGTTTCAGGCAGGAGCCATTCCTGCCTCTTCATCTCAGCTGGAATAATACGCTCATCTATAAGGCATAATAAGAAGAACAAACGCATTTAAGATGAGCACCTACAGTATGTAAACTTGGTACAGGGATGTTTTCTCATTGGAGTCCAGTTTTGTATTTGTATACAAAATGTATTTGTATTTGTGGAAGATGTACTTTCACTGTTGTTGACATCAGATATACCTGACGACTCAGTCATTCTCTGTTGGTCTGTCTTCACCTCAGACATATCCAGCAGACCGTCCAAATAAGCCTCCGAAAAAAGCTCGGCCTGAGAGGCAATGAAAGGCTGCAGGTTGTGCATGATGTTACTGAGGATGTTGAGCAGCTCAGCCTCATCCTGAAGTCCACACCACACCTTTGACAGGGACTTGAACAGTGGCTGAAAGACAATATGAAAAATGATAATATCAAGCTGTAGAATTAACATAAAGTTTTCCTCCAAGACATAATAACAGTAGCGACATAACAGCAGTGACACTTACAAAAACTTGTGCAGTGTGCACAGCTGTCTTTGACTGCACAGTTTGTTTCAGCAGCTTTATCTGAGATGAGAACTCATCCTGCAGGATTTCAACATGCTTGGCACATAAACATGCATCAGCCTGGAGGTGAAGGGAAAACACATATTCATTTTTACCATACATGTCACTCATAGACATAATAGATTAATTCACCTGTCTTCTTTTACAAAATACTAGTGATGACCTCATGGAAGCCTCATGAAGCCTCATGAAGCATTTTCTTCATTTTCGAGCCCACTGGATGGTGCTCTTTATTTAAAGAGAGAGGCTCAAAGAATAGCAATTCAGTGTGCTTTCAGCCTTTTGTTGAACAAAAAGCGCCATCTATTGGGCTCAGAAAATAAAGGAAATGACTTCACATTATAATAGTGTCAGATGTAAGTTAGATGAGAATACCATATTGACACAAAGTGTAATTTAGCGTTACCTCACCAGTAACATTTTCAGGAACACTTCATGCTGCCTGACATTGTACAGAGCCTGCCTGAGCAGGACAATGGGCACATCATGGTCTCCAGGCTGACTGTCAGGCTTTGTTAGCTTCTCCAGCACTGCTGTGTATTTCCACACCAAAGTCTGTGACACGCTCAGCTCTTTTTCTAACCTCTTACTGGTGACTGGAAGAGTTTCACTAAGAATTGCAGGCACTGTGGAGAGAATGTAAAAGGAAGTGGCATGTTAACCAAATGAATCGCAGTGCATGATCATATTATATAATATCATATAAAAAGTAATATTCTGCCTTATGTGTCAAACTAATGTGCCTTATCTTTAAAAACAGCACATTATTGTCTGTAATGTAACATGCTTTTTTTCCTTTTTTTTTTTAATCATTTGCCTGGTGTACTGTACTTAGTTCTTGGATGTCAGTCTCCTTGCCTCCCTTCTTGCTGGCTTTGTTGAAGAGTTGGATCCCTGTGACGGTCATGGTGAGCTCTCTAAGCTGCTGCTCTTTGTCCCTCTTTAAGAGCACCATGAAGGTTCCCAGTTCAGTCTGAGGGAAGACGCTTTGCAGAGCAGCTGGGACAAGAGAAGAAGATTAGAAATCTAGACTACAATTCTACAGTTCACTCAGGATCATTAACCACATGTTTTTTGTGTAGTGTGTAGTCTGCAGTTGGGTTCATGCTTGTTAGAAAAGCTAGCATGTAAGAAAGTGAAAACTACACATTTTAACACAAAGAACCTCATTTATTTTCAGAGGCAGCTCAAAGTGTTAAGTTCACTGGTTGATTGATTCACTTGAGGCTAGTACAGTTCACGGACGTAGCTTGTGCTGCCTGAGGCACTGAAACATCATTTGTTAGTTGTTAAAATGGGCGGCATTGCCCTTTACCTGCAGCCTCTTGCACACTGGTGACATCTGTCGGTGAGCCCATGCCAGAGCGCAGCTGGATATAGGTGATGATTTTATGGTACAGAGCGTCTAATTCCTCCCGTGTCTTCACTCTGCTGTCAGTGATCTCTCTGCTCACTGCACTCAGCCTGGACTCCACCACCTGGTGGATTTCCTCAAGAAACTCACCTGCACAAACATAACCAAATGAAGGCAAGCATGAGAGGTTTAGTGCCTGCAAACTGAGCATAAGTAAAATCTTAACAATACTCCGAAAATATTAAATAAACTGAACCAGCTCTATGACCTCATCATTTAAGTAAGGATTACATTGTAGTTGATGTGAAATGCCATAAATCCAAGATTTAGCAGTACCTGTTCAATACTAAAAATATCCTTTTTGTCAGAGCCTCATTTCAAATAAAATAAAAATGTTTTCAACCTTGTTTTTGACATCTGCCAGACATTCCTGTAGCATACCAAAGTCAATATGCTTTACTGGAAAGTGCAGCATCATGATCAAAGTCAAGGTATTTGGTAAAAAACATTGTGATATTTGATACTTTCAACATTGCTCACCCTCCCTTTAAAGGCACGTAGACAAGGAATAATAATCCTCTCTAAGAAGATATAAGGCATTTATGGACAGAAGATTAATCAACAATTTTGATAACCAATCATATGTCCTGGTTAATTGTCAAGGACAACATCAAATATTGTCTGATAGTTTCTACAAAGTAAGGATTTACTGTTTTTTTTTCTGCACTAAAATGGAATAGTGGATTTCAAAAGGTTGACTGGACAAATGAAGGAATTTACAGATTGGGCTTTGATAATTCACGATTATCTCTCACTATTTTCTGACATTTTATACATAGTAGATTAATCAAACAAATAACAGACACTTCGAGTGGTAATGATTATTGATAATGAAAATTATGTTTTGCTGCAGCCCTCAGAGTGGCTAACATATGCACCAAAAACTACATTTGTAATGACAAAACATTAATCACTTAGGATTGCATGCTAAAAAGAATTCTGTGCATTCCTCATTTTAGAAACAAGGGGAAATAATATGTCATTTCCTACAGCAACACTTACGTCTGGAGGTGTAATTCATGTCAAAATACACTTGCATTTTGATTGTGTCAAGGGATGGGCTGCACTTTGCCATCAGTTTATCCAGGCACAGCTGTAAGAAACATTGCAGACAGACATTAGAGGAAGTGTTATTTGAGGGTCAGTATTAAAAAACATTCCTGTGCAATTTCCAACTGTGCAATATTTTAAATAAATTAAATCTGTATATTATTATACAATTAAAATACAATTACAATTACAATTAAAATACTGCACATCATGTGTTATTGTTTCTAAATCCCTGCTACAACCCTGGCATTCAATGGAAATATAAAATTATATTTTCCTTACTGGTATTCAGGTAACAAACTCATTACATTCACAAATATTAGTTGTAGCCTGTTTTATAAAGTCTCATATAGTGACTCACCTCTTCAAGGTTCTGGATGTCTTGTTTGGTCAATGTTCGATCAACATGAAAGCCATTTCTTGGGTCCAGCACAACAGCTTTCGCCTGAGAATATTTTAAAAGACAAAATACATATAAAATACATAAATATAATACATATAAAGCAGTAGCGTTAGATAGTTTTTCCAAAATGGAGTTTGACATGAAGAAAGTTTAAGAATTCATAACAGCCTCACAGCATGTGTACGACAGGAACTATTAAGTATTAATACCCAGCTAACGTTAGCTGCCGCTAACTACTCAGTGAGCTAACGTTAGCTTGACAGACAGCTCTGTAACATAAGGCTCAACGTTACTGACCATGAACGCCACCAAAGTGTCGGACACCGCCTGTCCTCTCTCTGCGCACTCCTGCACTATCCGACGGATAATGCTTTTAATCACGCTTTCTGCGTGAACTCGAGACATTTCTTACAACAGAGGGTAATTTAACTTGAAGACAGTTAACTGGTACTGATACAACTACTTTACCAACAGCCTGTTGATAAACTGGTTGCCATGGTAACATTCACTGTGTGCGCAGCTCTGAGGGAAGTATTACGTGACAGTGTCCACTAGAGGGCACTATGTGTCTGTCGTTGTTGCAAAAGGGGCGTGAATGGCATCAGAGTAATGAGTTTTACTAAAGACAAAATTAAATACAATTCACATGAACATACAAGGATACATACAGTTGCATGCAAAAGTTTGGGCACCCCTGGTACTGTAGCCTATATAGCTGAGTAAGTAAAAGATGACCTGATTTCCAAAAGGCCAAAAGTTAAAGATTACTTTTTTCTCAACCTTTCACAGTTTAAAATAACAAAAATGGAAAAGTCCCGAAGCAGAAGTGTGGGCACCTTACATGGTCAATATTTAGTAGAGCCCCCCCTTTGGCAAGTATCACAGCTTCTAAACACTTTGTAACCAGCTAAGAATCTTTTAATTCTATTTGGGGGAGTTTCACCCATTCTTCCTGCAAAAGGCTGATCTCACAGATTAGCTCTGTGAGATTATTGAGCCATCTTGCATGCACTGCTCTTTAGAGGTTTATCCACAGATTTTTAATGATGTTTAGGTCAGGGGACTGTGAGGGCCATGGCAAAACCTCCAGCTTGCACCTCTTGAGGTAGTCCATTGTGGATTTTGAGGTGTGTTTAGAATCATTGTCCTGTTGAAGAAACCATCCTCTCTTCAGCTTTTTTTTTTTTTTTTTTTTACAGATGCTGTGATGTTTGCTTCCAGAATTTGCTGGAATTTAACTGAAATGTGAAATGTTCCCCATGCATGCCACTAGCTGCAACACAAGCCCAAAGCATGATCAATCCATCCCTGTGTTTAACAGTTGGACAGGTGTTCTCTTCATGCAACTCTGCACCCCTTTCTCATTGCGTCCAGAAAGTTCTGTTTTAACTTCATCAGTCATCAGGACTTTGCAAACTTCTGATGCTGAATCATGAAATGATCAAATTTGTGACTCGAGTGCACACCTCTGCTGTATATCATTTAGACATAAAAAAAACTTTTAGTTGCACAGAAGCATTTTTAAGTCAGATGACATTAAGGAGATATTTGAATTGAACAGTTTTAACTTAATGCAGTTTTAGTGAAATTAGTAAGAAGAGAAAATTAAAAACAAGAAAATCTGTAAAAAATATATATATATATTTTTTAAAAGCTGTATTTTAAATATATTAATATTTAAGTATTTTTATATATGTAATAATGATAATTATATTGAAATACCCTGGCTTTTGTATTTTTCCCTAGCTTTTTAAAAATCGTTGTCTTCTATTCTATTATTTTTTTTGCAATTAGTTGAAAATTTCCTGCCAAGTTGCTCATTGCCTTTTTTGTTAGTATTTTTTGAAAGAAATCGCACCAATTTGCTCAGGGTTCAAAGGTCTGAATACTTGCCAAAGGCTTGTGAAAGCAGCACAAGAAAAGTGATGTCACTCCAGGTTTCAAAGGGTTAAATGTGGAGAGCAACAACCTACTTAAAGTGATGTACAGTGTTTGACAGTAGATGCATATGATGGGCCAAATAGAGATTCCACTCTAACTGGAGTATTTCCCATTTATTTCCTGCTTAGGCAGCCTAAGGAATGTATTTAGTTCAGGTGCTACAGTGGAACACACTCTGAAGAACTGTCTGTGTCTGATTAACGAAAACAGACAACACAAAAGGATGATTTAAAGATTTATTATAAAAACAGACATGACATAAATAGCATGGTTTGAAAAATTGCTAGACTCAGTCCAGACTGTTACAGTACATGTAGAGGAGGAGGATACAAAAGAGCCTGTTCAAACTACAGCGAGTAAACGAGGCAGACTGAGTCTTACATAAGGGCAGAAATACAGTCCCCAGTCACATTTCATGGTGATTCCACTAAAAGCTGAACTTTAGGTCACATGACAAACCCCATGCCTTTAGGAGAGGCACTTCACAAAAATCCCAAGAAAAACATGCAGACAAAGAAGTACATGCAAAAAAAGGTGCAACTAAATGACGCACGACAAAATAACTGCATGCAAAAGATAAAACATTCGAAAAAAGTAGATGAAGTATAAATATACAAGGTTGGCAAAGGGGTTTTCAGAATCCATGGTACTGATATAAATGCAGCAGTTTTGGCACCATTGGAACACCTTTCACACACATCAACACTACTGAGCAAGAGTTCAAAATCCACACAACTTCTTATAAAGACACTGCACTCAAATAGAAAATATTCAAGAGAATTTAAACTTTTACAACAAACACTGCACCTGCAGCTGTAGCATTTAACATCAACTGCTTATTCAACAGACTGAAACCAAGTGAAAGGCATTTCACAACCAATACTGCACTTTACATCTTTCTCCATGGACTTGCACTTAGGGTTACGGCTACACATAAACCTTCACTGACCAAAAGTTGACTCAAGTGGAGGATCAAGTGGGAAAATATGACATGTGATTCTGCTAACGGTTTGCTACAATGTAAACTTAACATCCTGCAAATCCATATCTTCTCTCCAGTTCACATTACTGCAGCAACAGGAAGCATTCATGTACAGTTATCTTTTGCTTCGATTTGGGAGAGCTGATGATTATCAGGGCCACTGCTAGGGAAAAAACTCATACATTGAGAATAAAGTTGAATTTTTCAAGGAAAAAAAAAAAAGGAATGTTATGAAAAAAGGACGTAATTATGAGGGGAAAAAGTCGTTACATTACAAGTAAAAACTTATTTATTGAGAAAAAAGATATGCTATGACAAAAATGAACATTTCAAGAAAAAGTTAGTCATATTTTGAAAAGAGTTGAAATGGTACATGAAAAAAGACAAACCTTTGAGGATTATGTTATAATATTATAAGGACTATTTTTTTTCTAGAAGTGGCCCTAATAACCCATCGTACAGATAATTTAATCCTGCTAAAAATAAAGTCATAGTGAAGACTGCACAGCTGCACTGATCCAAATTTAAATTAAAGCAACTTTCACCATGTCTAAAACATAAAAATAATTTGTTAGACCCAAATTTACATTAAATTGTTGTATAATTGAATTTTACTTTAAACTGTTGTATAATCCCATTTTAATTTAAATTGCTGCATACATACACGCCATAATTTGATATTAGATTAATATATATTTGAGTCAGCACACTGAGTTCACTTCATGTCCCTCGATTGCTTATTACAGAAACAAAGTTGGCAGACATTAATCAAAGGCCAGCTTCAATTCTCGTCCCTTCACCACAGACATTAACAGACGTGCGCTTAAATTCTTGAGACACAGAAATACATTCCCGAAACGGAAAACTTAAGACAGAGTAAACAGTCCTTGAGGGACACGAACGTTGAATGACAGGAATTTTATGACACCAATTTCATCCATGTCCTGGTGGAGCTCATTAGATGACGCATTAAGCACTCAGCAGGTCAAAAGGATCCCACTGGTGTCGAGTGAGAGCTCACAGGTCACGATCACGCTGACGACGAGGGTGAGACTGACTCCACACACACAGCTCATTCATACATAAAAAAAGACAAACATTTAAAAGGGCTTATAATGGCTCAGACTTATCCATGGCACTGTGTTAGAGCTGTATGTATATTGCACTTGGTGAAATCAGATTAAGTGGTATATTACACAGGAGTCCAGCCAGCGTGCACTCCTCATAGTGGTCCGCCTCAGAAGCATTTCCTGAAGACGATCAGTGGCCCGTACTCCTCGTATTCTTCCTGACTGATCCAAGCAGAGCTGAACGAGGGCAGGTTGGCCAGCACCGCTCCTCCGCTCCACACTGAGAACACTCTGTCCTTGGGGCTGCTGACTCGGACGCTCTCTGCCATGTCGGTTGGAACTAGTCCTCTGATTTCAGCCTGGAGCCGCTCAGGCAGGCCAGCCAGCAGAGTGTTCCCACCTACAGCAAGAGATTTTTATAACAATCACCAAGAAAAGATCAAATTACCTGGGCCAAATCAAATCAAGGTCAGAGCACAAAACTAGGACGCTATGTTTCTGATTTAGTTGCACAGCTGGAGTGCATCTTTGAGCCCTCACATTGTTGTGTAACACCATAACAGAAACCAACTGTTACCTGACAGGACGATATTTCCCAGGAAGCAGCGCCGCAGGTCAATGTCTGAGCTGAGGATTGACTTGAAGATGCTCTCGTGCATGCCATAATGGTCCCGTCCAATCAGCTCAGGTTTAAAAAGAATCTCAGGGGCCCTGGATGAACGAGGAAGTAGTAGAGTTATTTGAGTAGGCGGTTATAAGACATAGCTTTCCTGTCTGAGGAGTCTGAAAACAGAGGCAGCTGATCTGTCTCAACAGTCTGACATGTGTGCAGCACCTGAAGGAAAAGGTTCTCTGCCACTCTAGATATAAAGATGGCATGTGACATCATTCAACAAGAATGAAGCCAGATAGACACCTCACAGCCCCAAACTGGTTGCCCCTGACTCATTTTAGAATCATTTTCAGCCAGATCCATTGTGGTATGACATTCAGTTTGAGAGCGACCACTCTGTCTGATTCATTGCCTGAATGATCAACATTCTGGCCAACAGGACAGCTGGTGGATTACTGGCCAGAATTTCCAGGTCAGGAATTTTTTACCGGCTGTCTTCCAGTTCGAGAAATTCCAGGTTCAATATTCCATATGACTGTTGTCAAAGGTCGATCTAAACATAGTCCAAATGTAGTGCGAGTTAATGCAACACACAAGATTAATAACTAGAATTATTGCTTTGTGGTTGTAGGCCTACGTGTACCAGTCAAGTTAAGGTTGCAGTTTACATCCATATCTGTCCAGAGTCATATGTAGCTGTTGACAGTTGACAATGTTTCATAGGGATGGCTAAAAGGCTAAAAATTCTAAAACATGGATGCTTCAGACTCATCTTCAACCTGGCAGCGCAGAAGAGCTATACAACAAACACAGTTTCAAGATTAATTTCACCAATTCCGTGTCTGACCAAATGTCTCCCCTTCTGCTCCTAAATTATGGTGTTAATAATGGCCAGAAAAGTGTTTTTGCAGAACATTACAATGTCACTGTGAAGTTGACTTTAACCACCAAAATCTAATCAGTCCATCATTGAGTGATGTTTGTGCCAAATTTAAAGAAATTACCTTGAGGCTCTTCTTGAGATGTCACATTCACGGGAATGGGATGGACAGACGGACAAAAACATAATGACCAAAAACGCACACAGCCATGCTAACTACTCTGTGAGGCTGGTCTCAGCATTTAGCTCACAGCACCACTGTGCCTAACATCAGCAATGAATGACAAAGTTAACTTGTTGATGTTAAGCAGGTATAATGTTTACTTTACTTCCTAAGGCCACATTCACATTACAAGCAAATGTGTCTTAAAACAGATTTTTTTGCTGTCATGTGACACAAATCTAATTTTTTTTCAGAGGAGTGTGGATACAGAAATCAGATTTTTTCCAATCAGATGTGGGCCACTATCATATGTGGTCATAAATCCGATACATACCTGATCACTGGTCATGTGACCTCTGTGAGAACGGTCATATCGTAATTCATGTGTTTTTCCCAAACAACCATTGGTTTTTCCACGTCAAACCTCACTGCAAAGGAGCAGATCACCATACAGTGTCTGAGAGGTCTGTTGAAACTACGGAAGGTTGCTGTAGCCATACCGGTACCTGCCTCAGCCACCGGCCAATAGAGCCCGACTACCAAACGCTGTCTTACAGGGACAGCTTGCCTACATGGCATGACAGATTTGTCGTGACGCACCATCAGAAATACTGGAATGTAGCCCTGGACATCCTTAAGTTTTAGAGGAACTGTTCCTCCGTAAGACTCTCCACATTGCGTCTCCACCACTGCACCACACCTGACTCCTCATCTGGCCACACTTCTCTCTCTATAGAACTACCAGCATTAGCTGCTAACACAGCTAGTGGTTGAAAGCCCATTTGTATGACAGCCCGATATCCCGAAAAACAAATGCTCCTTGCTCCGAAGGCCATTTTTCTGATGATACTCTACACACTCTCCACAAAAGAAGCACATGGCTAATTATTATGCAGAATGCCGTCATTGGAACTTCAGACCATTGCGATCATTCGGTAGATGAACACTTGTACTGCTACATTGTTCATTTTTCTCCAAGTGTTTCAGGACAGAGATCCATTCACAGTGATGTCACACTGATATCAGATATGGATCACTTCAAGCATGAATGTGAACTGTACTGTTCCTGGAGGACTCGTGTTTATCATAGATCTTGTTGTTAGTATGTTTTTCATTAAGCCTGTCATTTCCCATCCTAACAGCTGATGATAATTATTACTAAAACATACAAAACATGAAAGTTTAAGTTTTCTAGTGGCACTATTGATTTCCTTTAGGAACCCCATCTAGTGAACTGAGTGTCCATCTAAAGCAGGACATGGTGTGCAGACAGGCAGTTACCTGAACCTCTCCGTGGTGAGAGTGACAATTTGTCCGTCTGGCATGGTGTAATACATCTCTCTGCAGGATGGCCCCCCCTGACTCAGCTCAGCTTCATAGTTGAGAGCCACACAGCAGCACTTCTCCTTTATCTCCCTCACTATCTCCATCTCTGCTGAGGTGCGCATGCTCACCCCTTGTTCCTGCAGGAGCTTTAATCACAGGCATAGCAGAATTGTTAATTGACAAATTTGTTGTTATTTCATATAGTTGATGTTATTGTTGTCATTGTCATTATTATTGCAACATTTAGTGATCGAAGCATGATCCCAGATAGTCTCAAAAATGTTCAGTCTAAGGTCCAGATGTCCTCTAACCCTTAGACTACTGCTGTGTAACAGCAGCTAAATATTCTCTGAATGATCCCTCTTCTCACCAGATTTTTTCAGACCCCATGTCTTCAGCCAAATTGCCAACTGGAAGTGTTATCCATCAACATCACTGCTCATAAACTGTGTAACAACAAAAAAGCAAGAGAATACCTTTTTAAGATGCATTGTAACATCCAAACCAGCCAGAGGGAAGCGCTGCACTGCATGAGGTAGACAGTATCCCTCAAACACAGGCACACTGTGGCTCACTCCATCTCCAGAATCAAACACCACACCTACAACAACAAAAGCATAAGAAATATCATCACATTTTCTGTTTGATCCAAGAAGGAAAATAAGTCTTTAAAATAAGTTTAAACATGTCAAGATGAGACTGATGCAATTCAAAGATGTTATAAAGTGCTATTAAGCCTTATAATTAAACAACATATGATCAACTTGACTTAATTATGTATTCACCGATGCCCATCAATCCAACACAATGCATATATAAAATGTATAACAAAAAATAATTTGGCCAAATTACCAGTGGATCTCCCTGCTGCATAAAGAGCCAGCACTGCCTGCATGGCCACGTATGTGAAGGGAACATTGAAACACTCGAACATGATCTCCACCATGCGCTGGCGGTTCTCCAACGGATTCATGGCTGCCTCGGTCAGCATAACAGGGTGATCATCTGGTTCCACACGCAGCTGCTGGAACGTGTGATGCCAGATCTAAAACCAAAACAGTCACTTTATAATGAAGTCAAGGTAACACGTAGAGCTGTATCAAAAATTGTTTTTTAACATTTGAAACCTCTATTGAAGTTTTTTGTCTGTCGTCATTTGATTAAAGTGATTAATGAGATTAACTGAGTCTTTTTTATCAAATCAACTTCCTTTATAAATATATGTATGCATATCTCCCTTTGTGTGCAGTACGCAATGCAATGTTTGGATCTCACGGGGAAGCCTTATCTCCAGCTACCTGAAAAGCAGTAAAAGCTTTAAAAAGAAGTGCAATGGATTGTGCAGAATGCAAGACACCTCATAAAAACATCTGCTATGTGATAGCTGACTGCAGGTAAATGTGGGAGATGCTGGATGGCTATATAACAAGTAATGGTTATAACAAGTAATCTCTAATACAGAGAATGAAAGTTATCATAATACTTTGCAGGTTACAACAATTTTCAGTGTATAGCTGTATGGAGTGCTACTGCTGACACACAGGGTAGCTCTCCTGTCCATGGTAACCTACTAAAGGTGTTTGTAGTTCTCCTATGTCAGTACTGGACTAATGATGACTGTCACAGCAATGTAATAGTGTCAAATGGTGTTGCAAACAGCTTGCACTCAAAACGTTTAATTTAGTACAATACAGTAACATAAAAGTTTTGAGTACACCAGACACAAAAATAAATGTGTCAACCCTTGACTGTAAGGAATTTCATGTCGATTTAACTTTTTGTTGTTTGAGGATTTAATTCTACGTCATCTGAACATAAAATTAAGTACAAATTGAACAACATTTTTTTATTTAATTGAACTATGAAAATATATTGTGGCAAGCTTGGGTTTCTTGATTGCAAAAATAGGCAAAGAGAAGAACTCTGAACCAGGAAGAGCTCTTTATTCCACTATTTACAACGTTATGTTACACTCTAATATCCACACAGGCGGGAGGTCACCAACTGTATATACGACTTAACTCATGGTGCAAAATGTCTTTTACCACAACATTAACGGTAACCAATCAGAACCAGTGTGAAATACATAAACATTAATCACTGTGTGAGGGGTAACGTGAGTGATTTAGAACACATTTAAACAGTTTTCTTTGATTTATGGCTTCAAACACATTGTCTCACAGCATGCTGGGAAATGCGCCCGTTTAGCCCCAACACGCCACAATATGTTAAGAGCACAATGATAGTGTTGATTTTTGGCCTTAAACTAATTAGGCAAAATTGGCTTTATAAATCTTAATCAAATTGACAAAAAAATTGTTGACTTAATTTCAAAATATTAGGTCAAGCGCACAAGGGATGAGTTTTTGTGTCAAGTGAACATAAAGTTTTTAGGTCACTTTGACAATCCTGGGTGTTTGTGTAGACTTAACATTAAAATTTTGTGTCATGGAGGGATTGAGGTTTACAGTGCAGTGAGGAGGGCTGGAATAGTTTGGGAACAATACGTTGCTACCACTTGGGCCAACCTGTAGGTCTGATGTCTCGATGCAAGGGCACATTATATAATCATCCTATAGTATAATGTATCATAAAACATATTGTCAATGTAGTTAACCCTCTTTGCGCCAAGATGAAATTATATTGTGCATGCACTGATGTATGACAAGTTGCAACACTGAATTGCCAATTAAAGTTAATGCAATTAAAGTAAAGTTAACTCTGTCTAACAGTTTAATGCTTTGTCCTTTCTGGAACTATCCCACCATTCACAATTAAGAGCGTTGGTGTCTATACTTAATTTTGTCATTTTTCCTGTGTGAACACACTACATACTGAAATCCTGCTTAGAATTAGTGAAAGGATGGAATTAGGACACAGCATAAGTTAATACTTTATGGAAATGATTAGTACTATTACTGTATAACAAGCAGCATTATCCTATTAAATAATAATCCAGTAGAATGACATTAATCACCACAATATGCTGATATCAAATGCATATAGCAACTCCACTGGAACTTATCCACTCATACAATACAAATATTAAAACAGAGTGGGTGGGTCTGGCTGTTTTAAAGCTTCACCAATGTCTTGGAAAAACTAGAACTATCCCCTCACTGTTGCATGCCTTAGCAAACCCATCAAGCTGTGGTTACAATTTACATTAATGTCTGTGAAAACATGGATGCTTCACACACACATCTTTAATGCGGCACAGAAGATCTATACAATCAGCAGAGTTTCAAGGTGGACACCCAAGATTAGTGTCACCAATTCAGTGTCTGACCAAATGTCTCCCATTCTGTTCCTGAGTTATGATGTTGAGTAATGGCCAGAAGTGTTCTGTTTTTGCAGAACATTATGATGTCACAGTGAAGATGACAATTTTAATACAAAATGTCAGCAATTCATCATTTTATCCCATTAGACATTTGTATGAAATTTTGTCATAATTAGCGCAGACATTCTTGAATTATGGCCTAAAACATGTTCTGTGAGGTCACAGTGACCTTTGACCACCAAATTCACCAAACAATCGGTTCACTTTTTTTTTTTGAAATAACAAGACAAAAGACATAACATTGACAAAACAAACAACATGAGACAAGAACAGTGAATGCAAGTCAGTTATCAAAATTTCAACAAGGGCTAAGGGTGTTAATTTGATTTTTGTGTATGATGGTTATGTGTATATGTGTGTGTGTGTGTGTGTGTGTGTGTGTGTGTGTAAGTGTGTTGTACATTAAAACAGTCTGGTGTGGTGGACTAAAGGAAAAGGAAAAAGAAAAGAGAAAACCAGGGAGTGTGACACCCCATTCACCAGCAGCGAAGCGTTATTGGGTACCATCGGGGGGCCAGTTTGTGTCTTGTAGTTATTCATATGAAATTTTAATTTTGTGTTGTTGCCACCATGGCATAATATTAGTGTGTGTGTTTAAGAATATATATATATATATCTATAAAATTAGGTGTTTCTTTATTTTGACTAGTCTGTCCAGTACTGGGTCGCCCAAGACCATAGGAGTGAGTTGGCCCATTGTGAACTTGATCCCCAAAAAACTGCTCCCACACCCTAAGTAAGGGACTGGTTTATTAGGGATTGGGAGTTCATTCATCATTTCATTCTTGAGTCAAAGTGGACGTTTGTGCCAAATTTGAGGATATTCGCTTAAGACCTCTTTGAGATATTGCGCTCACAAAATTAAACGGACAAAAGGTCACCATGACCTTGACCTTTGACCACCAAGTTCTAGTCAGTTCATCCTTGATTCCAGGTGGACGTTTGTGCCAAATTTGGAAAAAAATAAAATAAAAATTCAATGCATTCTTAAAATATTGCGTTTACAAGAATGACACACACAAGGTCAAAGTAACCTTGACCTGTGACCACTAAAAACTAATCACTTCATTGTGAAGTCCAAGTGGACATGTGTGCGAAATGTGAAGAAGACATTTTTGAGATGTTGCAGATGAACGGACAACCTGAAAACATAATGCCTCCGGCCACGTCTATCGCCAGGGCAGAGGCACAAAAATCCCAGCATGCTTTTTCATAGAAACACTCAGTAGTTCTAGCAGCAACACCCAATGACATCACATCTCATATATGGTATACATAGTCCTACTTGCCTTTTCCATTTCATCCCAGTTACGAATGATCCCGTTCTTTATGGGATGTTTCAGAGCCAGGACTCCTCTCATGTGTTGAGCCTCGTGTCCAATGTAGGTCTCCCTGTCCACGCTACCATTCATTATTTCCTGTAGAGACAAAACTTCTGATCACAAAGGCTGGACAGAGGCGAAGCCACTTCACTGTTAGAATGCATTTTTTGTAGAGAACAAGGAGTAATAAATTAAGGATATACCCTTACCTCATATTTTGGCATCCCAATAATTGTTGGAAATGTAACACTTGGGAGGTCTTGATCTGCAAATCCTGCTTTCATCAAACCAGAACCCGTATCCAGCACTATGGGGGTGTTATAATCCGTCATCTGCAATCACATTAAGAAAAATAAATTCATTTCAATCAAATGAATAAAAATAATGCTAGGGATGCTCACCAGGTTTGATTAACTCTCCTGAAATGTTAAATGATACTAAAATTATTTTTAGTCACATTTCACTTCGTTCCAACATTGCGGGAAACACGCATTTGCTTTTGTTCAGACAGTGAGAAGAGAAGATTGGTATTAATCTAATGTCTGAGTGTTAAGTGCAGAGCGGGATTCAGGATGTGGTTAGCCTAGCTTAGCATAAAGACTGAGAGCAGTAAACAGCTAGCCTAGTTCTGTTTAAGGTGACATACGTCTAATTAACATGCATCTAACTAGGTTAACCCTGGATAAGCATCTGGTTTTCATTTTCTCATCTGACTGTCCATAAGAAAGTAAATAAGTATATTTAACTGCTATATTGAACTAGATCATTGCGCCATGCATGTATCTTATACGCTACATAAAAAAACCCTGTGTTACTAAAGCCAGAGATATACTAGCTTTTAACTACACTTTCGAGTATGCATGACAGCTGCCTGCATTTGGAGTGTTGCTCAATGCTATGTGTCCACAAGATGCTATACGCACATGAAAGGTAGGGTAAATGTGAGAAACCTACTCGGCATCGTCATGACGCGCTTGATTTAGGGGCCTTACAAACCATGAGTGGTGGGAATCACTAGACGATCTGCAATATGATATAATCACAAAACTTAAGTCACAATTCAACATTATTGCGATTTATTACCTTTTTTCAACTGCCCCCAAAGGAAAACTTCAACTTCTGCTTTATCCAATAAGATAACCTCACTTGAGCCATATTTTTGCAGCAGCAAAATGTATCTTGTAGACTGAAAAAGCAATTGATTATATTATTCTAGTGGGCTACCTAAAGACTACCATACTTGGCATTTTGTGACGATACAATATTGCCCCACAAAAATACCCGGACTATGCTAATTTTTCCCCCCCACCCCTACGAACCAACTAAGATGGTGCTGCTGTTGCTTTTTCTGCCATGATCTTACAATTAAATACAGGTTGTGTTCCAAATCACACTGTGACATACTGCCCACTACATACTCAATCTGTATGTACTGCATAGGCCTACTGCTAACTAAATGAACAATTATGTATGCCATTACCAACAGACATGTAAATATTGTTTCCCTCCGGTTAATGTAAAGCACCTCACTTGATGATGAAGGTTCTGTTCAGATTTAGGCAGGGGAAAACACAGACGAGGAAATGGTCTTGGACACAACACCAGTCTGACCCAGCCAGCAGCTCTCACATCTCATACCCAGAAATTCTTGCTACTGTAGTATATAACCGGGCATTTCTTAAGCACACAAAATCCACAAACCGTGCAGTGTGAACACTCTACATACTCAGTTTTTACATCAAGCATAATATGAACAGTATGTTAATATGTGAGGCAAATAAGCCCTGTGAGGCAAATAATGATTTGTGATATTGGGCTTTATAAATAAAATTGATTGATGATTGATTGATATGTGATTGTGTAGTAGTAAATAGATAGCTGTAGTAACCTCCTCAAATATTGCCATAATTGTTGTTTACAAGATGTAAATCTGTTCTATTCAGCGCAAGTTCCCTGGTGTGCCCTCTCATGGAATCCTCCAGTGACATCCATAGTGCATTAGCATTCACAATGGAGACCGGTGTCTATGTGAACACATGGGTAAAAAGCAAGTATATCTCTGGCCATAGCAGGTTCCACAATGTAGCCAAAAATGGCATCTACCCATTGACTGTGGTTAAATTTAATTTTACACATGTGAGACACATTGAAAGGTCTATATGAAGGCGCTCAATTGAGAAACACAACACAACTTAAAAGAGGCCACCAAACATATTACAGTAGGAAGTGTACCTTTCTTGTGCTGATGTTAAGATGGGTCTGAATCCCAGGTGACCCAGAGCCTGATACCCTCATGGCCTCAGAGCTCTGAACACCATCAGCAAAGTCTTCACTCTGCTCATCTCTTCCACTGGGATCAAACTCCACAGGCTGGTCAGGATGCAGCTGGGGTGCTGATGGCTGATGTGGGAGCACATCTGCAGGAGATGAAGTCTGATCTTCCTCTGATGATTGTGAATCTGTCTGCAGCAAACATTCAGGTGCTGCTGATGTATCCTCTTCATCTTCAGTACTCATTTCAGACAACTGGTCTAATGACACTTTGCATTTCTCTGCGAGCGCATAGTTGTTATTGTTGTTGTTGCTGTGCTCCTTCACATTTGGATTGAGAACCAAGTCGTGACTGATGGCTGGCGTCACATTCTCTGGCAGCGCATCAAGTGATTTATCTTGCAGATCAAATTGCATGAAACCTTGATCTTGAGCGACTTGATCGTCTTCATCTTTATTGGTTATTTCACACAACTGGTCTAATGACACTTTGCATTTCTCTGCGAGCGCATAGTTGTTATTGTTGTTGTTGCTGTGCTCCTTCACATTTGGATTGAGAACCAAGTCGTGACTGATGGCTGGAGTCACATTCTCTGGCGGCTCATCAAGTTGTTTCTCTTGCAGATCAAACTGCACAAAGACTTCATCTTGAGCAACTTGATTTTCATCTTTGCTGCTTATTTCAGTTAAAGAGTTGACCTCCTCTGTTGGGTGTGAGTCTACCTGCAGCAAACATTCAGGTACCGCTGATGCATCCTCTTCATCTTTAGTGCTTATTTCAGACAACTGGTCTAATGACACTTTGCATTCCTCTGTGAGTGCATGGTTGTCTTTGTTGTTGTAGCTGTGTTCCTTTACATTTGGACTGGGAACCAAGTTGTGGCTGATTGCTGGAGTCACATTCTCTGGCAGCGCATCAATCGGTTTATCTTGCAGATCAAATTGCACAAAGCCTTGATCTTGAGTGACTGAGGAGCCAGCTGGCTTCTGCAGCTTGGTGGAATGAGGAGGTTCGTGTTCAGTGAGCTGGGTGCTCACAAGGAGCAAAGCCCGTCTTGGCTTAGGCACAGGAAGAAGGTGTGATTCTCCACCTGGGTCAAACACTCCATCATCTGGTCTTGTTTCAGAGGTTAAAGAAGCATTTTCACCAGATTTATCTAATATTTTCCCATTGATACATCCTTGAGGTTGGATTACCGACTCTTCAGGAAGTTCCTTCAAAACAGATATACTATCTAAGGTAGCTCCAATATATACTGATGGCTCAGCTGCAGAGCAATGATCCAGACATTTGGAATGTGGAAGTTGAACCAAGTCTTGTGTTGTAGTCTCTTTGGCAACATCAGGACCCAATACTGCTTCAACATTTTCAGTTTTATACGTATCTTGAGCCTGAGAATCATTCTGGACCAAAGATGGTGAATGTGTTCTCTGTGATCGGTTATAGCTACCTGATAAAAGTTCATCACAGAGTGCTTGGTCTTCCTTATTCTCACTTGTAGCCCATTCCATTATAGAACATTTTATAACCTTGCTAGCTCTGTCCTTGGGCTTCTTCACTTTACTGTCTTTGTCCAAACTCTTCTCAAGCTTCTCCACCTCCTTTTTCTCCTTTTCCAGTTGTAACCGAAAAGCCTCCCTGTCTTTGTTCACACTTGACAGTCCGTTTGTATCCGCAGGATTGCTAACAGAGAGTTCCTCTTTGAGGTTTTCTTTGCGGCTTCGGAACTCATGGATCTTCAGGTTCTCCTCCATGATCAGCTCATCCAGGACGTGGACTTTCTTCAGCTCCTGCAGCAGGTCCGGTCTGCTGTAAAATGCTAGTGTATCTGCTCCTGTAGCATCTTCGGAGCAGTGCCTATCATCTTCAGAGGCCTTAATTTCACTTGCTGATCCAGTTGATCCGGGTTCACTGAGGTTGTCGGATTCTGCAGGGTTGAGGTAATCCTCAAAGCCAAGAACACCAGCTTCAGCCAGCTCGCTGGATGACATCTATGAAAATGAGCAGGAAAAGCAGAATGAACAAACACTATAGGTTTACACTGTGCATAGTTCTGTAGTTACAGTGGCAGACAACATACACAAATGAAAATTGGATAGAAACCAATAGCAATCCGAGTCTGGCAGAGTAGACATCACCTTCACCTTAGTCAACAATAATGACTAACATTTGACCAGTCTTAAACAAGCACTTACACAAGGTAAATGTAAGTGCACAGTGTTGAAAACAGGTATGTCCAGGTACTGCACATATACAAATCATGTACAAATACAAACCGTTTTCCAAGTCTGATCATATTTCTGCTGGAACATATCCGGTTGTGAAGATTTTGGTTTAGAAGCTTCAATGTGTGATTTTATTTTATTTATTTATTTTTTTAATTGCTTTTTTTTAGTTCTTATATAACAAAACACACACACACACACACACACACACACACACACACACACACACACACACACAAAGGGAGAGGAGTACAAGTAATTTATGATGTGTGTGATTTTTAATGGTAGAAATTGACAGTCTTCTCTGTTGCAGTCATTCCACAGACTGCAATGACAGTGCAGAGATGTAGAGATACGGAATGCCCCACAAACACTAACAAATCGGAGCAGACTGGGCTTCTTCAAGAGGGGAGCTTAGGCAGTCTCACACTGAGGCTGAATATAGGTGTTCCAGCACAGACAGCGTGTGGAAAATAGTGTTTTTTGAACATTAAAGCATGTAAATATGTTCTAGTAGAAACCCAAAGTACAAGCCCAATTCCAAAAAAGTTGGGACGCTGTGTAAAACGTAAATAAAAACAGCATGCAAAGACTTGAAAATCCTTTTTGACCTATAATCACTTGAATATAATACAAAGACAAGATATTTAATGCTCAAACTGAAAACATTGTTTTTATAAATATACACTCATTCTGAATTTGATACCTGCATCACATTACAATCAAGTTGAGACTGAGGCATGTTTACCACTGTTTGTCATCACCTTTTCTTTTAACGACACTCAGTAAGTGTTTGGGAGTGGAGGACACTAATACCTGAAGTTTTGAAAGTGAAATTCCTCCCTATTTTTGCTCAATATACCACTTCAGTTGCTCAACAGTGCAGGGTCTCCATTGTCATATTTTGTGCTTCATACTGCACCGAACATTTTCAATGGGAGACAGGTCTGGACTGCAGGCAGGCCAGTCTAGTACCTGCACTCTTTCACTATGAAGCCACACTGTTGGGGCGCATGCAGAATGTGTCTCATCGTCTTGCTGGAATAAGCAACGACATCCCTGAAAAAGATGTTGTCTGGATGGCAACATATGTTGCTCCAAAACCTGTACATACCTTTCAGCAATTATGGTGCCATTACAGATGTGCAAGTTAGCCACAATGCCGTGAGCACTAACATGCCCCTATACGTACCATCACAGATTCTGACTTTTGAACTTTGAGCTGGTAACAACAACATGAAGTCCCAAAAACAATCTTCAGTGCAGACTGGTCAGACCACAGCACTCTTTTCCTTTGTGTCAGTCCTTGTTGTTTCACTTTGAATGGTAGAGTCTTAACTTGCATTTGTAGATGCAGCAGTGAACCGTGTCTACTGACAAAGATTTTCCAAAGTGTTCCTGAGACCATGTAGTAATATCCTTTATACAATCATGCCATCTTAGGGGTCACAGGTCACCAGCATTCAATGTTGGTTTTTAGCCTTGCCCCTAATGTCCAGACATTTCTCCCAATTCTCAGAATTTTCTAATGATATTATGGATTGCAAATGATGAAATCCTAAATTCTTTGCAATCGTTCATTAAGAAACGTTGCTCTCAAAGTGTTTGATTGTTTGCCTATGCAGTTTTTCACAAAGTGACCGTCCTTGCTTGTAAAGTCTTTTGAAGACACCTCTTTCAAACCCAGTCATGATGCTTTAATCTGTTACCAGTTAACCTGTGGAATGTTCGTGACAGGTGTTTCTTGAACATTTCCCAACTTCCCCAGTCTTTTGTTGCTCCTGTCCCAACATTTTTGGAATATGTTGCAGACATAAATACAGAATTTGTGTAAATTTACAAATGAAAATAAAGTTTATCAGTATGAACATTAAGTATTTTATCTCTCTATTCAATTGAATGTAGCACCAAAAGGATTTGCAAATCATTGCATTCTGTTTTTATTCACAAGTTACATAGCGTGTAACACCTTTTTTGGAACCAGGGTTGTGGTATGAACCTAAAAAATGAGCATAATAGGTCCACTTTAACTAACAGTACATGTTTTTACCTAAATCATTCAAGCAACCACTGGTTATTATTTTCAGGGAAACCTGACAAAAAAAACTGTCCAGAAGCTTTCTTTCTCCACAACAAAAATGAGATGACTTTGATCTCTAGAAAATATAGCACAAAAATCATACAAGAACAAAGCATCCTGGAGATTTGGTAAAGGAAAATGCTGAACCCAATTACAGAAATCAATTTATAATTTGTAACCCAGTGTCACTGATGAGTGGTCTTCAAACATCATAGTTTACGTCACTGATTTGATCTCAAGTCTGCTTAACATACCGCACCAAGCTGGTCCTCACTGTCCCACAGCGGCCACTGATTCCGCCTCTTCTCAGACCTCAGCAGGGCCTCCAGCACAGCCTCCTGAGCCAGAACATTTTCTTCTCTCTGTAGAGTAAGACGTTTATTAGACTGTTGATCACATAAAGTAAGAAGTTAATACATCAACAGGCATCTGATTTTATATTTGACATTTCACAACAGTGAAAATCATCACTAGTTGTAGCCCTTAATGGGAGCAACCATCCACCCCTTTACTCAAATGGTGCATCTCTTACCTCTAGTATTTCATCAGTCCTGTCCAGGATCTTTTCCACCTCTCGCAAATCCTCCTGCTCCTTCACATCCCAGTCATTAAGGGAAAGATCTATCACACTGGGAAAAAAAAGTGCAATATGGTAATTTCTTTAGCCAATCCAATCTTCTAGCACATACATTAACCAAATTCTGCAAGTAGTTGTGACATCCACATTCAACAAATGTCTCCCAATTCTGTCAAATTGCTGCTGACTACAGTCAGTTCCTCTGAGCACTAACTGCCCATTGTGCAGCTTTTAGATGCTTTCAACACTTTGTGTTTTTTTAAAGTAATTGTTCCTGTAAAGTACAAATGATTGATGCATGACAACATCACCTGCAGAGTTTTAGTACATTTCTGCTATTTCTGGCAGCTAACCAAATAGTATTTCAAAAATGACCAAAACAATGAAAGACCCTTAATGTTGACAGCTCATAAAAATCTCTTAAAAGCAGCTAGAATTACCACCTTACAGTTTGTATCCCTGTCTGTCCAGACTTATATGCAGCCATAACAGTTGACAGTACTTCAAATATGGATGCTGTTGCAAAGAAACTGCATATTCTAAAAACATGGACACTTCACAAACATCTTCAACCTAGCAGCACAGAAGATCTGTACAATCAGCACAAATACAAAATGAACACCCAAGACTAGTGTCACCAGTTCATTTCATCCAAATAGACAATGCGTGAAAAAATTAGTTCATTCTTGAGTCCACGTGGACTTTGGATCATATTTGAGGAAACCCCATGAAGGCCTTATTGACATATTGCATTTACGAGACTGATACAGACGCAAGAACGCAGTGACCATGACCTTTGACCACCAAAATCTTATCAGTTCAACATTGAGTCCAACTGGACGTTTGTGCCAAATTTGAAGAAATTCCCTCAATCTGATCTTTAGATATCGCCTTCATGAGAATGGGATATACATACCATAGACTGTATACAAAGATGGATGACTTTCACCACTTGCACTTTACAAAAATGAAGCCAAAAAATCCCAGATATGCTTGCTGCCATCTTGCGCTGGTGACATAATTTAGAGCCAAAGTCTGCGCAGTAACAAACTCTCAGGTGGCAAGTTCCCACACACCCGTCCAACCCAATTACAAGCAGCACCATTGATCGCAAGCACGCTGATTGGCACTGACTGTCAATAATGACATCAAATCTCCAAAGTATTAAATAACTAATTAAAACCAAGCTCATCAGCGAAGCAAATATTTGAACATACAGCAGCATGATAACAACTACCTAAAATGACAAAAAACATCTTTGGGAAAAATTCATTTGAGGTGTACTTTCTTTTAGTTTGGCCCATGTCCCATCTGCTAACACGGAGGGGGGCAGGGTTTATGACCTGTACTGCAGCCAGCAACCAGGGGATGATCGAGATGTTTTCGCTTCTTTTTTGGGGAGCTGTCATGTCGTCCATCTTTATATAAAGTTTATGGTATATAAACCTGAAAACGTAATGCCTCCAGCCACAGCTGTCGCCGGATAATAAAACACACTCTTACACAATTCACTCAGGGAGGTTGTTGCTGTAGCCTTACAGCACTTGTTCTGGTATGAATATAAGCTTATGGTTGCTAATGTCATACTTAAGATATTGTTGTGTAACTGACATTACAGGCTCTGCTCCCTGAAGACATTGTTCTCCTCTATTTGTGCTGCTGTTAATGTACATTTTAACGTTTACCACAACTCATATTTGACAATTTGCTAAACTTCTCGGTTAAATAGTGACTATCCATCATACCTTAGCAAATAGAAAAGAACTTTTCACAACAGACATTCTGACTTGTCATAACAGGAAGTGCACAGGTGAAACAAATTTCATTAACAATGGTTCTATTCCCTCAAGTGTCCCAGTAAATCATTTTAGGAGACAAACCACATAATCCCAGGACCCTGGAACTAGCTTACCTAAAAGTTTGTTTTTCTTATCAGTTACACCTGTACTTTTCCTGCTAAGACATGCAAAAAAAAAAATATTGGCAAACAGCAGATCTTTCAAGCCTTGGATTTAGACACATGAGCTTCGGATTTAGACAAATGTTGAAAGGGATTTGCATGTTGTCCTAATAGAAACTGTAATCCGAGTCATTTTACAGCTTTTCCAAAGCCAAAATCCCAAGACCAGCACTGTACGAAATGGATTTAACTGTGTCAATCTGCTTTAATATTAGCTGCTAACTTTAGCATGCTTGCCTAACTAGCTTACTAACTACAGTAATAGTAACTAGTAAGGTCATGGGGAGTTTATTATTAGCCAGCCATGTTATTTTGTGGGGACTGCCATGTCATCCACAATGTGGGAGCTGGGTCCGGATGCTATCAGGACTGACTTTATCCACTTCACTGGATTTGGACAAGTTTACCCTCAAACAACACCAGCCAAACTTCAGATATATAAGGGATAATGTCCTTTGATGTGTCCATTTTCTGGAATTAATGAACATGGGGTCCATCACAGTGCCCCAACATTCCAGATAATGGACTCCTCAAAGAGCATTATCTCACTTATACCATGGTCACATCAAAGAAGAGAAAAAAAAAAAAAAGAAAAAAAAAAGGGTTTGACTAATACCTGGGACAATCATTACTATCACATAAGTATGCAATAGAAATGTTCACTACTCACTAGTACCTTACACAAACCTTAGACATGACTTGTAAACAGGACCCATTTCTAGTAAGGATGCACGATAATATCGGCACATCATCCTATCGGCTGAGATTGGCTTTAAAATTAACCAATACAAATCAGCCAGCATGCTTTTTCTTACTTTGTACAATGAATGAATATTACATACATTAAAATTTGCAAATAAAGGTAAGATTCTTTGCAAACATTGCAAAATTGAACTACCTTAACAGTGACAGTCAGCTGATCATTCAAGTGGAGCAGAGGCAGCATTGCTAATAAACCCTACCATTCTGCAAGCTGGTCAAAGCACGTGGGTTGTATTCAAATTAATTTGATCAAATAACATGTTAGTGCAAACATGCTTGAACTTCTTTAGGCCAAACTGAATTCTGAAACAGATGCATTACCCATCAACAGCATCCCGATTCTGGTCATGGAGGTCATAAGAATCCCAGAGAAGAGTAGGAATCCCCTGTGTGGTGCACATGGACTTGTCTCCTCCTGTTTCTGTGATAGTGCTGGAGAGGATGTTGCGAATGGGACTTAGTTCAGGATCCTCTAAACTGCTTTGTGACTGCAGTGTCCAGTCCCTGTTCTGTGGCTCTCTGGGCTGTGTGCTGATCAAAACCTCTGTCTGTGTGGGCTGATCTCGAGACCTGCTGGCCTGGTTGGCATTAGTGTGGGGGTCAGAGGGATCATGGAACTGCAGGTCCCTCTGTTGTGTTGGGTTTGGCGTGATGGTAACTGTGTAAGAGTTTTCCAGATCGTCTACCGGCAAGCTAAGCCAAGGATTACTGGGTAGTGCAGCTGAGCGCTTGACCTTGATCTCCAAGTTGAGGGAATCCACGGTTACTTTAGGGATGATCTGGATGCTGGCCCTAGAGGAGTTTCCCACAGAGCCAAGGTCAAACTCCTCTCTGTGATCTTCAGAGTCTGAAACACTTGAGAGATTCTCTGTATGGATTTGAGGCTGACTCATAGCAGGTCTCGCAAAGTCCCTGGTCCCAGCCAATCTGGACAGACCTTCCACTCCTTCCCTCCCCCCACAGGCCTCCAGCTGGCTGCTCCCAGCTCCATCGAAGCCTGAGTCGAATGAGCTGAGGGAGGAGGGTTTGCCCTCAGCTGACACCATCCCAGATGCCGTGGTCAAAGGAGGTGTTCTTAGAAGATGGACTGCTTCCTTGCTACTTTCGCATTTGGTGAGGTCTTGAACATCCTTCCGTTTTGTTCTGTCTGTAGTACCGTCGGCAGAGGACTTATTTACACGGCTACTCCGCAACAAATCATACTGCCACTGTAAGGCCAGCTGGAGGTCACTGACAGCCACAGGTCGAGAAGACATTAGGAGTTTCCTCAGGGTCATGCACCTGATGGGTAAAAAAAAAAAAAAAACCCACACATTACTGCTATAAAACTGGTGAGACAATACAAGACAAAAAAATCTCTGTTGGGGTGTCGGTGGCTTAGTGGGTAGAGCAGGCGCTCCATATACAATGCTGTTGCTGCAGCGGCCCGGGTTCGAGTCCAGTCTGTGGCCCTTTGCTGCATGTCATCCCCCCTCTCTCTCTCCCACCCCTTCAAACTTACCTGTCCTGTCCATTAAAGGAAAATGCCCAAAAAAATCTTAAAAAAAAAAAATAAAAATCTGTCAACAATCTAATATGGTGTGGAGTGACTAAGACTTCGCCCACACAGCTAAATGTTCCATGCCTGCAATTGTTGCAGTTGGTGTAAGAGAACATGTTAGGAGTGGGCATTAAACATTAAATTGTGTATAACTATAGTCTTTATGCAGGGATGCACTGATTTATCAGCCAACATTCACTTGTTGATTGCCATCGGCCTATCAGCAAATAAGATGACATTCACTGATACCAGTGGCCAATATTTTTCTGTTGTGTCACATCAATGTTATGCAGGCTAAAATTTCACAATAGGTGAATCCCTACTCTAATGTCACTTTGTCTTGTGATATTGCATTCCATGATATAATCCATTTTCTGGAATTAGAATCTGACACAAACTTGCAGTATCTGGAGGTTTCAATCAGGTAACAAGGTAGTCATAGCCAACATGGACGAGAAGTTACAAAAGAGCTCTGGATGAGACCATAATAGCAATTTAACTAGGATGGTGA
Organism: Epinephelus fuscoguttatus; assembly: GCF_011397635.1. NCBI lineage: Eukaryota > Metazoa > Chordata > Actinopteri > Perciformes > Serranidae > Epinephelus > Epinephelus fuscoguttatus. The sequence continues at coordinate 37,522,114 of NC_064762.1, forward strand.
CTGTGGGTGGAAAAAATAGATAGAGCATAGTATCGCAATACTTTGAGTGGTGATACTGTATTGATACAAGGACGTCAAGTATCGATCTTTTATTCTGAATACACATTTTAATACATCTTTTGGTACTATATTAATAAAATTAACAGCATTTTGGTCCATTAGATGGTGCTGATGTTTTTTTTCCTAGTGAGGTCAGCAGATGTCTCAGTCAGTACAATTTGGCAGGAAGCTCATCAAAACAAAGATGGGAGGCACTGGACAAAGAAACCAGAAACGCGCCATCTGTGTTAAAATCAATTGTCTGGACTTTATTTGGAACAGAGAACGAAAGGAGGAAATAATTTGCAGTTTGGAAAAAAAGGTAATAAATCACAATATATCACAGTATATTCCATTGCAATGCTCAACATATCGCAATAAAATCGTATTGTGACCCAAGTATCAGGACAATATCATATCATGGGTTCTCTGGCGATTCCCAGCAATGGCGGTGACAAATCCATTTCCATTAAAACAGAACAAACTACGTGCTAAGGAAGCCCGAGTGATATGGTTGAAAGATCCAAGAGAAAAAGTAAAAAAAGGACCACGTGATGAGCACATTTTGCCAAATTAACAGAGACACTATGTAAAGATAATATAACCACACCGGAATATTATACATTATCATATCGCTCAACCCAAAAAGGACCGATTTCATTCTCAGAGAGTTATTCAGCCAGTAAATTGAAGACTAGTGGCTTCCAATCTATTTGGCTTGTGACCCCTTGAAATTAACCAATATATACTTTTCTTCAGTATCCCTTTACCCATCTTGTGACCCTTGAGATTTGTCTGTGTGACCCCATGTGGGGTCCTGACTCCTAGTTAGGGGGATAAAAGAGAAATGAAGTTGTAGACCAACCCACCTCAAACTTACTCTGCAGATACTGAGATTTCTTTGGATACAAGACATTCACACTGCTCACACTGTACTTGAACAAATCCTGACATTTTCTGTTGAGACAGAATTTTCAATGCAAAACTGATCCTCAAACCTTGCATGAAGAAAATGAATATTTATAAATTTGAATGCAGCACTTCTCTGGTTACAATTCCAATGACATGGGAAACAGTACAACTAGACCAGTGTTCTTATTTCATAAAGAGAAGTTTGTAGGTTTACCACACCGCTAAACAAAGTGAGAACTGTTGTAAATGATGTGACCAATGTCAAATGTTAAAAAAAAATCCCTTCCCTTTATAACCTCTTTGTGAAATGAAACTCAGAGCTGACTCACCGCTGAGACATCTGCTTGCCGGCCTTCTTGATGTCATCATCTGGGATGGCATTAGACAGATGAGCCAGATAAACCAGCTCCTCCATATCTGGAGGGGGATTCTTCTTCAGGAAAGTGGACATTTTGTACCTCCATGCAGGGATCGACCCCCAGTGCCTCCTCTGCCTCTGTGTGGAACCACTGTCTCCATTAACCCCTGACAGCAGCACCTGGAGGACGTTCTCACAGAGGACCAGACTGTACCAGCTGCTGGCCTGCACAGGGAACAGGAAATAGGTTCAGCTTTTGTATTTTGGGAAGTTTGAGCCTGCTGTCACTGCTAACATACCAACTAGAGACTGCTACAAAGAGACTGCTAAAAACCCTTAGCCTTGCATCGCCAGATCAATTCGCAAATGCAAATTAGTCTGCAACCTCTTAGTTCATTTTCGATTTCCAAGGGGCGTTCTCAGCAAACGCAGACCAAAAAATGCCTCTGAACGCAATTGCAACCAATCACAGATGAAACATGAATGTAGCGCTGAGTGAGAAATGGACTGTGATGGTGCAGCATTAATATATCTGTGTGAGTGTTGCCATTTTTGCTATCAGAATTTGAAAATAGTAATTTCACAGAGTTTCCCCATCAGCGGCAGCCATCGCAGATACTTTGTAAAATTCTTCAGCACTCATCTTTATTAAGCTAGCTTTATGCTGGTGTGAGCCAAACATGATGTCATCACATGTTTTGTGTAAAGCATGATTTCTTCCATTGTCAGTCCTCATTTGAAACCCGCCCCATAATAGATAACGGTTATGTCTGGCCTGACTTGGTTGGCTGTAAATCTGTCTGAGCGGGAGAGGGACCAGACACATCTGCCATAGCAAATAAAACATGAGCTGACAGACATGTATGGTTCACCGAAGGCGTACAGTTTATGAGGTAGAGAAAAGTTGAAAATCTTCATGTTAAAGAAGACTGTAACAAATATCATTTCTATTTGAGAAATTACTTAAATGGTTGATTAATTTTCTGACAGCTAACTAATAAACCAAGCTGTGTTACAGTACTACACACCACAGTTGATGGGGGATCTGTAGACCATAGCAAAGTACCACAGCAATGAGCAATAATACATGTCCTCAAATACTAACGACTTGCCTTGTTGTAGTAATGATGGTAGTTGGAAACTGCTCTGAGGGTTTGGAGAATGAAGTGCACAGCAGAGCTGAGTTTCTCCTTGAGCCTCTCCACATCCAGAACCCAGCGCTCCCTGGTCTGACCATCAAACAGTAGGATTTCTGCTACTGTGTGGATCACATCCTCAGCACAGTGAACCAGTGCCTGGTGGGTAAGAGGAGGGGACGATTAGTTAACAAAAATAATTAGCATAACATTAAATAATAGAAAATATGTCAGTGTGATGTGAAATCACTCTTAAGATTCCTACTCCTGAAAGGAAGACAGAATGAATGACCGTAGATGTGTGATTGATTAGATATCTGATCAAGAAAAAGACAATTCCAGGACTTTAAGGATTTTACCTGCAAAAATCTGAACCACAGCACAGTCTGACTGAATTGCACTACAACACAACTGGGATTGCATTCAGTGTATCTCTCAAAAACACTGAAAGAGGCCACATGTTGGTAATGAAACAACGCATCAACTAAACCAGTACCATAGCAGGAGTGTAAATGGATGTCTCAAATTCAGACACCAGCTTCACTGCCTTGTCAGCATCCTTGGCGATCTCTATTTTGTAAGGCTGGAGTTTCTCCTGAAGAAGAGTTTTGATCTGCTCTGTGATCTGTAAGCAGAGGTAAACACATTCAGTTGCATCACTAAAACCGCTTATATGATACGTACAAATGTAACATAACCATGGTTTGCAGAAACGTACAATGCCAACATTATATTCTGGCAATTGGGTTGGAAAAATGCCCACACTTGTGCTGACGCCATTTCATGTTACCATAGTTACCGTAGTTAATAATTTGCATAAATACATAAGTTGCTTATACAGTTCCCTTCTAAAATCACATTCTGGACAATTCACAGACAGAAAACTGAAAGTTGGGCTCATTAAGTCATGCTTAAATCAAATATCCACTATGGTTGGTCCATTTTGCTTTTAAACAACAAACAAACCACGCTAGAGTCCACCTGAGAGCAGACCTTGATCCTGCTTTTCAGGTGCTCTTGGTCTTGTTTAAATCCCGAGCAGAGTTTGACTGATAGCTTTCACACCAGTCCACATGAACCCAAACCACCACAGCTTGTTTACACAGTGAACCAAAAACAGGTAAGGTGTGAAAGCACCGTCAGATGCAAACAACTGTTCACAGACTCACCTGCAGAGCATCCTCTCGCAGCTGGAACATCCGCAGCTGGAGACGGGCCTTAGAAAAGGCCTGCTGCCACAGCAGCTCCACTTTTTCCACAGCTGCAGTGATCCTGTAAAATAAAGAAAAGACCTTTAACTAACAGATGTAATCATAAATACGTATTTATTACCAGATAGTGGTTGCTAAAACACCTTAAAATACCAGAAGGAATGGACCCTGAAAAGCTGTTATTAAGCTCAAAGATGCTTTAGAGAGTTTTCTGTTAAATAAATAAGATATGCAACTGTCCACTTTTCATGCTTTTCAAGCTGTACATGCACACAATTTCAGAGCAAACCATTGTGATCTTGGGCCATAAAAAAGGTCAAATTTAATGTGTAATAAAATCACAGCTATAGGTGCTTAGATTAACAAAACATTTTACAGAGTACAAACACCTTACCAGTCAAACTCCTGTTGGTATTGTGCTTAGCTGTTGTGAAACACAGGACCGTTGCAACACTGTATGGTATGCGTGGGAAGTGTTCTTACAGAGGATTATGATAAAGGCATTTGAGAGCAGCACTCTCTCCTGTGACTGAGCACTGTGAGCTGCCTGCAGTACCTGCTGTAGTTCTGCAGCATGTCGAAGGCAGTGTGGGTGAAGAGAGCAGTGCCAGCCATCGCCTGGTAGCACGGCTCCTGCTCGGGGTAACGCAGCTTCTGCATAACACTCTCACAATGCCTTTGCAGTTCATCCAGCCCCAGCTCCCTACATACCAAATACATATTCATACATATATATATTGATACAGGGCAGTTTGAAGATGGTGTAGCGGGTCAAGGAAAATATTATCTGACACAATTCGGTGTTTTGTTTCTTGGTTGTGTAAGCTGCACTACTGGTGTACTTGTTACCAGTGTGGAAAACTGGCTACACTAAGAACACTGTTGCTACAAAATAAAACAACTCTTTATTGTTGCTAGTCACTGAAAATTATTTGTATTTTACAGTTTTTCATCTTTACAAGGACATCGTGGAAGTAATGACAATGTTCTAGAGGATAAAAATAGCATAAGCCTAATTTCACTTGATTGTTCAATTCTCAAAGCATTACAAATCAATAAGTCAGACTATCTGCTGCAGGGCTGGGAGTAGGTTTGAGCCTGACCTCCTGAGCTGCTGAAACTTTGCTTCATTGGTGGAGCAGAAGTGCTGGAGCTCGGCAAAGGTGGAGGGCAGCGGCAGCCTGGACAGAGCCTGCAGGGTGGAGATACAGGAGGGCAGCCGCTGGACCACACACAGGAACTCCTTAACAAACTCATCAATCTCCTGCAAAAAGCAGCACAGAACCAGAGTCAGTTTAAAATACCAAGATGCTGTTGGGTTGTAAACAAGTCACATTTCACTGGTAACCTTTTTTTAAATGTATGAAGTTTTTAATGGTTGATTTAGGGCTGTACAATTATGGCCAAAATGATGATCATGATTATTTCAATTAATATTAAGATCACTATCATTTTATCCAGGGTTCCCACACATTTTCATGGACAAATTTTTCAAGTTTTCCATGATTGAGGAAACCCTGTTTGTTATTATGATTCATTGATTTTAAGGACTAAATAATATATTGCACTTTAACACTAACATAAACAGAGCATTACTTCACTTCCATGTTGTACTACATTCCTGCTAATGTACAAATCTTTGCATTAAAATAAGACTGGTCCTTATTAAAACATAAATAGAACTATCAAAATTAAATCATAAAATAAGGTTCTTCTTTCCCTGAAATCAGTGCATCTCCCAAAAGCAAAATATAAACGAACATGTTTTTTGGACACACATCTTCGGCCAAATGGAATGAGATTGCATTGTTTATTTCAGTCTGTCTTTAAGAGCTGAATATGGTGGAGTTAAGTACAGCAGTACTGGATGTCCGAGTTAACGAATAGTACGGACATCATTCTTCTCGGCCTTCATGCAATCATATTTTATTATTATTTTTATTGTTATTATTATTATCATTTTGAACAAGTTAGTTGTGTTGCTTTGTGGCGCAGACACATCTCACGCATTATGAAATACTTCCAAACAATGGCCCATGACCGACATGACGGTCGAGTTCAGGAGTTCCTCAAAATACTCCTTCCACTGCTCAACAATAATCCCAGTTTGGGTCAGCAGGTCTCCTTCTCTGCTGAGCACAGCCGAGACATGCCCTGCTTCCCCTTCCTGAGGCGTCTAACGGTCTGCCAGAACTTCCTTGAGACCAACTGAAAGTCGTTCTCCATAGTCTCCCCGAACTCCTCCCACACCCGGGTTTTTGCTTCAGCAACCGCCACAGCTGCAGCCCTTCTGGCTAACTGGTACCTCTCTGCTGCTTCAGGTGACCCCTGGGTCAGACTCAAAAGGCCTCCTTCTTCAGCCTGATGGCCTCCCTTACTGCTGGTGTCCAGCAGCAGGTTCTTAGGTTGCCGACACTACAGGCACCAACAACCTTCTGACCACAGCTCCTCACAGTTGCCTCCACAATGGAGGCTTTGAACACTGACCACTTGGATTCTATGTCCCCAACCTCCCCTGCGATGCATGAGAAATTCCTCCGGATGTGGCAGTTTAAGACTTCACGGACAGGGGCCTCAGCCAGACGTTTCCAGTTCACCCCACCACACGTCTGTGCAGCAGCCTCCCTCGCCATCTGATCCAACTCACCACCAGGTGGTGATCACTTGACAGCTCTGCTCCTCTCTTCACCTGGGTGTCCAGGACACATGGCTGCAGATCGATGATACGACCACAAAGTCGATCATCTGTTTTTGCCTTTGGGTGTTCTGGTACCAGGTACACTTATGAACCTCCCTGTGCTCAAACATGGTGTTTGTTATGGCCAATCCATGACTGGCACAGAAGTCCGATACCAGAACACCACTAACAACATATCGCTAGCCAAAACACAAAGAACATTCAGCCATGACAGTGATAAAGGGCACACTGCTAGCTCCTATAATTATATATTTTTAAAAAAGAACACAATATACCGCCTTGCTTACAGTATCATAATACATTCAATGGGAACCTCTATATCGTGGTACATATAGTATCGCCAGATTTGTGCCAATACACAGCCCTAGTATTTTGATTTACACTCACTTTCAGAGTCTGGTTTTTACAATACATCAAGCTGCTGATGGACCAGTAGTAAGGCTGCTCTGATTTTTGCTCAACACCAACAACTTGAATTTATGTCTAGTGGAGCTTATGTGGTTTCATCCTAAATAGGTCTCCTATAGGCAGAGAACTGCCATGGTTAATGAATACTGTGATCGTGGCCAAATGCCCCAGATGAACATGACTGAATGTATAATGTAATGAGAAGAGGGGCTCCTTTCACTTGCTAATAGGGTCAGCTGATTACGCGAGGCATTTGCACAAGCTTCACCAAGGTAACAAACAATAGACGCAGGCCGCTTGGACGCATCTCATGAATGGATCCACACATGGAAAAAATCTCCTGACTTAGTGAGCTGAGCGCACTGTCTGTTACAAAGAAGCAATATTTAGTTGGAATAAATATTTTGGCTGTAGTATTGTATGTCAGATAAACAGAGCGTATTTGTGTGTTAGTTTAGACGTAAGCAGAAGAACTGAGCGTGTATTTGTGTGTGTACACAGTAACTGCTGCTGAGGACAGCAGGACAATGATACTTTGTGTTTAGCCCTCTGACTGATCATAAGACAGATTCATAAGATTTGTTTTGAATCACTCAGATGCCCATGTGTTTTACAAACACAACTGTGCGGAATGGTTAACTTGTGGACTTATGCTCACTTTTTGCATATTATTACTCAACATTTATATTATATGTGCGCTCACAGTAGTATATTTTTCAAATAATTACAGGGTGTTTTGCCTGGTGAATAGAGGCTGCTGATGCAGATACCACTGATTTGATCTTTACTGATTTGATCTACACAAGTAGAAACATTTTTCTATTTTTATTCTACACTTTTCAATTTTCAGGTTAACTCACACAAGTGTTCCAAGTCAGATTCAGCAAACCTTGAGTGCAAAAGCTTATCTTGAATGGCATGTTTCACCATGATGAATTCCTGTTTGAGGCTGTGTGTGGTCATGAGATGTGATGCCCACAAATTGCTACAGTGTATGAGACGACTTGTTCGGCTCTCTTTGCAGCCAAGTTAAATTCACAAAATTGTCACCCAAGGGTAAAAAGAACTTCAGAAGATTGTTTTATTTTAGTTGATAACTGTAACATATTTAAAAAAGGAGCTGTGTGCAATATTAAGAACATTAATATTACTGCAAACAACTCTTTGCTATGTAAAGATACAGCAGAGTAATGACTTCCTGGGCAGAGAATGAAATCATGCTCCCTCCGTGTGTGTGTGTGTTGTAATAAGAGCTTCTCTGATAGACGTATTGAAAATGGTCTGGCCGTGCGTGCATGCGAGTCCCTGTGAGTGTGTCCCATTGGCTAGCCAATCAACGCCACTGTGCACTGTGTTCATACAGCAGTTACTGATATCTGGACAGCGTCACTGTGGAAGCATAGCACCCACCCACCACTTGCCCCCAAGTTAACACTGTTAGCTCTGTTAGCACTGTTGCCATTGTTAGTGCTGTTTATTGAGTTAGCACCATTAGCTGCTGTGCAGACCATGTGCAGACAATCCTGCCCCAGATTCTGAATCATAGATATGCTCTGAATTTTGCATACAGCTTCTTTAAACTCGAAAGCTCTTAAATTAAGGGTGATTTTGTACAAGAAGTCTGGATCATTCCTGAATTTGATTTGTTCCAAGAGAAATTGGTGAATGTAAGTTCAGAGGCATGTACCTCCCAATTCGGAACAAATCTGTTCATACAGGTTTCTTGCATGAGGACAATTGTAGAGTGTTCAATATGGCCAAATACCTTGCATCATTTCCAGTTTCTACTACTTTACCATTTCATACTTAGAACACATTGCACAGTCAACATGTATACATTATAGTAGTAGTATGCTGTTTGGAATTTGTGCACAATACAAAAAAGGTCAATTTTGTGCTGGGCCTGATAACTTTACCAGTGTTTACTATGTAGAAAGGCTAATATCATCCTCTTTGTTAAACAACCATCTGGTCAGCTAGCCCTTCCCAAAACAGTAGCTAGTTTAAAGTTATACATTAAAGTTAAAAGGTAAGTAGGTAACTCATTAAAAATGTACCTTTTAAATTAACTGATAGCCCAAAAATTAATAACAAAAATATAGTAATTGTAATTATTTTACTTACACCCATGCAGACACCCCCTTCACCTGCTGCCTTTTTACATCAGCTACTGGCCACCTAAGCTAGCTAGCTGAAAATGCCTATTCATGTAAACTGGGATAATGTGCAGTACGGTTTTACAACAGCTCACATTTGTAGACAGACAATATTTTTTTATGTTGATGAACCATTTTCACTAGCACAACAATATTTATGAGATAAACCATCTAATAGTTGTCATGAATGTACTTATTAATGTTCGGCCAGCTCAGACTTTCAGGCTACAACTAGCCTTAGCTGCTAGACAATTTCCCAGTGCATATTGTTTTCTTGGAGGCAGTCAAAGGTAAAGGTATTGACATAAAGTTTGATATTTTCCAAGAGACATTACCTTGACGAAGGCAACCCAACTCTGATGACAGTAAATAAAGTAGCCGCCCAGTGATGCCGTTAGCTGGCTCCGATCAATGTAGTTGGAGAGCTCAGAGATTTCTTTCAACAGGACTTTCTGCAAAAGTGATGGGATCAGGGTTACCTACTGAAGTCAAATCTAAAACAAACCCAGGAATAAAGTATGTGTCATTTCATTCACCTTGAAAGAGACAGTATAAGACTTTGACGGAGCCAGGAGTTTCAGCAACAGCTTGATATTTTCCTTCTTTTTGGGCTGAATTATGTACACACTGTGGACTGTTCGCTTGTGCAGCTGGAAAAGAAACAAAAATAGCACAGTTTGTCAAGCTTGAAAAAAAATGTATTAACCATTTCTTCTGTGATGATTTTATTTGAGAAAGAGATAATTGTTGGCCCGTGGGCACCATGTGACTTGCAATTTCAAATATGGCCACTACACACGACCAAATAGACCTGCAAAAATTTGCTTTAGGATCCCTATTGAGGCCACATCTACTGCCCTGTGTACATTATATGTAACCCATCAATACTCCTAAGCTTTGTGTATGTCAGTTTGTGGTGTTTTTACTCACTAATGTGCACGATGTAAACTACAGTAATAATAAAAAGGCCATAAGCAAAATTGAAAGCAGACATTAAAATATTTCCAGTCAACTACTGTCCCATTGTTTTAAGTCACATCACTTTCACTTGTTGGATCACGATCTTGGTCATTTTAACTATGTCTTTCAGCTGGATGAAGGATTTTAGTCATCAGACATCTGGATTTTAAGTTATCACAGAAACAAGATGAGCATATGTTAGCAGCAGCTTGGCTTGCAGTCATTGGTCCCCCTGACACTTAAGGACATCCTGTGCTAGCCGACGTGTTTTGGAGGGACAGATGTTTCACGTGACACTGCTTTATTTAGAGTTTTACTGCTCTAAATAGCTGTGTGTGTTTGTTTTTGGAGAGGAGGAGTCCTCTGCAGATTATTCGGTTCCCCATAAAAACCTTGTTATTGATGAACACTGAAGGAATCCCAATCTAGAAACAAACTGAGCTAACATTTGTGGTACCTCAGCAAGCAACCCCCTGGGGTCGGGGGTGTCATTTATAAAACAGTGTATAGGATCCATACTACATAATGGCTAATACATAATGTACGTACGGACAAAAGCCAAAAATGGCGTGCCCCAAAAAATACTTGACAATTTCTATAATTGGGATTCCACCTCACTACCTGCGTCTCCAATTTCCCCTTTCCAAAATGTTCTTAAGCATGGGCCAAAGTTTCTCCCATCGAGTCCGTTTTTATAGATCACAACTTTTGCGTGGAAGTGGCCTCGTGTTGTGCAGACCCCTGGCCACCGAACAGCATCAGAGAAACACTGACCTTTGCGTGAAAAGGCTCTATTCAGGGAAGACGCTTCTGTGGAAGTTTGTTCCTGGTAAAAATTTCCTGGACAATAAATACTGAGAGAATCCTAACTTAAAATAAAATGGCAGTGGTGGATGTTGTACAATAAAGACAACAACGTAGCTACCATGATCCCACGCTACTTCACCACGTCATTAAACTCCGTCTTTGGTTATTGCTGACTAAGAGAGCCCTAGCAGCATAAAATTACATTGTGCATTGAAGCCTCATAAACCGGTAAAGCCCATGTATTTTTATCTCACCTGTCATGCGCTCAGATAAGTCTTTTTGCTTGTGAGATTATATTAACAGGAAGGTCCTCCTTTTTCTGAACGAAGTATAGCACTCCAGAGTTTGATGTACATTTGATTGCCAAAACAGGTGTTCTAACTATGAATGCTTGTGATTCATTAGCACAAAAGTACACAGGAAATATCGCCTTGAACCATTTAAAGATGCACTCAGAATTATCCATGCACTATGTAGTCTTAAATTCAGTCTGATCTAACATTTTCAAGGAAAGAAAGCACCTCTTGCTGTACTGCTAATTACAGTATGTAGACGTGATGTAATGGGAACTGCAGTTTCAACAACTTGTATGCACTTGGACATTTTATGTACTTGTGGGAAACGTTAAAAGGTTGCAAGTACATTTTGACACAGGGCTCCTCTACAAGACATCACCCATGACTAGCTAATAATACAGGACCTGCATTTGTTGACATTAGTGGTATGTACAAATTTACAGTACATTAAATGACCAGTGATATAATAATGGATGCGTATCTGTTCGCTTGCTGTCACTCTTTGTTTATCAGTTGAAGCATCTTTAAAATAAATCAGTCTTGGAGAGCGAGAAAAAAGAAAAAGTCAGTTTCTGTCCCTATCCCAGCAGTTTGTAATTACAAAATAAGATGTTCCAAACATGTCAGTATGCATGTTGACATCAGGCCAGCAACTCAGACCACAGAAACGATAAAAAAAAAATATATATATCCGCTCTGGGTGCAGAAATGCAGCATCCCCCACATAATTGTGCTCATTCAATGTAATTTCACTGAGGCTTTCCTATTAAATAACCAAGCATGTGACCAGCTATGCATGTGACCCTGGCCCCCTTCTCCACACACATAGACACACACAGTGACACACAGTAACACACAGACACACAGTAACACACAGTAACACACAGACACACAGTAACACACAGACACACACACACACACACGATTTCCACTCTGACCGCCACAGACATGACACACTTGGTATTGTACTTTGAAGATCAGCTCAGGCTACACTTCTTTGAGTCAATAAAACAAACGTTGCATAACATTATGCTGCAAGAAAGAGCTCTGCTAGTCAAGAGGGCAATCACAAGTTGAGCACGTCACTGTACTGTGTGCAGAGGACCCACTCCAAGTCTTGCTCATGCATAATTCAGATAGAACCAACAGGAGAAACACCAAGCCGCTGTTTCACAAAAGCTGTGTGTGTACATGTTTCTGGACTGAACATGTACAAAGACTTTCACTTGCAAAATGAAAGACTAAATAAAAATATTAGTACAGGCAGCAGAGAAGAATGCCCTCTTCAGGATGGAACATTCTTCTCAGTCCTGCCGTTAGAGTTGGACTTTTCTCTGCCAACAGGAAATGACAAAATCAAAAAATGAGCTAAATCCAGCGTGAGTGAGCCATACCTGTCAGTATGTAAGGTTACAGTGCCCAATGCAGATTCAAGGAGAGATATTTCAAAAGCAGTGATGTGCAGTTCTGATGGGTGACAAAACTAACAATTATTTTTCATGATCAGAATTTAAACTGTAATGGGACGTCCTGCTAACCATGGCCTACCCATCTCGCTGCCCTCCACCCTCCGGTCAGTTCTCTACTGTACTCTACCTCAACAACAAATTGCCTCATGTTACCACCACCTGCAAATTAGTGAAATAGTGCGAAAACATTGGAATCACCCGAGTATACATGCACATGCTTCCTCGTGTGTGCACCATAGACTGTATGTAAAGATGGACAACATGTCTTTACTTCCTCCATCGCCATCTTGCGCATTTGACATCATATGAAGCCAGACTCTTCACAGTAGTGATTGGGATGAGCTGCGGTATCATATTTCTGCCCATATACCTGCCCAACCCAAGTGCAAGCAGCTCCATCAATCCTGAGCACAGCACAGCTTTTTACAGCGTCAAATAACTAAATAAAACCATAGTTATCAGATAAATTAAGACCTGAACAAACATCAGCATGATAAGAACTACCCAAAATTACGGAAACCATGTTTTAGAAAAATTTATTTGACGTGTACTTTGATGTTTTAGTTGGGCCCATGACTACCCTCTAATATGGAGGGGGCAGTGTATGACCTATACTGCAGCCATCCACCAGGGGGCAATCACATTGTTTTGGCTTCACTTTTGGGGAGCTGTCATGGGCTCAATCTTTATATACAGTCTGGTGTGCACGAGAAAATCTGGACCCACTTATGCATAAACAGTTCCATAGCAATACAAGAGGTTAAAACTCCACAGGGATCTTTTAAGCCACATGCTGTGTTCACACTACGAGCAACACAGCAGCAGCGTGACCAGCTACATTAATGCCAACTCGCCACTGAAGTGTTGCTCCAACGCTCATTAAGTTAAGTTAATTAGTTATGTCATGGTGGATTTATGGGTTTCTGCTACCTGCCACAAAGTACCTCAACTGAACATCATCTAAAGTTTGTATTTGGTCAAAAATATCATTGTTTTGATCAAATCTGAGCCCCACTTCAACATCACATTTCCCCACCACACTGCATCCATTTGTGCAACATTAACACATAAAGCTAGCATAGCGTCATCTAATTAAGCTAAACAACAAAGTACCGCAACTAGAAACCGAAACATATGATTGACACTTTACCGCGTCACGGGAGAGCTGAAAAAATGTTGAAGCTTGGTCAACTTTGACGCCCAACGCTGCCAGACATGACATGTTCCAAGTCAGTTTGTAGCTTCATGCCACTGGCTTCCATTTGAAAAGCCTGTTGCTGCGTCGCTCATAGTGTGAACACAGTGTTACTAACAGAGGTGCTCTGATATTGACCAATAGTGGCTTATTATAATTGATATGATGTTGCTGTATGTTTTTTAATGCTGCATCTGTCAGTTCATTTTTCAAAAGCTCTCTGCTTTGTTTACTGCATTGTGAGGCACACAGGTTTTACTGCTGCCTCAGGGTTTTTACAGACTGTGGCTCCGGTATATCCACTAAGCACATATTTTAACCATCTTTAAAGTTCACCTATAGTTTGTAACAGCAGCGCAGACAATAAAGCTGAAAGATGACGGGTGTCTTAGTTCATGCTATGCTGTGTTTGGTGCATAGATGATCAAGAGGCAGTTGGATGTATATGTATTAAGACAGCTGGATACAATGCAGACATTCGGCCTTGCTGCAAACCATGAAAAGCATTTTTTCCCGTAGGCCTCCACTGTACAAGAGACGTCTGTAAAACTGTGGACTAGACGCCTACAACTGCAAACAAGGTCAATTATTGTCATTTTTGTGGCAGTGCAGTGAGCTGCACAACATGGAGAGGACATTTTTGGCTTACACGTATGAGCAACTTTGATCAGACTGAACAGGCTCCATCTTTGACTTCAGTATCAAGTTGTCCAAATACATCTATGGTCAGACTACAATCCCTCATAGAAGTACCATCCATTTTTTGAGCGATAACCATGGAGATCTAGAGGTCATGCTATTAATGTAGTGGATATCTAGTATCAGATCAATCACTGGAAACATGCTGTAGGTCAGCATCATCAGCAGCAGCATCACACAGAGCACTCTGCCATCACTATACCTCAAGCAGGAGCAGAGTCTCAGCGATAAACCTGGTCGTAGGGAGCGAGGCATGTCTCAGATCAGCCACCACTGACACCAAGCTCTCCTTCTCCTGCTTCTTACTGTTGAGAGAGAACACCCCAACCATCAGTAGCCACATCTTGTACACCCCCTTTCACACACAATCAGCCTATCTGACTCAACGTACTTGTGCAGACACAGAAAGTACTTTATGAAGTCCACCACTTCTGCTTTGCTGAGTTCTGAGGAGAGTTTGGCTTGTTCATCTGCTGGGAACACGATCAGAGGGCAGCCTTGTTGATCAAAAGCACCTGTACAGAGAGATAACATAAATTATCTCAAATTTGTAGGAAGAAAAGAAAAGGCAGTCAAACTATTCTATCTGGCGTTCATACCAAGTTTGAAAGTTTGGTTTGTGCAAGTGCTACTAAGGTGGGGCTGTTCTTTATTTAACAGAGGAAGGGGGGGAGGTGACTGGCATGTAACTTTTTTTGTTTGTTTGTTTATTTTGTTTTGTTTTTGACCCTACTTGAAGCTACAGATATTTTTCTCTGAGCTTCCCTGAGTGCCTGGGGGAAAATGCAGGACCCTCCCTCCACCATAAATTTGTCGTCAGATTGTAGTAAAAAGTTGAAGACGAAATCCTGGAATTGAAAAAAAAGCCTTGTTTTTTCACTCTTGTCGTACATGCTGGTTAGTCTGTGCAAATGGTTTACTTCTGGCAAATTTTTAAATACCGTAGAACTTCCATTAAAAGCCTAGTCCCAATTAAATGCCAAGTCCCTTTTACTAGCCCGATGTGGCTACACATTTTGACAAATAAAGGCCTATCTCAATTAGAAGCCTGGTCTGGCTGCCAAGCAGTTCATTTTTATATTATTAGTTTAGATGTAGAGGACCAGATTGTTGACTACCCACCTAAGCTAACATTAGTTAGCTGTTTAGATCGCACATACAAATATAAATGTTTAACTTTTATCAATATGGAGATGCTACACATTGTTAGCTTGATTTCATTCTACTGAAACCATGGAGCATCAGAGAAGACCCTAAGTCAGTCAAGCTTACGTTTTATATCAGTAATATTGCCACTGGTTTGAATTAACAATTTCATCATATTTCCCATCTTTGCTGAGCAACAGTATTGTGTGAAAGGAATTAAAGGTCTGTCCCACATAGACGCCTGTCCCAAATATAAGCCAGTTGAGTTCAGTGATTTAAGCAAATAATAGCCTGGGTTACTAATTAAAGTTTTATGGTAAGACTTGAAGACAAGAGTGATTTGATGAAATATCACTACTTTAAGCTTAGACTTGTTTGGGGTTTTTTTTCCTGAAGGAAGCATTTTGGTACATGATGTGTCCAAGGTCTATTGGAATTTTGATAATCCAATGATAACTTGTGTTTTTACAGTTTCCAGCTATAAGAAATGGTGTACTTTTTACGATTTTAAGGGAAAAATTCTGCAGTAAAATACAAAATACAGACATTTTAAGTTGTATGCCCCTGCGCAAAGCCAAAATGAAAAAATATAAGTCCCTCTCAAGTGCTTAAAAATGATCTGACATGCCTCCCCTTTTTTGCACCCCCCCCCCCTTCTTACAAGTAATGAACAGTCCCTAAGTGATTGTTGTCACTCTCTCAACATGTAATGCAGGGCCATTATCAGCATCTGTCACATCAATACAATGACTCAATATATGTCTTGATTGGCACTTCTCATTCCGGACCAACTTTGCCACTGAATGCAGCATCAGCCACATTACTGTACTGTACATATAAAAGCATGTGTAACAGTGAGAGCAGAGTGGATTAATAGCTACCAGGGAACAACACGGCTGCAGAGTTGAGCACATGATCAGCAGGCAGCGGTGGGGAGGGGACGCTGTCCTGCGCCAACTCCTGGACGTCTGAAAGGTTTGTGGGAAATGATTATTTTTATTGAAAACACGCCAGACAAGAATTTCCAACAGTGTCTGCAATATGACCGCTGCTGGGGGAACTGGTCCAGCAAATTCCTCACCGCCTCTGAGAAAAGTTGGCAGCACAGTGTAAAGTGATGTAGACGACGGCGCCACTAAACTGTTCATGTAATAGAAGTTTATCAGTCAAATACACAATTCAGCTCCACTTTAGTCACTGTGGATGAAGAAGGTGTCGCGTGCACTTTTGCACTTGTCTCTCCTACCTGTTGCGTGTCGGTTCATCTCCAATTCCTCACTCGCGACTCATTTCCACGAGTTTTTTTCTCCGGTAGTGTCAAACTTGTCTCCTCACTGTTTCACCTGAGAGTCCAGAGACGTGACCCAACATCGAACACTTCTACTGCGGTGGCGGAGGACACGACCGTGTGGACCGCAGCTGCTCGCTGTCTCTCTCCGCCATGTTGCGCGTACTGAGCAGCGCCAGGCTGAGCTAACCCCGCAGACTGGATGCTGCTCGGCTCATTATATACTACAGAGGGCGGAGAAAACACAGAGGAGGACGGACACCAACTGTTGACCACCGCCACCACAGAGCTGGGCCGGAGCCAGGATCTTTAGGGTACTGTGGTGCTCCCTGGTCCCCCAGAAGTAAGCCCCCCCCCCCCAGTTATTGGCCCAGTAAAGCCTCATATTTTTTGGTCATATATGAATTGCTCATATTTTATTAATCTAGATAAACAGTCATCTAAACCAGGGGTCTTCAACATTTTTCAAGCCAATGACCTTAGTTAAAACAAAGAGATTGAGCAAAGACCCCCTACATATTGTATGAAACTGAGCTGCATATTTAACTGGGCCAACAGTAACATGTAAGGTGGGTTAAAGTGCCATGTATAAACATACCCCTTTGTGTTGCATACAATACTAAGCTATTAAAATAAAACTATTGGCAGATTCTTATAGCCTATTTATACATTGAGGTGGACCATATTTCAGTGTCTCTCGTTCAAAAAGTTATAAAACAATCCATTGTGGCTAACGAGAATGTCCGTACTCATGGAAAAATAATACAACTGATTGGCTAATATGTTTCAATGGTATGTAACTGTTAGCTAACTAGATTACCTCACTGATATGGACAGCCGCTGTAGAGTGATTTAGCGTTTGCAAGTTAACATGATTGCGATTTATTGGTGACAGTTAGCCTTTCATCAGTGTTGTATACTGTAACTTTATTTTATTCTATTTTGAAATAGGCCAACTTGTCTTGCTAATAATATGTTGGATTCATGCTAATGTGTATTTTCAGACATGTTTAAAAAAAAAGGAACTTAAATTACCAAACAATTATTTGGCAGTAACTCTGAGGTCCCCATATTTTAGGACCCAGGATCTAAACCAATGTATTTCCTCAAATTTTATTCTTCCACATGGAGGTATACTGCTGTCTCACTTTCTTAAAGCGTTTATGCTACACTACTAGGATTAAGGAGCCCTCCACATTCTGACAGATGATTTATGTTTTTTTATCTTGTGTGCAAAAGATATGAACTTGTGTGCACAAGATATGAATTTTGTTAACAATACATAGCCTCATGTAGGCCCATTGTGCACACAAGAATCTTGTATAGATAAAAATATATCATCTCTCAGGCTTCCAGTGCTCTGTGCAGGTGCCTAAACTCCCTGCAGCTATTTAATTTTTAAACCATAGACTGTATTTACAGACAGTAAATTATATCTTGTGTGCACAAGAGAGTGTACAAACAATATTTCCTCCATGACTTGTGAACATAAGGTAAAAAAATATAATCTACAAATAAATTCTGGCTTCATGTTTATGATAAACTGGCTAAAATTCCCAATAATCACATGACTTTGGGAATTAATAAATTGTGAGTAAAAGAAAGAAAGAAAGAAAGAAAGAAAAAAGATTCAAGATTCAAGACCTTTATATGTCCTCAAGGGCTATTGGTTTTGCAGTAGCAATAAAAAACAAGGGCTTGACACACAAAATAAAAATCATACATACACAACCACACATAATAAGACCACGTAAACACAGGAATAAAAATTAGAATATAATATAATATATAATAATATATATAAAAATAAGAATTTTTGGTTGTTAAAAGTCAAACATTTGTTGAAGTTTGAACAAACTCAGTTTCAAAAAACTTTACAGTTGACAACATGAACTATAGGCTGTGGTTCCACCATCAGACTGTGCATTTTCTAAAAGACATGAACTGGTGTCCACAAAGTTCAGTATACTCATCAGAAAGAGTCCTAAGTCTGCGTTGTAGGTCTTATGTTGCTTGAGTTTATGACTTGTTACCAGTAGATGTGGGGTTTGAAATACATTTCCCTTCAGGAGGCAGGGAGAGTCTAATAAAAGATGCTACTTGAGATGCATTATGGGAAGTGTAGGATCCAGTTTGACCCATACTAGGGACTCAAAGTCAGGATATAATCTCAGTTTTTGCTGATTCAGTTTTGAGGTTTATCTTTTAGTCTGTCTTTCACAAGTCCCCCAACCTGTTCAATACTAAATCTCTAAAGCAGACCTACACCTTGAAACAGTCCTTTGTATTTAGTGAGTATTCTCGTGTAGCTACAAATACTAAACAGTATTAAAACTGTAAAACGTAAAGACAAAGAAATAGTTCATGTGTCTTATCTGGGGGCCTTATAGTGCACCTATAGTTGCTGCAGGGCTCTAAGCAGGTCAGTTGTACCTGCTAGCATTTCCTGTGTAAGAACAGCCAAGCCCTACATTTCTGTTAATACACTGAACTGGTCTGGCTGCATACCTGATAGGTAACATTCTCACCCAGAACCTTTGTTTAACTTGAGTCATTATTAATTAACTTTGACCTAATGTAAGTTCTCCGACTAAGCATTAATTGTAATGTGCTCCTATTAGACCACAGACAACTTCAAATGCAGGTGTAAAAAAGAGAATCAATGCTTTATTTGTTTCTGCTCATTCATCGTGAATCTAAAGAGAATGAGGAAAATGATGGTATAGATTGTTTCAGTTGATATGGAGAGATAGCTGTTCTTGAGAATGAACAGTGAATCTAAAATCTGTGGTCTGAGTTTCATGGGAACTTATGGGACTTTTAATCTTATGAGTCATACAGCTGACATGTTATTGAGACTGCTGGTTCCTTGAAGACTAAGAGAGCTTCCCCATTTTCTCAGTGATCATCCAACAGACTCATTTATGAACACTTGGCTTCTCTGGTTTTAAACAAAGAAGTTGCTTTCAAAATGTCATCTTATTAATTCAACTGATTATTTTCTCCAACTTGATAACATAACCAGATTGTCTTTGGGTTAAAAACAACAGATTATTTTAACCTAAACTGTCATGTCTTGTGTCATCACATACCGTCATGCGAATAATTTGGTCTTTAGTCTGTTAATCAACACCTTAACCTGCTGACCTCTCATTTGGAGTGTTTGGGGCCAACAGATCAGCCCAGTTGCACTTAATTGACTTTCTTCCCTCTTCTGTCACGCTCATTTCACCTCTTCGTGAATGACATTCTTCTTTCCATTGGACACATTCTTGGCACGCTTCAGTTGCAGCATAGACAAACAAACAGTTTCATCCATTGTCTATGTTACATATCTGGGTCAGGTTTACAGAAGAAAAAGGTTCCCAGCCACTCCCAGGCATTATGGGGGATGTAGTCTTCCTAGCATGTTTTACAGGTTTCCTCACCTTCTCAAAATATGAAGGACCATTATCTTTTTATGTGCAAGCTCATTGAAGTGCAGACATTTTTAAAAGTCAGACATGTAGTTCCACACAGTTAAAAGAACAGCTAACGTACTTGATAATCAGTTTAACCAAAAAGGACATCTTTTATCTGATCATCACAGCTTGACACAAACAGGAGGTATATCATTTTAAAATTTAATCAGCTAACATGGATCCCTTTACCTATTACATGCCCATCTAAAGCAAAGAATCTTAGACACCATGTGATCAGCACGTGGATTTCTAATAAATATATAGACAGGGACAAATGGTGGTAAAATCACTCCCAGGAATGGATTACACCACTAGGGGGCCATAGAGGACAAATTAGCTATGGGCCCAGGTGCAGACAACAAAAAACACAGCTGGACAAATTCAAATATTTATTTAAAACAAACAAACAAACAAACAAAAAGCTTACAGTCCAAAAATAAGACAGGTGAAGGCTGGTAGGCACAGGAAAGCAGGTAACAGAGCTCCAACAGAAAATGAGGATGAAATAACAAAGAACAAAGGAACTGGGCAGGTATAGGGAGGCACTAATTTGGGAAGTGAGAACAGGTGAGTAGACTGCAGGACTAGTGAGGGACAGGTGAAACTAATCAGGGTGGGGCAGACGACCAAACCTGGCATGGAAACACAAGGGCAGGGATTGAGGTGGTCTGAACAACAGGAAATCTTAGTATGACTGAGGAATAGGATTAAACAAAGGAAAAGAAGGAAAAACATTTACTTGAATTATAAGACAGTCCCTCAAGACTGGACAAGAATGCAGGAGCCACCTTATATGCAGCCCATACCATTTCAGACCAGCTGCCAGCTTTTTTCCCCTGCAATTGTGACATACATACATAGATGCTGGTGATGCTGCCATCACCAGCATCTATAGTTATTTGACCCAACTTTGTGATGAAATTATGTTAGCCAGCTACCATCACTCATCACAGACTTTTAAATATTACATCAAAATGTAGCTGATTCATATGTCAATTAACTACAAACAAAGGCTATGTATCTCTTAACACAGTTACACTTAGTACACAGACCACTTTTTTTACTTTCAGTACTATACAACTGAAATGTTACCCTCACCAAAGATGTTGGTCACTTTTAGATGTTTTAACTTTACTGAAATTATTACTTACTGAAAAACCTGACAGAGGAAATGTCTTGATTGGGAGCACATTTACTACAGCTGTTCTCTCCCACCTGCTCTAACAGACTGGTTCATGTTTACTAACAGATGACTGGTAGGCTGTCAACATGCAGCGTTGCTTAATTTGGACTAAAACTCCTTGGGGCAACAGAGCACTGACCTTTCTTGCCGAGAACTGGAACAGAATGACTCAACAGAGGTGAACTGAGTGAACACTATGGAATGCGAGCACAGCTATCGAACAGGGCTGGCTGAAGTTTCGCAAGGTGACGCTGATGCAGCAATATTGAAGCCTGATTTGTGGTTGGGCACCAATTATAAAGGGACACCCTGAAATTAACAGCAACATTTCACCACATTTAGCTCCAAACAATGTTTAAAATAGTGATGTACATTTTTTAATGTCACTTTTTCAACGGATTTACAGCAATATTTGTGATCTTTGTTATATTTACTTTGCTTTTAAAAACATATACAGGGGGCGTTGGTGGCTTAGTGGTAGAGCAGGCAACCCATGTATAAGGCTGTTGACGCAGTGGCCCGGGTTCGACTACAGCCTGTGGCCCTCTGCTGCATGTCACTCCCTCTCTCTCTTCCCCCTCACACTCATCTGTCCTATCAGGCTTAAAAATACCAAAAAAAAAATCTTTAAAAACATATACAGTATAAAGCCAATGTTAATCCAAATATGTAATCTACAACTAAATGTTGAATATGAAATCTAAATATTAAATCTAAGAGTGTGGGGGAAGAAGAAAACATGCAAACATTTTGGTGTTACATTTTTATTTCTGTGACCTTCAAATGACCAGAAAATAGCTGTGTGCCAACCAATCCCGGTCTCCCCTACAATGGTAAGTTTTTTTTATTAATAAGTAATTGTGAATATTTTGGCTTAAAATAAAATATATCTAAGATGAACATGGTCATTGCTGGCCTCCTTGACCCAAGCTTGCTCTGCCCTTTTTACCTCCTTATGAGTGGCCCTGCTACTTTGCTACTTTTTGACAAATTATCTAATAAAACCACAAGTATCTCACAATTAAGCTTTCAATAGTATTATTATTTCTATGATGCCAACTTTCTTTAAATATATTTTAACATTGCTGGCGGAAATGGGCTTCTCAACGTTGCAGTTTGTCAACGACACCTTTTATTTTGTAAGTTGGAACCGGAAGTTATTTTCCACGCGCTCGCCTCGGTGACATCACTGTTGACTACGGTGCTGCTGATGTGATGTAGTTACGTTACATATTTTCGTAGCATCGCTCCGCTAGCTGACCAGCATTCGCACACCTTGATATGATGCAACGACAAACAGACCGTTTAGTTTTTAACGTTAAACTTTAAGACGTGTCGTCAAAATATATAAGCCAGGGGAGGTTTTCAAAGGAAAATTGTAGCGTTTCCGTCAAGCTTATTACAAGACGTCAGCGTTTTATTAGCCAGTGGAACGCTGTAATGCCGGTGGACGGCTAATGACAGTCGGCTAACGTGCTAACAGTAACTGTTACTCGTGTCGCCGTCCACCCTTTTTCGGAGCTAAAATAATAACGTTATGCGTCAAGAGGAAGTCATGTTATCCTGAGATTAATTACAGGCAGTAATGGTTGATGACATGTGAAAGAGGCACTTGTGAGTAACGTAACTGACGTAGTTAGAAACGCCGTGTGGCGAGATGAGCATGCCGCTCGGGAGGAACGGGTTAATCGGGCTTGCTATCGGAGCTACAGCCGGTTGTGGCTTGATTGCCTTCATAATCTACAAGGAGATCTGTAGGAGAAGATCCCAGAGACTGATGCAGGAGGCCCGGCCAGCTCCCCGGCTGTTTGACGAGGCGGATGAAGCAGCGCTGCTGCGGGAGCCGCTGGATGCGCAGGGTGGGTTGACTACTTGGCACAGACTCCAGCATGGCAAACACATGTTTGTGTGGTGAGGGACGGGTGCTTGATCCAACTGCGAAATAGGCTGTATAAGTACTGTTTTATGGGATGTAGGAAAAATCAAGTTAAATTATGATGATGAATCAAATTTACCACATGGTACCACCAAAATACTTGTTTTCAATAAACTCTTTATTTAAAACTGAACTGAAAGTGAAACCTATGTATGCCCACAAGCCAGACTCCAATACTTGTTTTTTTTTTTTTTTTTTTTTTTTTTTTAGTGAAACTGCATGTGTTATTGAGCATTCAACTGAATTAATGACACTTATACTGCACAAGTTGTGTGAGAGTTTGTAAACAGATGTTCTGAAAAAGTTTTGTTGTTAAACGTGGTCCCCAATTAATCTGTAAATTGATATGTTCTCAATTTTCTATAGAGATGTGCAAGAAAAACGAAGTTTTCTGCACAAACTCAAGGTAGTACAGCGGGATAAACTGATTACAAATGGTCGTTTTGTGGGTGAGGTTTCCTAAAATGCTACAATTAAATGAGAGAAATGAGCCTGAGGTCAGTATGCCACTGCCTCTGCCTTTCCCTGCCATGCGTATGACCTTACTCTTAGCCTTCAAAGTTGCAGGTAGTTGGACTTTGAGGCTGCTGCCCCATGTCACTCCTGCAGGCTGGGCCTAGCCACCAGGCAGTGATCAGTGGGCTGACTACCCACCTTTGACTCCTCACCTGGGACTAGCTTGCCTTGGGTGACCCTTCTAAAAACTATTGCCTCAGGAGAACAGCCACCCCCCACTCCCCACTGCCTACCTCACTACCATGTTAAAGTGAAAATTTTATGAGGCTACAGATGAGGAGTTGAAAGATTTGGTGAGGAACTCAGACAGGAGTTTTGAAAGGAGCCGCTTGAGGCCTCTCATACCCTATTTCCAACAAATTAGCTTTGGTTCTTGAACCAGAACTAGAACCTTAGTTCTATCTAAGGAACCAGTCCGCATTTCCACTAGTTCACATGGAACCATTGTAACTAAGGATAGGGGATCAATGGAGGGCGTTTCACAAAGCACAACAGTAGTAGAAAAAACATGTATTACATTGATTACCTGCTAACTTTGGTTCTGTTATTACAGATATTTGTTTTTACCCCAAGGAAAACAAGTACGGACCAGCTCTCAATGAAACCACTGCTTAAGCTGTTTTCCACCAATCTCTTGCTTGCTTTCTCAATCATGTCTTTCAAGTCATTAGAATATGACATGCCCACTGATGTCATCATGGTTTGCACTTCAGGTCAAGGAAAACCTGCTAATTTTTGGTTCCAGCTGAGAACCAACTTTTTGGGGTTCTGAACCAATTTATTTTTGGTCAAAATGTTCTAAATGGTTCAAAGTTAGGTGTGGGAACTGAAACAGAACCAGTTCTATGTTGGTGGAAAAGGGGTATCATTAAAGGACAACTTCGGTATTTTTCAACCTGGGCCCTGTTTCCCCATGTGTATGTGTGCCTATGATTCATGGGTACAACTCGTTCTAAAATTAACAGTATTGAGGGAGGTGGATGCAACCGGAGCCACGAAATGAGCTAAAACGGTAACAGGAGCAAGTTTGTGCATTAAAAGTGCTATTTTTCCGCCACTGACCGGTTCAGATCGCCAGTGCTATGAGTGCTATGAGTGGAGTCAGCTGTCAGTCAGTGTTGGAGCAGAGAGGGGGAGGGCTGCCCCGCTGGGTACTGTAAGTGAGTATGTGTGTATGACGTGTGTGTTGTGTTTTTCGCCACTGACCGGTTCAGATCGCCAGTGCTATCTCTGTAAAGAGCATACTAACTTAGCCTTTCCCTTACCTCTGGGCTGCTTTGCTCCACTGTGTCTGTAGCTGTTGCTACTAGTGGGACAGCCATTTTCTTGAGGAAGAAATGTTTCAGGATTGGATATCTTCTCTTCTTCGGCTGGCAGTAGTCATCTTGGGAGAAGTGAGCACTGCAGACCCGATGGTCTGCAAGGCGCATTGTCTGGA
Source organism: Epinephelus fuscoguttatus (assembly GCF_011397635.1). Taxonomy (NCBI): domain Eukaryota; kingdom Metazoa; phylum Chordata; class Actinopteri; order Perciformes; family Serranidae; genus Epinephelus; species Epinephelus fuscoguttatus. The sequence goes on from NC_064762.1 coordinate 37,547,426, forward strand.
GAGGAAGTGTTAGCATCCATTTGGAGCACAACTAGCCACAACTTCAGCATCTCGCCGCCCGACAAAGGCAGCCTATGAAAGCTGTACGGGGTGTTGCGCGACATCCTGTTCTTGCGTTCGGGAAAAAGGCCCGTTTATTTGAGCACTCCAAAAACTCTGGTAACACTCCAGGCGGTAGCACATGAAAGACTTCGTCCTCAGACTCTTCTAGCATAACACACACACTTCATACACACATACTCACTTACAGTACCCAGCAGGGCAGCCCTCCCCCTCTCTGCTCCAACACTGACTGACAGCTGACTCCACTCATTCACACAGTCACCACTGCTGCAGGGCCGCTACAATATGCTATCTACAGAGGTAGCACTGGCGATCTGAACCGGTCAGCGGCAAAAAAAAGCACTTTTATACGGGACGCATTTGCACCAGTTACCGTTTTAGCTCGTTTCGCGCCTCAATACTGAACCAATTTTAGAACGAGTGGTACCCATGAATCATACACACACATACACATGGGGAAATAGAGCCCAGGTTGAAAAATACTGAAGTTATCCTTTAGGTTTCTCCTGGTCCTGGATGCCTCCTGTAAAGGTAGTCCCAGCATACTGACTGCAATGAAGAAGGGTTAAGGATCAGGCTAAATGGCTAAATTGCAAGTCTAAACTGACATCTAACATGTTCTGTGTCCTGGTCGCCTCTTCCAGAGGTGGAGGCCCAGCAGCAGGCTCTGGCAGCGGTGGAGGCCGTGGTGCAGGGCCTGTCCCCGGAGCAGCAGCTGGAGCTCAGGAACCAGTTGGACCAAGTTCTGAACTGCGTGTCATCATTGCGCTCAGAGGTGGCTGAGCTGAGGGGCGGCCTGCAGGACATCGCCCTGCAGATTATCCAGGATGTCAAGTGAGTCACAGTGGTGAAATGTACAGCATCTGCACTACTAAATGTTTCTGAGTATGGTACTGAATAGTATTTCACTGATATCAGACAGAATTGTTAGTGAGTGGGCAGATTCTTAGGTCTAAACCCAGGCAAGAATAGTAATAATTTTTTTGGCAGGACCATTGTAACTGGATCATATGGTGTGGACAAACACTGTGCAAATTTTAGAATGTATCTGGCTAAATTTATTTACTTAATGATTTTTTTTCTTGTATTTCAATCAATATAGGCATGATGGTGTATCTTTAATACAGGCCTGAAACAGACCCACATACAGGGTGACTTGGTCAAACTTTGTGTTTTTTTTTGTTTGTTTGTTTTATTTATTTATTTATTTTTTTATTTTATTTTATTTTATTTTATTTTATTTTATTTTATTTGAAACAGGAACATTTTAGGGGAACACTGAGCCCCAGAAAGTTGTGTTAAGTATATTCAGCAGAGGTTTTTTTTGTTGCTGATTTTACTCCACAGATATCTAATTGAAAAAAGGTAGCATTGTCAAAAAGAAAATAGAAACACACAGTTATGAAGGTAGAAATAAAAAAAACATCAACTTTATGTTTTAAAAGTGAACAGAAATTTATGTAAAATAAAGCTTAAAAAGGGGAGAGAGTTGCTACTTTCTAATGACAGAAAGTAAGACAGGTATAGAGACATTTTTGTTTAAAAATATGAAGTACAGTATGCTTTCACATGTACACTAACTTGGATATAACACAGCTTTATCTGTCTAACATCATGTCATTAATAATTAGAATGTAATTTATTTTTGGTCACTGTTATACTCTGATGAGGCAGGCTAAATCAAGCATGACAGCATGTTCAGAAATGTTAATGAGTTCGACAAAGTTTCTTGAAAATTTCCATTTTAACAACAATACTTTGCAGACATTTCTGTTACATTGTTCTTGAACCTCTGAGTTCATTGTCAATATTTAAGGGAAATTATCATCAGCTGTAGATCAAAATGATGGACCTACAACCAATCAGAGCAATGAAATGTGATGTAACGCTCAGCGACGGACAAGTTTAAACAGACCTCAGTGTATACAGATGAGTCATGACGTTTTTGCCATCAGAATTTGAAAACAGATCTTCAACATGAAGTTCCACATCAGCTGCAGCCATCTTTCCAAAATGCATCAACAGTTGTGCTCTTTACTAAGCTAGGTTTATACTTGCCGTCATGTCCGCAGATGTTGTATGTCTCCTGCTTTTGACATTGAACAGCTGTCTCCATCTTACTGTGAGAAGGAAGGACTAATGGAACATCAGAGATCACGATGATGGACTTTGTTGTGTTATCCCTGACAATGACTTGTACACTTGTATTTACTACTGTATTTAAGTTTTGCCACATAAACTAAAATAAACTAAACTAAACGTCTGCCAGAGCACATAAAACATGAGCTCACAGATAGATCTGATTTCAAGGCTAGATTGCAGCATAAAAAGATACTTAAGTAGAGCGGCACTTGGAGAGCACAGACCTCCGCCAATGTACAAATGCCCTAACTGGCAGTGTTAAAGAAGGTGAAAAATTATTTGTGTATCTGCCCTGTGGTTTGGACCTGCTCCAAATTTTATTTGTTTCTTCCTTGACCCATGCCACCCTTCTACCAAGTTTCATGAAAATCAGCCAGTATGACGCTGCCTAAGCCTGATAGTGTATTTTGAAAGACAAGCTGCAGGCTGTTTCAAATCAGTTTGCAGGCCTCAACTGGCCCCTGGGGCTGGACTTTAGACTTGCCTGATATAGGGCATGCATGTCAGCTATTAAACTGTATGGTGCAACCACTCTCACTAAGTTGCAGTGTAAGGATACTGCAATGACAGCACAATAAGAGCTGACAAATATCAGTGTCATATTCCATATGTCTACAGGAGTATCTTAAATTCTTTAACTGAAAGCCGCACAATGGGGATTTGGCTCTAGCTGCATTCTGCTTCTTAAGAGAGCAGAATGTTACAATCATTGGGATGTTATAATGGGGTTAAACACCAGAGTGAACCTTTTAGGTGGGGCCAAGGTTGTGGGTGTTGTTTGATTGATGTGACCATGTGTTCCACATGCAGAAAGGGAGTGGAGGACAGTCAGCGGGTACGTCGGCGGCGTCATATCGTCCACAGGGAGCGCACTGACTCCACTGGCTCCAGCTCCATCTACTTCACTGCCAGCCAGGGCATGGCCAGCACATTTGAAGAGACCAGCGAAGGAGGGTATGTCACAGACTGGTGGTGTTAGAAAGCAGTACACTCACTTATTCTTTGTGATTCAGCGTAGTCTTTCTAGTCCATTTCTGATGGCTCCATCTCATTATTATATTACAAAATATATACGATCGATGAGCAGTAAGATTTTCTACAATCCAATTTCACTTTAAAATATTGATCAGTGCATCTTGAAAGTTTTGATCTTGTTTTGGGTTCACGTCTTAAGTTTGTGGGGCAGATAGTGGCAAAAATCATTTGTCTCCTGGATAGCCATAAAGAAGCCTGGACTAATAGCCTCTCAGTGAAGTGGTAGTAACACTGTGCAGGAGCAGGTCAGGCTGAGATCCAAGTTTAATACAACTGTTGGCGCTTTTGAAAAGGCTTCTTAACAAGCTTTATCAGCTTTTCCTGTTAATCTCTAAGACAATTACAGACTGTTAAATAGTGCACACTGTGGCTAACACTAACTTACTGACTGACTGACTTCCTCTTCTGATATCGAGCCATTAAATGTACAGAACTGAAAGCTGAAGTATTTATGAATCAGTGTAATGTGGAGTCCCAAATGTGGGTACTTGTACACATTTCTAACAATTCATTTCCCCGAATTAAAACCAGATGGTCCCTCCCGTAGGTACTCGACGGCCTACGCTGAGTCAGATTACACTGATCGTGACACGGACAGAGAGGAGGGGGAGCGGGAGCCTGAACAGGAGTCTGAGGAAGAGGAGGACAAGAGTTGTGCCACTGTCCTCACCCTCCGCCAGGAAGACTCTCAGGAAGAAGAAGCGGAAGAGAGAGAGCTGGGGGAGGAAGCAGAGGAAGAGGAGGACGATGAGGAGAGGCTGCAGCTGGCAACTGAAGTTCCCAGTGGGGAGCTGGCTCTCCTCCTGGCTCAGAGTGACATCCTTCACACAGGAGACGCCAGCTTAAAGGCAGAGGGCTTTCGCCTGCTGCTAGACAGCAGAGCAGAGGTAAGGGACAGGACTCACAAGATTGCAAACTAGGGGCTGAAGCAGTGTGTAATAATAATGATAGAGCAAAGAATAATTTGTAGCACCAAATACACATATACTGTGGATAAGTAATGAATACACCCCCTTGAACAATTTTCAGATTTTGTGTATGTTAGTTTATCTACTGTTCTTGTAAACATGCATAGGGAGATAAGCACACACACACACACACACACACACACACACACACACACACACACAAGCTTATAAAAACTGATTTTAAGAAAAGAGCATGAGGGAGTTTAAGAGCAACTCAAAAGAAGTATTGATTATGCAGGTCTGAGCTTCTCAAAAATCCATTGATCAGTAACAATTGAAATCACTTACAAAGTAAAAATTAAACAGTTGTTATGTACAGCGACACTGACCGGTGTTTGTCTGACTCTGTGTCTGCAGTATGGAGACAGCAGGGAGTTTCTATGGCGACTGGCTCGGGCTTACAGTGATGTGTACGAGTCCACTGAGGACAAACAGGAGAAGAAGACTTATGCACAACAAGGTAATGTGTACACACACACACACACACACACACACACGATGTAAAGATTATCATATTAGATCTTGACTCAGAGTTTTCAATCAAAATAAAACAAAGGAACAATACGGCAGGCTGAGAGGTCTAAATTAAAAATAAGTTGCACTTACTTAAAGAATTATTAAAACTGATGTTGTCGGGCTACTTCTGTCCACTTCTTAAAAACAAAGTCTCTGGTGTGGTTAAATACTTTAGTTAAGACTGCATATCATAACAGTGTTTACCCAAAGTTAAGTGCCATCAATGTAACTTTTTAAGTGTTTGAAGATTCTCCGCCTCTCAAACCCCAATGTGTCCAGTCAGGTTGTGGAAAAGTTGTTTTCTTTCTTTTTTTGGTGCAAAATAAAACAGTGGGGACTTTATAGGTACAAAAAATGTTTATACACACACACACACACACACACACACACACACACAGGTGACGAACAGATTTTGACATGGTTGCTATGTCAATAATATGTTTTATATGTATAAAACATATCATTGTTATAGTAACCTTGTTTAGCTACTGTCACTTAATTTAATGTAATCACCTGGTGCTGTAGAGGACAGTTGTTAAAGATGGATGAAAGAAATTTTCAAAAAGCAAAAAAAAAAAAAAAAACACTAATGATAATAAGGCAATAAATGGGGAACTGAAGCTGTTATATCACCCTCTTTAAAGCAACCTGTTTCCATCAAAAGTAATTTTACCCCACAGCACAGGGGAGTTGGTCCACTGCTGACTTCATCGTTTAATTTATTTGTGTCATTGTGTGACTTCTGGATCCAAACTAATGTTGTGTTCACAGCAGCACGTAGGTTTATATGTAGCACCCACCCCCAGCATGGACTGTTCACACTTCTACCCTCAGGCCGGAGGTACAGAAGTGTGAAATGCAGGACCACTAGACTGTTTTTTTTTTTTTTTTTTAATCAATTTTTTAATTGAGTTTGAAGATATGCATACATAACAGAAAAGACAAAATGGAAAAGTTAAAACTACTACGACCACTAGACTTAAAAACTCTTTCTTTCCCACTGCCATCAGACTACTAAACAGCCAACAGGAGTCATAGTCATCACTACCTCAGACCATGTTTACAAATACAGTCTGCACGTGACTTTTGCGCATACAGTGTTTGCACTACAGTTTCTTGCTGCCTTAATTATATTCCCTTTTGTGTATATATTCCCTTCATATTTTTTAATCTATATTGTTTACTTTTTTATCTATTTATAATCGAGTGTGAATGTAGTTGATATTTTTTCTGGTATTTGTTGCAGTCAGCAAAGGAAGAATTTCATTGTACAGGGAAACATGTTTCCTCACAGTGCATATGACAATAAACACTTTGAATCTTGAATCTTGACATGGGGCAGAAACCTGTGTCAGGTCAAGTGGGAAAAAGATTTTAGAAGGACCTGGGAAAATAGCATTTGACACTAAAACATACATACTTTGACCAAAAGTTGTATTTTCTGATTTCAAGACATGAGGGATACAACTGGGAAGCTACAGAGAGATATAATAACCTCAAAAATTATTAAAAAAACAAACAAAAAAAACCCCAAATAAAATACTACTAATAATAATGGAACCTGGGAGTGTGGAATATACGTAGCAAAAACACATCAAGGCTGCTTCTGCTTATGAAGCTACCGCCTCACTCATGCGCACCAAATAATCTGGTCAGTTTGTGCAAATGGACAGTAGCATGTGACTGTTTCTACCTCCAAGACAATTATAGCCTTTGTCATTGAACTGAGAGCTGGTGTTGCAGGTCGAGAGGAGGCAGAGTTGGCCCTGAAGAAGAACGGCCTGAATGCTGAGTGTCATAAATGGTAAGATAGTAAAATTATACCTAACACACCAGGGTTTAACTTTGCATAGATAATAGTGCTACTGGTTGTATTATGAAGTCACAGTCATGCTGTTTTTGTCTCCAGGTTTGCTGTGCTGACAGGTCTGACCTCCAAGCATGAGAGCATGCATAGCAAACTGAAGAGCAGCCACATATTGAAGGTAACACAGGCACACAGTTTGGGTACTTAGTAGTGATGGCCAAATGAAGCCTCATGATGCATTTTCTTTATTTTCTGAGACAACTATATGGCGCTCTTTGTTCAACAAAAGCTTGAAAGCACACTGAATTGCTATTCTTTTAGCCTCTCTCTTTAAACCAAGAGTGCCATCTAGTGGGCTCAGAAAATAAAGAAAATGCTTCATGAGGCTTCATTTGGCCATCACTAGTATTTGGCTGTTTTAAGTAGAGTTTTGTTCAACATAATACTAAGTTGTTGTTTTTTTCTTAAACTCAGGAGCATCTGGACCGTGCGATCGCCCTCAGAGATGATGACCCCATGTGTTTCTATCTGCTCGGCAGATGGTGCTATGAGGTGAGAGAAGGGGCTGTATGTTGCTGTAACTCTGGTCTTGTCAGGTGCAGAATGTTTCATCCAAACATTCAAATGTCAACACTGTGAATTTAAGGGTTACTCTGGTATTTTTTAACCTGGACCCTATTTTCCTATGCTTTTGTGTCTAAGTGACTAATGGGAACATTAAAATCAGTCCTGAATTGAGTGAGAGGGCTGAGCTGATGGGGGCTTGTTTATGCTGCTGACAGGCTCAGATTATTATTGTAGGTGTCTGACAACATTATGGAAAGGATCCTTATAGAGGCAGACCTTTTTGAAGACTGAGATCCTTTTGTTTAACCAGAAACAACCCTGAAATCACAATCATCAAAGCCACCAGACTCCATTTAAATAAACGGTAATCTAAGCGTGTATAGACTCTGTACACTCTATACTAGAGAGGCCGCATATTTTCACACCTAACTGAGTGAGTTAAGGGTTTATTTCAACTGAAACAAATGTGGCAATTGTTGGAACAGTGGAAAGACACACAAAGACAGCTTTTGAGTTTTATTTAGTTTCTGTTGACCTTGAATGAGGTCTGAAGTCTGGAAGGTTCGGTGATAGGGATTTCGGGGCTGTTTCTGTTACCAAAGAGAATTTTGCACTTAAATCAAAATATTTATCTATGTAGGGATCCTTTCCATAATGTTATGAGATACTTAATGATAATAATTATAATAGATAATGATCTGAGTCAGTCAATAACAAAAACTGGCACTATTGGATATAAATTGACAGTGCAAACACACCCCGAGTGGTACATTGCAGCCTGTTTTGTGGCTGCTGGCTGCAGCGCTCTAGCTTAATACTGGACCAGTGTCAAAACATGTCCGTCACCCCTTTACCCTTTCAGGCAACCACATCTGAAGTCCAAGTGTTTACACCCATTCTGACTTCCCACGCTTGTACCTTATTCAAGACATGATTATGGAAATTAAAAGGTATTTTTGATATCCGTGTGTCTGTGTCTCTGCAGGTAGCCACTCTAGACTGGTTGGAGAAGAAGGCAGCTGCTGCCCTCTACCAGAGCCCCCCCACTTCCACACTGCATGACGCCCTTGAGAACTTCCTCAAGGTAGCAGAGTACTGTAGATCCCAAAATATTTCTGCTGTTTCATTCTGATTTTGAATATTAAAAATCTACTCCACATATACTCTGTCCCATGGGTCCTGTGAAGAACACTCAGGGGAAGTAACCAAATCATCTCTGCAACTTCTTGTGTCTTGCTGTGGGAGTATCAAGCTGTCTAATTAGCAAGTATTGTGTAAATAAGCAACCTACGACTCTCAACGGTTTCTGTGACTTTGTGCCAAACAGCTCTTTGTTTCTGTTTGTGTCTGTAATCTTGGAGGCAAGAGGCGTACAAACTGCAATAATGATTGTCTCCTGTAGAGACATTCATCCACAGCTGGTAAACACCAAACTTCTTATCCAACCACTGCATCTCTTTGTTACTTTTTTGGCAAATCACTACAAAGCCTCCAGGCTAATTTTTCTAAGGCTGCCCCCTGAAAGTCAGAGATTCAAATCATCAGTCAGAGAACCTCCAGTCGACTGAGAGTCCTTTAAGTCCAGCAGTTGTTTTTTTCTTCCTTTTTTTTCCCCAGTCAGTGTGCAGTGTACTTCTGGGGACATTTTGATCCCCAGGTATAGCTGCAGAGTGCTCCTCACTTTCATGCTGCTCTTTGATGAAGGCAGCTGCCTGGAGGAGGAAAAGCTCTACACTGTAAGGCTCAGAGATAATACCATCTTCTGCCCTCTGCGGTGAATTTACAGCTCATAGCAACTCAATATGATACAGTTTCTGGTTGTTGTTTGATATTTAGTGCCAGCAAAAGTTGTTGCACAATCTGATCTGTAATTAGTGTAGATAGCTCGTTTACTATATTGTGTGAATGTCACTGTCACACTGAGCATCCAGCTGAACACTTTTTAAACTCTTAAATTCGAAAAGTTGAATATTCGTATTGAACACCTGATTCAATTGACTTGATTTAAGTTGGCTACAGCCCTAAATTTTGCCCTCATTTTACTTACAGTATTTATTTGTTTTTTTAGATTATTTAACAGGGACCATACATATAAACATTGTTGCATAAGGAGGAGCAATGCAACAGATGCACAGTAATGTATCCAAGGTGTCTAGATGAAGCTAATTTGCTGGTTAGGCTTTTAAAATTCAGGTTAAAACAGTGTTGGTGTCCCTTGCCATCCTACAGCACATTTTTATGGGATACTAAGAATAAAATTGTGCTTTATTTACTTTTAAAGTATTTTGTATGGTATTTAAGTCTTTATTGATTGTATGACAGTACAGAGACACATGAAACACAGGGAGAGAGCAGGGTTGTTGACATGAAACAAAGCTTCTTGGTTGGACTCAAATCAGGAACATTGCAGTAACGTAGCACGTTATTAAACGCACAATAATGTTGGAGTCCCTTACCAACAGTGCTTTGAGAGAAATGGGGAGGATGAACTTGGTTTGGTTTTCTGCCCACCTTTGAGTGGGCTTTTCATTTTGTATTCATTTAAATCAATCAGACCAAATATTTCATTTATTAAATGTTTGTCTTGTTTGCTGTCTTCCAGGCAGAGGAGCTCAGTCCAGGTTTCTCCAAGACAGTGAGACTGTACATCGCACAGGTAAACAATCACATCTCTGATTCCATACTGTCTTTGTATAGATGATCAGTAGAATGACTATGTACATGTAGAAATTACACGCACACTGTTGGAATCAGCGTGACTTACCCTTTGAGTAATAGTGGCACAATAATCATCAGATTCAGATTCCTTCAGTATCAATCATGCATGTCAAAAGTAATCCAGGTGATTATTGTCTGTATCCATGGTTACTGTGCAAAGCTGCATGGGACCTGCTAGCTGCTAATACAGCACGACTTTCCATGATTTAATTTTGTGACTGTTTCCAAGTGTAGGCTTAAAAAGTCAGGGCTAGGGTGAAGCCCACACCTAAATCACTGACTCCAGTTTCTCACTTGTATGGATCAAAGCATGATGGGAGAAAAAGGAAAACAATGGGAGGGAAGAAATCTGTGTATATTAGCTTGTTATGTTTTATACTGTTAGTTACGGTTAGATTTTTGACTTTACAAAGGCTCAGAATGTCCCATTAACAGGGAGCACACTGGTTCAATCTCAGTCTCCACCCGTAAGCTTTAAGCCCTGAACCCTTGCGGACTTAACTGACATCACAAGGTAAACCCTTTTGGTGTGAGAGGCTGAAAGGGCTCCAAATGGTATAAATATGAATGAGACTTCATTTGTGGCGACATATCAGTTCACCTTGACCATGCCAAAACATGTTTCCTACAACTGTGGGACGTCCCTGGGACACACAAGCAAAAACTCCAATGATTACAAATTATGTAAAAGAGTTAAATCCAGACAAAAACAGCAATAATTAATGATTATTACCTGGGGTTGGAATCCTTTCCAAGGCTAACATAGCAGTGTGTATGTTTTAGCTCTTTCCTCACTGTCACAGCACCAGTGTGTTGTGATAACACTATAAACACTGATCATCTTGTGGTTTGACTGTTAGTGTCACAAGGAGCTGGGAAACATCTCTGAGGCAACAAACTGGACCGAGCTGGCTCTGAAGATGCCCACAAACTCTAATGATGTAAGAGCACGCACACTCACCCCATTAGAACTCTGCAGCAGCCACGGTATTCACCAAACATGTATTTCAGTAGTGATGACCAAATGAAGCCTTATTTTCTGAGCCCACTAGATGGCGCTCTTGGTTTAAAGAGAGAGGCTCTAAGAATAGCAATTCAGTATGCTTTTAACCTTTTGTTGGACAAAAAGCACCATTACCAGCTCAGTGGCCTAGTGGTAGAGTGTCCGCCCTGAGACCAGGAGGCTGTGGATTCGATCCCCAGCCGGGTCATACCAAAGACTATAAAAATGGAACACATTGCCTACCTGCTTGGCACTCAGCATCAGGGGTTGGAATTGGGGGGTTAGATCACCACGTGATTCCTGAGCACGGCACCGCTGCTGCTCACCGCTCCCTCAGTAGATGGGTCAAAATGCGGAGAACAAATTTCACATGCTCAGAAAATAAAGAAAATGCTTCATGAGGCTTCATTTGGCCATCATTATATTTCAGTATTTCTGTATATAGCTTTGAGGGTTGACACTTTTGTACAGAGCTCAGTGTTGCAGATTACAATGAAAAGCAAACAAATGATGAATTTCTCAGATGTGTCCTGGATATGTCCTTTAGTCTGAAGTTAGACTCAAGACTTAGAGCCTTTTCACACCTGAAAATCCAAACCAAGATTTGCATTTTATACAGATTATTTTTATACAGATTTATGCAGATTGCATTGTATACATTTGATCTAGTTAGTTTTGGTCTCACATTGCCAATTATGCAAGCATACTCAAGAACTATACATACATATGTCCTGTTGTCATCACCAACTTCAGCTGTCTCCCTACACTTGACATTGATTGTTTTGTACACAAGTTTTCCTGTCCTCTCGTATCCCCTCTCTCTCATATTCTTGGAAAATAATTAAAAAGCGTAGGAGATTTTGTGAATGTTTATGCCTCCACACCAGCAGTAGCAGTGGCCAGAGGCATTATGTTTCAGATTGTCCATTTGTCCGTACGTACCATTCTCGTTAATGCAATAACTCAAGAACGCCTTGACAGCATTCTTATGGGAATTTGGCACAAATGTCCACTTGGACTTAACAATGAACTAATTTGATTTGGTGGTCAAATGTCAAGGTCACTGTGACTTTGCATCTGTCTCATTCTCATGAACGTGATATCTCAAATTTGGCACAAATGTTCACTTGGACTCATCGATGAACTGGTAAGATTTTTGTGGTTAAAGGTAGTAATGGCCAAATGAAGCCTCATGAAGCATTTTCTTTATTTTCTGAGCCCACTAGATGGTGCTCGTGGTTTAAAGAGAGAGGCTCAAAGAAAACCAATTCAGTGTGCTATCAACCTTTTGTTGAACAAAAAGCACCATCTAGTGGGCTCAGAAAATAAAGAAAATGCTTCATGAGGCTTCATTTTGCCATCACCAGTCAAATGTTAAGGTCACTATGACCTTGCGTCCATCTCATTCTCTAGAACGCATTATCTTAAGAACGCCTTGAGGTAATTTCTTCAAATTTGGTTCACACATCCACTTGGTCTCAAGGATGAGCTGAAAAGCATTTGGTCACTCTCTGTTGCTAAACCACACACAGACACACACTACGCACTGAGGGGCTATGCTACTTTTATCACTCAACAATAGTCTACTGAACCTCCTGCAATTGGTCCAAAAGTTTGACCCATCCAAAAATTTCACACCAGAAACAAACTGAACCATGATTCAGATTGATGTGGAATGAGACCACCTCTTTTCATCTGACCAAGGTTCAACTGTTTGGCTCATTCGGTGATTTGAGGGATGTTTCATTTTGGTTTGGATCAAACTGAAAAATCCAAAAGTTTGAACCAAATTAGGGAGTTGAAAAGGGCCCAAAGTGTTACAGCGTTTAATTATGTGAATTCTTTATTGTTGCCTTTTCTTTATTTCCAAGGATGAAACATCTAAACTGGAAGCTCAGCTTCGAGTCTTAACTGACAGAAAAATCTGAACGCTTATTTTCTACTGGGATCCAGCAGATGGAGCCACTCAGCCGATGGCACCGATTGGCTAGTCAGGCCGCCAATCCGTGGTCATCCAATCAACTAATTATTTTCCCTTCGTTGGTGGATACCTTAGTCATATTGTCACTGTAAAATGATATGGAGTTTATTGATGTATATTTATTTTCTTTAATATGACTTAACTGAGTCAATATCGCTATAGGTAATATATATTGTAATGTATATGGTATCTTTAATGCTTTTTTTTTTTTTAACAATTTGTTTGCCTTTTTAACTGATAATCAGTGATTAAACACAAGTAGGGTTTTTTTTAGAACCACATTCTTTATTCAACATAAACATTTAAAGGATCAGTTCACCAAATTACAAAAAATAACAGTCACTTTCTGCAATTGGTGTCCAGTCATGCAAGTGGTTTTGGTTTTATATGTTGAGACAGATATCTTAAAACCATGTTTTTTTTCTGTAATTTGGGTGGTTCCATCTTCTTTTAGCTAGATTTTTGAAAGAAGGTACCTCAGAGCAGTGGGACCAAAGCTGTTCACACAGGGTCAGGATGCCACATTTGACAAAGGATTTCGGGAGTTTAGAGAAATTCCCCTTACAGTGGTCTGGAAATCTACCGCCACACCACAGCATTTCTAAGTGATATGTGATAGTGAAATTTATGTGGAAACAGAGCTGGTGATCCAGTTTGATCAGGGATGTTTTAAGAGCTTTAAGGTAAAGAGGGACTTTGGGAATCACTGTAACAAATACATCTAATGAGCTTTTATCTTTATGGATGAAACATTATTTTTATTATACACCCTTTTTTCTAATACTGTTCTGGTGGGTCACATCTCAGTTACTCTTTGACAGATGTGTTTGTTTTGTGGAGATAAATTACCCCTCATAATGTAGATATAGTATTAACACTGTAGTATTTTGATCAGAATATCAGTCTAAAAATTTTTTCTCAGTTTAATGAATACTTCACCCACTATATGACCATTTGTATATCAATTGCTTACCCTGTGTTAAATTCTCAATGTAATTGAGGGCCGCTTTTAGTAAGAGCAAAATTATACCAAAATATCAGTTTACAAAGAGACCTCTTGTCTTCAAGAATTTTTGGTTTTTGGATTCTCCATTCACTGTGGAGGCATGAGAAAAAACAAAGTTGTTTTTTTTTTAAGAATTTAATGTTAACACAGGGTGAGTAATTGATATCCAAATCACAATTTTATGGGTAAAGTATTTTAAGTTCCAGCACCCCCTAAGGATAATGTAGTGAATTGACTGTACTGGACCACATGCATCCTCCTGGTTAAAGTGCATGGAGTGTTCTGTTTGGTTGTGACTGTGAAAAGTATCCTATTGTTTTTGTAACTTCATTTTCTCTGGAGTATATTTGCTGCCTTTTAACTCTGAGTGTTTTTACATTCCTGTTATTTTTCTAAGTGACAGTGAAGCTGCACTACATCAGCAGGCTATTTATTTTGTGATTGACATCACTTTAATGGCACTTTTTCTTTTTTTTTAAGATTTATTCTTGTTGAGGTTAATTTGCTGTGAAATAACAGTGGACATGTTAAATTTCCTCAATATTCTGATCCTGCAATGAAAAATTAATATGCACTTCATGGATAACGTTGAATAAAATTCTTTTTTGTATTGATGTCTTCTAAACTTGTAGGTGTGTTTAACAGGCAGACCGTACCCTTCCCAAGTCATGTGTAATCATCTTTAAGACCAGCAATGAATTCATGAAATCCTTCCATGATGACGATGCTAACAGATGAGACAAGTCGCTTTAATAGTAAAACAAATTTAATTTAGAAGCTTATATACAGAAGGTTCTAGTAAAGACAAACAAAGGAGGGACATAACTAATGGTGTAGACTTTGAAATTTGAGAAATGATATAAAAGTATAGCTGTATAGGAATGCTTTGATCGCAAAATAATGTTTCAACAGTGTTCTCAGAAAACATTTCAGACACTGAAAAAGGACACCACTCAACAGATACACCGTAAACACAAATAAAAAGAGATCTCGCAAACTATTAAATATAGTTTTTACAATTTTTTGACTCACTCCATGGATGAAACTACAGAGGTGCACTGCATTCAATAAAGGAAAAAAAATGGAGATGTTACTTTTAGTAACGACTCAGTGTCTCATTATTAATTATTAGATATTTGGTAATTATGCAATAAAGATCTAATAAGTAATCAATAATAGGTATCTCAATTATGTCAGGATTTATATTTTTTTGTAATTATGAGACAACTGATTTTTTAATTAGATGATAAAGACCTCATTCTCATGAGATGTTTGTGTAATTGAGGAGAAACTAACTCTTGTAATTATGAAGCAGTATCTCATAATAACAAAGCAGATCTTGTAATTATGAGATACTGTGTCGTAATTGCAGGGAAGTGCTTTTTTTCCCCTTTATTGAGTGAAATGTGCTTCGTTATGAAAAAAACCTAAATGTTCCATGTCCACATCTGCAGCTGGGACCATCTTATCCACTTTGTGTCAGCCAGCATCAAACCAAATCATACAACTTTCATCTCGAGGACCCGTCAGTCTGAGGCTTTGTGTGAAGGCAGTGGTATATGGGTGAGGATTGCACACACATTTTAGTCCAAGAATGAATGGGCAGGTGCGACAGTCACATGTAACACCACCCCACGGCTTTCTGCCTCTCTGCCAGCTCAGTCCTTGGCATCACCCACTCCATCAGCGTTAATGGCAAACATGGCTTCAGCCTCCGGCAGGCAGGGCGAGTCGTAGATTTTACAGATCCTCGTCTCTCCTCTGCCTTTCCTCAGGTACAGACTGCAAAGACAAGACCACTGTTAGAACAATGAAACCATGGTGACCTTTTGGTGTACCCACTCTCCTGTTCCCTGCTATCAAGCTCTATGAACAGACACACTGAAAGTATCTAACCATGCTGTGAGACTGAATACAAACAGCGTCACTCACCGTGTGGTGGAGGCGTGAGCCAGAATGTTGCCTCCGATTGGTTTCTTAGGATCTGCAGAAAACATGGCTGCCCCATCCACCTGTGCTACCACCTGGTTGGTTATCACCACAGCAACGCCAAACTGTCACAACATAGGAGTGAGGCAGCCAAAAGACTTGTGAAACCCCCTGGGTTAAAAAGCATCATGTCTCTGGACAGTGTACATTCAGTGTGTGTTACAGACATTCGACAGTGAGCGTGACTAAAACAGAATGAAATTTAAATCTGAATGGGTCTTTCATCTCTATGACTCACTGACTGAAATACAATCTTGGGCCTAGGGTTGGTGTAGAAACTTGTTACACTGGTTTTATATTAAGTCCAAAAGAAAAAAAAAAAGAAAAAAAAAAGATTAGACCAGCATGCCAATTTTGGCATAACTGGCCTAACAACAATGCCCACCTATTCTATGCTTACACATTTTTTTTTTACAGAATGATGAGGCAAAATAACAGGAACACATTCCTAACCTAAAAAGGCCATTAAGGGGGCTTGAGCGAGCCCTCTCATCTGGTCTCCCAAAAAACATCTGAATTTTGTAGTACACAAACACAACATGTGCTGTCCTTCCTCCTTCCCACCTCTAGTGAAATTTGATCTCCCTCATGTTGCCATGCTTGGCTCACAGACTGTCAGACACCAGTGGCTCCATTAGTTTATACTAATCACATTCTCATATTGCTTATATCAAATACAAGTTAGATTTAGCGCTGTTAAGCCGTCAGCACAGGTTGCTAATGTAGGCTACTTTTGCCAGGGCATGTCACAATCACAAATACCAGTTCAGCTGGTTTGCATTAAATTTAACTGGTTTAAGCTCATACCCACCAGCTATCATTTGATGATGACTTAACTTTTTATTACCTTATTTAAAATGTATTCATTTGCATTCATGTGCAGATGTCTTATTATAGAGCATCATGACTCTATGTAGCATTTTAACTTGCTAATCGAACTGTAAACAATGACCAGCGCACAGAAGAAGGTGGTCTTGGCACAGATCCTGTGATATTGGTTGCTGTCCCCAGGGGCTAAATTGCTGTCAGACCGATAGCTGATGGATTACCACATTGAAATGTCTCATGTGTCCCCTGAGAGTACACATGCACAGTCCAGCTGCTTACCTCGTCTGCCAGCCGGAGCAGCATGCGGAGGAAGCGTCCCAGGTGCCCCTGTCTGGCTGACAGCTCTCCTCTGCCTGAGTAGTCTGTTCTGTACAGAGCTGTGGCACTGTCCACTATCAGCAGAGCGTACCTGACACAAGGAGAGAAGAGTGTGTGTGTGTTAGCTGCAGGGATACACATTACTGTCTGAACAATTATCCTGCCTATTCATCCTGAAATGTCATTACAAATAACTGCTGTCACTGGACACCATCAAGATGCTGATACAGGAATACAAAGAAAGGTACAGAGGGTTCATACCACAGTAGGTGTTCAGTCAGGGATGCGGTGGTTATATTTTAAGGATTTAAGGAGCAAATGTAGTATTGGCTGTAACTGTTGGAAACTTCATGATTGGTCTACATGTACTGTTTATATCCATTTGCAGTTTTGATGCAGTACATTTTTACACAATACTCTGCAAGCACAAGCATTCGGTGCTGACTGACCTGGACTCAGCCATCATGGCGGAGGCTTGGTACAGCAGCTGGGTTTGATGGTCTGTATTGAAGGCTCGGGCGTAGGCCACGTTGTCGAGAACATCACTGCCTACCAGCCCATACCTGACAGCAGAGAGAGAGAGAGAAAGAGGGAGAGGTCACATGAAAGTCAACTCCATGTGTTCTTTCTATTGTCCACTTCTGATGCAAAAAGGTGTGCAGAAATTTGACTTTGTTTCTCATGTAGTTCCAGCCCTTTCCCTTCAAAGGACAAAAACAATCACGTTACAACAGAGTGTGGTTCCAGTTAGGTGCTAATCTATCAGATCTGAAGAGGAAATGTGCTGACTCACCTCTCCGCTACGGCGAGGAGTCTCTCTGGTCTGAAGGTTCCCTCTGTGTCGATGTACATGGCTTTACCTTCTCCACCCCCCTGATCGATGGGCAGCTGTGGACACAAAGGACAGAACAATCCACTGAGTGAAGTAATAAGTCATTTAGAACCTGCACGACTTAATGATGCAGAACCAACACACGTCACTATATCCTGTATATTATCAGTCTCCTCAGGAAGTGCATTCTTCCACTACTGAATAGCACTGATGCTGTCTCTCTCTGCAGTCAGTCTGGACTCTACCTGGCAGGTGACAGCGAGTGTGTGGCACAGCTGGGTCTTCCCCGTCCGAAACTCTCCAAACATCTCTGTGATGGAGCCTGTCTCAATCCCACCTGCAGGAGACACAACACGTTAATCGTTCCTCCCATCTGTAATGACTGAGTTCACATTGTGACCACAGAGCCTGTCTGTCGTGGGCTACCGACTGACAATCAAGGTGAATTACTGTACGATATGCACAGTGTACAAACCCTGCAGCAGTTTGTCGAGCTCCTTGGAGCCTGTAGAAATCTGGATGATCTCTGCTCTCCTCTGGTGGAACTCAGTAGCTGTGGTGAAACCCATGGGCACAAGTTTGGCAGCTTCAGTCTGAGAGGGAAGGAACAATAAAACATAACAGAATTACTAAATACAGTACTTTTTACATGCCTGACAAAAACCTAACAAAGCATAAGTAAAAACAGAGAGAAAAACTGGTCGGGTTGATATATTGGCCCTTATTATTGTTGTATTCACTGGCTGTTGAGTAACAGCTAATGTCAGCACAGAAATACTTAATCTGTTTGAGGTCATTTGGAAACAAAGATGCCAGAATTATTTGTCTCCACTTCCTCCCACTGTACAAAAATGAAGCCAAGATATCCTGGATACAGCTGCTGTCATCTTGTGCTGGCGATGTCATTTTGGGCTAGAATCTGTACAGAAGTGATCCAGGGTTGAGATGAGGTTCTGTACATAAACCCACCCAACTCAACTGCGAGCAGCGTCATAAATTGCAATTACACCGATTGACAAACACAGCTGTCAGTCACGATGGCACACCCCCTTTTATAGCATCAAAAAACTAATTAAATTTATACTTATAGAAAAATAAGAACACTTGAACATATATATGAATAGTATATCCATACTTTCTACCATTTGGTGGCATCTCAGCATGCTGAACTGAATGGGCTGTAGCTGCTACAGTAGTGGGCCAATCACACATCACATCAAATTAAAGTACGCTTGCAGTGATTGGCTGCAAGCAAAACCATAAAAGTAGTATTTTTGTCTAAATTTGGGAACAAAAAGGATCAAATGCAGGTATTGCTTGACTGGAGAACATTTGATTCCACTTGGTACTGTCTTATATCACCAATACCCAGCCCTACTAGTGTGACAACCTAAACTGACATAGGGACTTCCCTAATCATCTAACCAAAAGAAGTGAGTAGAAAACAGCACAAATGGTGAGTGTTTAAACGATGCTGTATCAGCTGGAAACATCAAAAACAACTTTTCCAACTAAGCATTGGATCATGAAGCATTATTCTGCAACAACATGGCCTGACATTTCTGTTAAGAAAATCATTTTCCTGGATGATCATGGAGAAATGACAGCTACATATTTATATTTACACATTCTATGGAGGATATAATAAGTAATGCTGCTGTTGGCGTTAGCCTTTCAGTGATTACAGCAACCAAATCAACAAATGCATGTGTGTCTAAAATAAAAACCCTACAGATATCCATACCCACGTCCACTTTCCTTTCCACAAGAACACAAGCAGGTTAAATGCTACACCAGGACTGTCCAGACAGACTGGGGCACTGAATAATAAGATTAATGTTACTTACTAGAATTTTGTCAGCTTTGGCCTCACTGATGCCTTTGATGTTGAGCAGCTCCTTCTTGGGCGCATAGGCCACGGCCTCGATGGTGTGGAAACCTGCTTCTCCCAGTTTCTTGATGTCACTGGCACTAATTCCACATTGCTGAATGCAGAGACATTGGAACAAGAGACAGCAGAAATTCACTGGGAGTGAGAAAACTGCAAATGTTGTTGGGAAATAGGAACAGTTTTGTTATGGCCTAAACCAAGGACAGTGGGTAAATTCAAGTAAGGTGAAGCCAGGGTGGTCCACTTATTCACTACACTACACAATGTGCAAGATTAACAAAGGTCTGCCCTTGTCAGACCTGGAACCTGCTGGCTTCATCTACCTGCTGAAGTAATGGCTTTGGAGCTTTACATGAATGGTTTTTAACTGCTTTTTCAAACACCAGAGCATCATTACAGTTAGAGATGCAATGCTCACACAATATTCGGCACCTGGTTCAGGAGACATGGCCATGCCACGGCTGCAGAACGACAGTCAGTTGGAATAAAGAAGACCAGGAAAAAGACTGGCTTTCTGTTCTCAGTGATGGATTATTAACCTGTCTAAATGCGACCTAATTAGATTGCCATTGTTATGGGACACAGGCGCTTATTTAAACATAAGGCTGACATTTGAAAGTGCACACAACACATTTACATAATGAGGTGCATGAAGCGTTGAATTGCAAATACTGTATGAAGATGTTAACCCAGCCAACTTCCCCAACAGCAAACTTCCTCCCCCAAACCAAGGCCCCACTCAGACAAATGAGGGACACGACTTGTATACAGTGGGTGCAGTAAATTCAGTGTTTCTCAGAGGGAACAAAGTGTGTTGAGGATACATACCTCCAGTCTGCTCAGAGGCTGTGGCCCGAAGTTTTCTTCCTCCTCCACCTCTGTCTCCACCCTGGCCTCGCTCCTCATAGCCATGATCTGAGTGTGAGAACAGGGTTAACATGGAGGAGGCAGAAGGCTGACTGACAGGTAATAGCAATGCTGTCCTGACTACAGCGAGCAAGAGTCTGAGATTTTGGCCGTTCTAGCTCCGTGACTTTGCTTCCCTGGTCTTAAAGACAAGGTAGCAGTTGAGAGAAATGTTTTTCTAACGTTTAACTTAATGTAATGAGCAGTGAATGTCTTTATTTGGTTTCCAAAATTAAGCAACGTTTGGCGACACCCCAGTGAGTTAGCAGACTAACGTTAGCGAATGCGTAGCGCTAATTTTACACAATTACCAATAACTACATGTGACGTAACCCGGTGAAAACGGTGAAAACAATTAAAAAAAAGCCCAACCGTTAGTTTCACAGTAACGTTAGTATACTTAACTCGTGTTATGAACCAGCTTTAAGCCCCACCATCATTTTTACACTTTTACTTAAGCGGCTAGCCTGTTTAGCATTAATTTAGCGCTGTTTTCCCATCAGTTTGCTGCATTTCAGTAACTAATGGAGTTGGAGTAAGTAAGCTAGCAACGTTGCTCGATCGATGACAGCGTCACAGCGAAGCGACAAGTTCATTACAATAATATTACTTGTGTCTTACCGATGTTTTCCAATCATGTGCTATAAATGTGAATATTTCTTTTGATAACTTAGCTGCAGTATTAACTTACCTTCTGCCTTCTTGTTTCCCTCAAAGTCGACTGTTTCCTAACCAAAGCTCCCGCGCGGGACGTACTAACACAACGTAATGACGTTGTACGTTCGGACGTCACCTCTGACAAGTTTTCTGATTGGTCCCATTACCAGCCAAACAAAGGTAGCAGCAATACAGGATCTCAGCCGATCTATTCTTCAAAGTAAAAGCTCAGGATTTATTTTGATAATTACAGGAAGTTTAAATCTAACATTCATCTCTTCTGCTGAATAACCCTACCCCCTCTTAAGTTTATTTTCCGACACCCACAAAAACCTATTACTGTGTTGGTGAATTGTACTTTTTAAATGACGGTTTACATCTGCCTACTGCTAAAGGACTGTTCCTTACTTATGAGAGGGGGGTGGTGCTAAACGGGGGAGGCACAAACACTTTTTTAAGCACTAAGGAGGGAGTTATGTTTTTTGATCTGGCTTAAGGGAGAGACTGTATTTACTATTTATTTAAAATACCCTTATAACACCATAACCCTCAAGTGGGTTTTTTCTTTGAAAAAAAAAAAAAAAAAAAAAAAGGTGTGCACGTTTATGTGTGTATGATGTGTGGGCTTATTAAATTTTGCTGGTTTTGTGTGTGGGAAGAGGATTTGCATTTTGCTTAAGTTCAAGTTCAACTTTATTTATTTTACTAAACAAACAAACAAACAAACAAGCAAACATTATATGCAGTTAAAAGCTACAGAAAAGAAATATGTTTTAAGGTTACTCCTGAAAGTGTCTATAGTGGGGGAGAAATGGATAGGGGGAGGAAGGGAAGTCCACAGCTTTGGGGCAGCTATTGAGAAGGCCCTGCCCCCATAGCTTAAGAAGCCAACTGGTGATAAGTCACACTCCCTTTGAGCTGTTTGCTCATTGCTTTGGCTCCAATACATATATTTGGTGTGAATACACAAATGGTTATTTATGGTGGTGGTGGTCTCAAGGAAAATATATTGACTCCAGGGAGGGCTTAGCTTCTGTGATGGCACTCCTGCCCACCTGCTTCTCCAATCTAAGGGCATGCCGACCGTCATCTACTGTGTGTTATACACGGATTATGGATAAGTACCCCCTTAACACCATATAATTCCACATTTGCAAGACTTCTGGAGAAAGACAAGTACAACACTCAGGTTCAGTTCTACCCGCTGAGGCTTTACTGTACACCATAGATGGGAGGCACCTGTGTAAAAGAGGCGCACCTACATTGTTTGACATACTGAAGAAAGAATATGGTCTCTATTCTCTTTTGGAGGAATTGGACGCATATTAACACAGACCTTTGGTTCAGATCCACCCTCTCCATTTTGAATTCCTTAAGCATGTACAGCATGTAGTATATGAAGAAATTATCAGAATATCATTCTTGAGTATTCCGGATTATCAAATGTGTACTGTCCTGTATATGTGCCACAAATCAACATAATATCCTGCAGCGAATCATTTGGTCACCAAAACAGAGCCATGCATCTGTAATTCAGTGCAACAAAAACTTAATGACTGACTTGTGTGCACACATTTTATAGAAACTAAGTCACTGGACTGAGAGTAAAAGAGACAACAGATTCCTTTACTTAATTAAAAGATGTTTTATTATTAGAGCTACAGAATGACGGAATAAAAACAAAACAGAAAAGTCCGAAACATTGAAAAGACAAAAGACATTTAAATATATTGCACATGGATTTTTTTTTACTGGGTTTTACACATTTCCTCTTGCTTTGGAGACTGAGGCCACCAATCCTTTCTGCCTGCACCTGCAGCTGCATCTGCAACACAAAAGACTTTTATTACTACACAGAAATCCCAGGTACTATAATAAAATCCACCTCACTGCTCACTGAGATGTCCATAAAGGGATTAAACCCACACTGTTGCACATGTAAAATTAGTTATCCATGATTGTTCTAATTAAACAGGTGTCTGTATTCATTGTGTCTTTTACCTGATTGGTATATCTGTTGTTTGCATCAGTAAATAAGTCAAACAATATTGATTTCAAGCCAGTTCATTAAATATACAGTATTATGCTATCACAGCACAAAGTACTACACTTCCTGTCTAACCTGTACCATATTCATTTTCCCTTTTTAAACATGACAACTATGAATTGTGCGTTTTTCCACTTGAAAAAAGTGCAGGATTGCAGGCTGATAGAAAGTTTGCAAACAGGACTGAATAAGCAGTCATTTAAAGTAGGACATCCTGAAAGTTCCCTGTGTAGGACGCATCTCAAAGACTGAGGGCAGTCTATGAATTTAATCACCAGCATCATACTCCAGCTTTGCTCTTTAATGATACTTAAGTTGCCATGGTTGACATTTTGAAATCAAGATCCTCTCATAGCGACTGAAATTTGGTTGAGATTTCAGAAGCCAAGTATTTCTATGTACTGCCAAAAATAATGTTCAAATTTAAAACCAGGTAGAGTAGCTATTGTAATATGGAAGCTTATTTTCACCAGGAAAAAAGTATAGATGGATTTTGACAAATAGAGCTGGACTGATACATTGGTGAGACGATATTGGCCTATCACAGATATACTGGTATTGGCTTCTATGTTGTCCAATATGGACGGATATCATAAAGTTTATTTTGAACAGAACATAATGCAGGAAAGATGCTTGGAGTAATTCATAATTATTAAGTTCCCAATTAAGTTTACTATTTCAGTGCACTGATGTCATTTTTAACAATAATATTTATTGTTGAACTGTAAAATTTCCTGCCTCCAGACCATATCTTAACCCTTAAGCCAAGTCAAAATAATAAAAGTTTACGAGATTAATAAAAATTATTTGATTTAATAAATCATGATTAATAGACTGTATCTTAGAAGTTTGATCGGATCCTGGTGGCTGGCTGCAGCATAGGCCATATACCCCGCCCTCATCATTTAGTGGATAGGGCAATGGCCAAACTAAATAGTTTACACGTCAAATCATTTTCCCAAAAAAAGGTTTCTGTCTTTGTAGGTCGTTTGTAAAATGCTGATTTATGTTCAAGAGTTTGTTTTGCTAGCAAGTTTGGTTCTAACTTGTCATTTGATGCTATAAAAAGGTGGTCTGGAGTCATGATTGACAACTGTGTGCCGACTGGTGTGCATGCAATCCATAATGCTGCTCACGATTGGTCGAATGGGTGTATGGTCAGGAACCCGATACAGCAGAAATGACACAAATGATGTCACCAGTGCAAATGGCAGCAGTTGTATGTGGAATATTTTGGCTTCATTTCTGTACAGTAGGAGGAAGTGGAAATACGTCCATCTTTATAAACAGTCTACGATAAAGAACCATTATGAGGAGAGGATTTTTTTGCAGGACTCCAATGTCTTTTGACGTACAACAACAACATTCAGTTGTAAGGTATGAGGAACAAAATCCAATATCTACAAAATGTCATAATGTTAATGTCCACACAACGTGAAATGTGAATGTCATTAGATATCTGAAATATCGTCAACCCGATTTTCACTCCAACCAAAATTCAACCTCTGTCCAATGTCTTTCTGACATCATTTTGAAGTCTTCTGCAAACTCAAATGGGAATAAAATGATTTAATCGTGCAGCTCTTCTAGACTTTAGACATATTATCAGACTGAATGGATCAAATTCTGAAAGTGATATGAGTCAGTTTGCAGGGGCTGTGATGCTAGAAAAAAATCCATCCACTGATTTACAGACGTCTCTTTTACAATGCAAGTCTATGGGGAAAAAACATGGCATCATGAGATGAATATAGAAATTGTAATTCCACATGTGGCTTCAAAGCCTGGTGCTGTTCCTGAGGGACCAGGTCCTACTGGAAACTGAGTGTATTATCTCAAACTTTTTAATCACCTTGTATTCATGTATTCTAATGTTTTTGACTGGGAGACAAAATTCTGGCTTGTTTACTTAAAAAAAAAAATCCTACTTTTCATGTGTTTTTTAATAACCCTATGTGAATATAAATGGGCTTCCATATATTCCATCTTCCATATTGATTGTTTTCTTTAAAATATAATGTCTGGTCTGCTGACATAGTCCTGGACAAAAACTCATTATTTAAATGAAAGCTCAATGAATGGATTTCTCAGCTACAACCAAATTAGAAAGTCATCAAGGCTCAGTGTGACCCTGGTGAAGTCCCAACACCTCATGCTTCTGTTAGTAAACCCTCCATGCCCAAACACACAGTGACATTACAGCAGTTACCCATGTCTGTGTCTGGTTCATCAGGAACGTCGAAAACCTCTGGCAAAACAAACAGCAAATGTCTGTATGATGTTAAAACTATGTGACAAACAGTGCAGGGAGTAAACTTAAAATGTAGCTTACCTGGAATGGTTCCCAGGCTGGAGTTATCAAAGAACTGCTTAGGACAGGTTCTGGACAGCACCTCGGAGCTTCCGCCCACATCAAAGAATCTGCTTTTGGGGGAGTCGAGCACAGAGACCTTTGGGGAGTCCAGCAGCTTCCTGGGAGAGTCCAGGACCTTCCTGGGAGAGTCAAGAACCTTCCTGGGAGAGTCAAGAACCTTCCTGGGAGTAACCAGAAACTTCTTGGGTGAGCTGAGGAAGTTGGAAGGGTCTGAGGTCAAGGGAAGGCCTCTTTTGGTGGGAGTGCAGGGTGATGGAGGCCTGTCCACCTCAGCCTTGCTCTTCACCTTCAGCTTGAAGGCTCTGCTCTTCCACTTGTTGATCTCTACCTGCTGACTGGACACCAAGCTGATGGTGACAGAGGGACAGGTATTAGAAAAGGACTAAGGGATGCTATGAATCACATGAACTGGCCAAGCAGTAGTATAATATAACTGGTTAATCTCACCTTTCAAGCTCAGTTATTTTCAGTTGAAGCTGTTTGACTTCCTCCTCCAGTTTAGTCTTCTCCAGTACAACACTGGATTTGATCACCAGACCTCGGGGGTTGGTCAGTCTGGCATGAAGGTCCTCACCTTGCAAGACTGAATTCAACATGTCATTAGTGTCAAACTGCATTAAATCAGTTTTCCCCTTTAAATTGGTAACAAATACACATTACAGCCAAGGCAAAAGACATAAAAAATAGCAGCTTGACACCTGGCACATGTTCTTGAACTAGTATCAGCTTACAGGCTGTTGTGTCTAGTCCAGTCAAGTAGGAAAGAGCACCTTTTGTATTTTTTTTTTTTTTTTTTTTGGCATTTTTGTCTTTAATGGACAGTTTAACAGTGAATGGTATACTGGAAACAGGGAGAGAGAGGTATATGACTCGCAACAAATGTCCCCGATTGGAATCAAATCGCGATGTAGCAGTTGTGTGGCATGTGCTGTAGTTTTACACAGCTAGACCTATTTCACGCTGTGCCAATGATGGAGAAAGATCTGGCTGAACCCACAGTCATTCTGCACAAAGGGAAAAAAACCTCTCTGAGTTGTTTGTATTTCTTTAAACCAATTACAATCGTACAGGGGCCGTGCTAAGCCCAGGATGCAGAGAAGGTGCTCTTGCAAAATGTGTCGCTGTAGGATTGCTATTCAAGAGTTCATAGTGGCTCTGTGGGCAAAGCTAATATATACTCCCAAGAACAAAAAACATGATCTCATCTAGTTTGCACTATAAAACCAATCAAAATATTGCAAAACCACATATGTTTTTATCCCCTTTCTTTTAAGCCCTTGTTACACTGCCTGTCGCCTCTAACCCAGCAGTGGTGGCAGTAACATCACCGAATGGACGTCTGTATAAAAGGGACAGTCAGCTGGATGGGATCATGGGTGGGACATATTGACAAGATGTTATGGTTTGACCCACCGCAGGAGATGTAAAACGTAGCTGATAGCAGTTAGCAGCTAACTCGAACACGGACAACAGCAGCCGAAAATGTTCACAAATTGGAAATCAGCTGCCATTAATCAGGGGTGGTAAATAATTGTTATTTCCATTTTTTGCCACTGTTATAGTTTATAAAGCGCTGCCGATGTATATGTTATATTTTACACTAGACACTGTTGTGTTACATGTCACGGCACTTTTGTTCAATGATGCTTGCATGCAGTCTAAAAAAAACACTCTAGTGTAAAAATGCAAAGACGAAATAAAGAAGGGACTTTGTAGCAGCCCTATAATGCAATCTCTGTGTAAAACAGGTTTTAGTAATCAGCAGCAGATTGAGAAAGAGTACAGATTTATTTTGTTTTCATGAATAATTACACTAAAGGACTCAGTTTAAAGTCAATTGTTTCAGATATTTGTGAGATTTAGAGTTTTGAAAATCAAACTCAGTGTTACCCCCTGACGCTGACAGTTGAAGGAACGTATAACGCCATTTTCATAAGATAAAAGAAAACAACAACTACACTTACATGACTCCTCTCCCTCCTGCTGGGATTTCCTCAAGGTCTCCTTCAGCTTCCTCAGTGATTCTTCCTTTTGATTCATCAGTGTGGTCATCTGTTGGATCCTGAGAAGGAAAAACCTCTGGTCAGAACAGTCACTCATGGAATGAATAGAATCAATCCCCTTTATATTTTCTCGTAACTGGGAAAAGGAGGACAGCTGAGGTCAGATTATGACCTTTATGTATCAGAAGTACAAAATATAGAACAGAATAGAACTTTAATTGCCACACAACCATTACTGATCAACCATTTCTAACATGACAAGGAAGCCTCTTTCACCATTTGCCAACACATTTTGAAAAAGAACTAAAGAAATGGAACCAAAGAAATCCTGACATTACAACAACCCACTAAGAACAGTCAATAAATGAGACAAAAAACAGGAGAAGAAACAAAGCAAAGGGTAAGAAAGCAACCAAAGGGATCTTACTCTTTTTTGTGGTTATCAGATGCTGAACTCAGCTCCACCTCCATTTTGAACAGTTTAGTGCGGAGTTTTTCCAGCTCAACAGCACTGGGTGATGCATTTTTCTAAAGCAGAAAGACAAATATTTACAAAAACCAAACCAAAACATAAACTGCTTTAACAAAAGACTATAAAGTTTGTAACAATGGGCCTGAAAATGCAATCATAAGACAAACCTCAGACTCTCGCAGTTTGCTCCTAAGGGCTTGGATTGCATTGTCTTTATCCTCAACTTGTGCACGGGTGTCCTGCAGCTCTGTCTGCAGCAGCTGGGTAGCCTGTTTGTGGTTGGACACCCTGTTGTTGGCTTTGATCTGAGCTTCCTCCAACTGCTTATTATGTACACGCAGAGCCTGGGACACAGAAACATGTCAGTCACCACCTGCATATAGACAAGTTTCCCAGTCGTGCCATGTTGAGATGAGAGGTTGGATGCAACTGCTACGCATAGAGTGAGGAAGAGAAGAAATCAGCTGACCCATACAAGCTATATATTTTTGTCCCATGAGGAGACCTCTGACCCCTGAGCACAGTGGTTCCTACTGCAGATATAAATATTTATAAACAGCGGGGAAAAAAACAAAACAAAACAAAACAAAAAAAACAAACAAAAACATTTTTAAAGGCTCAGTGATTTCCTAAAAACAGCTTGTCAACCTAGTTTTTCAGGGTTTCTCCAACTTAAAAACATGGCCAAAAACATATTTTGTGAGGTCACAGTGATCTTGACCTTTGACCACCAAATTCTAATTAGTTCACTCTCTATTCTTCTTGAGATATTGCGTTCACAAGAATGAGAGGGACACAAGGTCACAGTGACCTTGACTTTGACCACCAACATCTAATCAGTTCATCGCTGAGTCCAAGTGGACGTTTGTGCCGTTGAGCGTTATTTTACAATACAAAGTCAGAAAGTTGATAAAACCCATGTATTAGAATTAAGACTTTTGAAAGACATTTTAATACCAATCAGGGCCTTATTTTTAGATGAATTCAATGCATTCTAAGACTTTTTAAGGAGCTACAGGAAACCCACTGTAATCAAACATGACTTAAAAAGAAAGAAATAGTGCACCTGCTGGGGACTATTTTGGTGATGGATTAATCCACATTTGGTGCTCTAGTGAGTCTTTGGGTGCAGCGTGTGTGTGTATGTGTGTGTGATTGAGTCAAAAAAAAAAAAAAAAAAGGAATGTGTTCATGGTGATGAGGGAGCCTGTCACCCAGTGCAACAGTGTGGCTCACTTATATGTTTTAAGACAACAGTGAAGCTGTATGGGACAGAGGTAGAAGACATCTAAGGTTTTGACACGCGCACACACACTTTGTGTCTGCAGATTTATTGACCAAAAAATAAATAAATCTTTGAATATTAACTACTTATTATTTGCAACCAAGTGAGTTTAAACTGTCTTGGCCCATAACAAACTGTACGAGAAGGCACTTATTTAAGTGACTTAATAAGATGATTCAAAGGTGTCTCATCTCAAATGATTCTAATCTGCTCAGAGCTTTGGATTTTAATAATATAGTGGATAAACTAGTGAGTAAAAAAACAGCCTAGTTTAAGATCACTGTTACTACATGATGGCAGTAGTCTTAAGCAAATATAAATCAGACATTGAACAGATACGTTAGACATACCTCAACTTGCTCCTCTGTTTGCTGGAGCTGAAGCACAAGTTGCTGGTTGTCCTTGAGTAGGGAGAGCTCAGTTTTCAGAGGAGCTCCCTCCAGTGCCTGCAGCAGAGTGGAACTCTTACTTCTCTCCTCTCTGAGTTGTAAATCAGCCTGAGCCTCAAGCAGCTTCAGCTCTTCAAACAGACCATTCTGTTCATCGATGATGCCCTGCAGGAGTCAGGTGCATAATATGACATTATTAAGACGAGCAAGTGAAATGCCACAACAGGCAAATAAACCTAGCAACTCACTTGCTAGTAAAGACAATTATGATGAAGATTTAAGAACCAGTGTGGAGGAATTAGGGAGTTATATTACCATAAAATGAGTATAACAGTCATAATAACATTCTCATTAGTGAACAGTAGCCTGAAACCAAGTGAATGTTAAACCCTACCTGCAGAATCATCTTCCGGTTGTGTGCCACTGCAGATCTGTGGTCCAGCTCACTGCTCAGGATGCTGTCCAGCCCACTGAGGCTAAATGGCTGCTTGTTAAGCAAGGTCTGCAGCTGCTCCTTGAATCTCTCCCTGTGTCTGATCTCAGCGGACAGCTCACTGGGATAAGACGCCATGTTGGCACACAGCGTACTTGAAATGCTGGCCATTTTCTACAAAACCAAAAGAGTCATGAGAAAGTTTCAATGCAGAAATGTTAGAGAATGAAAACATATAGAAGAATAGGACACAATCACATGTTATCCAGAAGTCACGGATTAGAAAAACCACAACGTTGGTGAGATATGTGTCACTGAATTCTCCTACAGTGTATTTTTTAAAATATTTTTATACTTGAAACTACTCTGGATAAATTTACTTGCTGAATGACTCAACTGTAAAGCCCCATTTTAACTTGTTTGCTTACACAGCCCCACGATCCTACCTGCAGGTAGAGCTGCCTCTTGTTCAGCAGCTCCGTCAGTCTGTGGTGCCAAAGTGCGTGAAAGTCTTCGTCTCTGACAGAGTAGCAGGGTGCCTGTGCTCTGCACAGCAGCACATCTTGCAGACGCCTCTCCTCAAAAACAGCCAGATCTTTCTTCACCAACTCCTCAAACAGATTCCTGTAGCCCTGTGCTCGCACCTGGAGGTGCTCCTGGGGAAAAAGAGAGCAGAGGTTTCCAGGTTATCACCTGATCAACAGTTAGACCCTTGAAATTTAAAATGGAAAAAATACTGGTATTTACCATAATGTTTCCCAGACTCTGAGTTGTCTGCAGCTGCAACTGACACACAGTGCTGTAGGCATTCATGGTGGGTTTTGGTAGAGAGGCCAGATAAGGATGCTTCAGGGAACACTGCATCTTGTCCAGTGCTGTGGAGTTATACTTGGAACAAGTGTCTATAAGGTGCTGGAATTTTCTGAAGGACTCCTGCAATGATGAGTTGAGTGGTATCATTTATATTAACCTCTTATGCTAGAATATCTTTGCTTTTTAGCTGCTGATTAATCAAAATAACAGGAGACATTACCTGAAGCTGCCCTGTAGAGTCCTGCAGTCGTGATGATGCTGTCTCCTTGACTCTACTGGTGCTCTGCTCCAAACTGCTCAGCTGCTCTTTAAGGGCAGAGATGGTTGTCTTCGCTTCACTGAGCAACTGAAAGGACAAGAGACAAAATAAAACCTCTAAAACATAATAATATAATATATAATGATACAATCTTGTATGCATATGGCTCGTTTCCATCTCAAACTATATCTAGATTACAATCTGCCTTGTCAGACACCTCTGCAGAACCTCAAACCTGTTCTGAATGCTGTTCTCTGCTGTTCATCAGAGCAGATCCCTGGACTTGTTAACTCTTTTTATTTCTTCCCTTGGGAAGCCTGCCTTCCAGTGCTTTATACCATATAAATGAAATTATTACCTAAAACTTGAAAGACTCTTCCCACTGGATGAATTTAAAATAAATTGTGGACCTTTTTAGAGATGTGTGTGACCGGTTCTGATGCTGTTTGTATGTGCTTGTGTGTTTTGTTGTGCATTTTATCTTTGTTCTATTTCTCTGCTGTGCTCAGGTTTCTCAGGTGACAAGAGATCTTGATAATTTCAACAAATGAAATCAAATTAAATGAAGATGATACAAAATGAAACAAACAAAAACAAAACAACTAATGACTCAAGTAGAACTGGTGACAAACCTGCTGTGAGGTTTCAGCTTCAGCTTCAGCATGACTGTGTCTCTCCCTGTATGTTTGAAGCTGCTCCTCAAGCTGCTGCACCTGAGAACAACAACAGGGGCAGTAACACGTCATTAAAAACAGGCATCACAGCTAACGGAAACAGATACATGGGGACACTTGCTGAAACTAAGGGCCCTGACACACCAACCGGACACTCTGGGCCTTTGGTGAGTGTCTGTCGCCATAGTTTTTGCAGTGTGCCCTGCACTGTTAGCAATTGTCGGCCCTTGTCAGCTTTGTACCCGCTGATTCAGCATGTTAAATCTACCTCAGAGCCAGCAGAGCCAAGAGGGCTCAAGAACTCAAGAGGGCATGAGATCGAAATAGCTTGTTATATTTGATAAGATTACATAAATACTGAGTGACTTGTATGCTCCTAATTTCTCGGTTGAGTTTGGAGATGTTTCTACATCAAATACATGTATATATCTGACCACATCTTTGGTGGGTAATGCCCTTGTATAGCTCATCAAGCTACTGCACTGTGCCACACTTCCATTGCCATATTTCGATCACACACTTAAGCGTGTCATCTTTGTTTACAAACTATAAAAGGAGATATAATTCCCTCACTGCACAGGAAATTACAAATATAGGCACGGCAACTTCCTGGAGTCTTGTGGTCATCCTGAGGTTGCCAGGCAATCAGTGGAGACTCCAGGAGGTATCTGCACCCAGCCAAGAAATAGTCTGGCAGCTAATAGATATAACAGAGAGATGTAACATGCTAATTAGTGAGTTTTAGAGGTGCTGGTAGGCAGATTGTTTCCAGTCCAGGAGCCAGTCTACTTGTTACCACCTGTTTTCAGTCTTTATGCTAAGCTAAGCTAAGCTAAGCGGCTGCTAGCTGTAGTTTTATATTTACACAGATGTAACAGTGGCATCAATCCTCACCAATTCCTCTTGGGAAGAACGTGAACAAATTGATTCTCCAAAACATTAAATGATACCTTGAAAACTATGACAGTAAATAATTTGGACCTACTCTTCGTTGCAGCTTGGTCTCTTGTTCTCCTCTCTCTGGCTGCTGCTGTGAATTCAAATTTTCCTGCTCGCTCAGCCTCTCCTGGATGCCTGAAATCTGCAGTTGGAAGAGAACATAAATTAACTGACATCATACAAGTGTCTTTGAAGCTGTCGGTTTGTCCAAGTTAATGTTCTTAAGTTGCAAATGACTTTATAGGTACAAAAATGTACCATCTCCATCCTGTCCT
Source organism: Epinephelus fuscoguttatus (assembly GCF_011397635.1). Lineage (NCBI taxonomy): Eukaryota > Metazoa > Chordata > Actinopteri > Perciformes > Serranidae > Epinephelus > Epinephelus fuscoguttatus. Next base: position 37,580,616 of record NC_064762.1, read on the forward strand.
CCAGCTCTGCTCTGAGCTGCTGCTTCTCCTGTCTCAGTCCCTCCAGTGTCTCCTGCAGCTGATCTCTCTCCTCAGTGAGAGACGTCACTCTGCACAGCAGCTTCTCCATCTCCTCTGTGGAGGTCTGACAGCTGGCTTCCTTCTCAGAGAGCAGACTGTCTCGCTCTGCCTCAATGCTCTCCAGTTTCTCTGTCAGAGTCCTCACCTGTGAGGAAGGGAACAATTAGAAGGGTCACTGCTCTGAAAACAAGCTTCATAAAAGCAAATCCTTGCTATTTATAAGAGAGTGAGGTATTAAACACCAACTTGTTGATCGAAGGAGCTTTCCTTCTCCTGACACAGTTTTTCCAGATCAGAGTTCATCTGCTTCTGTTCACACAGCTCCTCTTGGACTGACTTCAGAAGTTGTTGAGTTGTGGAAGCCTTAAAACAAAATCTTAAGTTTAGTCAATCAAATATGCATATGTGTCAACAGGAGCAGAAAAATAGAAAAATGAGAACCTTAGAAATGAATTAAAAACTACTTAAATATCCAACAATGAAAGGCACAAAAAATTATTCGTACAGAACTGCGCACAGCCATATGATTTTAGCTGAGTCAGACTCTCTTATGAAGACCAGTTGTCTCACCATATTCATGTTCTGCTGTAGATCATATTCCACCTGCCTCTTCTGCTCAGTCACAGTCTGGAGAGACATGTTCAGCTGTGCTATCTGTTGAAGCAGAGATTATATATATTCCAAATATTTGTAAAACATCCCAAACACAGACGACACTTCTAATGGAACATAGGAAAGAAATGTAAGAAAAACTTGTATCTTAGTGGTTTTGTTCTTAACAACATGTGACTAAGATTTGTATGAAGCAGAACATTTTACAGTAAAAACATAAACTTGTCAGTGATCTCTGGCAGATGAATGCTGTAATGGAGACAGTTTCTACATGACCTCACACATATCTCCGTACATTTTCAACAAGTAAAAAGAAAACTGCAGACGCCAAACGCCAGATACCAAAATATCTTTGCTAAAAACTAGAGATTAAGGATGCACTGATTTTTTTTCTTCCTAATACAACTGTAATACTCTACCGCTGCCCCCCCCAAGCAGGCATGGTCTAAATCATCAGTCAAGAAGCCCCCAAATTTTACTTGCATTTTTTGAGCTCCATTTCTGCCTTTAATTTTTTTTTCAAGCTGTGTCATTATACTGTATCAGAGCTATGTTAGATGACAGTATGGTGGGCTAAAAACTTTACAAATTGAGTTTTGTCTCAAAACTACCTTACTACAAAGCTAACTGTGGTGGAAACACAGGACAGCGCAACTTGTGACAAACCTCAGTCTGCATGGTCTCCATCCTGTTCTCCAGCTCCGCTCTGAGCTGCTGCTTCTCCTGTCTCAGTCCCTCCAGTGCCTCCTGCAGCTGATCTCTCTCCTCACTGAGAGACATCACTCTGCACAGCAGCTTCTCCATCTCCTCTGTGGAGGTCTGACAGCTGGATTTCTTCTCAGAGAGCAGACCATCTCTGTCTGCCTCAATACTCTTCAGTGTTTCAGTAAGAGTCCTCATCTGTGAGGAAGGGAACAGTTAGAGGAATAATCTTGCTAATAAGAAGCTTCATAAAAGCAAATCCTTGCCATTTATAAGAGAGTGAGGTATTAAACACCAACCTGTTGATCGAAGGAGCTTTCCTTCTCCTGACACAGTTTTTCCAGATCAGAGCTCATCTGCTTCTGTTCACACAGCTCCTCTTGGACTGACTTCAGAAGTTCTTGAGTTGTGGAAGCCTTGAAACACAATCTTAAATTTAGTCAATCAAATATGCATGTGTGTCAACAGGAGCAGAAAAAAATAGGGAAATGTAAACCTTAGAAATTAATTAAAAACTACTTTAATATCCAATAATGAAAAGGCACAAAAAATTATTCACAAAACCCAAAGAGTACAAAACTGTGCCCAGCCATATGATTTTAGCTAAGTCAGACTCCATTATGAAGACTAGTTGCCTCACCATATTCATGTTCTGCTGTAGATCATTTTCCACCTGCCTCTTCTGCTCAGTCACAGTCTGGAGAGACATGTTCAGCTGTGCTATCTGTTGAAGCAGATATTGGCTGGTTATTTATCTACGTTAAATGACAGAATGGTGGGCTAAAAACTTTACCAAGTGAGTTTTGTCTCAACATTACCTTACTACAAAACTAAGTGTGATGGAAACAGAGGACAACACAACTTGTCACAAACCTCAGTCTGCATTGTCTCCATCCTGTCCTCCAGCTCTGCTTTGAGCTGCTGCTTCTCCTGTCTCAGTCCCTCCAGTGTCTCCTGCAGCTGATCTCTCTCCTCAGTGAGAGACGTCACTCTGCACAGCAGCTTCTCCATCTCCTCTGTGGAGGTCTGACAGCTGGCTTCCTTCTCAGAGAGCAGACTGTCTCTCTCTGCCTTAATGCTCTCCAGTTTCTCTGTCAGAGTCCTCACCTGTGAGGAAGGAAACAGTAAGAAGGGTCATTCAAGTGTCTCTTTAAGTCTAGCTGCAGTTTAAACCATTTTTAATCTAAACTTTCTATTACAACTACTACTGTCAATACAGAAAATGTGTGCAAACCTATAATGGATGGAAGTAAAGTTATCAGATAGAAACCTCAGTCTGCATTGTCTCCATCCTGTCCTCCAGCTCTGCTCTGAGCTGCTGCTTCTCCTGTCTCAGTCCCTCCAGTATCTCCTGCAGCTGATCTCTCTCCTCAGTGAGAGACGTCACTCTGCACAGCAGCTTCTCCATCTCCTCTGTGGAGGTCTGACAGCTGGGTTCCTTCCCAGAGAGCAGACTGTCTCTCTCTGCTCGCATGCTCTCAAGCTCCTCAGTCAGCCTCTGAATCTGTCAGGAAAGAACAGAGACCTAACTGTAAATTTAAAGATTTAAAGTGACATTTATATAAGATTTGGATTTAAATAAGCTTCTTAAAAGAAATATCATAAATCCGTAAAAGATTCATGGAGTTCAGATAACGATCAAATAATTTCAAAATGCGTTAACAGCCAGCATCACACATCAGGTCCCCTCTGAGTGTTCTTTATGTATAAAATGTAGTCCTGCCTGAGTTTGGAGTTCTTGCATCTGGAGGGAAATATCTGCATCGCTCCCATTGCTTGCTTTGCCCTCCAGCTCTGCCTTTTGACTCTTCAGCACGTTGATCTCATCTTTTAGAACTCTGATCTTCTCCTGAGACTCTCTCAGCTCCTCCTGGTTCTCAATCATCTGAAAGACATTGCAACCACATGAGTGGAGAAGTGAAGATTTTTTCCATACAATAATCACTGAAAAGGAGTGGACAATAACAGGGTCAACGTCTCCCATCCACCACCAGGGAAGTCTTGGGCTGACTCATTACTAGAGCTGCAACGATTAGTCGATTGTGGCAATTTCCTTCATCATATACAACATTAAATTGAATATCTTAAGGTTTGAAGCTGTGAGTTGGACAAAACAAACAGAAGTAACTGTACAAACATATTTAGCTGTGCTATCTGCTGAAGCAAATACGGGCTGATTATTCATACTGTAAATATCTGCAAAAATCCAAATGTAGACAACATTTAAAAAAACAAAAACAAAACATAGGACAGAAATGTAAGAAGAAGTGGAAATCATCAGTGTATTTTATCAGAGCCCCAAACTGTATCTTGCTGATGGGAAGGAAAGAACTCACCAGTTCTACATTTTCCTGAAGGTCAGACTTCAGCTGGCTCACCTCCTCCTTAGTTTTCTCCAGATGCTCCTCCAGCTGTTGGATCTGAAGCACAATGTAGGCAAACTTTAACATTTTCAGTATTACCCATATTTTCTCACAAATATCTGCTCTAGAACATACCTGAACGTATGAGCAACAATATTAATATGTTTAAGAATGAGAATAAATGAGTGACATAATCTAACCTGCAGAAGTGTTTGAGCCTCCTGTTCTTCTTTCAGCGACTGAGGCTCAGAGCTGAGCTGCTGCTGTAACTCACACTGCATCTGAACAACAGAGAGAACAGTAGGACTTCAGTATGTGCTGGAAATGATGATTTTCAGGGAACATATCATTAGATTCACTGGATTCCTTGGCATAAATGAAGTTTGATTTCAAAAACAGAATAGACATCTGCAAATCTGGCAAAACCACTTATTGAACTTGGGGGGGGGGGGGGGAGCAAACTTATCAGTTCACCTTACCTAGAAAATATTTTACCACACTGCTGGAATGAAAGCGGCACATGAGCAGAAAAAATTAAATTTGCTAATTTAATTCAGTCATGTTACTGTAATGACTGCAACAATATTAGTATTAAGTTCGAACAGCTGTGTAGAACTGACAGTGTGGTTTTGAAATACTAGTTTTGTTTCAGTCCATGATAGTCTTCAGTCTGTGAACACACACACACACACACACACACACACACACACACACACACACACACACACACACACACACACACAGGTTTCTTCATAGGTATTTCCCGAGCAACACAACCAGATTTCAGAGATGATGCCTGGGATATACTGCAATCTCAATTTATAGTATTCAGCCAAAGCTAACCGTCTCCATCCTGTCCTCCAGCTCTGCTCTGAGCTGCTGCTTCTCCTGTCTCAGTCCCTCCAGTGCCTCCTGCAGCTGATCTCTCTCCTCAGTGAGAGACGTCACTCTGCACAGCAGCTTCTCCATCTCCTCTGTGGAGGTCTGACAGCTGGCTTCCTTCTCAGAGAGCAGACTGTCTCGCTCTGCCTCAATGCTCTCCAGTTTCTCTGTCAGAGTCCTCACCTGTGAGGAAGGGAACAATTAGAAGGGCCACTGCTCTGAAAACAAGCTTCATAAAAGCAAATCCTTGCTATTTATAAGAGAGTGAGGTATTAAACACCAACCTGTTGATCGTAGGAGATTTCCTTCTCCTGACACAGTTTTTCCAGATCAGAGTTCATCTGCTTCTGTTCACACAGCTCCTCTTGGACTGACTTCAGAAGTTCTTGTGTTGTGGAAGCCTTAAAACAAAATCTTAAGTTTAGTCAATCAAATATGCACATGTGTCAACAGGAGCAGAAAAATTAGCAAAACGAGAACCGTTGAAATGTATTAAAAACTAAAATATCCTTTAAGGAAAGGCACAAATTAAATTATTCTTACAATCAACAAGTTACAAAACTGTCAAAAAAAGTATGATTGCAGTTAGACTCCGTTATGAAGACCAGTTGTCTCACCATATTCATGTTCTGCTGTAGATCATATTCCACCTGCCTCTTCTGCTCAGTCACAGTCTGGAGAGACATGTTCAGCTGTGCTATCTGTTGAAGCAGATATGGGCTGATTATTCATCTTCCAATTATTTGCAAAACAACCCAAACGCAAAATACTTTTTCAAACAGAACACATTAAAGAAAAACTGGAAATTACTAGCAAATTTTACCACAACATTACACTCTCAAGTTGCTATGTTAGATTTTTGGTCTGTTTAAACGGGAGGCTTTTCAACTAACATACCAACAGTGAAGGATGAGTTTATAAATTATCCCTCATTAACAATTTAACTCACCTGTTGTTCTAAGTCAGATTCCTTCTGCTCACAGAGTTTCATATGATCAGAGTTATTTTGCTTTAGCTCCTGGTGCTCATCTTCAAGAGAATGTAGAAGACTCTGAGTCCTGGCAACCTAAAAATAAGAGAGCACTTCTTGATCTGATCTGAATTACAGAGCACACAGTACTTCTGAAAAGGGACTTTAAACATAGCTTTGGTGAAATGTGTTGTAAGGAACTAACCTCTTGTTCTAGCTGAACTTGCCTCTCTTGGCTGAGTCTTTCTAGGTCAGCGTTTCTTTGATTCTGCTCTTGGAGTTCTTGTTGAAGTGAATGCAAAAGGCTCTGAGTCTCTGCAGCCTGCAAAGAGAAAAAGTTGCATTTCTTTTCATCTACACAAAAACTGAAAGCTTTTTCACAGTGTGACCACACATAAAGGAGCTGTATACATCATTCAAAGCATTAATATGGCAGCAAACAACTATTTGCTATGTAAAGATATAGTGAAGTAATGGCATCCTGAGCAGAGAATAAAGCCATGCTTCCTGTTTTTGTAATAGAAGCTTCTCTGTTTATTGCTGAGGCAGAAGGTCTGCCTCGCATGCCTGTTACTGCATGTGAGGCCCAATATGTGTATCCCACTGGTTAGCTAATCCCCACTACTCTGCACTGCGCTCATATGTCAGTTACTGCTAATAACACCATCCTGATCTATAGCGTCATAGGGGAAGCGTAGTGCCCACCCTCTGCTTCCCTCCCAGGTTAACACTGTAAACTCTGTCAGAGCTGCTGCTGCTGTTAGCACCAAAAGCTGCTGGCTGCTGGCTCAGCCGTCTCCATGTTGAGAACCGTGTGCAGACAACCGGAATCAGACTCTGGATCAAAGGTATGCTCTAAATGTCATATATAGTTCTTTTAAACATTAAATCTCAGTTTGACCACAAACAACTCCCCCTCACCATCTCCATATTATGCTGCAGATCAGCTTCCAGCTGGCTCTTCTGCTCACTGATGGCCTGCAAAGTTGCCTGTAGTTGCTCTATCTGTGTAAGAAAATGGAGACATTCCATAATTTAAGTATTTTCAGTCAAGAAACAGAGTTTTGAAGATAAGGCTATTTTTCTTATTGTCAAAAAATCCCATGAAGAGACCAAAACCAAGTATGTGAGTCTGTTTCTCATAACTTTGCCTTCCCCACCCATTGGTTCTTACTGAGGAGTGTGCGAGGTTTTTTTTTTTTTTTTTAACAATTTTTAAAGGCTGAGTGTTTTTCTGAAACAATTGGACACAGTAGTTTATAGCAAACGAACTCTGACTGGCACAAACAGTGCCTTTGTTGGGATTATTTGCAGGAGTGGATTAATTCACATTTGGTGCTTTAGTGAGTATTTGTGACAGAAGGACAGTGTATGTGAGTCAAAATAAACTATAGTGTGTGTGTGTGAGTGTGTGAGTTCATGGTAATAAAAGAGCAACATGTCACCCAGTACAACAGTGTGGCCAACTGATGTGTTTAATAGTTCTGGACAACATTGGAGCTCTGTGGCACAGAGGAAGGAAGACAGATAGACAGTATTTGTATGTAGGAAACACTAATTGCTGGTTTGGGTCTTTCCATGGGATTTGTCAACAATAAGAAAATTCTAAAATATCAGATTTAATTAACTTAACTGCTGTTACCTCTTGCTGAAGGTGGGTTACTTGGGCATCCTGTTGGTGCAGTTCTGAGGCCAGTCCTTCTGGCTGGTTAAACCCACATTGGACTTGTGCAACCTGCGAAAGATAGAAAAATAAATTTTTTCTTTGTCTGTCTAGGCAGACTGTGATTTAAAAGATATGAAAAAAATCAGTCAAAAGCAACAATTTACAAGAACCAGTAAAAACCTACCATCTCCATCCTGTCCTCCAGCTCTGCTCTGAGCTGCTGCTTCTCCTGTCTCAGTCCCTCCAGTATCTCCTGCAGCTGATCTCTCTCCTCAGTGAGAGATGTCACTCTGCACAGCAGCTTCTCCATCTCCTCTGTGGAGGTCTGACAGCTGGGTTCCTTCCCAGAGAGCAGACTGTCTCTCTCTGCTCGCATGCTCTCGAGCTCCTCAGTCAGCCTCTGAATCTGTCAGGAAAGAATAGAGACCTAATTGTAAATTCAGATATTGAGAGTGACATGAACTAAATAAGTTTCCTTAAAAGAAATTTAACAAATCTGGCCCACGTAAATGGAGTTTAGATGGTTATAAAATTATTTCAAAATCTATTCAAGAGGTGACAGGTTCCCTCTGAGTGTTCTTTATGTATAAAATGTAGTCCTGCCTGAGTTTGGAGCTCTTGCATCTAGAGGGAAATATCTGCATCGCTCACATCACTTACTTTGCCCTCCAGCTCTGCCTTTTGACTCTTCAGCACGTTGATCTCATCATTTAGAACTCTGATCTTCTCCTGAGACTCTCTCAGCTCCTCCTGGACCTCAATCATCTGAAAGACATTGCAACCACATGAGTGGAGAAGTGAAGATCTTTTCCATACAATAATCACTGAAAAGGAGTGGACAATAACAGGGTCAATGTCTCCCATCCACCACCAGGGAAGTCTTGGGCTGACTCATTACTAGAGCTGCAACGACGAGTTGATTAATCCATCAAAATAAAATGAGCAACTAATCTGATAATTGATTAATCATTACAGTCCTTTTTCCAAGAAAAAATGATAAAAATTAATCCGATTCCAGATTCTCATATTCAGCAATGTGCAGTTTTTCTTCATCATATGTAAGAGCAAATTTATTGTCTTAACATTTAGAATAGGAAGTTTCTTTGTGTATTTCATCAGAACCCTTAAATGTATCTTGACATTGGGCTAAAACCAGAGCTCACCATCACTGCTTGGGAAGGAAAGAACTCACCAGTTCTACATTTTCCTGAAGGTCAGACTTCAGCTGGCTCACCTCCTCAGTTTTCTCCAGATGCTCCTCTAGCTGTTGGTTCTGAAGCACAATGTAGGCAAACTTTAACATTTTCAGTATTACTCACATTTTCTCACAAGACCTTTATGTGCTCTCGAACATACCTCAATGCATGAGCAACAATATAAAATAAAAACCATTAAGTTCCGAAGTGAGTGAATGTCGTATGGAGCTCAGTGCAGCAAGCTGTTTCGTGCTTTATTCAGAAGTCTTACTCAGTATCAGGGACAAATGCTCAATGAAGTGGATCAAAATAAAAATGTAGAAATGTAACTGTAGTGTAAGACTGAATGACATAATCTAACCTGCAGAAGTCGTTGAGCCTCCTGTTCTTCTTTCAGAGACTGAGGCTCAGAGCTGAGCTGCTGCTGTAACTCACACTGCATCTGTACAACAGAGAGAACACATGAAAGAACAATATGACCTCAGTTTGAAGAAAGAAGAAGAAAAGTTTATTTTTCTCACGTCTCCACAGTGCATGAAGAATGGAGAAAATCCTTGATGAACTAAAGTCATAGGGCTCTGCATTTAACAACAGCAAAACTTTATCAAAACATCCATTTACAAACTCTCACACAACTTGTGCAGTATAATCCAAGTCTTATTTATACAGTCTTATGCTCAGTGCTTCCCACACAGACAGCCTTTTATGACAAAAAAAAGAAATTAAATGTGGACCCCTATGACTTAAATTCATTAAGGATTTTCTCTGTTTTAGGATTCTCCACCGTGGAGAAATCCAAGCTTTCAATTGGTATTCAAATGGTCATTTTGTGGGTGAAATATTCTTTTCGCATGATTTCTGCACTTGTGCTGTTGAACGCTACTTTACAATAGGCCCTCCTGCTCTCACTCAGGATAAACATCTGCAAATCTGGTGAAGCCACTTATTAAACATATTTAAATAATTACCAAAAAGATTGTGCATTTGATTCAGTTCACTCTACCTAAAAAATATTTTACCAAACTGCTCGACTGTAAACAGCACGTTAATATAATGTGTGACCGGCGAAACAACAAAAGAAACAAATTTATTCCAGTTATCTTGCTGTAATGACCGTTGTGCATAATTGTCATGGTGATTTGGAGAAATAACTTAATGTCAGTACATGATAGGCTGTGACCACACATACGTTAAAAAAATCACAGGTCCCATGCAGGTATTTTCCCCAAGAAACAGCAATCAGCAGCTCTCAATTTACAGTTTTCAGCCAAAGCTTTTACCATCTCCATCCTGTCCTCCAGCTCTGCTTTGAGGTGCTGCTTCTCCTGTCTCAGTCCCTCCAGTATCTCCTGCAGCTGATCTCTCTCCTCAGTGAGAGACGTCACTCTGCACAGCAGCTTCTCCATCTCCTCTGTGGAGGTCTGACAGCTGGCTTCCTTCTCAGACAACAGGGCATCCCTTTCTGCTTGTACACTCTCAAGCTGCTCACTTAGAGTCTTGGTCTGTGTAAATGGGAAGATTTCATACTAGCAGTCAGAACACTGACAGTGAAGGAGCAGTTTAAAAAAATATCCTTCATTAACAATTTAACTCACCCGTTGTTCTAAGTCAGATTCCTTCTGCTCACAGAGTTTCATTTGATCAGAGTTATTTTGCTTCTGCTCTTGAAGCTCCTCTTGACGAGAATGTAGAAGACTCAGAGTCTCTGCAACCTAAAAATTAGTGAGCACTTCTTGATCTGATCTGAATTACAGAGCATAGAGTACTTCTGAAAACATAACTTTGGTGAAATGTGTTGTAAGGAACTAACCTCTTGTTGTAGTTGAGCTTGCCTCTCTTGGCTGAGTCTTTCTAGGTCAGTGTTTCTTTGATTCTGCTCTTGGAGTTCTTGTTGAAGTGAATGCAGAAGGCTCTGCGTCTCTGCAGCCTGCAAAGAGAAAAAGTTGCATATTTCCCATTCATACACACGAGGAAAATATATGAAGATTTTGAAGCAAAGACATCACTGGCATTGTGAGCACACTTAACCCCGAAAAATTAGATCTCAATTTGACCACAAACAACTCCCCCTCACCATCTCTGTATTATGCTGCAGATCAGCTTCCAGCTGGCTCTTCTGCTCACTGACGGCCTGTAAAGTTGTCTGTAGTTGCTCTATCTGTGGAGGAAAATAGACAAATCAATTAAAGTATTTTCAGTCAAGAAGCAAAGTTTTGAAGAATAAGCTTGCCTTTAATCCATGTTTTGCTTTTTGTCAACAAATCCTGTGAAGAGACCAAAACCAAGTGTGTAAATCCGTTTCTCATAACGTTCACTTCCCTTCCCACTGGTTCCTACCGGAGAGTTTGCGAGTTTAGTTTTATTTCTTTTGCTCCAGAATTTTTAAAAAGCCTCAGTGATCTCCTAAAACAATTGGACACAGTAGTTTTTAGCAAATGTTACTCAGACAGGAGCAAACGGTGCCTTTGTTGGGGACTATTTTCAGTAGCGGATTAATACACATTTGGTGTATTAGTGAGTATTTGTGACAGAGGGATGGTGTATTTGAGTCAAAATAGTGTGTTCATGGTAATAAAAGAACAACATGTCACTCAGTGCAACAGTGGAGCTCACTGATGTTTCAACAGTTGTTCACAACAATGGAGCTCTGTGGCAAAGAGAAAGATATCAGGCTTTGATACATAAATACTATACTTGTAAATAGATTTGGGTCTTTTCATGGGATTTGTCAACAATAAGAAAATTCTAAAATGTCAGACTTCATTAACTTAACTGCTGTTACCTCTTGCTGAAGGTGGGTTACTTGGGCATCCTGTTGGTGCAGTTCTGAGGCCAGTCCTTCTGGCTGGTTAAACCCACACTGGACTTGTGCAACCTGCAACAGGCAAACCCATCACTTTTTCTTTTTCTGCATAAACTGTGATGATTCAAAAGATATGAAATAATCACTTATAAATGAAAAACACTTTAGAAGCATCAGTAACAACATACCATCTCCATCCTGTCCTCCAGTTCTGCTTTGAGCTGCTGCTTCTCCTGTCTCAGTCCCTCCAGTATCTCCTGCAGCTGATCTCTCTCCTCAGTGAGAGACGTCACTCTGCACAGCAGCTTCTCCATCTCCTCTGTGGAGGTCTGACAGCTGGGTTCCTTCCCAGAGAGCAGACCATCTCTCTCTGCTCGCATGCTCTCGAGCTCCTCAGTCAGTCTCTGAATCTGTCAAGAGGAGCAGAAACATAATTGTAATTATTAATACATATCAAAAGAAAAGGAAGAATTTCTGTCAAAGTGTCAGATTCCGGAGGTGTTATGTGGATTCCATCCTGGTCATGAAACAGTGGACTGGCTTTTATACCCTTGAAGGGTTGTTAGGTGGGTTATGGGAGTTTGCCCATACAGTCTGTACGCTTTGGGTGGACTTGGGAATCTTTACATCCTTATCCCTATGGGAGTTCTGTAGGGGTACTAAATCTGTTGTGGACCCCAGAATTGCGTTTCAGTTCTCTTCAGATGATGTGGCTCTGTTGGCTTCAGACTGTGACCTTCTGCATGCACTGGGGTGGTTTGCAATCAAGTGTGAAGCACACCGACTGCACAGAATGCTAGATCAATACAACTGTTTTATTATCTCTGAGGCTGAACACAGTGTAGATGAAATGACAAAATATTTGTACAGCGCACATTTTCATTTAGGGTTTCTTAGTGAATTAAAAAAATCTGCTAAGCCTGCCTATGTGGCGCTAATGTTATTAAAATATTGGCTATTTAACTTCGGTAACAGCCGTGCTGCTTGGTTGGGAAGCAGTGACACTCGTGTGCAATGTCAAATGGCATTCGTGGAATTTAAGCTCACATTGCATTGACTGGATGATTTGGAACTGGTTCTCAACTAGAAGAACAGTTCTTGATTTCCATAGCTAATGCAACCCAGTGCCCAATAAGTGGTAGAAAATGGATGGATGGCATATACAGTATAATGCTCTATTTACTTCCTTACAGTAGGTGCCAATTCATGGTTCATGCAAGTGTCTGCTGTGGTCCCCTTGACATAAATGTCATCATCCACCCACGTCAGCGAGGGTTTACAGGGTCCCACGTGCAACCCATTTTTTGTGACCATGTGGACTGGACACTTAGCAAGTATGCTGACTGGACATGCTCCAACCTCTTGTTCCACGGTCTAGCCCAGTCCAAAACACTGCGGTCAAGCCAGCTGCACCAGCACAGTGAAGTTAGTTTAAAGTTGGATATTTGACAGACATTAACTCCTAGTTTCAGTTTCACCCACTGTTGGCAGTAGGAGGACTGTAAACTACTGATGGCCTAATGAAGCCTCATGAAGCATTTTCTTTATTTTCTGAGCCCACCTAGATGGTGCTTTTTGTTCAGGTAAAGGTTGAAAGCACACTGAATTACCATTCTTTGAGCCTTTCTCTTTAAACCATGAGTGCCATCTAGTGGGCTCAGAAAATAAAGAAAATGCTTCGCGAGGGTTCATTTGGCCATCACTACTGTAAACTCACCTCCTGCCCCTCCCATTTGCCACTAGGAGTGAACATGGACCCTAAATTGTACTATGAATAGCATCAAATCAATTACCTCTTGCTCTTTTCTGAACTCCTCCTCCAGAGACTTGAACTCATCCATCTCTCTCTTCTCCTCCATCTCTTTTGACAGAGCAGCTTTCTCTTTCTCCAGAGTTTCAATCTGCTCTAGGAACATCCCAAGCTCCTGCTTCAGGTAGTCTCGCTCGACTTCCACCACGTCCTGTAAACATACAATTTAATCAGTTTAAAAGCTTTCGGTATTTCCAATTGAAATGCATTGCCCTAATGTTGCTTCTTTTCATTACTAGTAGAAGAAATAAATGCTATTATATTTTTAGCAACATGTTGCAATAGTGTCTCTGTAGAATATTTTTTTCTAATACAAATAAAGGAATTATCCATGTGGATAACATAAAAACAAAGCTTTAGTAACTGTGTGTTGTGCAACAAATGCATTAAACAATTAAGACCATTTTTGGCCTATAAAGCCAGATTATCTTCAAATGGCTTTCTGAGTTTTATCTGTGGAAAAACCACAACTCAGTGACTCTAGATTAAACATGCTTGTGGTTTATTTAATATCTTGTAAGGGACACACAACCTCTGTGTTATAAAACAGAAAATATATTACATGCATACATCCAGAGGAAAACAAGTTAAGAGGATTTTCTCTGCTATCAGAGGCACAACAAGTTGAGTAGTAGGATATGTGCCACAGAGGTGCCCCATCAAGCCTTACCTTCTCTGAAGCCAGTGTCTCACACAGCTGGATGGCCTCTGCAAACTGTTTACCCATCTGCAAAATGAGGTATGAAGATTAATACTAAAACCAGCTAACACAACCAGGACAGAACAAAAAACAATGAACATGCCAAAGATGCTATTCTCGTGTAATTAAGGATTTCTCCTTTTACTTGGAGGCCAGGGAGCAGGTATAAATCATACCTGTTCATCAGTTTTACTTGGAGTGTTGTTCTGTTCCTCAAGCCGTCTCTCCAGGTCTGCAACTCGGAGGTCCAACATTGCCACCTTCTCCAAGGCCTCTTGTTTTTGTTGGACCTCTGTTTGCAGCTGCAGCTGCAGGCTGGACACTTTCCCTGAAAGCTCATGCATACGGTCTGGAGACACAAAGTCTTTGGGACTGGAAAAAGATAAAACATACAGATGACTAATGTGTTCAACAACTGTGAATTACTTACAAACACTGAAAAGACAGGGTTTTTTTCCCCCACATACAGTAGCCTCATGCCAGGTTCACAATGGACACAGAAGCGCCCAGATTTGCCCAGATTACTAAGGTTGGTCTGGAGGCCTGGACATTTGCTGTCTTTCAAGTGAAAACTACTTGAACTGTAATTATCAAGACATTTACCTGTCTCCAAAGCTCCTGACAGTCACAGAGCTCTGACTTATCTCCATATCATCTGAAGGCTCATCAGGAATCTCCCAGTGAGAGTCGAAGTCCTCATCATCTGTTCAAACATGTCATGTATGCATTCCACTCATTACCCGACAGTGCAGTTCATATATGACATGGTAATTATAAGGTGAATTGTGATTTTCAGAGTGCATATACTTTATTTTATGCGCTCCTCTGTACCTTCAACCAGCTCCATCAGAGAGACATTAGAGGCTTTCCTCTTCCGAGTGAAAGGGTCTGCAAAGCTAAGGTCAGATGAACCACCATCACATGCAGACGGACGGGCAAGTCTGAGCATCTTTCCTCCCCACGTAACCCTGCGTTTTGGCATCTTAAAAACAGGACATGAGTTGTTATGACTATGATACGAAAGAGAAAGCTGTACTCTGACATTATTTTGTGTCATATCTACCTTTTGAGCAGGAACCTGGTTTGTGCTGGTGACCAGCAGTTTAGTCAGGTTTTTGATCCTGTCTTCTTGTTCTCTCTGGAGCTGATCCTTTTCTTGGAGCAGCTGGGAGAGAACCTCCTTCTCTGTGGCTGTGGTCTGTGTGACTGAAGAAACCTGTTGGGAGGTCATCCACAGGTTAGTGGGTAGAAAGTGCTGCAATAATGGAACATGCAGTGATGGTCCAAAGAGAACATGACTGAGGAACGATGCCACTTGCCTCATGAAGGCGTCGCTTGAGATCTACAATTTCATTGCGGTATCTTTTGAGCAGAGCCCCGTCATCAGACACCTCTGTCACATGAGGATCATTCTTCATTTTCTTTGCAGTGCTGGCAAACTAACATAAAGAAACGCTTTGTGAAACATCATCTGCCTTTGTCACAAAACAGAACTTTCCAGACGGACGACATCCATCTGCAATGGTGCGCTGTGTAATCGTGCATAAATGTACTGGGGGAATGAGCTAACAAAGTAAAATGTACCATACTATTTAGTATTACAATATAACAGTTGCAGGGCTTGAAATACCATGTGCACAAGCACTGACTTCCAGTAGCACATTTTGTTTCATTCATATTCACAAACAGCAATGAAAGCTACTGGTATCAGGAGAAGTTGGGAACTAATTTGTAGAGGTCAATATTCAGTCTGTAATATTTATTTATTTAGATGAATTCATATTCATATAAAATCAAAGAAGTCACCAAAGAAGTCCCAATATGACTCAAAAACTTTTTTTTTTCATAATAGATTTGATGAAAAGCTGCTCAAAATGTTCCTATGACCATCTAAAATTTGAAGCAGTTTTACTGTGCAGTATTGCAATTTAGGTCGAACCTTGCAGCGGATAAGTACAAATTTAAAATAACAATTACACCAAATGGCACAGTAAAGGTGCATGCACCAGTTCATGTACAGAGAAAAAAGTATTTTGAGCCCTGAACTGAGTATTAACAGGTCATGGTACTGTAGAGATGTTAGGTGTGCAGGACAGGAATCTACATATTTCATCTACCTGCAGAGTGCTGAGGGTCTCATCCAGAGCAACAGGTGTGATGGTACCAATGATGACTGTTTTCGCGTTCCCACCCAAGGAATTCTGCAGGATGCGGGTGAGCTTACTGTCTCTGTAGTTGGTGAAACCCCTGAACAGAGAGAGAGAGAGAGTGAAATTTGGCAAAATACCAGCACCTCGAATTAATGTTTAAAATCATATAAATCAGTTAGTAATAACCATTTAAAAAATAGGTTCCTTTTTCCTCTCCTCAATTTACTTTTAGTAAACATGAATTGTTTACTACTAAATAATCACACTGGAGTTTGAAATATTTTTGTTCCATCACTTACACCACTAATGAGTATACTAAATATACAGCTCAAAATTTGGCCAAATGTACTAAATCATTTTCTTTATGACAGTTAGATGAGATGTATAATACAGAGCAGGGCCCTGTTCTTTAAATGTGGCCTATTTAATTTAATTTGCTTGCTCATGATGGAAATTTTTCAGCCTGTTATGATTTGGTGCTATATAAATAAAACTGACATGACTTGAGATATTTAAGAAAGTGGTCATGATCCCCTGCCTGCTTGACTAGTGAGGATGTATCTGTAAGCAGTTAGACTGCCCAGAAAGAAGGAACAGTTCAACGCTGACTGATGCTGAGGATACGCTCATGGTACATAAAACAACCCTAACTGTTATTGGCTGTATGTATGGTGTAAAACAAGAGTAAAAATTGTTCCTTATGTTAGCACAAGTAGAAAGATCTCTGTAGTAAGTACGTTGCATGTTCATCCTTTACTCACTTCTGGCTTTCATCTGTCAATTTCTTGATCACTTGGCCGAGTGTGAAGAGACTGCGATTGATATTGCAACCTTCTTTGAAACGTGTGCCTAGGATATGAAAGCAGAAACTCATTATACACTGTAGTGTGCAATCAATGAACTCTAAGATAGTATCATAGTGTGCGGATTCAATCAGCAACCTTAAATTTAACTCCGGCTTACCTTCAGCTCCTGTTTGACTTGCTCTCTCTGATCCAGCCAAATCAACTAAATTCTAAAAGATGAAGCCAAACTGCTGGTGAACAAATAATTACAACAACACAAGCAATGACACAGACAAGACAGACAGCAAATGTAATATAAAGATGGACAACAAGCCAATAAATGGAGCTAGCTTACCAAATGAGACACAATAATGGCTCCATCTGCATTTTCTCCTGATGCTGGGTCGCTTCTTTCTCGACTTTCCAGGATCTAAGAGAACAATATTGTGA
Source organism: Epinephelus fuscoguttatus (assembly GCF_011397635.1). NCBI lineage: Eukaryota > Metazoa > Chordata > Actinopteri > Perciformes > Serranidae > Epinephelus > Epinephelus fuscoguttatus. The sequence goes on from NC_064762.1 coordinate 37,597,765, forward strand.
AAAATCCAGCTTTCCCCAGAATCTGATATGTCACTATGCAATGAAGATGTGGTGTTGCTTACCATTCGGAATATGGTGTGGGAGCGACTGCTTCGCTGGTTCATTTTTGTCTTTCCATAGTGGCGGTTCTCTACAGAGGAGAAAACACATTGGTAATTACACACAGTCTGCAGAGCACGTCATCATTCCGATGTTCTGTAATCTCAGATCTTACTTTCTCCTTTCCGAATCCAGGCCAGGGCTTGTGCAGGAGACGTAACGAGTTCCTCGGTTAGGTCAGCCACATAGATGTTTTTCTGTACACAGATACAAAAATCATGTAAAATAGAAAAGTACATCTTTGCAGGGTTTCTGTCATTTAGTGCTCCTAGACTTTGAAATATGTTCCATCGGTCTGTAATGTTAGACTTTTTGCAGTTCAGCAGACCTGCAGAGTCATGAATGATCCTGACTAAAATGATTTTTCTGATCGCAGCAAAATGATTTCAGAAGAAATATTCCAGTTAAACGTTTATGCATGTCATAAATATTTTAAGCTGATCAACATACTAGTTCTGATTTTTGAAAAATAAGGTGTAAAAGACAGAGGGACTGCACCTATTATTTTAATGGAAATTTCAAATCCAATGCTGCTCATTTCATTTTCAGCTTGTTTCTACAGGACGTGAACAGTAATCAAGCTGACACTAAAACAGTTTATGCCCTCTCAGCCAACAAAAAGTGATTAAATGTAATGTTTGAGACTTCGTTGAGTTACTGCAAATGTTGTAAACTAGGACACAAAAGATTTGATAAGGGTTTCAATTTGACAAAAAGCCATTCAAACTTCTAAAAAGCCCACTAACATTGATTGTCTCCCTGACTTCCAGGGGTTTCCTCTTCCAGCTGTCCACAAGCAGGTCAGTGACTGTTTCATTGTAGATCTCCATGTACGAAACCCTGAGAAGGAACTCCTTCTTTGGACACTTTGGGCAAAAGACAAGTCATTGGTTAGAATAAACTGATTACAAACAGTTATAGGGCGTGTTTGAAACAGGTGATACAATTCTCACATTTTTAATTGTTTGGAAGACATCCTCCACAGCCAATGGTATCACTCCAGGTGATCGGTCAGACCCCATCATCGTAAAAGTCTTTCCAGAAGAAGTCTGTCCGTAAGCAAATATGGTTCCTGTGGAGCAAACACAAAATAAACACCATGCGGCTACAGTGAGTAATGAGTACCTCCACAAGACAGGTCTCACTGCATTCAGTTTCCATTACATACCATTGTATCCCTCAACAGTGGAAACAACCAGAGGCTTTGCAATGTTGTGGTACAGCTGATTGGTTGTTTCTTCTGCAGTGAACACTCGGTCTGGGGACAACAGAGGGCGACAGTGAATGTAAAGTAGACTTCTATTACTACTACTCTATGTTAAAGCCACAAAATCTAGCAAACACAATTCTTAATCCTGTACATGCTGCAAAACATACCGAAACTAAAGCTCTTAGTGGAATTCCCATCATCGATCTGATGAACTGATTTCTTATCAGCTTTCCAAAACAGGTGGACGGGCTCTGCATCCTCCGACTCAGCACTTTCTTCCCTGTAACAAGGATACACAATCAGGATATATGTGTGAAAACATCAGCATACTTTATGGAAAGAACTAAAACTAACTAAATCAAAATAGCTGCTATGAAAGCAGAATAAATAATAAAAAAAAAAAGTTCCATAAGAGGGCAAAAATAAATATACAGTATCAGTAGACAAGGGGCACCATTTATGTCACTATATATACGCTGTGATAAAATATTTGGGATCGTCTCCCTCACAGTGTATGGGACAGTCCCAAATATATCAAGGTGTAACACCGCATCTTACACTCAACTCCTCACAGCTGACTTGCAGAATATAATATACTGTGGCATTAAGGATATATCATAGACACATGTATGTATTAATCATGCACTCTGGCACTTTCACACAAACAAATATATTGAGAAGCAAACATACTTTATTTGTCACTCATACTGGTAACCTAAGTAAAGTCAAGTAAAGTAAAGTTTATTGCCCCCCAAGGGAAATTCGTCTTGGGCACAGTGCTACATTTCATTGCTTCACAACACAAGATAAAAACATCATCACAGGGAAACATCATCACAAGGACAGTTCTGTTACATAAAACAGACATGGACTACATTTAACAATCACAACACAGACATACAGAGACGTCTAAAGTGCAAAAAAAAGTGCTGAGTGCATGGGTGCTGTGTGTTCATTGCACACTGCTCTGTTGCATATTGCTCTATTGCACTAGTTTTTAACATTGTTCAACAGCTTAATGGAGGCTGGAACAAAGGATAATTTGAGGTGGTTTGTGGTGGTTAGTCTTAGGCATGGGGAATCTTCTTCCTGATGGGAGAACCTGTTTTCATATATTTAGTAGTATTCATTGATTGCATATATTTGCACCTTACTGGTGGCTAGTTTATTTTTAATTTATATTTCCTATATATTGATTTTTATATTTTCTATACATTACTTTTCTACTTTGTTTTAATACCTGTATATCTCATGCTTTGTATCTGCACTCACCTACCTTTGTATTGCAACTGCTGCATAGCAATTTCCCTTGGGAATCCAGAGGGCAATGTTATCGTTCAACATTAAAGGGACAATTCACATTTCTTTAAGAGGGGTTGTATGAGTCACTTATCCATCATCAGTGTATTACCAAGTAGCTATCTTATATGCATGGAATAAGTTACAGTGTCTCTCAGGTTAACTCATATCACAGCGGTGCCTGGACAGCGTGACGTGTGGTTGTGCTGCTGCCGTGGTCCTGCCAGATGCCTCCTGCTGCTGCTGCCATCATTAGTCATTAGTCATACTTCTACTGTTATTATACACATATGACTATTGTCACACATGTATACTGCCAGATATTAATACATACTTTCAACATATTGTACCACAGTAGCCAGAACTATAACTATAATATTATTACTTTCAATAATGTTGTTGTAAGCTACTGTCATTACCTGCATCTCTCTCTCTCTGTCTCATTGTGTCATGTGGATTACTGTTAATTTATTATGCTGATCTGTTCTGTACGACATCTATTGCACGTCTGTCCGTCCTGGAAGAGGGATCCCTCCTCAGTTGCTCTTCCTGAGGTTTCTACCGTTTTTTTTCCCCGTTAAAGGGGTTTTTTTGGGGAGTTTTTCCTTATCCGCTGTGAGGGTCTTAAGGACAGAGGGATGTCGTATGCTGTAAAGCCCTGTGAGGCAAATTGTGATTTGTGATATTGGGCTTTATAAATAAAATTGATTGATTGATTGATTGACAACTAAAAAACAATAATACAATCTAATGAAACAGTTATAGATGTTTTGCACTTCAGATGTGACCATAAAGGACACTGTAGGAATCAACAACAACTTCAGGCCGACTTTGTGAAGTGATAAAATAAGTAATAATGGCGCTTTGCTCCAGTTTGTGTCTGATAATTGATAAGCTCGACCAAACGGCGCCATCTCTAGTCCCTTTATAAGTTAGCTATTATTGCTTCAGCGTAGTAACGTTACGCCCTAACGATCATTCCAACAGTGTAACTAACGTTAGTTGGCATAAAACACTTCATGTTAGCAAGGAAGCAAAACTATTTCGATAGCAGATATCATTCAGGGGGAAGTACAATTAGTAACCTTACTATTCTTGTTTTTATAACTGTCTACACAGCACTAATTAGCTTAGCATAAGTTAGTTAACGAAAACAACGTCTATTATTTATTTATTTGTACGGTACTTGCCAACGTCATAGAAAACGTTTTGAACTTACTGCTGAACGTTAATGTTAGAAACATAACGTTACGTTACCGTTTATTATTACTAGCCAAAAATGCAGTTATACGCGTCTGAACTTTAGCTAACAACACATTCCTATCATTACTTTAGTAACGTTAACAGTTAGCATTAGCATTGACGTTAGGCAACTTTGCGGTTGCTCCTAACTTGTAACTCTCTGACGCTAACGTTAGCTGTTGGCAGAAAACTTACCTCGCAATAAGCGGACGGATTCGAATGCACACTTTAACAGCCGACTCTTCGGCCATTTTTCTTTTCAATAACGTTAGTCATCCACCTAACATTAAATTGGCAACGTAACTAACACGAGCACAGAAATAACGTTACTCCCTTTCCTAGGTTTTCAAATGGGGATCCGGCTCTGGTTTAAAATTTACCACTTTGTTCTGATTGGATAACGTCATCGGGTGGACAGATCCATGTGGGACGGTGGTGGATAAAAAGGAAGTTGGCTTACGTTTTAGCTCATTTTGTGCTTTTTAAAATGTATTTAAAACAACGTTTAATATCCCGTGTATGGGCAAATAGCTCTTCAAGCAATTTTTTTTTTACTTGAATTTTCCCCCCGAAAAATCAAGTTAATTATGGTAGCGTCAGGCTGGTGACGAATAAAAACGCGACATCGTTGTGTGTCGTCATCAAAACGCATCTACAACAATGTGCAAAACACACGAGAAAGTGGAGATTTTTGTAGTTCAGTAAAAGTTAAACGTTTACAGTGCTTTATAGAAGCAGTGCGAATCAGGACGTGGTTAACTGATATTAGTGTTATTAATTTTCAAATGCGGGAGAGCTGAATTTATACAAAACTTTATTGGAGCGTTTCATCTTGCTGTTGAGATGTCTCTGTTTCTTGTTAACAGGTAGGTTTAGTTTCTGTATCAGCATCGTTGGTCTCTGCTTTTTTTTTGTCATTAGTACATGACCTTGGAGTGACATGGATGTATCTTGCCTCTAAGATAACAATGACAGATTTTTTTCACATCAGATAGCAAAACTGATTTTCTTTTTTCAAGTTATATAGACATTAATTGATAAACATAAACACAATATAAAAAAAACAGATGAAAACAATAGAGTTTTGTGAATAACTATTTTTTGACACAAATGAAGATATAGCAGTGTAATTCTAAGGTCACAAGCTGCTAAACTGACCAAAAGCTGCTGTTCTGTGCTTATGCTGAAGAAGTGGACTGAAGAATCTGTAACATTAAATTCTGTCATGTTGCTCACAGGTATCTGGGAGAGGAGGAAAATGGGACCGTCTCAAAGGAGTCTCGGTCTCAGGCATTGCTGGCTAAACTGCAGCAGAAGGCAAAAGAGAAGCAGAAACAGAGTTTAACAGATCAGAGACAACAACCACCTAAAGGACTGACAGAAAAGCAGGAGGTCAAAAAGAAAAGAAAAGTTGACAAGGACAGCAGTGAGGAGTCTCAACAGCACAAAAAAAGGAAATCGGAGGCGGTGCCTTCATTTGTTACAGACTCTGATGACCACGATGAGCCTGTCAAAAAGGAAAAGAAGAACAAGACAGCTGCAGATAAGAAACAGAAGAAGAAGAAAAAGGATCAGTCAGGTGTGTGCTTGCTCTTCTATATATTCACATGTTGGCACAAAACTGGGCAATATAACTATCATATCATTCACATGATCAGTGTTAGGATATCGTGACATTTTGTCATTTATATTGTGCCTTGTGCCTTTTAGAGTCTGGCTGACACATTGGCATGGCCAGTATTATCAGCTGATTTTACTTTAATGTAGAGAGTTGGGTGCGTTTTGAAATGTCTGCTAATATGTAGCAAAAAATTGTGGTACAAAAATGCCAAATATGTAGGCTTACCCGCATCCCTAACTGCATCATTTAAAGCTGCACTAATTGAGTTTTTTAAATAAGCAATGGATCAAATCACTATGCGCACCAGAGAGCAGTCACTCATAGGGGCAGAGAATTATTACCAGCTCTGCAGTTCCCTATAGCCCCATGGAACTTTTAAAGGGTAACTTTATTATTTTTCAACCTGGACCCTGTTTTCCCATGTTTTTGTGTCGAAGTTAGTAATGGGAACAACAATTTTTTAAAAATTGGTCCAGTATCGAGAGAGGGCTGCAGCTGGCACCAGCAAAACAGGCTGCAGCATAACCCCTCATGGCATATGGCAGCAGTGACATACACTGCAGTAGTTTAGTTATGGCCTGTTCAGAATTATGATGTTGACCTGTCATGTGAATGCTATGTGCACAAGAAAAAAATGCCTCACATGGGATGATTTTCTTGTTGTTTTGTTTATTTTTTATTTTAGGCAGTTCTGTTAAAGGTCTTTCTGACACTTTTGTGACTGGAACAGATGGACAGGAGGACACAGTAGAAGAAGAAGAGAAAGTAGAGACAGAAAATATCACAATAAAACAAACCACAGAGAAGACTTCTGCTCCTGCTGGATTCACAGTTCTGGGAGGATTTGAGAACAAACCTGTCCAGAAGGTACAGTGACTTGTTGGTAGTGCTTAATATAAACTCAGGGGTTGCCAGTATCATTAGTATTCATCCTCTGTGGGCATCATAGACTGTATAGAAAGAGTGGACATAGCCACTGTGTTGTCACCCATTGGTTTGTGTAAGCCTCCATCACATGATGCTATGTGGCCCAAGAAGACTTTTTCCCATAGATTTACACTGTCAAGAGATGCCTGTGAATCAGTATTTTTTTTTTTTTTTTTTTGAGCATCACAACTTCCTCAAAATGACTCGTTTTACTATGTGAATTTGATCTATTTGGTCCATTAACATTTTGAAACTCCCACTCAAGTTAGTGGAGCACTAAACTGGAAGTATATAGCTAGTAGATAGCGAGCTATCAAGGTTATCAGTGTGCCTGCTGAATTCACATTAATTGTGACATTAAAGGTAGTATGTAGGATCTAGCAGTGAGGTTGCAGATTGCAACCAACTGAAACTTCTCCTGTGTGCTAAGCATGTACGAGAACTAGGGTGGCCAATGCGAAAAAAACACAAAAGGCCCCATCTAGAGCGAGGGAATATAAATGGCTCTTTCAAAGGTTATAAAAAAAACAATGAATCTTAGTTTCAGGTGATTATAGACTAATGAAAACATAGTTATTAGTAGTTATTATTAGTTATTATTCTATTCAATTTCTGCAAAACCATCCCCCTAAATCCTCCACACTGGACCTTTAAATGCGATGCTAGTTTTGGCTAGCGAAGAAAACAGGCTTAGAAAAATTTACTCACTGAAAAAATGAACAGCCGAGCCCTTAGAGTGTCCTACAGTACAACCAAACACTGAACAAGACAACCAGAATGTAACACTTAACTGTCATTAATTGACAACACAGTGTCAAAGGGTCAAAGTTTTAAGAATAAAAAACATGGACAACACCCAAAAAGAATTTGAAGGCAAGAGCACATTGTAACGCCTCTTAACTGATTGACAGGTGACTGTGGTGGTGACTGTCAGTCACAAGGTGACCAGGCTTTAAAGCATACACTGCTTTACTATAGATTGTACTTTAAATGGGATTATAATTTACAAATTGAACATCATGCTGTATTGAAGACAGCTTGAAACTAGTGACTGAGGCCATGGACTCATCAGGAAAATGTTTATTGAGAAAATAAATCAAGTAAGAAGTAGGGTCATTTCCCCAGAGACTTTAACAGATGGACTTCTTTTGGCAATCAGTGGAGTCGCCCCCCTGCTGGACATTAGCAAGAATGCAGGGTTAAGGCACTTATACATTGGCTTCACTTTTCAGGCCCAGAGGCTACATCCACGTGTTTTTTATACAGTCTGTGTTAGACAGTAAATATTAGTGTGTGTATTCTTCTTTACACAGGTACACAGAGTCCTGCCTCAGTGGCTTGCTCAGCCTGATGTCATTCACAGAGACATTAAAAGCAACCTGGTTCCCATCAGTGACATCCCAGAAATGTCTGCTGTGCTTGTGAAAAAACTACACAATAATGGAATTCAGCATCTTTTTCCAGGTAAAGAGACGGAGCTTATCTATGTGTGTATTCAGCAGCAGGTTTCCAAAGCTCTAAGTGATCGAGAATAGGCCAGTATTATTTCACTTAACACTAATGTTAATTTATATACATCACACCTGTTATATCAGTGTTATCTGCTTTATTAGTTATTAGTTATTAGTTATAATAATCCACGTAGTCTCTGTAGCTGAAAAGGGTGCATGTGGTGTGTGGGTGGGTGTAGGCATTGGGAGTGAGGGTAGAAAAATGTCACTGTGAAGGGATGTTGTGATTTGAAAAGGTTAGGGAACCATTAGTGCATTGAATAGGTGCCTGAGAAACAAAGTTGTGAATAATACTGTGACCTTTTGACAGTGCAAGCAGAGGTCATCCCGGCCATTTTGGAGAGTGCACAGCAGGGGCTGCTGATTGGACGAGGTGGCTACAAGCCCAGAGACATCTGTGTGTCTGCACCAACAGGCAGTGGCAAGACTCTTGCATTTGTCATACCTGTCATACAGGTGAGCTTCCCACCACCACCTTTGAGTAGAGATTCATACAGTACGCAAAGGCACTGCTGCATGGTGTATGTGTGAAGAGCAAACATGCAGAAACTCTCCATACTAACTAAAGATGATCTCTACCATCAGGTGCTGATGGAGCGGGTGGTGTGTGAAGTCCGGGCTCTGGCCGTGTTGCCGACCAAAGAGCTCACTCAGCAGGTCAGAATCTTTCACAACAAAGTTTGAAAAACATAATCAATGATGTTTGCTATATGGACTGTATTACAGCAGGTGTCTTCAAAAACATGTGTGTGCATATTGGCAATGGAAGTGTGCAAGCTTAAAACGTTTTTTAAAAGTCCTGTTGTTGCGTGTTCAGTTGTTAGAATTAATATTCCAATAGCGGACTCAAATTCCACTGAATTCTGACAGGATCACGACAGCATGGTATCGCAGTATTTTTGTGTGCAGATATCCTATAGTTACACACAAATATCCAAATCAGTTGCTTTTTCAGTCCAAATAAAATGATTGAAATGAGGTGAACACACTGAAAACGTTATCTTATGAGATAAAACAGATGGTTACAAAGTTTCCTTTTGGGACATAATTTACAGTTGAAAAACGGTAATAAATCACAATATATTTTATCGCAATATTCAACCTATTATAATAATATTGTATATGCCTCTGATAAATCCAACCCCTTTAGTTAACATAGTTTCTCAATAAACTGAAGCCCCTGCAGCGTCTATGGCTGCAACATTTTGATTACCACTTGACCGATGACACAAAGATTCTTGTGTTACAGTAAAACATAACACTATACACTATGTAATCGAGCTCTGAGCTATCCAACAATACACAATAATAATGCAAGTAAAAATTCCTGTTAGGACGTAGTTTCCTGGTTTGCTAATTATAACCCAAACCTTATACATATTGGTCTTGTGTCCTTGTCTTTGGCTTGGCAGGGTTTCTGTTTCAAGACACAAAACTCTTGAGTCTATGTCATGGTATTTGACACTAAGCATCGAGTGACTTGTATGCTCATATATTCTTGTTGGTGTACATTATAGGTTTCCACACCAAATACATCTGGCCACTGGTCTTCTATCAACTCACTAACAGTACACAGATCTGGAATTCAATCACTATTTATCAAGTCAGTTTGTTTAGGAAGTATTTGTGATCTTTGGAGGGTACTTCCCTTGCATAGTTTGACAAGCTATTGCGCCCCACCATACTGCCATTGCCATACTGCATGCACATCATGATTGTTTGCAAACTGTCAAAGCATTTATTCTGTATATTGAAAAAGCTCAGCTGAGATATTCACCTGTCCAGGTTTGCAAAGTGTTCACAACATATGCAGAGGGAACCTCTCTGAAAGTGGTGATGCTGGCTGGTCAGAAGTCTTTTGCTGCAGAGCAGGCGTCACTGTCAGAACACAGGTGAGTTCAGCTTCATTATAATGGGGGGGCTTCAGCAGCTGCATTTGTCCATACGTTTGTTCACCTTGAGGGAATTTCTTCAAATTTGGCTCAAACATCTAGTTGGACTCAACGATGAACTGATTAGAATTTGGTGGTCAAAGGTCACTGTGACTTCATAAAAAATGTTTCTGGCCATAGCTCAAGAATTCATAAACTACTTATGACAAAATTACACAAAAGCCATTATAAGCTACTGGTCATACCAGACCAAGTATGGCTGTAGCAACGAAACTCCTAGAGTGTACTGAAGTGAGCAAGGGTCTGTTTTATTCCTTATGACTTCAGCTACTCATCAGTGAGAGAGAGGATTTGTTACAGACTCTCCCAAAAGTGAAACTGTCTTACTCTCTAGTGCTGCTCTTGATTTAAAGGTGCATTTAAACTTGGAGGTATGTTTTGATGATCGCAGGTAGTGTCTTTTTCTATATTACCACTGGGTACACCAATGAAGATGATAGATCCTACACATACAGGCTTTACATTTGCAGCTGTTAAGGAGGGAAATATAAATATCAGATCGGATTTTGATATTTGCACAATACGTGGGGAAAAAACTCACTATACTGTGTCTTTTCTGTGTGTTCTGATTGTTCCTCCAGAGGCGGCATGAGGCGCAGTTTAGCAGACATTGTTGTGGCCACTCCAGGTCGACTGGTCGATCACATCAACAAGAATTCAGGCTTCAGTCTGGAACACCTCAGGTTTCTTGTGAGTCCTTAAAACCCGTAGAACTTAAACCAATATATTGACAAAGCACAGCAGATATAACCGACATTGAATTCCATTGTTCGCCATCTGCCACTAGTGTCATTTATTTTAAAGTGGAGGACTTTCATTCTCTCAGATTATTGACGAGGCTGATAGGATGATTGACAGCATGCACCAGTCGTGGCTCAGCCAGGTGGTGAAGGCGGTGTACAGATCAGGAAGTGGAACAGAAGCCATGTCCATCTTCAGGAGAACGGAGCCGGCACATGTCACAGCAGCCAGGTGAGTGTGAGTTCAACCCTGAAGCGACAGAGTCTCTGTACAGTGGACAGAGACTCAGGCATGTGTTTTTCTTCATTTATGCAGTTTTATTTTTAATAGAATGGCACTAATGTTAAAAGAGTCAACATTTTTATTAAAGGAATAGTTCAACATTTCAAGAAATATGCTTATCTGCTTTTTGACAGTAGAGTCAGGACCATTAATTCATAAATGGTTATTTGTATAGCTGTGCATTATGTTTTCGTAATGTCCATCCATCTGTCTGTACGTCCTGTACATACTGTCCCATTCTTGTGAACATGATATCTCAAGGGCACCTTGAGGCAAATTTGACACAAACTTCCACTTGGACCCAATAATGATGAACTGATTAGATTTTGGTGGTCATAGGTCAATGGTCAAGGTCACTGTGACCTTGCATCCCTCTCATTGTTGTGAAGTTCATCTGACCTGGGCCCTTGCTGTGTACCTCTGCCTGTGCATGACCTTGCTGAACTGCTGTGGCTAGCACACATATGGTGTTCACACAGACAGTGTTGCTGCTGCATGTATGGAGCCCTGCAAGTCACTCAATCTCCCACAACACAGTCCTGATTATATTTCACAATAAAAGCCTTGTGGTAGACAGATTCTGTGCACAAAAGAGGGGTTTTAATTTGAAATGGAAACAGGAAGTGTTACGTTGAAAAAATGTCTTTGACATATTCTAAAGACATACACACTGAAACAGAAGTGAAAGGTGTAATGTTGCTGGTATGATGTAAATATCAGCAGATCATTTACAGTGTTTATTTCTGCTGCAAACCAAGCACGCCACTTAGAAAAAATAAGGTGAGACTCTGAATCCCTAGATGTGCCGCATCTGAGCCACGCCTGAGGTGTTCTGGTGTGGCCTGGGTGTTAGGGGGTTGTGTAGCTGTAGAACTTGACAGAGCTTTAAAATTGCAGTGCTGTAAGAAACCATCTGTTTCCCGTTTCAGTCTGTCTCCACCTCAGATGCCGCTGCAGAAGCTGCTGTTTTCTGCCACACTCACACAGAACCCAGAGAAGCTGCAGCAGCTGGGCCTCCACCAGCCCCGACTCTTCAGCTCCATCCACAGCATCAGCGGCAGCAACAACACCACAGCAGCAGCACCCACCCAGGAACAAGGCCGCTTTAACTTCCCCCAGGGTCTGACGGTAAGAGATGACCTTTGACCTTTAGGAAGAAGCACAGGCACACATGGAAGTGCAGAGCAGTGGTGTCAGATAATGATAATAAAATACTTGTGTCACTTTGTTATTGACTGCACCTTTGTGTTTTTAGGAGTACTATGTGCCTTGTACATTAAGCAAAAAGCCCCTTCTCATCCTCCACTTCATCCTGCGCATGAAGCTCAGCCCCATCCTCTGCTTCACCAACTCCAGAGAGACTGCACACAGGTTGGAACAAGTAACACTGTTGAAACCATTTATTTTTGTACATATGTTCAACCGTCAAGTGCTGTGGACTCTTTCAGCGTGGCCCTTACTGTGTTTTCCTCCTCAGACTTTACCTGCTGGTGCAGCTGTTTGGTGGAGTTCAGGCTGCAGAGTTCTCCTCCCGACTCTCTCCTGCTGAGAGAAAGAAGACACTGAAGGAGTTTGAGCAAGGAAAGATCCAACTGTGAGTCCATGTGTCTGTAGAATGACGGTTGTGTGAGAGAATAGGTGACGGTCCAAAGTAACAAAAATCAGCTAATTTTTCTCACCCCGTGTTACATTGAATTTGTGGGGGAAAAAAATTCTTGCATGCCTCCAGTGAACTAAGATCTCAAATATTGAGAAAATGCCTGTTGAGCTTTGGCGCTTTAATATAGTATACACTTAACTGATTATGATTTTTTTAGGTGGATAAAAAAGTTTTGTACGGTGTCAGGCGTGGATGAGTAGCGCTCCTGTGCTGTTTATGCGAAGTTCTTTGTGGAAATGCATGTGTTTGTGAAGAACTGAGCATATGACTGGATAAATGAGACTTGGAGTACACCAAGAGAGTTGTGTGAGAGTTTGTAAATGGATATTTTGATATGGGTTTGCTGTTGTTAAAAGCAGACCCCTGTGAGTTCAGTTCATCAAGAATTTTGTTTGTTTTTGGATTCTTCGCTGACCGTGTTGGCATGAGAATGCCTTTAATGGCATTCCTCAGCTTAGCTGTAATGTTAGCTAGCTCAGTGGTCCGATGTGAGCTAGCAGCAGATGCATGGTTCCTTCTGTGTTGATTCTACAAGACACTGCTCTCAACAAGGTCTGTGGATTATCTTGAGTAATAGGTCATGATTTCTAGAAAAAGACTTTGCTATTGAGTTTTTTCTATGTATTTTTGGTCACTTTGAGCACCACAAGCTGAGTGCCATATAGTTCCATTATTTTGTAGAGAAGGCAGGCATCTCTACTACTGATATCTCCAACACCCAGCAACTCAAACCAAAACAATCTATATTGATAAATAGCACTACAGGTGAGAGGAAACATATGTATTTTTGATTCTGGGGTGAACTGTCCCTTTAATTATTATTCATAGGGAATTATATGTCTGTTTGTGTTTATTAACTTAGCTATTCATAAATTCCTGTAGTGAGGAATAGAGCTTTAATGAGCAATGATTTACACTAACATGTCATCCTGAAGGTTGATCAGCACGGATGCAGCTGCAAGAGGCATCGACATCAACGGGGTCAAATCTGTTGTAAATTACGACGCACCGCAGTACATCAGGACGTACATTCACAGGTGAGCTGTTGATGTATACTACTGCTCAAGAAACAGGATTATAGGTAATCCTCCATATTGTCCAGTTTAGCTTCATCATATTGTGATCAGGCTGAAACTTTGTCTTCTCTGTCTTTGTTCAGGATTGGCAGAACAGCGAGGGCAGGGAAAACAGGCCTGGCCTTCACCTTTCTCCTAGGAGTTCAGGTTCAACACTAATATAACTATATATACATCCTCAAATATGGATGAGAGAGGCAGAAACATGATGTTAAGACAGATGTGTTAAACCAAGTGTTTTTGTTTTCCCTCTCAGGAGAAGAACTTCCTTCAGATGGTGGTGGAAGCAGGGAGCCCCGGGATTCAGAAACAGATCGTCAAACCAGAGAACCTGAAGGGTATGGAAGCCCGATATGAACAAACGCTGCAGGAGCTGGCTAATGTTATCAAGGTATCTTCTCCTACACATCCACTAAATGTTGAAATAGTCTGACTATCCTTGTTTAAAAATGCTTTTCTGCATATCTGGCTATTTTGTTATTAAATCTGAAGTGGAAAGTTAGAATTTTTTGAGGTGGGGTTGTATGAGGACTTAACCACAGTCAGTGTATTACCTGCAGTAGATGGTGTGGCATGTTCCCAGTTTGGCTAAGCGGACAAGAGTACCACCATGGAAGCTAAGCAATGTACTGCTTTGGATGGGTCAGCGACAAAACATTGTTGCCACCTAAAAAAATCAATATCAGTTTAAGCGTATACTATATTCATAATAGTTTCACCTCTTTGCCTTGCCATCAGATAGCCTTTTCTCACAAGGAACTAAAGCCATTATCTGTGCTCTCTTCAAAGCCACCAGACTCCTTTGACAAAAACTGTAATTTTACCTCGCAGAGCAGGAGATTTGCTGGTTTACCACTGCCATGGTCAGTTAGTTTGTTTCCGTGTGACTTTGTTGAATCAAAGCTAAGCCTTTAAATTGCCAAAGTCAAACAACACAAACTAACCAACAGATTGAGGCAGCAGTAGACCACCAACTCACGTTCTGCAGGGTAGAATGACAGTTTTTGTCAAAGGAGTCTGGTGGCTATGAAGAGAACAAAGATGGATATAACAAATAACAGTTCCCCATCAGATGGGCTGTCTGACAGCAAGGTAAAGTGGTGAAAATATTTTAAATATAGCGTACACTTAAACCTACATTTAAGTTTTATAGATTTTTTTTTTTTTTTTGCAATATTTAATGAAACTGTCACTACATCCTGACCTAAGTCCATAAGACTGTGAAAAGAGATCATGCTCCTCCTCCCACTCCTTGTGCTTGTAATGGCAATGCCTGAAATCTACCGTGGCTGAATGGAAACAACCAATCAGTGCTGAGGAGTCTCTAATGCAGCTGTCACTCATGTCAGTCACTGCTCGTGAACTGCGATTTAACTGTCAAACTAGCCAGCGCTGACGAAATATGAATCAAGATTCTTTTACTGCATTGCCTGCAATGTTTTCAGAAAAACATTTTAGTGTACTGTTTAGTTGTAACACAAGAAAAGTTTGTTACCCAGCTGCCATGTTGGAAACAGTTAAGCCAAAACTGAGAACCACCCACAGGTAGAAGCAAACTTTCTCATATTACAGCTAAAGAGTACACTAAAATTTGTTTCTGAAGACATCTGAGGTGAGAAATAGGCAATGCAGTTACAGACTCTTGACTCATATTTGATCAGTACTGCCTTATTTGACAGTTTGACTGCAGTTCACGAGCAGTGATTGACATGATTGACAGTTGCATCAGAGCCTCCTCAGCTCTGGCTGGTTGTTCTCATTCAGCTGCAGTGGAGTCTTACAAATGCCAATAAAAGCACTATGAGAAGCAGGAGGACACGATTTTTTCCCCACATACTGTCTCATGTACTACTGTCTGCATGAAGTTGAAGTTTCATTAAATATGACAGAAACTTATTTTTGTAAAAATTACTAACGAAAGCTTTTAACTGATACTGATTTTTTTGTTGGTAGCTGTAATACATTTTGTTCTGGTCCCCGATCGAACCAGTACATTGCTTAACCATGGTGGTACTCCTGCCTGCCTCTCCAAACTAGGGGCTTGCTGACAGACACTTAGTGTAGGTAATACACTGACTATGGATAAATTCAAATGATCCCTTATTAGTATGACTGGATGAAGCCAACTCTCCTTTAATTATTAACTCAATTGATAGAAATGGATTTGTCGGTTTCAATTTTCTACTTAAGTAGTTACTATGTTCCACCTCATGAAAGTGCCAGTTTTAGTCATTTTTATGCACTGACTTGTATGCTAAATATCTCAACCTACAACAAGGCAACTTTCACCTGAGAGCTGTGATATAAAAGACTACTGTAATTAATGTTTGCCTACACATACACCACCTTCTGTTTGTCTCTACAGGAAGAGAAAGCCAAATAATGGAGCAGCAGACATTCTCCTCTGAGCTGACATCTGTGCAAGACAAAGACCACATGGCTTTTTTTCCAGCTGTACTTGGAATTAATTATGTTGTTTAATAAAACATAAAATGTCTGTTTGGTGGAGCTGGTGAATTCAGCCCCATGGTGCCTGTTATTGTGTGCATAACCCAACACATGCATTACATGCAGCCTGTGACATGGGCTTGTTACTTTTCATTGAGGCCATGACAGATTTATGTGGATAATGGCAGTATTAAGAAATGTGGTTGCTATTCTTCCCATCAGTCTGTATGACTGTGGGGAAAAAAGCAGTGCACAGTAATGAGAATAATATAATTCATACATAAAGGGTATGTGGGGGGGCTACACCAGTGAATGCACTATGAAGTGAATAATCAAATGATGAATTCATAAACAGTAATCCAGAAATTGTAACACAGATAGAAACAAATTAATATGAAGTGATATCATACATGACTTCTATTTTCATTTTGAATATTATTTACATATCACATATTTTTATTGCACTAAATTTGAAAACAATCTGATTTTGTCTTGGATTTTTTTCTCCCAGCTGTGGTTTCAAGCATTTGAGCAGACTTAAAAGGTTTCAGTCCACTCAGGTTTTAATTTCCCTCTGTTATAACAAAATATAAACACACATACACACACAGTGTTAAACAATATGTTGTGCCATCAGTCCCATTTGGAGGTCTTCCTCTTCATGTATCTCTCTCCTTCGCTGTCGATGGCCTCGTACAGCTGCTGGTCGTTTTCTTTCATGGCGTGCATATAGCCCAGGTAGCCCACACACAAGGTGATGGTCACCAGTCCAAACGCCATCACTGGTTTATTCTGCAAAACAACACAGTGTTGTGTCACAGTGAATGTCTGGAGGAGATTTATCCTGTAGCCAGATGAACTATCTCATTTTGCGTCAGTGAAATAATCAGTAATGACTCACCCATTAATAACAGATAGGTATTTCCAGTTGGGAGATATATTTCATAGTACTTCTGTCACTCAAAATAGTTGCCTGATATTTTATGAGGCTGATGTTGAGCTTAAAGCCCCAAATTAGTTAAGGGGAAAGATGTTTCTCAGCTTATTCTGCATTATTACACATTTTCAATTCATAAAAAGGTGCACTAAACATCATTTCAAGATGTCTACGGATTGTTTTAGACTCATTTTTAGATTTATTTAAATTTTAAAAAGGGCAGTGCCACTGTTTCCTTGTGAACCCTCTTAAAACAGTCAGGATTCAAGCTCCATTGACATCTGAGAAAATAACCTCAATTCAAAGCTACTTATAGCCTTGTTTGCTGGTGAAAACTTTGAGATGTGGTTGAAAGCTCCAGAAAACAGTGTTGTAATACTTGAGATCAGTCTTGCTCTCAAACATTTTTTGAAGGTCTTGTCTCATACTCCACTGTATTTTTACTCTGTCTTGTCTTCGTCTCACACAAAGAGAACTCTGGATATTTCAGCTCCTCAGAAAATTCCAATATATATAAAAGTCCCCTCCGCAATGCTTCTTGGTTACTATGGATTATTTTGCATAATGAATGAATATTATATACATTGAAAATATTTTATTTTATGTCTCCATCTGCTGGTGGGCCATCACAATAAGAGAATTCATGCATAATATGATGTTAATTCCACTACAGAAGAGACTTGATGATCACTAAAATTAGGTAGGGAAAAAAGTGGACAGGTTAGTATCTGCTCTCTCACAAAAAAAAACCAAAAACAAAAACAAAACAATATCGTGAATCCCTAAAAGAGGTGAATAAAGAGGAATCTTTGTTTTCTGTAGGTGTTTTGTAGGAATGTGGATCTTTCAGATCAGTTTGAGAAGTACTTATGGTCTGCATTTCTACATTTTATTGTAAGTGTATCTTGCAGTGTGGGACTTGCAATAATCAGGACTTGGTCTTGTCTCGGTCTTGATACACTCAGGTCTTGGTCATGACTTGGTCCCAGTTTAGGTTGCCTTGCCAAAAAGGCAAGTAAGTGGTCCTTGACTGAAGACTTTTATAATAATTTATGGGTAAATAATGAACTTTTATGCACAGACAACAGACAATTCGACAGTCTTTTACCTTTC
The DNA here is from genome assembly GCF_011397635.1 of Epinephelus fuscoguttatus. Lineage (NCBI taxonomy): Eukaryota > Metazoa > Chordata > Actinopteri > Perciformes > Serranidae > Epinephelus > Epinephelus fuscoguttatus. Next base: position 37,615,883 of record NC_064762.1, read on the forward strand.
CAGACAATAGAGATACATCCACGTCTGTTACTGTATATTGCTTTACTTTGAAAAGTCAAACCGGAACTAGATTTTGTAATATTATGTTTGTGTGTAAGAGTCCCTGTTTTGGTGTTATGCACTGCCTGCATGTCTTTTAATCTATCTCCAAACTGTAAACATTAAAAGGACGACACACGAGCGGGGACAATATAGAAAAACAAACAAACAAACAAACAAACAAAAAACAAATTATTTTGTAGGTTAATTAAAATGTTAGAATTTAAAGACAGAGTAACAAAATGATTTATTGAAACATTTATGCACACTCCAGACACCATGTTATAAATTACTAGCTATACAGAGGTTATGCTCAATTTTAAGTAGTAGAAACAAGTGTCGGCGTTATTTGACTCAAAGACCAGCTAACTGAGCGTGTGTTTGTGTCTTACAGGTTTAATGAAGAGTTCAGGGTTGAAAGCTCGGAACAGAGTGGTGGTCTGTACGCCTCTCAGCCCGGGGGTCCTGAAGCCCTTTTCGGCGGGACTCTCCTTCCCTTTACCGACCTCTTTATCCGACATGTCCGTCAGAACTGTGAACGGCAGCTCTATGGAGACATATACGATAGAGAAACTTGGTAGATAAACATTGCAGACTTGTGGACTACGCTACTTCCCTGGACGCAGCCATGTCGCAAAGTCAAAGACGACTGTGAGGAGTTAGAAGAAGAAGAGGAGAGTGGTGAATATACGGCGTCAAAGGCCACAGCGCCCCCAGTGGTTATGAGCGGGTGATACCAACTATCGAATGGCAGGGCCACCCTACTGTGGGAGGAAGTTGGAGGACCCGGAGATAATAGACTAATTTAAAGTTCTTAATGCAGACAAAAATGGCTTTATTAATATTAGGCCTATTATGTAGGCTACTGAGATACTGGATCATTATTATTATGCACAGAGGTGGAGCAAGAGGGTGGCGTTTGGGGCTTCAGCCATTTCCAAAGCCCCAAAATCTGTGCCATATTCTAAAGAAATATCAGGAACTGAGTGATTGTTCATCCACTGGCCTAATATTTTACTCAGAGAATTACAGACCACATTAGCATTGTTGAGGATCCTTAATTTGTAGTTTGACCAGCCCAGATTATTATGGTACGGATACATATTTGTCAGATAAACATTCATCCTGCGAATTCCACTTCAGCTTAGTGTCACAAAAATCCATTGTAAGATTAGTAATATTATTCACACTAAATTCCTACCCTATCTATGATATGTAACTTAAAAATGGTAACATCCGACACTTTTTTGCACCCTTTAAGGTTGCAGGAGTGAAACTGAGGACCTTTCCACACCTGAAAGTCCAACCCAAACATTGCATTTTTGTTACATTGTGTACATTTAAGCTGTTTACTGTTAGTTTCACATTGTAACTATGCGAGTGCACTAAAGAACTATTCATACTTATGTCCTGTTGTCATCACCTAAGTGAGGCACATCTTCCTATACTTGGCACTGAGCCCTGAATGTTTCATGTGTGGCTCCACCACTGCTGATGTATAAACATGTAAACAGTATTTTTCCGTTGTGGGTGCTTTTAAATACTTCATAAAAATGTAGGTAAACTTTAACAAGTCATGATATTTTATAAGCTGAGTGTGTAAAAGTTTAATTTGCATTAGTAACACAGAATAAAACATACATAGAATTAAAAAGGAGATCGTACTTTCTTACATGTAATACTGCAGTAGGGAAGTACTGACGGTTTTCACGATGATATGACAGGTATCCCAGTTTACCTCACTTTACTCAAATAGACTATTTACATGGGAACAGCGCCCCCAGTTATTGGAACAGCTCACTGAAAATATCCTCCGGATTCTCTTAGTTGTTGGATAAATTCCAGCTTTGTGGGCAATCTACAAATATAATGTAATATATAATATAATATAACTACCACAGACACACATGAAGAAAATGGGAACCACAATCAAAGTAGACCTATTAAAGGCTTTGGGATGTTTTTTAAGAGTGTACTGAACCTGTCAAATAAGACACACAGACACCAGGGAGACACAGACCTGAGGTTACATGTATTATTCACCAGCAGTGTCATGCGATCTCACTCTCATCAAAGTTACATGAGTCAGTCCAGGTGACAGAATAAGCAAATAAAACACATTTGATGCTGTGTGTATTTTAAGGTCATTTCTCCTCCCCCACACTGAGCCTGAACAGGACAGACAGTGGGTATTATTTGCATTAGACAGCTCCATGGTGATGTCTGTGTACACACACACACACACACACACACACACACGCCTCACTTCGTACATGCTCAACAGGTGATGTGGAAGAAGGCTCTTCTTGGAATTCATAGTAAAGTCTGTGCGTTAAAAACAAAACAGAAAGTGTGTAATATAGCTGATATCACAGTAGGCTATAGTATGTTATGAGTGTGGTTGGATAGGGTGTGGCACAGAGCTGTCCCCTGCAGGTGTGCACACAGCAGAGGACACACGGCACAGGTACCTGCTATCACAGAGGACAGATCCCCTGGGCACCATCGGTAAGTTTCTGCAAACATCTCTCTTTGAATAAAATCTGCTCAGCTTTATATGAATTATTTGATGTTTTACTAAGATGACATATCAGTGTCTATTAAATGAAAAGTAAAAATTATAGCATTAGGCCTACAGTGTGTGATGAGCTCTGTCCTTACGGCTACCTACCTGTTACAAACATACAGTGACCCACATAACATCAATCAAACTGTGTTAAATGTCGGATGCTTTGAAAAAATTCTTATGATTAGCCTATATTCAGAAGATTAATAAATTACACTAACAGTCCCTACAGTAATAATACTGTAGTAGCCTATCAGTCAGCATAAAAAGCTCTATTGGGCACAGACATTTTTAAGGGACTGTTCTTCAATTGAGAGAGGAAGGGGATGGCTGCTGTGTGTCTTCGTTTTTTGTTTTTTTGTTTTGTTCATTTTTGTTACCCTCCCAAAAGCTACAAATATTTTGCCTTGAGTCTCCCTGAGTGACTGGTAGAAATCACATGACATCGTGGAGGTAAAAAAAAAAAGGTCTCTTCTTTTTTTTATACTCTTGTCCTGCATGCTGGTTACTTCATGCAAACAGTTTATTTTGGCAAAATTTTAAATGACATGTAGAATAAATTAATTTTGATTTTTTTTATGAGGAAAGTGTTCATCTAACATGATGTATCCAAGGACCATCTAAAATTTGAAAATTCAACAATTATTTTTGATTTTGGTGACACCCTATCCAGCCACACTCATAACAAACTGTAGCCTACCGTGCGATATCAGCTGTATCACACACTTTCTGTTTTGTTTTGAACACAAAAACTTTACTGTGAATTCCAAGAATAGGTGTGATCGCGGTTTGGAAGCACCTTTTTGTCTCCCCCAGTAAAACAATGTTATCTCATGCAACAGTTTGTGTGAAATCCTATGAATTAGCGCCCCACAGTTGATGTTATGTACTTGACATAAAGTTACGTAGTTTAGGTTTATGTAAGTAAAGGTACTGTGGTTAGGTTTAGGAAAAGAAACATGATGACGACCGACCCTAAAATGACTTAAAGGAAGTTCATACAGTTCTGAACAGGTCTCCTCGGTGAAAGTCCTGTGTTTTGTTACCCTTCCACCATCTCAACCATCCATCTTACTTTATTCTTCGTTTTGGTCAGCGCATTGGTCACATGATCACAGCCCTCCCAAATACACAGGTTTTACACATAATTTCTGGCTCATCTTTACGCAGGATATGTACCAATTTTGGTGCATTACTTTTCATAAGAAAACGTACAAACATTGCATGGGAACAGCCTGAATACAAACATGAAAGTAGCAGAGGACTTTTATTTTGACAAAAGCGAAGACATTTACACCATAAATTGAGGCAAAACTGCACAAATTGGTGCATACAAATCCCCAGAATGCAGGTAATTAAGTGTCTGATGCTCAAAATTTTCTGGCAAAGTAAATTTTCGGTGACATTTTGATCTGGAAAAAAAACCCAACAACAACCCCTTGGTAGTTAGATATGATCTAAACCAGAATTCTGCCACTGTCAACAACAGATGAGGAGATAACTGTGGAGAAAGCGAAACCTATGATCAGAGTAATCATTTGTCTGACTCATACTCACATTGGGCTCACTTCTATAATGAATTTAATAGTGAAAATAAACTATTTCTGGGGTCCCCCTTAAACTCTTTCAAGGATCCCTGGAGGTCCCTGAACCCCTGGTGGGGAACCATAGTTCAAATTCTGTAATCTGATAAAGAATTTCAGCTGTGTTGCCACTGGAAACATATCTACAAGATGTTTAAAAGCTATGTGCATAAAGTACGACAACATATGATACAAAACATTGAAAATCCTGGTCATGTCACTGAATCTAATGGGTCACAGAACTTGGTGTAACACTAGCTCTAGTCTTTACATAGCCCTGAGCAATATGTGTAACTACGCCATACTTGTGTGAACCAATCATCGGGGGTGGATAACCCACGCCCAGCTGTTGGTTTGTGGTCATTTGAATATTTGCAAATTTATTTGCTCCACTGACGCACATTATCAGCTACAAGATTCCAACTGCCATCCTAACAGTGGAATAGGGAAGAAGACAGGTGGCAAAATATTTATGAAATAAAGACAAGATAGGAGGCCACACTATGCTGCCTTAATTTGAACAGAGACATGAGTTCCTATTGTAGATTATCATGAATGTGTTGAGCAGATTTTCTGTTCACGCTACACTGTCCTCTAAACTATAGCCTTGCGGGACTGTGCCAGTGTTTTTGGGAAGTGTCAAATTATTTTCATAATGTAGTGTAATGAATTAAAATCAGTGGCTTCCAGGAACATGGTCATCAGTACTGAATATATAAAAGTATGTCATTTGTGTTCATTTGTAATTAAAAAAACAGAAAATGAAAAACACTAGTATATTTCTGTACACAAATATCCTTCTGCTTTGCTTTATCTTTAAATGAATGGAAATCAGTGGCTTCTAGGATTGTAGCCATCAGTACTGTGTTTATAAAGTATGTCATTTATGAAATATTTTTTAAAAATGCAAAAATACTGGTATATTTCTGTACACAAATATCCTACAGTACCTGCTGTGCTATATTTTGTATGCGATGCATGGAAATCAATGGCTTTCAGGAACAGGGTCGTCAGTTTTGTTTATATTAAGTATGTAATTTGTGTTAATTTGTAATTTGAAAAAAGAAAAGCAATAACTCTGGTATGTTTCTATAAATAATAACCAACAGCTCCTGCTATGCTATATTTTGTATGGAATGAATGGAAATCAATGGCTTATATTAGGTCTGTTACTTTTTTGTAAATTAAAGGGAAAAAAAGCAAAAATACTAGTAGATTTATGTACACAAATATCCCACACTTCTGCTGCGCTATATTTTGTATGCAATGAATGGAAATAAATGGCTGCCAGGAATGTGGTCATCAGTACTGTGTATATACAAGTATGTCACCTGTGGTAAATTCGTCAAAAAATGCAAAAACACTGGTATATTTCTGTAAACAAACATTTAACAGCCCCTGCTGTGTTTTATTCAGTTCCAACTGTTGGTTTATTTCCTGACAGGAGACTCAGAGGAAGATGAACTGGGGCTTTCTGGAGAACGTCCTCAGTGGGGTGAACAAATACTCTACTGTGATCGGGCGCATCTGGCTCTCTGTGGTCTTTCTCTTCAGGATCCTGGTGTACGTGGCGGCAGCCGAGCAGGTGTGGAAGGATGAGCAGAAGGATTTCGTGTGCAACACCCGGCAGCCCGGCTGTGAGAATGCCTGCTTCGACCAGTTTTTCCCCATCTCCCAGGTGCGGCTCTGGGCCCTGCAGCTTATCATGGTCTCCACCCCATCCCTGCTGGTGGCCCTGCATGTGGCCTACAGGGAGCACCGGGAGGCCAAACACAAGCGGAAACTGTACAAGGACAAAGGGAGCATTGATGGAGGTCTGTTCTGCACCTACATCATCAGCCTGGTCTTCAAGATAAGCTTTGAGGCAGGCTCCCTGCTCGCTTTCTACTTTGTGTACAATGGCTTTGAGGTGCCCATGCTGCTCCGCTGCAGCCAGAGTCCCTGTCCCAACACAGTGGATTGTTATATCTCCAGAGCCACAGAAAAGAAGATCTTCCTGTACATCATGGGATGCACATCCATTCTGTGTATCATTTTGAATTTTGTGGAGCTCCTGTACATTGTATGGAAGCAGCTGTGGAAATGTTTCACCAGGCGGTACGTCCCTGTGAAGGAGAGGGCTGTCAGCGACTGCCAGCCACCTGTATCCATTGTCAACAGGTTTGTCTCTGCTGAGTGTGAGCCTATAGTAAACAGAGAGGACAGCAGCACACAGCCTGCATCCACTGCTGAAAACCTGCCTGTCAAGTCTTAAAGGGCTGGGAATGACTGGAAGCTCATGTTCCCTTGTCAAAGTGAAACTACAGTGAAACCTTTTGTACCTGACAAATTAACATGAAAACTGCTGACGTGTCAATTTTTACAATCTGTGCTGTAGAAAAGAGCTGTAAAAGATTTATTGACATAACTGGGCCTAAACAGAGAAAAGTTATGGCCAACTGTATCATTCATTAGTGTGAACAGACTAATTACAGATATTGATGAACAGTCAAAATACTGATGAATGTTATGTCAATATCAAATTTTGTCTAACTCTACACTGGACCCAATCTCTAAAGATTCCGTTTTGGTGAAGACATGATTTTAACTCAAATTCAACAGCTTTCCTTTTTTGTTAAAGGGACAGTTCACCCCTGAATCAGAAATAGGCCTACATATTTTTCCTCTTACCTGTAGGGCTATTTATTAGTCTAGACAGTTTTGGTGTGAGTTGCTGAGTGTTGGAGATATTGACCACAGAGACTTCTGCCTTCTCTCAAATATAATGGCTAACTAGATGGCACAAAGTGTTTGAAAACCCTTTTGTGAGTAGTTTCATGTAGGAACTATTTTTCTGTCTTCTGAAATACACCTACCAAGTGTATAGCCACTGCTAGCCCACCTAGCACCACTGAGCTAGCTAACGTTACAACTCAGCAAAGGAGGACGCCATTAATGTTTACATCTTGAGCATCTCATCCATGAGTAGATGCACATTTCCTTCTGCGCAGTGATATGGTCTATTGTGATAATAATAATAATAATGACAGTAATAATAATAATAATAATAATCATAATACTAACAATTATGATAATCTCAGGTAGGGCTTAAAAACTACAAAAATGCTATTTCTTGGCATGTTTACTGGGTATGATGGCAGAATGAAGCCTCATGAAGCAGTTTCTTTATTTTCTGAGCCCACTAGATGGCGCTCTTGGTTTAAAGAGAGAGGCTCAAAGACTAGCAATTCAGTGTGCTTTCAACCTTTTGTTGAACAAAAGGTGCCATGTAGTGGGCTCAAAAAAAAAAGAAAATGCTTCATGAGGCTTCATGAGGCCATCACTATTTACTGAGCAGAGAGACGCAATCAAAGACACAAGTTGCATCATGGACTGCCTCATACAGACTGAAATCATGCACAATATAGCCCTGTTTCCTCCAAACACTTTTGGTATAGCACCTCTGGAACCAAAAGTAACTTAAGACATGGTACATAGTAGACCCTAGGTCTGTTTAGCATTTCCACTGCAAACAGTACCCTTACATGTGGGCGGGGTTGTTGTCACTAACTGCTCTAGCTATCTATCTATCCAGTACTTGCTGTATTTCCTGGCTCTTCACTGGTGACACAGATGGAAGTCTGCCACTCATTTAATTTCACAGAAAGGGGTTGTGCGCCAACGTTTTCAGAACAAAACAGAACAGGCTGTAGTGAGAATCTCTCTCCATGGGATATTGAAAAAATAGTGGATTTGTGCATTTAGTCCTTCTCAGGCAAGCGCAGGAGTTAAGGGTTGCCATAGTCCACAGGGACAACTCACAGCCCTGAGCAGAGTGACCATTCTCTATTGACCAATCAACAGACTGACAAGAATGACAGTTTTTTTGGTTTCTATAACTAGTAATACTAGTTACTAGTTATACTGCAGCTGCAGAGGTGGAGTTATGAGTGGTTATTACTTGTTGAAAGTTCATGGGAGATACAATAGCTACAAAACTCTGACCATAGAAATAAACTATATCTCCAGTTACCTTCTGATTAATATGAGGCCCAAAATGTTCAATGTAACACAAAAATCACGAAGAATCAGTCTGTATTTGTTGTTTTGTTTTTGTTTTTCCCCCAGCAATATGTGGGTGAAACAGGGTGGATGTGATTGGCTGTTGCTTTGGCCTGAATGAGTGGACAGCCAATTACAGAATTAGTTCTGCACTTTGTCTTGATTGACAAAGAAAAAGGGCACTTGAAAAACAAATTGCTGGAATTAAATATTCTAATATTATGCATCATGTCATGGATTCACTCACAATTTCATTTTTATATAATATATTGTGCCTGTATTCCTTTATCTGATTTAAAATATCATTTTAATAATAAACATAAGATAAATATTGATGTCTGATTTCTCAGCTGATCATCTGAGAATCTGTCAATCAACTGATCATCACAAATTACTTGACCTCTCTCCACTATCAATTCTAATTTTGATTGATAACAAATTATGACTTATGTATGCATTCAAAGTAATTGCTAACGTAGAAAGTGAAATTAAAATATTTTGTGTATAAGTGCCAGCCAGAAAGGAAAATGAGAAACTAACAAGATTAAAACTCTTTGCTCATTAAAGATCTGTTAGCCTCCTTTAAGCTGTAGTAAGAAGCAAATTGATAATATCTAACAGGACCACAGGTTGTGTGTATTCTGAAAATGTTTCATGGTTTCAGACACATTGATCTATCATTTGGCAACACTGATTGGTTTCTTTGAGAGGATGAAGTGACTGACTTATATCATCAAAAGCAATATTTTGCAACAATCGGTATGTGTGTATGATGCATGACAAGGTATATATTTTTATTTAAAATGAGAAGCATCAAATTTAAGATTAGCCAGCCTATTAGTTATCCTTTGTATAGATTTTGTAAAGGTGCAGTGTCTGTTTAACATGTATACTATTCAAATGCTAATTGTATATTATTGCTTCTGAACATGTTAAGTGCAATAATAAATTATTTATACACCTTTAACTAAATGTGTTTTTCTTTCTGAACCACAAAGTGAACACACAATGTAATAGATTGTGAAATGACTCCTATGAGCACTTTGTCCCTCTGTCATTACAGGGCAACAACTTTGGTCCCTGTTTACTTCCTGTCAGCTTCTGCATTAATATACTTTCAAACAGAAAATACAAAGGGACCCATTTAGAATGTTTATGTTGTCCAGTTTGAAACGGTCTGTAGGTATAAAAATCAAAAAACATGATTAGTTCTAGAATTTTTTGTGTAGACTGAACAAATAAAACTTATTGAGCCTCATGCAGGAATCTATAAATGAAAAGAAGTTCTCTTATTTTTGTTTGTAGCCACAACTTGTTCTTTTTTTTTTCTTCTGGAATTCACCAGTTTTCTTATTTTTGCTCTTCTCTTAGGTGAGAGAAAATCTTATGCATGGTCGAGAGCACTCTTAAAAAGACGGGGAAAACATTGCTTTCACAGTCCACAAACTGTTGTCCATCATGAGGAAACACAAGTTTTACATTTGAGGAACACTGAAAAATGCATTAATATCATATAATCTAACTAAATGCATTGGTACTTTAATACTTAAATACATTTCCCTTATTGTACTTGTATATTTTAACTTCAGTAATATTTTCAATGCAGGACTTTTACTAGTAACAGTACTTTTACAGTGTGGGATTAGTGCTTTTAATTAAGTAAAAGATCTGAATACTTCCTCCACCACTGCTGCTGCCACAGGTTGTTTTTTCATTGCTTGGTTTTCAATTTTCCTCTAACACCAGTACTGACAGTCTGAAACATTATTAACTTTATCTCACAGCATGTCTTGTCACAACTGTAGAGCATCTTCTACAGCTTTTTTGGTGGCTTCTCTCCAATTCTTGACCATGTGCCAGAGTCTTTGCATACAATGACACACCTACCCTTATATAGTGTTTATGAGGTGTTGCCTATGCTAATAGGCTACTTACACCCAAGTAGGATTCATCATTCAGTACAGCTGGGTAAGAGCAGATTTAGATGGTTGAGAACAATCAGTGGATCTGAAGTTGACTTCTTTTGATCAGTGTATTTTTTTATCAAATACCTCAATACTGATGTTGATATATTTAGGGTTGACTATTGGTTCTTTCACAAAACGTCTATAGAATGAGTTTTTTAATGAGTAATCATCAGTAATGTGGATAAATGGCTAAGGTCAGGTAAGTTCTGAAAATAACATTACTTTACTGTAATGCAGCCCCGAAGATCAGCAACCAACACTTACGATCTCTCCCTAAGATTTAAGACAATAACTTGTCTCATATCATGATATCAATACTACACTGATGTATTGTGCAGCCCTAACTTCCAGTTTTTATGCTAAGCTAAGCACAAAAAAAAGATTACAAAAATGAGTGAACACAGGACAAATTAGTCAACATTCTGAATTACTTCAAAATACAAAGAAACCCATTTTCAAGTTCAGAAATCATGTAACTACATCATATAGCCCATTTGTTTTTTAATAATTCCAGAACTTCCACAAAATCATTTTCCATTCACTGTGCATGCAGCAGATCCAAACTTCACACCATAAAAAGAATTCCTAAACTGCAGTGTATCTAACCAAATGGCAAATGATGAAAAAACAAGTCAAACTGGTTGTAAAAAACTGTTCATTTAATAGTAAGACTGCTGGTGGCAGTGGGTGATTCAGACTATATAACCAACGCACAATAATCAACATCTTCAAATCACAAACTACACACAACAATACAATCAGTTTTCAAAGTCTGTTTGTCTTTAAGTCCCACAGGGATAATTAAGACACCAAAGGTTGATGTCACAAGTTTCAGGTTACCTTTTGACTCAATAGTCCATAAAATAAAAACATGCTATATACTTTTCTATAAAAAAGACAAAAATTGTACAGGTATTACAGTATAATTCAAAACGACTCCTTTATTCTCTCTTTTTTTATAACTGGATGTGTAAAAAATATTTCAAATGTAGGGCACCAGTCTGCAGCAGAGTTTACTCATTCTAGTCCTGAGATTCTGCTTTACAAAAACAACAAAGGACAACTTTTTTTTGTTGTTGTTGTTTCTTACAATACGACCTTGGGCTGCATGTCCTGCAGCTGTTTCAACATAAGGTCAGTGACACCTGAAAAGGCCCCATCTATATAGATTTTGACCTTACTAAGTGATTTCAGTTTCTGACGGTTGCTGAACCTCACACAGGTGTCTTTGGTGATCAGACTGGATGTTTTTCTCACTGGTGCTTCTACTACATCAACCTTCCTCGTCAAGGGATGCTCACATTTATTTGACTGTTCCAGAAATTTTAAGAAAGACATTTCAAATCCCATTGGTTTAAAGGAGGCCAATGAAGCACTCTGCTCACTCATCTCCTGTTGGATTATTGCAGGGCAAGGGGGGTCCGAATGCTCCTCCTTGCTGAAAACTACTTCGGCCTTGGTCACCTGTGGAATTTTCTTACGTTTCACTATTTTTTCGATCAGTTTTCGTGGACGTCCTCGTTTACGTTTGAGCACCACAGAGCCATCTGAACTTTCATCATTTGATAATTTGCTGTCAAATACTGTAGCAGGGGACCCTGCTGTGGCTCTTTTCCGTAGGACAGGCTTTGAATATTCATATTCCCCTCCTTCAGGCACAGGTTCTACTGTCACCTCATTGTCTGACTGTTCAGAGGTGTTGTCTGATTTGGAATCATCACTCCTGATGGGGCGGCACTTCTGCCTGGGGACCTTTTTGCAGAATATGAAGTGACTCCTTTGCTGTTCCAGGTACTTTTCTGACAGTCCATGTCCCACATAATGTTTTAAAATGCTCCGCTCTGATTTCATGACTGACTCACAACCTTTTATCATACAGGGATATTGTAGAGGAAACTTCTTTGTGCACATTGCAGATGCTTCAACTTTCGATTTCAAGGAGGGTTTTCCATATTTAGTCCAGTGATTGCTCTTACTTGCCTTGCTAACTCTTTTTGTGTCACTTCCCTTCTGTATGATCTTTTTATTGCTCTCAATGTTTTCCTTTCCGTTACTTGTCTTGGTAATTTGGTAATGCAAAGTCTTTGAGTTCTGTTTCGTCCCATCTTCTTTTATCTGTTGATTCTTTAATTTAGGCTGGTAGAGATCCTGATGCTTTTTCATAACATGTCTGAGCAAGTTTGACTTTGTGGCATATGAACGGTCACAGCCTTCAATTTCACACTCAAACAACACGTTTATTGGTTCAGGTTTGGCCAACTTCAGATCTTTATGCTGTTCCTTGACGTGCCCTATGTACTTCCAGAAAGCAGTGAAGGTTGCTGTGCATCCTTGGTGGCTACAGGCAAACTTTCCGAGCTTGATGCTGGACAAGATACTGCCGACCTTATCGAGACTGAACTCGTGCAGCTGAAGATAGTGCTGCAGAAGGTTGGGAACTTCTTGGAAAACTCGAGAGCAGTCTTTGACTTGGCATCTGAATTCAGAAATCTGGGGGATGTCTGCCTCTGGCTCCTCCTCATCGTGGTCCATTGTTTCATCCAGTCCCTCACTCTGGTCCTGCTCTTTGTTCACTTCCAAAGCTGACAAAGCAGACTGGTGAACAGCTCTGTAGTGGAGAATCAGATTGTGCTGGATGGTAAAGGCTGCCACACAACCTTGATGAACGCAGCGATATGGTCTGTACGGACTCATGGCATCATCTGAGTTAGGCTTCTTCTCTTTAGTCTTCTTAGTAATGTCTAATGCCTGCCTGTTGATTGCAGATTGTTTTTCCAGAGATGGAGGCGCATTAGCTTTGGGTGTGGCAGACATAGCCTTGGTGAGAGCAGCTGACATCTTGGGCAAATGGGCTCCAACTTGTTGAATGGGCACCCTGGGCAAGATTCTTTGTGGCCCACGTGACCACTGTTGTGCTGCCATCCCTGCTTGTACTGACTGAAAGGTTGTTGTAGAGGTATGGGCCTGCACTGCTGGAGCAACCTCTTGCTTGCACATGGGAGCTGCTTGCAAGGGATGAATGACTGTGGAGCGATTGTCATCTTGAAATTTCTGATTAGCTATGTTACTAGATGGATAATTACATTTTACTGCATCTTGGAGTGAATACAGATGTGTTTCTTTCTCCACTGATGAAGGAGAAGCTGCTGTGGCTTTAGCTGCTGGAGAAGGACGATTTCGAATAGCAGCAGATGCAGCAGCATTTGCCTCTCTGCGCTTCATGTCTAGATCGGCAATTTCTTTTGCTGATAATTTGTGAACTGACTGGTAGTGTGCACGAAGGTTAGAGTTGCGAGTAAATCTTTTACTGCATTTTTGACACTTGAAAGGTGCATATAGTCCATACCTTTTCTTAACCACATTCACCATGTCAAGTGTGTAATTGTGAGATTTGGAGAGGTGTTTCCAAAGTGCTTCTCCTGACATTGAACTATATGTGCAGTTCTCATTCTCACAAGCAAATGGCTTGATATAGTCCTTTGTAGATCCTGTCTTGCTGTAGGTATTATTGTGGGTACTATTTTGGGTACTGTGGGTACTGTTTTGGGTACTGTGGGTACTATTTTGGGCACTGTGGGTACTATTTTGTTCCACAGGAGCTGACATCTGATCAGATATTTCTCTGACCAAGTTGAGTCTTTCGAATGCACTTTGAATTTCTGTCATCCACTGTTGCTGGCTGGCAGATAACTGAGAGGGCTCGAGATCTACATCATTTGCCAGGACGCCTGTGGGGCTCAGTACCTCCTGCTGCAGGCTGGAGTTCTCTCTGAAACAAGTAAAGCTCTCTGTGTTCAGTAGTCCTTCAATTTCCCCAGCAGTTTCTGGGATGATTGTCGAGTTTTCTTGCATGACTTGTTCTTGACTAGCTGGGTTGCTCTTTGCATCATGAGACATTTGATTAAGTCCATAATTACTGGAAGGACTGCACACTGGGCCAAAAGACATGGGACTCTTTGAACTGACGTTAGGGTCAGTGTTAGTTGAAAGGCATACGCTGTGTCTGCGTTGAAAGTCGCCAGCCAAAATCTGCTCTCGCAGTCTCTTTTTAATATCTTGCTCAGTTGTCTTCCACTGCATTTCAGTCAGCTTGCCACTTGTTGTTGCTGGACTAAGCTGACCGCCAGGTAACAGTGTTTGCGTTACTGGGTTTGAATCTGGTGTCTGAACTGTTGTATCGGAGTGATAACCTTCACTGGGGTTTGTAGGAACACTGCCAGAAACAGCAGACGAAGGGTTTTCTGTGAGAATTTGAGAAAGAAGTGGGTCAGGGAACTCACCTCCAGCAAAACTATCTACACCAGGCTGAGGATAATGGGCTGAACTATATGAGCTGTCCTCTCGCTTCAGCTGGATATTTTCTGTATGCTGTATGACCGAGCTCCCTGGCAAACGCTCACCAGCTAAATAGGGAACACAGGGGTTTTGGAACATTGGTTGGGGAGCAGGTGTGTTCACGAAAAGATCAGACATGTTAGATTCAGCCATGATTTGTTTAAGAATGTCATCATTTGACTCACTTGACTCGTTCTCATATACTGGCAAATTATCTTGTGGATAATTAGGGGTGGGGTAATCTTTTGTGGCTGTTGAACTAGTTGTTACTGACTGATGAGGCTTCTCTTGATAAACAGCAGGAGGATTATAAGACATCTGTGGCTGAGCATTGCTTACTGTTTGCTCTGAATTGAGAAGGTCAAGAAATGATGCTGGCAGGTCTGTGTTCAGTTCTGACTCTTCGTAGGGTTTACAGATTACACGCTTGGACAAATGGCCCCCGAGGGATTTGGGACTATCAAATTGCCTATAACACCTGCAGCAAACAAATTTGCCATCCTTGAGAATAGCTGGCCATTTGGTCCTTTTGCTTCTTCTTGATCGCTTTTGATTTTCAGGAGTGTTTTCAGAGATGACTGGACCATTTTGAGGTTGGATGTTACTGTCTTTTTGGCTTTTCTTAGCTTTTTTGGCTCTCCTGTTTGGAGAGCGAAAATCTGACTGCACGTGATTTTGCACCGATTCATTTTTTTCTGATGCCCTAGAACCGGAGACTAAACCGCGTTGCATCTGTGATGTATGTGGTGCAATAAGGTCTGCAGTGTGTTGTGACACTTCCTTAGCCCCATCCATGTACAAGGGCATAACTGACTGGGATCCATTTCCTGTAAGTGGCGATGGCAAGGACTCTGCTGGTCTGTTCATTGTTGACCCAATCACAGAGCAAGATGGGACACTAAGTGGCAGAGCAGCACTGGTAGAATTGACTTGCGGCATCACTTGCATGATAGATGGATAGACTTGGGAAGAGCCACAGTTTTGAACTTGCTGACTACCAGTGACTGAGTTCCAATTTTGACAACCTGAAACTTGGGACTGCGTAGGTATTGGATTTGTATCAGTTCCTAGCTGAGAGAGAACGATGGGATTTAAAACGTTTTCCATCAGGAGTGAAGCACTCTGGTTGTGGGCCGATGAGGAATGGGAATGTAGAGCTGTACAATCTGATCTTGTACCCATATTAATGTAAGGAACTGACTGAATAACGTTCTGCCTCCGTACCCCATGAACTGATGCTCGGTTGCCCTGTTGGTTCTTAACTGAGGCGGCTGAACTGAGATGTCCAACAGATGACGTGCTTGGTGCTGGAGCGTAGGTTATCTTAATTCTAGTTCGAGCGACTTTCCATTGCTCGTAGAACTCTGGGTGAACTGTTTTCATGTGCTTGCTAACACTTCTGTAGGAGCTGTAGTGCCTTGTACATGTTTCGAATGCGCAGTGAAATCGCTCTCTCTGTCCTGGAGGGGGGCCTGTGCTAGTTGAGGATGTCACAGAGTTCTCTGATCTGTTCCCAGTTAGTGGCTGAGAGTTTACTGATGGAGGGAGTGGCTGAGACATTGCTGGCTCTAAGGAGTTCTGGGGCAGTGGTAATGGTAGCATGTTGCTACTACACATTGGCCCTTGCTGCCCTGACAATGGTAAGTTGCAGTCAGGGTTGTAACTCGTTGATCCAGTATTTACATTCCTGGGGAACATTTGTGTATGGGATGCATAATTTGCTTCGAATTGAGGTACTGTTTGATTCTGTTGTGGTGGTCTCACAATATCTAAAGAATGACCACCTGAAACATGATTGTGTCTATTAGGATCAGACACATGGGAATTCAGAGGCTGAATCACAGAATTATTCAAACTCTGTGTCTGACTGGTGGTTGACAAACAGGAATTTTGTGGCTCTTGTTTGACTCTGTATTGTCCCAAGTTTTCCACAGGTGCTTGTGAAGATTTCAGCAAACTCTCAATGGACACTGGCAGTCTTCCATTGCTTGAATTACTCTCTGGGTTCCAGTGTTGTTGGGAATTCTCCTGTTTAATGGGAGCGTTACTGGAAAGCATTTGTTCAATGAGTGAAGGGCCGGGCTTCACATTTTGAGAGATCTGTTCAGAAGATGGGCTTTCTTTTTTAGTGGCATGCCCCTCCTGGTGCAAATCCAGCTGCTGTTGTGAATGGAACACCTTTCCACAGTCCACAACTTTACAAGTGAACGTTTTATAATGCTGTGCCTCATGGTCATAAAGTTTGAAGGCCTGGTTGAAAATCTTTCCACAATTTGGAAACATGCATCGGGCCTTAAAAACAGAATGTGTTTTCCTGTGCATAAGGAGCTCAGTGTTGGAAAGAAAACTTGCCTTGCAGTTTAACTGTATACAGATGTAAGGCTTCACGCCACAGTGGACCTGTAAATGATCATTAAGATGGGTGACGTTAACAAATTGGCGGCGGCAGTACTGGCACACAACCTTTTTGCTCTGCATTTCGAGGAAAGTCTTAGCTTCCTCGTTGTCCCCGTGATCTTTAATATGAGCAATGAGATTTTTGAAATATTTGAAGCTCCTTCTGCATTTTCCAACAGGACACACATTGTCCTCGCTGCTCTCTGTGTTAGACTTAGCAACTCTTGTCTGAAAAGCCAGACTCACCCCCCCATTTTGCACCATGGAATCTCCATTTTCATAAGGTCTGTTTTCTGTCTTGGATTTTAATGCCACCATTACAGGAGCGGTTGTTTTAGGATTGGCCAATTTCTTGTTTGTTTTCATTGCAGTCAGCCTTTCCTTGCATGACTGTTTAACGTGCGATGTTACATGAGGAATCAATGTGTCTTTTGAGGTAAAGGTTTGAGCACATATTGGGCAGCTGTACACTCCACCACTCAGATGAGTCTGTGCATGGCGTACAATCCTGTGGCCAAGGAACTCTTTGTCACACAGCACACAGTACTGCATATACACTTGCCAGTTTCTAAACCTTGCAGATATGAAACCTTTTTCTCTCAGTTTCTTCATCTCTCTGTTTTTCTGTTTTTTGTCTGTTATATCTTTTAGTTCATAGGTGCCACTGACTATGTGGTCTGGAATATTGTTATACCCCTCCTGACTGAGGAAGTCTTCCTCTTCTTCGGGGTCCTCAGCATCATTCAGCAAGTCAATGGATGACACTATTGAAGCTTCTTCACCCATTAATGCTAGACAATGACGCTTAAGTGTTTTCCAGTCCCAAAACTCCGGGTCAAAAGGCCACTGGGTTTTAAAAACCAGCAGGAGCTCGCAGCGTAGAGAGTTGGGAACAGGCATATTCTCCTCCTCTAACTTTTGATCTGGTTCATTGTAAAGAGTCTCCACAGCGTAGTATGAATCCACCGTGGGTTCCAAGAGGAACTCAGTCAGCTGGCAGGCTCGCTTGACTTCCAGGTCAGTGGGAAGCAAGCAGGATATGGTCTTACACACAGTGGCCTTGGTGTTTCCATCATTTGATTCCATTCGCAGAGCCCTTATGCACATTTCGATACACACCGGCAATCCAACGCTGTCAATCTGTGAGAAAGGGAAGCAGAATAATTTCAAACTGCCAAAGACATGGAGCATTTCCATAGATAATGAAGCTAATTTATTTGTAGAAAAGAAGAAACACTTAAAATAATCCAGGGTTATCCTCTGTTTGACAAAGCAAAGTTACCAACAACAACACAAAATTACCAACATATGGCTGCTGATAGATAGCTTCTCATATCAATAACAAAATGAAAAAATACTAAATCAGAATTATTCTCTCATGGATTTTACATGAACCAACACACCTTCGTCTTGAGGACATTAAAGAGGAGCACCACCTAAATTAAGAATTCCAATATGTTATTTCTATGGCCCAGGATCCAAACTATATTTGTGAACATGAGCTACTCTCTCTTAAAACCAGAAACCAGAGAAGTAAGTCTCAAATTTGTGATGTCATCAAGTATAAAATCTAAAGCTGAGCTGAGACAATAAATGGAAGCCTAATTTTGTCGGCCCAAAGAGTGAGTTTTCTTTTTTTAATACCCAAATGAGCTTTATTTTGCTGTAGCACTCTTGTTTTTGGATTTGGAAGAGAATTTTGTTCATGTTTACTAATATTCTGTGGACTGTCTTAAGTTATTGGAAGAAAATGTATGAATTTTGGAAATGGGCATAGCTCCCCTTTAAAGGACTTCACCCAGAGTCTTTTCAGTATCAAAAACACACCCTGTAGATCTGAAAGGTGGCACTGAAAATAGTAGTCTGCATCATCCAACTTGCATCAATAGCACTTGTCAGGTTATCATGTCATTGCCAAAAATATGCCTAAATGCACTTTGATTTGTCTTTTCCATGCCATGAGCTTTTAAGGGTTGTCGCTTAGCAAACATAACTGTATGGAAAAATATAGATTGCTAACCAAGTCTGGCTTCAAACACAATGACAAAACAGTGAAAAAGTCAATTATGATGCCGAGGAAGTTAAGACAAATTTCCTTGCATGCTTTGACACTTTTTTCACTTTGAAACAGTCTCCTTACAAATCCATTGTAAATCACAGGAGTTAAATCTGACCATTTTTATCTATGCAAACAGAATCACGTTTAAAAGGCTTACAGGCTGTGAATATTTGATATTCAAAAAAAAAAAAAATCCTTTAAACTTAAAAGGCAAACAGGCTAAAATGTGTATTGGAAAACTATGGGGGAGTGTAATATTACATGATTATTTAGAGTTTAAGGGTGATGATTAGGCATGTAACGATACATTGAATTATGCGGTGTAGCGATAAAATAAATTCTCGATACCGTTGTGGGAATGCCATGGTAGTTATATAGCTCTCCTACAGAGCTGGTAATATGACTGTGCGACTACATTGCTCATAATCCTTTGCAGGCAATTGAGCGCGCAGGTGAGAGCAGACTCGTGCAGCTCAGCCTCTCAGCCTCCGACTCATGCATGACCAGAGGAAACGAGACAAGTAAACAGAAATGCTAGAATGGTGAATAAAAGTAAGGAGACTGAGATTAACCCTATGGGCCCGAACAATGCATAGTGCGTCCAAATTCACACCTGTTCTTCTCTATGGATTTTCTCTGCGACCATTCGTCATAACGAGAAGCCATGCATATCACATGAAACAGCGGAACCGTGGCTTTCCGACAAGACCAAGTACTTGTCGGTAGTCCAATGTTTTCACAGCAAAAAAATGATAAAGTTACACTAAAATAATGTATAACAAAGCTTTCATACAGCTTTGCACACACATTACTCTTGGATGGATTACTCGCGAATGCAGGCTCGCACAGAAATGCCACGCATATCACATTAAAGTGCAGGACCAGAGCTTTCCTCTCCTCATCTCCTGTTCTGACAAAGTGTTAGGGTCTCCTTGTGAGTTTGTGAGTGGTTTTATTAGTGTGTGTGTGTGTGTGTGTGTGTGTGTGTGTGGTGTGATGGTTGTTTTAAGTCAATTAACTTTCTTGCTGTTATCTTGAGTACATGTAATTCATTCTTAGGACTTAAAAAATAGATTTAAATTTCCTAAATAAGGAAAGTGTCTCACTGTTTCTAAAAGCAACAGACTTGTTCAAAAATGATCTTATTGCTCAGTCAAGAATAGAAATTAGTTTTCATTATGGCATTTTCTTATCATTAACAATATAATGAATGTGATTAACAATTTGAGGACTAATATATCTGTAATTATGGAATGCCCTCTGTATTTCTCTGTACACAGTATACTCTATTTTCACAGGGTTTTCAAGGCCTTCTGCAGAGAAGAATCCCTGCAACACGATGCTAACATCACCATGCTTCATGGTGGTTTGGGTGTTTTTTCTTGCAATGTATAATGTTTGACTTGTGCCTAACATCCCATTTGGTATTATGGCCAAAAGGGTTAAGGGTTTTGGTTCTTTTATATTGTTTCAGTTCCCCAAGTATCTTTTGGCAGAAGATTTCCTGTTTCCAAAGTGAAAATTCCAGTCCGACTGAAATCACATTTTACTTATTCCTTAATGAAGTCTAAAATAATGTAAATGTGTTTTTAAAATGTATTGTTAATAGTTGTTTTGTTGTTTAAATAACAAAAGAGGTCTTTCTGTAAATATCTGAAACCTCATTTTTGTCTCACAAAGTGTATCATGTGCAGACAACATGTTGTTAGTGGTAATTAGAGAGTGAGAACCACACCAGCATCTAACCTGCCCCAAGAGACATTTGCAAGCACGTTTACATGCTTTTTGCATTAGCAGTGTACTTTTTACGGGTCGACCTGCGGATCACTACTCAGCTCAGTCTATAAGGCTGTACACAACAGTAAGGCTATAGACATTATGTTCTATTCAGGCCGGCAGAACCAGCAGTGGGGGGGGAGCATATGTTCAACGGTGTGTTGATTTGTTTATAATCTGCTTCCAAGTTAAAAATAACATGCTGTACAGCGTACATACAATAATTTTGAATAAAATAGCTATTTTTAACAATAATTTTTCTCTTTTTTCCCCTTGTATAAATATTGTGATATATATTGTATCGTGGATTCTTATCGTGATACTATCGCATTGTGAGCTTCTGGTATCGTTACATCCCTAGTGATGATAACTCCTAATTTTTTAGTGGGCTCATACTGAAACAATACCACAACAGCTCACTATTTTCTCACCTCTGATTGGATGACCTTTATGAGAAACAGGATGTGGTACACGGTTTTGGAAAGTAAGGACATCTGGCGACATCTATCGAGGAAGCCCTGCTCTGATGGCTCCAATCGCTTCAGTAGCTTGCTCCAAAACAGAGTGAGCTCCCTGGTTAGAAGAAAAAGGAATTTAAATGCCAATTTATTGAACATATTGACATAACGAAGCTCATACTGACCACCAGTCTCTCAACACTGTAGATTAACAATACTAGATACGAATGCACAAGTCAGTCAATATATTTAGTTGGTTCGAACAAACATATGCAGACTAATTCTGAAATTAATTTAAACATCATCTTTCTTCAGTATGATGCTTTGTGATGTTTCTTCACACCCGCTGCATATCACATTCTACTTGAAAAACTGATTAGTTTAGCTAAAAGCTAAAATAATTCTGACAAACGCTGCCAACAATTTTTAACTATTAAAAGCAGTTAAAGTACATCTGCAAATATATTTGTTTGTGGGATAAAAACACAGCCTTAATAATTTCATATTAATATAAGGACTTAAAGAATCACTATGTTATTTGGTCGAATTTGGTCCCATATTTAGAAGAGCATCAAGTAGAGCTTGAGTCTTCTTACCAAGCACAGTATGTATCCCCTTGGAGGAGCTGTCGGGTCAGGAAAGCTGAGCATAAGCTGAAAGCCGCTCTCTCGTCTCCATCCGACTCCAAATTGCAGATCATCTCTAATGCATCACGGCAATCCACCTTTGAAAGCTGGACAGATAGATATCATGTATACGGTCAGTAGGTTTCTCTGGAAAAAAATATCCACTTACGAAAACACCCAAAAAAACTTTATCATACAATGATTCTAAAGTAATAGGAGGCATCATAAATGCCTCTGAGGTAAACAGTGTCACAAACTGCTTTTTAGTTGACTGTGCCATCTTGTGGATGAGTAAGTTATTACAGGAAAGTCCTGTGTATATTGTAAAGAGCTGAACTGTCTGACAACACATAGCAATGCTGTACTGTTTATGTGGTCGGCTTGATTCAAATATTAGTGGTGTAATGGTACCTGTATTTGTCCCAAACTGTTCAGTGCAGAATGTTTCGTTTCGTTTTAGTTAAGCTTAGCCCTGTTAGCCAGGTTAGTAAAGCCAAATGGACAGTGTGTTTCTAAATGTTTGCTGATATTGTTCAACTTAAGTTGGGTTTGCTTGTGGATACACTTCAAAATTTCATTAATGAAGGCATCACCCAAATGTTTTGATAAGCAGAACATCAGAACAGTCATGTATTTATTGGACCAAATAAGCTCAGAGAGCCCGTGGGACCTAGCAAACTCACCGCTCACACACAGTGGGTGGTAGAAACAACACCGATACTATTGGCTCTAATGTTAGTAGTAAGTTTTTCTATAGCAGGACACAGAAATGCTGAAAAGCAGTTGAATGGTCTCACTCCACAATTCAATACTACACAGCTCCCGGTCTTATCACATTTTCAACAAGTATTTTCTAACATGTATGATGGGTTTAGAAAGAAATCACTGATTTTGCATTACCCAGACTTTAACAAGCCAATCTAGAAGGTCTGTATTGCTCCTTTGTACAAAAACCAAATTATGTTAGTTTTTAGACATTTAAAATGATAAAAATGGAGGAAATTTCTCTGGCATTTTTACTTTTTTTACTGTACCGAAAAACATACCGAACTCTGACCCCAAAGCTGTGGTTCAAGAATTTGGTGTGCTGTTACACTCCTAACTACTATGATGGAATGCTCAACTAGTGATTACATCCTTTATGTGCAAGTGACACTGTGCTAAGCTTAGTCTTTTTCTTTTTTTTCCCGCATATACAAAAGCAAGTTGGTAAACTCAACTATCAAGCTCCACTTACCTCGTCCATAAGCGGGTCCTGTTCTGAGGTAGCACAGAGGCAGACAAGGTACATCTGCTTGAAAGTTCCCTTCCCTTGGAAGGCAGGACACTCGTTGCATGCCTTTGCCAGCAGTGATGCCTTCCCTGGCTCATAGTCCTTCATCAGCTGCTTCACTCTCATCTCCAACAGCACCGGCCCCTCCTGCACCAGGAACTCCTCAACTGAAAAGCAGATGATATATTGATAATGCCTTTATAATTTGAATGTACTGATTATTAAAATTGATTTTCTGTTCATTCAAATTTTATTTATTATTATTTTTTTCTAAACATGCAACAAGCGTACACCCATTTCTTTAAGTAAATGCAAAAATGCTTGACACCATCATGTTTTCTTTTACACATCCACCCCAGTACATCATCTGTTATCCTGCATGTGGGACCAAATGACATTTCACCGCAAAAATCAGATAAACTAAAAAAGAAATATGTCTCAGATGAGCACAGTCCTAGACAGGCAGACGTATTATTTCTGGCCTTTTACCTGCTCCCTGTGAGGGAGACATCAATTCAACAGAATCTGCCAGTTTGACCTGTGGTTCAAACACAACTGCTATGCAGCGGACCTGACCTTTGTGGACAACTTTGCAGCTTTTCTGGGTCCTGGTGACGTCTTTGGCAGATACTCACTCAAACTACTCTCTCTGAACATGTGCCTTACTGCCCTTCACTTTCCCTTCATGTACTTTACTCAATGTTTTACTATTTGTTTACATCTCTGTATTTTCTGTGTGTATACATTTATTACATCTTATTATGCACATACATTTATGACATTTCTGTTTATATTACAGTTAATTCATTTTGCCATTACTGTGTTTCCCTGTCTACCACAAATAGGGGCTGAACTTCCTGTCATGGGCATTTTACCATCCCCCTCTGCAGTGAGTGAAACTCTGGAGGAAATTAAGGACTTTTGGTCATCCAATGCAGCCACTGAGCTTTCTCATTATAGGTGACCAAAACCTCGATGGGTTGTTCAGCAGTTAGGTTGCTAGCAGATCTTTGGTCTATCTCAGCTGAAAAATTTCACTAATTCTACATTAACTGATGTCATTTCAACAAACCAACCCATAATTACTGTGGTTCTGAAACCCAATAAAAATGTATTAGTAAGAGAAATTTCAAAAACTTAAATGCATAAAAATAACATGTTGTATTTAAGGCCCAAAATTAAATTGTTTTTCTAATATTTTTAGTCTTACTGGTGATAATCAATGCACCTCACAAAACATGTGAGCTTTCTATTACTGAATCTTGCTAACTCGGCCATTCTGGATGTCACTAACTCGGCTTCTTCTCTGGAGCCTTTGTGCTCCACTGTCTCTCAGATTAACTCGTATCGCAGCGGTGCCTGGACAGCGTGACGTGTGTGGTTGTGCTGCTGCCGTGGTCCTGCCAGATGCCTCCTGCTGCTGCTGCCATCATTAGTCATTAGTCATACTTCTACCGTTATTATATACATATGACTATTGTCACACTTGTATACTGCCAAATATTAATACATACTTTCAACATATTGTACCGCAGTAGCCAGAACTATAACTATAATATTATTACTTTCAATAATGTTGTTGTAAGCTACTGTCATTACCTGCATCTCTCTCTCTCTCTCATTGTGTCATGTGGATTACTGTTAATTTGTTATGCTGATCTGTTCTGTACGACATCTATTGCACGTCTGTCCGTCCTGGAAGAGGGATCCCTCCTCAGTTGCTCTTCCTGAGGTTTCTACCGGTTTTTTTTCCCCGTTAAAGGGGTTTTTTTGGGGAGTTTTTCCTTATCCGCTGCGAGGGTCATAAGGACAGAGGGATGTCGTATGCTGTAAAGCCCTGTGAGGCAAATTGTGATTTGTGATATTGGACTTTATAAATAAAATTGAATAAATTGAATTGAATAAAATTTTCTTATACCAACCGTGAAGCGGTGTACCAGTACTATGTACATTACTACTGAAATGAACGGCAGCACTGTTTTTAGTTAGTGTCACTTGGAGAGACTTAAAAGCTTAATCAGCTTATATTTCTTGTATTATTTGTGAGTGGTTTTATTAGTGTGGTTGTGGTTGTGTGTGTGTGTGTGTGTGTGTGTGTGTGTGTGTGTGTGTGGTGTGATGGTTGTTTTAAGTCAATTAACTTTCTTGCTGTTATCTTGAGTACATGTAATTCATTCTTAGGACTTAAAAAATAGATTTAAATTTCCTAAATAAGGACAGTGTCTCACTGTTTCTAAAAGCAACAGTGAGACTTGTTCAAAAATGATCTTATTGCTCAGTCAAGAACAGAAATTAGTTTTCATTATGGCATTTTCTTATCATTAACAATATAATGAATGTGATTAACAATTTGAGGACTAATATATCTGTAATTATGGAATGCCCTCTGTATTTCTCTGTACACAGTATACTCTATTTTCACAGGGTTTTCAAGGCCTTCTGCAGAGAAGAATCCCTGCAACACGATGCTAACATCACCATGCTTCATGGTGGTTTGGATGTTTTTTCTTGCAATGTATAATGTTTGACTTGTGCCTAACATCCCATTTGGTATTATGGCCAAAAGGGTTAAGGGTTTTGGTTCTTTTATATTGTTTCAGTTCCCCAAGTATCTTTTGGCAGAAGATTTCCTGTTTCCAAAGTGAAAATTCCAGTCCGACTGAAATCACATTTTACTTATTCCTTAATGAAGTCTAAAATAATGTAAATGTGTTTTTAAAATGTATTGTTAATAGTTGTTTTGTTGTTTAAATAACAAAAGAGGTCTTTCTGTAAATATCTGAAACCTCATTTTTGTCTCACAAAGTGTGTCATGTGCAGACAACATGTTGTTAGTGGTAATTAGAGAGTGAGAACCACACCAGCATCTAACCTGCCCCAAGAGACATTTGCAAGCACGTTTACATGCTTTTTGCATTAGCAGTGCACTTTTCCCCAGTAAATGTGGGTTTGGTTGCTCGTTCAACAAGCTGAGGTGCAGGATCATACGTTTGTTCATGTTTGCAAGTTAGACAGAAATCAAGACTTTAGCAGGAAAGCTAATGTGATTGTTGTTTCTGATCTTTTCTCTAAAGAGAATACAAGACAAGTGATTTACAGAGCAAGTGTGTATGCTGTAGCAGAAAAAAAAGAAATTAAATTAAATTCCAGATTGCACTTTAACAATATTTTAGCACAACATATTGATTTTTGAAATTACACATCATCCCAGATCTTAACAATCTGACAGCTGATAATAACATACCACTCTATTACTGGAGATATTAACAAAAACAAAAACAAACATATATATATGCCTCTCCCTTCATTTTTTTGAATTTTTCAGTTAGTGTAGGAACTTAAAGAACCAGCTCAGGAGCTCACCCTGTTCAGTCTGTAGGCTTTCGTTGGACAGAAGGCCTTGTAGGATGCTGTTGGTCCAAACACCATCATACTGGCCCAAAGCAGAGAGCAGGGACAGCTGAGTGATTCCATTCACCTGCAGCTGACTGTAGGCAAACTGTACACAACAGGAAAACTCCATGACTTCAGGGACAAAAGGCAGAGGGTATGTGAAAATCTGAGGTTTATTTAGTTAAGGTTTTGGTAGACTTGGAATTACAGATGGATAAATTTATGGAAACTTAATTAGTTAGACTAAAGGCAATGAATACTGCATATGATGGAGTAAATAAAGTTTGAAGTCCAATTTCCTTACTTGGATTTGAGGACCTAATAACAGTATTTAATACAAGTTGTGGACATTTTAAAAGCTAAGATATTTCAACTTAAACTTTTAAGTGTCAGTCACTTTCATACTGTAAAAACAAAGGAAGTTGCAGGGTGACAGTGTTTTGTCATTCTGTGCAAAACTTGGGTTTCAGTTTTGGCCTTGCATTTAAAAAAAAAAATCTTCTTTCTAAAAATGGGAATCTTAGCTTTACCTGAACAGATGACTTGAATTCTTTCCATAAGCCATCTGGAACATCCGTCTTCAGTGAGAGCAAAAGCTCCACAAAACTCCTGCAAAACAAATGGGCGGTCAACAAAAACACATTGACCTTCGCCTGCAATTTAAACAAGAGCACAGAAACTTAGATTGAATTAACAAAGAAACCTAAAATCTAGCTTTGTAGCTGGGTTGCATTCAGCACAATGATTACTGATTATGGGGCTAACCCCTTTATCTTATCTGCAGAAAATTATATCTTTAATAGCAGTACTTACAGTGAGAGCCTCTCAACCACAAGAGGAACATTTTCACACTGCAGTGAGAGGTGCGGAGAGGCCTCGGCATAACTCAGCAGTGCCACTATGTACACTTCCACCAATGGCAAAGGTTCTTCCTCTATCCTCCAACGGCCTGCATACTCCAGCAGTGTCTACAGTAAGGGAACCACAGTCAGTCACTTACTTATCAACAATTTAGAGAGATCCTGTTTGCACTAACAACTGTTACAAGCAGTTGAGTAAGGTTGAGTTTTTTGCACAAGTAGGGCTAAAAAGACAAATAAGTGCCACCTATAGAAACAAAAAGTTCAACAGAAAATCTTACAAGACAGCTTAACACTGATTGACCAAGGACGTTGGTTTCTTTGATCTACTGGCTATTGAAAGACCAACCAAAATCTGATCTTTTTTTTTTTTTTTTAACGAATATTAACCATTTGCCACATGGCAGCGGTCATACAGGCATTGAAATTGCCCTACTCTGTTCCATTACCCCTTTTTACACTGCCTCTTCAAAGCAGGAATTTAACGCTGTAAATCCGTCCCGTCGTTCTGTGTAATAGGTACAATTCCAGAATGGGGGGACAGAGTTATCTTGTCATTAAGCCTGCACTGAAGGCAAGTTTTAATGACGTGTTATGCATGCAATCCAAAAAGTAGATGATAGCAGTTAACAGCTAACTCAAAGAAGAACAACAGTGGCCTAAATGTTCACAAATTGGGAAAACAATGAGGACGAGATCAGCAAGATCAGAGATCGTAAATGTTTGCTATTGCCATGTTATGCCATTGTTACTGCTTATAAAGTGCTGATGCTGTTGTGTTACATGTTACTCCCACAACGCCTCTTTTGCTTCTGTGATGCTGCCGTTGTTTGGTTCTGTGTAAAAATTTGAAGGAGGCATAAAAAGGGACATTGTAGCGGCATTATAGTGCAATCTCTGGGTAAAAAGGGCCAATGGCCAATAGTGAGTTCAAACTTTGCTGTAACTGCAGCAAACACTGGAGGGCACTAATTATGAGATGATTTCCTTGACAGAATAAAATACAGAAACATTACAGTAGTATCTAAAAGAACCCATTTTTATGTTATGTTCTTTGTGGTGTTTAATCATTTTGGTCATACGTATTTCAAAATTTTATCATCTATGAATTATCACTTTTACTTTTTTGTTACATTAGAAGAAAACAAAGAAAAAGAAAAAAAAACAATTCAAGATCTTATACATCATAACCCAAATAACTCTTTTGTAGCATCTTTCAGGCCTGACAGGACTATATCCAGGTTCGAATTTAACCTGCCATATCTACTGGTGACTTGTTACAACCATCTGGTTAAGGACTGCAGCTAACAATTATTTTCATTATCGATTAATCTGCTGATTATTTTCATGATTAATGAATTGTTTAGTCTATAAAAAGTCAAAAATGCTTATTACAATTTCCCAGAGCCATATGTGACTACTTTAATTTGCTTTTTATTGTCCAACTAACAGTCCAAAACCCAAAGACTATGCATTTTCTGTAAAAAAACAAAAACAAAAAACAAACAAACACACAAAGCAAATTCTCACATTTAGAAGCTAGAACCAGCAAATGTGTTAACCTTTTTGCTTGAAAAGTGACTAAAATGAATAATCAGTTAACAAAACAGTAGGCAATTACTGTTAACATTTCCATGGTCAACAACCACTTCTCTGTAATTACGCATGTGACAATAAATACCTTTGAAAAACTGGACTTTTGGTTGGACTGTAGCAAAGCAGTGAGTGAGTGATGAAGTAACACCACTGGTTGGTTGTGTGTTGGAGTTTTCCCATTGGCCATTTGGCTTTCAAAAGAAATGGGTGCAAGCAATCCTCAACTTATGCCCTCTGGGGGCTTTTACAGCGTTTCCACTGCGGCTCATTCCAAATCTATTACACACTAAGAGGGGATTATTCTGCTGGTCTTGGATACTACCATCTGAAGACTAAAGACTTCTGAGTTCACAGACCAGACCATTTTGTATGTCTGTCAAAAGCAAGTGAAATGCTTCACTTGAAGATAATTACCAGAAATACTTGTAGAAAGTGTAAAATATTGTGTGTTACATTATCTTTGCCCAGTGTATGCAAGTTATCTAACAGGGTTTCAAGAGACCTTGAGGAGTTGTTAGTCCCAAACGTGCTGTATTTGGTGTAGCCCATAAATTGAATTTTAAGATGGAAAAGGTGTCTCCACTTCCTCCCACTGTACAAAAATGGAGCCAGAATATCTTGGATCCTGCATGTTTGTTATCCCAGGGGATTTGGTTCAACAAGGCCCGATCTATGCACTTTTTGTGACATAATAACAGCTTATGACATTTTTTTCAGCATAGATAAATTTTAGACCTAGACCTACATTAAAGCACATAAACCTACATAAATGCTGATTATAATAAGCTACGAATCATAGACATCACCTGTCGAAGTGCTAGTGTGCAGAAACAGGGACACGAAAACAGCTACTAGCTCAATAGAATTCGATTCTACGGCGGACAGCACAGGGGGTTTGATCCCAGACCACTCCAACTCCCTGTTGCACAGGAAACCCAGAACAGCTCTACTCCCAGCAAAAAAATCAGTTCAGCGTCTAACTGATAAGCATAAGCTAACACAGCAGCAGCAGCTGACATCCAACACTAAGCATAAACTTAGCCCTGTGATGCTAACTGTTAGCCCTGCTACTGTGTATGAGCAGGCCAAATCTCATCAAGTGCCCCTGGCATGGAGCTCAAACTCCCGCAGTAGTAGTCTCATAGGGGCGGAGAAGCGGACAGACCGCGGGCTGGTCGGGGTAGCTCTCATGATAGAGAGAGAGAAGGAAGGAAGGGAGAAAGAGAAAGAGAGAGGGCCAAAGAGGGGCTGAGCAAATCAATACACTGGGCACTACTCTACCATGAAATGAGATTTGATCTATTTTAAATAGGAAAAGCAACAACAATAACAACAACCCCACCCCCCAGAAAAATCAGTATGTACCTATCAATGCTGTTATTGTGAAATAAATCAATGTATGGGAAACCCTACAAAAAGCAAATATTAAATTAGAATTTATTTGCCATTTCTCAATAAAACAAACAAACAAAACAAACCTGAATTCCAAAATTAAAAACTGAATACCTGGACAATAACCAAATTAACAAAAAGTGGAACATTTGGATCCAGACCTTCCAATTATATCATGTGATCTTTCTAAACACATGCTTCAAACAAACAAACAAACAAAAAAAGAAAAATGCTTTCAATAAAACATGCTGTACATCATACCCACATTTCCCACCTTGAAAACTGTATAATATACTGACTAATTAACTTGATATACTTTGTGTCATACTCATACCATGCTGTTTAATTAAAAAAATAAATAAATACATTCCTGGGATTACTTGTGAAATTTGCTAATGAACTTTAATATCCAGGAATTCAAAATTCACATTAGACTCTACCACTGGCTATCTGTAATAATATGGACACAATTTATCACATTGACCATACACTGTCCAGCCACATACTAGGTTTCAACCAAATCTTGTTTTAGAATCTACCATCTATTATCAACTCGTGCCAATAAGAGCATTTGTAAATACATTCATCTCTTTCTATTCTTATTCTAACAGTGTTACTCCACCTGACCTTCCTGCTAATTTACTTTTTTTTTTTACACCTCTGTTCTGAAGATTAGATCATACATCTTTATTTTTCCGTCACAACTCTATGTCTCACTTTGAGCTCTGTTTCTGAAGACAGTCGACATATTTCCTTTCACCAAATCCGCTAACTAGAAAAAAACATGGGAGTCGAAATGCATGGTGCAGATCCGCCCTCCTCGTACTCCCATATGCTCACACAACACCCTAGGCTAAACACATATCTGCAGCAACTGAATTGTGCAATGGCCCACTGATGGGAAACGTGCAGGACTCAAGGGAGCCTAGCTGATATGCAGGGTCTATTGTTTTAGTAACGCAACTTTGGTGGAAAAACGGCGTGCCCCTTCTGCAAAAGCGTGCGTTCCATTTGGCACGTACACACACGAAATCCATCGCGGGAAAACCCACAAATGCTGAGTTCTCCTGTGAAGTCTCATCAAATACACTACGTTTTACGTAAGGTAGTAGTGAAGGTTACGTTGTTGTTGTTATTGAAAACAAAATATGGGGCAATAGCTAAAAATAAAACCACCACAAAGCAAGACCAATTCGATTTGCTAACGCGAGAGCTTCATTTCCACCATGGACAATCAGCAAAATTATACTCACGTGCACGCGCATGTAACCAAACATACCAGGCTAAAAGCTAACATTGGCTAACTGCAGGTATAGCCATTTTGGCTGTCAACATGGAATAGGTAACGTTACCATGCTGAACTAAACGTGGAAACGAACTGGTGTTCGTCTTTAACGATTCTGTGGCCGATACATACATGCAAATCCGTACAGTTAACTGGTTTTTAACGCAATAAACAAGACGGTGCACAAACACTAACGTTACCTCCTGCAGACACAGGAGCTAGCGTGTGCTAGCAGCTATCTGAGCTAGCCACAGATTGTAACATATTCTATTTGTTCTGCTTTACAGATGGACCAAAGATTAGCCACTGCACCTTATTATATTCTGCAACTGTTACACGTTACATAGCTCGACAATTAAACCCCTCCATGGATTATCCTGGAGCCAGGGTGTAACGTTACCTTTATTAGGAATGCTAGCTGGCTATCTTGTTGGCTAGCGTTAAATATGTGAGTGGTGATAACTTACCCTACAAAACTCTTGACAATACTCAGAAGAGGACTGGGTTGGAGAGTCGCAGCTTTCGTTAACCAAGACTTTTTGCAGTTCTTGCAACCGTTGTTTAAGTTCCCCAATCGTTTCACTGATACCGTTCTCAGGACTACGGTCCTGCTCGGCCTCCTCGTCCGCCATCTTCACACCCAGCTCCAGCGCGTACCACTACGACGTAACCTACGTACGTACGTATGTATGGGACGTTCGATACGTTTGCAGGCAATGTTTACGTAGTGATCCACCCCAGAGGTTATATCAGGATTAGTTAGCAGGCTGATGAATGAAATTACTTGAATGTGCTTTTTTTTCGTTCTCCTGCGTATTTATTTTTCGACTGAATGTAAACAGCTCCTCGTGCTCTGCTGTTATGTACTGTGTAATATGATTTTTCATCGTGCTTCCTCTTCTTGTTTGTTAACATGTGCCCTGTTTGTTTTAAATAAAGGAAACATAGATACATACATATATAGAATGAGAAGAATTAATTGAAAAGATGTGCACAAGGCATTATACAGCTTGGGGCCTACTTCAATAAGCTGGATTCATTTTGAATTTGGCCTTATATGCATTTACAACATTTTGGTCTTATGCACTACTGTGACAAAACCAGGATTTTTAGAATTTCTTGAGTGCATTAATTACTATAAACTTTCTTTCAGAGTTAATACTATGGGTATGGTAATCATTTTTACAAAAGAGTATTAGGGGGCTACATGCATTTAAAAAAGGTATGACTGCTCTACTAATGACTAATGAAAAGGTGTTATTATGAAAAATAATGTCATTTTTCTTACTTCTACACCAATGCACTGCCTCTCTTCTTTTTAAAAAAAAAAATATATATATATATTTACAGTTGAACTGTACTATGTTTTGTCAGTTCATGTGTCAGGCTGTAATTCCCTTGTGCAAGAAACAAACAAAAACATCACATAACCCAGTTTAAAAATTATTCTTGACTCTTTCATATAACTTTACTTTTTCAGACCAAATTTTGTGTATACATATAAGCATACCATCTAATCTAATTATTAGCCTATAATTCTATGTTCAGTTGTATGTTTGTTTTTCTTTTTCTTTTCACTTGTGTAAAAGATCTCTGTTTGTGCTGTGTTATGAGTTATTTTTGTCTGTTTTTTTTTAATGTTTCTGCTCTCCTTAGAGCTATGTTAATGTACATTTTGGCCACTGCAGCAGCTGAACACACATCTGATGTTATCACCTCATAAAACTGATATGGCAAATAGCAAACAGTTGCCTATTACACACCCAGCAGATGCAGAGCAACATAAGCAGTCATTGGAATCATGTTTGTGTCCACCTGATAATAATAATGATATGATTTCATCATTGTCTGTTGTCTCTTAAGTAGGTGCATGTGCCCTTTTCCACCTTTCTCTTATGAAGATTATCTGTGTTTGAAACTTTGCCTGTTGTACTACACACCAGTATTATATCATTAGAGACAGTATCTATTGTATATATGTTTAAACTTATGATCTAATCACAGAGTAAACACACAGGCTTGCTGCTGCCTGCATGCCTTGTCAGCAGATGCTCTGACCTCAGACCAGCATTCACACCTGGAGCTAGCTGTAATCTGAGCTGTGGTGTGTTAGCATGAGCTGCTAGAACTGTTCAAATGTGATACTCCCACAGTCGAAAAGACATTAGGTCAGGGCTATTTAGTCTCACCTGAAAACAGACAATAAGCACTAAAAGCTCCATATCTTTGTATAAAAGTCTTTATTTTCAAATTAACTGAGTTAAAAATCAACTTATTACTAACTCGTCGTAGCAGCCTTGCACAGGTCATGTGTGCGCAGGACAAAATAATCCCTGTCCACCATAACATGGAATAAGGCAAATGCACTTTGGTTTATAAGCCACAAACCATACATCACATTTCCAAATACTTTGTTTCTATGTGCACCTCCCCACTCACCCCTATATGCATAAATAGGGTGTGGCTATATGAGCAAACAAGGGCGGGTCTGCAGCACAGCTTGGAGGGAGATGATGTAGGAATGAAATCTCCATAACGAACAAATAGTAGTAATAAAGAATTATTTTATTGAGAAAACCAGGGAATACATAGTTTGTTGAGAAGTATTCTTTTTTACTTGAGAAGCACAACATCACACTCCATACAGCCGCTGGACAGACTCCAACTACATTACAGTTTTGTCTGAATTGTTATTGTAAACACTGACAGTGATTCCTAAAGCACTATCTCTGAAACCATTAACACTTAAAGCCACTGCATTTACCAAGCATGCCAAACTGAATGCACCTTCTCTGCTCTACACTCAGTTTGTAATTTTATAACACACTTCTAGCAAAACTATAAAAAATGATACATTGTTGCACTATTTGTCTAATTGTCTGTCCACATTTACATGTGCTGCCTAGCCGAGGACAACATGTGAATGAAGTCTTATGGCCAGACCCATGAAAAAAGGTGAGATTTAGTTTTTATGCCTCTGCGCCAGCAACAGCTGTGGCCAGAGGAATTATGTTTTTGGGTTTTCAGTATGTATGTCCCATTTGCATGAATCCAATACCTCTAGAACTCCTTGAGTGATTTTTCAAATTTGGCACAAATTTCCACTCATGGATGAACTGATTAGATTTTGATGGTCAAAGGTCAAGGCCCCTTTGTCCTTGTCTCCATCCCACTCTTGATAATGAGATATCACAGGAACTCCTTGAGGGAATTTCTTTAAATTTGACACAAACGTGCACTTGGACTCAACAATGAATCGATTAGAATTTGGTGGTCAAAGGTCAAGGTCACTGTGACTCAAGAATTCTTCTTCTAATTATGAAAAAACTTCAGACAAACGAAGTGATGACATTTTATATCCAAAAGGTCAACTTCACTGTGACATCATAATGGCCCTTATTTAATGTCATCACTCAGGAACAGAAGGGGAGACAGTTGGTCAGATGCTGAATTGGTGACAGTAATCTTGAGTGTACATCTCAAAACTGTGCTGATTGTATAGATCTTCTGTGCTGCTGGGTTAAATATGTCCGTGAAGCCTCACCATTTAGAATTTGTAGCTTCTTTGCAGCAACATCCATATTTGAAACATCGTCTCCTGTCATGGCTACATATATGTAAATTCGGACAGACATGGCTGTAAACTGCAACTTAACTGACTGGCGGAGACATACAACCATGAGGTTTTCTAACAAACGTTTTTCTTTGATTCTGCTGAGCCTTTGTTCTTTGAGGAGTGCTAGAACAGAGAAAAAACCTTTCCTCCTGATTTTTATTGATTATATTATTTGTATATGATATACATCCATATGTTACATATTTGGATACTTGTGTGTATGTGTATTTACTACTGTACATGTACAACAACTTTATAGCAAACTGCTATACCTTTAACGAAGAAAAAGCCAAAGCCACAAGTATTTTTGCTTGTATTTATGCTATCAGTGTGTAGTTAGTGCTTTGTGTGCTTTTTCAAATGTTGATTTATGTATACTGTATTAACACAACTAGAATTACCACTTTACCACGTTGTATGCCTCTGCAAACCACTCAAGTTGCAGTTAAAGTTGACATCCATTTGTGTGAAATCATGGATGCTTCACACACACCTTCCCCCGGCAGCATAGAAGATCTAAACATTCAGCACAGTTTCAAGGTGGACATCCAAGATAAGTGTCACCATTTGAGATTCTAATCAAATGTCTCTCCTTCTCCTCCTGAGATATGACATTTAGTAATGGCCAGAAAAGTGTTCATGTGGAAAATTATGATGTCACAGAGAAGTTGACCTTTGACTGTTTGGATATAAAGTGTCATCACTTTTATTTATTTATAATCAATTCTATTCTATTAGACATTTGTGCAAAATGTTGTCATAATTAGCGTATGAATTCTTGAGTTAAGGCAAAATAACTGTAAGGTCAAAGTGACGTCAACCTTTGATCTTTTACCACCAAATTCTAATCAGTTCATCGCTGAGTCCAAATGGATGTTTGTGCTAAATTTGAAGAAATTCCCCAAGGGCGCTCTTGAGACATCACATTTATGAGAATGAGACCTATGAGGTCACATTAACCTTGACCTTTAACCACCAAAATCGAATCATTTCATCCTTAAGTCCAAGTGGAGATTTGTATCAAATTTGAAGAAATTCCTATCAGGCATTCTTGAGATATTGTATTCATGAGAATCAGACAGAAGTATGGTCGGACGTTAATGTGTAGAATTCTGCAAAAAGAGCCTTTAGTTTCAAAGATAGTGCCAAAGCACTCAGAAAAAACTGTAAAGGTGTATTCATTCCCTTTGATGTTTCTAATCTCAGAATTATGCATGCTCTTTTCTCTTCAGTAGCTTTTTAAAAGCCAGCTTGAAATCGTCATTAAAGCTGGTGTACAGCAGGGGGTTGATGAGAGAGTTGATATAACCCAGCCAAGTCAGGAGGTCTGTGATAAGCTGAGAAGGCTGTACTATTCGCAGCCCCACCAGGACCTCCTTTAAAAAGAAAGGCAGCCAGCAGATAATGAAGGCCCCGAGGATGAGGCCGAGGATTCGAGCTGCTTTCCTCTCTCGTGACGTACATATCTGGTTCTTCTCATCCTGCCCATCCATGTCCTTCTCAAAGGATGGGATGCGGATGGTGGCGTTAAGTTTGTCAGTAGCCAGTGCGGGATCTGAGTTGGACAAGTCTGACACGCAAAATGTGTGGGAGACACGGCAATGGTCTACAGAGTTCTGACTGCCCATGCTGCGGGTGCTGAGATGTCGAGAGGAGCCCCGCTTCTGGTACAGAGTTTTTGCGGCATTGTAAATCCTGTAGTATAAGATAAGAATGACGATCATGGGAATGTAAAATGCCCCAAAAGTAGAGTAAATAGTGTATCCCAGGTGATCATGCTCTATGATGCACTGTCGGAGGCTGCCGTTGATAGGCCTCTGCCTCCAGAACAAGGGTGGCATGGATATTAAAACTGAGATGACCCAGACTATTCCCACCATGATGGCGGCACGGCGGGCTGACCTCTTGCGAGCGTACTCAATAGCTTTGGTGATGGCCCAGTACCGATCCAAAGCGATGACGCACAGGTGCAGGATGGAGCAGGTGCAGCAGGTCATATCCATGCTCAACCACAGCTCGCACACCACCTGACCCAGGGACCATGTCTCCATGGTGATGTAGAGGATGCTGATGGGCATCACTAGAAGCGCCACCAGGAAGTCGGTGACGGCCAGAGAGCAGATGAGATAGTTGGCGGGCAGGTGAAGCTTCTTGGTGGTGCAGATGGCGATGATGACAGCAGCGTTGACAAGGCCAGTAAGGAGGGTGAGGATGATGAGTACGACTACCACCGCCGCCATCCCGTCTGTGAATTGGACCACCTGCAGGCTGGTGGCAGGTGGGACAGTGCAGTTTGTGTTATTGGGTCCCGACGCATTCCCCCCTGGGCCTGGGTAGCTTTCCATGTCCATCCCTGGACTCTGGTTGGCCCCTTCCTCCCTTCCTGGAACCACTCCCAGGGAGACAGTGCTCCCTCAAGGGTCAAAGGTCATTCTGAAACAAAAAAAGAGGCAAAATGTACATGAGTCCAATTCTCCCATGATGTGGGGTGTAATGAAGGTTATATCCTCTAGAGGCTGCTAGCAGGACTTTTCACAATTTTGTGTGTTAAAACACTGTGGGGACAAAAAGATACATTTTATTAGAGTTTACTCCATTTACTTTACGGTCTTCTCTTGCAAATGTGTTAACATGTTTTCATTGGTTTCACATATTTTTCACACCGTTTCAAAACAGTTAACATAGATCTCATAGAAATACCCAAAGTTCTATTTGATAGACTGTGTTAAAAAAGGAAAACATAGATTCACAGCTGCTAGAAGTGACTAACACACGTGTCTTAAACTGCCTTGCAAACTCTTTGATCAGCCATCAGCCCTTATGCAACTATAAAAGATGCCGCATCTGTGTTGTAATTTGCAAGCATGGATCAAAGACGCCAAAGGCACATACAAATGAATAATGAATATAATAAAATTAATAAAGAAGACTTTCTCTCTTGTCTTTTGTTTACTGTATTTCAATGCAGCATCTTCACATGGTGTAAAAAAAAAAAAAAAAAGTTCATACTGTGATATGCCTTCTTTCCTCTTTTGGCACATATAACTACGTATAGTATCAATAAATGGCACAGGCATACAGCACAAATTAAGGTCGAACCGGCTCATATTGACAGCTCTATGTTGTATTTTGTTGTCTATTGTGTAATGCAGTGGTTCTCAAATGGTGTGCCATGATGCCAATCCAAGTATGCCATGGGATTTTGTAAGAAGCACACATTAGTATTACAATATTCAACTGGGCCTACAGAAAAAGTTAGGAGTGATTTTTTTTTACAGTATATCATGCACATCCATTAACCAATAAAGGTGCAAACTCCAGCCGAAAAATTTTATTTAAATTCATTTAATTTAAAAAAACCTTCACAAGGAACCTATTTGTGGAAACGTGGGAATTATGAGTGTGTGACACATCAAAAGCTCTGATTGGCAGTCATTATGAGGGATGATAACAATTAAAAGGAGAAAGCCGTGAGTTGGACAATGGGCTTTGTTGTACAGAACAAATTACAACAAAGCACCAGTGAAGACGACCTACCACTGAAAGAGAAGAGAAAAAACTGTCAGTGCTCAGTATCACAAAAGCTACCAGCCTTATTTTTTTCTTATTATAACTCTCTTATGTCGTGACAAGAGTGACAACACACATTACAGAAGGTATTGTACACGGATATAAATACTGGTTTGCCTTGAGATTTTGGCTCGCTCTTTGGTGTGTCTTTGAAACCACTGGTGTAATTATTGATTTAAAGAATATATTAATTTGACCACATGCTGTGTTGATTCATGGAAATACATGTTTTCAATGTTTTGTGAGTGTTGGAGCATTATGCAAACAAAAATGTGTCATTATGACTTTCAGCACAGGCCCGTGTGTCAGCTGTTTGAAAATATAGCATCTGAATGGACAAATGTGTTCAAGCAAATGAGAAAAACTCTAAACTGTGAGTCTTTTTTTAGTTCACCAGTCTGTCCAACTCCCATATTGTAGGGTGTAATTACAGCTATATCCTCTAGGGGCTGCTAGCAGGACTTTACTCATGTTAGTTTTTCTCATGTGATCACAGCATGAACTGTATTCCTTTCTCCAAAGATGGTTTTATTAGATGTAATAAACCCTGCTGCACTTTGCACCTGCACCTTTCTATATGTTTATTTATTTATTAACATGTTTTGGGGTTCCCCTTTGAAATACTGTAAAAATTGATTTTTAATTAGGAAAGTTAATTTTATTATATTTATTTTTTATTTGTATGTGTCTTTGGCCTCTTTAATCCATGCTTGCAAATAGTCACACATAGGTGGCATCTTTTAAAGATGGATCAGGACTGATGGCTGGTTGAAGAGCTGTGCAATTTTTTTTACAGGTACATTAGAGATCCATAATTATGCAAATTATTTGTATCAGCTATGAATCTATGTTTTCATTTTGTGTTTACACAGTTAATCCAATAGAACTCTGGGTCTTTCTATAAGATGTGTGTTAACTGTTTTGAAAAAGGGTGTAAAAACGTGTGAAACCAATGAAAATGTGTTACCACATTTGCAAGAACAGACCTGCTATACTCAGAAGGTGCTGATGATCAGATGAATTCTAGTTTCTTTAAGCGTGACTTAGTAATCGAGAACAACTGTAAACTGTCAGTACAGTTTGTGAGTCCCTCTGATAATGTGAGGTGTAATTAATGCTTTATCCTCTAGGGGCTGCTAGCAGGACTGTGCTCAAAAACAACAGTCGTCAGTGATTGGGCGTGATGAAGCAGTCCTTACAGTTAGTGCTGCATTGTGTGTCCATGAGACACTTTGTTTCAGAATAAAACACACAACCTCAGCCACATAAGTTCCATGGGAGTTCAAAGAACAAGCGTGCGAATCCTTGTTCTCTGATTAACTGAAAGATTTGATGAATGAGACGCCTGTTATTGCTGGGTCATTCAAGTTTTTCAGTCCCTCAGAAATTCATTAAAGTCATTATGGAACAAAATGTAATGAGCAATACATCTTACCAGTACAGTGTTACTTTATATTACAGTTTTCCCTCATTAGCTGAGCACAATTGTCCATTCAGAAGTTACATTTTTAAAACAGTCCACACACAGGCATGAACTGACAGGCTCTGAACAAAAGGACACATTTTGTTTGCAAAATGCTCCAACACTCACAAAACATTAAAACATGCAACAAAAGCAAATATTTCCATCAATCAACACAACTTGTGGTCAAATTACAGTTTCTCTTGATTGCTAAGACAACCTCAGGGTGTTTTCACATTTAGTCCTTTTAAAATGAACCGAAGTCATTGAATTGAAGCTAAAGGGATCCACATCTGTTTACAAACTCTCACACAACTCAAGCAGTAATCCGATTCTCATTTGCCCAGTCAAATGCCCAGTGCTTCCCAAACACATGCATTTTTGTAAAAAAAAAAACAAAAAAAAAACCCATTTCTATTTAAAACACATATGACATGTTGTGTTGAGTAGCGCTGTTTATGTGGAGGTGTTATAAATAGGGTTTTAGCAAAAATGCATGTGTTTGAGAAGTACTGAGCATATGGCTGGATAAACGAGACTGGGATTATACTGCATGAGTTGTGTGAGAGATTGGATATAGTTTTGTTGTTGTTAAGGGTGGACCCTAATGACTTTATGGTGAAGGCATCAACAGTTTATGAGACAATGGGCCCTTGGGCACAAAGAGTTCATTTGTGTCTCTGTGGACATTTTGTGTCTCTTTGTAGTCATTTTAATTCATGTAGTAGTCATTCTGGCGTCTCTTTGAGGCTGCCCTCTTTTATAGTAATTTGGTGTCTTTTTAAGTCATTTTATGTCAATTTTGTATTTATTTTATGCCCCTGGACCTGTGCCTGATACTCCTGTTCAGCAATCCATCCATTTGAGGAGGCATGTGGGGAAAAACAATTTTCTTCACAAATTCAACGTAACATAGGGGGAAGTATTTGATGGAGGGTTAAGTATTCCTTTAAGACCATGAGATGTGGAGAAGTTAAGTCAACTATGAGAGAAGATTTTATTTTTTTTTTAAAGATATTTTTTGGGGCATTTTAGCCTTTAATCGACAGGACAGACAAGTGTGACAGAGGGAGAGAGAGGGGGAGTGACATGCAGGAAATGGCCACAGGCTGGAGTTGAACCTGGGCCCCTGCGGCAGCCTTGTACATGCTCTACCACTAAGCCACCGACACCCCAGAGAAGATTTTTTTAATCAATCTATTATTTTCAAGATCAGGAATGACCATTCATGCTCAATCTAAACATGTTTGACAGCAGAATAGCTGCTCTGAGAAAATATAACCTCCTCCACCACACGGTTCCTTTCATGATATTCTATAATAGTTTGTATTGTGCCTTTTAGTAATTTGTATAATAGTCATACAAATGAGTGTCAGTGTGGATCTGTGTTAAGAAGCTTTGGAGTGGAAGCCTCTATTCATCTCCAGTATTAACAAAACACTGAAATTCATTTGCAGTTTTCAACCAACAGCAGCACATTAACCTGCAGAATGTTACTGAAAGAGATGTTTAACCACAAGTGCTTTCTTTCCCTGCAACAACAAAAAGGTGGATCTTAAATGATGGACCCATTCTCCTTCATTGTATTGATACAAGCTATTTACTGTGAAACATAAACCGATTTCAGCTGAAA
The DNA here is from genome assembly GCF_011397635.1 of Epinephelus fuscoguttatus. Classification (NCBI taxonomy): domain Eukaryota; kingdom Metazoa; phylum Chordata; class Actinopteri; order Perciformes; family Serranidae; genus Epinephelus; species Epinephelus fuscoguttatus. The sequence goes on from NC_064762.1 coordinate 37,657,810, forward strand.
ATGTTTTCTTGTTGTTCTATGACACACACATCTCCCAAATGGTAAATCCAGCAGCACACAGCATGCTGATGTTGTACAGCTCGTGGAGCCTTGAGTTACTGCTGAACCACTGTGAGGCGGAGAAGCTTATAGGGTGTGTTGGAGCCGTTAAGTGGAGACTGTCACTTACAACAACAGCTCAGTGGCAGCTGTCACTGTGGACATGGTTGACTGCTTTTCCTGTACAAGCTCTCAACACACATCAGCTGAACCAATAATCACAGGCAGGTGGTCCGCAGCAGTGGCATGCTGTACATACAGCCAGATCCCCAGGGAAAAACACACTGACAGCTCAAAGACTGATTTAGGCACAGATACCTGGAATGAACTCTAACTGAGTTACACCCTCTAAATCCAATATCTCAGAGTACACTGTCTAATAAGTCCCCCTTTATAAAGGTTGTTGTAACTAATGACTTCCTGAATGGTTAGTAAATCATTTGCTGATGTTTTTAAGATGAGTTATAGGCCATTAATAAGAGGTTTGCCAGGTTGTGAAATATCTATGGCTGGTGAGTCATTAGTAGTCGAGTCATTGATAAAGTGGGACAAGTGTCTCACTCTCTAATCAGCTTTCAGCAAAATAGTTTTTTCTCTAACATCCATCAAATCTTTAATAAATTGTTAATAAATGGATTTTGGTCCAGACTTTTCCAGAAGGTCAAATTATCCATTAAAGTGGTAATTGGTGAGCTATAGAGCTAAAAGAGAAAGCAAGTGCCCTACTGAAGAGGGATAAATACAATCCACAATCCACAGATAGTTTTCATAACCTGGCAACCCAACATTTGTTCTTATTGATGTCTATTAACTGATCTATAAGGCATTAGTAAATGATTTATTAACTGTTTATGTAGTCATTAATTACATTTTATAAAACGCTTATACAGAGGGCCCTATTACATAGAGGCACCAATCTTAATTGAGTTTTTTATCTTAAACCTTCTTCAACTTTGATCTCACACTGTCAAATCTTTCAAGAGGACCTGTTATGTTGTATGTTACATCGGCCACTTTATTGGGTAGGCATGTAGACATGGTCAAGATGACCTGCTGAAGTGTAAACCGAGCATCAGAATGGGGAAGAAAGGTGATACAAGGGACTTAAAGACTGCTTTTAGAAACAGCTGCTCTACTGAGATTTTCATGCACAACCATCTCTAGGGTTTACAGAGGGTGGTTGCCTGGTCTGATGAGTCTATGCTGTGACATTCAGATGGGTCAGAATTTGGTATAAACAACATGAAAGCGTGGATCCATCCTGCATTGTATCAACAGTTAAGGCTGGTGGTGGTGTGATGGTGTGGGGGATATTTTCTTGGCACATTGAGCCCCTTAGTACCAACAGAGCATTGTTTTAACACCCCAGCCTACCTGAACATGCAACACATTCTTGTCACATATTGACGTTTTGGTCTTTCCACGTCCACATACAACGTGCAAGGTACCCTGGGTGCATTGGTTGTTGATGTTCTGGGACACTGTGTCAACTTCTCTTCTTTCAAGATGCACCTCTGTTTTCACAGGGAATTTAGTGTATAATTTAGTCTCTTTCAAAATAAACACACTATGTAAACACCACAAATTGACATTTTTTTACCTTCAACAACAAACACACAAGGTTGGGTTAAGGCAACAAAAACACATGGTCAGGTTTAGGCAACAAAAGGAAATGGTTAGATTTAGGAAAAAAGGCGGTTTGGCTTAGACTCTTACGGGACGCGAACTCCGCTCTCTCGAGTGAAAATCCATGTTTGTTGGCCTCTATAATCACAAGTTCACAATCCAACAAAGCACCTTCAGGATGTGGTGGAACAGGAGATTCCCATAATGGATGTGCAGCTGACAAATCTGCAGCAACTGCGTGATACAATACAGACCAAAATCTCTGGGGAATTTTCCATCACTTTGTTGAATCTATGCCATGCAGAATAAAGGCAGTTCTGAAAGCAAGGTGTTTATATGGTCAACTTCTCCAAGCACACTACTGTAAGTGTTTATACTACATAGCCTACACTGCTACATGAAGCCACATGCTAACATCGGTAAAACATGTCATCTTGGTTGCTTATGTTATTTTCTCCTCTATTCCTGCTGGAACATGGTGAAAGTGCAGTCAGCGCTGCCTAGTTTGACTGTTTGACAGTTCATAAGCAGTGACTGACATGAGTGACAGCTGTGTTAGAGAGTCCTTGGCTCTGATTGGTTGTTTTTCTTCACATGCAGTAATGCCATTGGAGCACTAAGAAGAGGAGGAGGAGGGAGACTCTGTCTGCTGTATTGCTGTGCTGATGCAGTGATAATTTCAGTAAAATTCTTACAAGTTACCAGCTACAGCTTTTATCCTGGTGTCATCCTCTCTTGGTAACTGACTCAGCTTGACATCACTTTACAGGCCTTTAGTTTTCAAATGATAAAGAAAATGATTCCATTTTGCAGTCATTGTACTTTTGTAAACACAAAGGTACAATGACAATGGTACAATGAAAAGTACTACTCAGCAAGAAAGGCTTTTGATGACTGAACAAGAAAGCTTGATGTTGCACTCCAAACAAAATCATTTATTTGTGTTATGGTAAGTTTCATTGCTTTGCAGAGTTGAGAGAAAGATATGAAAGAGACACTTCTCTGCTGAATCCAAGATGAGTCATCAGTACAGCAGGTCTCAAAGTACAATCCAGCAGGAGAGCTGTTTGGTTCCTGCTGTCTCACTGCTATGAGGACTCTCATTATTACAGTTTAAGACACAGGCTGTATCCCAAAGCTCTTTCACTCCTCCTCCTCCTCCTTCAGTTTTGAGGGGCGAGAGACTGAATGGAGTGAGGGTGAGTGACTATTTGGTTGTCCATAATCAAAAGTGGACATCTGTTACTGATGAAGTAGCACTGTCATTAAGTGAAGCAGTTTGAGCCCACGATATGACTCATCAAAACCAACTCAAGTTTACATGCACCAGTGTTCAAGTTGCTGCTATCAATTAGTAATGTTACAATCTCAGAATCCATCTGCTGTTGGCCTGATGACAATTTAGCCTCTGGTGGCAATGGCCAATATTTCAGGGCTGATGTCAGCCAGCTGATTACATTTACTCTTGCCACTGGAAGGGGTGCAGTATGGTGGTCCCACCCAAGCTGGGTCTAGTATTTAGTTAACAGTACAAATGCATGACAACGCAATTTAGGATCACATCCTTATGGGTTATAATTAGCACTACTGAACCCCGGCATGGTTAAAAAAGGTTGCATCTTTTTTTAATTAATCACTTACTGAATGCTCCACCCAGTGAGTGTGCTCAGTGACTCAAATCAAACACACCTATAATGTTGTGAATGGCTAAGTCAGACTAACATGCTACAATGCTCATGCTGGATCTGCCAGCATGACTTCTGTTTTCACTGAGGAAGTTTTTGTGGTGCTTATATATGGCTATTTGCACCTGATTTAAATGAAACTTGCCCACAAACACAGCAGAAAAGGCAGCCTCCAGGGGCGATTCTAGGATCAGAGGTTTAGGGGTGCTGAGCACCCAGAGAGCTGCCCGGCCAGGCAAGATATTTTTCACTGTTTTGTACGCAATTTCATTCCCACATTTGTGAAAGGAAAGCACAACACTTTTTGGGAAAGTCTGTGACTAAACCATCAAATCTGATAAAGGTTATTTAAATGCTGAGCCACAGCAAAAGAGGAATGGATTGGAATCATAAAAGAAACATATCGTAACCCTAATTTCTGGGGGAAGACAACTCATTTTGATACAGCAGCTCCTCAACATACACACAACATACACATAAACAGTATGTATGTTTCTGGAGTAAACCAGCCCCCTACAGTGAGTACCAAAATACCAAAAATGGACCTTGGACTTTTTTTTGGACTTTTATTTGAAATGCAATGCACAACATGTAACATTAACACATTAACAGTAATTGATGGGCATCCAGTCAGTTAGCTAGTCAGGAGCACCTTGGCTTTAATATTAACACATGCACATGACACAACGGCTAGCTTCTCTCATTCCAATTCAAACAGAGGACAGTGGTACTGACCACCTGTAACGTTTCCTAGCTAGAAAAAATGTCAGCTAACTCCTACCTAACACCATAAACAGTGACCTACGATTAAATGCAGCAAAAATGAGGACTGGTAATGATAATAATGTGTTGGTATTGAGTGGTAGAAGTTAAGAAATGTTCCACATACCCTGGTTTAAGCCAGGTACTTACACCACTACTGCATATCACCCAATCTGGAAGGCAGCGCATTGCTCTGTGCGGATAGAGCGCCCAGAGCCCGAGTCGGGGAAAGGTGGGAGGGATGGGGTGGATCAAACCATATTTTACCGTATATACCGTATTTTTGTTGTTAAAATATTATGTTTCAACCAAGTACTGTATGGTTTTGACACTTTTCTAGCTTGTTAAAAAAGGACATACAGTAAAAAAATAAAAAACTCTCAAATTTTAGGGGTGCTTGGATTCAATTTAGGGGTGCTTCAGCACCACCAAAAATGGGCTAGAAACACCTATGGCAGCCTCGTGTGGCAATTTGTGGATGCAACTGATCAGATGTCACAAATGCTTACCTGCTCATGAACAGGTGGCATTCAACAGACTTAAACAATACTCGAATGACCAAACCTCACAGAAGATAGGTTTACGATAAGAATACAAAAACGTTTTCAAAATTATCAGGCTATAAAATGAATGTAGAAAAAATGGAATTATTGATATTAGAAGTATAAATAACTTGGAAAACATAAAACAATTTTAAATGCAAAAGTATACACATGTAACACATTTGCTGTGTACAGAATAATCAATTTTACATATAAAGCCCAATAATACAAATCATAGTTTGCCTCACAGGGCTTTACAGCATACGACATCCCTCTGTCCTTAGGACCCTCGCAGCAGATAAGGACCCCACACACACACACACAAAAAAACAAAACCTTTAATGGGGGGAGAAAAAAAATGGTAGAAACCTCAAGAAGAGCAACAGACCGGACTGTTGCAGTGCCGATTCATGTGGAGCAAGCAGTGCAAAGCCAGTCCTGCCCTGGTGAGGGCTGTCCAACACACTGTGAATGGTACCACAGACAGCAGGTGGTGCACTCAATCTAAAAAAAAAGAGAGAAAAGAGACCTCTGAAACTATCCAAGCAGTGTGTCAGGTAATCATTCATCCCAGGAGGTTGTACAATTAAACAGTTAATGAGAAATCATGATAATGCTTAGAATTGTATGGCAATGTCTATCAGATACTAGATTTAAATCTTAGCTGTGGTCGTCTGTGTTCTCATGTTCCCTCAGCTGCTCCAGTGACCGCTGAAGTGCAAGACATGCAGGTTAAGTAAATTAAACTACACGTTAACAATAGCTGTGTGACTGTGAGTGTTCACCCAGTGACCGTGAGGTAACCCATCAAGGTGCATCCAAGGCAACCGACATTGGCCGGGACGTGAATTAGTCTCCTTACCCACTCGTCCATCTCAGCCCCGGAGCTCTCCTCCCCACAAGCCCAACACAGCTGGGGCAACAGTTGCCATTACAGACACAAACAAGTAAACCTGGAAGAGTCCTTTGTACCTGTATTTGCCAGCAGAGCTTTAGCCATGTCCATCCTTAGCATGGTCACACCCTCCTGGTCCACTGCATAGTGGATCTGCTGGGCCAGCAAAATCTGCTCTGCAAGCTAAAAGTCTGATGAGTGTAATTTGAATGACTCTTTAATGACAGGCACAGAGATCACTGAGTCATCACCTTGCACACAAACACCCCACATGATGTGTCCTGCTGTTTTGGATGGGCCACTGTAGAACATGTCCACCTACCAATAGCAGGACACTTCTGGCGAACCAGTGCTCTACACAGAACACAGATTGACCACAGTCAGGAAATTGTAACATAAGCCCAGGTAAGAGGATTTTAAATTTAAGACCACTTGAATCATGTTAAAGGCCCTCAAAAGGACAAGCTTATGCCAGTCTAGTGAAACAGTATAGTCATCAGGAAAATGATGTAATTCGCCTGTTGCTCCCCCAAGGTTATCCAAAATGCATGAATGCACATGTCTAATGCACAAATTACAGCTGATTCACCTTGTTACATGTTTACATCTCTCAATCTGTTGCTGAGTGGCCCCACATGGATCAAGGTATAAGGACCTCATCTCCTTCAGGTACATGATCTATGGAAATGCAAAACAAATATTAGCAACCCCTCAAACATAAGTGTCATTGTTGTGTCCACATCTGTTAACATTGAGGAATACTCACAATGAGTGTCCAGTGTCCTTCATGACAGACTGCTCCTGCAGCCACATCACGATCAAGGGCCAACTACAACAGAAATCAAATAAGATATACAATATATATCTAACTGAGAAAAACTCACTGGATTGCAAAGGCATAAAAATGAATCCTACTCACCTGTTTCAAGCCTGTCTGTTTGCCCTGCCACACTGCTGTCATTCCATAGCTGTCTATAATGACAGCACCACTCTTCCTCCCAACCATTGTTAGGTATGCATTAATGATCTATGAAAACAACAATGTGATTAATCTGTCAAGACGCACATCAGTCAAATAATTTTTCTTTAAGGTAGGCTACCTGACTTTCCATCTCCTTTCCCGGGGCCAGGTACAAGAGGTCCTCCATATATAATTTATATGGCCCCAGCCTTGACCAGAGTGTGGTTCTTCGCCTTCCTGCCCATATGTCTCTCATTACTGTAAAATAAAAATAAAAAAACATTGTTATGGCAGTTATTCATGAATTGCATAATTTGGGGTGTACTCTATCAGTGTACTTACAAATATCTGCACTGAGTGGAGGTCCTTGGGCTTCGCAGCTCATGGTTTGCCTTGCTGGGGGTATGACTGATGTGGTGGGTGGGTCAATGCGGGGACCAGCCAGAGGAGTAGGATCAGACAATTTTTTGATTTTGGCAGGGGTCCTCTCCTCTGGCTGGAAGTAATGAGTCAAGTGGTCAATGTTTACTCTTGATTGTTTCCCCCTCTCTGACACCATGTGAGCAGTCTTCTCCTCCAGCTTTGATATTTTGAAAGGTCCCACCAAACTGGCCTCCAGTTTGTCCCCTTTTCTCATGGCCTGCCACGCATTTTTTTTTCAGAACAAGGTCCCCCACTTTAAAATTGTCTGCTTGACCTCTGTCCTCCTTCCTCTTGCGGACCTTTTGCTGTTTGGCCTCAATATTGGCTTTTACCTCTTTGTAGATTGTGGCCTGATCTCGTAGTCCCTTGCAGATCTCCTCTGTCTTTATGAGGTTGCAGACCTTCTCTTCGGTCACCTGCCAGGAAGAAATCAGTGACATTGCAGGGGACACAGATGAGCCAAATTCAAACTCCAAACAGATGAGAACAATTGGCAGTCTTACGTCATACTCATTTGGGACCTCTGAGGGATACCTGGCCTCCCTCCCAAACATCAGGTAGTACGGGCTGTATTGTGTAGTCAGCTGCTTCTTGATCCTCAAGGCAAACATAGTTGGCTGGAGATACTGGTCCCAACGGTTGGGGTGCTTAGCCACCAGTTTGTTTAGGGACCTTAAAATGCAGAATTCAGGTACACGCATGAGGAGGCAAAAGATAATTTGGGTTGTCGTGTATGATAATGCAACCCTTTTCCAGAGAGTGCCATTAATGATTACCTGTTCAGACTGAAACAGGACATAAGTGTGTTAGGCTATTAAGGGCTCAAGTTCAAGTAACTATACCTCTGTGTCGTGCCATTCAGCTTTTCCACAAGGCCATTGGTCTGTGGATGGTAAGGGGAGCACAGGCTCCTCTTAATGCCCAGCCTCTCACACAAACCATAGTTGACCTTGAAATGACCATTCAAATGAACATGAGCTGAGCCAGCACAGCAAAAGTTACATGTTGGTGATCCATATTGCATAATCACTATACCTTGTTGCGAAATTCTGAGCCTTGGTCTGTTAGCAGCCTTTTGGGTGCACCAAATTTGTAAAAGAAATCAAGAATACAATTTGTCACCTTGTCTGCTGTTTTGCTTTTTAGTGGGTATGCCTCTGCCCATTTGGTGAAATAATCAACCATGACACATATGTACTGGTTGCCACCATCTGTTACATTGAGTTTACCCACCAAGTCCATTCCAACCAGCTCGAGAGGCTTGGTTACCTGGGGAGGAAGAAACAATCATGAGTACTGCAGTATCACTACTGATGTGATTGAAAGATTTGACTGCATGTCATATGTAATTTACCTCTACTGGATTGTACTCCCGCTTTTCCTTGATGGTAGCCCTCCTGGCCTGGCACTGGGGACACTAAGCAATCTAAACAGACAAAGATTGTAACATTGAGATAAATTTTTTTTTTTAAATAACTGTTAATGATTTAGACTGACATGGTTGGCCTTTGCACATACACATACAGTATCACAATATAAGGCGTACACACATAACTACCTTACACTCCTCTGTTCTACTTTTGAACCTGAATGTGTATTCCACTTCAATTTTATGACAATACCAACTCACCCACTTGCGAATGTCATCCTCCATGCCAGGCCAATAATAGCGGGCAATGATGGCACTGTGGGTTTTTTCCCCACAGTGCCCACCCAAGTCGCTGGTGAAACTCCACGAAGAGGTTGCTAGCTTCCTCAGCCGTGGAGACCACTTTGGCAAGGTGCTCGGCCTTGTTCTGCTTTCGCCGACAGATGTAGTAGAGGTCTCCATCTGGTGTTTAAATGTCATCATATTAGATTACTTGGAGTTTTATCATAGCAGATAATTATTGTGTTCTTAAGTCCATGTGACATGCATCCTTACCCTTTATCCTGAAGGTGTAAGCTCTCCTCCTGATGACAAATCTGTCTCGGCTGGTTGACCCCTCAGGATACCGATTGTGGAGTTTCAACTCCAGCACCTCTTTCATTATTTTTGTATCCATGTTTCTGTCCCTATATTTCCTGCTCCTCCCTACCTACTCCTCGCGCCTCCTACCTACCCTTGTTACTCCTACCCTCACTACTCCTACCTACCGTCACTACTCCTACCCTCACAGACACAACACACTAGCACACAACACACACAAACCTACAATTCCACTCTCTTTAGATCACAAATAAGCACACTTCACTGTCACAATCACCACTCAATCACCACTCACAATCACCACTTACAATCACTACTCACTCTTTCTTGCACTCTGTATTTTTCTCTCTTTCTGCTCACTGTTCAAACTCCTCACGAACAAACCCACAAAGTTGTGACCTGTTAACCACCCTTATAAAGACTACCCCCTGATGATTTGAGTTATCTACACCTGAGTACAGTTACCTACACCTGTGTGTGATTATCCCATTGACTTTTGTTATTTATTTACTTTTTAATTTCATTCTTGTTGCATATTGGGTTATCATGTCTGCACTGAATAGTGTAGACTATCGTTGTGATGACTGAGTGAATTGTCTGCGGCCGTTATTATACAGCATGATTGTTGGTATGTAGCCTACACATGTTACATCACCAGTTAATCTGAGTGGATCACAATTTGCCACAGCTCATGGCAATCGCCACACTGCGCTCGAGTTGGATGTAAATAACTCAAGACTTTCATTTCCAGACTGCACATCGACTTGACATCAGATGATACAAACTACAGGACTGACAACTGAACATTTTCTACAGGATTCATTGACATTTGTGGTGATCTGTATCTTAGTTTTGCTGTGTTCATGAATTGGGACTGACAACGTAAGTGACTGTGTTAATGCCTGCTGTTCACAATACCGCAAACAGCGTTTGCAGAGTTTTCCTGTTGATGGAACTACGTGTGCGCCATATCATTATTTATCTGATGTCAAGTATTTCTGAGGACTGATGATGCTTTTATACAGCCTGGGAGTGACACACAGACAGAGACTGGAGTGTTAAATGCCATACTCAAGTGTTCGCACATACAGAGTGGTAATGTGTGACGCGCTCAGATAAACTTATGATACACACAGGTAGGTGGACAGACATGATTAGGGACATAACATAACGTTGGTATTGCTGGCAGTTTATCATGTGGCTACGATGTGTGACGCCTCACTTTGCTGGTATTTTAGATGCATTTAGATTTTATTATTGTGAAGCGTTCATAGACGTGTATGCAACAAGACAACTGCGGATCGTGCTAGCTTGGCTTCAAATTCTCCGTGGATGTAACTTTGGGATGTCCAGCAAACCATTTCTATCGTGGTGTTTGAAAGGGCACCGTCACATAGCGGAATAAGTAAAAGAATGACTGGCTGTGAACATAAATGAATGCGATCGACAGGTTAGGAGTTCAGTGTTTATTTCCTCGTTATTCCACTGTGGGTTTCTCAAAGGCCACACCCACAACACATCTGTCTCACCAGTTAATTCACACACCAGTTAATCCGGCACACCGGCTGCTTATGCTATGTACTGGGACACTGCTAACACTGCTGCCAGGGATCCGGCTGAGGAGGAGCTGGCTGCTAATGTTATGTACCGGGACACTGCTAATGCTGCTTGCCGTGCTGCTGTAGCTCAGTCGTAACTGTAACTGATGCTGAGACTCTACTGACTGTGTGACTGGTAGACGGCGGTGGGTGGCGCAACAGGCCAAAACACAAATTCAAAATATAAACATGATTTTGCGGGCCGTAATATTTTTTTTTAAATGCGAATATTCTGGCTGTACTATTGTTGTCGGTGAGATCAGTATGTTATATTAGCATTATTCCTTAGTCTCTGTGACATATTAGGAGGATTTTATGACTATCTGCTTTAGATTTCTTACATATAGCTCCTTTAAAGCAGATTGCCAGCCATTGTCTTGTTTTCCCCTGGCACAGGATAAACTAAATGTTTTTGTGCCACAAGGCTCTTGCTGAGCATAGAATTAGTTTAGTTATTACTGAGACCTTCTTGTACTTCTTAAAGTGGCTGCAACACATTGCAATTTTGGACAGTCCAAGATGAAAGCTGACGTTTGTGAGAGATATGGTGAAATTTTTGGTCATCAATCAAAAGCAGTAGTGCTTGATCACACTGTAAGACACGTCCATCAACTAGTGATTTAGATTGATCGCGGCAGGCCCACATCATGAAATGATGCAGCACCCTTTTTTGTTTTGCAGGTCACTGTGCTGTGCAGTGTACTTCTGGGAAGGTTTTGGTCCCTGTTTTTGCTGTGGAGTCAGCGCTCTTGACTTTCATGCTACTTCTTAGTACAGAGAGCTGCAGATGTGATGCAGTGGCACAGAGAGGGAGAAACGTTTCATCGCAAGACTCCAAAATAACATTATCTTCTGTCTTTTGCTTGGAATTGGTAAATTTACAGCTCAGATACTTAATATGACACAGTCTTTGGCTTTTGTTTTGTCACATAGTATTGGCAAAATATGTTGTTGCACATTGTGATTCCATCATTAATAGCGTTAGCTTGTTTACTATGTTAAATGAATGCCGCTGTCACACTGAACGTCCTGCTGAGCCCCATTCAATATTTATATGGAGAAAAAAAAGAATCAATGAATATTCGTATTCAACAGCCAAATCTGATTCAAGTGACATGAGACTGATAAAAAGGCTAATGCATTTTGAGACAGGCCAGGGTTACGTTTAGGGTTGGCCTCATCACTCTAGGGTGGTAATGACATTGGGTTGGGCAGTCCACCATTTTGGTCCAGACTGAAAAAGCTGCCATGAATTTCAGCGTAGACAGCCACAGCTCCCTCATGATAAATTATAGCGCACAAGCCAAAATTTAGGAGCAAACGCCCTCAAAAGTAGTGACATTCCCATCAGCCTCAGCTGTGGTGCTATAAAAGATAAATGATAGCAAGCTAACAAAACTAAGATGGTTAACATCATAAACACAACACCTGCTAAAAATCTTCAGATCAGTACTGACATGGAATACTAATATTCTTTAGGCTGAGGCGGATACTAGCCTTGTTCCGGTTCCCACGTTAAAAAGCCTACGGTAATTTTCCAATGGATTACTGCAGAAAATAAGCTCTGTGTCAAACAAAAGTTTATGATACTTGCATGTTTTGTTTTGTTTTATGATTTTTGAAGCATAAATGCAACTGCCAGAAGTAAAAACCTATTGTTGGGCTATAAAAGTACTACACCATGGTCACAAGACTCCAACGTCGCCTCCACAACAAGGCTGTCAAGTCGCGTTCGGCGTGATGATGCTCATAAGTCTCATTTAGTCACTTGTTAGCAACTGCTTTTTTTGAAGATATACAAAAGCTTCAACATTAATGAGTGGAGTATTAACTGATGTATTTTAAGTGGTAGAACAAAACATGAAAGTCTCTTAAGCTTGTGTTAACCACAACTGACCAAACAATCAAACCAAACAAACAACTGACTTCAAGACAAGGGAATCAGGAGTGCAAAACTCCTAACTAACTAATTTCTGGGTTTTAGGACTCATGTCTGGGTTTCTGTATCATGACCATGTTAGCATGCTCATTTTAGCATCTAGCTCAAAGAACAGCTGGGCCTAAGCACAGCCTTCTCAGAGCCACTACTAGGGCTGTAGTATCTTAAGAGCACCATATACAAGTGGTAATTCTCTAGGCACTCATAACAAAATTGACTCTAAGTCAGTAAGTCCTAAAACCCGGACATGAATTAGCATTTTACCACTCATGGTTCCCTTGTCTTGAAATCAATAGTTTTTTTAAGGGGTTTTTGGTTACCTGAAATATGGTCTGTGGTTAACACAAGCTTTAGAGACTTTTACATTTTTTTCTCCAACATAAAATACATCAGCAAAATACCCTGCTCGAGAACCTTGAAGTTTCTATGTATCTTAAAAAAGGCTGTTGCTAACAAGTGGCTAAATGAGGCTACAGAACATCATCGTGCTGAGCTGTGTTGAATATGGCTCAACAGTCTTGTTAAGGTGGTGACGTTTAGTCTCTATGTACAGACTCTGCATTCTGTAGGCAAACCCCGGAGATCTTGCCTCTGGAAGAAGAGCGGAAGAGCCCTGGTTTCTGGTTGTAGGCTGTTTGTAGTCTGCGTGATATTGACCAATCACATTTGAGCCGGCTGCAGTTGTTGTAATGTAATGTATAATTAGCCGGTGAATACTGGGAAAATAACTCCCGACAGGGGAATAGAACCCCTACGCGCTGCTTATTACATGGCTAATATAAATATTATAAATTATTTGAGACAGAATCTGCGCTACAATAGCTACAGGGAATCAAGAGAAAATGAAAATCCTGAAATATCATGAAAATACTCTGTCTTTGTATCTTGTAAATGATTATTTTGAAGCGGTAATGGCTACGTTAGCCCGATAAAAAAGTAACTGTTGTCAGGGCAGCGTCCCTAGCAACGGTTGGCTACATAGCAATGGTCATTACACAGTAATATCAGACCTCTGAATGCTGTGACTGACCAATCAGAATACAGCATTTAATAGAGCGGTGTAAAAATTGAATATATGCTACACAACATCGAGCATCCTATCATGAATATGTCCTTCTGTCACATAGTGTATGTCCTTGCTGTCGGCTTCTTGAAGCTATATTGCCTGACACCCAGAAATTAAACACTCTCGCACCCTACTCAACAGAAATGGTGTTGCCATGTTGCTTTTTGTCAAGCTTGTCCAACCTGGCAACAGTAACTGATGGAGGTGGGACTTTGGATCAGTCAGTAAAACAAAAATAGCAAAAATAGATTAGAATGTATTAGACCCATTTCATACATGTAACATGTAATTGAATAGATGTGATGTAATACACTAGAGATTAAAAAAAAATACATCATACATGTCCACATTTTCAGCTGGAAGATGATCAGTAAGTATTAATATTCATCACTGGATCGACCGACTCGTTCAAGGCTAGTAACTCTCCTTTTGGCACAGCATTCAGGAAGAAACACTATGAAGGTCAGACTCTCATCTAAAGGCAGTGTTTGAGGTGACAAGAGATGTGCACAAATAAAGGCTCATGATGCCTTCAAGGACACCCACACAGGGTCCCACAGGATTTCCAACCAATACTGTCTGCTCCAACAAATGCACCATCCCACTCCAACCCATTCACTAAGATTCTGATCACTACCTACCAGCAGCTGGATTTTTTAATGTAACACAATGCCATTACATTTACATTTATCTATTCATATCTATTCGACGCCTTTGTCCAAAGCAACATACAAATAAGGTACAATCCAGACCAGAGCAGATCAAGAGTGTTGCCAGAATGGTGTTACAGTAGTCAAGGCAAGCGATGACCAGAACCTGACAAGGAGTGGCATGGCATATTCAGCCAGATGAGACCTAATCTTTCTGATGTCATATGATGCAAAGCGGCATGACCGAGTGACAGAACAGTCTCGGTGAAGGTTAGTTGGTCATCAATCACAATGCCCAGAATGCCCACAATGCAAACTTTGTTGGAGAGAACAAGGCAGAGCTGAGCTGGATACAAATGTGCTGAACAGATATGGAGTACAGGTGGCAATTACAGCCACTCGATGTTTAATAATCTATAATTCAAATATCCATTCCACCTATCCATCCATCCCTTTTCCACCACTTTTTCAGCGGGCTGTGTGGGCTAAATATGTCAATAAACAAACTGAAAATAAGCCTAATTAAATCATTTAAAAGTAAAAACCACAGCATCAGCCTGAGGCAGTGGAAACTAAACGTGGAGAAATAATATTCTGGATCATGACCCTTTCCCTCTGATAGTTAATAGTGTTTTCCATAGCAACAAATACAAACCAAATGCTGAATCATCAGCCTTCAGGGCAGTAGTGATAGCATTATTGTTCACAGATAAGATCTGGATTACATTTGGCAATGTCATTTAAAATAAAAATTAAATAAATATGCAATGGAATATGCAACCTACTACCCCTGCAGTGCTGTTTATAAGGTCTTCATCTACAACCTCTAGAGGAATATTTCCTGAACAGGTTGGGAAAAGTCATTCTGAATGGGGCATTATAAAATCCTCCATTGTAGAGGCTTGGAGTTGTGGTCAGAAAGTTACTGATGCCTGTTGTGGCGTCACCTGATAACGTAATGTTAGATCGGTTGGGAAGGAAGCCATCAAATTGAAGAAGGCCTTTCAAGCTTAGTTATCCCAGGAACTGGGAGGCCAGGTTTGGTGGACATCAAAGCATAAAGTTGGGCATGGCAAAAGTTCAGGGAGGAGAAGGACTTGGCGCCACAGACACTTTGGCTGTCCAACTGTCCAGAGTAGGCTTGTCACGATACCAGAATTTCAGTAGTCGATACCAATACCAGTGAATTTCCATGATTCTCAATACTCATTCGATACCACGATAAAAATCAAAAAACAGAACTCATGTATTTCTAAATTCACTACTTTATTAAAACTGTTTCAAACTTTATCTTTAACTCAAAGGCCCCATTTACACCACAAACGATCCACAAGCGGTGCAGCAACACACGTGTATTCACACCACAACCGAACAGACGTGTTGTGCTGCTGTCCCATCAAAATGCAAACCACACCCGAACAGTTGGTGGTGGTAGTGCAATGTGTTTGCAAATGTCCAATAAAGAAGAAGTGAGTTTGGACCCAAAGCCCAGGGTGGACAGGTTCGCGCGCCAGTGATTATTCCAACGCTTGGAGAATTAATATTTAGCACTACACATGGGTAAGTACATGAAACATGTGCCTGTCAAGTCTCGCTTGGTTAAGGGGGAGATGTCTATGGTGGCCGAGAGAGGTCACAACACACGCACACTTGTGTTTTTTGTTGAATATCACGATCATTCGCTCGCAACCTGCGCAAAAAAATCGGCGTCTCTTCTATTTTTGAGCTTGCTCGTGAAAGCAGCACAGCTCAAGCAGCGCATAGAACGGATGCGGTGTGAAAGCTCTAACCTGTTAACATGCTCACCGAAATGAAAACGCGAATAAACAATGACCATTCACAAGCGCTATGTGAACGCATCGCTTGTGGTGTAAATGAGGCCTAACCCTCTCCACACACGACTCCTACTACCTGGCTCCAGCAGCACTTGTAAAAGCCATTGTTTCTAGCAAAGATGATGGAGAACAGGTACTCTTCTTCGGCACTCGTGCTCGGCACCGATTGACGTGCGTATACTGCCCCCGTCAGTTACGACAGGAATCGACACAGCACACTGAGGGCAAAGTTGTATCCGATACTTATGGTACCAAAAAAAACAAAACAAAACAAAAAAAACAAACAGGTACCGATGTATTTTTTGGTGTTGGCATCGACTTGGTACTAAAGTATCGGTTCTCATGACAACCCTAGTCCAGAGATTTAGTAAAAGAAGGCACAGCTAAACCCAGGCTGTTTTCAGCAGGGGAGGAGAACTGACCTGACCTTGACCTACTGACCTTGACAGAAGATATTGCAAGACAGTGGAAGGACCCAGCCCGTTCCCACTCCCAGGCTGTCAAATACCAACGCTTTGTTACGCCCCTTGGTGTGTGATACAGAAGGCACCCTTTGGTGTCTCTATCAGACGCACCAGGCTTTCAACTAACTCTGATGCAGAGATCCCAGGGGAGAGGGGCTAGCAACTAAACTCCACCTAATGGAGGCTGGTCGCTCCAGATTAAAACGTCCAAAAAACACATAATTGAAACAACAAAATATCTCCATACTGCTCGTCCATAGTGATCCAAGTGTCCTGAAGCCCCGACATAAAAAGTTGTTTGGAAAAATGTCATTTAAACTCAGTTTTTAGTCTCATTGTAGCCTGTAGCTCTAACTGCCTCTCTGTAGACCGCGCTCACGTGTGTGCCCTTGCGCGAGACCGTGAGACAGTTCATGTGCTTTCGCTGGGTTTGCGTGCAAGCGTGTACATGTGAGCTTGGTGTACACAGAAGCAGTTAGAGCTACAGGCTACAATGAGGCTAAAAACAGAGTTTAAATAGCGTTTTTCCAAACAACCTTTTATGTCAGGGCTTCAGGACACTTGGATCACTACGGACAAGCAGTATGGAGATACTCTGTGGTTTCAATTATGTGTATTTTGGACGTTTTAATCGAGGGTGTCCAGCCTCCATTAGGTGGAGTTTGTTGCTAGCCCCTCTCCCCTGGGATCTCTGCAAGGGATGTGAGGACTCTAAAACTTCACCTGAGCCTCCCTCTGCATATGGGTGAGTAGATAATGGCTGAATTTTCATTTTTGGGTGCACTATCCCTTTAAGAGTAACTTTAGCCTACTATGTGTAAAATTTGATATTTCCTGACATCTGACTGGTGCTGTCAGCGGTAGTATCAGCAACGTAGGCTGCTACACTCCAGCAATAAGACTTTCAGCTGGTGTTAATTTGCTTTTTATGTGAGTCAGATGTTGAACATTTCTGAGTTTCAAAGTTGTGACAGTTAATATGAACAGAACTTTTGAGTGAGTCATTCTGTCAGCATCAGAAGTGCGCTTGAAAGCATGATCAGTCTTCGAAGGTTACTGAGTCCAAATATCCGACTCCCCTTTCATCCTCCAGCTTCTGTTTCAGTTCACCAATGACAACGCAGACAGTTTACAACCAAACTCTGTTATAACTTTTAGGCTTACCATAAATCTCAGTGTTGCACAGTGCACCATCGTCTTTTCAACACTTTGTTTGTGAAATGCTATATTATGTTGATGGGATAGTTTTGGAAAGAAATGATAATTTTAGTGTTTTACGAATCAACCGGTCTTGTTGTTGAGTGGTTTCTCTTTTTAAGCAACCAAAAGCACAAAGCAGAATGAGAAACTTCATTTCAAATTGAGACTAAATACATTGGTCATGGATATTTAAGATCCATGCAGGATGATTAACGATGTCTTTTTCTGACTCCCTGATCTTTCGCCAAGTACATTCACACTGTTGTTCTGCAGAGAGCAATACGAGTATGGCTCTTGTATTTTCCCTGCCTGTTAGTTACAGAAATAGCTGCTTGTCACTCTAATCAATCCACACATAAATCACAGCAGACACACCACTAATCAGCACTGACACTGTTAATAAACCATATCCTAAGGTTCATTTATATCAGTTAAGACACATTTCATCAGTTCAACACAAATCTTCCTATCACAACACATTACACACGTGCTGTATTTCTACAAGAATGGAGAATATTTAGAACACTTAATACATGAGCAAAGTGTCTGGATAACCCCCAATATCTCTCCTCAATCTGACAATATTTCCACAGTTCTGCAAACAAAAAGATGCTGCCAGAGTAAAATAGAATCATCTCTACAGGGGACGCAGCAGATGTCTGTAATTCAAGCTCTGATAAGACACTGACTTGTACAACAATGGCAAATTCAGAGCGATACTTGAAAGATTTCAGCCCTAAATCATTCGCAGAGCAGCCAGTCTCGCCTGGGGAGCCTGCCAGTGAGGGCCATTACTCAGCTGTCATATCACCTGGAAAATGGATGACCTTTCCAAAGTGGAGATTGCAGGGGTGATTTTGCATCATCATAAAACTGCCAACCTCCTGGCACGTCTGCAATTTAAGCATCGGGGCACTGTTCAGCTCCGTATGCAGACAGTCCATCCTGACCTTTAAACGGTCAGATTCCATCTCTGAAACTCAGTAATAACTGAATTTCACAGCACTCTGTGGCAAAGTGACCATGCTAAACACATTACTGAAGGTAAGAGGAGACATGAATGCAGAGCAAGATAGTAAATTGACAAGAGAATGAAGTCAGAGAGGGTGCTGTCACTTAATGTGGTCAAATTAGGACAAACAGCATGAAGGAGTGTTGAAATGACAGGCAAGAGAAAGTGGACTGATAGACCTGGACAGATGAAAAGATGGGTCACATTTTGCTTTATTTAATTTAACATCCAATTATCTGTTTTGACAAGCAGGTAGAACTGACACTCCATCTTTATCATAAAAAGAGCAAGCTCTAGGCACAATGGATCATAAGAAGAAATGATTCTGCTCAATACAAATGGACAGGTGAGAAATCACCTGGCAAACTGGCAGGGAGGGGACTCCTTTATAATGCACTATACCAGTATCTTAAAGTTCTTGTGTAACTGATGTAAAAGTGAAAGGCTGTAAAAGTTTTGATGACCCTTTGCTCTGCTGCCACTATGGAGTCAAAAACAGATAGATATCAAAATCAAATGGGTGCTGCTCTCCAGACCATGAAACCTTTCCATTCTGGGCACTCATTCATGCTCCCAGTAGGATGAACCAGTTTTGAATGACCCCATAGCCCTGTCTCCACCCCACCCTCAGGCCAAACTCAATATTTTTTACATTGTTTATATTTCAAATGCTGGTTCTGAGGATAGCAAAATCCTCATTGTAAAACAGATAGTTCCAGTCCTTGATTATGATTGGCTGAGCCCAAGCTGTAAAATACTCTATAAACACACAGCTGTGACCACATTACAGTTCCAGTATTACTGTGCTAATTTGTCACCTATTTTTACATGGGAAGCAGAGCTACAGAGGGCAACCACTAACTGCAGCTTGAATCACGTATCTTTCACCAGGATGAGAATGATCAGAAATATGCATCGCTTTCATTCAATGGATGCACAAAAAAACAAAGAGAGCCTATACGGATTTACATTTGAGCAGCAAAAGTACCTGTTATTACTGGCCAGATGGGAGTGGTTATCAATGTGACATCAGAAAGACACTGGACTCTTGCACTGGACAGACACTAAATTTTAATTTTGGAGAGAAAATTGAGTTGACAATGTTTCAAATGTCTAATGACATTTAAAATGCCAAGAATTTCACGTTGTGTTACCATGACATTTTGCAGACATTGTGTTTTGTTCTTTATATCTTACAACTAAATGTCGTCATTCTACGTCAAATGACACTAAAATTAAACGTTAGAAAGTCATTGGATTTTGGCTATTTAACAACACAACTTAAAACCAAAGTATAAACGTCATCGGTAACCAGTATTCTATTTAAAACTGAAGCTGGCATTAGACCGGGGGTGTCAAACTCATTTTAGTTCATGGGCCACATACGGCCCAGTTTGATCTCAAGTGGGCTGTGCCAGTAAAACCATTGTATTAAAACCTATAAATAACAACCCCTTCAAAATCCCCTTTTTCCCCCTTTTTTAAATGTAAAGAAGTACATTATGAAAATGTTCATCCATTTACAAACAAATGATAAACAGCCCGCAATATCCTCAGAAAAATATGTGCAAATGCAAATTTTTGTGTTTTCGCTGTCTGCTCCTGGTTGGCACACATTAGTTTGAGTGGCATTTGGCAGGTGAAGGCTGGGGAGTCCCTTGAGACGTTGGGCCCCTGTGCCTGTGCCCAGGAGACCTGTTCAGTAATCCATCCATCAATCCCCCTGCCTTTACTGCTGTATGTTTATTTTATGACTAGTCAATACCCACTGGGTCTCATTCATGAAAAGTGAGTAAATCTGGGTGTAGATTTGCACATAAAAGCCGTTGCTACTAAAAACCTACTCCGGATTCAGGAACGCCGCAGGAAACTCAAATTTGATTGTAAACACGTGTGTATGGTCATGAATGTCAATCCATCGTAAAGTGACAGCGCGCTCCCGGTTATCAGCAATTAGTATAAATCCCCGCCCATGAATAGCCAATGACCACCATATAAGGAGGTGTAGGTGCATCCAGTCGACCTGTCAGTCATGGCGCAAAGAAAGAAAGAGAGAGAAAGAAAAATGAATTTTTCCGAAGCGGAGACTGAAATAATTTTGGGTGAAGTGGACTTAAGAAAAAAACATTTTATTTTCTTCAGTTAGTAGTGGTGTGCCAGGGACAGGCAAAGCGAAGGCCTGGAGGGAGGTAACAGAGGCTGTTAATGTTGTCTCCGTGGTACAAAGAACCATGTCAGAGGTGAAGCGCAAATGGTTTGATATGAAACTGGAGGCAAAGAAACGCATAAGCACACACACAAAAAATACAGTGGTCACCAAACAAACAGAAGATTCATTTGTGGGGTTTTGAATGAAGTGGGAACAGGAAACCAGAGATGTTTTGTGCGTAATGGATAAACTCTAAATCAGTGATGGCTGTCGGAATGTAGAGCTATTTAACATTTATTTTAACAAATGATACGGATAACATATAGCCTACAGCAGTTTGTATGCATTGTCTTCAAATTATTTGAATCTTAATAGCCTAAAGCTCTGTTTTATACAACGTAAATTAAACAGTTTTCAAATCAGATCTATTGATTCAAATGATCAAAAAGCCAAAAAAAAAAAAAAAAAAAAAATTCTTTCAGCTGGCGCGTGCTCCTTCGTGTTTCCACCACCCTGCTGCTCCTGCTGAACCCAGGCACCGAGGCCGAAGAGGCTTTGATCCAGCTGTCCTTATGGATATTTTCATTATCATCATTCAACATGTAGAAAGAACGTGTAATCTATTGAGTGGATTTACATAGATAATTCACAATCATGAACCTAATCTGGATCTTAAACCTGCTAACTGCCAACTAATTTAACTAAATGTGTTAAATTTTTAATATTTTTGTCATGTTTAGATTACGTGTTTCAAAGGCATCTGTGTATTGTGTACATAACAGAGCGCAATACGAGCTAAAATTGTAATTTCAAATAGTGACAAGCAATATTTATGTGCTTTACTAAATTTACACAAGCACTACGAGTGGTCAGGAGCAGGAGTAGATTTTGTTAGTAGCTACGAAAAGATCAGAGCTACTAAAATATTGATGAATGCGGACATGCACGTAAATTTCCGTCTGCGAACAGTTTACACACAAATTCCTCCTGCTCACATTTCATGAATGAGACCCATTGAGTGCACAGTTGCCCACGTACAGTTACACATGGTGTGTGTTTGGGATACAGGTCATAGGAAATTACAGATTGAGTAGTCAACTGAACCCATTAAGAAGAGCAATGTATTCAGACAGAGTTTTTGTGAATTTAAAAGTGGCTGAAAAAAACATTCGGCCACAGGGGGAGCCACAGCGATCGGTCGCATTTTAGCCATTTTTGAGCATTTTTCTGTTGTTATAGCGCCACCCAGTTGCTAATTAGAGTTAAATTTCTTCAGTCACCTTGGAGTGTCCTGTTCTACATAGCAACCTAAGTTTAGTAAAAATCGATATGGCGGTTAGGCCTAGATAAAAAAATAGCTCTCTAGCGCCCTCATTGTGTTTGATCAGGTCAATAACGGAGGGGTCCCCGCAGATTATGTGTGGTCATATGCCTACAAAGTTGAGTGGTGATCGGTGAAACCCTTGAGATGTTATACACCTTTATGTGATGAGCCACGCCCTCCACAATATTCATTGCCTTATCCACCTTATTTTCGATCACGGAAGTAAATAGTGATCAACTTCCGTGTTTTTGTGCGTGACTTCCGGTCAGCCGCTTTCCCTCATGCTTTCCCTTACCGGAGCTAACAGTGCAAGCTATTTTTTTTCAATTTTCAATTGTTTATGTTAGTCAGTCAGTTAGTTAGTTAGTCTGAGTATTTTATATAGATAACTGTGCTCATGTTTCCATTATCCGGTAATTGCCGGTAAAAATAATTCCCCCTAAACGCGAATAAATCGCACGTCAATCAAAAACTATGAACCAAAAAAGCACAATCTTTCCCGAGTGAGACAAACTGCTTGATCCCCGTCTCCAGTGTACCAGCAGAGAATCTGCAGAACTGAATCAGCGAAAAACACACACCGGGCTACACAGCCTCTCTACCTGAGCAGCTGAAGCTGCAGCTCACACCCTCGACACACAGACGGTGCTTCTGCATGCCAGCCAAACGTGTGTGTAACTGTGAGATGTATAAATATGTGAGGTGTACGCTGCTTTTCTATCTTTTTTCATTTTCTTTCTTTCTTTCTGTCAGCGACATACACTCATAACACAGGACGGGTTGTTTTTATTGACTGAGTTGATTATTAAGCCATAGTGATGCGTGGATCGGCTCTGATAGCACCCGAATCAGCATGTACGCATCAACCATCCAGCCGTTAAAACATGATTGAGCTAGCAAAGCAGTTTTGTGTTATGTGTGCTATGTGTGGTATTCAGTTTTGGGAAATCACGATGTCTAGAAAGCGTCAGTGACTGCAGCTGACAGGGACAGCTAACACTAGCAGCAAAGCTAACATCAGGACGTCATCTGTTAAAAGCCTCCCGTTGTCGGACACGACATGAAACAACTCCAGTTAGCTCAATCATGTTGTAACTAAGACATCCACTGGAAGAAATATTTTTTTCACGGACCGTTTATTGAGTTAATACAGACACCGCTAATGGCTAACAGCTAACAGTTAGCCCAGCTAATCTACGATAACCATTGTGTTTATAGACTTTACAAACATCAGATTAGTCTAAATGGTGATATAGTGATGTGAGAAATGTGACATATATATAGATATATATATATAGATATATAGCTAAACTCAACAAGGTAAACAACAAGGTGATTCCCATTTACACAGTGGTCAAGACTGCTGGACCGGAAGTGTTGCACAAAAAAGACAGAAGCTGGCTGCGTTCTGTTTTGCCTCTGTGTTTCCTGTTTATTTGCACAGTAAAAAAGAAAAACAAGCAAACAAAACCGACAGAATACAGTAAGCAGATTGTGCAGGTGAGATTTAAAAAACCCTGAGAGGCTTATAGAGGGAATCTCACCATATCAGCATTAAGAACATATATTAATAAGTCCATAGCAAAAAACGGACAAACAAATATAAAAACATGGAATCAAAAAGCAAAGACAGCAACAAATAGAATTGTGAATTAGTGAACAGTGTTTTTCAAAAAATTGAAAATGGTGGAAAATCTATATAACCGGAAGTTATGGGTTCTTGAGGCAAATTTGTTCCTCATGAGGAGAGGCATCTCCGTGCAAAGTTTCATGTCTCTACGACATACGGGGCATGAGATATGCCCATTCAAAGTTTGCAATTTCAGTCGGTTGCTATAGTGCCCCCTTTAGCCAATTGATGTAATATTTCATTCGTGTCCTCCCATGACGATTCCACCTTCCACAGCAAACCTTTAAAGGAAGACCCCATTTTCCCTTTAATTAGTAACAAAGTATAGAGCTCCTTTTAGAAAACAATTACATTACCAACAAACTATGAGCCTTTAAAATAAAGCAATACCAAACAGACTTGATGGAATCAGTCCCTGATTTTTGATTTAGCAGTTAGTAATTCTTCTTTCTCATTACACCAGATCACAAAATTTATTTTAATCAGATTTATGAGACATAAAAATTGTTGACAGGTTTTAACATACACAGATGTTCACACTCTATTCCACCCCCTCATCAATCACTCAACTGTGGAGGTGGCAGTTGCCCCTGAGCCACAGCTGCACTTAACGGTTACCTTAAAAAAATCTATTACATGCAAGCTGCAATCATTTGAAATATATTTCAAGATTTGACTAGGATAAAGTGTCATTTTTCTTTATAGTACTGTAGCACAGTGATCTGCCTTTCATGAAAGTAAGTTTTAAAGTCTGTACCTATATGAAGGTAGCCACAGAGAATTCTCACCAACTATGCAGTTGTTGTTTTAGCCTCCTCCGTCTTCTTTTTGTTTTGTTTTCTAACCTACCATCTCTACTCTCATCACCCTGGTTACCAGCATATATATATATATATATATATATATATATATATATATAAATATATTTGGAGTTGTGTTTCTGGTCACCTGGCAAATGCAAATCCAATAGTCCAACATGTTCTCACTCCCAGCTTGGCAAATACAGCAGCTTGGTCAGTGGTCCTATGCTTCTTCTGTGATGCTCTAGGGACCCCTCTAGTGTCAGTTTTGGAGGTGTCAGTTTCCGCTCATTACATGCAAGTGGAAACTCTCAAAGGCTAAAAAATTATGCCAATGTGGAACTGCTCAAGACTGCAGTTCCCCAAATGCCCACTTGGGGCTGTCTCAAACTATCTGTTTACAGCCTTGTACAAAAATGGGTTTTTGTCTCTATGGCCAACTTCCCCATTCATAACAACTGTACAGGGGATGGATATTCATAGAACTTACTTATTCAAATGTTATTAGGGCTTAAATTTATGCAAAATTAAAATGCAGAAACATTTTTACCACTGTAACATTATACTCTCACTTAATACATGAAGCCATCATCGTTTCACCCACATTCTCGCAGTACTTAGCATACTCTGCGCAGGTGGAGCAGCAAAATGCCGGGCGCAGTGAAAGTGAAACTTAACCTTTTGTTTTGCTGGGTCTACTTTTACTCACAAACAGCTGCTCCTCTCATCCACTGATCTGATCTGATCAGCTCTGACTGGATCCACTGATCAATTATCCCCCCTGCAATTGACCTAGGGCTTAGCCCCGCCCTCAAACGCGATGAGCCAATCACAGTGTGTATAGCCGTTCCCATACACTCGGACATTCTCTGCTTGGATATCCATTGAAATACATTACAGAAAGTCAGTTTTGTTCGGTTTTATGAGCTTTTTCAGAGATTTGAAGTTTAAAAATGGTCAAACGATGTGCATGGAGTACATGCAACTCCCACACAAGGTATCCTGAGAGGCTGGGCGATGGTGTATTTTTTACACTTTAAACCACATCTCAACCGAGAAAAGTGTCTCCTTTGGATAAAGTTATGCGGTAGACCACAATATCAACTCAACAAGAATGTCTACATCTGTTCTAAGGTAAGTCAACATCGTGTTTGAGGCAACATATTGTCACTTTCCTGGAAAGAAATATAAAGTTATTTTTAACGTCTAGCTAAAGTTAGCCTAACGTTAGCTCCTAGCTGCGTTGTTCATCATGTCACCTTTTTTGCTGGGAGTTCATTAGCCTATTTTGTTCTAGTTTTGTACTTTGGTGATCGTACATCATTGTTAGCTGCTGTCCATAGGGCTCTAGTTAAGCTAACGTTAACTTCTGGATCTTAGCTTCATTAATTTATCTGTAATCGCAGAGATAACAAAGGTTGGCAAACGTTATGCTGAATGATTCAGTGTAAATACTGTAGCACCAAACTAACGGAGAGACACTCTTGGTAAAGATGGTAAAAAGGCTGTTATCCTTTTCTCATATTCTGAGCCAAAACCCATAACTTCAGTGGAACAATGCTCATCCTCTATCTTGTTGTCTTTGACGGCAATGAGATGCGGTTTATCACGCTTACACTGGGACCTTCTTAATGATATCTGATGGTTATGTCTCCAAAAATCATCAATTGCCTCCTGCGAAATGCCGTGTGCTGTGACACCTGCCATAGCACCGGTCACTGAATGTTGATATTTTGTCCGAGTAAGTGGAGATGGGCGTGGCTTAGCCATAGGTCAATTCACAAATTCCACAAACTGCTGCTGAGAGAAAAATCAACTCATGAAAAGTTCCATCAGAGCTGTGCTCATGGAAATAAAAACTACTAATGATTCAACATCTCTGAAGTATTAACAATCCAGATTGAAAAATTTCTTACACTGAGTATAGATTGACTCTCAAATTCTCTGCCTTAGTTTAAAAGGTAACATCAACTGTTTTGTGTAGACAACATCACAAAACTCTGTTTTTTATATGGTGTACTTCTAAACTTGGCTCCCCAGTTTATCATTTGTCTATCTCATTCAATTTGTCACTCAGACATTGACTGACAGTTGCTTTAAGGATGTAATTCGCACTGTGATGGAGGGGTGAGCACATGGATACCCCTGAGTACAAACAGCTGTAAAGCCCACAAATCCACCTTTTGTTTTCACTGAGTCAGGAGCTGCAAGAGATCCCTTCTTTTTATTTTCATTTTTGCTTCATGTTAAGCACTCATCGATGTGTTTTTTTCCTACTGCCGGTCAGTCTGACAGTGGGGGAGTAATTGGGACATGCTTTCATTTTGAATTTTTTGCTGTCTCCCTTCATGTGGTGTTAACAGAGAATTATCTTTCCAAGTTTGATTTGTGTTTGGCTGCAGTTCTGTTTTGAACAATGTACCTCACACAGACAGACAGGACACATCGGCACAATCAATAACAGTGCAAATGAACATATAACACTGAGCGAGAGACAGCATGTGTGACATGGCAGTAAAAGGTTTTAAATCTCTCCTACCTGCTGTCCTCAACTGTCGCTCTACAAAATGAATTGGCATTAGCATGAGCCCTAAGAAGACTGCAACATCTATCATGTGGAGAATCAACAGCACTGCTTCACTCATTTGCTGTTGCAGTGTTTCCTCAGATGTTTGATGTGGCTGTGGTGCTTATGGGGATCATTTTAGTCATCTCTTGTTTTGGCCCAGCATGCAGTTGTGAAGTATGCAGTTCTAAAAACGGGTTTATGTGAATAATAATTAATGATGAGAAATGCATACATTCAAACCTTAAAATCAGATTACATGTTTTCAAGATATAGGAAGGTATTTTGAGAAATATGCTTATGCTTTCTTTAAGAGATGTGCAGATCAACATCCTTTATTCATTCATTCATTCATTCATTCATATACTCCTATCTGCATTAAAAGAGCAGTCTGTAGGATTTGGCATCTAGCGGTGAGGATTGCAGTTTCATGTTAAAAATATGAGTGTTTCTCAGACACTGTTCGGCTTGTCACAGATGGACCGAAGAACATCTTTTTGAGGTCACAGTGACATTGACCTTTCCCTCAAGGCCTACTTGTGATATCGTGTTTATGAGAATGAGACAGACGCAAGGTCACATTGACCTAAACCTTTGACTACCAAAATTATAAGTGGATGTTTTTGCCAAATTTGATGTAATTCCCTCAAGGTGTTCTTAAGAAATTGTGTTCTCAAGAATGAGACAGATGCAAGGTCACAGTAACCCTGCCCTTTCATCACCAAAATCTTGGACTCTAATTAATGAGTGCAAGTGGATTTTTTTGGGTTTGTTAAGAATTTGAAGAAATTCCCTCAAGAACACATAGAGAGTGTCATACAGACAGAGGCAGTCAGTGTAGGGCTGAACCATGTTCTTGTACTGTATGTACTTGTTTACTGAGTGAATCCACTTTGAATATTAAGTGCAGTTTGCAGCAGGTATTAGCTAGTCAGCGTTGCACACTCAGGCAAAATATCCAAACTTTTGCCCTCGGATAAAATAATTCCATGTGTGACTGTGAGTAAACTGCTGAAAATGTTGCTTTGGTGTTAAAAGTGGCTAAATGGCCTTAGCTAGTTATGTACTTATTTTCATTTTGAAGCTAACAACAGCAGCAGTTTAATGGGCATACAGCAGTGTGTCAAGCAAGCGCTGACTTCACTTTATAGCTACAGCGCACTGGTGTAGTCTAATTTATTGCAGTAGGCTTACTGTGATTGCCACCATGATACAATCACTAAGCATCATAAACTCACAGAGCTTAATTTGTACAATAACACAAAATCCAGGAGAAAAATCTAATCAGTTTTTTGTAGAGGCAATCAGGGCAATGCTAATTTCCATTTTGGCCTAAAAGTAATTATCCCCGCACCAATTTATACAGATACTGACACATTACAACAGGATTGTTTTGGAACTCAAAATGTTAAAGGATAACTTAGGTATTTTTCAACCTGGGCCCTATTTCCCCATGTGTATGTGTGCGTATGATTCATAGGTACAACTCGTTTTAAAAATGGTTCAGTATTGAGGGAGGCAGATGCAGCCGGCAGCTGCGAGGTAGATATGGGGCAAATGCGTCCCGTATAAGTTTGCGCATCAAAACTGCTTTTTTTGGCCACTGACCGGTTCCAATCGGCAGTGCTATCTCTGTGCTTTCATACTGGCATAGTCTCTAACTAGCCTATATAGACTGCTAAGACAGCATGATAGAATTCCTAAAAATTTAGTTTTGGCTTGCAGTGTCTGTGTGCCACCCCAAGACTTTCTGTGGCCCCATTTGGACAGCCATATGAAAAAATTCTGGGAGCACCACAGCTTGTTTTACCTCCAGGGCCGAGGTTGATGCTAACCAGCTTCACTTTATAGTGGGAGATAACAGTAATGCATCATCCATTTTATATGCAGTCAATGTTGTCAATCAATCAATCAATTTTATTTATAAAGCCCAATATCACAAATCCTTTGCCTCAGAGGGCTTTACAGCATACGACATCCCTCTGTCCTTTGGACCCTCGCAGCAGATAAGGAAAAACTCCCCCCAAAAAAACCTTTCACAGGGGAAAAAATGGTAGAAACCTCAGCAACTGAGTAGGGATCCCTCTTCCAGGACGTACAGACGTGCAATAGATGTCATACAGAAAAGATTAAAATAATAAATTTACAGTATTATATATAACAAAATGTAGAATTGTATATACTTAATTGATGGCAGTGAAGATACCTACACACCAGTGTAGGTGGGCTAGAAAGCCACAAAGAGGTCCACAGGCTGAGATCAATGAAAAAATAGTCAATTGCAAATAATGACAGTGAATGAAAACAGCACCATAAGTTTCAGTCCATGACTATCATCAGTGCGACTGACATGAGTGCTTTACAGAACAGATATAGACACAGACAGATCATCTGCTATGATGTATTGGTGTTTGACGATGTTGTGGATAGTGTAGTAATCATATGACAGGTCAATGTGATTTGGTATCTAATTAGTGGCACCAGCTGACTGATTCATCACACCTGGTAAGAATCTGTGTCTATATCTGTTCTGTGAAGCACTCATGTCAGTAGCACTGATGATAATCAAAGACTGAAACTTTTGCTGCTGTTTCATCATTTGCACTTAGAGAATTTTTTTTGTCTTAAATGAATGTACTATTTTTGCATTTATCTCAGTGTGTGGACCTATTTGTGGCTTTCTAGCCAGTTACATTGTTGTGCTGATATCTCCTCTGCCGTCCTTTTTTGTTCATCTGTTGTGCTGACGTACCCAAGACAAACTTTTTTGTGGCCCTAAGTAGGTGCAGTTTCACAGCAGCCTCTTTGCAGTATATACTTTATGGACACAAATTTTGGAATACTTCATTGCTGTAACTAATGACTTGTAGTCACTCCCCATCACCAGGAAGAATATGTTGTGTTCTATATTTGAATTTTCCCCTTCAATTTTAATACAAGGTTAAATTATCCTCCAAACACCTGACATAATCAGTTGGCCTAAACATACATAAACATGAGGCAAAAGCAACTATTGTACTCCCTCACTCTCACTCACACTCTCTCACACACACACACACACACACACACACACACACGCATGCATGCCAGATGTGGCTTAGCATTTTATGTTTTTACAAA
Source organism: Epinephelus fuscoguttatus (assembly GCF_011397635.1). NCBI lineage: Eukaryota > Metazoa > Chordata > Actinopteri > Perciformes > Serranidae > Epinephelus > Epinephelus fuscoguttatus. Next base: position 37,688,065 of record NC_064762.1, read on the forward strand.
TTTATAATAATTTAACGTTTGTAAGATTTTTCTTTTTCTGTTTGAACCTGGCCATGTTGGATTGACCAATCAGCAATCAGCTTACTTAACACCCAGGTCTGTTTGCGCCCTGCCTTGAATGTGGTCATTAGAAAAAAGTACAAATAGCACAAATGCTAACCTCCACTTCAACAGACAGCACACCTGCCTGTCCAGACCATAGCCACATTGTCTCTGTATCTTCATCTTGCCAAAGTGTTGCTAAAAACTGTTAGGTGGACCAGTGTCCACCTGACTGACATTAGCCCAAACAGCAAATTCAGACTAGCTCTCTTGCCAGCAGGGTTAGATTTGTTGTATAGTGTCTGAAACAATCCAAATTAAATGCAATCTAGAAGATACAAACATATTTCCTGGCTTGGATTAAGTAAATCACAACACATACAAATTCAATGATGGAGCAAAAATATGTTTCATCTGTGAATTGTGTCTTCAATCCCTGGTTTTACAGACTGTAATCAGCCCCATCAATACAATAATGAGATTTAGTGTGGCGCAGGACACATGACACAAAACAGTGTCCCTGCTGTTTCATTCACATTGTTGATTTGTTAACGAGTGAGCCTCTCTGTGTGACGGCTTGATAACTGCTGTTTTTGACTTCTTACACAATTAAATCAGCAAAGGAAACCGTACGTTCGGGAAGAAGAGTGACTCACGGGAAGTGAGCAGGAATCAAAGAGTTACGTTGCTGTTGTGAAGGATGACAGGCAGCACGCAAGGCCATCGACTGTCTGTCTACAGTGCAGTGTTCAATGGTGCCTTGCAAAGAGTCCACTATTGATTTGTTGTCCTTGATTGCAAAGACAGGGAGATAGGTAGTCCTGGCTCAGTGGCCAAGCCCTGCCTGTGGATAACATTACATCACTCACTAACAACTGCACAGGAACACTGTGCTCTTGTTTATTCACTGAGAGATCGGTAAACAACCAGCCAACATATAAAATAATTAAAGCTAGCTGTTTGCAGAACACGGACAGCACATAAAAATGGCAGCAAGGTGAGACCCACTATGTTAACCTTTAAATCACTATGATTACTTATAAATAGCTGGATGAGGATGAAGGTCACTTGTTACCAAATAACATTCAGGTTTATGGAGTATAAAGTTGTTCCTGTCTGAGTCAAAGGTCTAATATTGCTGTCCTGTTAAGATGTGGCTACATGGCTTTATGTAAAGCATATGAGTGAGTTTCTGTGAAGAAGGTGCATTGATGCATAAAGCAGTTTTGTCAGTCATGGTTAATAAAAATATGTGTTCTGTAATTTGATATACAGACTCTTTTGCTCATTTTGAATGCTTTTTCCTTCATGTGATGCCCACTTAAAACTCACAGCTAATCCTATTTGCCCATCTTCCCACAGACAGGGTGGAGAATACAGCAAATGGATGATTTTCTCCAGGAAAAGCAGAAAGAGTGGAAATTACCAAGCTTTAAAGCTAAACTTTATCTTGATAAAATAAAAATGCACTTCAGTTTATCCATCTTGTAATGTCCAGAGTTATATGTGAGATCCATGCTGAGACAATCAAGGCATTTATTTTCCTCCAGTTTTCAAAAGTACCACATTGTGCTTTGATCTTAGCCTTAAAAACACAGGAAATGTCCTAATGCACAGTGCTGACCATGAATGAACCACAAAACAGCATGAATTACAAAGCAGACTGTTTCAAGACACATATTCGCTCTGACAGAGCACGGCTGATACTGTATAAAAAAGTCTGTCTGTATTATTTCTGTTGTGTAAGCACAGCAGTAGTACTGCTGCTGATTGAACACAGAACTTTAATTTAAATATAACTGTGATGACTGCAGGCTGTAGAAATCCTGTACAAACCCTCTTGTGACAATAATGCCAAACTGAAGCTCCTTTGCCATTTTTATATTGAGAGTTCACACTTAAGAAATTTTTCCTTCAAAATACAACTGCACACTGCATGTCTAGCCAGAAAAAAAAGATGAATAACTCATGCAGTGAAAATAGTGCAAAGTGCAAAAACTAAGCAACAGGGAATACATTTCACAGCTGAAAAGCTGTTTGACAGTACTGTGTATCATGTATGGATGGATGCTACAAGATCACATTGAAAATGTTCATGTTAATTATTCCTGTCTTTTATTGGTCCAGCACCTGATTGACATGTTTTTTTGGAAGTGCATGACTGCTATGGTTTTTTGATGACTATGTAAATACTTTTAAATACATACTATATATTTGTGGATTTTTACTACATCTGTTTAAAACAAAAAACTGCGTGCATCAGAATTACATTTGTGAAACGTTTTTGAATGTGTGGATTTTTTTTTTTGCAAGGATACATGCTGTTGTCATGTGTAGTTTTTATGTTTTGCTAGGAAAAGTAAAGCACCAAAATATGTCCATATCCCACATAATCATGAGCCAGTAATTCATGTACAACTCACATATTTGAGAAGGCTGCCATCATGGGACCAATGCACTGATGGGGAAAAAAAGAAAGAAGCTGTCCTAGAATTGGCAAGGAGACTGGTGTTTGGACCCGTGATAACCTTGAGTGAACTTCGAGTTATTTTAAGGTACGTCCTCAGCATGTTTCTTTTCCTAAACCTAACCACAGTAACCTTACTTGCGTAGACCTAACTTCGTTACTTATGTTAAGTATGTAACCCCATTTTTGGGGTGCTAATTTGTAGGATATACAAACGGTTTTATGAGGATATGCTGATATACAACGATAACTAGTTTTGTGTGGTTTGAAAAATATACACTGAACAAAAATATAAACGCACCACTTTTGTTTTTGCTCCCATTTTTCATGAGCTGAACTCAAAGATCTAAAACATTTTCTATCCACACTAAAGACCATTTCCTCACAAATATTGTTCACAAATCTGTCTAAATCTGTGTTAGTGAGCACTTCTCCTTTGCCGAGATAATCCATCCCACCTCACAGGTGTGGCATATCAAGATGCTGATTAGACAGCATGAATATTGCACAGGTGTGCCTTAGGCTGGCCACGATAAAAGGCCACTCTGAAATGTTCAGTTTTGCTTTATTGTGTGTGTGTGTGGGGGGGGGGTCAGAAAACCAGTCAGTATCTGGTGTGACCACCATTTGCCTCACGCAGTGCAACGCATCTCCTTCGCATAGAGTTGATCAGGTTGTTGATTGTGGCCTGTGGAATGTTGGTCCACTCCTCTTCAATGGCTGCGCGAGTTGCTGGATATTGGCAGGAACTGGAACATGCTGTCGATACGCCGATCCAGAGCATCCCAAACATGCTCAATGGGTGACATGTCCGGTGAGTATGCTGGCCATGCAAGAACTGGGATGTTTTCAGCTTCCAGGAATTGTGTACAGATCCTTGCAACATCGGGCCGTGCATTATCATGCTGCAACATGAGGTGATGGTCGTGGATGAATGGCACAACAATGGGCCTCAGGATCTCCACGATATCTCTGTGCATTCAAAATGCCATCAATAAAATGCACCTGTGTTCGTTGTCCATAACATACGCCTGCCCATACCATAACCCCACCGCCACCATGGGCCACTCGATCCACAGCGTTGACATCAGCAAACCGCCCCCCCACACGACACCTCACATGCTGTCTGCCATCTGCCCTGAACAGTGAAAACTGGGATTCATCCATGAAGAGAACACCTCTCCAACGTGCCAGACGCCATCGAATGTGAGCATTTGCCCACTCAAGTTGGTTACGACAACGAACTGCAGTCAGGTCGAGACCACGATGAGGACGACGAGCATGCAGATGAGCTTCCCTGAGACGTTTTCTGAAAGTTTGTGCAGAAATTCTTTGGTTATGCAAACCGATTGTTGCAGCAGCTGTCCGGGTGGCTGGTCTCAGACAATCTTGGAGGTGAACATGCTGGATGTGGAGGTCCTGGGCTGGTGTGGTTACACGTGGTCTGCGGTTGTGAGGCCGGTTGGATGTACTGCCAAACTGTCTGAAACGCCTTTGGAGATGGCTTATGGTAGAGAAATGAACATTCATTTCACAGGCAACAGCTCTGGTGGACATTCCTGCAGTCAGCATGCCAATTGCACGCTCCCTCAAAACTTGCGACATCTGTGGCATTGTGCTGTGTGATAAAACTGCACATTTCAGAGTGGCCTTTTATTGCGGCCAGCCTAAGGCACACCTGTGCAATATTCATGCTGTCTAATCGGCATCTTGATATGCCACACCTGTGAGGTGGGATGGATTATCTCGGCAAAGGAGAAGTGCTCACTAACACAGATTTAGACAGATTTGTGAACAATATTTGTGAGGAAATGGTCTTTAGTGTGGATAGAAAATGTTTTAGATCTTTGAGTTCAGCTCATGAAAAATGGGAGCAAAAACAAAAGTGGTGCGTTTATATTTTTGTATATGTGGGGAAAGTCATTTCTATATAAATCCCGGAATACATGTGTTTGCATTCATTAACACTGAGATAGATGTGGCTCAAAATAAAATAGCACTGCATATACACACAAAACCAAATGGCAGTATGTACAATAGATGGTATGTTATGCTTTCCTGACATACATCACTTTGTTCTCTTCTCTTCTTTGATAAAGACATCTATAAAGAAGAAACCCTCCTGTTGCTTGATGATGTCTCAATTGAAACAAAAGAACCAAAGATAGGCCTACGCCTGAAATTAAAAAAGCCCCTGAGAGAAACGTAAACAAGAAATTTACTTTAAAGGGCCACTGTGTAAAATGGGTTGAAAACTGTTGAAAACAGTGACATCAGTGGTCAAATTCTAGATTGTAGGGCTCACTTGCTCACTCCTCCCGTCGGGTAAATGACGGTGGCCTCGTAGGGACAAAAAGCCTTGCGCAGACACAAGTTTTTCAGAAGTAGGTCTATCTAGTGATGAGGTGAATATTTATTTAGAAATCTAAACCATGTTACGATATTGTAATGAATCCCTCACGAGCAGGAGACCAGAGGAGCGTTCGGGAAAAAGGCCCGTTTATTTGAGCACTCCAGAAACTCCGGTAACACTCCAGGGGGTAAAAGACTCCATCCCAAACTCTGACTCTTCTGGTGTAACACACACACACTCCATACACACATACTCGTTTACAGTACCCAGCGGGGCAGCCCTCCCCTCTCTGCTCCAGCCCGCACACTGACTGACAGCGTAGCCTGTAAACAGAGCTCAGCTGTTTATTTAGCCTAGGAATATCTCCGGACTATAGTAGCTGCAATGGACGACTTTGAACGCGTTTTGAAGAGTTTCTTGTAGCGGACACAGACCCAGAGCCATACCTGTTTGAGCCGGAGCATACAGATGAGGAACTCCATGTGTTTGATGCTGAGCGGGCGAGAAGAGAGGCTGAATGCACAGAATGGGATTCGGTGCTACTGCTGCCATCGTTGGGGAGATATATCATCAGGAGGAAAAGCGCCGCAGAGAGTGCATCACAAGGAGTGAAGTTGCGTCTTCTTTTCCTCGCAGATGACGGTTCAGGTTCATTCTCTCCTGTTGCATGGTAAGTGTGGTCCGTTGGCAAACTTTATAACTAAAAAAAAACTTTCACTACTCTCTATCGACAAACTACTAACACTCTCTGCTGTTTCCTCCTCCTTCTTCCTTCCTTCCGCTGTCTTCATTGGTTTATTTATACACGCAAAACGCGTTCTCTGGCTGGCTGGATTGTCCGCTCGGTCTGCCGTACATACATTGCGGCGCAAGATGGCGACCTCTCTAAAGCAAGGCCCTTGCTATATATATATATATATATAAAAGCATAATTATAAGGCTACGAAAACCAAACGAATTTTATTTTATAGTGATTATACACTTATATAAACATATTAATGGGTAGAATATTCAGATTCAGATTTGACAATAAACCATGCCAAATATTACACACTGGCCCTTTAAAGATGGGATACATCTGCATTAGGTGCAAAAACAATGTTGGGGTCGATGTTTGCTTTTTATTTTCTCACCTAAGGAGAATGCATAATATGGGTTTGGTTGGGTGTCACATGACATGTAAGTACAGCAAATCATTTATGTGACACCTATTCCAGCACCATGTAGACGCTGTGGCAGAAGAATCCATCCAGCCAATGAACCTGTGTGAGACATTGACTGACAACAGACCTCAGACTTCTGACAGCAATACAAGGATGAAGACAATGCTGCTATGATGACATGGGATGGGATGAGTAAGAACAGGACACTGTCACAGAGTGGCCTTGTTTTTAGCAGAGCTGAGGGCAAAATCATCTATAAACTTATCTACGGTCAGCTTTGAAGTTCAACAAATATCTAGTCTGGTTTTTGATAAAGTTGGTGGTCTTGTCATGACTGTCTCAAAAAACCATGACAAATAACAAAGAAAGACCATATCATCCCTAATTGGGATATTGTGCGTCAAACAGCTGTACCCACAGTAGACGCATACCCTATGCTGTATCCTGACGTGCACCTCTCCAGAAATATAACTTTATGTCCCGGAGACTCAGACCTCCTATTAATTTTTGCAAGCTGAAAACTATTTCCCTCAGTAGAAACAATGCTTCACAATAAAGTGTGAAGACAATAAAGTCTCCACACAACAGCATTTTAAATCCTGTGTGTGATTTATCCTGGCTTCATATGCAAAAAGAAAAACTCTGCTAGCTGCTTAGCTAATTTACGCAATGTAGTAACATTAGCATATTGTATTTGTAGGGAAAATGTGTCTCGTACCAGGCAGTTATTTTGTCAGTAAACCTCCTGAGCTATAATGCTTTATATAATTAGAGGTAAACCACTGGCTTGTGCTACTAATATTAGCATGTTGTATTTGTGGGAAAAACGTGTCTAGTGTAAGCCAGTCATTTTGTTGATGAACTTTATAAGTTGTTATGGAGCTGAATTTTGTAACGTTACCTAAATGTTGCTGTGGTTCCTGGCTTGGTATTATTAGAGAAAAACTCTGCTAGCCATTAAACTAATTTGTTCAATGTTTGAAATCATCTCTATTGACCCATGTTAATGTGAGTTTAAGGTGTGGTTTGAATCAATCAAACTTAACAGCACTTCACAGAAACCCCACTGCCAACTAGCATTTTTGATGTGTAATTGCAGAGCAACACAGACACACCACTGCACACCACTGCACAAGCAGACAGTGCCATAGCCGTGTGTGTAGGCTACAGTGTGGGCTGTGTTTAGAGCCAACACACAACTATAAATCAGCCTTTACATAGCATTTACCAAAGTGTTACTCCTGAAGGCCACTTGAATCAGCTTTTTGCAAATGCAGCTAAACCCTGTCAGTGCTTTGAGACCTTACACAAGGAGATGAATAATTTGCTCAACCATTGTAGTTCATCCAGAAGCCTCTCTCAGTGTCTTATACAGCCAGCAAAGGGACTCGCAGACAGGGTCTGTATAACAGGAGGCAGTACACAACACTTTTCAAAGGATTCCTTTGCGACCACTGAAATTCAGTCTTGAGAGTCCAGGAACAGTGGACTATATAATGGAGTGGAAAAGGAAGCTGAATAACTCCAACATGCTGGATGACACCACTGATTTGAAAACAAGTATGGGTTTCCCCTCTTTGTTCTGCTGTTATATATGAAAAATGATAAACGTTATTTGTACAGCACCTTTGATTCAAGAAATGCAGCACAAATCACCTTACGATAAGGAGTGTGCTTCACAAGAAAATAGACAGAATGAATAGAAAAAGAAGGACAGAATACAATAATTGATTACAAAAAGATGAAAAAATAAAATCCACTTTCTAATAATAGTACTGTTACATGCAAAGAGTGATTGATATTACAAAGAATGAACATAAAACAGGGCAAATGGGCAATTTGTTATAAAAGGGCATTTAAATACAATTAAAAACCTTCATTAAAAAGCCAAGAGAAAAAAAAAAAAAAACATTTCCCAGTGGACACAGATTCACCACCACTCTTGATCAACTGAAATAAGCCTTTTTTGGGTTACCATACACCATCTTACCATGGGTTTAACCTTACTGTGGGTTTCATCTGTATTAGGCGCAACTTGAAGCTGTTCTGGGAAAAAAACACCCAGTTGTGGTGCTTTGGGGGCTAACAAACACACACCACAGGGTAGGATAAACCTCTTTTTCCAAATGATAATAATAGAAAAAATCAAATCAAATGTAATGCATTATAAGTTAAAACCAGCAAAACAATACAATCATAATAAATCATAAAACTATAAAACGGTAAATCATAAAATCAGGTAACATACAACATTTTTAAAAAGCGCATGAGTGCAAAGCAAAGTGTAAATGAAGAGTTTAAAGCCTTTATCATGCCAGTCAGAGCTAGATAAAGGCTTGCCTTGCTTCGTCTTGCCTGTGTGTCCCAGGTCCCCAGGAGGTGCACTTGAAGCCAAATTTCATGGTGGCCAGACAGTGGTACTGCAATTTCTGGGGTACAATAACATTTGGAAAGTCTAAAAGAGCTGCAAGATTAAATCATTTTATACCTATTCAAGTAAGTGGAGCACTAAACCGGAAGTCAGCCACTTGACTTTCATAGGAATAAACAAGGGCCTGCTGCCAATGCTGTATCCAGGTCACTTAATACATCCATAGTGTGTCCTTGTTTTAATCAGGGTGGCCCACCACAAATCAATGTGAGAAACTCTGTTGTGTGCACCTGAGGCTAAACCTTGACAAGACTGAGCTGCCCTTTCCTTCAAGAAAGGCATTTTCCACCTGTGACCTCTCCATCACCATTGAGAACTTTGTGGTGTCCCTGTCTACCAAGAATCTGGGTGTGACACTGCATGACCAGCTGTCTTTTGCTGGTAGCATCTCTATAACAACCAACTCCTGCAGAATCATTCTCCACAACATCAAGAGGATACCTCTATTCTTCACCCAGGAGGCTACACAGATTCTGGTCCAGGTTCTTGTCATCACTTTTTGGGTTGTATCCACATGGCTGAATGCCAAGTCGCTTTGAATAAACCATCAGCTACATAAATGTAATGTAAATTTGACTTTAAAGGCCACACTATATTTGTCTTTGTCTAGGTAATAGATAAGTTGGATATTCATACTGAACCTCCCAGACAACATTACTTTCCCACCAGACACACAAAAAAACAAACTGTCTGCACTTTGCTCTCAATTTGCCAAGTCATTTTTCCTGAAACATTGCCGTGTTTTGAATGTCTGAATAAAGCTTTTAAAAGGAATTATGTGACAGACTGAGTCGATAATGACTGATTACCACATTCTCTGATTTGTATTCCACTCTGCCCAACAACCTTGCATATAATGTGCTGCGGTGCTTGAGTAAGTCCTGATAGCACAAGCACAAGGACAACAGGACGGGCATACCCTTGCCTCCTCTATAATGTACAACCATTCACATGCTGTCATGAGAGGTGTCATCTTTGTACAGGTCTGACTGCACATCAGATTTTAGAAATATCGGATCAACTCAGGATACAAAATTGACCTTTCACTGAGTCCCGCCCCTCAAACATAGACTAGCCAATCACAGCGCAGCATCAGCCAGCTCCAACAAGGGTATGACAACAACACGACTGTGCTCTATACACTCTCATGCAATCCCTTGAGATTTCCTTCATTTGCAGGCTGGTTTTGAGGATTTTGAGCTAAATGTTGTGCCTGAAAGTCATTACCTGGAGAAGTTGGAGGGAGATACAATTTCTTCCCTGTTCCAAAACCAGAAACAAACCCAGAAAAGTGTAGCTACTAAAGGTACAGCTTACTGAATACATACAAATACTACTTTTGCTTTTTAGTGATTATAATAGTGAATAAAGACCTACCCTGCTCTACAGGATCCAGCGAAGGGAAACAGGGAAACTGTGTGTCATCATATAATGTGTAGAAGAACGTTGTTTAGCTTACCCCAGAGCTCTGTGCCTGGCAGATCTAGGTGCTAGCAGCATGGAGGGAAGCAAAACACTGTTTATCCGCGCACACTGCGAAAACACAGCTGGTTGAATATCGCTAAGTTTCCCTTTATATTCATTGTCTTCTCTCGGTCTTCAGTAATGTGGTGGTTCACTTTTACGATGTGATCTGTAGCCTATATTTAGGCTTTAGCTTTTAACTTTCATTATCTTTTTAACCTTTTTTTTTTTTTTGCCGCTGCATGAGTCTGACATCATGGATATATCCTTAAAACACATACTGCAGACCCTTCTGTCTACATCTCTTGAAGTCACTTTTTCATTTTTTCCATAAAATTTGACAATATGGTTTAAGGGAATGATCATCACAAAGGCGTGGGGCTTAGCAAAGGGTCAATTAGCACCATCCATTCACCAAATGCTGGTAAAATATGCAAGTGGCAAGCAGATTTGCTTCACTTGCCAGAAAAAGACAAAAAAAGGTAATCTAATGATAAAATCTGGTAACATCTGAACATTTACCAGCCATTTGACCGCTGGGCAACAAAGTTGATTTTGTACCCTTGCTCAGCTTTTATCTCTGCAGGTATAATTTTCGCCTGACTTTTATTCATCATCCTCCTCTCAACCTGTCTCACCCTGTCTTTCATTTTCTGCAAAGTAAAAATGACTGAAAGCCAATTTAAGCGTAACACCATGCTTCCATGCATCTTACTTCATATTCATACACATCCATAAAAAACCATCATACACTACATTCATTCATACACTAAAAAACATTCATACACTAAAATAGGCAAATGTTTTAAATAACCAATAACAGAAAACACTCTTTCCTGCTGCTGCTCTGCATTTCTAGAAAGAAACTGACAAAAAAAAAGGCAAACCCAGCCTCTCATCATATCAGACTGAAAGGGAAGAAAAATGAAAACTGCAAGTGTAGAACATCTACCAAATTATCACCCCACAAATGGCGTTGTCACATTACATACGTAATGTAAAGTTATGTACTAATGTAAAGTTACGTAGGTTAGGTTTAGGCAAAGAAACATTGTGACAGTGTACCTTAAAATATGTCAAAGTTCATTTGGTTTCATACGATTCCGGACATCGGCCACCATGGCGGAAAGTCCCGTGTTTTGTGTCTTACCCACCACCCCAACCTGTCTCCTTATGTCATACTACTTCCTACTTCCTTTGCAGACATTGTCTGCTAGTGTGACTAAACAGTATCTACAGCGAAAGTGTTAGCCAGCCCCAGCTTTGTCCTGTTGGCGTTTTGCCTTGCTTTATTTACATTTCTTTTGACATTGTGTCCACGATTTTTGTAGCTTCCTCTTGGATGTGTGCTACTTACGGTCTGGCACCTGCTGGCTACCTTTCAATATAAACCCGACCCACCTGCACACCTGGTAACTTCCTGAACAACAAAATAAAAATAAAATAGGAATATACAGGCAGAGGGCAGAGTCTCAGTGATGGTCAGTGATGATTGAGAGGGATTATTTTTGTATCACTCCATAAACTGTTTTTCAGAAAAATCCTTCAAAGTATACCTTTAACAGCATCACCTGACTTCTTCTTTTGCTCCTGTCAATATAATTATAAAAACTAAAGGGCTTTGTCACTTTAATGTAAACAGTAGTTGTTTAAGAGTTTTGCTGGAAAGAATGATGCTGTCGTTTTTCTTGAAAATGACAGTCTCCCATATGCACCGATCACAGACATATATACATAGACGCCGCATTGACTGTGGAAGGGCGTGCCTAAAGCACGGCCGTCTTGGTACAGGGCTAGCAGAGGCGGTAGTGCACGCACATCGATGGAGGAAAGAGGTACTCCACAATTTGAAAGTAGAATTATTCACTGAATTTTCGACCGATTTCCAAACGGTTTGATTTGTTAAAAACGTCACACATGTAGCTATGACACAGGATGCTTGGGCATTTTAAAAATGCTGGTTTTACTACCCACATACAAATTCTACTTAATGTTTTCAGCAGACCGGCATCTTCGGTACAAAAGTCAGAAGACTGACTTTTGTACCGCTTATGGATGTTCAAATGAGTGGAATATACAAACCAGATCCCGTGGAATCACTTTTCACACGTAAGGTGTACGTAAGGGATAATATCGAGTGAGCAGGCTGTTAAATAGTGAAATAAACACCGACAGGACGGATAGAAGCCCTCCGCTCCGCGTCCATAATATCCATAATATAACCAGCTCACTTTACGTTATCCCACGTATTACACAGCTGCTTACTAGTGAAATAACTAATATGAGACATAATTTTGGTTAAAATGCAATGTTATTTCATCTATAAACTGCCTCTGGTCTGAAAAAAACCAGACCTTAGACTGCAGTGATTGACCAGTTAGAAGATTAATGATAGATATTGGATGTATATGTATATTTTATACCTACAATAATAATAATGATATTGTTGTAGCCAATTTAGATTTGTGCAGAGTGTGTGTGTTTGTATGTGTGAATGTGGGTGTGTGTCTTTGGTGAGGCACTATGGTTGCTATGGTGACCTGCACATCTGGGCATAGGTAGTAATCAGCCAGGCAGAGGTTAGATAAGGGGGACACAGGTGATTAGGATCTGGGGAAGCCACACAGTTTTTCAACCGTGCCTGTGTGTGTGACCGTCTAAATGGGTTTGTCATATTAGTATTTTTGTCCTTTTGTATACGAGCTCCTTTTAAGTCATTCGGCACCCGGCCTTTTGTAGGTATTTTTAAGACTCACATGTTAATAAAGTGTTAAACACACATCCATGGCGGACCTCATTTTTACACACCATCGCAAGTTGGAAATGTATTCAAATTCTCTCAAGTGGCATTTTTTTGTAGCTAGATTGCCACTATAATAATGATAATAATGAGAGTGATAATAAAAATAATAATAATACTAATAACGATAATGATAATAAAATGATAATGATAAAAGCAATAATAATAATAATATATATATATATGATGAGAGTGATGATAATACTAATAATAACGATAATAATAATATAATGATAATAGCAATACAGTTATAATAATAGTGGTAATAATAATAACGATAATAATAATAAAATGATAATGATAAAAGCAATAATAATAATAAAAAGAATCAAATGCAATATATACCCTACAAGCAATTTTCTAAATAAAGACCTGGAGTTTATGTCTGTATCTGTCTGTCTGTCCTCCATGTCTGACGTGTGTAACAAACAACCCGCGTGAATATATGTTAACAATTGAACAATTTATGATCACTTTAATAGTTCAAACGCGTCATTCCTCTATAGACGTAATGCGCTGTAGGAGCGAGTGGCACTGTACCAAGATGGCCGCCGTGTAGGCACGTCGCTCTAATCGGCAGCAGTAGTCAATGCGGCGTCTATGTGTCTATGGCACCGATGACTGAAAAACAAATTAACTGGTAGTTTCATTCACTTGACAGGTTAAATAATAGGGCTGGGACAGTAGTGATCATCTCCCAATTCAAAACTATCAGTATCTTGGGTGCAGATATTATGATGTGTATATGTGTGATTGTTAAATATTGGGATTTTTCAAGTATTAAAATCCAATCTTGTGATTTGTTGAGATTTTTGTTTATTTTTTTAACACTAAGCCCTGGGTAAAAAGTTAAATCATACACTTCTGGAGAATGTATACATATTTTCAAAAACAATGCACATCATGTCAATCACGTGCATAGAAATTTGCACAATATTTCTATATTTATACATTTTTAGTATTTAAAATGGGCAACATTGTATTCCATGGTGGAGCTGGACACAGCATATTGATTTGTTCAGCCCCTCTCCCTGCTCTTGCTCTCTCTATTTATCAGAAAACAAATGAGACAAGAATTAGCTAGCTAGCCACCCAACAGCCCTCCACCTCACCCTGCTGCTAGGAGACTATTTGAATGGAGGAGAGTGGGTGGAAGCTCTGGAGACGGACATGGTAACAGTTTTAGCAACTCCAATTCAGCCTGTGCAAACTCCAATGCCAGGGTTTGTATTGGGCTGGGTCTGATCTGTGTAATGGCAGCAACAGAAAGTTTGCTGACTGAATTTGTGTTCCTATTATTAGTGCAACTGAAGGTCCTTGTCCTCGTACTGTTTGCAGTTTTTTTCTTCTTTCTGGCTTTGGCATTGTTGTTCTTGAAACAGATATGATGTCATTTTATTCCTAGATTTCCACAATTAAAGTGGTAACTTTACGCAATTCAGTTATATCCATTCAGGTATTAAAAAAGCTTTTAAAAATCTTAAAAAGATAACATGGGATACTTGTGTGAATCATTTTTTTCAGACCCCTATCAAATAAGGGTAAATAGTAAACAAGTAAAGGTTGAAAGAAATTCACAACCTTATCTACCCACTCATTCTCTCTATTTCTATCTCTCTCTCTCTCTCTCTCTCTCTCTCACACACACACACACACACACACACACACACACACAGGCTCACACATAATGAGTCAGAGCACCCACTCTCCACTTGAACCAATTCATGCAGCACTACTGAATCTCTCACGTCACGAGAATGACCATTCAGCTTTACTTCTTACCTTCTGACCTCAGTCTGACATGATCAGTAAACACACTGACAGAGAACTGACTCAGCTAAACACAACTTCGGAGTAGCTTCAAACTGACACATTACTGCTATAACGGCTTGTGGTTTATCACTGCTTGGCTGGACAACAAGATGTTCCTACATACTTTTTAATCCAACAGATATTCTTCTTCTTTTAATAGAGCACACATTAGAAATGTCAGCTGTAGAGATATTAAACATTAGACATTGTTCTAAAAGAAATAACTATGGCTCCCAAGAAATGGCAGTGTGCAGTGAACAGGAGGACAGGCTGTGCTTTAACCAGGGCTGTATCTAACATTGGCTATGTTTAGATGCATGCTAATATTCCACTGTTATTGTAAATTTGATACTGGTCATGTAAACAATGGCCTTTTTCTAAATGTAGCATTTTCTAAGTAAGACACATAGGATATGCTGATATTATTTGGGTTTTGGGGAGCATTCTTTAGACACGTATACAGCACATTTCAGAATGGGGTTTTTACCACAGTTTGTGACATATGGCGTCTTATCTGCTTAAGATCAGTGTTGTGCATTATCATGGATACGATGTACAGAAATCAACTCGCCAATGGTTCGCAAAGCTAGTGTAGAGATGCATGCCCAAAAGAAAAGCCTATTTTTCTTTTGGGTATGCAAAAGACCATTAACCATTACGACAGACTTGGATATCAACAGGCTTTTTGATATGCACAAATATCACAGCACAAATCTTTTCAAGAAGGCGGTTGAAGGAATGAAAGAGAGAGGCTGTGTTTGCATGGTCCAACAAGTCTGCCAACAATAGGAAACTTTGAAAAGGTTTTCCTATTTTTCCCATTTTGCAAAGAAGCAAAATGGCACAAGAGACTCCAGCCGTTCCACTTTTCTATATTTTGACATGATAAACAACATTTTGAGACCTAAATCTAAATAGCTTAATAGGAATATTGTCTTATTAGGGTAAAAACAGTATAAGTTCTGCATGTACACATAGTCACTGAGGACACAGTACGTTTACATGCACAGGTAAGTCGAGCTACAGTTATAGCTAACTATAGACTGTGCCATTTAATTGGACTACTGTCCTTGTTCCAGTATACAGCACGGGAGGGGAATCAATTTATTGACAGAGGCATGTCTGACTCCACTACAGAAGGTGGTGATATACTCCATTTCATACTGTTAGTATTGGACCTTTTTCCGGGTGATCTATTACCTCATAGACCAAACAATTGACAAACAAGTTAGCTAAAGTTAGCTAGCAGCAAACTGGTACCATGGTGGACAAACTTTACGGCTCTGTACATTTCGTCCATCCAAAAGTAGTTCTGGATGTAGATTTCACCATGTTGTCACTGGATTCTTCTTCTGTTACGCATTTCTTCTGACGTCTGGGTCAAAGCGTGGGTGTTAGTCCGACTTTAAGAAAAATGACTCGGTATGATGTCAGACTAACATGTTGATGTGTACTTTAAAAGTCCGGTTTTAGTCGTATTAACAAAAATAAATCCATATTCTTATGCTGACTGAGATCATGTCAATACTTCTTTTCTTTTTGGGCAATTTGGGAGTTTTAGCAACATGGGGGAAGTTTATGTTTATGCTACAACTCAATATATTTAAATTTGATTAATTTTGAGCTTACCAATTACCCACTTTGAGCAGGTGGTGTATTGATTAATTTTATTATTAATTTCAAAAAGCCCATGACAAGTTACCTGAACTGTAAAGTGTCACCTTTGAATAATTTCCTCACAAACAGTATGCATCATTTTTATAAACCTAATCTGTCATAAAACAACCACAACTGACTAATCCATCAAATAGCCTACTTAACTGCAGTAAATGCTACTCACAGGTTAGGCTGTATGGCTGTATGTGAAATTATGATTTTATGGTACTATGGTGTTTTTTGTTTGTTTGTTTGTTTGTATCTCATATCTCATTACAATAAGGCTAGCAGGTGATTATTTTTCCTTAAACACAGAGAATATCACCTGACTGACTGTTGCATCAACGGAACAAAGCAGGGAGTCGGTGAGAGGCAGCTGCTGAGGGACTGCCAGTATCAGGCTTTATGAATTACAGTGTAAGTGAATATGCTGTCAGACAGGGAGGGCACCTGTGGCAACACAAACACATCCTACTACACTGTATCTACCCATTCACACAAAGCCACAGCTCGAAGTTTAGTGCACTTACCATTGATGGTTTGTCACCGAGCCTTCTTTCATCTTGTTCTTTAATCCCGCATCTTTTAAATAAGAATAATAAAAAAAAAAAAAGATGTGATGTTTGTCTTGCGCTCCTGTTGCACAAAGCTGCAGCGTTTTCTCGGCTCTCTTCACATGATGTACAAACAAAAAATAAACTTATGATGCCCGCGTGCGCTAATCCGCGGAAAGAGTCATCTGTTATTCATGTGTCTGAGGAGAGAAACCAGGAGAACTTCATGAGGCAGTCTCCTGCGTCGCTCACTGGCTGCTGTTTGCCTGCTCTCCTGCCGAGGCTGTCGCTGCACTGCTGCTGCTGCTGCCTTCAAGTGATGTCGGAAAGGTAGTAATTATGACTGATCCGCTCGGCTGACTGACTCGACAATGTAGCCTACGGCTGACATTTTCATCTAAATACACCACTTTCCATTGTGTAATATTTTATAGTCAACAAGCACACAGTCACGCGTACAATTTCTTTTTCATTAGCGGTGCAAACAGGTCGTGGCCGGGGCCACGATTTTTTTAAAGCTCCGCGGTTCCCTGACCACGAATACGGAATATGCTGAAATCATACTGTACTGTAGCAGCACATGTTGTGATGGTGAGGGTGCACACTTGTTGGATGTAAGATAAAGCGCATTGTCAACTTATATAGCCTGCTTACTGGTCAACACCATGCCACCAAGACTTAATTTTCAAACCCAGTTTGTTAAATGTGCAGACGAAAAGGAGAAATGATACAGAAATGGCCAACAATAAAAAAAATAAGTAGGTACAACAAGCAATATTGAGCTGCACAAATTAAGTAGCCTGACACTTACACAATTACTGGTAGAAGAAAACACCACAAAGCAGACAACACAGATGTAGGCCTACTGTATTAACTATAGAAACTCAAAAACAGCTACAGCCCACAAACAGTGGCGTCCCCAAGGGTGGGGTGGGGGGGCATTGTCACCCTCCTATAACTGATATCCTCCCACAGCGAAAATAATTGGAGGCTGACATTACTGTTTTTAAGACGCTGTAGCACAGTTGTTTTTTGAGTTTGTTTTATTTAGCTGGGGGGCTAAATAACACTACAAATTTAGGCTAAATGTTGGCAAGGTAACAGCTGGCGTGGCCATTTTCAAAGAGGGAACTCTCACCTCGAGATATCTGAATGAAAATGGGTTTGATGGGTACCAGCAAGTCTCCCCTAAACTTGAGAAGACTTTTGTACCGTAAAAGTTTTACTTCTTACAGTCAATGTAATCTTTCAAATTAAAGCTGTATAATTGGTCTATGTTTTTTTTTTTGTTTGTTTTTTGTTTTTTAAGGAAAATGACAACCAGCCTATTTATAGACAACAACAAACAACAAATTTACAACATTTACAACAAATTGCCTAATATGTATAGATACATAAATTAAAACATTAAATGTCCCAGTTAATAATTCATTCATTCATCTTCTAACCGCTTCATCCTCTTGAGGGTCGCGGGGGGGCTGGAGCCTATCCCAGCTGACATCGGGCGAGAGGCAGGGTACACCCTGGACAGGTCGCCAGACTATCGCAGGGCTGACACATAGAGACAAACAACCATTCACGCTCACATTCACACCTATGGACAATTTAGAGTTATCAATTAACCTAGTCCCCAATCTGCATGTCTTTGGACTGTGGGAGGAAGTGCCCGGAGAGAACACGCAAACTCCGCACAGAAGGGCTCCCACACCCGGGATCGAACCGGCAACCCTCTTGCTGTGAGGCGAGAGTGCTAACCACCACACCACCGTGCTGCCCCCAGTTAATAATATTAACTGTAAAATCAGCATGTGATTCCTTAACCCTTCATATTGACACAGTTTTCAATTTGACTATACTACAACAGCGTAATTCTCGCCTGTGTCATGGCCAAAAAGTTGCACATGAACACAACGCAAAGACTGCAGCTGACAGCCATCTAGCATAACTTTCCACATCAGCAGACGACGGATCGTCTGTATTCATCATTCGAAAAGGGAAACCATAAGACTGTCTTGATGCTAGTTATAGCCAGTTAGCACATTACCAATACAATCCAATGTTGAAAGAATAGAGCATATTTAACATGCGCCAGTTAACAATAACACAAACCATCAGGAAACATTTCTGCTAAAGAGCTCATTGGCTAAAGAAAAGTAACCTTATGTAACAAAGTTTGTTTTGGTCTCACTCCTCTTGACTCAACACAAACCAATGGCTGACGGCATGTTCATTATGTAAACCAGCTTTGTAAGCTAAGGGGCTAAATATGCTCCATAGTTAGGCAAAATTTTGGTGAGGGAACAACCGGCATGGCCCTTTTCAAAGGGGTCCCTTGAACTCTCCCCTCAAGATATTTGAATGAAAACAATTCTATGGGTACTAGCAAATCTCCCCTAAACTTGAGCAGGCCTGTTGCCCGTAAATGTTTTGTTCCTTACATTTAACGTACTCCTTCAAATTAAAACTTTACATTTGTCTTTTTAAGGAAAAGGACAACAGGTTTGTACTTAATTGGCATACCTAAGTATATCAGTATGCAATTTCCTAACTCTCATACTGGCAGTTTTTAAACTACCCTATATTTCAGCAGCAGCATAACAGCATTATCAAAATTCTAAAAATCTTTCAGTGATCCCATCTGGCCACTCCTATGAAAAATTTCTGGGGGCACCTCTGCCCACAAACACACATTAAAGTACAATGAGATCTGCACAGTTTTTACACACTATGTAGCCCACACACATCGTGAAATGTTGCTGTTGCCAGGTTATTTCAGGACTGAAATCTGTCAGGTGAGTCAGTGGCTGGCAGCCACTTTCTTAAAGCCCCGGTTGAAATTTCCCAAAAACCAAACATATTTAGTTTCATATAAAAAGGCAACAAATATTCACATTTCAGCTCAGTTGCACACCGGTGAGTTTCGCTTCATGTGTGGTGTAAAATTCTGCATCAGAGGAGCCTCCACTGCAGGGATACAATTCTGGTGTAATATAAATAGTATTTGAGTTTAAAAACCCACTGTGTAAAACATTCACCTCTACAATGGAAGCTGCACTTAAAGCCATTAAAACCTCTCAAATCTTATGAAAAAAACAAAACAAAAACAGAGGACATGACCTCAGTTTCCTCAATTATGGTGAAAGTGTAAGCCAACAGTGGGTGCTACCTATGCTTTTACCAGAGCATCTCTAACACTACTGAACCAAGTGTGACAGCTGGGATATTTCAGAGCAGACACACGCATGCCTTCCTACCGCCGTCTGTCACTTCATGTAAGATGTCATGGCGCATGGCCAGGTCAACCTGTGGGGGTGCTAGGGATAAACTTAGCTGCTGGGCCTATTAACACCCCATTCATTACACTTTGTGCACCATGTGCAGTTTTTCAGTGCTGGAATACCTCCCACCAAGATTTGCTGTGTGGTCTTTGATTAAACATGAATATGCAGGCTCTTTTCATGCACTGTTTGTACATTTCCTGGAAAAAGTAATGCCCCAAAATTCATACATATCGTAATTGTGAACCAGTAATTGGTGCATAACCCACCCACACTTACTTTTTTGTGAGGCTGTGATCATGTGAGCAGCACTGCTGGAAGTAAAGAAGGAAGTGGCCCGGAGTGTTCCAGTAAGGAGGCAGGTTTGGGCACTGGATGGGTCACAAAACACAAGACTTTCCCCCTTGACTTTCTCAAGAGACCAGTGTTTGGAGCCGTGTGAACTCTGAATCACTTTAAGACCTCACCATATTTCTTTTCCTAAACTTAACCTCTGTAACTTTACATTAATTACGCAACTTTATGCAAAGTATGTAATGTCATTTGTGGAGTGCCAGTTTGTAGGATTTGTACAGCGCATGAGGACACATTGGAATATACCACATATTGAATTATTATGGCCTTATAAAAAGATTTTGACAAATAACCTTTACAAGACAGGAGGATTAAGTAAAATAGTTCAAACCAGTTGATACCTAAGTGACTGCAAAACTTTGCATGGACATGATCAAGGGTCATATCTCAGCTTACACCTGAAATCCAGATGTGTTCAGAGTTTGCCGTTTTAAATCAAACAACAAAAAGTTTAATGACACTGCACTGTAAACTTTAAAAAATTGTCAAAAATTACCAGAACGTTTGAGAGAGTTTTGCAGCATGCCTCACAATATATGAAGAAACTAATCATCCATCCTGGGTGCCATCTAATCAGGATGGCATCCAGGTCCTGACTTGGGTGCCATCCTGATTAGATGGCCAAATCAGCAGAAATGCCTCCTTTTGATGTGAAGGAGCAGCAGCACTACTCCAGTCTCTCTCTGGATGTCTGTGCTCCTCACCCTTTCTCTAAGGGCAACCCAGCCACCCTACGGAGGAACGTTATTTTATCAATTTGTATCCATGATCTCCCTCTACACCAGACTAGTCTGCAACAATTTGATACAGAATCTGTATCATAAAATTTGAAATTCTGGAAATAAGACAAACAAACTATCATTGTTCTAATAACTCAGCCTGTAAAGACAAAACAAAAAACCCATTTCAGATTTTTCATACTCAATGTGACAACCACCCAGATGATGGCCTTGTCTCCCTGTTAAGGTTGGGAAGAAGGTATTGGTTACACCACGCCAGGCTTCCACTCTCAGGGCACAAGAATCCAAATGAAGACCCTGGCTGCTTCAAAATTTAAAAAATAAAAATAAAAAAAAATAAAAATAAAATGTATGTATGCATATTTACTTCCATTGTTTGCAGTTAATCTTTCATCATCAAGGATAAGTTGTGTCATCTTTGCCTTTCAGGTTTCATTCAGTTCATGTTCTTGACACAAAATGATATGAACTGAGCCTGTCCATGTTAAATACGTCCTACTCACTGCATCATCACATCTATTGAACTCATCAAAAGAAGGTTTATAGTGACATTTCACACAACCAGTCGAGTTTTGCAAACCCACTGCAACAGTATAAATGATATGGTTATTCATTTTAACAGTATTTGTTTAAGAACTCTAGACCAAATAGCCTCGTCGAAAGCTAGGCCATGTCGTCCCTCCAACCCAAGGCCCGGGATAAATGACAATATTAGAAAACCAAAAAGAGAATGCAGAAGAGCTGAATAGCAATGGAAAAACACCAAACTTCAAGTGAGAGTTAATCTCATCATTTACCTCCCTGATGAAGACTGAGAGACTTTCTTACTTCTCCAATCTAATCGCCTCAAAAAAGTATAATGCAAGATCTCTGTTTAACACCATCAACAGGTAGGTGAGCCCTGCTCCAGCTATTGTTTCTGCCACATCTGTAGATAATTGCGAGAAGTTTTTAAAGTACTTTGTTGAAAAGATTGAAAACATCAAATCATCAATTACTTCCACTAGCTTACTTCCTCTGTCACCGCAGCCTTCGCTCTCCATCAGTGTTGGATGAGTTTACCCCCATTAACCAGAGGGATTTGGTTAACATTGTGTCCAATACAAATCTCTGTACCTGTAATTGGATATTCTGCCTTCCACGTTTTTCAAAGAGGTTTCTGAAGTCATCGCCCCATGGCTTCTAAAAGTTGTTAATGAATCTTTTGTCTGGTCAGGTCTCATATTACTTCAAACAAGCCTGTGTCCAGCCTTACCTTAAGAAACCTGGTTTAGATCCCACACTGCCCAGTAACCAGCAGCTTCTAGAAAGACAGAGGAAAACAACACATTTGATAAATTCCAATCTGGCTTTAGAAAGAATCACAGAACAGAAACTGCCCTACTTAGATTAACAAATTAGATTTTGATGAGTGCAGCCTCAGGAAACCATACCATTCTCATTTTACTGAACTTTACTGCAGCCTTTGATACAGTTGGTCACGCGATGTTACTCAGCAGATTCAGGAACTGGGTTGGTCTAAGTGTAACTGCTCTTAACTGGTTTGCACCCTATTTGTCAAATGGAGAGCTCAGAGTCATTGTTGATAACTTCAATTCCTCAACTGCTCTAATGTCACTTGGTGTCTCACAGGGTTCAGTCCTTGGCCCTATTTTATTCAACTTGTCTCTTTTACCCCTTGGCCATGTTATCCGCAATTTCACCTCTGTGTCCTACCATTGTTACGCTGATGATTCTCCATTGTACATCTAATTAAGCCCTGAAAATAGCAACATGGACTCTCTGCACTGCAGTCTTGCTGCCATTAAGGACTGGATAGCTTCCAACTTCCTACAGCTTAACACAAATAAGACAGAAGTCCTGGTTATTGATCACTAACTGGCCACCAACGATCCCCAGTTATTCTGACAGAAGCACAGAGTTCCAGTTAAGCTGCTTTCTCTGATTCATACAGATTCTGCATGCATGAATTTATTGTTCCCCATGACTGTAAGACATATGACTGGTCACAACATGCCAATCTGAGGACGGCCCATAGACCTGTGTCTTCCACAATGTTGACTGACTGGTCTGCAGTCAGTCGCCACCGGATTTAGTCGTATTTAGCAAGTGCTGTAGTAAACTTCCTCTATTTAGTTTCATCCACGGGTCTGTGGCGATTTGCACACTCCTAAATATGGCAGGTTCAGCGATATGGTTACCCGCTGACATCACTCTGATTAGCTGAACCTGTGTGCTTAGCTCGTAGGATGTACTGTAGCTCTAACATGAATTTTTCAATTCTGTTTGACACAAGATGCATATTATTTTTGACTTGTCAACCAAACAGTCTGGGGGTCCTTTAAAGTGAAAGGAGCCAAAGTGTCTTATTTTTCATCATTGCAGGGACAGGAAACAGTTTTAATACAAGTAAGTGTTTTGAAGGGACAAAATAGCAGCACACCATTAACACAAAAAACAAAAAAACAAAAAGAACAAAAAAACCCACAATATGTTTGGATCTTAATGGCACTGCAATTGACACGTTAATGCTGACAGCCCTAATAGGCTATCACTTGTTATACAACTTGTTTTTGCGGGTTGTGCAGAACCCTCTAACAAGGAACAAAGTGTGCAGAATAAAAACAGCAAAAATGAATAATTAAAAGCCTCAATTGTTTTCTGTGGTTTGGATGAGCACTGTTATTAGTGTGGATGTTAACTATCTCAGTGTCTGAGGTCTCAGACTGCTCTCAGTTTTAATTTGAGGGTTTCTTAGAGCTTCACATTGAGCAGTAGACTTGTGACTTCAGCCTGTGATTTAAATCCCAGAGTGGACTACTGGATTAATGTGCTCACTCCGCTCCCTGCTTCTCTAAAGTTGTTTTTTTCTCTAATCCCTTTGTATTATTATTGTATTAGTATTGAATATATAATAATCATTTGATCTCACTTAACATCACAGTTACCCTTCACTTCCTTTTTATAGCAGCCATTTGTCATCTCTCCCTGAGTGGTTTCATTCCACTGCAGCACAGGCACAAACAACAAATAACTGAAAATAATGACCAACCTTGCTTAGAGAAACATGGAGAGGAAAACATACTGCAGACTATAATGTTCTTCTCATAATATGTTATAATGACATATTAAACCTCAGGTTCATCAGATTGTTGTATAGTGGCTGATCTACTCTTCTATTGTAATGAATCTTTATATACA
Organism: Epinephelus fuscoguttatus; assembly: GCF_011397635.1. Lineage (NCBI taxonomy): Eukaryota > Metazoa > Chordata > Actinopteri > Perciformes > Serranidae > Epinephelus > Epinephelus fuscoguttatus. Next base: position 37,712,380 of record NC_064762.1, read on the forward strand.
TTTTCCAGCCTGGTAAGATTAATAAATTTCCTTTACATTCACATTTTAAAATAGGCGATTTGTCATTTCCTTTCAAATGACCCATAAAACTGCTACAAAAACCATTTATATGAGTGTGTTCTGATCTGTCACCTTTAAGAATAAGTTATATTTAGCTAATGAAACTACTTGGTTATGGTTAGACAATGACCATGATAAAAGGGAAACAACCCTTACTGCTAGTAGACAAGATGTGAACATCTGTCTCAAGTGTTAAAGGTATACTATGTATTATTTTCCTAAAAAATAATGCATAGACTCATTCATGCTTATGACCCAATCTCAGTGTGTGGCAGTATATTTCTGCAGAGACTCTGCCCTCTGCCCGGGTTTTCTTATTTTCCTCTTATTTTGCTGTATTTCAGATGTTCCTATAGGCCCAGCAGGCAGGTGTGGTCTGGACTTTATAAAATATCGACCAGGTGCCAGACTGCAAGCAGCATGTATCCAAGAGGAAGCTGCAAAAATTACAGACACAGTGCCAAAAAAATGCAAATACAACAAGGTGAAATGCCAAGCGTACGAAGCTCATTCTAAGACAAGAGTGAAACTGGGGTTGACTTTCACTTTTTCTTTCACTGGTGATACAGTTTACAAACAGTGACAACAAACATGACAACTACAGCATAGTAGGCTATACCTTTACAGGATAGGGCTGGTGTTATTCTATATTTTTGTTGTTGTTGCCAACAGAGCCGGCTGCTGGCATAGAAGTACAGTATCAGCCTGTTCTCCCTCTGTACACCAATGTATAAGGACACCCTTTGCAGTGGTTTGATACACACTGGGCAGCAGCAGTTGCTGACACAACGGGCAACAACCCAACTCCTCAAATACTGCTGCTTTGTCAGTGAAGTGTAACTGTGCATTCCCACCAAAAGCTTCATGAGGATTATAAGCAGCCGACTGCCATTCATTTTCAATTCCAGTTGGCGACGAAGGGCTTCAGGGGTGTTGGCTGCAGCAAGTGGTGCAATGCCAGCCACCAGAGCGTCAAGTTGAAGTTGAGAGAAGCTGAACTTTATGCAAATGAGCAGCACTGCCACCAAAGCAGCAGCCAATTGCAGACTGGGATTCTCAAGCCTAGATGGACACATCTGCAGCGCCCGGCCCGGACCCTTTGGCCGCTGCAGGCGACCATGAAGCTTTTGGTGGGAATGCACTGTAATATGCTGTCGCATAGAGGCACAGTTTGAGGCAGTAGAGTACACACCAGGCAGCTACAGTTTGCAACGCCACTGGCAACAACTGTGATATAAAGGGCAAAAAGTCAAGGATAGATAAGTTAAACAAACTTCAGTTTGTTGGGGGTGTCGGGAGAGTAGTGGATAGTGCTGGCGCCCCATGTACAGAGGCATTGCCTTGCTGCAGCGGCTGCGGGTTCGAATCCAACTCATGGCCCTTTGCTGCATGTCAGTCCCCACTCTCTCTCTGTCTCCCCATTTCACTCTCTGTTCTGTCATTAAAGGCAAAAGCCTACAAAAATAATCTTTAAAAAATAAATAAATAAAAAATGTACGGACTTTGGTGAAAACTATGAACTCGTGCAAGTTTTCTGCAGAACCAGAAACAAAACAAGTCTCGCATTCTTGTTCTTCTTCTACGTTTTCTGGCAGTTGGCAACCAACTTGTAAATGCATTACCGCCTTCCTGACCCGGAGTGTGGGTATCACCATGGAGAGAGGTGCGCTACATCAGACTTAATTCGAACATAACTGTTTCCATCCTCCGTTTTACGAATCAACATTTTTTCGAATCAACCAAATCCCGGCTAAAGTGAGCGTATTTTAGTTTGTGTGAATCAGGGGATTTTAATTTGAATTTTGGTGTTTCCATCATAATTTTCCGATGCGATACTTCTAGATGCGCATCTAAACAGGCTGATGGAAACATGGCTAGTAACAACTGTACTTATTTTAAGTCAAATCATGATGTTTTCTTTTAAAAGAAACCACAAGTTTTGTTGCTTAAAGCTAACCACCGAGTTTTGTTACCTAAAGCTAACCACTAAATTTGTTACCGAAAGCTAATCACCGAGTTTTGTTACCTAAAGCTAACCACTAAATTTGTTACCTAAAGCTAACCACTAAATTTGTTACCGAAAGCTAACCACTGAGTTTTCTTACCTAAAACTAACCATCAAGTTTTGTTGAAGCTAACCACTGAGTTTTGTTACCAACGCCAACCACCGAGTTTTGTTGCCTAGAGCTAACTACAGAGTTTTGTTACCTTATGCTAATCACAGAGTTTTGTTATCTAAAGCTAACCACTGAGTCTTGTTGCCTAAAGCTTCTGAGTTAAAGGTATAATATGTAGTTTTTGCACATAAAAATGTCTAAAAATGACGAAACCAATATTATATATTTTGTTTAGTTGTGTACTCTGATTATCAGAAGTGTTTCCAACAATTTTTCAAACCCAGATAAATATGAAATATTAATAAAAGTTACGGACCGTGTCATTAGATCGCATGTCAGTGGCGACGTAACTCCAGTTACCATAGCCATTAAATGAAGGAGAAGAAGAAGAAGCAGACCGGATGAGACGTCAGAGAATGAACGTTACTGTTGCTAGGCTAAGCTAACTTGTCATGGATCATGATTATGCATTGATGGTTGCTGCACCTTCTGACACTGAAGCTGTCCCGGTAAACAAGCCGGTAAAATGGAAACGTACGGATCAACCAAGCGATCCCAGAAGAATATGGGATAAGAAGAGAGCTAAATCAAGGATAAATATTGGTGTGGCCTTTCCAAGATGGAGAGAGCTTCATGAAAATCTAGGACTACAATTCGACACCGACCTCGCGTGTGTTCTACTAGACAGGTAAGCAAACATCTGGCTGATGTTATCGAAATATTAATCATTTCCACCAGTGTACTGCAAGCACTGCTGCCCGCCGCGGCACCGGCGCTCCGGCCAGCGGCCTCCGCTGCGGAGCGGAGGAATGTCAGATCTGTATCTGTTATATGACTACAACTCCCATGATCCCACGCTACTTGGTGACGTCATCCAACTCCGTCTTCTGTTATTGTTTTGGTTTGAGACCCCTAGCGGCAGAAAATTACATATTGCATGTTTAAAGCAGACGAAATGAGCCTAAAAACAAAGCCAAACCATGTTTTAATCACTTGCTTAAGTGTCTAAACCTAAGGCAATAAATGGAAAAACAAGTTGTTTTATCTACTTTCTCAGTTTATTTTGAAAAAGACTGCATGCATGAGCAGAAACGGAACATTTTCTGTGAAAATGGAGGTGTTTGAAAAGACACAATGCATGTAATGAGTATTGAACCCTGGCTTCCATTGCAAATCAACTTAAAAATGAAACCCACTGTTTCCCGTACTTGTGGCAGACCGTATATCAACACTGACCACTGCTAGGATACTACCGCTGCAGGAGTGTGAGTCCACCCGGCCACGTACACACAGAGACAAGACTAAGTATTAGCATCACGTGGCTAATGACAGAGTAAAGCCATTACGTTGTTGGTGTGACTTTGTTGGGATCATAACGCAGGATTGCCAACTTGGGGAACTTGGGTGGAGTGAGATTTTGATATTTTGGGCTTAATCACGCACACACACATTTAATCATGCACATGGCCATTTAACCACGCACAGTTAATCACCTGCACATACTCAATTTACCATTAAAGATTAAAAAAATGCAGAACCTGCGGCAGGGGCTTAGGTCTAAGATTTACACCTAAGATAAAGCCCGACGCCACTCCGAGACTTACACCCAGGGAGATACAATTTCACAATATTAGACATAGCCTACAGTACACTAACCCAAAAAAGGACAAACAGGTCCATTAACTAATAAAGTCAAAGACCTGTTTTCCAATATCAAAATTGTTTTATTGATATGGCTCAAATTGTGATAATTAAACAGTATTCCTTATATTTCCCAACTCAATATTATTTTCCAACTCAGTATTATTCATATCCATTCATATAAGACAAGATATAAATTCCAAGTATTTACAATAATTAAACAGTATTCATTATATTTCCCAATTCAATATTATTCAATCACATCCATTCATATAAGACAAGATATAAATTCCAAGTAATTACAGTTTCAGCCTGTTACGCTTAGAGGATGTAGCTAGCTACCTCGCTTGCTTAAACTCCTGTTGGATGTTCGCTAGCCAATGTTAGCTAGTAGTTGGCTAGCTAGCTAACTGTTAGCTGTTAACGTCATCTCTATAACATTATAATTTGATTTATTTTTTCTTTTGCTATTCAATTGCCTGAGAGCAAGATACATTTGCAGCCTGAGCCTACTTTTGGTATTTATGTGATAGGCAGGCTACCGAAGACATCAAACTACCAGGGAGCTGACTTACCTGTCTTCAAGTTCAGTCAAGCGTCTCTCAGTTCACTTGAAAAGTCACGTCCTCCCCGGGACGTGAAACTGCCTGTAGTCGGCTGACTGTGAGATGAGAGCTGCCCAATCAAAGCGCAAATATGGATTGCGCACCAATCAGAGAGTTCCACAGAATCATTTGGCTGCACTGAATTTCACTCAACCGGTACGCCGGTCAGGTGGAGTCTGCCCCTCTCTTCTCCTCTCCCCTCTCTGAAGTCTGGCTGCAAACTTCAACTCCGCCCACCCGGCGCACTGGCTGTTTGAAATGAATTTAAAATACTCAGCTGCCAGCCTTTTTTCCAACGTTCGTCACTGGCATGAGAATTGGTTGGGCAGAGTGAGACCATGAGATGGAAGGTGAATGCGTGTGTCACACGCCAGATATGTGAGAGTTGGCAACCCTGTTTAACAGCTCGGTGTTGGATCTTAGCCGCTGCTGCTTTGTTAGTTCAGGAGGAGAGCGTCCCTGGGAGACGGTCCTTCAGCGCTGCATCTACCCTGTGTAACAGAAGCAACAGTGTTTAATGATCCAGCAGGGAGTTGGGGCAGCCCCCAGTCAGCTACCACCAAATAGAATCTAAATCTGTAAGAAACACTGAAACTGTGAACACTGACCTCAGTGGCACTTTCATACTACAGCTTGCCATGTGACTGTGAGTGGTTCACATTGGAATCTGATATTGGCCACATTTAACAACCAAACACAAAAAGTCTTGCTGTGTGAACATAGCCTAAGAGAGGCTGCTTGGCAGGAAAACATGAACATGACTAGTTTTATGCAACAGCAGTGTTTCTGGTGAGGATAGTCTCCATATCAGAAGCCTCTGCTTCTGTATGATTGGTACACCATCCAGTATTTGATCTATAGCATGTCACTCTGTCTCAAAACCATTATTTCCAGAAGCTCTGTAATATAAACAGCTTACACATTGGCAAGCTGAGTCTGTAGTTATTTTAATAAGCTTGATGAGCTATAATGAACTTGCAGCCAATGTACAGTAGGAGGCTGAAGAAACTCATCAACACCCTCAGTGTAGAAACCCAGCAGGACGCTCTGCAGCACAAAGACGAATTGATGTCTTTCCAAACACAGATAGCCAGCATCTAGCAAATGTTCCTGATGTCTCATGCAGCAACAAAGCCAACACTAAATTGAAACTTAGCATTACTAAAGGCTCCGCAAAATCCCTGAGAGGATTTCTAATGCTACTGGACAGCTTGAAAATAAATTTGCTGTGGATATTCATGAGACTCATGAGAATGTTTCTCTGGTGCAAATACACCGATAAGCCAAAGCATTAAAACCACTGACAGGTGAGGTGAATAACTTTGATTATTTTGTTCCAGTGCATTGTTCTGCTGAGAAACCTTTAGTTCTGGCATTCATGAGGAGACCACCTGACATGTTCCGCCCACTCAAACAATGTTGCAGACCAAGTACCCCCCTCATGGCAACAGTAGGCTACTCCCCAATGACTCCCCAAAAGCTCAAGATGTCTATCTGGCTTCTAAATTTCCCAGGTCCCAGTCTGCTCAAGGATTCTTGTGATGTGCCAGTACCCCAGATGTACCTCTAACCCAAGGTGGGGCCTCCTTGGATCGGACTTGGCTCTAACCTGTCGAGGCACTGACACAGGATCTCTGGGAGTGTCCTGCGGTGTCTGGCACCAGTGTTTGTTCAATTGTGCCTCGACTAAACTCCGCTGGTTTTCTACCCGGAAGTATTTGTCAACAACAAGGCGATTCCCTCTGAAGGGACACTAACAACTCAAAGTACACGTCAAATAAAATTTCTCCAAACATGTTTCTTGTTATTTTAGGTAGTTATTATCACGCTAATGTATGTTCAAGTGTTCATTTCCCCCGATAAGTTGGTTTTAATTCATTATTTGATTCTATAAACACAGTCTGACCATCTCGAGCTTTTTCTTTTGGTACTTCCGGTGAACGGCAGTGTGAATTTGCATATTAGCTAAATATTTAGTTTCACCCAGAACATTTAGATTTAACATTTAATATTTAGATTTAGCATTTAGATTTAGATTTAACATTTAGATTTAGATTTAATATTTAGATTTAACATTTAATATATTTCTAAGTTAACAAATATTGCTGTAAATGTGGTAAAAGGTGACCTTAAAAAATTCACAACACTTTTTTAAACATTGTTTGAAGCTAAATGTGGCAAAATGTTGATGTTATTTTCAGCGTGAGCCACTTTACAAATGGCACCCCATACTCTTAAACTCTTTACCCTCTCTATGACGATGGGCTTTTTACTACATCTTTGACTATGGCTGTTCGGCACAGTTAAAAACTTTTGCTCTCAGACCTGTCTTAGTTATTATTTTCCATCTAACCCTGAATCTTAAAAAAGTAAAAGCCACCATGATTTCAGATTGAGGTCTTTTATTCATGTGTCATACACCAAAAGATGTCCAACTCACATGGGCTTACATGACACTATGAAACATTATAAACAAGAGCAGTAACATTGTGGTACCAACTGTGATTGGTACTGTAAATGTACGATGTACCTGTCTTTATTGTCTGATGTTCCAGTTGTTGCTGTTCGTAAGCTGTTGTTACATGTGGTAGTTTTCTGGTTTGAGTGGAAAATTGTTTTAAAAGTAACAAAAATGTCCCTCTGGAAAGACAACAAGGTTTAGGAAGTTTTCACGGCGAGGATGCCGAAATCTTCAGACGAATTAAAAGAACGTCAAGACACTCCATTGTGGTGAAATTCGAGACAAGGCGCAGGTGAACAGCACAAACAGCAGTGGATGATGGACTGGCCAACTGGCAGAAGAGCTGCTCAGTAAGGGGCTGTATGGAGCACTCCCTTGAACTGGCTATTATACTTACGTAAAGAAAAAATAGAAAAACAAACAAATGAATATATCTTATGGCACCACTGTCTGGGGTGAAAATGTGTAAAAGAATGATGGCTATACTTCAAGTAGCACAGTACTAATATGTGCATGGGTGATGGCATTGAACTTTGTCAGAAATCTGACTGCTGAGAAAATATATAGAGACAGGGCTTTTTTCTCATCAGTCAGTCAGGGACTGCACCACAGGTCAAGAAAAACCTAGTCTGGCTTTGGAATAATACAAATGCAGTAATGACCTTTGCAGACCAGCAGGTATGAAGCGATCTGTGACACGTGGCTGGCAGTATTATGCAGACTGTGTAAGTGGGAAGCGTGGGATAAAAGATGTTCTTAATCTTCTCTCACAAAGAGCAAACCATTATACCAAGAAATCTAAAAAAATATACCAGAGGAAACTAACACTTTCTACTGCCAAGGCCACAGAGGACTGTTCGAGGAAAAATGTGTTAACACTGCTCTGTCACACAGAGCGTACTTTCCATCTTGTCTCTTGAGTCTGTGATAAATTTCCAAAGATTTTAATTCACAATGTCAGCCTCAAGCTGCACAATGAAATATGGCTCAGTTATCTCAGTCACAAGAGACCATTTTCAGTGCACTAAATATGCAACTGCAAATTTTATTAATTGGTGTCATTTCTAATCATCTACTGTAACTAGTGTTGTTTTTTAGAAGCTTTGTTTTAACCAGCAATGCCAGAGGCCACAACATGCAAATTTATTATAAAATTAAATTTGGGGTAATGTGCCTCAGTGGAACAAAATGCTAGGGCTCTGTATCTGCAGTTCACAAGTTTAAAGAGCATCTGTGTGTTAGAACAGTACCCATTAAAATAAGTAATATGGACTGTGGACCTGTTGTCACCTAGTCAAGTATCCTTAGGAATTATGTCCATATTGGATGATTCTGCATCTCCTGATTTACAACCAATGCCAATGTTCAGTGCCGATGCAGGATATTACGTGCCCTGAGGCGGAAAGTAAGGGTGTGGAGGTCAGGGGGTGGGGATTGGGTGTTAACAAGTTTTTTTTTTGTCTCCAGTGTCCTTGCTTTTATGCAGGAGAATGGAGGTTTTCCTGTTTCAGACCTGCACTTTACGTTTATCTCTTTAGTAACTGTAAGTATTTACTACTACACTCTAATAGTGAAGTGGGGATCACCTCCAGCACAAATACAGAACCACAGCACTTATCAATCAGCCCAGTCATGCACCATTGTTGTATTAAAACAGTTCAATTCAATCATGTATACCAACACTAAGATGTCTTGACATCATAATGTTAAGGCCTGATATCCATTAATCTATTCCATTCGTTATACCCACTTATTCTTTAGAGCCGGCAGACCGTGACCTGGGCACGGAAAAAGTGACGGTTTTACCTCCCTACAGACTGCAGGCTCTGTCATGCTCCTGGGTTTGTTTATATTCTGTTATCCTATGGACATTGTTTTGGAGTTTTCTGTTTGTGTTCCTTGTTTCGTGTTATTTATTCATGTTTAATCTGCTTCCTGTTTTATTTTGTAGATCCTCTCCTCATATGTCGTGTTTGGTTTTACTTCCTGTCTTTGTGTGTTTTGCCGCCTGTTCTCTGTCACACCTGTCTCGTTAGTCCTTCCCTGTTCCCAGAGTCTTTACTTCACACCTGTTCTGTATTAGTCTTGTTTGCTCCACCCAAGTGTTCCCCTCCACACCCTTGTTGTTAGTCAATCTCCATTTCCCTCTTTTTGCCCATGTCCTCCTACTCCAGGGGCCTGTATCACGAAGCAGGGTTAATGTCTTAGCAAGGTAACTTCAGGGTTAACCCTGGGTTTTCAGTCTCACGAAGCCGGTTCAGTTCTTATCGGGGTAGATCACCATGGTAACTTACTCTGAACGGCTATCCTGCTCCGGAGCAGGGTAAGTTCAGGTTTGAATCTGATCCTATAAAAAGCACCACCCACTGGCCAATCAGCTGTTCGGAAAAAAATGGCCTGCCCGTTTTTCCCAAACCCCGTTGACAGGAGAGCGTAAATTGTGAGGAGAGCGCTACGGCGGGAAAGGATCTTCCAGGACCAGGCAGATCCCTTACAACACCCGGATCGGCACTTGTATGAGCGGTACCGCTTTTCGCGGCCCAGGCTGGATTAGCCTACATTTGCCAGATCTTGGAGACCCACGTTGCCCGTGCGACCCGCAGGAGTGCTGCCCTCACTGTCCCGCAGTCAGTCTGCATCGCCCTGCGGTTTTAAGCCACGGGCAGTTTCCTTTACAGTGTCGGGGATGCGGAGCGGCTGAGTAGCCTAAGCCTCAGCCCTGAACCACTTGATTGATGAGCTCATTGTGTTTCCAGGCCACCTGCAAACACACGTTATCAAGCAGCAGCTTTATGAGATTTCAGGTAACGTAACCCATCTGACCACTCAATATAGCCTACTGTGCAGACCCCACTATACTTTTACTGTTGTAATGCAGCGCATTAAATGCAACCTACTATTATCACAGGCTTCCCCAGAATGCTTGGCTGTAGTGACGGCACACTCATCCCCATCTCCGCGCCTCTGGGTGAGGATGAGGGGGATTATGTTGACCGTCACAACCGTCACAGCCTAGACATCTTATATGCATCACATTTTCCCATTCTATATGGCAATGTTGTATGTATTGTCCCTGTTAAATGTTAAACTTTAATATAAATAAATATACAGGGTATCAAATATACATTGATGCCGCAGTGACTGATGCTGTGGAACTGTTACCAAATCTCTATGCAGATGACCTGTGACCCCAACTGCATAATCACCAGCGTTGATACTAGGTGGCCCGGGTCTGTACATGACTCTCATGTGTTCAATGAGAGCACACTCTGCCGCAGACTGCAGCAAGGTACAGCAACTGTACATTGCATGCTATTGTGTGTTACAATATGTGCTTCAATCAGAATCGAGTTTATTGCCAATTTATTGCGAGTTTATTGAGAGATTGAGAGATTATTGAGTTTATTGCGCCTCACCAAGGGCAGCCCCCTCACTCTCACATCTCTCCACTTTGTGCATGTATAGGTCCTGTTTGTGCATGTGTGTGTCTTTCAGACCTGTGTGTAATTGACAAGCAAGAGTGAAAACATTGAATTTCCCCTCAGGGGGATTAATAAAGTAAATAAACTTTACACATACAAGGAATCTGACTTGGTCATTTTGGTGCTTATATACAAGTTGAAAAATAGGAACAAAAAGTACTGCAGAAGTAATTTCATAAATAATAGGATAAGATACAAACTGCAAATTGTAATACTGATCCTGCCAATTTTCCTCTCATCTACAGGAGACTTCAGTGGGATGCTGCTTGGAGATAGGGGGTATGCTCTCCAGCCATTTTTAATGACCCCCTACCCTGAGCCTGACCCGGGACCACAGGCCCTGTACAACAGGGCCCACAATACCACAAGGGCCAGGACTGAGCAGACTTTTGGAGTCCTGAAGGCCCGCTTTGCCTGTCTGCGCCAGCTGAGAGTGGCCCCAGACAGGGCATGCAAGATAATTGCTGCCTGTTGTGTGCTGCACAACATTGCGACAATTAGGAGGGAGAGAGAGCCGCACTTTGACCTTCAGCCCCCTGATGTGGTGGACCCCATCCACCTAGAGTTTCCTACAGGCCAGGCAGTCAGGGAGGCCATTACTCGGCAGTTTACGTGGATCCCCTCATTGATAGAGGCCGTTTTTGTTTCCCCTCAAAGATAGAGGCTGGTTTTCTTTCCCCCCTTAGAGATAGAGGCTGTTTTTTGTTACCCCCTCAGACACAGAGACTGCCCCCCGCCCCTCAGAGACACATTTAGTCATTCATCCATCCTGTAAGAAAGAAGAACATAAGCACATTAGTGATGCTTGCATCTTAATGAAGGTGTTTGAATTTTGACTTTAAGGAAGTGCTGACACCCTGAAAAGCTCTTTGTATTGAATGGTACAGTATGAATGTATCAGCTTATGTTAATGGCTTACATGGTGTGGAATAATGTTGTCAGGGTCACAGTAGCAGTACTGGGGGTTGTAGTGAGCTAATGTACTTATCCCTGTGACTACTGATAATGTAGTTGTGATGTCTAGTTTGTTAACTAACATACACCCAACAGTGACCCCATGCACTGTGCATTTGAGAGCCGAACACAAAACAAGTTTCACTTAATTATTTAAATTAATGTGACGTTTATTTAGCCAGTTAACATTTATTTGAGGACCAACTCCTACTTACAGTGCAATAAATGTCATTACTCACTTACCTTCCCTCTTTAACTTCTTGATTTTTAATTTCAAGTACTCAATCTGGAGCTCTGTTTTTTTTTTTATTTTCAAGGCCTTGTACTTGATATCCTGCTCCAGACTCCTCTTGTAGAGGGCCCTCACAGCATCAGTTGTTCCCTGAAACAAGTAAAATATGGAGCACATGGGTTAAAGCATGGAAAGTGTTTGAGCTAGGAAATCTTATTTATAATGCAATGGAGGAACACTGCTCTGTGCTGTCTTTCATGTCTGTGCTGCTATATCATTATAGCATTGTCCTATTGCAGGGGTGGAAATGTCACATTGTCTCCTATATCTTGCACTTTAATATCTGCCGTCACTGTTATTGTATTGTATTGTATTGTGTGGCTGGCATTGGCCTTTGGCTTGCCAAGGGACTGAAGATGGAAATTAGTTTTGGCTATAATCTTGCATATTTACATGTCTATGTTCATTAATATGCATTGTCCCTTTATAAATAATAACAACGTTAACTTCAAACCTCCCAGTTTCAGTTGTGGTTAATATTTTAACCACCAATATTTTGAAGTGGTTGTTGTTAAGCCCCATGTGCAGACCACCACCATTCAGTCACAACCAAATCTATACACTCCTACAATCTGTGTTGATGTGGGTAGGTTCTACTCTGCAATAGCTGGTTAGGAACTATAAGGTGATACTGTACTTCCACAGCCCCTTCAGAGGAAACTGAGAGCATCTCTGCATCCCCATGGTCCATCGGCTGTAGAGACAGTATAGAAGTGGTCTGTTAGCCATGTGCTGATCATATGCTGATGTGTGACTGGTGTGTGACATACTGTAGGCCTACCTCTGCCTGAGACACAGTGTCTGATGGTGGCACCTCTGGCACCACCAGCACCAATGTATCTCCATCAACTGAGGGGAAGGTAGATGGGCCTGTGTTAGTAAGGTCACAATGATATGATGTAAATTGCCCAAGGTTTGACACTGACACTGACTGTACTTTGGACGTATTTGAAGTCCGAGGTGGAACCAGGGACAGAGGACACCCCCCTTCCACCCCGTCCATTATGGGGCGACCTTCATTCTTGGACAGGGCCAGCTCCTCAGCAGGGGTGTATTCTTGTGAGGGACCGCCCCAGCCCTGTCTGCTTGCACACATTTTTCTTCCTGTTGGCTGTAGCACTGTAAATCAGAAGGGGAAATGTGGTGACACTGAAGCTGCTCCCATGTGGGATTAGAGAGGTGACTGTCCAATAGGTAATCTTTGCTCCTCACAGGAGAAGTATGGCACTCTGTCTGCAGTGGGGGTGTGTTTAGCGCTCATGATTGCCATTGGTCGGCTGCCTTGGATCCTACCCATTTATACGTGCGCGTTCACGGCTCTTGATAAGACAAACTTGGGTCGAGTTACCGAGTTGATAACCTGCGTCGTGATACCGATTATCCTGATTGCCATTGTTAGGGTTAGTCAACCCTGGGTAGGGCTGAGTAACCCAGGAAACGTTGATCCCATTTCGTGATACAGACCCCAGCTGTCTCGTTCTTGTGATTAGATTTCTGTGTATATATACCTGTATTTTCCTTCATTCTTCGTCAGTTTGTCTGTGTTCATCCCTGCATTCATCCTTGCATTCATTACTGTGTTGGTTCCTGTGCTCACCCCTGTGTTCTTTGTGTCATTCCCTGCTCTGTTTTCGTTAAAAAGTCAACCTGCCTGATGGTCTGCATTTGGGTCCTCCTTGAACTGATATTTAACAGGTGCAGCTAATCCAATTGTTTAATGTAGTGATGGCAAGATGATGCTTCTTGAAGCCCTGAAGTCCAGCCAAATGGTTCACAAAAAGGATCATTTCTTGAGGCTTCATGTGCACACAAACCCCCCTACTGGTCTAAAGCACTATTCGGACAGGATTAGTTTTACATGGGCATGTGGGGTAATGTCACTTTACCACAGGACGTCAGTAATATTAATGGCCGATTCACATGAGACAAGAAATATCAGTAAAACTACCACAAGTGGGAGGGGTAAATCCATTCACGCACTGCCGTCCCCTCCTGCCATCATGTGCGTATGACAGGACTGTCAAAAGCACCATGAAATTGAGTTCAAATATTGTCGAATTATATATATATATTTATCTATATATATATATATATATAGATATATATATATATATATATATGAACGTGACACTCGGATGAAAACACCCGTTCTGACCTCACTGAAGTGCCAGGTATGACCAACTTCTGCTTTGCTATCTGAGCAATGTTTGGATACTTCAGTGCGTAGTTTTCCACCACAAGAGTGGATCCTGTTCGGCTCGTAGTGGTGTTTCATTCTGGTAACGTTTCATCTCTTCTTCAAAAAGGGTAGGCAGGGAGGCAGCAGGTGCAGCACTCTCCCTGTATGTCTCCCCGAACAGGTCACACATCGTGGACAGCGCCGTGGGTGGTGTTGGCGCAGCGGGCTTCTCCGTCGGCGCCTCTCCCTCCCGCTGCGTCCCTCTCTGGCCCGGCTTGTGAACGGGATTCGCCGTGATATACAACATCATTGATAGTATTAATTAATTATTAATGATATTCGAATTATCAAATTTAGGTTTGAACTTATAAAAAATATATATATATTTGAATATATTTCTAACTTTTATTTTTTTTGACAGCCCTAACACACATGTTTACTGCTGGTCTATTTGCACGGGATTGGTATTACCTGAGGTAATTGTCCGGGACCCTTTTACAGAAGGTAAAAGTCGCAGTAATCTTTACTGACATCGTGCGGTAATGATTACTGACATGGCACATTCGGACGGGACTAAAATCTCTGGTAATTATTACTTTACCCCACGTCCCTATGTAAAACTAATCCCGTCCGAATAGGGCTAAAGACTGTTAAATAGCCAGATATAGGTAATTTTATCAGTCAGTAATTTTATCAATTTCTAATACACTCAAGACTGTCCTGCAACAGTGCAACCATATGAATGACTGCCAAGTAGTGATGGTCTGATGAAGACTTGTGAATGAGTCGAATCTTTCCGGCCTATTGCTTCGCTAAACGGCAGATTACACAAAGCTCTGTTTAACAGCTCATTTGGGAGTACTGATATCTGCTGGTCATTTGATGTACAGCAGTCCTACTGTGATATTACATGTGGGCTTCATGCCATCCATCCATTTTTATAACCGCTCATCCCCTTGAGGGTGTATGCATACACACACACACACACACACACACACACACACACACACACACACACACACACACACACAAATATTTACAGGAAGTGCTTGTGTGTCAGGCATATTTGAGATTGGGAAAGTGGGAGGGGTGTGCTTTATTGATTCTTATTCAGGAATAAAAGTGTTTTGACAGTGGTGGGGCTCAGGTGATTACTTTTCTTTGATATAACTTCCCCAGCCTTAGAGAACACCCTCTCACAGTGGACTGAAGAAGCAGGCACACACAGAAACTGAAGTGCCAATTTGTACAGGTGAGGGTACAAATGCTTCTGAGTGTGCCAGTGTAATAGTGGGTCCTGTTGTCATTGAATGTTCTGTTCTGCCAGGTATCGCTGCATTTCCACAATGACCTCTGCTTCGGCATTGGTCCAAGCCTCTGAGTCACAGTTCTGTCAAGCAGGTGCCACAGGCTACTACCACCTACAAAAGACTGCATAACAGTATTGCAGCAAACACTCACAAATATAGATGACATCATATGAACACTTACCTGAGCTGGATGTTGATGCTTTTGAAGCCCTGGTGCAGCAGCATCACGGGTGGCTGATGGAGGCATCTGTGGAGGAATATCTTGCAGTGTGAGTACATTGGCACACTCCATCGGCAGTCATTTCACTGCCTCATTTGCTTTCAGCCGGCTGTGAAACCCCAGGACTTTAAACCTGGGGTCCAGCAATGTTGACAGCGTCGTAACACTCGGAGTCTCTAAACTGGCCAGATGTTCTGAGTCAACGAATTAGGCTGTCAGCTAACAGTTTGACAGAGTCAATCTGTAAATTTGAGGCCTCACACTGAACTGTGTGGTGGAGCATCTTCATGATGGGTATTACTTTTGAGGCTGACACACACATCTCCTCAGATAGTTCCACTGTGGTCTGGTGGAAAGGGCCTAACACTTTTAACGTTTCCTCAATTGTGTTATATTCACGTGAACTGAGTGGGCGAAGGTCTGTGGAAAGAGATGCCAGGACTGCACCCATAGCTTCACGCTGTTCAAAGAGGCGCTGTAACTGTTACAGTTTCAGTTCAGAAGAGGACCCAAATGCAGATGAAAGTTTGCAGTTCTCAACAAAAGGTGAGCTTTCATGTAGCTGTTCCAGGTTTTCCAAAAGGCAGGCAACTCAAAATCCAGGGAGCAGAAACAAAATCCAAACAACAAAAAACCAACCAGGAAAAGACATTACGACCAGGGATGGATGCAGAATGATGGCAGGAATGATGAACACAGAAGGTACACAGCAGGTACACAGACGGATGCAGAAGATATGCAGAAGTACGCAGACGGACTGACAAAGGGAAACACAGGTATATATATACAGAAGACTAATCACAAGGATGAGACACAGCTGGAGAAGGAGGACATGGGCAAAAGGAGTGAGATGGGGATTGGCTGACAACAAGGGTGAAGCAGACAAGACTAATACAGAACAGGTGTGAAAGAAAGAATCAGGGAACAGGCAAGACTCAACGAGACAGGTGTGGCAGAAAACAGGCGGGAAAACACACAAAGACAGGAAGTAAAACCAGACATGACACATGAGGAGAGAACCTACAAAATAAAACTGAAAGCAGATTAAATATGAGCTAAAGAACATGAAACATGAAACACAAACAGAAAAGCTCAGACACAAAGTCCACAAGATAATAGAATATGAAACCAAAACCGAGGATCATGACAGTTACATAAATAGGCCATTATTCCATCTGGTTTCTACTTCTATTAGTAATTCATATTCAATGGCCTGTCCATTGACTCCTGTATCTGGCATAAACGTTCCTTTGCTGTAGTGCTGGTCCAGAAGTACGTCACAGTCTTCCTTGATTTTGCCCCTACGTCTGCAAGAATGGCGACCTGCTCAAACGACTTGCGCACTATTAAACTGGGAGAATGGGCGACACAGATGCTGTGCCTGACCTGCAGTGACCTTGCACAGGCTATCATGTTGGATGCAGCATCTGTGACCAAGCACCTCACCTTACCCTTGATCCCCCACTCTTCCATGAGTTTATCCTTTACCTGGGCTAAGTTGTCAGCTGTGTGACTGTGTGGAGAATATTCCACGTCTAGCAAGATGGTATTTAGGGTGTCCTCCTCTGTGATATAGTGGTATGTTAAGCAAAGATAGGTCTCAGTAGTCATGGAAGATGACATGTCTGCTGTCAAACTCACAGCTGCAACCCTCTGAACCTCTTCCTTTGCCTTTTCCTTTGCTGTAGTATATTTTTCTTCTACCATAGCCTTTAGAGCCTGGAAAAGAAAACGAAGGAGCATGATAGTCTATATACTAGTAGTATAGCAATATCTAATTTAGCAGTAGTGGTATAATACTACCACTGCTAAATTACTTGCATATATGATGCTGGTGTTGGTGTTACTTAATTGTAACACCAACACCAGCATCATATATGCAACGCATACCTGGTCACTTTTTTCACTGTGAGAAAAAAGACAAGTCTTTTAATATAGTATTAGTTCTGTCAATGTCATTATTATACAATAGTTGATAATAAAAATAACACTTCCGGGATTTCTTGACATTCACTCCGAAGCATCTGCATGGTACGACCCATCACTAGTTTACTGTGATCATAGTGTCACTCAAATCGGTTATGAGAAGAGAGCTACAGGGATGAGAAGACATGGCTTGCTTGAAAGAGAGAAAGGTGATTTAGTAAACAGAATGTTCAAAAGTGAATGGACAGACCAATATGTCCATTCTTCCAGCTGCCAGTAAAATTTTATTTATGATACAGACAACAATTTGTTTTCCTTGCTAGAAATATCCTACTTTGAAAATTGAAAATAAATATTGTTGAAATGATATGAAATATACGGTGTTGATTTATTTGATAGACATAAGGGTAGGCTATTGGATGCAATTTAGACATTATGAGGTAAATAATGTTAACTTTTCCATTATGGTGTCAATATTTTACACTATAGAAGTTTGTTTATTAACACAGTCTTAGTGTTAATAATGTTAACTCTTTCAAAAGTGTTAATTTAACACTGTACTAGTGGTTCCCATATAAACCCTGGGTGAGTGTTAATTTTAACTCTGAGGGTGTTAAATTTGGCACTGGTCCAACTTGTTAAGGCGTAAGGCTCACAAACTCCAGGCATTTCACCACTTTACAGAGACAGGTGACATGGGAACAGAGTAAATGGCGCTTTGAATATCAAACTTCACAAAACAACACACTTGGATTTAATGCAGCTAATGTTGCTAATTTGACTACTCGCGTTTTCTCCTTCAGCTCATTTGCAGCATGATGTCTCTACTTAAATCAACAAACTGACAAAAAAAGGGAAACTGAAAAATCAACTTCACCAGCATAACAACGAGTTAAACTTTGGAGCAATCCAGGGTGTGTCTAACTCTGATCCCGTTCAGCCAGGAGAGAGTAGTAATTGGCAAGGGCTAAGCTTAATTGGCACAGAGCAAGCAGGGCTCTGATTAGCTGATGAGGCAATCAGCCCTGTATCATGCGCACATCACATGAACACATCAAGTTCAGCACTATCCTCCTCCTATGTACCCTGAATCTTTACAAATGTTACAAAAATGAGCATTTTAAACACTTTCACCTCACTTTAAATGAAATAAAACTTTTTAGATTAGAGTTTTACATTCTTTTTAAAATGTATTTATCTATTAATGGACTTTTGTTTTTTTTTAATCAATGTATTAATTTTTGTATGGGAAACATGAATTTTTACATAATAGCTTGTTTTTAACTGACTTGTTCTTCATCACTGTGTAACATCTCATGCCTAACAACCTGGGTTACAATAGCTTTGTCAGCTTTTTTCATCAAACTTGTTCAGTTTGTCAAGTTTAGAGACCAGGATGGAATCTAACTGATTTTGAATTAATCTTCTCCAACATAGAAGGGTTGGGAGATGAAGGAATTATGGAGGAGCTCAACCTGTTGGCTTGCTTTAACAATCCCTGTGGAAAAGCATCTCTACGTGTGGTTTCAGACAAGATTTCAGCTTGGTGAAGCGCCTGCAGGATTCTGAAATATTTTTTTGTATGGTCAAGATTGTTTGCCAAGTGTGTTTGTTTCTGGTTATTTACAGCGGCTTGTGTTTGTAATGGAGGAGGATCAGATGGAGATTTACATGTACTGGCTTCCGGTTGCTCCGACAGCACGCTAAGACGGTTTAATAAGCATACAGCCATGCCAGTGTCCTTCAGGTGGGTGAGCTGGAAAGGAGGTAGGTGAGGAGGGCTTGCTGTGTGGAGCAGAGTTCGGCTGCCGGTGTTTTTTGTTTTTGAAGAGGGGAGGGAGGACTGTTCCTAGGCAACAAAGTGGGGGTGAAACACATACAACAGAAAAGGGGGGATAAGGGGGAGTTAAGAAATTATGAGGGGGGGCAAAAAAAAGGTCATTTCATTTGGATGGAGATGTTTTCAGCAAAGGAGGGAAAAAATAATACCGTCAGTCCCTGCCAAAATACCTGCATAATATGGGTGCATATATCACCATGGGTCTTGCAGGTTAAGCAGATACTGCATGAATGTAGTTTGTCTCACGTCACAAAAGTGTAAGAACACCAACTGGTTAAAACTAACTGTTGAACAGAGGCTGAAAGATCGGTTTATACAAAAGTGGCTAAGTGAGCTCAAAAGGTATGACATCATGAAATATATGTCAAAATTAAACGAGAGTTTTAACTGGAGAAGTATCTGTTTTATGAAAACCAAAAGTACAAACAGGCTATTTGTAATTTTAGTGTAAATAACACAAACTACCTAAAGTCATTGGAATTTATAAAAAGTTGGGCAGAAACCGCAGGATCTGTGATGTGTCATGACCCGTCAAGTTACCTAGATTCATGTTTATTTGTCATCCCTGTGTTTCCTGTTTTATTTTGATAGCCATTGTCTCATCTCATTTCAGATCCCATGTCCTGTCAAGTTTCCCTCCTTTGTGATTACTTGCCTCTGCCTAATGTGTTATACCTGTGTCTCAATGTCTTTCACCTGTGTCTAATTGTCTCCCTTCTTTTAGTTTATTTATGTCCCTGTCTTCCCTTTGTTTGTTGCCAGATCGTCCTTATCCTTGTGTATGAGTTCTAGCCTTTCTAGTGTTCCCTCTGTGAGTGTGCTTGACTGTTTTTACCTGTGACCACCCTTTCTGCCTGTCATTTTTGAATACTTTTTCCTGTGTGACTCACTACCTATGTATTGTACCTTATAATCTGTGTTGTATTATCATCATCATTATTTTCATGTAACTATCTTTTCTTGCTCCATGGTAATTATTTACTTGACTGCACCTTATGTCTGACTCAGTACTGGCTCACTCACAAATAGCTCTGTTGACATATTTATTCCCAGTGGTACACTTGTTTTTTTTTTTGCACTATACCAACCATTGGTCCAGTATTAGTCCACATCATTTAGCTCTGTCTGATATTTATTCACTGCTGTAACTTCTATCCTCCATCCTTTTGCACTACTACACTTTTTACTCTGTCTATCCCAGTCAGCTCTGTTTATTTATTTATCGATTTATCTCCAGTGCATTTACTTTTTTGGTGCTTATCACACTACAACCATTCATCCTTTCTGTTCATTCAGTACTGATCCACCTCATTTAGCCCTGTTTAGATATTTATATATTCATTTCCCGCGTAATCATTGTTCTCTTGCACTATAACCACTCTGTTATTCATTTCTTATTCTAATTATACAGTCCTGTTCACATAACTATACACTGTCATTGGTGAATATATAAAAACTGTAAATTTGAACGTATATATAGACATACACACACACCACAGATAACATTTTAAGAGACACTTTAAGAGACACTTCTCATTCTTAAACATACACTTTTTATATATTTTATATTTGGTAGATTTGTACATGCCTGTGTCTTGTGTATATTATTCTGTCAGCTAACACTTTGTTTTTGTTTTTGTATCTAACCTTTGTCTTTTTGTAATGCTGCTGCTCTATGTACCTTAAATTGCCCCCTGGGGACAAAAAGTTTTTTGAATTGAATTGAATTGAATTGACCTTTGCCTGATTAAAAACCCTGAACTTTTAACTGAGTCTGTGAGTCTGCTTAGTGAGTCCATCTCCAGTTGTGCTTGATATGATGATAATCGTGTGGGAGATAAGTATCATATTTTGTCAGAATGTCAGCTGAATGACTTACAGAGAAAGGAATTCGCCAAGTATTATTTAAACCTTCCAGCTATGTCTAAAGTATTTTGTTATTACAATCAGATAAACAAAAGTAATTTCTAAATTAGGTGTTTTTTTGAAGAATGTCCTTCCTTCATTTAGCTAACATTTGTTGCACTTTAGCCACACTGTATGCCATTGTTTTGTTATTGTACCTAATGTTTGTAAATGTGTGTAAACACATTAAGGCCTTTGCAAGACAGGTATTTTTAATATTTTTATATTTTTAAATTTGGGCCCTGGCATCAATTCTAAATTAAAGATGTGTTGTATGTCCGACAATTGCATATGAGTCAGGCCCCTGCCCCTCCCTCTTCAACCTCACTTTTAGCAGCTTTTGGCAGGTAATGATAGTGTTTGCCCTAAACTTTGGCATTGTTTGTCACGGTTGTGAAATTGAACTACTATTAAAACATATTACAGCTAGCCTGACATAGGCAACCCGCCACGAAGCTTAACAACAAGTAAGCTAGTCTGGCGTAAAACCATACCGTCTCCCTCCAACTCTGTGTGAGCAGAGACAAACGCCAAATTGCTCTTCCACTTTCACATGTCTTTTAAAACCAAAATAATGTTTACATATCCCACCTCCTGTCTTTGATAATTATTCTAAACAAAACTGACACGCAGTTTGGGGCTGCGGTGTGTAAAGAGCACAGAGGAGGAGTGAAGGAGCGCTGTGCTCCATGTCTCTGCTCCCTAGGGATTCTTTAAGAATATTTAACACTTATTTAGGACATAATTATAAGAATTAGCATGTGACTATTTAGAGAAGAGTAGAACAGAATGCATTTTTCTGATTGTTGCTATTGAATACAGGCCTCCTTTGTGGTTAGGAGGGTATATTGGTTGGCTTAATATTTTATTTATTGAGAGAATATATTTGTTGATTGTGAATGGTTGTTTATTAAATAGACAACTAAAGTGTGCACAGTGTAGCATTGTTGTCTTCGTTATCTGTTATAAATGATAAATGTAGACAGTGAAAGTATGTGTGCAGAAAACACATTTAAAAAAAAAAGAGAAGAAAAAAAGAAAACAAGACAACAAAAATATCCCAAGTTGAGAGGCAGCAGGACCAGCAGTCCCCACACCAGAGGCCTCTCCCCTCTTCAGCACCTCCTCCATGCCAGGTGCACTGCACCTCATTAACTAATGCAGCACACCTGGGCAGATCTACAATGGAGGGAAAAGGAACAGCAGTACAGAACACACACAGCCGTAACAGTAAGCTAGACATTTTCCCTCCTCATTACTGTGCACAAATGTACTGTATGTGCTCAGGCCTCAAGAAACCCTTTGGTGCTGGCAGATAGAAACCTCCCAGCAGGGTGCAATTTGCGTGCACACATTTTTTTTCTTTCACCAGCATGTTCAAAAAAAATAAAAAATAAAAAAAAATAAGAAAGAAAAATGTTGAAGGGATGGACCTTTTTTCCACTTTTTTTTCTCCATGAAATAAACCAGCACTCTCCTCCTCTGCCCTCTTTATGCAGCGCAGCCCCAAACTGCATATCATTTTTGTTAATTGCGGAAGCAACATGGCAGACGTAAACACTATATGAAATTAAGTTTTGGTTTAAAAAGACTGGTGGACACGGG
This sequence comes from Epinephelus fuscoguttatus, assembly GCF_011397635.1. Classification (NCBI taxonomy): domain Eukaryota; kingdom Metazoa; phylum Chordata; class Actinopteri; order Perciformes; family Serranidae; genus Epinephelus; species Epinephelus fuscoguttatus. The sequence continues at coordinate 37,734,977 of NC_064762.1, forward strand.
AAAGCAATTTGGCATCTGACTCTGCTTACACTGGGCGGCTGGTGAACCTGTATTGAGATGTTTTAATGGTGGCTTAATTTCACAACAGAGACAAACAATGTTGAGACTAAATACAAACACTATTGTTGCGTGGCTGTCGATGATGGCAGATGAGGGAGACGTCATGCTGCTCTGCAAGGCGCTTGATTTGCGTGCAGCTGCCACAAGGAAACCTGAAGAGGGAGGGGCAAGGGCTCAATTCAAATGCTGTTGTGGGGCTAACAACACACTTTAAATTAAGAATTGATGCCCCGAGCCAAATTTAAAAACTAAAATATAAAATTCTCGAAAAGAAATAATCACGGCACTACTAACAGAAGAAAATAAAATGTATGTCTCAACTCCACTTCATCTAAAATAACTTCAATCTCAGTGTCTCTCTCTCTCTTTCATTTTTTGCACCATGTTCGTGGGTTGACAGGATGCACATATCCATAGTAGTTATCACCTCCATATATGGTGGTTACTGGCTATTCATGGGCGTGGATGTATGCTAATTGCTGACTAATGGGAGCTCGCTGTCAGTTTACGATTGATTGGCAGTCATGAACATGCACACTTGCCTACGATCAAATCCAAGTTTTCCGCATCATTCATGAATTCAGCGTAGGTTTTTAGTACCAAGGTTTTTTATGTGCAAATGTACTCACAGAGACACTAACATTTCATGAATGAGACCCATTATTTTTATTGTCCATAGTGTGGACTGGGACTTAGTCACAAGTTAAACTGACCTGTGCATCTTTGGATTGTTGGAGGAGGCCGGAGCACCTGCAGAAAACCCTCTCTGATTCTAGGTGATCATGCAGACTCCACACAGAAAGACCCAAGCAGAACAATGGCTTTGAATCCTTCCTGTAGTTACTGTCCCTATAGCCTGAACAGAGTGTCATCTCTTTTGGGGCAGGTTAGGTGTGCAGCCTGAGTTACCATGGTGACGTACCTGCTTAAAATGAACCACTGTAGAGAAACAGAAATGCCAGAGTTAAGCCAACAAATGTGTGACTGGCTTCTGGCCAAGCAATTGCCGCTGAACGCTATTGATCAACAACCCCATCAGCCACCCACAGACACAGTATATTATCATGGGCACTTTGTGCTGCTGCAGTAAAACCTTCCTTATTGCGTCTTTTACCACATATATAGCATGTTTCCATAAACAGAACTTACTACTGCAGATAAATTAGATTTCCTTCCTGCACAGAGTGAGTGAGTCCATTAATTGGAAGCAGGTGCACTGATTGAGCTGAGTGGCAGAGGGACTCCTGCTGCTGAAGTTTATACAGAGGATTTCAATCCTTTCTACATTTAATGATAAACATCAGTAGCAACACAGTTTAAGCAGTATACCTCTTTTTTTTTTTACAACCTTATTATAATCAAAAGGAGACATTACAAGGATTCTTAGTTTCTTATTAATTATCACTGGCTACTACTTATTTATACACAGATACAGCTGTTGTAATTTCTCATATAAAAGCCTGAATATGAATAATAGTGGAGTCTGAAATAATACTAATAATATGCTAATAAAGGCTGGGCAAATAAAGGAAAAACTTTGAGGGGAATGAAGTTATATAGCCAACACCAACCTGCCTGAATACTTCCTGTACTTTTTTCCAATGTAAAGCTAATAACAGGACAGCTAGAGGACTTTTAAGGTGAAAAACCACCACACTGTACACTTTACCTTCATACTACCTTTCATCAAATGCGATCATATCAGCTCCTTCAGCTTGTACATTGTAATCTCGTCCTTTTCCTTGCCTCTTATTAAATGGCAGGCTGCTGCTTTATACAACAATTCCCCATGTTTCCAGACCAGCTGCAGTGTGTGTGTATTATTGGCATCCTGTATGGTTCTGGTTATCCATGTTTTCTGGTTGTGGAATCATTTAACCACAGTTTTGGGAACACTTGCTTCTGTTGGCTTACAAACTAAATCCACCACAGACTCAGTGAATCCATTGATGTCATCAGTGACGTCAACAGTGGTGTCCTGGAATGTGCTCCAGACCCTTATTGGCTCTATCTCTCATATCACTGGGGGTGTGCCTCATGGTTTGTTTACATATCTTGACCTTAACAAGTTGGCTGTGTGGTTGCTGCCCGCGAACATTGGCAGCAACTTTGCTCAGCAGCTTCCTTGCAATGGTGCAAAACAGTGATCCAGAGTGTTTATTCCCCCTGTAGCGATTGGAGAGCAGGAACAGGACAGTGTCTCACATTCCCACTGTCACACCAGTACTTATTCACTATAATGCACACTGCTCTGTCAGATCCACACATAGAAAAAGAAGCTTATTATTAAACTGATATACACTGACTTTTTTACAGGACACCAACATTTGAATATATACAATACAATTGATCATTTTGGATAAAAATACTAAATAATTTTAGATAAGGGCGGCACGGTGGTGTGGTGGTTAGCACTCTCGCCTCACAGCAAGAGGGTTGCCGGTTCGATCCCGGGCGTGGGAGCCCTTCTGTGCGGAGTTTGCATGTTCTCCCCGTGTCAGCGTGGGTTCTCTCCGGGCACTCCGGCTTCCTCCCACAGTCCAAAGACATGCAGATTGGGGACTAGGTTAATTGATAACTCTAAATTGTCCGTAGGTGTGAATGTGAGCGTGAATGGTTGTTTGTCTCTATGTGTCAGCCCTGTGATAGTCTGGCGACCTGTCCAGGGTGTACCCTGCCTCTCGCCCAGTGTCAGCTGGGATAGGCTCCAACCCCCCCCACGACCCTCAAGAGGATGAAGCGGTTAGAAGATGAATGAATGAATGAATGAATTTTAGATAAATATACTAAAGAATTAAATAATTCCAGAGAGCATTAGAAATGTCAGATAGTACTACTAAAGACTGTCCAATGATTCATTGTAACAAGGCTGAGACACAAGAACACCAGTTGATAAAACACAATAGGTCTGGCTCACTTTAAATGGTCTGGGCATACGTTTTAAGATATGTTACAACTTTTTTATGTATGGACCGTATGAAGATAGGATGCCCCTGAAACATAAAGAACTGTTCCAACTCATAATCAGTACTGTATGCTTCAAACTGTGGAAGACCAGATGTGCTATGATTATACAACAGACTGTCATAGACACCAATATGGTTATTAAACATATACTTACAGATCTCCAGAGGAGAACTCAGATACTGGATACAGACTAAATGACATTTCTTTCTAAATAATTTATAATACATTACATACAAAGTATATTATACTGCCTTGCACTTTTATTGTATGTTACCCCTTTTGGTTTTGTCTTGGTATTGTATACTGTTTATAATTGTTGTTGAAATTTAATAAAATGCTTTAAAAAAGAGAGAGAAAGAGCCAGCTGTAGCCTATCAAAACAAAGGTCAAAATGTGTCCTGTGACAGACAGTAAGGCTTGTTGTTTTTAGCCGAGCCTGTCACACCTTCACTCTCCTAGTTTCCCTGCTTTCCCGCTCCCTTGTAATATTCCACTTTTCCCGCCTCTGCTCCACTCTCCCTGCCAGCCACTCCCACCTCATCAGTCCAACTCCACTCACCTGCAAGCACAGCTGCAGCTCATCTCCACTCAGCCCAGTATAAGAGGCTGTTTACACGTACACGGTGATTTTGATAAACGGAGACATCTTCCTTCGTTTGTGCCCTTCGTTTACACGCAAACAGAGATTTCTCCTCTGAAAACGAGTCTTTCTAAAAACTCCGGCCAGAGTGGAGATTTTGGAAAACTCCGGTTGCGCGTTTGCATGTAAACTGAGATAAACGGAGATAAACGGAGTTATAGGCAGCCGACGTCACAGTATGCGCCGGAACTTGCGCCTGTGTCAAAAGTGCGACCTATGTTGCTATGGTAACAATGGATACATGGAAGGCTTGAGCTTGTCGTTACACTGCCACCTACAGGTTTGGCGTGCTCTTGTATATATATACACGGGTAAGTGTGAACGAAGATCTTTTTGAAAACGGAGACGGTGAAATGTCCGTTTATGAAAATAGCCGGCAACGTGTAAACGGCCTCTCTGCCTCTCCAGTTCACTCACCCTTGGCCAGATTGTTCTGCGCCCACATGCAAGACTTTCCAGAACTCCTTACCTGCCTGCATCATCTGTTTCCTGGGACACTCACTAGCCTTCTGTCCCCGACCATGACTTCTACCTCTGAGAACAGACAGATGTACACACACGCAGGGCCAAACACATGATCCCTTCCTGTCTCATGCCTGGCAGAGATAATAAATGTGGATCTTAAAGTTCAGGGGAACAGTAAACATCATATGTCGAATAGGTGAACAGTGTTATGTAAACTAATATTATAGATTGCTTAAGTGAATTTCTTTTGGCTGATGTGTAAGATACCCAACGATCATAAAGGTTTGTTCTTGACCTTGGAAATAGTATGCTGTTAGTGGCACTTGAATTAGGGTTTGTTGTCAAACATGCATGATGTTTCGAAATGACACCATATACACTATCTGTCAAAAACACTGCTAATTTACAATCCAGGAAGGCACCAACTCATGACAGCAGCAGAGCCTCTGCAGTTTTATTCCAGCTTGTCTGGCAGGAGCCCAAATGAGGCTGCCTCCACATTAATGAAGCTATCTGGAATGTTACTGGAGTATGAAACCAGTTTACCGCATGGAAAGCAGAGTGGCAGGATAATTGGAGACATAAAGTGCGTCAGCTGCTTGCAGTCTTCCCATCTGTCCCTGCTCCAAAGGACAGTGCTGCTGAAGAGACAAACAACATCAGCACTGCTGGATTAAAACTCTGTACCCAATCCCCTAAAGGTCTCTGTGTTTTTAATCAAGCTCCAGGAAGGTTTCAACAGCCTGAAAGTTATGGAAGCTCATCAAACACATCACCTGTAAGATAAAGAAAAGGAGACCCATGAAGAGTGTGGTGGATCTAGGAAGCCCAACTGTTTATAGGTGGTTTGAAGGCTTTAATGCTGTTCATGATAAAAAATGTTTCGTGTTACATGTGTATGTATCAGAAATCTTTCCAGTGCACTACTCCCAATAGATGCTCAGTAGTAAACAATGTAGCGAGCAATAAATTGAAACTTTGGACACTAACTTTTGCGGGGGAAAAAAAAAAGCTTTTTCTATTCCACAGTGAAACATTTTGAGGGTACTTTATAAAACCAACACATTTTCACATCAATTCTTCAAATACTTCATCAGTGATCCTTTACATCAAACTAGAACAATTTAGTTATTCCTAAAGCAGTTTTAGAAGCTCAGGGATGGCATGTCAATTTACGCTTGTTATATGCATTGTGTCTTTTCAAAATAAACTTCCATTTTCACAGGAAATGTACAGTTTCTGCTCATTATATGCATGCAGTCTCTCTTTTTTTTTTTTTTTTAAACTTAATTAAAAAACTTCCTGAGGTTTAGGCAACAAAAACATGACGTTAGATTTCGAGGAAAACATATGGTTTAGCTTAAAATAAGTACAAACAAGAAATAACATAATGTGACGTCACTTGACCTATGTCCCCAGCATAGTACTACACATACCAACACAACACGTTATAAAAAAGAAAGGTCTTAGGTCTTAGTCATCTGACATTTGGTTTCACACTGGACATGAATAGCTCCTGGGTAAAAGTCCAGAGTTTGTTTGACCCATCCACTTCTCATAGTTTAGATACTCATATAAAATGGTGGATCTTTTTATTTTGGCAGCCTCCTGATCTTTTCTTTAGTGTCAGAATATTCATGATTATAATCTCTATTTCTTTTTTTGGTGGGAGTGGAACCAGTGTTGATGATATGATAGTATTGTATAAATAATCCAGCATTTATGAAATCATTTCCATTTCTTTCCGTTGTCACTCTCCTCCAATATTGTTCTCCCTCCCTTAATGCCATTTAGTTGCCTTTTCACTATCCATTAATGGTGCATTCCATTTGCACTTTGAAGTCAGAATTTTTGAGTTCCCAGTTGTAAATTTCAACAGGAATGACCCCTGATGTCAGATTTCCAACTCCAAAATTCTGAGGAACCTCACGAACCTAAACCTCAAAATCCAAGCCGGCTGTTCTATGCATCAACACTATAGTGAAAGCTGTAGTGATATACTTTTTCATGGCACTTTCTTATTTGTGTCCCATTAAAACAGTCACACATACAGCCCGGTCCAACTTTTATCTGTAGAAGATGTTGCTAGTTTGTGGATCGGATTGTTTTTATTTTCTGCACTTCTCTATTCCGGTATTGACTCTGACTTCTGATTGGTTAAAATGGCCTTTCCGTTAGAAGTTACATCACCACCTACTGCTTTGGCATGTGTATTATATCACTTGGTAGCAGGTTTTTGGTTTTTTTTTTGGTCTTAAGACTTGACACTTTCTGCAGGTTTTCACATTCAAAGCCCACAGTAAAGGGAAGAATAGTGCCTCCTAAGCCACTGTGATGGTAGTTTAACAAAAAAAAGAAAAAGAAAAGAACTAATAAGTTAGAAAGACGTTATCTGATTGAAACGAGAAGGTGTTCTCAACAGATGGCATGCTTCTTGTTGTACTGATGGAATCAGTGCTGTGGAGATGTACATCATCCTGAATTTAGCACAACAGGTAACTTAAACATGGTAACAACAGCAAACAATGATTGACTGATAAGAACACGAGCAGATCAGAAAACATGCAGGGGTCTCAAATATACTTACAAAGCAAGGAAACTCAGGAATAAAGGCTTAGTGTTCTCTGCAGTTGAGTTAAACAAAAGGACACCACTTGAAAACATATAGTATGTGGGTGTCTTTTCATCACATTCAATGAGGCCGGGCTGCAGTGAACAAAAAGAACAAGGACTTAGAACAAAGTCTAGACTGATGATGCATGAGCTATAGCTACGCCATGAGTTTCTGCTGCAAAAACTTTGAAGAAACAACAAAGAGACTCTCAGGGACAGTTAAACACGACACGCGACAGACTGTCCACACATGGCTATGCCAGACAGTGAGTACTGTATGTGCAGCCTGGCAACAGGAAGTCAAAAAAAAAGGAATTGAAGTCAGTGTGAAATCAATGAGGTTCTTCTCTCTGTCATTGTTGAAAAGCCCCCACCCACCTCGACAGACAGACAGAGACACACACACACACACACACACACACACACACACACACACACACACACACACACACACAGTTGAAACAAGTCATCCTCTGTTGATTGCACTACCGTGGCTGCAGATGGGTGGTCAAATTGACTGTGAGAAGATGAAAGGGAATTCAGGGTCATTGTGACAGAGACATTGAGAGCCTGGTGTTGGTTTCAGTCACAGAGTACTTAGTGCTTTAAGTCTAGTTGTTTTTTTAAAAGTAATCTCAGTTCTCTCTTTGGCCATCAGAACACCGAGATTTCAGATTCCGCTTTAAAGCAGAAGAGATTGAAAAGAAACCATTCAAGACTAAATCCAAGACTTGCCCAAGGCTAAATACGACACAAGCTGCAGAGAGTTTTGAACACTCTACAAAATCAGTAAGCATGGGCATCGATTACAGATATGCCAACTGATGTGCACTTGCAAGAGTTAAATGGAGTGAACTTGGTTCGAGTTTTGCACTCAGGAAAGATGTGGGGTGATATCGACTATCATATTTCAAGAGAGATAAAGGAAAAATTGGCTAATGAAATCATCATAAACAGAAGAAAAGTATGTGTGGTAATTGACTAATCCTCCAAATCAGTGGCAAGTCTGTGCTGGCAGTGTTTGTGGGCAGCTATTGCAAAGACAGAGCCAGATATGAAACTTTTTGAGCTGCTTGAGTTGCATGGGACCACTTCAAATAATTCCACACAAAAATATGGCTTCAATGAACACCTTTTGGGTGAGTGTTTTGTGACCTTTGTCAGGGCGTTTCTAGGGTTTGTGGAAATTTGGGGCTCAGCCTGGACCTCTGTTGGGGTCTGGGAATGTTTCTATGATAAGCTAGCTCTACTTCTATTTTTAATGTACTCTGGCAATATATCTACATTCAAAGTACATGTCTTAATCATTAGAAACATTAAATGTTTACCTCAAAAAGTTTCCTTTACTATCAGATTAATTGTGAAATGTGATGTTAAAAATGTTAGTAGCTGTTAATAATTAGCATACATATTGAGTAGGAACATAATACTTCATTGGGTTGGAGAAGCAGTTAAATGTATTTATGTTCACAGTTTTTCAGTGTAAATAAGTTTATTCACTCAAATACTTTGCTTAAAGAAGTATTTCACCACTGTAAAGATAGTCTTTTCATAAAAGCAGGCTGCAGTAGAAAGACGCAAATACTTTTGAAACTGATGATCACAGAAAAAGGCCTATGGAGGTAGAAGGTAGAGGTAGAAAACCCACAACTACCAGAATGCACAGTGTAGCACAAGACCAGTAAATGCTCCCACTTGTAGGTGATGTAATGCGAACTTGACCATTTGACACAATGTCAGCCAGCTTGTAACAAAAGAGTTACAAGTTATTAAAGTTAAATGCTAAGCTAAAAACACATTCGGAAAACATTTGAGGTGAGAAATATACAACTCAGTAACAGAATCTTGGTTTATATTTGATCAGCGCTGCCTAGTTTTACAGTCTGATCTCAGTTTTTAAGGAACAGTATGGTGCCCACTTAAGGCATTAAAATATGTTTTTGAAGAACATTTAAGGTGAGAAATGGGCAAGTACATACACATACTCTTCATTTATATTTGACCAGCAGTGCTTAGTTTTCACATTTGATCGCAGTTTGGGCTGAGCTTGACAGGGGGACGAGGGCAGGTCTGTCTCTTGATCCACATCTATGCTCTTTGTGTCTTTGTGTCTTTGTTTCGTTTTCCCATCAGCTCAGTGGAGGGCAAGGAGATCTAAGCAGTGGCTAGATGGAGGGAAGTTTACCACGGTTCATTTACACAAAATATCCACCTTGTTGTGATGCAAAGCTGGTTGAAAATCTGTGAATTCCCCTCTCTAGTAAAATTATGAGGGACTAGTTGTTAGCCCAGCCCAGAAATCTTAAAATCTTCACCCAATGACTGCACCATTTTCAAGATATTTCAGAGTAAAATGAATATAAGATGTGAAACACTATGCTTTAACATTAGGTTCTGTTCGGAGGGGCATTGCACAAAAGTAGAATAAAGAAATCCAGGATAACTGAGAAAGTGCGGCTTGACCTAGTTCAATCAGCGCATCCTGGCTTAATCAGTTGCACATTTGCCAAGCCAAGATGAAAAGGCGCAGCTATGTCGAGCCAGGTATAGACAGTTGGGATAAGTGCACTCTCACGGCACTCTTAAATAGAAATCTATCTATCTAACTATCTATCTATCTATCTATCGATCTATCGATCTATCGATCTGTCGATCTGTTGATCTATCTATCTATCTATCTGGACCTGGCAGCAAGTCAAAATTAAATACAAGAACATTTTGCAGGCTGGTAAGTGGCTTGATTGTTTAGCTATATACAAGTGAGTAAATAGATGTGTCTGCTGACATTTTATCATCTGTTGTAGCAGTTTAAAAAAAGGCTCATAGATCCGCCACCGACTCAGGACTTCACTCCAGCAGAGGAACTGGCACTGGACATTAATAAAGGAAGGCCAGTGATGGAGGGGATCTAGGGAGGGACATCCACAGACACTGTCCCAGCAACAGAAACTGGCCTCTTCATACAAGATACATTATTGTAGCATTACTGCACATACTACACAATCAAATAATTATGTGTTGTGTCTGAGTTTTGCTTTCTTTGCAGTATCCGGTAACACATATGCTCCTGGAGCCACCACAAGATGATCCGGTGAGTGCTCTTTATTAAAATCCCAGGTTTGGCATGTCCTGTCAAAAATACTAATACAAGCTCTATGTATGCGTGTATATGGCAGGGTGAAGGCTCATCTGCAGCTGTGGAGCACACTCCAGAAGATGATGAGGAGACTGGACTCCAGAAGGTTTGGTTCATGTCAGGTTTGTGGAAATATCCTGCTTATTTAGTCCATAATGGATAAGAAGTCAGTGATGTGGTGCTAATAGAAAATATATTTGTAACAGGACCCAAACACTGCACAGCATCATCAGCTGCCTGGTAACTTAGTGAGTATCACCTGAAGTAAATCAACATTATGCACAACTCCTGCTGTGCTAATTGACAGGTGTTTTACAGAATTCACAAACTGTCAGACATCTCTATGCAACACATTTGAAGAGACACATAGAGCTGGTGGAAATGAAGATGGAGGTGAACAAGAGAAAGGTCCAGGACATGGAGCTAGAGCTGGAGATAAAAAAGGATGGCCTAAATCAAACTCAAATTAACTGAAATAATTTGCTATATATTGTTCTCTGACTAGTCTGCCATTCATGTTGTCTGCGAAGATGGGAGGATTGTCCCAGTCAATATCCAAAGCCACCCTGGGAGCCCTTTCCTTTCTCAGGCTGGCAATGTTATGGAGCACTGTGCATGCAGCAATCACATCACAGGCCCTGTCTGGGGAGACCCTCAGGTGGTGCAGGCACTGAAATTGAGATTTCAGAAGACCAAATGTCATCTCAATTCGAGCCCTTGTTCTGGCATGGGCATCATTGTAGGCCTGCTGTGCTGGGGTTTGGGGTTCTGCAAGGGGAGTCATCAGAAATGCTTCACAGGCATAGCCTTTGTCTCCTAGCAGCCTACCAGAGAATTCACCTGAGAATACAAGATATAATTCTTAAAACTATAAATAGAGGAGTAAAACACTCATGATGTCCAAGGTGCTTAAAAATAAACCGTGTGGCTTACCTTGTCAGAGTCTCTGGTAAATTGCACTGACCCAAAAGATTCTGGAATCATGAAATGAGCCAGGCCACTTTGCCTCTAAATTGCTGACAAGGCAGTCAGCATCACAGATCATCTGACACAATAAGATGTAATCTATTAAGACCACTGAATGCACCAAATCTATGTAGCTGACAGTAACCATAATTCATTCTTATCTGAACACTGATGCTGTGGAAGGATTTCCTGTTGACATAATCTCCCTCGTGTTCCCCTGAGGGGAGTTTGATCCGGATTTGGGTGCAATCCACTACACCAATGACATTAGGGAAAGCTGTAACAGCTGCAGAGTATCCTACTGTGACTGTTAAAATGTAAAACTTTTTTGTTGTAATTTTAAATTCATGTTACATGCAATCTTGTAAAACTCCTCCTTGATGTAGAGGGGTCTTCTGTGTCCAGGAAAGGTGATGAAAATGTGTGCTAGTGACTTCAGTGCCAGACTAACATGTCTTATTGTGCGGCAAATAGTTCCTTTATTGAGATTCTCTGCATCTCCGATAAAATATAAGGAAGGTGCCACTTGCCAAGAACCTCAGCGTCACACAGACCATTTGTGGTACAGTGAGGGCATGGCTTCGCCCTGTCTGATGTTTGATTTTTGGGCCCAGCAGCCTACATAAATACCTGATACCATCACCTGAGAATCTATATCTCTCAGTGAGATGGTCATCCTCAAAGGTCAATGGGTCTGACCTGTCTCAAAAGACTCTTTCACGCCTGAAAGCTCATCTGATTATTAATGCTTCTTCATCTCGAACATCATCTAGAAAAGGGCATGCCATTGTGAAGAGGAAACAGATAAATTGGACTTGAGCCTTATATAGACCTAGTAGGCCTACTATGTTGCCCTCATCACAGAATTAATTGAAACCACCTTTGTGACTTCATCAGCTATTTATTAGAATCTCAATAATTGCTTTAATATACATATTAATCAAACCTCCAACAGCAATTTAACAAGCATAAATAAGTAGCAACTTACACAAATACTAGCCATTTAACACTAGTAACAGTAAACATCCTTAAAGGGCCAGTGTGTAAAATGGGTTGAAAACAGTGACACAGTGGTCAAATTCTAGATTGCAGGGCTCACTCGCTCACCCCTCCCGTCGGGTAAATGACGGTGGCCTCGTAAGGACAAAAAGCCTTGTGCACAAGTTTTTTAGGAGTAGGTCTATCTAGCGACGACGAGGTGAATGTTTATTTAGAAATCTAACCATGTTACGATATTGTAATGAATCCCTCACGAGCAGGAGATCAGAGGAGCGTTCGGGAAAAAGGCCCGTTTATTTGAGCACTCCAAAAACTCTGGTAACACTCCAGGGGGTAAAAGACTCTGTCCCAAACTCTGACTCTTCTAGCGTAACAGACACACTTCATAACTTTACACACATACTTGTTTACCATACCAAGTGGGGACCCCACTCCCCTCTCTGCTCAATCTCCAGCCCGCACACTGACTGACAGCGTAGCCGGTAAACAGAGCTCAGCTGTTTATTTAGCCTAGCAATATCTCCAGACTATAGTAGCTGCAATGGGCGACTTTGAACGCGATTTTGAAGAGTTTCTTGTGGCGGACACAGACCCAGAGCCATACCTGTTTGAGCCGGAGCATACAGATGAGGAACTCCATGTGTTTGATGCTGAGCGGGCGAGAAGAGAGGCTGAATGCACAGAATGGGATTCGGTGCTACTGCTACCATCGTTGGGGAGATATATCATCAGGAGGAAAAGCGCCGCAGAGAGTGCATCACAAGGAGTGAAGTTGCATCTTCTTTTCCTCACAGATGACAGTTCGGGTTCATTCTCTCCTGTTGCGTGGTAAGTGTGGTCCATTCGCAAACTTTATAACTAAAAAAACTTTTCACTACTCTCTATCGACAAACTACTAACACTCTCTGCTGTTTCCTCCTCCTTCTTCCTTCCTTCCGCTGTCTTCGTTGGTTCATTTATACACGCGAAACGCGTTCTCTGGCTGGCTGGATTGTCCGCTCAGTCTGCCGTACATACATGGTGGCGCAAGATGGCGACCTCTCTAAAGCAAGGCCCTTGCTATATATATATATATATATATATATATATATATATATAAAGCATAATTATAAGGCTACGAAAACCAAACAAATTTTATTTTATAGCGATTATACACTTGTATAAACATATTAATAGGTAGAATATTCAGATTCAGATTCAGACTGACAATAAACCATGCCAAATATTACACACTGGCCCTTTAAATTAAATGATGAATGACAATAATAGTTTAATGCAGAATGATTACAATGATGCTACATAGAAATGCTGTAAAACAGAATTTCTCACAGGACTGACAGTCAAACTAACAGATGAATCACTAGGATTAATCTTTAGCCTGGTTGTTAGCCTGCTCTGGAGCAGAATCTCCATAAAAATCTCCATAGTAACTTGACCAGGTTTAATTTGAGCTGCTTTCATGCAACTGAGTTAAGGCTAAATTCAGCCAGAATAACTGGAAAATCCCAGCTTAATCCCTTATCTTAGTTTTGTGCAATACCCCTCTGGTGCAAAGACTGGATTTCACAACATGAAAACAAAATAAACAACATGAGTGCCATCTGAGTTTTCATTCAACTTTTACTTTTTTTATTCTATTTTCAGCAACATGAGTAAAACCCTAAGAAAAATTTGAGCCCTCTTGTGATGTTTTTGTTTTATTCTGTGTGTTCTCCCTTCCCCCTTCCCTTTCTGTTTCTGTTCCTGCCAGGCTTGTGTGTGGCAGGGGGCGTGGCTGGCTCTTTCCACTGCAGCTGATGAGGTGCACCTGTTTCCACTCAGCTCATTAACCTGCCTGCATATACCTGGTCTTCACTCCACTACTGTGCTAGATAATTCCGTCTGTGTTGGTATGCCAAGTGTACGCTTTTCTGGTGTTGCTTCTGCGTAGTGATGGTGAAATCGAAGCTTCATGATGCAGTGAACCACATTGTCACAAGAGTCAGAGATTTATCACAGCTACCAAAATGAGATTTTTTCTTCATCATGAGTATGAATATTGACTCATTTTACTCGGATGATACTTCGGGACAGTATTCGTCTCAACGCTATTCATTATTCCAAAGTACAATAGATTCATCACCAAATACACAGCGAACCTATTTCTACCTTTGTCTCTCTGTTTCTTTTTAGCCTCTGCCTGGCAATGGCAAGTAGAGATGCTGATGAAACAGCAGTCAAAAAACCTTCCTATTCACTTTAACTCCAGAACATTCCGCTCATTCAGCCGGTGGATTATCCCACCCAGGAGCAGAACTGAATGATTCAGACGCTCTTTTGTGTGTAGCTTAAGCCAAACAGCGGTTTGGCTACATCCAGCTCTGAACGGACTTATCTTGCATCTGTCCAATATGACACTTTATCTGCCACCTGTCACTTTATTTCATTCAACACTTTGTCTGCCATTTTTTAGTCATTTTATTCATCTGGTGTAGCAATTTTATTTTATCTTTTATTTATCTATTATTATCTTTAATTTTTTAAATTTTATTTTTTCTCTTTAATCTTATTCTATTTAATTTTTTATTTGATTTTGTCTTGTGCTGCTGTGATACTTGAATTCCCCCCCTGGGGGATCAATAAAGTATATCTTATCTTATCTTAGAACATTCTGGTGACATCTCTGTAAGTATTTGAAGCTCATTTATTCATTATGAATAAAAGTGTTGTTTGTCCTTAAAAATTCTAGTGCTTGCTGAATTTGTGGTACCACCAAATATTCAATCAGATAGGAAAAGCTATTTTTCTGCTGTTTCCTTATTACAGCCAATTAGCTTAATCTAACACAGTATGGATATATTGACCGAATTTGTTGCCACCTGCATAGTTAACTACTCTCTAATTTTCTTTCTGCTTAACTTCCTCTTCTATTCCTGTCTGTCTCTGTTGTGTCTGTTCATAGGAAACATGGAGTGCCAGTTTGATGGGAAGAGACTACTACATAGATTCCCTGATAGATGTGGAGTCACATTATCTTTGCCCCCCAGTGGAGTTCTCCATTGCAGGTCTGATGACTTTATCACACCACACCACACACCATAACTGGTGTAGATACCCTGAAGCACAACTGAAAAAAGAGCATGGTGATGAAGAGGTACTTAGTTTGTGTGATACACTAAAACTGGAGAGACGACTTCAGGCATTTTAAGGGCATCCTGGCCAAGTAACTCCATTGCACCACACGCTACAGTAAGTGTACATATTCAGTTATTTTTATCCTTATAATTGAAATGGTTGTCCATTAATAAACAAATTTATATTGGGAACATCAGCAATATCTACTTGTTTTTTTAATTCACTGTTGAAATTCAGAATATAAGAATGATTTGCTGACACTAGCCAATATACACGTCAATATGTAAATAAGGGAAGTACTGGGAATTTCTTTTCCACTTAAAGCCACAGTTTAGTTTAGTTTAGTTTAGTTTAGTTTATTTATTTATTTTTTTCAGATGTTGAGCAAAGAAAATAGAATACATTCAAATAGAATACATTCATTGAAAATATAAATGAAAAGAGAAAAGATAGAAATAAAAAAAATGCAAAAGGAAATACAAATCCTATCATGACGCCCTTTTTAGAAAACTCTACAATTTTTGTATTTTTTTTTAATAATTTTTGAGTCCATATGTCCGAAAAAGGGGGATAGAGAGAAGCACTAAGCTTGTCGTGCCCTACCCCTAGTTTATACCCCTGACCAGTTAATATTTAAAGTTAAATAAGCAGCATACTGACTTTAGATTTGAGCTTAGGTGGCAAAGAACATTAGTAATGCATCTATATAGATGCTTTAATATGATACATAACAATATCAAATTCTACAGTTTGGTGTATGCAGTGTAGCATGATATGGCATAGTAATTAATTAGATCATTTCCCCTTCTGCTTCATCTCTGTACCTGTTAAGAATTGATTGTTTAAGTCTGTTTTTGAACTGAATGATGTTTTTGCTCTGTTTCAGTTCTTCCTGTAGCCCATTCCATAAGGAGATACTCATTATTTTAAGGGTTGTATGCATTACAGGTTTTTTAAAGTTCAATGGTCCCCTGAGGTTGTACCCCCCCTCCTGTTCCATAAATTTATTTTGTACATTACCAGGTAGTTGATTGTATCTTGCTTTGTACATAACTTGCAAAACTTTAAACATAACCAAATCAGTGAACTTCAAAATATGTGATTCCAGAAACAATCTGTGTGTATGGTCCAGATACCCTGTGTTGTGTATCACCCGTAGGAATTTCTCCCATCTAACGATGAAATCATATATTGCATTCAAACGGATAGCGCACTCTAGCGCCTCACTGTTTCAAACGCGTATTGCAACGATAGCTGCTGTGTACCAAAAAGCTATGATAACATTGCTGAAACCATGTCATCCGATACTTCATGGAGTATTCATTCAGGCTCCTACACAGACACACACGACACAAGTTGACAAACCCCCTCCTCACCATGCTGGCTGTGTTTACAACGTAGGACTGTTGGGGCAGGTGTAAATCGAAACAAAGCAATCACATCTTGTCTGACGGAGTATTTAAAGGGTTTTTTTGGGGGGAGTTTTTCCTTATCTGCTGCGAGGGTCCTAAGGACAGAGGGATGTCGTATGCTGTAAAGCCCTGTGAGGCAAGTTGTGATTTGTGATATTGGGCTTTATAAATTTGATTGATTGATTGTCTTTTGAAAACTGACAAGTGGCTCAACCACACACACCTCATCCCTCTCCTGGCATCACTGCACCGCTGACCAGCGCTGGGGTAGCCTTTCCCAGGAAGACAGAGCTACTGAAGGAGAAAGATAATGAAATCACGGCTAACAGCTAACAACGGCGCTAACAGCGCTAACAGCGCTAACAGCTAACAGTTAACAGTTAACAGTGGCACTAACAGCGCTAACAGCTAACAGCGGTGCTGTTAGCTGTTAGCGCTGTTAGCTGTTAGCGTAACAGAGCTGTTAGCGCTGTTACACATCAGTCAGTTTATTACAGTAGCTAATGTATTACAGGTGTGTCTTGTCTGTGACAGGGGCCAAGGAACAAACGGTAATTGGAAATTGGGAAACAAACTGTGGATGTACTTCAAGTGCTTCCAAAAAGATGCACCTGAAGCGGGTTTTCATCATTCCAAAGGCACGCTCAATGACTGAGCGACCCTTGGAATGATGATAACTGAACCATTGTTCTGCCATGCCCATGGGTGCAGATCTGATGACAAGTTTGGGGGGGACACAATCAGTTGTGATTTTTTTTTAATTGCATGCGTGCAAATCATGCCCACAGAGCGCTTGAGATTGCCGGCATATTTCACGATTTCATAGAGGCTCATCACCATCACCAAGTCATTCAAAAAGCACTACAAAGAGAATCATATGCTTACCTTTACTGTTTATTTCTCTTAAACAGCCAGTAGTACATGGAGCCAGCCATCACCTCCTTCTCACTGCTTCGCTGTTAGTTAATGCTACTTCTAGTTTCAAGGTCTCAGGCATGTTATGTCCACTCACGTTCTCATCTCTCGCCTCTCACGGATTCTCATTTCTCCTCATCATCTTCCCTTTCTCCCAGTATATAGGACTACTGTATACATTTGTTCAATTTCAATCATTTAAGTTATTTAGAATTGGGGGGGACAATTTGTGTTTTTCAGAATTTGGGGGGGCCATGTCCCGCCCCCCCCCCCCCCCCCCGGATCTGCACCCATGGCCATGCCTCTCACTGGCCTCTTTTATGGTGTGATAAGGGCCAGGGGTTCCTATAGACATGGGTAACTTTCATCTGCTAGGATGAAATACCCAGGTGGAGGGTATTTCAATGAAACGACCTTGGTGGTTACAGACTGCTTGGAGCAGTATTGACGGAAAGAGCTTCCTGTTTTGGTAGTCGTGACCATCAGGGCCCCCAGGACATTTAATACTGATGTGGTAGCTGTCCATTGCCCCTGCTGCCTCAGCAAAGGCACGGTACCGAGCCAACGTGGCGAATCCATCCCCGACTGCCTGGACCTCTTCCTGTGTGCGGGGTAGGTAAACAAATTGGGGCAGGACAGCCACCAACTTATCTGCCATCCTGTGGATGATCCTATGAACTGCTGGGAGTGGCATGTCAAAGACCATGGAGACCACCCTGTAGGCAGAGCCAGTGGCCAGCCAGAACAGGAACACCAGCATCTCCAAAGCTGGGCCCCATCCATGCTGCTGCTCTGTCCTCAAGGCCACCAGGAGCTGCTCTATGGCCTCCCTGCCCAGCCAGAAGTCAGGGTGGGTGTCCTCACCCCCAAAATTTGACTTTCATCTATTACTTATTACTAGTCATTGTATCATTTGTTTAATTTGTGTGTTTACATATATTATTTGATATTTTACAACTAAACATTTTACAGATGCCACTTCAAGCCTATTGTCATTTCAGTGTGCCATTTTCTCTTGCTGTTTATTACATTAGGTTATTATATAGTGGCGTTTAGGTATGTCTTTCACTTGCTAATCACACATTGTGAGGTCATAAGCTCAGCATTTTGTGTGAACGCTGGGAGCTACCAACTGAGGAGCTACCATAGGCTGTATGCAGTCAACTGCAAGCTACAGTTAGGTGACTCTCTAACCTTGATGGGGAAATATTATTTTTTCAATTGGTATGATAACTTGGAACGTGACCTTTCACGGACTGATTATGGGCGCTTGACATAATTTATTAACACGGGGGAACTAACCTTTGACTATTAGTGTACCTGTTTACCCTCAATTTTTTTTACCTACCTCTCCACTTAGTTGGCAAAGACTCCAACAGTACACTCTCCTTCTCCTCTGTGCTGACTCACGTCGATATCTCCACACATTTTCATCCTCCATTCCAACAAAACTGTTGTAGAGGGCAACTGCTACTGTAGCATCCATCGTCTTCCACATATGTTTGGACGTGTGTGAAATTGTCTGTTGGGAGTGGGGCCTCCTCAATGACACACAGCTGCGCACTCGTAAGACTATTCCAATGTGTGTTCACCAAATGCTAGGGAGGACTCCTGCCTTGCCAGGATCCTTCCTTTGGAGGACGGGTCAAGGATTCTTGACTTTGAGTAACACCCACACACTAAATACTGTGGTGAGGGGAAGGCTAACGAGACACAGGTGAGGCTAATCAGGACGGGACAGATAATCAGACACAGATGAAGTTATCAAAAGGGAGGTAAAAGACAAACAGCAGGAAGTGATCTGAAATGAGAGGAGAGTGAGTTCCAAAGTAAAACAAGAAACAGCATGAATGATTGAAATAAAAAACATAACCTTAACATAAACTTGAGCTGTAATATATGGTACCAGTTTGCCGTAGCTAACTTGTTTGTCGAGTGTTTGGTCTGTGACAGAATAGGTCAAATGGAAAAAGTTCCAATACTAACAAGCTGAGAGGGGCCGTGTCGGCACACGACAAACTCTCCTTTTGATTTTAGGAGCAGTTACTATATCAACTGTCACAACAGATCAGGAACACATCCCAGTAACTGCAACTGATTAGAACGAGTTGCACAATTCCTGGAAAAAACATCGCAGTTCCTACCAATATCCAGCACCTTTGCACAGCCATTAAAGAGAAGTGGGCCAACGGGCCACAATCAACATCTTCATCAGCTTTGGATGAAGAGACTGTTGAGAAGCTTGAGGTCAGTGCTCCTTCCAGTGTAGAGCTGTAACCCATCATACATTCCTTCAGTGTCAAACTAAAACAGAGGTGAGATGACCAGTTCTGCGGTTACCTCACAAAAGCAAAGCTGCAACGTATCTCTCCAGTCGATGCAGACAAGGCAAGAAAGAGTTCACTGCATTCATCAACACTGCCCTCAAGTATGTTGAGAAATGGTTCAACTTCTCTGAAAACATTTGGCTTCACTGTCTTCTTTCTCTGTATTGTCAGGACAATCTCACCTTCAATGACCTGGAAAAGATTTGTGAGAAGTTTTACCTCATGGCCAAGGCGAACACTAAAGACCTCTATGATGAGTACACCACACTGAACATCGCACTGGAGAAGCTCCATTGGGAGGATCAGTGGAACAAAAACATGGTGGCAGCCAACTGGAAAGGCTGTATTTCATGTAAGTGATCTGCCAAATATACTCACCATATGCTCTCCAAAAATGTACACATGGAAGAAAAAATTGAGAGGTGGGGGGTTAAGTTCACATAAATTAAGAACGACTTTGTTTCTTTGCATTTCCCTTACTCTGGAACAGGTTGATCTTTTGTTGTTCTGGTCTGATCAGTTTGACAGATAATAATTAAAAAAGTTTCTTCATTTATTTTTTTTACTAATAAATCTTTAATTTAATCATCCACCATAGTGATCTTTTTGGTCATTTGCTATTTCCGAGATAATCAATGAGTTCTTGCAGGGTGTGCGGAGGGTCTAATAAAATAGTGCTGGGTATCATTTAAAACATTTTTTAAAACCAGTACCAACACCAGTACCCTTATAGCGATGCTAATACCAATAGAGTACTTCATTTGATGCCTTTTTTCTACTTCACTTGATGTGAATAGATTCATGTGAATAGAAGCATCCAGCTGCATAAAATGCCACCAGATGCCACAGTCATGTAGTGTAGCATCTTAGGACGCTGAACTACCAACTGTCAAATAAACCATGCACAATTTTGTGTTTTACAACTTTTTGTTGTAGCTGCTGCTGTAGTGAACCAATCACACGTCGTGTCAAATTGAAGAGTGCTTGCCGTGATTAGCTGCGAGACACACCATGAAAATAGTCATGTTTTTCTAGATTTCGGTACAAAAAAAGGATTGCATTCAGATATTGTTGGCACTGTGTTATTTCAGTCAATACCTTAAAGATATCGAGCACAGATACCCAGCCCAACTTAAAATGAATAAAAAGATGAATGAATCAATTTTGCTCAAATTAAGACTATTGAAAAGAATTAAAAAGTCTTAAAGGTAAATTTTCTGAGGTAATACATTTTGTAGCTTGTTTCTAACATGTATATTTGTCCAAAGAGGTATATGCTATGCTTTGCATGAATTTTTGAATTTCATTGTGTTGGCAAATAGTGGGATTCTGTGTAGTTTATTTAAGAAAGCTTGACATCATCGACATCATCTGACTTAACAGCATCACCTTGTGTGCACTCACTAACCTGCTGACTGACTGACTGTTGCTTGATAAAGTTATGAGAAGGTGGCTTTACGCCCGCATGTTACTAACTAATGAGCTAATGGATTTATAACACTACACTTTCTTCCTGATTCTGTTTTAGATATTTCAGTCACTGTGGAGCTGGGCGCACATGCACAAGGCTTGTTTCCACTCTCACAGTGCACCATAAATTTATAGAAACACCCCGAAATCTGTCTGCATCATTGTTATTTCTGCCCAATTCATCACTTATTAGACTTGTCAATAAGAAATACGACCAAGAAGAAATGTAATTTTACAGGCTGTCTTCAGTCATCAGTGAGGTTCTTCAGCAGAACAGCTGTTACTATGCGTGTCCATTATGCACGGCTGTGGCTATACAAAGTGCCTGTACTACTAATTCATCACATGCACCAGTAAATCATCATCATTATAAAATGTCAGATAATCAACGAGTAATTTAGAGCACTCACATTGCAACAGACTTTAAAAATTGCTTTACAGTTTCAGGTAAAATCAAAAGATCATAAACAGGGAGATAATTACTCGAAGGTAAGTTAAAGGAATGATAATAAGATTAATCACACAGAGGGTAAATAATTAATTAGACTAGCCTAATTAAGTTTATTAATAATCCTTCAAGTAACAGCCAGAGATACTGGCAAACAAGGTTTAACTCTAAGGCTACATCTCTCACCGTATGTTTCATGCCCACCTTGTTTTTCACCCACAGCTATCTAAGCTTTAACCACGTCTACACTGGTCTGAAGTCGGACTCTGTGTGTGGTTCGCATATTCCCACTGCAAGTTCTCTTTATTAGTTAGCAGCTTATTTGGGCTATGGCATAGCCTATGCATGTTTTTGTGCATGCTTTAAATATCCAGGTCCCTGATTTTTATTTCACCTTTATGTGCATATGCCATGATGGATATTTGTGAAGAGGGAGCTCCTACATGACGTCACCCCTCTGAAGCTTGCCAAAGTTTGATTTATGACTTTTTTATGGTTCTACATATGAAATTCTTTCTGTTCCTTTAATTGTCCCATACCATGAACATAAAAGACAATATCTTAAAGAATCAATATAGACCTATAGCAGTCTAACAACAAAGTGTGTGTGTGTGTGTGTGTGTGTGTGTTTCATAGGGAACAGAATATATATATATATATATATATATATATATATATATATTCTGTTCCCTATGAAACACACACACACACACACACACATATATATACACACACACACATATATATATATATATATATATATATATACTGTTTCTTTAAACAAAAATATGTAACAGTGGCTATTGAAATTTGGATTCAGATATCTGATATGTTTTCAGCAAACAGATTCAAACATTAATTATCAGCAGGCCACTGCTGCTGTCCAGTGTGTTTCCATGGATATTCAAACCCACAACACGTCCGTGCAGAAACAATCAGAACCTACTATCAGTGGCAGCAGCATTGCAAAGAGCTGGGTCAAATTATTACCCTTTCCATGTGCAAAATGACACAAATCTAATGGTACGCATGCATGTACAGCATGAATGCGACAGTCTCATATTCACAGATGAAAAGATTAATATAATACCTGAAAGCCTGTTAATTCAAGGTTTTCATGTACTGAAATGTAACACTCACTTTTTTTGTTATATATTTCATTTAAAGATAGTTCAGTACATTAAGAACAGTTTCTCTTTTCTTACAAAAATCTTTTTCTTCCATTTTCCCCTCTAAAAACCCCACCAAGATCGTTTTAAAAATAGGCTATGAATCTAAAGGGTGTCTTTCTGATCTAAAGATTGTCCTCAATAGTAACAGACAAACGTGAAGAAGAAAAGACAACAACATCAGAAAAGACAAAGATATATGTTGATAACATCTTGCTTTGTAGTATATCACAGAAAACAAATACATTATGTCCTGTGTTGGAAATACTAATTAAGGTAGAAGTGATTATAAAATGATGCCTGACAGGCACAAACAACTAATAAGTTGGAGTTGGAATATATGGAAAAAATTAAAAATCAAATGTATCCTCAACTTTTGAACCATATATTGTACAGAGACAAATAAACCATCTTTTTTGCATAGATTAAGCATGAGAAATCAATTAAAATGGTTATTTTAATGATTTAAAATGTATATCTATGCATAATTGGCTTTTCTTGCTCAATTGCTCTTCTTTCATCCTTAAACTACCCGGATGTCTGTCACAGTAAATTGAATTTGAATTGTGAGAACTGAATGTGAAGATATATAGAAATAAATTCAATTTCAAATTATACTATTCAGATTCAGTTTTTCAATGCAATGATTCAAATTAACAATACAATTTCAAATTATGTAATTCAAATTCAGTTTTTCAATGCAATTATTCAAGTTTAGAAATTCAAATTCAAATATAAATGATTCAAATTCTGTTTCTGGTGGCACATATTTCAGCCCATAGAAATGCTATTTGGACTAAATACATAAAAACTACTTCAGTCATCAAGAGAACACCATAATCAATTTGTAAAATAAAAAATTACATTAAAAAATTGGTTCATTTATATATGTATGATGTAGGATTCAAGAGTTATGGTTATCCCTCATTTTGACCTGTCTATCACAAATGTGGGAGTATACATAGCTCTAACAGTCTACTAGACTTTATTTTTTTAGTTACCGCAACATGTAACCAGTCAAATGAAAGCTTAGAGTGCTGGGCAGTTTTCTATAGCTATTAAAAACCTGATGTTTCTCACCAAATACCGACAAATTGGGAAGATTTCCTATAGGTCATAGCTTTTTTCATATTTTTTCTGCTAAATTTTGCAAAGAAAAGCCAATTACGCATAGACATACATTATAAATAATTAAAATAACCATTTTAATTGATTCCTCATGCTTAATCTATGCAAAAAAGATGGTTTATTTGTCTCTGTACAATATATGGTTCAAAAGTTGTGGATACATTTGATTTTTAAAAACACACGAGGAAAATGGTTACTAAGAATGTCTTAGTTAGCCATGAGGTTTATTTACCACATGGTTGAACAACGATCTGGCAGTGAGTGGTTGGAGAGTCAAAGTAGAAATACTGCATGTTGAGCTGATGAGGCAGGTGAGTATGATGAGCAGGAAACCAGCCGGGAATCAGGGAGAAAAGTGTGGGGCAGACAGGAACACAGGGAGAAGGAAACGCAAGGAAACACTAGGAAACACAAGTTATGGCAATGCCGTAACAGAAACCGTATACATCTTACATTGCAGACTTAAACTCATCTGTTCAGACTGCACTCCGGCTCAAAATAGAATAAAATACACTCTCTATCTCTTATCCCTTCAGCCCAGTTGCCAAAAGACAATCTTGGCATTGTGTGTTTCTTTAAACCAAGAATAGATTACATTTGTACATTTTATATTTAGCAACCTTTCTAAAGTGACTTGGTTCATGAGCTGACTTTGTCATCAAGAGGTGGGGAAATGGTGGATAGTGCGACACCTCTGCAAGATGCCTGCTAAGCTGCAGACCACTGTTTGGGACCAACAAACAACAAACAGGTTGTATTTTAGCAAATCATTTTTTTTTCAGCAGCTTGTTAACTCCAAAATGTAGCGCACGGGTATAGTGCCATGAAAAGCAGGTATTTTAAGCCAAACATGAACTTTTCCAAACCAAGTGGTTGTTTTGCTTGAACATCACCACACATTAACCACAGCGTTGCTGAAAGTTTCCATGTATCTGCCACATAATAACATACAAATGTGTGGTTTGCAGAAATGTACAATGCCAACAGTTTTTCTGGCGATTGGGTTGATTTCTTGCACTTCACCATAGTAACCCACATTTTGCACAAATATTGCAAAGACATTGCAGTCCTGACCTTATCAGTAATATGTGGAGTTTAATCATATTGGGTCATGTGGTAATCATATTTAATCATGGGGACATTTTATTGATTGAACATGGTATAAAGTAGGGTTCACAAGTTGTTAAAGTACAAAAAGCTGACATTTTGATTAAAAAAAAAATCTGATGACCCTTTAAGAGACAGTGTTCCTCAATTTAATGGTAAAAATCCTCAAGCCAGGAAGTTCCAACAAAATACGATCACACCATGTATAAACCTTTATATCACTTTGTTAGAACAGACTTTGTGGAACACCAATAATTGCAGTTAATGAACACGGTTTTATCAAATCAAAGAATACTGGACAAAGTTTTAAAGACGGACTTGTAATATATCTTCTGTTGTGGACAAGATGAAAACATATTTGCAAGACAAGTTATGGTCTCTGTCACATTTGTCATCCATAGACCTTTTTCACAACGGACGTTTTGATTTGTCACAGCAGGAAAAACACAGGCGTTACTAATGACATTAATGATGGCTCTGGCCTTTTCAAGTGTCCCAATAAGCCATGACAGCATGACAGTGAGCGAGCATGAAGGATACCAGGAACTTTACACCTGTGCTTTTCCTACTGACACGTCAAAATGTGATCTGTGAAAAAGGCCTGTAGAGGAGAATATTTTACCCTGTGTAAAGTCTGCACATGTATTGCACACCCACACAGACAATTTCACATATTTTGGATAGTTAAAGCTCTTCTCAGGTCTGTGTGGGAGTGTAAAGACTGTTTGATTTACATCTCCGTCTCTCTCTTGTTAGCTTTGTTGCAGTAGTGTTGCCCACCTGCAACCTGAGCAGAGGTCTAACCAGCCAAAATAACTGAAAGCACGCATAGGGGTGTGCAGGGCCTTTAAACTGCAGAAGACTTGAGTGAGCGCAGATAGTCACAGTGCTGATTCTTTTAATTGCCCTGTCTCACCACTCTGTGGCATCACTTCTTTATTTCCTAGCCTTAAGATATTTAGCAACCAGATACATATCAAGAATCATTACACTTTCATGTACTTGTGACATCAAGTAGTTCTGGACAGTGAGCTATGGAAAGTAAAAGCAAGACATTTTACAGCTAGAGTGGAGTTAAACAGAAAAATTAGGAAATAAGGTTGTGATACCTTAATGTTACATCCTTAACGTACAGTTAGGTAATTAATGTAAAGTTACAGAGGTAAAGTTTAGGCAAGCAAACTTACAAAGTTGGTCAAGTGATCACAGCCTTTCAGAATGAGTGGGATGCATTACTTTTTGTTGGAAAAATACGTTTTATAAGAATAGCCTGTTTGTTTTTCATGTGAAATTCTTAATAGGAAAAGTGGATAGAAATAATTACATGATTTTGATATATAGTCTTTATATATAGCATAGCCTTGTATGTATGAAGTCAGAGCCTGTTGAGAGCTCAGTGTAGCATCGAAACATACTGTATACCAATTTTAAAGAGAAGAAAGAAGCCACTGATTGTTAGTGTATTGAAATGGCAGCCCATTCATCAGAGGAAAATGTCAGCATTGCAGAATTCTGTAGACAAAAAAACCCCAATTTCGACATTTCATAAGTTATCATATCAAAATTTCTCCTGTTATGTAGACCTGACTTGTCATCAGGAAGTGGAGCAAATGGTGGATGGCATGAAACCTAAGCAATATGGCTGCAATGCTACAGACCACCATTCAAGACCAACAAACAATCTCCTTGTAGAACATATTTCGCTGGAGAAAATATCTGCTAGCCACAGAAACCAATTAACATACTTTACAGAAAAATGGTCACCATTTATTCACTCACTAAA
Source organism: Epinephelus fuscoguttatus (assembly GCF_011397635.1). Lineage (NCBI taxonomy): Eukaryota > Metazoa > Chordata > Actinopteri > Perciformes > Serranidae > Epinephelus > Epinephelus fuscoguttatus. The sequence goes on from NC_064762.1 coordinate 37,761,696, forward strand.
CATGTCTGTATAGTGCCACTCAGCCTGTGAGCATATGCCACCTGTACATATAAATATTACAACTCAAGAAAGACTGTTGTGTTTCTGTTAATGATGTAACCCCTAATCCCTTTATCTCTCTCACCACAATATACCACAGCGGTTCATCAGAACTCAAGGTCTTAAGCATGTGTTAGGTGCACCTTCTCCCCCTTGAATCCGGGCCTGCTCCCTGGCTCTGTGGGGGATTGCGGGGCCGGGCAGTTTCCCTTGGGAGCGGGTGCGTCTGGACTGCTCGCCCTGTGTGCCTGGGGGTGGCGGGGTCTCCTCGTGCTCCCTGGGCCTGGGGCGGCATGGCCGGTCCCCCCTGGGGGGCTGTTTCCGCCCCTGGTGGTACGGGGTAGGTGGGCTCCCTCCCCCCTCTCCCCGTCCCTCCCCGTCCCTCCCGGCTCCTCTCTCCCGCCCTCGGGCGGGCCCGGGGTCCTCCCCTGGGCTGGGGGGCCTGGTGTGGGGGCTGGGTGCTGCCCGCGGGGGGTGTTCTGGTGCTGTGCAGTGTGGGCCTGCCCGTTTGTGTGCGGCCGGCGGTGGGGGGCGGGTCGGATGGGCTGGGGGTCCGGCTTTGGGTCTGTGGCGGTCTGGGGGGGTACTGGCGGGGTTGCGGGTTGGCCTGTGCTCCTGCGCGTCGGGGTTCGGGGGGGGCTGGGTGGGGCCTGTCGTCCGTGCGCCCTGGTGGCGCGCCTCGTCCTTCTGCTGGGGGTCGATTTGCTGCGGGCGGTGTGGCCCAGGTCGGGACCATTGCGGGGGCCTGACGCTGCAGTTGCTTGGGGGGCGGGGTTGGGTGGTGGCCCGTTGGGTTTCCTTCGGGCCCGCCTGGCCTGCTGTCCATGGGCGCTGGGGGCCTCGCGGCGCCGGGGTCTGGTTGGCGCCACCTTCTAGCCCCTCCCATCCATGCCTCCAGCCCTCGGGCTGGGCCTACACTGGCCTGGCCTCCTAAACCACATTTAGTTCACCCACCACACATTCCACAGTTTTAATGCACCACATACACTCACTCTTCGAGGTGCAGACCACTGATGGATTGGGGGGCTTCATGATGGGGCAGGCTATGGGACAGTGGTGTCCGGTAGCCCTCCATGCTGCCCCCCGGCCCATCCTTATCTGTTCTCTGGTCCGCGTCGGGTGGTGGGTGGGCGGGCCCTCCTGCCCCGCCTGTCTGGGGTGTGTCTTTGGCTCTCTGGGGGTGCCGGCCATTGCTGCCCCGGGTCCTTGGGCCTGCGTGGTGTCCTGCGGCCTCTGCGGCTCCCTGGTCTTGGGGTCTGGGCGCTCCTGTGGTCTTGGGGTGCCATACCGCCCCCCTTCCCCCGCAGGGCTGGCCCTGGACCCTGGTGATGGTTTTCATAAACACATTGGGAGGGTTCAAATACACGCATGCATGTTCGATACTTCAGCTCCGTGACGCATCGCAAAGAACCGATGGGATCACTCCAAAGGGGCCCACTTGCTTCTCAAACCTACCACACCGCGCTGGCAACTCTTCTCTACAATCGGGCTTTCCCCCTCCACCAAGACTCTCACATCTTTGGTGTTCAGTATAGACTTCTCTTTTGTTTTTGTTTTTCAGTACAGTATAGTAGACATGTATATGTTTATTTTTGATAATCTGCATGGAGCACAACCACCTCAAGGCCACAATACATCAGCTACACTGCCTGTTTCTCCCGTTTTTTTTGTTGTTGTTTGTTTGTTTATTTGTTTGTTTGTTTTTCCTCCTTCTTCTCCGCATGCACTGTCACTATATAACTCAGGACTTAAGCACCTGCCCCCTCCCCCTTGCTTGTTTCCTTACTTTCCCCTTGACACACTTTGGTGTATCACGGCCCTCTCTGGCTCATATTAGGAAGTTTTTCCAATAAAGGCTGTTAGGCTAGTCTCCAGGGAGGGTGGGTGACGGTCACAACCACGCATTATGGGTATAAAATACTTGACTGCAAGATTAACAGTGCATCAATCTTCACAAGAAGCTTACACCCTTTTGTGGCGCTAAGCTATGAAGACCAATGCAGACAAGTACAGAAAAGAAAAAAAAAAAAAAAGACCAACAAACAATAAAAATTGGTGTTTTTTAGTGAAAAAGTGCTTTAAATGATCACAAAACAGGGTGTCGGTGGTTTAGTGGATAGAGCAGGCGCCCCATGTACAAGGCCGTTGCTGCAGCAGTCTGGGTTCGACTCGAGCCTGTGGCCGTTTGCTGCATGTCATTCCCTCTCTCTCCCCCATTCACACTTGACTTCCCTATCAATTAAAGGCAAAAACTGCCCAGAAAAATATCTTAGAAAAAAAAATTGATCGCAAAACTAGAAAGGCACTTTGCAAATACATGTCTGCCTACCATTTACCCTTACCTTCCACATCTCTACAAATAGAGCAGAGTGCTCCTGCATTGGCACAGAATGTTGGCCCTGGAGATGCAGAGAGATGCAGAATGTAGACAGAATTCCTACGAGGCTACACTCTTAGAAATAGAAGTGCTAAGTAGAACCATATAAGGTTCTTCGGCTTGTCCTCATAGGAGAACCCTTTTTTGGTGCCTGGTAGAACCGTTTGTAAAGGTTCCACCCTTTTGGAGGGTTCCATCTAGAACTCAACATAAAGGGTTATACCTACAGTAGAACCATCTGTGAGAGGTTCCACAAAGAACCCTTACTGGGGGTTCCATCCAGAATCTTCACCCACCTACCCCCAACACACTACAGTGTTTGTTCAATAACAGTACACAATTAACTATTGTATGGCATGAAATGATGGAAAAGACCTTGGCAGAACACAAGTAAAATGAATTGATTAAGGGGATTACAAACATCTACACACTTGAACATGGATAAACCTGGGTAATTTGAATATTTGCATTGAGATCTGCATCACACACTCAGTATTTCTATTATTTTCATCAACATCTTGTGATGTGCAGTCCTGCCCTCCAGGTTATTGTTCTGCACAGACCCAGCACATATCATTCATTATTTTTAAATGAGCTCCTTTTGAACTCTTAAACTTCTATGGACATTTGGCTTGTATGATTTATTAATCTATACAGGCTCTCTTCTCTTTGCTCTCTTCCTCGAGCTCAGGGTTGTGGCTAATTAGCCCCCGGCGGCCTCTCACAGTGAATGTCCTTGATAAAGATTTCATTAGGCTTCCCAGCGTCCTCTGGGCTTCACAGCTGCTCCCCAATCAACACTCACTTGCAGGCATTACCTTCAATCCTTTGCTCTCCAAGACAGGTAAACAGGTCAACGTGGGAGACATAATTAGTGCAGCTGCATCACAGGAGCCAGAGCCGCTGATAGATGCAGTTTGGACATTAGAGTTTAGATAACTCTGCCTTGCTTTGGCACATTACACCAATCCATGAGTTTAGTCCCCTTGGCAGAGCAGATGAATGCAACAACATACAGGTCATATACAACAGTTGTAGCCAGCTCACAAATAAGCAGCCCATTCTTGACCTTGGAAATAGCAGTCTGACAGCAGGTCTCAGTGAAAGTGCCATAGCACTTGCAGGACTTTTTGGCCATTAAAGTTTATTCTTTACTATCAACTCAAGGTCCATTAATAAGCTTTTTAAATAACAAGATTTCCCCAGGGAAAAATCTAAGTAATGGAACTACTGTAACAGTGAATAATATCTGAGACACTCCAGTAGAATCTCACGGTCACACAGTACAGTTAGCTTCTTGTAATGACAGTTTTGATCTACATGACATATTTACTGGATTGATTGATTAATATCAACATCATGGGCAGTTAATGTTTATGTTAATGTTTGTCTAATTAACAAACAAGCATTTACTTGACTTTATCTGGCATGAACTCCCTCAAAACTCCAAGTTTCCTCCCACCTCACTGTTTCGAATGTTTTGAAAATCAACATTCAACCCATTGTGGACCTGACTGCTTTTGGTCTGATGATGATAAGCCTCTGGGGGCAACGGGCAATATTTTGGCAGATCTGGTGTCGGTAGCAGATATCCCCGCCAATAATTTCCCTTCTGTGCATCAGTCATTTCAGCTTATCTCTATAAACAGATATCTGCATATCAATTAAATTGTCGTGAAATCTGCACCCCCCCACCCCCCACCCCCCCAAACACACACCCTTACTTACTTATTCACTAACACATGAGATACGTTTCTTTTTTCTGAATGAAAAACATGGATTAAAATCTTATCAGCAAACTACTGACTAGAAAGAGTATTGATACACATCGTACACATGGGGGCCAACAGGAGTCTGGCATTAACATAAGACTGCTGTAATGTCTTTATTAGATCTTAACCATCAATATTTGCTTCTTTCTCAATTCTCACTCACCTCCATGTCACCAGATTCTGTCCTCCTGCCCTCAACATGTTCTCCCTCTGCTTCTCTCACTCTACTCTGAACACACCAAAGGGACCATGGAAGAAATATCAGTGATATCAGTAAACTATTTACTAGGAAGACTACTGATACACACTATACACATGGGGACCAACGGGAGTCTGCTGTGATGTCATTATTCGGTCTTAACCATTAATACTTGCCCCTCTTTTAGGCTACGCTACTCACCTCTATGTCACCAGCAGATTAAAACACTCTCCCTGTGCTTTCATCCTCCAAATGTTCTCTCTCTCCCTCTGCTTCACTCTCTTTATTCTGAACACACCAAAGCGAACATGGAAGAAATATTATCAGATAACAAGTGGTGTCTCTTGCTCAGATAGGCTACAAACAATTTCTAATCTGAATGACAATAATTCTTATATCAAGAAACACTGACTAATTTTTTGTACTAACGTTACCGTACTGTACAACTAACGTTACTTCTATAATCCGACTGATAGGGTAATGCTTCTCATTTTCTCACTGCTCTTAAAGGGATAGTGCACCCAAAAATGAAAATTCAGCCATTATCTTCTCACCCATATGCCAAGGGAGGCTCAGGTGAAGTTTTAGAGTCCTCACATCCCTTGCGGAGATCCAAGGGGAGAGTGGCTAGCAGCACTACTTCACCTAATGTCGGCTGGGCGCCCCAGATTAAAACGTCCAAAAAACACATAATTGAAACCACAAAAGATCTCCATACTACTCGTCCGTAGTGATCCAAGTGTCCTGAAGTCCCGACATAAAAAGTTGTTTGATGAACTCCCTTCCAGGCGTCGCTCTCCAACGCACTTGAGATCCAGCCGCACCGACCGGCATAGTCACCGTGACTCACAGCCTGGTCACTCTGCCCGTTCCTCACCTCCAAACATATCTGACTGGACAGTCGCTTGTCTAAAGCACGCTCTCAGTCAGCGAAACATCCCTTTCCACCGCTCCGAGAAGGAAGTGAAACTTTTCAAACTGCTCACGGAGTCACAGCCAAACTCCACACGCTCCACTCTCCCTCACCAAGCCTCCAGACAACTTCCGGGTTCCCAGCGTTGCGTCTGCGGCAAAGTCGATGACATCACGACACATCCCTCATCCGAGCAACATCAGCCTTCCACATCAGCCCTCTCTGAGGGCCAGGTCGTATCGAACCCCGTCCAGGCTGTCTTCGAGCAGTCCATTTCTCCAATTTTCCTCAGGTTTCACACAATTCCCATGCACATGCATCCCTCCATCCCCACATCCTTTCTTCTTCTCTTACTTCAGCCGTTCCTGTCCCTCCTTCTTCGGGCATTTCAGCTCCTCCCAGGTCAGTACCAACCACCACAGCTGCACAGACCGCTCCCTTGACCACAATCCAAGGTGGTTATGGCAGCACTAGCCAAAATCCATCACTTCCGCCTACTTCCTCTTTTTACATACCGATCATAAACTTTTTTAACAGACTGGACCCCCGGAAAAAAAGCACTACTCACAAGACTCAGTGACACCATATCCTCCAATTACAATTTCATCCCTGAGATCAATCCACTACTGTTTCAGACTGGTAACGATAACATACATTGGACTGCCCAGTTAGCCGAGATGTTGTTCAGGTACTGGAAACAGCAATTAAACTTATGACGGGAGACAACTGTTCCATTACACCTCCCTCTGACGTATCCAACATCACTAACCTCTCTCTTTCATCCCAACACCCAAACCTCCTACCCGACCGGAACTCAGGAGGGACCTCCATACCTTTCACAGAAGGCTGAAAATAACTGACCACTTCCAGGGGGAACAGGGGTGGGAGCCTGTGCTCTTCAAGGGGCCGTCCCACTGGGAACCACACATTGACACCATCTCACCTACTATATTACAGCTTATCCATAAAAACAACCGCACACTCACACATTGGCACCCCCTTCCACACAGAGCACCCAACATTAGTCATGAACATAAACACATTCTCAGCACACTAGGTAACTGTAAACACACAGTTATCAAACCTGCTGATAAGGGGGGCCAAATCGTCATACAGGATAGAGATAACTACATATTAGAGGCACACAGACAGTTAAATAACGGCACACACTATAAACCATTACAATCCTCATTACAGTCAGAAACACAGACACTGGTAAGGGACATTACAGACACATTATAGAGACAAAAATTCATCAGCGCGAAACAAAAACAATATCTGGACGGTCCCGATGAGCCCAGGCCCCGCCTCTTTTATTTGCTTCCTAAGATCCGCAAGCTCCCTGGAACGTGGACTGTCCCTTCTGTTGTTCCGGTTGGCCGACCCACAGTCAGCAACTGCGGATCAGAAACCTACTCCGTAACAGAATACATAGATCATTTTATCAATCCACTTGTCAAACTTCACCCCAGCTATATCAAGGACACATGAATTTGTTAATAAAATAAAGAACCTTCAGGTATCCAGTCACACTTCTCTTTTTTCCATAGATATAGATTCTCTTTACACCAATATTGAAACTCCACTCAGCCTAGCTGCCATACAAAACATTTTCAATAAACACCCCAACCCATCCAGACCTGACAGGCAAATTTTACAGTTGCCGGAAATCACCCTCACCCGTAATGACTTTATGTTCAACAGCCAACACAATCTCCAACTGTGCGGCTGCGCTATGGGCCATAAATATGCACCTGCAGACATTTATCTGGCCCATTGGGAGGAAACGGCTTTCACCAAACTTTCCATAAAACCTCCTGTATTTCCAGTACCTGGACGACATCTTTGGCCCCTGGGACAACACACCAGAAGAATTCATCACATTCATCAACACACTCAACTCACATAAACCCAAAATAAAACCCAAACACAATCTGCAACCTTTAACGGTCGTATTTTTGGATACATGTGTTTTCTTCTGTGACTCCAGCGACCAGAATAAGGTACTGGCCACAAAAGTTTTTTTCAAGGACACAGACCGCCATTCACTCCTCCATAAATCCAGTTACCTCCCCAGGCACACGTACAGAGGTCTGATAAAATCCCAGCTGATAGGCTTCCACAGGATCGGCACCTAACCGGAACATGTGGAGGAGGCTACAAGCACCGTTTTTAGTGCGCTGAGGCCTAGGGGTTACTTGAAACGCTTCCTCAGGAATGTTAGGGCGGGGGTCTAACTTAAATAGAGAAACACGGACTGGGGAGGCGCTTCGAGGCCCGGCAATTGGTTTTATTCATCTTCCCCCATTTTAACCCTTATGCTAAAACAGGAGTGAACCTGTGGCAGGCCTTATCAATCAATCAATCAATCAATCAATCAATCAATCAAATTTATTTATAAAGCCCAATATCACAAATCACAATTTGCCTCACAGGACTTTACAGCATACAACATCCCTCTGTCCTTTGGACCCTCGCAGCGGATAAGGAAAAACTCCCCAAAAAAACCTCTTTAATAGTGAAAAAACAAAAACAGTAGAAACCTAAGGAAGAGCAACTGAGGAGAGATCCCTCTTCCAGGACGGACAGACGTGCAATAGATGTCGTACAGAACAGATCAACAGAATAAATTAACAGTAATCCGTATGACACAATGAGACAGAGAGAGAGACAGAGACAGAGAGAGATGCAGGACAGACGGTAATGACAGTAGCTTACAACATTACTGAAAGTAATAATATTATAATTATGATTCTGGCTATTGTGGTACAATATGTTGAAAGTAAATATTAATACCACCTCCTCCTCCGAGAACTGTCACCTTATCGTGGTGGAGGAGTTTGAGTGCCCTAATGACCCTAAGAGCTATGCTGTCGGGGGCATTTTGCCCCTGGTAGGGTTTCCCATGGCAGATTGGTTCTGGGCAAAGGGTCAGACGAAAAACAATTCAAAAGACCCTTCATGATGGAAAACAATAAGAGATTGTGTACCTGGCCCGGAGGGTTACCGGGGCCCCGCCCTGGAGCCAGGCCTGGGGTTGGGACCCTGGGCCTGGGGTTGGGACCCTGGGCCTGGGGTTGGGACCCGTGAGCGAGCACCTGGTGGCTAGGCCTTTGCCCGTGGGGTCCGGCAGGGCCCAGCCCAAACTGGCTACATGGGCTCGTCCCCCTGCAGGCCCACCACCCGCAGAGGGATCCAGAAGGGAGTGGTGCATTGTGGATTGGGCAGCAGATTAAGGCGGGTGCCTTGGTGATCTGATCCTCAGCTACGGAAGTTGGCTCTTGGGACATGGAATGTCACCTCTCTGGCGGGGAAGGAGCCGAATGCTTGTGGAAGAGGTTGAGCGTTATTGGCTAGATATAGTCGGCCTCACCTTGACACATAGCTCCGGCTCTGGAACCCAAGTCCTTGAGAGGGGTTGGACTCTCTCCTTTGCTGGAGTTGCTCCGAGTGAGAGGCGGAGGGCCGGGGTGGGCTTTCTGATAGCCCCCGGACTCTCTGCCCGTACGTTGGGGTTCACCCCAGTAGACGGTAGCAGAAGGGTTGCTTCCCTGCGCCTTTGGGTTGGGGAACAGGTCCTGACTATTGTCTGTGCTCATGCGCCGAACAGCAGTTCAGAGTACCCGCCCTTTTTGGAGTCCCTGGGACGGGTGCTGGACGGTGCCCCATCCGAGGACTCCATTGTTCTGCTGGGGGACTTCAATGCTCACGTGGGCAATGACAGCAGGACCTGGAGGGGTGTGACTGGGAGGAACGGCCTGCCTGATCTGAACTTGAGTGGTGTTCAGTTATTGGACTTCTGTACGGGTTGCAATTTGGCCATAACTAACACCATGTTCGAACATAACGATGTCCATCGGTGCACGTGGTGAAGAGAAGAGCAGAGCTGTCAACTGATCACCACCTGGTGGTGAGTTGGATCAGGTGGCAGGGGAGGACGCTGCGCAGACCGGGCAGGCCCAAACGAGCAGTGAGGGTCTGCTGGGAATGTCTGGTGGAAGAACCTGTCAAGATGATCTTCAACACCTGACTCCAGGAGAGCTTCGACCGCATCCCGAGGGCAGGGGGGGGACATTGAGTCCGAATGGGTCTTGTTCCGCTCTGCCATTGTCGAGGCGGTGGCTGTGAGCTGTGGCCGCAAGGCCGCTGGGGCCAGTCGCGGCGGTTATCCCCGAACCCGCTGGTGGACACCAGAGGTGAGGGGAGTCATCAGGCTGAAGAAGGAGGCCTACAGGGCATGGTTGGCCTGTGGGTCTCTGGAAGCAGCTGGTGGGTACCAGCGGGCCAAGCGGAGCGCAGCAGTGGCAGTCACGGAGGCAAAGACTCAGGCGTGGGAGGAGTCTGGTGAGGCTATGGAGAAAGACTATCGATCGGCTCCAAAGAGGTTCTGGCAAACTATCCGGTGCCTCGGGGGGGAAGGCGGCAACTTGCTCACACTGTTTACAGTGGGGGTGGGGAGCTGCTGACATCAACTGGGGACATTGTCGGGCGGTGAAAGGAATACTTTGAGGAGGTCCTCAATCCCACCAACACGTATTCCTGTGAGGAAACAAAGCCGGGGGTTTCGGGGGTGAGTCGTCCAATTTCTGGGGCAAAAATTGCCGAGGTAGTGAAGCAACTCCGCAGCAGCGGAGCCCCGGGGGTGGATGAGATTCGCCTTGGATATCTCAAGGCTCTGGATGTTGTAGGGCTGTCCTGGTTGACACGCCTCTGCAACATTGCGTGGACATCGGGGGCAGTGCCTCTGGAGTGGCAGACCGGGGTGGTGGTCCCCATCTTCAAGAAAGGGGACCAGAGGGTGTCCTCCAACTACAGTGGGATCACACTCCTCAGCCTACCCGGTAAGGTCTACTCCAAGGTGCTGGAGAAGAGGGTTCGGTCGGTAGTTGAACCTCAGATTGAGGAGGAGCAATGTGGTTTTCGTCCTGGATGTGGAACCATGGACCAGCTCTTTACCCTCGCCAGGGTGCTGGAGGGGGCATGGGAGTTCACCCAACCAGTCCACATGTGTTTTGTGGATTTGGAGAAGGCTTATGACCGTGTCCCCAGGGGCATCCTGTGAGGGGCGCTCCGGGAGTATGGGGTTGGTGGCCCCTTGCTAAGGGCCATCCAGTCCCTGTACCGTAGGAGCGTGTGTCCGGCAGTAAGTCGGACCTGTTCCCGGTGAGAGTTGGACTCCGCCAGGGCTGCCCTTTGTCACCGGTTCTGTTCATAACTTTCATGGACAGAATTTCTAGGTGCAGCCGAGTGGTGGAGGATGTCAGGTGTGGTGATGGGAGGATCTCGTCCCTGCTTTTTGCGGATGACGTGGTCCTCCTAGCCCCATCAAACAGTGACTCTTGCTGGGATGGTTGCCGTGCACTGTAGAGCTGATGCGTTGCTGGTTCTGCTGGCCTGAATAGAATATAATCCAATCCAATCCACTTTATTTATATAGCACGATTTTAACAAACACAAGGTTTCCAAAGTGCTGCACAGCAAAATAAAAACACAATAATAGAAGCACAATAAAACAATTAAGTACACAATAGGATAAAAGTAATAAAATAAGATAAATAAAATAAAATAAAATAAAATGCACTGCCCGCACAAGATAAGAAATATGCACATACACATAAAATCATAAAATCAACACGCTACATGGTGTCAGAAGCCAAAGAAAAGAGGTGGGTTTTAAGGAGAGCTTTAAAATGAGACAGTGAGGAGGCCTGTCTAATGAGCAGTGGCAATTCATTCCACAGTTTTGGAGCTGCAACGGCAAATGCTCGCTCTCCTCTGAGCTTAAGCCTCGCTTTAGGCACTGTCAGGAGCAGCTGGTCAGCTGACCTGAGAGAGCGGCTGGGAGTGTAGGGGTGCAGCAGCTCAGAGAGGTAGGGTGGGGCAAGGCCATTCAAGGCTTTAAAAGCAAATAAAAGAATTTAAAATGAATCCTAAAATGGACAGGCAGCCAGTGGAGTGAAACTAAAATAGGTGAAATGTGCTCATACTTGCTTGTGCCAGTTAAAAGACGTGCAGCAGCATTTTATACCAGTTGAAGTCGAGCAATGGAGGACCCAGCCGAGTGGTCACAAAGGCGTGGATTACCGTTTCAAAGTGTCGTCTCTGAAGGACTGGTTTAATTTTTGCCAGCTGCCTCAACTGGAAAAAGCTTGACTTCACCACAGCTTTAATCTGGCTGTCAAATTTAAGGTCTGTGTCCACTTTTACCCCCAGATCAGAAAAATCAGAAAATTTAAAGACATCCAGGCTTTGATGTCATGTAAACACTTTAGCAATGGCTTAACACAGTAGGAGTCTGACTTTTTAAGGGGGACAGAGATCTGACTGTCATCCGCATAGCAATGAAAAGAAATGCCATGTTTCCTGAGAATTGAAAATAAAAGAGGGCCAAGCACAGAGCCCTGTGGTACCCCACATGAGAGGGGAGCAGTGGAGGACATGGAGTCATCAAGGCTGACACAGAAGGTTTGATGTGACAGGTAGGACCTGAACCATTCAAGTGCGGTGCCACTGATGCCCACCCACTGCTCCAAACGAGCAATCAGTCAAATCTAAAAGTACAAGGACAACACAGTGACCAGAGTCAGTAGCTAAAAAGAAAAAACTCTTAAAAGCGCTGATTCAGTGCTGTGCAATGTTTTAAAACCAGATTGGAAAATCTCAAGAGTATTCTGTTCCTTTAAAAAGTCCATGAGCTGAGAATAGACTAAGATTTTAGAAAACAAAGGCAATTTAGAGATAGGCCTGAAATTTGTCACAACAGTAGGATCCAGCCCAGGTTTTTTAAACAAAGGTTGCACAACGGGATGTTTAAAATGAACAGGGACCACTCCAGAGGACAGACTGCTATTAATAACTGCAAGAAAAAATGGTCCAATAGTGGGGAAAACCTCCTTAAAAAATCGGGGAGGGACAGTATGATCTGGAGAACCTGTGGGCTTCAAATGATCAACAATCTCCTGAACAAAGGGCAGGGTCACAGGTTCAAATGTGTCCAACACAGCAGAGCAGGGGACAGAAACAGAAGGATCAATGGCAGGAGGTGAAATAAGCGCTCTGGTAGAAGTGACTTTATCAATGACGAAGTGAATAAAATTTTCACACACAGCAGGGGAGGCCTCAATTCCAACAGTCTGTGGTGCATTCAGAGCAGAGTTAATAACTTTAAACAACACACGAGGCTTTTGGCAGTTTAACAGAACAATATCAGAAAAATATTTTCTTTTAGCCTCTTTCACAGTGGATTGGTAATGACGCCAACAATCCCTCAACATTTGAAAAGACAGTTGCAATTTGTCATTTTTCCACTTTGACACTCCTGTCTGGCAGCACGGGTCATTTCATTCAGCCATGGCTCCGGTTTAGGTTTATGCTGCCTGGCCTTTAATGGAGCTGTAATGTATGTGGCAGTTTGACAGGTGTCGAGAAACTATGAGTTAAGAGCCGCTGTATCCTCACACACCGATTCGGGAATGATGCAGTTCTGACTGAAAACTGAAAAGTGAGCAGCAGTGGAGGGGTTAATGATTCGACATCTGTGAGCAGCAGCGCGAGCTTTAACTGTGTGACAGCAAACAGCAGCTTCAAAAAGTACAGGCATATGATCAGAGAAAAAACCGTCACAGATCTCCAGGTTAAAAACAGGCAAACCATAAGATAAAACAAGATCAAGTGTGTGACCACGTTAATGTGTAGGCCCAAGTACAGACTGCACAAGATTAAAAGAGTCAGTGATGTTTAAAAAGTCTCATGCCAAAGGGTTTCAGGGCCACACACATGAATATTACAATCACCAACAATAAGGACCCGGTCATATTTGGGCATAATATCAGCCAAGAACACAGAAAAATCTGTTAAAAAGTCTCTCTCTGTTATGTTTGGGAGGTCCATAAACCACAGCACACAACACCGTGTGAGAATGCCCCAGCTCAAACAAACTCAGTTCAAAGCTGGTGAAGGAGGATGACAGCGATATCTGTTTACATTTAAAGTCACTCTTAAAAACAGTCTCAATTCCTCCTCCTCGGCCAGATGTCCGAGGGTGAGTTAAAATAGCAGCACTCGTCAGATAAAAGTTCTGTGAAGACACTGGACTCACCAGCACTCAGCCAAGTCTCGGAGATAAAGAGGAAATCCAGTTCCCGGGATATGAAGAAATCCTTAAGGATTAATGATGTGTTCACAAGTGATCTGGCGTTAACCAGGCCAAACCTGGCAGGAGCTGGTGGGTCAGGGCGAACAGCTGACGAGGAGGCCCGGCACAGAGGCCGCAGGTTCCCCAGATTCACTCCGCGCCAGCGGAGACAAGGAGAGCAGGGTCCGTGGGGCTGGAACACGACATCCGAGCCTGCCACCAGTACCAACCAGGCAGCGACAGGGTCCAGCGAACATCGAGAGACACACAGGCGAGGCCCAGTTCCATATCCACCTCGATCAGGATGTATCAACCTGGCCCTCAGCCTCACCAAACAGCCGCTACGCTTTTCCGGCGGCGATGCCATTTTCGTCGCGGGGGGTGGTGCTGGAGTGCGACAGAGGTATGTCAGGATATCCGATAGGAAATGAGACTCAGTTTTTTGTCCATAACAATCAAAGTTGACAAGATTTTTGGCGGAGATTCTCAGATGTAGCAACGTTTGGCGATCATACACCAGCAGTGTGTTGACGGTACATGCAACAAGTGTTACAAGCAGCAGAAACACACACAACAGTCGGAGCAGCTGACGGCCCACCTGACACACTGCCGCCATCTTGCCCTCTGTCTATAGCCTTACTGTTGTGTGTATAGCCTTTATAGACTGAGCTGAGTAGTGATGCCCGTGGTCGACGCGTAACCCGCGGGACCCGCAAAAGGATCTGCGGGTCAAAACACACTTGTGTCACGCACTCCAAAAGAAACTTGTTGAAACTTTAAACAATAATTTATTGTACAAAATGGGGGAAACAAACCTTGACAAAAACGGTTCCATAATTCATATTAAATTCAAAAGATAACGAAAAAACAGCTACCATTTAGAGGGAATAGTGATAAAGTGGTAAAACTTGGCATTGATCTACAGCCTCAGATGGATGCACTCAAGCGTGCCACAAGCTCCGATGATAGGCCATACTATATTTTCACATTTTTAACAATGCAATTTAAAAGTTTTGATTTTTATTGATAACCTACAACCAACAACAAAAAGACTACATTTAGCACCAAAAAATATGTAAAAAAAAAAAAAAAAAAGTAAATAAAAAACGAATATCGAATACCAAATTTTCATAACGAATACCTACCCATAGAAACGAATATTCGAATATCCGAATATTTGGGTACAGCCCTAAAAAAAATTCCATGGCTGACTCACTTTCTTGTCTCTCGTTTCAGAGATTCAGACAATTGGCGCCATCCTCAGACCCTCATCCAACTCCAGTCCCACCGTTTTCAGCCACCATCTTCAACTGACTTCGCAGCAAGAACACCTGGTCACCATCTCCCAAGAAGCTATCCTAAATAGCATTGCTTCCCGCACTCTCTCCTCCTATCTCACCAGCTGGAATTGCTTTAAAGCTTTCCAAGCCTCCCTTAGCCTTCTATTCCCTTCATTCGACGTCCTTACCCTCTCCCACTTCGTTACGTAAACCCATTCCATCCTCAAGATCAAATCCTCCTCCATACAAGTCTACATCAGCAGAATCAATTTCATGGCAAAATTGTCCTCCGGGGCTCCATGTCCAGCCTTGACCCACTCCCACATTAGCATGCTCATCAAAGGTCTACGAAAGACTGAACCACAACCTATACAGAAACATTTGCCCCTCACTTCCGACCTCCTCACCTTCTGCTTTCATACACTATCTGTCTCCACCTATAGACAAAGTCCTAGAATCCATGTTTCTGTGGGCATTCTTCCGTGCTCAGAGTTCACGGCTTCTTCTCTCAACTTCCAACCTTCCAGACATGCGACTATATCTGACATCACCTTTCATTCTCCCACCACTCTCATCTTCCAGCAAGACCAGCCAATCCGGCCTACCTCAACCCATTCACCTCTTTCAACTAGATTCATATTTAAATCCTTACGAACCCATCCACAACTACACTAACTTGAGACTAGCTGGACGAGCTTCCCCTCAGGACCCTCTTTTCATTTCAGAGACAGGCGGGGTAGCCACTTGCTTTTCGTTTCATCACCACCTCAGCCAAATCCTGTCCAGATCCAGAATATCCCCAGAGCTATACGCGGGGCATTCGTTTCACATTCGAGCCACCTCTTCCGCCTCAAGATGGGGAATCTCCGACCATCTCTTTAAAATTCTCTGTCGTTGGTCATCTCCTGCCTACCTCACGTACATTCATAACAATCTGGGCGACCTCAGAAATGCCCATGCCAACGTTTGCTCTTGAAGTTCTCTTGGGGGCTCTGATCGTACCCTAGAGATCCAAGAGACAGCTCCCCCACCCAGAGTCTCAACTTCCTTGTTCTACCAAGCATCCATCCATCCATCCGTCCATCCACCCATAACCCTCTTTCCTCCTTTCATATCTTCACCCCTTCTTCCCTCATCCCTCCATCCCTTGACCCTCATCCCTTCATCCCTCAACCCTCTCCTCCTCAGTCATGACTACTCATCATTCATAACATGTAATATATCATTCTGAAAATACTATTGTTGTGGTCTTGTTAGTGAAATGAAGTTTTATAACTAAATTTGGGAACAAGACCACGCCTTGAACACATCCCATTTCCACTGAATTAGTATTTAAGCACACCTCATCCGTTTCCTGCCCCTTTGACTCAGTTTCCATCTCATCATCCATAACATGTAATAAATCATTCTGAAAAAACTATTGGTGTGGTCTTGTTAGTGAATTATATATTAACAGTAACTGAGCATAAAATTATTTTAAAATTCAAATTGCACTGCTAACAATGTTGTGTTCATTATCAAACCTTACTTACATAATATTGAATGGATTCAGTTGAGAGGGCTGGCTGAGCCTCACTGCGTGGGAGAACAGCTTGGTTGTTAGATGAAGCAATTACCCAAAAGAATCTCCTGCACTGTAATTACATCGTTTACAGCAACTGCATTTGTTCTTCCAAACAAGGACAAATGCTGTCCTTTTTTAGACCTTGACCTTTGTGAAGCCGCCTAATTTCTAGTTTCAACTTTATGTGATTGAAAGGACAGATCCTGCATGCTATGTTTAAAGACAGTGAGTCACTTATTGTAATACTGTCTTATAAAATTGTTCATTTATTCATTACTTTTCTTTTGGACTTATTGATATGGTATACCATAGATTATATCTCTACACGTCATGTAGACATTTAGGATTTGCAGGAATAGTTCAATATTTTGTGTAACACCCTTTTTTTGCTTTCCCTTCTTGAGTGAAATGAGAAGATCAATATCAGTGCCATGTCTGTGTGTTCTGTACAAAGCTGGAGTCAGGATGTGGTTAGCTTAGCTTAGCTTAGCGTAAAGACTGGAAACAAGACAAACAATGAAGAACAGCTTATTCATTCACCCATCACATCTGTGCAACCTCTCTGGCTAGTGTGGGTTACCAGATATGGTCCACCCAACAACACTTTACTGGCTTTCTCCTCCTCCTCCACACCAGCTTCTCTCAACAACACTGCATGGCCTATCCACTGAGTGTAAAAATAATTTCTGTAGCTACTGTGACATCACTCATTGGTTTGTGGACTCCTGTATTGAATCCTCAAGTTTGTTTTTTTGGCCATCTTGGCTTTTTAGAGCCAGAAGTTACCATATTTGGACGAGAGGCTGGTGCTGTGGAGGAGCAAGTTGGATCTGACCAAGAAGTCGGGGAATCTATCTGCAGACAGCCGGTCACTCAAGCGGCCCGCCTTTAAATATGCACAACTTTAAGCTGTTATGAAATGTAAAAGGGTGAGTTATATGAAAACTCACCCCCATACAGTTGTCACGAACAGGGAAATTAGCTATAGAGACTCAAACCATTTTTGCACCAGGCTGTAAACATGTTTATTGCTGTTGAGTTGGGCATTTTAAACTTGAAACTTAATTCACTGGGCCATCTGCCGACAACTTTTAAGGTGAGGCATTAACTTGTAATGTTATTTAATGCATGAGTTGACAACATAAATCCATCAGCACACTTGCATTGACAACTGTTGTTTTCATATGACATACACTTTTAGTGATGAGTAGATCCTCGAGTGTTTATATATACTAATTTTGGCTGGATTATGTGAACTGCATATAGTCTGATCCTCACTCAAAGAAAAAAACAAGCGCTGTGGAGCGTCGGACTACAGCAACACTTAACCCCTGTGCTTACCTGAGAAGGAGTGAATGCACAAAGCCGCTATTTTTAAATATCCCACGGAGAGACTCTCACTGCAGCCTGTTATATTTTGTTCTGAAAATGTCAGCGTGCAGCCTCAATACAGTGAGTGCTGGATGGAGCAGTTAGTAATGCCCACACTTAAGGGTGCTGTTTGCTGATGAAACACTAGGGTCTAGGTAGCACGTCTGAAGGGTTACTTTTGGTTCCAAATGTACCCTACCGAAAGTGTGGGGTGGAAACGGCTTAAGGGGACTGACTGGCTTCTGGAGCCAGCCTCAAGTGGTTATTCAAAGAGCTGCGTTTTTTGGCTTCATTTTTCAGCACTGCTGGTTGCTGCTTGGGCCCATCACATCCTGCACAACAACTTTCACCCTGCCAGAGGGTGGGGCTCCCAACATCATCCCAAGGGTATTCAGACTGTGTGCTCCCCAGCTGCATGGAGTCCAGCACATCTTTAATCTGAGAATGTGTCTGGAGAGGGTCCTGTGCTGTGGAAGACATCCTGCCTGGTTCCTTTACCTTAGAAGGCGTGCCCTAACACTTCTAACGGCTACAGACCGATGGCACTTACTTCTTATCTTATGAGGTCTCTGGAGAGACAAGTCCTGTTGCACCTTCGGCCCCTAGTTAAACCACTATTGGACAAGTCATATTCTTTGATTTCCTCAGTGTGTTGAACACGATTTGGCCTGCTGAGGTGCAAGCTGACAGTGATGCGGATAGATGCTCCCCTGATGTCCTGGATTGTGGTCTTTGGGACTGGTCCATCACACAATGTTAGACTGCAAGGCTGCTATCTGACACTATAATGTGCAACACATAGGCCTCACAAGAAAATGTTCCTGTCACCATTTCTGTTCATTCTTTACACCTCGGACTTCAAATACAATGCGAAGCTCCCCGACGACTGCAATGGTGGGCTACATCGGGGAGCAGAAAGAGACTGAGAACAAGGGCGTGGTGCTGAGTTGTGTGGGCTGAACCACCTGGTAATATCAATGAGTTCGTGGTGGACTTCTACAGGCTGAACGCACCCTGCACGCCCCTTTCCATCTAAGGGGGTCATGCTGACACCTTGCAGGATTACAAGTACCTTGGAGCACACCTGGACAACAAGCTGGACTGGGCTGAGAACTCAGAGGCTGTGCACAAGAAGGGCCAGAGCCGACTCTACTTCTTGCAGAGGCTCTGCATGTTCAATGACCAAGTACCATGCTGAGGATGTTCTAGCAGTCTGTGGTAGCCTGTGCTAGTGTGCTAGGGCAGCAGGGTGAGGACAGTCAATGCTAGTGGATTTAATTAGCTTCATTTTTGCACCTTATGGATTGTTACCTCCGCCAAGGCAGTTATGTTTTCGCTGGCGTTGGTCTGTTTATTTGTCTGCAAAATAACTCAAAAAGTTCTGAACGGATTTTGATGAAATTTTCAGGAAAGGTTGATAATGGGACAAGGAACACATGAAAAAAATGTTGGTGGTGATCGGTTGAAGCGAAGTGGATAAAATAATAAAATGGTGGGAAATCCAAGCTGCTTGTCTGCGCTCTCCAAGTGCTTTTCTAGTTTTATTTGCACTCTGAATATTTGCATTCTTTCCCACTTTGTACTGCAACTGCTGCACAATAATTCCCTCAGGATGAATAAAGTTTTACTTTATGTCTCTCTCTTATCTTTTAAAAGGTTTGGCTTTGGTCTCTGTACAGGGACGATGGTACCAAACCTGGTAGCTTTACTGTGAAGACAGCACTTCACTTCACTTTTTTTCAGGAAGCACACTGTCACTGCACCCTATTGTTAACCAGAAATACAGCATATAATTCCCCCTAAAACCTCAAACTGTCTTTTTCTGCATTTCTCTTTGTGTAGTTACTGAACATAAGGTAAGATTTCGGGGGATTTAGTGGCAACTAACAGTGAAGACTAGATTAGCATGAGCAGAATCATCCACAGAGGTCTCTTCCACTCCAAAACAAACAGACCAGGGGTCTCATTTATAAAACGATGCATAGGATCCATACTAAAAATGTACATATTGACAAAACCCCAAAAAAGTGTGCGTCAAAAAATATTTTTTTACAATCAGGCCTCCACCTCACCATCTGAATCACCAATATCCCATCTCCAAAATGTTCATAAGCATAAAGCCTGATTTATGGTCCTGCGGCGTACCTACGATGTACCTAAGTCGTTGTTTTCATATTACAAATTAGTGTTTTTTTGATGATGCTAGTTGCAGATGGGCTTCTATCCTTAGTGGCTGACACGAAAACAGAAATGGCTCTGTCTAGAACCGGTGTTTGGTTTGTCTGTTCTGGGCTACTGTAGAAACATGGCGGTGCCACATGGTGATCTCTATAAACAAGAACCCAATCCCTGTATAGATAGAAATGACTCATTCTAAGGAAACAAAATCAATTCTTTTTCAGGTGATTATACACTGAAAAAAATATACTCATTATTTTATATTCCATTTCTGCCAATATATCTCCCTAAATCCTACACACTGGACCTTTAAGAGGTGTTAGCTGGTTGTCTTTATGCTAAGCTACAACCACATCTTGCCCCCAGCTCTATGCTAACACACAGACATGAGGTTGATATCCACCCCATCTCACACTCGGAAAGAAAGCAAATAAGAGTATTTTCCAAAATCTTAAACCATTCCTTTATATATATTACATGAAATATGGATTTTGATCTATGTATGCTGTTGGCAAAACTGCAGTCCACAAACTTTCAAATTTCAAGCAGGTTTGTGCTTACATGCTTATATTCACTTACATAACTGTGGAACTGTGGAGACTGGTGAAGAAAGTATGCAATGTATATATCTGAAGCTGTTTTATGCACAGCATAGGTGTTTCGAGCCCATTTTGGGGGGTGCTGAAGCACCCCTAAATTGAATCCCAGCACCCCTAAAGTTTGAGAGATTTTTTAAATTATTTTTTACTGCATGTCCTTTTTTAACAAGCTAGAAAAGTGTGAAAACCATACAGTACTTGGTTGAAACGTAATATTTTAACAACAAAAATACAGCAGCAGCAGCTTCCCCCAGAAATTAGGGTTACAATATGTTTCTTTTATGATTCCAATCCATTCCTCTTTTGCTGTGGCTCAGCATTTAAATAACCTTTATCAGATTTGATGGTTTAGTCACAGACTAAAGTGTTGTGCTTTTCTTTCACAAATGTGGGAATGAAATTGCGTTAAAATGTACAAAACAGTGAAATTTATCTTGCCTGGCCGGGCAGCTCTCTGGGTGCTCAGCACCCCTAAACCTCTGATCCTAGAATCGCCCCTGATGCACAGAATCACACCCTTTGCTTTACATTTTCTGACATACAGCAGAATGATTCATCTGCACAGCCAAAAGATCCAAAGTCCTCTCCCACTGGTTTCCGGCAAATTTACACCTGAATCAGATAACCGATCGTCAGTATCAGTGTTCAGTCAGCTCATAAACTCAAACCACTTTCTCTTCTTCACGGGATACCTAACTTACATTTCATCAAGGAGTGGTTCTGACTTGTCCCAGAGACAGTTTGAACACCTACAAGTAATAACCCTAACAGTTTAAGTCAGAACACATCGTTAGGCTGTTCTGTACTGTGACAGCTGGACAGAGCAGCTCCTTGTCTTTATAAAGTCATTAGATTAAAGGCCACCTATCGACCCACAGTACTGTGTGACTGGCAAGCTGCATTACCTCACTGCACAAGCTGAACTCCTGCCTCCTGCTTCTCATGTCTGTCCGCAGCTAATGAGCTCTGCTGGGTCATGGAACAGGTGGCAACATGCCCACAGTTATTTTAAATGAACTACGCCTGGCTCCTATACTGCTGCATGTAGAGTCTTATGAAACAAAGTCATTTAAAATCACAACTAAGCAAACCTTTGTAGGGTTTTTAAGAGGATTATGACATTTTTCCATAACTCAGACAATCTGGATGAAGTGGAAAAAGATGTGTAATTGCAAAAGCTTAACTGAAACAAAGCTGCTAACAAAATTTCCAAACAAAACATGCCTTGAAGCTCACACACACACACACACACACACACACACACACACACAGAAACACAAGGAACAATCCAACATTTAGGAAAATATGCTTATTTGCTTTCTTTCAGCAAGTGACATAAGAGGACTGATATCAGTCTCATGTTAGAATATTGTTAGCGTAGCTTAGCATAAAGACTGGAAGCTGGGTGAAACAGCTAACCTGGCTCCATCCAGCGTTTCCTTGCAGCAAACAAATATCGCACTTATTTATGTTGGGTTTTATACAAATCATGAAACTTGCGATTCATGTTTTCTTGCATTGTGAATCAGAGGCAGATCAAAGTCTTGTGGCTTTAGAGTCCTTTCCATACATCAGTGTTACATGTGAAGTTCTGCCTTCAACCTGTATTTATCGCACTGCACTGCACTGTCTTTTTTTTTTTTTTTTTTTAAATGTAATGCTATTAGTAAAAAAAACCCCGCTTGTTGCATCTTTTTATTGTTGCTATGCAAACACCCCATCACTTCCTTACCCTAACCTTCCCATGTAATCAATCTACAGTTTTAATTTATTCATTTTACAGTAATCAGTAGCTAGTAACAAAAAAGGACAGGCAGAGGATACCTGCTCTGTGAGATCTGTGTGGGTACATGAGAACCTAAACAAGAGGGTGGATCATGGGGAGTACTATCAATTCAAGAAATCATGAATCATCTTTTAAAAGGAGCAGATGTTTATGTTACAGGTACCGGGTTGCAGCACCAGTATACACCTGTATGAATAACTGAAACAACAGAGGATGACACGGGAGACGTGGTTTGTCTTTACACCGGAATCAATCAATCATCTCTCTCCCGCTTACAGATGGTACAAAATGCTGCAGCCAGACTTCTAACAGGAACCCGCAGAGACCACATTACCCCCATCCTGGCCTCTCTCCACTGGCTACCTGTTCAATTCAGAATTGATTTTAAACTGCTTCTGTTTGCATATAAATCCCTGAATGGTCTGGCCCCCACCTACCTCACAGAACTTTTAACCCCCTATACTACCTCCAGATCCCTCAGGTCGGCTGACCTGGGGCTCCTAGCGGTACGACGCTCCAATTTTAAACGCAGGGGTGACCGTACCTTTGCGGTCGCAGCCCCCAGACTCTGGAACAGCATGCCCCCTTCTATCAGATTTGCCCCTTACATTGACTTGTTTAAATCTAGGCTCAAAACATACCTCTTCTCAAAGGCATTTGTGTCCCCCTGACATGATACTTTAATCTCCCACTCTGTGCTTATTTGTGCCTTGATTTATGTATTTATGTATGTTGCTGCTATGGCTCTGGTTTTTGTGTTATTGTGTTTCTTCTATATTTTTTCATTTTTATTTTTTATATGTACAGCACTTTGGTCAACGTGAGTTGTTTTTTAAATGTGCTTTATAAATAAAGTTGACTTGACTTGTCCATTTTAATATTCACTCAGCATCATACTGTATATGTATTGTCTTTTCAGACATATTTCAGTGTTCATAAAACACACATTTTCCGCAAAACACACTATCAAACCAAAAATAACCACCTTTCGTCACAATATCATCTTTATGTCATCTTTCAATGTCCCAGCTCAACACTGGTCATAATTGCACTTTAAATGTACCTTAAAGAGATTACTGTAGTATTTCCTGGACTTACATGTTACACAGTAGCATGTCAATAGACATGAGCTTTTAACATACCTGTCAAGTTTTGGATTTGAAAATAAGGGAAATTTTCCGGCACCCGCCGTGAGCTGTCCCACCACCCGAACCAAGCTCCAGTATCCCTTACATTTTAAGACAGGTGTACAGGAAATCTAAAATAACCACTTGTCAACCACTTACTAACTACAATTAGGTGATCAGAATCTGATAGGCCTACCTTTGTTGGTATTGAAATGCTGTGAACATTCCTACATTATAATACAGCCTAAATGAAACACAAAAGGGTATATGAAGCACATTTATTTATTTTACTTTACGTATTTTCAGTTAATATACAAGTCAACACATTACATATTTACTGTTCATTTCACATTGCTTGTCTTTAAGTTAAACATTGACATTTTATTTTCATTACACATTTTCTTTTAATTTCTCATGT
Source organism: Epinephelus fuscoguttatus (assembly GCF_011397635.1). NCBI lineage: Eukaryota > Metazoa > Chordata > Actinopteri > Perciformes > Serranidae > Epinephelus > Epinephelus fuscoguttatus. The sequence goes on from NC_064762.1 coordinate 37,785,453, forward strand.
TCACTCGTGGCTCTCTGGCATTCACTAATGACTTATACAGATTTGTTGCAGACTTTGCATCCTTTAACACTTTTTTGGAAGGAGTGTATTTGTGGGCTGTGCCAGAGTGGTTGATTTTACATCCATCCATCTCTCTCTCGTTTGTTGTTCCGGATTTGTTCCCGCTATCGACACTAACCTTGCGACAACTGCCACCCAGGCTACTGCAGGTGGCAGTTCTCGCGAGGCTAGTGACAGAGTTCAGTTTGGAGAGGCAGAGGAATGTTTTTTTTTTTTAATTTTTAAATTATATTATAATACGGGAGATTTACGGGAAAATACTAATACGAGAGGACGGCGGGAAAGAGGGGTAAAATATGGTAGTTTCCCGGCCAAAAAGGGAGACTTGACAGCTATGGCTTTTAACCTTTTTTTAACTAACTACTATATCAATCCATTTAACAAACATATTTCTAATGAATTTGTATACTTTTACTCAATAACTTTTGACATATGAATTTTCAATATTTCTTATCAACTAGTTTTTAAACCACACCTGCATGTGTGTGTCTTTCAGGCCTGTGTGTAATTGACAAGCAACACTGAAAACACTGAATTTCCCCTCAGGGGGATTAATAAAGTAAATAAACTTAAAACTTATAAACTTAAACATAACAAAATAAATCAAGGAGTTTACCATGGCATGTATTAAATCAAAATAAAAGAGTTGTGCAGCTCACACTAGCCCTCCACATCTAGCTACTTGCTAGCAACGACAGAGCAAGGCGCCGGCACCACCACTTCCTCGGCGGGCGTCGACTCCTAAAACACTCAAATACTACCTCATGGCTTACAAACAAACCCGTGCCTAATGCAAAACTATCCTCAAACATTTATCCACCAGTTACAGCTACTTTTGTTACGTTTTCACATACCACATACCTGAAACAAAAGAAAACAGAGGATGACACGGGAGACGTGGCTTGTCTTTGCTGAATCTTCCTCAGTTATGAGGGAATACAGCGGGATGCAGGCAAACCACAGGCTCACAGTGCCTCCTACTGGCAGGAACGTGGCAATTATCTATACTGCATCTGGCTTTCCTAATTTGTTACTTGTGGTATAAATAAGCATTTTTTTAAAAACAAAACAAAACAAAATTAATTTATAATGTACAATTAATAAATAGAGTTTGTTTTCCGTGACTAGTGACTAGTGACATAAAAATAATATTTAGCATGTTAGCCATTAGCCTAGATACAGCCGCTGCACATAGTAGCGTCAGACCTGTTAAAACGTAAGTGAACGGGCAACCTTCAAGTGCAAAATTAGTCCACTAAACAAGCTTTTTTTCCCACAAAGACCTCCTCATATCGTTAGGATAAATGTCAGAGAACATATAGAAAACGACATGTAAACGTGTTGTCTTACCTTACCGGTGTGCTGCCATGTTTGTTTACCCCTTTAGCTCTGCTTTCCAAAGCGCGGCCGAAATATATCTCGCGAGCTCTAGATAAAGCCCAGCTGGATACTAACGTTACTCCAGGTGGAGGTGTCTCGTCCTCGGTCACATCCAGACCTTGAAAATAAGGCTGCAACCGGTCCCATTCCTTGCAACAGAGGAATTCCTCTTCTGTGGGCACTGGGGTACAGCATTCACAGATACACCACCAATCTCCAGAGCTACGCAGCCTTGCAGCAGCCATTCCTTCTCTGTCGTCCTCTAATATTACCTGTTGCGCATCTCTCTCTCTCCTCCTCCGTTCTTCAATTTCACGAAGCTCTTCGTCAGTGTATTCTGGCTCAAATAAATAAGGGCGGCCATCAAACTCTGCAAAATCAAATTCCTCCTCCACAAAGTCGAAGTCTGGCAAAAGTCAGCCATTATTCTATAAATCTTTCATAAAATAAATGAATGAACTTTTCAGGCTACTGTCCGGTTCTGCCTTCCAGCTGTTGCTGCTTGTTCAGGCATGCTATGAGATCGCTGCTTGTTCTCACGATTATTTGGAAAGCAGAGCTAAATGGTAAACAAACATGGCAGCATACTGGTAAGGTAAGACAACACGTTTACATGTCGTTTTCTATATGTTCTCTGACATTTATCCTAATGATATGAGGCAGTCTTTGTGGAAAAAAAAGCTTGTTTAGTGGACTAACTTTGTACTTGAAGGTATGCCCGTTCACTTACGTTTTAACAGGTCTGACACTACTATGCGCCCCGGCTGTATCTAGGCTAACGGCTAACATGCTAACTATTATTTTTGTGTCACTAGTCACTTGAAACAAATTTAGGACGATAGGAGACAGGTTGAAATAAACCGAAATTTCCCTTTAAATATGATGTAAAGTAGCAATGCAAGTTGAACGCCAACTTGCTTGGTTGAAAATGAAAACACCCAATGCTCTGAGATGGCTGTCAGAGATGACAGAGGTATGATCATGTCATAGAGCCTGAGGTGTAACAGGTGATTTATTCCATTTGTTTCAGTTTCCAATCACTCTAGAAAAGAGGATAAGCATACTGCTGATATTGGAAAATGACAGTTCTGCTTCAAAGCTGGAAGTCATGCCCATAATTCACACAAGGTAGGAATAACGTGTATAAGAGATACTACAACTACACAAGGGTTAAGACTGATAGGGAGATTATTTTGTTTCCAAATTTATTATGGTATGACCAATTCTGTGGGCTGCATATACTCCCATTTTATTAAAAAAGGGAAAGAGAGACAGCCATTCTCCTTTTCTCTTGAGTAACCAGTCCTTGGAGAGCTCAGTGACCTCTTCACTCTCTGCATGTGATGTCTATTTTTAGCATTATGCAAATGCAGGCGCACTCTGCGCTTATCAAACCAAAGACCTTGGACCAAATGACCTTTTCGCAGTGCCGTCTTTTTTTCCCCATTTCTTTTTTTTTACCTTTGGGCTTCAACCATCAGGCACCCCATGGCTCATTGTGTGTTCCATTACTGTTGTAAATCCTGGTAAACGCCAGCTTTAGGCTGGCCTCATACTTGCAGAAAATGTAACAATTTCAGACAGCAGCTTAGTGCAGCCACAGCAATACCTACAGTCCAGGGTGATGATGCTTTAAACTGAAAGCGGTTCTCAATCAGGGCTTCCTTTTACTCCGTGTGCACCCTTACTGATTATTAAGTTAATGCCTCTGCTCTGAAACACAATGACATTTAAGAGCATTAACCTTATAGCAGCTGTGCGGAACTTTTTACCATTAATAAAACTGCCCCTAGTTCGTATCACACCCCTTGAAGTTCCGCATATTTATTTGAACCCAACAGCGACAAAAAAGCCTTTTTCTATATGGCTATTTAGCGTAGCCTCACTCGGGCCGGACACACAGCGGAAGTCAGCAAATCAGACTACAGTACCCGAGGCGGAAGTGATTCTGCTCGCCCGCAGCGGCCCGCAGCGATTAAACCACAGAAGAAGGAGCCGTGTTTACAGTGTTCTTCGAGTAAGCAGTACGCAACGGGCATTGCTGAACACATAACACCTAACAGTTTTACCAGAGATGTATCTATGAGGACTTGGTTGTACTTTTGATGTCATGGCGGATAACGAAGGAGCATCATGTAAAATTATCTGTGACTGTGACCATGTACACAAATATACAGCAGGCAGTTGTCCTCAGTTTATAAGAAATTCAGAGCTACACCAGAACATTTATGAACAGGTCTTACTTTACTACTAATTTGTGTATAACGTTAGCATGTGAGCATGTTTCCACTAATTACTTGGACTGACCTAACGTTAGTAGCGTTAGCTCTGCAAGCGAAGGCTGCAGATAACAGCTTTGCTGTGTTAGGATTATGTTATGTCTTCACTGTGTATCTTCACATAAAAGAATACTCCGACGATTTGGGAGGTATGTCCTTTCTCTGTCATTTTCATATTGAGACAACATGATCGCTATCTTTTTTGTGTCTGTATGTCCAGTGGCTGGGTCTCAGCGGTTAGCATTGCACTTAAAGGGGGTCAGTACGTCCTGCGCTGTGATCCGCGGAGGGATACACCGGTGAGCAGGCAGGCACAGACGTAGCTTGTAAACAAAACTCAGCTGTTTATTTAGCCTAGCGATATCTCCGGACTATAGTAGCTGCAATGGACGACTTTGAACGAAATTTTGACGAGTTTCTTGAAGCGGACACAGATCCAGAGCCATACCTGTTTGAGCCGGAGTACACAGATGAGGAACTCCATGTGTTTGATGCTGAGCGGGTGAGAAGAGAGGCTGAATCCTCCGCTCCCATTTTGCTGCACAGAATGGGATTTGGTGCTACCATCGTTGGGGACATATATCATCAGGAGGAAAAGCGCCGCAGAGAGTGCATCACAAGGAAAGAAAACTTTGCAGCAATCACAAATCCTGGCGTGATTGAATTTTTTTTTCATGTTCCTAAGATGAACTGGAAAAAACACCCAGGCCTGCAGGAGCTGATGGACAGCTTTCAGTCGGGTGAGTAATATCGTCCGTGTCGTCTCTTTGTTTGCTTTTACCGAGTGACCTAGCGTACCTGTCCCAGAGCCAGCTGCAGCTGTTGCTCACCGGTGTATCCCTCCGCGCAAGATGTACTGACAAGTGCCATGCTAACCGCTGTCTCAATATGAAAATGATAGAGAAAGGGCATAACTCCCAAATCGTCGGAGTATTCTTTTCACATAATAATGCGGACTCAGCAGATGACTTGTTAACTGTTTATTTCTCCTTACACCGAACATACACGGTTGCTTCTCATTGTTTCCAGTAGCACAACAACGGTTACTACATTACCCAGAATAACTTGAGGCTCACACTACTACGGTAGCCTTAGTAGCTCAAAATACACAACAGCTTACATTTAGATCAGAACCGAAACACGACAGGAGAATTTACTGAGTAATTTTGCTGTTTCCACTAATTACTTGGACTGACCTGACGTTAGTTAATCCTCTCGCTCTCCAAAACAAATGCATGCTGTAATTGCCGGCTGCAGTCGGAATTTTACGACACCAGGCTGTGGGTGTCATACCGCTTCGACCAAAGGGGCGCTATAATCAACGAAAATGAAAAGTTCCGCACAGCTGCTTTAAGTTATAGTTGTACAGCTGCTAATATGATAGAAATGGACTTTTGATGAGAAATGATTCTGTCTTTGCTGGACAAATGTCAGAAAGGCCTCATGCAGCAAGTTAATCTAAGTTGGATGGCAGTTGGAAGTTGTCTTCAAATTTTGTTCCTTGCAAAAATAAATGATGTGAAAAATTGTTTCTCCAAGTGCAGTTTTTTAATATGAAATCACAACGGCATAGAGTTCCACTGACTAGGATGTGAAATAAATCAATTTCACATGAAGTGTCGGGTGTGGTTGTAAGTCCCACACTCTGAGAGCTTCTTGTGAAACAATGGTGACTGGATAAAATAAAAAAAACACAAATCATGATGAAACTAGAGGGCACAAATCCATGCCTATATGCAGTTCACCATGTCTGCTAATTTGCTTCAAGAAAGCCTTCAGTGAAGTTGATTACAACATTTTTTCAAGCTCAGAATATTGGTTTTATTGTATCATTTCATAAAAAAAAGTTATGTTGTGCTGGACCTCAGGTGAGCAGGAAGCTTGTTCCAAAGAGCAAGCAGCCTTTCTTTAGGTTTCCACCCACAGACAAACAGTTAGACTGAGTGGGCAAACCAAGATTTGGAGACCACCCTGCTTTGCCTTGTCTCCTGTAACCCCTCCTCCTGGAGTCGACAGTTGGCCTGGTAAGTATGCTCATAATTCTTTCTTTCTTTCTTTCTTTCTTTGGACCCCATTTGCACCAGCATAAGCACTGGCTATTCTTCCTGGGGTCCACACACATACATACACACTTACAACAATACTACATATAAACACAACAAACTAAACAGCTCATCTTGTTGGTTTAACATTGAGTACAGAAAAGAAACAAAATTGTCATCAATAGCAGACCTGACTTGGATCTTCATAAAAATGCATAGTAATTTATAATAAGCATAAATCCATCCTCCGTTTCTATGGGGTGCCATTTGTAAAGTGGCTCACGCTGAAAATAACATCAACATTTTGCCACATTTAGCTTCAAACAATGTTTAAAAAAGTGTTGTGAAATTTTTAACGTCACCTTTTACCACAATTACTAATATTTGTTAACTTAGAAATATATTAAATAGTTAAATCTAAATATTAAATGTGGCACCTAAATGTTAAATGTTAAATCTAAATATTAAATCTAAATCTAAATCTAAATATTAAATGTGGCACCTAAATGTTAAATGTTAAATCTAAATCTAAATGCTAAATCTAAGTCTGACATGCATGTCTTTTACATTAGTTCTGTAAAAGCACTGTAATGCACAGCATGCCACTTTGTTTTGAACACCTGTAATGTATGTATCTCATTATTAAAGCATTTGACCAAATCACAGAACAGTGATCGAGCATTCAGAGCTTGTCTAATGACATCTTGTTGCATAACATACAACTCTTCTAACAGCTGACACACCCCTTCCCATTTTATTCACAATAATAAAAATTTGTTTAGACCATGACAATTTATTGTCTAAGGTTATACCCAACAGTTTTATGTCACGTACTAATTCAATGGGTAAATTAACATAAAAATTAAGTTTATACTTAATTTTAGTGTTGGTTTAGCCTTTAACTGATACATTGATCCTAATACAATAGGCTTTGTTTTACCAATATTAAGTACCAGTTTGTTACCCATTCAACCACTAACTGTAACTTGTTATTTAAAATATTATTCAGGTCTATCATGGATAACGCAGCAGCATATGTATTAGAATCATGCACATACTGTACATAGCAGTTCGAGCCTTTCCACAAATAACAGAAACTCATTAGTGTCGACAGAAAACAATAGGGGCCCGAGACAGCTGCCTTTAAGTATCCCACATGTAACAAGTGCGATCTTTGAAAACATGCCATTAAAAAAAATGTCTGCCTTCTAATTGTCTGGCTGGAGTAAAACTGAAGCCATACTGTTTGAGGAGGAGCTGATGAATACCCATGCAGTCATTTGACCCAGGTGTGAATGCTGATTGTCCCGTTTCCCATTATATTGAAGAACCAGATGCAAGCGGGTGTTAGTGCGTTTAAGTTTAGTCTACAAAAGGACTTTCACATGGCCTCAACTGGGATTTACTGCAGAGAAAATTACTGTTTTATCACAAATCAAATTCTTTGCTAAACAATCTAATTTGATAAGACTGGGTAAAGCTTGACAATATTGCAATCTCTGAGGTTTAGGATTTCAAGCTGAACACTGTCTTCACATCACTCCCGTGAGGCACAGACAGTGGCTTGTATTTCATTACAGCAGAGTGGTAGCCTAGAGCAGTTTCACATTATTACGCTGTACCTCAGCGTTAAGTAATCAAACTGTACTTGCAAATCTAGGCAGTTAGGCAGCTACAACTATATAAAACCCCTGAATCTGATATTTAGTTTGTGTAAAACTGGTTTTGCAGCTCATCCCCTGCCGAGTGGACCAATACTGTTGATATTTTTTAGAGATGTTTACTACTTAAGCTACTGGTCACTGATGATATTACCACGACATTTTCAAAGCAAGAGAAAATGTGTGTGAAAACTGTAATGTGTTACATTAAAAGCAATTCTCCCCTACTGTTAAGGAGAATAAAAAAATCTTCACAAGAAAATAAAACTGTTGTCTGTTAAGTTCCCCTTCACTGTTGTTTGAACCTTGAAGAATGTCAAGTTAGTAAATCAGGGCTCGGAACAGAAGTGATGTTGTGAAGTAATTTTCTTTGATGTGTTTTATGACAGGGCAAAGGTTCACAGTAGCCTTGCAGGAAGGCCTTGTGATAAACGCCATAACATAATTAAGAACAGAGACAAGACATTCCCAGTAATTAATCACATCTTGACCTTTCTTTGTTGCCTGTGGTCTGCTAATGTTGGCGTTATGATCCATGATTGCCAGCTGGGTTCAAGCCCTAATGGCATCATTTCTGTAGTGCAGCTTCTTCTAATCATACTTCAGCATGGAAGAATGGTACACCTCTGGAGATCTGGTCATAGTGCACCTTCGAATACCACAGTTGGTGCTACAACCACAGATTCTAGGTAACATAAGGGTGCTACTGGCAATATAACTAAATATTGGCAAATCATAAAAACAGACTTCGAAAAGGGGGATTTCGAAATAAGAATCATATAAATAAATAAAAACTGAACTCCATTAAAACACATAATATGATTTCAATAAGAACAGCATAACAACGTTTCACTTTCGCTTGTTCTAGCTGCAACACCATAGATACCTTTCTACAACCTGCAACATGCATTTTCAATCGTGATTGGGAGTCTACAGTGGATTTTTGATTATGTTACATTTCAACGTATTCTCATTCAATGGTTTGTATGATATCCTATGAAAATAAACACAATGGTTTTTATGATGTCCTACACATGAGCGCCACATGAATAAGGTGTATGTACTCAACACCTATAACTTAGAGGCTTATATACTCAAGCCTCTAAGTTATATTTTCAATCTTTCTTTTCGCACAGGTATTTTCCTGACAGAATGAAAACTGCAAAAGTTATTCCACTTTTTAAACACAGCTTAAATAACTATAGATCAGTGTCTCTCCTCTCACAATTTTTAAAGATACTTGAAAAAATGTTTGTGGAAAAACTTGACAATTTTTTGAAAAGAACAATCTGCTGAGTGAGAGTCAGTACGGTTTTCGAACAAATCGATCAACAGCTTTAGCATTAATGAAAATTGTAGAAGGTATCACAACAGCAATTGAATCTTAAACATACACAATAGGGATATTTATTGATTTGAAAAAAGCATTCGATACTATAGATCATAACATTAATTTCTAAATTACAAATGTATGGGATGAGAGGTGTAGTTTCAAATTGGTTGAGCAGTTATTTAGAGAACAGACAACAGTATGGGCAATTTGCCGGTAATATATCTGAGTGCAGGAAGATTGAGTGTGGAGTTCCCCAAGGCTCGGTCTTGGGGCCTAAACTTTTTATTTTATATATTAATGATATATGTGAGGTATCAAAGATATTGCAGTTTGTGTTGTTTGCAGATGACACAATTTTTGTGATGATTTGAAAGTTTTGACAGATAGTATTGAAAAAGAAATGGTTAAATTGAAAAAATGGTTTGATGAAAATAAGTTATCACTGAATTTTGTGTGGGCACACAGGTACACACATACACACGCAATACGGAGAAGAATGAAAGAAACAGTGCAAAGTGCACAGCGCAATGTTTAGTTTGTAATGTTTGTAGGCTAATGTCAGTGAAAATACGTAATGACTGGCTCGCGCACACAGACACAGATGCACGTTCATTCAGTAAAATAATTACCTTACTCTTCAGCAAGTGTTGGTGCTTGCATGTCCCAGCCATAAACTGTGGTCCGAGCACAGGTGGTCTCGCGCTGCTAATGGTGCTCACAGTATGAATGGGTAGTGGACAAAAACGCAAATATAAACAGTAGAATTGTGGGAAAAATGCAAAAACGGCGTCGTGGCTGTCTGCACATGACCAAGATGAAAGCCTATGTGCAACTTCAGAGAAATAGGTCAAAGCAGTGAGGAGGAAAACGGATGATGACAGACGGAGGGAGGGATAGAGGTTTCTCCATTTAATAGTGGGATGTATGTATAAAGAAAAAAAAAATTGAGAATTTGAAATTGCCAGATAAAAGATCTGCTGACGTTTGATTTTTTTTGTTTTGTTTTGTTGTTGCTGTTTTCTTGTTTGTTTGGGTTTTTTTGCCGTTTTTTTTTTGTTGTTGTTGTTGTTGTTGTCCAATTTTTTTTTTTTTTTTTTTTTTTGGTAGACGGTAAGTTGTTGTGTATGGTTCTTCTTTGACTCTTTTGTGCTTTCTACAAGTAGTGACTGTGAAATGACTGACTGACAGACCATCTATGTATTTCATTGCTTTATTGTTTTAAGAAAGGGGCTGGTAATATAAGACTTTCTTCTTCCTGCCCCTTTTCGATCTTGCAATATTGTTTCCATGATGCGGAATAAATAAAATAAGAAAGAGAAAAGAGAACATAATTAACATAAAGTTACTGTAGTTAGGTCCTTTTACAATGGTTCATCCTACAAAAATAATCACACAATGGTTCATGTGATATCCTACATATGAGCGCCCCACGAATAATGCTACGTTCTTAACTTAATTAACTTAAAGTTTCTGTGGTTAGGTTTCCTCATACAATGGTTGGTATGATATGCTATGTATGAGCGCCCCACAAATAATATTAACATAATTAATGTAAAGGTACTGTAGTTACTTATCTTCATACAATAGTTTGTATGATATCCTATGTATGAATGCCTTGTGAAAAACGTTATGTTCTTAATGTAATTAACGTAAAGTTACTGTGGTTAGGGTTACTCATATAATAGTTTGAATGATATCCAACGTACGGATGCCTTGTGAATAAAATTACGTTCTTAACCTAATAAATGTAAAGTTACTGTGATTAGGTTTAGGAAAAACAAATGGTGAAGACGTACATTAAATTGACTCAGTTCCCACATGGTACAGAACACTGTTCTCCTGCGGTGCAGTGTTTAGTAACCTATCACTCGCACCAACCTGCACCCTGCTTCCTTCTTAACTCCCATCAGCCCATTGGTCACGTGATCACAGTCCTACAAAATATGTGGTCTATGCACGAATTACTGGCTCATGATAACATGGGATCCTATTTACATGGGAAAACGTATGAATAGTGCATGAGAACATCCTGTACATTTACTGACTATATATGTCTGTTTTCAAAAATAACATATTCAATACATATTGAAAACCTCTGCAGCAACTCATCAGCAATACAGGGCTCTGTGAAAAGATCTTGTATAATTCTAAGGACTAATTGTGATACCTGTTTGTGAGAACAGAGGATATAAGCAGCATATCTGTATTTGCCTTATGTCCCCAGTTCGTGTCCATCCCTAATGTAAATACCTTGTGACAAACTAGAGCTTATTAACACCCAAAGCTGTTCAGCGGTTTGCAACATTATGCATTTTAAAATGTCAAGTCTATAATTGGTGATGTTTGCTCAAGTATGCTGTAAATTGATCAATGCAGGCAGAAGTCGGGCTGCGTTATCAGTATTTCAGTTGAATCACTGCCAACAGCTATGCAGTGTGGGGTATAAAAGAGGACAAAAATTAACATAGCCTGAGCATATTCAGCTTGTAATTAGCATGGTCAGATTTGAAGAGCCATCCTGTTACTAGCTTAGTCCTTTGTAGTGCATCAAATGCATGATAACAATGACCCTAACCCTGAGAAAGTTTATTTGATGTTGAATATGTTTTGTAGCGCAGCCTCTTAGTCATCATGCCAACTCAATTAATGTGCTTGATATTATTCCAGTTTTGAATCCCTGCCCCCAGACCAACGATGCAGACGATAAGCATGAATATTACATAGGATATGTTATTAAATTTGCATCAGATACAAATATGAGTGTCCTTTCAACAACATCTGTCTGCACTCTAAGAAAAGCTGCTGTATTCAGCACAGAGGCATTTGGTGTTAGTTGTTGATTTATAGTCTATGGAAGCACATTGCATTCACAAAAGAATTTTTTTTCTGACATTTTATCACAAAATTATGGGACAAGACTACATAATTCTGAAAAAAGTAAATGAGGACCCATCATGGCCTTTATGTTCAGGCATAGCTTCACTTGAGCACATTCTGTCTGGGCGTAACACAAGCTTGCCCTTTGCTTTCTTTGTGTATATCTTTGTATTGACATCTCTTGTTTGTAATCATTTTAAAGCTCACAAAGGCCAGACATCCACTAGACTATAGTTCAAACTCTCTATATTTGCAGGGGCTGTGTGGGACTTTGTTGCTGCTCTACTGTGAGATAGATAGAGCATATGTAGAACTTCCTTCTATGCCAGTAAACTCACCGGGGACACCATGTTTATTATAAGCCATTAAACTGGTTTGTCCTCATTATTTTCATTTTTGCGCCCCGGTCTAGGGCTCTGAGAGTGCAACACAAGGACAAGAAAGGAAGAGTGATTTAATGTAACCCTGAGAAATTTACTGCCAATAGGAAGGTGGTTTTAAATAGTCTGCAGTGTTATTTGTGTTGCGTTGTGTGTAAGGCGGTGGCTACTGTGCTGTTACAGGTGGAAGGTAATCAAACTTCATTTGCAGCAAACTCTCGCATACCATGGACAATCACTCTCACATAATTCACTTAAGCCTGAGCAAATACAGAGCCGCACTGTAGCTTCTAAACGTGATAAGAGTAACAATGCACGTTTATGTTCGTTACGAAACTAGAAGCCTATCTCAAGTTTTGAGTCATTTTTTCATCACACACCTCCTGTTCTACTGTTGAAAGATCTTATCTGTGGACAAAGGAGATTTCTTGGTTCTGTTTGGCCAAATCACATAATGAAATGAATTACAGCTTTTGCAGTTACATTTACCAGGAAAAACTACATCCTCTCAATTCAAACCACTTTTCTCCTTGAAATGACAATCGGTAGTAAACAGAACACAACCTCATGCTTCTGCAACCTGTGGTGTGTGTCTCATCTTCATAAAAGCTGCTCCACATGTCTCTGATGATTCATTAGCATGTGTCATAGTGACCATCAGTAAAGAGTTGACACTGACCACAGCCCACAGAATGGGCAGACTTGCTGCTGCTGTGTTGGCCCAGAAAGAGCAACACCCGCACAGTAGAATTTTTTCCCGCTCAGCCATCAAGTGACAAGTCCTAACTGGCTCTTAACTCCTGCACACAAATAATTCATTCTCCTGAATTATTAACTTGTGCTCAAGAATTAACACACCATTAAACAACAGTGTTAACAATTTAACATATGTTAAAGATAATAATAAATGGTACTATACTTTATTTACATAACACCTTTTAAACACAGTTACAAAGTCCTTTAAAATTGAACTAAACATGTTTAAAACACAAGGAATGGAACAAACTAAAATGTCATAAAATGTCACCAAGATAAAAGAAAAAACTTAATGCAAGAAAATAAACAAGAAATTAAAAGCACTCTGGAATTCTCTCCCCAAACACATTCGAGACTGCACTGACCTGTCCCAGTTCAAATCATTACTCAAAACACATCTTTTCAAAACAGCTTTTAAATTGTGAATGATATTGTGTGTATTTTATTGTAGTCCATTTTGTGATTGTTTTTAACTAATATGAAGCTATGAAGCGTCTTTGAGTACCTTAAAAAGCGTTCTATAAATAAAATGCATTATTATTAACATTGAAAATAAATAACATAGTAATAAAATAGATGGACAGCTCAGATAAAGTAACCTTTTAGGAAAGACTTAAACTCAGCATACTGAGGTCAGTTAGCATAATAGGGAGGTGCAGCTGTGAGTCATCCCCATAATAGTAAAAAGAAATACCATATCTACAAATGACATCACCCAAAGGGGGCATGTATAGGGAGAACATAACTGGCCCAAGGACTCACCCCTGAGGCACACCATACTTGAAGGCAGCATTGTATTTAACATTCAAAATCTGAAGTATATCTATGTATCTCTGATCAAGATCAAATCAAAACTGCACTGAACTGAAGCTGCTCATCGAGATTTGATTGTCTGTGGTTTGACAACTTTGCTGTATATTTTTCATCAGGAAGCGTGCAGCAACTGGAACTGCAAGCAGCTTAAGATGACCGGTATTTCTGAAACAACGTCCAACGTGGCATCACAAGGACACAAGGATATATAAGAGTGAAGTTATTTCAAAAACCTGCTTGAGCCTCATTTCCACTCCCACAGTCAGCCATAACTGATTATAGAGATGCTCTCAAACATCCGTTTGCACAATGATCCTTGTGCCTTCCCCCACCAATCTCTAGTCCTGTCAGTGAGAAGAAAGGCAAAGAAACTGCAATTTCACAGATGAGGTCCTCCAACAGCACCAGGGCAGCTGTCATTATGCATGGTGGTGCTATTTATAGCAGCCATATCACTGATTCATCACATGTACCTGTTCCTTGGTGTGCTAATAGCTCAGTCATCATTATTAAATGTCAAAGGGGTGATCAATAATGGAGCTCATACTGAATGAGACTTTACAAAGGGCTTCTTCATTTAGGATCAAATGAAAGGGTCACTAACAGATAATGACTCAAATGCAAATGAAAAGGATAGTAAAATTCATAATTCATATATGATTTAAAATTGAGTATAAGGACCTGTCTACATGTATTCAGATATTTTTAGAAACTTATATTTCCCTCCATGTTTTGGCCTCTCCTCCACATGTAAATGGATTTTAGGTCACTAAAACAAAGATTTTATTGAAGCGCTCTCTAATGTTCAGATATTTCATAACTCCAGTTACTGTTTATTTGTGTATGTGTAAGGGCCGTAATCATGGGTGCAGATCTGATGACAAGTTTGGGGGGGACACAATCAGTTGTGATTTTTTTTTAAATGCACGCATGCAAATCATGCCCACAGAGTGCTTGAGATTGCCAGCATATTTCACGATATCATAGACGCTCATCACCATCACCAAGTCATTCAAAAAGCACTACAAAGAGAATCATATGCTTACCTTTACTGTTTATTTCTCTTAAACAGCCAGTAGTACACGGAACCAGCCATCACTCTCCTTTTCACTGCTTCGCTGTTAGTTAATGCTACTTCTGGTTTCAGGGTCTCAGGCATGTTATGTCCACTCACGTTCTCATCTCTTGCCTCTCACGGATTCCCATTTCTCCTCATCAGCTTCCCTTTCTCCCAGTATATAGGACTACTGTATACATTTGTTCAATTTCAATCTTTTAAGCTATTTAGAACTGAGGGGGACAATTTGTGTTTTTCAGAATTTGGGGGGGACATGTCCCCCCCGCCCCCCCTGGGATCTGCACCCATGGCCGTAATATACTTACTGCAAACAACACAAACGCGACTGCATCATGGCTGCCACGTGTGATCTGCGTTCGTTTGATGCGTCGAACGCACATCTCCACACAAGGTACCGCGATGTGTGTGCGAGATGCAATATTCGTATAACCACTAGAGGCGCTGGTGCGAATGCACACAGTGACCCAACCGGATGATCAGACCAGATCCTTCTTCTTCTTCTCATGAGATTCTTCATGATTTCCGGGTTATATTTCTGTTGTCTGCCCCAAGTGGTGACCGCCAGTATTGTGTATTTGGCTGCATAGTGCTGCGTACACAACGCGCCCAGACACGGCGCGTTGTGTACCACCTCACAGACGAGCGCAACCAACCCATTGTTTGGAGGTTTGGAGTTTTTTTTAATTTTTTTTATTTAATCTTTATTTTATCAGGCAGTCTCATTGAGATCAAGATCTCTTTTACAAGAGAGACCTGAGAACAAGGAACATTCACAATCAGCAGACAAAACAACACACAACAAACAAACGAAAACAACATGATATAGAAGGAATTAGCAGAAACAGTTACAACAATGATAGTAAACATCAGACAACAGAGATTTAAAATCTCCAAGATGAATGAATGTCTCAAGTTTAAGGGCAGATTGCAGTTCATTCCATTTAAAGGGAGCATATCTGAAACCAGTTCTGCCAACATTAGTGCGTGTATATGGAATATCTAAGGTTAGATAGTTACTGGATTGTGTTCTGTAGTTACTGGATTTAAATGAGAGAAGAGATGTGAGGTAATTGGGAAGTTTCAGCAGTAGAGCTTTGTAGATGAATAACATGTGATGGATATTTCTTCTGGACTGTAACAAAGTCCAACCAACCTTTTGATACAGAGTACAATGATGAGTGTGAAAATTGCCATTCATAATGAAGTGTAATGCACTGTGATACACAGGATTTAATATAAGATTTAATACAATACAAGAAGTCCCCATAATCAAGGACAGACATGAAGGTTGACAGTACAATGATTTTTTTGGTTGGAGGGAGACAGACAGCCTTTGATCCTGTACAATAATTTGTTTTTTAGTTTTTGCGTTAACTGTTGAATGTGAATCTTGAATGATAAATTGCTGTCAAGCCAAATTCATAAGTATTTGTATGAGTCATTGAGCATAATGTGGGTGCCATTTAAGGTCTTGATGGCAGGATAGTTGGAGTCACTAGTGGTGGAAGTGGAGAATACCAAGTAGTTAGTTTTTTCTGCATTTAAAACTAGTCTGTGGTTATGGAGGGATAATTGTAGGGCATCAAATGCAGTCTGTAGATGAGTCAGGGCTTGGGATGGGTTAGAACTGGGGGCATATAAGATACAATCATCAGCAAAAAAGTGGACATTAAAATATTGATTTGGGAGAATTATGTTATTAATGTATAATGTAAATAGCAATGGTCCAAGGATAGACCCCTGCGGCACCCCGTTTCTGATAGTGAGTGGACTTGATTGAGCGCTGTCAGTGACAACAGTCTGAGTTCTGTCAGTGAGGTAAGAGTGGAACCATTTAAGTGACGAAATATCTAAGCCTATGGACTGTAATTTATGAAGTAGAATATTATGATCAACAGTATCGAATGCTTATGAGAGGTCAATGAAAAGAGCAGCACAAAACTGTTTATTATCCAGGAAGGAGACAATGTTATCTATGACTGAAACTGCAGCTGTAATTGTGCTGCGACCCAGGCGAAATCTAGACTGTTGTGGCTGAAGTAAGTTTGATGAGTCGATAAAATAGCGTAATTGATAATTGACCAATGATTCCAGGATTTTTGCTGAGAGGGGAAGTTTGGATATTGGACGGTAATTATTGAGGTCAGAGATGTCACCATTTTTATGTAGGGGAGTTACAAATGCGCTTTTCCAAGAAGGTGGAATAATGGCAGTTAAAAAGGTCTGGTTAAAAATGTGAGCTAAATGTGGACTGATTAAATGGGCAGTTAGATTAAGATATGGCTCAAGGTTGCAGCTTGATAGATCTTCCTAAATCCTACACACCTGTCCTTTCAGTAGTAGACTATCAATTTCTGTCTGAGTCAAAAATACATGATTGTTAGTGTGTCTGAGTGTGTAAATTGGACAACAAAATAGTGGGGTTTTTTTTAGCGTTTCACCTCTGTGCCAGCAGACAGCAGTGAGCATGCTGATAGTGATTTAGTCAACTGTCAACCCGAAATGAAAAGAAAACTACAGCCAGCACAAACTGAGATCAGACTGATAACAGGGCCGACCTGATTGATATTAATGTCACTCTCTGACTCACTGTTGAAATAATAAATACATCCTGTTGCAGACAGGCATGGTGTTTTGCATCCTCAGGCAGCAGCATAACCAGGAACACTCTGTTCCACATGAATATCCTGCAGACCGAGAACAACTTTGTCTCCTAGCAGAAAAACTGAGGAGTCACAAGGGTTGAAAAGGATCCTCATGTCTTCATTGACCAACTGACACCAAACTAATCGGCTTTCACCTCCCTGCAGTGAAATCAAATCACCACTGACGTGATGAATACATTAGATGATGATGTTCACATCAGTGTAAATCCTCTGTATTTACTTTTCTCATCACAGCGTGTCAGTCAGGGGATTGTGGTGATGAACTATCTTTCCTCTATATTTTGAATGCCTTTCAAATGATCTATCACACGCTTGTCCTTGGGCGGCTACCTTCTTGTCAACGAAATAAATCTTGCTGCTCCACTGCTGCCAGATGTAAAGTACTATGCAAAAGAGATGGAGCTATATAAAGTCCCCTGTCATATTGAAGAACATGGAAGACAGAGTACTTTAGTGTAAGTTTTGGCAAAGAAAGAAAAGTAAAGTCTAACACTGATTTTCTGAATTTATGAGGTGCAATCCATTTAAAACGCAGCTTCCTTGGATTGCAGGATCTACTCCATTTAGTAAATAACATTTTGATCAGTTAAGAATTATAAAAGAACAAAGTGAATATACAAATCAAATTAAAGGGGCAAAAAGCGAAATCTTTTCACCGCTAGGTTCGCTATTGTGCACTGCCTGTAGACCAAAACAAAGTATGTCATGAGCCACACCTCCCTCTACCTCTGCTCTCCAACACCCCGCCCCACTCGCCTCGTCTGTGCAGCCGAGAACTACAGCATCTCCACGGACTATTACATCCAGACGGTCCCGGTGTTTCTTCCGCAGGCTCCACTTCACTCAGCTTCACTCAGCTGCCCGATATACCTGCTGCTTCTTCCCACATTAACCTGAATAACAAACCAGGGCTCGGTGCTCCGGTTGGACCTAAACGTAGAGAGAAATGCAAGGCCAATGTTAATCCGAGTTCTGTCCCTTTCTTTATCCGACAACTTCTTTGCCAACAACCGATGTTTCTTAAGAGGTAATTTCAGATCATGGTCTTCTTCAGGTGGACGTTTTGTTCCGCTCTCTGCCATTTCACTTCGAAAATATGCGCTGCCATTGCTCACTGGCTGTAGCCTTTTATAGGGAGGGAGGGCCAAGGGCTCCGAGAGGGGGGCAGGGAATTCACATGAACGTACATAAACGCGCAGCCGGACCGGCTTGTAAACAAGGGGCTGGAGATCAACACAGAGAGAGGGTGTGTGAGGTCATGATATACTCCAGATGAAATTACACCTCTAGTTCGTCACATAGCAATTTTTTAATTCCTTCAATCTAGAAATGATGAATTTCGCTTATTGCTCCTTTAAGTATTGATTAATAGCAGTACTTAAATAAAAAAGTGGAACATCCTTTGAGGTTCATGTGTGCACAAATGGTTAATTATCTAAAGACCAACAGTGTAGATGTATTGAAAACAAACATACACAAGGCATACAAAGTTTGGGTAGATGTTGATGAACTTATAGTAGACCAAAGAACAAAATCTCATTAGACAAACGAGGAAACACAGAAGATTTGGAGCCACTCAATAACTGACCGTTATTTCATGTAGGACACTGTTCATGAAATTTGCAGTTAATCCCTGAATATGTATGACATTGTTTCCAATTATCCACTGAATTTACATCACCTACCATTCACATAGTGGTTCCCTCCTGTATAAAGGAGCACATGGAGACAGTTTTAATAGACTCCATCCTGAAACTAGCTGTAGCCCCTGACCACACAGTATTCTCTGCCTTAAGCATCTCAGTTCGCTGTTCGCAGCTGATTACAGCAGCACTAACAGCTGCATGTCCCTGCGCTTCTCTGTCCTTTTCATCTCACAGCCTGATCAGGTATTGAGACTGACAGCGCTACGAACAACAAAGGAGCTCATTAATCATTTAGAAGGAGGATGGGGAGAATCACAGGAATGGGAGTCTTTTTAGTAGGAGATGAGGAGTGAGGGCCAAGTAGCAACACACCACCTTCATGCTGACATTAAACTATATATTTTATTCACTGATCTGTACTATAGCCTCACTGAATAGAATGCAGAGGAATGGTAGTGCATGTAAGAGAGCTCTTCACACTTGCATTTCTTAACCTAGAAAAGTTATGTAAAGCCCATGCAACACTGATATTATATTATTTTATACATTTGATCAAATGGCTGAGTGTAATGCCAAAGGTGTTTGTTGTAGTAATAAACCCACAGGGAGCTATAACCAATGCTACAATATATTATTATCTATATTATATGTCCACTGTACACTACCTGAGTCGGACATTTGTCACAAGAGTTGATGAAGACCAAACCAGAGCAGCTTTAAGCTTGTTTCACAATTGTATTTATTAATACAACACAGGTAAACATCCATGAACCAGTCAAGCTGCAGTCACAGTTTACATCTATATCTGTCAATACATGATTGCTTCACACACATCTCCCTCCCCAGAAGAACAGTAGATCTAGACAATCAGCACAGTTTTAAAGTGGCTGCCCAAGATTACTGTTACCAATTCAGTATCAGACCAAGTGTCTCTTCTTCTGTTCCTGAGATATGATGCTGAATAATGGCAAGAAAAATATTTTTGAAGAATATTATGAGGTCACAGTGAGGCTGACCTTTGACCTCTTGGATAGAAAATGTCATCATTTTATGCCATTAGACACATATTTTGCCATATTAAAGGGATAGTGCACCCAAAAATGAAAATTCATCCATTATCTACTCACCCATATGCTGAAGGAGGCCCTGGTGAAGTTTTAGAGTCCTCACATCCCTTGCGGAGAGCGGCGGAGGGAGCGGCAGCACACTTGGATCACTACGGATGAGCAGTATGGAGATACTCTGTGGATTCAATTTTGTGTTCTTGGACGTTAGTCTGGGGCGCTTCTACCATTAGGTGTGCTAGCCGCTCCACCCGCTGATCTCTGCAAGGGATGTGAGGACTCTAAAACTTCACCAGGGCCTCCGTCGGCATATGGGTGAGTAGATAATGGCTGAATTTTCATTTTTGGGTGCACTATCCCTTTAAGCAAAAGAATTGTTGAGTTATGGCCACAAACATGTTTTGTAAAGTCACAGTGACTTCTAATCAGGTCACTGTTGAGTCCAAGTGGAATTTTTGGCAAATTAAAAAAAAAAAAAAAAAACCCTCAAGGTGTTCTTGAGATATTACATTCACAAGAATGAGATGAATGCAAGGTCACAGTTACCTTGACCACCAAAATCTAATCTGTTCATCCTTTAGCCCAAGTGGATGTCTTTAACAAATTTCAAGGAATTCTCTCAAGTCGTTCTTGAGTTATCATGAGAATGGGATGGACAACTGACAAACATTATACCTCTGGACACGGCGTGGAGGCATAAAAAAAACAAAACTATATTCATGTCTTATGGAAGTTATTGTATTTACCAGTTTCTGACTTACAGTATCATTAGATTGCAGTCAAGGAATAAATGAATAAATTGTTGGACAAAGAATGGATCATAAACACCCCCATCTAGGGCAAGTCTATGGCAAGAAAATGCCAGCACTTATTTACAGTACACAAGCAGTACCAGGGTTCAGACATCTCATCCAATGTGTCACTGTTACTGTGCCCACAGCCATTTGCACTCTTGCTGTGCACAGCCAACACAGACTCTAATATCTGCGGTGTGCTTGTTTTGACAGTAAGATGCTGCATATAAAGTAGTAACTTACTGTAGAAGTTAGATATAAAGCTGCTCCAATACAAAAGGTATGATTTGGGGTTTTAACGGTAATAGAGGATAACTCTTTCATATTCAGTATATATGCCACTGAATAAATATATATTCTATTATTTCTAATAATGCTGCATTATGACAAAACGGCCATGAAGAAGTCAAGATCATTTGTATACAGCCACTTCAAAGAAAAACTCATTTATTTGAGGCCAACTCAAATAAATGCAGCTTAGTGTAATTTATATAAACATGTCCTTTTCTGAAAATATGCATACTATGATTTTATTTGAAGACAGAGAATGTGTGGGACTCAGTGCTGGCCATAATTTACTATTTTAATTATTTCTTAACACCTAATGAATTATTCTATCTTTTGACAGGCATACAAACTGAAAAAATGCATGTGTTGAAATTGCTTTCTGTGAGCACGTACACAAGGGCCTAAAACTTTCGTCTGATAAGATTTTACCTGAAAGGTGACTAATAAATTGGAGACTCTGGGCTGGATTCGATCTTCAGTGTTAATTGTGGGACGGTGATATTGAATATTGACTATTAAAAAGGAAATAGAATGTCATTTTTATGGCAAATGATATGGCAGTGATAATTTCCTGTGATTGGTATCAGTGATTCCTCATTTTGTTAAGAAGCCCCTGGAGCACATTCAGGACATTTATTACAGGTCATCTTAAATGGTGCAGTCGGGGGTCTTTTATTATTACAGGGTCAGTAGTTTGATCCCTACCTTCTCCTGTCTAAATGCAAAGTGTCCTTGAGCAAGAAACTGCCCCTATCTTGAACGGCAGGGTGAACAGCACTATAAAATGCAGTCCCATTAGTGGACATGCTCATGTTGAAAAGTGCAAAACTCTAGGTAATCAGTAGTTTAAATCTTGGCAGTGATCAAAATAAAGGGAGAAAAGAAAAATAATTCCTAGAAATAAAGCAAAATTTTTGGACATCCCCCCCCCCCCCCCCCCCAAAAAAAAAACAAAAACAAAGATGAAATAAGTGATATCATCTGAGGCTATAAGCAGGGAATGTAAATGGACATTCCTCTTGGCAATGCAAGACAATAGATGGCAGCATTTCTTCACCAAGATCTGTAACAATGTTCAGTGTTCAACTCAGTTCAAGAGTCCCTGCTCCTATTCATTGATGCTTGCACACAACATGCTGTGGTGGCATGTGATTATCATTGATTTTTTTCACCTAACTAAACTGAAACATTCCACTACAGTCTTTTGTAAACATAACCATATAAGTGAGTCACTTAAACTCCTATAGAGGAGGTCAGTTTCTATAAGCTATACAGTCATCAAGGTACATGGTAGCTGCAGGCTGCTGTAAAGTGATTTGAGTTAATGATGACTGGAGAACAGGGCCCTGTTTGCGATGTGTAGCAATAATATCTAGACAGACCTGTGTTATAGTGCAAAAGGTTGTTGTTTAAAGGCACCCTGTGGAGTTTCTGACCACTGGTGGTGCTATGGAACAATGTTTTGATGTCCGTGTTTCATTTATATCACATGTGCGACGTGTTCGTTGACATGTAACTCCACAGGGTACCTTTAAGGATGCACTGTACTGATATGTAACACATGACAAGTAAATTTAAAAGTACTGTGGAATAATCCTGTGGCCCTTGTGGAGCTTTGCCTAAATTGAGACAGTAATGCTGATGATAGGCTGGAGACTTAAAGGTAGGATCTGTAGGATTTTCAAACAAAACAAAATATAGACATACATGAAATCCTTCTTAATCATCACCTATGGGCTTCTACTCATGTGTGGTGGTGACTCTGTTTGCAGAGCTCCTGCCCTTTAACTGTATTTTGATGTTTTTGTGAGCTCGGACCGCTTCTGGGCGGAGATTTCCCCAGCCAATGAGAGAGCGCAGGTGCTGTGCCCGAGCGTGTCCGAGCGTGCACCAGCACGAGCCTTGCCTGAACCTCTTCTGTGAAGCCTTCTTCCGTACCTCCGGGCTCCATACGACGTACCCACGAAGAAAAGGAAATTCAATGTGAGTGAGGCAAAACGCTGAGCCGATAAAGCACGGGCCAAAAGTCGTGTGAATATTGGGGTGGCTTTCACCCGGTTTCGAGCATTGAAGGAGAGGCTCGGGATGTACAGCGATGCAGAATTGGCCTGCTTTCTGTTGGACAGGTAAATCCCAAATACAGGCCAGTTAGCTTGTGCTAGTTTGCTAATTTATCAACTTTTCCATTACAACAACTGTAATTCCTACGTAGTTTGTTGTGGAGGCTAATTCCGACTATCAACCGATGCAAATAACTTTACGTTTAGCTAATATATGGCTTGATGTAGTGTCAGGATTGAGCTTTGAATCATTTTGTGTAACACACAACTGCCGGGAGGGGTAGGAGCAGCGCGCAGTTGAGCCTGATAGGAGGGGCCAAATTTGAATCTGTGTTTACAAACAGCAACTGGAAAATCCTCCAGACCCTACCTTTAAAGTGTATAACAGGAAGCCTGACTTAAAGGGCGTGTCTGTGGAATTTTAAAGATGTTAACACTGTTGGCATGTGTTGTGAAGAAGCGGTAACCTCTGGGCTGAAAAATGAAGCCAGTGCAGAAGTGCTGAAAACTGCAGTTTCTCAAATGGCCACTCGAGGAGGGCTCCAGAAGCGAGCTAATTCCCATAGACAACCATGTTAAAATGCTCAGCTTCACAGCGGAAATAAACAGGTTTATAACCTGGTAGGGGAAAAAAAAGTTTTGCTCTCCATAGTTAACATTTGTGACAGCTGCAAGAGGGTTAAATATTTTGCCCATATAACAACCTGTTTAAATGATATTAAGGTTTAAAGTTACACATAATGGCATAATGTTACCATGGCAATGTTGGTTAAGCATAAGTAGGCCATGGCATAACCCCAGATTCACGCTGTGTAAGTGTAGCTGTAGCCTTCACTATTTCAGTATGTTTTTAGTTGTAGTGGAGGGTATACTCAGGTATATACTCAGGGTATACCCACTTCTTTTTCTATCCAGTGACAGTATACCCACCAATCAGCTAAACACCACCTCATCAACTACCACTACACCACTGATGTGTTTGAATGTATCTATCTATCTAGTGGGCTCAGAAAATAAAGAAAATGTTTCATGAGTCAGACGTTCATTGGAAAGTATTTTTTGTTTTAATGTTTTTAAGCCTGTTTTTCACTAGGAAAAAATGAGCATTAGCATTATAACAGTTATCCACATACTGTATCATGCCAGCGAAGCTAGCAGCTAGTATTAGGACTTTTTGTCCAAATATGGTCACTTCTGGCTCCAAAAATCTAAAGTGGCGACAGCCATAATGTCAAACGCGAGGCTTCAAAATGAGAGCCCACAAACCAATTGGTGACATTGTAGTGGCTACGTCCATTTTGATAGTCTATGGTTGTAAAGCACTTTTAGTGGTCGCTAAGACTAGGATATATTTAAGATAGCACTATATTAATGCAGTCCTCAGTATGCAGAACACCGTGACACACCGGTGGTCATTTACAAAAACTCTACAATGCACCTTCAATGATTTTGTTGTAGCATACCATGTTTCTAATGATGCACTGGGTGGGAATAACAGCTGAACATTCCCACAAACAGCATGTTCAAGAAAAGACATGGTAAGCATGACTTTGGTCAGATTTCTTTCTTTTATTGGGACACAGTCGAGGTAGAAAACATGGTTAACACAAATGGGAAGCTAGTACAAACGGTCCAAACACAAAATATGATACATACAAAAACATTTGAGTTCAACTGATTATGTAAGTAAAAGGCGTACTCTCTTTGATTTTGGTAGAGCAGCTAAGAGCACCCCTGAATCCCAAAGTTTTCTCCCAGCTCTGAGGTTCAACAGTGAGCCAAGGAGACATTTGGGATTTGGGGTGCCAGTGGCTGGAATAACAAAATGTATACATGTATCTTCAACTTCAAACAAATTCAAGGTAGATTATAGATTCAACATTTAGTATAGATTAAATATGCTCTTCTAAAAGTTGATACAGACAAATTCTGACAATGTTTTCAGAAGTCAATCAGAAAGAAATGTTCAGGCCCTTCACAACTGCCTGATTTAATATACATGTATCTAAAATCTGCCTCTGAACAAACCACTTTTATCAAGAGAGGGAAGAAAAGTGAAAGGGACTAAACCTCCTGCTAATCCATAATCCCTTTCTTCATTACCTCACCCACATCATATTTCACTTAAACAACCCTGGCCAATCACAGCTGGCCTTTAGGCTGTAGTCACAGTGGCACTTGGATCCAACTGGGCATCGTCTGCTGTCATCAGAGGGCTGCCCGACCTATAGGAGAGCAAGAGAGGAGGGTAAAAGGAGTTTTAGTGCATGAGTGGATTATGTGGGGTAGCAGGCCTAGGAGCTCAGCAGGGGAGGACAGTGGGGTAGGAGGGCTAATCCTTTCTGGATTAGGCCAGGTGGTTTCTCTGGAGAGATGAGATAAGCTGGTAACACACAACTGGGCACTGTGACTAAGTTTGAAGAGCAACTGTAGCTTGTGCTGCAGGTGTCCAAACACTTTGAAATAAATGTAGTGACTAAATCTCTACCGTTAATTTCTTCAGAAGCTCTACAGAGATGTAAATCATAGATGGTAAACTGTTAAAAACTAACGGATGAGAATTGAAGGCTAAAATAAAATAGACTCCTTATCTCCACTTCACAGGGCCACAGAATGTGTGTTTAAGTACAGAATGCATTGTTTTTGATGCTTTGACCCATACTAGGGACTAAAAGTCGGGATATATTTGTCTCCAACCTGGTCTCATAGAAATACGTGACATGGACACAAAGTCTTAACCAATCGTTACGTTGTGGTGGGCACATATTCTGTTAAAATTACATGCTGGCAACAAGAAAACAATGCCAATGCAAACTCAGTGAGGATCCTTTGTTATGGTGGACAGATGAATTTAGAATAAAGAGTGAGGAAGTCCTCCTAGGGTGGGTGGGAGGTTATGATGGATAGGTCAAACAAATATGGACTTTCAACCAGAAGACCACTGTATGTGTCCCATGTGAAACCAAAAGTTAATGTAATAAAGTAGCTTTATGGACTTTATGTAACTACGCAAAATTTACATAACTGACGTCCCTTACGTAGCTAAACCACAGTGTTTTTCTAAACCTAACCAAGTATTTTTTTTTTTAAACCTAAGTGTTTTACTTCCCTAAACCTAACCAAACTGTAACCATTTCCTGATGAAAGTGCTCATGAAAGACTTTGCATTGACATTGTTTTCGTGTTGCCAGCATGTAATTCT
The DNA here is from genome assembly GCF_011397635.1 of Epinephelus fuscoguttatus. Classification (NCBI taxonomy): domain Eukaryota; kingdom Metazoa; phylum Chordata; class Actinopteri; order Perciformes; family Serranidae; genus Epinephelus; species Epinephelus fuscoguttatus. The sequence continues at coordinate 37,811,832 of NC_064762.1, forward strand.
CGCAAATTTTGTGCCCACGACCACGTGATGTGTTTTTCTACCTCGTCAACCTTACCCCACCTACCAACTTTACTTTCTTTCTTTCTTTCTTTCTTTCCTTTAAGTTTATTTGCTTCCCTATAATTAGTTTAAATAACTGAAATCAAAGGGCCTATATCTGAGACAGGCGCCTATATGGGACAGGCCTTTAATTCCTTTCACACAAAACTGTTGCGCAGCAAAGATGGGAAATACAACTGAATTGTTGATTTAAACCAGTATGAATATTATTTTAATGATTAGGCTTCAGATTATATATCAATTATGAATCATCCATTTGATCTAGCTCTGACAGACAGCACATCAGATACAGAGAGTTACAGTATTTGAGGATTATGGCACCCAGCATATCGACACACCACTTTAACCTGTTAAAACAATAATCACAACTTGGATTAATTTGAATGAAAAACCCTTTTGATTCTTTTGATCTGAGGGCCCTTAAGAGTAAAGACATATGAATAACTTACAGGATAATTGAGGAATGGACACATAATTTGAGGTAGCCAAAAACCCGGTTTTATACATCAGAAGAACTTCTATGAAAAAATGAACAACTTGGCAACCAGACCAGGTGCCTAATTGAGACAGGTGTGTATTTGTCAAAGTGTGAAGCCACACTGGGCTAGTTAAAGGGACTGGGCATTAACTGGGATCAGGCTTTTAATTTAAATTTTATGGCATATTTAATTTAATTAAATATTTTTCTGTCCCCATGCCCCTTGTTCTTTATCACATTTTCATACAGACATACATTCATATACATACAGTATACAGCACATACATGTAGATACACTGACATGTCCATCTAACTAAAACATATACAAAGCTCACTCACTCACACTCAGCACTTCTTTGAACTATAATATACTTAGTAGTGAAGTGGAGGGGACAAGCAGGTAAACATGGTATACACACCTCCGCTGTTTACAGTATACCCACCTATCAGCCAAAAAAAGTTGAAAAAATTGGAATTTATGGAAAAGTATACCCACTTCCTCCTCAGTAACCTTTGCATCTACCTAGTAGTACACCCACCTTATTAACTACCACTACACCACTGACACTACTACTGTAATTATATTGTCAGTGAGTCTGTTTTTTTTTGTTATTTTTTCTGTATTTGTATATTAGCTGTTTCCACCCACAATCCCTACCCCACTCCATTCTCCTATCAACTGCAGCATATATAGTATGTCTCATCCCTTTTTTTTGTCTTAATTCTGTAAAAGGCCACCTTCCATTAAACAAAGACTTTTGAAAATCTTGTTACATATAACTAATCGGAATTTAAGTGCAATCCTGTCTCGGAGTTTCATTGTCTTCATACACTTTATTCAGTGGATTCAGTTTGTCACTATGCCTTGGAGAGCTGCTGAATGCTTTCAGTTCCAGAGAACTTGAAAGGGCAGAAATGCTACATCAAAGGCCTTGTTATCCTGACAAGAATTCTTTTTGTTGCCATCAGAGCATTGTTACAGTAGGCGAGTACATGTTGTCTTTCATTCTTTAATTGCTTTCATTACAGAATAGTTGAACTTTTCCCACAACTTAAGTTGAAGGTATAAGTCAGGCCAGTTATATTTCAAATATGCAGCTGACATCAATTGATTTATGTTTCAATAACATGATGTCCTGTTTTACAACTCCCGTAAAACTTGATCAGGAAAGACAAGCTATTGAAAAACTTGAGGGCTATTTTACAAATAAAGTAGGGGACCTATTGTAGCACATACAAGTAGATAAACCAGGTGTGGCACCAGATTGGTTTTGTCTGCTGGGAATGCAGATGGTCAGACGTGCTAATGTCATTCACTTAAACAATAATGCAGACAGCTGGTGGAATCCACACAGGTGGCTCCTGATTAAAAGTAAACAACCACCAAAGGTCAAACTAACCTTACTTACTGCTTAATTACGCTAATAAAACCCTAATCACAAGGATCTAACCCTTTCCAGTTTCAATCTCTTGCAATATTTTGTAGACTATCAGAACTTTAGCTACATGGACACCATGGAACTGTCATGTTTTAGAAGAATATACAAAATACCAGATTTTTAATAGTATCTAATTGCTGCTTCAAAACCCAAGTTAAGACTCGACAAGTGCACAAATTAAACAATGGACACTGATGCTCAGTTTTGCCAAGTAACACTTGTATTGTTAACTAGTCAGGTTTTCTTTCATAGCAATGAAACAGCTACAAAACCCAGTGAAATTCACCTGGACCCACAACTTTGTGATATTACTTACCTATATTTTGTGGTAACAGGCTCATTCCCCTTGGACTGTGTGGAGGCTGAACAGCCATCTTTAGTAAACTCTGAATAGGAAGTCACACTAGGCCTCTGTTCTGATTGGGTGCGACGGGCATTGTTGTCTATCCCTCTCGTGGGAAGTCTGCCCCGGGAGGCCTCACCCCATGGTTTGGGAAGTACAGAACTTCCAGGAGGGATGCAGGTCTTAGAGTCCTTTCGACAGAAAACTGAGCGGGCATCTCGAAAGGACACAGATGGAATGATCTCTTCAATGTTGTTATCTGTGGCACGTGTAACCGTTCTTGGAGAACTTGGGCGGGATGAGGGCTTTGAGGCAGACTGAGGTCTGAACACAGGAGGGCTTGGGAATCTGTGGCACACAGAAGGACAAGATGGTGGTAGGCGGACTCTAGAAACAGGGGGTGCTGTTATAGGTAGGCTGTAAGTGGACATCTCCCCCTCAGTGAAGTCATTGCTTCCAGATCTCTGGCTCATTCTAATTTGAATAGGTGAAGTTCCTCTTCCGCTTAGTTCTGTAATATCTCTGTTATCAGGAGGTTCCCCTGCATTGTGCGGGTGATTCATCTTACGTGCCTGTTGATAGTGACAGTTAACCTTCTCCATTTCTGGATCCAGATCAGTTTCTGGTTGCTGCTCTGTATCTTGTGCTCCTGTAACAGCATCCTGTCTGACAGGACGGGCAGAAGAGATACTGATCGATCTTGGCTTCATGCTGGCTCTGTTTGGCAGCAGTTCAACATTCTGCACAGATGACTTTAGGCGTTGGGAGACGCCACTCTTTTGGTTTATTATTGGAAGATGTACAACTGAATCTTCCTGTGACCCTTCCTTATTTCCTGGTATGCCCTCAGTACTCTGAAAGGAATTGTCCATGAGGACCTCTGGCGGCGGAGGTGGTAGGTTGTCTACATCTAGGTCATCCCTCCCTTCAGGCCAGCTGTTGTTATTATTGTTGCCATTGATGACTAACCCCCCCTCATTACTATTCACTGTGGCAGATGACTGAAGGATCCCACTTTTCCTGGGCCTCCTGATATGAGGTGGAATATTAGCAAGGCTCTGCCCTGGTCTACCATCAACCCCTTGGCTAAAGGTATTTATCAGCCTTCTGACTGATTGGTGCTTGGGTGGTTGAGGTGTTAACATTGGTAAGGAACCAGGTGACTGATTTATTCTGAGGGGGCCTTTTTGAGCTGATCCACTTACTGAATGCCGTCTTAGTCCAGCTCTATACAGGTTATAATGAGGCCCTGCTATCTCTTTCTCTCCTCGGATTTCAGCCATCTTCTTCATTCGTTGATCCAAGTCCCTCTGGCTCTTTTGTAGCTCAATCATTGTGTTTACACACCTGGTGGATGTAGAGTGTTCAGGTTTGTTTACAGAGATAGCAGTCAGGGGTCGTTTGACTGTAGGCTGCCGATCCTGTATGTAACTTGCACACATGAAAAGAAGAGGTTGGCTGGGATCTGGTGGGGAAGAGTTAGACCTCTTCCTTTCAGGCCTGTCCCTTTCATCATCCTCATACTCTTCATCATCATCATCATCATCATCATCGTCCTCCTCGTCCTCTTCATCATCTTCATTATAACCTTCCAGGTTGGGTAAATTACTGTGCAGAATATCAGATGCACCTCGAATGTTGTTTCCAGATCCACAACTTCCAGATCCGGCACTCCCGCGGTGGCGGCGGTGCCTCTCAGACCCTGTCAGACTCTCATTTTCTCCCCCGATACCGCTGTCCTCACTGTGCAGTGCAGAATCCTCTGGGTTAGACTTCCTCATGGAAGCCCCCTCCACCCGCGCCAGCACTTGAGTCAGCCTTTGCTCCGCTGCCTGCTTGGCCTGCAGCTTGTCAATCAGCAGTTTAGAGACGGAAGAAAAATACTCCACCGCCTCTTCAAGCGTGGTGTCACCCAGTGCCTGGACCGAGCCCCCCACAAGTCTCATTTTCTCTGTTGAATGCTTGAGCAGTTGCTGTAACAGATCTGGAGGTGGATTTGCAGGGTTGGCTGTATCAGTCATAGATTTAGCTGGCATAACGACTGGGCCCAGCATCCCAGAAGGCAAGGCCATGTAGTCCCCATGCTCCTTCAACATGAGCTCCCCCTCCTCAGCCATCTCTTCTAAAGCTTGGTTGATCTCCTCGAACCGGAACACCAAAGCAGACATTGCAGGCTGGAGAGCAAGCTGTGTCTGGGCGGCCTGGTCTAGCAGGCCCAACAGGGTCTCATATTTAGAGATGTTTGGGTTTAAATAGGCATAGGCTGCCTGGTGAGCCTTCACCATGTGTGGTGGGAAGTCAACCTTTTTCTGGATGATAGAGGATTTTCTGTGCTTGTCAGTAGACCTTCTCTTCCCTTTATTTTTCTTTCTTTTCTCTGTCTTTTTAATCTTATCTGTTTGTAGAACCTCATGGACTATTTCTTGGGGCATCACATTCACCTCTGTTTCTTTAATGTCCTCTGTGTTTTGGGCATCTGTTGTGTCGCAGTCCATCTGAGACCATGCAGTGTCTTTTGTAGAATGTTCTTCAGTGGGTCGAGGAAGTTCATTTTCTTTCTCATCAGTCTCGAAACATTTATCCCTCTCCTCTTCAGGTCTTGAATCAACACCATCTTGTGGCGCTTCAGCCAGCAGAGCCTTTTGAGGACTAGGGCCTTCTGGCTTTGAAAATAACTTTCCTTTGGATGGAGAACAGCCCATGTTTACATTCAGAGGTTATTCAAGAAAACATTGAAAAATCTCTTCTTTGAAGAAAAATGATTCAGGAAAACAGGTGAAAGCCGAAGTGTAAATCCATAGGTAAGGATGTCTGTAGTTGCTTTGACAAGGTCCTCTAGAATCCTCCAACTCTGTCCTTTTGTCTGTCAAGCCTCCACGTGCAAGTCTCCATATATCTCTTCAATCAATGTATGCTTTCTCCTCAGAATTGTTGTAGTCAAACAGTGCAGGAAAGTCATCTGCAACCTGTTGAGTGAACTGACTACCTACCAAGACTTGCGATGGTAAGGAGCTGAGAGGATAAGACGGATTGGGGGGTTTCTTCCCTCTCTCTTCTTCAGCACGCACAGATGGTCACGTTAAGTGCATCAACACGCACACGCTCGCACACACATACACAAACAGGCATTTGCATGTAAGACTTTAAGCTCATCAGGTTAATCAGATCCAAGTTTGTCAGGTGGTGTTTTTAGCCTCATCCAGCATGCTGTTGGTAATTTACATGCAACTGTTGGGTTCACTTGAGAGATAAACAACTCTGTTTTCTGCAGGCTGATTGCCAGACATGTCTAGTTTACGTTGATATAGAAACTATTTACTTTATTCTAAATAAAGAAATCTACTACTATTTTTTGATGTTGCGTCATGGTTTTCTAACTATTCACACACACACACACACACACACACACACACATGTAGCTTTTCCTGTAAATGCTGGGGTAAGGGTGCCAGTTCCAGTCACACGAGGCACTTAGCAGGTTTCACTGTCATACCTTCATGCCAAAGTGACCGTTTGGCATTCGTAACTTTATCTCTTAGTAAAAGCTCTCTCTTGGAATAACCATTATTATCACCCTTGATTCAGTTATAATCCCCATTCAAACTTGACTAACCTCAACATCATCAACAAAAACATTTTTACCACCTGGCACTAATCCAGCCCCTAAAATGAACTGCACCTGCTTGCTATGTAGAAGATCCCTCAGAGCAACAGCTGAATAAGAGCAGAAGAAATCACCAGTCATTTGCAAAAGAAACTGGACACTTAACATCATAATGTGTGCAATAGGAAATGGTTCCTGTTTCAGTGTCACATGCACAATAATACCTATAAAAAGCTGAAATTAACAAGTGTGGTGCTTTTGCACCAGGCTGACAACTGGCAATTGTTTTGAATTGTGGAGATTTGGAAAATTGGCAAACTTGTGTATTCCTGTTGTTATTTTCAGCCATAACTGCAACATTTAAAAATGTGTAGTTAATCTAGGTGGTCTGACCTGTCTGATGTTTCTGCTGTGCTTATTTTATGTACTGTGTTGCTTTGACAGTCTTTGATAAACCAACTCTACCAGCATGGAAGGTAAGCAATGTATTGCCGGCAGCAGAGGTAGCAGCAAAACATATTTTAGCCACCTAGAAAGACCCACTTTAAGAAAAAAAAAAAGAAATCAATATCATTTTGAATATACTCTACTATACATTGGGAATACATTCACCACTTTACCTTACACACTTACTGATTGAGGCAGCAACTCCCGTTTTCTAAAATGACTGTTTTTGTGTATGGCTTTAAGATAACAGCCGCATTGAAAGCAGTGAAAATATTCTAAATATAGTGCACCTAAACAGATATTGTTGTTTTTTACGTGGCTAAAAACTAACCATCTGAGCTCAGTGCCGTTTCATTTGATGTATGTGACATAGGGGTTTTCTACTTGGAAGTTTCTGTAAACAAACATTGTGATTTGGCCTATTGGGCTTGGATCATGGAATATCAGCTGAACATACTATGGACTGACAAACTACACTTTAACCCTATTTGGTCTAACCACTGAGTAGACTGCAGAGGGCCCAAAGAAAAACAGTTTCTAAAATATTTAGAGAATTGCACCGTTGTGGCTTAATAATGATCAACCTGGTCTCACTTCAAAATCATCGAAATCTGGCACTTGGTCAGTGACTTCCGGCATCAGACGCAGATAAAAAAAAAGGCCATTCTTTCACCTCAGCATTGTATGCTGCCAGTAGCCATTATTGTTTAACGGCGCCTGGTGGCATCAAAAAAATTGCGGCTGAAGTCCAGGTAGGGTAGGCGGGAGGGGTGATGGATGGGTCAAACAGCCACTGACTTTCACTTGGGAGGCCAGTGTTAACTTCCTGTAAGATTGTAAAGCCATACCAAGCCATGTGCTTTTGTTGTCTAAACCCAGCCATGTGTTTCTGTTGGCTAAACTTAACCATATGCGTTTGTTGTTGACGCTAAAAAAAAGGTAATTTGCAGTGATGTACCGACTTAGTGTGTTTATTTTGAAAGAGACTGCATGCAAACTGTACATTTCCTGTAAAAAAGATAAGTGCATTCTGAAAACAGACAATGCATGTAGCTTGCAGAACTTGACTCGGCATCCCAGAACGTCAACAACCAACGCACTCTGTGTACCTTCCATATATGTGATGAAGTCGGAGTGAGAATGTGAGAATGATCGAGGGACACTTATGCTTTTCTGTACTGAAAAACAAATTCAAAATCAAAGGGTATTTGGGGGGAAAATGTTACAACAGTACTTTCCCCTGTCATGCAACACTGTGCAAATGCCCAAATTCCATAAAAGAATTCCAAGAACATGATCCCCATTGTAGGCTCACGACTAAACATATATTGTAAGGCTGTGCTACTTATTCTTGGCAGTGACTTCATTTTCACAGATTTCAGACACTGATTGTGACTGTGTGAACAGGCCTTCTCTGAAAACAAGCAGGCTCATTGACTCTTCCCCGGATTAACAGAGTTTATAAAAAACTGTGCCCTCAGATAGGGGGTAATCACAGTATCACAGAATGCCAGTGAGCCTGAGCCCAGCTATCTGTCTCTAAACATCTCTGTAATCCTTGCCACCCACGCCCAGGTGTATCACATTTACAGGAATTGGCACGCTGTTGGCCAACAGGGCAGAAGGAGCTTAAGCTGCTGGAGGTCTACCATCTGCTCAAAGGGCTGTCTGTTATTTACAAGACTTGTAGGCAATTTTGAAGTACTTTGCTAATGATAATATTTTAGTAGATGCGACATTATACTTTTAATCCACTTAAATTCAGAGGGAAATCTTGTACATTTAAGTTTCATATACTCTCTCATATACTCCCACTTATTATTGTCTGTAAAAGGTGTGCTTGAACTTTGCTCTTGTGTGTTTATGTAGTCTGTCTTCTTGTTCTGTGTACATGACATCTTTTACATAACTGGAAGAAGAGGAAGAGGGATCCTTCCTTTGTTGTTTTAACTGACATTTATTCCATTTTTTTACCCACTAAGTGCTTTTTAAAAATCAAGGACCTAAGCACAGAGGGTAACATATGCTGTACAGATCAAAGGCCCCTTGAGGGAAAATTGTGATTTGTGATATAAGGCTACTTAAATAAAATTGACTTGACTTGATTTGACTTGTCAAACTCCACTATATTTATTTGACATGTATAGTTACTTGTTACTTTTACTTAAGATTTATAATCATAACATATGAATGGTTTTTAATGAAGCTTCCCAACACACCAATATAGCATAATAATAATCTCGGTATACTTAATTACTTAAGTCAATGTATTTGCAAACAATGGTTTGTTTGATAACCTAGGAATTGATGTCCCACATATGACGTTACACACTCAATGGAAATATACCTAATTAACATAAAGTTATGTAGGTTAGGTTTAGGAAGGTAAATGTTGACATTGTTAGAAACAGGAAAATAAACATGGTGATGACGCACCTTAAAATAAGTCAAAGTTTACTTAAAGTTCAAATCGTTACGTTTCTGGGGGAAAGTCTTGTGTTTTGTGACCCTTCCACCACCCAAACCTTCCTAATTAACGGACTGCTTCCTTCTTTACTCTTATCAGTGCATTAGTCAAGTGATCACAGACTTCCAAAACATTATGTACATATCGCTGGTTCATAACTACATGGGATATGTAAGAATTGTGGTGCATTACTTTTCATGGGAAAATGTACAAACAGTGCATGACAACTGCCTGCTCAAGTTAAAACTAGCTTGCAGGACTTGTGTTGTAATAAGGTTGTGATGTAAAGAACCCTGGAAGTCTGAATGCATGTTTTTTAGGTTGTTATTGGTACACTGCAGTTCCAAGCCAAAATAGCTCAGCCAGGGTGTTCACTGCTTATTTTGCTCTCAGTATGTCTTGTAGCATATTAAAAAGCCCATATGCAACGGAAGTAACAAAAATTTTTATTTTCACAGTTTCACATTTTGAAAAAGCTACTTTTATAACATATGCATCAAACCCTGTCAACACCCTACAAAGATAGGACTGAAACATCACATGTTTGAAACACATATACAGGAAAATATAAATTTATACAGGAAAAAAAACCCAGTGGTACCAAAAACGACAAAATTTTAGAGCTCCCAATATAATCACACATAATCCAGGTATTGTAACTGACATACTGTATCTTGCATTCTTAGACACATGTACAGGTGTAAAAAAAAGTGATCTGATTGAGATTAGATTTGCTATCTTCTGATTGGATAAAAGATAACTTCTGCATTCTTGCACTGCAACACTTGATTACGGTAAATCTTTAGTTTATACTGGCACATCCTCCCAGTAACACAAACAGAGAGGCACTGTCACAATAGCTGCATTGTGACTTTGACTGTTGAATTACAGAATGGGCATTCACAGAGAGTTGGAAGGTACAGCATGTTGGCTTCCTATCATCGCTGATACAAGGAAGTATTCAAACTGGGAGGAAAGATTTCTGCATGCTTACATGTATGCAGTATTTTACTTTATTCTGAGCTTTCAGTCTATCAGACCTTCATCAGAGTATACATCTTTACTTATATAGGATATAAATTCAGATGAAGGTCTGATATTGTGTCATACGGATTACTGTTAATTTGTTATGCTGATCTGTTCTGTACGACATCTATTGCACGTCTGTCCGTCCTGGAAGAGGGATTCCTCCTCAGTTGCTCTTCCTGAGGTTTCTACCGTTTTTTTTCCCCGTTAAAGGGGTTTTTTTGGGGAGTTTTTCCTTATCCGCTGCGAGGGTCATAAGGACAGAGGGATGTCGTATGCTGTAAAGCCCTGTGAGGCAAATTGTGATTTGTGATATTGGGCTTTATAAATAAAATTGAATTGAAATTGAAATTGAATTGATAGACCAAAAGCAAGGCAAGAAAAATATATTTGTACAGCACATTTATACACCACGGCAATTCAGTGTGCTTGACAGGATAATAGTAATACAACAAAGGTGAAAGATGTGCTTGCAAGCGATACAAGAGGAACAACATTTTAGAAGTAAGCCTGTGCAATTTAAGTCAAGTTTAATTAAAATAAGATAATTGCATAAATAAAAAAGCACATTAAGTTCTCCCATATTTAGATGTACAGATAAATTAAATGGAAAACAATTAATAGGCAGATTATGCAGTTTAAAATTTATTAGGATTAAAATAGGATTATTTCTATTTTTTTTTAGCTTTGACTTGAAAGTGGTCTGTGTTGCATGATAACAAAAAGCTGCTTTACCATGTTTTGCTTTAAATCTTGGAGCGACCAGTGGGCCAGCCCTAGGTGTACCTTAGGATTCTTGGAGGTTCATTTGGCACAAGCATATCAGATAGTATGTATTTAGGCCCAGAGCTACAATATATTTTCAGTTTTTGTCATGACCCTGGCAGCAGCATTCTGAATAAGTTGTAGTTGTCGAGGAACTTCCCTAAACCTAACCTCTGTAACTACTACAATTATATAACTTTACATTAAAGATGTAACATCGTTAATGGGCTGCTAAGTCGAAAGACAACATACCGACTTTTGTGTGTGCATTTTCATAGGATATCATACGAAGCATGGTATGAGGATATGTTGTCCATAGTGTCGAAAGTGGCACTAAGATACAATCTCTAAGACCTTTGTGACCTTTAAGTACCTTTATGAGGGCAGTCTCGGTGCCATGATGGGGACTAAATCCTGATTTTAACTTATCAAAGCAATGTTAAACAGTTACAGGTTGATGGTGACCAACATTTTTAATAACCTCAGCTAAAAATGGTATCTTTTTACATACAGTACAGGCCAAAAGTTTGGACACACCTTCTCATTCAATGCGTTTTCTTTATTTTCATGACTATTTACATTGTAGATTCTCACTGAAGGCATCAAAACTATGAATGAACACATGTGGAGTTATGTACTTAACAAAAAAAGGTGAAATAACTGAAAACATGTTTTATATTCTAGTTTCTTCAAAATAGCCACCCTTTGCTCTGATTACTGCTTTGCACACTCTTGGCATTCTCTCCATGAGCTTCAAGAGGTAGTCACCTGAAATGGTTTTCCAACAGTCTTGAAGGAGTTCCCAGAGGTGTTTAGCACTTGTTGGCCCCTTTGCCTTCACTCTGCGGTCCAGCTCACCCCAAACCATCTCGATTGGGTTCAGGTCCGGTGACTGTGGAAGCCAGGTCATCTGCCGCAGCACTCCATCACTCTCCTTCTTGGTCAAATAGCCCTTACACAGCCTGGAGGTGTGTTTGGGGTCATTGTCCTGTTGAAAAATAAATGATCGTCCAACTAAACGCAAACTGGATGGGATGGCATGTCGCTGCAGGATGCTGTGGTAGCCATGCTGGTTCAGTGTGCCTTCAATTTTGAATAAATCCCCAACAGTGTCACCAGCAAAACACCCCCACACCATCACACCTCCTCCTCCATGCTTCACAGTTGGAACCAGGCATGTGGAATCCATCCGTTCACCTTTTCTGCGTCTCACAAAGACATGGCGGTTGGAACCAAAGATCTCAAATTTGGACTCATCAGACCAAAGCACAGATTTCCACTGGTCTAATGTCCATTCCTTGTGTTTCTTGGCCCAAACAAATCTCTTCTGCTTGTTGCCTCTCCTTAGCAGTGGTTTCCTAGCAGCTATTTGACCATGAAGGCCTGATTCGCAGTCTCCTCTTAACAGTTGTTCTAGAGATGGGTCTGCTGCTAGAACTCTGTGTGGCATTCATCTGGTCTCTGATCTGAGCTGCTGTTAACTTGCCATTTCTGAGGCTGGTGACTCGGATGAACTTATCCTCAGAAGCAGAGGTGACTCTTGGTCTTCCTTTCCTGGGTCGGTCCTCATGTGTGCCAGTTTCGTTGTAGCGCTTGATGGTTTTTGCGACTCCACTTGGGGACACATTTAAAGTTTTTGCAATTTTCCGGACTGACTGACCTTCATTTCTTAAAGTAATGATGGCCACTCGTTTTTCTTTAGTTAGCTGATTGGTTCTTGCCATAATATGAATTTTAACAGTTGTCCAATAGGGCTGTCGGCTGTGTATTAACCTGACTTCTGCACAACACAACTGATGGTCCCAACCCCATTGATAAAGCAAGAAATTCCACTAATTAACCCTGATAAGGCACACCTGTGAAGTGGAAACCATTTCAGGTGACTACCTCTTGAAGCTCATGGAGAGAATGCCAAGAGTGTGCAAAGCAGTAATCAGAGCAAAGGGTGGCTATTTTGAAGAAACTAGAATATAAAACATGTTTTCAGTTATTTCACCTTTTTTTGTTAAGTACATAACTCCACATGTGTTCATTCATAGTTTTGATGCCTTCAGTGAGAATCTACAATGTAAATAGTCATGAAAATAAAGAAAACACATTGAATGAGAAGGTGTGTCCAAACTTTTGGCCTGTACTGTATATCGATAGTTATTTAATACATTAGCATAAAGACTGTTTTTTAAAGAGACTTTATTACTGCAGTGTGCTTTTGGAAAAATGCTGGATTGGAGAGGGTTGTTAACTATAACTAATAGTTTAGGGCAATAATGCTCGGAGTAAAGTGAAGCACTGCATAGATGTAAGTGTGTGGGAATCTTTTCTACCACTTTAGACTCATCTATGTTTCCAGCACCTTGCAAAGATTAAGTCAGGTGGAGGGGTGGATGTTGCAATATCTACAAGGAAGTCTTCAACCATTTCTGTGAAGGCTGACAATCACACGTCACTGTTTTTGAAAAGATCAGATTTGGATGTTGGACAATAGGGGCTTTCTCATGTAGTCTTAACAGTGAGGACATGCCACCAGTTGCAGTCGAGCATGGGCAGTGTGTCTGTGTGTTGGCAGGACAAGCCGCCTTAATACCTCTGAAGAGATCAGTAGTGTCTACTGACTAACAGTTGTGTAACAGTGAAGTCTGAAGCTGACTTCCCCCCTGAGGACAGAGGTCACGTCAGGGATATCAGGAGCTATTTATTGTGTAGAGGCATCAGCATCTTTGTATGAATCTATAGTATGGTCAGCACAATGTACAGAAGGCACCCCTGCAGGGATTGACTTTTCATTGTTATATTTTATAATTATATTAATATTGTTATGGTAATAATAGAATGATATTTTGGTTAAGTTCAGCTTTATCTTCATTCAGCTTTTTGGTTAAATGAAAGTGTTGTGCAAGTTCACACTCTGAAGTTCAGATCATACAGATTAAAATTTTGTTTGTGAACGCACTGAAGGGTTTTTTTTTTTAGTGTTTCCCTCAGTGAACTTACAGTTACTAACAGACATACAGCAGAACAAGAACAACAACAACAAAGCTCGACAAAGTCAATTCACATCAGTTTTATTCATGAGTATCCCTGTTTCACAAATCAAAAAATTGCCTCAAGGTGCTTTGCAATCTGTACAGCACATGGCATCCTCTGTCATTTCAAGGCAAGGCAAGATCAAATGTATTAATGTAGCACATTTCATACCCAAAGGCAACCAAAGGGCTTTTCAGATTAGTCAAATCACCATGTGATGATGCTCTCTCTCAGTCTTCTGTGTAAAAATATCCTTTAGTGAAGACAGCATGTTTCTGACTGGAAATCATTCACTGGAATCATACATGGCAATACAGTGATTTCCATTTCACCAAAATTTCACTTAAAACATTTTATTTAATTCCTTCCTTCCTTTTCTCTTTATGAGTCTGGACCAAGGGTCTGCAACCTTTGCCATTAAAAGAGCCATTTTTGACCAAAAATAATTTGAAAAAATCTGCATGGAGCCACAAAACATGTTTGAGCCTTATAATCAAGGTAAATAGCCTATTAAGTCTAAATTAGCATATACTTATGGTCTAAATAAGCATTTGTTAATATGTTTTACCACAAGGTGGACACAGTGCAGGGCACTATTAATAATTATCTGGTACTTAAATTTTGCAGAGCTGGCAGTGAGAGCAAACAAATCTGTCCACGCACTACTACATTCTCTATTTTATTCAATTTACTTTTTTGGACAGGGGCTAAAGAGCCACATGTGGCTCCGGAGCCACAGGTTGCCTACCCCTGGTCTGGACAGATGTGACTGTAAACTGAAACTTGACTGGTTGGTGGAGGCATACAACCACAAGGAAGTAATTCTAGTTTTGTCATTTAGATGACACCCTTCCTACTTTTATGAGTCAGTGCTGCCAAAATGTTGAGTTGGCTAGTCACATACATGCAAGCCCACATTCCTGGTGGAATTACTTTGCGACATGAACAAGTGTCTTTGAATTACAAACTGTTGTGCAGTCTTTGGTGTCTGTTAAAGATTGGCTGTAGGGTTTCTGACCCCTAGCAGCAATGTGGAGCAGGGTTTTTTGAATATAGGTCCATGCGTTATTAGTCTCAGATACCTAAAATTTAATTTTGATGGGTTATAATTACATGTTAACATATCCATTTTGAAATTTTGATGAGTTGCAAATAAATGCTACAACTCAGTATTCACTAGTCAAAATGTGAATTCTTTATTTCAACAATTAAATTCTCTGTAGTGGAAATATACACTGTTACCAACAATTGAATTGTTATTAGTGGCAATGTTCATTATAAATATCTTCAATTGTTCTTACATTACAGATAACAAAAATGGAAATCTAAATATCTAAAGTTCAATTCTTACTAGTCAAAATTACATTATGGATATGTTGGCTTGGAATTCTAACTAGTCAAAAAGCAACTGGTAATATGTACAATTCCTGTCACTGCTACAAATCAAATGTTAAAATGGCTTCCCATATTGTTACTAGTTATAAATGTAATCTCAGATATCCAAAGTGAAAACCTTTCCAGATATCCATAATGTTAATTTAGCAGATAACCACAATACATTTTTGGAAATCTGCAATTTATAGTCGGAATGCCAATTCTGGATATGGATAATGACATGTTTACTTGTTAAAATGTATTTTGGATGTTCAAAATGACATTATGGATATCTGGAATGGTTTTTCATTCTGGATATCTGAAATTAAAATTATGACTACTAACAACTGAACTGTAGATATCTGAAATGCAAATTAAATGCAAACCTACCCATCTACCTGGTGGTACACCCACCTTATCAACTACCACTACAGCACTGGTTAAAACAGCTTACCAAAGGGCCTCTAAAATCCTTTAAATGCATTAATCTGTTACTCTAACTGGACTTCCTGCGTGTATTTGTCTCACCAGTACGTTAAGTAATACTCCCCGACCAATGTGCATTGTTTTAACACATGGTTGTTTTAGATCTGAACATCCACTCAGCTTGTATCATTCTATGTGGCCTAGCCACAAAGAGTGCACGCTTTTGAGATTCTTAGCAAATTCACATCACCTTGCCACAAAGAAGACCATGTTAACCCAGTTGGCACTAGATGTCGATGTGATGTCAAATAGACTTTAGACTCTTATGTTGAACAGATGTTAAATGTTTGTTGGAATGAAAATTAGGTTCACGATACTTAAATGTTTAATGACGTTAGAGTTTTATGTTGTGTGGACATTATGATGTTCTGCAGATGTTGTTTTTTTCTCCATGTTTGTGGCCAGCTAGGAAGCAACAAGTTATACAGCTCACCTACAGTAATTACATTGTTGATCTGTTAAACAGCTGACTTATGGGTTGTAATGAAGGAAAAATGGTGCACATGCTTTATGTCTGACTATAATATCTCTTGTAGTTGTATACAATATAAATGAGTCATATTTGGTTCTCTGTACAATAAAGAATACAACAGTTTTCAGCAGAAAACAAATTTCAACTTTACATGGATTTACAGTATAAACAATCTTAAAAAAAACATTGGCTCTAAAAAAGGGAAAAGGTATAAAAAAAAATGTCAGTGCAGTACATATCAGATTTTCCTGGAACCAGTTTTAGTAGGACACACTCCTACATCTCTGTATTAGTTTTGTTCCTAACCTATCAGGCAGATGGTAGGCATGAATAGGCTTGGATATAGGCATGTCAACCGGCACCGAAACGGGGCTGTCCTCGCCTAGTGTAGTTGTTGTACTTGATATGAAAAACCTCTCATTCTTTTTTGGGTGTGTAGCATTTCCACAGATATCTATATCTGTCTCCAAATCGACATTTGGGCTGGAGAAGACTTGCCATCTCCTCAGAATCTTCTCCAGTGTATCTGTGGTTGACCCCCAAAGTGCTTCGTAGCACTTGGGTAAGAAATGGCAGAAGATGATGCCATAGCTAGACACTAGAATGGCTGAAGCCTGCACAGCAGTGCCTTGTTCACTGTTGGTGATATAGACTGGGACAAAACATACCCATACAAACAAGTACATCAGCATGCTAAAAATGATGTAGCCTGTTTCGCTAAACTCCTGAGGAACCTTCCTGCCTTTGACGGCCAGCAGGAAGCCAACAAATGCTAGGAGAGCTATGTAGCTCAGCATAATGCCAAAACCTATGTATGTGGCACCTTCACTACACTGTATTAGTTTCGTCATGCTTTGTGGGGATGGAGGTGTGTCATCAATACCAGGAGAATCAAAGATCAGCCAGAGAAGACAGATGATCCCCTGGAGAGAGGTTATGACGATGACAATTACAGGTGGTCGGTAAAGTTTGTGTAGTCCTTGGTTCGTCAGCTGACCAAACGGAAGGAAAGCCAGAATGGTACGAAAGGCCTTGACTATGATGCAGGAGACACACAGGGTGAAGCCCATGGCATACATTACCTGGCGGGCCCGGCAGAGATGTACATTGGGCTTGCCCATGAAACATATCACACTTGCGAAGCTCACTGACAGACCAGCCATCATCACACAGGACAATCTCACCTCCGCTCTTTTCATGGGTGAGGACTTTCTGTACACCAAAAAGATAATGAAGATAACTATCAAGAGCAAGTTGCCAAAGCCTGCAGCAGCCATTATGGCGATGGGATGAGGATCGCTCCATCGCATGTAGGACTCCAATCTTGGCTTGCACTGAGTCCAACCCTTGAGAGACCAGGTTCCATTCGGACACTTTTTGCAGATATGGAGATCTGTTAGAGAAAATGGTGATGAACATATTAGCCAAAATAAGGCCATTGCGTGTATGAGTGTATGCATCTATCTGTCCACAGCTAATCTTGCAAACTACTGGACCAAGTAGCCTTATGTTTGTGTATGCATTTATGACTGTATGGTCAAAGCTCCATTGTGGTTACGTTGATTCACAATTATGGCCGGTTAACTGTTTGTACCATCACTCCTGGCTCTTCTTAATGGTTGGTAGTTTTCTGGAAATCAGCTAAAAACAACAAGCTTTACTGTTGCAAGCCACATTTTGGTCTTTGTCATGGTTCAAAAACTGCCATCCATAAAATGGTTTGGTCAATACACAGTGAGTAAGTCAATTGCTTTTGTTATCTTCACCACTATCTTGACTGCAAGGTAACAATTCCACCAGCCATAGCTGTACCACATTCCGGCCACCATCGCTGCAACCCAGTTTTGTTCCTTCTGCCACATGGTGTCATACCACACCTGGTAACATTTAAGAAGTGGAGTGTTTTGCCTGCCCAATTTTGCAGACTTGCAGATTTTGTTGATTTGGTTACTTTTTTCCTTAATATTTGTGCCTCTACTCTAGTAGGTCGCCATGTAAATAAATCATGTCTTTTTTTATGGTAAATGGACTTGCACTTGTATTGGGCCTTTCTAGTCGTGTGACCACTCAGGGCACTTTTACACTACATGACATTCACCCATTCATACACTGGTGGCTGAGGCTACCATAAGGTGCCACTTGCTACTCAGTGAACCAGTTCACATGCACTCACGCGGGGCTCAGTGTCATGCCCAAGGATACTTCAACATGCAGAGTGGAAGAGATGGGGATCTTCTGATAAGTCGATGACCCGCTCTACCTCCTCAGCCACAATTATTATTTCCTACTTTGTTATGCTGTAGCCTACAGGCAGAGTTAAAAGTCCAGCTATAAACAATGAGCAGGAAAACTGGATCTGCTTTTGCAACCCACCATGGCTCTGTCAAAAACAGATGAGAGCCATATTTTTCTTTGCTTTTTGGGTGTTTCTGAAAACATGCTGCACCATGTAAGATGGAATTATTACAAGAATTGTCTAGAGTGGCTGTGGTCAGCCCTGGCAGCCGTCTGGCAGACATCAGCACTCTCTTTTTATTTGAAAACAGACCTCATATAGACAGCATTATTCAAATGTATGCCAAGCGTACAGGCACAGCCAAAATTTCACCTCTCAGAGACCTGTTGTCTCAAGTCGGTTTATATTTTGATAGGCTATTTGTACATTTTCCTACATAAAATAATGCACTCACACTTATTCGTAGGATATCCTACAAACCATTCTATGAGGATACTTTGATTTTGAAGGTAAATTGTAACATTAAAATCAATTGGTCAGACAAGCATACTCTTTGGATGAACTGTACAGCACTTTGGTCAACCGAGGTTGTTTTTAAATGTGCTATATAAATAAATTTTGACTTGACTTGACTTGATACCATAGGCATCTGAATAGGTCCCCATTTTATGAGGATACTTGAAGCTAAACTTTAACATTGAAGTCAGTTAGTCATTCAGGCATACCATAGTCATCTGAATAGGTCCCTTCTGCACACAGGGTGCAGTTGTAACAGCAGGATACATTCAAGATCTTCTTTACCCAGCCAGGGGCGCAGGGCGCTGAGCATCTACACTGAGGGATCTGAGAAAGCAAGACAGAACAAGAGTGATCAGTCTGAGGAGAGATGGCCTGTACATTTTTAAGTAATTCTTTCTTCCACTAAAGATTGTCTTTCTAAAAAGCTGAAACACACTGAGGTTTATAGGGGAGACCAGGGACAGTTGTAGAATTTTCCCAGTAAATAAAAAAACATTAATCAATCAAATACTCAAATGAAAAAGATTGTGACTATTCATTCTTTTTTTGTTTTTAAACAACAATAACCTTTTATCTTTAGGCCACATGATTAAAAAAACGATTGGAAGCTGTAAAATTATAATGCAAGGATATCATTTATGGGTAGAACAAAAACAGTATACTCCAATAAGTTTCAGCATGACATTAGAATGGATGAGTTTGAGGACAACCTGAAACTCATCCATTCTAGGCAGAATGTGTAATGCAGAATCCATCTTCATCAGATGAGTCCTGAATTTACTGTCTCTACCTGTATTGGGGTTTTTTTGTCCTTAAAATTAAAATTTTCTGAGCTTTAGACCTGCTTTTTCACTCACTATTAGCATGCAGTTGATTATCATTGACTTAGCATCTAGTGTATTGAGACCTTCAGAATTTTAAAATATAAATGAAATTGGCTCAGGGACGGTTGTAGCAAGGCATTACAATGGCCTTAGTATCACCAGCTATGTTTTAGTTTGACATGTTAGCCATTTCTCATCTGAGCTCACAAAACAGTGATTCCAGGCATTTGATCTTTGGACAGTATCCAAAAAACACGTGATAGAAAAGTTAAATTTCTACCTCAAAAAAAGCACTTTTCTATGAAACTACCTCTAGGAGTTTAAAATGTGGTTCCTTTTTTGAAAGCAAGAAGACAATCAAACTGAGCATGTGCACAGTTAGTGCAGTTACTTTAACTTGTTTCTGATTTGAGGAATTCCAGGTGTCATAACCATCCCAATTAACGTCTGTCTCTGGCCTCACCATTGTAAAAAATATAAGAGTATCTGTTAATGAAAAATGAGCCCTTTCTTGTCAGAGGTCGCGCTATAGTGCTGCTACGAAGTCCCTTCTTTATGCTACCTTTGCAGTTTTACACAGAGCCAAACAACGGCAGCATCATGCTGCTCCAGTGTATAATTTTATACAGCAAGCTGGCATCACGGAAGGAAAAGAGGCAGGCCTGTGACAGTGACAGGCATGACATAGAACATATGCGTTGGCAGCTGTTCTTATTTGAGTTAGCTGCTAACTGCTAACAGCTACTTTTAAAATCTCCCATGAGGGTTGCAGGCATAACACATTGTAAAAACATCACACCTGTGCCGCCCATGATCCGTCCTGCCAGCTGCCCTGTTCATACAGACATCTGTTACTGCCCCCAGTGCTGCCCTAAAGGCGAGACAACTCTGTCCCCCTATTCCGTGATTTTACCTTTCATACAGAACAGAGAGGCGGCATAATGGTGTAAAATTCCTGCCGTGAAAAGCCAGTATAAAGGGGCTATAGAGACTATATTGTTTGCATTCAACAGCTACAGCTTCCCTGTGTCTTAAGGCCCTAACACACCAAATCGACGGTCGGCCGTCGACCAAAGTCGGGCTAGTTTTTGCACCGTCGGCACTTCGGGGTCGGCGGCGGCTTTTCAGCCGATTGAGTATGTTGAATCGCCGGCGGAGCTCGTCAGTGAGAGAGATCACTCTGATTGGCTGTTCAGGTTTTATTTCCTCGCTCCTGTAGCGAGTGAATCTTCCTGTTGTGAAACCGAGGCTTCCTCCTCAGGCTCCACTTCACTCAGCTGCCCACAGACTTGCTGCTTTTTCCCACTTTAACCTGAATAACAAACCGGAGCTAGCTAGGAGCGGCTAGCGGAGCGTTAGCCGCAGCATGACTGGAGGGAAGCACAGGCAGTTAGACTCTGCTAGCCTCCCAGCTAGCCTCGGCTTTCCGTTTAGATTCAAACAGAGGGCTGGGGCTAGCTGGGAGCGGCTAGCGGAGTGTTAGCCGCAGCATGACCGGAGGGAAGTTGCCTACGGGTTACATCTGTAACAGGAAACCGATGGAACTGGGAGCTGGCGATGTTTTTATTCCCACAACTGTTCGCACCATTTTGGTATTCCTCTGTTTACCTACAGCAGCTGACGAGGGTGTGTCGTGAGCCTGAGCCGGTGTTCACGCTGTAGTAGTAGGTTTGTATAGGGCTAGTACATCTTTTTCCTCACTAATAATAGCCTACTGGTTCTCTGTTGGAAACAGCCGGTGAAGTTTTCGTTAGCCGTTGCTATCCTGCGCACCTGCACGGCGTGGCGATGAACTGTCTTATTGATTTCTGTTCGCGTGCTGCCTTGCGGGCCTGCACGGCGGAGTGATACTGGCCAGAAAATAGTCCCAATTGATAGCAAGGTCTGATGTAATGCGGGGATGTTGTAAAATTATTGAAATAGTCTAACAAAACACATGCATACTTTTTTGTAGCTTAAAACTTTTTGGTTACGTGTCCCCCTTATATCTTCAGAACTACTTTTTCTCCGGTAAGCTACGGGCCATTTCTCAGAGCAGGAGGCTCGTTGAGAGTAGTGACACCGTCACATCAGAGCTACAGATGGTCAGCGTTTCACACAACTTCATGTCCAAAAACCCCAACTATCACTTTAAGCACAGTCTCCTCTCAAAGGCCTCAAAGTGTTGCACTCTGTAACACTGGTATGACTGAGGGATTGTCTGTTTTGGAGAGCTATGATTATTCCACCATCACAGAGGGGTTCTCAGAGTGTTTTATGATCTAACAAGCAGTTTAAAGCACGAGGGCCGTAATGAGCTGATTACCACTTGCCCTCATCTCTTGACTCAGGTACTGCCTTGCCTAAGGATAGTGACTACACTGACTACTGCAGCAGTCAAACCTATGAATGGATGCTGTAAGTATGGTGATGTCTTACCGTGGTATTGCCTGTTGAAAGCCAGGTGAAATTTTTAATATTGAGTTTAATTTCTTTTTTAAGGACACTATAATTCCCAATCCTGAGAAAGCTTCTGTGGTCTCCATCTTTTTCCCATGTGATCAAATCATAAAAATTTACAAAATCACCATATTCATCAAAGTAGAAATTGTGGTTGTCATACTCAAAGTTAACATTCTTCAGTTCTTGAAGAAGCTGCAAAGCAAAGGGGAGAATGGCAATTAAAATGGTCCTTTTGCAGTGGTTGGTAACCGTAGTATACAATTTCCCACTATCTAACTATAATTCACAAGAATTCTAAGGGACAGAAACACACACAACACTGTAATTCCTACATTATAAGGAAGCTACACTTACAAATTTAAATCTGTTTTCTTCTGTGGATGATATCAGTACTCACCTTCCATGGTTGGAAGTCAGTTTCTCCCGAGCATGAAGAACTGTTGCACTTTAGTAACTTTTTGAGAGCATGTGCTACAGCCTGCACAGCTACTTTGTGAAGGAAGGCTTCACTGGTATCCACAGCCTTTACAAGATAGTCATCAGTTTGCTCTTGGGGATCCATGAAATTACATGCATTGCCAGATTTCATTTCCAGGAGATCAGGTGGGGGACAATAGGATGGAGGCTTGTTTGAAAAACATTCTGGGGTACAGTTGAATCTCAGGTTCTTGTATTTTTCAATGAAGAGGTTATACCCTCCTGGGGTTGCTGTGAGATTCTTGAGATAATTATCAAATGATTCACTCTTGTGTGAAACAAAAGTAAAGCCCAAGATGTCCCCAACCTTGTTGATGCCAACCATGTGGGCAAGGGACATGCTCCTGGACCAGGCATCACTGGCAATCCAGATCCTTGATGTGTTGGTACTGATCATTTCCTTAAAGAGGGCCTTCACCAGCTCTTCCCTAATGATCAGCAGTACCACGTGGGCAGTGGAGGAGCGGATCTGCTGGGCAACTTGCTTCATACGTTGATTGCTTTCTGAATGATCGAGGTAATGAGGCAGCATCTCTTGGAAGGCCAAACATACACTATTTTCCTCAGCAGCCCCAAGGAAGCTCTGGAAAGCTGCTCTGCCATATTCGTCGTCACCATACACAACCCCAACCCAGTTCCAGCGATAGTAATGCATAATTTTGGCCAATGCTTCGGTCTGATGCTTATCACTAGGAACAGTGCGCATAAAAACTGGGTAGCGTGTCTTATCACTCAGCTCTGGTGAGGATGATGTGCTGCTCAGCTGAAAAGGAGATATAATTTATACAGAAATTATTTAAAATACACACAAAATAAAAAAATAAATATAAACTGTAAGCATGGTTTACATTTGTCAATCACATTCCTAGAATGTGTAATGGCACCCAAAAATCCTCCCAAATCCCCAAATTTCCAACCAACACATTTTGTTTTATTTTTAAATGACAAAATTAAGGAGTACATCTTTATATCTTAGTGGTATTAGTAATATTACTATATCTAACATAGTACTAAAATAGTACAAATGTTACCAACAGCCCACTACAAACTTCTGAATCAAATTTAAAAATACAATCACAAGCAGTGATTCTGGCGTTCAGGCCACCATGAATGATCAAAAGTTTTGACGGTTTTTGACATCTGCATTAAAGATAACATGTATTATGACAACTGGACAGACGCTCATTCATTTACGACCAATCCTGCGCTGGGGTGTGCTTTCCTTCAGCAACGCCAATACCCCCTATCAGCCAATTTCAAAAACTTTCCAAAAAAAATCCATAGAGAAGAACAGGTGTGAATTTGGATGCACTATGTGTCATTCGGGCCCATAGGGTTAAAAATATAATTTGGTGAGTTTTGGACAAACTGTTCAGATTTAAGGTGCGTACGTTTGGAACTGATGGTGCCCCCACATGAGTGATTTTAAATAGTTTTACACATGTGTTTTAACATTGTTATGTAACATATTGTTTCAATTTTTGATTTATAGTCTGATTTGTATTAAGCCATGCCCATTTTTTTGCATTTATACTTTCAGGGTATGTTTCTGGTACAGATGTGGAGAAATCATGGCAGTTTCGTGATGATTGGCCCAACAGTTGCCACGTCCCTTTTAAAGTTTATTGGTAAATATCTGGGAAAACTAAATATGATATCAATAGGCTTTATGCAACTTCTGATAAGCGTGGTCCAGTAATGATCCAGAGAAAATTTGATAGGATTCAGACCCACAGTTAGGTGGAGATATCAAAGATGTTTTTAAAAAAATTTTAAAATGCCATGTTGGCACCACCTAGTGAGCAATTTCAAAATAGTTTTACACACATGGTCTAACATTTTCATAAAAACATATTCTGGGAGTTTTGTAATGACTGGACAAATTATTTCTGATTTATTGTCTGACTTGTGTTATTCGTTAGAGGCTGATTTTGGTACAGGTACTTTAGGTACTTAAAGGAGCCACGCCCCTTTAAACGTCACTGGTCAATATCTTCAAAACGCGATAAAATAAACTGGAGCTTTTGATAAACTTGAATCAATAATGATCTATTGGTAAAAATCTGACCCATGGTTTGGGAGGAGATGTCAAAAATGTGTTTTTCAAAAAAAATTTAAATGCAGGAAAATTTTGTCAGGTGGACCTCAGCCATTTGGGCTTGAACCCCTAAATTTGCTTGTTTTGGGCCTTACCAAGAGTTAGACAAGGAAATCATACCAATTTAATCTCTGACTTCAGATTGTTCCAGGATATGCTTGACTGTAATACAAACACAGGAAGCTAGCGTAAACAGCTAGCTTCTGACAAAATGCCGAAGATATCCCTTTCAGCTGTTCCAAATTTGTCTTATTTTAATGCTATAGCAAGCTAGGCAGCTATATTAAAAAAAAAACACTTGTGTTATATAATTGGAAAAATCCTGCCAATTCATTATGGGAATAGGACTTCTCAGGTGTTGCATGGGCCTATCAGTACCTGATCTGTCACGGCTGGCTGTTCGATACTTTGCACGTGCAACCCTCAACTGTGATAGTTTTTCGATCAGCGTGACGAGGAAGTGGCTGACTTCTTTATGCTATGCATTTCAGAATCTTGGAGTAAATACACTATGGCTGCGGTTTCTGATTTATTGTAATGAATATGAATTAAAAAAACAACAACCTTTTGGTTCTTTTGCTCTGAGGAACCTTACAGACTAAAACAATACGAATAAGTTACATGGTAATTGAGGAATGGACATCAACAGCCCACTTTCATACATCACAAAAAGAAGTCTTAATCAGTAACATTTTGAATTAAACATCGTTTTTCTGGAGCTAATGATGGAAGTCGCCAGCACAGATCAGGCACTGATGGCGCTGTTGTACTGTAAAAAAATCTACACATGTAAATATGACAGCTTTGGAGTCTCTGGAAGGTGTCTTTGATGAAGCTGGGCTGACCATTTCCCTCTGCTTTCATTATATGTGCTATTCAGTGATAAACATTATCTGTTCATTGCTTCTGTTATTAGTGGTAATAAGCCTCATAGATATGGTGAAGACGGCCCTGCTCCACCCACTGATAGGTTCAGAAGGCTGTTATCAGCCTATTCAATGTTTATTACCAGTTCATTAGATTCCACTTTCACTTTCCTTAGTGTTATTCACCAGAACCAATATGGTTAGGTTTAGAAAAAGATCATGACTCAAATCCTGGTGAAGCAACTATGTGTGACCCATCTGCCACCACTCTCTTTCACCATATGTGAAAGTACTTTCCTGCAGAAAGCCCCTCTAGCAGAAAGTTTAATTTCCTGGCTCAATAATGGCCTTCTCAACTAAGCAGTAGGTATGGCAGGCCTCTACTAATCCATATGTATGACCCTTATCATCCCTAAAAACTGCCTTAATAGCCTCAAATTGATCATCCAACTCCCTATAAGAAGCCACAGATTTTTCCCTAATTTGTTGTAGTATGTTGCAGCTTAAACATTAAAGCCTCCACAGCTAACACCAGTGCATTAATCACCCAGAAATTCTTATGATAGCTGAATGAGTGATCATGAATGACAGTGGCAGTAAAATGTATCAGCCTGTTCTCATTACTAGGTCGTCAAATGTAGACGCTTTGTCACACCCCTGTAAACCTTGTTGCCTTAACCTAACCATAACCATTTCACAACATTAACCACACATTACGACATTTCACCCAGGAGACAACTGTGCGTCACATACGGATGCGAAAGGGTCATTCTTAAGGAGATGCAAAGGGTGCCTTCGGCGTCAGTATCACACCGACGGACATGAGAAAATGTCAGTATTTGACGACCTGTGATGAGAACATGTTGAATGTACTTGCTAAAGAGACAGTATTTGTGACTTACTAGAGGGACCATGTACACATTGAGCAGTCTGGCCACAGCAATGGTCACCTCAGAGTATACAGCTCCCAAAATAATCTTGACTCTGGGCCTGTAGTCGGTGTAGTCGCATTCCACATCTAGAGAGCTGTTGACTGCGAGCATGGGTCCCACATTCTGTAATGCCTTGCTTGCAGAGGAGCATGTGTCACACAACAAATATCCAAGATGCACTCCTGGGAGGAAGCCAGCTGCATTTATCTTCTCAATTTCATGGATTGCAGCCAAGGATCTCATAAATGACTGCAGATCAAAGCTGAAAATGGACAATGTAGAAAAACATTGATTTCTCTGTGCTAGAGGCAAAAGAAGCAAGCTGTATACACATGTACATCTTTTAAGACATTTTGATTCGAGGTGTTTTAGTTTATAGAGGAAGTCTTCAAAAGACCATGATGGGGAAACCTCCAGCTGAACTTTCTGAAGATCAGAAATCTTTGTTTAGAAGTCATCAAGATCAAAGCACTGAAAAAAGGTGGGAAAAGACCACATCCTCAGACCTCGAATAAGTGAAAAAGTAAAATTCCAGAAGTACAATTTACAGACACATGTACTCCAAGCGGAAAAAAGTGGAAAAGAGGTAGGCTATGTAGTCAATTGAAAATTAGAATGATACATCATGGAAAAAAATGGTTACAAATCATCTTTCCCTCTCATAAATCGTAAAATTGTTGCCAAATAAACTTTTTTTTCAATGTAATAGCACTAAGACTGTGTCCTCTTTGTTTTTTTCTCAGTCTCAAGACAATAGAGGTGAATAGAATTTAATTTATGGTGCTCACAGTATTGATTAATTACATTGAGACCTAAAAAGGTAACACCCTATATGAAGACCACATCTATTTTATAAGGTCATTCATAGTGAATTATAATGCATTTAAAATGCTCTACAACTACACTCACAAACACACATAATGCTCCCTGATGAACTATATCAACAATCACAAAATAGATGCGACTAACAATGAATTAAGTGTCAAGTGTCTTATGGATGCTCGTGACTAGTTGTAAATGAGAGGATGACTGATGGGGCTTATAATATCTATACTCACCTGTATACACCTCAACCATCAACTGTAGTAAGGACTCAGTATGTGATCATAGTTGATGCAGTATCACCAGTTAAAGTGAAGTATATTGATGCACATAATGATGCTTTCTTCATCACAGCGTTTCATTGTTGATGTTAAGTAAAGTGTGATGCATTTTCAAACGAATCTATTCTGCTTCATAAGTGATTAATGCCTACCATACACTAGAATACTTTAAAAAAGACTGAAGCCTGACACCCTCTCACATCTAAAGGACATTAGTCAGAGAGCTTTAAGACACAGAAGCAGATTTTTCAAAAACTGGGCATCTTGCAAAGTCACTATTTGCAAGATTGTTAGCTTCAAAAAGGAAAAAAAAAATAGAAATTGTTGCAGCTTTTTAAAATCCCCAAGGGATATACTTTACTATAGCTAGTTAGCAAGCTAACAACTTTCCCCATTTCAAACAAGGCTGCTAGGTAAGCTAAGCTACTGGAATGTTTGCAATAGCCCACAAACTAACTGTACATTTCAGCTGAGGATTTCTTCTTTCTAGCTAGCTAGCTTCTAGCTTAAGTAATATGGACTGGTTAATGCCACTAAAGCGACCGTGTCGTTTCTCTTAGAATGAGGAAAAGGAGGAGAAAATGGAGTTGTGGAGTGAACAGGAGTGCCTCTTTGACATGTCCTCGCATTTGTGCTACAATAGAGAAGGGAAAGAAAAAGTGGATAGAATTTGTTGTAGCCCAAAAAAATCCCCTGCAAGTATGCTGTATGCTATAGCGAGCTAGCTAACCACCGTATAGGCTAGTTGCAAGCTAACATTAGCTACTGGAATGTTAGCCTATGAGCTAACTGTATGTTTCAACTACAGATTACTAGCCTCAAAAATCACATCATGTAACCACTTAAATAAGTAAAGCTAGAAATCTTCAGCTGAAATATACAGTAAACATTCAAGAAGCATTAATGTGCAAGTAGGTTAACCTTGTTTGGGATGGGGCTGGTGGTTAGCTAGCTCTGTGACACTCACTGGGGATTTTCAAGGGCTGCGACAATTTCTCTCCACGTTTTTTACCTTTTTGAAGCTAACAGTCTTGCAAATAGTGGGTCTACAAGATGCCCAGTCTTTGCAAAATCTGCTCCTGTGACTAAAAGCTCTTTGACTCATGGCATTAATCACTTATATATATATATATATATATATATATATATATATATATATATATATATATATATATATACAACAGTTAGTTCCGGCCAAACAATTTGATTGGCCAGGAGACATTCAAAACATGACGATATTGGAGTACAACATCATGGTTTGTTTACTCTCTGAATGTAGGCTATTACTCCGCATCAAACAGCTGATCAATGCTGACGCGTTGCCATGGCAACATTCTAACTACCGCTGCGCTCAAGTAACATTTACGAGTCTGGCCTACTTCAGAGAAAACATGGATTTCTTAAAAATATCAGTTTTGAACTGAATTACGAGTGGTCATCAGGGGCCGGTTGCACCAACTGGTCTTAAGCCTGGTCTTAAACTAAGTCGGTCGTAACTTGGAGTTCTAAATCCGACCTAATAGTTACGCCGGTTGCACCAACAGGGCTTACGCCTGGTCTTAGCTACGCTGGTTTTAGCTGTGCGCGTCCATGTGAATGCCCCCGGAATGCCCCACGCGGCCTGCCTAGAGGAGCGCGGTGACGTTAAATGACGCGCCGCTGAATCACCCAGTGTGCTTGACAGATGACAATTGACAGTTGACAGCCCCTCTCATCTGTGTTGACAGTTTATTTACAGTTTAAGATTTGAAGAAAACATTAAGGATCAAGGAAAAACTTTACCGACACTGAAATTAGAAAATGAATCAAGTTGTACAGCCAGCACAGAGACGTAGCCTATCACAATTAAGAAAAAACAGTCGGTATGGGCAGAGATAACGGGGCACATCAATACGTGTTCACACTCTGACTGCCCTCAAACAGAGGCTGACATGAGGAAGAAGTGGAAAGATCTTCTCAGCAAGGCAAAAAATACATCTCCAAAAAAAATCATCCAACTGGCGGGGGTCCTCCCCGAAAACCTCAATTTACAGTGACATCATTGTTGACGTAGCCTATTTGGGAAGGATTCCCCTGCCTGATGGGAAGGCCGGTGGTAGTGCTGCGTTGCAGCCCAACACAAACTGTAAATCCGGTGACAGCTCTTCAATAAATTCAAACTGATCTCTCCTACCGAAGTGAAACCTCTCAATCAGCTCCTTGTCATTATATAGGCTATGTCCAATTGCGTCTGTCCCTAATTACCCTCTCCCGTCTAAATGCCCGCTCGTATACAGACGGTGGATGAGACGTGCCATAACCAAGTTGCGCTCTCTGCGCTCTAGAGCACATGAGAGCAGCTTGATAATGACCTTACGCCTGCTCTTGACTAGGCGTGAGATTTAGTGAGAAGAAGGCTTACGCCCTGTTGGTGCAACCGGCGTAACTACAGGTTGGACTTAGAACGCCAAGTTACGACCGACTTAGCTCAAGACCAGGTTTAAGACTAGTTGGTGCAACCGGTTTGTCAATAGGAAGTAGCGTGGGTGGGGGGTGGGGGGCTGCCGTCACAGCCGTGACGATATCACAGTACAACATCACTCCCTCTCGTGTGATAGGCTATTGCTTAAATATGTGTGTGTGTGTGTGTGTGTGTGTGTGTGTGTTTGTGTGTAGATATGCTGAATAATCTGGCTAAGTATTATAACTACTTTCTACCAAAGGAATGGTGAGGTATCTGTGAACATCACAAACTCCTTTCACCTCCGTCGAACTGTGGTGGTTGGGGTAGAGACAGATATTTCAAACTCTCTGACTGCAGAGATAGCTACCACTGGAGGGAAGAGTCAACATGTGTTTTTCATTTAACCCGACAGTTATCTTTCTGGAAATTTTAAGCTTCTCTTTGTTTAGGTTAAAATGCTATAGCCTAAATAAGCTGATGGCACACTAAAATGTACGTGAATTCCACCAGAGATAAATACTCATAATTTTACCATTCTCATATGGTTCTAAGAAAATTCTGACCAACCATTAATATTGCATTTGGACTGAATGCTATGGTTGGCCGAGCGTCCTGTCTGTCTTCCCCATGTGGAGGCCTCTGACTGACCTAACTGCTCGCGTAAAGCAAAACATGTTTCCTCTGTTAGCTGGATGGGTTTGCAAACCCTGTGAAATCTGGAACATGGGCTGAGGTGAAAGGACCTGTTGTTAGTTTTACTCATTAAAGTGGTATTTATTAATAATTCAGTGAGCCTACTTTGTAAAGAGGGCCTCTGATAAAGGCACATTAGGCTATGTGTTATTTATGACGTATAGTTTTAATTTATTGAGGAATGACTTCTTTTCGTACATTGATTGATCAATCAATCAAGTTAAAATTAATAGTAAAAAACTGACAACAGAAATGTACCCAAGTGCTCTCAAATACAAAAACAGAACAAATTAAGTCAAAAAGAGATCATATGACAGAAACATGTAGACTGAACCAAGAGGTTATGACACCTACCCCTCTCAAAATACATAGGCTACATGATAAGACTTGTGAAAATATACATCATCAAGTTATCCATGTACACAAATTTGCCCCTTGTGTTTCTTTTTTTGTAATTCATGTAGCATAAAGTATATCACTCATATTGTGTTATGTTATTTTGTTATGTTTTTAAAAATGTATGAGCCACAGTTCACATTGTTGATTTTCTTTATCAAGTGTTAATGAATATGGCTGTATGAAATGGGGGTTTCCAAAAATAATTTCATTCCAAATATCAGCCATTTCTTAAAATTACTGAAAATATTTTTTCTCACAATTACTAATAACAGTACAACCCACATAGTTCAAATGCAAGACATACTTCCTGACACATACATAAATAGAATCTAATGTATCTGTTCTCGTACTCACTCTGAGCAGTGGAAGCTTTCAGGTCTAATCCGTTCTTGGAGACCGGTCACTTTTCGATGAGAAGGCAGCATCATACCTATTATAACGTCCCCGGGGGCTTCAGCCCCGCAGATGGGCTCAGCAAAGTCACATCCATCCACACTGCTCAGTATCATCAGGGCCAAGAAAAGGCTGCACAGTATCTGCATCTTGAATGGTGCAGGTGAAGAGGCACATCTAGGACGTGTCTCTCACGTGGAATCTGGAAGGTACTAAACATAGAGTGTTCTGCAAACCTGTTTTAAAGTGGAACTGAAAAGAATGTTTTATGTGAGAAATGTTGCCCTGCAGGCACTTCCTTGTGTGCATGCTCAAGGAAGTGCCTGCAGGGAAGTATCAAATAAAAACTTTAATTAACACAATTGTCGGATAGAATAATGAAGATGATCGTTTCTGTGGTTGCTGAAGTAGGGTCAAGGCACTTGGGAGTGGGTGTCTCAGTAAATGAGTGATTGGATCAACCAGTCAAAAAATGCTGGTTGTTTATTTGCCCCATATTCTGATAAAAGCAATGTCATTCTCATAACTGTTAGCTTTTTGAACTGGTATGCTCTTTGTTTCATGTGACAGCTCTGCAACAACTGTGTTGGTGTTTATGCCTTCAACTTGGCTGGGCTCTCTCTTTTTTTCCACTGAAGTCTGAGGGTGGAGTGCCTAGCTTCTATTAGAATAATGAATAATTTGTTGTCAGACCTGAATTAACCATGCCAAAAAATCTGGCAGGACAAGAAAACATGTCAGTAGGGCGGCAGGCATAAGATGCTGGAGCCAGTAAACACTGGCAGGCTAAAGACAGCATTCCACAAACTGCTGTGGGACTACTTGCCTTTCTAAACAAATGGATCTTTGACATTCCCCTTCACTAATGTGATTCTGTTCACTGCAGACACACTGTTGACCCAGTTTTGAAACAGGTTGTTTTGGGACCTGCATGTCATTCCAGGTTAGTTGAATGCTATTTCTCAACTCTTAATCTATCCATTCATGCAATCTAAGTCAATCTGTTATTCCTGTTCAGAGTCACAGAGGCCGGAAGCTAATACAATTTACCATGTTAGCACCCAGATAAACCAAGTTGACAGTCGACCATTGGTCAGTGTCGAGCCGTCAGTGAACGCCTGCTGCCCTAGTTTTTGCAGCATGTCCTGCATCACTGGCTCTAGTTATGGTATGATAACTGAGTGGGCCTACCAGGCACAGGCCTAGGGGCCCAAGGTGTTAGGGGGCTCCCCTGGCCTTTACTTGAAAAATGTCACTCAAATTAATACGTACAGACCAGGAAGTCACTCGAAAAGACCACAAACAGACACAAAAAGAACACAAAGAGATGCAAAGAGACACAAAATGACCACAAAAATGGGCAAATCAACCACAAACAGACACAAAACAACCACAAGGTGACATAAAATGACTACAAAGTTTCATAAAAAAGCCAAAAAGATGCATAATAGCTACAAAGAGATGCAAAACCACAAAGTTACCCCAGAGATACAAAATTAGCTTTAAGAGACCCAAACAACTACAAAAAAAAACAACCACAAAGAGATGCAAAGGAACTACAAAGACACAAAAAAACCCCTACAAAATTGGCAAAGCAGCATAGAAGAGACACAAAATGCCTACAAAGAAACACCAAGCCGATACAAAGAGGCACAAAACAACCACAAGAAGACATAAACTGACCACAAAGCGACATAAAAAAATCAAAAAGATGCATGACAGCTACACAAAACGACGCAAAACTACAAAGTTGCCTCAAAGAGACACATTAGCTCTAAGAGACCCAAACAACTAAAAAAAAACCAGGAAACAACCACAAGTAGACACAAAACAACGACAAAAAGATACAAAATGACCTCAAAAAGACACAAACCGACCACAAAGAGATGCAAAAGAACTGCAAAGAGACATTAAATGGGCAAAGCAGCAAAAAAGAGACATTTAAACAACAACAACGTGACACAAAAAGACTACAAAGTGACATAAAATGACCAAAAAGATGTGTAACAGCTGCAAACAGATGCAAAACCACAACACTACCTCAAAGAGAAAAAGTGCTTGAGAAGAAAACTGGAAGTGATGAAAGCAAATGAATAGAGGGTGTGACATCAAAACAAACTTGTTAGATAAGATTTTTTTGTTACCATTAGGTAACCATTAGTTACCAGTTGTCAACATTAGGTTGTGTTGTCAATGTGCCAACTGGCTAACAAGCCCCTTTAATGGTAATGTTTTAATATTATGATACAATGAGTGTGATTACATGAACGCTACCTCAAAGAGAAAAAGTACTTGAGAAGAAAACTGGAAGTGATGAAAGCAAATGAATAGAGGGCATGACATCAAAACAAACTTGTTAGATAAGATTTTTTTGTTACCATTAGGTAACCATTAGTTACCATTTGTCAACATTAGTTTGTGTTGTCAGTGTGCTAACTGGCCAACAAGCCCCTTTAATGGTAATGTTTTAATGTTATGATACAATGAGTGTGATTACATGAACATAAATAACCTGGACCAGGTTTTTGGAGTATCCTGCTTATGTGTTTGAGCGTGTAAACACCATATTCCATTTGTGAGAAAACTGAATATGCTAGCTGTAGTTCTCTGAAAGAAACCAGCATGTGTATGGGGAATATAAATAACCCGGTGTCTGTGCTCATGTAAACACCATATCCCGAATATGATCATAACCAGGATAAGCCTCATAAACTGGTTATTCATGTCCCTGTATATGCACGGAATGATATTTGGTGGCTGTAGCTCAGGAGGTAGAGCAGGTCATCCACTAATCGGAAGATCGGTGGACTCCAAGCAATGAACAGAAAACTGTCAGAACAGTTTTGAAAAAGTGAACTTGATGTAGAGAAATGTTAAAAAAAAAAATGTAAAAAGTAATGGTGGCAGTACACATAGTCTACATCAGACTTTTTCTCCAGTTAGGATCACCTGACCAGCTGACAGTTTGATTGACAGTAGCACTGGCCTCTCAGGTGGAGTATGGCCGGGACAAGGGCTCCAGCTGGCAGGTCAAATAAAGTTCAACATGGACACCTGACTGCATGATGAAGCTGCAGGAAACTACATCATTGCTGAGAGACAACAGTGGTCTACGTGTGTTAAATCTACATTTTATTGAGAGCAAAATGTGTTAGTGTTCACTTCAGTTGGTATTCTAGTTTATTTGACTCTATTTATCAGGTTACACATAATACTTGCAATATTTAAATTTATTGAGTGGATGGGTGAAAAAAATGTGATTTAATGAAACCAGTGGTTGGTATAGGTTCAGTGCCTAGGACTGAAACTAGAGTTACAGTGAATAGCTGTGTATTTCAGGAGGTTAATAATGAAAAACCTTGGACAATGCTGCCCTCTGCTGGCAATTTTACAACCAAACATGTTGGACATGCACAGGACTTCACACAACTCCAGTGATCTGTGTGAAGATAGGTCTAGCTGGTCAGCAAAGACTTTCAGACAGGAAGCTGGCATGCTATCTGGGCCTGGTTGCTTCCCGTCTTTCTGACTCTAGCCCCTTTGACACAGAGATTATGTAGTACTGCTGTAAAGAAGATCCCCCATTACTCCAGCTTTGCTTTGTTACACTGCACCAAACAACGCTGGAATCTTGCTTCCACAGTGTGTGATTACAAATAGTATGCCAGCATTAAATGAAAATAAACAAATCTAGATAAGAATTTTAACTATTCATCATATAATTTCAGCAAGGCATTAAAACAAGCTGATATTGTCTTCACAGTGTGGGGAACATCCCCCTTTTTGGAAGAAAGGACACTTTTTAGCATGGAAAAAGTAGTTTGATGAGAAAATTTTAACTCAAGGTCCACTTACTTTTCCAGAGCTTTCAACTCC
Source organism: Epinephelus fuscoguttatus (assembly GCF_011397635.1). Taxonomy (NCBI): domain Eukaryota; kingdom Metazoa; phylum Chordata; class Actinopteri; order Perciformes; family Serranidae; genus Epinephelus; species Epinephelus fuscoguttatus. The sequence continues at coordinate 37,847,118 of NC_064762.1, forward strand.
TAAAAAAAGACCGTCGTGTTTGAGTGTCCTGCCTCCAACTTTATTATTTCAGACAGATAATTCCGCAAGTCCCTATTCATGGGACAAAGGAACATAAAATGAAATTCATCTTTAATAACACCAAGATCACAAAAAACATATAAAACATTGCCTCTGTATCTGTCCACCTCAGTTACCAGTTGTAAGGTGTCAGTTCTTAACTGAGCACAAAGGGACCTCTGCCCTTTCTAATTACATTTGACGTAAGGGTTCAGTGTAGTAATCCTCTTTGATTTAAACATATGAGCTTTGGCTTATTCCAGATCTTATCCTTCCACCGTTCCTTATGGATCTTCAGTAGTTTATTTATCTATTTACTATATTACACTGCAAATGATTGCTAAAAGATAAAATGTAAATCAGAAAGAGAAAACATTGCAGGGACCTTTCTTGACTAAAGATAATGGTGTGCTCTCTCCCATTTAAAGATCTTTTTGGTCAGCCTTTCCTCTGGCAACTGGACCTGGAGGCTCCAAAACTGAACTTTTTCACTCGCCTGCTTTAGGACATGGGTAGTGATGGCCTCATGAAGCCTCATGAAGCCATATGTAGTGATGGCCTCATGAAGCCTCATGAAGCCTCATAAAGCCTTTTCTGAGCTCACTAGATGGCGCTTTTTGTTCAACAAAAGGTTGAAAGCACACTGAATTGCTATCCTTTGAGGCTCCCTCTTAAAACCAAGAGCGCCATCTAGTGGGCTCAGAAAATAAAGAAAATCCTTCATGAGGCTTCATGAAGTCATCACTAATAAAAACGGACTAAAGGAATATGAGTAACTTACAGCGTAATCCAGGAATGGACATATAATTTTAGGTAGTCAACAACACGGTTTTATACATCCGAAGACTTCTACTAAAAATAATAATAATGCTTAACTTAACTTATAACTGCTTGGCATCCAACAAAAAGCACCATCTAGGGACCATCGGTAGCGTAGTGGATAGTGCCAGCACCCCATGTATAGAGGTGATGCCTCGATGCAACGGTTACGAGTTCGACTTTGGCTTGCAACCCTTTGCTGCATGTCGTCCCCCCACTCTCTTTCTCTCTCTCTCTCCCTCCCCCATTTCTCACACTGTCCTGTCCATTAAAGGCAAAATGCCCCAAAAAAAACTTTAAAAAAAAAAAACAAATAAAAAAAGCGCCATCTAGTGGGCTCAGAAAATAAAGCAAATGTTTCATGAGGCTTTCATGAGGCTTCATCAGGCCATCAATAGACATGGGATCCATCCCATAAGCCCATCCATGGCCCACTTAACAGTATATTTATGTACTCCAAGAAATTACTGTCAGGGACATCTTTAAAACCCCATACTCTTGCATTATAAAATAAAACTGATCTTACCCCTAATTCATAAAGTTTTTGAACTGTTGAGAAACCAAAAACAGTTTTATTGTGTTTTTCATATACCCTGATGTTTTCTGCTCACTCTGTCAATGCTTTTCCTCTCTCTGCAAAGCTCATATATTCATTAGGGACTAAGTGATGGTATTTATATGAACTAGTGTACTTTAAATGACATTGACCCAAACTGAAATATATGGTTGCTCTGCTGCTCACATTGGTTTCCGAAATGTAAAAACTATATTTTCACTGGTAATAGCAAGTCTGCATTTACTACACCATAAACTCATAATATGCATCATTTTTTTGTACATGGCATCTCTGTCTCTGCAACCAACACAGTATCATCAGCTAACATTGTACTGTATGTTCATATTATCAATCAATGTAATTAGACCAGCCTGCTTCATTTGTTGAGCTAAATCCTTTACATAAGGGGTAAATAAAGGGGGGAGAGCACATGTCACTGCTTCACCCCAAATGAAGAAGGAAACCAACCAGTACTAAGCTTATCTTACTATATCTCACTATATAATGACAAAAACTCTGTCTGTCTGTCTGTGGGTGTGTCTGTGTGTGTGTCTGTTCCATGTTTTTCTCCTCACAACTTTGGTAGAGGGTCATGGGAGGATGCAAATGAAGCAGTATTACATCAATTGGCCAAAGGGGGGCGCTATAGCAATTGATTGAAATTGCAAACTTTGAATGGGCATATCTCATGCCCTGTATGTCGTAGAGACATGAAACTTTGCACAGAGATGCCTCTCCTCATGAGGAACAAATTTGCCTCAAGAACCCATAACTTCTGGTTATATAGATTTTCCACCATTTTGAATTTTTTTGAAAAACACTTAAAATCGATCTCTTCCTAGGAAGTTTGACCGATCTGCATGAAACTTGGTGAACATAACCTAGGGACCAATATCTAAAGTTCCCTCTTGGCAAAAGTTGGAAAACTTACTAAAACTGAGCTTCTATAAGGCAATGAATATTGCGGAGGGCGTGGTTCATCACATAAAGGTGTATAACATCTCAAGGGTTTCACCGATCACCACGCAACTTTGTAGGCATATGACCACACATTATCTGAGGGGACCCCTCCATTATTGACTTGATCAAACAAATTGGGGGTGCTAGAGAGCTAATTTCTTATCTAGGCCTAACCGCCATATTGATTTTTACTAAACTTAGTAGATATGTAGAACAAGATGCCTCATTCTAATTGGCAACTAGGTGGCGCTATAACAACAGAAAAATGCTTAAAAATGGCTAAAATGCGACCGATCACTGTGGCTCCCCCTGTGGCCGAATGTTTTTGGGGTTTTCTTTTTTCTAATTTTTGGTATGACTAAGTCATGGTATGGTATGCTGTACATAATCAAGGAAACTGTCAGTGTGTCATTCTGTCAGTCAGTCATTCTACCAGTGTGCCCCACTTTTAAGTCAATACAACATATAAACACTTTAACTATCTGCCTTTCAACGTGCTACCTCAACTACTAATGTTTTAGCCCACTAACTATCCCACTATTGGCAACAGTACTACTGTACTTTCAATAAAGCGATCGTACCATCAAATTCACAAAAACTCTGTCTGAATACATTGCTCTTCTTAATGGGTTCAGTTGACTATTCAATCTGCAATTTCCTATGACCTGTATCCCAAACACACACCATGTGAAACTGTACATGGGCAACTGTGCACTCAGTGGGTATGGACTAGTTTAACTGTAAACATACAACTGGGGGGTGCCGAGTAGCTCACCTGGTAGAACAGGCGCCCCATGCACAAGGGCTACGTCCTTGCTCCAGCAGCGGCAGGTTTAATTCCTACATGCAGCCCTGTAGTGCATGGCATCTCTCTCTCTCCCCCTTTCATTCTATCACTGTCATATTAATTAAAAGCCAAAAAAAAAATGATCTGGCCTCAAAAATGATCTTACAAAACATGCAACATGCATGTTACAACATACATATATATAAAATTAGATGTCTTTAAGCCACCATGTAGTTTGGTGTTTCACAATTAGTGCAGCTTAGTGTTGTTTGATTTTTACCATGCAGGGATTGTTCTAGTTGACTTGCTTTCAAAGTTCAGAGGTTTCTGGCCGACAATGCAGATGTTTTACTTAAATAAAAAACAGACGATGAGACCATGAGACAGGCAGGTCAATTCAGACAGCCTCTCTGACTCTCAGCAAATCATTATGCAAAGATCCAATAAAGAACTTGTGCTGTACTTTGCACTACATGCTCTGTTGTCCTGCTTGTGTCACTGCAAACCTTCAAAGTCTTGTTTTTGTCATCACAGTCTGCAGTTTCTGCAAAAAGATTGGAGAGTACTTCTGCTGTCCCAAAGTGAATCATCACACGTGATGATCATTAATATTCTTTAATAGTCCATGTTTATTGTTAAAAAGTTGAGCTGCATGATCACTTTACATTATCTAATCATCACTGATCTGTTTTTGACATTTGGCAAGCTTCCTGTTAAACTTCAAGTTGGGTTTTTCTCAAGATTTCTGTATTTGCTACTATAAATACACTGTTTACACTGTATTAGTCACACCAGTCCTCTGTTTACTTATTGAAAGTGAGCCCACGGAAAGTTCTGTCATCTTCTTATCGTTGCCTACATAAAAAAATACAGACAGTGGGGACTCATCAGTGTTTCTTTATCGCTACAGTAAACATGCAACCAAAACCTGACCAAACATAGCCTTAAAACTAAACCCAAGGAAGATGGGTGGCACCTTTGTATTCTCACTAATAATAGATCCTTCACTTGATGTAGGACTGTGTGTAACAAACTGTTGTATTAACTGTTGTGAATAGCTTCAAGAGCTTGTTGCTTTATCTGTTTGTCTCATTTTCCTTACATTTCAAATGTCACACATGAGTATAGATTTGAGACAAACAACAGCAAAGCAAAGAAAAGGCCAGCATAGGAATGTTTATGTTGGCGGCTCTCATATGGAAGATTTCATCCCAGAATGAATACATTACAGGTCATGCATGTCACCAAGTGTGGGTTTACTGACTCAATAAAAACCATACCAGATCCTTTAACTTCAATCTCAGTGCAGCTTTGAGTATGTAGCAAACATATCCAGCAAACAGAGTAAATATGGTGAGTTGAAGGGTCAGATCACCCAAATTACAAAGCACATATTTTGCTGACTTCCCTCAAGTTGTATCTATCCTTACAGTTTCAGTTTTAAGGATGTGTGATAAACTTGGTATTTAAAGGCTCTCTAAGTCTTCCTAAGCTTGAAAAGCTTTTGTCACATATAGCAAACATCTCCTCACAATCCGCCAGCTACATGTCCTCTGAATATGCTGTGGAAAAGTCCAGTCTCTGTAGGCAGCCCAGGCTCTGCAAATGGCAACAAAAATACTTCACTTCTGTTTACGTTCAACAATGTTATCAAACACAACGGAGCTAGCACGCCTTTTAGCCTCATTGTAGCCTGTAGCTCTAACTGCGTCTCTGGGCACTGCATTCACGTGTTCGCAAAGACCGTGAGACATGGGCACCGCGTTCATGTGTATGTGCTTGCTTTCACCGGTCTCGCACTGGCTGGTTGATGCAGCCTGGACCCAAATGTTTTTGTTGCCATTTGCGGAGCCTGGGCTGCCTGCAGAGACCGGACTTTTTCCACAGCATATTCAGAGGACATGTAGCTGGCGGATCATGAGGAGGTGTTTGCTGTATGTGACAAAAACTTTTCAAGCTTAGGAAGACTTAGAGAGCCTTTAAGTATTCAAGTGAGGCAGCATTCCTCTTCTATAGGAAGGAGTTGGCACTAATACAATTGTTACACCTCCAATTGAGTCATTCCTATTTAATACCGCAGGGCTGGATCACCAAATGGGCAAAATGGGCAACTGGCTCAGGTCGAAGACCCATGGAAGCCTGAGAGCTCATGGTGTAGCAATTAGTTTGTGGTAATTTTATGAATTGAGAATGTGTCTGTTAATCCTATCCACCATGGTGCATTATAAAGGGAAATGACAGGAGCCAACACCTGCCGTTAAGTCGTTAAGTTATTTTCATATGGTGAAGTAGAATAAACAGCCCAGTCTCATTTTGAGGTAGTCAAATACTGAGACTTTGTCACACACCCTGGCAAGTGATATCAATGCCAAAAGCACCCTTTAGCTTCTTTAGGAGATGCAATGAGCTTTCATCTCCAATGTAAACCCAATCCCAGGCAATACTGGACGCTGAGAGCAACTGATGTGGTATAAAGAGTGAAAAAGTTTGCATAGCTGGGCTGGTCAAAAAAAGCCAGACTTCTACTCAGGACACTGCTGTTGGTGTCACATTTGGAACCAAAGGTCACAGTTGTTTCAGTGCAATGTTACGTGACAAATGTATCTATTTTAACCCATAACATGATGTTTTCTTAACCTAACCAAGTTGTTGTGTTGCCTAAACCTAACTGCGACAGTTTCACAATATTAACCATGTGTTACAATGTGTTTCAGGTGTGCTTCATAGAGATGCTAAGGGGTGCCCTCCAGCGTCACCAATGAAAAAAGTTGTCCTTTTACATCGGCGTGATACACTGCCAGCATCAGACGGAAACGAGGCGGGACAACACCAAAATTAAAGGAGCAATAAGCAAAATTCATCATTTCTAGATTGAAGGAATTAAAAAATTGCTATGTGAAGAACTAGAGGTGTAATTTCATGTGGAGTATAGCATGACCTCACACACCCTCTCTCTGTGTTGATCTCCAGCCCATTGTTTACAAGCTGGTCCGGCTGCGGTTGTGTTAGGTGAGTAGCCCGGCAGCTCAGCTAACATTTGCAATTAGCATTGTAAAATGTAGCCCGGCGAGCAGCCTGGCGGCTGTGTTTAGCTATTCCCCTGCCTACTTCAATGATGATGGTACCTGTAATAAATGCAATATATTTGCTGAAATGGAGGTGAGGCTCAGTGACTAGAAGAGCTGGTAGAAGCGCTCCATAGCTGCAAGCTACTCCAATAACCATAGTAGCTCTAGTGCTAACTCTGGGAGCTAACGCTAACATTCCTCTCTTCTCCGTGAGCCTGCCAGGCTCCACGCTAGAGCTCGCCGGAGCCAAGAAGCAGGCTCCTGGAACGTTAGCATGGCAGCCGACTGGTGCTAATGCTAATGTCCCCATGCTTCTCGGCTCCGACTCACTGAGCCCGGCGGAGAAGCATGGGGACGTTAGCACGTTAGTGAAAGACATTGCTAACTGCTAAACTAAATTGACTGTTTAGGTTTTATTTCCTCGCCCCTGTGGTGAGTGAATCTGCCTTCAGTGAAAGCGGGGGCTAACCGGTGCTTCCTCCTCATGCTCCACTTCACTCAGCTGCTAACACAGCCAGTTAGCCTCCGCTAGCTTCCCAGCTAACATTAGCCCCGGCTCTCCATTTGGATCCAACCAGAGCACCGAGCCCTGGTTTGTTATTCAGGCTAATGTGGGAAGAAGCAGCGAGTATATCGGGCAGCTGAGTGAAGCTGAGTGAAGCGGAGCCTGCGGAAGAAACACCGGGACCGTCTGGGTGTGATAGTCCGTGCTGCGGTACTCATCTCGCCAGCACAGACGAGGCGAGTGGCTGTTGGAGAGCAGAGGTAGAGGGAGGAGTGGCTCATGACAAACTTTGTTTTGCTCTACAGGCAGTGCACAACAGCGAACCTAGCGGTGAAATGATTTCGCTTATTTGGCAGCAGGGGTGGTGGATGGGCCCAATAATAGGTTGGTGTTCGCTTCCTGTAAGATTGTAAGGCCAAACCCTGTCCTTTTTTCCTAAATCCAGCAATGTGTGATTGTTGCCAACATGTTACCACATGTTTGCACTTTAAGGAAAAAAAAGGTCAATTTGTGGTGCCAATTAAGAGAGTTTACATTGAAAGAGACTGTATACAAACTGTACATTTCCTGTGAAACCAGGAGTGGATTTTGAAAACAGACACTGCATGTAACAGGCTGAAGTTGACACGGCGCCCCAGAACATTGACAACCAACGCACCCAGGGTACCTTGCAAATCATATGTCTCTGTGGAAAGACCACGACCAAATGTCCATATGTGGTGAGGTCAGAGTGAAAACGTGTTAGTTACTATAAAGTTATTCCTAATGCATGACTACTACATACACTGTGCATGGAGATTGGGAGCAATGGGGAGGTCACTATTCATTTTTGCCCCAGGGCCCCCCTGGTGGGTTAGTCCAGCCCTGTCTACAGGGTGGCATAATTCAACATACATAGATACTACAGTTTCTAATAAGGAATAAATTATTAAAACCATTTACTTGCGTTTATGTGAAGCAGTTCTTTTAAGGAAATTCCTCTGGAGATTGAAAAGATTCTCTACTTAATACAACTAATCTAAATCTAATAACTGTTGCAAAAATGTGTCTCCATTTTTCCTTTATCTATTATCTAATTACATAGCTCTTTCTAAGAAGGTTTTAAGACATGATTTAATTATTACTGGATATGATGGACTACACATTGAAAATAAAACCCTCTTAAGACTCTTGTATGAGTTTCCTCGGCTGATGAAGTTGCCAGTGTGGTAGAGAGCTCCAGAAAAAAGCTGGGGCTGGTTGCACAAAGCATCTTAAGTTAAGATTTTCCTTTAACTCCTACTTAAGGTTTCCTCAAAATAAAATCTGTTGCACAAAACACCCTTAAGTCTTCTCATTAAGGTTTCCTTAAAAAATGTGTCTTGGTCTTATACTTAAGGAATCCCTAGACCGCTGTGCAAAAGACCTTAGCAACCAAAGCAAGGTAAAAAGAAAAAAACAAAACAAAAAACGTAGGGTACATCTGACTCTACCTTAACTGCATCATGACTGAGTTTATGGTGATAAATTAAAGAAACTAAAACACCCCGGGTAGAGTGTTTTGTGCCTAGGAGAACCCAATGGATATGCTTTTAATATTACACTATAGATTTTACTGAATTAATTTTTGTTGCAATTTCTTCCTGCAATCATTTTCTGTTTTCTGGTATTTGGGGATCAAATTTACTTTGTACTTTGTGCTTTCTATGATTGTATTCCTCCAGAAGTATACATATTTTCCTCCCTGACCAATTTGGTTTTCTTGTCTTCTTTTCTACTGACATTTTTTTTACTAGCTAACTATGAGCCAACACTGTGAGATGATAACAGGCATCACAACCGTGAGACCAAGCAAACAAACAATCTCCATGGAAACTTTTACCACTGGGAAATCCCTTTCAACACAGTAAGTGAGCTGATGTTTTTCTTTAATTAAGGAAACCTTTTAAGGGATTCTTTGCAACTGTGTAAGCCCCTCAGCTAAGGAGGCCTTAAGTGTCATATTTAAGGAGAAAACTTAAATATGAAAGTGTTAAACACTTAAAGTGTTTTATGCAACCGGCCCCTGGACCTTGAGTTAAGACATTTTTGGTCAAACTCCGAATTCGAGAATAAACTCTGACACTCAACAATTGGAGTTGGATTATTTTTTCACCATTCTTTGTGGGTAAATTGTAGTGAGGTGATGAAACCGATGTTCAGTGGCGTTCATGGAGTCAAGAAAGGCACAATGACATTATCTCTTGGATTCCTGTTTATTTAAAATAATCAGTCATCCAAAGAGTTTTCAAGTCACCTGATATTCTCCAATGATCTATAAGATCACTTTCTTCATCATTAATGTTAAATAAAACCCAGAATAAATTAAAATCACCAGTAACACAGGTCATGTAGACTGTACTCATCAGTATCTGTCTACTATGATATGATACAGTGGCTTAAATAGCAGTAGTATTAGTAGGTAACACTTTAGAATGAGGTTAGACAAATAAACTGCTTATGAATTCCTGTATTAGTGTAAAAAAGTTTAAGAATATGGCTGTATATTCCTTGGTGTTCCCACTGATGGCTGCCCTGCAAACTGCCTCCACGGTCCCATCAGCCTCCAGCTCCCAGTAAATCCAATCAGTGGACTAACTGTGTGATAAAAGTCACATCTTTAGGTAAGATTCATTCGTTCCCTGACTGTTAGTGTTTATTTGTGCAGCCCTATAATGAAGTGTTACCGCTTTACAGACAGATAAGCTCTTCAAACACACACTCCCAAACACACATCATGCTAAAACAGAACACAGTGGAGCATGCATCATGTCATACTGATGCTACACCACCCTCCTCCTGTCCCGGGGGGTCACAGGCAGGCCGGGCGGTTTCAGAGAGGAGGGGATGGGCAGCTCATGCAGACTGTCCTGGAAGGTCGCAGGGCTCAGCTGCTTTAGAATATTCTGCATGGCAGTGAGGACCAGCGGCGCCGGGCTCCTTCCTGTTAGGTACATGTACGTCTCCTCGCCCAGCACCTTGCTCCACCGCTCCGGCTCTCTTCTCAGAGCCGCTTTCATTTTAAAGTGAACATTTGGCATGAACATGAGCAGGTTGTCCAGACACTGCCTCCTCGCCCCGCCGTTCGCCTCCTTGGGGTCCCTGAGTTTCTCCAGAATGACATCCAGCGGCGTCAAGCCGTTGTGATCCAGGGCGTGCGGGGACGCCCCGCTCCCCAGCAGCATGATGACCGCCTCGGGCCGCAGGAGCTCGCAGGCCAGATGTAGAGGCGTCCTGCCGTCCTCCATGTGAAAACACCCGGCTCGGTCCGTGTAGGAGGGCGACCTGGGTGACCGGTGGGTCTCCTGTAAGATGAGGCCCAGAATGTAGCGCCTGTCGTAGCGGACAGCCATGGCCAGGTGTGGAGCGGAGGACGGGCAGCAGCAGAAGCGCTCCCCGGGCTTCGCCAGCGCTTCGTCCGTGAACCGGTTGAGTAGGTACTGCGCGTACGCCTGGTGATCGTGAACTATAGCGTATAGCAAAGCCTCCGACGGGGTATAAATCCTCTGGCTGGAGTCCTCCTCCTGGTAAAAGGTCTCCATGGTCCGCACATCCTCCAGCATCCAGACCGGCTTCAAGTCCCGCACAGCCCGGTAGAAGAGCAGCGAAAAGGACTTGCGATGCTTGTCGATGCTCTGAGCCGCCGAGCTGACGGTTAGAGAGGCCATGGCGACAAGCGAAGCTGCCCGGGTAAACTTCTGTCCTCAGCGGGTTACACAGCGTCCTTCATCGCTCTGGAGCCATTACTCAGACAGCTGCGGAGTTACATGAACACAACACAAACACGTTATGTTAGCTAAGATAACAGAGGCTAAAGATGTGACTGCAGCTTTGTCTTTAAAGCCATTTATAAAGTGACACACTCACATTCCTGAACGCTCCTGACAGCTGCGGGATTCCTCTCTGCAGTACTCAGCTAGTGCGCATGCGCAGCATATAATAACGTCAAAACAGTCTTTGAAACTTTATTGACAACGTAGTAAATTATTATGGTCAGAATTAGAACCGAATACTACAACACACTCACATTTAGTCATTATTAATATATATGTGTTTCTTTTTAAAAAATGAGATGCTTCGATAATATCTTTTAAGAAAGCACAGAGGTGAGTACAATCATGAGAAGTATAAACTTCACCAACACTGTTACATCAGTGCCTGATCGACCACATTTGGAGCCCTAAACAATTTAAAACATGTTAAAGGCTACAGATTTACAATAAAAGAATAAAGAGAGAAAATATAAAAGGCAAAATTAATTACTCTATGATTTACATAAAAAAAAATTACCTTTAAAAATAGCAAAAGTGCAAATTCGTCTTCTTCTCTTATCATTATTATTATTGTTATTGTTGTTATCTTTTATATTTATTGTTTTTATTACAAACATGAACAAGAGTGAATGAGAAATCAAAAATAAACAAAGTAGCTAACATACAATAATACTAAAAAACAAACAATGGGCGCAAATTTGGTTTTTGGAAAATCTGCCACTGTGTTGTATACATGAAAATGTATGTTACAAATGGTTTGTTTGTTTTTGTTTGTTTTTTATTTGTACTGCACCCTAAATAGCTTTTGCCTTTACATTCTTTACATTCTTTCTCTCTCTCTCTCTCTCTCCCTCTCACTTTTTTTTATTGATGAAATATTGTAAATAAAGGGTGGTACATGTACATAGAAGGCGAATAGGGCAATAACATAAAGCAGTTATGATGATGTATGTGGTGACATGTTAAGAGTCCAGGACTAGAGATTAGATTGAGGGCGTGTGTGGGTAATGTGTGTGTGTTCATGTTTTGATGTTTGTGTGTGAAGCAGCTGTGTGTATGTTGTTATTGATTCGAGAAAGGTTTGTTTGTGGGGTAAGGAGTAGGCTATGGGATGTGTGGCAGGGTGGGAGAGAAATACAGGCTGTGTTGATGTTAAAGTGACATTAAATATATCTAATGTAATAGCAATATTATTTAAATAATAATATATGGATTAAGTTATAAAATCAAGTGATATGATAATAATGTAATACTCATAATTACAAATAATACATTACAATATAATAAGCACTACTGTAATAAAGTTTGAAACTATACAGTGATGAAGAGCAGGCCTGGACTGGTGCAAGAGAGAGGCCTTTACAGTTTCCCATACTCTATACTTCACATACACTCCCTTATGTTCAATTCTTTTGAAAAAGAAAATGTAGGAATACGTTACAAATGGTTATGCTACATAACAGTGGTGTAATACTATGGTAAACAGTTGTATAAAACTTGTTACTGTGAGCTAATGTAGATTGTTACTTGAGCATTTTCAAATTGAGCTTCCTTTACATTCCTCAATGAGCCTATTCAAAAAGTACCCCTTTAATTTGGTACCACATTCATTTCTATTTAATTCCATTTTCTTCATTTTATTGAGTTTATTCTACTCATAACTCAAGTGTTATTCCAGGTGATGTGATTCCATACCACCAACTCTAGCTGCATATTATAATACTGTGTTTTTCAGTTATCTGTCACTGGGTGTAAGTCATTACCAACAGCTTTTACACTGGCTAACTTGCACATTATCAGCTACACACTGATAAGGGAGACAGCTATATTTAGCAAAGGCATTCTATCCAGCTGTGGCTTCAGGGTGTGTGACAGAAAAAATATTCTACAAAAACCTAAACTTACACTGAAACCAGGCCTTCTTCAAATCCATATTATTTCTCAGCCGATGGAACATATTTTGGAACAAATGAAGCAGAGGAACATACTGTGAAATGATAGGAGTGCTATATATGTGTAGATATTTTATCCAAATATGCAAGAATCAATCCTACTGTGAAGCAGAATCTGTGATTAATTTTAATACATGACAAAGGATTATTTTTGTTTCACCTCCAGAAAATAAGCTACTACAAACAAGTTTTGACTTTGTAAGATTAGCCTCCTTTTTTACTGAGGGTTTGGCCCCAAGTTAAGTCTGAGGGGTGTCAAGATGATTTATTAAGGAAGAAAAGCAAAAACAAAGAATATTGCTGAGACTTTTCTCAATTTTCCTTTTTTGTCTTGAAAAATACTGGTACCTTTATCGCTTCTGTTCCATAAAACCCTTCAAATTAAAAAAGCATGACAAGGTAAAATCACTTTTTGGTGACTCCATTTTCAGCAGTCACTGCAAAAAACAAAAAACAAAACAAAACAAAACACTGCTTTTCTGTGTAGATATCCTAAAAGTTATTGGTAATGAAATTCCAAATTCCCAGACTATCTATTAAAGATAGTATATATCGTCTTCTATTATTATGTGTGTCAGCACAAACATGAGAGTACATAGCTTCAGTGCGCTCTTCCCAGTGCAGTGTGCGTGAAGCCTTAGTGTTGTGTAGTAATCACCTTTAATCACACTGTGGCAGTATTGATCTACTAAATGTGGACTTACTCTGTGTTGTAGATGCAGAAATGTCCCCTAAACTACAGGAAACACACAATAATAAATGTTCTGAGTTGGAACAAAATCAAACAGCTTCATCATTCTGTTGCAGTTTTACACATCATAACATGTCTGAATGTCTTTAGGGGTACTTGCAGCACAGGATAGTAAAGACAGAATAATGTAAGGGATCAGTTACAGAGGAAGATGACAGACTATGTTAAAGTGCAAATGGCCTTACAGGCCCATTACAAAAACAGAGTCAAGCTCTGACAAGCTCCTGAAGAAGACAACCTCCTGTAACATGTTAAAAAAAGGAAAACTGGGACAAAACAGTCGTGGAGATTCAGACAAAAAAACCAAAACAAAAACAAATATCAACCAAAGGGGATAAGATAACTAAATATGAGTCCAATCATAAGGTTATGAGTCAAATGTTGATATAATGACCCCGTTTCCACCTGGTATTAAAGGGCCAGTGTGTAATATTTGGCATGGTTTATTGTCAATCTGAATCTGAATCTGAATATTCTACCCATTATTATGTTTATAAAAGTGTATAATCGCTATAAAATAAAATTTGTTTGGTTTTCGTAGCCTTATAATTATGCTTTTATATATATATATATATATATATATATATATATATATGTATATATAGCAAGGGCCTTGCTTTAAAGAGGTCGCCATCTTGCGCCGCCATGTATGTACGGCAGACCGAGCGAACAATCCAGCCAGCCAGAGAACGCGTTTCGCATGTATAAATGAACCAACGAAGACAGCGGAAGGAAGGAAGGAAGGAAGGAAGGAGGAGGAAACAGCAGAGAGTGTTAGTAGTTCGTAGATAGAGAGTAGTGAAAGGTTTTTTTTAGTTATAAAGTTTGCGAATGGACCACACTTACCACACAACAGGAGAGAATGAACCCAAACCGTCATCTGCGAGGAAAAGAAGACGCAACTTCACTCCTTGTGATGCACTCTCTGCGGCGCTTTTCCTCCTGATGATATATCTCCCCAACGATGGTAGCAGTAGCACCGAATCCCATTCTGTGCATTCAGCCTCTCTTCTCGCCCGCTCAGCATCAAACACATGGAGTTCCTCATCTGTATGCTCCGGCTCAAACAGGTATGGCTCTGGGTCTGTGTCTGCCACAAGAAACTCTTCAAAAGGGCGTTCAAAGTCGTCCATTGCAGCTACTATAGTCCGGAGATATCGCTAGGCTAAATAAACAGCTGAGCTCTGTTTACCGGCCACGCTGTCAGTCAGTGTGCGGGCTGGACATTGAGCAGAAAGGGGAGGGGGGTCGGCATGGTAAACGAGTATGTGTGCAAAGTTATGGAGTGTGTGCGTTACGCTAGAAGAGTCAGAGTTTGGGACGGGGTCTTTTACCCCCTGGGGTGTTACCAGAGTTTTTGGAGTGCTCAAATAAACTGGCCTTTGTCCCGAACGCTCCTCTGGTCTCCTGCTCGTAACGGATTCATTACAATATCGTAACATGGTTTAGATTTCTAAATAAACATTCACTTCGTCGCTAGATAGACCTACTCCTGAAAAACTTGTGCGCAAGGCTTTTTGTCCCTACGAGGCCGCCGTCATTTACCTGACGGGAGGGGTGAGCAAGTGAGCCCTGCAATCTAGAATTTGGCCACTGATGTCACTGTTTTCAACCCATTTTACACACTGGCCCTTTAATATGTGATCTGTATCTGGTGATCTGATCTTAATAAGGAAAAACACATGTTAATGCAGGTCTAAATGCAGACACTTCTGTCACAGCTGGAGGGGGTCGGGCTTACTTGCACTGTGATCAGATCTCAGCCAGGCATAAATCATATCTGTACAGTTTGAATGCTTAAAATTGTTTAACATTATGGAGATTACACTTACTTTCTTGCTTTCCAAGAGTGAGATGAGAAGATTGAAATGAATCTCCAGATCTGGAGTAACGATGTGCATGCAGGAGACTGACGTGGAGTTAAGTGGCTGCACTACTCACGACATAAATTATAAAGCAGAGACAATGAATTGAGGACAGACATGGAAAAAATAGCATCAACTAACAGCATGACTTTAAAATTGAGCTTGAAGGTTCATTCCTGACCTTAAAAATAACAGTTTGACAAAAACAATTCTCAATGCAATTTCCTTCTTACTTCTGGTTTGGAAAGCTTTCAATCGCAACTCTTGGTCTT
This sequence comes from Epinephelus fuscoguttatus, assembly GCF_011397635.1. Taxonomy (NCBI): domain Eukaryota; kingdom Metazoa; phylum Chordata; class Actinopteri; order Perciformes; family Serranidae; genus Epinephelus; species Epinephelus fuscoguttatus. Next base: position 37,862,483 of record NC_064762.1, read on the forward strand.
CCTCTGTTAGAGTTGATAACTAGTGATGACCTCATGAAGCCTCATGAAGGATTTTCTTTATTTTCTGAGCCCACTAGATGGCACTTTTTGTTCAACAAAAGGTTAAAAGCACACTGAATTGCTATTCTGTGAGCCTCTCTTTAAACCAAGGGCGCCATCTAGTGGGCTCAGAAAATAAAAAAAAAATCCCTCATGAGGCTTCATGAGGCCATCACTATTGATTACCACTGGGGAGAGGTCAAAGGCTGTCAAAGATCAAGGACAGCATTCCCTCCTGACACCAGGGATCTTTGAATAAAGACCAGGGTTGCCATCTCCCCCCATATACAAGCAACTGTTATCAAATGACTGAGGGTTCATACTCAGGTCATGTGATTAATCATTTATTATAACCAAAAAAGCAGCATATGCTGTGGAAACAACAAGTAAGTTGGCCCTTATGTTGAATTTTTTTTTGCCAGAAGGACTATAAAGACATATATGTAGGTCTATTTTGACAGAAAAACCTTAAATCAACGTCTACTTACTAGCTTTTCAAGAACTTTCAAGCACATCTTCTTCAGCAGGTGGAATTGGCTTTGTTGTCTCACTCTGCATACAAGAGATGAAGTTAAAAAATGAAATCATCATATTAAAAACATTTCTGGGGGCAGTGTACAATATTGTTCCCTTGACCATGGCACTAAACAGCCCTGTGCTCCTGTGATGTTTCTCATTCCCTGCCTCTCGCCAGATGTCAGCCCCCCGCGACCCTCAAGAGGATGAAGCGGTTAGAAGATGAATGAATGAACAATATGGCTTTTCTAAGAATATAGTACTGAGATGCTTTGTTAATTTGGCCACCATATATAAAGCTAAAAGAAACATTACTTTGATTGCTGCAAGTCCATGCTGGTTTGACTGTTATCAGGCCACTTAATGGTCATTGTCAGTGGTTTTAAACATCATAAATATGAGTTAGAAGGGGCCTCAAGGAAGTTAGGTGATGTAGTACAAAGAGCGATAAAGTCCACATTGGGCAAGCGGGAGTGGTGACGGATTGGTCAAACATACATGGCAATTTCACTTCGGAGAGAGGGGTTGGGGTTTGTGTCCCACTGAAAACCAAAAGTCAACGTTGACTTATTTTACCAGTGATGGCTGTTACTAGCACTGATGTTGCTGGTATTATTTTCATCCCATGTGTGTGTGTGTGTGTGTGTGTGTGTGTGTGTGTGTGTGTATTGTAGTGGCAACGACCATAGAAGCTGAAAACAATAGTGTCACAACTGTGCAAGATGCAGTCACGAAACTGGTGAAACTAGTGATGTCCAAATGAAGCCTCATGAAGCATTTTCTGAGTCCACTAGATGGCGCTTTTTGTTCAACAAAAGGTTGAAAGCACACTGAATTGCTATTCTTTGAGCCTCCTTCTTAAAACCAAGAGTGCCATCTAGTGGGCTCACAAAATTAAGAAAATCCCTCATGAGGCTTCATGAGGCTGCATTCGGCCATCACTAGGTGAAACATGTGAGGTGTGTAGTTATAGAGATCAAAAGGAAGGCCAAGTTCAGCTGACAACTTATTTTAAGGAGTTGGTCAAAATCAAAAACATTTTGACATTTTTTTGAGTCGGTGGAATTAAGATAAATAAGTAATCTTGAATAAAATAGCTTGACCACTAGATCTCCACACAACTTTGAGATAAATATTTAGTCAGTTCAACTTAATGAAGTTTTTTGAGGTCAAAGCAAATCATGTTGGTTGTACTAAATTACTTTGGTTTGTCAGACTATAAAAGACTCGTGGGATTGGCTCAATGATGAGTTGGAACTGCTTAAAATGATGCTGTCAAATTGTTACCTTTTTCTTTTTTTTCTTTTTTTACTTACCTTCTTGTTTTGTCATCCTGTGGTCTGATCTCATGTAACACAGTACAGTGCAGCCCTGCTGAGTCACAGCTCTCAACACATAGGACATCTGCCTTATTGTCTGCAGCTCTCACTGTTTATTTGTTTCCCCCTGGATCGCACACTACAGCAGAATATGGCTGTGCATATTTCATATTTCACTGTGACTGATCAAATTGCCACGACTAATAGTGTGCTCTAATCAAAGATTCTTTTGATTAGAGCTGCAGCCTCTCATCACCTCTGGCTAAGCCTTTGATTGAATTTGCATTTGGTGGGTGGTCAGCAACGCATTTCAGCTGTGACCACGTCCCTTTTATCCTCAGTAATTACACTCTTCTATTCCGACCAATTGAATTAAATGTCAGAATGAGCTGGCTCAACAAGCACTTTGGCACACTTTGAAATATAATGTGAGCACTGCAGATCTGTATGAGGCCCTGATTTCTATGCAAAGCGTTCGTTTAATTCCCCCAGCAATTAATGTAGTGTCTGGTGGCCTCTGATCATCAGCGTGTGTGAAGATCTGTTTGTGAGATACTGATCTGGGAGCAGCGTCTCTGATGCCATAAGCACTCTGTGAGTCTGTTTACCAGGGTTAGACCTTTATATTAGCCTGCAAATATAACGGCGTGATATTTGGATTTTAAAGCAAACACTCACCACAAAAAATTTCAAAGATCCATTCCAAAAGAGTAGATATATTAAAAGTGCATTCCTCTGCTGTTGACAGAAGTCCTTGTGTTGCCTGGGAGGCTGAGGTGAATCCTTGTAGGATGCAGTGTTAGTCCTCACTAAAACAACACACTCTGGTTTATTCAAAGGCCTTAAATGCATCTGTTGTGCTGACCTGATTGGGACCTCCAGGGGTTGTGTGACTTATGACTGTTCCGTGTCAGGAGCAAAGGTGTGACACTGATATCTGATCATTGTTAGTTTCCTGTCTCCTACGAACAGGCAACATCAGTGTCTTTAACTATGACCACCATCTTGACCTCAGCCGAGTCATAACAGAACCAAACCTTAACCACAGAGTTGGCAGATTAAGAAACAGTTGTATGTATAATTTTTGCAGCACTAATTTGCAATGCTTATACACATGTATACATATACCATATACATCAGATCAGACAACATTTTAATGTTCATTTTAGAGCACTGGCTGGTTAGCTAGAAAGCCATCCCTGCAGAGACACATAACAAGAATCTAAAGTCCCTAAAATGAGGAAAAGCAGACCTAAGAACAAGGAGGAGAAGCAGGCTGCAGTCCAACGTTGAATCTTAGCAATATATTGCTGTGGAGGGTCAGCAACAAAATGTATTTCAGGCACCCAAAAAAGTCCCACCTAAAAAATGCTGAGCCCACTAAATGCTCAACAAAAGGTTAACAGCACACTGAATTGCTATTCTTTGAGCCTCTCTCTTTAAACCAAGAGCACCACCTAGTGGACTCAGAAAATAAAGAAAATGCTTCATTCGGCCATCACAACTACCGCATAGCTGTCCTATTAAATATTTTGATCTCCTTTGACGTTTTTTTTAACCTTTAAATCTGTGTGTTAGAAAACAGCCTTGTCCCGGGGAGAAGAATTTACAACTTGAATCAATTAAAAAGCCTTAAAAAAATCTAAAACTAAGAGTACGCACTGATAACATTGGTGTAAAAATGTACTGCTGTCATCATCATCTTTGTTTTTAAAAATATATTTTTATGAAAATGTTGGCCCTTTAAGGATGTGCCCCAAATTTTTATCAGCTCCGTCAGATTTCCACAAAAACAACATGCTGATTACCATTGAGAGAATTCTTAGCAAGTCTGAAAAATACTCATTACAACTGCTATGAAATTAATAAATATCTCACTTTTTGTCAACTACATAAGACATCAACTCCATCAGATCTTACCTCCGACATTCATTAAGAATGCTACTCAAGAAAAAAATGAAATCACTGGGAGGCTGGCCCTTTACAAGGTTTAATAGTCAAGACAATTATCTTTTTAAATATATTTGCAGCCTATTTTAAGAGTAAAGAAAAAAAAACAGTTTTCAAGAATGAGTGATATTTAAATACAGTCTGTTGGTTTGGCCATTGCAATTTCTGAGCTGTTTGTGGTTAAACAAAAAAAGTGTATCTCTGCAGGTTTCTTTCCACAATGTTGTTGGACACTTATAAAAACAATCTGAGCCTGTCAGTGGCAAAAACAAACACTTTTAGTGGATGTACATTGAGGGTGCACCAATACCCCAAGTGATTACACTGCAGCCTGTTCTGCCACTGCAGCTCAATACTGGACCAATGTCAAAAATTGTTGACACAAAAATATGCAACAATAGTTTATTAATTCTTCTCATTTCTGTAGCTAGGACATTGTTTTATAATAATAAAAATAACTTCTTACTCACCAAGTTAGTTGTTGAGATCTGGTAACAGGATAACATCATTAAAGAGTATTATGACAGACCTGAATAAAAATAAATATCTGACACAAATGGCCACATAGTCACATCACAAATTGATATCAACCAGTGCAGGAAGATTAGATGGTAGATGCTTTTTTTAAAAGAATCAGAGGGTTAGCCATGTTCAATAGCTGTGTTGAAGATGTGACTTGACTCAACACCTTCAGGCGTGTCATTGTGTAAAAACTGCTGTGAATCCTGCTTCAGCCTGCCTGGAACAACTACTTCCTCTCCTGCAGTACAGAAAAAATATTTTATTAGTCTGGGTTTCAGTGGAGAGCTTCACTGTCTCATAATGCTCTAAATATAGTTTTTACTCACTCAGACAAGAACAATATTTTGTAGAAATATTCAAATTGTTAGGCTCTGACTGAAAAAAAAAAAAAATTTGTTGATCAGCAACATATAAGCTGTTATTATGTTTTACTCAACAATAAAACCTCAATCTGAATGCATTCATACAGGAATTTATACACAGTGGCATGCACAAGTTTGGGTACCCCTCATCAAAATTTCATTTACCATGCAAACGTTTGGGCACCCCAAGACATTTAAGCTCTCAGACAACTTTTACCAGGGTCTCAGACCTTGATTAACGTGTTAGGGCTCTGGCTTGTTCACAATCATTATTTGGGAAGGCCAGGTTAAACAAATTTAAAAGCTTTATACGTAAATAGTCTGATTCCTGAAACCTTGTTCCAACAATCAGCAGCCATGGGCTAGTCTAAACAGCTGCCTAGCACTCTGAAAACTAAAATAATTGATGGCCACAAAGCAGGAGAAGGCTATAAGCAAAGTGTTTTCAGATAGCTGTTTCCTTAATGTAATTAAGAAATGGCAGTTAACAGGAACTGTGGAGGTCAAGTTGAGGTCTGGAAGACCAAGAAAACTTTCGAGAGAGCTGCTCGTAGGATTGTTAGAAAGGCAAATCAAAACCCCCATTTGACTGCAAAAGACCTGCAGGAAGATTGATCAGACTCTGGAGTGGCGGTGTACTGTTCTACTGTGCAGCGACACCTGTACAAATGTGACCTTCATGGAAGAATCCTCAGAAGAAAACCTTTCCTGACTCCTCACCAAAAAAATCCAACAGCTAAACAAGCCTGATGCTTTTCGGAAATAATCCTGTGGACTGATGAAGGCAGAATAGAACTTTTTGGAAGCAGTGGGGAAAGGTGTGTTCGGAGAATTTAATGAAAAGAACACCTGTCCAACTGTGAAACGCGGAGGTGGACCGATCCTGCTTTGGGCTTGTATTGCAGCCAGTGACATGGGCAACATCTCACAAGTAGAGGGAAGATTGTAATCAGTTACATTCCAACAAATTCTGGAAGCAAACATCACACAATCTGTAAAAAAGCTGAAGGTGAAGAGAGGATGGCTTCTACAACAGGACAATGATCCTAAACACACCTCGAAATCCACAATAGACGACCTCCAGAGGCACAAGCTGAAGGTTTTGCTATGGCCCTCACAGCCGACTTACTCATCGAAAATCTGTGGACAGACCTCAAAAGAGCAGTGCATGCAAGACGGCCTAAGAACCTCACAGAACTAGAAGCCATTTGCAGGAAGAATAGGTGAAATTCCTCCAAACATGAACTGAAAGACTCTTACAAAAAGCGTTTAGAAGCTATGATACTTGCCAAAGGGGGTGCTGCTAAGTACTGTCCATGCAGGGAAACTAAAGAAAAGATTACATACAAAGTCAATGCAAAGACGTGGTTAGACGCGAATTCGTGCCGGGTGGCGTGATGGATGCGTCTAGCGCGACACGATGGATGGGATAGACGCGTAGGCGCGGTGCGATAGCCGCAAAATTCGCGTCCATCGCCTCATCGCTCGAGTTGAAAATATTGAACTTTTGAGGCGAATTTGCATGATGCTGTGCCGCGAAAGCCAATCAGCATTGAGATTCTCCCGACGTCACTGGCGTCATGACGTCAGTGACGTCTTGACGCCCTGACGTCCAGTTGTTGATGTCAAGATGGAGGAGAAACTTATAATTGCGGTGTGCGGCTACCCGGAGCTATATGACACTACGTGTCTACTCTACAGAGACCGCAACAAAAAGGAGCAGGCTTGGGTGAAAGTCGCCAAGGAGACTGGTCTACCTGGTAAGTTCTGTAAATATGTGTCTTTTATTAGTTTGCAGAATGGTTGTACTTTGAACGTTAGCACTTGCTTAGCTCCACTTAGCACAGCCGGCTTCCACGCCATAACGTACTTGTCTGTTACGATTGTGTTTTTTGTCAGTGGAAGAATGTCGAAAGAAGTGGAAGAGCCTCAGGGACACTTATTTAAAGGAAAGGTGGAAGGAGACAGAAAAAAAAAAAAGCAGGGCAGCGGCAGGGCCAGTGAAGAGGTGGAAGTACTCTGCGGTCCTTTCTTTCCTCGACCCCTTCATAACCCCAAGGGAGACCAGCAGGAACATGGGTCGGGGGTCGAGGATAGGGCCGCAGGGTACAGAGAGTCGGAAGCAGGGCCAGTCGAGGACCAGGGAGACGCAGCAAGCCCCTCACTGACTGAGTCTGGAGGTTTGTTGACAGATGAAGATGAACACACATAAAGCATTGCAAACTTATAGAAGAGATTTCTGTATCGATAGATAACTGACTTGTATAGATGTCTCAGATGTCTATAGAGATTTTTTCACAGCCTGTACTATAAAAACTGACAAAGAAAATTTGAAAATACCCTAAACTAATATGTCAGGGCTTGACGCTAACTTTTTTCCCAAGGAGCACATGTGCTCCTAAGTTGAAAAAGTAGGGAGCGCACAAAGAACTTTAGGGGCACAACGTAAATTGATCAAATAATGTGTTTTCCGTAATAAACATGATGCAAATAGACATTTACAAGCAAAATTATGTAATGAATTTGTATACAAAATATACAGAAAGGTAAAATCATCCAGTTTTGAAAAAGTAGGCCTATTGCAATTTAATTTTGTCTTTAATGTTATTATCTTATATATATTATCTTTGCAATATGATTATCTTATATAATGTTATTACTATCCTAAAACATTCTCCAGGTCCTCTGAAACTCTGCAGGACTTAAGCCTCTTTCACACAGAGCTTTTGCGGTGCCCACCGCGGGGTAGGGCGCAGAGGACAGGATTTGGGGGAGTACAGGCTCGTTCAGGAGCTACAGCTCCATGGTTACTGCTTCCGGGTCTACTTCAGGCTCTTCTCTGCTATGTGACGCGCAGCGCCGAGGTGTTGTCACAGCGCGCAGACGCCGCAACATGCACCCTCTCGCGCGCCGCTCAGCTCGGCGGCAGAGCGGTGTGCACTTGCGCCGCGGTAGCACATACACAATGAATGGGTTCGTTGGCGGAGGTCTGCGCTTTGCGCGCTCTGTGTGAAAAAGGCTTTATTTCCACCCTGCCCAGCAGCGGTACCGTCACGAACGGTCCCTAAAGGCCTCTACACATGATCAGCTGTAAAACCACTTTGCGCTGGCTGTCCCATGGAGAGGGCAGCAACGCCTGACAAAGGCACCGCTACCCTTGGCGTCGCGCACTGCTCTGATTTTCCGCCCGAGCGCTGCGCTCAGAGTTGAAATTATTTGAACTACGGGGAGTACGGAGCAGGCTTCCCCGGAGATCCACCGCTTAACCTAGTCAATCTCCTCCATACTTTGACTTATTTCCACGCTGTCGACAGTGGGACTTAAGCCCTTTTCACACAGAGCGCACAAAGTGCAGACCTCCGCCGACCAACCCATTCATTGTGTATGTGCTACCGCGGCGCAAGAGCGCATTGTGCAGACAGTGGCTTGGAAAACCGCCCATAACCGTGGAAGAGGGAAGGCGGCTGGAGTTCCTCCAACATTTGTGGTTAGATTATCATATTTTTTTATTGACAAAAATATAGGCTGCTTCGGCTGATTTTTTTTATGCGCACATGTGCCCCGAAATATTTTTTACAGTTTGCACACATCTATTTTTAGTCGCAAATGTGAGTGAAACGCTCGCACTGTTGAGCCCTGTATGTATTCTCACCTACAAAACCTGAAATTAAAACACTTGGATATTGAATGGAACAAGCCCATGGAAGAACACAAAAACACCCGAAGTCACTGAATGGGAGAAACTGCTTCCTTTGAATCCTCAGTAGCTAGAATGAACAATACAAAAGGGAAATTAAAGTAAGTCAGGGATCATTTCTTTCTTTACATGAAGGGTTCACTGCATTAAAGGTTGTGGAGGCTAGATATTACCATGGCTGGAACTGTATGTCATATTAATATGGGTGCATTTGTAAAATGCTTTATGTGCTGTAATTGACAGTGAAAACTAGAATGACTGAGACAATTAAAATGTAAACAAAAAACTAAAGACACCTTTGTCACTACTACAGACCACCCAGCACAAGACTCTCCAAGCGGCAGTGACACTGAAGCTGCTCCTGCTGCCTCTCCCGCTGATGGCCCTGCTTCTGGCTCTTCTTCTGGCCCTGCCACTGCCCCTGCTGCTGCTGCTGCTGCACAAGGGAGAGCACCCAACGGTATGATTATAATTTTTGCATAGTGTTTTTCACTATGAAAAGTACCTTTCAAAGTTACTTTCAGTTTGACTCATATCTTTTTGACTGTTGCCTGATTTCAATATTCTAACAAATATTCACTTAGATATTGTGTAAGTCAGACCTACTGAAATGATTGGACGCAGCAGTTTATGTTTCCAAAAAATATGTTTCCATTTCACACAGTGACAAAGAGGGCCAGGAAGAGAGGGAGGGAGGACGGAGAGATGCCCAGGCAGAGCCAAATTGAGGAGCTGCTCCTGGAGGCCCTCAAGAGGCAAGCGCAACCAGGTCCACCTGCTCCACCTGATCCTCCTCGTCAACCTCCCTCAGAGGATGAAATGTTCCTCCTCAGCCTGGTTCTTTCCCTGCAGAGATTGTCGCCCCGGCGGAAAGAGTATATGAAATTTAACATACACAAATTAATTTTTGAAGCCAGCCCTGTTATGCTAAATTTTGAACAAAGTGAGTAGCTTTTTAGCTAATGGTGCAACAATCTCTGCAGGGAACGAACCAGGCTTTTCAGTTTTTTAAAAACAGGTGTCCCTGAGGCCTCCATTTCAGATTGTTAATCACCCAAGACTACTCCTTTTTGTTCTCTGCAGAGTAGACACGTTATTTGTATATGTTCATCACTTTTTTGTTTGTGTTTATATCTATGTATATTTTTATAACTTTTTTTTGTGTTTATATCTATGTACAGTACAGGCCAAAAGTTTGGACACACCTTCTCATTCAATGTGTTTTCTTTATTTTCATGACTATTTACATTGTAGATTCTCACTGAAGGCATCAAAACTATGAATGAACACATGTGGAGTTATGTACTTCACAAAAAAAGGTGAAATAACTGAAAACATGTTTTATATTCTAGTTTCTTCAAAATAGCCACCCTTTGCTCTGATTACTGCTTTGCACACTCTTGGCATTCTCTCCATGAGCTTCAAGAGGTAGTCACCTGAAATGGTTTCCACTTCACAGGTGTGCCTTATCAGGGTTAATTAGTGGAATTTCTTGCTTTATCAATGGGGTTGGGACCATCAGTTGTGTTGTGCAGAAGTCAGGTTAATACACAGCCGACAGCCCTATTGGACAACTGTTAAAATTCATATTATGGCAAGAACCAATCAGCTAACTAAAGAAAAACAAGTGGCCATCATTACTTTAAGAAATGAAGGTCAGTCAGTCCGGAAAATTGCAAAAACTTTAAATGTGTCCCCAAGTGGAGTCGCAAAAACCATCAAGCGCTACAACGAAACTGGCACACATGAGGACCGACCCAGGAAAGGAAGACCAGGAGTCACCTCTGCTTCTGAGGATAAGTTCATCCGAGTCACCAGCCTCAGAAATGGCAAGTTAACAGCAGCTCAGATCAGAGACCAGATGAATGCCACACAGAGTTCTAGCAGCAGACCCATCTCTAGAACAACTGTTAAGAGGAGACTGCAATCAGGCCTTCATGGTCAAATAGCTGCTAGGAAACCACTGCTAAGGAGAGGCAACAAGCAGAAGAGATTTGTTTGGGCCAAGAAACACAAGGAATGGACATTAGACCAGTGGAAATCTGTGCTTTGGTCTGATGAGTCCAAATTTGAGATCTTTGGTTCCAACCGCCGTGTCTTTGTGAGACGCATGAAAAGGTGAACGGATGGATTCCACATGCCTGGTTCCCACTGTGAAGCATGGAGGAGGAGGTGTGATGGTGTGGGGTGTTTTGCTGGTGACACTGTTGGGGATTTATTCAAAATTGAAGGCACACTGAACCAGCATGGCTACCACAGCATCCTGCAGCGACATGCCATCCCATCCGGTTTGCGTTTAGTTGGACGATCATTTATTTTTCAACAGGACAATGACCCCAAACACACCTCCAGGCTGTGTAAGGGCTATTTGACCAAGAAGGAGAGTGATGGAGCGCTGCGGCAGATGACCTGGCCTCCACAGTCACCGGACCTGAACTCAATCGAGATGGTTTGGGGTGAGCTGGACCGCAGAGTGAAGGCAAAGGGGCCAACAAGTGCTAAACACCTCTGGGAACTCCTTCAAGACTGTTGGAAAACCATTTCAGGTGACTACCTCTTGAAGCTCATGGAGAGAATGCCAAGAGTGTGCAAAGCAGTAATCAGAGCAAAGGGTGGCTATTTTGAAGAAACTAGAATATAAAACATGTTTTCAGTTATTTCACCTTTTTTGTTAAGTACATAACTCCACATGTGTTCATTCATAGTTTTGATGCCTTCAGTGAGAATCTACAATGTAAATAGTCATGAAAATAAAGAAAACGCATTGAATGAGAAGGTGTGTCCAAACTTTTGGCCTGTACTGTATATTTTTATAAGATTTTTATATTTGTGTTTCTCTGTATATATGTTTTATATTTCAAGATTTATATATAAAAGAAAAAAATAATCTACCTCAGCTGTCTTTCGGCTTCTCTTTCCTACAAAAACAATTCTCATCTGATTTCATATATTTATTGCGCACACAGAGCACTGTGTACTGTATTCTGTTGGTTCCAGCTGTGCAGAAGCTTTTAACATAAAGTACACAAAAGTAAATAAATATTGCAGGATGTTTGCTCAGTAGTAATGTGTAGGTGGCTCTTAAAAGAGCCGTCTTGTGAGTGCTTGCACACTAGACGTTGGCCTGCCACGGGACCGTTCCCTCTGCTGAGAAGTAAGCTGCGAAGGTCTCCCGAACCCTGATGGCCTCTCTTGTCGAGTTGTTCGCAGCCAGTCTTCCCAGACCTGGCAGAGGCTCCACCACACCATCGGCGATGCTCCCCCTCATTGCAGGCGCTGGGGTCGTCTTCCGCATGAAGTTGTGCAGGACACAGGCTGCCTTCACACACTTCTCTGCAATATCAGGCTGGAGCTCCATGGCACGCCGATACATCCGCCACTGGGATGCAAAGATCCCAAAGGCGTTCTCCACCACCAGCCGTGCCTGGGACAGATGGCAGTTGTAGATCCGCCGGTCTCTAAGTGTGTGCCCGGGAAATGGCCTCATGAGGTTTCTCTGGCATGCAAAAGCCTAATCCGCGACAGACACATGTGGCTGGGGTCCCCTGTGGTCAGCTCCTGGTAACAGCCGGTCAGCAGGCAGCTGGAGGGTGCCGGAGCAAAGCGCCCGACCAAAGGCTGAGTTGGCCAGGATACCGCCACCACTGGTCCTGCCGTAGCCCCCGACATCGATCACCCTTAAGCAATACTGGGAAGGAGGACTATCGAGAATGTCCCCTTGTAGTTGTAGTACTGGGATCCCGAATGTGCAGGGGCTTTCAGGACCACATGCTTCCCATCCACAGTGCCACAGCAGAGAGGAAAATTCCACCGCTCCTCAAACTCCTCTGCGATGGACCACCACTCCTCTGTGGTGGGCACAGCCATGAACTCCTCCACGAGGCAATCCCAAATAGCTGTGACTACAGCTGGAACAATCAGGGAAACAGTGGAGACCCCAACGCGGAAGCTGTTTGCAATGGTCCTGATGGAGTCACCAGTGGCCAGGTATCTGCAGCATAGAAGAAAACATTAAATGTAGCTGAGGTGAAGTGAATGTAGGTGGCAGCCTATATCAAATCTGTTATTACTTTTACTATTCTATTGATATGGCTGAACAGGTGAAAGTATTTATGCTTGACTACTGACTAGTAATTTCATCAGCCTTTTACATGCTGTTATCTTATATACTGTGTGTGTGTGTGTGTAATCTTATGCAACATTACGTTTAACGTTTTTTTGTTCATTTTATGTCTATTTTTAAAGTGAAGCACACAGTGCATGTCATTTCTTTGTTGTAAAGCACTTTGAGCTGCATTTCGTGTATGACAGGTGCTATACAAATCAAGATTATCATTATATTATGCCGTTATTACATTATACTTTTGATCCGTTTATTGAAACTGAATCACAGCAAAATGTAGGTTCATACCACTATAGTGTCAGATAAGCCGACGTATGACTTGCTAGATACAGTGAATATTTACTGATTTTGACACAATAAACTGCTACTCACCGGAGACAGGTGGAGAGGCGCTCCGCAGCTGAAATGGAGCGCCTGTAGTTGGTGTCCTGCCTGGAGATCCTGGCGCCAACCCTCGCCAACAGGTCCTCAAACTGGGCCCCAGTCAGCCTGAAGTACCGCTGAAAGTGGCTATCATCCAGACGGAGTTCCTGGAGGAGGTGGTGAAACTTGCCGAGCTGGATGCGCTTCTGCAGGATAGGGTGAACCCAAAAACGTCAGCGTTTGGCCCCCCGACGCATCTGGGACTTCCAGAGCAGGTACAAAGCAGCGATGGTGGTTATCTCAGTCATGGTTGAGGAGAGAATGGTGGGCCAGATGTTATTATCTAGTGAAAATGGGCGGGCTCGCGACTGACGCGATAATGCGAATTAACAAAATGGTTCGGCGTCCAAACTCATGCGTTACACGCGAGTAATTCGCTTCACTTGCACCCGGTGTGAACGCACAGTAAAAGATTAAAATATTAAATAAATGTTTCATTTTAACTTCATACCTTTTGGAAACAGTTTATCTCCTACTTATCTTACTAATCACAGTCAATGAAATTTTTACCAGGAGTGCCCAAATGTTTGCATGCCTTATAGAATACATTCTGTGGATGCACTGGGATACATCATCAGTGATGTATCCTGGGGTCACTGGGTGTTTCGGGTCTTTTCAAACTTTTCAGAGACATCCTCACCCAGGCCACCCAGCTGGGGGTGATCAGTCCCCAGCTTGCATCCCAGCAGCAGCAGACCACGGGGCCTCCTTCCTCAGCCAGAGCCACCTAGTGCCTCTCTCTGTGGTACTGATGATATCCTTGATGGCCCTCTTCTTAGCCAGCCCCACTATCTTGCAGGACTGTTTCTGAAGTGTGTTTGTTCACAGCAAACATCCAGTTAACCAGCTACACAGACGTCAGCTGGGATAGCTAACAATGTACACGCTGATACTCTACTATATCTTTACATTGCAAATAGTGATTTGCTACTACTTTAATGTTTTGAATGTTGCATACACAATCTTTAAAGGTAATTTAAGACTATTTCAATTAATATAGCCTGAATATGTACAGTATACGATATCCACCACTGTGTCTTTGGACCCCTGTGAAAGTACTGTCAGTCAATGGCACAAATCTGAACTAAACAGCTATGTGCGTTTACTTTTTATTTCTTTCTTTCTATTCCTGTATTTCACTGACAATCAGATCTGCTGGTATTGCTTGCTGAACTGATGATCTGCTGCGTCATAGGCTATATGTTGTATTTCATGTCGGAGTCAAAATATATGTGCTCATAACAATGATGATGATGGCATCTTCCACTGCAGCAGCAATTGTAATAGCAGAATTAACTGTTTCCATTACTAAAATGGTTTACCTTTTGTTAATACAGTTACAACAGTTTTGAGCTGCCCCTGGCAAATGTTTGTGAATAAACTAAACACTCTATCAAAAACTGTCATAGTCCTCACAAAGGGAGAAAGTACCAGGGGATATTTACTGACAATGTCCATGTCTACATCAGATGATGGTTTTTCCACTTTAGAAAAAGTCAGCAGTGGAGATATTCAGTTGTGCTTTTGTCAGTGTGGACAAGTGGAGAAACATAAAAAAACCCCTCACCTTAAGCTGCTGGAAACAAATGTCTTGGCAAACTGTTGCAACGCTTTGTCACTGATTTAAGAGGAACAACAAATCTTAACACCAAACGGCAGAATGGACATACAGGGTATATCACAATTTTTTGCTTCAAAAAAGGACATGAGGGGATTATCACTGAGTGTTGTCCATGCATCTTAGCCACACTTTGGTCCATTGCATGATTTCGTAACAACTATTGACCAGGTTGTCATTAATTTGGCTATTCATAGTTTGGAGAAGATTGCTCAAAATGATTCAGGTGACCTCTTGACCTTTTGTTTGGCCCACTTGTGTAGTTGTAGTTGATGAGGTGGGTGTTTTACTAGATAGATGTGAAGGTTACTGAGGAGGAAGTATCCTCTCCTACAAGCCAGATGTTAGGAAATATGGGCAGGGGAACAACATTTTCAAAAGTGGGTCCCTTATCTGCACCCATCACGGGGGAGGGGGCAAAATCACTTTAACCCTTTGGGCCCTAGGCATTTTTGGGTATTTTTACTGCCTTTACTTTTAAGCTCATATCACAGTCATTGTAAAGGCTACATACATATGCTATATCTTGGGTTTTTTTCAGGACAATCTGGGCTAACCAGATTTAGATCTTTCTTTCTTTCATTTACAGTAGTACAATTTACGTTTTTTTTTTTTTTGTTGTTACTGGAACATTTAACCTCGTACACTGTTTGGGCATGAACAAAATTACATCCACAACTGGAACAAATTTCACTTCAACTAAGAACAGTTACTATTACTGACTCCTTTATAGTCACTTTTAAACGAAACTTAATATAACTAACTAAATTATTCAAAATTTGCAACTAAATTTAGCTAGAGCAATTATGTTCAAACCCAGTGTACTTAAGCTCAACTCAACTTTATTTATAGAGCACTTTAAAAACAACCACAGCTGAAACAAAGTGCTGTACAAAAATAAAAACATAAGACAAACAATGAAAACAATAAAAACAATAAAAGAAGAGCAGAGTCTCACGCTGGGTTAAAAGCAAAGGAGTAAAAATGGGTTTTAAGACTGGTTTTAAAAATGGACAGTGAGGGGGCCAGTCTAATGTGGAGAGGTAAATCATTCCACAATCTGGGAGCCGCTACAGAAAAGGCTCTATCCCTTCTGAGCTTCCACTTAGACCTCGGTACATCCAGGAGATCAGCTGACCTGAGGCACCGAGCAGGAGCGTAGGGATGAAGCAGCTCAGAGACGTAAGGTGGGGCGAGGACATTTAGCGATTTAAAAACAAATAAAAGAATCTTAAAATGAACTCCAAAGTGCAGGGGCAGCCAGTGGAGGGAGGCCAGAATGGGTGTAACGTGTTCCCTCTTACATGCTCCAGTTAAGAGCCAAGCAGCGGCGTTCTGAACCAACTGAAGACGTGCGAGGAAAGACTGACTTGACTCCAAAATAAAGTGCGTTACAATAATCCAGCCAGGACGTGAAGGCATGGATTACTATTTCAAAGTGCTGTTGTGCAAGAAAAAACCACAAAGTTTAAATTGTTGGGACCCAACCAAAAACAAACAAAACAAAATGAGATCTCATAAACCAAAATGTATACATATATAGAGACAGCAAGGTGAGTATGAATTAGTCTTTGGTTACTCAACCCAAGTTTGTGAATTGTTCCTGTTTGTTTGAGTGCACTCAAGTTCCTACCACCGTTAATGAGGAAAACTGTCCATCCTGGCTCCTCAGAAGATGAAAAAGATGAAGACTGCTAATGGGAGGAGTAGGGAAGATGAGGGGTGAAGATGGTGGGAGGCAGCAATGATCCAGTGAACGATGATGGAAGGAGACAATGAGGTGGAAACCAGGACGCAGCAAGATGAAGGCAACTTGAGCAGCTCAATCCAGTCTGTAGATCAGGCTCAGCAAAAAAAAAAACAGCCTGCACCAAATGTGCAGGGAAATCATTAATTGTCCTTTTCAATAGTCCACTTTGTGTTTTTCCCCTTCATCAATGTTACACCAACACACAATATCCCCACATACTACACATAATATTTCACTCACACATTTATGCTTGTACCTAACAAAATTCATACAGCTTAATGACATAGCTTACTAAGAACATATAACATTGCAGCAATTACATAAAACATGACCCCGCCTAAGTTAGCTGAATCAACTAACCAACTAACATGTCTCTAATACACAGTATTCAAGCATTTCACATACACATAAACTTAACGTTACATCTGGTAATATCATCAGGTTATAAGCTTATCCCGACTGTTTTTTTTTTGTTTGTTTTTTTAGCACAAATAAGTCACAAATCTCAAAGTTAACACATTTCAAAGCTATCAACAACCAATGCTAGTTCACGGTTTTAGCTAGCAGCTAACTCACCAGGGTATTCAATACGCCGTTTGGACTGTCGGCAGCTCCGTGGCGATCATGTAACTTCTCTTCCAATGGTCAAAACCTCTTCGGATGTTGCCTTGCTGCTCTTTTACTTTATTCAAAGTTCAAAGTTTGTTTTATCTTTCTAACTACGAGTTTCTGCTGACGCTGTTGCTCAGTGCTCAACGCTCGGCTCGTGTCTGTGTCTGAATGGAAAATTACCCGTCAAGTGCACTCTCATTTCTCTCGCTCAGTTACACCACTAGGCGGCGCCAAAGACCACCAAACTGAGGAAATAACTTCTAATACTAGAATAGTATTTCTGATGACTATTCTCATAATAGCTGCTCAGACTACCTGGCTACAGTTAGACAAAAGTCAAATCAAACATTGACTAAAGAAATAACTGCAAAGTATTATCAAATTATAAGATCAAATCATGTGTGAACAATTTGTTTTTCTTCAATTATTAATTCAATCTTGAGAGCTGCTTGAATCATACTGTATATTGGTCAAACTGTGTACAGAACTGACATAGCGTAAAGAGTACATGGTTGTCAACTCTGACTTTTCCAGTTATATCTAATTTATGTAATTCCAAGATTTGATAAAAATGGCAATGTTCCTTTTTACCTCACCAAAGTTTGGCGTAACTTTGGAGCGTTATTTGGCCCCCTTTTCCGACAACATGGTTGGAACCAATGGATGCCTTAGGTCCTGTAGTTTAGTTTAATATGATATGTGTCTTTACTGTAAAACTGAGCCTAATACAACAGGTTTTATTCACTAAAAATGACTCTACCTCACTCCTCACCTTCAGCTCCGCCTGTCATACCTGCTGCTTCTTCACATTTTTTTCCGCCAGACATCTGGCCACTGCTTCTCTGTTCCTTTCATTTTCTTGTTCTGTCTGTACCCTGACTTTTCTTTTAGGAGTCCCTGATTTTTGGTGAGGCATTCTGACTAAGTTAGTCAGGCTGCAGTCAGTCTCACATGTTTACATTGGCGGAGCCTGTGTGTTCTGCGCATCTGAACCCTTCTGTTAGATGGACTGAACCATTTCATAATACCTGTGGGGGGTGGGAGTATCAGATGGTACGTTTTAATAATAAAAATACATTTATTTATCATGTAAATACATATAACTTGTATTGTCAGTGATTTAAGTAAGTAGGGAAATTATTGTTCTTGATCCTATTTAAGGGGCAACCATGGACCTTTTCATCAGCCAAGTAGTAAACAGGTAGTTAGCAAAGGAATAAGTCTGTAAAGTAGAGATGCTTTCACAAGAATATGTGGGACGATGATCATCACGATGAGGAGCTCTGACAAGAAGGTGATTACACTTTCTACAGATCGACTGTCATGGGCGTAGAGTATCACTTTGAGTCAGAGTATATCGAGGAGGAAATCATGCTGAGAGCAGAGCGAGACAGAGAAAGAGCAAGAAGAGAGGACACTGCTGCTACATCATCGGATCAAACGGAACACCAGCTGCTCAAAACCAACAGGCGACAGCTGCTGGTAGAGCTGCAACACATGACAAACAACTGAATGTTTTTGCTGCCATGAATGGAACATTTTGAAAGTGCTGTTGGAGGAGTCAGAGCAATGCAGTGATGCAATGGAGGAAGCTATGTGTGTGACAAGCCATCCCGACCTGAGGGGAGTCTTGTAAGTACAATGTAAAATTGACAAAGTTGTCTATCCCTCCTAGCTGAGGATTTGGTCAGAAACATTTGCATGATGGAGCAAAGTCTGTCCGCTATACTCAACTCAAAATAATGCCAGTCAAATCAGATTTGACATGTAATGTTGTAAACAAGCTAACTACACTAACGACAGATCCGAAATTTGAAATCACCTTTTTTTGCAGACACTAGATATAAAACAAAAGCCAAAGACTGTATCGTATCAAGTTGCTGGGAGCTCTAACCTTACCGCTTCTAAGCAGAAGGCAAAAGATAACCTCACTGTGAGGCCTTACAGGGAGAAGCCTCTCTTCCTCTGGGCAGCTGCCTCGGTGTCCACAGCTGCCTGTACTGAAGAGCAGCTTGAACGTGAAGAGTGCTCATGCTGCAGCAAAATCTGTGGACCAAAATATTCCCAGAAGTAGGCCACATTGCACACTAGTGATGGCCAAATGAAGCCTCATGAAGCATTTTCTTTATTTTATGAGCCCACTAGATGGTGCTCTTGGTTTAAAGAGTGAAGCTTAAAGAATTACAATTCGGTGTGCTTTCAACCTTTTGTTGAACAAAAAGCGCCATCTAGTGGGCTCAGAAAACAATGAAAATGCTTCATGCGGCTTCATTTGGTCATCACTACTGCACACTGAGTGACAAAAAAGGACTGCTTGAAACAGAGTGAGCTCTAAAGTTGCCTAAAGGGTCTCCAAGTGGTAATGTGGATCTTTGACTTTCAGGGGTTAGGCATATTCAAGAGCATGCCAAACCAACAGGTGGTGATAAAACCCTAACCCTAAAGCCATGCAAAAAAGATGTTGGCCAAACAAAAGCTAGTAAAAAAGCTCAGCTAGCAGTGACATCTGTAGCACTTTCTGATGATTCTGTGCCTCAATATAGTGAAAAAGTAACTGTATATTTTTTGTAAACATAAAATTTTTCAAATTTGCATGGAGACAAAATGCCAAAATGTGGAAAAAAAAATCTGACAAGCTGATATTACTTAATATGGACGCCATGTCATCTTAAGCCTGTTACATGCATTGTTCTTTTTTTAAAATACAATTCTGTTTTCACAGGAAATGTACAGTTTGCATACAGTCTATTTCAAAATAAACACACTATGTCAGTACAACAATGCGAATTGACGTTTTTCCTTCAACAACAAACGCACTTGGTATGTTTAGCTAAAACACACATGGTTAGTTGTAGGCAACAAAAGGACGCTGTTGGGTTTAGAAAAAAGAACAGAGTTTGGCTTTACATGCAAACAGGAAGTGAACACCAGCCTCCTGGGTGAAACTCAGCCTCAGTATCACGCCTATGTGAAAGGATGGCTTTTTTTTACTGGCGTCTGATGCTGGAAGTCACTGACCAAGAGCTGGTTTATGATGACTTCGGAGTGAGACTGGGCTGCCTGACTAGTGAATGAAGTCACGCTACCTCCGTGTATTTTGTAATTTGAACTTCTCTGTTCATTGTCATAGCCGGTCCAGCCGCATGTGCATATTAATTCCTGTGTGTGTCTGACATCGGCTAGCTAATTGCTGCCTCTTACCACTGTGCTTATACAGTGCTTACCACTGAGTGTAGCGCCCACTCTCCACCGCTCCCCAGGTTTACATCATTAGCTCCATCAGCTCTCAGTGCCCTGCCATGTTACTATATTGACTGTGTGTGTGTGTGTGTGTGTGTGTGTGTGTGTGTATGTTTATATGTGGGAGGGGCGGGTTTTCAATATTTGTGGTATTTTTGTTGTATGTTTTTATTTTGTAAAGCACTTTGTGTTGCATTTTTAATGTATGATAAGTGCTATATAAATAAAGTTTGATTTGATTTGATTTCAGTTGTTAGCATTGTTTAGCACCATTAGCTGTTAGCTGCCAGCCACCAGCTCAGACACCTTCGTGCTGAGAGCCATATGGAGACAACCTCTACATCATAGATTTGCTCTGTGGAACACCTTTAATGTACTGTATAAGCAGATAGTAGTTATTAGGTTTGAACATGCAAAACCACTGCTGTAGGCCCTTAATGCTCATTTGGTTGCTACATGATCTTTTGTCTTGCACCATGCAAATGATCTGTAGTAATTATGAACCTTGTTAAGATGATATCCAATTAAAATAACCACTGGCTGGGCTGTCACGGAAGTAGCTGTGGATATTTATACTTCTCAGAGAAAGAGAAAATTAAATGTGGTGTCTCCATGACCTGAGCTACAGCGCTGGCCTGAGGTAAAAGCTTACATTTCTGTCCCTCTATTCGTAAGACTAAAAGCAGCAAAATCATCAGTCTGTTGTTTGTTGTGCCTGACACTTTAGTTTTGTTTTGACCATTGTTCAGGTGTTTGAAGGTGGATTCTGCCTTGAAAGAAGCTCTAAGCCTCTGGCCTATCTCCCTCTAAGCACTCCCAGCACAGTCCCACAGAGACACACCTTTGGCTCTTTTACTTGCTGCAGCAGTGAGACTTGCTGGCTGGATATCAGTAAACACAGTGAGGTGGTTAGTCAGACAGAGGAATCAGAACAAGATGTAAAACACTGTTTTGATTCTCTCTCAATGTCTATCTAAAGGAAGTGTTTTTTGCCTTGGTGTGCCACAGTGAGTGTCCCCTTAAAATCAATGTTCCTTTTAATTTCCCCATAGCTTTAAAGCCCCACTCCAGCCAGTGTTACTTCCTGCTTTTCAGTTGACTGTATTTTCTCAGGCAGAGAATTGGGGTGTTGTTTATAGGCAGATGTAATCCAAGCATCTTACCAATCAGTGAAACGACCACCACACTATCCAAATTCATCTGTCACTCACAAAGCAAGGCACCTAGATGTGTCTTTGTAGCTAATGTATTAGCTTATTGGCTGGTCAGATGTTAGCGTTCTACCTAATGTTTGACTAGATCTTTAAAATTTCATATGAATGACTTGTCACTTGCTTGACATGAGTAATGACTTGACTTGTCTTGTTTAATATTCACCACAGTAACTAAGACTTGAAGATTAAGATTTGAGACTTGCGCATATGTGACTAACTCCAGCCTTGGCTGATGGATTGTTAATAGTTTTTAGACAACAGTGGAGCTCTATGGCAAAGCGGAGGAAGATACATCAGGCTTTGGTACACACAATACTTGTCAGTAATGCTGGTTCAGTTTTGTTAACAATAAGAGAATATCACTGCACTTATCTGATAACTTACTTTGTTTAACAGCAGGGACATGCAGAGGCAGGCTGCAGGGTCACAAACTGGCCTTAAAATGCCGTTTTACCTTTGCCTTACACTAAAGAAGCTGTGAGAAGCAGCTTGAGGACTCTCAGAGTTCACCGGCTCAGCTGCTCCACTCATCAAATCATTCCACGCCGTGCAGTTCCTCTAAAACAAAAGCTAAATCCTGTGACGGCCTGTTCTGAACTGCTGAGCCCAGTATCGCACTTGAGATTAAGTTGGGTGACCTGGTCGAGTCCTCTGATGACTTCTAATCCAGTTTTTCTACAGCATTGGAGCATGAGCAGTTTAATGATCTTGACCTCAGGATGACATGGGCAAAACAATGTTTTCTTCACAAGCTCCTTAAAGGGTTAGGCTAAATAAGTGGGAAGAAGTTCTTACACCAAAGTGTAATGGTCACAGGCAGGAGTGTAGACTTGAGTCACATTACTTTGACCTTGTGAATTAAGCAATTTTATGTGATTTTCATAAATTAAACATTGGTATCTTTTTATTGAGCACCTTTTACTTGTTTAGGACTTGAAAATCAAAGTTTAGGACTTGAGACTTGCCTAGCTTGACTTGGGACTTGAGTGCAAAGACTAGAAACTTACCTGTGACTTGCAAAACAATGACTTGGTCCCACCTCTGGTTGTAGGCTGTCAGTTATTCCCTACTTTCAGTTAAGTAAAACTTTGGTTTTATTTTTATAGTTTTGGCTATCACTGTGATCAGTCATCATAAACATTGTACTCAATGTAAAATGAATAGTTTAAAGTTTTGGGAAATTTAATACTGATATGTCCACCGCTATATGGAATTGAGGCAGCCTGGGAACAAGATCTGGGCCCCAGATCTGAGGACCAATGGGTCTATTCTTTCAACAATACAGTACATAGATCTGCACTTTGTGCAAGACCTTGCTTATTACAATTCAAGGTGGTCTATAGGGCCCACATGTCTAAGGTTATGCTATCTAGCATTTGCCCTGACATAACTGCCACCTGTGACAAATTCAAAAACGATGATGCCTCTGAATCTTATCTACAGGCTGTGCCCTCACTTACAAACATTTGGAAAAGATATCCTCCATACCCTGTCTAAAATCCTTAAAAATATCCAGAACAAGACCCTACTGTTGCCCTGTTTGGCACTGCTGCTGGAGATGACCCCCATTTGATACCTGCAGAGCACCATATGGTGATTTTTGCTTTGCTCCTGGCCAGACGCGCCATCTCATTTAAATGGAAGGAGGCTGCCCCACCCATATCCGAGATGTAATGTCCTGCCTAAAATTATAGATGCTACGCTTCTATGCCAGTGGCTCAGAGAAAACCATTTATAAGACCTGGGGACCCCTTTTGTCTCATTTTCATAACACCCAAACAAAATCAGCTCTCAATGCGTTCTATTTCAGCTCTTGATACAAAAAAGTAAAATCGGACTCCATGGAGGTTGCTACTCTGCACATTAAATCCAGACATTGTGCCTAAGAAATATTTAAAGGAAGGATAAAAACAGGGGACAGGTGGAGAGGTGGGGAGTGGGAGGGAAGGGTTGTTGTATCATATAAGGTATCACTGTAACCCTCAGGGTTATGTTTACTTCTGTTTGCTCTGCACACTGATATTTACTGTGTAGTGTTGTGGAATATGTCTGGCCAATCCTGGTGTTTTATCTTTTTGAAAACCCTTCTAAAAATATTTTGAAAATAAAACTGTTGAAAACATACTTGATTTCCTTTCTGTGGTTTTGGTCAGTACCCTGTTGTTGTCAGGTTAGTATCCCTATGATTTAATTCAAGAGACAAGGCACCCTGAAAAGATTAAAACAAATAAATTGGATATTTCATAATTTATTTTTCTGTCCACATCCTCTGGCTTCTAAAGTCAGCAACAATCACAAACCTCTGAAGGGTTTCTTTTAAATTGCAGATTGGTTTTCCTTTGTGCCACTGGTGGCTTTACAGATGAGTGAGTACTGTACCTCAGCCTCAGGCAAGGTGACAGCTCATCAGTATGACTGACAGGTGTCAGGGCAGGAGCTTGACCGACGGAGTGGAAGGAAGACACTATGAACAATACACTAATAGCCTCGGGGCCAGAGCTGCAGTTTGTGGCTTTAACACCATTTGTTTGAGTGGTAACAACACGCAGCTCTGGTGGTGCTGATCAGCTCTGAGGTGCCGAGAAATCTAAAGATCATCATTTAATCAAGAAATTGGAAGATTTGATGAAAGCAGTGCTGATGTCATCAAAATAAAACCATTAAATAAAATGAAATCATTTCTTCCTCAGGCACAACATTTTATCATTCAGTATTATTCAACAACCAAATCCAATTTATCATTTCAGGTAAGCTCTGAGAAAGCTCGACGAAATATAAACTGACAAAAGCTGGGGTTATCAAAATGAATATAAAACAGCTTAACTGTGAAAACGTCAATTTTAGACAGACGAATATTTGCAGCCTGCTAAAGCTGGGTTTATACCTGAAGCATGGGCTTAACAGCATGTTCTGCCATAGATACCCACATTGTTTGGATGTATAGTTAGGAGCAGAATTTCCCTTGTTGATAAAACCACAACATCAGATCAATGTGTTGAACATGACTCTTTGAGTCAGTGATTCAGGTCATGGTGGTCAGGTCGTCTTGTGTCATTACTGAATGAGACTATTCAGTGCAGTTTCCATATTCATGTTCTTCTATTTACTGTGATAGAGAGTGCAGACTGTGGTGAGTGCTCCTTCAAACCATATGACCACATAGGTTGTATATTCCTACCTCTAAATACAACCCACAGTAACGATTCCTAAATTAGCGTCCCTACCAGTGGATGACAGAATAGCTTGTACGTGACCCTTAAGTGTCGCAGTTTTGTTTAACATTGCAACCTGGTCTCACTCTGAAGTCGTCGGAATCCGGCGCTTGGTCGGAGACTTCTGATGTCACACACTGACAAAAAAGCTATCCTTTCACGTCAGCACGATACACGCCCGGTCACTGTTGTTGTTTAATGGCGCCTGCAGCATCATGGGGAGACACGGCAAAACAACAAAGATGGTGTTGTATCGACGTAGTGTGTTTATTTTTAAAATAGACTGTATGCAAACTGTACATTTCCTGTGAAAACGGAGGTGTATTTTGAACAACAGATAACGCATGTAAAAGGCAGAACTTGACACAGCGTCCCAGAACTTCAACAACCAATGCACCCTGAGTACCTTGCACGTCATATCTCGATGTGGAAAGTCCATGACCAAATGCTGATATGTGATGAGACAAGATCACAGTACTAAGGTAATGCGAGTGCAGCTTGGGACACGTGAAGTCTACATTCTAAAGACATTTTCTAATTTAAGTGATCTGTATTTAGCACCTGGCACCTGCTTATGATGATTGGTCAATAGCGCAAACTACAGCATTGAGTCCAATGGCAGCTATTTGTGGACAAGAATACAAGAGGTAGCACATACGGCCACTGATGCTCAAGTGATGCTCACATTGAGCTGTGCATCTCTTTGCATGGGATGACTATTGAGCAGAGACCAAATTGTTGGGTCACAATTGAGGGAACACTATCTGAGTCAGCTTACATTAATAACATGGCTGCCAAAATGAGTAGAGGCATTTCAGTTATCAGAAAGTGTGCTTGTTTTTAACAGAGATGACAATTAAACAAGTAGTATAGTCTATAGTCTGATCACACTTGGACTACTGCCAAGCAATATGGTCTAGGGCCCGAAAACAAGAGCTTAATAACATTCAGCTTGTTCAAAACAACAGTGCTCTGTGTGGAGGGGATACATGTCAGCCTGTCATGGATGAGAGCGGAAGACAGACTGGCATACAGCCTGATCCAGTACATAAAAATATCTGTGCCTTAAGAAAACCTACACACCTGTATTCACAGCTAACACTCACTAGCCATGTTTCCATCAGCCTGTTTAGATGCGCATCTAGAAGTATTGCATCGGAAAATTATGATGGAAACGCCAAAATTTGAATTAAAATCCCCTGATTCGCACAAACTAAAATACGCTCGCTTTAGCCAAGTTTTGGTTGATTCGAAAAAATGTTGATTTGCAAAATGGGGGATGGAAACAGTTGTGTTTGAATTAAGTCTGATGTAGCGCACCTCTCTCCATGGTGATATCCACACTCTGGGTCGGGAAGGTGGCAATGCTTTTACAAGCTGGTTGCCAACTGCCAGAAAATGTAGAAGAAGAATGCAAGACTTGTTTTGTTTCCGGTTCTGCAGAAAACTCGTGCGAGTTTGTAGTTTTCACCAAAGTCCATACATTTAATGGAAACACACAGGATTCGTATTTCTTTTACTGCACATTTCCCAATGATTCGAATCACTTTTGGATGGAAACATAGCTACTATTGATAGACACCTTCATGACACCAGACATGCCTGCTTTGGAAGCTTTACTGTAAGAGCCACTTAAGCACATATATTTGTCTGTGCTGATATGACATGTCATGTTAGTTTTGATATCATTTAAGTTTGCATAGTTTGTATATTTTGAATAGTGTATAGTCACGGACTACGCTAAGTTTGTGTTTATATTTACTTTATTTCTGCGTAAGAATACAGGCATAAATTATTCACGACAGGTATGGTGCCATAAGGCAGTTTAGTGTGCATGACAAAAGGAGATTGTTGACAACGTCGTGCATAATGACGACATGACATTTGTGTTGGTTTGGATCTTAACAAGTTTTAACTGTTTTGCAGTGTTACAAGTAATACACTGTGAATATATAGAAACAGGACAGTCGGTGGTGGATCGTATGAGACTTGGCCTGCCGTTTTTTATTTTTTGAATTCTCAATAAACCTCATTAAATTTTTTCCCTGCCTCGTGTGAGTACTGTTGATCTTCAGAAAAGGAACAGGAACACAAGTCAAAACTGAGGCAACTTGCAGGCTAAGTGGGCTAGGAACTTTGGTATGTTGAAATGGCCACTATACTTACCAAAGACCAGTGCTTTAAAGAAAACTGTAATGTAAGGAGCTATGTCAAATTGGAATACACCACCACTATATTTAACCCAGGTTATCAGTAGGATTAGTTTTAGAAAGAAACCAAGAACAGCAATTATTAAAATAGAAATCTGTTTTACCAACATACGATGTAATGTTTGTGAATGTTAATTGTATGAGTGGCACTCACTAGGGTGATGCCTCACAGTACATCCACCCTGTAGTCACATTTAGTTCATGCAGTTGCATATAATTCTTTGTGCCTAGTTTATGGGCTCTATAGAGTGTGCCAGGGCTGACGTCAAAACCCGGAAGTTTAGCATCGCGCTGGTTCCCGGAAGAGAAAATGAATGTGATTTTTGCATTTTTCAGAAAATAAGTTCTGTGGCTAACACAAGTTTATGATACTTACAGGTTTTGTTCAGCGAGATAATCTTCACATATGAACACCTTTCATACCGCATTTGAAGCTTAAATGCGATCGCCAGAAAAAGCTAACTTTAGGCTTTAACGGACTACGTGACTACTCCACAGTCGCATGACTCTTGACGTCACCGCCACTAAGCTTTCAACTGATTTCGGCCGCTTTATTTTAAAAACATTGTATAATGGGGAAATCGGAGTGTTTAAGCTAAATACGAAGCTGTAATGGCGGACTGCCAGCACTCTCGCCTGTTTGGGGGTGATGACGTTTAATGTCCCCAACAGAGTTTGTAGTCGTATTGAGCAAATTGTTAGCAACCGCCTTTTTTATGACACGTAAAAACTCACTCAAAATTCACAAGGGTATTTACTGACGTGTTTTATGTCGTAGAACAAAACCTGAAACTCGCTTAAACTTTTGTTAACCACAGACCTTATTTAAGGCATTTTACCAAAATCCCATTCAAAAAACGTATTGACTTTTAGACGAGAGAACTGGAAGTGCTAAAAGTGCTAACGGCTAAACTCAGGGTTTACTGGCACACTCTATTGGTTTGCCTTGATGATCTACTGATGTGGTGACACTGTAAATGGAAGATCACTACTGCTGTCTCTTGTTTTTGTTTTATTCAATGTTGTTAATGTACATTATCTGTGATGTGATAATTTAATGTCTTGTTTTTTGCATTTTATGTGGACCCCAGGAAGGGTGGTTGTTACTGTGGTAACAACTAATGGGGTTTCTGACTAAAGAATAAAGAACGGCCCGTAAACTAGAGTGAGCATTTCCACTCACTGGCCACTTTATTAGGTACACCTATTCAACTGCTTGTTAGCGCAAATAGCTAATCAGCTAATCACTGATCTACTGGGACTTTCACATGCAACCATCTCTTAGGTTTACAGAGGATGGTCTGAAAAAGAGAAAATATCCGATGAGTTCTGAGAACTGTTGCTGACCATATCATTGACCATTATCACCACAGTGTACCCATCTTCTGATGGCTACTTCCAGCAGGATAACGCACCATGTCACAATGGAGCCAATATGGAGTAAAATCTCTCAAAAGTTCTGAAGGCAAAAGGGGGTCCAACCCAGTACTAGCAAGCTGTACCTAATAAGGTGGCCAGCGAGTGTAGGTTTTGTTGTTCAACCACCAAATGTAAACATAATTTTATCCAATAACCATGAATTGATCAAATGAATAGATACAATAAACCATAATGTTTTAACTCATATAGATATTCACTGCCATTCTGTAAATCCAATCCACTTTCATCACCTTTTTTCTACCATGTGCTTCAACCTTGTGGGTCTCATGTTGACGATCACTTTTGTTTTGATATATAGCATTCATTTTCATTATATAGTTTCTGTGATTTTCAGTTCCCATATAACCCAAGTGCTGCAGAGAAAATGCGGACATCACACAGCTGTCTCAGGAGTTTTTTAGTTTTATCTTAGTAGCAAAAACAACAAATTTGACCACACAAACATCTTTTACAGCTCCAGGTAAGAAATGTGCAGCTAAGTTGCTCCACTGCTCCTCCCCTCCTCTCGTACTGTACAGTTCAACTGCCACACATATTTCAACTGGAGTATGGTGTAAAAAAAAAAAAAAAATCAAAAAAAAAATCCAATATATAGAGACACTGTACACACGCAATCATATCAGAAATATCACAAAAAAGTCATTCAGACAGCATGTGAGGAATGACAGCATGGGTGTATACACCGAACCAAACTGTCTCATGGGGTCAGTTCAGCAGAAACATGCATCACCAGACAGTAAAAGCAAACAACTTCATATTGTTTAATAGAAATGTTCTGGACAATGAACTTTCATTAAATATGTTCATTATTACTTTTACTTATTAAACCCTTATTAAACCCATATCTCCTGTGGGTGGTTTAATACCATCTGTAGGAATTCTATGAACACTGACTGGTGTATAAGGAGGAAATGGAGAAATTTAGTTTCCAAAATGTGATGTCAATCAATTGGAAAAGGTGTATTTGTATAAAATAACTTAAAGCACAATCTCAAAACAAATTCCAGGACTTTTTGAATGATGTTAGTAATTTACAACCATGGTGGTCATGAAAGACTTACTGACTGGACCTGTATATTTTAAAGATAGCCTACTGATCAAATGAGTAAAGGGGAAAGGGAGTGTCTGGTTTATACAACTTGGGTCCCAAAGGAAACATGGCAAGAGAGAATGCTATGTTGTGCTTGTTGACACTGGTTCTGTAGTTTTAACCTGTACAATAATCAAGTACAATGCCCCACTTTGGATTTCATTGTGGTTTGTTACTAAATTAAAACTGTACGCCTCTCAGCAACACTCACACAGATTTCATGTCCTGCTGTGATAATGGACCATTATCACACCAATGGACCATTATCACACTAATGGACCTCACATACAGATGACCTATTTTGGTAAAGAATCAATATATTGTTGCTGGTGGCATGACAGGAAGTGATGAGGAAAATCACAGTATCGACTTGTCCAAGTTCAAGTTAATTAAAATAGCCCATGATAGGCTAAAGGAAAAGTAAAGTTTTTAATAATTATTTGTTGGGCTTTATTTAGGAGAGCTGAAGGTAGCTAGGAAAGATTAGAGAGAGGGGTCGACATGCAGCAAAGGACTACATGACATATTTGTCTGTTCCAGCCGTCACTATGTCAGATTAGAGTGGAGTGGAGTCATAAAATCTTGCCGTCACTTGGCCGACAGACAGACTACATGTTAGTCCACAACCAACCATCCCTGGTCATCTTTTATGACATGCATGATGTCATCAGATCTTGTCCTATTGTTATTATAATTATTACTATTTCAGTCACTATGGTTGTTCATGTCCCAGCTGAACTGTTATTGTAATAAAGTAAAAAAAAAAAAAAAAGCACCACCAGATGGCAGGAGCTACATTTGAAGTACTGCATGCAAACTATGCAGGTTTTTGAATTTTCCATAACAAGTGCCTGCAAATGTTTCACAATAAAAGCCCTTTTATAAAATAAAGGGACTCTTTCAGCTGAAGTTAATTAATTTTAATTTTAATTGGATACAGGAAGTGTTGAGTTTGAAGTCACAGCACATTGCCTAAAACTAATCAAGGCAAATGGGAGCAGATAATAAGTCAAAATATAAAAATACAGAGGGAATAATAAATAAAAGTCCGTTTCTAATGCAGTCTGTTTTAAATGAAGGCAGTACCCTCTGCAGTTGTGGTAAGTAAAAGCCCTGCTACTATTTTTACTTTTATAACTTTATATCCTCCATTATGAAGAAACAACATTCTTTGCTAGCCTTACGCTAATGGCAGTGACTACTGGGTTGCTAAAGTGCCTCTGCCTCACGCCATCATTTTTCCATTTTTACTCTGTGGTAACATCCCTAGAGGAAATATCAAAAAAGCTGTTGCCGTACCGTTGGACACAGCAGCAGATCGCTCTGTGTTTCTATTGGTCAAAGTGATGGCTTTTGTCGTGAATGACAAAACAGAAAATCAAACATGCTTTCTGTCCAGATGTTGTGAGGCATCCCAGATGTGGCGTCGGTTGTCATCTACTATGACACACTACATGAGAAAACAATGGATTATCACGTATGACACTTATTGTTGTTCACAATCCGAGCCGACACCGTACAACACTGTACAAGGCTATCACTGGGGTGATATCATGTAGTCTGGACCTGCCATTAGTACATGGGGTGCTTGGGGCGAAACTACCATGCCTGTGAAGTGATCATTATCACTATTATTATTATTATTATCATCATCATCATCATCATCATCATCATCATTACCCAGATTGCTTGGAACTTTTGGTGAAAATAATATGGATAAATTATAGGTATTATGGTCTGACTACTTGTGTTTCTTGCCCTGCTGGGCTTTGTTATGGTGATGCTGTGTTTCCAGATTTCAACAATGCCTTTGACAAGTGTAACATTATTATTACTGATAGAACTAATGTTTAAAAGTACAAAAATAAGACTCAAGTTGTATAAAACCAGAACTATGTATGTATGTCTGTAAGTATGTACACTGAGCAAAGATAATACTTTTGTTTTTACTCCCATCTTTCACAAGTTAAAAAAATATCCAATACTTTTTCTATGCACACAATAAACATATTTGTCTTAAATTCTGTTCACAAATTGGTTAAAATCTGTATTCTTAATGAGCACTTCTCCTTTTCCAAGATAATCCATCCACCTGACAGGTGTGGCCAACACATTCATCACATACTGACTTTGGTCATGGACTTTCCACGTCGAGAAACTGTATGGTGTGTAGTGTACCCTGGGTGTGTTGGTTGTTGTCAACTTCAGCCTACTACATGCACTGTCTGTTTTCAAAATACACTTCCCTTTTAACAGGAAATGTACTGTTTGCACTTTCAAAATAAACACACATAATATTTTCTTTCAACAACAAATGCGAGTGGTTACGTTTTGCCAACAAAAGCATGTAGTTAGGTTTCGAAAAAAAGAACAGGGTTTGACTTTACATTCATTTGGGAAGCGGGCATCAGCCTTCCAGGTGAAAGTCGCTGGTTGTTGGTAGTGATGGCCAAATCAAGCCTCTTGAAGCATTTTGATTATTTTCTGAGCCCACTATATGGCACTCTTTGTTCAACAAAAGGTTGTAAGCACACTGAATTGCTTTTCTTTGAGCCTTTCTCTTTAAACCAAGATCGCCATCTAGTGGGCTCAGAAAATAAAGAAAATGCTTCATGAGGCTTCATTTGGCCATCACTCGTTGTTGGACCCATACACCACCCCTCCTGCCCGCTTACTCACATTTCCGCCACCTCGGATTTCTGCAGCAGGACAACAACTTTTGTTGCTGTCCTCCTGCGTTTCTCCCCTGACGCTGCCATACGCTATGGTGACTGGCCAAGTATTGTACAGACGTGAAAGGATGGCTTATTTAGTTGGTGCCTGATGCCAGAAGTCATTGACCAAGTGCTGGTTTTCAATGATTTTGGAGTAACAAGATGCTGATTAGTAGCCACTTACCCACTACCACCAATGTTGCAAGTTTTGAGGTAGTGTATCACTGGTATGCTGATTGTCGAACTGAAATGAATGGCGTTTTATGAGGATTTGGCAGTACATCCAACTGTCTTTACAACTATGTTAAACCACACCAGCTCAGAACCTCTGCATCCAGCATCTTCAGTTGATTGGTCTGCACTACTGAAGAATTTCTGCACAAACATTCACAAACCATCTGGATGTTCATGTTAGTAGCTTGCAAGTGAAGGTGGAGGTACTGAGTTGGTTTCACAAGGTCTGCCATTGTGAGGTTTGTTGCAAAGTCTCAGAAATTACAGTGGAGACAGCTTATGCTAGTGAAATAAACATTCAGTTCAACAGTTTTGGTGGACATTCCTGCAGTCAGCATGCCAATGGCATGCTCCCTCAAATTTTAAGGTATCTGTCAGGTGGATAGATTATGGATTATGTTAGCAAAATGCTCATTTACACAGATTTTAATTATGTGAACAACATTTTAGAGAAAAAGCCTTAGATCTTTTTTTTTTCGACTCCTGAAAAACTGGAGCAAAAACAAAAGCGTTTTATTCTTGTTCAGTATATCTATGTATATATGTTCAAAAATATACATCCTGGTTTTGTTGTAGTATCCAACATTGCCCTGAATGTGCAGTTAATTTCACTGAACTTGGAAATGTTTGGTTTCAGGGCATTATAATGTGATGTAACAAAACAGGGATTTCATTTTTAAAAAAAGAAAAAAACTTCAATTAATAACAACAAAACCCATAAAAAACACCTATTTTGCTACTGGACCTACCAAATGTACATGAACTAAACAGGCCTAATTGTCTTGGGACATCCTGCCCATTGCACCACTTTCCTCCTCGATAATTTGGCATTTTTAAAACAATGAACTGAGTCTTCACATACAGTACAGCCATAGTTTAGGAAATGATGGGTTTCATAATCTATGCAGTCACATAAATTTTGATATGATAAGCATACAGAATCATTGAGTGACCCCTCAAATATATACTCTGTATAGAAAGTAAATATATTCACATACAGCTTTGTCAATAAATCTTTTTCTTAAATCTTCATGAATCATAGCATCACATCTACGTATATATACTTCACCATTCCGTCAAAGAAGGTTAAACAGCGTCGGTAGGTAACTGAAATGAGGATGAATTTACAGTAGAAGTTTTTATAGTGTAATGACCTTGCTCTTATGTCAAGGCAAAGGCCAGTAATGGATCATTTGTGTTTGACCAGCAAAATAAAAAATATAAAACTTTAATTTCATTACATACTTTAAATTTATACAGTATAATAACAGTCCATGGGCATGATCACTATAGCAGAGGGTCCCTTCAGCTCTTGGTGCTGTGTTAATCCATCTCTGTACAAAGTGTGAGGCAAAACAATCCAAAGGTCTTATTCCTGAAGTTTGTATTTGGCTATGACTGTGAAAACCCCTCGTCCTGTCCCACTTGAGTCTGAGCGGTGGAGTGGAAGGGATGAAAATGTGTGTGCTTCATGCAGGACAAAGGCTCTGAGAACAGTGGGTCTGTCTTGGCATGGCTGTTGGCCGTCCAATTAGGCAGTGTTTGACAGTGTGACGGTCCTCCATCTTTCCTAGACAGTACTCTCCATCACCCAGTCAGCGCTGTCTATCGTACCCTTGCTCCCTCCCGTGTCCCCCTCCTCCTCGCACTGCAGCAGCATGCCATTTACAGAGAGGCTCCTCTTAGTCCAGATACTGCTGATCCTGCGTGGTTTGTTGCACAACTGTGCGGCCCCGGCGCTTGATACGTCTCCCATGTCGAAGGACTGGCTCCTTTTTGGCTTGGAGTCCAAAGGTAGCATGAGGAGCCGGCTGAGGCTGGAGTCCAGCGTCCGGCCCAGAAGCGGCTCCCTGTCTGTGTGGGGTTTCCCTGTCGCCATTGTGGCGCTACTGGAGGCTCCCGGGTCACGGCCCTGCGCCCCCCGCAGCTCCAGCGAGGTGAAGGCCCCGAGCAGGTGGTCCAGGTTGGGCCGGGGCTTGGAGGGAGCTGACCTCCAAATGCTGGCAAGTGTGCTGTTGGGGCTGTAAGATCCCGCCGCCATGGAGCCTGAGGACGAGGAAGAAGAGGTGAGGCTGCTTTGGAGGGAGCCGCACTTGAACTCCACCACCTCATCCTGCAGAGTCACTTTGGCCTTGACCAGCTCAGGCTGAGGCTGAGACTGGGGCATGAGAAGTCCATTTTGCCCGAGTCGACCCCCGTTGGTCTGAGAGTGTGTGTCGCTGACGTTGGTCAGTTTACCCACTGGGGGCTCAGTATCTGCAGCTTTGTAGCGCACCATGAGGATGACGATGAACACGAGCAGAGTAGCCACAATGATGCCCCCCACCACCAGGATCATGGTGCCTCCAAGCAGCTGGCTGGGCAGAGACTGGCACTGAGGGTAGTCATCCTGGGTGAAGAAATGGGTGCAGCCCACCACGTTTGTGGCCGTGAGCGTAGTGGCGGTGTCATCCCAGGCGGCCAGCACACACAGATCGTAACGCGTTCCCGACACCAGATTCGTCACCAGGAATGCTTTGCTGGAGGCCGGGATCATCCTTAACAAAGACAGAGAAAACAATTAACACCTGCAGGTTAATTACACTATTAAGATAAAGAGGTGCTCCTCCACTAATAACCTGGGCTGATATCTCCTTTAAAGACACAGAGGCAGCTGTAAAAACCTAGAGGAGTGATACAGCAAATGATTGAGCCATCAGCATCTGAACAGGGTACACATGTAATTTCAGCACATGGAGACTTAACTAACTGCTGCAGGAGGTAGCGAGAGCTCTATTCACTATGCAATTTTTCATTAAAGGAGAGCCAGGATTTCCATTTGCATTCCCTGGAGGTTCTCTCCATTGCTAAGTCTCTGCGGTGGCTGCTTTAACAGACAGCCAACAGTAATTGGCTTTATCTCTCAGAGCCATCTGTCTTGCTGCAGTGAACAGAGGGTCCATTTGATATTGGAGCTCTGGAGCAGTAATAAATAAGTAAGTTAAAAAACAGGAAAGGCAGAAAGACTGGAGAGTGAGGCGTATTTTCTGTGTGCCAATCCAAGATAGATTTGAACCTGTGGGAATCGTCAGGAGACCTTGTGGTAGAGACAACGAGAAAACAACCAGCCAAGTCATCAGATGACAATGTTGGCATTGTATGTTTCTGCAAACTATGGAAATGTTTCATTAGTATGTTTCATACATTATCAACATATCAACATTTCTAAAGTGACATCATTCTGTTACATGTATATGGCTGACTTTGGGGAAAGGTTGAGGGGAAGCTAAATGATGTAACACCTGGGCAAAATCGCTACAAAGCTGCAGACCACTGTTCTAGACCAACAAACAGCAACACTGGTTGGTTGCGGTGGCATTTCTGGTTGCTGCCAAAATTGGTTGTTTTTTGGTGAGACATTGACAGCATGTCTAGCAATGATTGTGCCACCAAACTGGACACTCTTTTTAGTGAGATAGCGGCCGCATTCCTGGCAGCAACTGTGCCATGAAAACTGGGTGTTTTTCAGTGCAACATCTGGGGCTTTTCCTGCATCTGCTGAAACCGGCGGTTTCTTAGTGAGAGATCAATGGCATTTACGGTGGGGATCATGTCACCAAAACTGGTTGTTTTAAGCAAGAAATCGGCACCTTTTCCCCCTGTGAATGTGCCACCAAAACTGATTTTTTAGCAGGACATCTGCGGTATTTCAACGGGTGATCGTGCCACAGAAAATGGTTGTTTTTCAGCAAGACATTTGCGACATTTCTGGTGGCAATTGTGCCACCAAAACTGTTTTTAAGTGAGACATCAACAACATTTCTGGTAGCAATTATGGCACCAAAACTGGTTGTATGTGTTTCTGGCGACTGGAGCATGTCCAATGCTGGGATATTAAGCTCTGGTGAGCTGCAATGCTGTATGCACAGGTATGTATCTCTGTGTGTGTGTGTGTGTGTGTGTGTGTGTGTGCTGAGGAAGAAATGCTACTTCCTGCTTTAACAGCTACCATCAAGATGCTGAGGTGCCTCAGAGAAAGACAGCAAACCACCAACTGCCTGAGGCGAGCTGCTCAGCGCCCGACAGCAGAGGGCTGGAGGTTGTACTGCTGCAGTAACACTCACACCTGCTGTTTACATGATATTACTCATTCATTTCCAGACCCAGTTTCTCCCGCAGAGTAAATTCACATGAGTCATGAATCTGATGGTCTAACCTTAATTCGACTCTGGGTAAAGCTGCACGGTAGATCTGATATGAAAGTAACATGCCACAAAGGTAACAAGTCTGTTATCTCTGAGTATTTGGATGATAGAAATGTTTGTGTCTGTAAGGCTGAGTAAATCATGCCAGCTTTTATTTCTCTGCCAGAATTCTGCCAGCTTTGTCTATTTTTCTAGCTTTACATCTGAAAATCTACCCTCAATAAAAACTGTTTGTGATGTGATGTCAGTTTCATACTGGCATATAATAGAGCTCATTATTATTTATCATTTTCTGTTTTCTGTATTACATTGATCTTTTTAAACTAGGACAAGGCCACATTAACCCACTTATAGGCCCAGGGGCCAAAAATTAAAAGAAGCTGAACCTATTGATCAGGTTACAAAACACAAATACAGGTCATTGTAAAGGCAACCAGAACCACTGTATTTGTCATTTAGTTCAGAGGACTTTCTTCATTAAAGGGATAATTCATCCTTAATCAAAAATACATATTTTTTCTCCTGTATTGCTATTAATCAGTCTAGATAGTTTTGGTGTGAGCTGAGTATTTGAGATATCGGCTGTAGAGATGTCTGCCTAATGGAACTAGATGGCACTCAGTTTGTGATGCTGAAAGTGCCCAAAAGACACATTTGAAAAACTCAGCAGCAATGTCTCTTTCCAGAAATCATGACCCAGTTACTCAAGATAATCAACAGACTTTGTTGTGAGCAGTTTCCTGTAGGAACTGTTATCTTTCTACCGAACCACACCTGCCAACCATATCACCACACAGAAGTTAGCATGCATCTACTGCTGGCTCAGCTAGCACCACTGAGCTAGCTAACTTTACAACTCAGTTTAGGAGGACGCCATTACTGTTTTTATCTCGCTCTGTCACAAGCGCAAGCTTCTTGTCCATGAGTTCTTCTGTGTGGTGATATGGTTAGTGGGTTATGGTTAGTGGTGTTCAGTAGACAGAATTTATGCTCACAACAAGAGGCTTTGTGGACGGGAGAAACTGTTTCATAGTTGTAAGAACCCCCCTTTTTGTTGTGTCTCCTTTTTCAGAGTTGGAACTCTCCCAAAAGAGAAACCATGAGTAATGCAAACGTAGGTTGATTGGTCAAACACAGCCAATGCATTTAAAAAACCTAGTAGCTGTGTAAACAACAGACAACACAAAAAAACAAACAACAGCTTGTAACCAAAAAAAAAGGAAGAAAACAAGGACATATGGACCGACCGCGATGTCCAGGCTTTACTTAGCATATATGTGATTTTAATTCACTCAAGCATTCCTTTTGGGAACACTTAAAACAGTAGTAAAAATAGTGTTTGGTGTGAACGGTCCCTTTAAGGTTAGGCATGTAGAAACATCCTTGATGTGATACAAGTATGATCACCGGGTTTGGACCCTACTTTTGTTTGCTCCTTGAGACTTTCCAATTTATCTCACATCCTTCACCAGTAGGACATTTATCTGACATGCAACAAGGATCAGTCTGACCTCAGCCTTTTCCCAATTAGTCGCCACAGCTCAGACAAAAGAAGCTGTTTTCCAATAAAAAAGTTCTACTTCTCCAACAATGTGTGCTACAGTTCATTACACTATTATAATTGGCTGCCTGGGTTTGGGAGCGAAATTCTTTAGCCTAGTGATGCTTTCGCTGCTCGCTCCTGTGCCTGGGTCTAATTGATTTCAGGTTGTCTGCATAGACTGGCTAATTCATTTTAATTCATAGGAATAAAGCCCAAGTCCAGAGAAACCTATGCCCACGCTTATCACAGTGAGATAAAAGTTTTTCCCGCCCCTTCAGGCTGCAAAAGGCAATTTGTGGAGTGGCCTGCTTAGCTCGCCATGATGGCGTGAGGCCATAGCATTAATCAGAGTGAAAGCAGAGGAGAGAGAAAAGAGTGGGAGAGGAGACATAGGAGGAGATGGGCTCTTGGCTTAGGCTTCTTTAAGCTTTTGTGAGAGATTTGTCAGTTACACTTTTTATATTCTACATATTTTCTCAGTTCAAAGAAAGAGCTGACAAAACAAATACATCATCACTCCAGGCTGCAACTTCCCTCTCCACCTCCATTACACTATTTCCTCTTCTGGATTCTTTTTTCCAGCTGCAAAGAATCGCTGAATCATTATTCATTACCAATACTGAGTTCTCAAGGCCTTTTTTCCTCTGGACAAATACAGACAAGGTCGTGCCAAATGGTCTCCTGCCCCATTGATTCAGCCTAAACATCGGGGTGCTGCTGGGAAATTTGATTATGCTTATATAAGCAAAATCCCTAATGGCCTCTCCCTGGCTGCTCCTCACTCTTAGACTCCACAGCTGTATTGTCGAGCATTAAATGGGCCGTGACATTCTTCTGTGTCTGTGTCTATACCCTTGAATATCTCCTGGTCGCAATAAAACATCCCCTCCGTCTAACTGTAATGGATGAATGCATTAGGAAGAGGAAGTTGTGCTGAAAATGGTGCCACCTCAGGCCTGTGGTTTGTGTGACAGTCTCCGCTTGGTAGAACTCTGATAACAGCACAGCTCATGGAAACAT
This sequence comes from Epinephelus fuscoguttatus, assembly GCF_011397635.1. Lineage (NCBI taxonomy): Eukaryota > Metazoa > Chordata > Actinopteri > Perciformes > Serranidae > Epinephelus > Epinephelus fuscoguttatus. The sequence continues at coordinate 37,901,515 of NC_064762.1, forward strand.
GAAGCCAGCACTGCAGGGAGCCTTCATGTATCTGGCAATAAGCGCTCATTAAAGACAATCATGGCATAGATATGAGTACACAACAGCCAACATAAAGGGAAATTCTCGCCGTCTGTGCCATAAAAATCAAGCAGCTTGAAATTCAAAACTTCACAATAAACTGAACAACTAAAGCTGCATTAACTGAGTTTTTTATGCAACTCAGAACAAGCTGAAGAAATGAGACCTCATGCAATTGTCTTAACATAAGTGTTGAGTATGTAGACATGAAACAGAATTAAGGATCTATAGGTGAGACTATGTAATGTTGCACAAATGAAAATGATAGGATAATGCCACATACTCAAACCTACCGTAACATTAGCATAGGTGAACGTGTTCTCATCCCAGGTCCTAAAATACTGCTGCTTTCACATGCCCAGCGTGTGATACTGCAACATGTTCTCATCCCACGTCATCACATACTGCTGCTTTGTCAGTGGCCTTTCACGTCTACATATTACACACTAGGTATCCTCCTGCATTTGCTGTTGATGTTCCAGGATGCCTCTACCAACACCAGGATGTCAACCAAACACAAGGTTAAGTTTAGGCAACACAAGTAGGCTAGTTTATGGTTTGGCTCCTGGGTGAAAGTCTGGAGGTACCGTGGGCTGGCTAGCTAATTCTTGTCTCATTTGTGGCCTGAGAACCAGCAGAGAGAGCAATGAAATAAGATTTTTTTTCTTTTGTTCTTGGTTTGTTTATTTGTTTGTGTGGTTGTTGTTGTTTTTTTTGCCTTTTTCAGATTTCTAATGTCCTCAGCTTTAAATCCACACGTGCATTTCTCTGCTGCTGACACTACTAAGACATACAAAATTCCTGCTGTAACACATTCTTTTACATTTCTCTGCATACATGATATTTTTCTGGAACACTGCCTTGCTCCTGGTGGAATTTCAAGCTCCCCGTGGAAGCTTGACATTTCAAAATGACTTGGTATGATCCTTGTGTTGTCTGAGCTGTGATCAGAACACTACAGTATGTTTTTCAGCACAGAAGTCATGAATCCAACAGGCCTTTAGGCACAGCTAATAGCCAGTAATGGTAGCCTTGAGAGCTTGCTTTCACTCCTGACATACAGTACATCTCTGTAACAAAAGAGCATAGGCATTAAATCCCATGACATTTGACACTGCAGCCATTATGTGGTTAAGTATTGCTCTGCGTATTGCAATTTGACTGAAATATCACTGACAGGCTGCAGCTGACCTGTACCTTCCATTAGGACAGCCACACACAGTACCGTCATGCTGTTCACACATCTTAGCACATTATGGCCATGGACAGTGTGTGTTCTTGTGGTTAAAACAATATCATATACCCATACAATTAAACAAATTCATACATACTTTAGAAGTTTGTCACTTCTCACCTAGTTTTATACTCTTACTCAAGTTGAGTATAAAATCTGAACATTGCATAATGCTAGGTTTAAAATTCTTGTGTCATTTTGTTGGCATATTAGAGTCAGAGGTTTTAAAGAATGAATTTCAGATCTCTTTTTGACATTTCGTATAACAGAAAATACTATCAGCAACCATGAATTAACACCTCACCGTTGTATAACGCCACACACTCACCAAACTGCAGTCACAGTTTACATCCATGTCTGTGAAATCATGGATGCTTTAATACATCCCCCCACAGCAGCACAGAAGATCTCTACAATCAGCACAGTTTCAAGGTGGACACCCAAGATTAGTGTCACCATTTCAGTATCTGACTAAATGTCTCTCCTTCGGTTCCTGGGATATGATGCTGAGTTATTTTTGCACTACATATGATGTCACAGTGAAAGTGACCTTTGATCTTTTGGATAAAAAATGTCATCACTTCATCATTTTATCCTATTAGACATTTGTGTGAAATTTTGTCAAAATTTGCACATGAATTCCTATGTTATGGCCAAAAACATATTTTGTGAGGAGAGAGTGACCTTGAGGTTTGACCTTTTCACCACCAAATTTAAATTAGTTCATTCTTGAGTGCAAGTGGACATATGTGCCAAATTTGAGGAAATTCCCTCCTGACCTTCTTGGGATGTCTCATTCACAAAATGACATAGACACGACGTCACAGAGATCTATGACTGCTAAATAGTAATCAGTTCATCCTTGACTCAAAGTGGATGTTTGTGCCAAATCTGACTTAATTCCCTCAAAGTGCTCTTGAGAAATCACTTTCACGACAATCAGACAGATGCGAGGTCACCGTAACCTTGACTTCTGACCACCAAAATCTAATCAGTTCATTGTTGAATCCCAGTGGACAATTGTGCCAAATTTGAAGAAATCCCATCATGGCGTTCTTGAGATATTGCATTCACCAGAATGAAACAGATTCGGTCACAATGACCTTGACCTTTGACATATGACTTCCAAAATCTGAAAAGTTCATCATTTTGTCCAAGTGGATGTTTTGTTTTTTGTTTTTTTTTACCAAATTTGAAAAAAATCCCTCAACGAGTTTTTGAGATACTACAATCACAAGAATGACACAGATGCAAGGTCATGGTGACTTTCACCTTTGACCACCAAATTCTAATCAGTGTATTGATGACCCCAAGTGGACATCTGTGACAAATTCAGAGAAATTCCCTCAAGGCCTTCTTCAGATATTGTGTTCACGAGAATGATGATGGATGGACAGGCAGATGGACAGCTGGACAGATGACAACCTAAAAAAGCATAATGCCTCCGGCCACGGCTATCACCAGTGCCGGAAACTGGAAAGCTACTGAAATCGAGATATTTGGGTATGGGAAAAAAAAACCTTTAAGAAAACAGCCTTTATATATTGTAAAATTCCATAAATTTTTAGACAAAACATAAGACTATGGTAAAAAATTTTAATTGACAGATTCACCATGAAACTTCCCTAGTTGATTACTTACATTTAGACAATAATTTTTTGTAATGCAAGTTTTCTTAAATGTCATGTTTAGATATATAAATATGATTATGCATTTTTTTGAAATCTAAATTAAATATATATTTTGGACGTTTTGGCAGCTCTACCCACCTCAGATCATACTGCAATCACAAACTTTGGAACATCCCAGAATAGTACACTTTTCAGGAATTTAAAAGAACCTGGCAATGGCACTTTTTTTTTTTTTTTTGAAAGTCCTGTTTTGAATAAGTTCTCTGGGCCCTTGGGCCTTCACATTCCACCATCCTATATAAAGGATCACGTAAAACCTTTAGTTCAAGTAACAATGTGCCAATCATGCAAACTGGAGCAGTGATAACATTGTCCTCCAGCTCCAGTGTTTGAAGAGGAAACAGCTGACAACTCTTACCTCTTGTGGAACACAGCTGAAATGATTAAGCTGTCTGGATCCCAGCAGCTACAGACCTATTTCCAACTTCCACCCTTATCTCAACTTTCACTGAGAGTTGTTTCCACTCAACTTTCCTGAATTCACTTTGGCTTTTATGAATCAATCTGTGAAATATTTCCAGCTGCTTTCAGAACAGGCAGAGACTGCCCTTATTAAGGTAGACAGTCACATTCTCATGGCAGCATGAAAGCTCTATTTTAATCCCATTAGATTTGCTGCAGCTTCTGCTAACATCTTAATTGATCAGCCTGGGTTAGCATTAAGGGCTTGTTGGTTCAGTTCTTATCTGTCTCGTATTCAAATTTGAGACATCTTCAGCAGACATCATCAATGGGGCTCAGCAAGGTTCAGTTTAAGGTCCCTGCTTTTACTCGTACAGTGAGCCACAACATCATACACACAACTTATTTCACTTTTCCACTGATCATATGCAGCTACAACTAAGCTTAAAATACAAAGCGTCTGAGAGCTGCTGCTTCCAGAGGATTTTTTTCCCCCATTTTGCATTTAAATCTTTCTTTCAACAGTCCCCTCAGTGTTACACAGAAGCACAGGGTCTCCTGGACAATGTAATGATTATTCTAATGGTTTGAAATTCTCTCCTCTGGTAGCTACAGAACACTGTATGCTAAAACAACCTCACACAAAAACAGTTTCTTTCCACGGGCTGTTTTTCTGATAAACACTTACAGTAACATCAGTCTCATTTTATCAGGGACAATTCCTGTGCAACGACCCTGTAACACTAACATCCATTGTACCTGTGAATTATATATTTATAGTTTAAATACTGTTTTTAACATGTGCATCCATAAGTTCTGCTGTGAGAGGGGACTGTGTACACCCTACAGCTTATTCAGCCACTGTAAGAGGTTCTCACCCTGTGGAACACCGGGTGCACTGAACTATGAAACTTAGCCGGCTACCATACCGTCACACTAAGTCTCAATGCCTAGCTTTTGAAAAGACAGACGTGAACATTTTGAATCTACAAAGTACATTGCTAATTATGATTATTATTGTCAAGACTGTCTGACTTTCAGCTGACTTATCCCCTTTCCTTTTTGCACTCCCAGATTAACGGATTTGCGTGGGTATGTATGACATATTTACTAGTATTTAATCTGACAGTGTGGTATGAGTTTCTATAGTTGTGTCTGTGGACCCTATTTAAACAATATATGTTGCATGGTAAGTAAGTGGATTGTGCAAGAGCATTTAAGGCATGTCCAGCTTCACTTTTGACAGTTAAGTGGCGTATAATCTGGGTGCAAAGTAAGGCTCAAGGGGTAAAGGGATTGTATTTAGTCCCTTAATTAATCATAGGTGTTGAATTCACCTGGCACACTGTGGGACATTTAAGCAACAAAACTAAAAGCTATAGTTATGAGCTTGGCAGAGGAAATAGAACTGAACTTTTAGCTTCTGAAATAACCAATGAAGTTATGCTGCTCTTATTGCATAAATGTGCACAGCGTCTCTCTTTATGGGAAGTCGGACAGCAGCTCTGCAGCTCTGCTCTGATCTCTGCTACGTCCACATTTTAGTGACTTTCTCATTTATAACGTATTATTTTACCCACCTGCGCATTTTACTATCTGAATAATGCGCCCTTTAAATAACAGGAAAATAGTCTACCATTCTGACTTTAGGCCAGCTTTTTGTTGGCCAATGGCACAATCACTTTCTGCTGCCTCAAAATAGCAACACATGAACAATGCACCTGACTACACCTCACTTGAAGGTCCACAGCCCCATGCGTATAGATGGGTGCTACTTATGCAACTTGGACACTGGCCATGAAACTGACAACTGCGTCAAACTGAAACAAGCAGTGGCAGTTTGTCACATCCCACTGTGTGGATTACATTGTTTTTCCTGTTTGTATTTATCAGTTATCACATCCTGTTTGTTTTGTATACTCACCTCTTGTCTCATTTCAGATAACTTCATTTCCTGCCCTTCTGTACTTCTTGCCTGTGTGATTGTGTCATTAGTTTCACCTGTCATTCATTACCCTTCCTCCCTTGTGTATTTAGTCTGTGGTGCTTCTAAAAGTCAAAGAAGGGTCCTTAAACGGTTGAATTTCAAGGAGGCTACATCATCATTGTTTGACTCCTACCAAGGACTGTGTCCTTCCTTAAGAGAATTTTCAAGAATGCATGTGTATGTCCTCAGTGGGCATGAAGTACCCACACCTTTTAGTGCACAATTTGTCTGATTGAACTGAAGGTGGGGCCTCTTTAATGACGCACAGCTGGGCACTTGCTAGCCTCCAATGTCCACTAGGGTTGCAACGGTACGAGATTTTCACAGTGCAATAATCGTCGCAGAAAATATTGCGGTTTCATGGTATCATGGGTTGTTGTTGGTTGAACAAACGTTTTATTTCTATAATTCAAACTAGAAACCATTATGTTAATGGAAGTATGTGTAAAAAGTCTGCCCTTAGAAAATAACTAAAATAAAGAGGAGATTCAACGTCCAGTTTAATCAGTGTTTTAATATCAGAGATAAGCAAATTTACATGGTGTGATAACCGCGAACTTATATGTCATGGTATATCTTGAAACCAGTATCAAATCAAATGCAAGGAAGAAGTCTTGCTTAGCCTCTGTAGAGCCTGACTTCGTAGGACCTGTCCTACCAAGGAAGCATTCATGGCTTTGAGAAGGAGCATGCATTTTTCCCTGTTCCCTGTGCCAGTTTGTCTTAGTTCCACTGTGTCTGTGTTCCAGCGTTTATCTCTTTTTGGAACATATTTTGGTTTTTTATCTTGTGTTGTATTTTTGACAATATCTTAGCCAAGCATTTTTGGATACCTCTGCTTGTTAGTGGACTTATTCCGTAGTACCAAACCCAGTCTGTTAAGTTAACCTTTTTGACTTAACCGGCCTTTGTGTGTACAGTCTTGCATTTAAGGCCTCCTTTGTGCCAGGTGGAAGATCGGGCCTTAAAACTGTGATGCATGGCTTATGTATTAGATGTATGATATCATCATTTTACTACCTTGTAACAGTATATTGTAACATCGAGACCAACATTATAATTGTCAAGCATGGCTGCTCTTCATGGCTGCATGTGTTAGAAAACAGTTCTAGCTCTTGAGATTTGTATTCTGTTGCCCTTATTTGGCATCTTGTTGTCCATCACTTCATTGGTTTTAATGCATCTCACACAAGGACTTCAGTTAAAAACTGAACCAGCTGGCACACTGGCACATTTACAGAAATGTTGATGTGATTAATGATTAATGTGTGTTGCCCTTATACATAATTAAAATGAAATTAGGATTTGACTTTACAACAGCTGTCATTTCTCTAACTCCTGTGTGGCTTGGTGCATACGTCATTTCAATATTTACATAACATGAATACTGTCAATTATATAATATAACCTTTACACATATTTAGATTCAAAATGTTGATTTTCAAATGAAAATGTTTTGTGCAAAAAAACATCAAAAATATGAATGCTGAATAGAACACACACTGGGTGAAACAAGAAAGAAAATATGCTTCATAATGAAGGGAAATATTGCAACAAAAGGGTGGCCACCACGGCCCTGAGGGTACAGCTCTAAATATCTTGCTTTCCACAGTTCTGAGATGAGATTTAAATGGCATTAAGTAATTGGATTTTTTTCTGGCTGGTTTCACATTCGTTTTAGAGGCGGTGGCGGTGGAATACAAGCCTCATCTAATACAGTTTCATCCCCATCAAATGCTGCTGGATTGACAGAAAGCCCTGCCTCCTCAGCTTAGAAATTGCTCCGGTTCTGGACTGTTGAGCATAATGGAGCCCAGTACAGCCCAGAACTGTGCTTCATCACATGATGAAAAGGTGATGAAGAAGAAGAAAGAGCTGTTTTCATTGCTGTCAAACAATTTGATGGACAATGTAGACAATATATTGGACGTTGGATGAATCTCTTTGGATGTGCAACATCATTGTTACACATTATAGAAAGCTCTGAATACACTGATTCTACAGGGAGGTCTGGCTGTTTTGTTCTGTAAACACTGCATCCTGTAAATAGACATCATTCATGTTTAAGCAAAATGCATCCATCTTTATCTGAGACCAGATTCCTCTCCAAAACTCAACATTCTGTGTATTTAGCTTTGTTCTGAGCCTCTCATTCAGATGCCGTGACTTCTTCCCTCCATGCCATTCTCTCCTCATCTACCAGTAATGATGATGTACTCAGTGCTGAACAAATATTGAAACAATATTGCCACTGCCATAATGACAAATGTAATTTCCAAAATGCATAAGGCTGCTGCCATTTTAAATGAGATAGAAAGCTCTTCCAGACAGCTTCCCAATGTGTTTCTGGTGAAACTGAATGGATTAACAGTATCAAACTGATTAAACTATTTTTTGACCACTTGGGGGGCAGTGGACCAAGCAGAGAACACATTATCTGATATATCTAATCCAATTATAATTATATTAGTTAATTATCTAATTATCTGATTTAAAGACGCAACTTTTTCACTTGCTTTTAGTTCGGTTTGAGGCTGTCGAGTGGCATTTGTCATGTCCCCTTTTAATTTTTTTTTCTTTGATGCCCTCTAAGTGTTCTATAAACTGTTTTTGGTTTTATTCAGTTTCTAGTATTGTGTTTTTTCTCTATTATTGTTTTAGTGTAATATTGTATTTTATGCACCTTTATTTCTTCAATATTTCTTCATAGACACCTTTATCGAGGCAAGTCCTAACCTGTCTGCCTCCACTGGAAAGCATTTTGGGTCAGCACTTCCTGTTTTTACATGTGTTATATAAATAAACTGACTTGACTATATGATCATCTTATCATCTAGTTATTATGCCAAATGTCTTACCAAACTATTACTAATTAATTCATCTAGCAGACACAAATCAGCCTTCATCTGGAGTTGTTTTTTATGGCCACCTTATGAAGTGTTAAACAATCACGCTCTGTTTAGGTCTGATTTGTTCTCCACCAATTTCTAAGAGACTAGATGTTCAACCCAGTTGCAAGAGAAAATGCTGGCATTATATGTTTCTTCAGTATATGTTGTTTATATACTACCTTACTTTAGAAATGCGTATATATATGAAACACGCAATGAAGTATTTACAGTGGTGGAAAAAAGTTTTCGGACACCCCATGCATTTGTGAAATATTGCATTAAGAATCACTCTTAGGTCTTCAAGTGCAATTTCTTTTAGTACAGTCACAGCCAAAATACTAAATAAATCCTAAAAAAGCCATTACAAACTTAAAATTGATTGGTTCCATAAAAATACATAAGAAATTTTGAGTACTGGGTCATTTTGGTACCAGTGATGAAGGTCGTTCTTTTTATTAAAAGACACAATTTTTGTTGCCAAGCTTCGTGTCTACATAAAGCCAGCACATTTGAAAGTTCTTCAGACACAAAAATGGCTAAAACAAGGAACCTAATGCAGGAAACACGCCTGAAGATAAAGATTCTCAGCCAGGAAGGGTACAGCTGCCACCAGATAGCCAGGAAGTGCAGATGCAGTCCTTCAGCAGTTGGATACACTCTGCAGAAATACAGACGAACCAACAGCTTGGAAGACAAACCAAGATCTGGGCGTCCAAGGGTTTCTTCAGCAAGAAATGACCGTGATCCTGATCCGCATGTGCAGGCAAAACCGCCGAATGACATCACAGGAGCTTCAGCAGCAGTGGTCAAACCAAACTGGTGTCCAGTGTTCCACCCGCACTGTACGTGGCCGACTTTTAGATCATGGCTTAAGGTCCTACAAGGCTACAAGCCAGGAATTGGAAGAAGATTTTGTGGTCAGATGAGTCCAGTTTCCAGCTTTATCTTCCTCCTACTAATGTGAGGGTACGCAGAAGGCCAGGTGAAGCATTATCTCCAGCATGTACAGTACCTGCTGTCAAGCATGGTGGAGGCAGTATCATGGTTTGGGGATGCATGAGTGCTGCTGGTGTTGGTCATCTCACTGTCTGTGATGGCACATTGAACTCTACCAAGTATTGTACCAAACCCACATGCTCCCTTCTGCGCGTGCACTGTTCCGTCGAGGTAAAAACTGGATGTTTCAACAAGATAATGCCCCTTGCCACACATCCAAGGCCAGTAGAACTTGGCTGCAGGAGCACAGTATCCAGGTCTTAGAGTGGCCAGCTCAATCCCCGGACATGAGCCCCATTGAAAATCTGTGGTGGATTATCAAAAGGTCTGTTTCAAAGCATAAACCAAAGAATTTAGAAGAATTAAAAGCAGTAATTCAAGAAGAATGGGACAAGATTACCCCTCAACAGTGTGAAAGGCTCATGGGGAACATGCCAGCCAGGATTAGAGCTCTACTACGTGCCAATGGCAGGACTACTAAATATTAATTTGATGATGTGATGGTTTATTTATTTTTTGTTCAGTTTTGAACACATTCTCTGTTATTTGTTGACTTTGATAGCGACAATGTTGAGAACTGACATATTGAAACTGTCAAGAATTTAGTTTTGTTAGTTTTTCTTGTAAACAATAAAAAAAAAATATAATTTGTATTTGTTTGTATCTGTCTAATGCAGCCACACCTTTTGAAACACAAAAAAGATTATTACACGAATATTTCATGATAATAATTGAGATTGTGTAAATTTTTTAAGGGTGTCCGAAAACTTTTTTCCACCACTGTATAATTTACAGAAACATACAATGCCAATATTTTCTTCAGCCGACTGGGCTGAGACATTTCACTATGTTCACCTTTAGTTAGGCCTTCCTAACTTTGCCTATGGTTTGGTACTGGGTCTGTAGTGCATGGTGAGTGTAAGAGTGAGAGCGTGATTAAGTTTTTCTTTCTTTTCTGCATTTTCCATTCCAGATCCTGCTCAACCAATCCTGTATAGAAGTTGTCCCTGATCAATATCTGCCTGCACATCTGCACCTAATTTCCCCTAATCAGGCCTCCCACTTCATTCATTTGACAGTCTATTTACAAGCCTTTTTCAAAGAGGATATTTTGAGAAGTGATAGCAGGAAAAGCACAGGTCTAAATAGTAACAATGATGGCAGAATTCCACTTCGCTGCATCAGTTTCAGGATCATGGTATTGTAGTTCACTGTCATAGCTTACTGCTACACTTCAAGATTCCTAAAAGAATATGCAGATATTTACCTGTAGATGAGAACCTCATCATCAGAGCAGTTATACTGGAGCTGGTACATCTTCACTTTGGGAGATGACTTGCTGACTGTCCACTTGACCAGCGCTGAAACAGCTGTCACCTCAGAGACAGACACAGTCCTCTCTGGTTGGCTCTTGGGAGCGCCCTTGCTGATCCTGGTGGTCCCTGTGATATCAGAGAGGCGTGACTTCGGTGGTGCTGGCTGACCAGTGCCATTGCTGAGGTGTGGAAGCTGAACGATGGACACCTCCACAGAGGCAGTAGACTCCCCAGCCACATTAGCAGCGATGCAGGTGAAGGTGCCGTAGTCCTTCGAGGTGGTGATTGTGATGCTCAGGGTTCCATTGCTGTACACTGCGGTTCGGGAGGAGTTGCCAAGCAGCCGATCATCAGGGGAGATCCAATGGATGGTAGGAGAAGGGTCTCCAGTTGCTTCGCACCTTAAGCTGGCCGTTTGGCCCTCCAGTACCAGCATTCTGTGGGTGTGCTGGGTAATAAGAGGCGGCTGACACAAAAACTCCTCCTCCTTCACATTCCAAAAGTAACGACCCTTCACAGCAGGAGGGGAGGCACAAGTTTCCAGGTCGTCGTCTCTTTCAAGCCTGCGCAGCCACAGCATCTCACAGTTGCAATGCAGTGGGTTCCCACCTAGACTTAGAGACAGCTGGGGAGCATAAGGTGTAGTCAGAATCATTGAGTCCTGGGCGCGGGCAAAGATGGGGTCTGGGGGTAGCTTTTGCAAGCGATTTGAGGTCAGGTCCAATCTTGCCAGCCTTTCTAGGTCAGTAAAAGTCCCCTCTGGAATAAAGTCCAGAAGGTTGTGGTCCAGACTAAGCTGGTGCAGGTTAATCATCTGGCGGACTGAGTCCCAGGGCAAAGACATCAAGTTGTTGTAGGAGAGATCCAGATCCTCCAAGGCAGGTGCCAGGTCCTCAAAGGCCTTGTCATGGACGCGTCCCAGTTGGTTATTGTTAACGATGAGGTGCTGCAGGTTGACCAAGCCTCGCAAGTCATCAGGGCCTAGCTCCACCAAGCGGTTGTTGTCCAGATGAAGCGAGCGTAGTGTTTCCAAGTCACCAAAAGAGAAAGGCTGAATGTAGCTGATGGTGTTCCTGGAGAGGGTCAGGTCCACCAGGTCGGTCATATTGGCAAAGTCCTGCTGCGTAATGCGGAGGATGTAGTTGCCTCCCAGACGGAGCTCCACCGTGCTGCGGTCAATGTCTGGAGGCACAAAAAGAAGGCCTTTGGAGGGACACAATGTCCCCAGGGATTCGGACAGATTCTGGCATACACAGTACTTGGGGCATGCATGGGTGATCATCACTGTGGATCCCAGGACCAGCAGGTAGCAGATGATGTGGTCCATGGTAGAGTCATACATAGGAACCTGAGTGAGAAACAGAAAAATAAAGACAGATGAGGTAAGGTAATATTCATAAGCTTAATTATTTTTCAAACGTTATCATTAATTCAACAGACCCCTCTGAAAGACCATAGAATCAGGTGCAAAACAGATTAAACAATCTGTTGGGGAGCTACAATCCCAACTATGCAGTGTTAACGGATGAGTTTTCACTCTGCTCACACACAAAAACTCTGTAGTTGTCAACAAACAATATGCAAAAGTATGCAAAACAGGTGAATGGAAAATTACAGGCAGAGCCACAACATTTTCCAACTTAAGTCTACATCTAAAGTTTCACAAAGAACGATGGAAGTAGTTGAGGCAAATTAACATAGTTATTGAGCTAATGCGGGTGCTATTGTATTGTGCTAATTGTGGTAGTAGTTAATCGTGATGAAAGTGCAACGTCAGCAACTTCAGTCTCACTTGTTTAACAGATAAATACAGATTTTAAAAGCATTCATGACTTTTGTTACTTTAAATGGAACTTTGGTAAAGAGCATATTATGACTTGTTTAAGACTTGGAACTCAAAGGTAAGACTTGTTGTGGGACTTCTCAGTCTTGACTCTGGACTTGACTTGGAACCTGAGTGCAAGGACTTGAAACTTGGGATTAGTAAAACAATGACTAGTCCTACCTCCGACAACTTTATTATTACAAGTTAGAAAGGTGGCTTAGGAGACAAAAATCCAAGAAATTACCTATTCAAAGGCAATCAGGTTACAATAACTGTGTTTCCAAGGGATATATAAAGCATCTGAATATTGACATTTTATTCAAAGCAATATACACTCCATCGTCAGTGGCATTCATCTTGTGTTTGTCTTGTACAATTTGCTCCATAATGGAGCCTGTCAGTTATCGGCCCTCAGGAAGACAAGAGCGGCCTCTGTCTGGGACGTCATATGATTCAGATCCATTTCTCTAGGTGGATAGAACACTCAGGTGTAGATAATTCTGCAATCATAATGTCTTCCTGTGATCAGGGAATACAGTGCAATAACTCAAGTGCAGAGCATTAGACAGCAGGTGCTCAGAGACGAGGTGTGAGCTGTAACAGCGGGCCACCAGAGGGACTGTGGTGATAAACGGTATTTTTATGTGACGATCATAAATGAGCATATCTCAGTCATCGAATAAAATAGAATCATTCCATCCTGCTACATATGACACAGTCTTCTCCCTTGTTGTCCCAACATTACTGTAGAGAAAACGGCACACCTGCAATTTTATGTATGCATTGTTTCACATGTGATAATCTTTCCGTCATGGAGTGTAATAACTCAGACAAAGACAGTCAACAGTCTAAAATAGAAAGGATTCCAAATGAATTCAGCATACCACTGTGCACATTTACACATCATTTCATGCAGTGTCATTATTCAATATTATTATTCAGAACAAACATGCAGATAAACAGCATGAAATAAAAAAACAGCATGCCTTCCAATATAAACTGAGATTATCCTTTTTTTCCTTGCTGGCTCACACCCACACATCTACATCTGTACAGCACACGTATACACTCGCAGATGGTGGCACACACCCACACTCACATGTTCAAACACCTAAGTACACACCATTGCATTACCAAATATTGTCTGTGATGAATCCTATCTTTGTATTGAGCAGAATTATCTTTATTCCTATGCACTTCAATTGAACACAAGGGTTTTTTTGCCACACAAAGCATCACTTGCTTAATATAATAGAGGTGCTAATAGTTGAGTGAAACAGTTGGAGGAAAGCATAAGGACAAGGTTAAGTCAATGGCTAACTCAAAACTCACTCAAAAAATAATGTCAATTTGATGGAGGGCTGTGTGTATTTTGGTGTCATTTTGGTGTCATTGAAAAAAATCTTTTTATAAACTTTGGGCATAGTGTAATTCAAGACAACTAGACTTCTGCACCTCCTCTTGGCTCTGTTTAAGGTTTTAATCAATCTAGACCGTAATGGGAGACTTTGGCCAATTATAGAAGATTTCGGAGTGAGGATGTTCCTGTCAGCTGTTCTGCAAATGCAGATGCATGTGCACTTTACTGAAAGCCTGATTCAACTGTGGAAAATCCTGCAGAGAAAGCTACTATTCCATCAACTGCCTACACTGCAACACAACCCAAAAAAGGAAGACAGACTTATCAAAAAGAGAGTCTAAAAGACAGTCTGACAATAAACTAAATAAAACGTGTCAGTATCAAGGAAGTGTTTCAGAGATGGAGAGAAAACGTTGTTACTAGTTTAGCCCTCTGCTAACCGCTGCAGCTAATTCAAGTTCCTATTTATGTACCTAATGTTAGCTACAGCCTTAAATCACAGTGTGTCCTCCACCTCCCCAGATGGAAAGTGGGCAGCAGCTCTGAAAACAGACCCCAGGCAGTGGCCACAGCAACCCAAATCCAGCCAGCACAAACCCCAGCTCAGGTGGGACCAGGTAGCGTCGACCCTGACTGGATTAGCAAACTTTCTATTGCTGCTGTTGTACAGGTTAGACCCATCGCTACTGCTGGTCACCAGCCTGCTGTGACACCTGGCACTGAGGGGGTTGTGCTGGCAAAATGTGCTATAACCATCAGCGTAAGGAGGGGCTGAGTGAGTGCGCTGCGCACAACTCTTGAATGAAATGAGATCAAATAAAACAGTGGGGAAACACTGGGTAACTGTTTCCATCCATTTTCACCCGCATCCGTCGCCGGGCTGTGGGAACAGCAGGCAGAGAAAAGCACCCCAGACATCCCTCTCCCCAGCAACGCTTTCCAGCTCCTCCTGGGGGCTCCCCAAGGCATTCCCAGGCCAGATGAGATACGTACTCCCTCCAGCGTGTTCTGGGTCTGTCCCGAGGCCTCCTACCAGTGGGACATGCCCGAACCACCTCAACTGACCCCTTTCGACGCGAAGGAGCAGCAGCTCTATTCGAGCTCCCTCCGGATGTCCGAGTTCCTCACCCTTTCTCTAAGGCTGAGCCCAGCCACTCCACGAAGGAAACTCATTTCTGCCGCTTGTATTTGTAGTCATGTTTCCATCAGCCTGTTTAGATGCGCATCTAGAAGTATCGCATCAGAAAATTATGATGGACACGCGAAAATTCAAACTAAAATCCCCTGATCCGCACAAACTAAAATACGCTTGCTTTAGCCGCGTTTTGGTTGATTCGAAAAAATGTTGATTCGCAAAACGTTGGATGGAAACAGTTATGTTCCAATTAAGTCTGAGAGCGCACCTCTCTCCATGGTGATATCCACACTCCAGTCTGTACATTTAATGGAAACACGCAGGATTCGTATTTCTTTTAATGAGCATTTCCCAATGATTCAAATCACTTTTGGATGGAAACATAGCTACTGATCTCATTCTTTTGGTCACTACTCAGAGCTCATGACCATAGGTGAGGGTTGGGACGTAAGCTTGTATATATGCTGATTGGTGGGAGGGGCTTAGGACATAAGAGGGAGAGCTGTCTATCCTAGCTTTAAGGTTTGCTCATCAAAAATAAATTGAAAATCCCAGGTTAATATCACTTCATATTAATGATTGTCTAATCTTTGGCAGAATATGTGCTCTTATGTGCAATGAGTCCAACATGTAAAGTGCCAAAAATTGCATTTCCTCTATTGGCCACTTGAGGCTAACTCTAAGAGCGAGTCACTCTCCATAGTGCTATCATGACAACTGTACAAGGGCTGAATTTTTATGTTACTCACCCATTTACATCTTATTAAGGCTTTAAGTTTTGCATTTTTAAGAGTGTGGCCTCTTTGAGTGACATCATCCAAATATGGTCACGTCCAGCCCCAAAATAGAATTACCGCCTTGCAGTTTTATGGCTCAGTGCACCAGTCAAATTGCAGTTACAGTTTATCTCTCTGTTTGTGAAAACATGGATGCTTCACACACATTTTGCCCTAGCAAAGAGGGTCTATACAGTCAGCGAACGTTTGTGCTAAATTTGAAGAAATTCTTGTGAGGTGTTCTTGAGACATCGCATTCATAAGAATGGTATGGATGGACAACACGAAAACATAATGCCTCGGTCCGTGGTTTTTATACAGTCTATATGTAAAAATGTACCTCAGTTTTTTAAAAATTCAGATAAGGTGGCAACTGGTTTTCATGCTATTTACACAGTTTTCTAGTTTTCAGTTTTTCCTACCTGCTGTTGTTGTATAAATGAAGATCAACCAAGTGATAAACAGTATAGCGGAAAAATGGCTCCGATTAATGCTGTACCCAAGGACCTCAATGACCCTGAAACTGTTATTTATATACGTAATGTACAGTTGATGGGTTATTTTTTCCCAAACTTCAGCTTCGAAAACCGTAGATTGCAAATGACCTGCAAAGTCCTTTAGAATGTGCTCACAGGGCCAAGGGAACACAAATAGAAGCGTTCCATCACAGAGAGCAGAGCAGTGCACTGACGAGAAGTGTTTAGTAAATCATCCGGTCAAAGTCAAGGGCGCTCTGCGGAGGATGGATGGTGTGGAGGTCAGGGAGTTAGCAAAACGAGATCTCTCCTGACAAGTCAAGCATGGCAGCAGTGCAGGTGACTCTCTTGTATGTTGAATGGAGCCAGGACAGCAGTAATCACTGGAGGCCTTGATGCGAACACTCATCACAGCTCCTGACAGACGCCGCCAGACCTCAGGGCCCACCAGGCTCCAGCGTCCGTGCCCTGTCTGGCCCAGAGGTGAACGGAGAGCGACCAGCTGCAGAATCATTTCACAGCAACACTTATCTCAGTGCAGGCAGGCTCATACTGTCACTGGAGATAGACTTGGAAATGTGGGTCTCAGTGTTGTCGTGAGATCCACAATTTCAATACTACTTCCATACTGTTGTGAAAGACTGAAGTCAATATTGAATTTCCGGAACATTCACAGCGTTCACCGACTGTGTTGTGCAAGGTGAAATTTCATTTCAGCATGAGCTCCAGAGGGTATAGAGTCTGCACAGACAGCACCTGAGTTTGAATGGTAAAGAGGAGAAGAAAAAGTGGCAGAACTGAAATGTACAGAGCCGCAGTCTGTCTCCTGACAGCACACTGCTGCAGTTGATGCAAAATTCATCCAAAAAAAAAAAAAAAAGTCAAATGGGTGGAAAATGGGAACAGCATCAGTGTAGTTCACAAAACTGGATCCCAGTTCACCTACAGCGGCTGATTAAACTGTATCCAGCAGATGAATACAGACACTACAACTACATAAGAAAACTCTGTGCAAGTTTCTGTCTCACTGCTTCCATTGTCTCTTGTAGTATCATGACACTGGAGAGCACTGAAAGAATAAGAATTCCAATATGTTATTTCCATGGCCTTGGAGAGTTCAGTCAATATTTGTGAACATGAGCTACTTTCTCAAAGCCAGAAACCAGAGAAGTACATGTTAAGCTTGTGATGTCATCAAGTGTGAAGTCTGGAGCTGCTCCATAAACAATCAATGCAGAACATGTAGGTGGTTTTGGTGATTGTGTGCTAATGCTCTATAACTTGCCCACTTAAGACTGGTTGGACGACATATTGCGTGAATGCTCATTTTTTTAGTCGAAGGAGACTTGTTGAATTTTACTTACAGTACAGCTGTAACAACACCACTGCTTATGCGATTAGCAAGCAGACAGTGAAAGTGTGGAAGTAGTACCTCCCAGCATAAGTGATGTAGGCAACAAGAAAATCTGACCACAAGTGGTCAGCTGGAGATGCATGACTTGCATTTGGAAGACTTTTTACTTGACAACATCATAAGTTTGAGTTTTAGCACTCTAAACGGGACGTTCACCCAGGAGGCCACTGTTTGTGTCCCATGGGAAACCAGAAGTCAGCGTTGTTTAAGTGTACCTTACGTATGGGCATCAAGTAGTTACGTCATTCAAGTGATGTATTTACGTTACGTTATGTCTAACAATGGATGGATTACTAAACAGGCTTCCCTGGCCTTCAAATGCAAAAATGTCCCTCAAATTAACATGTACTGGCCAGCAAGTGTTAAAATTACTTCAAAGAGACACAAACAGATCACAAAGAAACACAATACAACCAAAAAGAGACACAAGAAGTCCAAAAAGATGCAAAGGAGCTGCAAAGATACGCAAAATAACTACAAAAAGGGCCAAATAACCACAGACAAAAAACAACCAAAACAGAGACAAAATTACCTCAAAGAGACACATAATGACTACAAAGAACACAAAACAACCACAAAAGGGCACAACAATATATAAAACGTTCGAGAGATTCAAGTGTCTGAGATAACACGAAATTGCCTTGAAGAGGCAAAAAGGCATCAAAGAGATATAAAATGCCATTAGAGACACAAAAATGTCATTACAGAGACATTGAATGGCTACAAAAAGACACAAAATGATGATAAGGGGACACGAAATAACCATAAAGACAAAATTACTTTGAAGATACACAAAACTACAAAGACATACAAAACAGACACAAGAAGACACAAAATGACAAAAAAGATACCAAATGCCCTCAAAGAGACATCAAATGCTCTTAAACAGACATAACATGCCCTCAGTAAGACACAACCTGCCATCAAAGAGACATAAAATGTCTACAAACAGATACAAACTGCCATCAAACAGACGAAATGCCCTCATAGAGACACAATATGACTACAAAAAGTGAACAAAATGACTACAGGAAGACACAAAATAACCACAAAGCCAAAATTACTTTTCAGAGAAAACAGATGCCCCCAAAAAGACACAAATCAGTGACAAAAAAGCAGTACAAACACCACAAAGTCTATGTGAGTTGTGCACAGGTGAGGTGGTGGGGCCGCCCACATGTCTGTCCAGGGAACCATTGTCTCATAGTCCGCCCATGCATCGCAACGTAACCCTGTAACAACCGTACAAATTGTATCCAAATGTGATCTTTTTTTTTCTAAACATATCCAAGTATTTTTGTTGCATAATTCTAACCACAGCTGTTTCACAATGTTAACCATGTGCCACATTTTTCACCCAAGAAACTGCTGTGCCTCACAAACAGGTGCTGAAGGGTGCCCTGTGTGTCGGTATAAGACACAGAGGGGTGTGAATCAAAGCTTCTGTATTTGACA
The DNA here is from genome assembly GCF_011397635.1 of Epinephelus fuscoguttatus. Classification (NCBI taxonomy): domain Eukaryota; kingdom Metazoa; phylum Chordata; class Actinopteri; order Perciformes; family Serranidae; genus Epinephelus; species Epinephelus fuscoguttatus. The sequence goes on from NC_064762.1 coordinate 37,920,533, forward strand.
ACCTGGAATGAGATTTTCAGTTACTCTGTAAAGGGACTCTATAGAGTTTTCTTGTAAAGCCAATTTTGGGAGGGGGATTTCATAAATCCTGCCTTGTTAACATCAATGTTTGTAGACTGCTGTAGTTAGCTCGCTCAGCGGCCATGGGTAGGCGGAGGTGGTGGGAGGATGTATTTACGTACCTCTGTAAGCCTGATGAGTACTAGCCTCCAAAATGAATCTGCACCATAGAGTTGTTCATTCAGTTTGAGCAAACACTTACGTATTCATCCGAAACCCAATGAAGATAAAAACCCTTCAGGCTTTCAGGCTCCTTCACATTAGTTTCCCCTTTTTGTCCATATGACAGGGCCAGCGTGTGTTTAGGTGGTACATTTTGCTGTTCTACATTGTATGCAATCCACTAATGATAAATGATGATTCAGACATGGTGAATAATGTGCCTCTCTGTCCTTACATTTCCAGAACAAGAAGCCTTCTCATTAGTAAACAGCTGGTGGTGGGAGGTTTCTCTGTTGGTTTATTATTTCTCTTCCATATCCCAGATAGCATGTCGCCTTTTCTCTGACTCATTCACACCTTGGTAATTGGTGTCTACAAGTCTTCTTAAGAATATATCTTTAAATCAACTCCAAAAATTAAATAATGGATGATATAAGGCAATGTACACTCAGCGACAACAACAATATGAACCCTCTTGCAGGCGACACGGGCCCTCGCCTTTCGTAAGAGGCATAATCACAGGGACGGAGGTCTGAACATTTGTCGAGACTGTAAAGCTGCTGGGCATTTTGAAGGGCAAACTCAAATGTGTACAATGAATGTTCCAGAACACAAATTGCAGGCTGCCCTTCGTAGGCAAGTCTAAAACACTGTAAGGCAAGAGGCAAGCTTGCCCCCTCTCCCTACCCCTACAAAAATGTGTTGCTTGTTGCTACATGTAGCATGTTCATTGGCCTGTGAATGTGATACGATCACGCATGTAAGAAACAGAATTCCAGGACAGTTACTTTGTGGGTGGTTGAATGGTGCTTAAGCAAGACAATCATCCTCACCAAGTATTTTGGTCTAATTTCTATCTGTGTCTTACTGTTAAACTAAATAACTTAAACCAACTGAGCTCAGTGCACAGCTGTTAAAACAAGAGGACTGAAGCGGGCTGGCCCAACAGTCGAGTGAGCAACACTAGGCCTGTCACAATAACAAATTTTGCTAGGCGATTAATTGCGTCAGAAATTATTGCGATAAGCGATAATATTGTGCTTTTAAGACCATTTTTATTATTGTTGTAATTTTGCTGTTTTTAGAACATTTTTTTAAACTAATATAATGATAATAAAGGCATAGTGATGCAAGTACACCCTTTTAAAGAGAAATAAACACTTATTTAACAAGAATATTTAGGAATGAAAAAAAGACAATTTAAATATCCGAAATAACACGTAAAAATATCGAAACAAATAAATAAATACAAAAAAATAGACTCTCAGTCTCTCACTCTCAGGTGTGCAGTTAAGTTGGTCATATTCACTCTTTTTGTTGAGATGGTTTTAGAACAAACCCGGCACACCGGCTTGTCCTAATTACTGGGGTCCCCTCTGTCATTTGGTTTAAATCCAAAACACTCCCACACAGGGGCCGTGGCATTTGGTTTAGGAACAAGCTGTCTTTTTCTTACGTCTCCCCCTCGTCTCCCCTTCACGAAGATCGCACTGTGTGTGTGTAGCCCATAGCCCTGCCTCCCCCACAGAGACAAAGACACTCGGTGACAAGAGCTTTCCCTCCGTTCATTACGCTAATGAACCAACTCACCTGGTTGCCAGACGATGCACGGCAGTGAACGCTCTTGTCGTCTAGTCTCTTTGGTGGAGAGAGACGAGGAAAACAAACACGCATGAATATGGCAATTAATCGCGGCAGGGAGTGTTACCGTCCCCCTTTTAATTTACCGTGCAATTAACCAACTTATGGCATATCGCGACAGGCCTAAGCAACACTGCTTGGAACGAGTGAAGCAAAGGTGGAAAGTTGGTCAACTTCATTGTAGTTTAGGTAAGGCATGCATTCTTTCCTTGTCGAATTAAAACCAAGGCATAACATTTATGTTGCGGCCTGTTAGTATCGCAGGCACAACCAAAACGCTTAGTGGTAACTAATCCCTAAGACCAAGTCACACATTTTCCCAGTGCTGCTTGTGCTGTGACTGGTGATGTCAGTTTTGGTTCATTTTGGCTTTGGTAGCCCCACCATCTGTGAACCTGTCACTAACCATAAATTTTCAAGTAGAATCACAAAATGACGCGAAATACAAAAGGCCTTTCCTCTTAGTCCAGTGCTTCATTGACTCTTGAGCTTTCACACCCTATTTGGAAGTGCTATCCATTTAAAGTTGGTGAAATAATAATGTTTTGTGCTGTATGCCTTTTATTTTATTTTCTAGCCAGCAAATTGCGCTCACATACAGAAACATAGCACCCACCCTCCAGTCTCAACTGGTTAGCTAGCCTTAGCACTACCCAGGTCCAGTAGGGGCTAGCTAGGTGCACTAACTACTGCTGGTGGTCCCATCCAGACTTGTTGTAGTGGGCCGGCGGAAACATGGTGTCCATCCTCCAGTCTCCCTGTTATTAGTGGACCTAGTAAGCAGCTTAATTTTAAGCCAGAAAAAGCTCCTTTAGCACAGTAAACTATGTTATTACCACCAGCTGCACCGACACTGCTAATGGTGCTAACAGCGCTTTCAATAGCTAACAATGTAAAAGGGGGTTTGTGGCTCAAAATTAAGCCGCTTACACACCAGGGTGACCAGGGAGGACCACAATGTTTTCACAATATTTTACCAGCAATAATTACTGAATGTACAGTGCTTCTAGCTAGCGTGCACCCGACCCAGGTGGAGCACAGTGCAGTACACTGAAGAGAAGCAAAATTAGACCAACATGTGTAACCTGTCAAAATGTTCTTGGTGGTTAATCCATTAATGGTTAACTCATTAAAGGTTAAAAGTTGACATCCTCAGCTGTAGCACAGTTAATACAGTGATTTTGTTCTCTATATTTACATATTCATGGAAAAAGTTACAATTGAATCTCTGCTTGCTCAGCCAACACAAGGTGATCACACATCCACATGAATTTTTGTATTTCAATTATTTATCACTTACATTTCTTACAAATGTATAAAATGTTTAGAGGATTCAGTTTGATAAATGGATTCAGATGGATTCAGATAAAATGCTGTGTCCTTTCACTGTTTTTCTGAGGAAGGTCTCAGACAAAGGATTGTATGCATTTAAGTTCTTTGCTTATGACAGCTGTCAGTAAAGTTGTCATAAGCAATTAAGCCTGTTTCATCTGACCAAACAGAGCAGATTTCTCCTTTCAACACTGAAAGGCATCAGATCACAGGGGAAAACTGTGTAGCTGTATAGAACTAATGCGATGCATATGTCACATATAAGAGTGCATGTTGGGTTAATGACTCAACTTGCCCTGGGCACGGTGGTTTGCTTTACCCAGCCACTATGTTACCCTCTTCTATCCTAATGATCAGATCTATCCTGGAGTTTCCACTGCCACTGAATAAAGGAGTTGAAGTGTCACATAACTAATGCTGTTTCAGGTCCTTTTCCACACTAATGAAGATTAAAACACTGCACCATATGGCATAATAACACTCATTACACCTTAAACACTGCACTTAATATCTCCTTATATTCAGCAGTGAAGAATATAAATGCTACTGTATTAGAGAGGGTATATGACCCTTTTATATACTATACTTTGCGTTTCTGCTGTATATTCTGCTGCAATGAGGATTTGGCTGGGGAGGCTTCAGCTCAGATGTGACAATCAGACTTATCACATCCACAGACATGAGATTTGGGTGTAAGTATGCGTGTTGAAACATTTGTCTGCAGGAGAGCAGCTAGAGAAGCAGGATCAGGGCCTTGATATTTAATCTAATCTCCGAGACATGGCAGACTAGCTCCTATTAGCATTCTGCCACGGCTGGGTTTTGTGAACAGCTCTAAGTAGCTTTTGGGCAGAAATCTGCCTCGTCTTCAGAAGGCTGCTGACTCTGCAAGATGATACATTGAGTTTGCACTTTAGCGGATGAATGCAGAGTGCAGAGCTTAATGGAGACAGTTAAAGTGTTAGACTGGGAGGGTGTGACCTTTAGAAAGGAGCTATAGTTTAGGTGGCTGCAAAGCAAGGTTTAGAGAAGAGACTAGATGAGGAAAGAATCAGAATCAGAATCAGAAATACTTTATTGATCCCCGAGGGGAAATTGTTTATGTTACAGGTATCATACAAAATACAAACCCCACAAATGATGTTACATTCTCAAAGTAAAGTTTTATAGAAATGTAAAGTTATCAAGGTTAGTTTTAAGGCAAGTAAAATTATTGTGGTTAGGTACTGGGTGAGACATGGTGAGGACATACCTTAAAATCACCCAAATTTCACATATTTTCAAACACACGTCTCACACATGATCACAGCCTTCCACAATATGTGGGTTATGCATGAATTACTGTCTCATGATTACATGGAATATTTACAAATTAGGCAAGGGATAATGCTGGGCAAGATGTTTAAGGCAGCCCAGTCACCAGAAGAACAAATTCATTGTGCGTTCATGTTACATTTGTATGTTTTAAACGTATCTTATCAATGTTTCAAAAGTGATGTAATTCTAAATACTGTCTGTGAGCTGACTTTGTCACTACCCAGCGAAGGGGATGGTAGATGGCGTGAGACCTAAGCAAAATGGCTGCCTGGTTGCTGACCACTGTCTGAGACCAACAAAAAACAAAACTGGGTGTTTTTAAAGTTTTTTTAGTAAGACATCACAGCATTTCCAACCATGACTGTGCCACCAAAACTGTGCATTTTAAGCAAAAACATGACCAGACCATAACAGAGTGATATTTGTGCCTAAACATAAACACACATTGAAACAGAAAAAAAATGTAAAGTTTCAACATATCCGCAACAAAATAACATACAAAAATGTACTATGCGAACATTTACTCTGGCGATTCAGCTGATTTCAAGCCTGGTAAGAGAAACATCGTTCTGCACTGACGACAAATCTTACATGCATTAGACAGATGTTATGGAATACAATGGGAAAAAAATTACAAAAGAGTGATGTGATGCTCTGAAATTCATAAAATATCTATAGAAAAATGACTTCTAATTATTATAAGAAATAAGAAAAAAAATCCATCGAGCATTGATCATATAATTGGAGAAAAACTACAGAAAAAGCAAACCACAAACAATTTCTATTTCTATTAATTTTGGTTACTTCAAATACCTTATACAAGTGCTTCCAGAAATGTGACTATAGCAATAGAGTGGAAATGGAAATCTTGTTCATTGTCTGGATAGACATCGTTACTATAATGCTGGGTTCACTATGTAGGCAGGAGCACCACAAAGCACGTGGGTGACTGTGTGACAACTGACATAGCGAGTGCTTCTGCACCCAGTGTGAGCATGATGTAAGTTAAGGGCTGAAATGCCCTGGTACACCAGGCCCATAGACAGCCATCAGTCCATATCAGGCTGTTGGTGAGCATCCATGCTTCTACTTTTTGCAGTGTGTCCCACACCCTTGGCATTAGTCTGCCTTTGTCGGCTTTTTTTCAGCTGATTCAGCATGTTGAATGGACATCTGTGCCAGACTAGCCTGTTGGTGAATGAAATCACTCTAATGGGCAGTTCAGCTCAGTGCATGAGGACAGAAACAGAAGAGAGGAAAGCAAACAAACTAGTAAAGTCGAAAGGGTGTAACATCAAAATGGCAGAAATGGTTTTTAATTGTTTGTGTTATTGTTCACTAGCGCACAGTAAATATAATTTGTTCTTTCAACATAAGGTGTGTGTTAATGTGCTAACCGGCTAACTAGCATCTTGAATGTGTCTTGACAGTCTTCTGGTTTTCCTTTTTAAATTATGTATACAGACTACCGCCACCTGCTGGTATGGAGAGTTATTACCTCTCATGCAGGTGCAGAACATTTGTGCTAGTTGGCCGTTGACTGTAGTCTTTGCGGTGTGTTCAAGTGCAACTTTTTGGTGGAGACACAGGTGACATGAGGTGGGGTGAACAGTCGGCCTTCATCCCCACTCATTCTTTGATGTCGCTTTGGTGTGTCTGGGCCTTGAGACTTAAAAGGCTTAGATGGACATGAAAGTGTCCCACCTAAATTATCAGCAAGACAAGTATGTTTGAAAATCTCAGGCCTGTGGACATGAAATTGTGACGCTCAGGGAGCATTTCAGTGACAAATGTCCAAAGCTTAAAATTCTTCTATGTGTTACATTGAGGGCACAGTGGAGATAACAATTACACTTGATAAAAAAATATATCAACAGTTCAGATTTCAGTTCACTCTCACATTCTGGGACAATGTTATCTGAGACAGAGTTGGGATTTCTGGTACAACTTCACCTAACTCTGAGGTACATAGAGAAGGGAAAAGGTACACCAACACACATAGCATAAAGAATCATTTTATCGTGAGAGCAATGAATTGGGTGGCCCTGATGAAGCCAAAATGCCTTGGTCTCACAATAAAATTGTTCTACTGTCGCTGGAGTCTTGAGCCCTTGGAAGAATTCAGTAACTGTGGTCTCTTGTCTCTTTGTTCCCAGCTGCACCTGGCTTTTTCACCATAGCAACAGACATGACAGAAAGCTACTGCATAACACAGTTTAATTATCAAGCAGACACTTGGGTTTCTATGTTGAGGAACACTGAGGATCACTAGAACAGAACTTTGAAATAGATATATACATTGGGGAAAAACACTTCCTTACCCTGCATATCCCCCACTTGGTGACTCTATGTTGTGGTTAATGCATCTTATTAGTGATTTCCGATTGCTTATCTAATTGCTGATGTCTGTGTTTCCACACATTATTGTGTCAATCACAATCTAACACACACACACACACACACACACACACACACCCATCCCCCACATGTTTTTGAGACATAAGCAGTATACTTTAGAATGTGTCTTTTTTTGCTGCAGTGCCACTTCAAGTTCTCCCGAATGGCTGCAAGTATTTTTCTAGTTACACCGATCTCATTTATCAAAAGTGACAGGGAGGCGTTTTCATAAGAGCCACTCAGGGTAAAGATCAGCTTATTCAGCTAACTAACAGAAAGAACACATAAAGAAACCAGCCTGGCAGTCATCCCACAGCCCTGTCGCTCTCTGGTTAATAGTTCAGACGTGGCTCAGCGTCAGCCCAGCTCCACTTAACGCCTGCCTCTCTCTCTCTCTCTGTCTCTCTCTCTTAGACAAGTCTCAACCCCGCTTCCAGGAGGCTCTGTTCAAAAGATTAATAATTTCAGTTGGAAGCAGAAGTGACATCATGAAATTGCTTTTCTATTGTCTGGCTAATTAACCTTCTTGCTCAGTGCCCTGAATAGTCTCTCAGATTCCTCTTTGGTGTGACAGCAGTACTATGGGCCTGCTTCGCGTCGCTTCCAAAGAACAGACACCAATACTGGAACAAAGATACTTTCCCCTCGACAGAGCGACAGTGCTGTAAGGCGCCCTTTTGGGTCAAAATTCTCCTCAGATACAAATTCGAGAGGGATGCTGAGCAATGGCATTTTACATTTTAGACATTCTGCTTTCAATCAAACAAAGAAACTTCAGCAAGTATGGCTGTCAAAGAAACTTTAAAGCCTGGACTGGCAGCATCAATAGAATGTTATGGTAAACTAGGATTACGGCCTCGTGGTTATATGCATGCACCAACCAGTCAAGTTACCAGTCAGTGTACATGCATGTTTGTCCAGACTCAAATGACAATAGACAATGATTCACATAATGTTGTTGCATATAATCTACATATTTTAAATGTGGATGCTTCACATACATCTTCAACCAGGCAGCACAGAGGGTCTGTACAATCAGCACAGTTTCAAGGGGGATAATCCAAGATTAGTGTCACCTATTCAGAATCTGACCAAAGGTCTGTTCCTGTTCTCTATCCAACCTGTTGTCTCTTTTAACTTATTAAATAGTGATGCTTGGTCATTAGCCCTTGGGGTCGGATACCTACACCCCGAGACACCCTTTACTGTCCGTATAAGAAACACTGTGCTGTGTTATTATTAGACACTCCGAGCAACTGACGTAGTGTAAAAAGCGAGAAAGTCTGCATTAGGAGGAGGTCAGCCAGGGTTTTAGAAATACTGAAATCATAGCATTAAAATCCAGTGGAAAAATCCCATAGGCTTTTCGACAAGGGAACCAATGCGATGCTAACTTCCTCATTGGCCTACATAAAAAAGTAATCTCTGGAGTAGTCTCGCCACCAGACAATCAAAGATCTCCGCCTTCTGATAGTCTAGGGACACTCCTTTCTAAAGTGTGTTTAACACACTGGAGAAAACAGCTGGCAACAAAGCAATGCCTCTTGCATTTTTGAAAAGGACACGCCCTCCCAGAAATGTGCGCTCCCCCTTTTCTCGTCCGCAAGGCAACAAAAACACAGAGAGCTTGAAAATGGATGCCGAGAGATTTAACTCCGTTTTATCAAACGTGTGCTCAGTCCACAAGATTGTGGAGAAGGACTTACAGCGACTTGAGCCATTTTGTACCGCTACACGTGTTTCCAGTGGGACTATGTTTACAAGCGAGCCACCAAAGGACCGCCCTGCGGATTTACTATTGGTTCTGCAATGTAGGGAGTTTTTTGAAACTCTGAAATTGTATCCGCCCATCTAAACACAAAATCAGGGAGAAAGTCATCAGTCTTTAGTTAAGCAAAGCGTCTAAACACTGACTTGTGAGTCTATCTCTGGAGCACTCTATTTCATGTCGTCTGTAGAAATGAAATCATAGCTGCTGACTAACTTCATATTGCTAGCTAGTTATAGTTACCGTCCCACCCACTTCTGTGACTTTTTTTTTTCCTGTCCCATCCCAGTCACATCATGAGTAGGGAAACTGACTTCCATCCAAGGGAAATCCCACAGGAATCATGTGACCCACATGATTCCCGAAAACATGCTAGCCTTTAATGCTGATTTGTGACAACTACCAGAGTAATATTGACCCAAAACAGGGTCTGCTAGAGGTAAGTTGTTGTATAGCCTAAACTACTGGAAGCTATTCTATTGAGTTTCCTTTTAGTGAAATGCTCACAGTAATTCAAGTTTCCTCTAGTAATCACTTGAGCGGTGTTTATGCCAAGGATTTTTATTCTGAAAGGTAAGAATGGAGGGAATAGAAATTAAGTTTGCCATCTTGGTTCGGGTCCATGTCATTGGTCCAACAGCCCATTGGTCCGACATCCCATTAGTCCGACGTCCCGTTGTTCTGATATGTGATTATCCTAGGCTATACTGTATTTGTGTACCATAGAGGATCAGCAAACGCAACAAAAGTAGGCTACTGGTTGAGCTACAAGTGTCATAGAGAGGAGAGAATGAAACACCATAACCTCCTGTTATTAACTCTGGGGTCGGGGTTGTGTGGGGAGCTCTCCGCGGTGCTGAACAGCTCCCAGTGGGTGTATTTCTGCCTTGATGGTGCGCCGCGACAGGCTCTGGGTCAGCTGGGAAAGGCTTGAGGCGAAGCAGGCTCACGGCTTATGTGTTTGTCACTTTCTTTTACGTTTTAACCCACGCCATGATCTTTTCCTAACCCTAACCAAGGGGTTTTTGTGTCTAAACCTAACCAGACCTTAACCACAGGGCATCATGATGATTTCAGAACAACGGGACTTTGGAACAATGGGTTTAATATGATCGGAACAATGGGACGTCGGACCAATGGGCAGTTCCCCTTGGTTCATAGTATGGAGCGTCTGATGTTGTTTTAAAAGTGTAGGCACAATGTGGTGCCTTGATTTGTGGTGCAAATGTTAGACACATCGTTCCAAAAAAACTTTGTTTTATTGCTGCATATTTAAATTCTATGAAAAAAGATACTGATGAGCAAATTAAAGAACTGCTCCATTGTGTAAAGGCCTTAAGGACAAGGAAAGAGCAGCCAATAACTACCACCTGACCATGATAAGCTGAAACTAATGTCATTCAAGCATAAATCATGTTTCAGTCTAAAAATCTATTAATGAAAATTTCATCACAAAGACATAGAAGATTTTAAATGGTCTGTTGAGAGAATAACATATTTGGTCAAACATGTATTGACTCTCTATTCAAGACATGATTTTGAGGCTTTCCAAAGCAAGGCACAAGTCTGCATCTCCATACACTTTCATATTATATTGATAAAGTTATCACATGTGCAAATGTGGTATCAAATACTGATAAGATGACAAAAGTTAAAAAAAAACCCAAACTTTTCAGCGAGCAGCATTTGGATCATATCTGAAAATCCCCTGCTCCTGTAGTGTAGCAGCAGCCTGTAACCTCCTTCTCTGCACTATAGATCACATAACTGACCTTCACGGTTCAGCCTCTCCAGGGAAAATCCTGAGAGAGATAACAGGCTCCAATGAAAGGAGTCTCCTCAAATGCCAGGGCAGCTGAGTGAAGGGTAACAAACACCATGGACTGCTCAGTGGCATGGCCGTTCCCTCTTTGATTGTGTTGCACGTGAGCTCAGCTGACGTGCATAGGAACATGTGCAAGCAAAGATATTTTTGAGAGGCAACAAGTAAGAGTTCTTGAGGGAAACTGGGTGGGCTGCTGCAGAAATAATTATGGGTGTAACTGCTGTCAGAGGTATGATTACATTATCCCATCTGAGGTGTAACAGGTGGTGTGCTCCACATGTTTTATTTCCCAGTTGCTCTAGGAAAGAGGATTAGCATACCATTGGAAAACGTTGGTTCCGGTTCGGTAACAAAGACGTGCCTATAATTCATGCAAGGAATCATGGGGGCTAGGAATATGGTGGATAAAATATCATTACTCGAAGGTCTTCTGGTTCTAGCCTTTTGGTAGCTCTAAGGGTTGGTGAAGGCTTATCGTCTTGGAATACCTCTCCTGTGCAACCGAACACTCTGAATGATGTTTTCTGTGAAGCACTTTGCATCACTCCTACAATTAAATGTGCTGTGTAAGGTTCTGCTTGCTTGCCCCCTTTGTAAAAAGTGGCCTCATAATGGAGGAGGATGCCAAATATTCTTAGGCACAAAACACTGAAAGGTCAACAGCAAAATAGAACCACCTCACAGCTGTAGGCCAGCACCAACTAATCAAGTTGCAGTTTACATCCATGTCTGTCAAGATTCATAATGTAGCCATGACAGGAGACAATGCTTCAAATATGGATGTTGCTGTTCAGAAGCTACATATTCTAAAACATGGATTCTTCACACAGTAATTCAGTATCTGACCAAATGTCTCCTCCTCTGTTCCTGAGTTATGATGTTGAGTAACGGCCAGAAAAGTGTTTTATGCAGAACATTATGATGTCACAGTGAAGTTGACCTTTGACCTTTTGGATGTAAAATGTCATCACTGTATCATTATATCTGATAGGACACTGCATGGAATTTTGTCATATTGTCACAGTGACCTTGACCTTTGACCAATAAATTCTAATCAGTTCAGTCGTGGGTCGTTTGTGCCAAATTTGAAGAAATTCCTTCAAGGTCTTTTTGATATATTGCATTCATTAGAATGAGACAGACACAAGGTCAAAGTGATCTTGACACTTTGAACTTCGACCACCAAAATCTAATCAGTTCATTGTTGAGTCCAGGTGGACGTTTGTGCCAAATCCGAAGAAACGTTCTCAAGGTGTGTTTGAGATATCACATTCAAGAGAATGGGATGGATGGACAATCCGAAAATATCGCCATATTGCCAATGCAGTGGCATATAAACTCAACGGTAGTGTTAACTGTTCTAATAGCCTGTTTTGCATGCATTACCATTTCACATTAAAATGTGGCTGTTAGCATCAGAAATATAGTAGAAAACAGCGTTGGTTAAAGAAGAAAAATACCATTCTTGAACTCAAAAGTCAGGTTTGATCCCAGGACCAGCCAGAACACCCAGCTGTCTGAAAGCTGTCCTTGAGCAACACTCCCACTCCCACTGCTATTGCTCATTCATTGTGAGTAACTGTGGATAAGAACATCAGCTAAATGTCAAAACGGTAAAATGTAAATTACAAGTTCAATAAGGCTTCAGGACATTCAAGGACACAACAAGCTTTGTCTCCCCGGCATGGCCCGAATACGTATTATTGTACACACTGCACTCTCCAGTTTCTGAATTTAAGAACGGAGTGCAGTGTTGAAGCCACAAACACACACACACACACACACACACACACACACACACACACACACACACAAAACACAAACTTCAGCTCAACACTGCGCAGCATCTTACTTTGATATTCTGTACTCTCACCTGCTTCTGATTATTTATGATGTGGCCTGTATTGCTCTGCTGTCGAGAGGGGACTTGCTTGCTTTTCAACCTATAAGCGAGTCATAACACACATACATTATGCATGCAGCTCAGCTCATACATCTTAGCTCCCGGACTCCGAGGTTCATCACATGAGGAGCCAGAGAGAGTGCAGAGTGCTGTGTTTGTGAAATTATCTTCCAAACATGAGGCAGTAAGCTACAGTTAACCCATCTGCCTGCCAGCGTTACTCTCTCACTCCTCTCCTACGCCGTCCACACAGTCACACAATAAAAGCTTTTAATCAAAGGATGAAAAAAGAGCTCTCAACCCTTCTTTTGACTTTTTCTTAAAGTTTAAAACAAACCCCCAGACATTATTTATCATCTACTGATATCTTGACCCTCATCACAGTTAACAGAGCTTCATCCGTCAAGTTTCAGTTCACCACTGGGATCCACCAGCCTCAGACAAACTCAGATTTACCTCCTGCTGCTGACACAAATCTGAGGAGAAACCCCTGCACTATTAGTTGCAACTAAAAAGAGATGTGTCCGCTCTGCTCTCTTAAAAGTCTAATTTCTCTAATATGGTTTATTGAACCAATTCCAATTGTGTGTCCATAAAAATAACAACTCTAAACATGCAGTTATGCCAAATATATTTCATTAAAGTATCCTAAGATGAGTCATATTACTCAGCAGGATTGTGATAAAGCAGTATGTGGGGTGGAAAAACTAGTAACTATCAGATCAATCAGATCTGATCACTCCAGCTGTGATACAGCCTCAAGTGGCCAATCAAGCAAATGTGGTGCATTTGCTTAGAGCATGTCCATCCTCAAACTCTGGCTACATTTTGATTGTGTTTTGTAACTGCATCTGGCACAGTTTTTGATGCTATTGCATTGACAGTTCCACAGACAGACATATAACACACCAGACAAAATACTCAGAACTGCTTCTGTAGTAGTTCCCCATACAGCTGGTGTCACCAGGACAATATTCTTGGCCACCCAGTAGCTCAGTGGGTAGAGTAGGTGTCCATGCACAAAGGCAATGTCCTTCCAGGAGTGGCCACAGGTTTGATTCCAACATGCAGCCCTTTGTATTTGCAATACTACTTCTCATTGTCATATCATATACAATATAACATGATTATCAGGCTCAATCTGCATTTTTCCACCATTTTAGTTAATTTTTAATAACTCTTGTACAATACTTATCTTACTTCTATAGTTACATTATTAGGCAACACATTTGCTTTATGCTCCTTAAAAGCTGTATATATTGTATATTTTGAATATTTTGCCATATATCTAACACTCTTGTTTTTAAAACTGGGCTCAGTGTGTGACCCTGACCACTGGAACCCACTGGTTGTTTTGGTTGTTACTGGTTTGTGAATGTTAATTGTTACTGTATTTTGTGTTACTGTGATTGAAGTAGTCTCTGGCACAATAATTTCCTTTTGGATAAATACAGTTCTGTTGAGCTGAATTGAATTGAACTGAATTGCATTTTGCCATGATGGCACACACATACAAGATGAAAACTAGAAACCATGTTGCAATGGGATCACTACAGCTGTGATACAGCAATCTGTGACCTAAAACAAATGTGGGCCAGGTGCATAAATAAGGTGGCCAACATTCTTGGAACCCATCGGCTGTATTCGGCGTCTGACTTCCAGCAGATTTTCTGGCATTCCGGTTTGATTTGGGCGGAGGAGGCGAATTCCCGTTTCCGACGTCCGTTTATATAAAAGTAAATATGCTGAACCATTGCGATGGATTCAGAGTTTGCAGTGACGCCAATTATGTTCCGCCTCGGTAGTTCACCGCACGGACCGTTTAACCTGGCAACAACTGCAGCCGGCTCAAACGTGATTGGTCAATATCACGCGGACTACAAACAGCCTACAACCGGAAACCAGGGCTCTTCTGCTCTTCTTCCGGAGGCAAGATCTCCGAGGTTTGCCTACAGAGTCTACATTCACTGAATGTAGAGTCTGTATATAGAGACTAGGGGGCCGATGACTATTTCCCTACTTGCTATCCCTGTACTTCCAGCTCCCTCGCTTGGACCACACCCGACTTCAAACTCGGCTTTCATTTTGATCTCAACTATACACCTGCAAAATTTCGTGATTGCATCTTGCACAGTTGTGATGCTATTGTGCTGTCATAATCTGTCCACAGATACAGAGAGTAAGCAATAACCCATCTGCTTTCCAGCATCACTCTATCACAGACCAACATTTAAACACCTGGCAAAATACTCCTCTGTGGTAGTTCCCACTACAGTAGGCGTCAACATTTGTGACAACATTTTGCCATGATGACACACAGACACACACAGACTCAAAACAATACAGCCATTGCACCTTGTAACAATACAAATCATTTTACTAGTTTACTTGTTTTATCAGTTTATTGGCTATTTCTATAAGCCCCAACAAGATTGTCACCAGACAAGAATCCCAAATCAAGTCCAACAAAAGTTCTCACTTTCAACATCTGCGCAATATAATATTGAATGGATATGTTTAGGCAAAGCCTGTGGTTATGGTTAGTAAAGAGAGGTCTTCTGACCACTCAAAGCACTTTTATGCTACATGTCACATTCACCCATTTACACACACATTCACACACTGGTGGCCGAGGTTATACATGGTGCAACTTGCTCCTAAGTAACCATTCACACACTCTCACACACTGATGGAACAGCCATCAGGAGCAATTTGGGGCTCAGTATCTTGCCCAAGGATACTTCCGGAGGAACCAGAAAGCAAACCGCGATCCTCTGATTAGTGGACGACTAGCTCTGCTTCTGAGCCCCGTGTTTATTAACATTTTCAGACTGTGCTCCACCATGGAATAACATGTATAGATTTTGAAAACGGGTGTAGTTCCACTTTAAGATTTATTCAGACAACTAAATCATGCGTTGAAGAAAGACAGGTAAAGCCGCAAAAAGGAAAGGTGTCAATCAAAACTGACATCAATAAAATATGACAAAGCTCATTTTGGTCTAGGGTCTTTGGCAGCTTGGAGAAAGTTTAATTTTTTATTAAAAAAAAAAAATCATGTAAAGCTTAGGATTACAAATTAATGTTGCTATTGTTATTTTGATAAACTTGTTCTGTTCTCTTGTTCTCACCCACATCAGGATCGATGAGGCTGCAACCCCTGGGGCTCAAAAATAAAGCCAAAATCGAAGTCCCAAAAACTGCAGTTCCTTGAACGACCACTTGAGTTGTCCACAGTTACTGTATGCCACTGTGATGTAATCACCAGAGGACCTGCAGATCCCTCTTTCAACCTGTTGTTTGTCTCCCAACTTCAAATCACTGCTACTCCACTATCACTTCCACTCCACTCTGCCACTGAATATAGAAACACTGAGTAGCACATGTCAAGCGTGGATCATCCCACGCACTCTATTACTGTGTTATAGGTCAGCCCATTGTTCCTCATCCACTCAGTGAGCTGCCGTTGCCTTCTGCACTTTCACAGGACACGGAACTTCAAAAATAACTGCCCAGTCGTGTGCTCTCTATCTCACAGAGCCTTTCTGGATTTCCAACTTTGCTCTTATCTGTGCGCGTCAGACACGTCCCACATCCTCCCACACAAAGGCCTGGCAGGCACGCACGAGCACACAGTATTCTCACTTACACTGAGCACAGTTGGAGAGGATCACATTCCTTTTTTTATTGCGGGATGATTTGCTGAGTGCAAATGACAACACCCTGTTTCACACATATTCAAGCCAAGAAGCAGGATGCGGAGGGAACACATTGGCTTAGCTGGCAGGCTGATGACTACAATGTCCATATGGAAGCTGCTGTTGGCTACGGTGCAAACTGCAGTGACCCCATGTTGGAAATGGGACTAGTCTTTAGCAGCTTTACCAGTGTTAGGCCAAGGTAGGAGAGAAAATAAAAACATGTTTTACATTTTTATAATCACTGTGTTTAGTGTCATTTCAAAACGAAATACATCATACCAAGAGGAATCGCACCAGAAATAAAATACAGCATCTGGCGTTTGTTCCAATAAAGTAAAATGCTTCCTGAACATCAAAGTATGAGTAAGAAAAAATGAGAATGAAAAAAATCTGGAGGTGTGGAGTTTGAAAAAAGTGAGTTTACCAGACTTCTGTAGCCCAGTATATTAGCTGCTAATGGCATAACACCTGGATCTCCTACTGAGCTGTGGGTGGTCCAGTTGCATTGTTGGTAATGTAGGCCCAGATTTCAACACCCCCCCTTCTGTATTTAATATTGCTTTAGTTTTCTAACAACATAACAATATTGTTTGTAATGAATCATACAGTATTATATCGTTTTACCTGTTTATGCCACTAAAAAAACGAGCCTGGTCTCACTCCGAAGTCATCAAAATCCAAAGCTTGGTCAGTGACTTCTAGCATCAGATACCAGTGAAAAAAGCTGTCCCTTTACTTCAGCATGCTATGCAGCCAGTTGCCCTAATAGTTTAATGACACCCGGCAGTGTCAGGGGGAAACATGGTGAGACAAGAACGAAAGTCAAGCTGGCGGAATTCCAAGTGGGGAGGGTAGAAGTAGTGGTGGATGCGTCTAACAACCACCGACTTTCATCTACCTGTTCTTTTTTCCTAAACCCAATCAAATGCTTGTGTTGCCTAAACCCAAACCTCATTTTGCGGTGTTGTCCCAACATAATGCCTTCATTTGAAAGAGACTGTTTGCAAACTGTGCATTTCCTGTGAAAACAGAAGTATATTTTGGAAAAAGATAATGTACGTAACAGGCTTAAGTTGACACCACGTCCCAGAATATCAACAACCAGCGCACCCAGGGTACCTTGCACGTCATATCTGGTAGTAGAAAATTCATGACCAAACGTCGATATATGATGAGGTCAGAGTGAGAATGTGTTGAGGAAAAACAGTCTAAGAAGGGAAAATAGACAGACGAGGGGTCACAAGCAAGGCCGGATAACTGACCATGCAACTGCCCCTGACTGTCACAGGCTCCAAAAGCCAAAAAGTAAATTGGGCTTTGGTCATTTGATCAACTGCAAATTTTGGCAAAAAAAGAAAAGAAACATACTGCACACACAATTGCCAGACACTGGGATGAAGAAAGGGGTCAAAAGGGGCCGAACAACACATTTTTGCAAATAGATCAATCCAACAATAGTCATAAATAAACACTGCTTAAGGAGTCACAACTAAAAACATGACAACCTCTGAAACAACTGAAAACAGAGAGGGCCTAATGTGAAAAATGGAGCTCTACCTCACATAAATCAAGTAGTGTAAATAACCCCTGACCAAATGTTGCAAAGCATCTTGAACCTAAGATATATTTAATGTTTAATATTGTATTTTGGAGAACAGGGAACAGGATTGGACCCCAATGCCAATCTCTAATCAGTTTGTCATTTGTGCCAAATATAGGGAAATTCCCTCAAGGCCTTCTTCTGATATTGTGTTCATGAGAATGAGACAAACAAGGTCATAGTGACCTTTGACCTTCCACCACCAAATTTGAATCAGTTCATTCTTGAGTCCAAGTGGATGTTTATGTCAGATTTGCAAAAATTCGCTTAAGATGTTCTTGTGTTATCACATTCAAGAGAATGAGATGGGTGCAAGGTCACATTGACCTTATGAAAAAAAGCCCTGACAAAGACCTGCAGTAGTCGAAACATGTTAACTCTTTTAATGATTTAGCCACTACAGTAAAGGCCTTTTAATAGTTCATTACTGGTTTATATGTTTTTGAAGGGCCTGGATTGCCTTCCTGTGTATCCTGTTGTTTCCTGTTTTCCATGAGACACACGGTTTTGATTTACATGTGATTATACAGAACAACCAGTAATCTCTCTCAGTTTGGATGTTTCCCCAATGTTCAATTTTTAATGTTAAGATGATGGACATATTATTGCCCCAGAGGATTCACCAGTGTTTTGTTGCTGCTGTCTACATTCCTCCTGATGCAGATTCAAAAAACACACTACACAAATGCACTACTGTTTTTGTTTATCTTGTGTAGCATAAAGGGACTACAACCAGGGATGGTTTAAAGACAAGAAGGTACACTTTAAAGTAATTTCCTCTATCTGTGTCTCATGGGTTTCGCTGTTGCCTGGCCCCTTTAGGTGACTTGTGGCAAATCCTGCATCCTTTCACTCCACTGGGAGCTGTGGACATGAGCGCAGATTATGACCGATTATTTTGCCCCATAGTCACTGAAGTAAGGATTGGACCTTTTTTTTCACTAGCCACGTCTTGCCAACATTCGAACACTAAAATGACATTTTTCAGATGGACAAATCAGGAGAAACTGAACTTTGTTGGAGGTCTCTGTCTCAGCAGTACACTCTCACAAGATCTGGCAACGGCTGATGATCTTGTACCAAGTTGCAGCCTCTGAGGTTGAAAATGAAGCCAATACAGAAGTGCCAAAAACGGCAGTTCATTGGCTGGCCAACTGGCTCCAAAAGCGAGTCAGTCCCCATAGAGCCCCGTGTTAAAATGCCCAACTTTACAGCAGAATTAACAGTCTTGTACAAAAAAACTGTTTTGTTCTCTACAGGTAATTTCAATGTTCATGACAACTGTACAGAGGCCGAATTATTATATAACTCACCTGTATACATCTTATTAAGGTATAAAGTCACACATAACTAAGCGTAGGCCGCTTTGAGGGACTGGCCATCCGTGAGGCCTTGCTACAGTATATAGCCCTTTTTATAAGGAGATTGTGCTATAGGGCCACTACAAAGTCCCTTCTTTATGCCACCAAATGCAAAGGCACAGTAACAGTGGCAGTCATTTACTGTCCTGGACCTCATTGTTTTCCCAATTATTCTTCTTCTTTGTGTTAGCTGCTAACTGCTATCAGCTACTTGTAATATCTCCTGCAGTGGTTAGCATACATAATATATCATCAAAACATCACACCTGTGCCACCCATGAACCAGTCCTGCCAGCTGTCCTGTTGAGACAGACATCGTTTTGGTGTTATAAACAACATCAACTCTGTCCCCCCATCCTGTCCCTTTTAACATAATGGCAAGGCAGTATAACTGTGTGAAATTCCCACCGTGAAGAGGCAGTGTAAATGGTGCTAATTAGTCAGGTCCACCCCTCCCTCCTACGCAGCTCCACCCTATCATCAAAATATGGTAACCATCAAAATATGGTAACCTCGGGCTCCAAAAATCCAAGATGAGGACAGCCAAAATGACAAACTCAAAGCTTCAAAACAGGAATCCACAAACCACTGGGTGATATCATGGTAGCTAGGTCCACTATTTTTACAGTCTATGTCTTGTACTTGGTTAATATCGGATATTAAGCTATCAGTTTAAAAACAAGCAGCAAAATAAGGAGCAAATTTATACTGTGTATAGTGTCCACACCATGTTCACAACAATTCAAAATGAGGTTGGGGGATGCAGGGGGGAAGCAGGAAGTGTATGCCAATTCAAACTGATGGCATGGCTTGTCATGTATCATCTTTTGTTATCGATCATTTTTGCCACAACTGCATTTCGTATTCTGTGTTATACAATAACAATAAATGAACCTTATACAGTGAACTTCTCTTGGAGGCCATGAAGGTTTGCTGCCCTAACTGGGTGACTTGGGATTTGAACCAGTAACTCTCCACTCTCCCTCCTCTAACCATGAGCCTCTTTACCATCTACGGGCACAGAGATGCACAGGAAGATGTGCAGAGAAAGACAAAACAGACGTTTCACCACCTTTGAATAAAAGTATTACAGCACGGTGGGCAGAGGTTGGTATGGAAGTCACGCTTGTGAAGATGATGATGATGATGATGATGATGATGATTGCAGTCTTACTGCTGCTGAGATATCCATTCATACTGCGTGGCTCTCACACACTGCTGCTCTATTCCAGAGCCCAAATTGTAGAAACATGGCAATCTCAGCACGGAAACAGGAAGGGGGAAAAAAGCCTACAGTTTGGATCAAAGTGTCGATGTGTGGCTTTGAAACATTAAGGCTAACCCCTCTTGGGATACATTATTATCACAGTAACTTGCAGATATTCATTAGTTCAGAAATGAGAAAGATCAACAGTTGAGGTAAATAAAAGCCGGCCTTTTCTGTTGTGAGCCTTTCAACTAACGAAAGAGCCAACATTGTTATTTTTAGCATTCTAATTTAAGGCTTATATAACTTATTTCATCCATATATCACAGCCTGAGCTTAATACTTAGCAGCCGCTGACAGCACTCCCCACAACCCCACATACTGCAGCATTAAACTACAATGAGACATGACAGGAAGTGTTGTTAACTGGTTTCCTGCAGCTCTCTCTGTGCTGTCAGTGAACCAACGGGGAGGTTTTTCTAGATGATTCTGAGATGAATGCAATCATCCACAGGGATGCAGTCTTTTTTGGACCATGAACCGTGCAGAGCAGCTGACCCACTTTTACACTGTTTACTGTTTGTTGACTTCACTTTTGTTAAGATGCTTCACGGGACGTTCAAAGGAGGGTATCGCGGGCCTGGATTGTGGCTGCTTAGTGAAAAAGAAAGGGATTAATTACCTTATAAAAACGTATCGACAGAACACAGGGTAATCTTGAAGTAATGAGAGCAATTAAAGCACAATGAAATATTAAGAAGGGTGTGTATTTCTGCTCTGTACTTTTCCCAGTCAATACAAGTCCCATAAATTGCTCTTTCTCCTGAGGGGGAACCACGGCCTCTCTGAATGCTGTTTGCATCTGTGGCGGAGGCGAGAGAGAAATTCAAAGAGGCATAAATTGTCTGGAGCATACACAGTTCCTCCATAAACACTCTGTAGATAATTTATGTGCCGCTCTCCAATGTCAAATAAGTCATTGGTGTAATGAAAAGCTGTGTGTGTGTGGCCGGTGGGGATAGTTAGCCATGGAAGCGTCAACTGCATGGGGATAAAATGCCATGATATTGTTCATTTCAAACCTCCATTTGTAATGATGAAGACATGTTCAGGGCCGAGCTCAGTAGTACAAAGCACAGCCTCAAAGTGAAGCGCTGTGGATGTACACAGTGAAGCAGAAAAACACTCGCTGCCTCCACATACTCACATTCCCACCCAAAACCTTTATTCAAAATCAGCAGTGAAAGAAAACCATTTTGTATTTTTCTTGGCCTCAACAGAAAAAATGATGGAAAGATGAGTCTTTATCATTTAGTCTTGTCACACTACTGGAATGTGGATTTTGGTTTTAACTCCCTGGGTTCCAGCACCTAACACAAATCTCGCAGAGTTGGCAGTTTTAACTTTGCTGCAGGTGGGAGCATGTGGTCAAAAACTAAACAGTGGGTCTCAGGATTTGTTGGAAAACAACAAAATTAGGAGTACTACTCCAGATCAGTGTGTTAAAAGTCTGTCTGTTTACCAGCTCTCTGTGTGCCTGTCATATGGATTGCACATTGGAGCGCGTGGGTTCACTGGCTTATCCCAACCCAGTTAGGTCAAATTGTGCTAATGTCAAAGGCTGATGCTGACAGTGCTTGTTGCTACAAGTTCAACAACTACTGTGCATGTAAGAGCAGAAACACGAGCAATCTTTCCAAATATCCAGTGAACCATTTTCGACCACCTAGCTCGTACTTAATCTCCTGTTACCCCTTCCACTTCAGGTATGTTATGGTCTATAATAGTAATTCATTCAGTTTTCTAGCATATGTTTCCTTGTTAATGGTTTTTTTAGGGAATTTTTCCTTATCCGCTGTGAGGGTTCAAAGACAGAGGGATGTCTCCTGTAAAGCCCTCTGAGGCAAATTGTTACGATATTGTGTGTATTGTTTACGATACCCATCCCTAGTAGTGACAACTCAAAGGGCTAATCGGCAAACTATGTGAGCAGCGTGCTATTTTTTTTTACTACCACTAAAGGGGAACTACTCCTATTTTTTTTTTTTTATATGTTATTTCTACAGTGATAAATCTCAAATTTCTGATGTCATAGGGTATAAAGTCTGGAGCCGCTCCATAAACAATGAAATAAGAAAGATGTTTCAGATGGCACTCGATGGCAATGTTCTGAGTATAGACCAAATCACAATGTTTGTTGACAATAACATCAGAGTAGAAAACCCTTGTCTCAAGTACGTGAAATCAAATGGTATTGAGCAAACGCCTCAATTCATAAGCTTTTACCACCTTAAAAAAAGAAAAAAAAAAATCAATATCAGTTTAAGAGTACACTATTGAAAATATCTTAACTGTTTAATCTTGCAATCTAAGCCACCAGACTCCACTGACAAAAACTGTGATTTAATTTAGCAGAATGCTGACTTGCTGGCCTCTATTGTTTAGTGTGTAAGGTAAAGCGGAGCAAATATTCAAATATAGCATACACTTACACTGGCAGTGTATTTCCTGGTGGCTAAAATACATTTTTTTCCTGCACACCCAATGCCAGGGCAGTACATTTCTTAACTTCTGTGCCAATAGATTTGGATTATCAAAGATGATAGTAAAATAGAGAACATAAGCACAGCAGAAATGTCATAAAAGGTCGGACCACATTTGTAACTTTTGTCTTTTGAATGTTTAAATAACAGCTAATAATGATGACAAAAATCAACAAGTTTACAAATTTTGTATAGCTCCACAATAAAAACTGACAGCCAGTTGTCTACCCGGAAGTGACAGCTGTTGTTTGTGCAATGTCACAGTAATTCAGTCCATATCGGGCCATTTTCTGTTTCAGAACTGAGAACACTACAATAGATTAAAGCTTATTTTGGGGTATAAAAAACAAACATTGCTTGGGTTCACAAAATCAGGCTCCCATGCATTGTCTATGGAGCAGCCCCAGACTTTGACATTTCCTCCTCTGGTTTCTGGCTTTGCAAGAGAGTAGCTCATGTTTACAAATGTTGACTGAACTTTCCTAGGCCATGTAAATAACGTATTGGAATTCTTCATTTAGCTGGTGTTGAGCAGCATTTCTTTTGACCTGGTTTTATGTGCATTTTTAATTTGCCTTGTGAGTAGAGTATTGCATAAAAAATGTTTTTTCCACACTTGGCTGATGAGGAAAAGTTGGTTTAACACTTAGATCAGCCTCAGCTATACTTTGAGTTTGGTGCTAATTAGAAAATGTAGGCCTGCTAACATACCTACTTATCATTAGCATTGTTATTGTGAGAATGTAAGCATGCTGAAAATGCTAACTTAACATCTCAGTTACCTGTAAAATTGTTTTATAAATCAAGATCGAGAGCATAAACAAAAAAACCTCATAGTGATGATGTGTAAACAGAGTGAGATGTGTTAGCTTGGACAGCCTGTTAATACTCAGGCGATGAGCTGCTGGCTGGCTGCCGGACTTAATCAGCTGAATAGCCCCTGGCACCAGTTGTGTCAGACAGTTGAGGTGGACTGGGATCCGGTTCACAAGATTTTGATGCTAGACTGCAGAAAATGTCTAACAGCTGAGAAGATAGCAACAACATCAGAGTCAACAGCTCTGCCTGTAACGTGTGTTACACTATTTTTTTTATTGACATTCATATGGAATCTTAACTGGCAGAATAATAAATGAAGCTATTAAATCTTTATGAAATTCAGTAGTGTTTGCTGACTCATAAAAGCACAGAGTATGTGTGCTTGTAAGAGGAACATTAAGATAGACACACACAAACAGAAAAAAGTAAAAGCAAAAAATGCAGTGATGTGTGGACAACTGGGAGATGAGGTTATTTTCAGTGATGATTTTTATTAAGCTACCTGTCTCAAATACACTGAGATGGATTCTCCCTCTGAGCTTGGCTTTCTGACCCTTTTATTACATGTAGTGATCTAAAGGAACAGAAGTGTGATGGAGGTTTAAATGATATTCTAAAATAGAGACCTTGTGGTGGCTCAATCCAACTCCTGAAGAATGGTGTTTGTTTTACATCACCTTGTAGATATTTGGGCAGGATGCTTAAGGCCCAGGGGGAAGCCAAACACAGCTCATCTGCACACACTGTGGTGACACAGAGCTAGTTAAAAATAGGCAAAGCTTCCCTTTAAGCTCCTTTTAACCAAACTTACCAGATATGTTCTAAGTCCCTAGACACTACTTCTCTGCACACACTGTGGTGACACAGAGCTGGTTGAAAATCATCAAAGTTTCCCTTCAACATAACATACTTAGTGGTACATACATGGATGTTCATTCTTGATCATGGAAACAATAGTTTTATAAATAGTCTTAGGGGAATGTCGAGCCTCTAGTTGCTTTTTCCTGGAGCTTTCAAACACAATTAGGAGCTTGTCCCTTGTGATGCATCTCCATGACACCACAACCAGATTTCAATCATATGTCAAGATTTTTTTTAAAAAGATAGTAAGTGGACAGTCAGTTTTAATATCATGCATTGTATCATATAGTAACATAGGGATGTCCCAATCTTATCCCAAGGATTGGGATCAGTGCTAATCAAGGCCTTTTTTAACTCACCAGGATCCAATATACTAAGCTGTATAGAACCCTATCCGATCCTTTGTTTAGTGTCATAGTCACACAGGTGTTTTCAGTCACAGTTTCATGCACAGTATGTAAATATATACACACATATATATATATATATATATATACATACACATATACACATATATATATATATATATATAAATATAAAAATATAAATATAAACAATAAAAGAAATAGCTTATTTTTTCCTTAATGCATTACATTGCAGCTATTCAGTCGCACATACACTGGATTGATTTTAATAACTTAAAAGTAGTGTGCACTATACAGCCATATTTCCTTGTAAAAATAAAAGTATAGGACTGGGACTCGGTATTGGCAGATACTCAATATTAAAAGACTGACTGGGATCAAGGGCAAAAAAACTTGTTTGGGACATTCCTGATTGTACCCATGCACCCCCATCTGTCGGACTCAGCAATGATATTTCTTTCACGTAACAGTTATGCCTAAAGTTTTTTCAGATGATGGGAAGTAGATTTGTCTGTGAGTTGTTTTGTCACAGTTGCTACTGCAGTAGTCAAGGCTAAATAGTGTACACAAAAAATTCCACACCCACTGGAGGGTCAGCAATCCCAGTCCAGTGGGGTGTACTAATGCTAACTTGCTCATGGAAAATGTATGAATTTATGTCCATACAGGTGCAGTTAGTATGTTTATTAAAACTAATAAAAACACTTCTGCTGCTGTCACCACACTAGGGTTAGAAGGGCGGGTCATGCTTACTGTTTTGAGTCTTTTGTTTTAAACTCAATTTTTGTCTCATGTGAGGCTGTTTTTTTTTTTGTTTTTTTTAATGTGATGAAGTGCTGTAAACCATTTCTTAATTTAAATTTATAGAAAAAATATTGTATTGCTATACAGTACATACTGTTACAGTGATATAAAATTACATATGCTGTGATAGAAGACTTTTGCCATATCACCTCACCCTAATCACTGATGGAGTTGACTTTTTAAAAATTAACTGTCTGTACTTTCAGAAAACTCAATTCACAAACCTGGACCAGCTGTATGGAAAGACACCACTATGTTGTTTGAGCTGGCCTTCAAGTTTTACATCTGCCTTAAAAAAAATCAAATATTCTATTTCACCTACACCCCATGGGACACTCTTCAGTAAAATCCAGCCAACAGCACAGCAGCCTGAGGCAGGTTGATCTCCAGCACTTATTCAACAGGGGCAGCGGTGAAGCAGTGGAATTGGTTTAATATGCATTATTACTGCCCTTATATTAATAATAAACATACTAAACATTAAAGTGCAATAAGATGAATATATTTAAAGGGGTAAGGTGGGAAATTCAGACTGTGAAACATTCAGGGACATACTGATGTGGCCTGAGACAATAATACTCAACACTTGGCGCACACAAACTTGGCTGCAACTAAATGCTGATTACAGTGTAGCACAGACGAGGAGCAAAGACGATGGCCAAATAAGTGCGCTCGGTTTCCCCAGTCGCTGTTAGGCTTTACCCCGTCTCGCCTGTGCAGATCCATCCATCAGTTCTGAAGGTGACAGATTTCTGGTGACATGGCAGCCTGCACACAGGCACCAAATCCCTGTTTGTTTTCTCCAGGTGTCTCAGTGACACCAACCCCCCGCCTCTCCCTGGCACAAAGTGACTCATAGTGCGATGCCTTAGGGCCAAATGCTGAAAAATAATGGCTCCCTCTGCAATTATCAACAATTATCTTCAGCGTGTATGTGTGCTGGTGGAGACAGCTGCCACTGGGATCAGTCAGGTCTCTGCTGCTCAGCCTGCACTGTGCTTGCATAGATTCAGAATAGAAGATAGACGGAGAGCCAAAAATGTGAAAGATTTTAATACATTGATTACTGTAGGACAGTGTGACCTGGTCAATTGGTGCTAACACTACAAGACAGTTACATGGTGCAGGACTAACAGGACAAAACACAACAGGAACTCACACATGTAGTGAAGTGGATCAAATGAGCTGGAGAACAGCAGAGAGAGCTTAAAAATACTACAGGTACACCTTCACACTCAAGGAACATCTTAAAGGATCATAAAGATTTATTACAACTTTTTTAACGTCTTATTTTAGTAGCCGACCATCATTTCTATTAGTAATAATAATACTCAACAAAATCACTTCCTGCAAAGACGTTTCATATAAAAAGTTTTCCAGCAACTCCTGGATTTGTAACATCTTCAGAAAGTGCTGAGTTTCACTGATGGTAATTCAAAATAACTAAAGTTACCGCCTTGCGTTTGTATGTCTCCATGAACCTGACAAGTTGCAGTTACAGTTTACATTAATGTCTGTGAAACATTGGATGCTTCACACACATCTTCCTCCTGGCAGCACAGAAGATCTATACAGTCAGCACAGTTTCAAGGTGAACACCCAAGATTAGTGTCACCAATTCAGTATCTGACCAAATGTCTCTCCTTCTGTTCCTGAGATATGACGCTGAGTAATGGCCAGAAAAGTGTTTTTGCAGAACATTATGATGTCACAATAAAGCTGACCTTTGACCTTTTGGATATAAAATATTGTCACTTCCTCATTTTATCATATTAGAGATTTGTGTAAAATTTGGTCATAATTATCATATGAATTATGGCCAAAACATGCCCACTGAGCAAGCAACGTCTGTGGACGTCCAAGTCTAGTTGATATCACGTCTGTGGACATGATATCAACTAGACTTGGACGTCCACAGACGTTGCTTGCTCAGTGGGTGTCTTGTGAGGTCACGGTGACCCTAGTTTGAGTGGGCGGAAGTTCGCTGCAGAGATCAGACTCTCATTGGGCAGACGAGCCACCCGCTGAAGTCCCGCCCTACCACCTCCGGTTGCAGTTTTCAACACGTCCTTTACTAACTTTGGTGGTGTTTGATCTTGCGGGGATGTAGCCATTTTTCTGCCATGGTTCGCGTCCCGTAGGCGATATTTTTGTGGGCGTGTTACACCAAAACCTGTTTCCCCCCGGCAATATTTTTGCAAGCGCACCGTTGCTGTGGCACCGCCCAGAACGATTGTGATTGGTTGAAAGAAGTACAAGCAGCCGGGGCGTTTTTTTCTCCAATCTCAAAGTGAGAGTCGGCCCAGCCAGACCTTTCTTTTCTTGAGAAAGGTCTGGTGAGCGAGACTACGGTGACCCTGACCTTCTAATCAGTTCATTGTTGAGTCTAAGTGGATATAGTACCAAATTTAAAGAAATTCCTTCAAGGTGTTCTTGAAATATTGCATTCATGAGAAAGGGATGGACGTCCTGAAAACATAGACATATATATATATGTATATTGTGGCCACTATTGATGGTAGCTGTGCTACTTAAAAATGGCACATTTGGGCACAGTGTCTCGTGTTGCCCAAGTTATGATTCTCTCTGACTAGTCAGTGTTTTGCAGTGTTTTAACTCTAACTTCTAGAATTGGTTCAGTTCGCTTGGAACCTTGACCTTGATCTTGCAGCAATTTCTTTATCTCCTGTCTTCTTTCTTTTCACCATTTTCATGAATTATGTTTACCACAAAAACAAATGGAAACACTTCACAATGAAAATGACTGAGCCAATCAGATTTCAACAAAAATAAAATGAGGATCAGTCCAAATTGGAAGGGCCACCTTGCCCTCCGTCAATACTTAAAGTAGCCTCGCAGACTGGCCCAGACACACAGGCAGCATTCTGCTCTTTGCTGTCTGTGGTTGAGAGGGCCAGGTTGACTCATGCCATGATCGAAGACCATACGGTAACTACTAACATCAAAAATTAAATAAATAAAAACTCTATGACCACCAGCTTGGTTGGCCTACCAGCTGATGTGGTGTCTTCTTCAATTCTCTGATGGCTGGTCAGCTGCTGACGAACACATTCTCACTCTGACCTCGTCACATGTGGACGTTTGGTCATGCAAGATAGCCTAGGTGTGTTGGTTGTTTACATTCTGGGATGACATGTCAACTTCTGCCTGTTACATGCATTCTCTGTTTTCAAAATACACTTCTGTTTTCACAGGAAATTACTGTTTGCATACAGTCTTTTACAAATAAATGCACTAGATCAGCTGGACAGGTCGCCAGACTATCGCAGGGTTTCCCCTGATTAAGTTAAGTAATAGTGGCGTATCATGCAGACATAAAAAGGATTTTGTCAATGGTGTCTGATGCCAGAAGTCACTAACCAAGCCGGATTTCGACTATTTTGGAGTGAGACCGGGTTGCCCTGACTTAGGTACTTCTGTACATTCTGCACTAGCACAGTGCAAGCTACATACCAATATCAGTACTCAAAATGGCAATGCGAGCAGAAAACCGAGTGATAGTCTTTGATACTGGTGCCAAAATTAAAGGTTTGAAAATTAAAAGTCTATGCTACATAATTTACAAGAGGAGCTCAGTTTATGAGGATATCATTTATGGCCTAAAATTACTCAAAATCAGGATCAGAAATATAGTAAATTAGTAGATTATCTGCATTTCTTAACAATTATGCTCTTCTCAAGGTCTCAGTAGCAGTCCCTTGAAATGAGCCTGAGATTGGAGCTTAATTGCAAGGAGTTCAGTAGATATGGCAAAGAGGAGGGGGGATACGGGCAGCCCTATCTTGTGGGGAACATATAGATTTATCATTTCTGGTTTATAGTCATTCCATGGGTGGAGAATATTACAATTAAATCCATGCAACATATTTTATATTCGTCTAACTTTAATAGGAGTGTTATTATTAGTCCCATCCAGTTAAACTCAGTATTTTTAATTAAATTAACCTCTAAAGCGAAAACTAAAAACCAGGCTCACAGTGACACTCTGTTTTTCTCACATGTAAACTATTTGTGTCTATGCCAAACAGATGCCTTTTTTTTATCTCCTGTTTCTCTTCTCCCCTTCTATATTCACACCCACTTCTTTCAGCATCAGCTTCTTGGACACACAGACAGCTTCATCTCAACAGAGTGTGGCTGGCATTAATATCTCCTGTACCGCTGCGATTGCCGAGCCTTCAGACAAGACAAATTCCTGTTCATTAGTTATACTTTCATTTACATCACAGGCATTTTGCTGATGCTTTTATCCAGCGTGACTCTCTGACTTGCAAACACGTAGAAGAAGCTTAAATTCTTAGTGCAGCATTATCGCAACCAGTAGGGACTACAGCATCAATAATGCTAAGCCTCTGGAATTATTTTATGTGATAAACTGACAGACGTAACAAAATAAGAAGCTGAGACAGAAAAAAATGAAAGGGGTTGTGATTGTGATTACAGTCCCTGCTCACATATCCCCGAATGCTAATCTGCTCATTTTTCATCTACAGACAAGTTGAGCTTTGCATTGTCTGCATTAATGTAAAAAAATTATTCCAGTTTACCACAACTTCCTTATGATTGATGACTTCCTTGATTCCCTGACATCTCCTCTTGCACCACAGGAAGGTTAAAGTTTGTACTAACCCTTGCAAAATGTTTAACAGACACATACTGTTTCTAGACAATGTATTCTAATGACTTTGGTAATCCTCTAATTTTTCCTCATATGCCATCATCAGGTCAAAGCTTTAAATTGTCCAATACAAATACATGAAAACTAATGATCAGCCTCAGCGGCACTCTATGGTTTGTGGTAACTGGATAATATTTGCATGCCACCATGCTAAACTAAGATGGTGATCATGAAAACTGTACTTGCTTAAAGGAAAATTCCTGTATATTTAAAGCTGTTTCACATATGCTCTAAGTGGCTATTGTGAGTCCATGGGTCATGCTTACTGTGCACTTGTCACTCCTGTTGTCAGGTTTGGGAAAATGCGGACTTGTGCAAAACATGTAAAAGCAATTATGTGTGAGCAATTACAAGATGTATGACCCACCAACAATAAACACTAGCATGCTGTTATACATTGTCCTTGACCCACTATGATCTAACATGTCAATGGTAGCTAAGACAAAAAGCCAGCAAGTTGACCCAGATGTGGATTGCGTTGCAGTTAGCTGTGAAAGCTGTTCCAGGGGCTTACTGCTTGTGTTTACTTCTGGTTGGACTTTGAAATTATTTATGTAAAAAAACATCTTTATTTGGAAACTCCTGCCCAGTCGCCAGAAGAAAATGTTTGCATTGTACATAAATGCAAACATGATTCAGATTACAATGCATGACACATGGCATTTCCATCTATGTTTGTTGTGACAAAAACTGGGCATTTTTTATTGTGATGTGTGCACACTTCCAGTAATGGTTGTGACTACAACAGCTGGGTATTTTTAAGGTTACATTGGCACATTTCCAGTGGTGGTCGTGGCAACAACAACAACCAAGTATTTTCAGTGATTGGCTACGGTTACATGATGGCTTCTCATTCGGAATGAAATGAATCTGAATGAAATCATTCAGAATTAAAGTGTTTCCAGGTAGTTTGCATGGGAAATATTCATTCCGAATGAGGGTTTACACGGGAGATCAGTTCAATCGCCTTTATTCAGGTCTGCGCAAGGTTTGGGGCAGGGAAGGTTTCTGATTGGATAGGGGGCGGGGCGGATGTTACGTGTTTACGTTTACCGGAAGAAAACACTGTAGTCCTCGCTCCGGATAACAAGATGCTTGACGGCGCCGTTATTAGTGCCTTTTTCGGGCGTGTTTTGCTTATATTCTTAAAGCAGCAGTAAGACAACAACCTTGTTCTGCTAATGCTTCATCTGTTGAGCAGGAGAAGGGAGGCAGAAGACCGTGCTGTGGTGAATGGAAACCGGTGAGTGCAACGAGTCCGACTGCTCTAGCTCAGCCCGTTGCTATGCAGCCCTTTGCTATGCACGCTATATACGTCATCGCACCAGAAGGGCAAGGAAACGAGCATGCGCAGAAAGACCGGAATGAACTTAAAGAGGAATGAGTGTATACATGCACACAAAATTCTTTCATTCGGAATGACAAACGGAATAAACCACCCCCTTTAATCGGATTTAATTTTCAATCGGAATGACCACTTTTAATCGGAATGGCCGTTCATTCCGCTTAAAAGTGGAATTAAACTGTCCATGTAAACGTAATGATTGTTGTGGTGAGAACAACCGGGAATTTTTGAGCTGATTTTAGCAGCTTTTCAGCAGTGTTTTTGACAACAACAATTGGGTACTTTACGGCCACATCAGCACATGTCCTGTGGTGGTGGGGGCAACAACTGGGTATTCTTTAGGGCAACATCGACATATTTTTAGCTGAGTTTGTGGTGACAAAAAATGGGTATTTCTAAAGTGACGTCTGCACATTTCCAGCGATAATTGTGGTGAAAACAGCCATATACCTTGAAAGCAACTTCGGCACATTTCCATTTCCAGTGTTTATGGCGACAACAACCTGGTATCTTTTAGGCGATGTGAGCACATTTCCAATGGTGTTTGTGGTGACAATAACTGGGTATTTTTTCATGGCGATGTTAGCACATTTCCTCAGCTCAGCTCAGACATCTGTAGGGAGCTCGGAGTAGAGCCACTGCTCCTTCACATCAAAAGGGGTCAGTTGAGGTAATTGGGGCATCTGATCAGGATGCCTCCCGAGCAGGCAGGTCCTGGCTGGTAGGAGGCCCTGAGGCAGACCCAGAACATGCTGGAAGGATTACATGGCCATCATCATAGGGTTCCCCAGTAGGAGCTCAAAAGAGTTGCTGGGGAGAGGGACATGTGGGGTGCTTTGCTTGGCCTGCTGCCCTGACTAAGCGGATGAAAATGGATGGACGGATAAATGGATGGATGGATGGACAGTTGGATGGACAGTTGGATGGATGGATGGATGGATGGATGGATGGATGGGTTGGAAATGATGGAGGTGAAGACACAGCTACAGTGACCCATAGAGTCACAAAGCACAGCTGTAGACTTGGGTAAGTCTACAGTCTACACATCAGCAGTGTCTTGATGTGTGTAATTAGTGGTTGACACGCCTTGTTGCATCAGCAATTTGATCACTTGTGCTTCCCAGACACATCCTGGCTACTGTACCCTGAATAATACTTTTGCCTGTATAATGTCTCTGGTGTGTGCTATGGGCATCAAATGACTTGCTTTGATGTGTGTGCCATGGCCAGTGTGTACATTGCACTTACAAGTACATGAACTGGAACTTGAGAATTTTGCTGATGAAAAGTATCTGCATGAATCGCTGTTGATGTTGACTTTTCTTCCTCCTCCCTAATCATTTTCGTCCCTCTGAATCTGAATTCTCATTGGGCATTGCCAATGGGAAAGTCCCTTTAACAGTGTTACAACTACATTTTGTTTTCATGCCTACATGGAGGCGGTGTGTGAGAGACAACCCTTATAAAAATACACAGGAGCTGTGTCTGTGTACTCTTATGAGAGAGACAGAGAGAAAAGGCAGAGACAGAGATGGCGTGGGAGAGCGGGTGGGTCTGTCCTTTGTTCTGTCTGAATGCCTCCTCCAGCGCAGCAAACGTTTATCCCGTTGCTCTCCCACTCGTCCTCTGTCTCTGCTTGGACACGTAGCTTGCATTAAGATGGGGGGATT
The DNA here is from genome assembly GCF_011397635.1 of Epinephelus fuscoguttatus. Lineage (NCBI taxonomy): Eukaryota > Metazoa > Chordata > Actinopteri > Perciformes > Serranidae > Epinephelus > Epinephelus fuscoguttatus. The sequence goes on from NC_064762.1 coordinate 37,953,913, forward strand.
ACATTTCTGCCTCTCTGTACATAACAGACAAACCTTCAACTCAACAAGTCCTTCAAAGGTTTATTTATTTATCTTTTTTGACAGCTTCAGCTCGAGCTTGATATAAAAATGTTGAAACATACTATCAGTCAAGTGTGATAATCTTACTTGTTTTCAGTGCAGTTCAATCTCACCTGGGGACCTTAGCTGAAGACATTCAATTGTCTGAAAACAAGTGAAGCATTCTGCAGTATTTCAGGGTCCTGTCATGCAACTGTATCATGTATCTGCCTTGTTTACATGCATATCCTTCACCTATGATAGTACAATGCTTCTTAAATGCTTTGTAGTTTTGTGAAATACATCATATATAGTATCCAGTCAAACCAGAACACACAGATGTCATAGACACACGCTACTACATAACATATCTATTCCATGGTCAGTGGGCACTAATAAACATCCATTAATCTGCCAAAAGAGCATCAAAAACAGACTCCTTGTAACTTCACTTGACTTTTGTGTCATAGTCTTCATGTTTTGATAATTCTTTCAGTATCAACAATAATCCAGTGATTGTAGTTTGTACAGCCATGAGTACGCTGCAACAAGGAACTAATAGCTAATTCAGCATGCTTTTTCATGGTGCAGATTTGCCAAACTGTAAAGAAATATAGCATGAAATGAAGCTTGCAGCTAACTTACTGTCATCCTGTTTACATCACCCGAAGCATGATGGGGACCCTGATGGAAAAATCTCAAAAATAGATTCATCCCTTAACAGTAAGAGTTACAAAATTATTTTAAACTAATTCTTGTGTTTACACTAATTTTTTTTGTACTATGGCTCAGAATATATATATTGACAGCATGTCAAACCATGCTGCGTTAATTTGCGTTTCCATTATCAGTTTCAACGCACCCAGTTGTACCGAGTCATGCGCTGAGCTGGACCATTCTGGAGTCAGGTCAAAGTACACCCAGCCACCTCCAAGGGGGTTGTGGTGATGTGAAATGGGCTTTGTCATCATTCAGGATAATGTTTCCTCATACAATGGTTTGACGTTTTACAAAAATGCACATACAACTGTACATGATAGCTAATCAATTAGTGCTCCACAAATGGTGCCGTCACATTATGTACTTAACATAAAATTACATAGGTAAGATTTAGGAAAGTTAAGGTATGAGGGCTAGGGTTAGGAAAAGAATGTGGTTGATCATCATCATCAAGTTCCGTACATCATGTAAAGTTATGTAGGTTAGTTTAATCGAGTGAGGTCGTGTGTTAGGTTTAGGAAAGTAAAGTTGCATAGGTTAGGTTTAGGAAAAGAAACATGGTTGGGCATTGTCACTTTGGGTACTTAATGTAAAGTTAAATAAATTAGGTTTAGGCAAGTAAAGTAACAAGATGAATCATAGTAGTATGGATATACAAATCCCAGCTGCACTGGGCTGACACACAGAGTCAAACTGAGTAAAGCAAAGCCAGTATGTGTATAGAAAAGGGCTATTAGTCATATTGCCCCAGTACATTGACATTTTCCTTTATCTATTTATATGTAAATGTATGGTGTGGTGCGGTGCTCTGGGACATGTTTACTAGCACTGATATGCCAAATTATGGCATTTTTTGAGAAGCCAAATGTATCTAAAATTGATAACAAATACATTACATGCCACAGATAAGACATATTGTGACTATCCAAAAAGCACGTAGCAAGACGGAGCCATGGGGTCATAGGGTTAAAGAAACTATCCTGTCTTATTTTTGTCATTTTGTCCACCATTTCTATCAGTTACAGTAAGATTCACTACATCTGTGATAAAATCAGATAAAGCCTGTGAACATGGTGAGACCAAAACAAAAGGCAAGAAACGTGGACAGTTATGTAAACCACTTTATTTGGTTGTAACACTTAAAGTGAGCACACCTCAAATGTTACTAATAGTTACTGCAAAGTATCCTCACAATAGTTTGTATGATGTCCTACAAATTAGCGCCCTATGAATGACATTACACCCTTAACATAAAGTTATGTAATTAAGATAACATTACAGAGGTTAGGTTTAGGCAAGTAATGTTACTGTGGTTAGGATTAGGAAAAGGACGGTGATGATGGGGAGGACATAACTTAAAATGACTCAGAGTTCACACGGTTCCAAACACTGATGTCCTGGGGGAAAGTCCCATGTTTTGTGACTCATCCACACCCCAACCTGCCTCCTAACAAGATGAAAGCACTTCCTTCTTAACTGCTGTCAGGGCATTGGTCACATGATTGCAGCATTCCAAAATACATAGGTAATGCACAAATTGCTGTGTCATGATTACGCGGGATATGTATGAATTTTGGTGCATTACTTTTTGTAGCTAAACAAACCAACAGTGCACAAGAACAGCCTGATTACTGTGTGCATGCACACAATTTTTTCAGATCCTCCAACAGCATCCACATCTGATGCCAAACACCAACAGAGACACAGGTAACGATCAATACTTTTTGTCAAACTACTATTTTCAAGGTTAACCAAGACTTTTCACACCAAAGACGCAAACGTTAATTTTCCTTTAAGCCGACAGCATGATCAGGTGAAGGATGTTTTTGCTGTTCAAACACTTTTTGGATGAACAGCAGAGCTAAGAATCCTGTAGCTACACAGCGCTGCTGGCATCAAAACTAATCCCATGTGACAGGAGAGGCAGTTCAGACAGGAAACAGTGGGGTGTATACAGCTGTTTCCAGAGACACAACTACACAGATAAAGGCACAGTGTCATGCTTCAAATAAGCTATTTGCACAGGAAGACAAAGACCTTTCAAAGCCTTCATTAGCCTTCATGAACATTTGATTGTGCGCTTTTTTTTTTTTTTTTTTTCCTTTTTACACTTAGCCCACCTTGCCTTTCTGGTTTGTATTTTAGATAGGGTCAACATTTCTAGCCTAAATAATGCACAAAAGGATGTACTTATTCCACTGTAGTTAATCAATTTTTACTGTAGAACAATAAACTCTGAACAGCACCTTGAATGCCAAATTCAAATCCTGTCCAAGTAAACAAACATTTTGAACTAACAGTTTGGTCCAGCCCCAGAGACAATGAGGAGGGAGACTGAGGTTTGTTAATCCTGATAACACTCTCTGTTGTTGTAGGTTTGGTTTGGAGAAAAAGATGAGAATATCCCAAGGATACCTGCAGTAATGATGTGTCTGTTTTGGACAGTAATGATAACGCTGATTAAAGCAACTCTGATTTATGTATCGCTCCCATCGGAAAATGAGAGCGAAATGTGATATGGGAGTATTTCCCAGGGTGAAAACAACTGAAGCCACCACATTCGCTGATTCACTTAGATGATTAGAGATGGATGCACATGTGTGTGTGTGTGTGTGTGTGTGTGTGTGTCTCTATAAAAAACACTTTAAAACAAAGCAGATAAACCGAAAGATGTATTGAGGGCAAGCCATTATTTTTAGTTCCTGAAACACAGGAAGGTTCTCAGCAGACAAGAACTGGTAATATACCAGTTCCTTCATAAAAAGAGCATATGTGCTCCTGCAGTGTACAAACACCGAAGGCTAACTGAAAATAAAGTGCAAAGTCTTCTTGTTCTGTGCTCTCTTTTGAAATAGAATTCGGTACTCTAAAGGTAGAAATTTATATCTGCAATGGATTTGTGAATAAACTCTCATTTAGATTCAATCTAATAACATTTTGACTCGCAAAAATTCAAACTGAGATATCTCTAACTAGAATATGACAAGTAAGATTGACCCATTGAGTTGCATGGATACTCAAAAAAGATATCTTTAAGTTTTGACTGTGTGATATGCGATTTCCAGATACCTTCATTCAGTGGTGTAAGGTAGTTACAACGGGCACCAGTGCAAGCTTGTTACTATTTTTGTGCCTAAACTAGTTCTGTATAATCTTACCTCATCACATGATAAAATGGAGACTTGACACTGTATAACACCAACATACATATTACCCAGAAATAATCATCGCATGACAATACTAAGAAAATAAGGAAGTTCTTTATAGCTTATGTATAGTTTATGTAGCATTAGCATATATCTTATCTTACTATATAATGACTTATAATGACGAAAACTCTGTCTTTCTGTCTGTGGGTGTGTCTGTCTGTGTCTCTGTTCCACGTTTTTCTCCTCACTGACTTGGTCAATCCATGTGAAATTTGGCACAGTGGTAGAGGGTCATGGGAGGTTGCGTATGAAGCAATATTACATCAATTGGGCCAATGGGGGGCGCTATAGCAACCGATTGAAATTGCAAACTTTGAATGGGCATATCTCATGCCCTGTATGTCGTAGAGACATGAAACTTTGCACAGAGATGCCTCTCCTCATGAGGAACAAATTTCCCTTAAGAACCCATAACTTCCGGTTATATAGATTTTCCGCCATTTTGAAGTTTTTGAAAAACACTTAAAATCAATCTCTTCCTAGGAAATTTGACCGATCTGCATGAAACTTGGTGAACATAACCTAGGGACCAATATCTAAAGTTCCCTCTTGGCAAAAGTTGGAAAACGTACTAAAACTGAGCTGAGCAAGGAAGACACGCTGGAAAGAACAAAGCCCAGATTCCAACCCACACCGGTGCAACAATGGCTAGCTGCACCTTTCCCATGTGAACTACCAGTGTGTCCCACTTTTAAGACAGTACAACATATAAACACTTTCACTATCTGCCTTTCAACATGCTACCTCAACTGCTAATGTTTTAGCCCACTAACTATCCCACTATTGGCAATGGTACTACTGTACTTTCAATAAAGCGATCGTACCATCAAATTCACAAAAACTGTCTGAATACATTGCTCTTCTTAATGGGTTCAGTTGACTATTCAATCTGCAATGTCCTATGACCTGTATTCCAAACACACACCATGTGAAACTGTACATGGGCAACTGTGCACTCAATGGGTATGGACTAGTTTTATAACATATTTTGTTATAGATTGCTACTGACTGTTTTATTAAAAAAAATAGAGGAAAACCATGATGGGGATGGGTTAGCCTTTTCAAAGGCATATAGCCTAGCAAATGTCACCATTTTATTTCATGTGAGCTTTTTTTTTTTTTTTTTAGCACAGGCATATATCTAAGGGGTACCTGCAGCATTTCAAACTGGTGCCTTACAGCAGCGTATCATACTAGAGCCAGTGTTTGGTTTGTCTGTTCTGGGCTACTGTAAAAACATTGCAGTGCAACATGGTGATCTCTGTATACAAGGACCTGCTCCCTATGATGATATCAAAGGCTTATTCTAAGGTAAAGAAAAGACTAAGATTCTTTTTGTCCTGGTGATTATACACTAAAGAAAACATATTTATTAGATTATATTTCTTTTCTGCTAACGGAATGAGATATAAATCCTACACACAGGAAATTTAAAATAGCAGCACTTTTAACTGAAACCAAAATCACTGTCACAAATTATGTTGTCCTGCTGATAGGGGTGTCACATCAGAGAGGGCTTCTATGTGTCATGTTAAAGGGTGGTTGTAAAAAATGAATTTTGTTTTTTTTAATTTGGAGGATTTGTTACTAATTATCTTTGGGGGTATATTAAATAATACAGTAATTCTAACTAGTTAAAATGAGCGTGTGTAAATGTAATGAAGTCAAACTTATTGTTTTCTACAAGACAAACACAGCTTTGTTCACCAAACCCACTCTGACAGCAACTTGGCTAATCAGCTAGTCAGCTGTAGCACAGTGAACAGCTTAAAAATGTACATGCAAATGTCAACATCAGTCACTTCAGGGACTTACTGGCATGGTCCTCACTCCTCAGCACCACTGCTAACAAAGCATTGCGTGTCCTTGACTTGTAAGCGAGTTATCAGTTTGTTTACCCAGTGTCTCTGTGACCCTGCTGTTCATGAAGCAGAGAGTAAAGGAGCATTTCTGATCTAGCCTTTCTAGATGCCCTGTTTTTTCTTCCTGCAATAAAAATATTCAGAATATGTTTACAATACAATTATTCATACATTTTTCTGAAAGCAAGCAGTACTGTGATTTTATTTGGACCTGGAAAGAAGGAACACACACACACACACACACACACACTGAGTCACATGCAAATTATGAATATAGTTCAGGGCACTATGTAGCCTCCATTCTGTATTTTGTAAATGCTGTCCTCACCATGCTAAATTTGACGTCTCACTGCCTCTGAAGTCAGCAGACTGTAAAATGGTCTGACTTATTAACTTTTCAAAGCTAACAGCCATGAAGAGTGTAGTGTTAGCGATTTAGCCGTGGCCTGACAATGCCCACGTGGCCTGTGTGTACTCATGGCAGTGTAAAGACAGGGGCTGGTAGTGCGCCAGGCAGACACACACAGTGTTTCCATATGGCGATTCCCTACAAGGGAGAACATATCTGCTGCTATGCCAGACTGCCTCTGTGATCTGGTCCGCTGGGTACTGAGCTGCTGCACACATCAGCACATTATACCATGTTTTGTGCATTCACATTCATGTGAGGTCCTTTGCTGCAACAGCAAGTTGGAGCAAGTTTTTTATGGCCTACTGCAAATTCTCATATTTTTTGTGTCATAATATAGTTAAAAGCATTTATGGGTTTGGATCTCCTCCCAGATTTAATTCGTTTTTTGGCTGCTTGTGACAGTGGTGGCCCCAAGGGGGCCAGGGGGGCCATGGCCCCTCTAATACTATTGCTGGCCCCCATACTGTTCCCCCCTGGAGAAAATAATTGGAGGCTGACATTACTGCCTACATGAAGCTGTGGCAGCTTATGCAAAGGTGGTGGTATCCTGTGATACTAGAGAAGCTACGGTATCCATAGGTTACCATCAATATCAGCATAGCTTGTAAGATAGGGGGCTGAATAACATTCCAAATTTAGGCTAAATTTTGGTGAGGTAACTGCTGGCATGGCCATTTTCAAAAGGATTCCTTGAACTGTCACCTCAAGATATATAAGTTAAAGCGGGTGCTATGGGTACCCACAACCCCCCTCATTCTTAACACAGTCTCACTCCAACCTCGTCATATATCGATGTTTGGTCATGGACTTTGCATGTCAGTATATGACAAGATATGACAAGGTACCCTGGGATGCCGTGTTAACTTCAGCCTGTTACATGCATTGTCTGATTTCAAAATACACTTCCATTTTTCACTGGAAATATACAATTTGCATACAGTGTCTTTCAAAATAAATGCACTACGTCGATACAACACAGGGAATCGATGTTTTTTCCTTCAACAACAAACGCACATGGTAACATTTTGCCAACACTCGCATGTGGTTGGGTTTTCAAAAAGAGAGGAGGGATTGGCTTTACATTCATACAGGAAGCAAACACTGGCCTCCTGGATCAAACTCGGTGGTTGCTGGAAGACTTGAAACTTCTCCATGCTTTGCTGTAGTATCAAACGTTATTATTTCCCTAAACTCTTCACCTTGTCCTCCAGTTTCTGGAACAACTGAATTAGGTAATGGAGACAATATTTCCAGGTAAATTATTTCAGACATATCTCTGGCATTTTTATATTTCTTGTTATGTATTGACCAACAAATACTCCATGACTGACATATAGTATCTTCACTAAGCTAAACTTGTCCCAAATAATGGTCCAGCAGGTGTGTCTGCAGATTAAATCCAAGTGTCTCACTGTAATATTGCCAAACAAAAGCCTGTCAGGACAGGGAGGGATCATGACCTTTGACCTACTGAGAGGTTTTTAATGTACAGTGTTTTGGTTTCATTGATAGTCACTGAAAAGAAGACTTCTGCACAATGACCATGGCATATCAGTTAGTCACTATGTGTTACCATAAATTTATGAAGAAATCTTTGCTTTTCTCACATGCCTCCATGGTGAGCGAAGAATCCAAACAAGGGGAACATTCATCATAAATTGAAGTCATTGGGGACCACATTTAACAGCAAAATTTTACCAAAACACTGGTTTACAAACTCTCACACAACTCCTGCAGGACAATCCAAGTCTCATTATCCAGTCGTATTCTCATGACTTCCCAAACACATGCATTTTCACTAAAATGTTACAATTTAAACACGTCAAACAGTCTCATACAGTCGAGTATGAGACGGCCGAGTGGCACGCCTGTGTGTGCGTTTCAACTCTACCGAAGAGGAGCTCATACACACACACACACACACACACACACGCTCAGGCATGCTACTTGTAGGAAGAAGTGTTTTTTTATAAAACTGCAAAGTAGAATGAATGAAAATAGTGTTTTTTTTAACCAGTGAAACTCAGAGCAGAAGAGTGATAGAGTGATGAGTAATGGCCTCCACTCATCCTTCACTGTGAATACTGTTCTATCTAATCTCTTATCTTAGCAACCAGCCTTTCTTTACTCAAACTGGAGCCCATCTATTCTTCAGCACTCACACACTGTTTGAATGCCATCTTTAATTTGAGAGTTTACAGTGTGAGATTGATTGGAGATTGGAAGGGACTGGGTAAAAGACACTCAAAATAAGATTAGAGCATTAGTGTGGGTAGTTTAGATTAATTCTAAGGGACTGTGTGAAACTCACTGATCAGGTGAAAATCCCCACGCTGATTGTTTTGCTTACGCCTATTACATTTATCCTAATCTTCAGTAATTTGAGGCACTGCACAGTGTAAGACATTTTAATGACAAAATGCACAGGTGATTTATAATCTAGTTAGATCCAGCATAGGATGAAACCAAAACAAAGCTGACATTTAACTGAGTCGACTTCAGCGTGTACTGCTTTTATCCCCTTTACGTGTCTTCTGCTGCTGGTGGGGAATACACAACCACCTCACAGCTGTTTCTCTACCGACTATAAAACTGTACAAAAATATTTTAAACTACAGTGTAAGATAAGACTATAAATCGATCACTGGAATTGTCACCTAGAGGCTAATATGTGGATATTTTGTCCTTAGGTAGTGTTAGAAGAACGTGGATGAAGCATCCAAAATGGAAAGAGTTCATCCACTAAATCCTTTTTATGGGTTTAGTACATTTCATTTCAATAACTTTAGTCAGTTTTTCAAGAAGTTACTCAAGTTCCAATGTAGTGAAGAAAAACACAGGAGGATGCAGAGGTGGATTTGACACATCTGACTTCCATGTTTTAGCTGCCTATCTTTAACCAAAGTGTAATGCTATTTTATCTGCCCATTATCACCACGTTTCCATGGCAACATCCATTTCTTCACCAGTAATGCGGAAATAAATGCTTAGAAAACCACCACTGGTTGGGAAGGGAGATTTCTTTTATGCCTGTAATGATATATATGTTATTGACTTATCATATGATATATGGACATAACCTTGATAATTTTTCTTACCTCAATATTGCCCGTTGTGTTTTCATGCATTTTTCCAAATTTTAGCCAGCATGATTTCTTGACTATTACTTGGGTGCAGTGATTCTCCTTTTTTAAGCCTGTGTGAGTTTAGGGGACACAGTCCTGATAGTCGATATCTTGTCAACCCCTGTAAATGAGACAAAAGGTCCTTCATTTGTAGTTTTACCCTCCAACTCTGGGTAGTCAACCTGAGGCTCCGGGGCCACATGCTGCTTTCTGGCCCCTTTCCGGTGGCTCAATTCAAAGCCACAATTCAATTTTCAAATTCTATGGCCTGACACCTTTTCCAATAAATTTGCTTCAACCTAAACAGCAGTAGCTTGTCTTAAGTTTTCCTTGCTAAACTAGCCATGGATTCCAAATCCAAAAAATGGAAAATCTCAGAGGAAAATATAGAATTTATTAATGTATGGACAGCTTTGTTTGCTTTCACTGCTAATGCTACAAAGTTAAAGTAAAAATGTGTTACAAATAGCTCACTGCAGAGTAGCCACTTTGTAGTAAAACATGTCAATGAATGCCCATTTAGACCTATTAGTAATGTTTATAGGCTGATTAAGATGTAATAGGCTGTGTTACTTACATTTCTAGGCTCAAATATGTTTTCGGCTCAAGACAGATTTTATATCTATTATTTTGGCCAAAAGCAACTCTTTTGATCGTGGGGTTGCCGGCTCCTGCTCTAACCACTTTATCCTCCACTCCATATATCCATCAGCAAACTGCCTGGCTCCCAGGCCATTCATCCCCGGGAGCTGACTGTGGCACAACAGCTGGGTTATGGAGCTAACTGTGGTATTCCAGATGCATTGCTAAGCTTGTCTATCAATCGAGTTATCATTTGGTTTTGGTTTTGTTGGCCAAATTTTGTATTAAGGCTCAAGCTGAGTAATTTTGGACTGCTCCCACAGAGATGTCATAATTTCATATATACTTTCTAAAATATTGGTTGTACTTGCATTATTATGCTACTACATTATCATTATATCAGTAGCATAAAATGGTCTCAACATGACAACAATATTCTTTATCCCAATCATTTCTGGGACAATATATTGTCCAACAAAAGACGCTATCATGACAGGCCAGTTGCAATACCCTGGCTATGGGTTATGATATTTCTTATGCACAGGTGGAAAATTTTGACTGATGGCCATGCAAATGGGAAGGTGAGTGGGTCATAGTGTTGTCACGATACCAAAATCTTTGTTTCGGTACCAATACCAATATGAATTTCGATACTCTTCGATAGTTTTCCTAAGGAAAAGTCCTTTTGGATACAAACCTTTAGAACAATAAATAGTAGGGGTGTAACGGTACCAAAAAAATCATGGCTCGGTAAGTACCTCGGTATGGACGTCACGGTTTGGTAACTCAAATGTTTCACCAAGTTTGTGAGGCAGACTTTCTCTTGTCTTTTTTCACGTGCACCAGCTGCGAATGTTGATACAGGTGCCGTCATACACACCACTTGCGCAATCTGTGCTCCAGTAGGAACAAAAAAGGCGTTTGTGTGCATAAATGAGTAAAATAAATTAACTAAATTAATGAATTGAATCAGTTTTAAAGTACCGGTATATTCCAAATGCAGTATAGTACCGTTTGCAATAATCTAGTACCGCGGTACTATTTTAGAACCAGTATACCGTGCAACAATAGTAGGTCAATGAAAACATAAGGGTTTTTAGCAACCAAACCACAGGCAATTTCATTGCAATAATTAGCAAGTGGTAAGTTTTCAAAATCATTGGAATGATCCATTGAGGTCCTTGATTATCGATATTAAATGGCATGGCAATCTGGCCTGTGGTTGTGGTAATCTTGTTCAGACAAATAGACAGACAAACTAGTCACCTGACTAACTGCCATCCTCGGGTCAAAACTGACAGCTAAATCATGTCATTGCACCTACTCTGCTTACACTGTGCCAGGGTGTGTGAATGAAAGTCAACAAATACCACCACTTGGTCATTGATTCCTGTGGTAGACAGCGATGGAAAAAACGGCATTGGTTACTTTACGTCATTGGATAGCATCAGTTAATAACGCCACTGGACAACAATGTAATTTAAGAATGTGAAAAGTCTCTATAGGGCGGGCAGAAGTGTTGGGTCCAACAATACCGGACTTTCACCCAGGAGCTCGCTGTTCACTTCCTGTGTGAATGTTAAGCCGATCAATGATGTTTATTTCTAAACATATCCACATGTGTTAATAAACCTAAATACACAATGTTTTACTGATGTAAATTAATTTTTAAAAAGACTGAATGCATCAAATGAGCAGAAACTGTATATTTCCTGTGAAAACTGAACTATATTTTGAAAAGGACGTCAACAAGAGACAGGGTACCTAGCATGTAAATTATAGACGTGAAAGTCCACTGACCAAGCTGTGATATGAGATGACTCAGTGGAAAGTTCTTAAGTGGATACAGACTGAGGAAGGAAAAATGTGACAATGTGAATTGAAAATGTTTCCACTTGACTTTTAAATTTGCCAAAACTTATTGAAGACTCTGCATTTGGCATTGACACAAGTATGAGATGGAACCTATTGGACTACTCTCACATTCCCATTGACCAGGATACAAGTGGTTATTCTGCATTTTGTCAAATGCAAAAAGAGCAATCCAATAAAATCGGGAAGTCAACAAGCTGACAAATGCTGGTCTCTTGTAACAGGCTGTTGGTGGAGAGGCATTTGAAGTAATGATATACACACCTTCTCTTTTCCCTGTAATTTAAGTGTTGGAATGGATGATGCTGGTGTGGAAGAGGAGAGCCATTTGTGTTCCTAGCCTCAGAAGTGGTACCAATTAACCTTGACAGAGCTCCTGATGCTAACACTGATATTAATATGCTCTTCTCTCCCTCCTCCACACAGTACAGTTCTGCAATCTCTAACTGAGGAACACACTGAAGACTTACACAGATGCTTGGTTTTTTTTCAGCTGAATTGCAGCAGAGTTAAATGTGTTGTGTAAAGTCAGAGTATAATGTGAATGTATGTTTAGCATCACACAGTGAAATGAAACATGGTGACTGTGGCTGTTTACAGTTACAATGTTCTTTAACAGTTTGCCAAATTGTAACAAAACACTATGGGCGTCCCTTACACGCATCACTTTAGTGTCAAAATTTGAATCAAAATTTGCTGCTTATAAATGATATGTTACTCTATCAAACATCTTTTCCATTAGCAGCAGCACTCACAGGTAGCAGACTGGACTATACGTTTCACAGACCTGCATGCACTGCTGCACCACACCAGTATAAAACGATTTAACCTTTTCTAACGCAAAATTAAATTTACCAGACTTGATAGACAGACTGATTTCAAATGGATGGAGTTTTGATACAAGCCCACCTATCTGAAATCTGTTGATCTGCCCAGAGGCTTCTGAATTACAAAGATACAATGAAATGAAAATGTCACTGCTAACAGTTTAGTCTGCCAACTCTTTAAAAGTTATTTTTTTTATTTCATTATGCACATCTTCATTATGCATATCTTCATCATCTTCACTGGTCAAGGTGCCGACTCCCATGATGCAGGAGTTATCTGCCTCTCAGTCACACTGATCAACACTGGTCCCCTCTCTTACATTTTTTTAAATATCAGCTTTAAAAATCCATATTTCCAGTCAATATGAGCATTAGGATATAGGGAAAATCCCTACAATTAATGTAATCCTACTGCTCCAAAAGTAATGTGAGGACGACATCAGTTGATGGTACGAGAGAGTGCAGAGCCTGGTCCAAAACTGTATTAAAGTACATTGTATAACATTGCAGCTAATAAAGATGTAAGTGTTTTTTGCTCTTTACAGCTTGAAGACAGAGCTTAGATATGAGGTTTATAAACTAATTTTTCAACCACTACAACTAAAAGAAAAACTGTCTCAAGGTAATTTCAATTCAGCTCCAGTTGTTTTCAGTGAGCTTGACATTTGCCCCTTTCTTCGGCAACATAATTTGGCTAACTTAATTAGCCTTCTGTTTTTCTGTTTTACCAAATCACAAGTAACATAGGTCAATTTACCTAAATCTCAGTAATCTTTTATTTATATTAGGGATGCACTGCTTGTGTAATTCTGGGCCAATCCAAATACAGATGGTTTGTTGTTTATTTTGTCTCTTGTGCCAAGGAAACAAAAAAATCCGGCAGACTGCTAAGAGCGGATCACTAACTCTGCTCTTGCTGATATCAAGAGTGATTTGTTGTTCACAGTGTGGCATTATCAGAGAGAGTTACTGATTGGCTTTTTTTTAAAATCAGCCTTCAAACTATTGTGTGTTCTACTTGTAATCCGTGCTCGTCCCCGACTCTGGCTGCTTAAAGTGGAGATATCTTGATAGTTATATATGGAGAGATATTATAGCAGCAGCACCAGGAGAAACACTGGCTAGCATCTGCTAAATCAAAACAACTCAGCCCAGTCAGGCTCAATAACAGTCCCAGCTTGACACAGTCATATAAGCCAAGTAAGGTTATCATAAGAGATTCTTACCTTAGGGCATACGAGCAGACTAAAACTCATATCATTTAACTCCCTAAAATCCTGTCGTCACTGACCCCACCCTTTCAAAAACTCATTGGATCTACACAAATCTCAGTTTTAAAGTGTTTGTTGAGATTCATCAAAATCACACAATACCACAATCAAACTACTGATCGAGACAGTGGTCGGCAGCTCCCATGTTCAGCAAGGTAAAATTACTTTTTTTGTCAATGGAGTCTGGCTTTGAAGAGACATAAGTTTCACATTTAGTTCAGTTTCCTGTCAGAAAGGGCTGTCTGTTTGGCAGGTATTGAGCATACGTTGTTAAATGAGACTCGGGTTGGCTTTTAAACTGATGTTTTGTTATAGTTTTGCAGCTGTTTAATGCTGTTGCTTATGACTTCAAATGATCATAATTGTCTCCATTTTCAGATTCTTCATTTACTGTGGAGGCATGGCACAAAAACAAAGTTTTCTTCATAAATTCAACATAACAGGTTGAGGAACTGATAAACAAATTATTATTTGGAGGATTAAGTATTTCCAATTTTCACAGTGGGCTGTGCTGGGTCTAAGCTATGGATCAGCAGCAACAGAAAGTTTGCTGATCTGGCAGGGAGTTGCTAGAGTTGTTACAGCCGCAGTCCATGAGCTGCCAAAATACATCGGCACCTAACGGCACACTTCAAACAGTGGCCTCTATGATTATCTTCTACGTAAAGTGTAAGAGTGAGATGATGGAACTAAAGGGTGTCCTTCATGGTCAGCCAGCCCCCTAACATAGCAAATCCTAATTTAACCCCTGCTGGTCAATAGAGTGAGAGTGCATGCTGCACACAGCTTTGTCTTTCTTTTGCATCCACAACCTGGCATTCGTTAGTTACCATGAAAAGCAAGTGTTTGTATCGAGTGCTATTTTTGAGAAAGCATAGTTTCACCACAGACATCAGCTAGATTAAAAGCAAAAAAAGGTAGTTAGCCGGAGTACCATTCTGAGAATAGACGCAACAAACTTATTTGTTTGGCCCCAGAAAAGACATGTTACAGATAGACTCAGAAACAAGGTAAAAAATACCAGCAGGGGACTGAGGCAGAGAAGGAGCTTTTTTCTGATGAGAGCAAATTAGAGTGAGAGCAGGAGAAGGATGTGGGAGTGTACAGGATGATTCAGTGGGGAGTGTAGGAGCCGATGCTATTAGACATAGTTCACAGTCTTATCAGTGGATGTTGAGGTGATATTTTTGGAGGGAAGGCTATTACAGAGACATTAAGTTATTTTAATTAACTCATACTGTGCAATTTTGACCAATTTATTGGATTTAATTAGACTTTAAACACTTAATATCTGCTGAAAATTAGAAGTACATGTCTGGTATGAGAATGTTTAGTATGCAGGGTCAGACAAATTAACATGGACACAGTGGAGGGAAACAAAAAGCAGATACTGTATTTGATTGCAGTGGAGCGTTCCGGTTTATTGAAGAAAATAATTTATAAGATAAAAGTTTAGATTTCCTTTCTGGTAACATGAATAGGCTTTATACTACTTTTCTTTGTATTATCCATGGGGGTGGACAAAATTACAGAAACACCTGACAGTAGAATGTAGCAAAAACAAAACATTTTATTGTATTTGCAGTGAGGTGTTCCTGTAAATTAATCAAATAATTTCATATTTCAAACATTAGTTTTCTTGTCTGGTAACAGAGATAGCCTCCACTGACTTGCCCATAGTCTGCCTGATCTCATAGATATTCATGAAACAGGCACAAAGTCTTAAACTTAAACAAGTAATTATTTGTTCTCTAATGCTAAAACAAAGGCCTGGTTATGCAAACCTAGCACTAGGTTGACCGATGCCCCCAAGAAGTGTGCCACCCTTTGAAGCCAATTTTTGTAATGGTCGAACAGTGTAATTACACCGTCTCGTAATGCCCTGCGGCCCCAATAGACTTTTTCCTATTGACTTATACATGGACTTATGCAAGAGACATCTGTAAATTCTACATTTCTCTGAGCGTCACAAACCTCGTGAAATATTGCAATTTTTAATTCAAAAGGTCCATACAAATTGAAAAGTCTTCAAGGTAGCAGAGCACTAAACAGGAAGGGGCCGGCTCAGCTGGCGGAGGTCTCTAGGGCATCTGCTCTACGGACCACAGTGAAGCAGTGCCGATCATTCAGGTAATTTCATACATGGCAGTTAAACCAGTTTGGCTTCATGCAGTACTGAGCAACCTCTGTAGACATGAACAGGGCCCCTCCTCTCACACTGTATCCAGTTCAATACATTCATATGGTTACAGGAAACATCAGGCATACATATTTGGGCCTCAGTCAGACTCAGATGAGAAGCCCGTTGTGCATCAAAATTAGTGACTAGCAGACGAATTAGAATGGTAAGCGCAGTATGCATCTTATATTTGTTAATATTGTTTATTAGCTTGTTAGCTTGTGGCTAACTGGCAGTGGCTGACACAGTGTTGGTGATTTTTAAACAAACAGTAACATAAGCTACGCTGAGGTTTTTGGCAGATAGTGGAAGAAGGCTCCAGGATCTGGTTTCCATCCAAAAACTACACACTCTACCGTGTTAGCTATCAAACTTTTCCTATGCTAATGCCAACTCTGATCTCTGTAATGGCAAAGTCTGTTCTGTGCAGGAGGTTTCAGGTTTCTTTGGTGGTGTTGTGTCCTTCTTCCATCAATAATGTATGTGCTTCCCATATTAGATAGCGATTGGCTTTTGTGTAGGTGAGTTACCTTATTTAGTTTGCCGGCATACGTTTGAATCTCAGATCGAGGGAAGTACTCAGACATCACCCACTTCAGTAGAGGAATGGAAAAACGTTTCTCCAGTGACACACTTTGCACAGAAACAAGTCAATATAGTCAAGGTCAGACATTTTAGGGGACATAAACAGAAGAAGAACACATTTTTGAATTGAGAAACTTTAAACGTTGGGGTATATTTGATGGCAATTTAATGTGTGTTTAAAGTCTTTTTAAAGTATTAATTTAAAAATGAAAAAAATCGGATATCTTATCTGGTAACATTGATAGTCTTCCCATAACTCTGCTGTAAGTCACTGTCCTGCCTGAGCACTACTCGAGCTGCCTGATGACTAAGAGGGCTATCTCCCTGCCCTCTGGCTCCCGTGATGCCTGTGGTGCTCTGCCTTTTGGGCGTGAGTGAGGTTTGCTCCACCCTAGTGGGTGGAAGGGGTGACTTTGATCTGCGAGAGCCAAGATTGCTGCAGCCCCTCTGGTTCTGAAGGATGATAGTCGGCAGCATGAAGGCCGACAGCCGTAATTCCACCTGCCAAACTGAATCAGCTTATCAGTGAAGCAGACTCTGCATCAGACTAAGCAGCGGGAGTCCATGTTGCCGAGATTTCCTTGTCACTCATCTTGCTCTTGAACAGGTATGCAGGGTGACAAGCCAGCTTAATATAAAGCAGGTCATAGAGAGCAGTAGTGGTGAACACTACATGGGTTTTTGAAGGCTGATAGCACAGTCAATATTATTCTACTGAAGCTGTCATGTATTTCGTGTGCCTACTGAATATTTACCAGCCCAGGCGCTGGAAGAAAACAATCTCACAGAAAGAAATTAAATGACCACAACCTCTTAACACTTTCGTACAGGCACTGTAGAAACAACGGAAAGTCAGTTAGGATCTTTTGTCATGACGGACACATGAATTCCATGATTAAAAAAACATCACGCAGTGGGAAGTGGTTAATGGTATGACCCCATAGGTAGTTTAAAGAGTGAGAAAGTCCCAATAGGGAGGAGGTCGGGGTGATGGATTGGTCACACAAACACTGGACTTTCACCCAGGAGATTTCTGCTCATGTGTTGTTTGAAACTAAAAGTCAATGTTGCCTTCTTTTAACTCAATGTAATGACATACTTTACATAGTCTCATCATGTTATGTAGTGTATGGCCTACCTATGTCCCATATGTAACAAACATAGTAATTTTAACTGACGATGCAATCTTTTTCTGAACTAAGTAGTTTTGGTGCCTCAACTCAACTATGCCACCACGGTTGGGTTTAGGCAGCCTTGTAGTGGTAGTTGATGAGGTGAGTACTAGGCAGATGGGTAGGTTACCGAGGAGGAAGTGGGTATACTCTCACATGTAATAAAATGGCTTTTTGGCTGATACGTGGGTATACTAACCGTCAAAAAGAAGTGGGTATACTCCATCTACCTGCGTATACCCTCCACTACACCACTAGTGTCGAGTTACTATGGTCATTTTATGTATTTCTGTGAGATCACATTGGAATACAATGTTGGCATTGCACGTTTCTGCAAAGCACAGCTACTGGTATGTTACATCTGTACATTTCGTATGCATGGCTTAGTTTCGATTACATCTGAGCTGAGTTTCTCATCAGGGGAGGGGATGATGGATGGTCGAGCAGCAGACAGCAGTGGACCACTGTTCGAGATCCAACAAAAGGAGAAATTTCTTCAACGAGACATTGGGGCATTTCCTTTTGTATTTGTAGTGTCCAAACTGGACATTTTAAGCCAAAATGTGATCTTTTCCTAACCATAAACACGTGGTTTTTGTGCCCAACCACAGCTGTCAAAACATAAAATTAACAATTGAAATTTAATGAAATTCAACAAAGCTATGTTTGTTGTTGTGTGAAACTTGGGAGTCTGTCCTCTCTTGCTATCTATTGGCTTTATCTATGCCATCATGTTTCAAACGGATGTATCTATTTCCATACATAAAGGGAGTTCAAATGAATGCGAAGTAGTACTATTTGGTATTTGTACATATACTTTGATTAGTTTGACAGAGTTTGTACACAGCATGCAAAATAAGGTACAGTGACCTGTTTTAAAAACATGCAAGCTGTGATTTTTAACAGAGATGACTTTCTTCTTAATTTTGAGTCTCTTTCATCAAAACAAAAGCCATACCTGTGTTTTTATTTGCACCTAAACCTACCTCAAACCAAAAGGAAATTGTAAAAATGACATTCTATTGTTTGTTTACGGAATTGTTGATTTGAAGCATTTTAAATCTCTGAATGCCTTTTTTCACTTTTATCAAAAGTATATTTTTTTTTCAGTGCGCATCCGTTATATGAGAATGCAAGCTCCCTGTAGGATTTCAGAATATATCTACAGTTTGTAAGAGATGATTGGTGAAGCATGACTACCAGCATTTGTGATCTGAGTGTAAACAATACAAAGCTTTTAATATGAAAAGTAATCCATTTAAAGAATCCTTTTGTTAGTGATTATAGTGTTTTGAACACTTCTAACAGTCATGTAAGTGGCATTATATACAATAAAATGTTGATATCGGCCCGATAAATTGTAGTGTAACTTTAGAAAAAAGACAGCACAATGTGAAGAAAGTCGGACTGTAGATGAGACTGACTGAGGGAGTGAGTGGGGAAGAAAACTCTGATCCTTCATGGATTTCAGCATCCCATTTGCATCAGTCCTGAGTGGGAGATGCAGATGAACTGAAAGGTAATTTGAAAAGACTTTTAAAGCCTCCAGCCAGTGGAGTTGTTCATAAGAGGATGCAACTCAATACTTGGAAGGTGTGCCAGAGATTGTGTACACTCGGCGTGGTGCGTTAAAATCCTCACATTATCCGTGAAACGTAATCAGAGGGATTTCAGCCTGGGAACGCTCTGAATTTCACGGGCATTTCTCAGATTGATCCACTCAGCTGCAATTGCTGCTCAGGCTCTTTAGGGATAAGAGGACCCGACAGAAAGAATGTGACTGAAGAAATACATGAAATCCTGTCTGTAGGAAATTTCATTGCCCTGAGAGAAAAAATGCACAACTCTGCTCTGAGCCCTCTCCAGTGGCTTTTAAAACTTGAAAGGAATACCAATTTTATAGGTCTGAAAGAGCAGTGTAGTAAGACAAAAGAGCTTTAACCTTTAAAATAATACCTGTCAGGTGAGCCTGAGCGCCATATATACTTTTCAGTAAGGACTGATTCAGTGGTTCTCATTATTATTCTTTTAAAGCAGATACGAAGTTGCATTTGGTTCAATGTTGAAAAAAATCAATGTGTTCAATCTACAGTTTTGTGATCTTTCTCTAACTTTAACCAGGAGCTCAAGTTGCCATCACAGACCTATAAAGCCTTCACAATTTAGCTGCAGCCCTGTCTCTTGAAAATTAGCCTATATTTACATTCAACTAATTTAAAACAAGTAGCAATCTCAGGGGCTGAAAAATAAAGCCAACCCAGAAGTGCCAAAAACTGCAGTTCTTTAAATGGCCATTTGCCAAAAGCCAGTCAGTCCCCATAGGCCTCCATGTTAAAATGGCAAACTTTACAGCAGAGATAAACATGTTTACAGCCTAGCTAAAAAAAACCAGTATTAGTCTCTATAGATAATATCACTATTCTTGACAACTGTCTTTTCATAGAAGTCACCTGGTCAAAATTTAAGGGCTCAAAATTACATAGTTTAAAGGCGGGTTGTTTGAGTGACAGGCTGTCTGCGAGGCGTCGCCACAGTCTATGAGTCAGATCCACCCTCTCATCATGTCTGTTTTCAAAAATCCAAGATGGCGACAGCCAAAATGCCAAACCTGAGGCTTTAAAACAGGATACCACAAACCAACAGACGATGTCACCATAGCTACCTCCATTATTTTTTACAGTTTGACTTGTAACAACAAATAGGTTTTCTAAGGAAACATAATGCTGAGTGAATTGTGCTTTTATTAACATAATGAGGAATGTTGATAATTAGCATACCCATCAAGTCATAAAAATGTTAAAAATGAACGTCAGCAAAACAAATTTCTTTTGTTTTCTGCCGAAATAGGCAATGCTGCAATACAATATCCACTTGTAGTGACTACAGCATTATATTTTTTTCTTGCCTGTTTTTTTTAACATTTGACCAAAGTCACAATCTTTCCCTAACCTTGACCAAAGAATACTTTGATGAGACATTGGAACATCTCTAGCCATATTTGTAGCATCCAAACTGGATATTTTAAGTCAAAACATGATCTTTTCCTGACCCCAACCAAGTTGTTTTTGTGCCAAAACCTAACCACACGTTAACCACAGCGCTTTCAGAACATACAATGAAAAATCATCTGGTTAGAATTTTTTTTCCCTCATGTATAAATAAGTCTCCATTAATACTTTGGATATATATATATATATATATATATATATATATATATATATATATATATATATATATAGATATACAGTACAGGCCAAAAGTTTGGACACACCTTCTCATTCAATGCGTTTTCTTTATTTTCATAACTATTTACATTGTAGATTCTCACTGAAGGCATCAAAACTATGAATGAACACATGTGGAGTTATGTACTTAACAAAAAAAGGTGAAATAACTGAAAACATGTTTTATATTCTAGTTTCTTCAAAATAGCCACCCTTTGCTCTGATTACTGCTTTGCACACTCTTGGCATTCTCTCCATGAGCTTCAAGAGGTAGTCACCTGAAATGGTTTTCCAACAGTCTTGAAGGAGTTCCCAGAGGTGTTTAGCACTTGTTGGCCCCTTTGCCTTCACTCTGCGGTCCAGCTCACCCCAAACCATCTCGACTGGGTTCAGGTCCGGTGACTGTGGAGGCCAGGTCATCTGCCGCAGCACTCCATCACTCTCCTTCTTGGTCAAATAGCCCTTACACAGCCTGGAGGTGTGTTTGGGGTCATTGTCCTGTTGAAAAATAAATGATCGTCCAACTAAACGCAAACCAGATGGGATGGCATGTCGCTGCAGGATGCTGTGGTAGCCATGCTGGTTCAGTGTGCCTTCAATTTTGAATAAATCCCCAACAGTGTCACCAGCAAAACACCCCCACACCATCACACCTCCTCCTCCATGCTTCACAGTGGGAACCAGGCATGTGGAATCCATCCGTTCACCTTTTCTGCGTCTCACAAAGACACGGCGGTTGGAACCAAAGATCTCTAATTTGGACTCATCAGACCAAAGCACAGATTTCCACTGGTCTAATGTCCATTCCTTGTGTTTCTTGGCCCAAACAAATCTCTTCTGCTTGTTGCCTCTCCTTAGCAGTGGTTTCCTAGCAGCTATTTGACCATGAAGGCCTGATTGGCGCAGTCTCCTCTTAACAGTTGTTCTAGAGATGGGTCTGCTGCTAGAACTCTGTGTGGCATTCATCTGGTCTCTGATCTGAGCTGCTGTTAACTTGCGATTTCTGAGGCTGGTGACTCGGATGAACTTATCCTCAGAAGCAGAGGTGACTCTTGGTCTTCCTTTCCTGGGTCGGTCCTCATGTGTGCCAGTTTCGTTGTAGCGCTTGATGGTTTTTGCGACTCCACTTGGGGACGCATTTAAAGTTTTTGCAATTTTCCGGACTGACTGACCTTCATTTCTTAAAGTAATGATAGCCATTGGTTTTTCTTTAGTTAGCTGATTGGTTCTTGCCATAATATGAATTTTAACAGTTGTCCAATCGGGCTGTCGGCTGTGTATTAACCTGACTTCTGCACAACACAACTGATGGTCCCAACCCCATTGATAAAGCAAGAAATTCCACTAATTAACCCTGATAAGGCACACCTGTGAAGTGGAAACCATTTCAGGTGACTAACTCTTGAAGCTCATGGAGAGAATGCCAAGAGTGTGCAAAGCAGTAATCAGAGCAAAGGGTGGCTATTTTGAAGAAACTAGAATATAAAACATGTTTTCAGTTATTTCACCTTTTTTTGTTAAGTACATAACTCCACGTGTTCATTCATAGTTTTGATGCCTTCAGTGAGAATCTACAATGTAAATAGTCATGAAAATAAAGAAAATGCATTGAATGAGAAGGTGTGTCCAAACTTTTGGCCTGTACTGTATATATGTATGTATATATATATGAAGCAGGGGTCGCATTAACTGGATATTCTCAGACACTGACCATTTTTTTACAACAATGACCGGAAAATCTGAAGGCCGTCGGTCATTTTGACCGGTTGCAATTACCACCCCTGCCCACTTGGCGGTGGAGTGCACAGTCAGTAAGTGGCTGCCGTTTTCACACTGCAGAGAAAAAGTCATTCATCTGCTTCATGTAGCGTTGTTGACATAACGGCCTGGACACACCAGATGCAGTAGTGCCGCAGAAGTCTTGCGAGTATACTTGACTGTCCACACAGGCAGTGCATTTCTCCTGCGCTCTCCACGCCGGTTAAACATCGACATCGACTCCACTCGTCTGTTCCCGTCAGTACTCGTTTTTTCACATCAACAGGTCATTTTAAACATGGGTAAGGCCATATTTTAATTGTTTTTTATAAAGTAATAAGTTAATGACAATTTGTCATTGCATGTCCATGTATTGAGCATGCTGGATTAACACTGAATGAATAGGGCATATTGTTCTGACCATTTAATTCATGTAGTTACGGCTGTAGGCTTGGTGACACAAAATTAAAATTGTAATGAAGTGATTAGGGTATTGAAAAATGTGTTTGGTTATGTACTGTTGTGTTATTTTAAATTATAAACACGGTATTTTCTCCTCACGTTCCTAGCATGCTGTTGTTATTTTATTTTGAAAATTGGCCGGATTCTCTCGTCTTTTCTGTGTCCGACTTCCTGTTTGGTACGATCCGCTCTATCCAGCTTGACAGAAGCGCTCGCGGCTTGTGTGTAGACCAGACACCAAACTGAAGCACTGCGGTGTGTGGATGTCTGTTCATCTTTTCATTCATGTCCTTATTAATGCACACTTTATAACTTGCTTGTTGGATTCATTAAAAACGAACGAATGAAAACTAAATGTCTTTGAATATCTTTATTATCATTTAAAAACGAAAATTAAAATGACCAGTAAAAATAGATTATGACCGGATTTTTATGACCCTGTCGGTCAAAATGACCGGCGACAAAAAAGTGTAGCGCAACGTCTGATATGAAGCATATATATATTTTTTCAAAACTATTCACTATTCAACTATAATATTGGGAAGAAGAAGAAAAAAAAAAAAAAAACACAAGAAAATATTTTCACCACTCCTCCTACATCTCCAGACCAAGAGCACCACAGAAATCAGACATATCCACAGATAAAGCCATTCATGCTTTGTGATTTATAAAAAGACACCTCCAGTCAGACACCTCCAATGTACACTAGTGCATTCACTGGAGCTGAATGCACCACATTGACTCCTTTATTTGACTGTGTTGCTCGTGGAAGCCTGCTGTCCTACCTGGTTGCTACAGATTGATTTGCTGTTTGAGGGCTGGAAGGTGACGCATGGCTGCCCTCTGTGGATGAAAGAGGCATCTGCTGTCAAAGCCTCTAAAGTCCAGCATCCGTCAATCCTAAAGACATCTCTGGATTAGCTGGAAGAATGATGAACTCCACGGAGCTCCCACTGCACTGATAGACCCTGGCTCTTATGTAACGTGTGTATCAGCTGCTCTCCTAAACCTACTCCACGTTCACTGCTCAAATGCATTCTTAAATGAATTTTTTTTTCTCTTTCTGCATGCATGTGAGCTTTTTTAAGAAAAACAACAGCAGTGTGCATTTTAAACATTGAAGATGAGTAAATTTAGTTGGCAGACGAGGCAACAAGAGCAAACTCATGGCGTATTTGGATGAAAAATAAGACTGATGTTGTAGCTCAATATTTCAGGAGAACTGCTTGATGGTATTGAGAAAGTTTTCCAGCCTCTAACATGGGCAGGAAGCTTGTTGCAAACATTGATTTATATAAACTACAAAAGCAGCAGCCTGTGGTGTTTGGTCTACTGCTCTGCATGAGCTTGTGGACAGTTTTAGTTACTACTTCCTCTTCTCCTCACAGTCTTTTTACTGCAGCTTTCAGGATATGTGAATCCCAAAAAGGCTATAGTCAGCCTTAGCAATCAGACATAATGTATCTGTGACATCCATCCTGTGGTCAGCTCTGCCAATCAAAAGGAGTGCACTGAGGGTCAATCCCAGCTCAGCGGACTCGCTCCAGCACGGTAGTGTGCCAGGAAAAAAAAAAGTGGATTAATGTCTACTGTCTGATTGGCAGCCATGATAAGTCAGATAACAAAACATACAATTCTAAATAGGATAAAATCAATAAAGTTCAGGCAATTTTAAGAAATCATCTCAGTGATTTCAGCTTTCACTGGCATTAGATTTGGATTATGTGCACTCAATTGTCTTACTGCTGCCCTCTTGGTCTTTCCTCTAGAGCCATCATCAAGCCAAAATTTAAATCTATACAAAACAAATATTCCAACATGCAAGTCAGCATGGGGTTTACTGAGCACATTCATCCATTCTGGGTCCTCCACAACCCTTTCTCTAGTAAAAACATCAGAACTACCACACATTTTGGAATTTGTTGGATGATCAAACTCAGGCGTGACAGCAGAGCTGAAATTGTCAAATGATTTCAGCTTATCACATAGACTGTTGACAGTTTACATATTAATAGGTAGGTATTCATAGGATGTCTGTTACATTGTGGATATAAGCCTGTGGGAAAAATTCATCTGAAAGGGACATCTGTGAATCTCTGTATGCATCACTAGCAACTTTTATAGGAATGAACCAGGCCCCACCTCAAATGGTATATCCGGTTCTCTTTATACATCCATTAAACAAAAATAGGACTTTGACTCATAGACTGCTGTTCTTGTCCTGTGTAAGTCAATGTTGACTTATTTTAACTTGCATACATAAGTAGCTTACTTAATGTACGTAACATATTTAACTGACATAGGCAATATACTTATTTTAACCCAAACCATGATGTTTTTCCTAAACCTAACCAATTAGTTTTGGTGCTGTTTCACAAACTCAACCATGTGTTAGTGAGTATGTGTGTCTGTTGCTGATGCTCTCTAATGGTCATTTTGGAAGTGATAACCTTTTTCTGTTATTTTGGTCTGAGGACAGGTTTTCTTTTTTACATAGCCTACTCTTTCCAGATAACACTGACATGTTTTATTTTTTCAACTGTAAAATGTAACCCTTACGCCATATCTTGGTCACAGTTCTTTAATAAACAAAATTTTGTGTTTGTAGTTCTATATAAAGGAACAAATAAAAGCTTACGTCAAATTATTAGCCAAGCTCATGGTGTGGCTTTGTGTGTGGCTGTGCTGGTTTGTTGATCACTTGGGCCCAGACTGAAATACCTTTGATTGGAATGCCCTAAAATTTTGTACATGTAGGCCTATTCATGGTCCCCAGAGGATGAATCCTTCTGACTTTGGTGCACAGATTCACATTCCCCTGAATTACATTAACTTTGGTGACCCCCTGACTTCTTATCAAGCAACATAATCAGGTCAACGTTTTTATGAATATTGATCTGTGAAATTAATGACATCCCCTTCAGCCTCAGCTATACTTTGTGTCTAATGCTAAATGTTAGCATGCTAACATACTAAACTAAGATGGTAAACATGTGCTGTGTCTCAAATCGTGTACTTTTGTACTTACACTTACTATTTTGACTGCAGAGGTGCGTTCACACTGAGAAGTATGGAAAAATGCAGTGCACTTTGAGTACCCGGATGGTGCACTCAAAACGGTCAAAAAGTTGAGTGTGGAACTATGGACACTTCTCGCACTCAATGGTCGCCATCTTGGCTACGTAGCGGAAGGGGAGGGACCACTTCTCAAACTGGAAATAGCAGCCGAGGACTGTGCGACCTTGAACATTGCTGCACTGTACAAATTCACGTGTTTTTTGCTCTAAGCACCACTCTACTGTTGTCGGATATAAGCCAGAAGTGTGTTTGTTGGATTAATTTAGCAGTCTGTAATGATTTGGTACCACGAACGATAACACGAATGCTAATGCTAGTTTGCTAACTAGCTAATTTGCGGTCATCATTTCTGGTGAGTGCACAACGGCCGTGTTTGGTTTGAGACAACACTACCCTGTCGAAATTTGCGCACTACGCCAATGAGTACATAGTGCACACAGTATACTACATGGAAGTGTACTAACGGAAGTATGTGATTTGACCATTGACACCAATGGTTACTATTACACCTGCTAAACATCTGCATGTTAGCATTTTCACAGTGAGCATGTTAGCATGCTGACATTAGCATTTAGTTACAGCGCCACTATGCCTATGTACAGCCTCACAGAGCTGCTAGTGTGGTGGTAAACACATAATCTTGTGTAAATTCTCAAATACAGTTATCACTATCAGCTTGGCTCTGCTACAAACATCACAGTATAATCCTCTGTGTGTTGTTCACTGTACCACTCTTGCATTTTTGGGTGTAATAGATCACAGTCACTAAGGGCTGCTACATGTAGGCAGGTTTGAGATAGTTAGTCATGTTGGACTACCATCTGCAACAGAAGGCTCCCTCCCCAGGTACATCCTCATACAGATTGTGTTGTTTTGTTGTATTACAGCTGGATACATACTGTCTGTTTGTCTCGGTGTGTCTGTGTGAGCAGTTCTTACCTGCACTGTGCTGTCTCTCTGCCATAGGTTCACTCACGGGCTCAGCCCGCTAATCACAGCCTCCACGTCTCCCACTCCCACACCAACAGAAAGAGACGACCTGGAGAACACAGGATGACAGCACACCTTCAGCTCAGACATGCTCTGTCCCACAAAAACAGGAGTCACACAGTCAGACATGCAGGTTATGACAAGTACCCTGCAGTACACTCAAAGCACCAAACCAGTGTTTTCACATGGTTTAGCACATTTATTTTATAGCTATTGATTTACAAAACTGCTGATCTCTTTTAAAAGTACACCAAAGTTATTAAGAACGAATAAAGGAATAGTTCATACCTAACTCCTGACTCCAGCTCTCATAACACAGACATGATATTGACATTGATATTGATCTTCTTACCTCACTCTCGTAAAGAAAGCAGATCAGCATATTTTTCCAAAAATGTTGATCTATTTCTTTCTGTGTGTTTTCTCAAGTTAGATAATCTATCAATACCACATGTCTGCTTTTATTATTGTCAAAGGGACAATGCATTGTGCAGATTGACTACTAAGGCACACCTTTCAAATCTTGACCTACTGTGTGTATGTGTACACTCAAACACTGCTTTATTCTGAAAGTACCTCCACAGTACATATACACATCCAACTACGTGCAGCCCCAAAGAGCTTGCGCAGCCTTTAAGTTTTTTCTCTTGGGGGCGATACAATAGAAGTGTAATGGATTCAGGAGTTCCACATGTTCATAGTGGCATAGCATTTATTTAGGCAGGTGCTATTAGCACCTGTGTGTCCAGCATTTGGTGTCTATTGCGAACAATGCTATAATGCTATTTGTGCCCGGGGTGTTAATATTCCTGGGCATTCTAGCAACATTAAAAAATTATGTTAGCATGAACAGCCATTCTGCTGTTTGAGGGCTATTCTGCTAAAGTTTATGTGGACTACACAGTGTGCTTTCAGCCAACACATTCTCACTCCAACCTCATCACATGTTTATGTCTGGTCATGGACTTTCCACATCAACATGTGATGTGCTAGGTATCCTGGGTGCATTGGTTGTTGAAGTCCTGGGATGCTATGTCAACATCTGCCTGTTACATGTATTGTCTGATTTCAAAATACACTTCTGTTCTCACAGGAAATGTACAGTTTGCATACAGTCTCTTTCAAAATAAATGCACAATGTTGGTACAAAACCATGAATTGACCTTTTTTTCCTTCAACAACAAACACATGTGGTTACATTTTGCCAACACATGTATGTGGTTGAATTTATATTAGGCAACAGAAGCACATGGTTGGGTTTAGGGGAAAAGAATAAGGTTTGGCTTTACAGTCTTACAGGAAGTGAACACTGGCCTCCAGCGGGAAAGTGGGTGGTTGTTGGACTCATCCTCCACCCCTCCCAACCACCCTACTTAGACTTTCCCCCCTTAACTTACATTGTTATCCCACTGTGCTTCACACGGGAACTGCCCATTGGTCCGACAGCCCATCGGTCCAACCATATTAAACCCATTGTTCCGAAGTCCGTTCTGAAATCATCATGATGCCCTGTGGTTAAGGTCTGGTTAGGTTTAGGCACAAAAACCACTTGGTTAGGGTCAGGAAAAGATCATGGTGTGGGTTAAAATGAAAAAGAAAGTGGCAAACACATAAGCCGTGAGCCTGCTCCGCCTCAAGCCTTTCCCTGCTCGCCCAGAGACAGTCGCGGCACACCATCAAGGCAGAAATACGCCCGCTGGGAGCCATTCAACACCGCGGACCGTCGGACTAATGGGATGTCGAACCAATGGGATGTCGGACCAATGACATGAACACCTTCACATTAATGCCGCTGGGCGCTATTAAACAATAAGAGTGACTGGATGTGTATCATGCTGGCATGAAAGGACAGTTTTCCTCGTTGTTGTCTGACACCATAAGTCACTAACCAAGTGCCAGTATTTGATGAGATCAGGTTGATTCAGCAGCATTTTACATCCTAAAAACCTGAAAATAATAGGTCAACAAAGTCTAACAATAAAAAGCCAATTTTCACCAATAAAATGATGAATATATCCCTCCAATGTGTAGTTTAGGCCCTTTTGGTTACTTCTCAATGACATCTGATCATTATGTCCCCAAAAATCATGAACTGCCTCACGCAAAATGCCGTGTACTGTGACACCTGCCATAGCCTGCCAATGTTGATCGTTTGTCCGAGTGAGTGTCATAATTAGTGTATGAATTCTTGAGCCAAAAACATGTTTTGTGAGGGCACAGTGACCTTGACCCGCGAATTCTCGTCATTTCATTTTTGAGTCAGAGTGGGGCTTTGTGCCAAATTAGAGGAAACTATCTTAAGATCTTCTTGAGATAATGTGTTCACACATGAGACTAATGCAAGGTCAAAGTGACCTTGACCACTAAAAAAAGCCATTTTGCAAAAAAATTTTTTTAAAAATAACAGTGTTTATTTGATGCTGTTTGTTGCGGGAGGACTGCTCATTACGTTGGCTGGTGCCAAAATGCAAATGGCCCTATGTAGAGTCAGTGTTTGGTTTGTCCATTCTTGGCTACTGTAGAAACATGGCAGTGCAACGCAGCGGACTCCCTCCCTGTCTACATACATAATATCATATCATGGGGCCTCTGCTGATTTCCAACCCTCATATATAACCTCATACCCCTGAGAATGGTCTGCAGATATTCCTTTTAGGAAATAATGTGGAGCAGCTCATGTGAAGCCCAAGGCAAAAGAGAACACACTCTGGTGGCTGTACAGCGAAAAGAACAAGATTAGAGAGACTTTAGTGAGACACGCATACAGCAGTGACTGACACACACAACAAGCAAGCACTCATTACATACACACACATACATCACTCTGCTTTACTATACACTTGAGGAAATGAAGTGAAAGTGGAATTAGATGTTCAGCTCAAATAGCTTCCTGTCCAGCTATGATTAATAGAGTAACAGCCAGCCCAGTACCGGAAAACCGCCCTGAGATCAGTTCCTGTAACTCCAGTGTCACTGTAACAAGTCTCAATGGATGCTCTGCTGGGACGGAGATGAATGGTAATGACCTTTGCTTCTTGCTGCGCTGACATTTGCAGCTAATTTACACATTTTATATTTGAGATATTTAGCTCATGTTCCTATTCAGAGGGAATTACAATGCTAGATTTAGCTTCAGTTCCAAAAGGACGAATGTACTTCCTTTCCTGTTGTTGGTAATTGTGATGTCTGATCTGTTTCTAGTGCAACCCCTGTGCCGTCTGAGTTCACGGAATGTGAATTTGACCGATGGATGCCCTCGGAGGGGATTTGCTACTCATAATATTTCCTCTGGCAGTGCTCTGACTTGGGAAACAGAAGAGAGTGATGTGTTGGCATGGGGTGGGTCTCTCTGTCTTTGGTGAGTTCACACAGCGCAGAGCAGAACAGCACCACAGGCAGACCTCGTATCAATATCTGCAAATCCTGTCTGACAGAATAAGCCGATGAGATGCACTGACACGGCAGCCTGATCCCACAATCATTTACAGAATGTAAATAGGACGCGATCATCTAGTCGACCTGTCAGGGACCAGCCTCATCACACCTGCATCTGCATATTCATCCGACTTGTAACAGCTGAGCGATCACGTCCTTCCTTTTTTATGTGGTATTAGTTTCTGTCAGCTTCAAAATACAGAGATCAAAACCTGTGATATTTTATGATAGGGTTAAAAACAGAAAAGTGTGGGAAACTGCTTTCAGGTAATACTTGACCCATTTATAGTTTTGGAACGGTGATCCTGAGAAAAGGCACTCAGATGGAAAAAAACAAGAGCAGTCCACAATAAGTAAAGAGAGTCACTTAAGCAGTGCACACAGGCCTGCTGTTATCCAACCACACCTGTGTTAAACATACATGAGAGAAACTGAGCACATGCAAAATCAGATCAGTTTCTGTGCGGAATGTGATCTAAGCCCAGTGTTGTCTTCACTGAAGCATGATAATCACACACTTCAAGCTACAGTATACAGGGCTTAAAGCAAGGAACATTTCTGTGCCTGAAATATGTTCTGGGGTTAGGAGAAAGAATGGAAGGAAAGAGAGGATCATGAGAAGGAGGAATTCCCACTTACCAATGTTCAGTTGACAGCTATTTCAGATTTAGTCTTAAAATGCTTATTAGTTTGAGTCACATTTTAGTCATTTTTATTTTTCATGGTTTTAGTCTATGAAAATTCAAAACATTTTAGTCAGTGAAAATTCATGACATTCATCGTAAAGCCACATTCAACTATTAGTTATTTTGTTTTCTATGTTTTTTTGTTTTTATCTTAATCAACTGAAGGTAATTCATGTACCAGAAATTAGAATCAAGGTGACAGGTTGTATAGAATTTCATTTAGACAACTAGGATTTGTACCCAGTTGAATTGTGAACTGTGACATATCGATCTCACTGTTGAGAAGCTGTGACATGTTAAGCAGGAATTACGACATAGGATCTGTGTTGACATAGAGCCTACGTGTGAAGACAAT
This sequence comes from Epinephelus fuscoguttatus, assembly GCF_011397635.1. Taxonomy (NCBI): domain Eukaryota; kingdom Metazoa; phylum Chordata; class Actinopteri; order Perciformes; family Serranidae; genus Epinephelus; species Epinephelus fuscoguttatus. Next base: position 37,985,756 of record NC_064762.1, read on the forward strand.
AAAGCCTCGAAAAATAGCATTTACGTCTTGTGTGTGATTTATCATGGCTTATCATGGCTTACAACGTACTTACTACGTTACAACGTAAAATGCCATAGGCCTTGCTAAAAATGTTAGCATGTTGTATTTGTTTAGAAAACAAGTTAAGTATAAGACAGTTGTTTTGAGGGTGAACCTTGTGAGTTGCAATGGAGCCAAATTTTGTAACATTATCTTTATTAAATGTTGTTGTTGTCCCTGACTTTACATGAGTAGAGAGTGTCTGCTAGCCCCTAAGCTAATGTGTACAATGTAAAATGCCATAGTTTTATGCTAATAACACAAGCATGTTGTATTTGTGGAGAAATTATGTCCAGCAAAGGACAATTGCTTTGTCTGTGAATCCAGTGAGTTATTTTGAAGCTGATTTGTGTACTTTTTTTTTTTTTTTTAATTGTCACTATTAATTCTTGTTTTGTTGTTTTGGGTGTGTTTTGAATTGACTCAACTCCACAGCACCTTAAAGAAACCCCACTACCAACTAGTGCTTTGGAGGTGTAATTGCAGAGTGACACAGATACAGCACAGCACAAGTATGAATGCCCAAAACGGTGTAGGCCATGTGCGTAAGCTACGGCATAGGCTCTGCATAGAGCTTCACACACATAGTAATTCACCTTTAGTATGTTGGTTTAAAGTCATCCTCTCACAGAGTCTGTGATTAAAACTGGACTTTCAGCTGTCTGAGAAAACTGCGCTGAGTTCAGACTGTTTACTTACAGCACAGCTACACTCACTGAGCCTCCTACCTGCCTGTCAAACAGCATAAACTTATAAAGCGTCTCCAGTCCGGACTGAGTGGAGTCCTGCTGTAAGGTGTGGCGGCCGGTGGCTGCTTGCTCTGCTGCCGTTCAGCAGCTAACAAGCAGAGCTAGCTGCTAACAGCCAAAGCTGCAACTAAACAAACTCCACAAATCCATTCAGCAGCTCCACCATCCACAGTCAGACACATACGGCTGATTATTTACTGCTGAATTACAGCTAACAACTCGCACCAATAGCTGACACTGCTCTGGTATGAGTGTTTTTTTGCTGGTTAGCAAAACATCCTGGTGCAGACTTTTTCCTGGAGCAGACTTTTTCCTGGACACTTGTGTGACGTTTGAAGTTAACTGTAAGTACTCAGCCCACCACGAACATTTTTTTCCCAGCTCGTCATCGTCTCATTTTCATCACAGAAAAAGGGTTGTTGATGAAAAATTTTCATCATAAATTTTGGTCAATGAAATTAACACTGCTACTTATGCTTACAATCAACACACAGATGGAAGATGGCAGAGATAAACCACTTTGTGGCGAAATAAGATGCAGGGCTTTTCTTCAGGAAATGAAGTAGCCAGGAAGTGGGAAAAAGTAGCCAGCTTTGTTTCTGCCATGACATGCAGTTGACCTGAAAAGCATCAGTGTCCTTCGCACTCACCATGTCTTATATTAAGAGGCTTCAGCCTGACCTTTGTTTATGCTCCAAAGTAATACACACTCTTTGTCTAAAACTTGTCTGATGAGGTGATGAATGAGCATCTGAATGATGAAGAACAGACACTGTGTGAGGCTGAAAGGCTTGTTCTGTACTTTACATTTTTGGTATGGCTCTGTCTATGCACATATGCTGATCACGTCTGTTTTATTATTCATCAAAATGATGATTGATGAGAGTACAAGTTTTTCCACATCAAGCAGGTTTAGTTAATGGAAGAAGACAAGAGGAAAAACGTTCTGCTACACACATCTATATTCATGTTTTTTTGTGATCAATTTTATATTGGCACCATTCATTCAATACAGACACATCAGTAGTACAGCACTAATGGTGTGAACAGTCCTTATCCCACTCCCCACACATATACCCACCCACAGCCACCTACATAATGCCCTTCTTAACACCCCTTCAACCCCACACAGTCTCTATTCAAACTAAACACACCACGCTTTCCTGCTGGAGCACTGATTCCCGAGGAACTCTGATTATCAGGCTGGAAATCTGTTATGCTGAATCTCTCCAAAGGCTGTGGGTTGAGGACTCTGCCTTGTTGATCCTTGCTGTGGATAGCTCAAGCATCACCATGACACGAAAATAGGCTAACCACTTATGAATGCTGAGTGAGTGAGGAGGGAGCCAGTGTTGGGCTTTCATTTACTTGGTTTAACCAACAAGGCAGATTTTCCTCTGTTTAATTTAGAACTGTCAGCTCAATTGGGTTAACAGGGATTTGATGCTATTTTTATGTTTTTGATGTTTCTCTAATGTTTGCTTGTGAAATATTTGATTGTTTGTAGAACTGCTAACAACTCGTAGACAGGGATCCCAAGCTAAACCAAAACATTCTCATTTCGACCTCGTCACATATTGACGTTTGGTCATGGATATTCCACGTCAAGATATGACTTGCAATGTACCCTGGGGATGTTCTGGGATGCTGTGTCAACTTCTGCCTGTTACGCTTTCGGTTTTTAAAATACACTTCAGTTTTCACAGGAAATGTACAGTTTGTAAGGCTGTGTAATACTGCAAAATTTGATATTGCTCTGATACCAAGTAAATACAGGGCCAGTATTGCTGAAGAAAAGCAGCTTATCTGCTTTTGTGTAGGGCAGAGCCATGCATCATAATTTATGAAGTGAATGCAATATGCAAATTCGAATGAAAATTTGAATTTTCATGATCATTGAATGATTTTTTTTTCCCTTTAATTAGTTGATCATGATTATGATCATGATAAAACACAGGGCAAGGATTTTAGGCAAATAAAAAATACGTTTTATTAAGTAACTTGAAATGTTTTAAATCTAAATTTTACTTTTACCGTTAAGATTTGGGTTCAGGTTTTTGTTCAGAAACAATATAGCAATATATGAATACAACAATATAACAAAATAACAATAACGTCAATAGTGCAAATAAAACCTGTGTTTTAATATGTTTGTATAAATTTGTGGTGTTGCAGCAGGAGCAGATTTGTTTTCCCACAGACATCGCAGCTTGCAGTGTTTTTGTCTGCAGCTGTAAAATAGCTCCAAATGGCACTCCTCTTCCTCTCTGCTATCATGCAGCCAGCAGAGCGCTGTTGAGTCATGTAACTGCACACCGACAACAACTCACAGCATAGTAGTAGAGGAGGGGGAGGGGCAAAGTGAGCCTGAACAAAGTGAGAGGAGCGGTGTTTGCACAACCACTATGGTATAACGGAGTTGTGTACTGAATGTAGAGAAGAGAAACTGAAACTTAAGTATCGATCTCATCACGCAAGTATCGATCAATACCAATACCAACGTTGGTATTGATACTATAGATCAGGGGTGCCCATTACGCGATCGACCGGTCGATCGCAAAGGCATTGTGGGTAGATCGCATGGCATTGAAAAAAAAAGTTGGCGCCAGCCTATCATCCGTCCTCACAATGACATCTGACCTGACCTTTCTCTGACACACGCGTCACTGCGCATGCGCATACAACTGCGCTAAGTGCTGCAAAACTCTAGCAAGCTAGCAAGTAAGAAAGGGGATAAAAATGAGTGGAAAAGCTGGACCAAGTAAAAAGCCGAAGACCTACCACTACCATACGGAGTGGGAGGAGGACTTCTTTTTCACAATGTCATTTTCGAAGTGCGTTTGCCTCATCTGTCAGTCTACAATTGCTTTACCGAAGAAGGGAAATGTGGAGCGCCATTTTCGGACTGTTCATAAAAATTACGACACCGAGTTCCCTCCGAAAAGCGAGCTGAGAAGGAGAAAGGTGAAGGAACTAAAATCCCAGCTGTCCGGACAGCAGTCATTTTTCCTCACAGCTAACTTCAAAGGCAAGGGCAGCCACTGAAGCATCGTTCCGGGTGAGTCACTTCATCATTAAAAACAAGAAATCCTTCCAAGATGGAGAGATGGTAAAAGAAGCATTTGTTGAAGCAGCCGACTCGTTGTTCCGAGACTTTAAAAACAAACCAGAAATACTAGCTTCGATCAAAGCTCTCCAGCTATCAAGAAGTACAGTAACACGGCGCAGTGAAGCCATGGCTGAGATTTGACCCAGCAACTTTGGAAGGACATCGCAGATTATGAGTGTTTCTCACTGCAGTTGGACGAGTCTACAGACGTGAGTGACACAGCACAATTGTGCATTTTTATTCGGATGGTGTTTACTGACATGACTGCAAAAGAGGAGCTGTTAACAGTACTGCCCATGAAAGAACACACGCGAGGAGAGGACATATTTCAGTCTTTCAAAAACTTTATCGAGAAAACCCAGCTCCCAGTCTGCAAATTGGTGTCCATCACCACGGATGGCACACCCGCCATGGTTGGCCGCTCGAATGGATTTATCGCCAAGTGCAGGGAGGACGATGATTTTCCGGACTTCCTCAATTACCACTGTATTATACACCAACAAGCATTATGTGCAAAAATGCTCAACATGAAAGAGATAATGGATGTGGCAACAAAGATCGCCTGTTCTATTCGGGCCAGATCTCTTCAAAGACGGCTGTTCCGTGCACACCTGGAGAAGGCTGAGTGCGACCACTCTGAGTTGTTGTTGCACACCGACGTGAGATGGCTAAGTCGAGGGAAATTCCTGCAAAGATTTCGAGAGCTCTTGCCGGAGATTAAGGAGTTTTTCCGTGAAGGTAAACATGCAGATTATAACCAACTAAATGACCATCAGTGGCTGCTGGACTTGGCATTTTTAACTGATCTGACCAACATGTTGAATGACCTTAATCTAGAGCTGCAAGGAAAAGACAAAACTGTGATCAATATGATCAGCTCAGTTAATGCTTTCAAACGAAAAATGCAACATCTCTCCTCAAAGCTCCACCGCCATGATTTGGCAAACTTCCAGAACCTTGCGGCAGAGCTGGAGACACAAGAGCAGTCATGTGCTTGACAGTGCACGCTACATAAAGCAAATTGACAATTGTCTGTCAGAGTTCGACAGACGCTTTCAAGACTTTGCTTTACTCGAGCCAGTCGCTACATTCATGTGCTACCCTTTCCAGGAAGATGCTGAGGTTGTTTCACTGGCATCAAAAGTTGCAACACTGTTTCACCTGAACTCTTCTGGAGTGGAGGATGAGATTCTGACACTTCAAGCCGACATTCAGCTGAAGGCCAGAGCTCATGGACAATTCTGGAACTTACTCACAGAGGACAAGTACCCCAACATCAGGAAATGTGCTACCTTCTTGACTGCATTATTTGGCTCCACTTATTTATGTGAGTCAGCCTTTTCCCACATGAAGATCATTAAGTCCAAGTACCGTTCCACCATGACTGATGAGCATCTGGAAGTCTGCTTGAGGCTGGCTATCAGCAGCTACTGTCCGGACTATGCATCCCTGGCTGATTCCATTCAGTGCAAGTCATCAGAGTAAGGTAATGACAAAAAAAATGTACAGAGTTGTATTGTGCAATATAGGTTGATGCAGTAATGCAAGGTACACCAGCATATACTGTACATATAAAAATAATTCTCAATATATTTATAAATAATGTGTTTTGCATTTTTAGTAGGTGGTAGATCTTTTGACTCGGTCATGTCATAAGTAGCTCTCAGGCTGAAAAAGTGTGTGCACCCCTGCTATAGATGGATCCGCCCCCCAGTTTGTATACAGTCTTTTTCAAGATAAAAGCATTACCTCAGTACCACACTGCAAATTGATTTTTTTATTCCTTCAATGACAAACTCACATGGTTAGGTTTTGCCAACATTGTTGGGTTTAGGAAAAAAGAAAAGGGTTTGGCTTTATAATATTATGGTAAGTGGAACCCAGCCTCCCGAGTGAAAGTCAGTGCTTGTTGGACCCATAGACTACCCTGCCCGCCTGCTCCTCTCGGACTTCTGTTGCCTGTTGCCTTTGTTGTTGTCCCGCCACATTTCCCCTAAAGCCATCGGGCGCCGTTAAACAATAACAGCAACCAACCGTATATCACGTCAACATGAAAGTTGTCCGTCGCCATAAGTCACTGACCAAGTGCCGGCTTTCGACTACTTGGGCCAGGTTTGACTTGGTTGACTTAAACAATGCTTTCTGTGAGGGTAACAAGCATTACAGTTTTGGAGGCACCAATTTAATATTCAAAAATAAATTTTATTGTATAGACTCCTATGTTTGTTTGTTTTTTTTAAATTGTAAAATCCTAACCTTATCCTAAACGATAGCTGTCCAATAAATGTAATGGAGTAATAAGCCCAGTACCTCCCTCTAAAATGTAGTGGAGTATAGCAAGTTCATTTGCATGAATTGTAAATACCCAAGTACATCAAAATTTAACTTAAAGGAGTACCTCACCCACAAAATGATCATTTGCATATCACTTAGTTATGCCATGTCATTACCTTGAATGTATGGAATAAAAACTTTTTATTGTATGCCTCCACAAGAAATGTGAAACACACTTATTTATTGAATGGATGGGGTCCATGTTTAACAAGAGCAAAACTATATCAACACATCTGTTTACAAACTCTCACACAACTAATGCAGTATAATCCAAGTCTCATTTATCCACTTGTATGCTCAGTACTTCCCAAACACATTCATTTTTGCTTGAAAAAAAAAAAAAAAAAAAAAAATCCTCAGCATTGAGTCTGGCTTTGAAGAGAGCACAGATAAGTTTTACTTTTAGTTCAGTTTGAAAAAAAGTTTTTTGCAAAAATGCACATGTGTGGGAAGTACTGAGCATATGACTGGATACAGAGACTTGGATTATACTGCACCAGTTGTGTTAGAGTTCAATCAATCAATAAATCGATATGTTCCGTTTTCCATGGAGGCATGGGAGAGAAACAAAGTTTTCTTCATGAATTCAGGGTAGCATGAATAATTGATTAACAAAAAGTCATTTTGTGGGTGAAGTATTCCTACGGGTGCAGTACTCGAGTAAATGTACTTACTTAGTTTCCACCACTGTTTTAGACACAGCAAGGTAGGCTGACTCCTGTTAATCCAGCCTCAAATACAACTGAATCCAGACTGGAAACAATCACTCAGACTCTGTCAGTCTGCCAGGTTCACCACAGGTAATGGTATTTTAAACTGTTAGTTGATCTGGATGTGCAGATTAACACAAATATCAAAAACATTTAAAATTAATTGAGCTTGTTTTTTTCTGTTTATATGCGTTATGCTGGGGGGGGCTGTTGGTGGTGGTTGGTTACTCATATAACCCTAGCACTAAGCTCTTTCGCCAAGCTTCACTTTCTACCTTTACCCACAGTTTAATACTATTAATCAACCTATTAAACAATCAAACATGTACCTCATAGGTGTCTAGTTATCCTGTCAGATACTAAACTTTAATCCATTTAACCAATCAGACCCAGAATCATCAGTGGTCACCCAATCACAATGTTTGTTCACAACTTCTGGGTAGAAAACCCCTGTGTCACGTCAAGTAAGAAGTTGCTAAGCAAATGTTGCCTCAATTGGTCAATCAATATCAGGTTATGATTAGGCCTATGCTATATTTAGAATATTTTCATCGCTTCATGTGTGTGGCTTTGAATTGAAGTCATTATCTCAAAGCCATCAAGAGCCTACCACTGCCTCCATCAGTTAGTGTGTAAGGTAAAGTGGTGAAAATATTCTAAATATAGAGTGCATGTAAACTGATACAGAATTTTAAGGTGACTTAAATTCATTTTGCTGCATCCCTCCTCCACAACAGCACATTGCAGCTTTTATGCCAGTAGATTTGGTTTATCAAAGATAATAGCAAAGCAACACAGTACATAAAATTAGCAAAAATGACAACAAAAGTAAACAAATCTACCGATTTTACATATCTTCGGAACTGAAATCAACTGCCAGTTGTCTACCTGGAAATGGTGGCTGTTGTTGGCTGGGTGTAACAGTGATTTGGTCTATAACATTCATGCTATTGAGCCACTCTTTCTGGGCTGAGACTGTATACATTTGGTTGTTGTGTATACCCCGTTGTAGACAATAGTGTGCTACAGTTTCCAACATAAGCATTCCTATTTTGGTTTATTATTGTATTTTGCTACATTTTGATTCACATCCACTGCAAAGTAAGAAATAAAGTCACATGGAAAAAGTCTCAGTAAACTGTGCGCATGAGGCCAGCATTCATGCTGCCAATATCATCAAATCATCCGTCTGGTTTTCCTCAGAGAGAGCTTAGTACGATAGTAAATCTCTGTAGGGGATTTTGCCATGGCTTTTATTAGTTTGCTCACTAACTGTTGCAATATGAGCTTCTGGACTGTGAAGTGGTTGGCACATCATGAGCCCATGTGCACTCAATAAATGAGAGATGAATGACTGACAGGGATCCAGTTCCTCTCTGTGTGTACCCAGTTTAATTCAGAGATGGATGCTGCACAAACCATCTTAAAGTGTATTTTAGCCATAACACACATAGTATGTACGTTACATTAAAATCAAGGGGCTTTTAATCTCTCATCCATGATGCATCAGCACACCTGCTGTCTGACACACTCATTCTGCTCAGCGATCATATCATTATATAACATCCATTATAAAACAAATATGAGCATGATGTTGTGGTTTTGCTGTGCTTTATGTGGGTTACTATACGGGTCCACTGACTGACTGGATTCTCCGTCCACACTCCATTCAACATCCACTTAAAATAGATTTACGGTCTCTTGTTTGTATGCCTCTGGGAACCAGTCAAGTCACAGTCTACATCCATGTCTCTCCAGACTCATGTGAAGCCATTACAGTTGATAATGCTTCAAATATGGATGTTGCTGCAAAGGGGCTGCATATTCTAAAACATGGATGCTTCACACAAATCTTCAACTGGACAGCACAGCAGATTTACACAGTCAGCCAAGTTTAAAAGTAGACACCCAAGACAAGTGTCACCAGTTCTCTACTTGACCAAATGTCTAACCTTCTGTTCCTCAGACATGAATAATGGCCAGAAAAGTTTTTGCCAAACATTACAATGTCAACAGTGAATTTGACTTTGACTTTTTGTTTATAAAATGTCATCACTTCATCACTTTATCCTATTAGTAGTAATGGACAAATGAAGTCTCATGAAGCATTTCCTTTATTTTCTGAGCCCACTAGATGGCACTTTTTGTTCAACAAATGGTTGAAAGCACACTGAATTGCTATTCTTTGAGCCTCTCTCTTTATCCAAGAGCGCCATCTAAAGGGCTCATAAAATACCTATTAATACCTATTAGACATTTGTGTGAAATTTTGTTTATTCTTGAATCAAAGTGGACATTTTTCCCATTTTTTCCTTCAAGGCCTTCTTGAGATATCGCGATCACGAGAATGAGACAGACTCAGGGTCACAGTGACCTTGACCTTTGACCACCAAAATCTAATCAGTTGATTTTTTTTAATCCAACTGTACATTTGTGCCAAATTTGAGGAGATTCCCTGAAGGCCTTCTCGAGATATCACATTCAAAAGAATAAGACAGACTAAGGGCTACAGTGACCATGACCTTTGACTAGTGTTGTAGTACCCGAGATCGGTCTTGGTCTCGAGACCGGTCTCAAGACCATTTTTTGAGGGTCTTGGTCTCGTCTCGGAATCAAGGGCATTTTTACTCGGTCTTGTCTCGGTCTTGGACTGGGCGGACTTGGATTTTTTGAATGAGACCACCACTGATGCTTTTTGTCCGTGCTTTACTGATAAGAGTGAAAAAGACCATCTCAAAAACAGTTAATAACTTCAAATCATTGGTAGCATAATGATTTTCCCCAGCTGCAGCTGCTACCTGCGGTGTCAGTGTGAGTGACTGACACGCCTCCTGCACACAGAGGATGGAGATGGCAGGAGGAGAGGCTGTGTGAATTCGTCATCGTGAAAGATGTCTGCCAACTCGGCAATTATTAAGTTTGGTTTCACACAACACAAGGAGTTTATTTGTAACACTAAGCGAAAACACTCGGCAGTGTGCAAATTCTGCAATGCGCAGCTCACTGAAACCACTGGAACGACATCAAACTTTTATCGTCACCTCGAGAGGAAGCATCATCAGGAAGGAAAAAAGAGAGAGGGAGGAAGGAAGGAAAGAAGGAAGGGAAGGAGGATGGAGGAAGGAAAGAAGGAAGGAAGGAGGGAGGGAGAGATAGAGGAAGGAAGGAAGGAAGGAAGGAAGGAAGGAAGGAAGAAAGGAAAGAAGGAAGGAAGGGAGGAAGGAAAGGAAAGGAGGAAGGAAGTAAGGGAGGAAAGACAGGGAGGGAGGGGAAGAAGGGAGGAAAAAAGAAAAAGGGAGGAAGGAAGGAAAGAAGGAAGGAGGGAGGAAAGAAAGAGGGAAGGAGGGGAAGAATGAAGGAAAAAAGAGAAAGAGGGAAAAAGGAAGGAAAGAAGGAAGGAAGGAGGGAGGAAAGAAAGAAAGAGAGAAGGAGGGAGGGAGGGAGGGAGGAAGGAAGGACAGAAGGAAGGGAGGAGGGAGGAACGAAAGAGAGAGGTATTAAAAATATTTTTCAATACTCATCTGTGTGAAGAAGTGAACATCCAACGTCAGAGTTAATTACTAACGAGCAGAACCACACAGCCGGGCTCCACCGGCTGCAAAGCGTCACGTCAGCGTAGCGTCGCGGCGTATTCATTTGGGCTCCACTGACTGCGTACAGAAGCGACACGTAGAGACGCCAGTGGGGTTGTTTACTGTTTGCCGAGCCGAGAGGCTGCATGTAGGCTGCATGAAATGTTAAAGCATTTTCCACCTAAATTATTACATATATTTGAGTTATCGACAAGTTTACTGTACTGTTTGTCATCTACTCGCTTTCAAATGTCTGCCACAGACATTTACACAATGTCACGGATAAACATGGGTAAATGCATGGAAAAAATCATCACATATCACCTCTGATAATGGTTTATTCATTTAAAAACACATTGTGCTCGTTTAGCACACTATTTCATATAGTTTTTATCTGCTGGAGGGTCACGTAGGGGAGCGTAGCGCGACAAAAATAGAAGAGCCGCGTAAAATAGAGAGTTGACATGCGACAGACGGGGGTTGTCATGCCACTCCCGTTGCCAGTGGAGCCGCTGTAATTGATTAACAGGGTGGCAAGCTGCTACGGGACTCGCGCTGCAGTTAACACTACTAACAGCGTGAGTTAATGTCTCTGCACATGTTGAGCTTTCACCTATGTTAATACAGACACAGGCTAATAAAACAGCTAATATAACATGATGAGTTAGAGTTGTTCGGACCACTTTTGGACTTGTTTGCCCACATATTTGTACCGAGAGGTCTTTGGATCCGTTCTGCTACTTCATCTGCTTCTTCTTCTTCTTCTGGTGGACCACGTGCGTTAAGTGCGTCTTTACGATGCATACCGCCACCTGTTGCACTGGAATTGTAACGACAAGCTACATTCACAGACACTGAGTCCCATTATAATGTGTTTATGAGCGAGGTCGAACAGGTAGCGCCAAAAGCAGAAAAATCTATATGTGGCGGAGATAATTTATTCGTGGTGCACCGCCACAGATAAATGAATGTATGGGAAACACTGCAAAAGCTGAGGAGCAGGTTTGTTGTTGTATGGGCCCTAAATCAAAAGAAAAATGTGTGAATAATTACAGAGTTTGTGTTATATAGAAAATCTGAAAGTAATTGTACAGTTTATCTGTCAAACATGTCTGAGCATGCTTTATATAAAATGCACCCCATTCAATTCTTCAAATAAAAATATGACAACCATTTAGGTCTCACTGTGATTTGCAGTTTTTAGAACAAATTGGGCCATAAACACCGTTTCACTGGTGTTAAACTTTCACTTGTGGTATTAAAGGTTCAGGGAGTCCATTTCATAGCATAACAGACCTATAATCCCACAAATCACTGTGTGGAGTCAAAGTGCAGGGACACAGTGTTATATCCTGCACTAATGGAGTATGTGATCAGACACAGGAGCAGGCAACACTCTACGTATGTACATCTATGTATGTGTGTTAATGCTTTCTGCACAGTGGGAGGCCTTTGTGTGAGGGAGCTTCTCCCAGAAATGAGGCTAATCCGTTCTGACAGAAAATCACTGCTGCACCAAAATGTTTAATAACCTACTTTCCATGATTACACCATGGTACACCTGCAAAGCTCATTAGCTTTAGGTTATCGAGATGAAAGATTCAAAGGCTTTTTATAAGTCAATTAACAGAGATGAAAGATAATGAGTTTGATGGAAAGCTTTAATAGGCTTTTCTGTTATATGTCTTGTTGGATAGGAGAACGCATTTTCAAAGGGTTCAGCTCCCAATACAAGGGCGGAGATAGAGGGGCATCTTTTTTTTTTAAATTATGGCTTATTGTTTGGGTCTTGGGGTAGGGGTGGGGGGGGATTTAAAGATTTTGTTTAGTTTAAACTGATGATCATCCCAGATTTTAAAGTCACAGGCATCAAAGAATTGAAGTGCACAATAGTAGGGACGGCCAGATGAAGCTTTATAAGCTCTTAGTTGTATTTGTTGATCCCACTAGATGGCGCTCTCAGTTTGAAGAAAAAGCTCGAGGAATTGCAATTCAGTGTGCCTTTGTTGAACAGACAGCGCCATCTAGTGGGCTAAGACTACTGAGAAAATGATTCATGAGGCTTCATTTGGTTATCACTACTTAAAAGTGTAAATTTCCAGTATATTTCTACCTGGTGTATTTGCCTTTTTATGGCATTATGGCACTATGCTGGCTAGAAATGCAGTGATGTGATGGGAAAGAACAGCTGCTTTTTGTGGCACTATCCTTGCTGGAAAAGCAGCAATGTGTTGTCCCTGCAAGAAATGCAGTGATGTTTTCATAAAGAACAACCACTTTTCAGGGCACTATCTCAGCAGGCAACTCAGCTATGTCTCTGTAAAAAGAAAAAAAACAAAACACTTTCTTGGCACTATCCAGCTGGAAATGCAGAGATGTCTCGGTAAAGAAACATCCACTTTTCATGGCACTATCCTGGCTGGAAATGCAGCAATGTCTTAGTAAAGAACAACTGTTTCTGTGGCACTATCCAAGCAAGAAATGCAGTGATGTCTTTATCAAGAACAACCACTTTTCAGGGCACTATCTCGGAACGAAACTCAGCTATGTCTCTGTCAAAACAAACAAAACCCCCAAAACAAAACAAAAACAAAAAAAAACACTTTCTTGGTGCTCTCTCAACAGGAAATGCAGTAATGTCTTGACAAAGAATAACTGCTTTTTCGTGGTGCTATCCTCAGTGGAAACACAGTGAAGGGTCACTAAAATACACCCATGTTTGGTGGCTCAAAGCCGCTGGAAGGTTTTGTCATTTGTTGGTCTTAAACGATGGTCATCAGTGATCTGCAGCCTGGCAGTCATCTCACCTAAGTGACATTCCATCCACCATCACCTCCACACCCAAATGACAAGGTCAGCTCATATACTACATTACTCAAAAAATATTGATATGATGAAAAATGTGAATGTAAGGTATCTGTGGTTTGAAGGAACATACAGTGCCAACATTTTCTTCTGGCTCCTGGGCCGGCTAACTTTGCTCTTGCCATCTCTGTTGTAGAGAATCAGAGAAACTGGGTTTCACACAAAAGAGCGTGTATCAGGGCAAGCTCTGCTGCTGCTTTACAAATAAAAAGGATTTTTACCTGAATCATTTCAAACGCTTGTCAGACCCAAAGTTAACACAGAAAGAAGCTGCCTGTAAAAGCCATTATGGCTTACTGCATAGAGAGCCACACTTGGTTCCCTGTCCACACATTTACCAATCTACTTTCATTCTGACCACATATACTTCCCCACAAATGACATAGCTTTATAAAACGCTTCCTGCTCATCTCTCTGTTTTTTTTATTTAATTTTAAATCTGTGATGAATAATAATAAAGAAGAGTTAAGGTGTCCTCTTTAATATTCAGAATAAATACTCTGATTATGTTGGTTGATTTATTTGTTCGGCAGCACAGCATCAATTACCCTCTTTATTGTTTCACCTCACATTCATCCCACTCTGAGAGGGAGGACAAAGCATCTTCCTCTCCTTAAAAAAAAAACAAACCTCTCCCCACATTTGGTCCTTGAATGCACCACATAACAATGAAAAATTCAGCAAGAGGTAAGAGGCTCTTGTTTTTCTCCCCACTTGAATTATCGTCTCCTCTAATACACATTCCACACTCACACCTCACATTTATACTCTGTCTGGATATTTATGCTCATTTCCTTTGCATAATTTTTCAACTAATGGTAAACTAATGGAAGCATTATTCTTGAAGACACTCCTTAAAGCAAGACATGCTTCCTATTAACTGGCCTGTCTGTCTGCAGGGTCCAGCACAAATAGAAGTAGGAATGTAAGTTTGCAAGGACTATAGCCGCATTTCCACCAAACACTTTTGTTAAAGCACTCTTAGAACCTGCACGTAACTTGTACGGACATGTAGCTAAACCTTTTGTGTTTCCACTACAAACAGTACTCTCAAATGTAGGCAGGGTTTTTACCACTCTTGCTGTATTTCCTCTTTACCGACGATGCAGATTAACATCTGCATGTTGTTAATCATCCACGGAACAGGGTTGCACGTGGACATTTTCAGAACAAAAAAAAAGGCTGGATTGTTAGAGTTTCTGTTGTAGTTGATGGGATATTTCAAAATATTGAGCCGAAATACAACCGAAACCCTAATGGTTACAGGTATTTTAAGCCAAAACATGATATTTTCCTTACCATAACCAAGTGGTTTTTGTACCTTAACCTAACCACACCTTAACCAAAGCATTATTGAAACATAAAGAAATGTAAAGTTTGAACTAGGGTTGTTAAGCTGGGTACTCTGATGAAATGAGTGCCATTGATCTTTGTTTTGAAGTTCAATTCTGAGGCTATTCTATATCTATCTATCTATCTATCTATCTATCTATCTATCTATCTATCCAGTTTAAGCCAGTTTAAGCATTCTGAGTACAGACACGGATACAGATAATTTTGTTAGATGAACAGATGCAGATACAGATGATGGTGCACTAGATTATTGCTAATCTGAACATATTATAAAGTACAAACATAACATATCCATGGCAACAGTATACCTATCTCTTTGATGTCTTGCACTAATGTAGTGTTACAGACATCCACTTGCAAACAAACTTCTATGAACTTCTGAGTTTTCAAACAAATCTTAATTGACAGTCATCAAAAGCAAGAATGGTCCACAGGGGCCAACAGGTTGTAAGGTTTTTTTTTGGGGGGAGTTTTTCCTTATCCGCTGTGAGGGTCCAAAGGACAGAGGGATGTCGTATGCTGTAAAGCCCTGTGAGGCAAATCGTGATTTGTGATATTGGGCTTTATAAATAGAATCAATTGATTGATTGCTAAATCATGAGCTTTGGCTTAACATCATAAGCCCCTTTTCAACTGCAGGAACTTTTCTCATTTACCTGAGATTTTGAAAAACCCCTGCGTGTTTCCACCGAAATTACCCAGGTAAAAAACTTTCCCTCACCCCCAAACTTTCCCTGAAAAAAGTACGTAGTAAGGGGGTAGGACTATTCAGATTACCCAGAATCCTTGAGGGGTGGGGCTGTGTGCTGAAGAACGCTGACTGGTGGAGCACACACGCAGCGTTCCGTACTTCCCTGTCACTGTGGCTGCAAACTTTATTTCATTTCTACAAGCTCCATTTCGTTTCTGTTTTGATGAAGGATGTGTACTGAAATCCGGTACTAAATCAGCCCCGGGGCTAAATCATCAAAGACTGTAGTATTGATAAGCGCTAACGGTATCGGTTCTTTTGTGCCGGCACTGAACTCCTCCACATACAAACAGACACACACACCGACGCCACACGGTAACTGGTGAACAGCCAAGCAGCCGCGGTGGAAACGAAGTGAAGATAACTCGAAAATGACAAGTTAACAGCAGCTACACTCGTTACTGTAAGTGACATTAACCCTTAGCGAGTAAGAAGCCAATACTTTATCAATACATGTGTTCAGCAAGCATGAACATGTAAACATGTAGACAGCGATATTCAATATGCTCCGTCCACAGTCTCTCATCCCCCGTCACTAATGTTATGTCTTACACAAGGACAGCACGCTAGTTCAGCTGATAGTGAATTGTTACTAATAAGCTCAAATAACAGCTGTCTGTATGTAGACTAACTTAGTTTGACACTTACCTTAAAATACTTTTAAACTTAGCTGCTGGTTGAGACAAACAGCCCCTCCTCTCTCTACCAGCACCATGTTACCAGTAAACAAGCTGGTGGAGCCAAATACAGGACACACGCCGAATCATCTACGTCATCGCGCTAATTTGAATAACTTTTCCGGAACTTTGAGGTGCGGTGGAAACGCAAATCACACAGATTACCTGGAATTATTTTATCCAGGTAAATAAATTCCTGGTAATAAAAGTTCCTGGAAATGTTGGTGGAAAAGGGGCTATAGAGTATTTACTCCTACAGTAAGCTTTGGAATTAAACAACAGCATTTCTAAAACCAGTTCAAATCATACAGTAAATGCCCAGCTTTACTTTTTGACACTTCAGCAAACTACTTCATGCGTTGGCACTGAGCATAAATTGTGAGGTGTATAACAGTCCGATATGGATAAGATTCCTAGGGATATAGGACTACAACTTGTTTTTGTCAGTAAGGTTTGAGGACATTCTGATGTACCATGGCAAAACACAACATGAAAAGAGATTTAGATTTGCTCATCACCATACCAGTGTGCCGGAAATGTCAGAAACTTTAGTTGACACTTTCCTTTTTGTCTCTGAGATAGACGGCTCTGTGCTGGAAAGAATGACATTGTTAACAAGATGTTTCTTACAGTACAGTAAAGCTGACTCATACAATAGGTTTTACAAGAAACAGAGTTCCAGCATGGCTCTCACATTTCATGTACCAAAAAGCAATATAAACGATTAGGAAAGCCAGAAAAGCTCATCTCGAGAAAAAACGGCCTCGCACTACGATCACTTTTCACTTAGCACAACATAGATGAGGTCTTTTTCGATGCAATACCAAATTTCTAACAATGACTTCTAAGATGATGTTTTTCCTCTGTGCACACAGTCATTGTAAGGGGACATTCCTGTTTTGTTTAGTGCTACATGTCCCCAACATGTCAGCCCGAGGAGACAATTCAGAGCTGACATTTTGGGGTCAGCGTGCAAATTTCCTGAAAAACAGAGCCCTGAAAAGTCGATTGTCAGGGAGCACAGTGTGCTGTCTGTGGTCTGCCCACTGCTGAAATATTAATCCAATCCCTGGTGATCTGCTCACATCCAGGCACATTACACACACTCTTCCTGGAAAGCCAGCATAAATAGCAGAAACAGAAGCTAAATTAAAAGCGGCAGTACTGTTAGGGTCCACATCATTGGTTGCAGATGCTTTTTATAGCAGGCCCCTGCTCTGTCATGCCCCGGACCACCAACCTCACTGGATGAGCTTGGTGCTTCATTATAACAACACTGCCAGCTATTCTCAGCCATTTGGCTTCAACACAGTGGTATTTGACTTAAAATGGCAGAATCCTGTGTATGTGCCTGGATATTAAAGAAGGATTCATGGTTGAAATTTAGCAGATAATGAATATTTCTCAGAGTATTCGTGAACTTGGTCTGTATATGTTCGGCATAGTGCTAAAATAAACTAATTATTAGTCAACTGATATAAATTGTTAACCACTTTAGTAATGTGTTAATAATTGAAGGCATATATCAAGAGAAAAAAAGATTCGATCCAGTGTTTGATGTGTGGCAGACGGAACAAAACCGGGTCACAGCCATGGCAACCGGAACGGGATGCAACTGCCTCCAGTGGATTTGTCCCGGGAAGGACCAAAAGTCCTGGTTCCATTACAGTCAAGATGGTGGCAAAAATAATTGTGTCTTAATTTAGTGGATCATAACGTATCAGGTATGGAAGTAATCTGAAGACACTTCGGTTCAAAATGAGACCAAACTTTTCTATGGATGTCAGTTTTTGAGCCAAGATGAAGGCTAAAATATGTCCTGCAACAGCAAGGCTTCTCGTTTTTAGCTGAGCTGATTTCCAGAAAACATGCACCCCCTACAAGCTGGTTAAGAGGAGTGAGGAATCAGCAGTCACTGACCGTATAAAACAATCAGTAAATCAGGTTTTTCAACAATATCGAATCACCACAAGAGGTCTTTGAGCATACAGTTATAAATGTATTAGGCTGATTAGTCCAGTAGTATGTGAGATTTGCAATGGACAGACAGACAGACAGACAGACAGACAGACACACACACACACACACACACACACACACACACACACACACACACACACACGACTCAACCCATGATACCCCCCAGGCTTATGCCTGGTGAGGACAAAAAGTACTTGAGCCAGAGAAGAACTTTTTTGACTCTGTGGTGGCACCAGCCCTCTTCTATGGAGTGGTCTGCTGGTGCAGCAGCACCTCAAGGGCCGACAGGAAGAGATTTAACCGCTCTGTCCTGGGATGCCCCCTCGATCCAGTGAAAGTGGTGGGAGAAAGGAGAAGGATAGCTGAGCAATCATCCCTGATGAAGAACATGTCCCATCCCATGCAGGACACTCTGACAGCACTGGGCAGCTCCTTCAGTGACAGGCTGCTTCATCTATGGTGTGTGAGGAAGAGATACCGCAGCTCCTTCCTTCCTGCTGCTGTCAGAGTTTTTCCAACCAACACTGTAGCAGTGGTCACACACCAAAACTGACAATCATCAATCATGTGCAATATCAATTTAAACTAAACTGTACAGTATCAATATTTCCTATGTGCAATAATGTGAATTCAACCATTCAGTCTTTCTGCTTATATCTTCCTCTTTACTGTGTACTTATTTATTGTATCTGCCAGACACAAGCCTGGAGGGGATCATGCATTTGGTTGTGAGTGTGCCTGCGTGTGAGTGTGTGTGCATCCATCTGCCTGAAGCTAATCTCACATACAACTGAACCAATCAGTCAAATTTTTTGTGTGCACATTTTTGACTATATTCTTAAGGACCTGTGGTGGTTGTGGTGATTCACAATGATCAAAAAAACCCTGTTTTATTGACTGTTTTATACAGTCATTGGCTATTAATTCCTCACTCTTCTTAACTCCTCCTGGTTCCAGTCCTACCTCTCTGACAGACATCAACAACTGCAATTCCTCCATAGTTCCTGTCATCCATGACGTGCCCTGAGGTTCGGTACTTGGACCTCTTCTCTTCATCCTTTGCATGCTACTCCTTGGACAGATCCTTCACCTCCACTGTCTCCTGTTCTACTGTTCCAGGGACAATCCCTTAACAATCTAGCTCCTTCACATCTCTTTGAAGGGGACCGCCTTAAAAGGGAACTGCCCATTGGTTCGACAGCCCATTGTTCCGACTATATTAAACCCATTGTTCCAAAGTCCGTTCCGAAATCATCATGATGCCCTGTGGTTAAGGTCTGGTTAGGTTTAGGCACAAAACCCACTTGGTTAGAGTCAGGAAAAGATCATGGTGTGGATTAAAATGAAAAAGAAAGTGACAAACACATAAGCTGTGAGCCTGCTCCACCTCAAGCCTTTCCCAGCTGACCCAGAGCCGGCCGCGGCGCACCATCAAGGTAGAAATACGCCCGCTGGGAGCAATTCAGCACCGCGGACATTCAGACTAATGGGTTGTCGGACCAATGGGCAGTCGGACCAATGACATGGACCCCCTTAAAATACCTAGCACCAAGAGCCAATTGCCAGTTTTGCCTGCCTGATATTGTGGACGTACAGCTTTTGTTGATGTGGTTATTTTCCTTGATGTATGTGCTTCTACCATTGTGAGTAGGCTGTGTGGTTAAATGGTTTCCTTTTTGGTCTGTTCTAATTGTGTTTATTGTTATTTCCTGCTTGTTGTCCTGGCTAAGTTCTCACAAGTTGTCACAACATAAAATTGACAACATAAAAAACATTCATTCCATGGTTGGCTGAGATGTACAATGCCAATATTTATTTTGGGTTGGATGAAAATATTTAACTGTATGAATATAGAGGAAGGCCTTACAGTTATAAAGGAAGATATTCATCTCCATGTCCTTGGAAACTTGGACAATTTTGCAGCCCGCAATTTATGTCTAGCACCAATGTTCAGTGTCAGTGCAGAAAGTAGCGTGCCCTTTATGTAGCTAAGAGGAGAGCAAAGCTTTGGAGTCACATGGGTGGATGGGCATGCAGTGAGTCAGACACTCATGCAAGAGACATTAGTCTGTGTCCTATAAGAACACTTCATGCTTTCTTTGCTCTTCTTACACTTTAAGAAAGTGGTAAACAACATGCATGGATATCCAAAAAAAAAAAAAAAAAAACAAATTAAAATGTTGGTACTGAGCCTTAAAAATGAGGAATTCCATGGTTTGAAACCAAGAATCCTCCAGTATCTTTGGGCCTGGTGATACAGTGAGGATACTGTGCACTTGGCAAACCTCCCCTACATTAAGACTCGAATATCAATATTTTGAGCTGGTTTCAGGGACGCAGTAATACCTGAGAGTTTTTTTTAAAGATGCTTCTTAAAATCAGACTTTTTAAAAAAACAACCTTTTAGTTCCAGAAGATTAATCCATATCTGCCAGCCCTTGTTTAAAAATCCTAACAGCCTGCCCTTTCTTCATCTGCCGCTCTGACATTTTGTGAATTCCTCTATGACTTTATGTGGTCTTAACAGTCACATAGATGTCTTTGCGGAAAGCACATCAGTAACTGGATGAAATACTCACAGTGAGGATTATGAGGTGGAAGAACCACCTGAGGTCAGGACTCCATCTTCACACCTTTGCAGTGCCTGGGGCTCCGAACACATCCTCATCGTCACAACCTCCTGTGGGAAGACAGACAGAGTGGTACACTTAAGCAATCAATCACTGTCTACACACTCATCTGGCAGACTCCAAAGTGTATTGAAGCCATGGTTGCATCACTTTTCAGAGCATACCATGGACCTCTGTCTGTCTGATGACACTGTACATCGATCTAAGAGCAAATCTCCTCTATTCTGCTTTTAGTATCAACTATTCCAGAGCCTTCAGCCACAGACTGAAATGACAAGCTAAAAACACATTTGTGCATAGTGTGTAGGCCTGGAAATGTGTACATACTACTCTTTAAAACATCTGCTTTGATCAGAGACTTTAGCTGTATCCAGATTCATTCGCATTTGGGATCCCTTTCTTGGCAACTTCAGTGCTGATGAAAATCTTATGAAACCTTTTGTTTTCTCCTTGACTTTCATTAACATAGAACAATGTACAAAACTTTAACATTAGCTTGAAGGTTACGTTAGCAATCCTCTAATTTTAGTTGGTACAAAACAGCGGTGATTTTTTTATTTGCCCCTTTACTTGCATTGAATAGAACTGAACAGAAGGCAAATATTTGCCAATGTTAATTTTGCACATCTGTGACCGTACCCCAAAAAGCAACAAAGTCTGCATAGAGAGGCGGTTGGGGTGGATGGATGGGTCAAACAAACATAGGACTTTGACCCAGAAGACCGCCGTTCGTATTTCGGTGAAACTAAAAGTCAACGCTGAGTTTGCATCACGTCACACTGTCATGTATCATTAAGGACTAATGTGATGATGCCCAACAATAACTCTTTTCCTGAGCCTAAGATAATTAGTGTGGGTGCTAATTTGTAGGATATTCATATGAACTGTTAGACAAGGATCAGTGATCAGAGGTCAAAATTAAACTTGGCTCTAGTCTGGTTAAAGGATTGTCCATCTTAATACGTCACTGACACCATATCTATGTATCAAGAGTGCTGGCCACCATAATTGTCACCATCTTTAAAGAGACAAACTCCACAGTGCTCAGTCTGCGCAAAAAGTAGAACCTTTTTCGTTGTCCCAGTTTCAGCCAAAGGTAGTCTTCATCAATCTGATTTAGCTGAACCGAGTCTTTTCAGCACAGAATTCTCCATTTGCATTTCCTCAGACAGTGTTTGCATGCTGGAGGGATACGTCCTATTAATTGCGTTGCAGGAAGAAAACACAAAAAGCAAACCTACATCAGGCTAGGACGAATATACCAGCTCGATTTGTCTAACTCTATCTGCTTGAGCCTAATATTAGCTTCAGCTGAACTTGAGAATACAACTCTGCGCAGAACTAAGAGCCCTGTATTTTCTCCTCCAGCTCTTCCTGATTGCAGTAACCCATAACTCTTTGGAAGCACCTATAGCATGTAAGCACTGAATTTAGACAAACCTATCCTTTGACATGTTCTCTACAAATTGGTGTGTGCACTTGATTGTAAGTTTTTTTTAAGATCTACCTGTAAGTTTGACTAGTACATCAAAACGTACATTTAATGCATTGTGACGCAAGGTTTATTCATCTATACCTGATGAAGCCCTTCATCTGCAAAGGTAGTGCAATGAGCATAAATATAGAAAAGCTCCTGATCAGCAAAGAGCCCAGCTGTTTGTGATATAGGTGGAGGTGAAAAGTGTGGAAACAATGCAGAGAGCTTATTACACACTTGGAGGACTGTTGTTCCACTAAAGGGCAGCTCCATCTATCTGGATGAATTATACTTGGTAGATTCTTACGCTCAAGTAGCTGCTTATCTTTCCTGTTTGTTCTATATGTCATGATGATTATGCTTTCAGGCATTTCTACAGTGCACCTCTGCTGTCACTAGTGTATAACTGTTATATCACAAGAGCTCCTTGGGGAGCATAGGTCATTCACAAACTTTCTCCAGCTGGTTTGGTGTTGGGAGCAACATTACCTCATCCGTAATGTTCTGCTTCCTGTTTCATCAACTGATTTTGCCTCCTCAGCCTCAGTAGATGCATTCTTCCCTCTGCATTGTGATACAGTTGGGAGTGCCATCTCACTATATTCAAGAGAGGGCAGACATCTCTCACAATCTGGATTAATAAATAGCGCTACAAGCAAGAGGGAAAAAAATGTGGGTTTTTTTATTATGGGGTGAACTGTCCTTTTAAAGGAAAGCTGCAGTTTGTTACAATTTGGGTTTTATGTTTATAGCTCTGGTGGGCTAATTGGTTATATCAGTCATAATCACAATGTGTGTGGCATCTCTTAAAATAGATCCAATTTGGTAAGTAATGCTAGCAGTAACACAGTCATTAGGTTATAATTGTATTTTTCTTTTCATTTTCTCTTTAAAATATAATTGTCTGTCATTGTGGTTCATTTATCACATCTTACTGCACATGTTTCTTGCCTCACTGGAAATGTTTTCAGCAATGTCACAATGTTTCCAGATCTCAGCATTTGCTTTGGTGAGTCTAATGTTATCAAAACTAATAGGACCAAAGGCCAGAGTTTGAAAATAAAACTGAAGTTGTGCTAAACTATAGCTTTTCTGTGAATTCATTTCATGGGTGTAATCCACAGATGAGGATTTCATACAGAAGCTCGGAATCCAGAGTGCCCCATTTACTTGTGGGGAAGACTGTTTTGTCGACTGCTTCCTCCAAGGTCAAGAATGATCCTTGTAGCTGAACAGGAATAATAACTACAATACAAGTAGGGATGAGTTCATGTTGCAACCTTACAACTAAACTAAACTAGCAAACTAAATCATGTTTCTTGAGAGTACCATGAGTGCCAGTCCTGTTACGTAGCTGAATATGTAAGCCTTGTGCCGACAGAAGTCTTAGCCCAGCCCTAGTAAAAAAAAAAAAAAAGTACTGAAATCAATATTTATGTCAATATAACATTATAGCTTCTTTAAAAACCTGGCATAAGGTACCATCTTTGCAACCAAACTAATAATTGGAATATGATCAATCAAAGCACTGTAACATTTGCAAATCTCTGTTCAGCATTGACTGGAGTGATGGTACAAACAGGACAGAATGGTGAGATACTTTCTCAGAGCATGAGGCACGCATCCTGTGCTAGACTCATACTGGCTCTGTTAGCGGACAGAGGGTCTTCACAGGAGGCCGTGCTATTCATCAGAGGACAGTACAGGCTGTGAAGCAAACTGTCCACTTACAACAGCTCCACCAGAAGCACCAAACTGTGAGCAGGAGAACCGCAATGACACAAATCCCTCTTTCAGTCATTAGTGACCAGGAAGCTATCAGTCACAGTGAAGTGAGCCCTGCTCATTAGGTCCCACAAGCTGCTCAGTTCCCACTAGTTTAATGCCCGCTGCAGCCGTTGCTCAAAATGGATTATGATTTCTGATCACATTATTCTCTCTGTTCCAGAGAGCAGTCAGTTCTCTAATTACTGTTCTGAGCACAGAGGCCATGTTCATCCTTACCATGCATTCAGACTGACTCAATACAATTAATCGGTCACCAAGACATTTAGTCAGCTTTCATTTCAAACCTATTTAATGCTGACAATCAGAATTAAGTCTTTGGTGCAGAGCTGTTAAACTGGCTTTAGCAGCAGCCTCTGTCATGGGACTGCAAACATTGATGTCTGATTCTCTGCTCTACTTTTCGGTCTCTGCATACCTTTCTCACTCTGTCTCGCTCGGAGCTTCCTTCCAAGTATTTCACTCCCAGTTGCTTTCTCTCCCTATTAATATTATATATTCCTCCCTCTCCTTTTGTTTTCTTCTTTCCTCTCACATCCACCCAACCATGCACACAAGTTCAGGCTCATTATTGTCATGCACAACAATTACAGAGAAGCAGTCATTGGCAATGGAATTCTTAGTTCTCAGGCTCCCTACAACAGTGCTCAAACAAATATGTATAAAGAGAAAGTCATGTAAGTAAAAATGAGACCAAAAATAGCGCAGAAGTTAAAATTTAGAAAAAAAAGCTGCAAGCAGCCGGTAAACAGGCTCTTGCACCTTCCTGCATGTTGGGGTTGCTGGTGTCCTGCCCGCACTCCACCCCATGCTTGTGTCTGACGGTTACATTTCTGTAACCATCACACACTCTGCCCACTAATAGACGGGGTTGGATGGGGCATCGCAAATTTTTTTTACCACTCCCTGTATCCGCCATGTAGCACTTGAGAAAACAAGCTAAAAATGCGTTACATTGCTGCCTTTCAAGTGTGGACCACACAATGTAAAATACATGTAAACCAAATGATGTTTCTCCAATAAGACCTCCTTCCTGTCGCCAGTACGTGGCACACTTTTTTTGACTCAATATTGGCAAGTAGATAGCTTCAGGCCTGGAGTCTTATCCAACCTGCACAATCTGGGGCAGATTGGACAATATATTCTCAAGTTACAACAACTTCCAATTTTATGGCTAAGTCACGCTGTTCCATGAAAACTCTTTTCAATAACGTGTTCAGATTGTACTGCCCAGGTTTGAAATCAATCTGATTCATTCATAGGAGGGCTTTGTTACAGTATTCAACATGAAGTCAAACAGGGAAAGATACGGACACAATGTACTGACGTTAGTGACAGACCTGTCAATCTTTAGCCCCTTTATTATTATTTTATCATTATGTGTCTGTGCATGGGTAATAATAATTCCATGCAATACAAAGGGGTGCACCAGTTGGTGCTTGGGCTCTGATAATATATACTTGTGGTACACAGGTGTGCAGAAGTTGCAGAGTAAATAACTGCAGTGTAAGTCCTGCTACTGCTTTTACCATTATACATGTGTCTCACACTGATATATCAGTAATCATGCTTCACAGGCATTTTTTTTAATCATAATTGCCCCCTTTATCTGGTTTTGCACAAATAACTTGAAAATGTTACCAAACTATGACACAGGTCTGTTTGGGATATGATGCTTAAGGAACCCTGTGTCAGCAAATGATACGGTGGCAGTTATGTAATGATCCGCTGTGTTAAATGAGAAAACTTGCTGGCACAGGCACTTGTGTACAAACAGTGCAGCGCAGTAAAAATATCTTGGTGCCATGAATTACTGTGTGCTTTGCTTTTATAATTATTTCTTTATTAAAACATGGCATTTCACCTCCAGCTTTTTCCCTCCATGACCCAGTTGAGAGCCACAGTGAGTCTCAGCTGGCTGCTTCCAGCTGACGGTGCACTCACACCCAGGCAACTATATTGGTAACAGTTCCCACTTTAAAATAGGAAGGCACCCAGCGGTGTGGTGTGATGTGCTCTGTAATTACATGCAAACACAACCGTGAGACAGAATGATAGTCTGAATGCAAATATCTATTGCAGTGAGGTGCAGAGCGAGCAAAAAAAAAAAAAGTCTTTTCTTGGAGTCTGATCTTATTACACACAAGAGAGCAGTGGAGGTGGAAATTACACATCACTTTGCTAATTCAAGTCATGTTATTTATTTCACTACAAAGATTGGTGAAGGGTAAGGTTAGAGAGTTTGTGTCCTGTCACAGATTTTAATAACCATAACCATTTTCCCCTAACCTTCACCATGGGGAGGCTGCCATCTTGTAGAAAGTGAGTCTTTTAATGTTTTTTGATATTAGAAGGAGCCGTGTTTACAGTGTTCTTTGAGTAAGCAGTACGCAACGAGCATTGCTGAACACAAAATACCTGGCTGCAGGTGACAGCTTTGCTGTGTTAGGATTATGTTATGTCTTCACTGTGTATCTTCACATAAAAGAATACTCCGACGATTTGGGAGGTATGTCCTTTCTGTATCATTTTCATATTGAGACAACATGCTATCTTTTTTGTGTCTGTACGTCCAGTGGCTGGGTCTCAGCGGTTAGCATGGCGCTTAAAGGGGGTCAGTATGTCCTGCGCTGTGATCCGCGGAGGGATACACCGGTGAGCAGGCGCAGACGTAGCTTGTAAACAAAACTCAGCTGTTTATTTAGCCTAGCGATATCTCCGGACTATAGTAGCTGCAATGGACGACTTTGAACGCGACGAGTTTCTTGTAGCAGACACAGATCCAGAGCCATACCTGTTTGAGCCGGAGTACACAGATGAGGAACTCCATGTGTTTGATGCTGAGCGGGCGAGAAGAGAGGCTGAATCAATCAATCAATCAATCAATCAATCAATTTTATTTATAAAGCCCAATATCACAAATCACAATTTGCCTCACAGGGCTTTACAGCATACGACATCCCTCTGTCCTGAAGACCCTCACAGCGGATAAGGAAAAACTCCCCAAAAAAACCCCTTTAACGGGGAAAAAAAACGGTAGAAACCTCAGGAAGAGCAACTGAGGAGGGATCCCTCTTCCAGGACGGACAGACGTGCAATAGATGTCGTACAGAACAGATCAGCATAATAAATTAACAGTAATCCATATGACACAGAGAGAGAGAGAGAGAGAGAGAGAGAGAGAGAGAGAGAGAGATGCAGGGAATGACAGTAGCTTACAACAACATTAATGGAAGTAATAATA
This sequence comes from Epinephelus fuscoguttatus, assembly GCF_011397635.1. Classification (NCBI taxonomy): domain Eukaryota; kingdom Metazoa; phylum Chordata; class Actinopteri; order Perciformes; family Serranidae; genus Epinephelus; species Epinephelus fuscoguttatus. Next base: position 38,013,052 of record NC_064762.1, read on the forward strand.
TTATAGTTATAGTTCTGGCTACTGTGGTACAATATGTTGAAAGTATGTATTAATATCTGGCAGTATACATGTGTGACAATAATCATATGTGTATAATAACAGAAGAAGTATGACTAATGACTAATGATGGCAGCAGCAGGAGGCATCTGGCAGGACCACGGCAGCAGCACAACCACACACGTCACGCTGTCCAGGCACCGCTGTGATATGAGTTAATCTGAGAGACAGTGGAGCACAAAGGCTCCGGAGAAGAAGCCGAGTTAGTGACATCCAGAATGGCCGGGTTAGCTAGACGCAGTAATAGGATACGAGAGAGAGAGAGAGAGAGAGAGAGAGAGAGAGAGAGAGAGAAGGAGAGAAGGGGCCCGGTGTATTATAGAAGGGTCCTCCGGCAGACTAGGCCTAAGTCAGCCTAACTAGGGGCTGGTACAGGACAAGCCTGAGCCAGCCCTAACTATAAGCTTTATCAAAGAGGAAAGTCTTAAGTCTAGTCTTAAATGTGGAGACGGTGTCTGCCTCCCGGACCGTAACAGGAAGATGATTCCACAGGAGAGGAGCCTGATAGCTGAAGGCTCTGGCTCCTGATCTAATCCTCCGCTCCCATTTTGCTGCACAGAATGGGATCGTCTACCATCGTTGGGGACATTTATCATCAGGAGGAAAAGCGCCGCAGAGAGTGCACCACAAGGAGAGAAAACTTTGCAGCAATCACTAATCCTGGCGTGACTGAAACTTTTTTTCATGTTCCTAAGATGAACTGGAACAAACGCCCCAGGCCTGCAGGGGAACTGCCCATTTGTTCGACAGCCCATTGGTTCGACCATATTAAACTCTTTGTTCCTAAGTCCGTTCCAAAATCATCATGATGCCCTGTGGTTAAGGTCTGGTTAGGTTTAGGCACAAAAAGACTCAGCAGATGACTTGTTAACTGTTTATTCCTCCTTACACCGAACATACATGGCTGCTTCTCATTGTTTCCAGTAGCACAACAACGGTTACTACATTACCCAGAATAACTTGAGGCTCACACTACTACAGTAGCCTTAGTAGCTCAAAATACACAACAGATTAGATCAGAACAGAAAGACGACAGGAGAATTTACTGAGTAATTTTGCTGTTTCCACTAATTATTTGGACTGACCTGACGTTAGTTAATCCTTTCGCTCTCCAAAACAAACGCATGCGGTAATTGCCGGTTGCAGTCGAGATTTTACGACACCAGGCTGTGGGTGTCATACCGCTTCGACCAAAGGAGCGCTATAATCAACGAAAATGAAAAGTTCCGCACAGCTGCTTTAAAACCTCACAAAGACAGCAAAATCTAAACCCTGGCACTAAATATAAACACAATATATATGTTTTTGTGTGGCAATAGTGTTGGTATGATAGCAAAACCCCTGGTTACATTCAAGGGGTCTTATTCATGAAATGTTAGCAAATGTGTGAGTAGATTTGCACATACAAAACCTTGGTTGTGGAAAACCTACACTGGATTCATGAACTCCGCGCAAAACTCAGATTTGACCATAGGCATGTGTACAAGTTCACAAATGCCAATCGACTGCAAACTGACAGCGCGCTCCTGCCAGTCAGCAATCAGCATACATCCATATCCATGAATAGCCAATGACCACTATATATGGAGGTGACAATTACTATGGATAGGTGCTTTATGAAAAGGTCCTGTCCCCTTGCAAACATGGGGCAAACAAAGACAGTGAGAGAGAAAGAAATACTTTTCCAGTGCTTAGATTAAAGTTATTTTAGGTAAAATGGTTAGAACATGTTTAGAACATTTTATTTTCTTCTGTAAGTAATGGTGTGACAGGGTCAGGTATATCAAAGGCCTGGAAAGAGGTAACAAGTGCTGTTAACTCCATATCCTCTGTTGTGTCTGTGTATGTTTTGAGGTCCAAAAATCATCTCCTATGGATGTAATTCTTAACAAAATTGGGCTGTGCTGTCTTTTGGCCAAGTCACTGCAACAATTTATGACTCTCTGATTGCCTGATTTGACACAGAGACCTCAAATGACAAAAAGATCATGTAGTCTGATCCTGCCAACAAAGATTTGTTCATTTACCACATGATGAATGGAGCAGTAATGATACAAGGACCGGAGGAGCTCTCAACATGTACAAGATAAGCTGTAGACTTCAGCACATTAATCTCTGCAGACAAACTGTAACTGCATTTCTGCAGCAGGATTAACATGAAAGTGATGGATGCAAGGTAATATGTTTCACAATGAGCAGTGTAACAAACAGACAGTTTGCCCGTTGAGTTTAGAGGAGACCTGCAGGACTTCACACTTTGTCAACACAGTTCACTGATAGCCCATTCTATCAACATTTGACCTTCCCCATGAGGAGGGGGCTCATGAGTGGTGCAGCTCTCCAATTAAGTCAAATGAGCCAAATACAAATCCACTGCACTGAATGAAATAAAGGGTTTACAACTGCAGTCAGACTGAACACTATCTGGGATCCTGCCCTCTAATAATAAACTCCTGGTTATTTTAAGACTGGAAGACAGGAAGATATGGAGCAACTTTTTCTGCATGCAGACAAAAAACGAGTCAGCTGACGTTAATTAGCCGACAACATCGGCTCATTAGTTTGTTTGAAGCTTGTACTAACAACACGGCAACTTTGATGTAATCCAAGGCCTCTGCGGGGAACGGCACAAGTGAAAGAATGTTTTGATTGAACCATGGGAAAAAAATAAGACAACATGCGAGCGGATAATAAATACGTTAAGATGGCTGTGTGATGCAGAGAGACGGCTCAGCCAAGCTGCCGAACAAAACTCCCACGGGTGTCTCTCTCATGAGTTGTATCGATCTCCATCAGCTGCGGCGGCCCGGCCAGGCAGTGTCAGCCACTAGGCTAATTGGGAGAAAAACACACGGGCGAAGAGGCACAGACCTCATTGTGTCTTTGATCCATAAAACATGATTCAATTCCTGTCTCTCCTTTCATTAACTTAATCAACATGTCAGGAAATGAATAAAACATTCGGTGAGAAAATGCAAAGTGAAAACAACAACAGGAAATGACTTCCTTTAATGCATGTGCATGCACATGTTGGTTGGGGAAGAACCTCTTTGAACAATTAAGGAATCTTTTTTTCCCATCACTCCACACAGACATGCTGTGGCAGCAGCCTAAAGGTCAGAGCCCTGGGCTAATGACTGCAAGGTTGCCAGTGTGTGTGTATGTGACACTCTCCCCTTGCCATCTAACAACCATCAACACCTCCAGCAGTGCACTTAACCTCCAGCTGCTCAAGGGAGGCTGTGGTAGGACTGGGCAGATGTCACTGTGTCTGTCTGTATCAATTAGAAGCACAGTGTGCCTGTAGGATAGCAGGCATGCATGGTCAGTCAACAGTACATATAGTGAATACAGGTTTACATTGTATCTGTGTAATGAGTGAGTGCAGGGCAGGCTGTGTCTCCAGTGAGCATGCATGACAGTACTGGAATAAATTGGAGACAATACAGGTTACACTATTAAGGTAAACCAGAGCAGACAAGCTATATGGAGACAAACCTCCGATGCAATGTCCAATAAAATCCCCCCCTACCCCCTTCTCCCCTCCCAAAAAAGAGGAGTAGTAGAGTGGCCAAGCTCAGCTCCGATGGGCATGTTGCAGCCGCACTTTGGCACAAATGCGCTCAGTGGAATTCAGGGGTTACATTCAGTGAAGATAACAAAAATGGGGATTTATTCATCTTGCATCATGCTTAACTTTAGTGGATCATAACATATTAGGTATGAATCAATTAGTAGGGGCTCTGGTTCAACATTAGACCAAACCTTTCTATGGATGTTAGTTTTTGAGACAGGACAAAGACAAAAATGTGGCTTGCAACAGACAGAGAGGTGCACTGTTTATACCCGAGCTGATTGCCAGAAATGTATTTTACTATGTGATTTTGTTGAATACTTGTGGCCCCTTCCAACAGGTTAATAGGAGTGAGGGGTCAGCAGTTAATCACAGTATAAAACAGTCAATAAAACAGGTTTGTCAACAATTATGAATCACTGCAACCATAAGAGGATCTTGAGCATACAGTCATACATGTGCACACAAAATATTAGGTTAATTGGTCCAGTAGTTCGTTAGTTTTGTTAGCTGCAGACAGACAGATGCACACAAACATACGCACATAAATGACCAAATGCATTAAATTAAACCTGAAGGGATAGAAAAAAAACATTATTGATATTTTAATCATTATCCACCAGCTGTATTATTCAGTAGCTGCAGCTGTAGTAGTAGAAGGAGTAGTAGTAGCTGTAGTGGTAGTTGTTGTTGTTGCTGTTTTGGTAGAATAGTACAGTAGTATTGGCACTGGTGGTGAATGTAATGCTTGTACAGGTAACAGTAGCAGTAATGGTAGATGTATTGTTGTAGTGTAGTAGCTCTGGTAAGAATATGGTAAAGAAACACTTGTGGTAGTAGTGATGATAGCAGTAAGAGGAACTGTAGCAGTAGTGCTAGTACTACCAATATTAGCATGAGTGGTACTAAGACTAACAGTTAGAAAAGCAGTAATGTAGAAAAAGTCATACTAATAGTAGTTATTCCAGTGGTAGTTGTGGGAGTAGTAGTCATGGTGCAGTAGTGCTGTTTCATTTGGTGTTCAATTCGGTGTAGTACTAGCATTGGTATATATGCTAAAGAAGCACTTGCAGTAGTAATGGTACTGCACATGTACTTATTGTAATATTAATAGTAGTAGTCCATACCCATTGGTAGCTTTGTCACCTTCTACCTATGCCAATCCTCAATGCCTATGTGCAGTTTCACATAGATTGACCACATCAGTGAGTAGAAAAACGTGGGACAGACAGAATGACTGACTGACAGAATGACACACTGACAGTTTCCATGATTATGTACAGCATACCATACCATGACATAGTCATACCAGAAGTTAGAGCCACAGCAATCTGTCGCATTTTAGCCATTTTTAAGCATTTTTCTGTTGTTTTCAGTTGCCAATTAGACTTAAATTTCTCCAGTCACCTTGAGGGGTCCCGTTCTACATATCAACCAAGTTTAGTAAAAATCGATATGGTCGTTAGGCCTAGATAAAAAATTAGCTCTCTAGCACCCTCATTTTGTTTGATGGGGTCAATAATGGAGGGGTCCCCTCAGATTATGTGTGGTCATATGCCTACAAAGTTGCGTGGTGATCGGTGAAACCCTTGAGATGTTATACATCTTTATGTGATGAGCCATGCCCTCCGCAATATTCATTGCCTTATAGAAGTTTTTCAATGTTTGCCAAGAGGGGACTTTGGATATTGGTCCCTAGATTATGTTCACAGAGTTTCATGCAGATCGGTCAAACTTCCTAGGAAGAGATCGATTTTAAGTGTTTTTCAAAAAATTCAAAATGGCGGAAAATCTATATAACCGGAAGTTATGGGTTCTTGAGACAAATTTGTTCCTCATGAGGAGAGGCATCTCTGTGCAAAATTTCATGTCTCATGTCGCATGAGATGTGCCCATTCAAAGTTTGCAATTTCAGTCGGTTGCTATAGCGCCCCCCTTTGGCCAATTGATGTAATATTGTTTCATTCACATCCTCCCATGACCCTCTACCACTGTGCCAAATTTCACACGGATTGACCAAGTCAGTGAGGAGAAAAACATGGAACAGACACACAGACACACCCACACACCCAGATGAGGAGTAGTACCAGTACTAGTACTAGTAAACAATGGGTGGACAGCTACTTAACAGAGACAGCAAACTAGCTTGATGACATGGCCAAGGGCGATATGACGTTGATTATATTAAACTGTGTAGACCTTGAACTAATGACTAAGGTGAAATCTGTGGCTGAACCAGTTGGGAACCACTGGTCTTAAGTCCTGTTTTCAACAAGAAGTCCAGTACAGTTCAGTTAAGTTCTGTATGTGTTTTATTTGTTTCCACTGTGAATAACTGTGGATAGAACTGTTTCTTATTGTCCCCATTTTTGGTCACCCCTCTGTTGGGGTACCTAGCACACAGGTCTGGTAACTAGAGGGTGGAGCTAGAACCATGCAGTTGATTGCAGTGCTGTGCAATGCAGTTGATTGGTTAATAGAGGACAGTCACTCTGCTCAGGGCCAATTTGTGGCTGGTTTTGAAGCAGCGTTATGTAATACATACACTTTGAGTAATTAGTAGATCTTCCAGCATTTAAAAATATACATTAAGTGAACTACGTATATGCTAATCCTCACTTGGTGAAAAAAAAAACATTGCAGAGTGATGTTTCTGCGGGCTCTGGCTGGCTGTGCTTGCCCGAAGGGGACTAAATGCACCAAGAGAGACTCTCATTCTTACCTGTTCTATTTTGTTCTGAAAATGTTGGCTTGCAACCTCGTTCTGTGGATGATAAACAAGGTGCTGCTGACTTACCTCTGTGTCACCATTGATGTGGAAACACAGCAAATGCTGGACTGAACAGTGAGTGACAACAACCCTGCCCACATTTAAGAGTATTGTTTGCGGTGTAAATGCTGAATGGACCTTGGGTCTAGGTATTATGTATGAAAGCTTAATTTGGGTTCTGAAGGTACTACACCAAAAGTATTTGGAGGAAATGGGGCTTAAAGGGATAGTGCACCCAAAAATGAAAATTCAGCCATTATCTACTCACCCATATGCCGAGGGAGGCTCTGGTGAAGTTTTAGAGTCCTCACATCCCTTGCAGAGATCCCAGGGGAGAGGGGCCAGCAACAAAACTCCATCTAATGGAGGCTGGGCGCCCCAGATTAAAATGTCCAAAAAACACATAATTGAAACCACAGAGTATCTCCATACTGCTCGTCCGTAGTGATCCAAGTGTCCTGAAGCCCCGACATAAAAAGTTGTTTGGAAAAATGTCATTTAAACTCAGTTTTTAGCGTCATTGTAGCCTGTAGCTCTAACTGCCTCTCTGTAGACCGCGCTCACGTGTGTGCACTTACACGAGACCGTGAGACATGGGCACCGCCTTCATGTGTGTTCACGTGCTTTCCCTGGTCTCACGAATTTTCATTTTTGGGTGCACTATTCTTTTAAGTGGTGTGGAGATAAAAGTGGTACTAGTAGTATTGGAATACTGATTGTAGTGGCGGAAGTATAATAGCAATAGTAGTGATGATATTTAGAGTGGTATTATAGTAGTAGTAGTAGTAATGGTAGTAGTAGCAATACTAATGGTTGAATCCCTATCGGTACAAATAGCAGCACAGTAGTAATAGTAGTACCAGTAGTAGTATTTATACTAGTAGTTGTTATAGCAGTGGACAGTGAACGTAATTGCAGTAGGACTGGTAGTGGCAGTAACAGTATCAGTGAAAGGCCTGCAGCCATGTGTCCTGCTGTGTTCACAGTATGGGCAAACATTTTTATTCTAACCTATTCTAACAGTAAATGAGCTGATATCACTCATTGTCTTCTTTGTATTTTACATGTATGATTCAAAACACAAAGGCAGACCCAGAAGGAATGACTCAAGGGATGTAATTCTAAACCAGCAGGGGGGAGTGTGGCTCCTGAGTCAGGGGGCTTCATTTTAATACGACCCCTGAGCACACAGAGTAAACCCACACTGTGATACCGCGTCAGCATGTAGACTGATGGGTTTAATGAACTGAACATTACTGTTGTCCTTCACTGGAAGGAACAGTCTGCACCAATGTCACCCAGGTAAATGTGTGTCATCAGTATAATCAGAGATCTGTCCATGTCTACCTGATTACTCTCTGCAGTCCTACATTATGTCTCTCTAATAAACACATACTAGTTTTAACATTCACTCATACAGTAATATTGCTGTAAAGCAAGCTGAGGAACCAAAGACAGGAAAGTTATTTTTAGAGACATCATGAGGCTTTGTTTCTATTCCAATTCACAGATGTAGAGCAACAAAGCATATTGGAATGGCTCTCATTTCCCCAGATAAAAATGGAAAACATTATAAGTCCAGACTGCTCTAAATACCAGTGGAGCGGAAGGACACTCTAAGCAATGCAGCTGAACCGAGCAGTGTGTGCTGGTCCATGAGCTGAGCAGCTCCAGTTTAATAATAGCACTAACAAGATACCAGATCCCTAATATTCAATTTTTTATTTCCTCTTGCACACAGAGGTCAGGGTCAGCTGCTGACCCAGTTGGCGCTGGAAGGATCTTAGTGTCTTCATCATGGCCTCAGTGTGCAGACGCAGAAGCTTGAACACAAACTTGTCCAATTCAAAGAGCATCTCCCTAGTCGCTGTGCCACCTCGCCTCAGCTGACTTTCAGCTACGTAAAGAGGAACCTTTTCATGTCTGTATGCTTCTGTTTGAACAACAGCGCAATGACAGGTTAAAAAGATAGGAAACAAAAAATCAGGGCCTTGGCAGGAGACGTGAGAGCGCTGTGCTGCATGCAAAGCAGCTTATGGTTTGAAGACAGACAGAAAACATTTTATAGGTAAATGAATGAGAAACATACAATGAGGCAGTACTTCAGGGATTAAAACCTATTTCCCACTGGACAAAAAACACTTAGACCCACAACATCTGGCTTTGACTTTAGTGGGAAAGGTTGAAATCTGCATTAAAAAGGGATTCATTCATTCTACTCTGCGATAGTCACAGGCTTTTATCTATTCCAGCTCTGATAGGCAGTGATGGGAACATGACACTCCGGGTGGACACGTTAACTTTCGTCCCTTTTCCTGTGCCTCCATCTGTAACTGTTGCCTCTTTGCCACTTTCTTTGTCAGCTCAGCCACAAATTCTGTCGGGCTCTGTCCAAATTAGTCGGCATTGAGTTTGAAAGAGAGACTTGATAAGTATCAGATATAAAAAATAAGTGAACACCGTAACATTTTAACCGGCCTTCATGCTGCTTTCTATTGTTTTGGGACTGTTCTTTACTTATCAGAGGAGTGGGGTGGCGGGGTTTTTTTGTTTTATTTAGACCCTCCCAAAAGCTACAAATATATTTCCTTAAGCCTCCCTGAGTGAGTGGCGGAAAAACGCATGACCCTCACACCACTATATATTAGTTATTAGATTTTTAAAACTTAACATTTAAAACGTTTAAGTTAAAAGTTAAAAATTGAAGACAAAAAAATAGTGTATAATCACATGAAAATATGAATAATTGTGTTTCCGTTACCTTAGAATGAGCTGTTTCTATCTATATAAGAAGCCAGTATTTGTAGACAGAGATCACCATGTTGCACTGCCATGTTTTTAGAGTAGCCAAGAATGGACAAACCAAACACTGGCTTTAGATAGAGCCATTCGCTCTTTCATGTCAGCCACTGTAGTTCGCAGCCAGGCTAGTGTTGTGTCATTCGTGAACGAATCGTTCAAAAGAACGAATCTGTTGAGTAAACGTACTGAACTGAATCACTTCTGGAACTGATTCGTTCATTTCCCAGTTCAGTTGAGCTCAGCAGCGTGCGTGCAGGCTGGGAGTGGAACTGCCGATTTGGTCCATGCGAACGATGAATCACTCACGAGTTGCGAGTCAACCAGGGTGCAGGGAGGAACTGCCTACTGCGTGATGAATCACTTGGTGAACGAATCACTCGGTGAATTACGTAACCCTGATCCCTAAGTGATTCACATCATTTCTTCTCAGCGATACACTTTCATAGGGACCGTTTTCTCCAAGCTAAAGGCTAATGTAGCCAGGAGTCAAGCCACAGGAACACAATCACACACCTCCCCATTGTTTTAACAGACTTAGTTTCCAGATAAACAAACTTAAAATGCAGGGCAGACGCAGCAGCAGCTCAGCCGTGTATCAGTTCAGTGAGTTGGACTAGGCAGTACACAGTCAGGGCTCCTCCCGCCAAGCACTGAACGATTCAGTGAACGGATCTTTTGAACGAATCTTTTTAAAGGGAAATTTCGGTTTATTTCAACCTGTCTCCTATCGTTCTAAATTTGTTTCAAGTGACTAGTGACATAAAAATAATAGTTCGCATGTTAGCCGTTAGCGTAGATATAGCCGGGGCGCATAGTGGCGTCAGACATGTTAAGACGTAAGAGAAAGAGCAACCTTCAAGTGCAAAGTTAGTCCACTAAGACCGCCTCATATCGTTAGGATAAATGTCAGAGAACATATAGAAAACGACATGTAAACGTGTTGTCTTACCTTACCGGTGTGCTGCCATATTTGTTTACCATTTAGCTCTCCTTTCCAAAGCGCGGCCGAAATATGGCAAGAACAAGCAGTGATCTCATACCGTACCCGAAATTATCTTCAAATGCTGCATGAGCAACAGGCTGGTAAACTCCAGTAAATAGTCTGTACCAAGATGTTTCACTAGCCAGCAAAAACACTCACACAGGCACAATGTGAGCCATTGGTGCGAGTTGTGAGCTTTAATTCAGCAATAAATAATCAGCTGTGTGTGTCTGACTGTGGATGGTGGAGCTGTTAAAATGGATTTGTGGAGTTTGTTAGTTACAGTGCAGGACTCCACTCGGATTCGGACCGTCTGGAGAAGGTTTATGGGTTGATGGTGTTTGACAGGCAGGTAAGAGTAAACACATTTACTTCAAGTTGACTAAAATATCATGAATTTTCATCGAAGTTTGTTAATATTTGTTTACTAAAACTATGAAGGATTAAAATATATAAAATGTGACGAAAATAAGCATTTTTGTCTCAAGTCTGAGACTAAATCTAAAATAGCTTTTAAAATTAACACTGGTGAACACACATTAAATGTCAGAGAAAAGGTGGGCACAAATTAGCAGGTGCTGGGCAAACGGCCCGTTTGTAACGTGCCAAACAGCATAGGAGAAACACTGATTTGTAATGTGAAACTGCTTTATTCCCTGTTTTTACTGGTTTAAATCACCAGGTCAGTTTGTTTTGGAGAGGAAGAGACCCCTGCGGATAATTCAGCTCCTAATAAGAACCTCCTGAATGTCTGGATCTTAAGTTATGTGTGTGTTAAGTTAGCTGGAGGCAAAACAAGACTCTCCACCACAGGGCTGTAGGCTACATAGGAGTCTTAAAATGTCATCTTGTTGTGTTATTAGGTGTCAGAATAGAAGGAGTCATGGCTCAAAACTTAAATTTTATCATATACCAGCCAACACTGCCCGTCAACAAAAATGGAGGCAACTATGGTTAAAAGGACTGTACAGAGGCGATCAACAAAACAGCGCATACTAATCAACCACAAAGCCGGCCATTCCATCTTCAGCAATCCTGTCAAATCATCCATCCACTGAGTGAGAGCATACAGGTCAGCCAGTCTGGTCCCGTTGATCAGTGTTTACTTTTTCAAGTAACACTTGTGGTCCCCGAGAGTGAGTGACCTGACATGCATTCAAGTCAGTCTGACACTCTACACTAAATTGAGAGCCCTGTTGGTCGCAGAGACAGAGCTCTATATTTCTATATAAATTAACATATGGTTGAGTTAATCACACATGTGCTCTGCTGTTCCAAGAGTGCAGTGCTCTGGATAACTGAACAGTATGTTGCGACAGCGCTCTGAATTTACAGACGGTCCAGTTTGTGCCAGAGTGCGCTCTGGGACTCTGAATGAATATTTTTGAATGCACCACTGGCATCATCTTCTTCCACTGTCAAAAACAAGCCAACAGAACCTGCTAGCTAGCACTAGCTAATGTCTGTGGAGAATTGCTTTGCCTCCAGCTAAACCCTGCCCACCAAACAACATCATACTGTTTACTAACAGTAAAAGGGTCTACTATAGGCAAATGCTAAAATCAAAATGTTTACTTTTTACTATTTTTAACTAATACTATTACTACTATTATTTTGAAATATCACGTAAGACCACACAACAACAACATAAATTCATAGTAAAGCCTAGAAAGAGATAATTCAGCTCCCAGTGAAAACCTCCAATGAACACTGAGGGAATTCTAACCAGGAGAGGTTTCAGCTGGTTAAAGTTGCCAATCATCTTTTGGATGCCACTAAATCCCCCTGAATTTTACACACTCCTTTTAGTTTTTTTTTTTTTGTGTGTAATTATCTCGTGAAAATTTTGTCCTCACATTGTAACATTTAAAATTTAAAAAATGGCTTTGTATCTAGGGATCCATACATCATACATATTTATCGTCTTTGCTAACTTTCTTCCCTTTTTTCCCCATTCCTGGTATTAATGGGCTTCTACATAATTCCACAGAATACAGATGTGTGTGTGTGTGTGAGAATGAACTGTATATTATCCTGCCTTCTAATCTGTTACATATGCTTCTCCATTACAAAGCTATACTGTCACACAGTATAGCATTATCTTTGCTACTACAGCACGACACCCTTTTTTCTCATATGGGTTGGAGGAAAAGCTCTTACTCCGCCAAGTGGGAATAAAGATAAAGCTGTAATTTATTCCAGCAAATACTTTGACAATTACGGTGTAAGAACCCTTCTTAGAACAAAATGCGTGTCAATTCCAATTTATTTATGAAGCGGTTTTAACAAAACAAATCTGTCATAAGGGGCTTTGCAGAGTAATGAGTGACACAACAGGAGACAAACAAACAAATCACAAGAAACAAAGCTTAAATCCTTTCGCATCCTCACGCGGGTGAGAACGTGCACAGCCATGCATGTCCAAGACAACTTCAACTCCCCCCTCGAGGAGCAATTAAGACTTCTCCCCTGCAAAATGTGTCACAGAGCAGGTGGGACACTTCAACACTTCATTTAATGTGTTAATATTATGCACCAACTGGAAAAAGTACTTATTTATTTATTTATGTATATCCTTTTTTGTCTGTGTCTCCCCTAACTTTATAAAGACATTAGTCTAGCAGTCTCAGAGATGCCATCTCAAGTAAATGCCTTACAAAAAAAAGTTTTACCTCGCTACTCACAGATCCTACAAGGACTCCTTTTTTTTAAAGACCAAAAATAACAGCAAATATCCATTCATTTACAGATCAATGTTTTCAAAGTCTTTACTGTGTTTTGCTGTCATCATGCTAGTTTCTGTCCTCTGTGTTTCACTGAGGCCAGGACTTTGTCTGTCACATATACGTGGATGTCTGCAGGATCCATCACTTTGACATTTCCCATTCATTGTCTATGTAAGCAGCCGTGTAATCCATTCTGGTAATGCCAGGCTGCGTTTTGAGATATGGGGTGTCACATTGGCTCCTCACTTGCTTGTAGCTGAGGTCTAGACAAGCAAATTAGGGGCATCTAGCACATCTTGCCGCCTCTTGAAACTCCCAAAAGATTTTTAAACTAACTGTTGTTGATTCAAAATGAAGACAGATTCAGTGACAGCATGGTTTATTTCACTTTTCTATGAGAGCAAGTTGTTGAGAACATGTTGGTCTAGTTTGAAATCCAGGAACACAAGGGCCAAGGGTGACCATCAGCTGCCAATCCCAAGCAGTTTAAAATTAGGGGTGTAACAGTTTGCGCATTCATCCTTAACTCTTTGGTACAGAATGTTTAGTTGGACAAGTGACTTGGTTTGGCACGCCTTATAAATGCATTATTAACCAAATTATTATAAGTTATGGCAAATATAGTATGATTTAAGTATGGTTAAGGTTAGACAACTAAACACTTGGGTAAGGTTAGGCAGACATATGATATCTTACAAAAATGCACATAACAGTCAGCAGACACTGACAAAAAAGCTGTCCTTTCACATGAGCATGATATGCTACTGGTTTCCATTATTGTTTAACGGTGTCCAGCAGCATCCGGGGGAAACGTAATAGGACAGCAAAGAAAATTAAGGCGCCGGAGGTCCAAGTAGGTCTGGCGGGAGGGGTGGTTGATGGGTCCAATAATCACCAAATTTCACCCGGGAGGCCACTGTTCACTTCCTGTAAGACTGCAAAGCCAAACCCTGGTCTTTTTTTCCTAATCCCAATCATGTACGTGTGTTGGCAAAACGTAACCATGTGCGTTTGTTGTACACAAACTGTATATTTACTGTAAAAAAAGAAGTGTATTTTGAAAACAGACAATGCATGTAACATGCATGCAGAATTTGCCACAGCATCCCAGAATGTCAATATCAGAATATCTTGCACATTGTACCTCGACGTGAAAAGTCCGTGACCAAACATCAGTGTGACAATGTCGGAGTGAGATTGTGTTGATACAACAGTTTGTAGCATATCTTGTTAAGTTCTTAATGTTCAGTTATAAAGCTTAGGTTTAGGCAAATAAAGTTACAAAGGTTAGGTTTCGGAAAAGAAGCATGGATGGGCGTTGTCAAGTTACGTTCTTAACGTGAAATTATGTACTTAACATTAAATGACATAGGTTAGTTTTAGGCAAGTAAAGTTACGTAGGCTGAGGTTAGGAAAAGAAACATGGTGACGATGTACCTTAAAATAATTCAAAATTCACTTGGTTGTACATGTGACTAGTGATGGCCTCATGAAGCCTCATGAAGCATTGTCTTTATTTTCTAAACCCACTAGATGGCACTTTTTGTTCAACAAAAAGTTGAAAGCACACTGAATTGCTATTCTTTATGCAGACTTTAACTTTTTATATTACCTCCTTCTTTACTGCGGTCAGTGCATTGATCACATGATCACAGCCTTGCTGATAACGTTGATTACGTGAAAATTACTGGCTCATCGAAAAATGTGTTAAAATGTTGAAAAATGTTGGTCTGTCTTGCTCAAACCCCAAAATTACATCATCTAATGTCTTGTTTCGTACTCACGCCAAAGGGTTTTAGTTCACTGTCACGAGAGAGTGTGTAAAGCTGCCAATATCTGAACGTAAGAAGCTGCAGTAAGAGTATTTTGGGGTACTTTTATAGTACTTTTCTATGAAAAATGACTCAAACCGATTAGTCGACTACTAAAATAGTCACCGATTATTTTAATAGTCGATTAGCTCATTGATTAGTCGACCAATCACATTTTGTCACAGCATCTATAGCCAGCCATGTTTCTTACAAACTACTTTTACATACAACTTATTTGGAATAGCAAATAAGTTTTTAAAAGGAAACATAATGCCAAGTCAATACTGTTTTTTATTTACATACTGAGGAAATGTTGCTAATTAACGTCTCTATCAAGTCACAAAAATATTGATACTGAACAAATTAGCAAAATGTCCACTGAAAATGTAATGCATTCGTTTGTTGCCACAATAGCTAACTTGCAAAACACAAATCATCCTTGTGACTACAGCATTATTTTTTCATTACCTTTTTTATTAACATGAAAATGATACCATGATCTTTCCCTAACCTTGACCAAAGTGCTTTTGTTGCCTACACCTAACAACAGGCAGGAGTGTGTAATCCACCCTTACCTGCAAATCCAGCTTAATACATGAATATTGCGTTAAATCATCTCAAAGCAACATATCTGAGTGTAGTCCAGGCAGTGATTACGCTGTCACCAAAACATAATTATGAAAACAGTTTAGTAATATACAAGCGTTAGTTCTATAAGACAGTGTTGCTATAGTATCTAGGCATTTATTACAGAGACTGAACCTTGCTATAATGTTCCTTCACATTGTGCCTGTATAAACAAGAACAAGCTGCACAGCTCCATATGCAGTGGCAGATGGCTGTACTCTTTCAGCAGCCGACTGATATCCACACCCAGGTTCTCTGCAGATCTTGGGCCAGCTCGCTGCTGCCATGCTGTCAGTGGGTGGGTGATAGTCTGTTGGCAAACCAATGACAGAGTGAATCAGCTCTGTGATCACTGGATCAGGGCCGAACTATAACTTTGCTGGGAAACTAAGACTAATTAAACTCTGGCTACATCACATTAGCCTGACTTATTCAAGCGACATATAAAGAATTCCACCATGTCAGAGAACTGAGAGAATCCAACACAATAGGTCCTCAAACTGAGGGACAGTTGCACTGAGCTCCAACTTCTTGGCATTGGGAGAAACAGCTATAATGTGGATCAGCTGTACAGTGAGAATCACTGCAGTGTGGCGGGTCGTTAACCCAGCAAATTAATGATTCAAAAGAGAACATCTGGCTGCCATAATAGTGGTTTCTTAAAGTGGTGGTAAATAGCATAGTTTTGTTATTCCCAAACAAAAGTGACCTAATGTAAGCAGTGTGACATCGTATTTTGACATCATGTTTACATATTTGGATGGCTTTAAATGTTAACTGATACAGACATCTAAACTAAAACACAACATCAGCCGTGAGAGGTATTAATGTGAGGCTTCAGTGTCATCTGTCAGAGGTGGGCAGCAGTAGCTCAGTCCGTGGGGACGTGGCTTGGATTTATCGGCTCAGGTCCAGCTTGGACCAAGTCCGTGTTGTATGGCAGCTGGAGAGGTGCCAGACTGCCTCCCAGGCACTACAGAGGTGCCCTTGAGCAAGATGCTGACCCCCAGCTGCTCAGGGCGTCATCCTGCAAGGTAACTCCCTCGCTCTGACATCTGTCCATATAATATTGCATGTATATAGGTCTAGTTAGTGCATGTGTCTGTATTTTGCGCTTGTGTATCAACTGTACAAAAGGAAGATACCAACTGCTGCTGAAGTACAACAAAAAACTGCCTTATTGAAAAAGTCATCTCTTCACTAAACCAAGGCGTTTCAGTGCCAGGCTTCCATCACTGTGATTTACACATTTGATAAACACCATATGCACACTACAAGAATCTTTGTCAATTATTCAACAACACCTAGACACAGAGAGTAGGTGGTCAA
This sequence comes from Epinephelus fuscoguttatus, assembly GCF_011397635.1. Lineage (NCBI taxonomy): Eukaryota > Metazoa > Chordata > Actinopteri > Perciformes > Serranidae > Epinephelus > Epinephelus fuscoguttatus. Next base: position 38,029,730 of record NC_064762.1, read on the forward strand.
CCTCAGAATAACAGAAAATGACTTCAGGCTTCAAGTGAACATCTAAGAATTACACGCTACATTAAACTTGCCATACTATTATAATAATACCATCATGAAAGTAGGACAGAATTTGTGGTGTCATAATAATTAAAAACAGTTTATTGTATTTAAAAAGCTACAAAATGAACAACAAAATTGTTCTGTCATTCTTCGCAAAGTTTCTTTCAGTTTCTTTAGAAAGTTAATATAACCCCTGGGTTCCAGAATGACCTTGCTAAGAAAAAGAAAAACTGCTGGTTACATGTTCATAAATATAGTACATGACAAAGAACATGAAAGTACATGAAAAGCAAAAAAAAAAAAAAAAAGAAAAGAAAAGAAGTCTGCTTGACACTTTAGATGCCAGTTGAGGCTGAGCAATTTATTGACATTATAATGATATCGTAATGATATATTGGATATCGCAGTATTGTAGGTGTTGTGTTTTCACAGTTTTAAATGCTGAATTACGGTAAAGCAATGTAATTTTCTATCTTACCAGACTGTTCTTTCTCCTCTATTATTTACTTTTACCCAATTAGTTATTATATCCATATCACTAATGATCATTTAGCAAAAATGTCATTGTGTAAAATATGTTGTGAAAGTTCCAATAGTCAAACCTACTATATTGTTGCAATATAGATATAGAAGTATTTGAGCCAAAATACTGTTAGATTTGATTATCTCCATATCGCCGGAAGCTGCTTTACTGGCTTGGATGTCAACATTTTAAAACACTGGCTTGAGGATGATAAGGAAACAATATTTTACAATGGTAGAAATAATGTTATATCACAGTACTGATGTATAAAGTACCATGATGTAGCAATATATCAGAATTTTAAAAATGTAACCAGATAGGAGTATCTGTTTTTTGTAATCTAGTAAATTACATAGCTGAAAATCAAAATTCTAGGCCTGTCACAATAATTACTCTTGTTGGACAATATATTTTCTCAGAAACAATTGCTATATTTAAAATTTATTTTAAAAAAAAGTGTTTATTAACACATGTAAATATATACAAGAAGTACATAAAAATATAGAACTACAGGACCTTTACAGTAATAGCCCAAAATTACTCTGTTTGAGACTTAATACAAAATTTGGCCAACAAAAACAAACCAAGTGATGCCGCTTGTGACTAATAGAAAAGCTTAGCAAAACTCTGGAAATGCTCTGGGAACACTGGGAACACTACAGTTACATCCATATTCCAGCCTGTGTGCCGCAGTTGGCTTCGGGGGATGGACGGCCTGGTTTGCTGGAGGATTTACAGAGTGAAGGATAAAGTTGTTGGAGGGTAAAACTACAAATGACAGACTTTTTGGCTGGCTGCCAGGGGTTGGCAGGCTAATGACTATCAGGATGGTGCCTCTTCCACTCAAAAAGCACAGCAGCAGGCTACCGGTAAGCTACACTGTGTCATCTTTGAAGTGTTGCTTTATTTCTGCGCTGCGTTGTCTTTGAGGTGTTGTTTTATTTTTGTGCTGAGCTGTCTTTGGAGAGTCGTTTTATTTCTATGCTGTGTCGTCATTAAAATGTTTTACTTTTCTTTGGACTTGAGCCAGTAGGCATGTATGAGAGAATTTAAAGGAGAATCACTGCGCTCAAGTCTTATAATGACTGGGAAATAAACCTGCTGATTATTCTGGCATCATGTCGGCTAAAATGTTGGTGACAGTCCTCTATAAACAAAAACACATGTAAACACAAAGGGCAATAACAAGGTCAGCATAATGATCATGGTCATCTCCATATACCATACAATAAGTCAATATCATAATTAATATGACAGGCCTACAAAGTACCTCTTTAAATTACTGCACAGAAATCCTGTTAATTTGCCATGAGTAGACCTCCTGATTGATTTTGCAACATTTCCAGACATTTTAAAAGACTAGCTACCTCAGTAAAATAAACATGCCTCACATGTCGGTGATGAAAGTATATAATCTCACAGTATATATCTTCATACTGCACACTTCTGCCGGCTATTGTGTGCTGCTGAGGTGCTTTACTTTGCAAACAGTGATAACAGTAACAAATGGGGAGGTAATGATTTAAAGAGTGATAAAGTGCTTTGATAAAGCAATGTAGAAACTATCAGCAGGCCTTAATTTCCCTAGGCACATGTCCTGTCTACATTAGACTCACATCTGTAATTTACCCCAGTGTGGCCCTTTCTTTTAATTTTCAAAAGGAGAATGATGAGAAGATGGAGGTGAGGGTAAAAGCAGATAAGGATTTAAGGTAAGGCCCCAGGGAGTAGATGACTGAGGTAGAGCTCCTGCATAGGGGACTGGAGCTTTCCTTCTTTGCTTTGTAAACAGGAGCACCTCTCTGTCTCTGGGAGGAAAAGAAGGGCCATAAAACAGCTGTGGTCGGTTCAGGAGCGAACACCCTCCAGCTTCATCTGACAAACACATTAACCAGCATTGCCACACACTCATACGGGTGGCATGGGGCATCTGCAATCCGCCAATTGTTATTCATAGCAGACGGCAACAGCAACACCTTAGCTGTGTTATTAAATAAATCTACATGTCTGTGGAGACAGAAGATCAAACCGCAGGGACTTGTCAACCTTGGGAACAGGAATAAAGCAGAGATAAAGGCGAGGGGCCCATTTGCTTTGTTGTAGCACGAGCTGGTGAACGACTGGCCGCACCCATTCAGGATGTTGGACACGTCTACGCAGGCCAAAAGCAATCACACACTCTGTCCAATGATTAAAACAAAGATGAGACTATGTCTGTGCCCGACCCCATCCTCTCTGCTCCCGCTAATGGGATTCTTTGAGCCTCAGGACAGGTGTGGAGCTGTAATGAGTGACAGCACTGCGGGGGAAATATTTGGCCAGCGCTGCTCGCCTTGATCCTCACAACTCTGATGAGGCTATACACACTGCCTCCCGTTTTCACTTGATCCTGCCCTGTTGGGCTTCTCAGAGCGAGCAACATACAGGATCGTATTTTTGGGGAAAAAAAAAAACGAACAGGAAACCATGCTCAAGACATTAGTTCTGTATTGTTGCTTTATACATAAAAGGATGTTTTCCACCCTGGAAACGGCCAATTTTGGCCAGGTACACCTGGACAGACATTGTCACTGAGAAACATGGGCTGTCAGATGATCAGACAAATTGGACGAAAACCTCTAAATGGAAGTGAATTGTATAATTCTAACCCAGCTGGCAGCAGATGTCAATATGAATTCGGAAGTTGGACTCTTACGTCAGACAGATTTTAACATTATGACATTTTTACGGATATTGGGTTTTGTTCTCCATACCTCACAGCTACATGTTGTTTTTCCACATTAAGAAGTTGGCAGGTGACTTTTGAACGTCATTTGTCCTCAGCATTGTACATCAAATTGATGTTGGTGTTAAACATTGTCCTGATATTGAAATTTGGTCAGGTGACTATATCCATCACAGACTTTGTTGTGGTGATGTCACTGTGGTTCCAATAAACTTGGTGATGTGTGATGTGACATGATGAAGTTATATTCATCGGAGTTCCTTTAATGAGTGTTGCATACTCTACAGTATGGGTTTTGAATGCTCAAGTAGCCTTACCTTAAAGGTGCCATACAGAGTTTCTGTATTAAAGGGAACGTACATTATTTGTTTATTATTTGTTTTGTTGTTGTTGTTTTATTTATTTATATTTTTTGAGGTTTCTATATCAGTCTGTTATGTGTTATTGATCTTCCAAATTAGCTATATTCCTCTAATCGAATGTCCAGCAATAACACAAACAAACTAACCAATCAGGGTAGCGATTGACGATCAACTCCTGTGTTCTTTGAAGTAAAATTACTGTTTTTGTCAAAGGTGGCTTTGAAGATAGTGATACAATGAGAAATATAACAGCTTCATTTCCTTGCAGAGAGGGCTGTCTGACAGCAAGGTAAAGTGCTGAAAATATTACACTGACTATGTTTAAGTTCCTCATACAACCTCACTTAAAAATATCTAAATTAACCATTTCAGTTATTGTTATTGGCATTATCTGAGACCTCTGCTTTTACATACATTACTGCTTTCAACAACCAAGTCACCAGAATAAATGTTGGCATTGTATGTTTATGCAAACCATGGAAACTATATATATGTACATGATTGCGTAGCAGGTACACAGGTTTCAATAACGCTGTGGTTAATATGTGGTAAAGATTAGGCACATATACAATTTGGTTATGGTAAGGAGAAGATCAGGCTTTGGCTAAAAATACACAGGTTTAGATCATAATCCCAGCTGGAAACGCAGTGGTGTCTTCGTTTAAAAAAAAAAAAAAGAAGAAGAAGTTTTATCTTTTGTTGGTCTTGAAAAGCAGCCTGCAGTTTGGTAGGAGCTTCACCAAAATGTCACAACAACCACATCCTTTTGGACTGACAACTGGGCTGCTTCTTGATAATGCTGAGGGGGCACTGTCATTTGAAAAGCCCTAACAAAGAATGCAGAGACCTGTCCTTTAATGATTTATATTAGGGACAAGCCAATTTCTAGTCAAAATGATCATAATTAGGTAAGAAGCCTGCCTGTTTTCTGATGGGCTCCTGTTTCACTGATGCTGTTAGATGATTTAACACTAATTCCATGAGTGCAACCACAGTCATGTCATGTTCACTCTGTCATTCTCTAATTATTTCCAGTCACTTCCACTTTTCCATTTTTTGAAGGCTATTAAACTAAAGCAAAATCCCTCGCTTTCCTGGTTGGCTTTTAATTCAAAATAATGGAGGAAGTTTTCAGTGTCATGGACAGCAGCTAAACAGCAATTACAAAAAAAGGAAAATAAAAAGCAATGAAAAAAACAATAATGCAATAATGTGCAAGTAGCATTTTAATGTTTTTGCATTTCTGCAAACCACTGATGTGTTACATTTTTATATTATCATGTAGTGGACATGTTGAAACTTTGTTTTTAACAATGCTGTGGTTACCATGTGGTTAGGTTTAGGCATGAAAATCACTTGGTTGTAGGAATGAAAAGATCATTTTGACTGAAAAAACTTTGTGGCGTTATCTCAGCAAGAAATATAGCAATGTCTTTGTAAAAAACAACTGCTTTTTCAGACACCATCCCTGGTAGAAAAACAGTGATGGGTTGCTAAAAAGCACCCACATTTGGTGCCTAAAGCGTCCCTGGAAACACAGTGATGGGTTGCTAAAATACATCCACGTTGTTGCCTAAAAACTGTTGAAAATTTATCAACATGTCTCTAAAACACACTCACACTTGGTGCCCGAAAAGCTGCTTGGAAAACACAACAGGTTCTGTTGTTTGTTGGTCTTGAGTGGCCTGCAGTGGTTTGCAGCTTGGCAGCCATCATGCCTTGGTGACAAGCCATCCACCATCTCCTCCATGTGCAGATGATAGTCAGCTCGTATACTACATCACTTTAGAAACATTGATATGATAAAACTTGCAAACACCATGACATTACAAACATCAGAAATGTAAACTGACAGCATTACCTTCTGGTGACTGGGCTGAAAACTGATGTGCTGTTGGGTTGTACTGAGTAATAGTGGGAGGTAGGTCTAATATTTTGAATTCCCTTTTTAAAATAAATGTGGTAGCAAATGCAATTGGTGCTTTACTGAGCTACTGACTGACCACCACAACCTGAACATTTAATGAGCCTATACTTCTAGTTCCTAGTTCTAGGTTAATCCTGGCCCGTTACAGGTCACCCAGTTAGTGAGATTAGACTAATCCACCTTAAACTGCTGTTTTCACGTTACTCTGGCATTAGAAGAAACTCACGTAGTATGGACAGCAAAAAATCTAAAAAAAAAAAAAAAACAAAGTAAGATTGAGAGTAACTGTCTTCACCCACTGTTTGGGAATATGGAAATGAACTACACTTAGATACATGTGAGTAATGCACTACCTTGTTTCTCATTCAAACTTGTAGAGAAGATGTGTTATTGAGCTTTGAGGCATTGACCAAACTCTGCCATGATCACATATCTGTTGTCCACTGATTCCAGACATGCTAAAACATATATGCGCTTCCCCTAACACTTTACGATACTTTAGTGAATAGCCTCACCAAGTTGCAAATGTGAGTTGTACTGTGGGATGTGATAGTTATTACTTTGATGACCTGGCTGTTTGTTTTCTTTATTGTTCTCATTGCAGCTGTAAAGTGTACTGTGGCGTTTCTACATATCATGCGGTTTTAAATTTGATATGAGGGTCCATGCTGACTCACAGTTGTGTATGTCCTCGAGAAATGCTTTACAGTAACTGACTTTAAAGTGTTTGAACACCATGATGCCAAACACTTGAGAAACTAAATCCAGAGACGCCCTTGTGTTTTAAGAGCTTGTTCTCTTTGGTTCAAACTAGAAAGGGCAAAGCGACACAGATTCACATGCAGGAAACATGCAATCTGTGTTTGTTGTAATACCAGGCCTTTTGAAATTAACAAGCATGAATTTGCAATAGCTGCAACCATATAGGTCTACATACCTAGCCTCTTTTTGCCAGATGGCATGAACAGTTCATCGCTTGTTCTTTGGCTCACACCCAATCATTCCACAAAATCTTGGCAAATTTGTGAATCCATTTGGAATTGCTGTGCCTTTTTCACTTTAAGCCACTCCCACTGCCACAACCATCACACACACAGACACAGAGAGGGGGAGAGAGAGGGAGGGAGAGAGAGAGAGAGAGAGAGAGAGAGAGAGAGAGAGAGAGAGAGAGAGAGAGAGAGACTTGACCTTCACGCCAAATTTCAGCCTCATAGGACAAAAACTGTGGCTGTGTGTGGCTGTGCGTGTGTCTTGCTCATCCGCCCATATGTGATATATAAATATATACACATATATATATATATCAGACACATTACTAAATTTTGACACAGGGCCCTAGTACTGTAGAGATTATGTGAAAATGCATGACCGAGGTGATATCCTACTTCAGTGGAACTAATTCCCAAACAAGAGCCCCACAGTGCTCTTCATATTGATGCCTGGGTTACATGTATTATGTCTGTTTCGATTATTGAAACATGCTGAAATGAGAGTGAGGATATTATCTCATGTTTCAAACTATTGCTTACATGTTGCAAACCTTGTGAAAGGGCTCCTGGTGTATTGATTAAAAAAGAAGCACATGTCTTGTGTCAGATCCATGTGAGACAAATAACTGAAATGCACTGGCTAATATCTACTGCATGCGGCAATATTGGCTGTGCTGTCGTTCTGCTACATCTTCCCTGCAGCCTGTAGCCTAGCAGTCATATCTTGTGTCACTTTGCTCATTTTTGCTTGAGTTCTCAACAGACTAAATGACGTGAATGTGGCTTGTACGTGTATTTGTCATTTACAGGTGGAGTCACAAATGTGCAGCTGGGGATTTCCCTCAGGTAGGGGGTCAATGAGGCATGTCAACTCATCATAAAGGTTCAATACTCAATAAAAAAGGTCAGAACCACTGCTCCACAGACACATTATATACATAAAAAAGGCACTTTAAGCAGTTTGTTCACTCCATGCATGTGCTCCATCAAGTCCCCTGCCTTGGCTATTGCTGCCCGTATGACCTTTTAAGTGACAATGTGGTGTTTGACTTGTTTAGTAATTTGAGGGCCTTGAGGTTAACTCATGGGTTGAGTCATAAAATTTGTGAGATCAAGTGGCAGGTCAAAGATACAAGATTGAAAGGAAATACATTATTTCATATGATTTAAAAACATCTTTATGCATTGCTAAACCGCTGTTATCATATAACAGCAGCCATAGGGGTTGATGTACAGTACAGGCCAAAAGTTTGGACGCACCTTCTCATTCAATGCATTTTCTTTATTTTCATGACTATTTACATTGTAGATTCAGGTAGTCACCTGAAATGGTTTCCACTTCACAGGTGTGCCTTATCAGGGTTAATTAGTGGAATTTCTTGCTTTATCAATGGGGTTGGGACCATCAGTTGTGTTGTGCAGAAGTCAGGTTAATACACAGCTGACAGCCCTATTGGACAACTGTTAAAATTCATATTATGGCAAGAACCAATCAGCTAACTAAAGAAAAACGAGTGGCCATCATTACTTTAAGAAATGAAGGTCAGTCAGCCCGGAAAATTGCAAAAACTTTAAATGTGTCCCCAAGTGGAGTCGCAAAAACCATCAAGCGCTACAACGAAACTGGCACACATGAGGACCGACCCAGGAAAGGAAGACCAAGAGTCACCTCTGCTTCTGAGGATAAGTTCATCCGAGTCACCAGCCTCAGAAATCGCAAGTTAACAGCAGCTCAGATCAGAGACCAGATGAATGCCACACAGAGTTCTAGCAGCAGACCCATCTCTAGAACAACTGTTAAGAGGAGACTGCGCCAATCAGGCCTTCATGGTCAAATAGCTGCTAGGAAACCACTGCTAAGGAGAGGCAACAAGCAGAAGAGATTTGTTTGGGCCAAGAAACACAAGGAATGGACATTAGACCAGTGGAAATCTGTGCTTTGGTCTGATGAGTCCAAATTTGAGATCTTTGCTTCCAACCGCCGTGTCTTTGTGAGACGCAGAAAAGGTGAACAGATGGATTCCACATGCCTGGTTCCCACTGTGAAGCATGGAGGAGGAGGTGTGATGGTGTGGGGGTGTTTTGCTGGTGACACTGTTGGGGATTTTTTCAAAATTGAAGGCACACTGAACCAGCATGGCTACCACAGCATCCTGCAGCGACATGCCATCCCATCCGGTTTGCGTTTAGTTGGACGATCATTTATTTTTCAACAGGACAATGACCCCAAACACACCTCCAGGCTGTGTAAGGGCTATTTGACCAAGAAGGAGAGTGATGGAGTGCTGCGGCAGATGACCTGGCCTCCACAGTCACCGGACCTGAAACCAATCGAGATGGTTTGGGGTGAGCTGGACCGCAGAGCGAAGGCAAAGGGGCCAACAAGTGCTAAACACCTCTGGGAACTCCTTCAAGACTGTTGGAAAACCATTTCAGGTGACTACCTCTTGAAGCTCATGGAGAGAATGCCAAGAGTGTGCAAAGCAGTAATCAGAGCAAAGGGTGGCTATTTTGAAGAAACTAGAATATAAAACATCTTTTCAGTTATTTCACCTTTTTTTGTTAAGTACATAACTCCACGTGTTCATTCATAGTTTTGATGCCTTCAGTGAGAATCTACAATGTAAATAGTCATGAAAATAAAGAAAACGCATTGAATGAGAAGGTGCGTCCAAACTTTTGGCCTGTACTGTACTTAACTTATAACAAACTACCACAGACACAAAAGTTTGCATAACCAAGTGTTTTAATTGACCATAGCTTCCGATAAGATATATAAGAAGTTATTGTGATAACAGTCATTTTGAGACCATTTTATGCCACTGATATAAAAATATTCAGACAGTGTAATTAGTTTTTTTAAAAGGAATTCACACCTTTTAATATATACAAGGAAGTATACACAAAATTATAGTACCTTTACAGAAGTAGCCCAAAATGATTCCGTTTGAGACTTAGTACGATATTTGGCCAACAAAAACAAAACCAAGTGAAGCTCCAGGAACATTGCAGTTACCTCCATAATCCAACTGGTTTGCTGCAGTTGGCTCCTGAGGATGGACGGACTGTGAGCAGGGTGGTGTGCTGATGGATTTACAGAGTGGGGGATAAAGTTGTCGGAGGGTAAAACTACAAACAACAGACATTTTGGTTGGTTGCCAGGGTTTGGCAAGCTAATGACTATCAGGACGGTGCCTCATCCACTCCACGCACAGCAGCAGGCCACCGGTAAGCAACACTGTGTCATCTTTGAAGTGTTGTTTTATTTCTGTGCTGTATTGTCTTGGAGGTGTTGCTTTATTCTAAGCTGTGTCGTCTTGAGGTGCCGTTTTATTTTCCACTGTGTCATCTTTGAAGAGTTTTATGTCTGCACTGTGTTGTCTTTGAATTGTTTCATTTTTCTTCACCTCACACAAGGCAGGGTGGGGATAAAAAAAATTGCTGCACCCCAAGTCTAACAATGCTCCAGAAACCCTGCTGTTTATTCTGGCATCATATTGGCTAAAGAGTTAGTGACATTCTTAAGTAACAAATGGGCATGTAGCCTCAACACAATGGACAATATTAAGGTCAACAAAATGATCAAGGTCGTGTCCGTATAGTCTAATAAGTCAATAATGTAATTATCTTGGCAGGCCTTAATCGAGGATAAATTCTTTGTATGAGAAAACTGGTCTCACTCTTACATGCTATTCATATCTGTTCATATAAATGGCTCTTACATGAGGCCCAATGTAACCAGCCCCACTTATTAGAGGGAACTACTGCAGAAAGTTATTTTGTTTGGTGAAAAAGGCCTCATGAGATGTATCTGCATTCTTTTGACACATGAGCTCGGTCCTTTGTTATCTTCTCCCATGCAGCTTGCCTAAAACTTTGGAACTTTTCTTTCTTTTACATAAGGGTATCTTACTTTTTAGGGTCATGCTGTCCCCAGTAGGGAAAACAAATAGATAAAATAAACTCATGTGACATTGGCAAAACAGTTAAAGACAAAACGAGGCCAGGAGGAACCAGACTGGGACAGACTAGTATAGAACACTGTGCAGTTCTGTTTGCTCGATCTCAAATGAAGAGCTGGAATCAGCTATCCATCTGCCAATTAGCCAGTCCACATGCCTAAAGGAAACACAATATATATCCATTATGTGTGCTCACATGAGGCAGCCGACCCCACAGGGTTGTCTCCCTTGCAATTCATTACTGCGATACGCAATCCTTCCCTTGGGGCAGAGCCAACACTATTACCCTGGACACACACCGTATCTGGCTCCTACTGCTGATATCACAATCTGTGAAACTCAAGGAGAGCTGGCGGTCTTTCACACGTGCCCTCCTCCTTCACTGATAAGCTCATATTACACCGATGTCATACTTGCACTTCTTATCCAGACCCCCTCCAAGAACACCGCCGTCATGTGGACATATGCAGCCCTCAAGCAAATACTGTAGCACACACGCTAGATGACGCATTCTCACCTCATCATGGCCTCATTTGCCTCTCCTAGTCATTTCACTGTACTCATAATATTTGTTACTGGGCATCACAAAGTTCCACATATGTGTATAGGTGCTTGCTAAATTGTCCAGTCAGTGGACGACAAGATTACTGAAGGTCAATTACCATTCAGCTACATATCTAACAGTCAGAGGCCCTTAGCATTTAAGGGACTGAATGATGAGCCCCTGCTCAATGTGACTGGTCTAATGTCCAGGTGCTTAGTGTAATTGTCTGGTTACAGCATTACTGACTCCAGGTTTAGCATTTTTGCAGTCAGATATTCAAGAAATCTTTTTTCAACCAGAAAAATATGTATGTAACAATTGAATTTCTCATTCTCAGGGAATTTGTGGTTACATCACTGATAGAAGGGATAATATATATATATATATATATTCACATATATAGGAATATATGCATTTATTTAATGATGACTAGTGGTCTTTTGTAACCCAATCATCAGACTAATTTCTGGCATTGAACGTTTCTGTAATCCACAGATATTTTACATTTGTATTTTATTGTGAGTTGGAACAGGTTTCTCTGGATTTCAACAACTCTGTGGTTAACATGTGGTTAGGTGTAGGCACAACAACTACTTGGTTATGGTAAGGAAACGATCGTGTTTTAGCTTAAAATACCTGCTTTTGGAAACACAGCACTGTCTCTGTAAAAACAAACAAACAAAAAAATGGTTTTGTTGCTTGTTGGTCTCCAACAGTGGTCTGTGGATTTCTGCAGCTTTGCAGCCATCTTGCAAGTGTCACACCATCCAACATGCCCCTTACCTGCCAGTGACAACGTCAGCTCATGTACTACATCAGAAATTTGCAGAAATGTTTGCAGAAATGTACATTTTCATCTGGTGACTGGGCTGTCTTCTGTCCTCATTAATATGATGTTTGTTTGTTAGGTCTTTGACATTTAGACAGTGGGCTTATAATATAGATGCTGATGAAGCACTCTAATTATGTGTGTTGGAAAAGTAAGAATCATATTCATCATGAATATCTGCCTTAGCTCTTTTATTAATCTTTTGACCGATTGATGTTTTATAGGTCTTTTCAACCTCACTTCCAAATTATCAACTACTACTACTACTACTACTATCAAACTACCAATGCTTAGTCAGTGGCCCTCTACATCAAATACTTATACTGTGAGACACCCTTTAGCGGCAGTATAAGACGCACTGGGCGCAACATTTTATCACATTCCATGCAACTGCCCTAGTATAAAATCCAAGAAAGTCCACAAAATCTGGATGTGAGGAGAGATGGGTGGATCTAACAATCTCCGAAGTCTTACCCAAGAGACCTCTGTTCATATCCCATGTGAAACCAAAAGTCATTCATTAATTCATTCATTTCCCGTAACCGCTTATCCTGTTGGGGTTTGCGGTGGGCTGGAATGCTGGGGACGCTGGGTAAGAAGCGGGGGTACACCCTGGACAGGATGCTATACTATCACAGGGCTGACACATAGAAACAGACAACCATTCACATTTACAACTATGGCCAATTTAGAGTCACCAATTAACCTGTATGTCTTTGGATTGTGGGAGGAGGCCGAAAGTACCCAGAGAAAACCCATGCTGACATGGGGAGAACATGCAAACTCCGCACAGAAGGGTCCCATTCTGGGGTTCAAACCCCTCATCCCGAGTTTGAACCAGGAACCGTCTTGCTCTGAGGCAATAATGCTTACCACTGCCCCACCATGCCGCCAATCAATTGATCAAAAAGTCAATCAAGTTATTTTAATAACAAGGTAGTGTGCTAATATGTGTAGCATATGCAAGTGACATATGTCACGTGACGTACGTGATATATGTCACATGACATTACGTCACATTAACAAACATACTTATTTTAAGCCAGACCATGATATTTTTTCCTACCATGTGCTTTTGTTGCCAAAACATATACTGACACACAGCCCGGCATGTCTCATACAGCCATTAAAGGATGTTTCAGGCATTGGTATTTGGCGCAGAGGGCCACTAACTAAATGTCAGAATTTGATGAGTTGGGACTGAGAATGTGTTGGTCTTTTTAGGAAAAGAAGCCTTTATCAAATTACCTGAATGGCAATCTGCGTGTTTTCTTAGAAATCATCCCTCCATTCATAATGTGTTAGTCATTGTTACTTGGCCGTGATATTTGAGTTCCACCATTTAGAATGACTGTTTACAAATTTAGCATGCCCATGGTCGGACAATCTGATCTTCGGTGTGTCCTCTTGACACTCTCATTGTGTTTTTTATAAAGTTGTGATGTTACATTGGCTAAAACACTAGATTTACTAACCTCTTGTTACTGATTGCTGTTTGGCTGCAGTGAGTGCAAGCAAAACAAAAGAGTTATACAATGAGATTTGTGAGTCAAATCCACAGCTGCAATGGAGAAAAATTCAGGGATTGGCCTGCAATGAATAACTTGGACAGCGTTGTTTATTCAGTTAAATTTGCAGCGGCACATAGAGATTGGAGGCCCTGGTGCACTGATGCTTATGAAGATGTATGGGTTAGTATCCCCTGGGATCCACCTGCTCAGGCAGCACAATCTTTTCTAAGCAATGACTCTGCAACAGCTTTTTTTTTCTGTCTCCTGCTGAATCTTAATCACTGTCACTGAAATACAGGCCAAGCACTAAAACATTCTGATGGCCTTGCAAGAAAACAATGTGCACCATATATATATTGTATTCGGTACATCTGTTTTTTGATTACCTTGCAGACTATAGGGTTCAACATCCTCTATCTTAAATAAGAGTCAGGGCCATGGGAGTCATGACCAGGGTTACTTTTAATGCCTTTTGACCAAGTTAAAAGTTCTTTTAGATCCACTGAAACATGAACTACACTAATTCATATTCATCACTGAACAAGTTAGTGGCATCACTGAAGATACATGATGTTCAGTAAAGTTCTCAGCAGGCTAGACTAGACAGAGTGAGCAAGGTTCAAAACCTTAACATCATTGCCAAGACTTTGTAAATAAACTTCATCAAATCATTTTTTTGAGTAGTAAACTTCTATTTAGGATCCATCACAAATATAATACAAGACCCTGACCCTTTTCACTTGTTTGAAGACAGTAAGATGTCAAGATCTATGCCTACAGATATAAATGAGTAGATAAGGTGATTTTGCTGTGTGCTAGTCATTCTGTCAAAGGTCAAGCTAATAGGCTATGTACAGGTGAAAGTGTTCACCTCTAATCATCAATCGGCTGAGTTGTACAAGAGCAATTCTGCTGACCTACATTATTAGAGAAAAGGGCTGTGGTCAATATAATTGTTAGGTCATATGTCAGCATTTCAATCAGCAGAATTTTGCAGGAAAATCAATTTCTTTCATTGAAGTGCACCACAATCAGTGTACTAAATCTATGGAAATCTTTGATGTCAACTTTAGTAAATTCTGACACAAGTTTGTTGACCAATAGCAATCCAACCTCTGAAAATATCACAGCTTATTACCTGCCTTGCATCAGCCACTTTTATTTAATCTCCTGTGGCAGACTGTAAACTGTTCCACAACAGAGACATGGTCTGTCATCAGTTATTAGTAGGGGTGTAACGGTACACAAAAATCTCGGTTCGGTACGTACCTCGGTACACAAGTCACGGTTCGTTTTTTTTTGGTACAGTAATGAAAAAAAATAGACAACTATTAAATATCTTTTACTTATTGGTAACCTTATTAAAACATACCACCACGGCAGTTAGCTCTTTTTACACAATTTTTGAATGAAACAAATATATATAAAATCCTGCTTTTTCACATTGTTTGAATGAAAATAGAAATATAAAAGTGAAAAATAAAATCCTGCTGTTTTTTAAACACATTTTTTGAATGAAAAATATAAATATACATTTCTGTTTTAACAGTTTTACTCAATTAAAATAAAAAGTATAGTGCAGCTGGTCAGCTTTAAAGCCTGCTCAGATTCAGTTTTACTAGGAACTTGCTTAGCTTTCCCACTTTGTTAAAGTGCAGTAAACAAAACATGCTTATATCTAAAGTGCAGCTTCAACAATTTTACTCAACTCCAATGGCGTTGGTTATTTCTTTAGCACAATGGTCAGGAAAACGCTCTTTCTTTTTAAACGACGACGATATTGTAGTTTGCACCAGATTGCTTTTTCTAGTCGTGCCAGTTAATGTTCAAACTCAGGTGGTGTCGCTTTAGATGCGTTAGCATGTTAGACGTGTTTCCAAGTACATACCCGACCGCTGTTCTGCAGTGTCGGCACACTGCTTTTGTCTTGTCAACTTGTTTATTTCCATCTTCATATTTTACCCTGAAACCAAAGTGTTCCCGAACGGAGGACTTAAGGTTTGCGGGTGGGTCTTCAGGTTCGTCAGGCTCACTTGCCATGTTGTCAAAATGCGAGAATGCGCTGCACAAAGTGAAAGCGGAGATTTACGGTCGGACTCGGTCCGTCACTCAATTATGTCTGTCGGGGAACTAGATATTTTAAATGGTTCGGCTCGCAAAAACGGAATTAAAATAAAACAAAATAAAATAAAATAATATCCTGCGCCCAATAATTCGGTACAGGGTCGTGCCGAACCAAAAGTCGCGTACCGAAAAGTTCGACACAAATACATGTACTGTTACGGCCCTAGTTATTAGACAGGATTTGTACAAATATATCTCCTGAATAAACTGTTAACCCTGTGTTCTTTTAGCCATCAAGCTACCTTGCTTATTGGTTAACTGACACTTAGCAAGTGAGCTACCTTATTGTGACTGACTAATGTGCTAGCATTTTTGGGGGATGTCCATTGTTACTATGGGTCATAACATACAGTAGCCCCAACAGTCAGAAAAATTAATCATTGGACCAAAAGCCCATTTGTTCAACAGCCAGGTATCCTGAAAACAAATGTGAGTTGCTCCGAAGAACATGGCTAATTACTATGCAGAATAGAGTCATCAGACCGTCCTACTATTGTAAAAGCATCCCCATCCCTACTCTGTCTCTGATTGGGTCGTACTCATTGCCGTCATTGGTTGGGTTGGTTAGGTTTAAGCAGTGGGAGTGGTCAGGGTAAGGGTACGACTGGCAGGGTAAGCAAATCAGAGGCAGAGTAGGGTAGGTCATGCCTTTGCCATAGCAGCGTCATTCTGCATAATGAGCTGTGTGCTGTTTGGGAGAGTATGTAACCTATTTTCAGACAAACAGTCCTTCAGAGTGGCATGGGCCAAACTAAAAGATCAAACCTGAAAGGGAAGAGGAGAGAAAATCTGGAGACAACCAACTGCACTGGCTTTGATTCTCACATAAAATGGAAGGTCTTTGTTGTCTTCTCTACTTAATTATGCAAAATAACTTAAGACAAAAGGAGGAAAACCTGATTCACCTTAACAGTTTCCATATCCTCTACAGAACAAGAAGAATGATATACACACACACCACCCAGGGAATAACTTATTTCATAATGCACCAGAATACCAGCAATGGAAGAAAATAGCTGTCTAATCCGAGTACATAAATTACATGCCTGCCACTTTGAATCTGCTTGGTTGAACAGAATCTTTTACAGAACAGAATCCCCGCACCTACAACGCCCTCACTGCCCTCAGTGCCCTCACTGCCCTCCCTAGATTTAGACCGCTTTAAACATTTTCGAACTAGTTTTATGAGCCAACACTGGACTGGACCAGTATTTGAAATTTTACCACTAAGTATTGCACTTGACTCAGCAGATGCTTCTGAGTGGAACATAACGACACTGTGTCCCAACAGAAATTGAGTGTCCAACTTACACCTTCCTCCTCTGTCCATATTGATTCCACTAAATATGCACTTTTTCTTACGTCATGTAAACAAACCACATAGCAATGAGCTGTGCACTCAAGGTCAGACTAGAGACATAACCATTTAAAAGAAGGGTGAGTAACCAACTTACTGTTGTCCTACATTTGTACTTCTTAAACAGAAAACACATGTTTTATATTGTGTTATGTACTAGAAATGACATTCAACATCAAACTCGGTTGTTATTAGTGATGGAGATTTACTAGTAACTTTCAGCTTCCTGGTGATCCCCCTCCAGCCAGCTGCAACCGTACTTTGATTTTTGTGGTTACATAAGGAAGTATCATGTAGATAATTCCTCCCTTGCAGTATTTGACTACATGAATCAGCCGTTTCTTGTCCACTGCAACCAGTGAAAGGAATAAATTGAAACAGGATGTTTAACAAAAGTTCAGTTCAAAATGGCACCATGTTGCTCATGGCCAGTTAGGGACCCCTGTTTCATCGGCTTCAGACCCATAATACTGCCATATTACCACATTATCAGTTTTTCTAGAGAGACTAACTCTGCCATACTTTGTATCGTCACCCCAAAAAAGACATGAATGTTCAAGTAAACAAACACAACATGCACCGCCACTGAAATTGGATCTCCTTCATGCTGATGCTCACCTCGGCAGCAAATTGCACATGGCCAATCAGACACTAGTGGCTCCATTAGTCCATTTATAAACATATATAATATTTTGTTAATCACATTTTCATTTTGCTTATTACTAATGCAGTACAAGTTTGATTTAGTGCTGTGGTGCCGTCAGTTGCTGATGTAGGCTACTTTTAAATTCACCATGTGATAATGACAAATGCTGCCTATGCTGTTTGCATAAAACCAAACTGATTTACATCAGGCCAGACCAGCAAAACCAGAGATCAACCCAAAACTAGCCACCAACCTCCGTACCCTGGTGCATATGTAGCCAAAGGACCATGCTTTATACAGATACCCCCCCCCCCACTGCATTTTTAAAAATACACTGGAAGGGAGGTTACTTGTTTACTGTAGCATTTCTCCCAAACTCTGAGAGTAAAGTTAAAAACACTCAAGAAGGAAAGGGAAAATGCACATCCACTTCTTTACATATAGTCCCAAACAGACTGCAGACACTGGGCAGACTGCAGGCACTAATGCAGGACACAGTGGATGCAGCAAAGGCCCAGGTGGGGGGGCTTCGATTAGTCAGTGCATGCAAATATCCTGTAAATTATTAATAAGTTCTTGTGGGGAAAAGAGTGCCTTTGTAATCATAACTATCTGTGGACATGAGGGGATAGGAGCTGGGGTTTTAAAGTCCACAGTGGTGCCTTTGATCAAAGACTGAACTGAAAGGTGCTGACCTACACACTGCTAATACTTTCCACATCCTCTTTTATATGAGAGCTGCGACTGGAGGCGCCCAGCAGGTACAGTATGCAGCAGAGGAAAACTGGTTACGCATCAGTGCACAGCTGCAGTCTAAGGAGCAGACACTCCCACAGCAGCATGGAGAACCTTCACATCTCTCTGTAGGGTCATCAGGCTCAATGCTCTATGCTGCTACAGCACATAACAAGACTCTGTGTTCCCCGTTGTGTTCATATGCTAAACACATTACTTGCCCTCTCAGGAATATGTACGGCAAACAAATGCATTAGCTGCCCTTGAATGGTTTTCCCCCTGTTCACAGTCTGTGAACACTGTAGTACTGCCAGTCCTAATCAGTGGTGTAGAGTCAGAATTGGAGTACATTATCTGCACAGCAACAGCAACAAGAAATACAAAAGAAAGCTGAGAGATACACAAAGCTTTTCTCTGTCTGACAGAGCTTTCAGCCAGCCTGGTTTCAGACCTCTGGTCTCTCAACTACACCTCATAATCCACATCATTCTGGTGTTGTGCTGACTGATGGCTATGTTCTTCGGTTTGGAAAAAACAACTGAGACAATCAGAGCTTTGTAGGTGGGATAAGGAATGGTGGCATCATTTTACTGTACCAGACCCAGAAACATGGCCACAAAACAGCCACAAAAATGGCCGTGGACACAATTGTACTTTAATTGTAAATACATTTGTACATTGTTGTAAGTTGTAAGTTAAGGAGAGCAGTGTTCAGAACTGTGTGAACTTAGAGTCATTTTAAGGTATATCCTTTTTTTTTTTCTCCAAAACCTAACCACAGTCACTTTACTTACCTAAACCTAAGGATATCTAACCATGTTTCTTTTACTAGACCTAACCAAAGTAATTGACACTGAGCTAGCTTAATCTTTTGGGGGCTGTCCATTGTTCCAAACTTAAACACAGGACTTTCACCCAGGAGATCGCTGCTCATGTCCTGTGTCATGTTTAACCTACGTAATGTAGTTAACGTCACGTAACATATGTAACACACCTTACGTGACAAATTCGTTAACACTTACATAAGTTATGACAAACACATTTATTTGAATCAAAATGTTGTTTTTTTAAAAAACCCTAACCAACTTTTTTTTCTTTTTTTTTTTTTTAATGAATGCGTAAGTTTATTTTGAAAACACACAACACATGTAAAGAGTGGAAACTGAAACACTATCCCATCCAAAACTGATGTGTAGGGCCACTGACCAGGCTGACGTACAGTATTTGAGGAGTTGGGAGTCAGAAGGTGCTGGATTAATAGGAGATTTGTCTGTACACATTCATCCAGGTGATCCGTGTAAGCGTAAATATCTTTTTAATAAAATTAAGGATTTTAACAGATACAAAGCTGTCTGCACTAAATTCTTGCGGAAAAACAAATAAACAAAAACAAAAATAAAGTGCCAACCTGTATTACAGTATAAAAACAATGTAGGCCTTTGAAAGCTGGAATACCTTCCTAGAATTCCTGAGCTAGCACCTGGTGACTATTAAAAAACTGCAACTTAGGATGCTTCAGCACTGGCCTTACCACTTAACCATGTCCATTCCTGTTTGGTTTTTAAAGCAGAATTATATGTAACTTATGGCAAGAGAAATGACACATTTTTCCTGTGCTGCTGTTACACTTCATGTCTCTGGCAAACATTTCTATGGTTTTATTTAAAAAATTAAAGAAGCAACAGATAGCATTTTTCCCTATATATACCATTATGTAAATAATGTGGGTTGCACAGGGTAGTATACACAGTAAAATCAGACTATCAGCGTTTACATAGGTTACTTAATGGCTTTGCAATCTTTGCAATATGCTTCTGACACCGGGGACGAATTTTCGCGGAAAAAGTCTGCTTTACGGCAGGAAATACGTTATGTATTGCCAAACTGGTCGGTCAGCCAATCAGGGACTGGAGCTGGTCCTTATGAGGAACAGGGCATGAGATAGTTGAGTCATGAGCACAATGGCAGACGGACAAAGTTTGGAAACAAGTGAAAAACAGCCTAGCAAAAGAATACAAGCTCCTCTGTCTGAGGAGGCAAAGAAGAGCAAAAAGGAGAGTGATAAAAGAAGAGGAAAAACAAGAGTAAACCTCAGTCAGGCGTTCAAGAGATGGAGGGAGCTCCGTGACCAAAGAGGCTCAACACCGGTGTCCTGCTAGCTTTCTTTCTAATGGCTCAGTAAGTAACACGGCTAAATGTTAGCTAACGTTAGCCGAGAGAGGACTGTACTGTACTGGCTGCTACTTAATTCCTAGCTGGCCAGCATCGCAAATCGCTGCGACCACGGACCGGGTAGCGAGTGTTGGTCAGCTGACATCCTCGTTGCCATTCTACGGCAGCCCTTGGACAGTGATAAATGAATTACGGGGTTCCATTCCCCTGTCGCGAGTTATTTTTCAACAGTCACTGGCTCACTATACATCATCCCTTACGTGTCTACTGTTGTTTGTACTGATACTGTACATATTGGTATCATTTACTGTGAGTTGTTTGTACTGGTACTGTGCATTCTGGTATAATTATTTGCATTTCTACTTGTTTTTTCTTCAGATAAATCTAATAACTGTTGCTCGGTCTCTTTACTCATTTATTTAGTAGAGTGTCCACACACCTTCTCATCCTACATATACATAGAGGTATACTGGTGGCTTTACAGCCTACATTTTATTGATTATCTCTGATCCCCACAGTCAATTTGGTCTTTGCGACAGTGCGAGCAACACTGCTGACGCTAGGTGGCACCAAGCTAAAAAAACACCTGAATCCTATCTGTTGCCTCTTTAAACAAGAATAAAACAAACTGCACCCAAACAGGAGACATATTCATTTTGTCTTGCTTCTGCTCACGCTCCATAAACTCACATTCAATGTAACCTTGTCCTGTAGTTGAGGCTTTATTGCTTCAATACAAGAAACTGTAACAAACACACTAAATCTGCAAACTATATTGACCCCGAACAACAATCAGGAGGATACCTTTGTGGCACCCATCAGCTCACCTCTTTTGCCCTTTTGTATTGCATTGACCTGTAGTTAACATAAATAACTGCATGCCACTTTTTCCCAACAGAGGCCGGTCATAGAAACTGGAATGTTTAATAAGCAGGTATATCACCGTGAAAAATACTGTAAAATTAGTTTCATTTTGTCATTTGTCTCACTCATGTTTCAGTCTTTTTGGCCTTGTCATTAGAAAGTCAGACAATTTACAACTTGCTAAAGTAATTGAATCATTAGTATTGATCAATAATCCTATTACCACCCTCTCTTCCCCTCCTTGATATATTATGGTCATTTTGTAATATGAGGCAATAAAAACCAACAGTACGAGTACAATGTAACAGTGGGGATGTTGAGCCCGTTTGCTTCTATGCAGCACCCTGACTGGAAGCAGTCAGCATGCTGTGCTGTTGGATTGTGGGTCGCCTAGAACAGAAATCGATTCAGCTTAAAGACACAGTAGCCAGATATCTGTTCTCTCACAGTGGGGGGAAGTGGTTCTACAGGGAACGTGTTCTAAATGAGGTCCTCTGTCAGAGTGACACTTCCTCTGCCATAGGCTACAGAGACTATTCATGGTGCTGCTAGCTCTCTCCGAGTGAGAACTGACCTTCAGCAGAGATGCAACAGAGCCACAAACACCAGCAACAATCAGAGGAAGTCAACTGAGAAGCTTGGTTTGTACACAGTGAAGTGCACATTAAATATTGACCAAGGCTGGAATCCTGATCAAAGTGAAGCCCTTCTCTACGGAAAGATTTTTATTTCATCCTTTTAAAGTCATAATCTGCAGCTTGTTTTTAGATAACCAGATGCAATTTGCTGCTCTCTGAATTCTTAATTTTGTTTACAGAGGCAAAAACATTTGAGTAAATATAAGAAGCTTAGTGTGCATTATCACAGATGACTCCTTGAGAAAGCAGACTGAAGCTGTGGACAGCACAAACATTAAGGGGGGACTTTGCCCATTTCCAACCAGCTCTGTCATCACAGTGTGGGAAGTGTGTGCAAATGAATGGTGTTAGTTTCCCCCATGTGATGCGTCATTGATAACACCATCATGGAACCCACTGGCTGTTGTCTGAAGACTATGGTCCTCTGGAGACAACTGCCAATATTTAAAAAACCCTGTTACAATAAGACATGCCTTTATTTTGAAATTCCCATGGCACATGTGTCACCATTTCTGTCCAAGCAGACCTCCTTCCTAAACAGTCAATCAGTGCTACCAGCTGAACACAATGCAGATAATGGTGAGCAGCCAAGAAAAAGACAATGAGGATATTTACTGATATTGTTTCATCATTAAAAAATACATTATTAGCATGGCAGACTTTGTTAATTAGTAGAAGCAAATATCATATTGTTGTCCAAAGAGTCAATGTAATATGATCTTGTGATTAAACTAGTGATGTACAGCCCTAATACACATATTTATGCAGACGCAGATCAGTTTTAAAAAGCTAGTAAAAAGCTAAATGGTCATCAGACGATATGATAAGTGGTGACGTTGCATTTTGGCCAGTGTGCTCTGCCTCTTTTGATCTCCACACAGACTGTTTACCTGCGGGCAACAAAAGCCGGCTCGAACACAATTGTTCAATACTAACCGCATTATAAATGGAAACCAGAGCACTTCCAACATCAAAATCTTGTATAATTGATTCTATACACACATGCAAATATCTGTTTATAGAGATTACTGATAACATGAAATGCATCACCCAGTGGATAGGAGCTCTGAGCGCTGACAGCACAGGTAAAAGCCAAACACCACTTATTTGCACACACTACAATGAAACAGAGCTTGTTGAAATTGGCAAACATTATTTTCAAATTTCCATTGTAATGATTTGAAATTTATTGTCATCAACTACGGACCCACAGTTTGGGGTTTGGGAATGTTAATGTTACCTGAGAACATTTGATCTACCACAAATTCTCAAATTACAGCCAGAATTAAATTTATGGCTTAGTCTAAGATAATAAACTGGCCGGATGCTAATAAAGGCTGGATTAAAAAAAGAAAAAAAAGATTGAGACTACCTGTACTATAATTGCTGAATTCTGACTGTAGCTAATTTCCACAGCACTGATATTAAAGGGCCACTGTGTAAAATGGGTTGAAAACCGTTGAAAACAGTGACATCAGTGGTCAAATTCTAGATTGCAGGGCTCACTCGCTCACCCCTCCCGTCGGGTAAATGATGGTGGCCTCGTAGGGACAAAAAGCCTTGCGCAGACACGAGTTTTTCAGGAGTAGGTCTATCTAGCGACGAGGTGAATGTTTATTTAGAAATCTAAACCATGTTACAATATTGTAATGAATCACTCACGAGCAGGAGACCAGAGGAGCGTTCGGGAAAAAGGCCCATTTATTTGAGCACTCCAAAAACTCCACACTCCAGGGGGGAAAAGACTCCGTCCCAAACTCTGACTCTTCTAGCGTAACACACACACACACTCCATACACACATACTCACTTACAGTACCTAGCGGGTACCCCCTCCTCTCTCTGCTCCACCAATCTCCAGCCTGCACACTGACTGACAGCGTAGCCTGTAAACAGAGCTCAGCTGTTTATTTAGACGATTTTGAAGAGTTTCTTGTAGTGGACACAGATCCAGAGCCATACCTGTTTGAGCCAGAGCATACAGATGAGGAACTCCATGTGTTGGATGCTGAGCGGGCGAGAAGAGAGGCTGAATCCTCCGCTCCCATTTTGCTGCACAGAATGGGATTCGGTCCTACCATCGCTGGGGAGATATATCATCAGGAGGAAAAGCACCGCACAGAGTGCATCACAAGGAGTGAAGTTGCGTCTTCTTTTCCTCGCAGATGACGGTTCGGGTTCATTCTCTCCTGTTGCGTGATAAGTGTGGTCCATTCGCAAACTTTATAACTAATAAAACCTTTCACTACTCTCTATCGACGAACTACGAACACTCTGCTGTTTCCTCCTCTTTCTTCCTTCCTTCCGCTGTCTTCGTTGGTTTATTTATACACGCGAAACGCATTCTCTGGCTGGCTGGATTGTGCGCTCGGTCTGCTGTACATACATGGCGGCGCAAGATGGCGACCTCTCTAAAGCAAGGCCCTTGCTATATATATATGTATATATATAAAAGCATAATTATAAGGCTACGAAAACCAAACGAATTTTATTTTATAGCGATTATACACTTATAAACATATTAATGGGTAGAATATTCAGATTCAGATTTGACAATAAACCATGCCAAATATTACACACTGGCCCTTTAATCTCCATCAGTACAATAGCAGAATGTTACCCAGTTTACAACTTGACTCATGCTTGTAACAAGAGGGACTCCACACAGTTTTCAAAAACTAGTTATTAATTTGATAGAAAAATAAGATGGGGTGTGGAAGGAGTGGGTGTTGTACGGGACTACCCAGTCTCATTCTGAAGTTGTCAAAAACCAGCACTTGGTCAGTGACTTCCGGCATCAGCGACAAAAAAAGGCCATCTTTTTACATTGGCGTGATATGCAGCCGGTTGGTTTCACAGCACCCCGTGGGATCAGGGGGAAGCGCATCAGGACAACAACAAAAGGTGAGGTGGCAGAAGTCCGCGTAGGGCGGATGGGAGTGGTGGTGGCCAAGCAACCACCAGCTTTCCCCTGGGAAGCCAGTGTTCACTTGTCGTATGATTGTAAAGCCAAACCCTGTTGTTTTTTCTCAAATCCAACCACATACTTCTGTTACCTAAACCCAACCACATGTGTGTGTTGGCAAAACCTAACCATGTGCATTTGTTGTTGAAGGAAAAAGAAAGTGAATTCGCAGTGTTGTGCCAACGTAGTGGATTTTTTTTTTTTGAAAGAGGCTATATGCAAACTGTACATTTCATGTGAAAATTAAAGTAAAAACAGAAAATGTATGTAAGAGGAAGAAGCTGAAGCAATGTCCCAGAATGTCAACAACCAACTCACTCAAGTTTTTCCATGTCATATCACAACGTGGTAACCTGGAAATCCAGATGCCCTGCCCCTAGCAAATTCAAATTTGCTCTGCAAAGGGATCTGGCCCTGACGAGCAGAGCCATCGGACCAATCAGATCAGTCTATCTGACAGAGGCGGGCTCTGGGCGGGCGTAACATGATGAGGACAGCGCTGTGCCGTAGGGGTCGAAAAGTAAACAGCCCAAATGGCAGCTGCTGCATCCATTCAATGTAGCTTTGGAAGAAACGCTAAGCCAACTACACTTATCTTTTTCCTTGAGAGAGGAACAGAAGACTGCCCTAGAAGCCTTCGTTTCCAGAAAAGACGTTTTTACAGTTTTGTCGACGGGATACAGCAAAAGCATAATTTATCAGTTAGCCCCACTGGTCGGCAAACCAATGGGGCTTACTGCAATGTGATGAGGTTGGAGTAAGAACGTGTTGTAAGGGAGAAATGGATGAATAAAAGTAAGTGTATGTGAGTGCTGTAATCTATGTAAACCTAAACTAAACTACGGGAGTGCCATGAAGAGATTTTCAGGCTGCCCAGCAAGAGAGAGCTTAGCCTGGGAGAACAGTCCTTTTGTCACTCTCCCCTTTCAATTGCTGACAGTTGCTCTGACGACCAACCCAGGCTAAGCAGAGCAGCACAGGAAGCCAGGCGGGCGGGCCATTGCAAGTCATGTCACTCATTCTTTCTCTGTAAAATAAATACTGTTTCCATTCCACTTCTGCTTTGATGTTTTTTTTTTTATCATTCAAACTCAACACTTGCTGGTGTTTGACATTAAAAGCCAACTTGGAAAAGAAGAGATTATGCCTTTTGAGCTGCTGAAAGGCTTTTAGTGTGAACTGTCTGAAGGACATGTTGAGTTTCTCTGACTTCTGGGAAAGTACTTTAGAATGACTACTCATTGAAGAAACAATTCAGTCAAATGAATGTAAAATATTAAAGCTACAGTAACTTATAAAAATAACTCTCATATTTACTGGAATTTCACTTCAAACAGTAGTATATCAGACAGTCTGTGAAAACGTCATATTCCTCTGCCTCCTCATAGTGCTTCTAATGGCATTTGCAAAATCAACCAAATGTCATGTGCAAAATCTCACAGAGCTGAGGAGTCTCTATCACAGCTGTTAATCATGTCGATCAAGTCAAGTGAAAAACCAAACACTGCCCACCAGCTGAAGCAAGCGCTGCCTAGTTTGACAGTTTGACCGCAGCCCACAAGCACTGATAGACGGCTTTGGCACAGACTTCTTGGCTCTTATTGGTTGTTTTTGTTCAGGTGCAGTGGATTCTTGCAAATGCTATTAGAGGCCCTACAAGGAGGCAAAGAAACATGATTTTTTTTTTTTTTTTTTTTTACAGATTATCTGTCTTGCATTACCGTGGATATACAGTAGTGAGTTTAATCAAATCAGTATATCCTCATAGTTTGTATGATATCCTACAAATTAGTACCCCAAAAATGATGTTACATCCTTGACGTAAAGTTACGTAATTTATGTAAAGTTACAGAGGTTAGGTTTAGGAAAGTCGTGGTTTGGTGTTTTTATGTGTAGGCAGGTAAAGTTACTGTGGTTAGGTTTGGTGTTTTTATGTGTAGGCAGGTAAAGTTACTGTGGTTAGATTTAGGAAAAGAAACATGGTGATCGCGTAATACAACTCAGAGCATAGCTAGGCGTATAACAACTATGTACGATACGTCAATATATTTTCAAGCAAGATACCGATTTAGACAGTACCGTTTATATCAATGTAGGATCAAGTTGCATTATCAAACACAGTTCTTCTAGGTAGCTATGCCAGTGTGCACCTCTCCTCTCTCACACTCACTGCATAACTCTGCTCCACTCACACACAAGATCTAGCAACACTGACAGCGACACAGAGCTGCTCCTCTGTTTAATCTGTTGGTTAATTAATCAACAGTGCCACATCGGTCTATACTGTATGTTGCACATTATACGCTGAATCAGTATGTGAGATGAATAAAATGACTGCAGTAGCACATGCATGTGGGGGAGACAGAGCTGCTTGATTCGGTCAGGTGAGCGTGCATTTAGACAGGCACTCACTGAGACAGCGCCTGAATGTTTTAAAAAACACAGCGACAACACAGGCATTTCATATACAAGATGTTTACAATGTGTCTCTTGCTCCTTTCCTCCCTCAGCCTCTCTGTTGATGCTATGTGCATAAATAAGATTAATGGTCATCTGAAGGGCAACAGAAAACCACGTAGATATTCAGTTGTTTCAGACCTACTTGATACTTTTAAACTCATGTTATAGTTTTGTGTCCTGTGCAAACCTTTAAACCGCTGCAGCTCCAGTGCTATTTGCAAAAATGTTAACGTACAACCCTGCTATTCCTTTTATATATTTTTTCATTTACATGTTGTGCAGCTGTTTATTTTCAAACAAGTTAAAAAAAATCCCTGTCTTTGCATTTTATTTTGATCACAGTCTATAAGTGCTTGTGACATCTCAATGTGGCTTTGACTTGAACTGAGAATTTCGTAGAAAATACCGAGATATTAATGTGTGTCGCCACTAAGACTGAAAATATTGGGATATGAATTTAGTCCATATCACCCAGCCCTAACTCAGAGTTCACTCAGTTCCGAAAACACGTGTCCTGTAGAGGATCAGTGATTTGGTAACCCATCCACCACCCCAGCCTACCTCCTTACAAAACTACTCGGGAACGCTTCCATCATTACTCCCTTCAGCGTTTTGGTCACATGATCGCAGCCTTCCAAAATATATGGGTTATGCACGTATTACTCGCTCATGATAATGAGGGGGGGTATTTGGGTGCATTACTTTTTGTAGAAAAACATATATACAGTTAATGAAGCAGCCTAATCAATATGACAAAAAGTTATTCTATTAAAGTTACCAACTGTAGCTTTAAGTCATAAATATGACACATTTAGCAGTCAAAGTTTCCACATAGTGAGGTGTATCATGAATAGTGTTGCACGGTGTACCAGTACTAAAATAATACCGCGGTACTAGAGTATTGCAAACGGTACTATACTGCATTTGGAAAATACCGGTACTTTGAAATTGATTCAATTCATTAATTTAGTTAATTTATTTTACTCATTTATGCACACAAACGCCTTTCTTGTTCCTATTGGAGCACAGATTGCACAAGTGGTATGTATGACAACACCTGTATCAACATTCGCAGCTGGCACACGTGAAAAAAGACAAGAGAAAGTCTGCCTCGCAAAGGGAGACAACACGAGACAACACCAACTTAGTGAAACATTTGAGCAACCAAACCGTGACGTCCGTACCGAGGTACTTACCGAACCATGATTTTTTTTGGTACCGTTACACCCCTACTATTTATTGTTCTAAAGGTTTGTATCCAAAAGGACGAGAAGAGTATCGAAAAGTATCGAAATTCATATTGGTATGGGTACCGAAACAAAGATTTTGGTATCGTGACAACACTAATCATGAATTACTTCTCTGATCTGTATAATGGCACTGTAAAGGCTGAATGGGTACTGTTACCCCTCAGATTGCATAGCACATAAAGTTCTCCATGTCATTGCACTCACAAACACAATCAACACCCCATGACACCTGGCCAAGAAAACCTTTTTGATGTTTGCAGAGGATGTAAATAATGGATTGGTGACTTGTGGTGCGTCACAGAATGGGTTATGGGGGCTCTGCTGAGACACAGTGATCTCAGCGGATCCTCCTGCACTTGTCTCTGAAAGCTGTCAGATGATCAGGGAGCTTCACAGTGACTCTTTGGCAGAGATAAACAACAACACAAAGCAGCTCAATGAGTCCTGGTGGGCCTCTGGCAATCAACCAAATGTAATATCACTGTCACAGATGCAAATGATCCTCTCCTCTGTATCACTTTCCTCATGGTATACAAATTATAGCTACACATTTTGCGGAAATCTGGAGACTGTCTAAAGATAGTTGGAAAGTCAAACCCTGAGTTAGTTACTATTTGACATGTTTCCAGGAACAAATGCTTGAACTGTCAAGCAGGTGAAAGTGAGATTTTCCTCTATGCTTTCTCGCCCAAGCACCAAAAATTTTCAGTCACCACAAGTCCATAAAACAAGCCCAGCCGATTGCATTAAGTTTTGTTGGCTCTGGATGCGCTGACGTGACCTCAATCCGCTGCCTCACTGGCTGCCTACTCAGATCATGGTCGTCTCGGCCTGTAAGAGCTTCTCCTTCATCAGGTCCGGCTAAAGCCTCACACACACTGCCCATCACTGGCATGGATTAGAGGGCTACTGCTTGCACATGTCTGAAGCTGTCTGCTCTCACTGAGTCATGAGAGGCTGCAGCAGTTCTTCCCAGACCCAAAACATTACCTGAAAACCCTTAAGTCAAGAGTTTTTGGTAGAACTTATCCTCCTTAAAACATAAGCCCTCAAATCCAGCACTCTGTGGAGCATTATCTAGTCATGGTGTAGCTTATAAGTCTGCAAGTGTTAACAGAATTAAAGGCAAGTTTACTTTGAAGTTCTGCATACAACATGCAACCTAAATCTCATCCAGGATAGTAATGAGCTGCTTAGAATGTTCAAACTTCTACTTAAGTTTTTTTTGGTCCATGTTATCTAGTGATAAGCAGGTTACTGTTGAGACGAATTTCGTTTTTTTACAAAGTTTTCTCAGCTGTAACAACTTTTGACTCACCTGTTAATTGTGGAGATGTGGTTGCAGGGACTCAGCTTAACAACAGAATTCAAGGCCATCTCTGTAAAAAAAAAACACAACAAACATAGTGATCAATATTTAAAATAGTCCAGTTTCACATAAACAGATGCACATTTTGAAGATAGCAGTGGTTGTCAGTGACACATTACAAGTAACACACGAGTAAAATACTGTAAACTTCAATTAGTAGCCGGTGCTATTATTTGCTTAACTCACTGGAATGAACAGACCTATATTTGGGACAGGCTTAAAGCGGTGTTGTGTCGGTATGTCTGGTGCCAAAATCCTAGAGTGCCGTAGCACACTCTCTCTCTCTGATGCGCTGTCTGTCAGAGCTAAATCAAACGAATGGTTCATAACTGATATACTTATCTGAAGCCTTACATTCATATGAGTAATATTCATGCTGGTTTAAATAAACAATTTTAATGTACTTCCCATTCCCAGTTTTGTGTGAAGTGAATGACAGGCCTGTCCCATAAGGTCATATTTCTGCTACCAATTAAAAGGAAGTACAGGCATATGGCCAGCAGTTGCTGTGTTCTTGTGTTTTACCAGTTTTCAGACACAGATTTTTTGCTGATATCCAATATGTCGATATGTAACAACTAATTTAGCCAATCCACTTTTTTCCCCAGATACTTTTGGTGCTCATCAAGTCTCTTCTATAGTGGAATTACCATCATATTATGCGTGCATACTCTTATTGTGATGGCCCACCAGCAGATGGACACATGAAACACAATGCTTTTAAATGTATGCAATAGTTGTTCATTGTGTAGAATAAGAAAAAGAATGTTGGGCGATTCTCATAGTTCATTTCAAAGCCCATATTGACCGATGCCGACAATGTACTGATATCATCAACATGTTGGCTGATTCCGATGGTTCATTTTAAAGCCAATATCGGCAGATACCGATAATTTCCCAATATTTTTGTGTATCCCCTAATCAGCTTGGCTCTACGTCATGACAACTAGAAGTAAGAGAGGCAATAGGGAGTGCTACAACTATTAACATGGTATATTTGCAAATATGGTGTGACGCCCTGCGTCACGCATCAATTGTCCTGGTCTTTCACAAATGAAATGTGGCAACTCTACAGTTGTCTTTTGGTTTCACAGGGGGCACAAACAGCGGTTTGACGGGTGAGTTTGGAATCAAGGCTAAATTCATTATGGCATCAACAAAAAGGGTGAAGATGCATATTCTCTGCAAAAACACAGAGGAGGACAACATGGCCCCTGCACTGCTGGCTACATTTCTTCTTTACTTCTTCTGGGGATCATTAAAGTACTCTCATGTAATTACTTCTGACTACAGACCAAGTTAGTCTCTCTTTACTGTAGAAAGTTACTTAGAGACCATGTTTTTCTGGCTAACAATAATTCAAGTCATCTTAAAAATGGGTCAGCAACCAACCTATCTGTCCTTCTCCAAATCTCTTAAAACATTACTACAGAAATTAAGGAAGAAGTAAGCCTGGCTGACATTGTTCATCTGATGATGTAGCTATAAACTGGCTGGCTACTTAGCAAGCATTTTGCTAACATTAACTAATATAAGATGTGACTATTTACAATGATTTGGGTTCTTGAAGATAACAGTCCTCCAGCCTCCATCTTAACTAATAACTAATTTCAACATCTGTGTGTCAGACAACCAAATAGCATATCGAAGTATTACAGGGAAGGGGAAACTTGACTGAGGTTCTGTTGAAGCTTGCTCAACTTTTACTGGAGCAAAGAGTGAAAAGGAGTGAGATTTAGGAAGGGTCAATTAAACAATTGTCAAAAACCAATTCATTTTATGTCAACTGACTAATCATTCAATCAGCTTGTGACGCTGTGTGGACTCTTTCCCCACAGCCCTGCTAAGTCAAGTTGAGGCTACAAAGTAGATTCAATGGTAATGAGGTGAGTTTGAATTTCTGGACTGGCTGGGAAAACAGACAAGGTAATTATGCAATGACTAAGCAATAACATACTGAATGTAAAGCAGTGCCATTTTCCTCCAAGCACAAAAGCATCTTTCTTTGTCAGTGTAGCCTCATCTTATTTATCCTTGAAGTACAATGTGGTCAAAATGTATGTGACATTTTTTACTTAACAAATCTTGATAATTCCAGTCATCCATATTTGCCCCTTGTTTTACCAGTGCTGTGTGCTTTAGAACAGACTTTTATTGTAACTAATTAAATATGCATAACCATCCAGCACAACACTAGAGCCAGCTTGTTCTTTGTACTTCAATTTCCCCTGGATATTGAAGCATAAAAGGTCGACATACGACAGCTGATCCTGGGAATGCTTCGCCTCTGCCTAAAAATGCCATTGTGCCTGTGATGTATCTGTCCCTGTCAGGGTCTATATATAGGCCATCAGCTGGGAAATGAATAAACATCAGCGTGATCTGCGCGTCTGCCTGCCGATGGGGCCGTCCCCAGTCACTCAGGTGGGTTGACACTGCTGCCACAGCGACAGCATCTCTATTCTGCCTGTCAACCTCTGAAGATGCTTAGAAAGAGCCGCCAGTCTGGCTCAGGCATTTATATAGAGACAATTAAATTAAATATCTTCTTATAACATGCATCACACACATAGAGAAGATGAGATATAATGGTTAGTGGCCAGTTTGCTGCTCTATTAAATAAATAGTTTACAGTCTGTTAATCGTTAAGTACTTTCACAAATCACATGAATGAATAAATCCTGCAAACATGACTTTAGTCACAATCACAGTCACGGAACAGTCATGCTATAGTCTTATCAACTGATCTGCTGAATCTTAAACAGTAATCTTAAGCCCTATTCGTACGGAACCAATATTACCTGGGGACCTCTAGTCATTTGTAATACTTGCGGAGGTTGTCTGTGATCTTAATCCCGTGAGAATCTAGCGTGTCCATAATTTGTTCCACCGCAAATTACCAACCATATTTCACCAAACACACACGTCACGTGATGATATAAGTCCTGTGCAAATCGGCTTCTTGATGATAGGCTGCTTTAGACTGCATTACTGTTTGCCAGCCCTATGTGTCTTATTGAGCTCTGAATATGGCACAGTTATGGATGGGCCATTGTGTTGTGTTTACTGCCGCAGAAGAGGAGTAAATCTCTTCTTGAGCAATCCGAGTCAAGTCAAGTCTGATGTGCTGCCAAGTCTGTTGAGTGTGAAAGGTTCTTCAAGACCAGGAGATCATGTTGAATGCTCTGGAAAAAGCAAGTAATATAACCTTGACTAAATAGGGTTTTTTTTAATTAAAATTGCAAGTTACCTGCAAGTCTTTCGGGTCTTTGGATGCTTGCATGTCATTTGTTTGTTTTGCTCTCAAAGAACATCACCAGGTTTAAACCCCAGCCTTTAGATTTTTGCTGTCAAGTATTCAATTCCAAATCAATTCTCAAACTCAATTTTTTTTGGTATTGTCTCCATTTACGAGGGTTGTACCTGTCAGTCAAATCAGATTTGGCTGTTCAATACGAATACTCGACAATTTCTTTTTTTTTTATTTCATAGAATATTTGAACAGGCTCAGTGGGATGTTCAGAGTGACAGCCGCATTCACACAATACAGCAAACACATGCATTAATGTTGGATCAGAAATCTGCAACAACATTTTTTTTCTGACACTAGATACCACGCAAAAGCCAGAGACTGTCTTATTAAGCTGCTGTGAGCTGTAAATTCAAATTCTGAGTTTTACGTCAGGTTCACACTGGATACGGAATTACCTTGATTTGTTAATTGTCACACAGCTGCCTGTCAGCGGTCGCCTACCCCTTCACACCAAAAGCACCATTTCTCCGCGCTGATCAGCAACTGATTCTGTTCTCTGCTCTGTTTAAATCAGATGTAGAGCGCTGCATCTTTCTGTGTGTGTGAGACTGCATGTGTGTGAATGTGAGTGTGTCTAGCTCAGGGACTTAGCTCGACCATCTTGCTGTCTGTTAAGATCAGGGGTCAGCAACCTTTGCTTAAAAATCTGTCTAGAGCCGCAATACATATTTCTGCCTTACAGTGATGGCAACACAGCTTATTTAATCTAAAGTTGCCTATAAACATTCCTAAAAGGTCTAAATGAGCATTGGTAACATGTTGTACAACAAAGCAGCTACTCTGCAGTGGGCATTTTATGATTATTTGGTACTTCAACTTTGCAGCGTTAGTGGTGAAAGCAAACAAATCTGTCCACTCCGTATGAGGTTTTTTTCTCAGAGACATTTTCTTTTTTGGATTTGGAATCAATAGACAACCTCACTATGGAGACTCAAGACTAGCCATCACTATTTCAATGTATGATGCACATTGCTAATGAGATGTTAAAACATTTTTTTTAATTTGGTGAAAAGGCTACATATTGATATAATTGGAAAATGTAAGAATCACTTTAGATTGAAATGTTAAAAAATTATTCATTTCCATATAATTTTTTGTCAAAGCCACAGGGAGACACTGGAGAAGTGCTGAGGAGCCACTTATGGTGTACTGTAATATCATGGTATAAACCTAGTTTGTTTCACATCAGGACGTATATCTCCAAAAACCTCCACCAATGAGAAGGTTAGGGCAGTCTATAAGCCAACAGAGGCAAAATAGTTGAGGTACTGGCTGCTGCTTATAGATGTTATTGCTATGAATGCAAAGTAATAATTCATGACAACCTTGGCATCTTTTTATAAGTTCAGAGCTTTCTTTGAAAAGTAAGGGGAGAAGCATTTGATTTGTGCTTTTATTGTGTGCCCAGTGACTGGGGTTCACATATGAGTTGGTGATGAAAATATCGGATGAAAGATTTGCATAACAAGAAGGAGCCATTAAGGCTGATGATGAAGTAACAACTTAACTTTCTGTGCAGGAGTGCCACTAAGACGAATACCTGTGTACACGCTTGCCCATTCTCACTCTGAAAGTGACTGATACACTCGTGTATGATTAATGAATCCATTTGCAACTAAGAATTTAACTGGAGCAAATTTGCATGCGCACAAGAGAAGGAGAATGAAGAGCAATGATTTGGTAACTGGTTGAAGTAGCTGATAGGTTGTTTGCTGTTATGATGTATCACTGGCTGCAGGGCAAACAAGTATCTGTGGCTGACTCAGGGAAAAGCTCCAAGGTTTTTCTGGGCTTCAGACTGGAGGGAGCAGATCCACTTAGCTTTCCACTGCACTGCCTCCTATTGCTTTGGCCATTCAATTGACAAGCAGCCAGCCGGCAAGAGCACATTAAATTTTAATCTGAGCGTGATGCATGCTTATCATTCCTGACGGGCCCAAATGAACTTTTGTCACTGTCTGAGTGAAACAAAGCAAAAACAAGGGAGGAGCAGTGCAGTGTGCACTGAGTGATGTTACAAGTCTTCACTCTCATTTACATTCTCAGATCACAGTGTATTTGAAGTGATATTATGGCTGCTACTGTGCTGTTTCACCAGTGCCAGCTCTAGCATAGGTGGAAAGCTCTAAATAAACACCTCAAATATTAATATACAGCGTTTATTACACAGCATCCAAAATATACTTTCAGGGCCAGATGACTGTGTTTGAATTTACATTTAGGAAGACACTGAAAGTGTCCTGAAATTGTGTCTATGACATGTACAAATGTACGGTCCATCTAAAGGCGTTTATCAAGTATCAATACCATGACTGCAAATGAATTCTATTGCTGCCATGTTCACCATAACAACTTTATAAAGTGATAATAAGTCAGTAGCCATGTTTCCAAAATGTCTTTTTATGCTTATTTTTGAAGTAGCACATTAGAAAAGCTGCATGGAAATTCACTAATACTTCCTCAATTGCGCAAAAAAGCCTTTACACTTGCTTAAAGTGGTGTATGCCTTTGTCAATAAAGAGCTAATGCGATAAATGGGATACTGAAATGCCTCCAATAAATAGTTTTGACGTCGCTAACATTTCACTTACATGAGTGA
This sequence comes from Epinephelus fuscoguttatus, assembly GCF_011397635.1. Classification (NCBI taxonomy): domain Eukaryota; kingdom Metazoa; phylum Chordata; class Actinopteri; order Perciformes; family Serranidae; genus Epinephelus; species Epinephelus fuscoguttatus. The sequence goes on from NC_064762.1 coordinate 38,065,635, forward strand.
TGATCAGCTGTCTCCACTGTTGGCTTCTTCCCGTGCTTAAGAATTGTAGTTGTGCCTTTTTATGCAGATAATGAGATAACTAGAATTACTGCCTCGCAGTTATATGCCTCTTAGAACCAATTAAGTTGCACTTGCAATTTACATCCTTTGTCTGTGGATACATAGATGCTTCACACACATTAACTCACTGTCCGACTAAATGTTGCCCCCTCTGTTTTGGAGATATGACATCCCATAATGGCCAGAAAAGTGTTCATTATGATGTCACAGTGAAGTTGACCTTTGACCCTTTGGATATAAAATGTCATCATTTTATAATTTTATCCCATGAGGCATTTGTTTGAAATTTTGTCGTAATTAGCTTATGAATTCCTGAGTTATGGCCAAAACATGTTTTGTGAGGTTACAGTGACCTTGACCTTTGACCTTCAACCACCAAATTCTGATCACTTCATTCTTGAGTCCAAGTGAACATTTGAGAAAAGTACCTCAAGGCCTTCTTGAAATATTGTGTTTATGAGAAAGAGACTGATGCAAGGAAACAGTGACATACACAGTAGCCATGTTTCCATCAGCCTGTTTAGATGCGCATCTAGAAGTATCGCATCGGAAAATTATGATGGAAACGCAAAAATTCGAATTAAAATCTCCTGATTCGCACAAACTAAAATACGCTCGCTTTAGCCGGGTTTTGGTTGATTTGAAAAAAATGTTGATTCGCAAAACGGGGGATGGAAACAGTTATGTTCGAATTAAGTCTGATGTAGCGCACCTCTCTCCATGGTGATACCCACACTCCGGGTCGGGAAGGCGGTAATGCATGTACATGCTGGTTGCCAACCGCCAGAAAATGTAGACAAAGAAGAATGCGAGACTTGTTTTGTTTCCAGTTCTGCGGAAAACTCGTGCAAGTTCGTAGTTTTCACCAAAGTCCGTACATTTAATGGAAACACATAGGATTCGTATTTCTTTGAATGCACGTTTCCCAATGATTCGAATCACTTTGGGATGGAAACATAGCTAGTGATATCATACACTGTTGTATGAGGATAGCCCAGGTGACTTGTTCTGTTTCCAGTTTGCAACTTCAACTTCTACTCTTCTTACTGGCAGCCATTTGTAAAGTGAGGCCTATCAATTTCTGACCAAACTACGCTTTGCGGAACTTTGTTTATTCACTCTAAAGGAGTTGATGGAAACCATAGCCTGTAAAAAAACAACAACATGAAAACAGTGACTGGTTTGTAGACTCCCATTTTGAAGCCTCGAGTTTGGGATTTTGACTGTTGCCATCCTGGATTTCTGGAGCCAAAAGTGACCATAATTGGAAAAGAGGGTGGAGATTTGGAGGTGTTTGAATAATAGAGACATTTGCTATTTTATTTCCAGCTCTTTACTGGTGGGATTTCTTGTTTACATATTGTATTTAAATATCCTCTTATATTGTGTTTCTTTTGCACTTTGTCTCACTTTTGAGGTTTTATGCAAAGGTCTTTGAATTGCCTCATCGCCAGCATGTGCTATGTAAATAAACTGCCTTGCGACCAATAGCTTTTTTAGACTGCAAACATGTTTCTTTCTGCTGAAAAGTTGGGTATTTTAACACAGGGTGTCTATAAGGATTGACTTGCTTTTGGAGCCAGCCTCAAGTGGCCATTAGAGGAACTGTAGGTTTTGGCACTTCTGCCCAGCAGTTGCTGCTTAATGTCAATGCATCTAATTCGAATTTCCTTTGAATGAAATTATAAAACTTGGCTGAACATTTGCTTGACAATTTAATGGAATCACAGCTAGTGTTGTATTTACAGCCTATTGCACTACTCCCAAATGAAGCTTTGTGTCAGTTCATGCAGGACACAGAAGTCATACACCCCAGCCGTAATCAGCCGACAGCCAGCTGTTGGATCATTGCTTCTATTCAGATTCAGTCACACACCAACCACAGGTGGCCCATTTAAATATGGCCTCCCTCTCATTGATCCCTGCTACACCAATGCTGCCACACACTGCTGCTGCTGCTAGCAAAGCTTTACCTCCTCTGCACCAGCCCCCACCTTTCTAACTCAGGTCTTAGCATGGCTCAGAGGTTAAAAAGGTATTATATGTCTTGCCTTGGGCCCACTCTTGTATACCCAGGGGGGGCTTCTACATAGCATTTAGCATGCTGCTTGTCCAATCTAGGGGGCATCTTTGGAGAGTAGCTATCAGTGCCAAGCATAACTGTATTTCCATTTGTTGCAATAAATGGTTAAATCTATGATGATCTATGAATGGATAATCTATTCAGAATGTTCCTGACTGAAGTAACTAAAAAGAAAATTGTTTTGCTGTTTGTACTTCAGCATAGATAAATAAGGGAAATGTCACTGCGTCTTTAAGTTAGTTAAAGGTAAGTGTTTTATATTATGCTAGCCCCAAAAAATGACTTAATATGGTCTAAGATTCATGGCACATTATATTTACCGCATCTCCTTTTAGAACTGTAATCACAACTCCCTACAACAGCTCGTAAGTGGAGCAGGTCAGTTACTGTTAGATTCAGGTGCTGTGTCGTATTAAAATAATTACTCAGAAGGTACCCACGATGTAGAAGCTCTGCTTACATCACTCCAGATGAGACACATAAAATCCTGCTGCTGCTGCATGAAGTTGAAAAGGGACTTTAACTCTTTCTACAAACAGTTGTGAGTAATATTATTATTAAGAATCAGCCATTAAGCTCACCCACAAGCTTTGCCTTAAAGGCTTTAAAAGTTACAGCGACCGTGCCAGCAGCCAGCTCTGTCTTTGTCTGGTCTATGAAGAAAATGGGAAGTGATTAACAACTTGTGCAAGTGTGCCTAAGCTGTCAACTTCTATTGGCAATGGTATACCCTGACGGAGACCTAATGGCTATAATTACATTGGAGAGGAGGGAAAGTACAATCGGGCACACAAACAAAGTCTGATGATCCCATTCCATAAAAACACATTAAATGCTGCTAATTGTCACTGCATGTAAAATTTGTTCTTTAACATATGTTCGTTGGAGATAAAATGAGATGAAAGTTTGGTCATTGCTGCAGGGAAATTAGGTCACAGCAATAAACAGTAATACATTAAAGTAAAGGGAAATCCTGCAGAATGTAGCTTTAGATAATAATTTATGACAGTTTTACTACACAGTGTGTTAAGCAGGAATCTGTGGAGTATTATTGATGTAATATATGTTCTCACTGAAATATGAGCTAGATGATAATGGTTGTGTATGCATGATTCATCCATCAAGAAAAGAACATTTTAACGTAACAGCTGCAACATACAAACACAATCTACTCCTTCTGATTATTGAGGAGCTTCAGAGGAGTCATACATGTTTAAATGCCTTGCTCAGGGGCACTTTACAGTAATTACTGAAGGAAGGAGAATTATACCTAAGTGACAAAATAGGTCTTCTATAACCTTTTAAGTCCTTGGGATCCCTTGGAGCACCTAAGCCTCCAGGTCCAGTTTGAAATGTGAGGGGATCGGAGATGATTTTACTTATAAAAGGTAAAAATACTCATCACCTGGAGACAACAACTGTATAATGTTTGAAGTCTGAGGAACAATGATAATGTCATAGTGATGTCACAAGGGTTTCTCGGCTTGGGCATGGAGGTTACACATTTATAACAGAAGGCCATTGTGCTACAAAATGAAGGTTTTGAGTTTGAAAAACTTGGATGTTTATCAGGCAGGAAGATGTGTGGAGAAAATTTGCACAAGGTGACACAGATAAACGCAAAGACACAACAGTTCAAGGTGAAGAATATAACTTGGAGTGAAAGAGTTGCATGACACGTTTGCAAGTCTTAAAGCATTGAGATTCTTCTGACTGACTGAATTAGAAATGGAGTACAAAGTTATTGTCCCTGTCTGTGAGCACCTGCAGCTCCACCACTTAATGTCAGTACTGTACAGAGGAAGAACAAAAAAGGAGAGGGCTTGGAGAAAAGTGAATGAAGCATTAGGTCTACCAACATGTCTCATTTCAAGCCATCACATATCGCCGTTTTGTCAGTGGCTTTTCATGCTACATATTATGTGCTAGGTATCCTCCTGCATCTGCTGTTGACATTCCTGGACACCGCTACCAACTCAAGGACGTCAAGAAAAGCATGTGGTTAGGTTTAGAAAAACAAACATCATGGTTTGGCTCTACATGCATACAGGAAGGAAACACCAGGCTCCTGGGTGACAGTCCGGGGTTTATTGATCCCATTCACCACCCCTCACTCCCACCCTATAGGAACTTTCAAGCTCCTTATATTACGTCGTTACCAAGAGTGTTTTAACCTGACACTGTCCAGTGGCGTATCATAGTGCTTCGACAGGTGTCATCCAGCCAACAAGTGGCATATCAACACAGCGTGAAAGGTTACATCTCCCTGGTGCCACTGCATACCGCTTCAGGTGTCTGACACCGAAATCGCTGACCAAGTGGTGGTATTCGACAACTTTAGAATGAGAATGCTTTGGGTCTACATGGAAAGTTCTGAAAATATGTATTTGTTACTTTTGTAAGCTATTTTGTTGAGTTGCCTCTCAGCAAAATCCTCTGTGTAATTAAAGTTGGGCTTTTATACTGAAGGGAAAAAAAACATAAGTTGCAATGTGACAATTTGAAAAAAAAAAACATTTGCTGTGTTGGTTTAAGCTGTTCCAGACTGCAGAGCCTTTGTATTCTGCCAGAAAGAGCTGTACTTTATTACAAACCAAGTTAGCACTAGGCTCTAAGCGCTAAACACTTAGCTACCCCCACCTCCCCAGTTTTTTAGCCCAACCATTAGCACAGCTGATAAGATAAAGTTAAAATTTGTGTGTTGTGAAATACCCCAAAACTCCTGCTTGGCACTCAGCATCAGGGGTTGGAATTGGGGGATTAGATCACCACATGATTCCCGAGTGCGGCACCGCTGCTGCTCACCGCTCCCTCAGGGGATGGGTCAAATGCAGAGAACACATTTCACACACTCAGGTGTGTGACAATCAGTGGAACTTTAATCTTTAATCTTTAAAACACTCCAGTGGTCATACCTGTGCGAGTAACACAGGTCTGTGTCACTATAGTGTGAGGATGCATGGTGCCCGTCCAGGAGCATAAATGTACCAGATGATGCAAGATTCATCATCACTAGTGCAAAATTCTGCATTTTGCGCTATTTGGCAGGTTTTTGCTCACAGCATAGTAATGTAATGACACAGATCTGGTTGAAAATCTGCAAAGTATCCCTTTAGTGCTTTTGGAGCTTGACCAATACTAAGGACTGACATCATCACCCCACTAAGATGGCACTGAATCACATTTGGGTGATTCATTCACAGTGGGGGGAGTGTGTGCAGGTAAACAGTGTAAAGGCGCTCCCCTTGCCAGCAAGGCTTAGAGCATCCCACCTATGCTGTGAGCAAGAACCTGGCAAATGGTGCAAAATGCAGCATTTTGCACTAGAAAACCATGTCCATTTTCACTAAATTGTTTTCAAAAGGGCCAAATCTCTTCTTCATCCTTTTTCAGCAAACAACTACAATCAACTTCTGGTGAGAAGATGGACAGTGTGGTACTCTGCCGGATCTAAGCCCATTAATAAACCTCTATTCTGTCCTCTTTAGCAACATCTGTTGTGTATTTTATACAGCCAAACTTAGAATTTAGTTGTTCTCATTTACATATGTCTCTGTTTCTGTTGACACTAAACAGGCTCATTGTGTTTTCCTTTTTTGTGTGCTCACAGTGCTGTGGATTAAAATGTACTTAAGGTCACATTCAGGAGGAAAATGTTTTTTAAAAAGTTTTCGTTTTGCAAAATCACTATCTGCCTCTACCTCTGTCAACTTTACGTTTGTGCTGTTGACCTGACTACATATGCAGAGCAGAATTTCACAAAATGTGTAAGAATTACAAGAAATAGATATCATTTCAATTTCATTGTTTTTTTTCTCTCTCTCGCTCTCTCTCATGCACCCACATCATTACTGCTGTCATAATTGCTTATGAGGTGCTTGAGAACCTCTTCATATCTGTCATTTAATTTTATTATTGTTGAACTAGTTATGTTTGAATTATTTGCTTTCATATTTAATCAAAAGTGCAGAGTGATTTTCAAAGTCATGGAAATTATCTGATAATAACTAATGATTTTCCAAGTGTGTCAGTTTGGAAGGTTATTCATTTGCAATATAATGACAGCATAAACTAAGTGCATTTGTAACAAATATGTTACGTCATCATGGATTTAGGGGTGTGCGATATGGACAAAAAATAATATCTCGATATTTTGGGGGATTTTGACCATAACGATAATTAGACGATATTTATTTATTTATTTACTTTTAAATATGTGTTTGGACCAGCCCGAGTTATAGCTCATTCATTGTTTCTCATGGATGATATTAATGGACACAATGTTTTAAAGGAAAAATGTTCTTAACATTTATTGCTGCTTTTTTTTACCTGCTCTCTCTGTTTGACTCTGGTGACGGCCTTTTGTAGCGTCAATTCCGGGTCCATTTGCAACTGTTCAGATAGGTGTTTGTCCCGCAGACTCACCACAAGCCTGTCCCTCACCATCTCATCATGTAGAGCCCCGTAACCGCAGTGCTCCGCCAGGCAGTGCAGCGCCGTAACGTTAATCAAACTGCCGTCTCGCCCGTTTCTTGATGCCGCTGATTAAACTTTGCTCTCTCAAAGATCACATTCCTGCGATTCTCTTCTGCTTGCGTCTCCAATCCAGAAGTAATGCGGAATCTGTCTAAGCGTTTAATCCATTTAGGCCAGTCTTCAGCCTTGAAGGTGAACTTTCCGGCGGGGAGACTTGAAACTGTGCCGTGTTGCCGCTTCGTTTAGCTAACTGTGGCTAGGCTAGGTAGCTCCGTAGACGGTCTTCGGGTACTGCGAACTTTCCCGACCTACAACTAGACATTTTTGCGTGTCGCTATATGCAGACTAAGTCACTAGCACTGTCACTCGCGTCTGACTTTACTTCTGACACCATGTTCAGTTATTTATTGGTATAACCGCAAACCACTCATGAACCACGCAGGCTTCGGGTACTTGAGCAACCCGTTAATTGTTCCCCTGCAACACAATACAGCATGAGTTCCCACCTTACAGGCTGGGATCTATCACTGGTTGACCCACGTCTTCCGAAGCTGCTGGAGCATCCGTGGGCAGTGTTGCCATGTTGTCTCGCGAATGTTTGTTTAGCAGCAGGCTAACCTGCTGGGAAGGTGCCAGGGAGAGATCATGTGACCACCTAGGCGTACTGCGGCGTGCTGCTGCACGCAAGTTACGTAACTCTCGTTCGGTGAATGTGTGGGGTTTCAACCTGGTTTCAACGCGTGTTTTCAGTTGTTTTTGTGAAGTCATTTACATACTCGATAACGTAAATTTGCACATTGTTAAAACAACAATGACGATATTCTCGTTAACGACATATATCGCCCACCCCTACATGGATTATTCATTTTATTGTTACTTGGTGGTATTGTCGGGGGAGAATGTCTGCAGCTGGTGACCCTGCTTGATCCACCATCATCAACATCTTATTTATCATCATTATAATAGTCACAATTGAGTGTTAAGATGGAAGGACAATTTGGGATTTGTGGGCACTGGCAGATGCCATAAAAAAACACCAGGACATGTCTTTAAGCTGACTCTGAAATACAAAGTTGCACTCTACTGTTGAGCCCCTCTGCCACTGGACAAAAAAAAAAAAACCTTATACCCACTAGCATCAGGCTTTGGTATTGATTACTTAGTATTCATCAACTTCAGCTCCTATTGGCTCCGATCAGCAGTGATGGGAATACGAAATCCAGCCAGACGTGCTAAATTTAACCCCTTTTCCTACATGATACAGTGACGTGCCACCATACTATACGTCTCCATTAAAGCAGCACCTGAATATTGTATTAGTCAGCACTGAGTTTGAGAAAGAGACTGAATAAGTAATATCAAGAGATATAAAAAGAAGCAACCACCATAACATTTTCACTGCTCCATGCTGCTTTCTACTGTTTACTAACCTGTTTTACAGCCAGTCCATTTCACCGTACGTGACACCACAGGGAAAGAAAAAAAAAGTCTATTGGCAAAATACTGCCAAAAGGTTTTGTTAAGTTTGGTGTGTAAAGAGTATTACTGTGCAAGATACTGGAACTGTCAGTTTCCATAATAATAGTATCCCTCTGCAACACTGAGTGAAACATGCAGATGCTTGGAACTTTACCTGTTTTCTCAGGCTTTTCATGTGCAGGTCTGCAGAGAACACAGATTTGCAAATCCTAAAACACACAGCCAGCAGTGTCCCATGAGATGCATCAGAATGAGATGCAGCAAGTCAAAAGAACTGTACACTATATAAGGACGGCTTTCCAAGTGAGATGGCGCTTTTCTTCTTTTTGTCTTAACTTCATAATGTCTGTTGACCGTTGTAGTTTGACCTGATGTCAGCCATTTGTGATTGACATTCTTAAAGGTATTTTCTAAAAAACAAAGTATAGACTCATAAAAAAAGTAATCCCTTTGTATTTCCCTAGATAGCAAAGGTATGGTCCACCCTACTTTCTCTCTTACCCCTTTTCTACAAGGGTAAACCCACTAAAAATAGCCTTAAGACTCATTCCCCATTGCGGGAGAGAGGAGTGGGATTGGTTAGGGTAAGAATGTCATCACTTCCACGTCACTTTCTCCCATTTTTCTCTGCTGTTGAACTTTTGCTATTTTCTGCCTAAAGCCACAATCCTATTGGATGGGGTTCAAAGTTCACTTCTACCGCACACACAGGTATTTTATGATAAACAAACAAAAAAAAAAAAATCAAATTCAGCACAATGGGAAAAAAGGCAGTGGAAACACTTGTTTTGTAACTTGGGTGAATCAACCCTTTAACTGTTGAATAAAGGCATCGTACTACAGAATGTGTTTAATTAGTGCGCTTCTTCCCAGCGCTTCATAAAAAAGTGCTTCCAGTGCTTCTTAAATGATATGCTACAGGTGATTTTTGTTTCTATGACAACAATATCTTGACACTAATGTTAGCTAGGTAGCTACAGTGACACTACGTTAACCGAGCGTTGACTACACAGTTAACAACAAACTTACAGTGTGTACATAAATAAAAACACAACACTCACCAACAGCACTCAGTGTCTGGCTGATCTGCTCCTACAAATGGGTTTTTCTGTCTTTTTCGTGACAGTAGACAGTAGGGACGCACAATAATATCAGCACATCATCAGTATCGGCAGATGCTGGCTTTAAAATGAATCATCAGAATCGGCCAACATTTTCTTTTTCTTAATTTGCACAATGAATGATTATTACTGTAAATACATTGAAAAGTATTGTGTTTCATGTCTCTATCTACTGGTTGGCCATCATGATAAGAGTATGGATGCATAATATGATGTTAATTCCGCTAAAGAAGAGACTTGATGATCACTAAAATTAGGTAGGGAAAAAAAGTGGATATATCAATATCGTTATCAGTTATTGGTCAAATGAGTTGTTAGATGTCAGCACATCGGATATCAGCAAAAAAATCCAATATCGTCCATAGTAGACAGTAGCCTATCTAAAGAAACAACAGTGATGTCAGAGATTTTCAACTAAAGGCGATCTGAGTGGCTGTACAAAAAAACCCAGAGTGCCCCGAAAAAGACACTGGGCACAACGTCTTTTCTATAGGTGACCGCATGCTGCCACAAAGTGCCCAGAAAAAAAATGCTATGTGGACCTTTTAGCACACAGACCTTTGAGCGGAAGAAACCTATGCAGAGGGCTTTGGTTTCATTTTCCTATAGTTTCGAGATACCTGCCTCCACGGGAAAGTATCAATGTAAAATGTTGACAGTATAATGTGTGGATTAACCACAGTAAGACAACAAATGGTTTCTGGAGAGAGAAGTTGCTGCTGAAATTCCTAAATCTAAATTCTTAATACTCGCAGGACCACAAGTAAAATTTTTATTCATCTCAGTTGTACTGTGGTTGAGTTGAACCTTCCAGAGACCGACATCTAAAAGCTGGACACATAAAAAACCTAATACAATCTGCATGACTAGATGCCATCAGAGGGTAGTGGGAGAATCTGTTTTTGTGTTGTTTTGTAATTTGGGTGAATCAACCCTTTAACTGTTGTACAAAGCCATTGTACTACAGAGTGTGTTTGATTAGAGGCACTTCAGTGACTTCTGTGGTACTTGGCAGCCACAACACTATCATAACTGTAATAAGAGTAAGGAAGTGACTGTGTGGTATTATTACTGCTGTGTGGAAACTACAGAAAGCTTTATGGCTCATCACGGAGCAGTAACATCTACACCAAACCAATGAATACAGAGCAATGTGGCTGTTCTCAGTTTAGCACGTGGAGCTTCCAAAAGTATGTCCAGATTCTTCACTAAGCAGTGACCTGTTAGAGTGAGAATGCTACAATTAAATAGGTTGAGCACGCTAATGCCTGAGGCCCATTTGTCTTTCATGCCAAGTTGATCTGATTAGCTGGGCTAAATCCAGGGTCCTCTACACACACATATACACACAACCACACACAAACACATACTGATCTGCATCCTCGCAGGCACCCTAAGAGCAACACTGTGCTACATAGACCTGAACGTGTTTATGTCCCCTGGCAGAGACTATATGGCGGAGGCTCATGGGAGAATCCAGCTGCATACATTTCATGCACTGCTTCCTCAGCTGCGTCTTCATGGGCAGTCAGGGAAAAAGACCTCCACTACTAACTGTCAGCCGTCGGATTCTTAATGTTGCAACATGTTTACTCTACTCATACTGTGAATAGGTGATGCTATTTGTGAAAATGTCCACCTGGTACTCAAAGATCCCTATTAATCACACATATCTTGTAGGGCTAGGCAATATGCCTTAAAATAATATCACAATATTTTTAAGCGATATTTACAATAAAGTTATATAAAGGAGCTATTGTTATAATAAAGTTCGAAAAGTGCTGTCATAGTAAAGTTAAATAAAAAAACATTTATGATAAGGTTAAATAATATATACAGCTATTATATGGTGAAATAAAGCACTATTATAATAACGTTAATGAAGTATTGTTATAATAAAGTTAAATAATATATACAGCTATAATAAGGTCATATAAAGTACTATTATTATATTTGATGGAGTCACAACACTCTTTTTTTTGTTTGTTTGTTTGTTTTTTACTTATTTATATTTTAAACATCTAACTGCTTGTGTTTTTTGTCTTGTGTGACTCCTTTTTAGCCGAGGAACCAGACAAATTTGCGGGGACTTCCCATTGTTCTGATGGCACAAAATTCAGAAGCCCCATGGTCCACAAAAATGTCCAATTGGACCAAAAGCCTACGCATTTCACTTACAGCCCATTATTCCCACAACATTGCTCTGAAGTGCTGTTTCTCAAAAAAATACACACTCTCTGCAGTTATACATCCCTAACACCCAAAAATGTGCCCATTGTATGTTGCTGTAAACCATACGTCAGTAACACTGTGGTGAAATGCTGTTACAAATATGTGGTTAGGTTTAGGCACTTCATTATGGTTCAGAAAAAGATGTTTTGGCTTAAAAACACCTGGGTTTGGTGGCTCAAACGCCACCAGGAAACTGAAAGTAACTGCAGGGAGTGTGTATTTTTGGAAAAAGGGGAGTTCAGAGCATGGGCGTTTGTTTATGGAATGATGGGCTGTCAAAGAAATGTGCTTTTGGTCCAACAGGACATTTTTTAGACTTATGAGTCTTTAGAATTTTGGAGCATTCGAACAATGGCATGGCACCACATCTGTGAGCTCATCTTTTATTTGCTCTGACAGATGCGTCTGGTTCCCCTCCTGTTTGGACAGCTTTACAGCCGGCCTGGTCAACTCTGGGTGAATCACAACCATTTATTTAATATTTGGCATTTTTAAGGCCCAGTTCAGACCAAAGATACAGGATGAAATTAAACCATTTTAGAAAGTTGCAGAGAAAAGCTGCAGCGATGTAAACTGGCCGCTCTGAGCTCGACTCAAGCTGGCTGATAGTGTCACCTACAACTCAGCTGGTCAAATCCCCTGCAGCTGGTTTTAGATCATAAAGCTCGTCACCTGTTTCTGCAGCCAGCCGGCTTGTAGTGAAGTCAGCTGATCAAGTCAAAATGACTGTCGATGGCATTTTTGCTGGCTGTGGCAGGTAATGCATAGAGATGAGACACCATCTCATCTCTATGCATTGGTGTGAACCTTGCAGAACGGCTCCTTGCAAGTTGTTGCTTGTTTCAAATTGTCTCATGGCGTATCTTTGGGGTCTGGACTGGACTTCAGATGATAACTGACAACATGCGGAGCCATCGCGCCATATGTCATTGATGACATCTTTGGAGCTGTGCATATTTGGACAGACGAGGAGACACAGTTTATGCTGTATCAGCTGAAAGAGTTACATATTTAACAGTACGTACAAAATGTACAAACTCTAAAGTTGTCCACCATGGTACCAGTTTGCTGCTAGCTAACTGAAGCTAACTTGTTTGTCGATTGTTTAGTCTGTAATGAAATAGCTTAGGAAAAAAGGTCCAACACTTACAAGCTGAAAGGGGGCATATTGCAATCTATGGTAGCGGAGTGGGACATACTTCTGTCAATAAATTGATTCCCCTCCTGTGCTTGCATACTGGGACAAGGATAGTCCGATCAAATGGCCTAGCTTTAACTGTAGCTCCAATTAACTGTGCATGTAAACTTTATCATGTTTCTCTGATTGGTTGTAGATCTGGTCTACAGCTGCTGATAATGGCCCCTGGAAAACGAAAGAGTAATTCACATTTGCAGTTTGGTCTGGTGATGTCAGGCTAACTTCTTTTAGTCATGATAGATTACAGTAAGAAAATAAGACCTAAGTTGTAATATATAGGAATATAATGATTTGACTTCATGTGGATATAAAAATACATATTCTTAAACCATTTTACCAAACAGTATATCAGTAACCCTTGCTAATAGTGAGCCATGTCCCTGCTTTCATTAACCACTCCACATTGTATTTAAGTTTAAAATGCCTCTTTATTTTATCCGGCTCCCTCTCTCACAATCAGCCCAGCTAAAAACCTGTAACTGCAAGTTTTTTTTCATCCTCACAAGTTAATGCATTTTAGTCCCCTGAGTCACAGAGCACCCAAGCTGTGTATTTATGTTTTAATCATTTCCGCCAGCTATGAGAATGAGTCATCACACTCCTCTTGCTGCAAAAATGTGGATGGTAAGAAGTGAAACTTAACTATAGAAGTAATATGTAGATACATGTCGAAAGTGGTGAGGTGGCATCGCCCACACATGTTACAACATACATGTCTACTAAGCACGCACATGCATGCATACACATTCCCAGCAATCACTCTCACACCCTCCTAACTGCTGATTTAACAGCAGCTTAAAGCTTCTTTCTCTCTGCATCAATCCCCTCTTGTCTCCCAATCCGCCCGCAGAAGCGCTCATCATCAGAGATGGCACGTCTCTGTGGGTTAGATTCTCACCTGCCACTCCACACTGCTCGTTTCTCTGAGTGGAGGCCTGTGTGGTCTGTTGAGGCAAGTAGAACATCAAAAATGTTGTAACATGCTGTACACTGTCTTATGTTTTATACATCAGTTTGCAAGATGGAGAAATCCAGCTCTGGATTTGGAGACTTTGATTTTAAAATACTTTAAAATACTGATTACTAAAATACTTTTAAAATACAACTTGAGGTGTCAATTTTCATTCATTCATCTTCTAACCGCTTCATCCTCTTGAGGGTCGTGGGGGGGCTGGAGCCTATCCCAGCTGACATTGGGCGAGAGGCAGGGTACACCCTGGACAGGTTGCCAGTCTATCGCAGGGCTGACACATAGAGACAGACAACCATTCACGCCTACAGACAATTTAGAGTTACCAATTAACCTAGTCCCCAATCTGCATGTCTTTGGACTGTGGGAGGAAGCCGGAGTGCCCGGAGAGAACCCACGCTGACACAGGGAGAACATGCAAACTCCGCACAGAAGGGCTCCCACGCCCGGGATCGAACCGGCAACCCTCTTGCTATGAGGCGAGAGTGCTAACCACCACAGCACCGTGCCGCCCAGGTGTCAATTTTGTCAATAAATAATAAATCAAATGTTTTTATCATCAGTGTTTAAATGAAATGGGCTGGTTGACTACAAACTTCAAACATGTTCAACACAGAGCTGCTCTCATGTAAAATCAGTAGTTCTTTTAGGAAATATGCTTAAGGTATGAAAAAAAAGGTACATTTCAGTTATTATTTTGTGTGATTTGCCCTACCCTATCAGTAGTGAGTGACATTTTCTTCCCACAGTGATCCTTTGTTGTTGACACAGAGGTTGCAGTAGTGATATTCATATGCCGTTAACATTATGTTTTTCTATAACAACGGAGGATATATTCAGATCACAGAGTTGATATTTCTTCAAGTCAGCTTGAGTCAACTATCTCATACATGCCAATTGCAATATTCCTGTTGCTATTTCTGCTGCATGCAGTTAGGCATCTTGCTAGCTGTGCAGGAATATGAGACCCTCCTTCTTACTAGGGTTGAGCAATACATCAATATCCTCATGCGAGACTTGATATTGTGTTGGATTTTGGATATCATAATATTGTAAGTGTAACAGTGAAGTGATGTAATTTTCTGAACTTAACAGACTGTTTTAGTTATTCTATTATTTGCCTTACCCATTTTAAACATATAAACCTACATAGTATTCCAAAAATTCTGAAAAAAGACTGATTGTCAGGGCCTGCTCATAAAGACCGAATGCCTGGTCGGTTACTTTCCTCCAGTTCTCTGAACCGCACTGATGGTACAGATCATCATAGCTATGCACAGGGAAACCTCTGTGACTTCCCTGGCCCATTATTGTTTAAGGCAGCAGAATGTATAACACATACATTTAACCCTTTTTAAGCTTGTACTCGGAATTTAATCTTCGGTAAGCCTGTGCATTAAGGCGCCATTGCATGCTAACTAGTTTCTATTCATGGACTGCTTCACATACAAATACAACTTTATGCACACAGTCCATTGCATTGAGAATTAATTTCTGTCTTTAGAGAACAGACACAAACTCAGAGGGAGTGAGCTTTTATGTCTTCACCCTTGGAGCAGATGTGGATTGGAAATGGATAAAGTTCAGTTCCACCATGAAAATGACTGAACTGAGTTTGGGCTTGACCCTTAGATCCCAGCAAGTGTAATGTTTCTGAAAATAATTTGCTTCCTAGCTTGGTGCCAGGCCTCTAAATCATTGCCCAGATCTCTATTTTTGTCAGTGTCCTCGGCGATTGCTGTATTACTGGTTAGAAAAGCAACAGTGGCAGAGTTATCACAAAACGTTTCTCAATATACCATTGACATGTCAGAATCAAAGTTATAACTATGACTGATTTTTCCAAAAACTCAAAAATATCTTGGGGTTAAAAGAAAGTGCTCGAGAACAAGACAAGCATAGATGTTTCCATCAGCCAAATTTCATTGCGCAGAGTACTCAAAAATGGACATAATGTTCTGCTTTCAATGCACAGTATTTTTAACCATCACTTGACCAACTCCTCAACCATGAAACCATCTTGAGTTGGTCAATAACATTAAGGCTCATGAGATTCTCACAGGATTATTTCCTAGCTCTACGATCCATAGTATATGATGTTAACACGCTATTTGTAATCGTAAGAAGTAGAGCTGGGCAATACAGGGAAAATCACATATCATGATATTTTTGAGCAAGTACCTCCATATTGGTACTAGAACTATATTGTAGGGTTGACTATTGGGGCTTTTACAAAATATTCACAACATGCTTATTTACTGTATATTTATTTTATGAAATGCGGTTCAGTCAATATTAATGAATTGTGACCTGACAGTGCAGCCTATTATTTCTAAGTATGGTAAAGAATGCTAAAGTTGTGTATTCTCAACCCACTATTAAACCTTACAATTCCCACACAAGCAGTCTGAGGCCTAAGCCAGTTATTAGTGCAAAACAATGTTACTAAAACAGTTACGTTGGCTACGGTTACATGATGGCTTCTCATTCGGAATGAAATGAATCTGAATGAAATCATTCAGAATTAAAGTGTTTCCAGGTAGTTTGCATGGGAAATATTCATTCCGAATGAGGGTTTACATGAGAGATCAGTTCAATCGCCTTTATTCAGGTCTGCGCAAGGTTTGGGGCAGCAAAGGTTTCTGATTGGATAGGGGGCGGGGCGGATGTTACGTGTTTACGTTTACCGGAAGAAAACACTGTAGTCCTCGCTCTGGATAACAAGATGCTTGACGGCGCCGTTATTAGTGCCTTTTTCGGGTGAGACAGAAGACCGTGCTGTGGCGAATAGAAACCGGTGAGTGCAACGAGTCCGACTGCTCTACCTCAGCCGCGCTATATACGTCATTGCACCAGAAGGGCAAGGAAACGAGCATGCGCAGAAAGACTGGAATGAACTTAAAGAGGAATGGGTGTATACATGCACACAAAATTCTTTCATTCGGAATGACAAACGGAATAAACCACCCCCTTTAATCGGATTTAATTTTCAATCGGAATGACCATTTTTCAATCGGAATGACCGTTTACATGACCACTTTTAAATTAAACTGTCCATGTAAACGTACTGATTGTGACAGTTCAGCACTGTGGACAGCACTACACAGCAAACAAGCAAGAGTATGCCAGTGTGCAGCTCAGGGGACATTTTATTCTACTCCCTCACAAATCTATTACTCAGTACTGACAAACATGCATGGAAACCACTGACTGACCAGGAGAAAGCACTTCTGAAGGTAAAATAGCCAGTTTCATACTTGTTTTTATACTGTTGTATAGAGTTTTCAATTGAAAAGACTGATCTTGCCATGTTGCCGCTGTGCACACAGGCCTACTTTGCTGATAACCTACCTTTGTCTTGCCTGATGGATTTTCTTATGTTGATGAGTTTCGCATTTGTATCTGTGCTATGACAGGAGGTTCTGAATCAATGTTGCTTGGGCATATTGTGAAGGGAGGGAAGGGCCTCCAGTATGTCTGTGGCCCCAGGGCTTAAAGTCAGCTCTCTTGTATCTACTGCTTCTTGACAGTGATGTTGATAACATCTTTACTATTGATCTGATGATGATACTGTTGTCCTTGAGGACTTTTTTTTCCCACTGGGACACAAACTCTGTATCTGACAAGACGAAAAGTGTTCCCCACAGTTTGAATATTAAAGAACAGACAATTTCACAATGTGGTTCTCAAAATGGTCACTGCTACAGGGAAGCCACTGTGGGTTTTTAATAGAAGAGAGGTATTATTATTCACAGCAAATTATAAGGATATTGCCCCTCTTTTCTGCCAATTTCAAGTCAAGATTTTTATCTCATGGTGGTATAGTCATAGTGCTTTATACTAATAACATATACCCACCAATGCCACCAACATTGTATCCTAGGGTGCTGTTTGGTTCAGTTAAAACGAACTCAGGTCCGTTTGCGCAGTTAGTACAGTTCGTTTGGGTGGTTGTGAAAGCTGTCAATCGAACCCTGGCGTGGACCAAACAACAGAACCTAGGCCGCTCATGAAGATGAGTCTCAGTCCGCTTCCAAACTGACTCTGGTGCAGTTTGTGGTATGAAAGAAAACGAACAGCAGATATGTGATTTTAGCAACAGCCAAACCAATAATAAATCCATCTGCTGATAGTGAAATCTGTCTGATCTCACGTATATCCCATAACCTATCTATGCTAATGCATACATGTAACCATGGCAACGTATGCATGTCAGTGAGGGTATTTTCCCTGATTAAAATACTGTTCAAACTGCCATTACCGTAGCCAACTCTGTGTACTTTGTCTGTTCATTAAGCTCATTAAAAAGTTTGTGACAGTGATCCCACAGTATTAAGCCCCGAATCATTATTGTACCCTCTTTTCATTCTGTCTCTACGTTAGTCATCATTCATAACATGAGATTGATTTACAATCTAACCCACTAATAATGCTTAAAATCAGTTATTTCTCTATGAGCTCTTTGTGAAACCAAAAATATAAATGTAAACACTTAAGAGGCATTAAAGTGCTGCTGTATAAACATCTGTCAGTCACTGGAATTTGATTTCCCCATGTGGGTCCTGATGATGCAGGGTGACAAACACCAGAACAATCCAATCCTTGAGTTACAGGTCAGTCGATAGAACTTGATGTTTACTCCCCTTGGTTCATTAGCAAAAAGTCAGTGTGAACAGGAACCAAACCAAAACTAAAATGTAACAATGTATCATTCTTTCCATCTGTTGCGACCAAATGAACCCAACTGCAGGTGTGAAAGCATCCTTAAAGACAAAACAGCTCCCGTAGATGAATATGGGTCAATAAATGACTCCATAAAAGAAGCAGAGCATGAATAATGGAATGAATGCTACAACCTTGACACAAACTATGTTGCGTTCAGTATATCACACCAAAACATAATTAGAGCTCCAATCAAACTTTATTGTTTAAACTTTGTTATTTTTAAGCCAACACAAATCTATAAAGTCAAGGTTCCATCCAAGTGTAGCTCTGTAGGATTTTGAGTAATCGGCAAAGGAAATGCAAATTCATGATAATTCCATCCACTGCCATTATGGAAATTTTAGTAGTTGGGCTCATCAAGACATACAGTTAGTAGTGCTAATTATTTTGGCGCTAATTAAACCATTGCAGAAGTAGAGGGTACAAATAGATGATGTAATTAAAGTGTTCCAGCCAAATCTCAGATGGAGGAAAAACAATGTGGAAAATGTGATGAAACATGGCATCTCTGTTTGTTTCATGTAATCATTTGAGGAAGGTTACAGTCTCCTCATTGCTTCACACAGATCTATTGTTTTGTCTCTTCACTGGAAGCTTGAGTGGTGCACTATTAATTCATAAAGTCTGTTTCCAGTGCAATTTGTTGAATTTTTTTTTTGTTTGTTTGTTTGTTTGTTTTTGTTTTTTCAAGACAGCAGCCTCAGAGAAGCATAAAACTTTTTTGCAATATTTTTGGGGGAATTTCTGGTTCTTTAACTCGAGTCTTTTAATTCAGGAACTACAAAATGCACATATAAACAGATGGATGGAAATGCACTAAGGAAATAAATCCAACCCAGCATGGATATTCTCCAGCAGTATCAAAAGCATCCTACTGCAGAGCTCCAGGCCCATCTTCGGCACTGGGGTCCATCTCAAAACAGAGCATGTTCCATGTGTGTACTGTAAACTGTAAAATTGTGTGTGTTTATCATGCTTCTTTATCAATAAATGTTTCATCACAATAATAAGTTGCCTAAAAATACTATTAAGTACATTGTATGACATCCATGCCACTGTGTAACTAGCATGCATCACAAGATGATGTAGCCTATACATGTATGTTACAAGGCTTATTAGAAGCTGACTGGTCACATGCTTTCATGTTTAGGCTGTAGTTCTATTGTTATCATTAATAAATAAGTGCATTATATGTTTAGATGCCACTGTATTACAGGCTATAGAGCCATGTAGGCTAATCTCTGCCACACAACCTCCAACAATAATCACCAGGTTAACAATGCAGCCTTAATATTTTTCGATATAGCTGTTACTTACAAAGTTAAGTAACATGGGGTTAAGCAGCAGATTACTTACTTACTAACCTTACGAGTTTGCTAACATATACTAACGTTAAGTTACATGACAGTAGCATAGCTAGCTAATGTGAGTTTATATTAGCTTATGTTAGCAAAAGTTATTTGCTGCTCACAGTTATGTTACCTAACCTGACTTTCTTCTTTTTTCTTCTTATTTAAGTTACAGTTTTATCAAAATATTAAGGTTGCATTGTCCACCTTGGTGGTATAGAGTGCTGCAGCGATGAAATTTATTTGTAGCCTAGCACAGTAGTTAGCACCACTCTTGTTCCTTCAACAAAAAGCCATCGGGATTCTTCAATTTGATTTTGGATCACTGCAGAAAATAAGCTCTGCGGCAAAGAAAAGTTTGATGTTTACAGGTTTTGTTCAGCAAGATAATCTTCACAAATGGACATCACTTTTATGATTTTTGCCAGAAATAAAAAGCTAATGATTGTCTATATACAAACTAAACCATGGTCACATGATTTCAACACTGCCACCACCAAGTGGCTGTAAAGCCGTGTGCGGCTTGAAGATGATCTGTAGTCTCATTTAGCCACGTTAGCAAATGTCTTGTTTTAAGTCATACCAAGGCCTCAGAGTTCTTACAAATTTTATGTCGTAGAAAAAAAACCCATGAAATTCTCTTGAGATTATGCTAACTACAGACCTTATTTCAGGCATATAACAAAAAACCCATTCAAAAAGCCATTGACTTCATGACAAGGCAACCTGGAGTGCTAAAATGCTAACTCATTCCTGCACTATTCTATTTGTGGAGTCATGTGGCTTATTCAAATTAATGAAGGAATGCTATTGTGTCCTGATGATCGACTCTGGCATACACAATTCACTTCCCTCTGCAAGCTCCAGACCAGAAGGGTCCGACGGAGGAGGTGAACAGCAGCCTGAAGCTTTGCAGCTAGATCCATCTCAACAGAATAAAGCTGTACAGTGCAGGCGTGGCCTATTGTATAAAGAAAGGATAACCTGCAACACAGCTTTTTGAAATGGTGGTATTGGTATCTGTTGTCACAGAGAGGTTTGGACAGGATTTGGACAGTCTCTTTCTATCCCCAGTGGTTTAATTGAACACAACGAAATAGCTGCTGTGCCCAGAATGCAATGGATAACATTAGACCAAAGACCAGAAAAACACAGAGGCTTTTATGGCTGATCAATAAAAAAAATCCCTTAATTTTCCCTGATACCTTTAAGCTCGGGAAATTGATATTCTTTCAACTGCCTGCCATTAAACTACTCATCGAGTCATCAGTGTGTAAATTTTTGCTCCGATTTCATCCCCCCTTTCCCTTTAGATTCTATTTAATCTGACTGTGAGGAAACCAAAGAATTCTGCACACTGTTGCTCACTTATACTCACTTTATTAACAAGAAATCAATTGCCCAATGGAAATCAGCCTTCATCCCAGCCTGATTTTTCAAATACATTTTGCCATGACACTGTCCTGTGTAAATGTTAAAATGTTTAATTAAAAGTGGGATAAGGGATAATATAGCACATGGACACAGTTATAAACTGACATTAACTGTAAAAGCGACCACTGGTTCCCTACTACTAGCATAAGTAGCCATACCTACACCTCCTAACGCTTTGTTCCCTCCCTCCTGACTCTGAGAGCCAGTCTCCAACAGGTGAGGGTCTCATCTTAAGGTTCTAATTTTAGATGGAAAAGGGGCTTATAGGAGAGTGTTAAGGCAGTGATTAAATCAGCCCTAGGACTTTGTCTGCAAGGAGCTTCATTTACTCTACCTTCACTAAGAGCAGTGTCTTCAGTCAGTCTCAAACTGAAACAAAGGTGTTAATGCTGTCATGATTCCTTTAACTATTTGTAGAGTAAAAAAGTCATCAAAAGGGAAGTTATATTCCAAGTAACATTTGATCAGATACAGTATGTTGCATTGTGGCCTGTTGCCAAGCCACTGTTGGCCTTTTACTGGCGCTCAGTGAGTCAGTGTGGTTTACATATGATGAAGTGCAGTTTCTTTGAATACTGATTTATTTATTGGATAACTGACCAGTACCATATTGGCTGTTAAGTGAGTCCACATCCTAACGTCATGGTTTCCCTTTGGATTTGATGTGACATATTTACTTGAAAAAATGTGTAAATTATAGTTTGTAAACATGCAATCCATTCATAAAAATACAAAAAACATATTTGATAAAGTAGATGTAAAATAGACTTAAAGGTTAATTGTGTAGGATAAGTGGCATCTAGCAGTGAGGTTGCAGAACTGAAACTTCTCCTGTGTGCCAAGCATGTGTAGGAGAACTGTGGTGGCTGAGGCAGAAACGCGAAAATGCAAAAACATGAAAATGTGAAAATGCAAAAAACATGAATGGCCCTATCTAGAGTTGTTACAGCTGTGTGTGTTCTGTGCTGCTGTCTCTTTTCCCTCCATTGTAGATCTGCCCAGGTGTGCTGCATTAGTTAACGAGGTGCAGTGCACTTGGCATGGAGGAGTTGGTGGTTAAGAGCTCCTGTGCAGCAGCAGAGGAGAGAGGCCTCTGGTGTGGGGACTGCTGGACCTGCTGCCTCTCAACTTGGGATTTTTGTTGTTTTGTTTCTTGTTTTAATTCTAATAAATCCCATGGATTTAAATGTTTTAAAGGTGTTCATGTGATTATTTTGGGTCAGTGTTGCAATTTTGTTCGCCCAATAGCGCCACCTAAGGGCGGGGTGTAACACAGTGTTTGGTTTGTCCACTCTGGGCTACTGTAGCCCAACACGGTAGACTCATGGTACAGGACCCACTCCATATGTAGCTTGGTCTTAGGTAACAAGAACCTAATTCTCATTTTCAGGTGATTATACACTAATAAAAACACATTAATATATTATATGCCCTGGGTTTTCAACAGGGGTCCACGAGACCTAGGGGTCTTCAGAGTTACTGCAGGTAGGCTATCAATCATTGTTTGACAATTTTTTAACTTTTTTTTAAAATTCTTTTTTAAAAAATGTCTGAAAATATGCATTAACGTGAATCCAACATATTGCAACAACTTATCCTTCTGAAAGTGAAAAATCCTGCCTCACCTACCTGAAAAGTAAAGACAGATAAAGACTGTAGCCTGAGGCTGATATAGCCCTCTACCCACCAACCTCCATCCACCTAGTTTAATGTACAACTGCATTTTAGACAGTATATGTGGTAGGGGTCCCTGCTCCGTCTGTTTTTCAGCCAAGTCTGCTGTTATATACCTTATCTGCTATGCTAGGGGTGAGAATAACCCATGATACAATATCGTCATGATGCTCAAGTTACGATACAATATTTTTGCAATTTCAAACATGTTGCTATATGCTGAGTATTAACATAAATTCACTGCTATATAATGCAATTTATTACCTATTTCATCTGCAAATTATAGCCCCTTTCACACTGCACAAAAAAACCATTAACATCTGGCTATTAATGTAATGGGAAAGCTCACAATTACCATTCACACCCAGGTCAAATGACTCTGCAGGAGTAATGGGTATTTGTCAGCTCCAGTCAGCAGTGATGGAAACACAACACCTGGGTAAACACGCTAATTTGCAATGATGTGCCAACACAATTTATCATCCATCTCCGTCCAAGCAGTGCTCAAATATTGTTCTGAATTAGTCTACACTGAGTTTGAAAGAGACACTGAATAATGGAGAGATGTAAAAAGAAGCAACCTCGGTAAAGTTTTTACAGGCCTCCATGCTGCTCTCTACTGTTTACTAACCTGTTTTCCAGCCTGTCCATGACATCAAATGCGACACACCAAAAAACAACCACACACACAGAAAGCATCCTCTGCTGCAGAGCCATGTACACAGCCCTGGTCCACTGGCAATGAGAAAGGAGCTTATCGCCTATTTTATTGGGTTTACCCATGTTTTAAAAAACTGCATTTTTAGTTTTTTAGTCCATTCATCTCACTTCAGTCATTTTCATTGGAGCAAGCAGCATCTAGTGGACTAAACTGATACTTGCCGTCCCTGTATTGACACAATATTGCTGAAATATCATGATACTATGCGGTATCGTCTTTTTTCCCCGCCCCTAATAAATGCTCCCTACACACCATTTTTGTTCTTTTTTTTTTGGAACAACAAATCCAGTGTGCAGAGCCAAAAAATATCTGCTTGTTATCCAAAGCCTGAAATAAATTCTTTCTCCATGCCATAGAGCTTGATTATTGTCCAGAAACTATTAAAAACACATTAATGAGTCACACTGTTGCTCTGCGTGACATGTTCCTTCATTACCATGAACATACACACTGAAGTCTATTTTGACTCAATCCCACACACACACTGTCCTGCTGCCCCAAATAATCACTAGAGCACCAAATGTGGAATAATCCACCTCTGAAAATAGTCCCAAACAAACATAGTAAACATTTCTAAAAAATATGACTTTCTCCAATTTTTGCGCATGGCAACCATGGTTACACTTCATAAAAAAAAATAGAATACATTTTTAAAAATGAACAAATAATAATAGAAGGCAACAGTTAATCACTATGTGAGATCCACATAAATAAGCAGGCAGTATGAGATTTTCTCTAAATTGTGTATTCTTTCTGGCTAGTCGGACAGGCCTAAGAATGGATACAGCGTGGAGCCACAGTAAACACACATGCGCTCGCGTGAACACACACACACACACACACACACACACACACACACACACACACACGCATGCTGCTAATTTTAAACACATAAGAGTACAGAGGATGGTATTAAAAGCTATTTATAATGTGACCTGCTTTCTGCAGGCAGAACTTTCACAATAAGAGGGACAGAGGAGGTACATTGATCTGTTTAACCAATTTGTCTGAGATGGCACATACATCTATAGGTGATGTTAATGAGCTCTGTACATGACACATTAATTACACTGTGAAGAAACACATTAAGAGGGACTCTGAGGACATAATTAAACTGGTTTTCTTTAGAACCACACAAATGTTTCTGCATGTTTATGCTCATGCAGTCATGAACTAAGGTTCTGCCAACTAACTTTATCAGGTTAAAAATAAATTATTTAATCTTTTTTTGTTCACAGTTAAAACTGTCCTAAAAATTTGAACATAAAATAAATAAATAAATAAAAACTAGTAAAGATTTTTTTTTTAATAGTAAAAGAAAATTGTCTTTTTGGTAAAGATGAAAATACAGTACAACATCATCTATCAGAAAAGTATCAAGGAACCAAATGCCCTTTAAAACCAAACCTACACCCTTGAGTTTTGTGATAGGTGATCATTGATTCCTCAAATTCTAATGTTACATAAACAGAAAAAATTATCACAGTGTAACAGAATGCTATCACAAAAAAGGATACAATTAAAAAGAGATCTGTATTTCAAAGGCTAATGCAGTGCAGAAACTACAACACTTAAAACATAAATAAATCATATATATATATCAATATAAAAACTCAAAATTTGTAATTTTAGAGTAGGCTTCTGAGATTAGGAGACCAAAATAAGCCTCTTTCTGCATTCTAATATCCACCACATCCCACACCCCTAACCCCAAACCTTACCCCAAACCCCACATCCCAACCCAACAGCCTTCACCTGTTTACCATCACATCTGCAGTATCATATAGCCTGACAACTTGAACCCACATTTTTTTCACACTGTAGTCTGGCTATGGCTCAGTGGGGATGTGCGTGAGGCAGATGTCATTTAAAGTAGGCTGTGCATGACTGACAGATTTGTGCCTCGCTCAGACATCAACATGAACACCTGGATGGACAAACACACCAGTCACAGTGCTGTCATTGGTCTCTGCTACAAAAACATACTAGCTGTTTCACACGGTGTCCATCTCACCAGGTTTTAAGGTGAGAAATAGACCAAGCAGTCACACAACCATCCCAGCAAGCAATAGTCGTGATTTAAACGTATTGGCTATATTTAGCTCTGATTTAGTCTAGCTACACGTAACCCAAATCTAGCCGATTTAATTTTGAAATTGATTAAATGTAATTTTCGCCATTGCAGATGGCGTGCAGTATGATATTCAATCACGTATGGAGAGTCAACAGTAATTAAAATATGTTTATCTCCATTTTTTGGACATGGTCTCTACATAGCCGTATAATTGATGACGTCTACACTTTGGCTATGGTTAGACGTCTACCAAATTTTCACTGACAGCCCAAATTCAGCCGTGATTTAGCTTAGATGTCAGGTCTTCATGTACATGGCTATTATACGTTTTTTAAGCCAAAAAATGCTTGCTGGGATGCTTACATTAGGCAGTTGTTCATAATGTTTGAGGTTTCAGGAGATGGTAAGTCATGTCATCATCTAAAGACTTCCAGCTGCTGGGTTCAATCCATTTTCACTCGATATTTGCCAAAATTACTTCTTTTTTTTTTTTGCAAAGGCTGAGCTTGCAACAAGTGCATTGACTTTGCTGTTTATGCAGTAGGAAGATGCATACACTTTAAAACTGACCTCAGAGAGCATTCTCTTTTTCTCTCCATCTGCTTCTATACTCTTTGTAAGCTAAAACATGTTTCTGAAAATATTTTAGGTGAGAATAGATAATGGAGTAAAAGAATCTTGGTTCATGTTTGATCAGTGCCGCCTAGATTTACAGTTGATCTGAATTTGGTCCGAGTGTAACAGAAAGAGACTGGGATGGCTTTTTCTCTCGATCCACTTTTGTACTCTTTGTAAGCTAAAATATGTTTCCTGAAAATATTTTAGATGAGATATAGGCAACACTATGGAGACCGGGAGGTGACATGCATATGTTATTTTTTTTTTTAAAATGCATCATACTCCCACCAACTGCAGCAGGAGGATGGACATCAAGAGGACGGATACCATCTGTCTATGCCTGTGCACAGACAGATGCATTAATTCATTGTGTAGTCCATTGTTTTACATGTTTGACATGTACGTTCTTATACTGTGGTTCTGGCAGAAGCATCTGTACAGGTTTTGTAACCTGGATTTGAGAAACGTTGAAAAAAAACTTTCATATGACATATTGATGTTTCTTTATTTCTTCACTCTTCCCTCATCATTCAAATTAATCAGGTCCACCTGAGCATTTAAAACAAACACTTCCTTCTGCTCCGTAGCTTTCCCCTCTTCCAAATGGACCAATATTGCATGCACAGCCTTTTGAACTATTGCTTTTATAAAATGCGTGTGCGTTTTAGTAATAAAACGTGCGTGCGAACTAGAAAGCGCGCGTGCGTTGTTGTTTTTTTAAAAAACATACGCATGTCACTTCCCGGTCTCCGTACAACACAGTAACAGAAGCTTGATTATTATTTGATCAACACTGCTGAGTTTTACCGTTTGATCTGAGTTTGGTCTAAGATTGACAGAAAGACAAAGCTGCCCCCCTCTCTCTCAATCCGCTTCTATTCTCTTTGTGAGCTAAAGATGTTCTTGAAATCATTTGATGTGAGAAAAAGACAATGCAGTAACAAATTCTTGGTTAGTATTTTATCAGCGCAGCCTAGTGTTAGTGTTTGATCTGAGTCTGGTCAAATGAGTTTTAAGAGAGAGAGAGAGAGACATCTCTGTTACTTGATCTGCTCCTATACTCTTTCTGTCTGTGGTGGCAGCAGGTTTACAAAAACAAAGAGCTACAATCTAGACAGCTAACGAGAATTTGTCAGATGAGCAGGGAGATCTGGGTGCTGGATGATGGAGGGAAGTTTACCACAGTTAATTTACAAATCCTAATTTGGGGAAGTAACAAGAGACAGAAAAAATAAGATCAAAATCGAGGCAGAAGAGGCTGGGGTATCCAGATTTTAAGGGTCTCAGTGCACTTCAAACAAACTAATTAGTAGGTCGTATTGTCCAACAATGTGTAAAGTGTTTCTGTTTCTTATGAATGGCAACACTTGGAGGAGTGAACGCCATCACATCCTCCTGGCTGCGACCCCTTGCCTCTGTGATCTCACTTCAACAACTCTGTCTTTGCAGTCTTGACACCAAAGACATTCATGGTGTGGTTTGTTCACATGTAACGCAAGTTCAAACCCCACAAATAATTTGAACATGCAATATAAGTTTTAAGAGACAGGATGATGTATAGTTGCACAATATCTTATAATACAAAAATCTTCAAAGCTACAAAGTGTATCACAGTATCAACAAAAGCAACTAAAACAACAGTTTCTGTGGCTGAATTGCTTTTATTTCATAAAAGCAAGAAAAAGTAAAAGGCAAATTCACAAGCTTTTGTGTGGGTGTCCAATCAGTGTTGATGGAAAATGTAATCAAATGAAGTAATGAAAACCTCTGTGTGTGATGTACTGACCATGAAACAGGACTCATTCAGGTGCAAAATCTATTGTTCTTTCTCCTTCCAGCACTGTCATTTGACACAGCAGTGTCATTGCTGGAAGGAGGAAGATCTATAGGCTGCTCTAGCATTGATAGGGGTCATGCCCTAGATGCCGCTCTTAAACAGAACTTCCTTGTTCTTTTGGTGAGCTGGCTATGTTTCCAACAGCAATTCCAAAATATGGGTGCGGAGGATGTTATAGATAAGGATACATTTTAGAGTGGTTTGGCTGACTCAGATATATAGCTCGGATACGGCAGCTGCCATGCTGAGGATGTGGCTGGCAGGGACCCTCTGGAATCTGAGCTGCCGAGAGCAAACACTGACTGGTGGTGTCTTGCCCTCCAATGCCAACAAAACGGAATCATTCTGCTGCACTGACTTTTAACTGAGGCAGTTTTTGTTTTGTCTGATGCTCTCAGATGCCTGGAGAGCTCCGAGAAAGCAGGCTGCTCTTATGCACTATCTGTACATTTTCCTGTTAAGTAATGCACCAAAATTCATATGTATCACATGTAATCATGAGCCAGTAATTTGGCATAACCCACATACTCTGGAAGGCTGCAATCACGTGACTAATGCACTTATGGGAGTAAAGATGGAAGCGGTCCTGGGGGGTTACCTTAAGGAGGCAGGTCAGGATGGTGGACGGGTCACAAAACACAGGACTTTCCCCAGGAGACCGGTGTTGGGAACTATGAGTGAACTCCTCAGTACCTCCTCACCATGTTTCTTTTTCTAAACCTAACCACAGTAACTTCAATGTAAATTTACATAAAGTATGCAGTGGCAGCTGCTGGTCTTTCAAACAGGGGAAGCTCACTTTAAGTTTACATCATAAAATCTGTCATATTCTAGCGAGACAGTAACTTATTTAAGCAACATTTAATTGAAGCTGTTTTAAAAACACACTCATGCCATAGAATCACAGCAAAACACACCTCAAAGACTTTCAGATGGGTTTAACGGTGAAAATGAGCTATATCGCTTATGGAAATAAGGCATTCCGGATGGCACTCTGTCAGAAGACTCCACTCGCCGATGCCGGTGTGTATTTTCAAAGCGCTGCCAATCACAAAGGGGTTCAGCCTTTTAGACAATTCCTCCAATCACCATGCAGACACCGAGCGTCCTCTCCCGTCTACCACTCCATTAGGTCCCAGAGAAGCTGTGCCTCCCTGGAAGTGACGATTTTGCCATATTTATCCAATGTCTCATAGGAATGCTTGGAGGCTCCGCGTCCACCGTGCTGACACGAGAATGTATGACAGGGAGGTCGTGTTTGAAAACTGGTGATAATCAGCTGACGTTTAATACAATGTAAATTCTAATTTTAATCTAAATTCAAATGTGCATATTTGACCATTTCATCCATGAATTTTAGGTGAAGTTCAGCCTCGCTTGTTGTCTCAGAACAATCAGCCCTGTAAGTATTTAACGTCAGTGTGAAGGACATCATATGAACCACTGTATGAGAATGCGTTGGAGAGAGCCCGTGTGCGTGTTACTATGCATGAAAGTTTTAATCCTCACTCAGACAGAGGTGCTCTGGAGACCTTTTTCGGGATACTGAAGATTAACTAGAGAGAGCAGATGACCACTGAGTTAGTATTTTTGTCACCTAATGATTTGTGACAAGACAAGTTGAAACAGGCAACTACTTGCAATGCGCTGTTCTGCAATGCTCTAAAAACATGGTGGTTTACACCAATGCAACTAGATGAGACGATCTATTATCTCTATGCAACAATTCTCTGTACTTCCGTTATGATTTCCAGCTTTTCAGGCTTATTTAGTGGCTGAATATAATTTGTAGCTTCATAGTGAGGATAGTGGTAGTGCAGGTGACACCATCAGCCAGCTTGAGTCGAGCTCAGACCGGCCAGCTAACACCACCACCACAACTTTTCTCTGCAGTGTTCTAAAATGGTTTAGTCTTGTCACAAATCTTTGGTCTGAACTGGGCTTAACACTATTGTAACTTTGTTGAGTTGCGTCTTTACGAAAGGTTTAGTGAATTTAATTTGGGCTTTCACTGTGAAATAGGTGTGAAGCTGCAATGCGCTGCTGTTGACAGTGTTGAAAGTAATAGAGTGTTGCTATCTGGGTTCACGCCAGTTTGGACTACGGACACTCCGTGTTTTTTAAATTTACCACCTGCAAAGGCAGGCTACACTGTGTTTTAGCTGGGCATCAGAAGCTTGCCTGCAGTGCATCCTGGTACATGTAGGCACTGCTCGAACGACTCTGTGAGCAGTAGAGCTCAGCTCTCTCAGAGCACACAGTGAGGAAATTATTGCTTCAATAGGCCCATTACAAGCAAGCACATTGCTGAGTATAACAATGCATGAAAATGTGTATTTTGCCTTACCTAGCTGCTCAAAGTGAGAACACAACAACAGATGACTAGTGAGGAAGTCATAGAAGAGTTATAAATATATCTGTTTCTTCCAAGTTATTTTGGTGTCTCTTTATGTATTTTAGGCACTTGAAGTGATAGTGTGTACCCAACCTGTGACACAATGAAGTAGCAGTCAGATTAAATTGGTAATAACGCTACACACACTTATATAGTACATGCTGTTCCATACGAGAGACAAATCAGTGAAAGCCTGTAATCAAGCTGGGAGACTGCAGCAATTTGTTATGCTCAAAGAAAATTGGTGGCATTTTGAAAAATATTATGACCAGTGGCACTTTGGCAGCACAGAGAGACTCATAAGTGCTTATTAATGTTAATAAGACAAAAATAGCAGCACAGTGGGAAAAAACGATCCAATGGGAATGCTGGCAATTTTAAACCAAGAGGAACAGGGAGGTGATTTGTATTCCCCTGCTGTCTCCCTCCAGTCCTGGCATTTTTGTTAAATTTGGGTTCAATTCAGGGAAAGCTCCACTTAATTTTCAAGCAAATAAAAGTCATAAATATTCCATCGGAGGAGTATATGAACAGGGCTGAAAGTGCTTAGCCGCTCACAGGGATCATTGGTACAAATAAAAATTATAAATATTTAATATCGGAAGAGGCCTGGAAATGCTGAGCTGAATTTCCTGCATGTCATCACTTCTCATGATTCTCGATCAATTCGAAAGGCCTGCTAAAGCACATTACCAGTGACTGGTCCTCAGTGAGTATGTTAGTCATTAATAAAACACACTGCATGTCTTCAGGAGCACTTAAGTAATTTGTAATCAACATAGCCACGGGATATATATGACACAATTATTCATTAGGTTGTGTGTGTGTGTGTGTGTGTGTGTGTGTGTGTGTGTGTGTGTTTTTCTCCCTGGGATGACTGTAATGCAGTGAGATTTAATCAGTGAGGACTAATTTAATTGCAGTCAGTTGGAAAATACCACAATCTGATATGTTAATCTGCCTCTAAAACCATGCTGGATATTTCTGTTCCTCTTTTGTTCCACAAAGAGCAGGGGAGCTGATAACATGTTAACACAGCAACAAAACACACACACAGGATGAGAGCAAATATACTGAATCTCACCAACTGTACAATAGAGCAAACAAGCTTAAAATATAATGACACACAACAGGAAATCGCGGCAGTAGGTTTGAAAGGAGAAAATGACTGACAGCATGAAGACTGCCTTTACCAAACGAAGAATGATATGGAAGCCCATTTCTGCCAGAAAAACAAAACAAAAAAACAATAACAAGAAAAAGGACTGTCAAAAGAAAAAAAAAAGAACACTTATAGAACGTCAGTCTTCTGAGATATCAAAAGTCTGAATGTCTAAGACACAATTATAGGATATAATACCAAACTTTAAAATTTCTCAGCCAAAATTATGAGACACTAAGTCAAGATTTTGAGTCAAATATAATGAGGTACTACAAAATGATCACATATGACTTTATTAAATAGAAAACACTGCAAAACTTCAATCAAAAGCCTAGTAATGTGGTGTAGGCTAGTTACCGCGCATCGGTTCGGACAGCTATAAACAACAATTTATGCGTTTTGTAAGAATTCTGCTGGTTTGGCGTGTCAGAGAATCAGTGTGCCAAAATAATTCTATGCTTTTGTATTTGTACAGCTGTCTGTTATGACCGCAATGTCCTGAAACAGAGAGGGAGCGGATCGATAAACAGGCAAACAGAACATAGATCATTGGGTGGCTGTGCATAGGACCCTAACTCCAGTATGCATACTTAACACAATATCATCAACTGCACTCAATAACATCTTGCCAATGTCTCAAATCAAGCATGAAGTAGAACTTAATCAAGTTGTGTAAACGAGCCATATTCCTTAATTTAGCTGTTCTCCAACACTGTTTCCTCATTTAAACACGAGTTTCACATTACCTTAAGTAAAACATAATATATTATAACGTAATGACACGAAATATTTCATATCACCACATGATAAGTGATGACCACATTAAATAAAATGTTTTAGTGTCATAACAAGATAAATAAGTATATTGTTATAACAAGAAAAGTTTCTAGTTATAAGGTGAAAATATCTTTTTATAACAAGAACATTTGTAAAAACATGAAAAACATCCTGTTATAAAGAGAAACTTTTCATGTTATTACCTGATACTTAAATTTTGTTATCTTTTTTGTTTTTGGCATCGCAACAATATGCTTTGGTAAGAAACAAAGTTGGGGCGGCACGGTGGTGTGGTGGTTAGCACTCTCGCCTCACAGCAAGAGGGTTGCTGGTTTGATCCCGGGCGTGGGCCCTTCTGTGCGGAATTTGCATGTTCTCCCCGTGTCAGCGTGGGTTCTCTCCGGGCACTCCGGCTTCCTCCCACAGTCCAAAGACATGCAGATTGGGGACTAGGTTAATTGATAACTCTAAATTGTCCGTAGGTGTGAATGTGAGCATGAATGGTTGTCTGACTCTATGTGTCAGCCCTGCGATAGTCTGGCGACCTGTCCAGGGTGTACCCTGCCTCTCGCCCGATGTCAGCTGGGATAGGCTCCAGCCCCCCCACAACCCTCAAGAGGATGAAGCGGTTAGAAGATGAATGAATGAATGAATGAAGAAACAAAGTTATAATTTTAAGCAAAATTCTAAGTAACTCTAAATTCTTAGTTAACTGCATGAGTAAAATGACTGACTTTGACTCTTTAAGTTAATATTATTAGTAGAATGTTGAGTCATAAATTTGGGTCACTATGAGGGATTTTTCTGGCATTATTCCTAGAATTTCATTTTTCTTTTCCTCCTGGCTGTGACAGGCATCCATATAATCAGTACATAATGTACTGTCACTTAATATCTTTTGATGCCTCTCAAAGTCAAAGACAGATCCTTAAATGGCTGAATTTCAAGACGGCTACCTCATCAGATACTGATCAGTGTCAAGGATACTTCAAATTCTACAGAGGATCCAGTCCTTCCTTCAGAGAATTTTCAATGAGGCATGTGTGCATTTTCAGCAGGCAAAAAGTACCCAAAATTTCTTTGTGTATGATTTGCTGTAAGGCGTTTCCAGCCCATTTTTGGGGGTGCTGAAGCACCCCTAAATTGAATCCCAGCACCCCTAAAATTTGAGAGATTTTTTTTAAATTCATTTTTACTGTATGTCCCTTTTATGGGCCCGAACGACGCATAGTGCGTCCAAATTCACACCTGTTCTTATCTATTGATTTTCTCCGTGACCATGCCTCATAGTGAGAAGTCACGCATATCACGTGAAGACCAGCCACTACACCTTTGAGCACCCAGACAACTGTAGCCTAATTATGCATGCTGACAGGGCCGTAGTCACCATATACATTGAGGGGGACATGCCCCCCCACCAATGCCCAAAATGCCCCCCCCCCCCAATATATAACTGAAACTGAAAAACAACAACAAACTTTGTTTACTGCAAACAAAGTGGCAAATATTATCTTGGAGGACATCATTGTACTTGGTTGACTAATTTTCTGTTATCTTAGATGTAAATATTGCATGTTTCTTTCAGATAAAACACATTTTTGACTTGTGAATGAGTCAATGGAATTTCTTGCAATAAAATACTGGCAAACATGTCCGCCTGGCACAAACCACATGTTTTGGACAACTGTGAAGTGACAGAATGTCCCAGCATCGTGGTTCTTATATTGCCAGATTCCAGAGAGTCTCCCCTCTTCATATATGGCAGAATATGTCTTCCAACTTGCTATGCTGAGATACATGTAAAAATGTAAGAATTTAATAACATGGATTTATTTTTTTCATTGATATAAAAAATAATATAAAATACAGGCACATAGAAGGACATGAAAAGATAGCCCAGATTGTCCTGAAAAGAAAACAACAACAACAACAAGAAATAGGCTGTGTATGTAGCCTTTATAATGACTATGATATGAGCTTAAAAGTAAAGACAGTAAAAATACCCCAGAAACACCTAGGGCCCATAGGGTTAACAAGCTAGAAAAGTGTCAAAACCATACAGTACTTGGTTGCAACGTAATATTTTAACAACAAAAATACGGTATATACGGTAAAATATGGTTTGATCCACCCCATCCCTCCCACCTTTCCCCGACTCGGGCTCTGGGCGCTCTGTCTGCACAGAGCAATGCGCTGCCTTCCAGAGTGGGTGATATGCAGTAGTGATGTAAGTACCTGGCTTAAACCAGGGTATGTGGAACATTTCTTAACTTCTACCACTCAATACCAACACATTATTATCATTACCAGTCCTCATTTTTGCTGCATTTAATCGTAGGTCACTGTTTATGGCGTTAGGTAGGAGTTAGCTGACATTTTTTCTAGCTAGGAAATGTTACAGGTGGTCAGTACCACTGTCCTCTGTTTGAATTGGAATGAGGGAAGCTAGCTGTTGTGTCACGTGCATGTGTTAATATTAAAGCCAAGGTGCTCTTGACTAGCTAACTGACTGGATGCCCATTAACATTATAACTCCTATTGTGTGTATTTATTAATATTATTATTTTGTAGATTTCAAGCACTTTTCTTTTTTTGAAGTGTATTTTTATCTATGTATTTGCATTATATAATACAGACAAGAAGGAAAAAGGCAGAGACAAACACTGAAAAAGTCAATTACTGTTAATGTTACATGTTGTGCATTGCATTTCAAATAAAAGTCCAAAAAAAAGTCCAAGGTCCATTTTTGGTATTTTTGGTACTCACTATAGGGGGCTGGTTTACTCCAGAAACATACATACTGTTTATGTGTATGTTGAGGAGCTGCTGTATCAAAATGAGTTGTCTTCCCCCAGAAATTAGGGTTACGATATGTTTCTTATATGATTCCAATCCATTCCTCTTTTGCTGTGGCTCAGCATTTAAATAACCTTTATCAGATATGATGGTTTAGTCACAGACTTTCCCAAAAAGTGTTGTGCTTTTCTTTCACAAATGTGGGAATGAAATTGAGTTAAAATGTACAAAACAGTGAAAAATATCTTGCCTGGCCAGGCAGCTCTCTGGGTGCTCAGCACCCCTAAACCTCTGATCCTAGAATCGCCCCTGGCGGGGCCTCTTCAATGATGCACACCTGGGCACTCGCTAAGTTGTTCCAATGCTAGGACGGAGTCTTGCCTGGCCTCTGTAGGACTTGACTTGGAAGGTCCCATTCTACCAAGGAAGCATCCTTGACTTTGAGAAGCAACATTTGTCTCCTGCATTCACACAAATATTTTTCCACCTTACACAGATGTAACTTGAGTGGCAATTAAGCTAATAGCTTGTCTCAACTCCTTATCAATGACAGCTCTCCTAATATGAATAGCATGTACATTAACCTAAGCATTTCTTAATTATAAATGCTCCCTTTACACATGTATCTGATAGCAACACCTGTCTTTGATCTCAACAAGAATTACAGAGAGTTCGTAGCAGCTACACACTTCTCTCACCCCTTCATGCTGTACTTGTTGTGTGCTTTTAATCTTTGTTTTTCCCCCTTGCTGTAAATCTGGATGAGAAAATTATCTTTTATGGATAAAGAATTTCACAGAGTCTCATTTATGTGGTTATCAGTTGGAAATATTTTTTCCTCACCTTGTTAAATAAATCTAAATACCACAGTGCTCACTTGCTGAATTAATCCAAAATCTTAAAGTAAATTGATTCCCCAGATCAGAATTGATTTGACAAGGTCTATAATGCCAACCTCTATTTTCGTTCTGCCAGCAGTACCACTACAGAATTTAAGCTCTCTGATTGGATGAGTCTTATTGCATTGTTCTAGCAACTGGAAAAGAGTAAAAGCTCAATCTTTAAAAATAGACAATAGTTCAAATAATTATGTAATAAGAGTTGCTCTTAGTGATGTTACACTCAGCTGTACTGAGCTTTATAGCCTACTTTAGCTCATTGTTTTGTATTTAGTTTACCCACCCTTATCAACAGTAGGTTTTCACTAATTAAGTTCTGATGGCACTGTACGCTATCTGCTAGTGATGGCCGAATGAAACCGAATGAAGTCTCATGACACCTCATGAAGCATTTTCTTCATTTTCTGAGCCCACTAGATGGCACTCTTGGTTTTAAGAGGGAGGCTCAAAGAATAGCAATTCACTGTGCTTTCAACTTTTTTTTGAACAAAAAGCGCCATGTACTGGGCTCAGAAAATGCTTTATGAGGCTTCATGAGGCTTCATGAGGCCATCA
The DNA here is from genome assembly GCF_011397635.1 of Epinephelus fuscoguttatus. Taxonomy (NCBI): domain Eukaryota; kingdom Metazoa; phylum Chordata; class Actinopteri; order Perciformes; family Serranidae; genus Epinephelus; species Epinephelus fuscoguttatus. The sequence continues at coordinate 38,102,270 of NC_064762.1, forward strand.
CTATCATCTGCTTAACACCAAACAGCAGACACAGTTAGCAACTAACTAGTGAACACAGCAAAGCATTTAGTAGCTAAAGAGTCAGATATTTTTCTCAGGAGTTGGTGGAGACCAAAACAGAGATAAAAGGAGAAAAAAAATACATAAATATACCTGAAAGATACCTAAAACAACCACAGGGGACACAAAGTGACTACAAAGAGATGCATAACAACAAAAAAGACACAACTATACCTCAAAGACCCAAAAACACTAAGGAGACACAAAGTGACTACTAAGAGACACAAAACAACAAAAACAAAATTATACCTCAAAGACAATATAAACAACCACAAGGAGACACAAATGAAATAAAGACAAAAAAAATCCACAGTAGGACAAACAAAACAACTTCAAGGAGACAGAATAAATACAAAGAGATATAAAAAGATAAAAAAGACACAAATCTATCTCAAAGACCCACAAAACAGCCACAAGGAGACACAAAATGACCACAAAGAAACACAAACACACAAATAGATGCATAATGTGTACAAAGAGACACAAAACCACCAGAGTTTGTGTGTCTACCTAGGAGAGGTGGTGGGGCCCTTTGCATGTATGTGCCCAGGGGCCCATGGCTTCATAATCCACCCATGCCTGCCGGTGTATTTATGAACATCCTAGCATCACTGTTGAGTTTGGTTACTTAACAAAATGGCCACCAAAGTCTGCCTTATGTCATCTGAGAGGCATAAAAAAACATCACAATCTCAACACGAAGAGAATAAAACTGTTAGAGGTTACGTTTTGTTGTTAAAGCTGCATCCTCTTTTCCCCACCCCAGTCAGGGGTCTACAGTATCACCTTGCAGTGTACCTGTGACTGTGTCACCCACCCACTGCCCCCAGCTGAACAGACAGGAAGTGCTAGAGGAGAAGGACTGCATCTTTGCCCTGGTGGTGCAGTTTGCGTGCCTCTAATGGAAGCCCGCTGGGCCATGTTTAATGCATCGGGCTGCATTAGTGCTCTGTGTCCTTCTGACATCATTTACTTCCCTTGTCACCCTGAGAGCCGGGCCCCTACAGAGACTACAAGACTCATTTTAACCAGGAGAAGGAAAATGCGACGAGCAGACTTACATTAAGATGAAAAATGAAGTTGAAGAAAGATCAAAGTGTTCTTGTGCTGAGATCTAAAGGATGAACTGATGGCTCAGAGTTTCTATCTTGTATGCTGGTAGCATGAAAATGTTCTTAAGTTCTTCAGCTGTATTTTTATGTATGTTTTCATTAGAAGGAACACAAAGAAACAACAGCATGGGGACAAGCTATAACATTGTTTTCCTTATTGTGAAAAGAAACAACCATGACTTATGACATGACATTACTTAACATGTATTAAAGAGAGTGTTTCCATCAACCAAGTTTTCGTCACTAAGGAGGGTCCCTGAAGAATTTTAACTCTCAAACAATGCATGCTGGGAAGTCTGCTTATATGGTGATCAAGTGTCTTTAGAGACTTAATTTAATTAGTTAAGTTAACTCTCAGCATTATTTTTTTCCACATTAGAACAACTCATGTTTGTAAGTTCTGGTCAGAAAATAAATAACAGAAATTTGAAGTTGAATTAACTTGAAATTATTAAAACATATATGGTTATGTTTAAGTTGATGAGACATGGATAGCTGATTTCACCGAGTTCCTGTATAATGTTTTACAGTGTAGACAATTATCAATTGCAACTCCCCTTGGCTTTAAAGAGCTTTATAATGAGTTACAGCTAATGACTGACCCACAACTTTACTGTTTTGGTTGATTCTCTCTGCTCTTATAGCGTTTTTTTTTTCTTTCTGCTGCAGCAGGCAGTTGCTTTCAGAGAGTAAAAAGCCACTTAGACTAGCCGATAAACTTAGTCAAGCATCTAATGAAACAAAAATGATTATGTTATTTTGTAACTCTTAGAATGTATATAAGCAACAGTTTGCTTTCAAAAAGCTATACTAATTTAAAAGGTGATCATATGTCAGTGTTTTTTTTTCCATGAACTGTTACTCACCAAAACACATTGTGTGTGTCCTTAAAGGATAACTTCAGTATTTTTCAACCTGGGCCCTATTTCCCCATGTGTATGTGTGCGTATGATTCATAGGTACAACTCGTTTTAAAATTGGTTCAGTATTGAGGGAGGCGGATGCAGCCGGGAGCTAAAACGGTAACGGGGGCAAATGCGTCCCATATAAGTTTGCGCATTAAAAGTGCTGTTTTTCTTGCCAGTGACCGGTTCAGATCGCCAGTGTTATCTCTGTAAATAGCATAGTAAACCTTTCCCTTACCTCTGGGCTGTGTGACATCATCTTGCGAGAGCTTTGCTCGACTGTGTCTGTAGCTCTCTCTACTCGTGGGACAGCCGTTTTCTTGAGGAAGAGGTGTTTCGGGATTCATACGCACACATACACATGGGGAAATAGGGCCTAGGTTGAAAAATACCGAAGTTATCCTTTAAATTTTAATAAATGTGTTGAATGCATTTCCTTCCTCCAAAAACATTTGCAAAGATGATTTGTTTGCATCCATGTTCACTGGCCATCAGTGTTTTTCTTCCCTGCTTTTCTTGTAGTATTGCTAAATTTTTTGGTAAATCATCTCTGCCTATTGACCAGTGGAATACTGTGAAACCACTGGCAGGAATGTAAATTGTGTCACCTGCATGCACCCATGCACAAGAAAAGCAAAACTGACAGGGCACCTTAAAGGTTGTGACAATGTCAATGACAATGAAACAGCGACAGACAATGATATTATTGGGATGGGGAGGTCATCTTATGGACTACTCCTGCAATGTTACTATAAATATTTGTATGGACTTTCTTTAATGCTTTTATATGTATGTATGTTGGATATTATTCACTACTTTTTGCACATTTGAGCCCACTTACATCTCATCCTCACCTACACCCCTGGTCTTTCCTTACTTTTCCTCCCTGTACCCTAAAAGCCACCTCATCTGAGTCTTCTGATTATAAAAAGTATTCTAAATACTGGTCATAGTGATGTAACTGCAATATGTTCCAGTGAATTTAAATTAAAAAAGGCAGTCAGCCCAGCAGATGTGAGCAGATATTGATAAATGATGCTGGCAAATCTTCACAATGGAGGCAACAAACTTTGTCACCAAAAAGGTACCACGTTGCCCATCTGGCAGATAACGCATCTCAAGTACGACATGTTTGAATCCTTTAATTGCACTTGCAAAATCAATCCACGCATTATTGATACATCAGAAGTGTTACTTTTTAAGCACACAATGAATGCCATTAGCATCACCGTAAACTCATGCCCTGGTGTTTGTGGGCTTAGCAGTTGATGACTATCAACCATCGGGAGATCTGGGAACATACCGTCATCACTAAAAAGAAGTCAGATGTGGCAAGAATCAAGAGCAGTTAGACGATCAGACAGGTTATTAACTTACTTGTACTATACTCCTTGAACTTAGCTATTAAACTGGAGAGTACAGTGTTATTAACAAAACAAAAATAAATGCAAAAACAACAAAAATTAGACCCATCCAAATGATTATTTAATGCGACACCTTACGAGTCATTGTTTTGTCTGTTCTATTAGTTGTAAAACACTTTGAGCTGCATGTCTTGTCTGTAAGATGCTACAAACATAGTAAATAAAGGCTTGTCTGATGGACGATCTGGCTGTGAGCAGTCAACACTTCATTTATTATCACTGAAACGCAAACCACATTCTTCCATTCTTCCTCACGAGGTTGTTTGTTCATACAGGACACTGACAAAGAATCTATGCACATGCTGCTGGATGTGTGTTAGGCAAACTGTGACTGGTGACTCATGTCCATTTACTTCTGGTTCTTACAAGTTGTCCTTTCAAAAAACATTCTAATACAATTACATTTTGAGTACTGAACATCAAAACTGAAATCACATCACACATTAAACCATTCTTACATAATGTAGGACACAATCACCTCGCTATGGCTGTGTGTTCTCTGTGAATCTGTAGGCATCCTGACCTAAACTATATCAGATATCAACATGCAGCCTGTAATTCTGCCCCTCTGATCCTTCATTTACAGAATTAGAGACACCGTACTGATCTGGGACAGACCAGGAGGCTGGCAGCCGGCCCAGGGCTGGATGGCAGGCCACGCAATGAGGGGGAAAGGGACTAATCCCTGGGACCATCCATAGTGATATGTCAGCGAAAATGAAACGCTGCTGGACACTGAATGTCGGCCAAAGGTACAACATCAGCCCTGCCAGACACATCCTGAAGGAAACACTGCGGTCTGCTCGACAGTAAACACTGGAACCTGAAGTGAGCAACAGTGACCTGACAGTCACCACTGTCCAGAGTATTTTAATTACATACAATAAAGGCATGCAGGACAATCCTTGCTCAGCAATGATGCTGGATGGATCACAAGTGACATACAATAAAAATTTAAAAAAAAAAAACCCCAACAAAAACACTGTTATTCAAGTAATAGCTGAGTCACACACTCTTAGAAATAAAGGTGCTAACTAGAGCCATAAAGGCTTCTTTGGCCTGGCCCCGTATGAGAACCCTTATGGATATAACATAAAAGGTTGTACCTAGAACAATCTGTGAAAGGTTCCACCCAGAGTGCCAAATGAGAGGTTCCATCTTCTTTCGGTGCAAACCCACCCATCCACCCAGAGGCTTCTACGGAGAACCCTTTTATGTTCCAAGGGTTTCATCTAGAACCCACCCAGGGGAGGCTCTCAAAACAGTAACTGATACACTACCCATAGATCTCTCTCCCACTAAAGCTGGATTTATACTTCTGCTTCAAACTGACACCGTACCTACGTCAACACAGAGCCTACGCTGTAGCCTGACGTTCACCTCCCCAGAAATGTAAATACATGTGGCAGCGATGCAGACCGCCTGTTTATTTTTGTAAGCTGAAACCATTTCCCTCAGTGGACAGAAAGCTTCTGTTTACTTTTATATCACAGATAAGACACAACAAACTGTGAAGACAATAAAGTCCCTCAAAATAGAATTTTAAGCCTTGTGCGTGATTTATCCTGACTTCATATAAGTAGATTTCATAAAATCACCACTACTACAGCTGTTACTATTTCAATGGTTTAGTAGGGTTGAGAACCTAAACATGGTTCCATCTCAGAACTGAATACAAAATACCAAGTAACAGCATTTTGTAAAAGAAAAAAAAAGAAAAAAAATCAGCAGACCATGTGGTATTGTACGGCAAGAAATATATATATATATATATATATAGAAATAAAAAGAGCCCTTTCTCCCAAAAGGGTTCTCAAAAAGCCTCTGTCATATTTACCACTCTGTCTTTCTGAATTTGTCTTTTCACACACATATTAATTCTAGTCACTTCAACTTTGCAGTTTTTTGGATCAATAAAAAAATCAGTGAAACTCAACACTTTACTCAGATTTAAAGGTAAGGCTCGGTAAACTTTTAATTTAAATCACCTGCAGTAAGTGTTGAATTTCATTGAGTGCATTTACATGCACATTAGTATTCTGGTTTAAAGCCTCACCCTGGTTTTGATCATGTTCTGGATATGACATTTGCATCTCAGCCCTTTTTTCTGTAGCAACACAGTTGCTACAGCACATAATAATTAGAATACCCGTGCACATGTAAACCCACTCACTGACAGTAGCTTAACAGCAAGTTATAAAAAAAGAAAGAAAAAAAAAACAGCAAAGTAGAAGCAAGTGGAAATTGTTAATGAACTAAAACAGAGCAGTGACTATGAAATAACTGTTGTTGCACTGGTGGAACATATTATTATTAATGTATCAAGGCTACCGGTAAAAATGGAAGGTACCCCAAGGACAGGAGGTGAATTGACTTGGCCAATCAGAGGCCAAGTTAGGCAGAGCAGGACGGGTCATGCCTTCATTATCCCAGGAAAAAAAAATTCATGACCAGGGGGTGTTAGGTATAAAGACCTATCTTTGCTATGCACCTGTTCAAAGTAAAGGCCTTGTTCAACATTGCTCTCAGTTCATTTTGGCATCAGATATGAGTTGCTAAAATAGATATAAACCATCAACCATGAAAATCTGATGAGACACGATTCAGAACTGCATATGAAAGCTCTTTTTTCTACGCATGACTTGCATGGCCCTACTTTCAGCAGACAGTGAGCTGGCCTAATGTGCCTGAGTAATGATGGAATGCCATAATCTGAGACACTATTAGAGTATAAGTGAGTGGTTGGTAATCACATTTTAGAAATGGATCTTTGGCTCCTCAGAGGACAAGAAGATTCTGATCATAGAGGTTTTATAGTATTAAACAACAATCATTTGAATTGAAAAGTGTGATTAAAATACATAAAACCAACAAAAATACATTATGTAGTTAACGAGTCACGTGACATACGTCAGATGTGAATCATTAACGACTTACATAACAAACTTAGTTATTTTAACCAGAAACCATGATCTTTTTTCTAAACTTAACCAAGTGGTTTTGTTGCCTGAATCTAAAGTAGTTTTGGTGATGAAACGTAAGTCTCCTGCAAACAGGGAAGTTTGTTTTCAAAAAGACCCTATGCATACGACAAGTGCAAATTGACATGCCATCCCTGAGCATCCAAACTCGATTCTAGAGGGGTACTTAGAGTGTCATTGTTTGAAACATGGAGCCACTAACAAAGCTACTACACTGGGAGTGAGTTGGGAGTGAGAATGCATTAATACATCTGATGTCATTCACCGTAGCCTCATATGATGGTTTGTGTGATATCCTATAAAAATGCACACACAATAGTTCGTATTATATCCTACAAAATTAGCGTACTGCAAATGATGTTACACCCCTGTCATGAATTAAATAATTAACATATGGTTACAGAGGTTTAGTATAGGCAAGTAAAGTTACTGTGGTTAAGTGAAAGAAAATAAACATGGTGATGATGTAACTTAAAATGACTTAAAGTTCACATGGTTCCAAACACTGGTCTTCTGGGGTTAAGTCCTGTGTTTAGTGACCCATCCATTTCCCCAGCCTGTTTCCTAACTGAACTGCTTCAGGACTGTTTTATTCTCTACTACAGTCAGCATGTTGGTCACATGATGGTAGCCTTCCAAAATCCATGGGTTATGTCCTAATTACTGGATCGTCATTATGTGGAATATGTATGAATTTTGGTGTTATTTTTCATAGGAAAATGTACAAACAGTGCATGAGAACAGCCAGTGTCATTCAGAAACTCCAGAACAAAATGGATCTTGTAAGACTGTTTTATCAAGTGTTGTTTTCAGAGGCAAAAAAATCTTGGATCATATATGGACTGTGCTTGACTCCAACTCACTTTACACTGAAAATGCTTTTCAGATGATCTGATTGCAAGCTCATAGTGCTTGACCACATGACAGTACAGGTGTATATCCACCCAAAATATACTGGGGACAGATTGTGATCCAACTGGCCAAACCACCTCTGGAGGTGGTCAGGGACAAATTGGACCACATTGAACATAAGTGTAAATGCAACTGTGTTTTCAATCCACATACAACAACTACATGGGTGGAAATATGCAATTGCATTGGTCTGTTCCAAGATAGCAACAATTAGCCTGTTAGAAAGCTAAGCTACAAGCAAGAAAGGAGCAAGAAAGCTTGTGGGAATTCAAGACAGTCATGGAGGAAGTCAAGACAGCACCACAAGCTTTCAGTTTGGCCTGACAAAAGTATACAAGCAAAATCTAGCAATGTGTATTGCAACCAAGCCATTTATGAAGCAATGGCTATGCAAATGGTGGAGAACAACCAACCATCTAGTTGTTTGAACTGGAAATATTTTTGGGATAAATCTACAATCTGGATGGATTGACTTTTAATGCAAGGTATAGGCATGCTAAATTACCTGTGAAAATGGGGGTGTTTTCAAAACACCCCCGTTGTTGACAGAAAGTTGAACCCTGATGCTCAGCATCGCGGTGATCCTGTCAGTTTCTGTAAACTGACACCATTTCCCTCAGTGGAAACAAAGCTTGTATTTACTTGTATTTCACAGATAAGAAACAATAAATTGTGAAGACAGTAAAGTCTCCACTAAAATAGCATAGTGTGTGTGATTTATCTTTCAGGGATTTATAATTTGGGATTTATGCTGGCTTCATATGAGCAGAGGAAATCTCCACTCATCGCTAGGCTAATGTATTCAATGTAAAATGCCATAGGCTGGTGCTAATAACGTTAGCATATTGTATTTGTTTGGAAAACGTGTTTAGTATAAGACAGCTGTTTTGTCGGTGAATGTTGTGAGTTGTCACGGAGCCAAATTGAGTGGCGTTACCTTTGTTAAATGCTGCTGTTGTCCCTGGTTTTATATGAGACAAGGGAAAGATCGCTAGTTGCTAGGCTAATTTATACAATGTAAAATGCCATAGATTTGTGCTAATAATGTTAGCATGTTGTATTGGTGAGGGAAATGTTTCCAGATAAAGACAAGTGTTTGTCTGTCAATTCTACGATTTATAGTGAAGCCAATTTGTGTACTTGTGTTTGAAATCTATTAAGCCATATTAAATGTGTGTTTTGAATCAACTAAACTTTGCGGCACTTAACACCATCCTCCACCGCCGACTAGCGTTTTGCAGGTGTAACTGCAGAGTGACACAGACACACCACCACAGAAGTAAAAATAACGTGCAGATTTTTTTTTTCCCCATGACTAATCGATTAGTTGAAGATTATGTGTGACTTTAGTCGACCAAGATTTTCTTTGGTTGACTACAGCCCTGATGATTACACCTACTTCACATTCTTAACCATTCACATACTTAACACTCTCACATACACTGGTGGACACACACACACACACACACACACACACACACACACACACAAACTGTACAATAACAGCAGGTGTAGATTCAGCATTGGGGAAAGTGAGTGCCTGCAGCAGAATGACAGAGCAGTGTGGATGTGCTCACCAGGCAGCGTCCTCTTATTGTCATCACTCATATCCGTCTGTGCTTTGGGCACATTTGTTACGCTTCAGTCTGGAAGTCATTTGAACATAAACATAAGTCGTTTTGGGGCACTGGCTCAAACTGTCGTTCTGCTTCTGAGGACAGTCTCTTCGCGTATGTTTGTGCATCCCAGACGAACCTCATTACACTGACACTTGCAGAAACCCTGCTTTTGTTCACTCATTATTTTCACTCTACCCTCAGTGAACCTCTTACAGCAGATTTTTAACATTCAAGATGTGATATGTAACTTTTCCACACTAAATGTCAAAATGACTTGACCAATGTTATATGTTTTGTTGAGTTGTGTACTTAAATTATCCAGAACATTGTTCACAATGTTGAAACCCCAAAAATTCTGTAATTCTGATGAAAGACATTGTCACTGGCAACGATTCCTCATACAATGGTTTATATGATATCCAACAAATAAGCACCCCACAAATGCCGTTGCGTCCTTAATAAAAAGTTACAGTGGTTAGGTTTAGGCAAAAAAAAAAAAAAAAAAAAAAAAAAAGTTACTGTGGTTATGTTAAGGCAAATAAACAGGGTGTACAACAGTTCGTACGAAATCCTATGAAAATGCACACACAACAATTCATATGAAATCCTATAAATTAGAGTCCAACAAATGACGCTACATCTTTAACGTAAAGGCAAGTAAAGCTACTGTGGTTAGGTTTACGTAAAAGGAACATGGTGACAACATACCTTTAAATTAGTTCACAAGATTCTAAATTTTGGTATATTGCAATTTTTAGGGAAATATATTGAACAGTGCATGAGAACATTCTGCTTAAGAAAGGTCTTGAGTTTGCATAAACCTAGAAACAGGAGAAATTAATACAAGGTCTGTCTCATATACATTAGCTCTGAATAAAAGCCAGGTTGTCCCTACGCTGAGGTAACTACAGGCCCTGATTACCATTTGAAAATTTATGGTATTGTGTTGAGAGCCTGCCGGGGGCTGCGTCCAAAATCATTCAGTATTAATTATACAGTCCACTATTGCTAATTTGTAGTGTTAGTGGTGAGAATTACACTGTAATGAACTCTAATTATCCCATTGAGCTTAAAAGTAGTGACCAAAACAACAACCAAAACCACCCCTGATTCAATGACAAGTAAATGAGTGCATGAAACACAAATATAGCTTTCAACATTTTGTGCTCATGTGATAGTGAGAACAGCAGATGCAGAACACAGGCCCACACACCGCAGCGTGCCATGAATAGCAGTTGCACGTGTTCCTTGCTGTGCTGTACTGTACAGTATGTAGGTTGATTTCTTCCTCCACCATTAGCTTCACTTCAAAGCTTTTTTTTTTTTGCTGCTCCAGTCCCCTAGGCTCCTCCGTCCTCTTTACAGGGTTTGTCTCACGTCTATAGCTATGCAGGAAGATCAATTACACATGTATGTGTGTGAGCAAAATGACTATAAACAAGCTCTGACTTGGAGTTAGCACTCCCACATAGCACTCGGTCATTAGGCTCATGTTATACCACAGCCTTTCAAACAGAAAACTGTGGGCAGTTTTGCCACTACACCATTAGCAACATGAAATGTGATGCAGCGCTTAAGTGGAAGGAGTCTCAGATTCTTTGTGAAAATTCATGAGTCTGTAAACTGAACTTGCACTTTTGAGGGTCTGCCTGCTTCAGTCAAGTTTGTAATGAGCAACTATAAAAAAGGAGATAAGAAGCAGCCCAACAACATCAAAAATGATGTTGGCCTAATTAAAGACAGTCTGACTCTTTGTTTGGTTGTATCTTCCACTTAAAAAGAACTGACACAGACACAATGATAGCAAGAACTAAAGGAAAGCACATCATGGGCCATTTATCAAGATATCAGTCATAGACAGGGGTCCATGTCATTGTTCCGACTGCCCATTGGTCCGACATCCCATTAGTCCGACGGTCCGTGGTGCTGAACGGCTCCCGGCGGGCGTATTTCTACGTTGATGGTGCGCCACGACCGGCTCTGGGTCAGCTGGGAAAGGCTTGAGGCGGAGCAGGCTCACGGCTTATGTGTTTGTCACTTTCTTTTTCATTTTAACCCACACCATGATCTTTTCCTGACCCTAACCAAGTGGTTTTTGTGCCTAAACCTAACCAGACCTTAACCACAGGGCATCATGATGATTTCGGAACAACAGGACTTCGGAACAATGGGTTTAATATGGTTGGAACAATGGAATGTCGGACCAATGGGCAGCTCCCATAGACAGTCATTTGCTACACGGGGACAAAAATAAGAGCTGAATGCCAGTCTCAAATAATAACCACGGCATGGCCAGCAGAAACAAAGTTTAACGACAATCAGGTTTTTATTACCTGTACTATAATGGCTCGCATGAAAACTTCACCATAATGTGCATGTCATGGTCACCTCTTGGATTTTTTTTTTTCTTTTACATTCAAAGCTTGTATTGAATTTTTTCAAATGACCTTCGAATGTCTGTTGTCACGTTTTATGACATCATCATGCTAAAAATGTTCTTTAATCCTTAATTTGAATAGACTCAACTTTCTTTAACAAGACAGGATAATTACGTACAATGTATAGACATGACCTTGATCATTTTACTGACCTTGATATTGCCCGTTAGAAATGTCACCAAAATTTTAGCAACCATGATGCCAGAATACACGACAGTGTTTCTGATCATTATCAGTCTTGGGCGCAGCTATACTCCTTTTTTTTTCTCTTCACACGCACAAGTCCATAGAAAAATTAAACAGCACTTTAAAGACGACACACCATAGATATAAAACAATAAATCAAATATGACAAAGTGCAGAAATAAAACAACACGTTGAAGACGACATGGCACCGTAGTAAAACAACACTTCAAAGACAATACCATGCAGATAAAATCAATACACCAAGATAACATGGTGCAGAAATAAAACAACACTTTAAGGACAACACAGTGTAGCATACTGGTAGCCTACAGCTTTACTTTAGTAGAGCAAAGTCCTAATAGTGATTATAGTTTGCAAACCCCTGGCACTGGAGCTGACTAAAGCTCACCAGTCAGATTACAGAGGTTACTGTAGTGTTCCTGAAGCTTCGCTAAGCTTAGTTATTAGTCGCAGGATGCATCACTTGGTTTTGTTTTTGTTGGCCAAACTTTGTATTAAGTCTTAAACTAAGTAATTTTGGACTTCTCCTATAAAAATACCATCAATGTGTATATATAAACTTTCTTGCATATATTAACAATGTTAATTACACTTTTAAAAACATGTTGAACATTTTTTTCACATTCCAATGTCTGAATATTAATAAAAGTTCATTGCTTTTTTAAAGGAACGCACTTGCTTTATAAAGCTATAATATTATCATTATATCAGTAGCATAAAATGGTTTTAAAATGACAATCATATTGTTTATTGCAATTTTTTTGGGAAAACATATTGTCCGACAAGAGCATTTATTGTGACAGGCCTGACAGTAACAGATCAGAACAAAAGGGGGCGATACAGCCTCTGGGGGCAGACCCCCAATTTTTTGGCATTCCGGTTTGATTTGGGCGGAGGAGGCGAATTTCCGTTTCCAATTTCCATTTATATATAAGTAAATATGCTGAACCACTGCGATGGATTCAGAGTTTGCAGTGACGGCAATTATGTTCCGCCTCGTTAGTTCACCGCAAGGACCGTTTAACTTGGCAACAACTGCAGCCGGCTCAAACGTGATTGGTCGATATCACACGGACTACAAACAGCCTACAACCGGAAACCAGGGCTCTTCTGCTCTTCTTCCGGAGGCAAGATCTCTGGGGTTTGCCTACAGACTCTACATTCACTGAATGTAGAGTCTGTATATAGAGACTACATTTTAATAGACAATGATAAAACACTGAAATTTAGGAATTAAGATCTGGTTCTGGTTAGAAGTAAATAAGGCCCCAGCTACTATTTGAGTAAAATACTCAGTGAATTTAACATCTGTGAATGACATCCCTACATATTTGACTCTTTTCCCTGCTGAAGCCCAAAACTGTGTGAACAAATACATTAAAAGTGGTAACACAGCTGGCACTGTTATCTGTTTCCCCTCGAGTGCCTGGTTGGGTGGCATAAATCTCTGGAGAGGGAGGCATTAATTATGTCTAACAACAAAGGAGGCTGGACATTTCAGGAGCATGACAGCAAATTTGTCACTGATAAAACTTAAATGTTAGTGGAAAACAGGGCAAGGCTGTCAAACGCTTTAGAGAAATATAAAGATGTAAATAATTCCAGGGCGGACACTCTGGCTCCTGAGGGACATCAGTGTTCACTCACCAATCCTCCCAAGACACACTGATTTAACAAAGGACACTTCATAGAAGTAGTGGCTAAAAATACCAAGAAACCCCAGCGCCAGGTTCTATAAAACAAGCCTGTGTGTGTGTGTGTGTGTGTGTGTGTGTGCATAATGAGAGGGAACAGGGAATCAGCTGGCTGATTGGGCAGTGGCGGGACAGAGCTCCATTCATTAGGGAGCAGGAACAACACAACAACAGAGACCCCAGGAGGTGCCTGCTCTGCCAAAGCAAATAGGATCGGCTTTTGATTCAATCTACCTGTTTTCCATTAAGTCAATTAAGGTGCGCGGAACTAGAGAGACAAACAAAAGTAAAAGCATCCTCCCTTTCAGGTTCAGGCCCTCAGCATGCAGTGGAGGCAGAGGGGAAGTGAAGGAACCAAGACTGGGCTAGTTGGAGCCTCTAATTGGCTCAAGGGCCACGGTGCAGTGAGTGGCAGTGTGTCAGCTGCGGCTCACCAGCGCTGACACAGTAACCCTCTGATAGGCCTGCTAACAAAGAGAGAAGGGGGGCGGGCTTGTTTGTGCAATGCCAGAAACAACACTTCACCCTTTCTTCTTCCTCCTCTCTTCCTGCTCTCTGCATGCATCAACCTCCCTCCACTTCTCTTAGCTTTTTACCTCTCGCTGTTATTATTCTCACATCTTGCTTTTTCACACACACCACAGACTGTACAGAACCATTCTGAGGTTAACATGTTTGTATTGGGAACTCATTATCTGCCTCAAATACACACACTCCACCTCTGAGAGGTACTGAAGCAGGTGTGTTGTCACTTATTTCATATGTTCTGCTAATTGTTTGCAGGTATCACAGACATATCAGATTCTTTCCTGAGTGAATGAGGTGGGATTACCCAGCTCAGACCCCCAGGGTGCTTTGTTTGTCAGTAGGCTGTTTGGTAATTTAATTCATTGCAAATTTGTTTGGGAATTTACACCACTTAAGTACAATATCAGCTGAGGAGTATTAGTGGCTCTCTGGGCGTACAGCGTAATTAAGCTGTCATGTATATTCCTGTGTGTGCACTGTGCTTAATGGGAACTCTGAGGTGACAAGGTAAACACACAATGCACAGTGGGCAGTAGGTGTGGGGTGCAGGGGTCAGCAGCAGCCTGTGAACTTATTAACAAAACACTGATTTTGAATGTTTTTCAAATTTGGATAATATATCACAATATTGTAAATATACTGTATGCAAAATGACATCTGAAATGATAAAATGCATTCAACGCATTGTTATTCTTAACACCAGACTAAACTCTTCACATTTGTTAACCAAACATTTACTGTTAATTCTTGAAAAAATGTATGTACCTCAGTGGCAGAGATGAACAATCCTTTATTTGGGCTTATATTGAGTCACTCCGTTATTTTATTCTTCCCGTTCCCCAGTTAATGCAGACTCACAATTCCATCTTAACCTGTTGTCTTGATAAATTCAGTGTAATGTCTATTTCCACAGCATTAACTCATACCAGTCCCGTTCCACTAAGCCTTTTTTTCCAGATGATGTTAAACTACCATTGACAACACTCAATAACTCAGCTTTGCAGTCTTCCATTTATAGGTACACTTTTAATGTGAAACTATAATTATCACCTCATGGTCTTTTGCCTCCGCAAACCAGTCAAGTTTGACTTTACATCTACATGAGTCCAGACTCATATATATGTTATAAAGACTCTAATAAAAGGTATTAAGTGCATTTTGTTTTGGTGAAATGCAGATGCTTCACACACATCTTTAACCTGGCAGCACAGAAGATCTATGCAGTCAGCACATTTTCAAGGTGGACACCCAAGATTAGTGTCACCAATTCAGTATCTGACCAAATGTCTCCCCTTCCTGAGATATGATGTTGATTAATGGCCAGAAAAGTATTTTATGCAGAACATTATGATGTCACAGTGAAGCTGACCTCTGACCTTTTGGATATAAAATGTCATCACTTCTTAATTTGATCCTAGTAGACATTTGTGTGAAATATTGTCAGAATTAGTGTATGAATTCTTGAGTTATGGCCCAAAACATCCTTTGTGGGGTCACAGTAATCTTTGGCCGCCAAATTCTAATCAGTTCATTCTTAGTCCAAGTGGACGTTTGTGCCAAATTTGAGAAACTTCCCTTAAGGCAATTTTAAGATATTACATGTAGGAGAACGCAATGAACAGAGAAACAGATGAATGGAAAACCCAAAAACATAACACCCCCAGCCACAACTGTCCCAGCATGTAGAAACATGAGGAAGTGAGCTTTGTATATTGTGGCTTACCAGTGATCAGAATAGGGATGTATGATATTGGATTTTTTTTACCGATATCTGATATGCCCATATTTAACAACTCCTTTGACTCGTAACTGATACTGATATATTCACTTTTTACCCCACCTAATTTTAGTGATCATCAAGCCTTTTCTGTCAAGAAATTAACATCACACTATGCATGCATACTCTTATCGTGATGGCCCACCAGCAGATGGAGATGTGAAATACAGTGCTTTTCAATGTATCTAATATTTATGAATTGTTTAAATTAATAGAAAGCATGTTGGCTGATTCCAATATTTCACTTTAAAACCAGTATAAGCCAACACCAATGATGTGCCAATATTATCGTGCATCCCTAGATCAGGAGTATGCCAAGGGACTGCATTTAGAGTATATAAACATTATTTCTGCCAAAAAAGAGAAAGTGACAGTATCAGAGCGGTGATTACGACATGACTCTGTTGTTGTACTAATGGTATCAATGCTTTGGAAATGGACATAATACTGAATTCACCATGTGAGCTGTTGTAATAGGCTCCAGGTAATTCAATGCCCTCAATGTCTTTTTTCACCCATTCTTTATTTGTATGTGCTGGCAACATCCCCAGCTATTATTTGATACCATTATTTGAACATTGGATTTAATATAATATATTTAATATACTGCTTGGAATCATTAATTTTACCAACATAATTTTGTAAAACATGGACACAATATGATCTTATCATCAGAATATGATTCCACTGAAGGTTAGTCATATTTTTTCCCCAGCCCTACATGAAAATCAGTTAATGAAGTAAAAATAAGTAATAGTTTTCATCACTGTTCGGTCACATTCTATTTCTTTTTTCTCTCTCCTCAGTCCAAAGTGCCATTCTTCAAGTGGAGCATTACATTCATGAATATAAACCGAAAATTCCAACTAAACACCCCAGAAACAATGTCCCCATGTCTCAAACCATCAAAATGAGAAGCGGAAATAGTTGTGTGATCCATTTCACTTTCTTGCACCAACTCATCTCATCACTGAAAAAAAAGATAGTCAGAAGCTATCAGGAAACAACTTGGACGTATTAAAGATAGAGTGAATGACAAACTGAATATGGGATTTTATTTGTTCAAACTGTGGTGAGAAATCCTGATTTCCTCAGAAAAACTCTAAATTTGTGCTGAGGGGAACTTTGACCTAAAGTATAAGACCACAACCAAAGTAAATAGATGAGTCAGGGCAATCACTTCCTGTCAGATACGATTAGGGATGTCAAGAGAATCGATAATTTGATAATAAGTCAATGCCAAAATTCTGAAAACGTAACTGTAGTCCTCCACTACTGTAAGTACCACGAATGCAGTTCTTCATAGACTAGTACTAACATTAAAATTAAATTAGAATTAAATGTTTTTAATGACGGAGTGTATTGTATTTTCAAGTACATGGGAATTGTTTTGTTTTTGTTTTTTAACATGGTACCAAACTGGGTGTGGAGAATAATTTAATTTTACTGGTATTGGAATTGACTACTAAATTTCTGTTGTTGTGACATGCCTAGATATTATACGGAAATGTTCAGTTTTTGGGGAATCTGTACAATAAATTTTGTACAGTATCCTTGGAGTTCAGTATTAATATTTATCTTATCTTACTATATAATTACGGAAACTCTGTCTGTCTGTGTGTGTGTCTGTGTGTCTGTTCCACATTTTTCTCCTGACTGACTTGGTCAAACCATGTGAAATTTGGCACAGTGGTAGAGGGTCATGGGAGGATGCGAATGAAATAATATTACATCAATTGGCCAAAGGGGGGTGCTATAGCAACCGACTGAAATTGCAAACTTTGACTGGGCATATCTCACGCCCCGTATGTCGTAGAGACATGAATCTTTGCACAGCGATGCCTCTCCTCATGAGGAACAAGTTTGCCTAAAGAACACATAACTTCTGGTTATATAGATTTTCCGCCATTTTGAATTTTTTGAAAAACACTTAAAATCGATCTCTTCCTAGGAAGTTTGACCGATCTGCATGAAACTCAGTGAACTTCATCTAGGGACCAATATCTAAAGTTCCCTCTTGGCAAAAGTTGGAAAACTCAATAAAACTGAGCTTCTATAAGGCAATGAATATTGCAGAGGGCGTGGCTCATCACATAAAGGTGTATAACATCTCAAGGGTTTCACCGATCACCACGCAACTTTGTAGGCATATGACCACATGTTATCTGAGGTATCGATTTTTACTAAACTTGGTAGATATGTAGAACAAGACGCCTCAAATTACAGAAATTTAACTGTAATTGGCAACTAGGTGGCGCTATAACAACAGAAAAATGCTTAAAAATGGCTAAAATGCGACCGATCGCTGTGGCTCCCCCTGTGGCTGAATGTTTTAGGTTTTTTTCTGATTTTTGGTATGACTAAGTCATGGTATGGTATGCTGTACATAATCATGGAAACTGTCACTGTGTCATTCTGTCAGTCAGTCATTCTGTCTGTCCCACGTTTTTCTACTCACTGGCGTGGTCAGTGTATGTGAAACTGCACATAGGCATTGAGGATTGGCATAGGTAGAAAGTGACAAAGCTACCAATGGGTATGGACTAGTTCATTATTAGTTTATGGTTGTTCTTCTCTTGTATCATTTTCTTTTTCCTTGAAATTTGTTGCCATTCATCTCTACATGGCTGAAGAATGGCAGTGAATTTCTGGCAACCAATTCAAAGTGAATATAAAAAATTATACGAACACCAACTGGAGCAGTTGTAAAACTGATGGTTTAGATGTAACGTTTCATGGCCATGTGGGAATGAGCTGACACAGGGCTTCTGTGACTCACACAGCTCCATGTCTCTATTTTCATATCTCTTTACAGGGGCTACCCACCGAGACAAATACTGCAGGTTATTAACTAGATATTAGAAATTTAAGAAATAGCAATTGCAGCCAGGGAATAAGCTGCTTATGCTGAATGTTCACACAGTGTGCAGGCACAGCCTCGTGATCTATTTAGAGCCGGAGCACAGCCGTATTTCCAATGAGAAAAGTATATTGTGATTAAAAGATGACATCTCAAAAGCTTTTCTGTTGACCGATTTTTCCGCCGCAGTTGTGTGACCTCATTTCAGAAACAAAGAGGGTTTCTTGTCAGCCCGGATAATCTGATTGGAGAGGATCCTTATGTTACGGATACGATGTGGTGAAGGAAAGATAAAATGACAAAGACTGCAGAGTAGAGGACAGAGAGGCTGCAGAGGGTAAACACCAAGAACCCCATTTCTACCGACCTACTTTGGTCCCATACATTCAGTATAGTACGTGGTGTTAAGTGTCGTTTCTATTTCAGTTATTAAGGTGGTGCTAGTTTTGCTCTCACATATTATTATATTTGAATAACAATACACATATTGACTTTTATGAATTTTGTTTTTCAAAGATTTTTTAAAAATAATATATAATTAAAAAATTGTCTCAATTAATTAGTTGATTATGATTTCTATTAAGTAAGTGATCAAGAAAATTATCAACTCGTTTCTATTGATGGTTGGTTGTTCATTATAATGTATTGTTTTGTAGTGTTATTTGGATCTTTTTTTTAACATTTTAATTTAAATTATTACAACAGATTAAACTAAACAAAAAAAATCATACAGAGAGAACGCTTCATAAAAATATCTTTAGTGCTATATAACAAAATACATAAGTTGATAAAACAAACAAAGAGAATAAACCAATACAAAAAAATGTAGTTTTTTGGTCAATTCTGAGTTGAGATTTTGTCGAACAATCCAAAACTTGGGGCTTTCTTTCTAGTCAGGTGGTCTTGTATGAGGTGTTCCTTTAGAAATGTCACAATTTTTTTTACATTTATAGATGATCAAATAATCAATAATCAAAAAAATATTAACAGATAAATCAATAATGATTCAAATCAATTATTGTAGTTGGAGCCCTATTTAGGATGAAGTTTGAGATTGAAGAGTGTCTGTGGTATCACTCAGGGATGTTTCTAGGTTTTCAGGAAATTGGTGGCTCAGCCCAGACTTCTGTAGGGGAGCTAGGGGTATCCGATATGGTAATTAAAAAACAAATAAATAAACAAGTTGGGGTTTTTTTATGAACTCTGGCATCTTTCTTACATTCAAAGTATGTCTTAATTATTGAAAATGTAAATGTGTACCTCTAAAACTACTACTTTCCAGAGTATTTATGATTTGTGATGTTAAAATGAATTAATCCATGCAGTGTAGTATATTAATTGTTCACCTCTCCATCATCTGCTGCTGTCTGTCTGTCTCTCCACTGTGACTTTAAGAAAGTTTGAAGCCACATTGTAACATAATGTTATGTTCAGTGAGGTTTGCATAATAATTTGGAAACCTTTTTTTTTTTTTTTTATAGAATTTTGATGTATCTACAGGACAAACCCTGCTAAGGTAAGATAACGTTCTGTAGGATCACACGAGTATGGAACGTTAGCTAAACAAGGGCACCCACAATCATAATGAGGAGAAATGTAAGTCATAGATATATTGTTCTATACAAGGGTGTAGGGCATATATTAGGTGTGGGGTCTGGGTGTCCCCCCTGCAAGAAATTTTGAGCATCAAAGACTCGTGGCATGTTTGGAAATAGTCATTCTGAGTGCCAAAGCACAGTCTGGCACAAACTGGACCATTCGTAAATTTGGAGCTCTACTGAAGTGTACCATTTGGTTATCCAGAGCACCACACTTTCCGAGTGGCAGAGCGTAGTCTGGGCACTCTGTTTGGGGAGATGGAGCAACAGTGTGCCAAGTGGAGTGAATGTGTGATGAACTTAAGTGTTTGTTAATTCATGTAGAAATAGAATGCTGTATTTCTTCCAACAACCGCCCTCTCATTTGGTGTAGAGCATCCATGGACGTATCAAGAGACCTGGATGCAGCATTGGCAGTGTTACTCTTCATTACTATGGAGGTTGCTCAGGGCTGTATGATGCCACAATCACGTTATTTCCATAGTATGAAATTACCCCCGTGATCAGCACTGCTTCCACATCACTGGGCCCATAGAGTGGGGGCAATACATAGTACTTACAGCCCCTGAGCATGACTGAGCATGACCAAGTCGCTGACTCCTAGTTTAGCCCTCTGCTACCTTGAATGAGGATAAAATAATTTGCAAGTTGTTTTGACTTTTCAAATGTTATCGGATTAAACTGATGAACTCTTAACAGTGGAATGAGTAATTTCGCGGGGCAGTGACGCTCAAACAAAATTATCCACTGATTTATAGATAGATTTTTTCCAATGTAAGTCTATGGGAAAAAAAGTCTCTTTGGGCCCAATGGCATCACGCAAGGACCCAGAAGTTATAATTCCACTGTCTGACCACAACGAAAATTGGCTTTAAAGGCTGGCACACTTCCTGAGGGCCTGAGAGCATCAGACTGGATTTATGAAGACACCCTTGACTTCCTGCTTTCTGATTAATTTTTCTGCACCAATTTATGGTGGAAATGTCAGAGTACTCTCTGATTTAACCGTGAATAGTTGCATCATCTTCTTTGTGTTTTATAGCAGATTGCAAGTGTTGCTTTGGAGGTTTGTTGCTGCCATCTGAAGCATTGTTGCATCTATGTATATCTATACTAAGGGAAAAAAAAAAAGATTGATTTTTTTTTCTCCACCTGGTCCTGTACGCTTAATTTTCTCCTCTACTCTTCCCTTGTGTCACTCAGCGCTGACCATCAGACCCCCATCCTGTCCAAGAGCCTGTTACTGATATTTCTCTGAGCAGTTAGTTGCTAAAAGGGTCTGAAAAGTCCAGGGCTGTCCAAAAAATATATATTTTGGGCTGCAGCC
The DNA here is from genome assembly GCF_011397635.1 of Epinephelus fuscoguttatus. Classification (NCBI taxonomy): domain Eukaryota; kingdom Metazoa; phylum Chordata; class Actinopteri; order Perciformes; family Serranidae; genus Epinephelus; species Epinephelus fuscoguttatus. Next base: position 38,123,712 of record NC_064762.1, read on the forward strand.
TTGGACACCCAGCCTTAACGACGCCAGTGGGCCTGACGCCAAGGCCCTGCTCATTTATTCATGATTTCTGATCCCCTCTCATATGGCCAGCCCAATCCTGGCTCTGACAGGTCAGCACTCACAGAGCCAGACACCAGTCCCTCAAGACTGAGCTCAACAACAGGCCAGAGCCTCATTTCCTGCCCTCTCTCCTCTCTGTGCCAGAACTGTGCGGTGGCTTCGTACGGGCCTGTTTCATTGTGTTTACAAAGACTGAGGTCAGTTCAGCTTCTACTCAGTCAGTTGGGAGGATCATTTTAGCTTCTGTTTGGGTTTTGTTGATGCTAGCGTGTGCATTCTCATTTGTCGCAACACAATAGGACACTTTTTTTGGAGCTGTCCCCACAGTGGGCAAATTGTGAATATTTGTGCATAGAGGTGCAGATTTTGAGAAATTTCTTCCTTGGCTGGGTAATCAGCGACCCATTACCACCATGACTAGTGTGGTCCCCAGGTAACTTAAGTGTTTGAATAAATTAAATTAAACATATTTTAAATCATAATAACAAAATTATGCCTTCACATAAAAGTTACTGTGCATCAACTCCATTTTGTTGCTATTTAGTGAATGGCAAAATATTAACCCTTTAAAAACAGCTACAGCCTATGGACGGCCACAGAATGTTGTTTGCATGATCCTTTTTCAACAGATCTAAAATAAGAACCATAATAGCTGCAGCATTCATTCTTTTCTTTTTTGTATTTCCTGTCTCCACATCATTACCGTATCTGTGGTGCAACCTTAATATTTCGCTGTACTTTCCCCTAGAATTTCATAGGGTCATCCCTATGTTTCCAGGGTTCTATGTTCCCCACTTAACACTGCAAAAAAAAAGCTTCTATGTTCCCTGCTTACACAAAAAAGGTTCTATGTTTCCCGCTTGGTTGAGCGGGCAACACAAAACCTGGGAAACACAGAACCTTTTTAGTGTAAGCGGGGAACATAGAACCTTTTTTTGTGTAAGCGGGGAACATAGAACTTTGTTTGCAGGGTTAAGTGGGGAACATAGAACCCGGGAAACATAGAACCTTGGAAACATAGATACGCTCCCCGACCAAATTCATTCTGATTAGTTGAATAATCGCCGTGTTACTTTCATAAGGAGAAAAGTGCTACATCAATAGCTTTCCAGGATTAATCCATTATTTCCTGCGGCGGGGGGACAGGCTAAGTTACCTGTGAAAATGGGGGTGTTTTCAAAACGCTCAGCGTCGCGGTGACGCAGACCTCCTGTCAGTTTCTGTATACTGACACCATTTCCCTCAGTGGAAACAGAGATTGTATTTACTTTTATTTCACAGATAAGAAACAATAAATTGTGAAGACAGTAAAGCCTCCACTAAAATAGCATTTTAAGTCTTGTGTGTGATTTATCTTTCAGGGATTTATACTTCGGGATTTATTCTGGCTTCATATGAGCAGAGGAAATCTCCACTCGTCACTAGGCTAATGTATACAATGTAAAATGCCCTGGGCCGGTGCTAATAACGTTAGCATGTTGTATTTGCTTGGAAAACGTGTTTAGTATAAGACAGCTGTTTTGTCGGTGAATCTTGTGAGTTGTAATGAAGCCAAACTGTGTGCCGTTACCTCTGGTGAATGTTGCTGTTGTCCCTGGCTTCATATGAGAGGAGGAAAAGATCGCTAGACGCAAGGCTAATTTATACCATGTAAAATGCCATAGACTTGTGCTAATAATGTTAGCATGTTGTATTGGTGGGGGAAATGTGTCCAGATAAAGACAAGTGTTTGTCTGTCAGTTCTGTGATTTATAGTGAAGCCAGTTTGCGTACTTGTGTTTGAAATTGTCTCTATTAAGCCATATTTAACGTGTGTTTTGAATCAACTGTATAAATAAAGTTTAATTTGAACTAAACTTTACAGCACTTAACAGAGACACAGACACACTACCACAGAAGTAAAAATAACGTGCAGATTTTTTTTTCCCCACAGCTAATCGATTAGTTGAAGATAATTTTCTGTTGTTGACTACAGACCTAATATATACATAATTAATCTAAAATAAAAACCATAATAGCTACAACATTCATGTGGTGGAATCCATGCGAAAAAGCACAGTGGTGCCATTGGAATGAATGAATGCATTTACACTTTGCTCAACTAAACAACTTGCATAGTTGAAATTACTTATGGAGTGTTAAGAAATACTTTGTTTATGTTTCTACATTTAAAAACATTTTGTATCAATATGTTTTGTGTTTTTATTATATAAAATCTGATTAAAAAAACATGTCCAGAGTTCCCACAGTCATGGAAAACCTGGAAAATTCATGGAATTAGTAAAAAGTATTGAACGTTTTGGAAAGTCTTGTACATTTTGTTGTGTGTAATGAAACTGTTACAGTAAATTTATGATCTGTAGCTCTCGACAAAAAACGCTTTGTTTACCATCACGTACATTTCTTAATTTTCTCTCTGCCTTCCTTTTCTGCCTTTATGTATGCCAGCTAGCAAAAAATTGTTTGAATAGAGTTTGAGTCTGATATGTTTGAAAAACGCTGGGCAAGTTGGGAAAGAAAGTTGTTGAACTGTCTATGAAACTGTGTGGGAACCCTGAATTTCAATGCTTTTATCAATGTTTATGGTGTATTGACATAACCTTTTAGCTAAAATTGTACAGATTTTAGAGATATGAAGCATGTAAAGATACACCAAGAAATAACATCACAATGAGCATTAATACCAATGTAGGCCCTTGCAGACTATTTCTATTGCAGAGTTCAAAGGGTTCAATACAGCAAATAATGCTTCACAGCTTTATTTCACTGGAAAGCATGAATCAGCACAGATCAAGCACAGAGAGTGTAACCACCATTTTTCTACATAAAAAGGCCTGTAGTTTTCAATAGCTACTGCTAATTAAATATAGAACACTGATCTCCAGTCAACAGATGTCTGTCCTATTCATTTTATTTAAAGTAATTATCATATCCTAGCTACAAGTAAGGGCAAGCTGCTGGCTATAGATGGTCCAGCTGCTGAAAACACCTGCTCGAATGGGACAGGTGTAATGGGGATGCACAAATACTGCAATTCCACTTTTACCAGCCCAAGGAATCTTGAAAAACTCCCAACAACAAACTGGATTTGAATTGATGACTTAAGTTTTAAAGAATGTTTGTAAAGTACTGCTCATCACCAACATGAGCACTGTTGCCACATGTGTCCCAGACCACCTCCAACTATGGGCTGAGCGATCATATCTCAAGATGCATTGGGAACATTTTGGATGCATTCACACCTGTAGGCCTACTTACAGCTTTCCACAAATATGTGTAGCATGTCTGTGTCACTTTAAACAGCGGTATGAGTCAGAAAGGGAAGAATGTGATTATTGACTTAAATTGCTGTAATTGGGTGCTAAGGGTTTTAAAGTAGCTTCCTTAATTGCCTCCCTAAGCTGTGTGTATCAGCCACTGCTGCTGCTGTGTTGACAATCATGCCAAACTGCAATAACTAATTTCACGTTGTTCTTAGAACCCCAGCATGCACCTGTCCCTTTCACCTCACACAGTATCACACATCGCTCATCCTACCTAGTGCCATATGTGTGTGTACATGAACACATATATATGTGTGTGTACATGTACACACACACACATATATATATATATGTATATATATATATGTGTGTGTGTGTGTGTGTGTGTGTGTGTGTGTGTGCGAAACATCACTGTGTTTCCACCAGAGATAGTGCCACGAAAAGTGATTGTTTTTTACCAAGGCATTGCTGCATTTACAGTCAGGATAATGACATGAAAAGCGGCTGTTTTTTTTTCAGAGACATCACTGTGTTTCCATCAGGGATAATGCCACAAAAAGCATTTGTTTTTACAGAGACATTGTTGCATTTCCAATTGGGATTTTGCTAGCTAACGCAGTTGTATTTTATTGTATTTTACATTGCTGCATTTCTAGTAAGGATAGTGACACAATAAGCAGCTGCTTTTTACAGATACATCACTGTTTTTCTGCCAGAGAAAGTGCCACCAAAAGTGCTTATTTTCCAAGACAGTGCTGCATGTCTAGTGGGATAGTGACACGAAAAGCTGTTGCTTTTTACAGAGACATCGACGCAAAGTGCATCCAAATTCACACCCATTCTTCTCTATTGATTTTCTCCATGACCGTGCGTCATAGCGAGAATCCACACATATCATATGAATGCGCAGGGCTGGAGCTTTCCGATGATACCAAACACATCATTGTGCTGTCATCCCATCATGCTGTAAATACAGATCAGTTGTCTACAAAATAAAAAGCTGACAAATTTCTTTACAACCCGTTATACAGATCTTGTTATCAGTCACTTCATATGGTGTTGAATAATATTATTATTATTTTTCTATGATCTTAAATGTAAATATTGCATGTTTCTTTCAGATAAAACACATTTTTGACTTGTGAATGGGTCAATGGAATTTCTTGCAATAATGACAAAATACGGGCGGCACGGTGGTGCGGTGGTTAGCACTCTCGCCTCACAGCAAGAGGGTTGCCGGTTCGATCCCGGGCGTGGGAGCCCTTCTGTGCGGAGTTTGCATGTTCTCCCCGTGTCAGTGTGGGTTCTTTCCGGGCACTCCGGCTTCCTCCCACAGTCCAAAGACATGCAGACTGGGGACTAGGTTAATTGATAACTCTAAATTGTCCGTAGGTGTGAATGTGAGCGTGAATGGTTGTTTGTCTCTATGTGTCAGCCCTGTGATAGTCTGGCGACCTGTCCAGGGTGTACCCTGCCTCTTGCCCGATGTAGCTGGGATAGGCTCCAGCCCCCCCGCGACCCTCAAGAGGATGAAGCGGTTAGAAGATGAATGAATGAATGAATGAATGAATGACAAAATACTGGCATTCATGTCCGCCTGGCACAAAACACATGTTTTGGACAACTGTGAAGTGACAGAATGTCCCACCATCATGGTTCTTATATTGCCAGATTCCGGAGACTCTCCCCTCTTCATATAGGGAACTGCCCATTAGTTCGACAGCCCATTGGTTCGACATCCCATTGTTCCGAACATATTAAACTCAGTGTTCCAAAGTCCGTTCCGAAATCATCATGATGCCCTGTGGTTAAGGTCTGGTTAGGTTTAGGCACAAAAACCACTTGGTTAGGGTCAGGAAAAGATCATGGTGTGGGTTAAAATGAAAAAGAAAATGACAAACACATAAGCCGTGAGCCTGCTCCGCCTCAAGCCGGTCGCGGCGCACCATACGCCCGCCGCGAGCTGTTCAGCACCGCGGACAGTCAGACTAATGGGATGTCGAACCAATGAGCTGTCGAACCAATGACATGGACCCCTTCATATATGGCAGAATATGTCAACTAAGCCATAGCATGATATTTTCCTAACCATAACAAAGTGGGTTTTGTCCCCAAACCTAACCAAGTCAACCACAGCTGACACTTCATATGAAATAACTTACTAAATTAATGTATGTATGTATGTTTAGCAGAAATGTACAATGGCAACATTTATCGTGGCAATTGGGTTGCCAAACATCTAGGATGACTTCAATGTATTATTCCGAAATAATTGCAGGGAACAACTAGCAGAACTTCCTTGGTGACCAGAATGGGTCAATGAAGTGATGCCAGTTAACTTGCATAGTTTGTAATGGTAAAATGGTAAATGGACTTTCACTTGTATAGTGCATTTTTAGTCATACTACCACAGAAAGCACTTTTTACACTACAAGTCACATACACCAATTCACACACACATTCATACACTGGTGGCCGAGGCTATAATACAAGGTGCCATCTGCTTCTCAGTTTTTAACACACACACCGATGGAACAGCCATCGGGAGGAACGTGGGGTTCAGTATCTTGCTCAAGGATACTTCGACATGCAGACTGGAGGAGCCGGGGATCAAACCGCTGATCTTCTGAGTTAGATGACCTGCTCTACCTCTGAATGAAATTATAGTTATTATGTAGAATGAAAGAAAAAGACTTCAATTTGGGACAGTTTTGAGTCTGGGACAGCTGAAAGTAGAATTCGGGACAGCTGTGGGACACTGAGGCAAAAAGTTAATTTGGAGCCCTGCTGGAGACTCACCAGTACAACTGTTTTTTCTTGTTTAGATGGATGTCATGCAGAATCCCCACAGGGCTGAGCACTCAGTTAGGAACTTTTCTAATATATGCATGTTTTGGTGTTCCATTGGAAAGAAAACTGTGTAATCCTTTGTGCACACTGGAGCAGGAAATGCTAATCTCACCCAGATGGTCATGTGTTAGTTCAGGCAGGTGGAGGGCATATGGACAACAGACCACTGACCCAAATGCTGCTTCCGCCACCTATGAGAAGGCTCAGAAGGCCTGGCATGCTGCGCGTTATTTCCTCCCAGCCTGCCAAGGACACACACACACACACACACACTCACACTTACACTGTCCAAGGCTGATCACTCAGGAGTACGAACACTAGACTCTCATACATATCCACTCGTACAGCTCTTCTTGGAGAAAATTGAGGCTGAAGAACTGGCAGGCATGACTATATAATCCCAGCTTTAGGGATGTTCAGGGAGAGGCAGAATCGATGGCAAATGAGGGGACAGTGCAGCCGTCCATAGCAACAGATGAGAGTCTGACATCAGGACTCACACAGGGAGGAGGGGGGAGTAAACGGAGCGGAGTCCCGCTGTGAATCGCTCTTTCTACCTCCAGCCTTTTTTATTCCTTCCAGCCCAGTGCTAGGCTGCTGTAACTGACTCAGTGGCTGCTCCTTTACTGACCGTCACAACAGTAGGTCAGGCTAAATGTGACATTAAAGCAACACTGGGCCGCGGGGCACCACAGAGGCAGGCACTGCTCACTCTGGCAGCAAGGCTACGTGTGGTCGAAGCAAAGGTTTGTCTCTGGATTACTGATCATCAGCAGTCGACACAAACATGACATCTAGGGCATCCTCCTCCTAATCAATTAACTAAGTCATTAGGGATGGTGAAAAATCAATTTACATAAGTGTTCACATTAATACTCAGAATTAAGATTTGAGATTTATAATCCATTTTCTAATGTCGGAATCATTAAATTTCAAATGCAGAGCTAGAAAAAAGTTGCTCATATTGTGGTAGTCTATGACGTGACGTCACATCTGTTTCAAGAAAGCCAAAGCCAGAGAACAAAAGATGGCAGACGGCCTGAGAACACGGACCTTTCGCTGCTTGAATACCAACTCAAATTCAGCCAGCCAAGCACTAACTCCCAGCCAGACAGCCAGATCAGTAAACTCTCTGTACCTGCCATTACACAGATTAAACTCAGCTTGCTGTGAACACTGGTAGTGAGGTTTGCACCAGCTGAATTCAAGTTGCTACAGTTGCTACTAAAGCTCTGTCTCCAGAGCTCACACTTGCTCTACCCCTTGTGAACAGTCTTCTGGTGGTGGGGAGCAGGCTGTTCTCATGAACTGTTCGTACATTTTCCAACAAAATGTAATACACCGAAATTCGTACATATCCCACATGATGAGGAGCCAGTAATTCCTGCATAACCCACATATTTTGGAAGGCTGCGATCGCATGACCAATGCACTGACAGGAGTAATGAAGGAAGTGTTTCAAGCGGTCCAGTAAGAAGGCAGGTTGTGGTGGTGAATGGGTCACAAAACACAGGACTTTCCCTTGGAGACAGGTGTATGGAACTTGGTGAGTGAATTTTGAGTCATTTTAAGGTACATCCTCACCATGTTTCTTTTCCTAAACCTAACCACAGTAACTTTACTTGCCTAGACCTAGCCTTCGTAACTTTAGATTCAGATTACCTAATTCACAGAATATCATACAAACAAAATATGCTACTAACACATTAGTAGCATATTTTACCAACAGTTGTATGAGAATACGTTGCAAGATTTATGGGGATTTAGTGGAATCTAGTGGTGAGGGTTGCGGAATTTCTTCTGGTTCGAATTACTTCAATATTCATTGTTCAGGAGGGTTTTACCGGGAGCCAAATTATCAAAAGAGGTCTCTTCCTCTAAAAAACAAACAGACCAGAGGATTAAAACCAGTATAAACACTGAATAAAGCTGTTTCACATTACAAATCAGTTTTCCTCCAATGCTGTTCAGCCTGTCCATAACAACTATCTGCTAATGTGTGCTCACCTGTTTTTTTGATCCAGACGTTCAGGGGTTTTTTACAGGGAGCAAAATTATCCACAGAGGTCTTTTCCCCTTCAAAATAAATGTACCCAGTAATTCAAACCAGCAGAAACACTGACTAAAGCAGTTCCATGTTAACAAATCAGTACTCAACCATCACAATACATAACAAATTGACATCCGGGTATCCAGACTGTATCAAATCAGGAGATAAGCATATTGTTCCAGCCCTGTGAATCATTGTTTGTTAGGCTCTTTGTTAATACTGAACTTTTTGGTAATTTGTTGCTCTTTATGCTCTTTTTATTAGTCACTGGCTACTGCTGAAAGTCACATCTCTGACACATTAATTATGACAAGCAGAGAGCCTCAGATTGAGGCATCCTGGTAGGCAAGGGTCTAAGTCAGTAACCAGGTTCAAATCCAGCTGGGGCTCTTTGTTGTTTGACTTCTCACCCTTATTTCCTGTCACCTGTCTTCTTTCTGCTAATGAAAGGCAAAATTTGCATTCATTTGTGGGAAGCCAATGAGTCTGGAGAAACAATCTGACAAATGTTTTAATGACATCAACTCATTTAACAGTCAGTCCTCTGACTGTTAGTTGAGGACATTCCCATTTTTCACTATCTTCCTACATATAACTGCTGTTGTGCTAACCTCTTAAGAAGTTAATCTAAAAATGGATGAATTAATTCATTCAAAATGTCATCACCTTTATGTGAGTCAAAACCAAAAGTCAAAAGTTAGTAAGACAATATATTGAACTCATCTCATTCTACCTCAAAATAACCATAAAATGCCTTTTATGTTTTCAATTTCAAACATGTCAGCTTATTTACGCCAACATCACCCCAGTGTGTCAATTAGTGGAATGAGATGTAAACAAGGAGCAACACACACTACAAACTAACGTTATCCCTGCAGCATTTAGACAGTTGGTGCTTCTCAAAGTCAAGAATCCTTATACTAATTTTGTAACTACTAAAATGACAAAATATACATGACATATATAAATGTACTGTCACTTCAAATCTTTTGGTGCTTCTCAAAGTCAAGGAGGGATCCTTAAACAGCTGAAGTTCAAGGAGGCTAAGACTAGTGATGGCCAAATGAAGCCTCATGAAGCATGTGTGTATCCTCAGCAGGCATGACGTACCCACAATTCTGCCTGTTCCAATGTGTGTTTACCTTGGTAGGACCGGACTTGGAAGGACCCGTCCTACCAAGATTTTTTTAAACATTTAAAAAGGTAAAAAATAAAGACATTTCTCTGGCATTTCAGAGACAGAATTCTTTCTTTGAGCAATGCCACTTAGAAGACGACCAGGACTGGGTCACTCAGGTGTAGCTCCATCATTGTTCAAAGTCAAAAAGTAGTATAAATAAATCAAAAATGTTCACAATCAAGGAAATTTCCTTGGCATTAATACTTTTTCACTGTATCAAATACGTACCAAACTGTGACACCACTGTATCAAATCAAAGTGAACCATGAATTTTGTGAACCATAACATAACTTATAAATCATACCTGTCAACACTGCAGTTTTTTTCTGTGTTTCCTCTGTATGTCAAGGCCATCTCGAAGTACCTTTGCATTCTGTTGTTTCTCCTGGGAAACCGTAGGTTTGTTGTTGTTGTTGTTTTTTTTTTATGTATAATGTGTTATGTTTGTCTGATGACGTCCTAGTTGCCAGATCACATATGAAACACAATCTACGTATACACCATTCACACACTACATGCAATTTCAACCTATCTGTCACCACAACCTGGAAACCCAAGACCTAGTTCAAGGTACGTGTGCACAGTTGATTTCAGCAGGCAGACAGGCCAGCTAATTTAACGTAGCTGTCAGCTTAGCTGTTGTCAAAATGGCAGGGCAGGATGGCATTCTATTTTATCAAGCTAATGTAACTTTTCAGTCCGATTGTGTGGTTGCCTAGATTGTCAGTATACTGACAGTGTTGAAACCTAAATGTTGACAGGTATGCCTACCTATACGGTTTCCTTGGCTGGGATTTAATTTTCACTCTCAACTTTTAAGCGACATGGACAAAAATTACTCACAGGAATGGAGTGGCCATGACAGTTGGGCAACTCCATGCTGGTGGAGGATCACGTGATATGATCACAAGTTCTAGAACAGCTCAATTTCACAGTGTGTTTGTTTAGAATATAACTCCACAGTTTAAAGTCTTACATTTTGTGTTTGTTTGACTGATTCAACCTCACACTTAACCATGGTGGATACTTTGTATTTGTCCCAAATTCAAATCCTACACTAGGATTAAAAAAAAAAAAAAAAGTTTGTACACCACAATGTTTTTTTTGTTTTTTTCAGTCCAAGAAGTGGCGCATTCATCCAATGCTCAAGATTTTGACACAGGGACCTGAGGTTTCTGTTGGTGTTGACTATTTCAATATTTCAATATAGACCAACATCTTTCTCTAACCTTAACCAAGGTTTCTCTAACCTTAACCAAGGGTTTAAAATTTAATCATGCTTTAGCTGGCAGAAGCAGAAGATTGCAGAAAAGGAATAAAATATTTTGTCAGTGAACATTTATAAAGATATGAGGTATAAATATTTTGTGACTTTGAAAATACTTGGAAGATTAAAAGATTTTATCATGTTGATAAGAAATTTGACGCGGGCTGCAGTCCATTTCTTTTATCTTGCAAATTAGTAGACTATAAAACAATTTCAAGGAGACAGTGTTGGTGTCTCTCACTCCAGTAACTGCCAAAGATGGCCGTGAGTGTTATACCCAAATCCAAGGTTGTAAATGTCTCTCCAGAAAACTTTAACTTCAGTCTATCAGTGTCTGGCATATTGATTTTACTTTGTGCAATGAACATGCAAAACTTTACAAAAACCTGTTGGCTACAAGAGCTCGTTTATTTGTTGGTTTCATTTTAATAATATTTCTAAAAAATCAAAAAGGAAAAACGGTGTTTGCAACCACAACCCAACCATAACCCAGTACCAAACAGTACTGAAACTCCTCCAGTCAAACAATACCTGCATTGGATGCTTTTTGTACTCTGATTGTACATGGATGGTATCTATGTTTGATGGTATTTGTTTTTCATTGTACCATGTATGTTCTTGTCTTACGTACACTGCTAGCCTACTTAGACAAGTCTTTCTGGGTTTAAATACCCATAACATAGTGCATAGATAGGAAATAAGCACACTTTTTACAGGACCCAGTGGTACTTGTTGCCATGAGTCAATGGAAATGATGTGTTGGATAAAATCATGAGGCTAATAAACTGCTTTCATAATTGGAAGAAGTACTCTTAAGATAAAGTTACATGTGGCAATACTCGTAAACATGGGAAGGAGGCATTTTTCTTTTACTTGTCCTGTAACATTATCCCCACCACTTGCATCTTTCTCAGCTCAGCTGCCCATTCCATCAGTAGAGACTGACCTCAGATGATGTGTGCTGTGCACTACATCACCCTAAAACAGCATCTCCATATCAGTTTGATATTAAAAGAAGCATCTGTACTCTTGATGGTATTCAAAATCATACCTTCAGGATTTCTAAAAACCCTAGTATACCTTGATACTCTCAAGCCTAAATCAGATCTAGAAAAAAAAAAAAAAGACTTTTTTTTGTTTTTTTTCTTTCTTTTTTTCTTGTGACCAATCACTACAAGAGTTCTTCAGTGTTATACAACATTACTGGTCCGATACCACAGCAGATACAACTAGGGATGCACAATAAAACCTCATCGGTATCTGCCGATATTGGCTGTAAAATGAAATATCAGAATTGGCCTTGGTATCAGCCAACATGCTTTTTCTTATTTTGCACAATGAATGAATATTACATACATTGAAAACTGTTGTATTTCATGTCTCCATTTGCGGGTGGGCCATCACAATAAGAGTATGCATGCATTATATGATGTTAATTCCACTATAGGAGAGACTTGATGATCACTAAAATTAGGTGGGGTAAAAAGTGGATATATCAATATCGGTATCGCTAACAGTCTGTGGTGTGGGGAAGGTGAGCGCTGTGTACTTAACAGAATTGGCAGTTCAGCATGCCGAGATGTCACCAAAACATTTAAAAGTATGACTATACTACATGCCTGGAGTAGAAAACAAGAGGTATCAAATGAAGAACTCCACTGGTATTGGTGTCACTGTAAGGTCACTGATATTGGAACTGATATTAACTGATGATACACAAGCCCTAGCATTCACTTAACAAGAAACAAGCATTCACTTTTTTTTCTTGTCATGTGCAGTTGGTACGTGTTCACAGAGTGCAGCACGACGACTTGGGCAGGTAACAAAATTTACGTCACACAGACCCTTGCAGCCGTGCACATGCAGAGACCATGAATTGGCCCTCAGCCCATTATATTGTTCTATTGCTGGAACAAACAAGCTGTTAATCGTCTTGATGGTGAACACAGGGTCAGCCATACAAACCATGATTCATGTGTGCGTATGACTGTGCTGTACTGCTGTTTAAAGCCCTGCTGCTGCTGTTTCTATGAGATGATGACTCAACGACTGGTCTCAGTGTGTCCCAGAGTGCCGCTCCTGTCTCCTGCTGCTCACAGTGATTGGACTCCTCACAGCACATGCGATACTGTTAAACAAACAAGCTGTTACTAATGCTGCTCTTCCATCTCTACACAGGCTGCGCGGGGAGAGGAGGTGTAGGTGGAGCTGGAGCTGGAGGCTGATTCAGGGAATGAGCAGAGAGAGGGATGATGAGCAGAGATGAGGGGACAAATTGAGAAAGGAGGATGTCAACGGAGCATTAGGTGTGCTATAGTCTGTGTCCAGACTGAAACGCAGTGCTGTGCTTGTCCCTATGGAGCTCAGGATGGGGCTTAGTGTACGTCAGCCAAGAGCATGGTGACATATGTGCCATTATTTATAGCCAGCAGATCCGCTGAGAGGCCCAGGGGCTGCTTAGAGAAGGTATTATTTGAGAGCACAAAGACCAACCTGGCTACCATCAAGCTCACAGGACATTTAGCAGCAAACACATTTCCTCTCAGGAGAGCTGCTAACACAGTCATCAGAACCGAATTACAACAAAGATAATCAAGTGTGTGCTGAGACCGGTGTTAACCAGATCCCAAGTGATCATCTGGAATGGTAGCACGGATATTAGACAACAGGAAACCCGCTTCTCATCCTGACATGACACTTTCTGCAACACCGGAATATTTCAAACTAAATAACTCTCGTGATATATTTCACGCTTTGCAGTCTTCCCGCTCACATTTAGTGCACCAGTGAGGTAAAGCAAGTCATAGCTCTGACAGATTTAAGCTATGCTTACTGAGGGATTAGCAGTTTCACTGTGGCGCCCAGCCTGGGAACTCAGTGATGGACGACGAGGTAGATTAATGCCCCCTCCCCCTCCTCCTCCTCTCCCCCTCTCCACACACACAACAATCTGGACACGGTGCTGCTCCGGCTCCTGCAGCTCAGCTGCCTCTAGCATGACACCAAATATGTGTTGGAAGGGGTTAAAGGTAAGTCAATTAGAGCGTGGCTCTAATCTGCGCGAGGCAAAGGTCGTCTCTTAGTAGACAGTGGGATTGGGGCCGGGAGGTTCCCTCGCTTGGCGTGCTGCTTCACCTGAATCCACACTCCCTATACATCCCAATCCTGTGCATGAAAAACCTGCAGCCCAGTAAACAACTTCCAGCCCCCATCTGTGGCTACCTCAGTGCTGAGAGGGATGAACAAGGCCATGAATTATTCAGCTCCTACAGTACCACCCCACCCACATGGTTACCCGATCATGAAGCATGGGAAAAGTCAAGGTCGTGAACCGTGAAGTGTCGATAAGGGCCACGCACATTCACAATTCTTTGCCCTCAAGGCCAAAACAAGAAAAGAAATTGAATTCCAAATGTGCACAGTGTTCAATAATCAAGCTGCAAATATGATCAAGAAGATGTCCTCAGGCTGATTCACCTGCTGCAGTCTCACCTCAGGCTCTTTGCTGGGCTTTAATCAGCTGATTTGATCACTGCAGGGACACACTGAAGTTTCATGTGTCTTTCCAGCCCATTAGGACTGTATGCTGCTACTGTATGAGCTCTGCAAATGTGAAAACACTCTCAGAGGCTATATGAGTATTGACAGATGATGTTGACTGAACATACAGCTATATTTCATTTGTCAGGCAACAATAAGTTGGGCTGGATGAGAGCTGTGATGGAGCGCAGGGGCGTAGTGTATTTTAACTGGAGAATATTTTATCTTACAGCACATTACGATCGACCAGGGATCCTGCAAGAGGGGGGATGATATTCCACTCCGTTTGATGAGCAAGCCGCGGATCCATTTCAGCTAAATAGGGCAGTGTGATAAAGGCGGAGCAGACGCGGCGACAGATAGTGGAGAAGCATCGGAATCAGACCACAGTTTGGTCCAATTAACACTTAGCGGAAAGTATTACATTCAAAGATTCCCAGCAGTAACATCTGACTAGTCACTAGATTGTATGCATAGACAACACAGCAATGTGTCAGACAGTTGAAAAGGTATAGTTAAGTTGCCGCGTCCACATCAGATTATGAAAGGAGTCACCGTGCGGCTCACTGCGACTTCTTACCTCTTGTATCAGGCGTTTTCCAGCGGCTTCTCAGTCCAGGAGATGCAGTCGATGATCAAGGCATTGTCATTTCAACATTTAATTCCAATTTGTAATTTCCATTTCTCGTCATGGATTCCCGGTGTTGCCTGATCACTCTTTTCCCTTTGCGCGTAAAGAGCGAGCGAGGCGCGCACCGCTCCGCCGCTCACAGCCCGCTCTGACCACACTACTGGCGAGCAAACCACTTCGCTGGCTCCTCGCATCGATCAGCTCCCAATGTGAGGTGTTTTAAGTTTGAGAAATTGGAACAGTCTGAATAAACTTTCAAGGAGTCAGATAATTCTGTTCTGACGCGCGTTTAAATAAAAATCCACTCTGCGCTGATGAGAAGGAAGGAGATAATATCCTCGCGCAGCGGATACAAATATATTTTTTCCTCCGCGCTCTGTGCTGTTGTCTGCGTTTTGATCTGACTGCAAATCCCCGCAGCCTGTAGTCCTCTCCATGCACTGACTGCGCCCTGTGTTGACGGCAGAGAGAGACGGCAGATGGACTGGAAATTCATTGGGCATGTGACACATTTAAAATGCAAACACTGGGCGTTTCAGATCGCACTCAGATAGCTCATTAATAGCAGCAGCAGCACTTGTGAAAGAAATGATCGTGATGATGATGATGATGATGATGAGAACATTCATGACGAAAAAGCTATTCCTTTTTTTTTTTTGGCTAAACGCGCTACAACTTTCTCAAAAGACACCCTGGTTTCTAAGTGGCAGCCTAACTAATGGCTTCATTAATGGTTAATGAATCACTTAATGCTGTTTCATGGTGGAGTGCCCTTTCACTCTCTAATAAAGCTTATTAATGGTTAATAAATCCTTAACTAATGCTGTGTGGACTTCAATTTTTAAAGACAGCGGTGTAGCCTACATGTTAGTCAATACTTAAAGGGACAGTTCACCCCAAAATTAAAAACATATTTTTCCTCTTACCTGTAGTGCTATTTATCAGTCTAGGTAGTTTTGGTGTGAGTTGCAGAGTGTTGGAGAAATAGGCTGTAGAGATGTCTGCCCTCTCTCAAATAAAATGGAAGTAGGTGGCACTCAGCTTTTGGTGCTCAAAGCGCCAAAAAACATTTGAAAAACAGCAGCAATGTCTCTTTCCAGAGGCCATGACCTGGTTACTTAAGATCAGTGGTGGCAATGAGAGGTCTTTCAATGAAATGTGGGCTCCTCTGCTTAACTACCTACCTGAGGATTTGACTTGGCTAGTGATGAGGGGCCAGTTTTCCCTACAATGGCCACGTCCACCAGGATAAATCATAAGTGTTTTCTCTTGTACTGTGGTTCTTAAATATTGTCATATTTTAATGTTTTAACTCCGCTTGATGTATCACTGCTTACTTTTGTAGAATACTGAAGCTGTTGTGACTATGGCTACACTAATGGACAATGTGTGTGCATGCAGAGCAATATGGAGAGAGGCTCCTGTATGTACTGTGAAGGTGAGGGGGGGGCAGTAGATTGAAACATTTTCCTGCTAAGAATAGATGGATGGCAATATAGATAGATAGATAGATAGATAGATAGATAAAGATCAGTGGCAGCTGCTGGTCTTTCAAACAGAGGAAGCTTACTTTAAGTTTACATCATAAAATCTGTCATACTGTGGCGAGACAGTAACTTATAAAAGGAACATTTAATTGAAGCCATTTTTCAACCACACTCATGCCATAGAACCACAGCAAAACACACCTCAAAGATTTTCAGATGGGTTTAAACACCTGAACTGTGTCTTCACCACCAGAACTGATTTTATCTCAAAATAAGTTTCCCTGAAAGGAGCAGCACCTTAACACTGACACAGGTAACAAACAGTGCTATATAGCAACATTCTCTAAACAATCTCAAATATTATTGAAACACACATTACAAATTCAATAACGCAACGTTTATGTCTTTATTTACAGTGTGTGTTGTGTGTGTACTGTACAAACGGTGAAAATGAGCTATAATGGCTTATGGAAATAAGGAACTCCGGACGGCACTCAGACTCCACTCCACTCCAAATATCTGGACGCAGGGTTTAAAATTGGTACCCGCCACTCGCCAAATGTGGGTAAAAATATGTTTTGGCGAGTAAAATAAATAGGTCACACGCCATTGGCAGGCTGCTGAAATATGCCGACTTTGCTATATAACTTTCAACATAAATGCCAAACAGTAAGACAGACACAATTTACAGCTACAGCAGATCTATTGATTGCGTTTCGAATTTCAAATTTGTCCCTCGCTGTCCACCGTCATTCAATATTTAAAAATGTATCATGCTGTCTTGGATACCTACGCTCAGTCAAGAGAAGAAGAAAAAAGGAGACGAAGAAGAAGACGACGACGAAGAAGAAGTTAAAAAAAACGAAGAAATTAAAGATGTGGCGACACATTGCGGGTGTGAAACCACCCGAAAAGAGACGGCAGGAGGAGAGCTGTGGAGGAATACAAGTACAACCCAAAAGAAAATTTATTGAAAAGTGGCGGTTCAATGAAATGGGGGTGAGAAGAGAGTGGTTAGTGTACAACAACAGCAGTGTGAAAACAATGACGTGCAACATCTGTCAGTGGTACTCGACCAACCGTTCCTGCTTGTTCGTGGTTGGAACGAGCACAATGAAACTGGAATCTGTGAAAGACCACGAGAAATCAAACGCTCACATAAATGCAGCAAGGATTTCCACGGCAGTGGCAGGGTCCATCGCGACTACAGCAACGGTGCAGGCACTCACAACGATGACCGACCCCACCGCCACGAAGATGAAGAACCTCTTTCGCAACGTTCATGCATTGACTAAACGATCAAGACCGCTGTCAGACATCATGTGGATGTGTCAGTTTACTCATGTCCATTTTAGATGATTCGTGTTCACGTGTTTTTCCTTGTTACGGCTTTTCTTGGGAGTTTTTCCTCAGATGATGTGAGCATCTAAAATAGGGGTGTCAAATGTACGGCCCGCGGGCCCGCCATACGGTCTAATCAGGCCCGTGGGATGAATTACAGTACTTTGACACACTTGGTCTAAAGGCAGTGGATGTTGTTATGATGCCATGTAAAGCCATTTGAGACAAACTGATTGTAAAAATGTGCTATAGCGCTAAGCTCTTAGCAGTAGATCTGCACAAGATATCATAGTACTCGTACTCGTCGTCCTCCGCTTATCCAGGTCCGGGTCGCGGGGGCAGCAGCCTCAGCAAAGAAGCCCAGACAGTCCTCTCCCCAGCCACTTCCGTCAGCTCTTCCGCGGGAACCCCGAGGCTTTCTCAGGCCAGCCGGATTATGTAATCCCTCCAGCGTGTTCTGGGGCGGCCCCGAGGTCTCCTCCCGGTTGGACATGCCCGAAACACCTCCCAAGGGAGGCGTCCGGAAGGCATCCTTACCAGATGCCTGAACCACCTCAACTTACTGCCAGCCACGCGAACCAGACTCATGCTCCTTTGGTACAGGGACTGGATGGCCCTTAGCAAGGGGCCACCAACCCCATACTCCTGGAGCACCCCCCACAGGATGTCCCTGGGGACACGGTCATAAGCCTTCTCCAAATCCACAAAACACATGTGGACTGGTTGGGCAAACTCCCATGCCCCCTCCAGCACCCTGGCGAGGGTAAAGAGCTGGTCCACGGTTCCGCGTCCGGGACGAAAACCACATGCTCCTCCTCAATCCGAGGTTCAACTATCGACCGGACCCTCTTCTCCATCACCCTGGAGTAAACCTTACCGGGTAGGCTGAGGAGTGTGATCCCCCTGTAGTTGGAACACACCCTCTGGTCCCCTTTCTTGAAAATGGGGACCACCACCCCGGTCTGTCTCCAGAGGCACTGCCCCCGATGTCCACGCAATGTTGCAGAGGTGTGTCAGCCAGGACAGCCCTACAACATCCAGAGCCTTGAGATATCCAGGACGAATCTCATCCACCCCCGGGGCTCCGCCGCCTCGGAGTTGTTTCACTACCTCAGCAACTTCTGCCCCAGAAATTGGACAACCCACCCCCAAGACCCCGTCTCTGTTTCCTCACTGGAATACGTGTTGGTGGGATTGAGGAGCTCCTCAAAGTATTCCTTCCACCGCCCGACAATGTCCCCAGTTGACGTCAGCAGCTCCCCGCCCCCACTGTAAACAGTGTGAGCAAGTTGCCGCCTTCCCCCCCCGAGGCGCCGGACGGTTTACCAGAACCTCTTTGGAGCCGATCGATAGTCTTCCTCCATGGCCTCACCAAACTCCTCCCATGCCCGAGTTTTTGCCTCAATGACTGCCGCCGCTGCGCTCCGCTTGGCCCGCCGGTACCCGTCAGCTGCTTCCGGAGACCCACAGACCAACCATGCCCTGTAGGCCTCCTTCTTCAGCCTGACAGCTGACGATTACCGCCGTGACTGGACCCAGCGGCTTTGCGGCCACAGCTCACAACCACCGCCTCGACAATGGCAGAGCGGAACAAGGCCCATTCGGACTCAATGTCCCCCTCTGGCCTCGGGACGCGGTCGAAGCTCTCCCGGAGGTGGGAGTTGAAGATCATCTGGACAGGTTCTTCCACCAGGCGTTCCCAGCAGACCCTCACTGTTCGTTTGGGCCTGCCAGGTCTGCGCGGCGTCTTCCCCCACCATCTGATCCAACTTACCACCAGGTGGTGATCAGTTGACAGCTCTGCTCCTCTCTTCACCCGAGTGTCCAGAACATATGGCCGCAGGTCAAATGATACGACTACAAAGTCGATCATTGACCTGCGACCTAGGCTGTCCTGGTGCCACGTGTACCGATGGACATCCTTATGTTTGAACATTGTTTTAGTTATGGCCAAACCGCGACCCGCACAGAAGTCCAATAACTGAACACCACTCGGGTTCAGATCGGGCAGGCTGTTCCTCCCAGTCACGCCCCTCCAAGTCCCGCTGTCATTGCCCACGTGAGCGTTGAAGTCCCCCAGCAGAACAATGGAGTCCCCAGTCAGGGAACTGTCCAGCACCCGTCCCAGGGACTCCAAAAAGGGTGGGTACTCTGAACTGTTGTTCGGTGCATAAGCACAGACAACAGTCAGGACCCGTTCCCCGACCCAAAGGCGCAGGGAAGCAACCCTTTCGTCTACCGGGGTAAACCCCAACGTACAGGCAGAGAGTCTGGGGGCTATCAGGAAGCCCACCCCGGCCCTCCGCCTCTCACCCGGAGCAACTCCAGCGAAGGAGAGAGTCCAACCCCTCTAAAGGACTAGGGTTCCAGACCCGGAACCATGTGTCGAGGTGAGCTCCACCTCTTCCACAAGCTCCGGTTCCTTCCCCGCCAGAGAGGTGACATTCCATGTCCCAAGAGCCAACTTCTGTAACCGAGGATCGGACCGCCAAGGCCCCCGCCTCGGTCTGCTGCCCAATCCACATTGCACCGAACCCTTCTGGATGCCTCTGCGGGTGGTGGGCCTACAGGGGGACTAGCCCATGTAGCCGGATCGGGCTGGGCCCGGCCGGACCCCATGGGCGAAGGCCCGACCACCAGGCGCTCACCCACGGGCCCCAACCCCAGGCCTGGCTCCAGGGCGGGGCCCTGGTAACCCTCCGGGCCGGGTACACATGACCTTGTTCGTATCCATCATGAAGGGTCTTCTGAACCGTTCTTCGTCTGACCCTTCGCCCAGAACCAATCTGCCATGGGAAACCCTACCAGGGGCAAAATGCCCCCTACAGCATAGCTCCTAGGGTCATTAGGGCACTCAAACTCCTCCACCACGATAAGGTGATGGTTCTCGGAGGAGAAGATATCATAGTCTCTGCTTTTTTTCTTTCAATTTCAGTAGATGTGATTGCAACTTACTGATCATCATCCTTGTTATCTTTATTTCTCAGATTGGATGACCAAAAGGGTATTCAAGTGGGTGGGTCATATAGGAATCGTGTAGAGGCAAGGGTGTTTCTTCATTACATTGCACAAATGGAAAGAGAGAAGATACGAGATAGGCTCAAAGCAGCCAGCCACATTGGTATAATGACGGATGGATCAACCGACAGCTCTGTTAAAGAGGAGGAGATGGTCTATGTCAGAACATGTGTGGCAGGCACAGTGGAGACATCGTTCGTAGGCATAACCGCAGTAGAGAAGGCTGATGCAGAGAACATCACCGCTGCAATCAAGGGCATAATGGAGTCTGTGTGCTGAGACTGGGAGGACAAGGTGGTTGCCATCTCCACAGACGGTGCAGCAGTGATGGTAGGAGCCAGGAGTGGTGTCGTCTCACGCCTCAAGGAAAAGACACCCTATATTATTGGAGTCCATTGTATGGCACACAGACTTGAGCTCAGTTTCAAAGATGCGATCAAGAGCATTAGCCTTTTCCAACAAGTTGAGGAACTGCTGTCAGGGCTGTACACGTTCTATCATGTGAGTCCTCTTAATCGTGCTAACCTGGTCAAGAGTTACAAGGATTTAGGAATGACCCCTCTCATGCCAACAAGGGTTGGAGGCACCAGATGGCTGGCCCACCTCTCCAGAGCAGTTGATCATTTCCTGCAAGGATACAAAGCCATTGTTCAACATCTAGATCAGGTTAGACCCTCATTTGAAAAAGTATTCTGATAAAATCACACAGATTTAATTATGTTATTTTCATGCTACCTGTTAGCTTATGTGTTTAAAGCTGATCTCATAGCTATTGTCATTTTTATTTAAAATGCCATGTTAGCCTGAATTAAATAAAAATATCAAATATTAACATTAATATAAAGTTGTGTTTAGTGTGAATGGTTTTGTGATTTGCCATTGCAATCTTGCATTATTCTAGTTGAGATCCTGTGATTCTGGGGCAATGTCTGTGCAGCAGTGTAAGACTAAGAAGTTTGCTCAGATCGCAAAAGACTCTGGGATTCTGCGGTTTTGTGGCTTCTTATGCGACCTCGTCTCTCATCTGGGCAGCCTGTCACAGTCACTCCAGAGATCCAACATCACCATTGCCGAGGCACACAGTTGCCTGTGCTCCACCCAAGCTGTCTTGATGAAATACAAAACAAGGTATTATTGATCTGAAAGAAATTTCAATTAAATGTTTTACAGATCAGAAAAGTGATTGTTAAGGTTACTGATGTAAGATTTATTTAATTAGAGAGAGTCCGATGATGAGGGCAGCTACAGGTGACATGTTCAAGGGAGTCACCATGATTGCTGGGAAAGCTGAAGATCAGGTCAGCGCTGTCACATAGGAATGCTTGGAGGCTCTGCGTCCACCATTCTGACACGAGAATGTATGACAGGGAGGTTACGTTTGAAAACTGGTGATAAACAACTGATGTTTGAACATCAAACGCATTGTAGCGCATGTTTAATGCAATGTAAATTCTTATGTTAATGAAAATTCAATAGTGCATATTTGACCACTTCTATGAAATTTTAGGGAAAGTTCAGCCTCCCTTGTTGTCTCAGAGTAATCACCCCTGCTTAAGATAATCCACAGACCATGTTGTGAGCAGTTTCAGGAACTATATTCTTTCTGCCAAACTACACTTTCCAATTGTATCATTGCGCAGAAGGAAGCGTGCATCCACTCATGGATTAAAGGTTCATGCTTGTGGCAGTGCGAGATGTTAACATAAATGGTGTCCTCCTCGGTTGAGCTGTAACATGAGCTAGCTCAGTGGTGCTACCTGAGGTAACAGTAGATGCATGCTTCCTTCTGCATGGTGATATGGCTGGCAGGTGTAGTGCGGTAGAAAGACAGTAGTTCCTAGATGAAACTACTTGGCCGGACAACAACGTAGATTAAAGTCCATGTTTGAATGCAAAAATAAAAGCCTGTTATTTTTTTGTACACCAAACCACATGCTTTTGTTGCCTAAATGAAACCATGTGCGATTGTTGTTGCTGTATGCAAACTGTACATTTCCTGTTTACAAAAAGTGTATTTTGAAAGTGTACAATGCATGTAACAGGCTGAATTAACACCGCATCCCAGAATGTCAAAAACAGATGCACCTATGGTACCTTGCATGTCATATGTCAATGTGGAAAGTCCACAACCACATGTCAATATGTGACCAGGTTGGAGTGAGATGTGTTGAGTCACAAAATGCCAATCTGAGGATGTCCCATTAATACGTAATGTACTTGTGCAGTGGTGTTGTCTGTGTGGCTCTGCAGTTACACCTCCAAAACACTAGTTGGGGTTTCTGTGAAGTGCTGTAAAGTTTGACTGATTCAAAACACACTTGTAACACACATTAAACATGGTTTAATAGCCACAATTTCAAACACAAGTATACTAATCAACTTCATTATAACTCACAAGATTCACAGACAAAACACTTGTCTGTTGCTGGACATATTTTCCCGACTAATACAACATGCTAACATTATTAGCGCAAGCCTATGGCATTTTACATTGCATAAATTAGCCTAGCAGCTAGCGGAGTTCTCCTCTACCCTTACGAAGTTGAAAACAACAGCAACATTTAACAAAGGTAACATTACAAAATTTGTCTCCATTACAATTCACAAGGTTCAGTGACAAATTAATTGTCTTACACGAGACACGTTTTCACACGAAATACAACTTGTTAACATTCTTAGCATAATGCTATGACATTTACATTGCATAGCACAGCCCAGCGGCTTCTCACATGAAGCTCGGACAAATCACACACAGGACTTTAAATGCTGGTCTGTAGTCAGTCCCATCCATTTCGCAAGCGCTGTAGTTAACTTCCTTGATTTGTTTAATCCACAGGTCTGTGTTGATTCACACACTTCAAAATAGTGCTTTCCCAGCTTGGGTGATGGGGTTGCCCACTGACATCAGTCTGATTAGCTGCACCTGTGTGCTCAGCTCGTAGGTGGTAGCTTAAAGTTAAAGTACTTTGGTGATATTTTAATTATTTTTGACACAAGGTGCATTTTACTTTTGACTTGTTAACTGAGCCATCTAGGAGTTTTTTTAAAGTGAAAGGAGCCATTCAAAAGCACGGTGGTGTCTTATTTTCCATCACTGCGTCAGAAGGAACTTGCTGCGGCAGCTCGACTATAGGTGAGCGTGTGTCAAAGAGACATAATAACAGGATGCGATTAACGTAATTAAAAAAAAGGAATAATGCATTATGTAAAAACTGCATTTGCATCGCAAGTAGCTAATGTGTCAACACTGGCATTATTATTAATCATTTTTTGGCTGTTTGAGAATCTCTGTTTAAAATTACTTGTTTTATTTTTTGCTAATTATCACTCGTTTTCACTTAAAGATCAAAATAAAATTGTTTTTTCACAACCTGGCACCCAAAAAGATTTCAAGAACTGATGTATGACGTATTGTTTAATTAACCTTAAAGCAACACAATGGAGTTTTTGAGCCCTCAAAATATATATCCAAGATCCTTGTAATGATACATCAGCTCACAATAGGTTGGATGACACCTCCGTCATTGAGTGAGAGTGTTTCACTTGCACTGGCACTATGCAGTTTCGGGGTTCGGGTAGGAACCCGGACACAAAACAGGACTACAAAATTTGGCTGCCTTACGGCATACGTCATATCCCCCTCCTCTCTTTAGAGTAGCGTAGCTGAACCGAGGTGAACGAAGTTACACGCGGTTGTCATGGCTGAAGCGATAAAGAAAAGGAAGAAGGTGAAGGTGTTGTCCGAGGAGACAAAGAAAAGAAAACAGGAGAGTGATAAAACAAGAGCTCGAACAAGGATTAATATTGGCCTGGCTTTCACAGGTGAGAGCTGAAAGAGGAGGAGGGATGCCCGACCGATGGTGACCTGGCGCTGTTACTGCTGTTACCCTCTACTGAGGAGACTCACTGTCTGCAGGTCGGCTGCCTCAGGTACATCTTCAGATAAAGTGTTAGCCTACAAACAGACAGCTTTCATTTTAGTTTGTCTTTAACACTTTGCTGTTAGCACTGCAAGTGCGATGTGCTGGGTCCATGTCACTGGTTCGACAACCCACTGGTTCAACATCCCATTAGTCCGACTGTCTGCGGTGCTGAACGGCTCGCGGCGGGCGTATGGTGCGCTGCGACCGGCTTGAGGTGGAGCAGGCTCACGGCTTATGTGTTTGTCACTTTCTTTTTCATTTTAACCCACACCATGATCTTTTCCTGACCCTAACCAAGTGGTTTTTGTGCCTAAACCTAACCAGACCTTAACCACAGGGCATCATGATGATTTCGGAACGGACTTAGGAACAATGAGTTTGATATGTTCGGAACAATGGGATGTCGAACCAATGGGCAGTTCCCGATGTGCTTGTGTCGACCGCGATCGTAAATCATAATAGCAGTGAATGAGAGACTGCGGACAGAGCAGATTGAAATATGGCTTTCTACATGCTGATCACATGTATTGATCACAAAGTATTGGCTTGGCTGGCAGAGGTTTTATCGCACTTACTTACAATAACAAGCGTAGTTGTCATCAACTAGAGTGATCTTGAAGTTATATTCCCTTCATCTGCACTGCGGCCTCACTGCTGTTGTCTGACTTCACTCTGTTGAGTTTGTGTGTGTGTGTGTGGAGGAGGAGGTCGGCCCTGACATGCAGAGAACAACTCATTTGTGAGTTTCGAAAATGAATAAATAAATAAAGCATTCGGCCTAATCATGTAACGAATTTTTCCAAATAGTAGCCCGGGCATTTATTTCACCTGCACCAGGCCGTTATTTGGTTACAGTTCCTGTCCAGTATGTTTTTAGTGCAAAAATACTGTATGGGTGAGTTCATGTACAAAAATCTCTAAATGTTTAGAGTGGGTCATTTTTTTCGTGTACACAGGTTTCACCACTGGGTGGTGCTATTGCATTATACCAGTAAAGCCCCAGTTATCCGAATACCAACCGAATGGGCCATTTAACCAACAGTTACAGGCCGCCACACCAAAATATCGCCATTCCGACGGCCTGCCATCCTGAATTCTGGTCCCTGAGTCCTGACAGTAAGCTATGGCGAGCCTGTAGAAGCTGTATTCCCCATGCATGTCAGCGATTTTCACCGGGGACGCACGTGAGTAATTCAGGCTGACATTACCTGTTTTTCAGTGAACTCTTCTGGTAATTTTATTAAAAGACATGACATGTCTTCACCACCGACACGTACGTAAAAGCGCAAGAAAGATTTTTGTGACAGTTGTAACAGACAATACCGTTTTTGTCTGCAGGGGGACCCCGTGAGGTAAAAAGGGCAATCCTCCATTGTGTTGCTTTAAAGGAAATGGCCACTTTAGAATGAAAATACAGACAGTACTTACTGACCCTCATGCCGACAAGAAGTACAGTGTAGTTTTTTAATCCACAAAACTCGTTTGGGGTATCCACCAGCTACACTTGAAGTACATGAAACCCACATTTTGAAAACGTAATAAAACTGCTAATGCATTTCAAAAACGTCAGAACGGCTCGTCTGTCGTAATCCAAGTGCCCTGAAGCCACGGCATGCAAAATTGACTTGAAAAGATGTAATTTATTCCACTTTTACAGCATAATTTCTCACCGTGGTCAGTTAGCCTGCCCTGCAGGTGTGCTGTGTTTACATGGCAACTTGCGCGAGACTAGCTGATGGCTAGTGGTGGTGCTAGTTCTCGAGTCTCGCACAAGTTACCATGTAAACACAGCACGAGAGAGGTAGCTAGCCTGGCTCTGTCCAAAGTGCAAAAGTACATCTTCCAACACCCCTGAAGCTCACTGATTAACATGTTGCATTTCATTTGTGTAATCTGTGTGCAACCAGGAATGTACAAATGACAATTTGTGATTCTTCAGGAAGTTACATGCAAAAGACAATTAAACAGACATTGTTCCAGACACTTCACAGTCCAGTGAACACAAAGAAAAGAAAAAAAAATAGATAACAAAGAAATAATATTTCCTATGTATGAAGAGATGGGTTAAAAAGAGGGTTTCAAGACAAAGTTTATTCATATCTGTCTACCGAGTTTTGTTTAGAAGTGGAATAAAGGGGTTTCATCATCACACAGTCATTCTTTAAGCTGCCCTTGTACCCATTAATGTTTTCCAATTATAAATATATTAAGAGATTATTCGACTCATGATGGTCAAAAGGTGCAAAACTAATGCCATAAAGAAGAAATATTGTTTTCTCTATTGTCTTCTATATTGTCAAAACCTGGTGCCTACATTACCCACAATGCAACTGAACCGCTGACTTTCGGCGATTCAGTTAGTTATGCTGGTAGAGTCTAATGTAGCTTGGAGCTGCAACAGTGAGCAGCAGGCTACAGACATGAGTTAAGCTCACTTTTTTCTATGCCTCCAGATTCTTTTCATTTTCAAACAGACCCAACCAACACTGACTCAAGTCACATCCCTTGAGGACATTTATCAGACTTCACACAGCTCCCTCTGGAGACACAAAAGGCTGTGTAGAACTTTTGTCACAAATGTAGTCTCTCCAACAACCAGAAACAGACTTTGATGTGTAAAATCCGTGGAGTTCACCTTTAAGCAAAGAAGTGTTACCAAGAAGTAAAATCAGCTGTTAGCATGTAATAGTTTTTGTAAGACGGTTGTTTAGAATGTTGAAACTTCCTCCCTAGGGGATGCACTTCAGGGCAATGGCTTAATTTATGTCAGCTCAGTATAACTGTCCCTATGTGTTGGGTGTGTGACATATCACAGATCTCCAAATAGGCGTCACTTAAAAATGTCGCCATTTCTCTCCCTAATTTCAGCCATTTATTAGCCATAGTTTGTTTGCTCACATCTTAAATTAATCTTCAGTAGTTTCTATAGTCAGGTAGGTAGGTGACTAAAAGAGCACTCTATGGCAACCCAGAAAAAACATGCAGATTCTGCCAAACTATGGATATCTTAACATTTGCCTGTTATTATGTAGTAGTTAGGTTTAAACTTTACGTTTCAGCAAAGATATGGTTACTATGTGGTTATTTTTACAAAAATCACTTGGTTATGTTTGGGAAATGATCATGTTGGGAGCACAACCCCCACTGGAAAAGCAGTGATGCATTTTATGCCACTATCCAAGCAGGAAACTTAGAGCTATCTTTGGAAGAAGCAACTACTTTTTATGGCACTATACCCACTGGATAAAAAGTGATGGGTTGCTAAAAACACCCACATTTGAGGGCTAAAATTCCACAGTAAAAAAACAGCCACAGTACCCATGCTTCTTATGGCACAGTGATGGGTTACTTAAAAAAAAGCTGGGAAAAACAGCTACAGGTTGCTGAAGAACACCCACCCTTTTTGTGGCACTATCCTTGCTGGAAAAACAACAAAGGGTTGCAGCCACATTTGGGGGCCAAAATGATGCTTTAAAACTGCTTCTGCTTTATTTGGTGATATTTTATGAAGCCGAGTGACCAACTTGTCATTTGGAGCTCTGCCTGGATCTTTTCATAGAAAAAACACCGTAGAATGGTCATACTTTGAGCAATCTTCTTCAAATCTGAAGTGTATGTTCACTGACACTGTGCCCACAGACAGTTATTCATCCTGAAAAACATTTTTTATTTTATTTTTGGCAAAATCTTCAATTTTTTACTGACTTCAGAGGCCCATTACTCTGTCTCTGTATTATCTAGAGTGTTTCTAATACTTTCACAAGAAGCTTCAAAGAGTTTTCTTTCTGGCAAGACATCATGCATGCATGTAGTTAGAGTGGTTCAGAAGCTACAGTCATTTTAATTTGGGTATGTCATTTTAGGCGTTTCTGCTACAAAATGGGGGTGGAGTACAAGAGGTTAAAAACAGACACAGGTCCCTGAAAAACACCCACACTTTTGGTGGTAGTATCTGCGATACAAAATCAGCAATTAGTCTCTAAAAAACACGCACATTTGGGGGCTTAAAGGGATAGTTCGACATTTTGGCAAATTCGCCTATTGCCTATAATCCCTATGGTCATATGGGTAGGTACATTACCTTTAATTGTCAGTGCGTGCTGTTCTGAGATCGGTGGAGCAGAGCTGCCTGCTGAAATGGAGGTGAACGGTACAGCCCCTTCTCTCCCTCAAAACTAATCAAATACACCATCAAATGACTCCAAAACGCTCTTGTGGACAACACATCGCTTGCGCATTCCCCACGCTATGAAATAATAATGTATAATTAAGTAACATTACGACACATGAAGCAAATACTCGGAACTACTTTCTTGAGTAAACCACTGGGCGGAGTGACACAGTGCGCAGCTAAGACAGTGCCGTTGTTATTGCTTGTAGCCATTTGCGGTATTGTCAGCTGGATGCACCAGAAGGTTTGAGGAAAGTTTACAAGTGTTTTTATAAATCATGGTTTACACATGCACATACGCATTGTAAAAGGTTGCAGTAACAAGCCGAAGACATGGAGCAAAGTGAAGTTTCACGTAGTTCCAACCAGTAATACGGACAGGATGAAACAATGGCTATTTGTGCTGGGCATCGACCCCAACACGCCTGTGGAAACGGTCTGGAAAATGCTTGTGTGCTCCTGCCATTTTTTACCGGAGGACTACGCTGAAAGGATGGAGCGCAGAAGCTCAGGAATGGTTCAGACTCCTTTCTTAGAGACACTGCCATACCATCTGTCGGCATCACAAAACGAGCAGACGTATTAAGTGATCGTTGTGTATTTTGCTCAGCAATCTCTCTGCTGTAACGTTACCTCCATGTTGAGTAACATTAGCCTACAACCCAAGCATGGTTAATAAGGCTAAAATGCAAATGTTGTTGTGGTTATGTTATGGATAAGTGCTTGCCCAGAGCATATAGTGAAGGGACTGGCTTTACTTCTCATTGTTGGGAATAAACAGACTGCTAGGGAACATTTTATCTTGTTGTTCCCTCAGGAGTTGTGGTGATTTATGAGTGTGGAGTTAGCATGTTCTCCCCGTGTTCCGGTGATTATTTTGAGGCGTACTCTATATTTATATTGCACAGGTGTACCTAATAAAGTGGCCAGTAAGCCCCACATTTACACCACTGGCTCTGGGTCTCCCCTCAGCCCCTGGTTGGTTGCTTGGCAGCCTCAGCCTCTCTTCTTGCTCTCTCTTTTTCCAAAACCTGTAACTCTTCCTCTGTATATTCTGGCTTCTTCTCAACAAACTTGTTGTTTTGATGACGTGAGTAATTGCACTAAACATACGCTGTTTGAAATCACTCCGCCCAGCAAGTACTGTATGTCTGGAATGTAGTTCCGGCTGTGCATTCGGCTTCAAAACAACTCTGTCTTGTAATATTACATTATTATTGCATAGCGTGGCGAATGTGTAAGCTACAAGTTGTCCACAAGAGCGTTTTGGAGTCATTTGATGGTGTATTTGATTAGTTTTGAGGGAGAGAGGGACCTGTACCGTTCACCTCCATTCTGTGCGCTAAGCAGCAGGCAGCTCTGCTCCACCAATCTCAGAACAGCACGCACTGACAATTAAAGGTAATGTACCTACCCATATGACTATAGGGATTACGGCAATAGGCGAATTTGCCAAAATGTCGAACTCTCCCTTTAAAAGCAGTTGGATAAACAGCCTTAGGTAGCAAAAAGACTTTTCACAATACCATTCCCGCTGGAAAAACAGCATCACATCATTAAAACACACCCATGTTTGGGGGCTGAAAAGCAGCTTTTGTTGCACTATACTAGCTGGTAAAACAGCAAAGGGTTGCTTAAAAAACACCTACGTTTAAGGGCTAAAAAGCTGCTGTAAATACAGCCACAGGTTGCTGAAAACCACCCACACTTTTTGTAGCACCATTCCCGCTAAAAAGAACAGCAACATTGTCTTATCCCTGCTGAATAAACAGCAATGGGTCACTAAAAACACCCACATTTAAGGGATTAAAAGCAATTGGACAAACAGCCTTAGGTTCTTAAAAAAAAAAACACTGACGCTTTTCCCCACTGGAAAAACAGTGTCAGACTGCTAAAACACACCCATGTCATTAATAAGCAGTTGTCTTGTGGTATAATTCCCACTGGGAAAACAGGAATGGTTCACTTAAAAACAGCCATGTTTGGGGCTTTAAAGCGACTGTAAAAACAGCCACTACTCTCTTCATGGCACTATCCCTGCTGGAAAAACTGCCACATTTGGGGGCTAATAAAGCACTGGAAACACAGCAGTGCCTTGCTAAATCACAACCACTTTTATTGTTTATTGGTCTTGAACAGTGATCTACAGCTTGGCAGGCGTCTCACCCAGGTGACATATCATCAACTATCCCCTCGACCTGCCGATGACAAAGTCGGCTCATATCCTCAGGGGTTAAAGTTCTCCGGAACAGTGCCGGATTTCCGGTGTGGCGAAGTTTCTGTCCGGCACGGGCGGAAGTGCTTTGCATTGCGAGCATTTCACTCGCATTCACCCCTAAAAATCTATATATGTGTGAACCGGGAAAATGATTTAGGCGCACAGTGTGCGAGTAAACACAACCTACTGTTTACCGTAATCATCATCGGACGTTTTTTCATCGATAACCGATCAAATAAATGTATTTTAAAACTCGCTCCTTTGGCTCTGATACAGCGTCTCCCTCCATGCCTGCCTGCCGAAGGTAAGGTAACAGAAACCAGACAGAAACGAAAGTTGCAATAAAAGTCCTCTATGCTGAAGTTTTAAAGTCACCACCACAACGTTATATGATCCATTTCAATGATGACATGCTTGCCCAGTGGTGAAATTTCGACGTAACTGCCTGTTTAATTCACATCAAGTGCGATACAATTTTGCAAACAGCCTAAATGATTCAGCTTCTAAAAATAAATAGCACCAAGGCAAAAAAAGAGATGTAGGAGCTATAAGTCAAAAAGTCTGGTAACCACTGAAAGTTTAATCTTTATTTATAAACTCCTTATGCTATAAAAGTTTAATCTGAAAAATATTGACTAAAGCCATAATCTTTTTGTTTGTTTTGATAATAAACACGTTCCTTTGCAACACATACATTTCTATTTCTTCATTTTGTGACCGCAACACCAAGCCCCCCACTCCGGAAAAGATTTCAGATTTCAGGCACACAAATCTTCTGTGCTCCATATTTCAGGCACAGAATTTTTTCTTGCTTTAACCCCTGTATCCTGCAGATCTTTAGAAACGTTGATATGTCACATAAGAAATGTACACATTTAAAGTATCCATTGTTTGCACAAATATACAGTGCCAGCATTTGCTCTGGGGAAGCTCTTGTTCTTATGAGAATGATAACATATAATAGGTTGATTGTATAAACTCTTGATTTGATTTACAGATGAGAAAGGCCTACAGCAAGCCTTGATCATAACAAAAGACATTCTGGCCACAAGCCCATTGGACCACAAAGGATCCAAATCAGCTTGGATGTCTTTAAACATTAGTAAACCAATGTCATCAAGCTACTCAGTGTGTGGTAATTCCTCAGTGCAATAACTCCTTTCATGAAACACATGATTCATTGTTAATAATAGACAAATGTATTGCTAGTAGTGTAGCTGGCAACCTGAAACATTGTGAAAATGACAAAGAACATGCAAAAATGCACTGCTAGACACAGCGTTATTCACACAGTTGTTCAAGCAGCAAAGCAGACAGCTGTTTTTAGTTATTTAAATACATTATGAAATGTGATAGGTGGCATTTCCGTTTCCATTGAAAGGTGGATTATTTGAAACATCAGTTGTTTGCACATGGCTTATAGAGCACTGTCTGCCTCCCAAAAAAACTGCAAGAAAAACTGAAGGTTCTGAATGGTGCAAAGAGAAGAGCTTTGTCTTGTACTGTGAGAGGATGTATGGAGGTCCCAGCAGCACTGACTGAATGTGAAAGCTAATCTCTAATGCACTTTCATTTTACAATAAACCACATAGGAAGGGAGGAATCAGTGAATTCCCAGGCTCTCCCGCTGTGGAGTCAGAAGTCTTTGAATGCAGTGCCACAAAAATATAAAAGCTCTTACACAAACAGAAATGGTCCAGGCACTCAGAAATCCTGCAGGAGCCTTGAGGGAATTGAACTCTCCACATTCACATAGGCTCACTACTCCTGCCTGAGCAGGCTTGACTGGGGTGTAGTTGTCATAGTTTGTCACCATCAAACCTCATATATTGAGTGATTACTGCCAGTCCATATTCTCTGTGAATTCCTCCAACACAGTGGATAGAGAAGAAACACACTGTAAAATCTCCATGCCACAGTCCAAAATGACGTAGGCTATCTGTCAACCTGACTCAGTCATGTATAGGATCGTGTATAGTAATTCATTAATTCATGCATGCCTGTCATATGGCATTTCAGTGTCTCCTCACTTTCCCTGAGGGTCATTCAAGATAAATTATCAGCTGCTGTAATTTTCAGCAGTTAAAGGAACAGTTTGGGGATGTGATTGATATCAATTCTATGCCTGTGAGTCCAGTATACTCTATATTCTATATAGGACGATACAGAGAAGAGGACTATCATTTTTCACCCGAGAATCTCCCTGTATGGGTAAGCACACTTTCCGTCATTGGTGGGATTTGTTAACCCTTCCTTTTTCTTGTTGTGTCATTCAAAATAATAATAAAAAAAGATTTGAAATTGCTGTCCATATCTTTTTAACCACTGTTTATAGCAGACCCATCTAGCATTACAGTTAGTCATAGGAGGTGCACAGGGATGGCAGAAGCAATGCTGAGCAAAGCTGGCCTTATTAAAGAGGCAACACTGTCCGAGGGCTGCCGTAGAATGGCAACGAGGATGTCAGCTGACCAACACTCGCTACCCAGTCCCTGGTCGCAGCGATTTGCGATGCTGGCCAGCTAGGAATTAAGTAGCAGCCAGTACAGTACAGTCCTCTCTCGTTTAACTAACATTTAGCTGTGTTACTTACTGAGCCATTAGAAAGAAAGCCAGCTGGACACCGGTGTTGAGCCTCTTTGGTCACGGAGCTCCCTCCATCTCTTGAACGCCTGACTGAGGTTTACTCTTGTTTTTCCTCTTCTTTTATCACTCTCCTTTTTGCCCTTCTTTGCCTCCTCACACAGAGGAGCTTGTTATCTTTTGCTAGGCTGTTTTTCACTTGTTTCCAAACTTTGTCCGTCTGCCATTGTGCTTGTGACTCAACTATCTCATGCCCAACTCCTCATAAGGACCTGCTCCAGTCCCTGATTGGCTGACCGACCAGTTTCACAATTCATGACGCGTTTCCTGCCGTAAAGCAGATTTTTTCTGTGAAATTTTGCCCCTGATGGCAGAAGCTTATTACAAAGTTTGCACAGCCACTAAGTAACTTATGTAAACACTGATAGTCTGATTTTACTGTGTATACTACCCTGTGCAACCCACATTATTTACATAATGATTAAGAAAAGATGCTATCTGTTGCCTCTTTAAAGCTATAGTGCGTAACTTCTACAGGTCCGTAAATGTCCGTTTCACCCAAGCCACTACTAGAGGAGATGACACAATGCTGATTAAGCCGATCGGCTCCTCTCACATCTCGCGGTATTTTTCAATATCATTTTTAGTATGCGTGTCGACCGGTGACATTCCCGCGCTGGCGCACAGGAAATGCTTCCTCACAACAAGAAGGCAGGGGGAGGAAGAGCGGAGAGTGTCACAGCAAGAGGTAGAGTGCAGGTAGAAAGAGAAAGCAACATGGCGGAGAAGCGGCTGAGACACGGTTCAGAAGTGGATCCTACCACAAAGAAAAAGCCTGGACGTTCGGCTGAAGGTCTATTAGCAAAGAAGGAAAGTGACCGACGGAGAAGGCAAACAAGGATTTGTACTGGCGTCGCTTTTCCTCAGTGGAGAGCCCTGAAGGAAGAAATTGGGCTGAGGGCAGACACGGATGTTGCCTTGCTGCTGTTGGATAAGTGACTTGGTTTATAATTATATTATGAGTAGTATGTGTTGCTGTTACATGTACTGGACCTAGTACTTTATTATTTTCCTGGAAATGGTGCTATGAACGTAATGTAATGTTAGCAGCCTGGTGTTCGCCACGTTGTGTAGCATTGTGTACACAGTGTGAAGCAAGTGTTACTCTGTGTACATGGTGTGTGGCGAGTGTTGCTCTGTTTACACGGTGTGTGGCGACTGGCAAGTGTTACTCTGTGTACACGGTGTGTGGCGAGTGTTGCTCTGTTTACACGGTGTGTGGCGACTGGCAAGTGTTACTCTGTGTACATGGAAGTGCTGCCGGCTTATTAGTTATAATAACGCATTATCCGCTGGGAGGTGACAGAAGTTACGCACTATAGCTTTAATATAGCACATTTAATTTCAGAGGGGATTCAATGTGCTTCACATAAAAACACATGTAAAAACAGTATTTATGTTATGTACACATATAAACAAACAACTACAACAATCCCATACCAATTGGACACCATAATAGAAACAACCCAATCGCTAAAATAAATGTTGGCATTGTACGTTTCTGCAAACCACAGATAGCTAACATTTGTACATTATTATTATAGTTATTATTAGGTATTATTATTATCATGTTGCAGATATGTTGAAACTTAACATTTCTTTATGTTTCAACAATGTGTGTGTTTAATGTGTGGTCAGGTTTAGGCACAAAAATCCTTTGGTTATGATTAGGAAAAGATCCTGTTTTTGGTTAAAATGCCTGGTTTTTGTAGCACAATCACAGCAGGAAACAAAACAATGTCTTGGTAAAAAACAATCACTTTTCATGTCACTATGCACGCTGGAAATGCAGTGATTTTTTTTTGGTAAAGACAGTCACTTTTTGTGGCACTATTCAGGCGAAAAATGTAGCGATGTCTTAATAAAAAACAACCCCAACAAAACCAGTTTTGGTGGCACTATCGTGGCTAGCAATGCAGTGGTGTCTTGGAAAAACAACAACGCAGTTTTTCATTTTACTATCCAGGCTGTAAACGCAGCAATGTCTTGGTAAAAAAACAACTGCTTTTGGTGGGACCATCCCCACTGGAAACACACACAGAGATGTTTTGGTAAAGACAACCACTTTTTGTGGCACTATTCAAAACACAGTTATTCGTGGCACCATCCCCAGTGGAAATGCAGTGATGGGTAAAAACACACCCATGTTTAGTGTCTACAAGGCCTCTGGAAACACAAAGATGAATCATCAAAAAACAAGTTTTGTTGGCACTGTCGTGGCTGGATATGCAGCTGTGTTTTGTTAAAAAAAACCCCACTGTGTTTCATGGCATTATCCTGACAGGAAATGTAGCGATGTCTTGGGGAAGAAAAACAACTGCTTTTGGTGCCACGATCCCCAGTGGAAATGCAGTGATGTTTTGTTAAAAAAAACACCCATGTTCAGTGGCTACAAAGCCTCTGGAAACACAATAATGACTCACTAACAAACAACCAGTTTTGTTGTTTGTTGTTCTCGAACTGTGGTCTGCAGCTTAACAGCTATTTCGCATAGGTGTCACGCCATCCATTACCGCCCTCCACCCTCAAAGACAAAGTCAGCAACGTCACTTTAAAAATGTTGCTATGATGTGTATGAAACTAATGTGCCATATCCATGGTTTGCAGAAATGTACCTTTTCTTCAGGCTATGAGGCTGACAGAATGCACAGGAGAAAAGGAACATTTTCAGGCTAATTTTAAACTATGTTAAAGTTGGAGCTCATCAACTACAATCTGATAAAGTGTTAGCTGGGACCAAAAAACCACACTCTGCTCAACCAACTTTTGATTTAACTCTTGGCTCGACTGGAAGTCTTGAGCCAGAAGGCACTGAAGTAGGCATGTGTGCTTGACTTGATGCAAAAATTGCAGTGTATTTTTTGCTGAGAAAGTTGCTCATAAATGCCTTTTAATGGACATCTTTGCTTAATGCTTTGCTGACTGTACATATCATATAGACCGAACTTTCCATTAGGACTGGATAGAGGATGAAATCACCTGTAGATGTGGGTATTTCCTGCAACAGAGGCTCAGACTGTGGTGGGTTCTGAGTCTATGTAATTCAGTCTAGATAGCATTGCACTTCCATCTATCCATTAACAAAACGCTGGACGCTGAATGGATTTTAATCCCCTTTCCCTATTCTCTGAAGACTCTTATGCAGAGCCATATGCAAAACACAGGGATGTCCGCAGATGGCCTGTGGGACGGACATCTCCCCACTTTGCATAAGCAGTCAGGTAGCAGGCTGGCAGCGGGGCTCTCATTTCCATCCAAGTTGCATCAAAGTGAGGTTTGCTTTTGGAACAGAGCTCCTATGACACCAGGAGGGAGGGCTGCAGTGTTTGCAGGAGGCTGTTTTTCCTGGCACCTGCCATAAATGGAAGCCATGACAGAAGGGAGGACGCTTGTCAAGAGATGCCCAGGCCTTTCAGAGCTGAGGATTAATCAGAGGTCACGTAAGAGCACACGATTTCATGTTCCCTGTGCAGCTCAGAGGTCAGGTCGAGACACCAGACAGTCATGCTTTTGGCCGGTTTATGCACCATCCGGATCTCATTCCCTTTCTATGTGCATTAGAACATAAGCCCTCTCTGTGGCATTGACAATACACTACTGTACCATGCCGCCTTAGTCAGATAAATCCACCATCTGCTTTGTGTGATACCACAAAGCTGAGAACCAGATCAGCTTTCAGATCCATTAGCACCCAGACACATAATGGTTAACAGATAGATGAGCATAGTACTGTAGAGCTTGGTGAGACTGACAATTTACAATTAAAATGATTGAAACACACCAAGGCAGTAACACTACATTAGACAAAAATTGGGTTATCTGTCTCTCAAAGTGTCATCTTAACTCTAATCACCAGGACTTTGATGAAAATGAATAAACGTTTTATGGTTTATTGTACATAATAGAAGTGTGGATTTCCAGTTTACATAAATAAATCCAAGCACAAAATGTATTTTTTTTTTTTTATAGTTCTGATGGTGTCACACTGTGTCAATACAGGATGCGTTAAATAAGCTGCTTGTTGGATGAAATACGCAGTTCATTTCCATCAGTGTCTGCACAGTCATTGGTGTCTCTACAGGCATTTTGTTTTATAAAAATACTTAGCTTCTAAGAACACTGCGCTAAATTGCTATCTTTTGCCAAAAAACACTGTTGATATTAACTTTCTTCAGTTCATAAATATGTAAAAACCTGAGGATAAATGCCATCCAAAGAATGTCTATGTGTATTGCCCAATCCTTTGGCTGGACAAAGGGCACAACAAAGCAGGATTTATACCTCTGAACTGAATCAATGCCAAATGTACTGTGTCGGCTCTGCATAGATGTGTAGCTTACTCCTTAGTCTGACGTGTGCCTCCCAAGAAATTGCAGCCCCCACAAAATAGCATTTTAAGTCCTGTGTGTGGTTCATCCTGGCTTAAATGAGAGAAAAACCACTAGCCAGTAAGCTAATTTATGCAACGTAAAATGTCATAGGCTTAATCTAATAAGGTTAGCATGTTGAATAGGTGGGGACAATGTGTCTAATATAGGACAATTGTTTCGTCAGTGAACCTTGTGAGTTATAATGGAGCTGAATTTTGTAACATTATTTTTGTAAAATGGTGCTGTTATTCCCAGCTTCATATGAGTAGAGGGAATCTGCTAGCTGCTAGACTAATTTATGCAGTACAAAATATCCTAGGCTTATTGTAGTGGCAAACACTTCAGGACTAGGTTATACTTTGACCCATTTCAGTTTCTTCTGTTCTAACGACAGGGAGAGTGCAGGTGCAGTGTGTGTCAGACTCAAGGCTTCCTCCCAATAATGATCCAAGAGAGTGTTCAGCGGTCACTGCAGTTTATAATTTATTGCAAAAGAACATAACATGATGCAGTGATTTCAGAATCCTTTTATTTTAACTGTAGCGTTTGCAGGTTCCATTCAACCACGGAGCTTATGACTGCTGTGATGATAAGCCTGAGGTCGATGATGGTGTCTGCTGTCCCCTGCCTTCTCTCCGCCATACACCATTCACATCCACTGAAAGGACAGCAACCTCACTACCTCTGGTAGGTGCACATATTGCAGACACACTTATACTCAACTATAAATCAGCAATAACTGTGAGGTGATGGCCCCCAAACAGTTAGAAATTGTTATTGGGGGATGGGTGTTAAGTGGTTAATTTAAAATAGGAATGTTTAATTGATATAACAGTTGGTTCTATGACAATTATAGCTGCTGCGCAGCGATGGGTCGGGTCCGGGCATTTTTAGGCAATTCTGAGCAACAAGCAGAAGAATTGGAAGACATTTAGGAATTTAGCAACACAATCTGCCTTTTGCATCAGCTGAGGCTTGAACTCACAACCTCTGAGACTAAGAATCAATTTCTATCTCACTGAGCTAATTAGTCAGTGACAACTCATGTGTAGCTTCACAAATTGACTAAGCCAGACGTGCAGGTTTAGCAGCCGTCCATCCATGGAAAAGCAGATTTCAAACCACTGTAAAAAATTCAGTTATTGAAACAAAAATCTGAAAATACACATATTGCATCTAGACAGCATGGGGATTTTGGTAATTTGTTTTTAACAATGATTGATTTGCTCCATAAGTGAAAAACTGATGTTTAAAATTGCCATTTTTACATTGACTCCAGTTGTTCACATTAGAGCAAAATTCAAAATGCTGTCAAAAATTCAGTTTTTGAGATAAAATTCTGAAATTTGCCACACATCATCTACCATGACTCTAGAATTCTGTCATTTTTTCATGAACATTGAAGACTGAACATTGAAGCAAGAATTTGCATGTATATGTTTACAGTACCATTTACAGTCAAACATTTTGATGCACTGTCGGCTCAATTTTTGATAAATCAAAAATCTGAGAAACGTTGTTTTTGTAGGACAGTCTGAAGATGCTCTGTAGCAAGTTTGGTGTCAATTGAGCAAAAATTGTGGGAGGAGATAGGTTTGAGAAGTTTTACAGTTTTTGAAAAAAACAGAGTGATCAACTTCATAATTTTTAATAGGTTTAAGTGTCCAAAAGTTTCTTCAGTATTGGGGCTACAGTTTGATGAAAGTTGTGAAGTTGTAGCACGTATGGTTGATTTGTTTCAAAGTTTTGAACTTTAGATGCTTTGTAGCGCCACCATGAGGAAA
This sequence comes from Epinephelus fuscoguttatus, assembly GCF_011397635.1. Classification (NCBI taxonomy): domain Eukaryota; kingdom Metazoa; phylum Chordata; class Actinopteri; order Perciformes; family Serranidae; genus Epinephelus; species Epinephelus fuscoguttatus. The sequence goes on from NC_064762.1 coordinate 38,163,508, forward strand.
ACTGGCTCGAGTTTACAGCTGAGGATATCTGGCATGAGACTGGACCTTTGTGCAAAGTTTGGTGAGTTTTCACCCATGGGAAGTATGATTTCCTTGGAAGAAGAAGAAGAAGAAGAAGAAGAATACCTAGGATTACAACAGTGTCCTGGCAGCTTAGCTGCCCGGACCCTAATTATGGGAAAAAGTTTTAGAAAAAGAGAATAACTGCATTTACAGGTACTTTTTTTTTTTTTTTTTTTATCAAAATAGTAAAATGTCTTGTTGATGATGGTTTAAAGGAAAACTGGTTTATGTGGTTCTGTCCTGTTATGTACTTCAATACAGCTAATGGAAGTCCAAAGTGGCAACAAAGTTGAACAATGAATAAACAGATGTGCATCTCAGGCTACAGTGAAGGTTGGCAGGTTTGTTGATGATCCCAGGCTTTGTGTTTTTGTCTCTGTGAGGAACAAAATCTAGCAACCTCATTCTCTCAGCAAGACTCCTACACACAGGCCCTGCACCTGACTGTTATTCACCAAGAAATAGTTCCAGCACATAACTCCACCAAAAAGCACAAACAGGTGCTTTTATATTTTCATCCAAGAAGAGATACAACGTGTAAAATAAAGATTTTTTTCAAGGTGTTGATAGGTGAATTTTTTAACATTTGTCCCTGCCTCCAGTCTTGATGTTACACTAATCAACTCCTGGCTTCAGCTTCAAAAGATAACAAGGTCCAAGGTTTACAAATCATTCCTTTATATACCATTAAATATTCATGACTGACAAAGTAACAATTAAAGTGAAAAAAAAAAAAAAAACTTCAAAGGTTGTTGGTGACTTTTAGATTGTTGCCACTTTTTAATGGTGTTTTAACACTTAACGCAAGGGGAAATTCCCTGTGCGAAATGTGTTGCATATTTTATACAGTCTATGGTTGCATCACTACCTTCAACCCTATTGCTTGGCACGAATTTGTGTCTATTTATGACTTTGCATTGACTTTGCCAAACATTTGCTTTGCGTCAGGATTGTGTGGATGTGGTTTGATCAGATCTGACTGACAGTGACCAAACAATTCCCTAACTCTTATCACATTATGATTCAAATGGTGCCAAATTCTGATTAATGCTCCGAAGTATGGCTGACACTTTACAATACAGTACATGAAGTTGTGAGTAAGGCAAGGTGGGTGAATATATATATGTAGCACCATTCTGACGAAGCAATTCAAAGTGCTTTACAGGAGCAAAGAAATATATAAAATATATATATATATATACATATATATATATATATATATATATATATACAGTACAGGCCAAAAGTTTGGACACACCTTCTCATTCAATGCGTTTTCTTTATTTTCATGACTATTTACATTGTAGATTCTCACTGAAGGCATCAAAACTATGAATGAACACATGTGGAGTTATGTACTTAACAAAAAGGTGAAATAACTGAAAACATGTTTTATATTCTAGTTTCTTCAAAATAGCCACCCTTTGCTCTGATTACTGCTTTGCACACTCTTGGCATTCTCTCCATGAGCTTCAAGAGGTAGTCACCTGAAATGGTTTCCACTTCACAGGTGTGCCTTATCAGGGTTAATTAGTGGAATTTCTTGCTTTATCAATGGGGTTGGGACCATCAGTTGTGTTGTGCAGAAGTCAGGTTAATACACAGCCGACAGCCCTATTGGACAACTGTTAAAATTCATATTATGGCAAGAACCAATCAGCTAACTAAAGAAAAACGAGTGGCCATCATTACTTTAAGAAATGAAGGTCAGTCAGTCCGAAAAATTGCAAAAACTTTAAATGTGTCCCCAAGTGGAGTCGCAAAAACCATCAAGCGCTACAACGAAACTGGCACACATGAGGACCGACCCAGGAAAGGAAGACCAAGAGTCACCTCTGCTTCTGAGGATAAGTTCATCCGAGTCACCAGCCTCAGAAATGGCAAGTTAACAGCAGCTCAGATCAGAGACCAGATGAATGCCACACAGAGTTCTAGCAGCAGACCCATCTCTAGAACAACTGTTAAGAGGAGACTGCGCCAATCAGGCCTTCATGGTCAAATAGCTGCTAGGAAACCACTGCTAAGGAGAGGCAACAAGCAGAAGAGATTTGTTTGGGCCAAGAAACACAAGGAATGGACATTAGACCAGTGGAAATCTGTGCTTTGGTCTGATGAGTCCAAATTTGAGATCTTTGGTTCCAACCGCCGTGTCTTTGTGAGACGCAGAAAAGGTGAACGGATGGATTCCACATGCCTGGTTCCCACTGTGAAGCATGGAGGAGGAGGTGTGATGGTGTGGGGGTGTTTTGCTGGTGACACTGTTGGGGATTTATTCAAAATTGAAGGCACACTGAACCAGCATGGCTACCACAGCATCCTGCAGCGACATGCCATCCCATCCGCTTTGCGTTTAGTTGGACGATCATTTATTTTTCAACAGGACAATGACCCCAAACACACCTCCAGGCTGTGTAAGGGCTATTTGACCAAGAAGGAGAGTGATGGAGTGCTGCGGCAGATGACCTGGCCTCCACAGTCACCGGACCTGAACCCAATGGAGATGGTTTGGGGTGAGCTGGACCGCAGAGTGAAGGCAAAGGGGCCAACAAGTGCTAAACACCTCTGGGAACTCCTTCAAGACTGTTGGAAAACCATTTCAGGTGACTACCTCTTGAAGCTCATGGAGAGAATGCCAAGAGTGTGCAAAGCAGTAATCAGAGCAAAGGGTGGCTATTTTGAAGAAACTAGAATATAAAACATGTTTTCAGTTATTTCACCTTTTTTGTTAAGTACATAACTCCACATGTGTTCATTCATAGTTTTGATGCCTTCAGTGAGAATCTACAATGTAAATAGTCATGAAAATAAAGAAAACGCATTGAATGAGAAGGTGTGTCCAAACTTTTGGCCTGTACTGTATACGAAGAAAACAATAGAATTGCATTCAAAAGACAATAGGTATTGTACCAAGGAGTGAAAAATTAGAATACCTGACAAGAATTAATCATAATAAAGCAGTTCCTGACTTACTTAATCAATGACTTTACAGGAGATAATAATGAGTTACTAGAGAACAGACTGTGAGGTACTGTATTTATGAGTCAGTGAGTAATGATTAGTTCATGACTGTCCTTATGAGTCATTCCTAATTATCTGTGAGGAAACGTTTGCCATGACCTTCTCAGGAGTTCTTACATTTTTGATATAATGATGATACTTGTTTTGATGTATTCTGTTTTCATGACCATTAAATTGGTTTCACTGTGAATTTTTTCGGAATTCTGAATCTCCTCTATGCTCAACAATTTTACCCTTGGGTCCTTATAAAGAAAGCTCAAACCCTGAACCTTGAGAGAATAAAGAGAAAGAGAGAGAGAGAACTTAATTTCTTATGTGAAAAAAAGTACTTTTGTAGCTTTGGCAGTACATAGTGGTTAGGATGATCCTGTCACTCAAAGTAAGAAACCAATTAAGAAAATCTGTTTTCAAGGCCTTAAATGTTTTGTAAGTATGGCCCAGGTTTTTGCATTGATAGCACAATTCATCAGGCACTTCAGGCCTTACTTTAACAGTGTGCAGAAAAAGACTGTGCTCCCAAACAGAATGACAGCAGCAGTCAAAATGACAGCACCCTGTAGCCTATGTAGCAATTATTGACGGGAGCAGAGGGGAAAGTCAGTTGATGTTCTGAAACCATCTGCTATCGTCTGATGACAATAACCCTTTTGGGCAATGGCCAATATTTTGGGAGATCCGTAGTAGCCAGCAGACATCCTCTTTTGTGCGGCACTCATTGTTTACAGTTTGATTAGCATCTTGAGACAGGTCCAGGCAACATTTTGGCTAATGTGTGTAAACAGATATAAGCCTGTGGGTGCAGATAAATTAGACATAAGCTATTAAACGGCTTAATCATCATTAGATGATAGTTGATGGGTTTTGAGATTGCGTACAGACTCTTTACCTTAAGGTTACCAAAGCCAGCTCAAAGTGATTGCTCAACTGCTAAGACCACCAGAAACCAGAACCATCCTGATACCAAAATCTTGTCCGGTAGCCAACAGATTCTGCAATGATATGCAGATATGTCTGTTTTTTGAGATGAACGTTGTTACAGAGTGACAAAGTCACAAAGTCTGCCTATTGTAAACAATTTTAAAGCATTGCCACATTGCTCAACAACCTAAATCATCTTCCTGTTACTGTAACCATGACAATTTTTCATTTAAACACAAACCATTACCATTCCTGAAACCTAAACCTAAGTCTAAATGCATAAATGATCCCAGCCAGTGCCTGTTACTGTAATGAGTAATTAAAATCATGTCTAAGTAATATATACACACACATTTTATCACTTTAATTTCAGTCACCAAAATAGATAAGCTGCAGACAGGAGCAATGTCTCCTTTTAGTAATAACTGCCGAAAGCTAATGAATAGTTGCAACCTGAAGCTGTGAAGTCTGCAGGAAAGCATGCAAGAAATCACAGTTGCCTGGAGGCGAGAGGAGCCGAGGCCATCCGTTAAATAATTTGATTGGAAGGCAGGTGTTTGTTAATAGCTGACAGCTCCTGCTGCGGGATGCAGTCTCCCCCCAAGCAGAACAAACAGTTGATGAGAACACTGATGTTTTCATCAGGGAAACCTAAATGTCTCCACCACTGCTTACTCATAACAACACAATTAGGAACTGAGGAATATGAAAGCTGAAAGTAATATGCCGCTATTTTCCATGTAGCTGGTCTGTGCTCAGGTTATTTAGGATATAGAGTAAATGAACTATTTTCACTTCATTACAGTCACAGCATTCAAACTAATGCAAAACCAAAGGACAAATAAAAGGACAGGATTGTTAGCGGTGTCATCAGATGACATGTATAACATGCTGAGATGAGACTGTAGTAAAAACCTTACAGTTGTTTAGAAATAACTACTAGAATTTTAGTGATAGCAGTGTCTGTTGTCCAGACTGAAGTATCTCAATTATTACATTTTTGCCATTAAAGTTTGTGCATATACATTTATGATCCCTAAAGAATTAATCCTGTGACTTTGACTGTGCAGGGGAACAACAGGTTGTGTCATTGGGATTTCTTTTTTTTTTTTTTTTTTTTTTTTTTTTTCCGAACACTCTATAAAGTTTCATTTCATATGGAATTTCTCTCACTATCATGTAAATTTCACAGCCTCCTCTCGTATTTTGTGCCCTCTAACACCAGCACAAATTGTTGGGGAGACGCTGCAATTCCAATTTGACTATTAGGCCCCTAAAAACAGCCTGAAAATGGATGGACACAAATTTAAGAAAAAAAAACTTTAAGAAAAAAAATCTGTCATGATTTAGTTAATGTAGATTTTGCCTTTATGCACACATTAAGCAGTGACAGTTGTTCTTGAATGGGTCAGTTATTCAAAATTCAGGCATGTGACATCGTTATGTCAACAATTATGTGATTACCTCTGTCAACAGAGAGACACCTGTACAGCATAAAAACAGCTAAATTTCTTCTTTGCCCTAATATCAGTTGGCAAACAAAAGTGCATCAATCAATCAATCAATCAATCAATTTTATTTATAAAGCCCAATATCACAAATCACAATTTGCCTCACAGGGCTTTACAGCATACGACATCCCTCTGTCCTTAAGACCCTCACCCATCACCAACATATGGCATATTTTTTCCTTCAATAACAAACACATGTGGTTACCGCGTTTTCCACTGAACCCACTGGGTGCAGTCAAACAGTAATAGCAACTGACTGTGTATCATGCCGACGTGAAAGGACAGCTTTTTTCATCAGTGGCTAATGCAGGGAGTCACTGACCAAGCGCTGGCTAACGACGACTTTGGAGTGAGACTGGGTTTGATGTGCAAGGTAACCCCATTGGGGATTGGGGATTATAACTGGCTGCCATCCAAAACAACATCTGGTGAGAAGCGAGACAGACAGCCCAGACTATCTAATCCTTATTTCAGTCAGGATGGACACAGAAATTAAGTAATGAGTGTACAAATTACCAGATGATTTGTACTGATTAAGATTTGACAGAAGTCTTTGGCTCTTTGACATCAGAGGGAGATATTTTGTGTTTGAGGAACATCTGAGTGGCAGCAAGGTGAATCCCCTCATGGAGTCCAGTCACTGGTGGTGGCTGCTGACTCTGAGGCTGCTGACTGCTGAGGCTGATGAGGCTGATGGGGCTGATGAATCCATAAAGACTAGGTGGTGATGGGGAGGAGTAAGAAAGACGTACGGTAGAGAAAGAATCATATTTAAAATTAAGAGCAGTAAGATATTAGGCTGACAGAGAAGGTGTGTTGCTGTGCTAGCCCCAGACAATGACAGCTAGAGACAGAGAGTGAGCATGCATGCAAGGAGTGAATGGCAGGGAGGGTAAGAAAACTTACAGCCTGAGCATAAAAAGTGTTGTCTTCCTGACTGAACTTTTGCTAGAGCTTCATATCCTGGTTGTGATGTTGTTATACAAAATCCAGGTTAATGACAACAGCTCTGCTGTGTGATTGTTAGGACTGATATTTAAACTCACAGAGGATCACAGAGGAAGTTGGGGGCGACAAATGTTGTCCTTGACTCTACTGCCCAACCTGATCTCACAGAAATATGTGAATTGACCAGTACCTATTAACACCTTACATGGTAGTGGCATGTAATGTGTTTGCACCACAGAAAACAATGTCTCAAATAGACAATTATTCAGGCATCTCTGTCTCTGTCAAGCATCTGCTTCTTGGCACACTATGTAAACTATTTTTAAGAATAAATATAACAGAGAATGCATTAATACATCTTACAAAAGTAACATGAAAAAAACAAAAAGCAAAATGTGTGAACATGACGTCTCTCCAACCATCCTACTTTGACCTCAAACATTAAAAAAACAAAAAGTCAAGCCTTGCAAGACATTCTCAACACTACGGTGTACACAGTCCCACAGCAAATTCTGCTGTAGTGGCACACCTCACAATGAACATTAGGTCCGCCACAGAAATACAGGTAAGTTAACAATGAACTAATGCATTAGTAGCTCCAGCCTTTGCAATCATGCAAATTTTAACCTTGATGAATTCATAACTACATACAGTACTACGTCACATAATAATAATAATAACAATACATTTTATTTGAAAAGCACTTTTCAAAATACTCAGTGTCACTGTACAATAGTAAACAAATTATTAAATGACACAACATGATGCTGTTATGTAAATATGTAAAGTTAAAAGTACCCAGCACTGACTTTTGGCTTTACACAGGACACGGACAGCAGTTTTCTGGTTGAAGGTCCTAAGTTTGATTAACCCATCCACCACCTTGACCTCCTCCCTTTGTGGACTTTCTGGCTCTTTATACTACGTATTGTGTGACATTGTCCAGGAAAAAAATCTTCTTAACTTTACTGTCAGACAGCATCTGACCGCCACTGGGCGGTTTATGTCACTGATTTGCAAAAGCTCTGTTTCTCTTTTACACACCAAAATACCTGTCCAGCATTCTGAGATTTACACACAATGGACATTGTCTTTAGGGTAGAAAAGCAATCTGGCCAGAAATAAATAATTACCCCACATACACACTGGAATAAAGACTAAACAGATATGAAAAGCCGGAGCATCGTGACAACATGCATTTTAGCCTGATTACACTGTGTTACTAAAACAGAGTGGCCTACAATTGAAAGTGTTATGTAATCATCACAGTGACAGCTCTGCTGCATTCCTGCTGTCTGGTCCCTGAGGACTAAGAGACACATATCAGCAGATGTAAAACAGTCAGGAGATACACAACACAGTCAAGGAATATGAAACACATGGCTGGTTTGGCCTAAATCAACATTTTCATGGCCTGTGTGGGCCCGTCTCCTGAACCTAACCTGCAGCAGTGCTGGAAGAAATATTTGCCTGAGTAAAATAGGAATACCAAATTTTAAAATAATCCATTAATGAATAAGAGGAAAGCTGATACCATGCAGTTTCAAAATTCTTGGTGGTGTAAGACCTAATTTATGATTTAGAATGTGATTTTTTTTGTACCGAGTACCACAGAACTTAAAGTAATTTCTGCATGAATATCAGAACCCTGTGGATAAAACAAATATCAAAAAATAAAAAACTTTAGAAATCCAGCAAGGGAGTGTGTGGATCAAACATGTCCGGTTTGAGGTTTACAAGCTGTTATTCTCCATTAGGTAGTGTTAACATGCTCTGACTGGAGAGCTGCTAGCCCACTCTTACTGCTGCTTTTGCTCAAAGCAAAAAGTGTGGGGTGTTATAAAATGGGAAAAAATAGCAATGAAACTGTTTTTCTTGGTCTGGTGTTGAATTTTAATACAAATGTTTTTTCTGCATAAATTACACAGTATTAGCATTAACCCTTGAGGTCATGCTGATGTTCATTGGCAAAGAAAACCAAGTCCAAATTTTCAAAGTTCAAACTGTCCTCTTCGGGATTTTAAATGTACTTCAGGCTGTTCTTTGGGCTTTTAAAAAAATCTTTGACATAGAAAATTTAAATGAAAGTCTATGGACATAAACAGTTGGACATACTGCAATGATCTTGATTTTAAGGAGTACTAAAGATCAATGCAGTATCTCCAACTGTTTTACTCTCTGTTCATTAATCACAAGGGCATCTCAAAAAGTTCAAAGTGTGAGAAGTCTGGAGTTCACAGTCATCTGTGAAATTACATTGACTTGCAGCAGTGAAAACATCTACAGTAAGAGTCTGAGAGGATTTCAAACTCCCCCTCAAAATAAGTTTGAAGTAATGCCAGTGGAACCAGCTCATTGCTCGAGCACATTTCCAGGAACACAGAAACCCAGAACTCTCCCTGCATCCTAATGGAGGCAGAGTCAAAAGCCCTCATATGGAGACACACAGACCAAAATGTAGTTATAGCTTGCAAATAGTGGAGGTAAAGGGTTACCTAAGTTTTTTTGTTTGTGCTTGTATCATGGTTTCGTTGCTTGCGTTGTCATCCAAAAATTGGTGGTTTAATTTTAAAAGGTACTTAACTGAAATAAAGATTTATTCTAATCAAATACTGTAACACTAGTTCACCAACTTCATTCACATTTATGACTACATCTGTTATGTAACAAATTTTACTCACAGGAATCACAAAAACAACTTATCGTATCCAAGGTTCAGCTTTGTTTCTTTGGGCTGTTAACAACATGGCACGTGACATGTCCTAGAAATTATGTTTGTATATCGCATTCATGATAACACTGTTGTCAGCGGGTGCAGTATTGTACATTCGAGGTCAGGTATGGGTCCTGAAAATCATAACTGTGCAGTCAATGAAACTCTTCATTCATGTACAGTGCTGGATTCAGAGGGAGGTGGTCAGGAGTCTTTGGCGGACCTACAAAATGTAGGACTGTTCCACCAGAACCTGTCTGTGTCCGTACTCCTGTCTGCGGTTCAGTTTAGGCAACAAAAGCACTTTGGTTGTGGATAGTGGTTGGAAGTGGACAGTGTATTGCAAGGTGGCCTATTTTGGCAGAAAACAAATAAAACACATCAGTGAAGGTTTTGCTGATATGTTCAGTATCAACATTTTTTTAACTTGTCAGTTAATAAGCAACTCTTTCTCATTATGCTCATAGAAAACATAATTTGCCCTGGAATATGTTTCTCTCAAATGTATTTGTTTCAAGTTAGCAGTTTATAAGTGTAATGTCTAGAAGACAGGGCTCAGGGATCATTATTTTCTGTCTCAGTTCCTGGCTTATTGCCTATATACCTTGTAGTGAGGAAGTTTAAATGTTTTTTTTTTTTTTTTTTTTTGCCCTTGGAGAACAGCTGTCTGTGGTCCCCAACCAGCTGGTTTGTCAGTGTTTACTTGCATATTACAGGCATAGCTGCTTCTAGCATCACAGTTTGCCAGTGCAGATTTTCATGCCTCATATTTCCTCAGCTTAGGAGGCATATATGGATTAAAGTGACAGTAGACTCTGAGAGGTATCAGACGTTCATCCACTCTAACTTCAGGACCTGTTTACTGTGTGTGTAAACAGTGTACATGCTGACTAAAGAGCAGCCAGGGCATGAGTCTTTAATTGTATGAAAATGCTCTGGTAGCAGTTTTGATGCATAAGACAATACATTTCTTGAATCTTTGGATCGTACATAGCTAAGGTGCTGAACCCACTTTTTCCAGACATTCCTAATGGCACCAAGTTTGACTTGTTCACAGACTTTACTGCAAGTCTTCTTTCCTGACTGATAGTTAACACTGTATATGTTTTAATAATTATGTGGTTAGCTCTGGGAGGAAAGCTGGCACAAAGATGCAAAAACAACACCACTGGAAATTTCATGCAAGCCTGCCACAGAGAAGCTTTTATGAGACGTCAAGGATGAGGAATTCCCAATGTGTAATTTCAGGTGACTTTCCCTTTAATATTTTCAAAACCTGTATCGTGAAATAATCTGAGTTTTGGCTTGTCCATAGTCAGGGTCGTTCTAAACAGGATAAGTTGACCTTTTAGGTTGATTTCCCTGCATTTCACAACCAAAGAACACCAGGTAAGAGAACATCCTCACTTTGTGATGAGTCACAGCCAAAGATAATATATTATCAAGAATTGCCCACAGATTTTAAGCCAGACACTAGACTGATTTGTTGGCACAACTTCAGCTGTTTCTTTGAGTGCAGTTTATTTATGACCTGATGCACCAGATGGTTTGTTACACAGAACCATCTGAGAAGCCATCATCGTTTAGAAAAGGCCAGGAACTTTCAAAAAATACTTGGCAGGTGATTGGCTCAACCATCTGTCTATCAACGTCTATCATGGACCGGAGGGGAGAAGAGTGAAAACATCTTTACTATCAAGAAGAGTCTTTAGTTCTTTGCTCTTCTTTACTTTAGTCCTTGTATATTGTATTGGTTGTATCTGCACCCCTTCAACTTTTTATTGCAAGTGCTGCACAGCAAATTGTCTCAGGATAAAGTTTTATCATAATCTCTTATCTTGAAGCCAGACAAGATGGATTTTCATGTGGTCTCATGTGATTGTATAATATCACTAGCATCCAGCTGCTGAACAAGGTAATATAGAATAACTTAAAATTCCAAATAACTTGTAGTCCTTATTCATGCCAAATACTTTCAGTTGATGTTTTTATAGGGTAACATTTAAAGATCCACTGTGTAGGATTGAGTGGCATCTTGCGGAGAGGTTTCAGATTTCAACCAACTGAAACATCTCCCATGTGCCAAGCCTGTAGGAGAACTACAAAGTTTGGCTTGTCTGCTCTGAGAGTGTGCAGAACAACACAGTGAACTCCAGTGGAAAAGGACCCACTCATACAAAGATATAATTGGCTCATTCTAAGGTAACGAAAACACAATGATTCTTAAGCTCTATTTCCACCATGCAGTCCGGTACGCATTTTTCCTTCTCCACTTTGAAAAGTTGTGGATTTTACTAATGGAACTGTTCCTTACCATGCCATATTCTTAGTTACTCCTCTGTTGGCGTACCTAGCACACAGATCTGGTACTAATAGGTGGAGCTAGAAACTCTGCAGTCTGTTGATTGGTCAATAGCAGGCGGTCACTCTTGCTCAGGGCTGAGTTGTGGCAAGTTTTGAAGCTTATGTAACCACTCCTCATACTTAGTCTTAGATACATTAGTAAACTATGACTATAAAATGAAATGATGTATTACTGCCTCTCACAGCAGCTGGAGTCTGAGAAAAATAAAAACAACTTAATTCACTGGGCCAACTGATGGCAACTTTTAAGGTGGAATGTTTACTTATGTTACTCAGTGCATGAGATGACGACATGAATCCATCAACACACCTTAAATTTCAATATGACATCTGTGAACATTCATTTTTATTGTCTCTTGGATACTTTTAATGATGAGTGGACCTTAAAGTGTTTAATATATATATATATATATATTTTATTAATTTCGACGGGATTAGGTGAATTGCAAAAAGAACAAAAAAAAAGGATTGTGGAGCATTGTTCATGGACTACAGCAACACTAAACCCCTGAGCTTGCCTGAGAAGGACTAAATGCACAAACCCACAATTTTTAAATATCCCACGGAGAGAGATTCTCATTGCAGCCTGTTTTATTTTGTTAAAACATGAATGAGATGATGAATGAATGATGAAGAAGGTACACTCTTCCATCTGTGTCACAGGTGATGAGTAAATACAGCAAGTGCTGGATGGAGCAGTGAGTGACAACCCCACTTACATTTATGGGTACTGTTTGCGTACCTTGCAGACCAAGAGTCTAGGTACCATGTCTGAAGGGTTAATTTAGGTTCCAATGGTACTATATCGAAAGTCTTTGGTTGAAACGGGGCTTTAGTTTCAGGTGATTATACACCAGTTAAAAACAGTGGTTAATAGTTAGGTCCTCCACACTGCACCTTAGGGTTACTGAATTTCCGAAGTACCAAAAAGTGGATAATACTCTAAAACTTTCTGATTGGACTCAGTGTCACTGAGTGAAATTTAATGAAGCCAATATGAACCGAACTGAATTTAACTGTAGGTCAAGACAGATTCATTATTTCAAATTTACTTTAGAGGTAAAATGCAATTAAATAACATGTCATGATGAACATTTTCTTGCACTCTGTCAATTATGGAGTCACCCTCATTAAAATACAAGGCAGGAATATGCCCTTTTTTATTATGCGACAGCTGTACTCTGACCGATGTCAGGTCTAGACTGACGCTGAGGCTGAGGTTGGCTGACCAAGCACTAATAGGGAGCATTAGTCTACTTTATGTCTCCTTGTCGTGAATGTCACTGGTGTAGCTGCACAGGCATCCAGCATTCTTCAGCTGTTGTAACTGTGAGAGAGCATGAGCTCCATTGGTGGCAAACAATAGGAAGTTAACATGATGGGAGGATTGAGCTGGGTGGGGACAGGGAGTGCGTCCTAAGCCATTTTAAGCAAGTAATAACTGTGTCGTGCCTCTTGGAATGAGACGGCGGGTCTGTGAAAGAACAGCAGGGGACTCTTGAGATTCAGCCCGCCCACTGATTCCAAAGCTCTGCAGGGGGGGTTGGCAGTTCAACGGCCCAGCAGAGCAGCACACAGCACAGGGCACGGACTCTTTCATCACCGCCTTAAATCCACCGAGGAGGGGTGTAAAATACTAACAACATTATATCTGCCAAATACTTAACGTGATGCTTAAAGTGTGTTTCAGTGTGCTGCTGTCCTTGGTGCAGAACGCTGCGAGCTGAAGAGGGTTCACTCAGACTCTATCCATGGTGCTGAAATACACAGAGAGAACTGGGCTCAGATACAGCTGCCAACAGTTTGGTCTGTGACAAGGCATATTAAAAAATGATGGGCAGATTTTCATGACATATAATAAGCTTCTCACTGTGAGATGAAGGATAACACACACAAAAAAACATCTAATAATAGCCTGCATGTTGTTTTTCTTTCCAATACTGACATTTTCAGCTATTTTCAGCATTTTTAGATGTATTGAAGAGTGATAAGCTGTAATGGACAGCCCATGGAGAATACTAATAACGGGTTCCTTCTAGTTTTAAAAAGTCTTAAAAGGCATTAAATGCATCAATCTAAACATCCACTAATCGCAAGATTGATGGTTCGATCCCCGGCTCCTCCACCCTGCATGCCAAAGTAACCTTAGACAAGATGCTGAACCCCAAATTGCTCCTGATGGCTGTTCCATCGGCGTGTGACTGCAAGTGAATGGTTAGGTAGCGGAGGGCACCTTGTATGAATGTGTGCACGAATGGGTGAATGTGACGTAGTTTTACCATGGTAGTTAGTCTTACCATGTACCATTTAAAACAGGATGGCACCAAGGTCACCAGATCAACAAACTTCCTGCAGCTGGAAAACAGGTTAGACACAGCGCTGAAGGACCTTCTCCAGACTGTTAGCACGAGCTAATTAGCAGCAGCAGCTTACATCCAACACCAAGCTTTTAACTGCTAGCCATGTGATGCTACAGTTAGCAGTTATTTGTATCCTTACCTGGTAAACCAGTCTGGAGCATGTATCTCTCTCTGGCTGCATGTGTGTGAGACACAGTTGAGTGCTGATGTGTGAGGTGAATTGATAGTGCATTGCTATTCTGCTTGATAGCTCTAGGCTAGTCTATCGTGGAACGGTGAGACGGCACCTTGGTGTGTTTATAAAAATGCAGTGTGACGATATAAACATTTCGTACACCAGATGTAATGCAGACCTGCTGATGCACATCCAACCCGCTCATACGAGTCAGCTGTCAGTGTTTGTCTCCGTTAGTAGAGACTCCATTCTGCAGTGTAGCTTATACACTCTTCTGATACAGAAGAGTTACAAGGATGAAAACTCTGTCTGTGGTTGTGTCTGTGCCATGTTTTTCTCCTTACTGACTTGGTCAAACCATGTGAAATTTGGCACAGTGGTAGAGGGTCATGGGAGGATGCGAATGAAGCAATATTACATCAATTGGCCAAAGGGGGGCGCTATAGCAACTGACTGAAATTGCAAACTTTGACTGGGCATATCTCATGCCCCGTATGTCGTAGAGACATGAAACTTTGCACAGAGATGCCTCTCCTCATGAGGAACAAATTTGCCTCAAGAACCCATAACTTCTGGTTATATAGATTTTCCGCCATTTTGAATTTTTTGAAAAACACTTAAAATCGATCTCTTCCTAGGAAGTTTGACCGATCTGCATGAAACTCGGTGAACATAATCTAGGGACCAATATCTAAAGTTCCCTCTTGGCAAAAGTTGGAAAACTTACTAAAACTGAGCTTCTATAAGGCAATGAATATTGCGGAGGGCGTGGCTCATCACATAAAGGTGTATAACATCTCAAGGGTTTCACTGATCACCACGCAACTTTGTAGGCATATGACCACACATAATCTGAGGTATCGATTTTTACTAAACTTGGTAGATATGTAGAACAAGACGCCTCAAGGTGACTGGAGAAATTTAACTCTAATTGGCAACTGGGTGGCGCTATAACAACAGAAAAATGTTTACAAATGGCTAAAATGCAACCGATCGCTGTGGCCCACCCTGTGGCCGAATGTTGTTTGTTTTTTCTAACTTCTGGTATGACTATGTCATGGTATGGTATGCTGTACATAATCACGGAAACTGTCAGTGTGTCATTCTGTCAGTCAGTCATTCTGTCTGTCCCACGTTTTTCTACTCACTGACGTGGTCAATCTATGTGAAACTGCACATAGGCATTGAGGATTGGCATAGGTAGAAGGTGACAAAGCTACCAAGGGGTATTTAATACTGATTAGAAGTAATTTTACTTGTACATAATATGTTCATCCGTAGTGTAGGGGTAGCGTAATATGGGGACAGAGGCGCTGATTGTAGACCATTTGACAGTACCCCAGAATATCATCCTTTTTTCACAGTCTAATGGTGGTAGGTATGGAAGAGTCACAACTGTTCTTTGTTGTTGTTGTTGTTAACAGCAGTGATGTCAGTTTGATTTGGTTAGGTCAGAGCTATGGAATATTAAATCAGCCGTGTTTTTGCATTACATCTTAGTCTTTATTACGCTCAGGTGTACATAAATTACAGGTTATACACTTATTTTGAAAATACAAAAATGTGAAATTAGTGATTATCATTCCGGTTATCGGCCATGAGAAGCAGATAATTATCAGTTATCGGTATCAGTTGAGAAAATCCATATCGATGCATCCCTTCTTCTTTTTATGTTATATTATGAAATCTCAAAATAATTGGTAACATACATTAAAAATAAAAATTCCCAATGCCTCTTGCATTAACATCACACAGATCAGGAACCGCACCCCCTTTTTTAACAAGTGTGCCTGATTGTGAGGCAAGAAGGAAGCAAAAGGCATGTTTCAGTTTGTAAATCATTTTGTGTAAGTACGTTATTTGTGTTTAAACTGTGTTTAAAGTAAACATGAGATTATTAGTATATTACTTATACGTGTCAAAACATTATATGAAGGATTTATAGCTTTAACTCAGGATTTTTTTCAAATATGTCCATTGATTACAATGGAAGAAGGATCTGAGTGTCTCCAGAAAATGAAAAGGGGAATTACTGGTCTGATCTTGTTTCTAATGAATCAGTCAGCTTACAATACATTCTACTAATTATGTAAACATGAAGCTCAGCGTAAATTCAACCAGGAACACTTTCTTTATGCTATATTTATTCACATGTCTTTCTCTATCCCCCTCCCACGACTTCTACCAATCAGCTGACTAGGGGTGTTTCCTATCCCGGTTAGCCAATCTAACTTTGCCATATTCGCCTCTAGGTATTCATACTGCCAAACTATTAATCTGTTCTCCTCTCTGCTCATGTCAGCTGTTAGGCAAAATTGTCGCGGCCTCCTCCACCCCATTCACCTCCAGTCACCTTATCCAGAGCCCAGGACAAGCTCATCAAAAGCCCACTCTTCTTCATCCATATCCTCACTCTTTGTCTCATCTTATCACTACCATCACTACCAGTAGCGTCTAGAATTAATAGAGGAGGTACCTTGATCTACTACGTCCTTACTACCCTCCTGAAATATATGACATCACGATGGGGTCTATTTGCCAAAAACTTTTCACATTTTTCGTACTTATATGCACATGTAAATAAATATTTTTTTCTCTCTGAATGAGCCTCTCTTGACTGAAATGATATTAATCACAGGAGGCAAAATACTGTTTTCTGGACATACTACAGAAATTGAGAATATTGTGCATCATAATGACAAATACAATGTAAATTCTGTATGCTATGTCTTTTGAAGCATCACTTTGTTCATCAAATATGAGTAAAAATAAATAAACTTATGTTTTATGTTCATAAAAGGTCTGTAAAGACCATTCATTGTCATTTTTCCTATTAGGTGGGTGTTGTGTTAGAATTCTTCATCCATTGGAATTGACAAACAAAAGTATCTGTTTTTTTATCTGAAGAAGGGCAGTGACCCGACATGTCACATGTGGTGATACTTCATTATAAACTGGCTTTTGGAGCTATCTCTGGTGTGCAGACTTTATTCCTTTTATTAAAAAAAAAAGTATCCTCATCAAAAGATTTTTTTGAAATTATTTATGAGTGCATTTAGAGTAAAGATCCACCATTACATTATTTATTGATTTTTTATCAGCGTTTGGAAAATAATTGGACCTGAACGGGTTAAACCCAGCAAGATGGGAATCAAGACAATGGCATGCCTTGTGCAAAGTAAGGGGCACAAGCTCACCAAGTCATGTTTTGTGACAACAAATTGTAATTGATAACCATTTTATGACTGATAACCGTTTGTTTATTTCTTTATTTTTTACATTTCTTTTTTTGTAAAACTGGTCTGGATTTTATTGCGAGTGCCATTCATTTTTTCAAGTCTTAAAATGTCTTGTATCTAACTTGCCTCACACTGTAGTACCCTGTAATAAGGCTTTAGATCAGGGGAGTAGAAAAAAAGGTATATCCACCTTTTATTTTAAGAGACTGTCTTTCTTTTTTTGTATTTACTATATTTTATTTTTGTACATTTTCAGTGGTATATACATGAAACATTTAAAGAGACTAAGGCAAATCAACAACAAACTAGAAAAAAGTTTATAGTAATCAAAACTTAAAATAAAAAAAGGCTGCCAAATGTATGTGCAATGCAACTCATTTGTAAACCATTTTATTTTCAAGATCTTATAGTCAAGTATTACAAGAGTATGAGTGAAGGATAGACATACATATTTAACAATACTTTTTCTCTGAGAAAGTTGATGAATAGACTGCACAAGCTCTAAAATCAATTGGATGCTTTAATGTTGAAGGACCATATTCTCTCCATTTGTATGATTATGATCATTTTGTGTCGTTTCTGAAAGCAGGGGGCTAAAGGAGATTTCCAGCTGTTTATAATCATCTTCACAGCAGCTACCATTCCGAGCATCAACGTCAATCGTTCCTCAGATGTATAGTTCAAAACAGACTTTGAGCATCAGAGGAGTGCCAGCTCTGGGACCTGGGGAATATCCCTTTCCATGGAACCACTGAAATATTTCACACCAGTAATTGTGGAATTGAGGACAGAGCCAGGAAGGCTGTGTTAGAGGGCCCTCTGCACCTTTGCATCTGTCACATAATGAGGAGACAGGCAGATAAATCTGGTTTACCTTGGTCTTTGAATAATTGAGTCTATGGATGACTTTGTATTGAATCAGTTTGTACCTGACATTAATCGAGCAAGTTGGAATTCTAGAAAAGTCTTCCCTTCTGTCACATAGTTAGTGAATGATGAGGTTGCGAATAGGGTATCAGGTGTTTGGAGTATGGGGGAAGCTGCAGGAGCTCAAAAAAATGGGCAAATCTGTCTCAAATATTTGGACTGTTATCTTTGACATAGTGCCTAATTTGGAAAAAAATGTGAATTGGGAGTGTAGAATTTAATTTTCAACTGATTAAATTATGCAGAATCCCTTGGTGACCTAGATATAGGTCACCAAGGGTCCTAAGTCCCTGTACCGCCAGACATCAAACATCCCATCCGTCTGAGAGGGTGACAAAGAATGTTTATGACACATAGGATTGTATATCTAAGAGGCTATCTTAATGAGTGAGTTCAAGGCTCTTTGTGCTGTACACTTCAATCTGCAGTAAGATGATTTGAGCATTGTTAAATTTCACACACCAGTAAATATCCCTCCTAATGGAAACAGTAATGCGGGGCCTTGAACTGTCAGGTCAGGTGTTCGTCTTGTAGTGGAGATTCAAAGTACATCAGAGAGGCTTTTCTTTCAAAGCATGATCAATTTCACACCTCAGAGCGTAGAACCACTTCAGAATTGTCCCATGATGAAACGGACGCACATCTGAGTGGCAGCTTATGCACATATTTTGCATCAATTTTTGACAAGAAAGCCTGACACTCATTAATTAAGCCCTCTTGATTGGATGAGATGAACAGCTTGAACAACAGTACTCATCACATCATCTAGCTGTGGTTTGCATAATGTTGTTGATGCTGACAAATAATGCAGACAAATAATGCCAGTTTTGAACCTGTGACCTTGTTGGGAGACGTTTACCAACCACTGAGCTACAATGCTTTGTGACATTATATAGTCTGTAGGGTATGTTCTTGAATTAAAGGGATAGTTCAGCCCAAAATCAAAAATACATATTTCCCTCTTACCTGGAGCCCTCTTCAACAATCTAGATTGTTTTGGTGGGTGTTGCAGAGTTTGGAGATATCAGCTGTAGAGATGTCTGCTGTCTCTCCAATATAATGGAACTAGATGGCACTTGTGGTGCTCAAAGTGCCAAAAAAAAAAAAGAGATCTAAAAAACTCAACAGCAATGTCTCTCTCCAGAAATCTTGACCTGTTACTCAAGATAATCCACAGACCTTATTGTGAGCATTTTTGTGTAGGAACTATTTTCCTTCTACCAAACTACACCTGCCAACCATATCATTGCGCAGAAGGAAGTGTGCATCTACTCATGGACAAAAGGCTTGTGCTTGTGATGGCTGAGCTGTAACATTAGTTAGCTCAGTGGTGCTAGGTGAGCTAGCAGTAGATGGGCATTTTCTTCTGCATGGTGATGTGGTTGGTGGGTGTAGTTCAGTAGAAAGAAAATAATTCCTACATGAAACTGCTCACAACAAGGTCTGTGGATTATCTTGAGTAGTGGGGTCATGATTTCATGATTACAAAAATAATTGTAAGTTTTGTGATCCTCTGACACTGTTGTTTTTTTTTTTTCAGTGAGCACTCTCATTACATCAAAATTATAATTTGCCTTACACTGTGAACTTTGTTTCTGGATCAGAACTCTCCGAGGTCGTCTCCACGGCAACAGCCGTGTCTTCATCATCAGTTATCAGACGGCAGAGACAGTGGGTTGGGACTGAGAGGAGATGAAGTACATGGACTTACACATACACACACATGAAGACACATATAACACGCACACCCCCTCCAACTCAACGCCTTCTCCCCCCCCCCCCCCCCCTCCCTCCCTTCGTCGCAATGTAGCATGGGAGGGTGATGCAACGCGCCCAAATGTGGCTGCGTGCGCGCCCCCCAGTGTCTGCACTGCGACACCTCCCCTCTCCAACACCCTCCCCCTCTCCCATATGTGCAAGTCTTCTTTGTTGTAATGTCTTATTATGTTGCTTATGTGCTGAGGTGTTTTTTTTTCCTTTTCCCACACTGTGCCCCCCTACAGGAGCCTAGTTTGGGAGTTGCTTTTTTTCCCCTCTTCCTCCCTCTTGTTCTCCTTTTTTCATCTAAGTAAACGGGGCGCTGCTCGTGTGGCGACCCACAGTTCTCCCGCTCCTGTCCTCCCGTGTTCTGTTATGTGGGGGTGGGAGGGGCGGGTTTTCACTATTTGTAATATTTTTTTTTTTTTTTTTTTGTATGTTTTTAGTTTGTAAAGCGCTTTGGGGTTGCATTTTTGATTTATGAAAGGCGCTATATAAATACAGTTTGATTGATTGATTGATTACACCTGCAAATCTAATAACATTCTTTGCAGTCTCTTTACCACTGTACTTTGTGTTTAGTGCTAATTAGCAAATGTTTGCATGCTAACATGCCAAACTAAGTACATAGTGAACATAGCAGACATCAGAATCAAAAAGACTTGCAGCTTGACTTAGATGTGAGAATTTAACTTAAAAAACCTTGATACCAGACTCTTTATCTGGGTCACATTATGTTAAATGGCAGGCAAAGAAATTAATCACTAGAAGGTAGCTAAACCCAGTACCACCTATGATAGAAGTCTGGTACTAAATAATTCCATTGGTATTTAAAATGAAAAGGCTGGCCTTCACTTTAAGGATTCAGAAAGAACAAATTCTATCAAATCTTGAACAAATTGATCAAATTTATAACCT
The DNA here is from genome assembly GCF_011397635.1 of Epinephelus fuscoguttatus. Lineage (NCBI taxonomy): Eukaryota > Metazoa > Chordata > Actinopteri > Perciformes > Serranidae > Epinephelus > Epinephelus fuscoguttatus. The sequence goes on from NC_064762.1 coordinate 38,184,420, forward strand.
CATTACGAGCAGACTTTGTATGGCTCCACGAATGTTTAACCTTCCTCTCTTCTCTATAGGACCAGTAGAAATGTAAGCTCCCATAGCTCCAGTGTTTATAATTCATTTTTATTACAGAGCTTGGGGTGGGCAAGTTTGCATGTATATGCTTATGTGTACATATGTATATGTGTAAGCTGTTAAGCTGTGAGTATATGTTTATTTGGGCATATTATGTACCTTTTCTTTTAACAAAAAACAATGAGAGAAACACCTGAAAGTAGGGGAAAAGGGAAATGCCGCTATTCTTTAAACTGTGCTAACTCTGCATCACACAAGCAATTCTTAATCTTAGTACATTTATTTATTTCATTCCATTTTACTATTTACTTTGTATCTGTTGTTTTTGAACCACAAATGAAAAGAAATGAAAAGAAAATAAGAATGAATGAATGAATTAATTCATTTCCTAAATTAACAAATGTTAACACTAAACCAATCTAACACATCCAATCAAGATGCAAGAGAGAACCATTACATTACTTAGCACAAGTTGGAAAAACCGATACCAAAGATAATTTTATTTGTGTTAAAAAACTATGTAGTGGTCAACAAAAAACAAATTGCAGTATTCGAAAAACATGAACGTCAAAAATCACAGACAGAGACTGTCAACTTTGTTTAACATTTGAAGTCACACAAACAACAGCAGGTCCAGACTAATATAACATAAATAATAACATAACTGTAAAATAAATAATTTCCCCTCGGGGATCAATAAAGTATTTCTGATTGTGATTCTGATTCTGATATTAACATAGTTACAGTAGTGAGCTAATGCTAAGCTAACGTTAGCTTAACCACTAAGTAACTTTCTAAAATTTTCTTTATTTCAGCATTTATTGTTTTTGTTAATTTAATATTAGCAATACATTAGGTGAGAAGAACATTATGACTTGTTTGGCGCTCAAAAATGTTCAAGACACTGGAGTTGACTTGTAACTTGTCAGTCTTGACTTGCAGCTTGATGGCAAAGCCTTTGGAACTAATTTGTGACTTGCAAAACAATGACTTGGTCCCACCTCTGGTAAACATTATACATAAACATATCAGTACAGTCACTGTACTTTGAAGGTTGTGCATTTTGTTTTGTCTGTGCTCAAAACATCAGTTATATCTGGCACAGATTTAACTGTCGCTGTCGTATAGTATGTGCTATCCTGGTTGATCTCAATGTCATTGTCAGAAAAGGCTGTTAGATCTCATGAGTTTTGTTTTTTGTTAAACTGAACAGGATATAAACAATCTGGCACACATCAAAGTAATGTCAGAGGCTGACAAGACTAAAGCTTGAAAATAGATATGATATTTGAATAGATATTTTGTCCTCAGAGCAAGTTGAGAATACACCCTCATACAAGACAAAAGACTAGTGTTACAGCATACTGGAGGACCTATAACACACGTCCTTGTAGTGAACCCAGAATGAGACAAAATTGCAGAGAGGAGAGACTTTAGGTTCACTCAGACTAGATCTTTAATCTAAATACAAGATTTCCTACTTAAGTAGAAATACAGTTTTCTCCCTTTTCATCAACGAGAGGTAGAATTTACTTTGAGAATGTATCTTGAAAACACATAATCTCATTCAGGAACACATTCAATGTTGGATACATTTGGATGTTTCAAATAGTGAATCAGGACGTCTAAGCAGCAATTATTCTGTTAATGAGGATCATTAAAGCTCCCATCACATTTGCTCTGACCTTTTGTTCCTCCACTGACTTCTATAAACCACAAACCGATGCACTGCACTTAGAACGGAGGGAAAATGACTCCCTGGCAGGTGGGAGAGCTCTTTTCAGTCTGCCTCAGTGTTTCTGTGAGCTGCACCTTCATTCACTGACAGAGCAGATGGCTGCTTCCATTGATGGTTTTAATGAGCGCTGGAACAGATGTGGCAGGTGTCACTCATCTGCTACAAAAAGACACATATGAAAGGTTCAGGAGCTGTTTGAGGTGATGTGCAGGTGATCATTATTCAAACTTCAGAGAGTGTTGTGCCTTCTTGTCAACATGCATATACATACACTGATGGAGCTTTTACTGCTCTCTCTATCATGTCTGGCACTGTCCATTTGCACTTTATGTCAAATGTACTGCACATTTTAACCAACAGATACACTGTAGGTGAGTTGCTGTTTTTGTTTGCTGTTTTATTTTAGCGCTTATTTGTGAGATTGTTTGTTCTGCTGGTGCAACCCAAACACCAGAATAAAATGTTGGCATTGCACATTATGCAAATTACAGATCTTACATTTGTACATTTCATATGTATCATATTAACATTTCTCAAGTGACATAATCCAGACTACATGCATCCTATATGAGTGTCTCATCACAAGGTGGAGAAAATGGTGGATGGCGTGACAAATAGGCGAGACAGCGGCTACCCATCAGACTACTGTTCATCATTCATTCGTTCATCATCATCAAACAACAAAAGCAGGTATTTTTACCAAGAGGTTGGGACATTTCTAGACGTGCTCGTAATGATAAGACCACGTATTTTTTGACGAGATGTCGGAACCTTTTCAGCCCTTTGGTGACAAAACCTAGTGTATTTGATGACAAGAAGGGACATTTCCAGCGATGTTTGTAGAGATCAAGCTATATATGTATATATATATATATATATATATATGTTCACAATCAGCTGTATTAGAAGTTGTGTTAAGTTGCTGCTCTTGCGCCAGGTGCTTTGCGTCACGTGTAAAATAAGGCCCAATATTATTTGTTCTATTTGTTTATTTCACCCCATTTCATGTTTCTTCTATTATTTTATCACTGGTTATTCATTCTGTTTCATTGTCTGTACTAAGTGCCTCATTTAATTGAATTTTAATTGTACTGAATCATTTTATCTTGATTTTCCCATATAAACACTTTTTAAACTAAAGAGCTTTATAAAAAAGGTGTATTATTATAGACAGTGCTGTGGTTTCTGTAGGTGCAGCTCTTTTCTTTGCATGTTCAGCCTCCCTTGTTCTTCTGTTTATTTCAATCAAAGCACCTTTGTTGCTGCTATAAAAAAAAAATCACTTCCAATCTCCACTGCAATTTTTTGTCTTTTTCCACCAGCACAGTGTTGAGAACAGCGCATGTGAAAGCTTCCCGACAGAAGATATAAGTTGAATTGCTCTTACGACACATCAGTCAGTGATAGAGCAAAGCAGGCATGTATTCATATAAACAAAGGTCATTGATTATTGCCTTAAATGATCTGGTTCGGGCAGCTGCCTGTGCCTGCTTCAGCATTTACTTACCTGTGCTTGTGTATCTGACAGTAAATCCATCCTCTGGCACAAACAAATAATCACACACAATCACTGGGAGACTGGAGCTGACCTGCAGAGAGCGCACCAATAACCCTGCCAGCCCTGCTCTGGATTGGGCTTTATCCTTGATAATTTGGCTCCCACAGCCTCTCTTTCTCCCCTGGCAGTTTACGGCCTCGGACTCCAGAGAAACCGGTGCAATAAACAAGTCCAGTGACAGCAAAGGTGAGAGGAAACACAGTCCTTAGAGAAGACAGCTTTGGGGATTTTCTTTATTGCTGTCTCCCAGTGTTATTTTACACGGGAGATTTCAAATAAGTCTTGAAGGAACACTATCGGGCTGCCTCCTCTGTTTGTGCTTACTGTCTAAAGCTAACAAAGGCCATCACAGAGGCCTCCACCTCCTTCCTTCTGTTTGACACGCACGTTCTTTCTTTTTGTGTGTGTGTGTGTGTTTAAAAGGCTAAGATGACTTAGCAGGGACTGTAAACAGGTTATCCCACTTATCTTGAATTCAGTCACTTAAGCTGATCTATCAGAGTCTGCGGTTCTGGGAAGTGCCAGATCAATGACTACAAGGGATGAGAAGCTAATGGGGTGGACAGACACAAATTCTAGCGTTTGACACCGGATTTGCACTTAGCTAATTTGTCCCAGCTGTAATTACAACCAAATCAGGTCATTAGCTGACCACGGCAGCCTGACAGAGCTGCTGGATATCCTTGTCTGCCAAGCAAAACGTTTCAGCTGGAATAGTGATTAAAGGCCCACTAAGAAATTCTTCACCAACTGACTGACAGATCTTTTTATTGTTGTTTTCTAAAGCTGTAAAAGTTCAAAAAAAAAAAAAAGATTACTGTTATACCACACCCAGCTTTTGATATTATTTATGGTCTGCTTTTGTTTTAAATATAGTGTATTCACGTATAGCCTGGAAATGAAGTCTTAACAACGCATTGTGTGATGGTGGGCGCAAAATGTGTTAAAAGTATGTGCTGGCAACACATAAACAATGCCAATGTAAAGTCAATGAGAACATTTTGCCATGGTGGACCATATAGGCCTTGTCCACTGTCACAGCAGCTTTTCTTCAATAAAAACAAGTCAAGTCAACAAGGAGGAAGAGTAAAAGCAGAAACAGCCACAGTGAGATGTTGATGAAGAGCTGCAGTCAACAGGCTCTTACTGCACCTCTGCAAACAGCTCACCTCCACTGGTTAACTTCTGTTGCTGTGCGATGGAAAAACACATACAGCAAAAATAACGGGGAACGTTAGCCATGGATCAACATGCTGCTTTTGAACATCATCACTTAAGACAAGCCACCATCAGTTAAAGACACACCTTCAAGCAGGTAGCCCTTTTTTAATGCAAATCCATGCTGTGCTGGGCTGATGGCCCAAACCAAAACATGCCAAGCCAAGCCAACCCATGACCATCAGAAAGGAGTAATAGACTGTATATATAGATGGATGAATCGTCTCCGCTTCCGCCCACTGTATAAAAAGAAGCCAAAATATCCCTGATATAGCCATCTTGTGCAGGTGACATCATTTGAAGCCAGAGTTAATGCAGTAGCAATCGCTGCAGTATAAAGTTTTCGCCCTTACACCCATCCAACCAGTCATGAGCAATGCCACTGATGGCGAGCACACTAACTGGCACACATAGCTGTCAATCATGACATCAAAGACCCTTTGTATAGCATCAACTAACTAGTTAAAATTAAACTTAAAAGAAAAACGAACACTTAAACGAACATTAGCATGATTAGAACTATCTAAAATGACAGAAATCATCCTTTGGGAAAAACATATTTGATGGGTACTTTGAGTTTTTACTTTTGCCTATGTCCTATCTGCTAACATGGAAGGGGCAGGGTCTGTACATAAGCCAGCCAGCAGGGGGCGATCGATGAGTTTTTGCTTCACTTTTGGGAAGTTGTCATGTCATCCATCTCTAAATAAAGTCTATGTGGTGGACACACGAATCAAGTGCTAAGTTAAGTGTTAAGTTAAGGAGACTGCTGTTTGTGTACTATGTGAAACTAAAAACCAACGTAGTTATGTGACTTAATGGACTTCACGTAACAACACAAAGTATGTGCGTTTGTCACTTACGTCCTGTAAGTAGTTATTTTAATGGAAACCACAGTCTTTTCCTAAACCTAACCAAACTGCAACCAATTGTATTAGACTAGACATTGGCATTGCACTGTTGAGATGTTGTGTCTATTATATGTAGTTATGTGAGACTGTGTTGTTATATAAGGCAATTGCCGCTATGTCATTTTATTCCAACTTCACAGTAAATCATGCATTAACATGCTGCATACAATGCAGAAGGAAAATGTCTTGCATTCACAAACATTTCAGATGATGACAAAAACATTAAGTTCAGTGTTGCCATGCCAGACAACACTGTTGTTGTTCTTCAGTTGTATTCGTCACAGAGCAGTACTTCGGGGGTGTTTGCTGCCTTTGCTATGTATTTTTCTTACTGTCAACAAAAAAATGAATAAATGAAAAGACCAAAAGCAACAATGTGTTAGTCTGTCTCTCAATACATTCTGACTTCCCTGCAGGCCCTACTGTTCCTGCTGAAGACACAAGTCTGTAATAACAGCTCATGAATATATTGTTTCATTTTAAAAAAGCATCAGTTTTTTAAGGGGGTCGGTGGTAGGAGGTGAGACAACAAAGGTCCCTGGCTGGAATTGAATATTAGATGTTGCAATTATGTGGTGTAGTCTGTTACCATTGGGCTACCAAGGTACTCTGATCCCTTGCCTTTGGAAAACTTAACTCAAACAAGTGCATTTATTGGGAACTATCTCAGCAAATTAATAAACAAGGCTGTTCAAGTGAGTCTTTATGGCAGCAGGGTGGCGCTTGTAGGATCACTTTGTTGCTGGTTTGAGTCTGCATGTAGGCTCTGTTGTGAATTTCTGCTGTGCATTTTTAACAGGGTACATTGAGGTTATTTCCATAACATTCTGGCCACTTCTTTTTGTGAATGTACACCCATATTAATCTCTGTAAAAAGATATCTGCATATGCAGAATCAAAGTAGGCAACAGGACAAGATTTTGATACTTAAAGTGCTCTGATTTCTGCTTTTATTAGGGACCTCGGCCGTAGGAATGTCGATCAAACCAAAACTGGTTTATTCTTCTCATCGAGGCCTACAAATCACGCACTGACACCCCTGACCTAAACCCAACAGGAAGTGAGCTATTTGTCTTTTCAAAGTAAGATTTTGCCTCAAAATGCTCTTTGTTCAAAAATTATCTTCTCCTAGACCGTTTATCATATCGGCTTCAAACACACACACATGCCAGGCCAACGCCTGCTAAACAGATTTTACTCATAACTTTGTAATTACTCAGGTTTGGATTTTATGGCCTCTTCAAGGTGACATCCCACAAAACCTCCTGATGATCTTCTTGCCACCTAGAAACACTAAAATAGCTGCTGCCGCCGATAGGAATGTCATAGAAGACAAAACCAAAACTGGCTTGTTCGTCTCACCAAGACCTACAAATCATGTGCTGACACCCCTGACCTAAATCCAACAGAAAGTGAGCTATTTGCCCTTTCAAAGTAAGATGTCATTTTTCAAAAATTCTTTCTCAAAAAATATCTACTCCTACACAGTTTATGGTATTGACTCCAAACATGCACACATGACAGGCCAAGCCCTGCTAAACAATTTCTCTGAACAACTTTGTCATTACTCGAACGGTTTGGATTTTATGCCCTCGCAAAAACAGTGGTCCAACCTATCTGATATTTCTGCTGTGCTTATTTTGTGTACTGTGTTGCTTTGCTATCATTTTTGATAACCAAATCTAATGGCACAGAAGCTAAGCAATGTACTACTGTGGACGGTGCTGCAGCAAAATGTATTCTGCTGGCTTAAAAAAAAAAAATTTAGTATACATTTAAAGTGATGTTGATTTTTTGAGGTGAGCCTTTTTTGTATAGTTAAAAAAAAACAACTGAGGCAATGCACCATTTCATTTTCTGTATGTGACATGTGGCTTTCAACCTGGAAGTTACTGTAAACAAATATTGTGATTTGGTCTATTGACTGTTGGCCCCAGAGGCTAAATTAGTGAAGGGTGGTCTGATTCATTTTACAGTTCCAGTTCCTTCAAGTTGATCTCTCTGTGACACTCCATTAGTACAATAGTACATGCACGTTCAACAGTTAGTGCTGCCTGCCCCACAAAACTTCTCTTCAGTGCAGTACCAGTCATGTGAAAGTTTACATCGATAGAGCTAATATTCATTTTAATGCATTTCAGTATCCCAATAGGCCACTTAAAGGGATAGTGCACCCAAAAATGAAAATTCAGCCATTATCTACTCACCCACATGCCGACGGAGGCTCTGGTGAAGTTTTAGAGTGGTCACATCCCTTGCAGAGATTGGCGGGTGGAGCGGCTAGCACACCTAATGGTAGATGGCGCCCCAGACTAACGTCCAAGAACACAACATTGAATCCACAAAGTATCTCCATACTGCTCATCCGTAGTGATCCAAGTGTGCTGCAGCTGCGACATAAAAAGTTGTTTCGAAAAACGTCATATGAACCCTGTTTTTAGCCTCACTGTAGCCTGTAGCTCTGACTGCTTCTCTGTGCTCCGCGCTCAAGTGTGCGCGCCTGCGCAAGACCAGCGAAAGCATGAGCTTTGCTCACCCATGTTTACATCACGTGACAAGTGCACCGCAGGGAGAGACAACGTAACCACAGAGCTAAAAGATAATTTGCACTACGGTCTTTTAGCAAAGGACAGCCCAACATGTCTGAAGACTGAGGAGGAACAGCATTTCTTTGTTGAGCCGTATTTGTTTGAGCCTGAGTAGACGCACGGAACTCAGGCTCCTGGACGAAGCAGCCACCGCAGCTCATGAGCCTAACCCTCAGCCAGCCGCAGAATACCGGAGTCAAGCACTGGAAATCTGGTGGTGTAGTTGTTTCAAATGCAAAGCAATGCCAACGGATGAGGGAAGTCTTTGCTGCTCAGACTGGGAATTGGCGATGCCTGCACTTGAGAATCAGGACATCAGTACTGATGAGACTGCTGCTCTTCAGAGATCACCGATCACCCTGAGCGCACACACGTGAGCGCGGAGCACAGAGAAGCAGTCAGAGCTACAGGCTAAGGTAAGGCTAAAAACAGAGTTCAGATGATGTTTTTTGAAAGAACTTTTTATGTCGCGGCTGCAGCACACTTGGATCACTATGGATGAGCAGTATGGAGATACTTTGTGGATTCAATTTTGTGTTCTTGGACGTTAGTCTGGGGCGCCGTCTACCATTAGGTGTGCTAGCTGCTCCACCAGCCGATCTCCGCAAGGGATGTGAGGACTCTAAAACTTCACCAGGGCCTCCATCGGCATATGGGTGAGTAGATAATGGCTGAATTTTCATTTTTGGGTGCACTATCCCTTTAAGCGCTCTTGAGGGCAAGTAGCACTGCAGACATCTCAGTTACCGCTGCAGTTTTGTGCTGCATTCAAGCACTGTCAGAAAAATCTGAAAAATGAATCCCCCATCATATTTCATTGCTCACCTGATCTGTTTCATTTGCTCCTCATTATCAATGTGTTGTTTAAATGCTCTGAGCAATAAAATACAACATATCATGTTTGTAATGTCCCTGTTGTGTCCACATCACAACTTTAACCTCATTAACACATATAACTCGGACGGACAACCGTCTGAGGCACACTAAATGCATTTGATTTAAATGGTCCTCAATCGTTTACATCGTGTTTTGCTCATTTTTCACATTTCATGATACCCCTTTTTCACCACGCTGCCATGTGATCACACAGAAAAAAAAGCTAGACAGAATAAAAATCAACAAGTGATTCTTACAGTTCTGTAAGCCACAACAGCTAGTAGCCTATACTTAAGGCCTTTCATTCAGTCTAGTGACTCTCTTTATGGCCATGTGAAGACAGCAGACATTCGTTCCATTTGCTCTCTGCCGTGTGACTGCCGTGATATTGCCTCTCAAGCCACAATTACAATCAGCACATCTGCTGGCAAACTTTGTGCAACAAGCCTTCACTGTTTTGAAATTACCACAGAAACTTTCGTGCACATCAACCTTGTCATTTGGATGAATTAATGTTGACAGGTTTGTTTGTTTGTTTACGTCATTTTTGCAACAAATTACTGGCTACACCTTTGGCACTTTGATGACAGAGCAAACATCTATTCACAAATTGACTGCATATCAATCCATGACAACCCAAACTTAGCAATATACTATATATTAACATAAATATGCTCCTCTGTGTGAGCAGTACACATTACTGCCCACAGAAAGGCACCTGTTGTTTACACTGTTTCTACAGGTTATGTTTTATATGGTGCTGCCTTTTACAGATGATTAAACAAATTATGTATGCACTGGGAAACCCTGATGAATTTTTATCTCACACCAATATGCCTCTACAAAGGCAAATCAAATGAATAGGTAATTTTATTGAAGCTGAGTTGACCGGTTAGGGAAAACAGTACAGCAGTTTGAGTGCTGTGATGTGTAAGGTTTAGGTAAAGTGCTGCATCATTTATAGAGGGATCGGCGTGCTGCATAAATCTCTCACACAGCATTAAGTCGACAGGTTCATTAATTATGAGGCCGATCAGCAGCGCGGACCATCAGATCCACTAACCTCTGTGTTGGGGAGCAGGCTGACCCACTTTCCTGACAGAGCTTTTCATCACCTCGTTTTTCATCAGCTCCACTGCCTGCCTGGGCAAGCTGGACTTTGTCAACTGTCTGAGACTTGATAAATTGTTAGAGGGGTGCTGATATTGTGCAGTGAATGAGTCAGTGTATGAGAGTGTATGTGGCTGGGTGGTGGTGCACAGGGCACAAAGGCTGACAGGCTGACAGATAGAAGGTAGACATTAACCGATTGGGTGACAACCCTGATGGGCTGGTTTGTGAAATCACCTCTTCTTCTGGAACACTATTGACATCACTAGAAAATACAGAAATATTCTTTATTTTGTCTAAGACCACAATAAGAAAACATTATCATAAAAACTAGCATTTGAACAGACACAACATTTGAAATTAATTGTAATCATACAATCCCATAGGTGACCAATAAGCTCCTTCAGAGGTGTACCCACAGCTCAGTAGTTTGCAGTTTATTTTGTAGGTAGGTACTGCAGGAGCCTAAATGCAATTTATTGATGGTTGGTTACAAGTGTTGGGCGAGTTACTCTCAAAATGTAAAATATTACATATTACTAGTTACCTTAATTTAAAGGAAATAAATTATTTTACAATATTACTCTCTGTGTAGAGTAATAACTTACTCACTACACTACTTTTGTGTTGCTTTCACCAAAATGCCCTCAGTAGGACTAACAGGCATTATAAAGGGTCATGTTGTTCACCAGCAGGTAATCAAAGCACAGAGGCTCCAGTTCATGACAGTTCATTTCAAATCCAGATCTGACCCATTCATGTACTCACATACAGTGGTGAAAAACATGATAAGGAATGGTTAAATAGCTTAGACCTTTTAAAATAAATGAATAGCCTCAGACACAGGGAGGGTCAGGCAGAGGATCAAAGTCTAATAAAAGCCTCAGTGTGTAAAAATGGTGAGTAACAGTGACATCAGCGGTCAAATTCTAGATTGCAGCGCTCACTTTTTCGAGTTTTTCAGGAGTATCTAGCGATGAGGTGAATATTTATTTAGGAATCTAAACCATGTTACGAAATGTTATAGTCTACCAGTGAGATATAGGTTATCTGTGAGATATATGTTAGGAGTGTTTTATTTCTAATTGTTTTGGTAACACGAGCAAACATTAGCACAGTAATGCTAAAATAACACGTTTTATGTGATAGTCACGGCACAGAGCGGCAAATATAGGTTGGTACAATTATAATATATGCATTTCCAGAGTGTTCTTCCACAGGACACAGGGAGATGAGGAAGAGGGAGAGGGAGAGGAGGAAGACCAGGGAGAGGAAGGGGGCGAGGGAGTAGAGGCGGTGCAGGAACGGCCAGGCAAAGAGATGTGTCTCGGCTACCCAGAGGGAAGAGGAGGAGGAGAGGGTGACAGCCTTCACAGCAGCGCGAGAGGAATCAACAGATTAGCCTGTAGGCTAGGCTAACCATTTAGCTGTAGCTCTGGGATAACTTTAGCCATGGCTAGGATAACGTTAGCACATAAACGTAGCCGTCACTTGAACTTAGACGAGAGGGAAAAGTAGTTGCAAACATGAATTACCTGTCTAGCAGAAAGCAGGCAACCTCCGCATCCCTTGTGAAATCCTTCTCCTTCAGGAGTTCTTTCCACCTGGAATAAGCAACGCCGATATTCACTCGCGTTTTGTCCCATCCTCGCTTATCTGATCTTTTTCTTTTATTTGGTGGCGTGGTTTCCCTCTTACGGGGCAAAACATATGTGTGCTCCTCCATTTAAAGTGCGACAGAATCATAAAAGTACAAAGCAGGTTCATGCAGAAGCGCTCCGGATTGATCTTCACCTTAAGCGTCTCCAGTGACGGCAAGTTCTGGGTAAACGTGAAAGGCGAAGCGTGTGTATCCCTTTCAGCCACTGTATTCAAATATGGCGACGCAAGAGGGCAGCCTCCAGCAGACCGTGCCCTGCCTGTGTATATATAGAGAAATCATTCTAAGCCTATGAGAAAGCCTCCATTTGTATGTGAATTGCATTACACTTTAGTAAATATATATTTATGAAAGCAATAGTTGATATTTGCTAATAAACAACCACGTACATTACACATTGTAACTTTAAGAGACATAGATAAATATATGTGGGCCTATGATATAACACACAATAAACAAACACTGAGGTTAGCACAACAAACAGAATGGTGTGTGACAAGTGCAAATTAATATGCCAGAGCTGGAAGACCCACCTGCCGGTTCCTGGTGTGACAGTCAGCTACAACAGCCCCGGGGAGAGAGTTATGCATAAGAACGGGACTGTGTGCCGGCCTTGCTCTGCAGTTGTAGGGGATGTGAATGTAAACACATCCAACATACACTAACTTCACTCAGGCCAGATGTACTGATCACTGGGACAAGGAAAAAACAAACTGGAGGCCAGCTCCTTATCCCCGCTGCTTTCAGGCATTCTTAGAACACAAAAGCAGAACAGGATACATTGTAGATGTTTCAGGTGTTTTAATGAAAACACACTGAACATGGTGACGCACAGTACCAGATGTGCCGATCACCAGCATTCTCTTGTAGCCTATAATGACATGACAACACACAATAGCCTTTGGGGGATGATTTTTGTGGTGGCACTCTGGCAGAAGTGGAGCGGTGTGGATCAGTGTGAATGAATGAAATATGAAAACAATAAAAGTTTATTTCAGGTGGTAATGTGTCATGTGACATTGTAAATGTTACAATATTACCCATACCCATACCTATATTACGTCATTATTGCTAAAAAGTAATACATTACTGTAACATGTGTTACCCCCAAGCACTGTTGGTTACCTATGGCTAACCAACAGTGCATAATTTAAATAATAATTTAAACAATAATTTAAATGGTTCATCGATCTAGAAGAAATATTTACAGGTTGATGTAGTTACAGCTCATATTTAGAATAATGACTGTGGAGAATTTAAAATGCATAACACTTATTTATAATTACATTTGTAACATTTGGGAATAGAAGATTATGATTGTTGCTTCCTAGTGCTGCCAAGGAGGATTAAAAAAGGAGAAGTCACAGCATCGTGTAATTTTACATCATTGGGGTACAACACATGCACAGTGAAATCTGGGTTGTACTTGCTGAAATGCTCAATGGCTGGCAAACTGTAACAGAGCATGGGGAACGATGGATTTGTTACACTGAGGTGTCCACAGTCAACCTTGAGTTAGAATATTGTTGTACAAAAAATAAACATGTGGGTGAGAATACAATTCTGTAATGTATATTGGCCAGCATCCAATTAAGGGTATCCAAAAGTTCTGTTCTGGCACCCAAAGGAGGCTAAAAAGAGCACACCCAATGAGCACCCGAGTGAACACCGTCCTTTTATTTCTAGCGCCGTCTACACCCTCCAACATCGCAGCTCCAGTTATATTACACATGTGTCACACCCCATAGCTCCCATGGGGTCAGAGAGTGTGATCCAGCCTTCTTTGAATAGCCTTGGTAACTGCGCTCCTTTAATTGCCCTTTTTATATGCTTGCCAGTAGGGAGTTCTCAGATGTGGTAATGAGAGGGCAATCAGATAAGTGGAAAGTGGAGTCACACTGTTTTTTGACCTCTCAAATCTTGTTTGATAACTTTGCACTTTTGGAATGTACAGTTGTACTGTACCAATTGATTTTTTGTACCAAAATAAACAGTTAAACTTTACCAAATGGTCCTGCAAATTTTTTGGAGTGGATTATAATAAGGGGGATTGTTCGAGCGTCAAGCTGACGCTATATTCATTGGAAACTTACAGCTAGATTAAAACTTTTTTCTGTGTCTTGAACAAGGCAGTGGTTAACATGTGACGAGGTTTAGGCACAAAAGCAGATTGGTTATCTTGTTTTGGCTTAAAATACCTGTTTTTGTTAGCCTGGAAATTCAGACTCAAATCTAGAAAGATTTAGAGTCCGACCCTCACCGATACACCCTTCCTACCCAAGTGGCGGCATTAACTGAGGCATTTCAAATGCTGCTGCATGCAATTGGATAGCACAATGGCCAATCAGAACAAAAAAGCAAAGGTTTCTAAGGCAGTCTTCTGTTCCTCTCTCAAGGAAAAATGTAAGTGTAGTTGGCTTAGCGTTTCATCCAAAGCTAAACTGAACGGACGCGGTCCTTCGGCAGCTGACATCTTGGCTGTTTACTTTTAGACTCCTATGGCACAGCCCGTTCGTCATCATGTTACGCCCGCCAAGAGCCTGCCTCTGTCAGATAGACTGATCTGATTGGTCTGATTGGCGATCCAGCGGGCTCTGCTCGCTGGGGCCAGATTCCCGTGCAGTGCAAATTCGAATTTGCTAGGGGCGCGGCATCTGGATTTCCAGGCTATGTTTGCCTCTAGTGTCCAACGCAAGGAAGTGCATTTCTTTAGGGATGGATTGAAACTTTTGATGGCTGAATGAAGCCTTATAAAGCATTTCCTTTATTTTCTGAGCCCACAAGATGGCGCTCTTTGTTTAAAGAGAGAGGCTCAAAAATAGCAATTCAGTGTGCTTTCAACCTTTTGTTGAACAGTTGCTGTAGCCACTTTGAGTAAATGTCAATTGATGATTGACTCCAAATGTGATCAGATTTACTGGAAAATATCCATAAATAAATGATAACAAAAGTAAATTAATCCTTTACCTTTCTAGGCATCCAAAACTTGCTTGAATTCCTGTTGCAAGAAGACAGCAGCAAAAAAAGTTGTAATTGGGTTACACATTTTAAAATTGTTTTCAACTTATTTTATAATTGTATTTTGTTTGTGTGTATTTTCTATTATTAAAGTTAAACAAAAAAGCCCAGTGTGTCTTTAACTCTTAAACATATTTAGTGAGAAAGACTTTTACGTTTGGTCAAGGAAATTACCAACCAAAATCAAGCAATAAATCACAGCAAAATCAAGAACAAGTCAACATTTAATTTTCATAATAATGCATCACTGACTATGGTGTGAAACTGAAATTTTCTTGGAAGCAAGTCAGTCCGTCTGTTTTTATTTTCCAAAGGTGATGTCCAATAGTGTCTGCAAGCCCTTTCTTACTGCAAAAAAATCCACCAACACCGGCCAACATCTGGTTTTTTGATGCAGGGGGAAAGGTTTTAATTGGCATCAGCGCAGACATTTCTCCAGTACAACGCTCGGGCTGACCTGCCTGCAGCCCATGAGTGTTCCCTATATTAAATAATAAGACACTCAGACAGCATCAAACAACGTCAAAATACGACCACTAAATGTACATTTTTTTTCGCACAGATAGGCTTGGATTGTTAGTATAATTATCTGACAACATAACAGAAAAGAGAAATGAATGTCTGTGTTTACCTTTAGCTGGATTCTGCTCTTCAGTTTCAACGAGCTCTGCGTCCATGTACTCAAATAAATTCAAATTAATACGGGTGGTCATCAAATTCAAATGGCTTATCCAGATCCAGTTGGTCAAAGTCGGGTAAAAATTCAGCCATGACTACTCCAAACAGAGTATCTCCTCACGTTTGGTAAGGTCACTCCTGCGGTAACTTCCTGCAACAACTCAACTCTCGTTAGACTTGAGATTTCAGAGCCAGACTTTCACTCTCTGAGTGAGTGTTTTGACATGCAACAACAAACATGTCTGAATTTTTAACTGATTTTGACCAACTGGATCTGGATAAGCCATTTGAATTTGATGACCGCCCGTATTTATTTGAAAAGAACTCACTGAAATTGAAGAGCGGACGAGGAGAGTGGGAGCAGTGTTACTTCTGTAGCACAATTGCAACAGGCAGAGGAACATGTCCGAATCCAGCTAAAGGTAAACACAGACGTTCATTTCTCCTTTCCGTTAGCGCAAGCACTCACAGGCTGCAGGCAGGTCAGCCCTAGTTTCATACTTGAGAAATGTCAAATATTGAACATCCTATCACTCATTTAGACAAAAGTAGATCGGAAAATAGGGCCCTTTAAACATTGATCTAAATTTACCTATGATTAAGTCCTGCCCTGAGCCAATCACAGTGCGTATAGCTATTCCCATACACTCGGACATTCTCTGCTTGGATATCCATTGAAATACATTACAGAAAGTCAGTTTTGTTCGGTTTTATGAGCTTTTTCAGAGATTTGAAGTTTAAAAATGGTCAAACGATGTGCATGGGGTACATGCAACTCCCACACAAGGTATCCTGAGAGGCTGGGCGACGAGGTGTATTTTTTACACTTTAAACCACATCTCAACCGAGAAAAGTGTCTCCTTTGGATAAAGTTGTGCGGTAGACCACAACATTAACTCAACGTGAATAAGATTAACAAGAATGTCTACATCTGTTCTAAGGTAAGTCAACATCGTGTTTGAGGCAACACATTGTCACTTTCCTGGAAAGAAATATAAAGTTATTTTTAACGTCTAGCTAATGTTAGCCTAACGTTAGCTCCTAGCTGCATCGTTCATCATGTCACCTTGTTTGCTGGGAGTTCATTAGCCTATTTTGTTCTAGTTTTGTACTTTGGTGATCGTACATCATTGTTAGCTGTTGTCCAAAGGGCTCTAGTTAAGCTAACGTTAACTTCTGGATCTTAGCTTCATTAATTTATCTGTAATCGCAGAGATAACAAAGGTTGGCAAACGTTACGCTGAATGATTCAATGTGAATACTGTAGCACCAAACTAACGGAGAGATACTCTTGGTAAAGATGGTAAAAAGGCTGTTATCCTTTTCTCCTATTCGGAGCCAAAAACCTTAACTTCAAAGGCACTTTATCTTGTTTTCTTGGTGACGGCAACGAGATGCGGTTCACAAGCGTACACTGTGACCTGTAAATTTTGGCTTGTAATTTAAGCTTTTCATTGAGCTTCTCAACAATAAAATGATGAATATATCCCTCCAATGCTTAGTTTAGGCCCTTTTGGTTACTTTCAATGACATCTGATTGTTATGTCCCCAAAAATCATCAATTCCCTCCTGTGAAATTCCGTGTACTGCAACACCTGCCACAGTGCCCGGTCACTGAATGTTGATATTTTGTCCGAGTGAGTGGAGGGGGGTATGGCTAGCCATAGGTCAATTATTTTGCACCCAGTTGGAGAGAGACTGAATAAGTAAGAGATAAAAAGAAGTAACCATTGTGAAGTTTTATTCCGTCTGTGCTGCTGTCTCATGGTGCTCTTTACTGTTCGCCTGTTCTCCAGCCTGTCCGTGATGTCGATGTGACACACCATAAAAAAACAAAAAGACAGACACAGAAAGTTATGTACTCATCTCCTGCAGAGCCTTGTACAAGGCTCTGCAGGAGATGAGTAGATCTGTACTGGCAATGGAAAAGGAGTCTACAGCCTATTTTTTTAGCATGATTTAAAATCCATGTACACACGCTAATTTTGGTGGAAACTGGATACAGGACAGCATTGTGCATTATTGTACTTTTAATGTTTTATATTCAGTTTTGCAACTGTTAATGTCATTTCACAAATAAGCTAATTTGTGATAATGTATTAAGCATTATAATAGTTTCTTTCATTAGTGTTTAAAGTTTACACTCACCGGCCGCTTTATTAGGTAGGCTGCACCTTACTAGTACCGGGTTGGACCCCGTTTTGCCTTCAGAACTGCCTTAATTCTTTGTGGCACAGATTCAACAAGGTGCTGGAAAAATTCCTCAGAGATGTTGCTCTATACTGACATGACAGCATCACACAGTTGCAGCAGATTTGTCAGCTGCACATCCATGATACAAATCTCCCATTCCACTACATACCGAAAGTGCTCTATTCGATTGAGATCTGGTGACTGTGGAGGCCATTGTAACCATCAGAAGATGGGCACACTGTGGTCATAAAGGGATGGACACGATCAGCAACAGTTCTCAGGTGGGCTGAGGCATTTAATTAATGCTCAGTTGGTACTGGTACTAAGGGGCCCAAAGTGTTTGAAGTGTGTGAATGCTTTCATTATGTTAACGCCAAATTTTGCCCCTACCATCTGAATGTTACAGAAGAAATCCAGACTCATCAGACCAGGCAACATTTTTCCAATCTTCCACTGTCCCATCTTGGTGAGCCCATGTAAATTGTAGCCTCAGTTTCGTGTTGTTGGTTCACAAATGGTCTTCTGCATACCTTGGTTGTAACAAGTTACTGTTGCCTTTCTCTCATCTTGAACCAGTCTGGCCATTCTCCTCTGACCTCTGACATCAACAAGGTATTTTCACCCAGAGAACTGCTGCTCACTGGATATTTGCTCTTTTTCGGACCATCCTCTGTAAACCCTTAAGATGGTTGTGGATGAAAATTCCAGTAGATCAGCAGCTTCTGAAATACTCAGACCAGCCCGTCTGGTACCAACAACCATGCTACATTCAAAGTCACTTAAATCACCTTTCTTCCCCATTCTAATGCTTAGTTTGAACTTCAGCAGGTCGGCTTGACCATGTCTACATGCCTTAAATGCCACGTGATTGGCTATTTACCTATTTTTGTAAATGAGCAGTTGAACAGGTGTACCTAATAAAGTGGCCAGTGAGTGTATGTGGAGCACACATTTGGAATGGTGATAATACTACTGGCAGGTGAAGTGATTAACATTGATCATCTTGTTACAATGCAAAGTTCTGCTGTGAAACTTTTGGCTCCTGGCATTCATGTGGATACCACTTGACACACAGCACCCAGAACAATGCGCCATGCCTCACAGGATTAGCCCAAAGTATGTGACGGACAACTCAACGCATCGACCTGGATTCCCCAGATCCCAATCTGACTGAGTATTCGTGCGATGTGCTGGTACCCCAGAGATACTCCCGATCCACAGTGGGGCCTTTTTTGGATCAGACTTGGCTCTGACATGTCAAGGCATGGACACGGGACCTCAGGGTTTGTGCTTTGGAGTCTGGCACTGGGGTGTTGGTGATAGATCCTTTGATACCTGTTGGTTGTGAGATGGGGTGCTGGCCCATCCCACTGATGCTCGATCAGATTGGGATCTGAGGAATTTGGAGGCCAGGTTGATGCCTTGCACTTTTTGTCATGTTCCTCAGGCTGTCTCTGAGCATTGCAGTGTTTGGATGAGTAAAGTGCTTCAAGTGGCATCCATATTAATGCCAGAACCGAAGGTTTCCCAGCGGAGCATGGCATTGTAACAAGATGGTCAGTATTGTTCATGTCATCTGCCAGTGTTTTTAATGTTTTGGCTGACTGGTGTAAGTTCTCATTATTCATGAGCTATACATTTTGAAAATAAAACCTGTAAGTCATAACTAAAGCTGACATAACATTGTATGTATGGAATTCTTTTGAAAAATGCACTTGGTTAGTGATATTTAAGTAAATTTTACTAATATGTGTATGAGGCAATACATTGTTTGCAGCCAGATGAATCTATCACAGCCATGTTTATATATCAAAACATAATTTTGGGTATATTATAAACCAAAGTCTCTCTCTCTCTCTCTCTCTCTTTATGCATGTAAGGATTTGTATAAGTACATGTATATATTGTTCATATTATTTCATTTTATTCTGTTCCCATTTAGATATTTGTGTATATGTTCTATGTGTGTGTGGCGTTCAGTGACTACAACTTGCAATTTAATGTGAAACCCTGTCTTGTAAAATGATGAATAAATGAATAAATGTACATCTGTAAAATTGCAGACTGTGCTTGTAAGTGTGTTTACACAAATGTACTCAGTTTCTTGAGTCACCTAACACTGTTCTCCTCCTTTTCCTTGTTGTTATTATTACACTCAGCCCTGCTGTCATAAGCAGCCATCACAGGTTAAAAGTTCACAGTCAGCGGGAACATCATTACACATCAATTTCAATTTCCTCTCTGTAAAAGATAACCTCTGTGTAAATGCTGTCTCGCCTCTTACCAGCCTATAACTGAGAGGTGATGCACTATTCAGGCTTCACTGAGAGCTCAGTCATGCAAAAAACATGCTTTCTACAGGGAGGGGAGGGAAACCCAAAATAGGGCATGCATATGAAATCCATTCATATTGATGAATGTATCAACGGGCACACTACAGACTTGCTGATACTGATTTGTGACTCACATGTTCAGTATCCAGCCTCCAAGCATGAAGGGGGACTGCCTATTGTTTTGACAGCTCATGATGCCGAAGCCCCAATAGTCCAAAAAATGCCCCACTGGAAGAAAAGCCCATTTGTCTGACAGCATGTTATCCCAAAAACAAACAGACAATGCTGCAAAGGGACATTTCTCCAATGGCCCTCTCTCAAACGGTAGCACATAGCTAATTATTATGCGGAATGAGAAAGTATGACCCGCCCTACACTGCCTCTGACTGGCCAATTCTCGTTTCCTTCATTGGCTGGGTTGTAGGGATAGACCGATATGTATTTTTTAGGGCCGATGCCAATACCGATTTTTTTTCCATCACCCTTAGCCGATGACCGATTATGGACTGCCAATTTTCTTGAGCCTATATTTGGGGCCGATACTGCTTTTGCTCCCTCAATTTACATAAAAAAAATGACACAATGATAACAAATATTACAGCTCTCAAGTTTAAAATAAGAAACATTTATTGAACAGTAAAAAATACTAAAACAAGATGGAAAGTTGAGGTACAACAGGTAGAATATTATTATTATTATTATTATAATACATACATACAAATAAAAAAAAGAGTTCAGTGCTCTTAAATCTTCCAGTAATGTCTTTATAAAATAAACAAATATTTAAGCTGAAGCATAAATAAAACAACAACTACTGTACACAGTAGGATTCAACAGCTTTGTTCAACTTAACCACATACTTTCAAATGAAAAAAAGTGCCAGGGAAAAATAAATCCGCAAACCCACGCGCATATCGGCTGATGCCGATACAAGTAAAAAACTCAAATATCGGCCCGATATATCGGCCAGCCGATGTATTGGTCTATCCTTACTGGGTTGGTCAGGTTTAGACATGATAAGCCAGATTTCTATTTTTTTTTTAATATATTTTTTAGGGCATTTTTTGCCAGGACAGTGAAGCATGAAGGGGGAGAGAAAGAGGCAGAGACATGCAGCAAAGGGCCACAGGCTGGACTGGAACCTGGGTCGCTGCGGCAACAGCCTTGTACATCGGGCGCCTGCTGTACCACTAAGCCACCGACACCCCGCAGATTTCTACCTTTGCATCAAATCAAGACTGTACTGATGGGCTGTGTGTAGATGCACACCCTACGCTGTAGCCCAGTGTGCACCTCCCCACCTTTCCTAAGTGTCGAGGCATCACAGACGTATGCCTCTAGTTTCCCGGCACGGCGCAGGGTGGTGCAGGGTGGCGAACCCCGCACAGAGCTGGTTTCGAGCAGCGCAACCTGAGGCGCGCTCAGTTTGGTAGTTTGGCAGGTGCGCTGAGATGGGTGTGGCGGCGCAGCAGGGGGAGGTGTCGACAGATCTTGGCGCAGTGACAGTTTCGTGCCAAAAGGCTTCGCCGAAGGTGCGCTAAAAGCTCGCCAGCTGAAACCAGGTCTACTGTCAGCACAGGCGGAGCGCAGCCGGTGTAAGCCGAAGTTTGGCTGACCGCCGGACAGTACGTACACGTCACCAAAACCTCACAGGCAGGTTTCCAGAATATCAGGCACATTAACAATGCAATAAATAGCCACAAAACCACTATTCAATGCAACTATCTGCAATCAGCACATAAATCCCACAGCCACAACATCAGATAGGGAGTATATATTCAGCACCTGTCATCTTAGAAAAGTCAAAAGAAAAAGAAACAGTGAGACTGCGAGAGAGAAAGAGAGAGTGCGAGCGCACGAGAGAAACGCAACATTGATTTACAATTGTGGTGACCTCCTCCCAGGCTACCTTTGCATCACAGCCCGTGGAGGTCTGCTCGCAGTTCCGTATATTCGGACACTGCGAGCAGACCTCCCGGACCAAAACATCAGTTTCAGTAATTTATAAACATCAGTATTTTTATAAGCTGAAACCATTCTCCTCAGTCAAAGCAACATATTTCTTTAATCTTTCATTGTGAAGACAATAAAGCCCCCACAAAATGGCATTTTAAGTCTTATGTGATTTATCCTGGCATCATATGAGTAGAGAAGCCTGCTAGCCACTAGGCTAATTTATACAATGTAAAATGCCATAGGCTTGTGCTAAAAAGCACAATAATAATAAGCATGTTGAATCTGTGGGAAATATATGTCTAGTATAAGATTATTGGACTGTCAGTGAACCTCATGAATTATGACTGAGCCAAATTTTATAACGTTATCATTGTTAAATGTTTCCAACTTTTTTGATTTATTACGTACGTACTTGTATTTTGTATTTTTATGACTGACATTTTGAAGCTGTGCCCTCTCCAGACATGCTGATCAAAAGAGTTCTGGTCTGTTACTTCACTCTGAAATTACTACTTTCATTCAACAATTTCCCCCCAGGGATCAATACAGTATCTCTGATTCTGATTGTGTGCAACTGGTCATTAGTCAGCAAGATTTCACTGGAAAGAAAAAAAGTGAAACTGTGCCTTGTCAAAATAAATCAAAACCTATATGAATGGCCCATGTGGGAAGTTAATTTGAAAAGGCAGACAGAGAAGCAGGACACCCTCAGCAGTCAGACAGGAGTCATGTTACCAACCAATCACAGCCAACAGATATCTTTCTCCTCTTCTGAAAATATTCAGTCTGAGATAAGCACGGCAGAGTTGATCATTTTAGTAAAGAGCTGCCAGAGCTTTACATCTGTGCTATGGACGATAGGCCTACACACTTACAAACAGCGCCTGGAAGAAAATCAGCTCCGCACTCAGGATTTCAGGTAAATAGGCTATACGATGCTTGTTAAGGTCGCTCCGCAACCTCAGATCTTCCACCGTGTTCTTGAAAGCTGGCATAAAAAAGTTACTAAAGTAGCACCAGTGCCCGATCTCGTGTTTTCCAGGCGATTAAGGATGTGGTGTTTGTACGGCCCCTAATTTACAGGGCTTGTACCTGCAGTTATTTCTCAGGCAAGTTAATAACATGTCAGGCAGGAAAAATCAAAATTGTGGGATAATTTTGAAAAGGGGAAGGGCAAACAGTGATATATAAACTCTGCAGGCAAATATCTGTCTATCATTTGTCAACTGCAAACTCTCAGGCGGCTCTCTCAGTGTGTGACATGCACTTTTAGATAAAATATAGGTATATTAGCTGTAGCTAGCTATATTAATTAAGGTTCATTAGTCAAGTTTTGTATTCCTCTGTAATGTAGCAAAGTGTTAACAATGTTACTTATCATATTCTTTCTCAGACCTTAACTCAAACCATTATGTTGCCCTGCCTAAAATATATAATTCAATAATAAAATTTATACATAAACATGCAGGGGACTAGTTGCCTAATAGCCCTAAATGAACAGTATTGGTCGACTAGGAAAATTCTTTGTCGGTAGCAGCACTACATTTAAGCCATGTTTAATGTGTGTTTTTGGTGTGTTTTGAATTAATCAAACTTTACAGCACTTCACAAAAATCCCACTGCTGACTGGCATTTTACAGATGAAACTCCAGACCAAGTGCGTATGCTATGGTGTAGGCTCTGCGCATAGAGCTGACGAAAGACTACAAATCCGCCTTAACCTTTTCAAAGCTAAGCCTATTAGGCCTCTGCACGAAAATTGCATATCCATAATGAAATGAATATATATCTGCAACCACAAAGTCCTACAAGGGAACACTTGTGAGATTTGTTAAGATGTGTAAATATCAGTATATGTGTTATATGTGAAAAGTAAATGAAGATGGCACACAGTACAAATGAAACATTTTGAGGTTCGCCTAAAAAAAACAAAAACAAAAAAAAACATTTCAGGATGAGTATCCCTTTGGAATGATGCAACTGCAGCTCTAAACCTCTAAATCATAGTACATTATGTGAACATTAACTCTGCAAAGGTTGATTCTGATAAAGTGAAGCAGAGAGGAGAACATATGGAGCAGCATGGAACAACATGGAGCAGAGAGCATGAGAGGTTTTAGTACAGAAAATTCAGGCGAGCTCTCCAAAATTGTACCATGTTTGCATGTGATTTTTGTCATGTACAATCCTACGTGTTGTCCTAATGATGTTTAAGGTATACACATAGAACTGTCCGTTTCGTTTTTTCCTGTATTTCCCACTCCAGACTGACCAATACACACCTACTACATTTGAAACTGATTTTCTATTCTGAGCTTTGGAGGCTGGTATCTCCATGACGCTATACCCACCAAAACGAGATTGACAGCACTGTAAGCCAATCAGAGTCAGCAGAACATGTCGTGGGGAGATGTCGGCTGCTGTGAGTGATCACTGTTATGCTTCACCCGGAACCTCCGGCCGTCAAGTTTTCCGCCCGGATTCATTTGAATGACGGATAACATGTTGGTCAGCAGGAATGAAGCATGATTTAACGGCAGAATGAGCTTTTCATGCAAAAGATATTACAAATATATTTTGGCGAAAAGATTTCTGTTGTTCTTTGGCCTGTAGCTCTCTGATGGGCGCTCTCTAACGTGCTTTGGCACATATGTGTGGAAACAGCAGAGTCTCAGCTTTCATTTGAGATGAAAGGCGTGTGTTTTGAATAACGCATGGTCGAGTTAGAGCCCGAAATATACCGAGTGGGTCAGGATATCGGTGCTGTATAGAGTTTGTTGCTGTTTATTTAGTTGTTGTTTGAGCTGTGTTTGGGGCATGTAAAAATGTTTTTCACGGCCTTGTAGCCCAGGTTCTGCTGTTTATTTTGATGTGCAACATCACTATATTCTTCGTAATCAGTGTATTGTTTCACACTGTGCTTGCAAAGTCGCTCTCAATTGGGGTCGCCCCCAACTGGGGGACTTTCGGGCTTAACAGGTGGTTACACCAAACTGACATGAAAGCACTAATGAAGATGAAGGTCGTTGCCTCATGTTGCCTGTGTCTCAGTCAAAAGAACAGCCAGCCAACAAACATGTGCGTTCTGTGCCTGCCTGAGAGGAAATGATTCCTCATACTAGCAGGCAAGGAAAACTGGTAGACAAACAGGACCTATTGAAGACACTATGTATGCTACGTAAACATGGAATCAGGCACATGGTAGATGTAAAACTGAATATCATTTTAGTGGATGAGAGCAGGATGGTAAAACTAGGTGAGGCCAGCAGAGAATACCAGCGACAGTAATGGTAAACGGCACCGCTCTTCAAAGTTAAATTATATTAACTTTTTGCCATCCTCTGAAATGGAATTTACAATCAGATGTTAAGCAGCTGCTTCACACAAAGAGACAACATGTGTGAGCTGGACAATTACTGGATATTACTAGAATAATTATAATTTATAAATTCATTTAACATGTTTTATTCCATTCTATGTAAACAATATAGTGTCATCAGGGCACCGTAAGTTTATGGTGTGTTTTTCTCGTGCCATCCAGAAGGTGTTGTCCGTGTTCCGTTTACCATCTGCTGTGTGCTGTAATTCGACTTTTTAAAATCACTAGTTGTGTTTAAAATATTTATCATATCCTCCTACTTTTTATGTGGAACTCTGAGAGGCAAAATACCCCTTTCCAGTTTTTTTTTTTTTTTTTAGATGTTTTTATTTTTTTTATTTTTATTTTTTTTACTTTTCAGCTCTTTAGCTTTGAAAACAGGGCAGGGGAAAACTTCAGTGCTCACAGCTATTAAGCTCTTCAGACACATTTAATAGCTTTAAATGATCGTATTTCTTCTCTCACACAATGCAGCTTTCTACAGAGCCCAGGAAGGGGCACGAAGGGACAAAAAATCACATGGTTAAAAAAAAAAAAAAAAAAAAAAAAAGATTTACTTTTGTGAGAAAAATGTCTTTTAGCTTAAAAGAAACAGGGTTAAGGCTTATTTATACTCCCTTTACATTTGGAAATAGACTAGTCTGTTTCAAACTTTGTAAATGCCGCCCTCACACTTCCTTTATGATGGCATAAATACAGCCAATAGATGGCACTAGAAGGCAAAAGTTTCATACAACAACAAACAAGGCGATGGTGAAGGGATCTGCACAGCCATATTATACATCCCAACGTGTGGACAGAGAATTCTATCCACTAATCTCACTATATATTACTACATATAGTTATATATTACAGATTGATTCTGTTCCATCATTGTTTAAATTTCTTCATCATCTCCTACAATTGTATCTCGTTTGAACTACGCTACACTGCCTCCATGATCTCTGGTGGTACTGCTCCATTTCGACTTTACATTTGTATCCATGAGCTCTCAGAAAACTTGCACAAATATGGACGAACTGAACACAGAATACAGATAGAAGGCTTTGTCTGTCAGCATCTCTGTAGCTAACCACTAGTGATGGCCTCATGAAGCCTCATGAAGCATTTTCTTTATTTTCTGAGCCCACTAGATGGCACTCTTGGTTTAAAGAAAGAGGCTATTCAGTGTATTTGAAACTTTTGTTGAAGAAAAAGCGCCTTCTAGTGGGCTCAGAAAATAAAGAAAATGATTCATAAGGCTTCATTTGGCCATCACTACTTTTTGTTGAGCAAAAGTTTGAAAGCACACTGAATTGCTATTCTTTGAGCCTCTCTCTTTAAACCAAGAGCGCCATCTAGTGGGCTCAGAAAATACAGAATATGCTTCAGGAGGCTTCATGAGGCCATCACTACTAACCACAACAATGGAACACACCGAGGGGTCGTTCAGAGTAATGTAGAGAATAATATTAATTTATTCATTATCTGTAACTGTTTATCCTGTTGAGGGTTGCCAGACCATCACAAGGCTGACCTATGGAGACATGCAAACTCCACAAAGAAGGGCCCCATCCGACCAGCAGGTTCCAGCCCAGGACCCTCTTGCTGTGGGGCCACAGGGCTAATCACTGCATCACCAAATGGTGTATGGCATAAACAGAAAGTGTAATAAACATTAGGAGGTATGAAAAGTATTAACAGTGTGTATAAATACAATAATACACTATCAATACAGTATGAAGATGGTAGGTTATGCAGGTACCAGTATAAGGTGTATAGTGCAGAGTGCAATCACAGAACACAACATTTATGGTATACACTGTGTTCTACAGTCATGCTGTTTCAATTAAATATCATTTATGAATGATCTATAGGAAAGTTTCTAGTCATATTACAACAGAAAATTCACATCAACCTGATTTCGTCATCTAAATATTTCAAACACTGACATTTCCATTGTGGCTGCAGATGTTGCAAACAGTCCCTTATAGCTTTAAAAATTAATCAGAGACATGACGCTGAATGAATTATAAAAAGAAACCACAAAGATCATCCACACAATTATGAAATGTACTGTTGAGTCTTTTGCAGTGGTCATATGAGGTCTCTTTAATGGTAACAATGTGCATGTAGGCTTGGAAACATCAGCTGTTTGTAGTCTGCAGCCTTTAATAATCCAGACCTTGATGCTGAGCTGTAGGGCAGAAAAGAAGAAGAATTTTGTCATTTGGCTCAGGAGCAGACTCTCGAATGTTGGCCTTTAACGTAATCTGTGTAGTAAGCATTCATCCAACATGAATGGAATTCGTAAGGCTAGAAAAGGTCACGGTCAGTACAGAACAAGATCAAAGAGGACATTTACATCCAACACCAGAGATCCTCTTTGAGCGGAGAATGTGATTACCACCTGTTTTTATGAGACAAGTTCGTTATAGGTCATGTTATGATAACTGAAGCAACACTATAACAACTGACTGACCAAGAGATCCAATTAAGTTGTCAATGTCATGAATACATTTTCATGTCTAGACAACATTGTGCTAACAAGTGAGAACTAATATACTGAATTACCGATGTCCAGATTAAGTGTTTTGACTTTGATTGCAATCTGAGTCCTGTATAACTGAGTATGTGCTGACACCAAGTATAAAGGCAGAGAATAGAGTCTGTTCTCACTACAAGAACAACAATACCGTCACTTAGTCATGCCCATCAGAGTGTGATTTCGACCCAGAAGGTAGCCTTTAGCACCTTAATGTGACACACGGTATTTCAACCAACTCCAGTGTAAACCCATCTGCAGCAATATTTGATGCTGATAGCAACTGATGTAGTATTAAGAGTATTATTATTAATTAGTATTATTAAGAGTATTAGGGTGGGAAGTAGGGGGGTTTGGACTTTCACCGGGGAGTCTGCAGTTTGTTTTTCTTGTGAAACCAAAGGTCAGTGTTGTTTTAATGTAATGTTAGGCAATTTCTGTACAGGCGTCACACACTGACGTCACTCACATGATGCCATGTCGAGATATGGTGTGCAACGTACCCTTGGTGTCTGTTTTCAAATACACGTTAATTTTCACAGGAAATGTACAGTCTGCATACAGTCTCTTTTAAAATAAATACACTACGTCAGTACAATACCACAAATCGACATTTCTTTCCTTCAATAACAAACGCATGTGGTTGGGTTTATGAAAAAAAGAACAGGGTTTGGCTTTACTTTCATACCAGAAGTGAACACTGGCCTCCAGGGTGAAAGTCGGTGATTGTTGGACCTATCCACCACCCTTTTGTTGCTGTCTCGCCACATTTCCCCCTGGTCAGGTGCTGTTAAAAAATAACAGCAACCAGCCGTGCATCATGCCAACGTCAAAGAACGGCTTGTATCGCTGGTGTCTGATGCCAGAAGTCACTGACCCAGTGCCAGTATTCCTTAAGTTTAGGCAACAAAAAGCATGTGGTTAGGGTTAAAAAAAAACATCAAAGTTTGGCTCAAGCTAAGTTTCTTACTTACGTCATGAAACATCATGTGACATATGTTATGTCACATACATCACTACCACTGCGTGCCACACATACTAACAGACTATACAGTGATTAAAATAACTCTACTGACATCTGGTTTCACACGGGACACAAACAGTGGGCTCCCAGGTGAAAATCCAGAGTTTGAATAAGGAGGCAACTGAACACTATAGTTAGAAACACAGTTCACACTGTGATTTTCACTTACAGTGCTCGACAGTGCGAGCGTTTCACTTGCAAAAAATATTTAGGGGCACATGCGCGCATAAAAAAACTCAGCCGAAGCAGCCTATATTTTTGTCAATAAAAAACATATGATAACCTAACTGCAAATGTTGGAGGAACTCCAGCTGCCTTCCCTCTTCCCCGTGTGACACGGTTATGGGCGGTTTTCCAAGCCACTGTCGGCACAATGAATATAAGTCCCACTGTCGGCAGGGTGGAAATAAGTCGAAGTGTGGAGGAGGCAGGGACGGTTTTTGCTATGGGCAATGTGGGCGACCGCCCAGGGCCCAATCTATGTGAGGGCGCACGAGTGCCCTCCAAAAAAAATGTATGTATGTGGCGTGTCAGAGGAGAAATGAGCCGTTCACATTTCTGTCTTTGTGTCAGGTTACGGCCCACAAACCTCACCGCACTTTAGGGACTGTTCTCTACTTATGGAGGGACTGTTCTTTACTTGTCAGGGGAGGAGGGTGGCTGGTTGATTTTTATTTTATTTTTTTATTTTATTTTGATCCCCCCTATGTTGATCACTTATTGATGCTGTTTTTGAAGTATGAATAAGTCAATAAGTAAGAGAGGGATGGTTCGCTCAGGGTGTAAAACTAGCTAGGACCGCCTCTGGGCAGAGGAGACATACCAGTTAAAGCGGCGGACCTCCGGGAAAGCCCTCTCCCCTCTCCCCACAGTGAGGGACTGTTCTCTAAGCTACCGCTGCTGGGCAGCGTGGAAATAAGTCAAAGTGTGGAGGGACGGACCGGGTTAAGTGGCGGACCTCCAGGGAAGCCTGCTCCGTTCTCCCCGCAGTTAGGGACCGTTCTCCACGGCCAGGCTGTCGGCTGGGTGGGAATAAGTCCTGCAGAGTTTCAGAGGACCTGGAGAATGTTTTAGGATAGTAATAACATTATATAAGCTAATCAAATTGCAAAGATAATATATATAAGATAATAACTTTAAAAACAAAATTAAATTGTAATACTTTTTCAAAACTTGATGATTTTACCTTTCTGTACATTTTGTATACAAATTAATTAAATAATTCTGCTTGTAAATGTCTATTTGCATCACATTTATTATGGAAAACACATTATTTGATCAGTTTACATTGTGCCCCTAAAGTTCTTTGTGCGCTCCTTACTTTTTCAACTTAGGAGCACATGTGCTCCTTGGGGAAAAAGTTAGCGTCAAGTCCTGACTTATATACAGTTAATTGCTGCACTGCCATAAAAGAGAGCAGGATAAGTTGGACACAGTCCAGTTCAGTAAACAAAAGAGTCATGTTTCATCTGGTTTATTTTCGCCATTACAGATTCACTGAAGCAGTGGTTCACACATTTTTTTTCAATGAAATATATTTTGAGCCAAATACCTCCTGAGCAGCACAAAACATGTTTGATAGGGGGAAAAAAAACCTGTATAAGAAGGTAAGATACAGCACTATTCTGTCCATGTCCGGTTTATTAAACAACAATCTTGTCACTGAAAAACAATGAAATACTAAATTTCAAATGTTTAGAATAATTTCCAGATTCATAGATTCATCATGCAATAACCTGAAACAGACATTGTTGTTGCACTGTACTGTTTCTTTTTGAGAAGTTAATTATTTCAGAAATTAAGCATGACTGATATTTTTTTAGTTACCATGTAAAATAAATGGCACGTACCAATCCCTAAGATTGGCTCAGGACAACCCTTTTTTTAACTGCCTGGATAATGTTTAGGGAATCTTCCATCATAAATATAAATAATGCAACACTGTGCTTCTCTACAGGGGAACGGTTACATTAAGAGACATAATAACAAACCTGCTGCTGTGATGTTACCTTATCAGTTTGTGTTACAGGTACAAAATTACTTCCTTCTGTGTACTTATGTAATACCAGAGGTTATGTCAGGGTTTGAATATACGGGAACTGCCCATTGGTCCGATATCCCGTTGTTCGGACCATATTAAACCCATTGTTCCGAAGTCCATTCCGAAATTATTATGATGCCCTGTGGTTAAGGTCTAGTTAGGTTTAGGCACAAAAACCACTTGGTTAGGGTCAGGAAAAGATCATGGTGTGGGTTAAAATGAAAAAGAAAGTGACAAACACATAAGCCGTGAGCCTGCTCTGCCTCAAGCCTTTCCCAGCTGACCCAGAGCCGGTCGCGGCGCACCATCAAGGCAGAAATACACCCGCCGGGAGCCGTTCAGCACCGTGGACCATCGGACTAATGGGATGTCGGACCAATGGGCTGTCATGGACCCAAATATACTGTATGCTTCCAAGGTTTTATTAACCATAATTTATGAACTACACTTTCCCCAGCAACATGTCACTGTGTGTCTGTGCTAATTTCATTTTCCCCTTTCCACTGAGCGCTGTTTAACACTACGTGGAATAGATGTCCTCCAGATAACATTACTTGGAGAAGAAATTCTGCC
This sequence comes from Epinephelus fuscoguttatus, assembly GCF_011397635.1. Lineage (NCBI taxonomy): Eukaryota > Metazoa > Chordata > Actinopteri > Perciformes > Serranidae > Epinephelus > Epinephelus fuscoguttatus. The sequence goes on from NC_064762.1 coordinate 38,215,858, forward strand.
TTATTATCTGCCAATAGCTCTCACAGCAAATGACTCTGAATGAGACTTTGAGGATATGTGTGAGATTACCTGCATGACAAATTAGTTTTTGTTCTTGGTTCAAGAACCTCTTTAAAATTCTGACAGTCAAGTCGTCCAGAAGCCTACCACACATGTGATGTGATGGTGATTATCATGTGATTAGTCATGTTTCCATCAGCCTGTTTAGATGCGCATCTAGAAGTATTGCATCGGAAAATTATGATGGAAACGCCAAAATTTGAATTAAAATCCCCTGATTCGCACAAACTAAAATACGCTCGCTTTAGCCAGGTTTTGGTTGATTTGAAAAAATGTTGATTCGCAAAACGTTGGATGGAAACAGTTGTGTTTGAATTAAGTCTGATGTAGCGCACCTCTCTCCATGGTGATATCCACACTCCGGGTTGGGAAGGCAGTAATGCATTTACAAGCTGGTTGCCAACTGCCAGAAAACGTAGAAGAAGAAGAATGTGAGACTTGTTTTGTTTCCGGTTCTGCGGAAAACTCGCACAAGTTCGTAGTTTTCACCAAAGTCCATACATTTAATGGAAACACACAGGATTCGTATTTCTTTTAATGCACGTTTCCCAATGATTCGAATCACTTTTGGATGGAAACATAGCTGTTGCTGACTTATGGTAGTTGTGAAGGTTTACAACAACAGGGCGGAGTAGAATTCAGGAGGACTGGTTCGGTGTCTCATTCATGCTTATGCAGAAGGATATCGATCACAGTTTAGATTTGTAAAGTGGTCTGAATCTAACATGATCTATCATGAAGCTGCAGTACAGGCAATGTCATAGAGAAACAACATGACACAGGTGAGGCAGAAAGCCTCTCCGAAGCTAATGAGGGTGGAGGTGTTGAAGAGGTTCACCCGTCAACTGTGAACCACGTGTTCCCTCGATGCTTTTCATTACACTGTTGCTTGGATTGAAAGCTTTGATTCATCATTTAGACTGTTCTCATGCACTGTTTCTACTGTATCTTATGAAAATGAATGCACCAATATTTGGTGCATTCATTTTCATGTAATGTCCCATGTAATGATGACCTAGTAATTTATGCATAACCTACGTATGTAATTTGGAAAGCTGCAATTACGTGGCTGATGCGTTGACGGGTTAAAGACTTTAAAGCCTATGAGAATTTTCTCCCTGAAATGAATGACAGCCTTGGGATCCTATTCACTGGACTGAAAGCAAGGCAGACTTGACCATTAAATATTTGTTTGACCAGTTAAACATGAAGAGGGGGAACAACACCAGCGGGATACTCTCAATACATACAATATCACCAGTTTTTGTTCTGGTTTCACGCTCACTTGAAATGAAAGAAAATCTATTAGAAAGAGGACTTAACCCTCATCCTGATGCCAAAGCCACCAGACTTATTACAACTGAAATATGATCTTTATCCTTACCATAGCAAACTGATAGATTATTTTCAAGGTAAACATAACTACAATCAGGAGCCATTTACCTATCCTTCCCACTGGGAATCTCCACTAGATTCAATGACAAATGAAATTTTGGAATTAATCAGGGAAGACAGTGCCACTCTATCCACCTTTATACCTACATGGATAACTAAATATAACATACCCAGGGCACAAAGGCAGCCTTTATTAAGCCTAAGTACAAATAAAAACAGAATCATCAAACCAGTGAATAAGGGAGGACAGATAGTACTACAGGACAGAACTATCTATTTCAAGCTGAGAGCCAACTCAGTAATACAATCTATTATATCCCCTCACCCAAACGACTTCAAACTGAAACACAAATAATCATTAGAAATATCATTACTAAACTCTATCTTTTTTGCCCTCAAATTCCACATTGTTCTAGGCTACTCATTACCAAAAATTCACAAACACCTAAATGCATGGACAGTTCTACATAAAATACCAGAAGGAAGACCTACTGTAAGTGACTGTGGTTTAAAATCATACCACATGGCCAAATATATGAAATAGTTCTTTAACCCTCTTTCACAACAATATCCAGGCTGTGTTAAAGACGCTTGGGAGTATATAGCATATAGTAGTGCCATATATAGCTTTATCTTGTGATGACTTGTTCTGACTACAAAAGCAGTTAATTAGCAACAAGATTTTAATTCAACACATCATCTCTGTTCAGCCCCCTGATGTGTTGGTATCTGCCATGGCAAGTGTCAGCGGGTTCTCCAGCAAGGCAGGTGTTAAGTTCCTGTCAATTCTATGGCTCAGAAGTAATTTAGCCCAGCAGGACTTACCTCAGTCAGCTAGACACACAGCATTGTAGGCTAGACAATGGCATACATTACAATGACTTCTATTACCATTAGTTGCGCTTTTACGTTAAGCTTTTTTTTTTTTTTTTTAAAGTTTTTTTCCCCCCTCAAATACAGCAATATACTCCAGGTTCAATCGAAATGATGATGTAGACAAAGTTACTGAAGTGAAAAAAGAACACCTTTTCAATAAATACGTTCTTAGAAATTAACATAAATTCAGAACTACTGAATGTTACTGGATGACTTAGATACATTTTACACACTTCTGGTGCCAGGGGCAGACTATGAATAAATTTTACCTTTGGAAATTTTTCTCTGTTTCTTACCTGTTGTATTTGTATGTGTTTATTTTTTCCCCCTGTTCCTGTTTTCCACTGTAGTCAGCCAGCCGCTGCACAGCTGTACAGGCGCTTTCCCTCTCCTTTTCATTTGGCGCTGGCGGACTGTTAATACATTAACCATGCAGCTAGTGGGATTTTGCATGGCACTGGGATAACATTATTTTTGAATAATGAATAATAATAATAATAAATGTGCCATGAGTCTTGAGTTGTTGTTTTTTTGTTTGTGGGTTTTTTTTGGAAGCCCAAGGTCAGTGAGTGGTTCAGGAGTCCTGGGGCGTGAAAAAATTTAAAATAAATTAAAATAATTATAAAGTAGGGCCTCATCTTAGTGTTTCATTCAGTTTGTTATTTCATTCTTTGTTATCAAAGGTATAAACCAAAAACAAAAAAAACCTTACAGGATAAGGGACCTGAGCAGAAGCTCTTATTACAGAGTCTTTACTCTCTGCTAAACACCCTTGCTCTGCGGTCAAATAAAACAAAGAGTTAAAAGAACAATGGCCAAGCGTTAGGGATAAAAAAAACACTCAATTTGTTAAAAAGCTTATAAGCTTATAACGTGTGTATGATTGTTGAAATAAAAAAAAAAAATTAAAAAATCATACAGAGAGAAAATCATATAAAAGGTTTCCTAAAAATAATATGAAAACTCTGGATTAATCTGCTCAAAACTCATCCAAATTTCTTGTTTTGCACTTCCTGGAGTTACTATGTTTACTGTTTGGGTTTGTTGTACTCTTTATGAGTTGTTCTGTATTGTTATTGCTATGCATTGAATATACTACGAAATTGCCTTAAAATACGCACTCAATAAAAGAAAAAGGGGTCCCTGAAGGCAGAGGGTTGGGAGCACGATGTGATTCGGACATGTTCCTAGATCAACATTCCACATTGTGTTCCTGGACCAACATTGCAATCAACCAATCACATCTCTGACATCATCAGTGTGCTTCTCCTGTGCTTCTTTCTTTCCTTATGAGCTACTGCCATGTGAGTGAGTTAGCTTGGTAAGTGGGTAGGCTATGCTAACAAGTGAGCTTGCCAATAGGCTGGAATATAAGCGAGTTAGCTTGCTGTCTAAGTAGGCTATGCTACTGTGTAAGCTCACCAATAGACTACAATATTAGCAAGTTAGCCTGCTAAGTAGGTAGGCTATGCTAACATTATTTTTCAGTTGTAAATACCTGTGATTAAAACATTTCCCTCCTTTTTTATGGCCTATCATAAACTTCAAATTAGAACCAACATGGCTATGATGAACCCGGAGCACAATATGGGATGTTTTACTTAGCAAAATCACATTGTGCAAGGCTGGGAACCACTACCTTAGGTCACATACTGATGAGAGAATATTACTTGATCAATACACATTTTGTAGTATATTCAATTATGTTTCCCTGTGTTTAAATATTGTCTCCAACAGCACAATATATAATAATACTCTACCTAGCTATACTATTCAGATATAGTAAAGGTGGTAAAGGTAAACACGGTATAGAAACTCATGTCACTTCATACTCATCAGCTGTCACAGAGGGTAATTATTTCATCACTGTGTTTTGGATCCACTTGTTGAAATGAACGCTTGATCACTCTTTCTAACAGAATACAATAACAAATGTTACTCAGGTTGGTGCAATAGTCTGAAGTGTTCCCCACAGTCCTCATGTCAAAGTGTGGCAGTGTCCCCCAAAAGGCATGTGAGCCTGCAGGTTCTCTTCTTAGTTGAACACTCAATTCATTAGGCTTGATCAAACTGTCAACTGGACAGCGGTCAGACGCCGAGGCTCTCAGAACACATCTCTGTGAAGGTCAGGAATGAGGAGAATATCGATTTGGAGGCATTTGGCGATCTAGTCTCACTCCTCTGTTCCCTGCTCATCATCTGTCACTGTGGTGAGACATTGTTCAGTCATTTATTTAATGTTGATACAAAGGCAAAATTGTGCACTGCTGCTCCCATGGACTTGCAGTGATGCTGAAGTTAGTACATGCAGCTTGATGTCTGACACAGTTTTATGGATAATGGGATATATACTTTCCTACTACCCCTAATCCCACCCTTATAGACTCTACGGTGAGTGCTAAGAGAGCACAAGTACATTCTTGAAACTCTTACATACTGTTACGTATTGTAGCCTAAATTGAAACATGAAAACCTGGATCTTAAAATGACCTTTGATTTGCAGTTCTCAGATCAAACTCTCCAGCAATAATCTGTGACAGTATATTTTAGCAACTGACAAAAACAATAAGAAATAAAAAAAAAAAAACTTTTCTTTTTGGACCACTCTTTGAGTTCGTTCAGTCCTGATTCAGCTAATCGATCGATCAATCAGAACAGCCAAACAGAGTGGAGTTTTTCCTCACAGTGTCTGAATTAACAAACCATCAGTTATTTAGTGGTGGAAAGTGACTTATTTAGACTTTACAGGCTACTTTGTTTTAGTTTCAGTTTTAGACAGACTTTGGATGGAATTATTCATAAATACAAGAGGACGTATCGTTTCATCCTTTCATCCAGCTGCTATGCACTGTGCTATCAATCCGGTCTCTCTCCAAACTTGTCAAATACTCACACTTGATCAGTGGCCCTTAGTGTCAGATACCAACACACTGAGGCACCATTAAACAGTGGTATAAGACCACCAGTTTGACACTCCAAGCAACTGCAGTAGTAAAAAAAAGCCAGCCCATTCTCATTTCAAACTCCTCAAATTCCGCCACTTTGTCGGTGATTTCAGTGTCAGACACCTTTTGTGGTGGAGTGTTATGTAGTCAGGTGGCAGTACGATACGCCGCTGGGAGATGTCAGTTAGAAACACTGCCAGTAACATCTATTAAGTGGCTGGACAGTCCTTCTAGGGCAGGTGGAAGGGCAGGCGACCTTGAACTATTACCAGGGAGACTGCTGTTCACTTCCCATGTGAATGTTGAGCCAAACCATGTTGTTTATTTCTAAACCTAACAACTTGCTTTTGTTGCACCAGGAAATAAACATAAAAATGAGGTGTTTAATCACCATCGTAAGTTTATTTTGAAAAAAGGGCATGTGCATGTAATAAGCAGGAACTGTAATGAATGGTAAATGGACCTGCATTTGTATAGTGCCTTTCTAATTATTTGACCACTGAAAGCGCTACACTACAAGTCACGTTCACCCATTCACACACACATTCATACACTGTTGGCTACCATACAAGGTGCCACCTGCCACTCAGTTTTTGTCACACTCACACACTGATGGAAGCATCATCGGGAGCAATTTGGGGTTCAGTATCTTGCTCAAGGATACTTCGATGTGAGGACTGGAGAAGCCGGGAACCGCTGATCTTCCAACTGGTGCACAAATATGGATAAAATGAACTGAGAGTATTGACAGAAGGCTCCATCTGTTTCGGTTTCTAACACTGAGCATAAATGAGCCATTACTTAAAGCATCGTAGCTTGATGTGTAGGGCCACTGACCAAGCATCGGTATTTGATTTGTTGGGAGTAAGAATTTGTATTTGTGCTTTCATTATTGTCATTGGCAGATTTAGTAGTGATGGCCAAATGAAGCCTCAAGAAGCATCTTCTTTACTTTCTGAGCCCACTAGATGGCACTTTTTGTTCAACAAAAGGTTGAAAGCACACTGAATTGCTATTCTTTGAGCCTCTCTCTTTAAACCAAGAGCGCCATCTAGTGGGCTAAAAAAAATGAAGAAAATGCTTCACGTGGCTTCATGAGGCTTCATTCAGCCATGACTAAGATTCAGTGATCTGGGGGCCTAGGGGCCAGGCAAACTAGCTATATCTTCACTCTTCCTCTAATTGGGAATGTTGGTAGGTTATTGGCAGCAGTGGAGGAAGTACTCAAAACTTGTTTTTCTTTAATAAAACTATTAATGGCACACGGCAATTTTGTTAAATTCCTCCATTCAGGAGAGGTATTATTAGCACAATGTATTCAAATTTACCTAAAGTCTGTTTTAGGTGGAGCTTTTAATTCTTATATAATGCTGGATAGTTTTTTTGTGAGTAAAAATCTGAATCTGCAGTATAACCAGTAACATTTATCTGTAAAGTAAATGCTACAATGTAATGTAAAATACTACAATTTATACAAGTATACAATTGCTTATTTAAAAAGTGCTTTAGGGGTACAATTATTAGAATAGTAACATAGTTCAGTATTTTTCATATCTAAATAGAAAAAACTCATAAAAGATCTATGACTGTTTGGGGCCCTTTTAGTTGCAAGCTAATGGTAAAGTCCACCCCTCACCAATCAGATTCTGCCAGCCTGACTTCAGGGTTTTCTATCATGTGCTGAGTGTGCAGTCACCATCAAGACTGATGGACAATACTTTTGTCTTATGTTCATTATTGACCATAAAATATACTACAAACAAGACTATAGCTCTGCATCAGCTGTAACCAACTGTCAGACGTCTTTCCTTCCTGCAAAGTGTTTCACATTAAAATACTTAAGAGCATTAAATTGAGAGTTTTTTTACAGGTGAAGAGTGGCCAGCTCGGCAGATCTGTGTGGGTCCTCTGTTAATGCGCCTTATCCAATCGCGTGAGAGCAGTTCAGCATACAAGCAAGCAGGCAAATCATGCAGGGTAGTGACAGGAACAAACAGATGGCTTGTTCAAAACTTAGAGATGTTGACACTGAACATAAAGAGTAAAAAGATGAGTGGACACACAAATAAGCCTTTATTCTCCCAACAATAAATGCATCAAAGCCAGTATGCCTGATGTGTGCTGAGTCTGTGGCAGTGGCAGAATTAAACGCAGTTACGAAACAAAACACAGATACTTTGAAGAGAATTATCCACAAATGTCTGAGGTAAAAACATACAATATAAATGAGCTCAGAGGGCAGAAATATCAGTCTACAAGAGTCCTCTCCCACTCTGTCACAGCTCTTGTGCAAGCATTGTTTGCCGATTATACAATTAATTTTTGAGAAAAATGAAAAGCTGCTTACAGAAGGGGGATGTGTGAAAGAGCGCATGAATGCAGTTGCTGAAACATTGCTAGACAGTAAACAAAGAGATGAACTGCAGGGAAAAATCAAGCAAATCCCACTGTCAGCTACAACAGCTACAGAAGAGCTGACATTTTGGCAGAACATGTGCAGTCACAGCTGAATGCTGCCATTAACAGTGCACCATGCAAAGGCTTAGCAGGATATGAATTGACTGATATAAGTGATAATGGCCAGTTTTTGATGTTTGTGAGCATTTTACCATGCAGAGAGGAAGGATCTCTGTGAGAACCTGGCAGGTATGATTATGCTGACAATACACACAAGAGGAGAGCACATGTACCTGGCTATAAATGAGATGTTAAGAGATGGATAAGTCTAAAATCTGTGGTTGCTGTCACCACCCATGAGGTGCCCTCAATGAAAGCAAAAGAGGAGGAGCTGACAAACCAAACCTGTCCTCATACCACTGTTTTGTGCTCTATATATATTCATATTTTACCCACTGCCAGTACCGGTGCCGGAACTCGGAATTTGGTACTGATACCAAACAGTACCTTTTTTTAAGTACATTACCTTCTCTGTAACAGCAAAGCTGCAGAGATGACATAACATTAAAGCACTGATGTGCTTCGATAATAGTTTTAGCTTACTGGGAGGCTGACAGAGTGGCCTTGGAGCTCTGGGATGGCTTCCAGGCTTTGTGGCACTTCTACCTCCTCTCTAAGGCCCTGATCACACTAGAAGCCTTTTTGCAGCTTGCATAACGCGAGGTGCACCGCACTGCCTTCTTTTTTCTTTTTTAATTGAATGCCACTAGTAAAAAAAAAAACACTTGCTGCACCTTTTTATTGTCGCCAGGCAACCACCCCGTCACCGTCTTACCCTAACCTTACCATGTAATCTACCATTTATTTTGGCTAGCTGAAACTACCCACTTATTTTCACATTAATCTGTGGCAAGTTACTAAAATGAACAGGCAGAGGGTACTCGCTGTAGCTCTGCCTGAGGGAAACAGAGATCTGTGCGGGTACATGAGACCCTAAAAAAGAGGGTGGATCACGGGGAGGTCCACCAGTTGGTCCACCACAGAAGGCTCGCCTTTCAAATCATCCCATTGGATGATGGGAAAAAAGTGGCAATGACGTGGGGCGCTTTCTCACTCTGAGTTGAAGTTGAGGAGTTCAGAGTTCTCCGGCAAAAACAACAGAGAAACTCCAGGCACGTAGCAACATAAAAACAGTGAGCAAAAAGCTTAATTGTCATTAAGAACAATTACAAAAAGCTGCCTCCAGCTGCTAAAGCGCTTTCTGCGTGATCGGGGCCAAAACTCGTTCTCCGTTCTCACCCAATTGCTCCTTGTACAGCAGTTGGCACTGATGGAGTAAGTTTTACCAGTGTTGGTACTGTTAAAAGTACCAAATTTGATACTCAACCCTAGTGCTAACATTACAATTGGTGATAAAACTTGTCATCTTTCTCTGGGCATCTTTATCCCATCAACATCACCTGCTTAAGGAATTCCTATAAAAGTTGATGCAAATGACCCACTGCTGCACTGCAACATATGCTGGCTGAGCAAAGGCAGGGTGTTGGAACCAGTAACTGTATATGAAAATGAACCACGTGTCTTCACTTTCTCCCACTGTACGAAAATGAAGCTAAAACATCTTGGATATGGCTGTTGCCATACTGGTTATATCATTTGAAGCTAGAGCCTGGACAGTAGCAGTCTCTGTGGCATCAACGTCCAGTCATCCAACCCAATCCAATCACTCAGCACGTACAAACATGACGTCAAACCCCTTTAAACACATGCATGAACATACATCAGTGTAATAGAAAACTATGTATAATGACAGGCACTATCTTTGGGGGGAAAAAAAGTTGTTCTCAACAGTCACTTCGACACAAAACATGGGAAAATAGGATCCAGGTTGAGAAATACCAAAATTTCTCTTCAACTTAAAGCTGTAGGGAAGGAACATCTCCCTGTGTGATTTAATAGCAGCTGTCTAGTCTTTCTGGAGAAAACTGGACATTTTCAAGGTTGATTTCCAGACAGACTGTGCTCACTTCCCAACAGTGAAACAACATATTCAGGGAAAGACAGAGTTTCTTCTCATGTTGGGTTTATAAAGAAAGTCAAAGGAAATGTTAGTGATCATTGTGGCATCTATAGAATGGGAGGGCAGCCTTCAAGGCCTCGTAAGAAATGTTAACACCTTCTCAGACGCTTAACAGACCTTCATTTGGAAGTATACCTGATTTCTACAGATTGAACTGACTGATATGCACGCCAGTGCTGCACTGAGAGAGACGTTGTGACCATGTCTTGTTTTTTTTTTTTTTAAAGATATTTTTGGGGCCATTTTTTAACTTTACTTGATAGGACAGACAAGTGTGAAAGGGGGAGAGAGAGAGGGAGTGACATGCAGCAAAGGGCCACAGGCTGGAGTCGAACCCGGGCCACTGCGGCAACAGCCTTGTACATGGGGCGCCCGCTCTACCACTAAGCCACCGACGTCCCAGTGACCATGTCTTTTTGTCCACAGGCAGTACCTCAGGCTGTGTTTCCTGGACTTACCTCACCTGAAGTGGCAGTACACACTAGGGATGGGCATCAATTTTCGATTATCGATGACTGATTGTTAAGGCTTTTGATCGATCACAAATAATTTTGATCGATAGTCGCAGTGTTTCCCATACAATGCCTGACATAGGTCCGGCGAGCCACCGTGCCAACGAGACCCCCTGCCCGGCGAGTCGCTGTGCCAACGAGACCCTTCCGCCCGGCGAGCACGGCGGCTCGACATTACACTACGCCATTGAAAGACGGAGGTTTTGCTGAAAACTGAAGCCTGTAACTCTGGCTGGCAATGGTTGTAAACACCCCGGGATGAACTGCGCATGCGTGCCATTCTTCCTCTTTGGCCTGGGGAGTTGAAGCTCAAAACTGGGGCAGCTGCGCTCTCTTGCGGCGACAGTCTGCACTACACTCTTTCGTTTTCTCTCTTTTGAAATACTCGCTTATCAATTAATCGATAATTGATCGTTAATTTTTTTGATGATCGAATAGTGAATTTTGATCGTTTGCCCATCCCTAGTACACACCATGACCATGTTTAGCTCCACGCACAGTTGTGAATAAAAATCCTCAACAAAATGGAAATCATCATAACAAAATGTTCAAGAATGACCAAAGAGTACCTACATGCCTGTTTGGGAATGGCATTGACTCCATTCCTCGCAAGGTTCAAAATAATAGAAGGGAAGTCAAAAACTAATTTCACTAAATGAGAGAAGTGAAGAAAGAGAAAGAGAAATTGTGAAAAAGAAAAAAAAATTGTTTTTCTTCATTCAGGTTAAGCACAATGAAAAAAGTACACAGTGGAGGATTAGGAAAAAAAAATGTAGATTTTGAGAAAAAGTTGTAAATCTACAAGAATAAAGTTGTAAATCTACAAGAATTAAGTCATAAATCTGTGAGAAATAAGTTGGAAATCTCTGAGAACAATGTTGTAAATCAATGAGAATGAAGTCATAAATCTATTAGAATAAAGTCATAGATCTATGAGAATTAAGGTGTAAAACTCACAATATTAAGAGAAAAAAAAAGTCACAGATTAAGACTGGAAAGTCGGGTAACAAGGTATAAAAAGTGACAAAGTGTGTACAACCGGTGTTGGGGGTGACATTAATGTACATTTTAGCAGTACCGAAATAATATAATGCGTCACAAACAAGATCTTGGGTGACATGTCACGTAATGCGCTATCACCTGAAAACTGTTAACTGTTATAAATTTTTCGTTCATCCACACTGATCCACACCGCTGTACTTCCACCCGTGCGGCACCAGAAAAATATCCCCTAAAGGTTGTTGTGTCATATTACAGACTACATTACAGAAGGTTGGCGCCAGTAATTACACATCTGGGGGGATGCTGCATTGTGTGTTATCATATTCAGTGTGTTTTCATTCATATACCTAAAACGCATCCTGTTCTACTTTGCGTCCTAAGGCTGCCTGAAAGCAGCAAGGACAAGGAGCTGGCCTCCAGCATGTTTTTTCCTCGTCCCAGTGATCAGCACCTTTGCGTTATGACATCATATATTGGTTAGTATGCTGAATGTGTTTCCATCCACACCCACTACAATGGTGGAGCAACACCGGCACACCATCCTGTTCTCATGCATAACTTTTGTAGCTGACTGGCACACAGAGAACTGGCAGGTGGGTCCTCCTGCTACGGTGTATTAATACGCTAAGTATTTGTCCATTGTGTCTCATATGATAGGCCAAAAATATTGATCCCTATCTCGTGACTGATCAGATTTTGATCCTCCGTCTGCCCGTCTTTGTGTCCAAGGCTATTAGTTTCTATAATTGCATTTCCATTGGTACTTGGTACCAACATTTTGCTAAATGGTGGAAACTGGCAACACTATCACCATAATGCAGCTCTTGGATGAACTGATGAACACTCAAGCTGCAGTTGCTGCCTGCCTCTACTTCAGACTAATACATTTGTATAGTTGCATTTATGAATTTTGAACATTTTAAAGCTGCAACCACTGTTTCAGGGGCAGACTGGGAACAAAATTCAGCCGCTGTCAGTAACACTCAACGGCAACAGCACAATAGCTACATAAATTCACCTGTATCCTATTAAGACATGGTTTACAGCACAGGATGCAGCTACACTCAACTAACAAATTAATGGTTACATAGCATATCAGCTAAGCTATATATTCACCCTCATCTCAACAGGATTCACAGGAACACTTGACGCCAACGGCACAAAAACCAAGAGATAATGCAAGTGAACTCTGAGAGGATGACGCACAAAAGGATCCTGCATCATCCCATATTGATGTAAATATTATTTTCTTGCTTGCACTAAACATCTGTGATCAGCACTGTAAACACAGCAGTGGTCTGTATTTATAGCAGCAGTTTGCTATTCAGACATACCAAAGAACGTATTGAAAACAGGATTTACAGCACATATACACTCAGTCAAAGCCCAATAAGAGATAGTCTAAGCCATCTGAGTGGTCTAGCATTGCCACTGACAGGACTCCCGTAACTGGTTCGCTCCGTTAACTGTCACTACATGAGCTAGCCAAGCACTAGCGGCATCACCTATTGAGAAGTTGTCATGTTGTCGTCCTCAGCACCGGGCAACAACATCTTCTTTGGTGCCACTGGCAGACTGTTGTTATTGTTATCACTGCTGCTAACGTGAGAAACTCTTTGCAGCACCAGCCTCAAGCACCCTTATCCATCTGGTTTGTATTAACCTTCCACTTACTCCACTCTTTTTGTCTTGATTTCATTTATTTGACCTCTGACAGTACATGATGGCCACTTGACGGGGTGGGAGGAGGTGTAACAGCCAGTACCACTGCATCTACCTTACAGCATAGGTGTTGCATTGAACATTTTTGGACTGTTTAACCTCTAATCACACGGACTGTTCCAGCATCGAGTGGGCCGCAGCCATCAGGTCTTTCTTTTATTTCCCTACGTGTATTTTTATTTCTATTTTTAAAGTTTGCAGTGTCTGTTGTCTCATAATCATGAGATATCTTCTTGTTGGTATGAGATCCAGATGTTTTATGAGATCTTTATGGATACAGAAGTCATAATTTAGATTATATTTACTTCTCGTATATGGAGTCTCCGTTTAATTTAATGATTGCATTGAATGATTAAATTAATAATTTCAATTACCACTTTTAGCTTTACCCTACCTAGAATCTATTCGCACATTTTCCTACAATTCAGATAATAATGACTCTGCAGTAATTTGTCTCACAGTTAGACTGCAGTATCAGGGTTGTCTACTGTACTTCCTCGAGCTCCCCCCCTCTGTACATTGTAGTGTGTGAACCAACATCACTGCAATCTTGAACAAGTTTCATCCAAAGTGCTGGAAAAAGCCCAAAATAAAAGGCAGGGTGTCTGGATACAGGGCCGAGCACACACTGGTGAGTAATAGGTTCGTTCAGCCTCTCCTTCATGTGGAAACATGAGCCGTCGGCCCCTGGCAGGATTTATGAGTGGGGTCTGGTGGATATATTGATGCAGCTACAGGACACTGTAACACTGCTGTCACATGGAAAACATGTATCTTCATCGGGTTGACTCTTTAGGAGTTCAGAAAAACTGACAGGTGAAGTGCATAACTTTGATTATTTCATTTCAGTGCATTGTTCTGCTGGGAAACCTTTCTGCATTCATGTGGATACCACCTGACATGTTCCATCCACTCAAACACCCACTCAAGTACCCCCCCCCTTATAGCAGCAGTACTCCCCAATGGCAGTGGCCCCCCAGCAGGATAATGCACCATGCCACACTGCAAACATTGCGTACCTTTTTTATATATATTTTTATTCACACACACACACACACACACACACACACACACTGTGTGTGTGTGTGTGTGTGTGTACCACCCATGTGTCTTTCTGTCTTCCTCAAGCGCGGGTCCTCCACATTAAATCTGATTTGTGATTAATTAATCACAAACATCATTTTTGGCTGTGAAGGTATTTTAAAAAATTCAATTCAAATGAATTCAGTTCAAATGAATTTTGGCAAAAGGGGGCATACCACACTGAGGGTTGTTCCTGGTCTCCCGATGGGGGTGCCGTCAGGAGACCACTCTGACCTGGGTGGCTGTAGGGCACTGCACCTCGGTGTGGGGCCTCATGTCTGCCCGGGTCGGGGTGTCTCTATGGCGGCGCTCCCTGTGGACCATGGACCATGGGCCCTCCCGGTGTGGACGGCCCCCAGAGGTGGCTTTTTCCTTGCCTCGGGTCTCGGTGCTAGGCCATATCTCTTTAGTGATAGCTTGTGTGTGTGTGTGTGTGTGTGTATGCGTGCGTATATGTATATTTATGTATCTCTATGTGGGGTGGGAGGGTTGGGTTTTCTCTTTTCTTTTTGTTTTCTGTTTTGGATCTTTGTTGTTTTTAACCTCTGTGAGGCACTTTGTGTTACTGCTGTATGAAAAGTGCCATATAAATAAAGTTGATTTGATTTTGATTTGAAAAGTGTCATAAAGCTGCTGGATTTTGGACATGATTGTCCTCCTGTCCTCCACAACCGCAACTAGTCTGCAGTCCACTGCAATCCATTTTTTACAAAGAAGTTAGTTAGTCGGTGACAGGTAGACTTACTTAGTTTGCATCTGAATGCCTGGTCGAGTGTGGCTTGATGAGGCTGGCTGCTCATTACTTCAGAAATTGCAGAGAATAGTGCTCCTATGAACAGTCCCATCTGGACGTTTTTTAAATGTAAATGTTCATATTCATGGGGCCAAGCAGTGAAAAAGCCACTGTGACGTTCAGTGATGCACCAAGTCAAAGGGCACCACGGGACACAATCATTTTTAATTTTAATTTTAATTTTCTAATTAATCAAAATTACCACATTTTTGACAGTCCTTGTTATTTCCCAACAACAGTAATGTGGCTCATGAAAATGCTGAGTGGCTAATAACTTTGGAAAACCACCAGCCACAGCGACTGTTGAGCAAAGAAGTTCATGTCAAGCCCTGTGTTCAAAAGTATTCAGCCTACACTTAAGATGCCAAACATAAGTACTGAGTGGATGTATATAATGTTTGCAAATGACTAGTTACACAAGATATAGCCCCAACAAAACCACCCCGTCAAACCACAGAACCAAAAAAACCCCAAACTTTATGCTGGCCTGTGAGCTTTTTTCAGTTTGTATAGAGCCAGGCTAGCTCTTTTTCCCTGTTTCCCTTTATGCTAATGCCGGTTTCAGACTACATTTTTGTCTGTTCTGACAGTCACTATGTCAGATTAGGTGATTGTGATGTCATAAAATCGTGCCTTGACTTGGCCGACAGACGTGACAGACCACACGTTAGTCCACAACCCTGGTCAGTTTTCACGTGTGATGTCATGGAATTATTCTTGTCCTATTTTTATTATTATTACTAGTATTTCAGTCACTACAGCTGTTCATGTCCCAGCTGAAATGTTACTGTAAGAATGTAAAAAGCACCACCAGATGGCAGGAGCTACATTTGAAGTACCACATGCAAACTATACAGGTCACTGAATCCTCAACAACAAGTTCCTGCAAATATTTCACAATAAAAGCCTGTTAAATAAAGTGAAGGGATTTTCTCTGCCGAAATTATAAGGGGCTTTTAATTTTAAATGGATAAAGGAAGTGTTGGACTTGAAATGACAGCATGATGCACTAACTTTAACAGGGCAAACGGGAGCAGATAAAAAGTAAAAATAGAAAATTATAGAGGGAATAATAAATAAAGGCCTGTTTGTAATGCAGTCTGTTTGAGATGAAGTTGGGACCCTCTGCAGTTGAGGTAAGTAAAAGCCCCACCACTACTGACTACAACTACTGAATTGTATTCCTTTTATATCCTCTATTATGAAGAAACAACATTCTTTGCTAGCCTGATGGTAATGGCAGTACTCACTAGTGATGGCCTCATAAGCATTTCCTTTTTTTCTGAACCCACTAGGTGGCGCTTTCTGTTCAAAAATAGGTTGAAAGCACACTGAATTGCTATTTTTTGAGCCTCTCTCTTTAAATCAAGAGTGCCATCTAGTGGGCTCAGAAAATAAAGAAAATGCTTCATGAGGCTTTATGAGGCTTCATGAGGCTTCATGACGCTTCATTCAGTCATCACTAGTACTCACCGAGTCGCTAAAGCGCCTCTGCTGTTTCACACCATCATTTTTCCTTTTTACTGTGTGGTAATAGCCTGGAAATCCAGACCCAAATCTAGAAAGATTTAGGGTCTGGCTAAGAGTAATGCAAATGGCCCAACTTGAGGGGCGGCACCAAGCATGCATTTGAAAATATCACTGCACGCAATTGGATAACACTACGACCAATCAGAACAATACATGGGGTGACATCCAGAGCGCTACCAGCGGAGCTAACTGGTAGATTAGACTCTTGCCATATCCGGTCGGCAAAACAGCAAAAACGTCCTTCTTGCAAAGGAAAGATTCAAGTGCTATCTTCTGTTCCTCTTTTAGAGAAAAAGCCAAGTCTAACTCGTTCACTGTAGCGGCCGAAGCCGTTTCAAACAACTGGTGTTCATCCGTAGCCATCTTGCAATATTTACTGACTGAATCCCGACTTCGTCGTCGCAGTGCTGTCATCATCTGTTTAGCTCGCCTCTGGCTCGCCTATATCAGATACACCGATGTGATTGGTGCAGCTCGGCTACAAGGGCATGGGTAATGAGCATCATTACTGACTGCCAGAGTGACTCGCTGAGCAAATTCAAATTGTGCTCTCGCGAGAACTCTGGATTTCCAGGGTAGTGTGTTAACATCCCTAGAGGAAATATTAAAAAGGCCGGGGTGTTGTTGACATACAATTGTCCACGGCAGCAAATGGCTCTGTGTGTCTAATGGTCAAAGTGACGGCTGTGACAGAAGAAGTCGTGGAAAACAAAAGAAAGTCAAATATGCTACACTTTCTGTCAGGATGGCGCAAGGTGTCCCAGATGTGGCTTGGTTGTTGTCTACTATGACACGCTGCACAGGATAAAATGACGGATTAACATGGTCAGCACTCGTTCATGATCTGAGCCGACACGGTAGGGCACCACGTCAGGCTATAATAGGACTGATATCATGCAGTCTGAACCCTGTATAAGCCAAGCTAATCACATCCTGACTCCAGCTCTGTACTTAATAAAAAGACACGTATTCCCCAAAATATGATAAACTATTCATTCAGTGGCTCTCTTATACTGATCTATATTTAGAAACTTTTCAGTAAATATACCGTGAGAACCCCCTGACTGGGAATAAAGCTTTTTTTTTCCAGGCCTGCAGTGACTGAATGAGGCCAGCTGGTCACCATACCAGCGGGCACAACAGGGAGCTCTGAGAAGAGACTAATAAGATAATGGATGTCTTGCTTTCTAAAAGCCTCACTGCAGGTAAGGTGGAGGCTCGGGTATAGATTGATTGAAAAACGTTTCATGCATTGTTCTTTGTTCTTCTTCATGGCAGGTGATTTACAATGGCACCTGAAGCTGCTGTGATACAGGCTCTTACTTTAATTGAAACTGTGTGAGTATCTTTCATCATCCAAACACATGCTGAAGAAGAAGTTTGGATGAGGAGAGATAGTCAAGAAGAAGCTTTAACAGCACATAGAAGCCCTGTGGTTTAATGACAGGACCGCTTTGCTGAGCTCGGCCTGGGCTGCACAGCGCTCAGCTCGGGAAGCCTGCAGAGGATGTATAACCTTATTAGATACAGGAGTACTTGGAAGAGATAAGCACTGGGCTCAAAGCAGAATTATTCACAGATTAACTCATTTTGATCCCTGAGGCATTCGACAGTTGGGAGTTTTGTTGGCTGTTATAAACTTCTTCATGCGTGCGTACATTTTTATGTGCAATATGAATGTTTTATAGAGGAAAGCACTTCATCTACAAAAGGCTTTTATGTTTAAATCTTGACATTAGGAGTCAGCACTGTTAATGTTCACTGAGTCGGAGGCTGACTGGGGAGCATAAAGGATAAAAACCAGGGTATTGTTTAACATCATGGGCTCTAGTTTCGCAGACCGGGCGAGGCGGGGGCGCAGCGCACCTGCGCTTCACCAACTGGGTGTGGCCAGGCGGATTTTGTAAGTTTGGCACACCGTGCGCCTGGCGCAGCTACTCCTCTATCCCACCTCCGTCCCTCCTACCTGCGCAAGTCGGAAAGAGGGAGGAGAGAAGACGTGGAGTGGGTTTTACACACATCACACCAATCAAATGAGCCCCTCTCCTTGTCCTTAAATGCACTGCGCGAAGGCGTAATGAGAGTTTACTCAATTCGTCATGGCAGAAGAGAGCAGCAGTGTCAGACGGCCAAACTTCTTCCCAGGAGGAAACTGATGTTTTGGTCCAGGAGGTCCAAGCTCGCTGTGTCTGAATATACGGAACTGCGAGCAGACCTCCACGGGCTGATGATGCAAAGGTAGCCTGGGAGGAGGTCACCACAATTGTAAATCAATGTTGTGTTTCTCTCGTGCGCGCCTGCGCTCTCTCTCTTTCTCTCTCACAGTCTCACTCTGTTTCTTTTCTTTTGACTTTTCTAAGATGACAGATGCTGAATATATACTCCCTATCTGATGCTGTGGCTGTTTGTGGTTGGCTGAGAGGGATGTGAACTCATTAGTTTGCAGCTGTGTTAATCAAATCAGGTTGGGTTTCCATTACGCGTGCCAACGTGCCAAACGGTGCCAATCCCCTTTGATCTGACATCAGATGTGACCGGACAGTCGATATAGAGATACATTTATGTGCTGATTGCAGATAGTTGCATTGAATAGTGGTTTTGTGGCTATTTATTGCATCGTTAATGTGCCTGATATTCTGGAAACCTGCCTGTGAGGTTTTGGTGACGTGTGTGCACTGTCCGCCGGTCAGCCAAACTTCGGCTTACACCGGCTGCGCTCCGCCTGCACTGACAGTAGACCTGGTTTCAGCTGGCGAGCTTTTAGTGCACCTTCGGCGAAGCCTTTTGGCACGAAACTGTCACTGCGCCAAGCTGGATCTGTCGACACCTCCCCCTGCTGCGCCGCCACACCCATCTCAGCACACCTCGGTCTGCCAAACTACCAAACTGAGCGCGCCTCGGGGTGCGCTGCTCGAAACTAGCTCTGCGAGGGGTTTGCCACCCTGCGCCATCCTGCACTGCGCCGGGAAACTAGAGCCCCATGAGAAAAAACTTTGTCTCCAAAGTGTATTTCTTATGAACAGTTTAAGACTACTTAAATACTAGTTTGGACAGTAGGAATGCGTCCTTGCCAATACTGTGCTGAGGCAAAGCCTATGTATGGTTGCCAGGTTTGTGTGTGTGTGTGTTTACTTTGATGGACAGTTGAGTTAAGTATGGGGGATACCTAATCTAATACATCTGGAAAATCTCAGTCTGAACCCAACCAGCACCGGAGGTCAGAAAGACGTTGGACTCTTACACTGGACAGATGTTAAGTGTTGGTTGGAATGAAAATCGGGTTGACAATATTTTACACATCTATCTGTGTCATAATTTCACTTTGTGTGGATGTTAACATTATGAGTTAGATAAGTTAAGATGAAGTTGTCATTAGGATAGCAATGGTGTGAGATTTTTTATGGTAGGTCTCAGAAAATACCGCGATTTCACTGTATCAGGGTATGTTAGAATCATTATTATTATCAGTCATAGTGATCCTCAAAGGAAGGTTTATTGTGTCTGTATTATTACTAGGGGTAGAAACCACTGGTTTAATCATGATATGATATTGTATTGTATTGTATATGGACAATGATACAATATTTTCTGATATTGCTGCAATCCGATTTCGATTCAATGTGATTCAGGGGCCTGCGATCGATATGAAACAATATCATCGCCCATATAACAATCAATTACAGAAGAAGCTGCCACCCCTTTCTTTTTTGCTTTTGGCCATAAAAGATAAAAACAACACTTAAATGATATAAATAAATGTAACTGCTCAAGGGCAGTAAAATTTAGTTTATACTGATTCCACTAACACACACTACACAGGAATAAGTCAGAAAGCCCTTTCTGGAAGAAATCTTTTCATTTTAACCCAAACCATCACCTTAAAACTTCAGATCCATCTAGCTAGTGTTGCTGTTGTGAGAAGTTCGCAGGATGAGATGCCCATTCAGGGAGGTAAAGTTACCTCTTATTTTATCTCATAATGGCATTGCTTACATATGGCATGTGCTTTGTCTGTTGACCCCCATTTTCTCTGAAATCAAATATAATTCCACACTGCTGATTTATTCCCAAATAAATAACATTATCCTCATCTTATTCCTCTTGGCTGCTTGCCATTTGCCTGCTGCTGTTTGACGGTAACACAAACTTTCAAAATAAAAGTGTATGATGGTATAGGTTGATGTCTTCACTTTGCATCAATGACACTGGATCTTTGATCATTGAATTGATGTATCGACTCAGAGTGATGGATCGTAAAACCCTAAATTATTACTACGATTGAAACCAATTTTTAAATTGAGGTATAAAATCAAAATAACAAAAACAATGATGAAATTCTCCACCCAATGGGGTTTTTTTCTATACCACACATAAGCAAATGTACACAGTATGTACACAGTAGACATCAATTTTCATATCACGGTATACCTTGAAACTGGTACACTGCTGCAACCCTAGTTTGCATGAGATGTTTTTTTTGGTTACTTAACAACTAAAAACCAACAAGATATCAACACCATTTGTTGTCAGCGTTCTAAGTCAAATTGATGTAGCAAACTTGTAGATTTTAAAATAGCATCACTGATGTGCAAAGCATACAATAGCATGTTACCAGACTGTATGCAGAGGTTGTTTCAAATAAGAGAATGTCAGTATGAACTGAGAGGAAATTGTATGTTCACAAAACAAAGACCAGAACAATTGTATGGCTTATAACACTCTATTCACTGAATCGGTGTTTTCACATTGAGTCATTGTTAAATGAACCGAACTCAGTCCTCTTAAAGTGGACCAACAGAAAAGGGACACATTGTCAGTTCATTTGAAAGATGACTCAGTTCGCATTCGGGTCAGCTTCAGCTCTGATGGGACCTCAATCATTTTTCTGTTCACACTATTGCCTATATATAATAAAAATTGATATAGTTTTGTTTTTACTTTGACGTGGCACTGCAGTGCGGTTATGAAGCCCCTCGCTTTCACATGAACATACAACTGGAGGAAAACCTTAGTGTTTCTGTGTGCTGTAGACTGTTGCCATTTGATGTATTCTACATTCCACATCTGGATATGTGCAGTATCTTCCGTGGACCAAACTACTCCTCGTCCTGCGTTCTTGCAAGCGTTACAGGCCACAGGTACACAGGAAAAGGCAGTTAACTCCAGGCTAGAAATCAACACGAAGAACAGTTCTTCGAATTCACTAAACTAGAGGCCTGAAGAGTGTGACTACTATGGTAGCTGAGATAACGATTTTGTGAAGTGTGAGAAGAGCCGGGGTTGATATACAGGAGAGGTGATGAGCTGATTGATGGCAGGTGTGTTGGCTGAGCAGGGAGCCAGGAAGACAGGAGAGGAAAAGAAAGCCTCAGACACACCACAAGCACACACACACACGCACACACACACACACACACACACACACACACACACACACAGGGAGCACAGGGGAAGTGGAAAACACCAGGTAAAAATACAGGAGCATGGCTGTTGCTGTGACAGTTGCATTAATGTTTATTAACTAATGCCATCCCTCACCTGCCCTTTCCCATCTGTGGATTGTGAGTTATTATGGTATGGGCCATTATAAATTGGACAAGTTGCAATACTATGAATTGAAAATATTCTTGTAGGCTGAGGCTGTCCCTTATGTGTGGAGTTTGCATGTTCTCTTTCTGTCAGCGTAGGTTTTCTCCGCGTGCTCCAGCTCTGTAGGTGTGAACGTGCTCATGAATGATGTCTGTCTCTATGTGTTAGTCCTGTGATAGTCTGGCGACCTGTCCAGGGTGAAACCACCCCTTGCCTAATGTCAGCTTGGATAGGCTCCAGTCCCGCACAGCCCCTAACAGGATAAGCAGTTACAGAAAGTGAATGAATGTCCAAAGCATGGCCTTGAAAAATGCAGCAGCTTTACCCTCACAATTATACAGTAATTGGAAAACTAATACAGATGTTCAAAAACTGTGGGACTTAAGCATTAACTGACTTTCTCTTCATCTTGATGAGAGCAATTACAAACTGTGGCATTACAGGTTGTTGTGGAATACACAACTTGGGAGTTACTTCTTTTTCAGAAAATGTCTTCTCAACCTCTATTAGTTTTTTTAAATTAGTATACATTTCATTTAGCTTATGGATTAATTACTGAATAATTAGTTAATATCTGTCTGTAATTTAAAAGGTTAAAAAGAAAAAGACTTCCCTTGAGCAGTATACAGTATGCAGACTTCAGCTTTAGTGCTCAGTATTTTCTACATCATGTTACAGCACACATCTACTGTAGAGTTTCCTGGTTATTGATTGAAAAAGATCTAAAAAAAAAAAAAAGATTGTCCCAGCAGAGAATTCAGTTACTGGCTTTCCAGTGAAACTATCTAGGGCTTTTTATGGCATTCAGTCTCTCCTTTCTCGCTGTCTAACCTGCTACACATACTGTGTAAATGATAGAGCTGTTTAGGGGACACAAGGCTGTAAGATCTCAGTGCAGAGTAAGGTAAAATAGGGTTGGTCTTATTAGAAAAGGGGGGACAAGATCAGATTACCTGGACCAGCAGATGAAACATTTTGAAAACAGTGGCAAAAAATCAACTGCTAAGGTGAATTTATGCAGCTGTCTGAATGGTGGATTGTATTGCCTGAAATCCCTCTGGGAAACAAGCCAAGCCAATTGGCATTTATTGGGAGCGGAGGATATCGGAAGCAGCAGCGTTGCACTGAATACCCAAACAGGTCAAGGCCAAGCCAGCGCTGTGAGAGTGAAGAGAGACTGTGTCAAATAAAGCATCTGGGGACTTTAGAATGGGGCGGCACAGAGATGAAGCTCCTGTTTTTCTTCGTCACCCAATTTTCAAGGCACAGAGAGGCACGGTAAAAATAGCAGACCCTAGCTTGTTCTTCTAGGGCAGCATAGCGCTGTTTCAGATTACTGCTCAGCCACAGCCAGCTGATTAAGTGCTTCTGCATCTGGGCTTTGAAGAGGCAGACAGACAGACAGAAAGAGGGAGAGACAGAAAAAAGTTTCCGAGAGTAAGAGAACATTTGAATTTAAAATGAGAGTGTTCGAGCCAAATTAGAGGACTGAAAACAGGCATCATTCTGGGCATGAAAACAAGCAGCGCTTTCAGAGCAGCAGGAAATGAGAGCAAAATGGAACAAAGAAAAACAAGGCAACCACTTCCCAACAAGGCATACATTGTTTACCCGTGGACTATTATGTACTGAAGGCTGGACATGGAATACATACTGTAGACCTTGACAATGTACACTGGTACCAATAAAGCTGGCAATGAAAATCAAGCTTGTTTGCAGTTGAGTTTGAGCCATCCCTCAGGACCAGGTATTATAGACGCCAAATTAATTTTTGCCTCAACACATGAATATTCAAATGAATCCTACAAACTGAGCAAAACCTGTCATAATGATAAAATATTAGGCCCTCTTTTACACCTGATAATGATGTGTGTCATAGGTGATTTGATAACATGTGGGCCGCTTTGAGTACAGGTGTGAACAAACCCAGAGCGCCCTTAATGCATCTTGAGGTCCAATTGTTGTCCTTTGTTTACTTCTGTTCGTCATTCATGCTTAGTGTTTACTGTTAAATTTTGTCACTCCAGTTTTGATTGTCTGCCCTGCCCTGATTAGGCCCTCAGTAGTCCTGCAGTCAGTTAACCTGTTCTCACCTCCTCCTCCTACATCAGTTTTGCCTACTTATACCTGCCCACAGTTTCCCTGTGTTCTGGGATGTTCCTGCTCATGAAACAGGCTCTTGGTGTTCTGGAAACCATCAACCTTGTGTTGCTAGTTTCTGATGACCTTCCAGGAATCTGAGTCATACAGCAATAGGCCGTGATGTTGCTCTTGTAAGCCTCCTACAGACTGTGAGATTTTAGCAATCTTATAAGTTTAGCGCAGCTGCACTGTGCGACATGGATCTTATAACTTGGGTGCGACATCAAGTGCAGACTCTACGATGACAACGCCTACTGAATCACAGGCTACAACGTACGATGCAACAGCTTACCATACTGAATGCACAAGGATGCTGCATGGGTTATTACTTCTCCAGCTGTGAAGCACAACATAGAGGATCACATTAATAAATAACGTAAGTTTTGTGGACACTATATACTGCAGTGTCTTTTTGTGAGTGTTTGCTAGCTGCTAGGTTGCTCACCTGGCAGCTGCAACTGCGACGCTATTTCCTTCTATGCTTCATCCTTCTTTACGCGATCATGGTAAGTACTGGAGGAAATCATACAGGCAAGGCTCTTTGCTGAAATCCCACGGATTTCTTTTGGTGTGTTTTGCCTCCATGATGAGCTGCTACCCATCTGTCTGTTTGGGTTTAGCGCCACTGCGTTAACACTTCTAGATAGGACGAAGTCGACTGAAAGCTTAACTAGCTTTGTTAATCCAGGCTTTGATGTCTTCCTTGGCTACATTGTTATTTAAAGGCCAGCAAAGAATCAAAGAATAAGTGGCGATGACAGCCGACTGGTGCCGTTGTCTGGGTCTTGGCTAGAAAGCTGTACTTGAACACACCACTACAACTACAGCCAATGGCCAACTACAGTAGCATGTGTGTTCTTGGCCTGCATGAGAGAAAATGGCACTAGTTTGCCAGTAAGCACAGGAGCGCACAACTACACAAACCATTTTTGCGTAATAGCTCAGTGGCTTAAAAAATAATCTTGTCTAACATAACAAGTTTGTTTCAATCTCATGCATCTCTTGATTTTAACTTTTTATTTCCCTCACTTCCATTTCCCTTCTCATAAACAGAGCTGAACTGCCAATCAGAACGATTTCACTCACCAGTTGACTCCGCAGTTTCTGGCACTGATTAAGTGTGCTCGGCTGAAAAGAAGTTAACAAGGGCTGACCAACACTGACCGACAGCCAACCATCAGCTTGGTGTGTCAGAGTCCTAAGGTGTCAAGAAGCTCCAAAAATGCTAAAGCAATAGCCATGTTAATCCACATTTAGGCTTTGCACTAAACATACTTTACAAAGCCTTTTACCAAGGGAAGGAACTTTTATTCTAAAAGCACTTTCATTACAAGTTAACCTAGATTGCTGCACATCAAAATACACAGAACAACATTTTACACACAGAATACCATAATAAATAAAACAAGAAAATATGACAGCAACCCAGAGATTTGTCAGAGGACTTTCAGTTGACAAAGACCAAATCACAGCCTCCTTTATGTCGAATAATATGATCTCAGATGCATCAAAACAATTCTCAAATGAAATCACATTTGTTATCAAAATCTAATCTATTCAACCATGCCTTTTATTATAAGCAAAATTACTTTTCCAAATGATGTGTACAGTCTTCACCAACTGAAAAACAAATAAGCCCAGTACATTGGGATAATAATAGCAATTAAATGCACCAACTAAACACCCAAATTATAGCACTATTCAACCATGAAGACAACTGAAATATATATTTGACATTTTCTAGCTGTTTTATTTCAGTTTTATATCACAGCACAACAGCTACAATACACTTGCCTCTGTGTCCAAGTGTTGAGACTGGAGGTCACATGGTGGGTGACCTTGTCTGTCCCTGCAGGCTGCATCTCTTCACACATTACATCCACCCACAGCCATTCTTCAGTTACATTAATGCAACATGTAAGCTCACAAAGGAGGTCACAGAAACCACCACTGTGTGTAAATATGTGTGAGGATTTTAACTCAACCTTTTTCTTTTTTTTTTACTTTAAGATTTTTGTGACCTAACCTGGCTTACAGACTGGAACAATGGGAAACAGGAAGCCTGTCTCTGTTCAGAGTGGTTAATACAACAGCACATCTAAAGCTTTGTTCAAAGTGCACCATGTTTGTTTTATCAGTACACAAACAGAAATGAC
Organism: Epinephelus fuscoguttatus; assembly: GCF_011397635.1. Lineage (NCBI taxonomy): Eukaryota > Metazoa > Chordata > Actinopteri > Perciformes > Serranidae > Epinephelus > Epinephelus fuscoguttatus. The sequence continues at coordinate 38,242,140 of NC_064762.1, forward strand.
AGTTTGTGGTTTTAGGGGGAGTTACATGCAGGAAATGTGCTGGAACAATTTTTGGTGAACAACAGCTGGGAGCAGTGACTGTATGCAACCTCCTGAAATCTTTACAGGGAGGTTTCCAGGTTTTGTACCACCATGCCTGTACGCAGACAAAATCTGTTCTTACCAACCACATCTGATTGGACTCACATTGTATTTCACCCTGATAGGCATGCTACTGCAAGCTCCGTGATCATCTAAACCCGTGCTCTAAGTGCACATTCATACATTACATGATAACTACTGAATTAATTTGGTTTGATAAAAATTAGAAGTTAGACAGAGAGTGTCAAACTAATAATAATACTATAATAATAATATGGAATAATACACACTACAAGTGTGAAGGCCTACAGAATATACTGTTCATGTTTTCCTAGAATTAGTATATTTGTTCTCACACCTGTATACATGGAAACTAATAGTCTGCCTTGTAGGGGCCTTACACACACTGAAAAATGAGAGGTCGGGTGCAGGGTGATACTCTTGTGCCTTTTTTGTGCCAGCTTTCAAGAGTGTGGCGGCAGGTTGCGTCTGAAGTTGCTACAGTAGTTACCTGAAATCCTGAGTGCAGAGCTGATCTTCTTCCAGGCACTGTTTACAAGCTTGTGGACCTATTGTCCATGGGACAGATGTAAAGCTCTGGCAGCTCTGCACAAAAATGATCAACTTTTCCATATTCATCACAGACAGATATTTAAGAAGGGAAAGATATCTGCCGGCTGTGACTGGTTGTTCCCTGTCACATGACATGCAGTGCGCTCTGCTGCATTCGAAAGATGAATTTGGTTTATTTCAGGGCACAACGGCCGTGCTCTGGACATAATTTAGTCCATGTAAATGTCAGTATATTTTAGCACAGTTTTACAGGTTGATCAAACAAAATACAGCTTGTTATTTAATGATCTTCAAAGGTGTTGGAAGGCTAGCTGTTTCATCCTGCTTCCAGTCTTTATGTTATGCTAAACTAACTACAACCTGACTCCAGCTTAGAACTTGTAGCATGCCTCTGTACACGTGGACATGATAATAACATCAACCCAATCTGCTGAGAAAGTATTTGCATGCACGCTGCGATGTGCCACTAAAACACCCAGGTTTTGTAAAAAACAATTATGTTTGGTGCCATAAACACTGCTGTTAAATGCTGCAGTGTAAAACACCCAGGTTCTGTACCACAAACACCACCTGGAAATGCCAGGTTGTGTTGGTGAAAAACACCCAGGTTCAGAACCACAAATGCCGCCTGGAAATGCCACGGTGTGTTCGTGAAAAGCACCCAGGTTTAGCACAAACGCCTCCGGGAAACACTAGGATTGTGTCGCCATGTTCAACCAGTGTCATTGTTTGTCGGTCTGCATCTTGTCAGATGTTTAACTGAAGTGACACACCGTCCACCATCCCCTTCACCTCCCAATGACAAAGACAACTTATATGTCATTTTAGAAATGTTGATAAAATACATGTGAAACGTGCAAATAGAAAATATTCATTGTTTGCAGAAATATATATGCCAACATTTTCTACTGGCAACAGGGCTTTAAATATCCATCTTCTTAGCTTACGCTTATCTAAGAAAGCAACTTAGCATTCTTCCCAAAATGCCTTTAACTGACTGTCTTTAATAGGAAACCTTTTAGTGCTGTTAAATGAAAACTTTTAGTGGCTTCATTAACAGACCTTAGATGTTTTGGCACCCCATGCAGCAGTTGAGGATTTAAGTCAATTTAGACTAAGGCTGCACCTCAGTTGACTGAGATTGCTTCAAATCAGCAGATTAATATGATACAGTCTCTGGCTTTTGTTTGGTATCTAGTGTTGGAAAAATGTGGCACATCTCCGGTCCATTGTTAGCACAGTTGCTTGTTTACTATATTTTGTGATTGTCACTGTCACACTTAATGTCCCGGGTACAGCTGTAATTTACACATTTTATAGTTAATAGCATGAGCGCAGATTAAAATACTCTTTAATCTGACTCCCTAAATAGTGATCACATTGATTTACCATATGAAATTATAACTAACAAACACTGATAAAACCTGTTTCCTTCCTCTGAGGACATGCAGCTGGGAATTGAGTTACCAACCAGTTTTACTACTTCTGCTGCTCTTTAATTTGGGCTCACAGGTTCTCTGCGCTCTCAGCCTAATGAATTATGTTTGATAAAGAACAACTGTTGTGTGCTCTGGTGATTTCTGAGGTAAATGTTTACCAACTTCAGTTGTTCAACACGGCTCCAGCACACTGAGTGTAGAGAAGCAATTAGCTCTCTGATTAAAAGTCCATCAGCATTAATGAGGGGGTGAGTGCATCCAAGCAGGAGCAAAGCTGTCAACACTTCAGTCCCATGGAGAGGCGGGAGAGAGAGTCCGGGGAAGTCAGTGGCAGTGTGTGTCCCCAGGTCCAGTCTTGGGTTTAATAACCAGATTCAGAGCAGGAAACTCGGCAGAGAGCTACATAAAGTTATACAGTCTGAAGTGGGTCATTATCCAAGCTCCAGGGCTGTGCTGGATGTGGCGTTGTCCCCTAAGGACAGAGAACCATGAGAGCTCTCAGCTGATGCATGTGGAGAACCCTTCAGGTGCAGGTGAGTAATTATTCTGAGGTGGCTGAGTCTCTGTGGGAGCACAGGACCGGAGACAGCACAGAGCTGAAAAGTGACCGGCCCGGATTCCAGGAGTAAATGTCCCATTTATTTTCTCTTTGCACATTTCAGAAAAAGCCCTTTGCAGACAGTTTTAAGCTTCAGACTGAAGCAGCCAGTTTCCAGATGAATGATGACCTTCCAATAACTGGTTCCCCGGCAAAAAATGTACAAAAAGGCCCAAACTATGAATGTAATATCTTTTGAGGGAATGAACAACAAATCCAATGAAGCGCTGGGAATGTCATCAAAACTTTATAACTCTAAGCCGCTTCTTCATAGGTAAGACTGGCCCTTTTACTTTGTTTCATTTCATTTCACACATTCCTTATTGTTCTTTTGGACCATCAACTGACAGCATTGTTGGCACAACCACATCACTGTCTCGCCTGGTCTGGCACTGTGAATGAACAGGACTTAAGGATTGAGGCTGTGGTTTAAAGGTTCTGCACAGCCATACACTTATTCTGGCTGATTAGACCTCTGCTCAGGTTGAAGTTAGATGACAGTCTGCTGGAATGACATGAAGTCCCTGGACTCAATTTACCTATTCAGGCTGCAAACAGGAAAAGAATCCAGGCACTCCAAACAAAAATGAGAATGAGGAAGGAAAGATTAGATTAAAAAGCCTTTAATATAATGCCTGGATTCTTTTCCTGTTTGCAGTATTTTGGAGTTCCCTCCCTTTTTTCCAAGAACACCCAATACATTTTTTGATCTACACTCTACAACACAGAGCAACCAGTTATCTTTTTTTTTTACCTATTCAGGCTGTTTTCATTTACTGTTTGTACTTATATCTATGAAAAGTAAGGCACTATAATTTGTACATTACATGCAATCATGAGTCAGGAGGCTGTGATCAAATGACCTACGCACTGCAGGCTGCTGTCTGTCTTATGACAGGAGCAAAGGTGAAACTTAGGTCACATAAAGACCGACAAACACAGGACTTTGTCCCAGGAGGAGACCAGTGTTCATGTTCGATGCAAAACTAAAAGCCAGTTGTGAGTAAAATATGTCATATGCATGTCACATCACATCACGTCACGCTATGTGTTCTCATAGAGCAATTCGTATATGTTAACGATTTAGCACACCATTAGCATCCCTAACAGTTTGGTTAAATTAAAGAAAGGAATTATTGTTGGGCTTCAACAAGTTATGGACTTAATGTAAAGTTACATAGGTTAGGTGTGGACAAGTAAAGGTATGTAGGTTAGGTTTGGAAAAAGAAACGTGTTTGGGTGTCGACACATACTTAACGTAAAGTTACATACTTAACATAAAGGTACATAGAATGGGTTCAGGAAAAGAAACTTGATTGGACGTTTTCACGTTACGTACGTAATCTAAGTTGCATACTTAACTTAAGGTTACGTAGGTTAGGTTAAGTAATTAAAGCTTTGTAGGTTAGGTTTAGGAAAAGAATTATGTTTGTATGTCAACATGCACTCAACGAAAAGTTACGTATTAGGTTTAGGAAAGTAGGGCTACGTAGGCAATGTTCCCTCTAATTTTGAAAACTCCTGAGCAGACATTCAACTCCTCTGATCACCTACTTGAGCGACTGTGGGCGACATCTGACGGGTACACACTACATCCACATAGCGGTGCCATGGCATCACCTCTCCGACCCCAAAAATCATTACAAGTGAATATTACTATAAAGATTAATAATAAGATTATTTTAACAACATGGACTATTGAATATCTAAGTCAGTTACAATTAACAAAATGCAAAATAGATTTTGCATTTATTGCCATAATGTGACCAATTAAGAGAAAAATGTGCTCCATAAAAGTCACTTGGAGACAATACACAAACATTTAAGAGTGATGGCAACACAAAGAGCAAACAACTCTTTGGAATACAAAATAATACTACTTTAGGCCTCTAAACTGCAACAAATATAATATGCTAGATCAAAAACTAAATGTAAACTTAAATTGTAGTTGTACTACTACAGACAGTGCCACTGTACTGGGTGAAAACATTTTCCTGGCAAAAAATATTAGTGGCCAGGCAGTGCAATCAGTGCATGTAAACATACATTGTATCACATCCATTCTCGCTTGAAAAAGAAAAAATATCGCCGAGTTTCACCAGTGGCATTCGCTCGTCTGTTTGTATCTACTCCACCTTAAATGACATGCGTTTTTTCTTAAGATTTCCAGAGGACGAAGCGCCACAGCCCACACATTTAGCCATACCTACGATGCTATGGCTAAAGGCTAACAAAAAATACGACAGCAGTGAATACCTAACATAATGCCATTGATTGGCTGTCAAGCTAAACAACCGTTGCAGGTATTGGCTGGGCAGCGCCTGGTGGGCGTGTTCTTTTAATCATCACTGACTGACAGTTCACTGTCATCTGTCACTCATTGCACAGACAAACGCCCATAGTGAAGTACATATTTACTGTTCAAGTCACAAAAGACAGTGCATACGAGAAAAAAAATAAAAAAATAAAAACAGTAAAAACTGGTTGGGGATATGTGAGCACGCAACTTTTTTGTCATCTGCACAAAGAGTTGGGGAGCAGTGTGCAATTGCGCAGTAAAACAGCTTAGAGGGAACAGTGTAGGTCTAGTCAATGTGTGTGCTTCCACCGGCTGCGGCTGTGCTGCGTTCCGGCTCCGTCTCAGCTGCGGCACTCCGGAGCCCTCCGCAACAGATATGCAGGACTTCTATTTTTGCCGTACGCCGGAGCACAACGCAGCAATTCAGCACAGAGCAGATCGTGCGGGGCAGGAAGTCGTGCACAGAAACAAAACAAAACATCTGGTTAGTTTTCAAAATAAAATACACAGTGTTCACGACGGATCATATTTCCCTGCACTACACCTTGAAAACTACAAAATGGGTAGAGGCAGGCCTGAAGTCAACAGGTCAGAGATTCTCAGACGTCATTTCACCCTGTTGACACCATGGACGAGGAGATATTAATCATGGAGGTGCACCGAGATGTCTTCCGGCGGAGCTGCACCGGTCCGCACAACAAACGCAGCCGGTGGGTGTTGACAGACGGCGGAGCACGCAGTGGATAACCAGCGGTGCTGTTACGCAACGGGCACGCATCCAGTGGAATTCTGGCATTGGCTTTAAAACTTAAGGGGCGTCGGTAGCGGAGTGGATAGTGCCAGCGCTATATATACAGAGATGATGCCTCACTGCAGTGGTCACAGGTTCAATTCCAGCTTGCAAATATTTCCCCACTCTCTCTCTCCCCACTTCACTCTGTTCTATCCATTAAAGGCGAAAAAGCCCCAAAAAATAATAAAATAATAGTAATAATAAAAATGCTAAATTAGCAGCAAAGAGTACTTTATGTTAACAGCTAAATTAAAATAGTAGCCTATTGCTGCAGCAGCCATCCTTTCAAGCAGCTGTCATAAATTTTGGGCACTAACTAAGCATATGCTCATTGATGGACATATTAAGCAGAATTGAGCCATTGTTTGTTTATGTGATTGAAATTATGTGATTGGAATTGCACTTATGAGTTCATTTGGTAGTCACCACACTACAATGATGTAAAACAAGACAAATTAGAAACATGATTCATGACAAATACAAGGAAAAAAATTATATTAATATCAACACAGCATTTATTTTTTAATATAAATTTATGTCCATGTAATAGGCCATATTATGATAAATGAAGGTTTTGTGGTTGGCTGTTGTATTTGTATTAAAGTACAAGTATTAAAACATAATTGTCTGTGATATGAATATAATTAATAGGTATTAATGTGTAGGCCTAAACGACAAAATTGTGGTCAGCCCCGCTGAATCTCACTCCAAGGTTTTTTGAAAAGTTGACAGCCCTGTGATACCATATTTTACTGTTCCTTATCCAAGGCCACTTCTTCAGGTGGCTCTCCCATCTGTCAGTATTAGAAGGCAGAGGTATGACCACACTAAGGTGAGACAGGCTGTGTTCTCACATCATTTATAGCCTTAAAAATCTCTAAGAAAAGGAAAGACACTTGTTGCATTCCACTGATGCTCACAGACGGCAGTTCATTGAAAGAAACATGATCCCTCTCAACTGGTCTCAGTGATAGGTAATTATTGTGTTGTAACTGTTGTAGCCTTAAACCTCTTTCACATGTTTTCCATTGTAATGTGACTTGCACTCAGGGCATATCTCAGTGGGATCAGTGTTTTTTTTTTTTTTAAATTTCTTTAGCAGTATTTGTGGCAGTATAATGGAAACGGTTTATCACTGAGATCTTCACATTGTGTTGGATAACTTAGCTCATTAACACTGTCAGAGGCTAACTGTAGAGTCATACTGTTATTTCTCCAAACTGGGTGATGAGAAGTAGATTGGTCCAGTAATTCTAAAGTGGTTGAAATAGTGCTATTGTTTTGCTTTTTGGGTTAATTCGCATTTTTTATTTCTTGTATTGTTTTTGTTCTTACAAACCAAATACACAGTACGATAAATGTATACTTCACCCTTCAGCAATAAAGCCCATTAAAGGCCTTTTTGTGATTTTATCAAACCAAATCAAATTGCTACAGCTTCAACAGTAAAATGTGCATAACAAATATGTGTATTGCTGCCATTGCACTATTAATTAGACAAACTCACCAATTACTCACCAAACTCACCAGCTGCACCCACCGCGTCCTTAACTAAACTGTACAGTTCACTTTGTTTTGTGTTTAGTTCTGGTTTAAATGTGAGCTGTGCGCAAATCTTCTTTTCCTGTAATAAGTGTGGTATCATGGTGAAAAGATGTACGCTTTTCACCTGTGTTAGCTCTGCATGTCCGAAAGGTCAGAACTCCCCTCCTGCTAACATGAATCAGACTAATGACTGTCAATCACACATCAAAAGAGACGAGCAGGTGGAGCAGTGTTCCCTATTTGGACCTGTTCTCTATAACATGTATTTTGCACTGTAATAGTAATGGCCAAACTTTGCTGGGCCACTGCAGAGCAGAGGTGATGCGTTCAAATGCTGCAAAATATGAATCGACCTCTGTTTCTCTGAATAATGGAACAAGTGCAATATGTTTACTAATATCAAACGTAGTTGGAGAGGGTACGGATGGTAAGGAGGTGGAAGGAACTGCATCTGTCACAAAGCGCCCATGCGTCTCCTTCTGAGACGCCAGCTCAAGCTCGCGGAGGCGCACAACCTTCTCCGCCTCTATTTCAAGCCGCTTTATTTCAAGCGTGAGCTGAGCCTCTCGGGTCTGAGCTTTTTCTTCCGCCTCAATCTTGAGACAGGCGAGGCGGACCTTCAGTCTGGCCTCGTGCATTGAGTCTACGCTCGCCGATGAGAGAGGATCGTACTTAGGCAGAGTGAATGGAGTGTTTGGTGACTGCTCTGCCAGTACACCTTTCTCTCTCTCTCTCTCGGGCAGGTGGAGCCCCCTCCTGCTCGCGGCTGCCCTCTACACCAAGGGTGCCCAACAGCTCAGACGGCTCTGATTGCGCCGGCAGCATGACAAGCTTTTGTTCCACCAACTCACCAAGTACCAACACTTTAAGATCTCTTTTAAAGGATCTGTTTTGAATGTTTTAGGCCAAAATGGGCAGCAATTTGGACCAGCTCATCCTTTCTACAGCGAATGAAGCTCTCAAAAGACGGATTGGCCAGAAAAAAAAATTTAGATCAAACCCCGTCGCCATTCTCCCGAACGATAACCACAATGTCAAAAAAGGGTAAATACACAATCCCAGGACCCCTTTAACAGGTAAATCTCCCAGACGAGCCCCCACGTATGTTACGAACCCAGCTCGTTGAGGGAAAAGGGTAAAGTAACACACACAACCCGATGGAAGGATTGCAAATTAAAGTGGTATTTATTTTTAAAGACAAGTGGATATTAATAACAAAACCAACAGAAAAGGGCCTCCAGGTGGTGTTAAATCAATAAACAACTATAACAAAAAGAGGACTCCTAAAAAATTAAATGGAGCAAACTGTCTAATGACGAATGTGAATAGTGAATAGTGAATGACAACAAATCAAGTAATTCTAAAACAAAAACCTAACTAACTGCTCTAGTACGTGTTGAAAACAGAAATACAAATGATCAGCACCCCTAAACCTGGTGTTGCTAAACAATGTGACAAAATCCTAACAGTGAGTGCAGGTGACCAAAATCAGTATTGGAACTTACCCCTGGCCCAAATCTGGGTAACACACAAATCAAGAGCTCACTCTACACAGAAAGACTGAAACACACAAATCGATCTCCTAAGGTGTTTGCCAGCGACTGCAGGGCACACCGGCCTTTTATATTCTTTCCCCACGCTGTCGCTCTCTGATTGGCGGAGCCCCGCACCAACCCGCCGCACCAATCAGCCGCCGGGGAATCCACTTAGGGACTGGAAGGACACGCCCGCTGGAGATGCTCCGCCGCAACACAGCAGGATAGAGCACACACACACACACACAGCAGAGGGGAGAAACAATGCCAATGGCTCAAGGCCGTAACAAAATTGACAAAATGTTTGCTGCACATAAGCCTACTGCCTAGTGACCTCATTCTGCATAATAATTAGCCATGCGCTTCTGAGAGTTACTAATGCACATTTGATTTCAAGATACCTGGATGTCGGACAAATGACCTCTCAGTCCAATGGGACATTTTTGAGGCTTCAAAATTACAGTGTGAACCACTGGAACAGTGGGCAGTCCCCTAAAGATAATAACATTTAGGTAAAGCTATCGGTGACCTTTCTAAGAATTAATGGCAACACAAAATACACAATTAACAAACTCAAGTGACTTAGTGTTGAAATCTAGGAAACTAGGCATCACATGGGGACACCAACTGTTGGGACTATGCCTTAACACTGGCCTGACCTCTAATAGATCTCCAATTTAAGTATAAAAGTGGCTACTGTATGATTCCCTTGCTGCTGGAAAGTTAGTTGCAAACCTTGTGTTTGGCACACGAACTTCGCTGGTTCTGGCCCTGCTGTGGGCATACAAGTCATGGTCCAGGAGAAAGACAACAAAAGTCTGTAAAGCAATTGCAGGGTCTGAGCTGGTGGGCGGCCCACGGGGAAAAGGGCATCCGGGCTGGTCAGTGCCCAGGAGGAAAAGACATCTGGGCCAGTCAAGGGCCCAGGAAAAAGAACGTGTCTGAGGTAGTATCAACACTGCTTCTACCTGGAGCTCGCATGTACGGAGCCTGGGTTTGGTTGAAGGTGGCAGTGCTGTTTGGGCTGAGAAAGCCATGTGTAAGTAAGGTAAAGGAGGTTATTGGGTTGGTGCGGGGAGCAGTGAGACCTGGCATTAGGGGAGTGTCTCTGGGACGCCAGAGATCACTGTCTAGCCTCCTGGAGGTGTTGTGGGACCAACTAGACGAAACACTGGTGAAAGGAGGTTCCCACCCGATGACCCAAAAGACATGTTAGTTATCACTGCTCACTGGTCTGTATAGTTAAGCATTGCCATAATAGCTCATCATAGGGCTTAGGAGGTTATTCACTGAGTGCTGATCCTTTCTCTAGAGCACAAACTTCTTGTGTTTATTTGAACTAGTCGACAGCTCAGGAGAAAGAGAGAGACTGTATGAGAGAGAAAACTTTTCCTACGGTTTGCCTGGTGACATCACAGGTCACATGACCCTGCAAAAATACTGTCCAATTAAATTTGGAGACTGGTCTCTCACTGAGGTCTGAGAATGGCATCCTGTGGAGATAAGGGCCAAATGGATGTCTTTGTTTGAAGAACATAGAATTTGCAGAGAAGAAAAGCCTTTACATGTCCAGTTTAGATTTTAACGAATGACAAATCACCTGTGGCCACGTGAATCCCAACTTTAGTCACTGACCATCCATGATGAGTGATTCTTTGTGGGCAGCTCAGACTTGGACTGATCTTAGAACTTCTTACAAGATACTGGGCAAGGCTCATATGAGGTGGAGGACAGAAAACCTGTTTCACGCATGGTTTTGTGTCTTTTTCCATGTCACTTCTAATGTGTGTTTTGTTGACTTAACATAGTGGGGAGACCAGACAGACTTTGAGGGATTTCTCTTGGTGAAATCTCTTGTGATGTGTGACTCCCTGTCGACGCTCATTTGTATGCATGGTGAGTGTTTGTGCAGTCTTTGTGGGCATCTCAGACTTTGACTCATCTTCGAACTTCCTCTTAGACCTGTGATCACCTGACCACTATTGAGAATTATGCCATGGATCACCCATCCCCACTATTCTGCACATCTCTACGCCCGTTTGTAGCCATTTTAGCCTTTGTAAAAATCAGTGCTATAAAACTTTTTTTCCCAGTAATAAACTATTTGGCTTTTTCTTAGACCAGAAAAATCCTTGAGCCTTTGTAGTGCAAATAAGCTCCAGTGGATGTGCAAGTGTATGCACCGTGTCTTTTTTTAAGCCTGCTCTGGCTTTTTTGTGTAGCCACTTCAGGCACTTCAAGCTGAAAATATTTTGGACTTTTCAGGAAAGGCTGCACTTTTCTTGTTAGGATGATGCTGTCATAGACATAAAAACCCACATGCAGCGCTCTTTTCACAGCATGAAAGCACTTCATCTCAGCAGCCCGCAAGTGCTTTTCACTCCATAAAAAAAAGACGCCCGGTGGACATCTGCCCCCAAAGTCTCTCACGACCTTTAAAGGTACCCAGTAGGGCCTGAGCATATGATGTGTTGTTTGTGTGTGTGTGTGTGTGTGTGTGTGTGTGTGTGTGTGTATGCGTGTGTGTGCAACCAGCTTCATTTAATGGAATTCTGTGCTTCATACATAGTGAGAAAATTATTCTCCCTCCTGAGCAATCACCCTTCGTAGAAAACATAATTACAAATGAGACATTAACACTATACTGCATGTGCAAAGTCAAGGTGGTGGACAGTAGAGCAAACCCGACTTGGTACTAACCGACCCGACCCGACGACCGACAGTCATTACCAAAATTATTACCGACCCCACCGAGCCCGATTTATAAGCAGATGAACAACATACACATAATATAATAATACTGCCACGCTTGCCATAAAGCCAAAAAACGAGTCATTTCCGACATGAAAATATGACATGATTCCGCACACATACGTGGCACCAATCAGGCGCTCTAACAAGGTTTTATAAAAAAATAAAATAAAAAAAAGAATGTAAATGCCAGGGATAAGAATGTACAAAGCACCACGGCAGATGCCAAATATTAAGCCAATATCACCACTGCGGGTGTTCATACTGTAACGTTCGTAGGCCTAATCATGTCATCATAATAATTAAAACAATCACCACGGCGGGTGAAGGTGAAACAAAACAGGACAACAGCAGGTGTTTGCTGTATAACACCACAGTGGGTGTAGCCTACACCTAACACATTACACATTATCAGCATTCAGAAGTGATAAATATTAAAAAAATATGTCTTACCATTAATGATTGAAGTCCATTGTCTCTTGATGAACTCATTTTGAAGAAACCAGCCTGAAGACAACCGCTGTTAACTCGAACCCAGTCTTGAACTTGAAGCTGTAACTTAGCCCTTTAACTGAACTATTTACATCCAACCATCATGGTTTACTTGGAGCTATGAAGGAAGAGGATAGCGTCCACTGTGGATGGGTCCAGCGATGTCCTCCTCTGTTCGACGGTTCTTCCACCAGCACTGAAATTGCACTCACTTGCGCTGCTGCTAGCCGGGATAGCCAATATGCCACGAGCCAGGACACTTAGCTTGGGGTAGGTGTTCTGGTGTTCTCGCCACCAGCCCAAAAGATCCCTCTCGTTCGTCATGACGTGATTCTGTGTTGCATACAGTTCCACTTCATCCATACTGTTATCCAAAGGTAGATTTTCCCAGTCTTCAAAGTCAAAAGCAGCCCTTTTCAGTGCATTCAGGTGCCCTCAAGAGAATTGTAAAAATGGAAATCCCAGCTCTGAATGGAAAACAGAAGGGAAAAACATATAGAAAATAGGCCGCCGAACCCCACCCGACCCGACCACCACTTCTACAATACTACCCGAACCCAGCCCGATCTGTCGGGCTTCGGTCGGGTATCCCACCTCTAGTGGACAGGTTAAGTCTAAAGGCCCGAACATACTCGGGCGGAACGTACGCGGAGCGGACCAAAAGCGAACGTCCGCAAGCCCTGTGCGCACAAAGCTCAGATTTTACGACCGCACGGACTCCGCTCCACGGACCAGTGACTGCTCGGCATGTATTTTTCACATCGACGCGCAAGAATTGTGGGTAATGTAGTGTGTTTCACAGATATTTTTACAGGAAACTACAACGCGGAAGTGCGCTCGACTAAGCCCGAATGACTGCGGACATTCCTCGCGGAGTCCGCTCCGCTTATAGTACGCCCGAGTATGTTCGGGCCTTAAAGGTCCGTGCTCATGTATCAGTCGTCTAAGGTGAAATTATTGCCATTACTACACTAACCCTTTTTTACAGGCAGCTGAAGGGCAGTATCCTAAAAACTGCAATCATATTAGACAGTTCTGAAGCTCACAAGTACATCCAGTACCAGCGTTCAGTTCCAGTGCGGTAAGTGGGATGTCCTTAATATAGCAAGGGAGAGACTAATGTTGTTCACACTAGGCACAAATAAAACAATTCAATTGAATTACATGTAATGTCAATGTAAAGATGTGATTAGATGATTAAAATCTGAACTTAAGCGATTAATTCACACCGTGATAGCCACACATGTATGACCCATGTTACAAATGCGTATGAGTCAAGTCAACACAAAATATTCTAGCGTTCAAACTCATGCGAGTAACGCAACGCGAAAATTGTGAAAATTGTGAACACAACATAAGAATGAAAAGTATGCAGACTGAGGTAATGGATGGGCGTGTAGCAACTTTCATGCAGGAGACCAGAGTTTGTATCCCAGACTTGCGGTTGATGTTCATTCTTTTACTCATAACCAGAATCTTTCGCTACCCATAGCTGTCTAATCATATAAACACTTTATAGTGAGATTATACTGCTGCAAATTTAGCCCTGATTCTCCACTCACAGTTTTTGGAGACTGCCAACAAAAGCCCAGATCTGAGGCAAATTGGCACTTACATGAGCAACAATAGCTGTGTGCAAATTTTCAAAGCTCCGTTCTGAGAGATGTGCTGATGCGTCACAGACGCCCCAGAGATATCTTGCGGGTTAAACATATAGATTTGTCTGTGGGTCCAAATCCTGTTGTGCTAAATTTGTTTTGTGGCAGTGACAACCTAAAGCCAACAAGGGTGCACAATACTGGGTGAGGGACATCTCAGGTGGAGCAAAGAAAGCCTGTCTCATGCACAGTCTTGCGTCTTTTCCAGTATCACTTCTCATGCATGTTTCTTTTGACTTAAAACAGTGGGGAGACTGGACAAACTTTTGGGGGATTTCTGTTAGTGAATCACTTGTTTAAGGCTCCAATCACAGTGATATGTGTTGCTACAGGTGCAGCCGCTTCAGAAACACCTCGACAAAGCACGTCAGTCTTCCCCATGCCCCTTTTTACCTGCAGTTTCTCTTTCTTTCTCTCTCAGGCAGTAGCCTACATGAAACTATCACAAAATCATAGTAATTCCCTCTTACATAGCTCTCTCAAAGTCTAACTAGCTAGCTAGCCTAATTATTGGCATAGTAACGTTAAACAGCATTACACTCAGAGAGATTTACCTGGCTGCTCATGCAACTCCATGCATGTGTTTACAGATTAGTATTTGAACAATGGGGTGACCTACCTTCATTTTAATTAAACACTGCTAATATCAACATTTTGTCTGCATTTGTCATAGTCCCACTGTTCCTACAACATCTACCAGCATCAAAAATGTAGTAAATCCCACCTCTTGCTTGATTTGATTGGTTGCCTGGGCAAGGTGTGACATTTACAAGTGGTGCAACTCAACGCCTTACACTGAGAAATTGAGAATGCTTTAACTTTTATGTGTTTCTAAAAACCACTAGTAAAATGCAGCGCAAGATAGGATCGCACTTCAGGCATGCTGTACCATAGAAAAACAATGGTATTGCCTGTGATGCGTTTTTATCAGTGTGTCTCAGAATGATCAGGGTCATTCGCAAATCACAGCAACTTCAAGATACCCCATTATAAGACAGACAGTCATGTTACGTGATCAGTACAGCAACCTGACTACCTTGAAAGTGTGTAGGTGCCATTAACAATAGATTTTTCTGCCTAACCTTAAATAATGTTTCTATGTTACTTCATTTCACCTTTTTGGGACACATCGCTCAAATGACCACTGGAGAAAAATTCATATTTGTTTGCATTTGCTTTTGAGTAGTTTGCTGGCATTGTGCAGAGGGGCAGATGTAGATTGGTTCCTAAGAGCCTGATGTAACTGTGCCATGGTCCATTAGTGTTACGCTCTGTGGCAATTTACAAAAGTTATGCCTGTGTTTTTCATGTTAATGCCTTTGATTGCAACAAAGTGTAGACTTTATACATACTATCCACTGCTCAGCATTCTTTAGGTTTGATCAAATCCAAGGCAAGAGAGACAGTAGCTTCCCAATTCATGTCAAGATGCCATCTACAATGATAAAAGGCCTCATGGGAGTTTTCTCCCTTACTGTGTAAGTTGCCGAACCTCTATTGTTTACATCCTCAGAAATCTGCCACTACAAGCCGACATCTCTTCCAGCTTCAGATGGACTGATGCAGCCCTGAGCAAGGATTAATTACCCCTGTGACAACTGTAAAAATGCCCCAGTTAAAAGCCTTTGGTAATGGTAAAACAGAAAGTGGACTATATTTTGGAGTGCATATGTGACAAGATTAATTATTGGTAAAACAATGAGATTCAGGGATGGAAACTAGCCTGTAGCGTATGATTTTAATGAACGCTCACAAACCCTCTGTTCTGCATTTTCAACAGCTTGGAGGGAGAAGTGTTGACAAAAAACTTTGGCAACAAGAAATGATCTTGATTTATTCTCTTGATACTCTGCAGCCCGAGGCTTTGAATGATGAGTTTGATGGCAAAGTTATGCTGTTTCACATCTATAAATTGTGTATTGTATATCATACATTTTCTGGACAGCACTCTTCTTTACAATGGTGAGAGAACCCAGTCTAGGTCTTTGTTCTGGAACACTGTAGTTATACTGTAGGTGAAGGGTGAGAATTCAATTTTGTCAGTACTAGTGTCCTTTTAAAATATGTTGCTGTATTATGCACACAGTAGAAAATGAAACCTTTACATTAAACAGCACATGGGATAAGTAAACTCTTTCAGGAGGAAAACTTTTCATTTTAACCCAAACCATCATCTTTTTCCTAATACTTCTGGTCCCCCGTCTTTAAGGCCTCTAGTTTCGCAGACCGGGCAAGGCAGAGGCACAGTGCACCTGCGCTTCACCAACTGGGTGTGGCCAGGCGGATTTTGCAAGTTTGGCACACCGTGCGCGCTGGCGCAGCTACTCCTCTTTCCCACCTCCGTCCCTCCTACCTGCGCAAGTCGGAAAGAGGGAGGAGAGAAGGCGTGGAGTGGGTTTTACACACATCACACCAATCAAATGAGCCCCTCTCCTCGCCCTTAAATGCGCCGCGTGAAGGCGTAATGAGAGTTGACTCAATTCGCCATGGCAGAAGAGAGCAGCAGCGTCAGACGGCCAAACTTCTCCCAGGAGGAAACTGATGTTTTGGTCCGGGAGGTCCAAACTCACAGTGTCCGAATATACGGAACTGCAAGCAGACCTCCACGGGCTGATGATGCAAAGGTAGCCTGGGAGGAGGTCACCACAATTGTAAATCAATGTTGCGTTTCTCTCCTGCGCGCTCGCTCTCTCTTTTTCTCTCGCAGTCTCACTCTGTTTCTTTTCTTTTGACTTTTCTAAGATGACAGATGCTGAGTATATACTCCCTATCTGATGCTGTGGCTGTTTGTGGTTGGCTGAGAGGGATGTGAACTCATTAGTTTGCAGCTGTGTTAATCAAATCAGGTTGGGTTTCCATTACGCATGCCAAACGGTGCCAATCTCCTTTGATCTGACATCAGATGTGACGGGACAGTCGATATAGAGATACATTTATGTGCTGATTGCAGATAGTTGCATTGAATAGTGGTTTTTGTGGGTATTTATTGCATCGTTAATGTGCCTGACATTCTGGAAACCTGCCTGTGAGGTTTTGGTGACGTGTGCGCACTGTCCGCCGGTCAGCCAAACTCAGCTCAGTAATAATTGTCAAGGTTCATAGACATGTCAGCTGTTTTTTGCTAGTCACCCATTATTAGCTGAAACATGTTTACATTGTATAAATTAGCCTAGTGGCTAGCAGACTTTCCTCCATTCATAGCTAATTACATGTGTTATTTATACTTTTTCTTACTCACTATTGGTTTAAGTCACTACATCTCCTGACAGAACATCACAGTTGAATTTCAGCCTAAAATTGTTAAAACAAAGTTGCTAATGTTGCTGTAGTGAGAAGTTAGACTGAGATGCTCGTTCAGGCAGGTAAAGTTACGTCTTGTTTTATCTATCTCATAACAGCATTGTTTACATTTGGCATGTGCTCTGTCTGTTGACCCCTTTTTTTGACCCCTTTTTTTCATCTTCATCTTTTTACATTGATCCTGATCGATGACAATGATGACAGGTTGGTGGTATTTAAAATGTATAGGTTTTAGGGATGCACTGAAATGAAAATTTGTGGCCGAAGCCGAAGCCGAATAAAATTAAACGCTTGGCCGAATTCCCAATACCGCTGTTTAGTTTTCATTAGTTTTTGCAGATAAACCCCCTCCAGATTAGTGTTGTCACAGTACCAAAATTGGGACCCACAGTACGATACCAGTGAAAGTATCACAGTTCTGAGTAGTATCAGGATACCACAGCGAAAATGAGGCAGATGTGCCTTTTGTCATTTATAAAAAGATAAATCACTTTTCTGTAATACATCAATGATATTTCAGTGGAATAAATTACTTATTGACTTATTCATACTTCAAAAACAGCATCAATAAGTGATTAACATAGGGGGGA
Organism: Epinephelus fuscoguttatus; assembly: GCF_011397635.1. Classification (NCBI taxonomy): domain Eukaryota; kingdom Metazoa; phylum Chordata; class Actinopteri; order Perciformes; family Serranidae; genus Epinephelus; species Epinephelus fuscoguttatus. The sequence continues at coordinate 38,259,794 of NC_064762.1, forward strand.
TCGAAATAAAATAAGTAAATAAAATAAAAATCAACCAGCCACCCTCCGCCCCTGACAAATAAAGAACAGTCCCTCCATAAGTAAAGAACAGTCCTTCCATAAGTAAAGAACAAAAAAAAAAAAAAGAATGTAAATGCCAGGGATAAGAATGTACAAAGCACCACGGCAGATGCCAAATATTAAGCCAATATCACCACTGCGGGTGTTCATACTGTAACGTTCGTAGGCCTAATCATGTCATCATAATAATTAAAACAATCACCACGGTGGGTGAAGGCGAAACAAAACAGGACAACAGCAGGTGTTTGCTGTATAACACCACAGTGGGTGTAGCCTACACCTAACACATTACACATTATCAGCATTCAGAAGTGATAAATATTAAAAAAAATATGTCTTACCATTAATGATTGAAGTCCATTGTTTCTTGATGAACTCATTTTGAAGAAACCAGCCTGAAGACAACCGCTGTTAACTCGAACCCAGTCTTGAACTTGAAGCTGTAACTTAGCCGTTTAACTGAACTATTTACATCCAACCATCATGGTTTACTTGGAGCTATGAAGGAAGAGGATAGCGTCCACTGTGGATGGGTCCAGCGATGTCCTCCTCTGTTCGACGGTTCTTCCACCAGCACTGAAATTGCACTCACTTGCGCTGCTGCTAGCCGGGATAGCCAATATGCCGCCAGCCAGGACACTTAACTTGGGGTAGGTGTTCTGGTGTTCTCGCCACCAGCCCAAAAGATCCCTCTCGTTCGTCATGACGTGATTCTGTGTTGCATACAGTTCCACTTCATCCATACTGTTATCCAAGGGTAGATTTTCCCAGTCTTCAAAGTCAAAAGCAGCCCTTTTCGGTGCATTCAGGTGCCCTCAAGCGAATCGTAAAAACGGAAATCCCAGCTCTGAATGGAAAACAGAAGTGAAAAATATAAAATAGGCCGCCGAACCCGATCCGACCCGACCACCATTTCTAGAATACTACCCGAACCCGGCCCGATCTGTCGGGACCCGTCGGGCTTCGGTTGGGTATCCCACCTCTAATAGGCATGTAGAATTTCATGTTAACGTGGACATGAACATTTTGATGTTTTGCAGATGTTGGGTTTTGTACCCTTGTTCACCATACCTTATGACTAAATGTTGTTATTCTACATCAATATTATGTTGGCATGAAATGTTTGGAAGACATTGGATTTTTGTTACTCAACAACACAACTAAAACCAACAAAATATCAACATCATCTGTTGGCAGCATTATGTTTGAAATAGATGTTGGAATTAGATGTCCTGACATTGAATTTTGGTCACCAGACCTCACAACCTAAATTCACCCAAAAATCAACATCTAACAATGATGGCCAGCTGGATGGGGGTCTGTATGTCTTGGGGGATCATGAATATCCACAATAAATATCATAGCTGGCCATTACATATCTTGCTTGAAAAGCTGACAGCTTGGCCTGTTGTTAGAGTAAGGAAAAATTCCACGGAGAGGCTCGAGGGTGGAATGGTTCATCTTATGTCGAACATGAATGTGCTATCCATTTCCATAAAGAGGATGATCTGGGCAGAAGTTATTCAGATATCTTGCTCTAGTCTAGAGATGTTTAAAAGAAAAATGCAATCTCCAACAGTACTTTTTTTGGCCTAGTTTTCCTTAACAGGTTAATCTGGGTAACCCACTAGCAATGCAAAAATATTATAGTCCAAATGTGTTGCCTTAACCACTGCATATATTTCTGTCTGGACCCAGTCACACTAATACACACAAAACATCAATATCCCAGGCAGGCAACCCGCCAAAAGCAGACATGAGGGTGGCTGCCAAGTGAAGAAAAAAAAAGATAAGACTGCACTGACAGCAAAATTACACAACAGCTTATGTCGAGTTGTTCTGAGGAACACACTAATAACTAAATCATACTCTGACTGCTGCACTCTTGACTCTTGACAGCGACTGCTGGCAGGGTCTCCATGTGCGAACTTGTCATCAGAGCACCAATAATGAAAATGGAGGAGTTGGGTTCAGCAGACTGAGTAATGATGTTGTGTAAGTGGGCTGGATTCCCTGTCAAGGGAGACTGATGGGGCGTGTTCTGCTGATCCTTGTCATAGCCATAGTTCACCAGCTACTGGTGGTGCTAAAAAAAAAAAAAAAAAAAAAAGGCTGATCATTGTAAGTCATTGAACGGATGCCCTGAGAGGTAAGCCAGGATCATTTTCAAGTCTTTCTACCCCCCATCTGTGAAAAAAGGTGAATGTTTTCAGGATTTTTTTTTTCTTAATTACAAGTATGAAAACAGGTAGAGGATCATCTTTCTACTGTGCTTTTTTTATCTGTAAAAACATGTAAAATAAAAAGCATTTATGTTTTGTTACAGGTGAGTTTAAATTTCTCTACGAACTCTAAAAGCAAGGTACATTTATTGAGAGTTAGCAAGATATGTAACATGAGTTTCATGTCCTTCTTTTAGCAGGAATTGTATTTTAATCAGCACTAATATGATGTTAGCCCTCTGCCTGGACCTCACCACTTCCCGCTGCCATGGACTAGCGCTCACTGTACCTTCTCCTCCTGTGTGAAGGGACAGTGCCTTCTACTCCGGGCGCTCCTGTCAACTGCATATGGAGGCAGAATCTGTAGGTAATGGGAGAAGATTTTGGTATTGGAATCTAGAGCTGACCCGATGCATAAGCAAACTAAGTTGCTGCTTAGGGCCACTGTTACCAACTCCTCAGTGAGAAAAGTAGCTATTGGCTGTCCTAAAAGTCGCTAGAAGTCGCTAAATGACGTCATCGCCTAATTTGCATAATTGTCCATATGCATGTAATTGTAATGGCTGGTGTAGGAGAGAGGAAAAACATCATGGGAGAGACAAAAACTAAGTAAAAAAAACACCCTGAATATGTTTAGAACTACAAATGAACCTTCTTTCAGTAATTTATATTAGACAAAGACAATTTTACATTTACATCCCGTCCTGACTGTAAACCAGGTCGGGATCAGTCAGCGGCGGTAAGAATGATACGTGCTCTCACAACAGAGTCTCCAGAAGTCTTCAGTAACTTCAGAAAAAGTCGCTAGTTTTGTCGCTAGTTGCTTTTTTGAAAAAGAGTCACTAGAGGGGTCTGAAAAGTTGCTAAATATAGCGACAAAGTCGCTAAGTTGGCAACACTGCTTAGGGCCTGTGGGCGGCACAGTGCCCCCAAGAGTACTTAAAATTTCCTGTGCATTCATTGCGCAACTTGCATAGGCTCTGCAAACGATGCTTGACCCCCACCTCCCTCTCATATCAAAGCTGATGTAAATGTTTATAGCCTACGCCGTAGCTTACTCAGAAACAGTTAGGCACCAAAAACAATGTATTTGATCTTCTCAGATGGCTAAGATAAGAACTTTATTGGTCCCACACAGGAGTAATTCACCTTACATCAGCTATAGAGAACAAGGTTGTGCCGAAAAACAATACACAGTATATAGCTTACACATATGCATATACATACATACATACATATATACTGTGTATATATATATACAGTACAGGCCAAAAGTTTGGACACACCTTCTCATTCAATGCGTTTTCTTTATTTTCATGACTATTTACATTGTAGATTCTCACTGAAGGCATCAAAACTATGAATGAACACATGTGGAGTTATGTACTTAACAAAAAAAGGTGAAATAACTGAAAACATGTTTTATATTCTAGTTTCTTCAAAATAGCCACGCTTTGCTCTGATTACTGCTTTGCACACTCTTGGCATTCTCTCGATGAACTTCAAGAGGTAGTCACCTGAAATGGTTTTCCAACAGTCTTGAAGGAGTTCCCAGAGGTGTTTAGCACTTGTTGGCCCCTTTGCCTTCACTCTGCGGTCCAGCTCACCCCAAACCATCTCGATTGGGTTCAGCTCCGGTGACTGTGGAGGCCAGGTCATCTGCCGCAGCACTCCATCACTCTCCTTCTTGGTCAAATAGCCCTTACACAGCCTGGAGGTGTGTTTGGGGTCATTGTCCTGTTGAAAAATAAATGATCGTCCAACTAAACGCAATGGCATGTCGCTGCAGGATGCTGTGGTAGCCATGCTGGTTCAGTGTGCCTTCAATTTTGAATAAATCCCCAACAGTGTCACCAGCAAAACACCCCCACACCATCACACCTCCTCCTCCATGCTTCACAGTGGGAACCAGGCATGTGGAATCCATCCGTCACCTTTTCTGCCTCACAAAGACACGGCAGTTGGAACCAAAGATCTCAAATTTGGACTCATCAGACCAAAGCACAGATTTCCACTGGTCTAATGTCCATTCCTTGTGTTTCTTGGCCCAAACAAATCTCTTCTGCTTGTTGCCTCTCCTTAGCAGTGGTTTCCTAGCAGCTATTTGACCATGAAGGCCTGATTCGCGCAGTCTCCTCTTAACAGTTGTTCTAGAGATGGGTCTGCTGCTAGAACTCTGTGTGGCATTCATCTGGTCTCTGATCTGAGCTGCTGTTAACTTGCCATTTCTGAGGCTGGTGACTCGGATGAACTTATCCTCAGAAGCAGAGGTGACTCTTGGTCTTCCTTTCCTGGGTCGGTCCTCATATGTGCCAGTTTCGTTGTAGCGCTTGATGGTTTTTGCGACTCCACTTGGGGACACATTTAAAGTTTTTGCAATTTTCCGGACTGACTGACCTTCATTTCTTAAAGTAATGATGGCCACTCGTTTTTCTTTAGTTAGCTGATTGGTTCTTGCCATAATATGAATTTTAACAGTTGTCCAATAGGGCTGTCGGCTGTGTATTAACCTGACTTCTGCACAACACAACTGATGGTCCCAACCCCATTGATAAAGCAAGAAATTCCACTAATTAACCCTGATAAGGCACACCTGTGAAGTGGAAACCATTTCAGGTGACTACCTCTTGAAGCTCATGGAGAGAATGCCAAGAGTGTGCAAAGCAGTAATCAGAGCAAAGGGTGGCTATTTTGAAGAAACTAGAATATAAAACATGTTTTCAGTTATTTCACCTTTTTTTGTTAAGTACATAACTCCACATGTGTTCATTCATAGTTTTGATGCCTTCAGTGAGAATCTACAATGTAAATAGTCATGAAAATAAAGAAAACGCATTGAATGAGAAGGTGTGTCCAAACTTTTGGCCTGTACTGTATATATATATATATATATATACACACCCACATACATATACATATATGTATATATACAGTATCTCACATAAGTGAGTTCACCCCTCCCATTTTTGCAAATATTTCATTATATCTTTTCATGGGACAACACTATAGAAATGACACTTTGATATAACTTAAAGTAGTCAGTGTACAGCTTGTATAGTAGTATAGATTTACCTTCCTCTGAAAATTACTCAAAACACAGCCATCAACATCTAAACAGCTGGCAACATAAGTGAGTACACTCCACAGTGAACATGTCCAAATTGTGCCTAAAGTGTCAATATTTTGTGTGCCAACCATTATTATCTAGCTCTGCCTTAACCCTTTTGGGCATGGAATTCACCAGAGCTCACAGGTTGCTTCAGGAATCCTCTCCCACTCCTCCATGATGACATCATAGAGCAGATGGATGTGAAGACACCTTGCGCTACCCCACCCTCAGCTTGAGGATGGCCCACAGGTGCACAGGTGAGTTTAGGGCTGGATACATACTTGGCCAGTCCATCACCTTTACTTTCAGCTTCCTCAGCAAGTCAGTTGTCATCTACTAGGTGTGTTTTGGGTCATTATCATGTTGGAAAACTGCATTGCGGCTCAGTTTCTGAAGAGGAGCGATCATGCTGTGCTTGGAATTCGTGTTTACCTAAATGAACCAAGCTCCCCAGAGCCGACAGCACTCATGCAGCCCCAAACCATGATGCTGCCACCACTACACTTGACTGTAGGCAAGGGACAGTTGTCTTGGTGCTCTTCACCAAGGTGCCACACATGCTGAAAGAGCATGTATATATTTATATACTGTAGCGTCCGCCAGGACGTGTAGAAAGGATGATGCAGTTATTCGGCAAACTACCATTTATTACTGAACAGTACAGGTTACTGTTGGCTGTAAAACAAACAAGAACTGTAACTCCAACTGTGCACTCCTGCTTTCTCCTCCAGCTTGCTCCTACACACACCAGCACGCGCACTCACACAGTCCTCATTCCCGTCACACTCGCCCCCCTACCTATACTCATTCAATCCCAAACATGCCATTAACTCACAGAACACTGACATTATAACAGAACATTTACTGCAGGGTCGCTACAATACATGTATATATATATATATATATATATACAGTACAGGCCAAAAGTTTGGACACACCTTCTCATTCAATGCATTTTCTTTATTTTCATGACTATTTACATTGTAGATTCTCACTGAAGGCATCAAAACTATGAATGAACACGTGGAGTTATGTACTTAACAAAAAAAGGTGAAATAACTGAAAACATGTTTTATATTCTAGTTTCTTCAAAATAGCCACCCTTTGCTCTGATTACTGCTTTGCACACTCTTGGCATTCTCTCCATGAGCTTCAAGAGGTAGTCACCTGAAATGGTTTCCACTTCACAGGTGTGCCTTATCAGGGTTAATTAGTGGAATTTCTTGCTTTATCAATGGGGTTGGGACCATCAGTTGTGTTGTGCAGAAGTCAGGTTAATACACAGCCGACAGCCCTATTGGACAACTGTTAAAATTCATATTATGGCAAGAACCAATCAGCTAACTAAAGAAAAACGAGTGGCCATCATTACTTTAAGAAATGAAGGTCAGTCAGTCCGAAAAATTGCAAAAACTTTAAATGTGTCCCCAAGTGGAGTCGCAAAAACCATCAAGCGCTACAACGAAACTGGCACACATGAGGACCGACCCAGGAAAGGAAGACCAAGAGTCACCTCTGCTTCTGAGGATAAGTTCATTCGAGTCACCAGCCTCAGAAATGGCAAGTTAACAGCAGCTCAGATGAGAGACCAGATGAATGCCACACAGAGTTCTAGCAGCAGACCCATCTCTAGAACAACTGTTAAGAGGAGACTGCACGAATCAGGCCTTCATGGTCAAATAGCTGCTAGGAAACCACTGCTAAGGAGAGGCAACAAGCAGAAGAGATTTGTTTGGGCCAAGAAACACAAGGAATGGACATTAGACCAGTGGAAATCTGTGCTTTGGTCTGATGAGTCCAAATTTGAGATCTTTGGTTCCAACCGCCGTGTCTTTGTGAGACGCAGAAAAGGTGAATGGATGGATTCCCATATGCCTGGTTCCCACTGTGAAGCATGGAGGAGGAGGTGTGATGGTGGGTGGGGGTGTTTTGCTGGTGACACTGTTGGGGATTTATTCAAAATTGAAGGCACACTGAACCAGCATGGCTACCACAGCATCCTGCAGCGACATGCCATCCCATCCGGTTTGCGTTTAGTTGGACGATCATTTATTTTTCAACAGGACAATGACCCCAAACACACCTCCAGGCTGTGTAAGGGCTATTTGACCAAGAAGGAGAGTGATGGAGTGCTGCGGCAGATGACCTGGCCTCCACAGTCACCAGAGCTGAACCCAATCGAGATGGTTTGGGGTGAGCTGGACCGCAGAGTGAAGGCAAAGGGGCCAACAAGTGCTAAACACCTCTGGGAACTCCTTCAAGACTGTTGGAAAACCATTTCAGGTGACTACCTCTTGAAGCTCATGGAGAGAATGCCAAGAGTGTGCAAAGCAGTAATCAGAGCAAAGGGTGGCTATTTTGAAGAAACTAGACTATAAAACATGTTTTCAGTTATTTCACCTTTTTTTGTTAAGTACATAACTCCACATGTGTTCATTCATAGTTTTGATGCCTTCAGTGAGAATCTACAATGTAAATAGTCATGAAAATAAAGAAAACGCATTGAATGAGAAGGTGTGTCCAAACTTTTGGCCTGTACTGTATATATATATATATATATATATATATATATATATATATATATATACATATATATATATATATATATATATATATATATATACATATATATGTATATATATATATGTATGATGTATATATATACTGTGTATTGTTTTTCGGCACTACCTTGTTCTCGCCATCTGAGAAGATCAAATACATTGTTTTTGGTGCCTAACTGTTTCCCAAGTATATTAGTGCGTGTGTGAATGAATAAACGAGAGGCATTAATGTAAATTTCTTTGTAGAAAGGTGCTTTATGAAATTAAGTCCATTTGCTTGTATTAGTTTACAGCGCAGCCTTGCCACATCCAATATGGCGGTGACGTTGACGGCTCAGCGCTCCATGCAGCGTCCACATATATATGTCTATGAGCGTAAGGGTTGAGGGAAATGGAGTGCAGCCAAATGTTTCTGTGGAAAGCTACACTCTGATTAGTGCGCAATCCATATTTGCACTTTGATTGGGTAGCTCTAGTCTCACAGTCAGCCGACTACGGCAGGGTTGCCAACTCTCATGCATCTGACGTGACTCTCACGCCCGTTTAAGAAATTTCACTCCAGCCCATTGTGTTGCTTGACCGGACCGCATACTGGATGTCCACTGGATCCGTCGCGTGCGCGATTCAGCTGCGGCGCAGACTCGCTCCGTTCTGTGCCGAGCGTCAATGTCCACTGGAACTGTAGCGTCACGCACGCGAGCGGCTGGAATTGTCGGATCGCGAGATCATAATGTCACGCGATAATTTGCGGAAACCCTGGAGGTATAAAGCAGGGCTGGACTGGGACAAAAAATGGCCTTACACAATATATTACATATTTGTAAAAATGGAATGTTCTTCCCCATATGGTTGCTTTGTGCATCATATCTTTTCGGTCACATTATATCTTTTTATCAGACAGGTAAAATTAAGCCCTCTAGAATGAGAGCACAACACTAAAATATGCATCAAACTTTAACCAGATTGAGCAAAAGGCCCTGAGAAGGACCACTCATAGGGTAAGTGGGTAATAGACACTGTATTTCCTGTAGTCTATTTAAAAATGATGTTCCTGCTAAGAGGTCTCACTTTCGGCTTTAGATGTTTATTTGTACATTATGAGTGCTTAAAGTCATATATTGTGAGGCGGTTCACAAAAGTTAAGTTTGAACCCCCTGGAATGGTGATCGTGGCTCATTGCATGGACATTGCTAGCTTGCTGTTGTGTGCCTGAGCTAGAGACCACAACCCAGCGTGGTTGCTTTCACTGATGTAAATGGCTGTACCTGTATGTTCAGTGATCACCTGCCTAAGTTAAGTAGAGTGCAGACATGGAAGAGTCCTTGTCGTGTGAAGTGATTTCCACCCCCATTCAGATGGAGTAGTCTAGCTTACTTTGGAAGCGGAAAGCACAACAATATACAATACACATAAGCTGGTGTAGTGCCATGGGAGGTGGCAAAAAGTTACTTTGATGAGGGCCTCCAAAAGTATAGGGCCAGCCCTAATGGAGGCATTCTGGTTTCTGTTCTAAATCATAGTAGTATTGACCAGTCACATTTGAGGAATAAACAGTCACAGTGGAGAGCAAAACAGGCAGAATGTATTGGCTGAATGCAGCCTCAAAATCCATTAGCCACCAACAGCTGAATTTTTTTTAAAATGATTAAAAAAATTATCATCTTATTGCCCCGTTGACGACAGGATGTTTTAAAGGAATACCTCACCCCCCAAATGACAATTTGTACATCAATTCCTCACCTCATGTTGCACTGAGTTCATGTTGTCTTGCATCCATCCCGTGAACAAAAGATCCAAAAGACATTGGGCTCCATGTTTAACAGCAAAACTATAAATATGCGTCTACAAACTCTCATACAACTTGTGCAGTATCATTAAGTCTCATTTATCCAGTTGTATGTTCAGTACTTCCCAAACACATGCATATTTGCTGAACCCTTACTATTTCAAACTCAACTGAAAGTGAAACTTTCTATGCTCCCTTCAAAGCCAGACTCCACTGACAGGGTAATTTTACCTCGCTGAACATGGGAGCTACTGGCCTAGTGTTTTAAGGGTTAGATTCACTAAAGTCACATATTAACATAAATAAACTGATCGAGGCAGTGATAGACCAGCAGCTCCTGTGCTCAGCTAGTTAAAATTTCTGTTTTTGTTAGTGTAGTCTGGCTTTAAAGAGAGCAAAGATACGTTTCACTTAAGTTCAGTAGGTTCTAGTGAAATTGCATGTGTTTGGGAAGTACTGTACATATACAACTGCATAAATGAGACTTGGATTATACTGCACAAGTTGTGTGACAGTTTTACTGTTATTAAACTTGGAACGCCCATGACTTCATTTCATCAAGAATTTTCTCTGTTTTTGGATTCTTCATTATCCGTGGGAGCCCGCTTTCACTTGGAAGTCGTCGAAATCCAGCACTTGGGCAATGACTTAGGGCGTCAGAAACCAACGAACAAAGGCATCCTTTAATGTCGGCATGATATGCGACATTAAAGGATGCCTTATAGTTTATGGCACCCATCGGCATTAAAGGGAAAGGACAACTGGAAAGTACAATGCCAAAAGTTAAGGCGCCAAATGTCCGAGTGGGGTGGGCGGGTCCAACAAACACTGACTTACACCAGGGAGAGAGGTGTTCATTTCCCACAATTAGAGCATTTCAAACCCTGTTCTTTTTTTTGAAAACTAATCACATGCTTTTGTTGCCTAAACCTAACCATGTGTTTTTGTTGTTGAAGGAAAAAAAACCCGTCAATTTCACAGTGCATTTATTTTGAAAGAGACTGTATTTAAATGTTAAATTTCCAGGCAGAACTTGACGCAGTGTCCCAGAATGTCAACAACCAAGGCACCCAGGGTGCCTTGTGCATCCTACATGAAATGTGTCGAATGTGTTGACCAGGGAGGCATGCAACATTAACAAAGTTTTCTTCACAAATTCAACGTAATACAGGGTGAGTAAGTGATATACAATGGTTATTTGGGGGATGAATTATTTCTTTATTGTTGCTGCAGGATCTGAAATACTTATCATTATATCTATAACTAAGACTTTGAAGCATTTCTTTTGCACTTTTACATTCATTTTTTGGACATAATTATTATTGCCTCTCGTTCCACAGCTGCTTAGATTTGTCCAGCCATAATGACTGTCGCTGCCAATGCTAAATACCCAGGTCTTTTGTTTGTGTCAAACAAAATGCTAGGAACATTATGCTATAATGCTTTGATGCTATAACATTATTATAGTTGTAGAGTAGAACTGCAGACAGGATTCATATGACAGGGTCGCTGATTTGTACCTAAATGGAAGAATCAGCTACAGGTGTATGGATGATTTGATGCAGATTGTGATGCTGCTGATAATCATCACTTGCCATATCCAACAGTTTATTTTCATTACATAACAAATTCAAATCTGTCTGTACATCTAAAATCTAACAATACAGACTATGTTACAGCTATGCAGACCAGCTACAAGCTATTATCTGTTTTAACTAATCCACCATGTTAAGGGACACAGAGTCATCATCATATATTTAGTCATTTAATCCTCTTTCACTTGCAACAAAGAATCAGGTATTGAGTTTGATCTGCATTTCTCCCTGCAGGAGTCTAAGTGTGTGTACGGGGGGACGGGGACTGTCAGCTGACAGGATAGTACCTTCAGAATTATTGTTTCCTGTAAACTGGGCGAGGTACCATCAGCGGCATGGGCTCGGCTCATAGATTATATAATACCCAGCCTTTAATCTAATCCCCTCGATAATGCATTAGCATATACTACAGTATAAGCCTGCTGTGAGTCAGGTTGATTGTTATCTGAGCTATAATAAACTATACTGTCTGTAATAACGCTGTGGATAATATTATGTGTGACTGTCTCTGTCGTAGTGTGTGTGTGCACATCTGCATATCACACAGGTGTCGCAGGTAAAAATAACCTGTTTTATTAAAACTATTTTTAGTGGAGACTAGGGGAAATGTTGAGTGCGTATTGTGCACTGTATGTATATTGGTGTGTGCAGGCAGTAAAATGAGGGCATGTGTGCAAACCACAGAGGTCAGTGAGATTAACATGAGCATTGCGTGCTTATTTAATTGTCTGTTGCTTGATGCAATGATGTCATTAATGTCAATTATATCAGTTATGCCATGGGTGAAGGAAGTTTTTATGGTTTCTGTGGTGGGTAAGACACAATGAGGTCAGACATTTCATTCTGTATAATGAGCACATTCACTTTTGATACTGCATGTACAATTATTTTACTGCTAAAACTTCTCTGCTCTTACTTAAGAAACCATTCCAATGCAGGGTTTTTTCAGGTGATAGTGTATTATAACAGTGAGGTAAATAACACTTTCAAAAAACAGTTGTAATTGCAGAATATATATTTGAATATTTGAAGCAAGTTTAATTCATAGCTTTATGAAGTTCAATATGATAGTAAGAGGGTTTTCTATTTAAGAGAGCTCTATATGATATTCAGGTCAGGTCGCAAACTTCAGTCAGGTTTGCTTCTTCCATATTTTTGTGGCAACATTAAACAAGCTGTATACAACATTCAGAGCGCAGGGGCCTATCTGTTTAGCAGAATTCATACTTCTGCGTCAAATCAACGGCAAGAAAAGAATGACGTCATTCTTTTCTTGCAGCCCTGGTTTGGGAGTTCTTGCAGCTTGTTCTCGACAAGCTTGACAGACCAGGGCAGAACTTTTTTCTTGTGTGGTGTATGATAACTATTGTGTGATTGGTCAGAAATTTTAAGTGGGCGTGGTTAATGCAGAAAAGCTCGTGGGACATATGCTGCAGTGGGGGGGGCCTATGAGGACCTCCCAGGAGGAGTTCTGCACTTGAGTTTCTCATTAAGTATGAAATGTCCTGGCCAGAGAGAACTTTGTTCTTGTTCTCGCCACCTCGAGAAAAAGAACAAATTTCTCTGTTCTTGCGGAGGATGTACAGGGCTTAAACCAGGGGCGTCGTCTCAACAAAAGCTAACGTATGGCAATATGAGATAACGTCACAGAGCTACTGATGATGGAGTTTCAAAAATATGAACTTATATAAAACTTCACTTTGGTCTTTGACCTGTCAGAAGTACATACTATGCTATTGAAAACTGTTTCAAAGGACATGAAGCTGTTTCTCACATTCATAATACCTCATGTCTGCATGTAATGCACGACTTGGTGAGAGCAGTGAAAACATCGGACCTATTTCGGCGCATATTTCAGCACCACGGACAGCGAGCGGACATTTAATTATCATTAGTCATGTGTTTAACTTCAAAGAAAATAAAGAAAATAAATTAATTACAAGCTCATTTCTAGAAGATAACCAAGGGGTCTGGTGTATGAAACACAGTAAAACAAAGGCCAATGTCTCCAGAGACCAAAAATACAAGCTTAACATGCCGACATGAAGAAAAAAAAACCCTCATACAATCAGACAGGCTTCAAGACATCATTTAGACAGGCTGTCTACAGCAGCAGAGCAAAATGCTTTTACAACACACAGATAACTCACATAACTCATAACTCGCGGAGGAGCGAAGTGGCGAACAATTTGATTCAATAACACTCGTATTCACTAACACTCATATTCACTGATGAGCGTATTTTTGACCTATTTAAATGCAATACAAGAAGCCAGTGCGCCTCGAGTAAGATGGCTACAGAACCTCTCTCTCTTTTTTTTCTCCCAATTCCAAGGTATGGCAGCTGCCATACCTCACCATACCTAAATGACGCCTATGGCTTAAACGTTACAGCACCCTATGGAATCCCCACCGCCAACTAGTGTTTTGGAAGTGTAACTGTAGAGTGACACAGACCACTGCACAAGTATAAATGCTCACAATGACTAGGCTAAAGGGGAGCCTATCTATGTTCCCAGGGTTCTATGTTTCCCGGGTTCTATGTTCCCCACTTAACCCTGCAAAAAAGTTTCTATGTTCCCCGCTTACACAAAAAAGGTTCTATGTTTCCCAGGTTCTATGTTGCCTGCTCAACCAAGCGGGAAACATAGAACCCTTTTTGTGTAAGCGGGGAACATAGAAGCTTTTTTGCAGCGTTAAGTGGGGAACATAGAACCCAGGAAACATAGAACCCTGGGAACATAGGGATGACCCCAAAGCTATATCAAGAGGAGTTAGACTCCAATCACCAACTTCAGCTAGGTTTGTCTCTTCATTATTTTTCTGTGTTAAAATTAAAGGAGCTGTAACTGATTGTAACTGATTCTGAGCTGGGATTGTCTGCACATGCCTCTCAACATGGAGGTGTTTGCAATGGCAGCTAACAGCATACTAGCTGGCTAATGTAAAGGGATCAGATCACCAACTTCAGCCAGGTATGCTTCTTCCTTCATTTAGTGGTAACACTGAAGGAGCTGTACACCACAATTAGAGCATATCAGTGATTCTGAGGCGGGATTTTGTCTGTACATGGGTGTCAAGATTGGGGTGGGTGAGCTGATGGCTAGCAGCTAACTTGCTAGCTTATCTATAGTAACATCAGAGGGAGTTAGCCTAATAAGTCACAAACTTCAGCCTGGTTCACTTCTTCCATATTTTTGTCGTAACACTGAAAGAGCTGTATTGGGCTTTTACAGCATATAAGTGACTCCAAGCTGGGACTGTCTGCACGGCAAGCATGGTGGCAAGCATGCTTAAACGCCACTGTGATTGGTCATTCCTCATCACATGACATGCGGTGCGTGCTGCCTTTGCAGCGTGCACACCTTCTGAGCGTCTATTTTTCAGGGTGCAACGGCTGCACTCTGAGAACTGAGTTCAATGCAGTGGCACCCACCGCATGTCATGTGACAAGGAATGACCAATCGCAGTCGGCAGATATCTTTCCTCTCTGCCGTAGATAACTGTCAACCGTAACTATGGAGGAGAAACTTATCATTTTAGTGCAGGGCTACCCAGAACTTTATGATTTGTCCCACGCACAATATTTCAGTTTGAACTTGAACAACAATGCCTGGAAGAAGATCAGATTCTCATCAGATTTGTGGTGAGTAGGATATGCTATTTTTTTCATTTATGCTGTCTCGAGGTGTGTTTTCTGTACTTTAAGGAAATGTTAGCCAGCTAGCTATCGTTGCCAAATGGTAACCTTATGTCTTTATTAACTTGTGTTTACTCAGATGAGGATTGCAGAGAGAAATGCAAATACTTGTGCAACAATATAAAAGAAAGTATAGCAAAGCTGTTAGATGGAGATTTCAGATGTCAGTGATACGGTGCTGATTGCAGTCTCTTAGCAACGTCAGCTGCAACTTTCTTTTGCTCGCACGAGAAGGTAGGCACACAGTGCCAAACGGACGTACCTCCCTTTTTCCGGGCGGTCAACAACACCGCATGTGTACAGCCCCTAAGACAGTCACGGCATTTCTATATTCTGAACTGGAATCATCTACACACGGCTCTCAACATGGTAATAACTGAGCCAGCAGCTGGCAGCTTATGATGCTAACAGCACAAACAGCACTGACAGACCTCACAATGATAACCTGGGGGGGAACCTGAGAGTGGGCGTTTCACTTCTGCAACGACACTGTTTCTGTTTTCAGCAATAACTGTCGTATGAGCGCAGTGCAATTGGCGGCAATGAGCTAGCCAGAGGGGATACATAAACAGGGACTTACATGCACTGGTGGCCAGACCATCTATTACAACAAAGAACAGCAGAGTTCGGGTTATAAGACACACAGAGGGAATGTGATTTCACTCTCTGCTCAGGACGCCATTACTCCACTACATTTTTACATTAGAAATCGTGGGTTGCTGCTATATTGATGCTCTACCTATCACATTGAGCTCCTTTAAAATATTAGCATTGTAAAACTTTGTCATAATTATATGTAACTGTGGTCTCAACAGGGCAAAAAGAATAGGCCTACCTTTTTAGCTGTATGGTCCTCTTATGATGTCACTACATAACCATGTTTAATCTCTCTGCAGGCCACATCTCTCTCCCCAGCAGTGTGTGACATCAAACACAACCGGGAGGTGACCTGGTCCTGATTTCATCACAGAGGATGAACACGGATAATAATTTCTGCCACCATGAAATGATTTTGCCAGTCCAATGAAGAGCAGCTGTGGAGACAAACTCCTCTTTCATACCTGCTTCTACAGTATACTGCAGGGTTCATCAGCGCAGCCACAAATCCTGTTAGTCCAACTTTTAATCTAAATGGAATCGATCTCCTGTGTGCAGTCAAAGACTTTGCCCCTGAGGTGTTAGGAGCAGTGACTTCACCACTGTTAATGTAACACTCATTAATTACTCTCTCTTTTGACCGCACTGTGATGTGCGCAGCTCCGATGTAGCTCTGCATCTTTTGGGACCTGACACCAACGCACCACTAATGCTAATGACTTTCCTCAAATGACTATGACAGAGGACAGCTCTATTACACCTTTCACTGCTGGCCAAGTGTAATAGATAATACCTACCTGCAAGAGGTCCTATTTGTTCTGGTCTCACACCACAAGGTGCTTTGCTGCTTGACTGGAGTTTAATAAGGGCCTCATCCCTGAGACTGTGCATGGCATTTGCTCCTCACAAGGTGATTATTTCCAGCCCAGAGGTCAGTGTGAAATGACCGTCTGCTCTTTCAGGAGTTCTGCAGGGGCATTAAAGAGGTGAACATGTCACATAGCAACATCACTGAAAATATGAAAAAAAAAAAACAGATTTCAGATTTCTAGGAAAACACGTTAACATGGCTTCAAAACAAGTCTTTATGTATTAATAAAAGAAGTCAATACATTTTAATGATGTGCAATCTCTTCTCTATTTATTTTATTTAATTTTAATAATAAGGGATGCCAAGTCTTCCTTGTGTCTAAATTGCATACTATATACTGACACAATACTAAGAAAGTTTGGAGTATTTAGTATATTGAAAAAAAGACACACCACAAATGTTATACGTTCATTGGAAAACATACACCAGGGCCAGGTTTACTTAGAATATGATGATGCAGGAGCTTTCTAGGAGTGAAGGAGATGGTGCAGTTCAAACAAATCCTCCAAATTAAACAACAAAGTACATTTTTATGCCTCCGTGCTGGTCACTGCTGCATTATGTTACTGGGTTGCCCTTATGTCCGTCTCACTCTCATGAATGTGATATCTCAAGCACGCCTTGAGAGAATTTCCTCAAATGTGGCACAAACGTCCACTTGGACTCAAGGGTGAACTGCTCAGAATTTGGTGGTCGAAGTTCACTGTGATCTCACAAAAATGTTTTTGGTCATGACTCAAGAATTTATACACTAATTATGACCAAAAAAAGTCTAATAGGATTAAATGATGAAGTGATGATATTTTCTATCCTAAAGGTCAAAGGTCAACTTCACTTTGACATCATACTACTCTGCAAAAACACTCTTCTGGCCATAACTCACCATCATATCTCAGGAATAGAAGCGGAGACATTTGGTCAGATACTGAATTGGTGTTAAGACTGTGTGAAGCGTCCATGTTTTCACAGACATGGATGTCACCTTATCTAGATAGGTGACAAAACTAGATAATTTTACCAGTGGACTGTTTGTAATTCAGTGTTATTCATCCCCTGTCAGACATCATTTGATGAGAATCATTACAGCTCCTCCTGTGCTGCAGTTGTGTTTGTGCAGTATATTAACCCTTAGCTGACTAGAATAATCAAATATCAGTCAACTCTTCGTTTACTTTCTTCATTGACACAGAGACAAAAATGAAAAGAGAGAAACAATTTCATGAAACAAAGCTCAGCTTAGGGAAGGTAACAGGACAAGAAAAAAGAGAGAGAGAGAGAGAGAGAGAGAGAGAGAAAGAAATAGAGGTGATGGAGCTGAGAGAGGTACAGTCAGACCCGCCTTCAGGGGGGGTCAAAGGGATTGAGCTATCCTCCTCCACCCCATTCACCCTCAGTTTTTTATCACAGCCAGCGCCCATGGATCCCTCCACTGAGCTCATCAGAAGTCCAGCTCCATCCATCCAGATCTTCAGCATTGCTCCTCATCCCTTTAACTTAACCACCTGGGTCTAGACTCTATTGAGGATATTCCTGTACAGCTCATGGCATCACTACGCCCTGAAAATAATGATGGCATAATTTAGTCTAATTTTTATAGGCTCCTCTCATATTTCTTCTACTTTCCGACTGTGGACTTTGTCAAATAAATTAATTTAATTACTTTTAAAACCTCTTTTTAATTAAGCCTCTCCTGATTGGAATTACTTTGGTGAGTAGTCAGCTTAACTGATATAAATTATGGCCATAGCTACTTTTTTTCAGAACTCGAAAAAAGAAAATTAATTATCCATTAATGTTTCCAGTGCAACAATTACTGAAAAAGAAGCGAACAATCTGCTTTTCTTTCTCGCCAATAATCCTTCAAAAAAGGACATATTTCATTATTTCCAAGTGAAGGACATCCAGGTTTCCATATTGCCAGTGATACCTGTGTGTTCATGCTGACAGTCCAACTGTGCTTCTATCTCCCTGTGTGAGATCCTCTGAGAAATGACATGAATTTAATTGCAGGGTTTGTTATAGCCCCACAGTCCGAGCTGTGTCACATACTGTATGCATGAGGCCAATACGACTCAATTTAATGCTCTGGTAGGCTTTGCAGTTGCAAAATGTCCATGCTCAAATTATAATGATTGATTCCTCAGAGCAGACCTGGCAGATTGATTCTCTGTGTCCAGGAGAAAAAACAGTGTGTGATGATACATCCAAGACTTTCAAAGGTTTTGCAAAACCAAGACGTAGTTACAGTAGCTCTGCAGTTATGTTGAGATTCCTTATATTAAAAATCGTCCCCCCTTGGGGGTGGTGTGTCTTCAAAGCCACAAGTACTCCAATTACCACTTGCACCACTGTTGCCTTTATTCCCCACATCGTTTCTCTTTTAACCCTTCAGGATTGCTACATCTATCACCACTGCCTTCTTCTGTTGTTTGTCGATCACTGCGATGTCTGGTTGGTTAGCCATCACCAGTTTGTCGGTCTGGATCTTGAAGTCCCACTGGATCAACTATGTCTTCTTCCAGTTACCCACTTCTGATCAGGTTACCCTGGTCCCTCAACACCTGACGCGGACCTTGATGATCCGAGCCGGTATGACTCTTGCATTTGCAGTTTTACTCATCCTGAGGTAGGCTAGCAGCATTAAAAACCTTGCCTAGTAAGACTGTACACTAGATATGTGTTGTTCCACCCTGACTGGGAATCGAACCCCCAATATATATATATATATATATATATATATATACACTGTATATAGGGACTTACAGTGCTTTCAGACAACATAATTAATTGATGTAGGCATAGACATTTCCTTCCAGTTTGCTCTCTGTCAGCCCTGATAAATGTGTGCAAAATTCAGACTCAAGTGTCTACTTTGCAAGTGTTGGTGGTTCTTTTTGTGGTTGGCTTTGACGGCGGTGGCATTTGGCTGCGAGTCGTTCTTATCAACTCACTAGTTTGTAAACTGTCCCTCTGCCTACTTCTAGCTGGTTGCAGGTTGAGCTTTTCAAATCTAAACATCAGTAGACATAGAGAAAAAGATAAAGAAGATGGGCATCAACTGAACTAACATCCTGCTAGCCATTGTACAGGCATTGGAAAATAAAACTGGTTGACCTCCTTGCCGCATCAGTGTTTCAACAGGATATCAGGAACTGTAATACCTTTGATTCACCGAAACTTGGTCAAATCCTGGTCAACGCCATGCAACCAGGGGGCTCTTTTTCTACAAGCCAATCAGGCAGAGAAGAGGGTTCTGGAGAGAAAAGGAGAGAGAAATCGTGGATGCCAGAACCATCCCGAAACACGGACGATTATAAAGCAGCAGCCAACAATGTAAGAAGACATGAAAAAAGTTCACAAGTTAAAGGAACTGATGGGATCACATTTCACTTAGCCTCGCGTCACCAGGCTCTTCACGTATGGGGAAGTGCCTGGTTTCCATTAACTCTGAATTTTGTCTGGATTCTGGTTCCGGTCTAGAGAGCGGATCCGGAATTCACCAAATTCACCAAAGTAAGAGTGTTCACCAAAGTAAAACTTTAAATTCTGGCACACTATTGATTTACAATTAAAGAAAAAGATTAACTTAATGGCTTGGGGCTTTTCTTGTAAATTATATTCTTTAAATTAAAAAGTTTCACCGCATTTTTATTAGCTTGGTGCTTTTATTTTGACGGAAAGGTGCATCCATCGAATTCCGGATGCTTTCTCTCTCGCCCTAGTTCCGACTCCTTACCAAAATGGCCACTAAACAGCCCCAGACTACATTTCACAAGAGTTGTACCTTGTATTATTCCAGCAGATTTTTTTTTTTTTTTTTTTAAGATATTTTTTGGGCATTTTTTGCCTTTAATGGACAGGACAGGTAAGTGTGAGAGAGGGGATGACATGCAGCAAAGGGCCACAGGCTGGATTCGAACCTGGGCCGCTGCGGCAACAGCCTTGTACATGGGGCGCCTGCTCTATCCACTAAGCCACCGACGCCCCAGCAGATTAATTATTGATTAGTTGGTTGATTGGTTGGATGAATGATTGATTTGTTGATGGACTGATCAAATTATTGACTGATTGATTGATTGATTGATTGATTGTGATATATGGGGTGACACCATGTGAGCAAACTCTCAGTCCTCCTCAACCTCCAAACTTGTTAAACCTGTGCCACTAAAGAATAATTCTAACTAAAGTCATATGTTTTTTAACTGTATTGTGGTACAAGTATATTCACAACAGATCAACAGAGAAATTATGTGATTAAACTAGAAATTTGTATCACTGATGAATTTATTCTGCTTGGGAAAATCCCCAGGGGAATGGGGGAAGCTGAGATGTGTATCTAATTATAATATTAAGGATAACTGCTCTCAAACTTAGAGCAAAAATTGGCTTCCAAAATTAAGTCCCACTGCAGAGAAGTGGAGGGACCTAACAGAACTAGTAAAACAAATAGGATGAACTGATCAGACTTTGGTGGTCAGAGTTCAAAAGTCACTGTGACCTTGGGTCCATCTCATTTTGTGAACAAGATATCTCAAGGAGGCCTTGAAGGAATTTTGTCAGATATGGCACATACGTCCATTTGGGGCTCAAGACTGAACTGATTAGATTTTGGTGGTCGAAGGTCAAAGGTCAAGGTCACGGTCACTGTAACTAATAATTCAGGACTTCATATGCTAAATATGACAAAAACTTCACACAAATGTCTAACAGGATTTAATGGTGAAGTGAAGACATTTTCTATCCAAAAAGTCAAAGGTCAGCTTTACTTTGACTTCATAATGTTATGCATAAACACTTGTCTTGCCAGTACTCCGTGTTATATTTCAGGAACAAGAGAGGGAGAAATTCGGTAAGATACTAAATTGGTGACACCTTCTTCGGTGTCCACCTTGATACTGTCTTGATTGTATGGGGCTTCTGTGCCACCGAAGGGAAGGTGTGTGTAGCATTAATGTTTTCACAGATATGGACAGAACCTGTAAAATGCAACTTAACGGGTGCGCAGAGGCATACAACCACAAAGTAGTATTTCTAGTTTCTTTTTGTATTTATTTATTTCTCTAATGTACAGTTGTGGTAGGGAGTTACTCCATGAAAGAGTGGGATCTAGGGGGGCATGAAGAGTGGGTGGGGTCAATGTGAGTGTGTGAGTGTAGAGGAATGAATAAATAGAGTACGAAAGAGAACTGCAAGGTAGAGCATAAGAACCTAAGAGGAGAAAGGATGGGGAAGGGATTTAAGTTATTGTACATTTGTGATTTAACTGTGTATCACTGTGGTGCCTAACTGCTTTTAATTCTGAAAACAATTAAACAAAAACATGATAAAAAAAAAAAAAGAACATATGTTGCCTATGACCAGTGTGATCTAGATAATTTGCTTGAGCCAGTGATTTACTGGTAACTATATGCTTTGTGGCTGGTAACTTGTTTCAGTATATTTTTTATTATTATGATTTTTTTTTTTTTTTACCCTAAAGGCAAGCTCAGACTACAGGAGTTTTAAAATCCTAACCAATATTGAAATCGGGTTGCATCACTTACATACGAAGAAACTTCACAGATATCTATCTATCTATCTATCTATCTATCTATCTATATATACATAAAGTGTGCATGTATGCGTGTGTATGGGCAAATCATTTAATTATGAGTGCAGGTCGGGTTGCAGGGTGTGGCTTTGACTTAGACATAATGATGGGTAATGGGTCGGTTCTGGTTCTGAGCTTTGCGAGTATTGACAGGTGTGGGTTTTCAAAAATGAAAAGTGTCATACACTTTTGTTTGCCACAGAGCTAATTTTTTCCAATAACCCAAAATCCAATGGAAAAATCCCATTGGTTCTTTGGCGAGAGAACCAGGACAACAATAACTAACAAAATATATAATCCCTGCAGCACTCTATGGCGCAGCATACACTACAGAATATTATTGATGCACGCCCACAGGTGATTTCACTTACGTGAAAGCAGATGAAAATAAAAGGGAGGTTGATGTGCTGGGTCAACTTGCTGTAATATTAATAATGCTTTGCTTTGGGAAAAACACAAGCAGAAAGTCAAATGAGTAAGATTGGGGATAAATCAGCCCAGAACTCTTGTTGTTTGACCCCAGCTTGAGCTTTGTTGTATATAGTAAGAAGTATAAAGGTTGAATCGCCATTTTATTTGCCACTGTTTTCTCCCATTTGGTTTAGCCTAGAGAGTTTGAATTAGTGGAGGTCTTTTAGTTCGTTTTTTGTCTTCACCGAAATATTACAAAAGTTTTGTTAGGAGGATAGTTTGTTTTATTTATTGCATTGGCTTTTGCTTCACCCTAAAAGTTTGCTTCACTCTTTGTAAATAATTCTCACTGCGTGTAGAAATAAATGGTTCACTTTTACACTCAGTTCAGAATGAAACTCTTTATGCTCTCAGACGAGGTGTAGTAACAGCACCAGCAACAGCACCAGCAAAGAAGTATTAGCCCTACCATTGGATTCAATTTATGTACTGAAGAATTATTCAAAATGAATGTAATTCCTGGGATGACTACACTGCATATACACTACATTCATACTGTGACTACAAACCCAGACAGTGGTTAGCATTAGACAGCATTAAACAGCTGCTGGTCATCATCTCCTGTCAGTTACTTTATCTGCAGTGACAAAAGCTGTCCTGAACATCCAGATAATGAGCTCACAGGTGAGATTCGGCACTGTGTGGTCTCCTCGCAGGCCACTGTGAGACATCCATGGATCCTCCCCTCTGTTTGACCTTATCAGCCTGCCCTGTGTTAATCCTTCTTGCAGGTCAGGAGGAGTTAAATTAATCCATTGAAAGACAGTATTTGAGGATTAAATAATGCCCCATCTTCAGCATTTTATTTCAATCCCACATTCTCACAAAAAGCATTGATAGAGTCCCAGTACACTACCTTTAATCTACGTTGCTTACATGTGGATACACGGGCACACACGTGCATGTATTAATTTGGAGAGATAAGTATACTAAGCTGCCCCTAAGATAACAAAACAGCTTTAGTTTTGTACTGTTAAATGTACATGTTGAGAAAAAGATAGTATACAAATGTTGCACCATGCTGTTGTGGTGAAGACGGACCTGAGCGAATCTCTGTTTAGCAGTCCATATATGTTTGGACGCTTACATATTGTCATGAGCTTTAGGAAGTGATAAAAAGAATGGGACTGTGGATACAAGTGGTTGAAATGAGTTTCCCTCTGTAGGGTGGCTGGGCTCAGCCTTAGAGATAGCGTGAAGAGCTCAAACATCCAGATGGAGCTCGAAGTAAACCCGCTCCTCCTTTGCATCAAAAGTAGCCAGGTGAGGTGGTTAGGGTATCTGATTAGGATGCCTCCTGGGCGCATCCAACTGGTGGAAGGCCCCTGGGGCAGACCCAGAACATGTTAGAAGGATTATATATCTCATCTGGCCTGGGAATGCCTCAGGATTCCCCAGGACAAGCTGGAAAGCATTGCTGAGGAGAGGGATGTCTAGAGTATTTGCTGCCCCCGCAACCTGGCCCTGGATAAGAGGATGAAGATGGATGGAGAAACATATGTGTAAGCATTAAGTTTTTTTTTTATTTTTTATTGTTTCCAAATTAATGTAGAGTTGGTCTGTTTTACAAAGGGCCACTAATGATAGATCTACAATGCTAACTTGGTAATTAGCCTCTGGTACACAAAGGGCTCCCTTTGTAGAGTCACTGATGGTCAAGAAAAAAATCAGTGTAGAAGAGAGGTCTGAGATCTCTCACAGGCTGCATCAGTGTTTTATTATTTTGCCTTAAGTAACCCTTCTATCATAATAATATACTGGATTACAACTTTTTTCTTCCCTGAAAATCTTTGAATTTTCCTCAGTTAAAAGGATAGTGCACCCAAAACTGAAAATTCAGCCACTTGGATCACTACAGACGAGCAGTATGGAGATATTTTGTGGTTTCAATTATGTGTTTTTTGGACGTTTTAATCTGGAGCGACCAGCCTCCATTAGGTGGAGTTGAGCTGCTACCCACTCTCCCTTTGGATCTCCGCAAGGGATGTGAGGACTCTAAAACTTCACCTGAGCCTCCCTCGGCATATGGGTGTGTAGATAATGGCTGAATTTTCATTTTTGGGTGCACCACCCCTTTAAGGTCATGGCCTTAGGTGTAACATGTGGACATAGCCATAGACATACTAACTGGATATGTATATAATGATGATGTGTGTGTAAGAAGTTACACAGACACACAATACAAATGTGTCTTTATTATTAAGACTGGTTTTATTCAGACTGGTTCTAATTAGCCTGTCCAGGTAAAAATGAGCTTTCCAACAGTTATAACTGTTGTATGAGATAAATGGCTAACGTACAAAGGAGGGTGTTTTGAAGCTGCTATTTCTTTCATACATGTATGTTTTACAACACTTACCTTGTATACCATCAATCAATTTTAGCCATGCCATTTATATAGTTCTATAGGTGGTAATGTTGATTTGTTGGTCCACCATTTGACTGAATTATCTCTTCAACTATTAGATTGTCATGAAATGTGATTCAGACATACATTGTCTCCATAGCATGAATCCTACTTATTTTGATGATCCCCTGACTTGTCCAATGGCACGTTGACATTTTCAGTTTTTAGTCATGCATCTTTAAAACTGTCAGATGAGTTTCCTTGAGGTTTGTTTGTTGCCTTTAGAATGAATTGTTATAACATTGGTGATGCTCTTTTCATTTAGATCCATCAATCTTTTAATGTGTCCAATACTTTGGTTTATGACCAAATACCTGCAGAACAAATGACGATCCCATCAGCCTCAGCTGCCCTTAATTTTTTAGTGCAATAAAATGGTAATGGAAAATGGTAAACAATATACCTGCTAAACTTGAGTATGTTAGCACTGACATTTTGAGCATGTTGGCATGCAGGTGTGAGCTCATATTCTGTAGCACTGCTCTGCCTAACAATACCACAATGTAGAGATAAGCTATAATGACACTGTGTCATAGCTGGATGCAAGCATTAGACTATCGCGCTGCATTACGTTAAATCAGACACTCTCTGTCCACTCTGGATCCATTAAATATGGAACTCTGTCACGTCATGTAAACAAATCACTTACCCAGCAGTTGTAGTCTCAGAGTTAACACTGAAAAGATGGGTGAGTACGTACTTCCTTGTTATTCCGCACGCTGCCCGCCTGGACACCCACGCCCGCTCCTGAGACCACATCACCCCCTCCTCCAAAACCTACACTGGCTCCCCATCATACATCGCATACAGTTCAAAATCCTCCTCCTCACACACAAAGCACTCAGCAACCAGGCCCCAGGCTACCTCACACACCTAGTCCACCACCACACCCCCTCTCGCAACCTCCGCTTATCCGAAGGAAATCTCCTCTCACTACCTGCATGGACCAAGCACCGAACCTGGGGGGACAGGGCCTTCTCCATTGCTGCCCCATCCCTCTGGAACTCACTCCCCAAACCCATCCGTATCTGCACACACCTCCCAACATTCAAGACCGCGCTCAAAACTCACCTTCTTAAATTAGCTATTAATGTATAAGTTTGTGTGTTTTATACTGTTTTATTGCTGTTTTTTATTCTGACTTAGCTCTATTTTATGATTTTTTAAAAACTGTAAAGTGTCTTTGAGCATTTGTTAAAAGTGCTTAAAAATAAAATGTATTATTATTATTGTTGTTATTCATATTTACATATTTATTATTATTGTTATTCAATTTACAACAATGCTATCGCTTTGTGACGGATTTGACCTCTGAGGCTGGGCTGGGAGAGTAATTGACCAATACAGGGTTCCGGTCAGAGAACACTAGGAGTCATCAGTTCAGTTTACGGGGTATAACTGATACCATATCCGTTGTATCCATTAACTACTGCATCTCTTCATCACCCTGAACATGTTAACTCAATGTTAATTGCATACTATATAAAACACAGGCTAACTAATTAGCTCATATTAATGCTAATTTCCGAGTTGAACAACAGTAAAAAACGAACCTTTTCAGAGTGCAAACACACATCTAAAGCTGCTGAACACAGACAAAAACAGTTACCAATCTAACCACCTCAGTATTACAGCATTATAAAGATAACTCACATCATCAGTGACTTCTGTTTTGATGCCAACTGCACAACGAACTGAAAACGTGAAACAGGAAGAGCAAACAACATGAAGCCTTTTCAAATTAAAACATTGACTTCAGAATAAAGCACCATTAACATAAATTAGGGTGAACATATTTTGATTTCCAAAAAAGAGGACATTCGGCCGGCCAAGACATAGCCTACTTAAATGATACTTGCAGTTTACTCAAAGATGCCTTATCATTTTAATATATTTAAAATTTATATGTATGGATAGAAAATTCAGTTATATTACAAAATAATATCTCTCAAAGACAGAAATTCAGATAGGCCCCAACAGGGGACACATACACACGCTAGAGTGTGACGTTCCGAGCCCAACGGTACCCGACGGGTCGGGCCGGGTTTGGTCAAAAATGTAGCTATAAATTGTATTCGGGCTCCTCTCTCCTCTCGCTGGAAGCGTTGGACCTCCCGCCTCCCGCTCCCGCCTCCCGCTCCCATCTCAAACACGGAGGTCTCCCTCTCCGCTGAGCACGCCCGACCTGTTAAATAGCCTGTAACCGTAACAACTGTGTGACACAAACTCAGTGCTTTGGTCATTAAATAATGTCGGGCTCGGTTCGGGTTCGGACAGAAATATGTGGCCCGTGCCTCACTCTAACACACACACGAAAACCGGAGATTGTCATCAGTTTATAAAACCCCTCCAGACGCCCCGGACGGGACGTGAAAAGTGGACATGTCCAGGCAAAAGAGGATGTTTGGTCAGCCTAACATAAATGCCTAACTTGAAGAATTCTTAACGAGTAACTTATAGGGGAACTGCCCATTGGTCCGACATCCCATTAGTCCGACGGTCCGCGGTGCTGAACGGCTCCCGGTGGGCGTATTTCTGACTTGATGGTGCGCTGCGACTGGCTCTGGGTCAGTTGGAAAGGCTTGAGGCGGAGCAGGCTCACAGCTTATGTGTTTGTCACTTTCTTTTTCATTTTAACCCACACCATGATCTTTTCCTGACCCTAACCAAGTGGTTTTTGTGCCTAAATCTAACCAGACCATAACCACAGGACATCATGATGTTTTCAGAATGGACTTTGGAACAATGGGTTTAATATGGTCGGACCAATGGGCTGTCGGACCAATGACATGGACCCAACTTATAGATAATGTTCCATCCCCACTTTGTAGAACAAGCTAGTATTCCACACAATTCTCACCAGAAATGTTTATCCTCTCTCCAACCAGATGCCAGTTTATTTAGGTTTTTGTAGTGACATAAGGAGGCATCCTGTAGGTAATTCCTGATTTAAACCTCATTAATTTGCCGTTCCTCATCCATAGCAGCTCTTCCAAAACAAGTGACAAAATAGAAATAGCTGCTTCCGACAAAAGTTTAGCTTAAATCACTCTGTGTTGTGACGCACCACTGGTGGGCAGTTAGGACAGTCCAGAAAACAAACAAGCAATGCAATCAGACTGATTTAGTTGCTGACGCTTGCTTGTGTCGCATCCAGTTGGACACGGTGTAAGATAGATCTCTGTTTATCCTGAATTGTTGTACAGCAATTACAGTACAAAGCAGAAAGCCAACTATAATATAAAAAGCAAATAAACTCAGTGGTAAGTGTGTATGGTCAATTCAGAATGTTCATGATTATGTCTATGATGTTGGACATTATGTCCTGTAAATCAGAGCATTGAGATGATTTAATCCATGAAAGACAGTAATCCAGGCAGAAAAAGAAAGATTAAGCTATCAGAGCAGAACAAAGCTGAGAAGGAGGCTGGGGCCACCTCAGCACCTCATGTCTCCACTGCGCATCACTCAACATGTGGTAGACATATCCTAATAAACATGTTATATCACAAATATGTGCTGGGGGTTCAGACAAAAATCAAGTACAAGTCCAAAGTAAATTTTTAATTAAGAATACCTCAAACTAACTAGATTTGGTTTGGAATAGTGCAAAAATCCAAGACCATTTTTGTATGTATAAAGAAAATATGTGTATATATATATATATATATATATATAGTCCCTACAAATTAAAACTTTTTCCAGCTACAGCCATGTTGTGCAACAGAACATTTATATGTTAATATTATCAAAAAAATAAAGCAGTCAGTAACTGATACATACTTTCTAACATGTATCACTGTCTTCATGTCCATGTTGAGATCTGTAGAAAATAAGAATAAAAACAAAATTCAATAACTTTAGGGCATTACAACCGAAATGAAATGAATTTTAACTATTAGTTGGAGAGCCAACAAGTAAGTTGATCAGGACAGACAACCCAATATGGTTACCAGTTTTCCATCAAAAACAATTTCTGATGAGAACACCTACAGAAAACATTATTTATTTAACTGATTCTTTTTTAATAAGAATAAATGATAACACTGAGGATGACTTTATGTTGAAATTAAATATACACTTTAATCAGTATACTTGTACAATCTGGTGCAATCAAATACAACAGAAACATACATTTTACTAACATGAAGTTTCTAATGTTTGTTTTTGTTGATGTTATAATTTAATATTAGGTTCATAATTTGTCCACCCCATTTATATCTATGCAGGGTGCAGCATTTTAGAGGCACCTCTCAAAAAAGCAGTGCAGAACACTTTCACTGACTATGATTTTAAAACACATATAGTGGAGTCACCTCAGTGACAGTGTCAACAAAATTGGAACATTAAGCTTCATTAAGGTAGAATTTATGGAAGAGTTGTTATGCTGGATTGCATTAGATGGTACAGGTGTGCTTAAGTAAGTGGCCACTGTAGTTAGCATGCTCTTACATTGCAGGTCAAAGTTCAAATTGCATGCAGTACAGAATAACTGAAAGCTTTTAATTTTCCCAAGGCATCCTCCAATATTACCAACTAAAACTTTTCAAATTCCCATGTATCATGTCCATGTCCTAATTGTCTCTTTCCTTTTTGATGTTCATTTTCAGTTCATTTTCCGCATGCATTAATTTCCATTTTTATGTTCATTTTTTACCACCTCCGACCACTTCTGGCTTTTAGACCTTCTTTAGTCCAGTTCAGATCAGTTCATATTGCTTACTACACGCAGCCATTTTAACTCATATGTATTTCCATTTATTCCTTACCACAGCTGATTGCTTGCTGGTTCTTCGCAGTTCATCACCTCTCTTTAAGGGACTGACGGTTTTGGTTTAATTGCTTGATTAAAGAAGGTCTCCGTTGTTCTATGATCCTGGAAATATTCTGTCTCTCCATTGAAAGTTATGATGAGTGTTGCTGGGTTGATTAGACCGTGTTTTATCTCTGCCTGATGTAATTTCATCCTGAGATCTTTGAACTGTGCCATTCTTTTGGACGTCGCTGTTATCGGAGATAACATCCCCCTGTCATTCAGCACTTTCTCTTTTTTTGCTATCTGTAAAATAACGTCTTTGGCCAGGTATCTTTGCATTCTGACAATCATTATTCTTCTTCCTTTAACACCGGCCCCACTCTGTGCGCAATTTCTACTTCAGGCAGACAGTAGGATTTCCCCACCCCCCATTCATTCTTTATCGTGTGCCAGAAAGCTCCAGCTCGACTTCAACCAGTGTGTCTATACATTTCCTCAGTCCGACTTCTATGGAATTCAGCTGAGGCTGCAATTTTTCAATAGCTTCATTTATTTGTTTCCTCTCTTATTATTGAGTGGATTAATGCAGCAAATTTGGATCAAATTCGATTACTCCACTGTGCTCTGTTGGCCTCCATCTCGTTTCTCCCAGGTGTAACACTTGGGCCAGTTGGTGTTTTCTTTTGCAGTTTTCTAGGCATCAGAATTATTCCAGCACCGGTTCCACTGTTAATGGTTTAAGGAAACTCCTAGTTTAGTTTAGTACATTTTGGATGATGCACTTCATTTCCAAGTTATAATTACTCAAGGAGCTTAAGCGTCTTCGGCATCCCTTGCGCTCACCCACTGCAACTAGACATGACAATGTGTTCAGGTGCAGTCTAGCCAACCAGCAGTATATCTTAACATCGTGAAAGATTCCATCCGACTGTGTTACAAACTGGAATGCCCAGCAGTGAATCTTATTGCCAAGAAAGGTGGCTTTTGGTATCAGTGTCTGACACTGAAATCACTGACAAACTGGCGAATTTGATGATTTCAGAATGAGAATGGGCTGTGAATCTACAGTATCTATGAAGAATGAAAAGAGAGAGATTCAGTTTGTTTTTTTCAATCACAGGACAGAATTTGCTACAGATAGGCTGATAAAAATATGTATAATCTCTCAACTCCCAGTTTTTAAGTCCATTGACATTTGGGTTGAAATGCTTCCTGTCTATATAAAAGTCAGTATTTGCAAAACTAAAAACTGTATCCAAGCAAAAATGTTTACAGTTAAAAACATTAACATGTGGCTGGAATGATCCCATTGCAAGATGGTCTCTAGTTCTAACTTTCTGTGTTTTGCTTTAGGACTCAATTTGCAATCTGCCTCTTCATTTGTAATAGCCACTTATCTTTATTTAACTAAACCTTCCATCCCTGTCCTCCGCCTTCTGGGAGGCCAGACAAATGAGACACAACTGATGTTGTAAATGTACCATATGTGCTCACCTGTCACTATGGCCAACTTTTAGCATGTCTTGACGTCACTGTGTATTATTTCAGAAACGGTGTTTGCAAATGTATGTGGAAAGTTGTGAAACTGTATCTGAGTCTGTGTACCCAAGTTTGTGAATGTGGAGAAGAATTTGAAAAGGTGCACTGTAACAACCCCAAAAAGTGCAAAAATAGTGCAGTTCTTTAAACAGCCACTTGAGGCTAGCTCCGGAAGCCAGTCAATTGCTCAGCTGTTCCATCAGTTGACTGGCTGTTTGATGTAGCTGGGATGTGAGCTGAGAACTCTATGCTCAATTTTTGGTGCCTACAGGTTACATCTTTAACAGGAATCCGATGGAACTGGGAGCCGGCGATGTTTTTATTCCCACAACTGTTCGCACCATTTTGGTATTCCTCTGTTTACCTACAGCAGCTGACGAGGGTGTGTCGTGAGCCTGAGCCGGTGTTCACGCTGTAGTAGTAGGTTTGTATAGGGCTAGTACATCTTTTTCCTCACTAATAATAGCCTACTGGTTCTCTGTTGGAAACAGCCGGTGAAGTTTTCGTTAGCCGTTGCTATCCTGCGCACTTGCACGGCGTGGTGATGAACTGTCTAATTGATTTCAG
Source organism: Epinephelus fuscoguttatus (assembly GCF_011397635.1). Taxonomy (NCBI): domain Eukaryota; kingdom Metazoa; phylum Chordata; class Actinopteri; order Perciformes; family Serranidae; genus Epinephelus; species Epinephelus fuscoguttatus. The sequence goes on from NC_064762.1 coordinate 38,291,625, forward strand.
TTCGCGTGCTGTCTTGCGGGCCTGCACGGCGGAGTGATACTGGCCAGAAAATAGTCCCAATTGATAGCAAGGTCTGATGTAATGCGGGGATGTTTTAAAATGATTGAAATAGTCTAACAAAACACATGCATACTTTTTTGTAGCTTAAAACTTTTTGGTTACGTGTCCCCCTTATATCTTCAGAACTACTTTTTCTCCGGTAAGCTACGGGCCATTTCTCAGAGCAGGAGGCTCGTTGAGAGTAGTGACACCGTCACATCAGAGCTACAGATGGTCAGCGTTTCACACAACTTCATGTCCAAAAACCCCAACTATCCCTTTAAGGGGCACATTATTTACACAGTAAGATGCATCTACATAGGTGAGTTCACAAGTCGTGTACACTCTGGTTGTTATGCACGCAGGGAGACACAGTGGGCTGCAGGTGAGTTAAATAATCCATCATTAATGAGGAAAATATTAAGTACACTCTCTAAAATGTGAACGTAACAGAGATCAGAGCAGAGCTGAAGTCCGAAGAGCAACGCTGTGCACATTTACACACGAGGAGCAGCGTGACTTGATGAATTATTTCAGAAGCTAAAAGTTTAGCTTTGTTTCCACTGTCAACTTTATAACTACAGTTTTTACCGTTGCTGATAAATGTCCCATGATATTTGCTGCTGTGACATTACTGCTCTTACTGCATTACTTTCCATAGGAAACCACTCGCTGCTCCACTTTGCTAAATCCACCATGTAAATAGCAGAGTGCCAAGTGCAGGTGCAGCTGGCTTTTAAAGGAAATGGGAAATGACACTCGTAACCTTCCTGTTATGCCCAAAACACACCTATGATTAATTAAGGGACTAAATACAACCCCTTTGCTCCTTGAGCCTTACTTTGCACCCAGATTACGCACCATGTAACTAGCAAAAACAGAGTCGGGCACGCCTTAATTGTGCTTGCGCAATGTGCTTTAGACCATACACTATAGATCATTTAAATGGAGGCCTTAGTATATGTAGTTTGACACTCTACAGAGGTATCAGTATTCTGTACAGCACACAGTCAAAACAAAGAGATAACCTGCACAGAGCTGAATATCTCTGGACTGTTCAGTGTACTTTAAAACAAGCCTCAGATGGATGGAGTCGCTCACTGCTTGCAGACAGAGAGACAACAAAGATAGAAATAGATTTCCAAAAATGGAACCTTTGGCCACTTTTATCTGTCTGGAGTCCTACTGCTGAGAGTTATGGAGTAGTGATACAATTCCAGTGTACTTCTGCTGACAACCCAGTTGAAATACCTTCTGTTAGATGATTGTTTGTCACTTCAGAGTTTATTGCTGACTTGAATGCTTATTTCTTTCACTGAGAAAGTGTCCGATCTTTACCACTTAAATGCAGCTGAAACTCTTGTTCCTGCTGACCTCCAGAGGTTTTAAATTCTCACCTTGCTGCAGTAAAGTAGAAAAACACTTCAGGTTGTGTCAGTACACTTGAGTTTTAAGTCATAATATCAAAGACTTTCATTTATCCTGAAGGAATGTCTGTACATTTTCCTATAGAAAGTAATGCACCAAAAGTTGGGCTTATCCCATGTAATGATAAGGCAGTAATACATATATATATATCCCATGTATACTGGAAAGCTGTGATCACATTGTGATCACACAAATGTGCTGACCAAAGTCATGAAGGAAGCATATTGGGGTGGTGGATTAGTCACAAAACACAAGACTTTCCCAAGTGGTGTTCAGGACCATGTGAACTTTGAGTCGTTTAAGGGTACGTCATCTCTGTGTGTCTTCTCCTAACCCTGACCACTGTAACTTTACTTACCTAAACCTAACTTCCATAACTTAACATTAAAGCTACTCTTACCTTTCTTGCATTTCACAACTCCTGCCTCCCTCCAAAGTCCCATCCTCCTCCTTCTGCAACTCCACCTCCCTCCAAAGGCCTACTCCCCCTCCTCCATTACATCCTCATTACGTCTATGATAGACATAGGCGTTGGCAAGGTAACGTTAGATACATGGAAGAGGAGAGTGAGTGTAACGTTACAACCAAGACAGTCAAACACAATCCTGGAGTTTTAAAACTCAAAAGGAGTCAGTGATGACTGATGGGTTTTAGAATAAGGTTACAGTGCTAACGTTAGATGGTAGAGTTAACTTTACTAGTAAGTGGAAACGCAGAAGGAAGATAACGTTAATGTTTCAGAGGCTACGCTACAGTAGGCTAACGTTAGCCATTAGCAACTGGATGCTGTGTTGTCATATATAACATTATGAATTGAACTGAACTTCTTTATTTGTCATTTTTATGGGCAGTACAAAAACGAACTGACATTTCGCATACTCCAAGCAAAAAGAAACAAAACATTTAAAAACAATTTCTGTAACATACAAGAAAGAACATATAGTGCAATAGTAAAATGAAAAGGGTCGACATTTCACAGTCAATAACTCCACATCCTGAGAGCAGAACTGGGAGCTCCTCTTCACATCACAGCACCATTGTTTGTGTATACATCACGGAGCTTACCAGATGATGCAGCATCCCTGTCTGCTCTGTGGAGTGTTAGCCCCGTTAGCTCAATACCGGCGTCTTATATGTTACCATTCATCCATGTCTCAGTGAACACGAGGACGCAGCAGTCCCTCACTCCTCGGTGAGTGGATCTCCATAGTCAGATGTAATCCATTTTCGTGTCCAGAGAGCAGACGTTCACCAGAAGGACACTGGGAATAGCTGGTTTGATGGGGTTAGCTCTGAAGCCTCCGCGCTTCCCCCACTTCCGCGTCCTGTCACGGCGCTGTCACGGTGCTGCCAGCGTCTTCCCGTCGGGACAGCTCCAGGCGAAACCACGGTCATCTCAGGGCTAACTCGATGTCCCAGGCCAAACTTGCTACACATCCTGTGTATGACATGTTACGCGAGTGGTTACGTCAGTCGGAGGCCTCCACGTGGAGAAGACAGACAGGACGCTCGACCAATCATTGCATTCGGTTGAATGCAATGATTGGTCAGAGTTTTCTTAGAACCATATGAGAATAGTATTATTATGAGTTTTGATCTCTGGTGGAATTCACTTACATTTTAGTGTGCCATCAGGTTATTAATAGCATTTTAACCTAAAAAATTTCCAGAAAGTTAAGTGTTGCTTTAAGTACATGTTGAGATGCTTATACATTAAATAAATATTTACACAATATAAATATACTGTATACCTTTGAAAATACTGTACACTAAAATTGGGTGGACTACAGTAAAATAAGAAAAAGAGTGAGGGTGCAACACATTAATGGATATATGTGATACTGTGTAGGGCGGCATGGTGGTGTGGTGGTTAGCACTGTCGCCTCACAGCAAGATGGTTCCTGGTTGGATCCCAGGAGGGAGCCCTTCTGTGTGGAGTTTGCATGTTCTCCCCATGTCAGCGTGGGCTTTCTCTGGGTACTCCGGCTTCTCCCCACAGCCCAAAGACATGCAGGTTAACTGGTGACTCTAATTGTCCATAGGTGTGAATGTGATTGTGAACGGTTGTCTATAGAGACCTGTGTGTCAGCCCTGTGATAGTCTGGCGCCCCAGTGTCACAAATATACTTTGTAGGATTAAACGCTGAAATCCTTGCTTGGTGCTCACTGGTTAAAGACTCAGGTTGTGAGTTGTGTGAAAAGCATGTCTTCCTGGTAGTGCAGAGAGTTAGTCACCTTCTCTGGGGATGACAGGTTCAGGGTTTGAATCTCCTTAAAGTCTGACATTTTCTTAATGAATTTCACCAACATCTTTGTCAGTACACAGAAGAGAAGCAGGTTGATGTGTTGTTTTTTTTCTTTCAGAAGTGTTTCCCCAACATTGTGCTGTTGCTCTGTCTGCCTTCTGCTTGTGAGGTTGGTTTGGCTTCCTGGCCCAGGAGCTGGTGGCGGAGTCGCAGAGGTCATCAGGAAACTACCGACACCTCGGCAGATGCACACAGAGTGTGTGCAGCCTCCTATTTCTGCCCATCTGTCATGACTCTGTTGGTTTAAAACATACCTTATATACCTTATGCTGCACTTCTTTATTAGTTTCCAAACTCAAATATCCAATCTCCTGTGTGTTAAGTTATATATTCAACTCATATAAAGACAACTTCATTCAATTGATAATTCATCCTCTCAGAACCTTCTAGGCAGGGCTGTAGCCATGGAGTCAACACTGGGGCGGGACCAGAAAGCTATCCTGACTTTAAGCTACATACGTTAAGCTACCACCTTACAGTCCTCATGAGGTAAAAAGTTACCCTTTCACTCCTCACATTCAGTGTTTGAGTGTGACTTTTAATAAACAGCAGTTAAATATCAAACCAACGGTATCCTCATATTTTCTTTAATGCGGTGGTGCCCGGAGAGACAGATCAGATGTATAATGATGATAGTTTATATCGTCACACCTTCAGCGCTGTTCTCTGTGTCCACAAGAAAATGGATTGTAGAAAATAAATACATGATAATATTGCTCAGGAAATACTTCATAACCAGTTTAGAGTATGTTTCAATGACTGGAGCTGATTTATTAAGATGGTTTGACCTCTTATTATGTAATTTCTTCTCATAAACATTCTCATTAAAACAAAACTAATCTGATTTTTACATTGTGTATGAGACTTTACCATTATATTAAGATGTCATTTTGCCTTTTGTATACTTTTACTTACTGTTTTGTATGTATACAGTACGTTTTTCTTATGGTTATATACTTACAATTATATGTATATTTTTGCTGTTAACTCATTAAATATGAAATCTAAAATCAAATTTGTTTTTCCCGGATTTTTTGCTTAATAATGAATCCGCTTCAACTGCTTCTGCCTAAACAGGTTTTCTGTAATTTGAAATGGTTAATATTGTGTGGCATCTTTCAAATTATACAGGTGGCTTTAGTTTTTAGGAATCAATTTGTCATGAGTCAAATGAGTCAGCCTTTGTTAAGGGTTTTTAAACATTAATTAATGGCTTTATTTTTGGTTAATAAGTCATGCGTTTTTTCAATTTATGGGCATCTTATTAACATTTACAACTGCAACATTAATAGATTGATATATTAATCCTTCAATAAAAACTCAATTTCTAACTGTAGATATGATGACTTAAAAGAAAGTGGGAGACACACAAGCATCTTAAAGCCAAATTAAGTCAAATTTATTTATAAAGAGCTCAGTCATAACAAACCTAATGTCAGGACACTTTACATTTAACTTACAAAGACAGAAAAAATTTCTCTGATTCCCATGATGAGCAAGCACTTTGGCGACGGTTGTGAGAAAAAACTGTCTTTTAACAGGCTGAAATCTCGAGCAGAACCAGGCTCTTTGGTGGGCTGTTGTCTGCCTAGACCGGCTGGGTTTAGAAAGGGAGAGAGAGGGAATGGAGGGAGGGAGGGTGGAGTGTCTAAAGTCCAATAGGACCTGAAGAAAAGCACAAGGAGTTTCCACCTCAGCTATCATTCTAAGGTGTTCTATTACACAGATAAATAACATTCCTGCTTCATTTGATAACCTCTACAGGCTTGATCATTTCTAACATGCATTCAAAGTTCAGATGAACTGAAAGTGGATGGCTATACAATGAGACATGACCAAATGTATCATAGTGCTATACAGCAGCCTGATCCACACGACCTGGGGAAGAAGAGCTCTCTATGGTTGGTGAAGTTCAGCATCGCAGTCAGCCAGGTTTATGCTGATGGGTGTGTGCTCCTCTTTCACACAGGGTCTAGAAATACATGTGAGAAGAAGATGATGATGTTAACAGGGTTTAATTAATCAGCCCAGGCAAGCTAATATTACACAGCTGTGTTTAAATATGTTATCTGAAAGGTTATATTTACATCTCTGATCCCTGTTGTTTCACTAACATCAGGACAGGAGTCACAGACGCAGGATGCTGGAAGAGGCTGTAGATGAAGGTGTGGCCACAGCTGTCTGCCAGAATCTGCAGGTGGGGGCTGCTATTGCTGGTTGCTGGCAGAAGCTGGAGGTGGAGGTTGACAGAGGTTTTAGAATCTGTAGTTGGAGGCGGCAGCTGCAGGTTTCTGACAGAGGCTGTTGGCATATGTTTGGCCACAGCTGTTTGCCAGAATCTGCAGGTGTAGGCTGAGGTGCAGGTTTCTGGCAGAGGCTGTAGGTGAAGGTTTAGCCAGTGCTGACTACCAGAAACTGCAGGTGGAGGCAGTGACTGCAGGTCTCAAACAGAGGCTATGGGTGGAGGTTTGGCCATGGCTGACTGCCAGAATCTGTAGGTGGAGACAGTGACAGAGGCTGTGTCACAGTTCTGCTCCTCTGCTCACCTCATGCAGTACTTTTCCCTTTACCTCTGCTCCACTCTGACTGCCAGCCACACCCATCTCATCAAGGCAACTCTGCTCACCTGCTCACTCAGCCTGCCACCGAATCAGCCTAACTCCACTCACCTGCTTTCTATCACTGACTGACTCAGTACAAAGACTCCTGCTCTCCACACACTCACTGCCAGATTGTTCTTCCCCTCTTCGCATGCAAGACTCTCCAGCACTACTTCCCGGACTAAATTCCTGTTGCCAACCTTGCCTGAATCCTGGTAATTGCCTTTGCCTTCTGTCCCCGACCACAAGTTCTGCTTTTGCCCTCCTCATTTCTGTCTGTCTGTTCCTGTGGCTGCTTGGAGATTGCCTGCCTTGTCGCAACAGTGTGAGTTTCGTCCTTACAACCTGTGACTCCCTGTTAAGCAGAGACTCTTGCTGTGTTGCCACACTGATCTCGGTGTGTGTGCTGTGTGGATATTTACCTGCTGGATTATTCCTCTGTATTTCCCTGTGTCTGCTGCAAGCTTCATTAAAGTCATTACCAACTGTCTGCCTGCCTCTCTGAGTGCTGCATTTGGATACTATCACACCCCGTGACAGTACAATCTGGCCAGAAATGTACCCAGTGCACTCTCCCTCATCATGGAGTTGCCGCAGAGGGATTCCATCATTCATGGACCCAGCCAGAGACCTTCATGAACTGAAATTTAATCTTATGTGTTAAAAAATGACTGGAGATATGCCAGAAGTAATTGTGACAGAGAAGCAGCCTTATCATCAGCACGCCAGGAGGTTTCCTTGAGGCCTGGGCTTAAGAGTCTGCTACCCAGTTGGATCAAGGACTTTGTGAGCACCACTGATTCTCAGCCTGCACATGAGTCAGCTAGGCTGGGGGTTGTTAGCATGTAGCCTTCACAACCTAAGCAGACCCCAGCTGTCAACCCGTTCATGGGAACCCACCTGTCCCTGGGAGGTCCTTGGAGCCTCAACCAGACTACCAGACGTGGGAAGAAATCCCGAGCCCGTCCTGCCAGGAACCAGGCCAAGCCTCAGTCCCAGTTACCAAGCATCCAGCAAGTCCCTCAATCTGTGGCTGACGCCACTCCTGTTCTGGCGTCGGGGGTCCTGGCAGACGTCACTCCTGTTCTGGTGTCGGAGATCCCGGCAGACGTCGCTCCTGTTCTGGCGTCGGGGGTCCTGGCAGACGTCACTCCTGTTCATGCATCGGGGATCCTGGCTGACATCATTCCTGTTCCGGCGTCGGAGATCCCGGCAGACGTCGCTCCTGTTCTGGCGTCGGGGGTCCTGGCTGACGTCACTCCTGTTCTGGCGTTGGGGGTCCTGGCAGACATCACTGCTTTCCGGCGTTGGGGGTCCCGGCAGACGTAAATCCTGTTTCTGCTTTGGCAGGCTGGCCGCCACTTGCTCCTCAAGCCCACTTGCCCTGTTGGGCCACAGCAGCCTCAAGACCCCGCTCCTGTGATGCTGCAGCTGCCTCTAGTCCCTGCTCCTGCTGGGCCGCAGCAGCCTCAAGTCCTCGCTCCTGCTGTGCCGCTGCAGCCTCCCAGCTGGTCTCTAGATCTGCTCTGCCTGTCACGCCGGCCTCCCAGATGGCCTCCAGATCTGCTCTGCCTATCACGTTGGCCTCCCAAATGGCCTCCACATCTGTTCTGCCTGTCACACTGGCCTCCCGGCCATCCTCCAGATCTGATCCGCCTGTCTGGTTAACCTCCTGGCCACCTCCAATTCTGCTCTGCAGGTCAAGGCAGCCTCCCGGCTGGCCTCCAATTCTGCTCTGCAGTTCAAGGCGGCCTCCTGGCCTCCAGACCTGCTCCACCTGTCATGTCGGCCTCCCGGCCTCCCGGCCTCCAGACCTGCTCCGCCTGTCTGGTTAACCTCCTGGCCACCCTCCGGATCTGCTTCACCCCTCTGGTCAGGCTTCAGAGGTGTTCTGTCCACCTGGTCGACCTCCTGGCCAACCCCCAGATCTGCTTTGCCTGTTTGGTGCAGGAGAAATACCTAGAATATTTGCACTCGTAATACAGTTTGGGGCACCACCCTCCTAATGAGGGAAGCGACTAATCAAATTAATAACTCCGTAAACTAATTATTAATTCGTCAGCATGCTTATCAATAATGAATCCATCTCAATATCTGGGTTATGAATTCTCTATACAGTGATCTTAGTTTCTGCTCAAAAGAGATATACACAGACAACGACTTGGTGATAAATGAAGATTTATTTAGGCTAAATGTGTAACAAATGAGTAAATGAATGAGGATGATATGAAATAACTAGGGGTGTCAAATTATAGCATTAATTGCGAATTATTAATTACAGCCACATTTAAAGCGTTTTTTGATCGCGTTAATCTCATTTTTAATCTCTAACTTTATTGTTTCTGTATGCCACAGAGTTGCCTTTTATATCCGTCTGTAGGCGTACGATTGGGCTTCTTTGTGCTTGAGTTGTGGGAGAGCTGCAGCGCTACAGAGCAGAGCCCAGCATCAGCATTGTATGAAAAGCTGTCTGCCCTAGCACGCAAGTATCTGACCTCCCCGGCAACCTCTGTGTAATTTTTGGGACAATCAGGGCAGGATTCAGGATTCAGGATTCAGGACAACTGCTTGGATTTCGGGACTGTGCTGAAAAATTCAGGACAGTCCTGAAATCCAAGCAGTTGTCCTGAATCCTGAATCATGAATCCTGCCCTGATTGTCCCGAAAATTACACTAGAGCAGATTCTGGAGCAGTTATTGCCCGATAAAACATTAAAAACTGATCATGGTGGTTGAGTTGTCGTGCAGCTCCCACCGGCTGCACATTGGCTGCAGCAGTTCCTACATGAATTATGGGTGCTGTAGTTTGAAGACGAGAAGACAGTGCAAATTGTAGCCACAAGGACAGGGAAAGCGCAGGCAGCCATGAGAAGGAGTGATTTGCACATTGCAGTGCAGCCTCTTGTTCTAACTGTTCAAAACTGTTCTATAAACTGATACAGCTGTAACGAATGTACCAGGTGTCTTTTATTTTGTTAGCTTTTATTTTTTATTAAGTTTAAAGGACAAGTGCACTTACATTGATCACTTCCATGAAATAAAACGAGAAATTGGAAAAGAGGACCACACCACAACGATATGCAGTTTAAAGATTTAATGAAGATGTAATTGTCAGAGAAATGGTTATGAATGGGGTGGTGATGAATGGGGGAGTGCAGATTTGCAGATGAATGAACGGGATGGAGATGATGTCATCGGAGGGTCAGGCTGGGTGAGGTGTAGATGTGGGCGGAGAGACTCAGTGTGGGGGTTCCGTCTCGTGTCTTGGTGAGCCTGTGCTGTTAGGAAGCCCCCCAGTCGATGCCTAGAATGAGATGAGGAGAGGTACACAGCAGATTGACAAGAGGGAAGAACAGAAGGGGAGGGAGGGTGGGTTTGAGAGATCTGACAGGCCTGTCGTAGCGCTGTGCTGGTATATATACGTTAGTCAGGTGATTAGAGGAGTGGTTGAGGCGTGGTCCTGCTCCTGAACCTAAGTTAAACAATTAACTCCATTTCACTAGCAAGGACCACACCACAACGATATGCAGCTTAAAGATTTAATGAATATGTAATTGTCAGAGAAATGGTTATGAATGGGGTGGTGATGAATGGGGGAGTGCAGATTTGCAGATGAATGAACGGGATGGAGATGACGTCATCGGAGGGTCGGACTGGGTGAGGTGTAGATGTGGGCGGAGAGACTCAGTGTGGGGGTTCCGTCTCGTGTCCTGGTGAGCCCGTGCTGTTAGGAAGCCCCCAAAAGAGTCTGGTTAAGTGAGACTTAGGCCCAATCCCAATAGAGTGTGCCAGGGCTGCCCCGGAAGTTTAGCATCGCGCTGGTTCCCGGAAGAGAAAGTGAATGTGATTTTTGCATTGCCTTTTGGATTATGTCAAAATAAGCTCTGTGGCTAACACAAGTTTATGATACTTACAGGTTTTGTTCAGCGAGATAATCTTCACATATGAACACCCTTCATACTGCATTTAAAGCTTAAATGCGATCGCCAGAAGTAAAAAGCTAACGTTAGGCTTTAACGGACTACATGACTACTCCACAGTCGAATGACTCTTGACGTCACCGCCACTAAGCTTTCAACTGATTTCGGCCTCTTTATTTTAAAAACAAACAAACAAACTAAATAAGAAGCTGTAATGGCGGACTGCCAGCACTCTCGCCTGTTCGGGGGTGATTACGTTTAATGTCCCCGACAGGGTTTGTAGTCGTATTGAGCAACTTGTTAGCAACCTCCTTTTTTACGACACGTAAAAGCTTCAAAATTCACAAGTAGGGTATTTACTGACGTGTTTTATGTCGTAGAACAAAACCTGAAACTCGCTTAAGTTTTTGTTAACCACAGGCCTTATTTGAGGCATTTTACCAAAATCCCATTCAAAAAACGTATTGACTTTTAGACGGGAGAACCGGAAGTGCTAAAAGCGCTAACGGAGTTCCGGGTTTACTGGCACACTCTGTTCCCATCCCAACCCTCAATCTTAACCCCCAGTCCCAAAATCCGCGCTCCCGCGAAGTGCTAGTGCTGTCCCAATTCTCAGAATGCTGAGTTGAGGGTCAAGAATAAGGGCTGTATGGCCCTCACTTTTAAGATTTTCCAGGACCACCCTTGGCAATAAGTGCTATCTCAGAATCCTTTGCGTATCATCCGCCGAGCTCAGCCGAGCCCGACCGAGTACAGACGATTCAGTCAATGCAAGATGGCAGCGACAAGCGTAAGGAAGCGAAGTTATCAATGTGAGTATTTTCCTCGTTAATAGTTGTTTTAAAATTATAATAACCATTGCATTATCTTAGTTTAACGTCATTTTATGGACTATAGACCTCTTTGTAGCGTAACACACATATTTTTGGTAGCGGGCAACGGCTTGGGAACTGATCACAGATGTATTGTTTCTGTGTGTTTTTTACATCTATTGTTGCGTTAATCTGCAGCTATGCTTTTAATGAAGCTGACATGTCATGACAGTCAAATACCCCCCTGGTGGTTGAGACTAAAGGTTGCAGCACTCTTTATTGGGACTAATCTCAAAAACAATAGAATGTAATGGCTAGGTGTACTGCATCTGTATTTAAGTGTGTTATTGTTGAAAACAATAATTATGACTTTATTAAACCACTTTTTGTAATATATATCAATCTTTTGATCATCTGCCACAATAATGTAATGAATTTAAATGAAAATACCTCAAGTTGAGGGCTTTTCTCTGCAATTTTGAGATGAGATTAAAAAAGAGATGAATTAGATCAATTAATTACAGATCATAATTAATTAAAGCAACCCTTACCTTTCTTGCATTTCACACAGCACTTAGAAAAAATTTGAACATCCACAACTCCCGCCTCCCCCAAAGTCCCATCCTCCTCCTCCTGCAACTCCACCTCCCTCCATTATGTCCTCATTATAGACGTAGCCGTTGGCAAGGTAACGTTAGATACACGGAAGAGGAGAGCAAGTGTAATGTTACAACAAAGACAGTCAAACGCAACCCCGGAGTTTTAAAACCCAACCAGAGTCAGTGATGACTGATGAGTTTTAGAATAGGGTTACAGTGCTAACGTTAGATAGTAGTGTTAACGTTACTAGTAAGTGGAAACGCACAAGGAAGATAACGTTAATATTTCAGAGGCTACGCTACAGTAGGCTAACGTTAGCCATTAGCAAATGGATGCTGTGTTGTCATAATGTTATGAACTGAACCGAACCAGCACAAAAACGAAATGACATTTTGCATACCCCAAGCAAAAAGAAACAAAACATATTTGTGCAACATATAAGAAAGAACATATAGTGCAATAGTAAGAAGAAAAGGGTCGACATTTCACAGTCAAAAACTCCACATCCTGAGAGCAGAACTGGGAGCTCCTCTTCACATCACAGCACCATGAATTGTTTGTGTATACACCACAGAGCTTACCAGATGATGCAGCCGTCCTGTCTGCTCTGTGGAGTGTTAGCCCCGTTAGCTCAACACCAGAGTCTGATATGTTACCATTCATCCATGTCTCAGCGAACACAAGGACGCAGCAGTGCCTCACTCCTTGGTGAGTGGATCTCCATAGTCAGATGTAATCCATTTTCGTGTCCAGTGAGCAGACATTCGCCAGAAGGACACTGGGAACAGCTGGTTTGATGGGGTTAGCTCTTAGCCTAACTTACCCCTCTGCGCTTCCCTCGCTCCTGCATCCTGTCACAGCGCTGCCGGCGTCTCCCCGTCGGGACAGCTCCAGGCGAAACCACTGTCATCTCAGGGCTAGCTCGACGTAGCAGGCCAAGCTTGCTACACATCCTGAGCTCTCTTGGTTGTAGCGTTAGATCTCTGCAGCAGTTTCTAATGTCTGTCAGAAACTCACGACTGTATTGCACTGATTAATTTACTTCTTGTTGCATTGTTTCTTTCTTTTGCCAACTGATTTCCCTGTTGGAGCGGCTGGAGGTGGAAGCAGTGGTCCGCATTTGTTTGCTTTTGTTACGGAGAAAAGTTTATATCCACAAGGGTCCCTGTCACTCGTTTATATCCACAAGCGTCCCTGTTACTAACCTGTTTGTTGTCTCAGACTCAGGGGTGGAGGGTGTGGGGGGTGGTTACGCGAGCGGTTACGTCTGTCGTAGGCCTCCAATCATTGCATTCGGTCTGAATGCAATGATTGGTCGGAGTTTTCTTAGAACCATATGAGAATGGTATAATTTTGAGTTTTCATCTTTGGTAGAATTCACTTACATTTTAGTGTGCCATCAGCGTATTAATAGCATTTTAACCTAAACAAAGAAAAGTGTAAAATTTCCAGAAAGGTAAGGGTTGCTTTAATCTCTCCATTTTTTTAATCTCTTGACAGCACTGGAAATAACAAAATCAACAGTATGTATAAATGGATTAAAACAAGAAGCAACACTTGTGTAAGTTATTTAGTTTGGCAATAGTGAGAGAGTATGTGACTATAAATAAATTGGGAACGCAGGGATGCGCAAAGCCATTTACCTAAGGAAACCTAAATTGAGATCAAGATAATTAAATCTTCAATTCGACATCAGCTCTTACCTCTGTACATCAGGAGAGGGAAATTCTTTGCCTACTTTCTTAACAGCGAATCAGGCAGACGTTTCTCCTGAGAGCACCGGACTATCGCTTTGCGACTCCCGGCTTCATTTCAGGACCTTCCAGCAGGGTGATACCAACTGGAACGCAGCGGTGAGGGGCAGTACAGCCTGGTGGCGGTGTCCTTTAGGTGGTCCTCACACGTCGGTGATATAAGGCTGCAGGTTGGTTTGGCAAAAGAGTCCCTGTGACAAGTGGTTGACAGCCACTGGATCTGATGAATCTTTGGGGGGAGTTGTAGATCGAAAAGTTTATCTTTTTAGCTGTGGCTACTAATAAAGTTGAAAACAATCTCGTCGGCCGTTCGATACTATTATCAAAGTTATTATCAACGCGTAGAAAAAAATGTTGCAATCAGCTGGCTTCGTCGCTTTAGGTATAATGTTACTGAAGGCGTGGACAAAAAGAAAGAAGACATAAAAAAAGAAATAAGTGTAAGAGACGTGACAGAAAAGAGTGAAAGAGTCAAAAAATAAAAGAGAGATGAGATATGCTGAGCTCACTTGTTTTATCCCACCCTTGAGGGGGAGTGTCCAAAGTGGGGCGGGCCTCTTAGTCTAGACATTACTTTATTTTGGAGGAAACTTAATGAACTTTTAATGAAACTTTAATTTGTGAGATTATGTACTTTAGCAAGTTACGCACAATAGACACATACTCTTCCCATTATGGTCAAAATTGGCTCTTAACATCAAATTAAATTTAATATGATTATTATACCGCATATATCAGTGGAACACAAGTATAAACTGTTTCGTATACACACACATTAGACTAAGTTGCAGTTGCAATAAAACAGAATGAGAAGGCACATGGTCATGAAAACAATTTGATTAATCAATCCAACTATATTTTAACTCTAAATATACTATGGAGCTCCTTAAGGGAACCCACTTTAACTACCATCACAAGATGGCAGTATGGTTCCATGTTAAATGAGGGATTAAAAACCTTAATTCATAATTTCCTTATATTTTGTCCTACAAGATTATAAAAAACATCATTCAACTAACAAACAAGGATTATGCACATTTACAACGTTATAACATGGATAACATTTATAATTTCACTTTCAACAGACATTTCAAGTTTGTTACCACAGAAACACTTGGTAAGAGAGGGGGGGATGTCCCGGGGTGACAAGCAGGGACAGGATGTATTTGGACTTAAGAAGCACTGTCTTGCGAGTCATTAGATGACATCTGGAACCTTGAGGGATCTCAAGTGAACATTTTACCTCTTTTTGGCATAAGGATGGCTGAAAGGAGCGTTTGTCAAGACTGGGGTTGAGTCCTTAATATTTGACCCTCAAGTGGTCTCTCGTTGGTCTGTTCATTGATAACCCTGGTGCAAGGGAAGTTCAAAAAGGTAGTGTCTGTCCTACACTGGTCAACCTCCTGCCCGCCCTCCAGATCTGCTTTGCCCGTCTGGTCGGCCTGCTGGCAGCCCTCATGATCTGCCCCTCCTGTCTGCTCTGCATCTTGGTCACCCTTCAGATCACTCCATCCTCCTGGGTGGTTCTGCTCAGATGTCAGGCCCTCAGTCTGTCCATCCAAGGTTCTCTGCTCCACCCCTGTCCAGCCCTCTGGGCCTTCTGCCAGAGGTCTCCTGCTCCACCCTTGACCAGTTCCCAGACCAACATTTGATCCTGTGTGTGCTGTGTGGATTTTTACCTGCTGGATTATTCCTCTGTATTTCCCTGTGTCTGCTGCAAGCTTCATTAAAAGTCATTACTAACTGTCTGCCTGCCTCTGTGAGTGCTGCATTTGGGTACTATCACACCCCGTGACAGGCTGTGGGTGGAGGTTTAGCCCTAGCTGACTGCCAGAATCTGCAGGTGGAGGTAGAGACTAAATGTTTCTGACAGAGGTTGAAGGTGGAGGTTTGGCTTCAGCTTTTTGACAGAATTTCCAGGTGGAGTTGACGACTGCAGGTTTCAAACGTAGGCTGTGGGTGGAGGTTTGGCCCTAGCTGACTGCTAGAATCTGCAGGTGGAGGTAAAACTGCAGGTTTCTGACAGAGACTGTAGGTGGAGGTTTGGCCGAAGTTTTCTCTCTGTTTACAGACACCTGCACATGAATAACCTGTTTTCTGAACTGTTTATACTGTGTCCTGCTCAGAGGCACAGAATGCATTTATGTTATTCACTGATATTTGTATCTATATTTATTGATATTCTGATTGTGAGTTCATTTTTATGACATATTTTAAACACTGAACATGATTTATCAGGCTACACGTTTCAGGGAAAACTGAAGCTCTGTAACTCATCAACATGATGCTCAGGAATGATCAGCCTCACGTGTAACTGAATGGAAATGATGACTGTTGATGTAAAAGTGTTTCCTGCTGACAGACACACTCTCTTTGACTTTAAATTACTCCATAATAAATGTAAATGAGGGAAATAACAGATCGTAAAAATAAATCTTTCTGATAAAGGAAGAAAGTTGCCTGTCTTACACTGCCACAGCTGTTTTTTTTTTTTTTTTTAACTATATCATGAATCGGAAATCAAATTATATATAAAACTTAGTGATGATACACATGAGTTCAATCTCTTATACGTTTTCACTCCACTATGAAACTCCACTGATGTTGAAATCAGTCACATTCACTGCAGTGTCCAATCAATCCAATATGGGGGTTTGTTGGCCAATAAAAGACTTCAGTGAAGGCTGCTCTCCTGTATCCTCGCTTATCGCTCCACAGAGATCCCTCCATGATCCTCGCTTCTAACAGCACAAATAAGACCTTTGGGACGGCGTTAGAGATGCCTCACCAGAACAACATGTGGTTCAAGTGAGGAGCAAGGAATTGACAAATAAGAGACTTGAGATGCACCTACTGATTCTAGATAGGGCCATTCGTGTTATCATGTGCGCCACTGTAATTTTCCTACATGCATGGCAAACAGGAGAAGTTTCAGTTCTGCAACTTCACCCCTTGCTGAAACTAAATCTGGTTTAGTTTAGTTGCAGAATGGATCTTGATGATGAATGGGGGGGAAATCGTGGCAGAGCAGGTAGGTGTGGAGGCTGGCTGGCAGGAGACTGGTTAAAATTGGCTGACAAGGACTGCAGATGAATAGTGGAACTGTGGCACATGAAAGCAAAAATTAATCAGACAACTGGAAGTTAGGTTTGGAAAACACACTGAGTGAGAGCACAGGCTGGTCTGAACACTACCACATAGATGAACTTACGAAGACTGGAGTGAGGAACCGGGGAGATGTACTACTGGGTCTCAATTCATGGATGAGCTGCAGGTGTGCGGGGTAAATGGCAGCAGCAGGCAGGCGGAGCCTCAACAGGACACGCAAACACAGAGGGAGAAGACATACAAAGACAGGGTGCCAACCTGGAACAAGAGGAAGGGGGAAACACAAAGACGAAGAAAGACAAAGTCTGATGTTGACACTGATATCCTGTTGGAATAGGGTTGCCACCTTTGTGATTTGTGAAAAAAAGGGACACTCGACCAAATGTTTGAGGCGGAGGGCTCGGCCATTATTACCAGTTCAGACTGACCAATGAACATGAAATTTGGACATAGGAGACCAGATTTGCCATCATTCCATGTCCTTCTATGTGCCTGTATTTTTTATTAAGTTTTATATCAATGAAAAAAACAAATCTGTGTTACTAAATTCTTACATTTTTACATGTATCTCACCATAGCAAGTTGGAAGTTGACATATTCTGCCATATATGAAGAGGGGAGGCTCTCTGGAATCTGGCAATATAAGAACCATGATGCTGGGATATTCTGTCACTTCACAGCTGTCCAGAACATGTGATTTGTGCCAGGCAGACATGATTGCCAGTATTTTTTCATTATTGCAAGAAATTCCATTGACTCATTCACAAGTCAAAAATGTGTTTTATCTGAAAAAAAAACACGCAATATTTATTTCTAAGATAATAGAAAAATAGTCAACCGAGTGCAATGATGTCCTCCAAGATAATATTTGGCACTTTGATTGCAGTAAAAAAAAAAAAAAAAAAAAAAAATTGGGCATGGTGGCGGGGGGCACGTGTCCCCCTCAATGTATATGGTGACTACTGCCGTGTCAGCATGCATAATTAGGCCTCAGTTGTTTGGGTGCGCAAAGGTGAAGTGGCTGGTCTTGTCATACAAAGTTTGATGGAGTGTCAACTGGACAATATGGAGATATTTGCATCTTGAAAGCCGGACTACAAATGTGGATATACAAGGAGAAACACACGCAAGCCTAAGACCAGTGTTGTGTGTAACGCGTTACAGTAACGTAACTACTTTTACTGGGTAAAAAGTAGTGTAACGCGTTACTACTGAAAATATGGTAACGGAACGTAGTTACTTTGTCAGTTGGTCACAACGTTACTTTTCCCGGGGACAGATTTGACGGTGACACTGCCTGTCTGCCTTAGCTGCGCACTAGGCAGGAACTGTGACAGTTGCCATGTCAACAGTACAGACAGGAGCGCCAAAATCAAGAATCGTATGAGGAACATGGAAGATACACATGCCTCCTCGGACTATTTTAATGGTTTGTCAACCGAAGACAGGTTAGCTTATTGTAATAAGCTAACAATTAGCAACGGAGTGTGGTTTCCTGATCCGTACTTGTCGGGTCAGTGGGTCACCGACCCAACGAAATGGCCTAAGCTACAGTGACCGGACATTTTTTATATCTTGTGGAGAAACCCAGCGTTTATACGCATGAAAAACTCAAGGCATATAATCCCTTAATGTGTATAATGCTGTACTTTGCGGTCATGTCCAAGATATTGATATATACCTTCCTACCTTCCTGGCGCTGTGTGAATGGCAGCCTGTTGCAGCAGCTCCTATTTTGTGTATTTTAAATTGCTGCTGTGACATTGAAATTTCCCCCCAAGGGGTTAATAAAGTACCTACCATACCATACCATACCAGAAGAGAAAATGAATTAATTTATTCGTGCAGGTCTGTAGCTTACTGCAAAGTATGAGTCTGTTAAACAAACACAGTCTCACAGTTACACACGTAATAACAGAACAGAAAATGATTTATTCATGAATATGACACTATTTGTTCAAAGATAGTGTCTGTGAATATTAATATTTTCCTCATTCAGTGATGCAGCAGGTCTGGCAAATAGGCTATTAGTAGTAGTAATCTGTGATGTAACAAATTCATGTAGCCTAGTTAACACAAATTAACTCTCACTCTTTAATCTTTATTTTATCACCAAAGTGGTAAATACCAGTGGGAAACTCGGATTTTTTTCACATTTAGGAAATGAGATGGGGTTCTACCCAAAGTCAAGCACCATAAAAGTAACGTAAAAGTAACAAGTAACGTAAAAAGTTACTTTTCACAGAGGGTAACTAAGTAAAGTAAGGGATTACTTTTTTTAAGAAGTAACGAGTAACGAGCAAACACTACTTTTTTAAAAGTAACTTCCCCAACACTGCCTAAGACGTGGTAAGATACGATATTCCTCACTATATGAAGTGACTGATAACAAGATCTGTATCATGGGTTGTAAAGAAATTCGTCAGGATTTTATTTTAGAGGCAATTAATCTACATGTATAGCGTGATGGGATGACAGCACAATGATGTGTGTGGCATCATTGGAAAGCTCTGCTCCTGCGCTTTCATGTGATATGTGTGGCATTTCTGTGCGACCCTGCATTCGCGAGTAATCCATCCAAGAGTAATGTGTGTGCAAAGCTGTATGAAAGCTCTGTTATACATAATTTTAGTGTAACTTTATCATTTTTTTGCTGTGAAAACATTCGGAAAGCTACGATTCCGCTGTTTCGCGTGATATGCGTGGCTTCTTGCTATGACGCACGGTCGCGGAGAAAAACCATAGAGAAGAACAGGTGTGAATTTGGACGCACTATGCGTCGTTCGGGCCCGTAGGGTTAAATATAAATGGAAAAAATACAAATTAAAACATGATTGGATGTGCAAATATACTAAGTGAACTGTTAGGAGTTCCCACAGCTCCTGTTACCTCTTTGCTGTCTCTCTGACACAGATGTTCTTGAGCCTGTTGCACTGATTCTGGATGGACTCCTTGGCCTGCTGCTGCTGCATTTTCCCCAAAAAACGGGACAAATTGTGTCCCGGGAGAGATTTTTTTTTTTTCCCGGGACAGCTGCTCTATGTTGGAAACTGATGTGGCATGGATGTCATCCAGTTTGTTTTCCAATGCTTACACAGTGGCTAGCAGGATGCTAGTTCAGCTATGCCCCTCTTCTCCATCTTTTCCTCAATGTTTATTGATGTTTACATTTGACTTCAACCTGGCTAGTTAGCAGCTAGCCAGCAGAAATTTGCAGGGGAGGAGAGTTTACAGACTGGTGAGTGAAAGGCTCTCTAAGTCTTCCTAAGCTTGAAAAGTTTTTGTCACATATAGCAAACATCTCCTCACAATCCGCCAGCTACATGTCCTCTGAATATGCTGTGGAAAAGTCCAGTCTCTGTAGGCAGCCCAGGCTTCGCAAATGGCAACAAAAACACTTCACTTCTGTTTACATTCAACAATGTTATCAAACACAATGGAGCTAGCACGCCTTTTAGCCTCATCGTAGCCTGTAGCTCTAACTGCGTCTCTGGGCACCGCATTCACGTGTGTGCGAGACCGTGAGACATGGGCACTGCGTTCACGTGTGTGCGAGACTGTGAGACATGGGCACTGCATTCATGTGTATGTACTTGCTTTTGCCGGTCTCGCACTGGCTGGTTGATGCAGCCTGGACCCAAATGTTTTTGTTGCCATTTGCAGAGCCTGGGCTGCCTACAGAGACCGGACTTTTTCACAGCATATTCAGAGGACATGTAGCTTGCGGATCATGAGGAGGTGTTTGCTGTATGTGACAAAAACTTTTCAAGCTTAGGAAGACTTAGAGAGCCTTTAATTTCCTTATCCTAAAAAGTAACTCACAGACACACTCCACCATCGTCCAATGGCAACCATAAAAACAAAACATAAAAAAAACCAACCAACGCATAGACATAAGAGCCCCCTTTGCATTAATGTGTGTTATCTCATCACAAAATGTGCCTTAAGACTTCCTTGTTTTGTTTTGATTAAGTGTGATGTAGAAAACAGTAGTGTTGGTCAAGTCAAAAACTTGAAAAAAAATTATGTCCATTGCAATTGCGTTTTTGCTAGCTTGTAAACAATGAATTTGCGATACAGTCCTAATTTGCCACTAAAGCTTTTTGACATGTGCACCTTATTACAGTTGAGAGAAAAAAGAGCAGTAACTTTTGTCAATAAAGAGAGAGAACAGCCTTCTGAACAAACACAGCTGACGTCTCCTGTCTCTGCTTCTGTGGCATTTGGCCTGCTCCATATCCATAAGCCTTCTCAGGCACCGCACAATTGCATTCTTCATATTCTGCAGCAGATTCCATTATTCTTCATATTAAATGTATGCTCACTCCCACCCCCTGGCTAGACAGAACACCATCAGCTTCTAAAAAAAATCTCTGCAAAGATAATGGACATGAGCCACTTTAAATGATTTTAAACTGTTCAACTACATGAGTTATATGAAAGGATTCATCTTCATCAGAAAATTTTTATCAGTAGTAAAACCTAAATTATGAGTTCTACTGAAAGACAGGCCTTTTGCTTGCCTTTCTTTAATTAAATACAGCCTAGAAACTGACAATACAATATTAAGTCTTTTATGATCAAATAACTTCCATAGTTTAAAATATCACATCCCCCATTTAACAGTAATAATCTTTTATGAAGGATATGAAGTGGATCTGAAGCACATCATAAGCAACAGTGAAAGTAGTTATGATGTGTCTGTCTGAGGCAAAGACATGTAAATGAGCCTGTTCTAGCCACTGGATTAGACATATACAGTTAGATCAAATGGAATTATTCTATTACAAGTACCTTATAACTGTCATTAAGCATAGTACTAGAGTGAATGTATTGGGTTACTTTCCCCACTGGTATGAAGGACGTGACTGATTGGCATGGAAGCAACCATTTACCTCTGTCTTCCTCTGACATGACAAGCTCACTAGAGCAGCCACTGAACAGTAACTACACAAACTTACTTAATATTTTCATGGTGGCAGCAGTGGTGGATGGGTTTAACCACCAGATTTCACCCAGAAGGCCAGTGTTCACTTTCCATATTAATCTAAACTCAAACCCTGTTATGTTTTCCTAAACCCAACCACATGTGTTGCTGGCTTAAAGTAACCACATGAGTTTTTTTTTGTACCAACGTAGTGCGTTTATTTTGAAAGAGACTGTATGCAAACTGTACATTTCCTTTGAAAATGGATGTTTTGAAAAAAGATGATGCATGTAACAGGCTGAAGTTGACACAGCATCCCAGAACATCAACAACCAACGCTCCCAGGGTACCTTGCATGTCATATGTCGTGCAGTGCACAACATGGAAAGTCCATGATCAAATGTCAATATGCGACAAGGTCAGAGTGAGAATGTGTTGGATTTTAGACACAAAGTATGCCAAAATATGAAATCAACATGTCTTCATATCTAAATGCCAGAACAGATAATTTGCCCATGACTTCCAAAACAACATATATGACTGTTGGAGAGTACCAGCGACAGATTCTATTTAACAAGAGATGGCTGCAGTTTTAAAAACTTGGTTAACGTTTAGGTTTAGGCAACAAAACTATTGGGTCAGGTATGGGAAAAGATCATGGTTTGGGTTCAAATAAGCCAGTTTGTTACATAGCTTAGAAAATTGATTCTTTGTGGTAGCCTGACTTATCAAGCGGAAAGGGAGCATATAACCTCCTATTGTAGCGGAGTTGGGCATTAGGGATAGGCATCAATTTTCGATTATCAGTGATTGATTGTTAAGGATTTTGATCGATCACATAATTTTGCTCGATAGTTGCAGTGTTTCCCCTACAATGCTACAGGCCCAGCGAGCCGCTGGACCTATGAGACCCCCCACCAGACCTATGGCAGGCAAAAAATCATAAACAGACGGAGGCTCTCATCGCTCTCCAAAGCCTCAGCGGCTTCCCTTGAGGCCTCTGAAAACACTATGCCATTGAAAGACGGAGGTTTCGCTGAAAACTGAAGCCTGTAACTCTGGCTGGCAACGGTTGTAAACACCCCGGGGTGAACTGCGCATGCGCACCATTCTTCCTCTTCGGCCTGGGGGGTTGAAATTCAAAACTGGGGCAGCTGCGCTCTCTTGCGGCGACAGTCTGCACTGCACTCTTTTGTTTTCTCTCTTTTGAAATATTCGCTTATCAATCAATCGATAATTGATCGTTAATTTTTTTTGATGATCGAATAATGAATTTTGATCATTTGCCCATCCCTGTTGGACGTACTTCAGTCAATAAATTGATTCCCCTCCTGTGCTTGTATACTGTGACAAGGACAGTAGCCCAATGAAATGGCCCAGTCAAGCTATAACCGTAGTATCACCTGTGTATAACGGGTGAATATAGTTGTCGGGTGAATTTCGCCAAATCAGCTTTTCTCTTTCTTTATAAGAACTTTTATTTTGTTTATAGTCTCCTGCCTGTGCGTGTGTATGTCTGGTGTATGTGAGTTAGAGTGAGGACGCGCTCTGGCCACAGTCCTGCTTTATGTGGCTAGAGGTGAGTCCGTTTGAGCCGTGCTCTGCGGTTAAAAATTAAAAAGTTGTTATTTACTATATAAACTGAGTCTAACTGCTGTAACCTACTCTATGTATCATCCAACATGTCACGTTATTGTTCTTTTGACTTTTGAGTCCGCCAATTTTAGGCTTTAATAAGTTAGCGGCCGTGCTAATGTTAGCATGCTAATTAGCCTTTGTATTGATGTATCACTGACTGTGGCTAATGTGTTCGTGTGTGTGATCAGGAAAGCAGAGCTCAGCAGGCGCATGGTGGTCGCATTACTCACCCTGTCTTTCTGTTGTATCACAGGTATGGAGACAGTTTTTATTTTGACAATGTATTATTTTTCACATTGTAGTATGAATGTAGCAGTTTAACAAGACGAGTGTTAAACTTATTAATTGCACATTGGAATAGGAGTCTAGCAGTTTAAAGGGACAAGTGTTCAACATTTTAGTTAAACATTGTGTGTTTATAATGTTTTGTATATTAAAAACAGCACAGAAAATAGGGTTTTCTGGTTAATTTATGGTTCATTTACATATGGTTATTTAAGAAATATTCTTTTAACTGTTTTTTTGGAAATATGTTTTTTATATATTTGTTGTACTTTATAAGTTTTAACTGAGTGAAAAGTTCTAGTTTAAAGGAGCAGCACTTTTTTTTGTAATTTTATTTATTTTAAATTATTTTATGTATTTGCATTGTACACAGTCCTGCTTTACATGGCTAGAGGAGAGCAGAGTTCGGCAGGCGCACGGTGGTCGCACTACTCACCCTGTCTTTCTGTTGTGTCACAGTTCAAGAGTAAAGAACTGGAGACCCACTTCTGCCTCACATCTGATAATTTACACAACCCAGAACACAACGCAGAGTAACACGGGTTACATGTGCATGTAAACATACTGACTGTGGACTTGTTTGTTTCACATCGGACATGAACCGCTGTCTCCTGGATGAAAGTCCTGTGTTTGTTTGAGCCATCCACCCAAATCGACCTCCTCTTTATGCAGACTCTCTTATTCTTTATATTTTGTCACCTGACTACCTCCTATTTTCCATTACAATGAACAAACAATAAACAGGAATAAAGGTAGTAACAGGGCTCATTTATGCTCAGTGGTAGATATGTACACAGTAGTGATGGCCTCATGAAGCATTTTATCTATTTTATGAGCCCACTAGATGGCGCTTTTTATTCAACAAAAAATCGAAAGCACACTCCACCATCTAGTGGTGCTCTTGGTAATTCTACACTGCAGTATTGCCACTTTAAGTATCTGAATACAAATTCTCTTCCTCTCTCTTTGAAATTAACTAGTTGCCTACTTTGTCTTTCTCATTATTTCTTAAATATGATTTTATTTTCTTATACATCAATATCTTTGTTCTAATATTAATGAGGCAGTGGTGGCCCATGGGTGGACCAGCAGAAAAAGTGTGAGCGGGGAGAAGCAGTGCTTGCTGCTCTCATTTACCCAAACTGCTGGTGTGAAGCTGCTCAGGCTCTGGTTGTAATGGGCTGGTGTGAATTTGTGTAACTCTGAGAGTGGAAAATATTTCTCTCAGTGAAGCTCTTCTCACCAGCTTCATTTACATTCATGACTATAAGTTTTACACTTGAAAATTACAGTCTATGAATGTATATTTCACTTGAAACTTCACTGAATTCTTTTGAGTAAAAAGACCCACAATTTATTTTACAGTGTGGCTTTAGTTAAGAGCAGAGAAAAACTTCTAAAATAATCTTTTCAAAGACCTTTTTTTCTTAGTTTAGCAAGATTATTGCTTTGAAATCCCAACATTTAAATTCAATGACAGAGTAAAATGGGTGGCGTAGTGCTGCAGTGGTTAGCACTGTTGCCTCAAAGCAAGAAGCTTCTAGGTTCCAACCTCCCTGCCTTTATTTGGTATACACATAAGAACAGGCTAGCGAGTGCCCCCCAGGTGTGGTCATTAACCCACTGATTGGGGGTTTGAGATTACTGTAATAATTTTGGCACTCTCTAATGTTGTTGAACATTTGAAACAAATGTAGGTTAAGCAGTATTTTCAGAGTCTCATGACTTTTAGAGAAAATATATTTCCTCTTGATATGCTTTACAAAGCCAGAGCAGCAGCACGAGGCAGTGGTCCCTCCTTTCTCCTGGCAGTGAGTGGTGCATGAGAGCAGACCTCGACTGGCAGTTAAAGTTCCCGCAGGAAATTACACCTACTTCCCTTTGGCCTGATATTGTCCTCTGGTCTTCTTGTCATCTTCTTGTCATCATGGCCCTTAGACGCTGTTAATGTCCAGAGTCACCTGTAAATTTGTGGTGTGCATGAAATGATCAATTTACATTAACTAAGCAGTCATTACAACTTAAACTAGCCGAGTGGAATCTGGAATATGCTTGAGGTTTCCTTCCAAGCACTGGAGTGGTATCATAATGTTTTAGTTTAACTGCTATCCTTTAGAGTGTCTTTTTCAATCTATCAATACGTCAATCACTAAAGAGCAGTCATACTGCCATGACTTTCCACAGTGAAGCCTCTGAACAGATCAGTGATAATGGAAAATTGAGCAGCCTCTGTTCCTCTTTCATTTGTTAATGGCTCCCGCACTTTAGGCAGCTGCTGATAAAAAGCACAGTTAATGACAGGATCTGTACCTGTAGCTTTTAGTCCAACTGCAGTTTAAACTCTCCTGCTGGGCAGCTCCACTGAATCAAGTGCACTAGTCTTCTTCCTCTTAAAAAAA
The DNA here is from genome assembly GCF_011397635.1 of Epinephelus fuscoguttatus. NCBI lineage: Eukaryota > Metazoa > Chordata > Actinopteri > Perciformes > Serranidae > Epinephelus > Epinephelus fuscoguttatus. The sequence continues at coordinate 38,317,441 of NC_064762.1, forward strand.
TAATGTGTTACTATCATCACTTCAACCTCCTCCATTACCTTTAATGATGTCTACAGGATTAAGCTGATGGGAAAATGTTGTTAGCGCTGGTATCGGCTGTCTTGCTTACGTTTTTTTAAACAAGTAGTAGCTGAAAGGGGAGTTGGATAAAAAAGGGTAAGGCTAAAAATACCACAATAGTAAAAATTCAGGTTACTGGAGGCTGTCTTCTCTCTACACTCACGCTGAAAATAATTCATTTCGCAGCAGAAGAGGGGGAGTAAGGGGTTTTAATGTTCCTTAAGCAAGACCTGCCATAACCTTTCCATCATCTTGACTCCAGACGGAGCCTCAAATCAAACAAAGAAATGCAATAGTGAAGTCTATAAATGAATAAAGGAACACAAGCTTCTCTTGGGGACTGATGGATTGTTACGAAACACAGCCCAAAAATATCTCACCCACTGATGACAAGTGAGATTCTGCCTACAACAGACTGCTCTGTAATCCTCCTTTACGCTGAATAAACCTTTTTAATGAACTGCATTAGCACCATAATGCTGTGCAGATGGTCTGGCTGGATTTGAGGGACAGTTTTGTTGCCAGTCTAACTAGCTTCTAACTACTTGCCATTGTCTTAGAAGTTACTAGAACCAGACAATCAAAGATGGTTAAAACTGGTGGAACTGAGCAGGGACAAGCATTGAGACAGAGTGTGTTTAAGTCCCGCCCACCCTTGAGGGAGACAGGCTGTTTTCATGCATAGTTCGTAGGTATACCTACGAAAAGCCTCATGTGGCAGTAATCATGAGGCACTCATGTATAACCAACATAATTGGGAAGGCTGCGATCAAGTGACCACTGCACTGGTAGGAGTATAAAAGGAAGTGGTAAACAGACCAAAAGTCTGACTAAGCAGGACGGTTGGGGTGGTGGTTGTGTCAAAAAAACAGAGGACATTGCCCCAGGAGTCCGGTGTTCAGTACCGTGTGAAACCAAAGCGAACTTTGAGTTATTTTAAGATATGTTATCATCATGTTTCTTTTCCTAAACCTTACTTAACCTTCCTGACTCGTCCTCTTTTGCTCGGACATGTCCACTTTTCACATCCTGTCCGGGGCGTCCGGGTTTTTTTTTCATAAACTGATGATAATGTCCGGTTTCCGTGTGTTTGTGTGTGTGTTACAGTGTGGCACGGGCAGCATATTTCTGTCCGAACCGAACCAAGCCCGACATTATTTAATGACCAAAGCACTGAGTTTGTGTCACACAGTTGTTACGGTTACAGGCTATTTAACAGGCCGGGTGTGCGGGTGCTCAGCTGCGGAGAGGGAAACCTCCGTGTTTGAGACGGAAGCAGGAGGCGGGAGGTCCGACGCTTCCAGTGAGAGAAGAGGGGGAAATAAAACAAAATAAGACAAAATAGGAAAAGCCTGTCTCCCTCTTTTATTTTATTTTCAGCGTTTAATCAAGGCGGAGGCGGGCGGCTGGGGGTCCGAGACTTCCAGAGAGGGGAGAGGTAGAAACAAACAGCCAATGTGTGTCTGTGTGTGTTATGTTCAGGTGTTGTCACGTAAATAACAGTGCCCAAGCAATAAACAGCACAGACAATAGGATTTTATTTATTTTTACACTACATTTTCACTGAAAGCTGACCGAATCCGACCCGAGCCTGAATTTATAGCTACATTTTTGACCAAACCCGGCCGACCCGTCGGGTACCATTGGGTTCAGATCGCCACACTCTAGTGTGTGTATGTGTCCCCTATTGGGGCCTATCTGAATTTCTGTCTTTGAGAGATATTATTTTGTAATATAACTGAATTTTCTATCCATACATATAAATTTTAAATATATTAAAATTATAAGGCATCTTTGAGTAAGCTGCGAGTATCATTTAAGTAGGCTATGTCGTGGCCGGCTGAGTGTCCTCTTTTTTGGAAATCAAAATATGGTCACCCTAAACTAATCAAAGTAACTTAACTTGCCAAAACCTAACTGAACCTACGTAACTTCACATGAAGTAGGTATCGTAATTCATGAGGTGCTAATACATTAGAGATCATACAAAGTGCATTTTCGCAAGATATCATACCAACCCTTGTATGAGTATGTTGAAAAGATAGCAATTCATTGCTGTCCATTGACTTTGTGTTGCGTGAGGGTGCCTTCTTGTCAACTGTGTAGCACACTGCAATCCTGATGCTCATTATGTTGGTATGCCCACATGTGCAGCAAGCATTTCATTAGTTTGACTGGACAAACTGTAGAGGTTGAGGCTAACTTAGCTACACAAGGCCTGGTTGTGATCTTTGTTAGGTTAAATGGTGTTCTTACCTGGTGATTTCATCAAATAGTATTTAATTTCTGGCCATTCAGTGGGATCATTTCTCTAAGATAAGCAAGGTAAGGAGACGGAACACTGAGGTAGATCGGGAATACTGAGTTTGTCATATAACTTTTCCTCTCCGGGAGACATAGAGAGCTGAAATAATCCTTTGCCATAATAACATAGCTAGCTACAGGCATTTTGTTAGCCTTTTAGCCCTTTGGTGTATCAGTGTTGTGAAGTTTAATGGGGACAAAAATCTCAATTGTTATCCACCAAGGAGGTTAGGTTTACAGTTAAGTTTGTCTGTCTGTTTGTCAGCAGGATTACATAAGAAGCCCTATTTTCAACAAACTTGGTGGAACAGATGTTTTGCTTTTGTTACATTGCGAGATAGGGCATTTTGCCTTGAGGTCTGTGGTCTCCAGGTGCCATCTAATTTTTAACACAATTCTAGTTGTGCGTTTGCATTCTAAAAACACTGGAATACCTGTTTATTAGTATTATTTATAATAAAAGTGTGTTTTAAAGTTCTTTTAACTTTTTGGCCTGTTCCAGACTACTATGTCTGACAGCGCAACAACCTGAAGCTCCAGGAAATACACCCCACCAAAGGTAAGCCCTCCTTGGCTGCAGAGATTGGCAACGCGCTACACTGGCTGAACAACCAAAACTGGATTTAACTCATGGACAGCTGCAGCTACAAAGAAGTAATAAAGATAGTGCCTGGATATGTTGTGGATAAAATGTTGCTCCACAAGTGACTCTTTCAGGCGTATCTTTGAGAAAATACTGGTCACAGGCAACTGAAGATCCCCAGGTTAAAAAAAAAAAAAAAGAAAAAATCATTTGCATGCTATTGCATGCTATCTAGCCTTATACACTTTGAAGCAATTACTCTGGCATTCACACAAAAGCACACATTTGAAGTTTGGGAAGATATGCAATTACCAATTCTTTGGGTGTAACTGAAAAGTAGTATAACGAGTAATGAGTAATGTATTACATTTTTAGAGTAACAAGCCCAACACTGATTTTAATAGCGTTAATCGCTTTTTTGTGGCTCCTATCTTTCAGAGCCTATAGATGGCTGTGTTTATAAAGTTAGAGTGATTATCCTGGTATCATGTGAAACTGGAGGACCAAAGGGAGCTAAATAACGCTCTAAAGTTAGGCTACATTTTGGCGAGAATCAGTCTCTTGGAGAGACCGAACCCTGTGGCACCCCACACCTAACCTTTAAGTAGCTTGAATTTGTATTATTGACGTGAACAGACTGATACCTGTCTTCCAAATAACTAGTTAGCCAATCATGGGCCAATCCTCTGATACCTCTGTAGTTTTGATAGTAATATTTTGTGATCGACAGTATCAAAAGCTTTTTGCAAATCAAGAAATATCCCTATTGTGTATTCTTTTCTCTCAGTGGCTTCTGGAATTTGTTCAACAAAATCTACCAGTGCTAGTCAGGTGGTTCGTTTTTTTCTGAATCCATATTGCTGTTCATTAACTATGTCATGTTTTGAAATAAAATCATTTAACCTCCTAACAAATATTTTTTCTAGAATTTTTGAGAACTGTGGTAACAATGAGATAGGTCTATAATTAGAGAGCAGATGTTTATCACCAGATGTGTAAAGTGGAATGACTTTGGCTACTTTCATTTGTTTGGGAAATTTTCCAGCCATCAGGGATTGATTACAGATATAATGGAAAGGTTTTATAATACAATCAATAATTTTCTTAATCACAGACATATCATAACCACTATAATCTGTCGATTTTTTATTTTTACAATTATGTACAATATCAAATATTTCTTTTTCATCAGTTTCTCTGATGAACATTGAATGAGTAATTTTGTTTATAATATCACTATTTACACCATCTGTATATCTTTTCTATTGTAAAAGACATATTTTTAACAATTTCACAGTGGTAAGATGACTTAATATATAGTGCAACACCCCCACCCCTTTTATTCAGCCAATTCGTAGTAAACAAATCATATCCTTCAATCTGCACCATGGGGGTATGTTCATCATTTAACCAAGTCTCAGAGACAGCTATGGCAGAGAAATTCTTGTTGTATTGTTTCAGACAGTCCTGGATTTTGGCGATATTCATACAGAGACTCCTACTATTGAAATGTATTATTGAAAAAGTCCGATCAATGATGACATCATTTCTAAATTGTTCCTCTGTAAAATAGTTACATTACCGAGTGATGTTGTGATAAAATTGATTATCAGGGTCGATATCATGTTCAATATCGTGAAATCTGTGGTCTGTGAAGTCAAAAGTTTTTAAACAGAGTTCGTTAGTGGAAATGAAGGGCTGAACAGAGTTTGTTCTCGTCACAGTTTCTGTACTTGTCGGTCCTTTATCATACAAGTCCATAAAGATGAGGATCACTACTTACTCGTAATGATGAGTCATGTTGGTAAGATAAATCTCTGTCACTTCTATCTTTTAAACGTGTCCAGATCCACGAGTTCTCTTACCCAGATGACTTTGGCCTCCTCTGGTGTTCCATTTAACTTGATCCACACTTTGCAGTTTCTTGTCCAGGTTGCCTGTATTTTGTTTTGCTTCCTGAGAGCCCTGGCTTGCCAAGCAATGTCCGCGTTCCTCTTTGTTAAATGTTCGTTGATATAAACATCCAAACCTCTTAGTTTTTTTCCTTGTCGTAGCAGGTCGATCTTAACTTTTCTGTTCACAAATCGGATAACAACATACATGTCCTCCACTTTACATTAGCCCGATACAGTTTGGGGCACAAACTGTGCACTTTCTTGCATGTAAATTTTTTTACTCTAATAACTTGACACACAGTGCTCCATCTCAAATTAATCATCAGGCTTCCAGCTTTCAGATGATATGGACAACTTCTATGTAGCAAGTATTGCTGACCTTCTATCTCCCCCAAAAGATCCCCTGTCTAACCACCCCCCTCCCCCCAAAATGAGAAATTGCATTTTTGGGCAGCATGACAAAACAGGTATGGCGCACAATGGGCTAACACTACTAAATGGAATGGCAGTGTGCTATTGATTCACCTCACACACGAACACTAAAACCCTCACCTCAATCAACCAAGCAGCTCTGTTTTACACACACAGGCAGAGAGAGAAAGATTTTCAGAGTCGGGGTGGAGGGTGGAGGGCAGAGGCTGAAGCGAGTGCAATCAGGCAGGGTCAACAACGCGTGCTCCAGACTGGGTTGCCAGGTACCACATTACAAATTAAATGTACTGTGTGAAGGAGATTATACTTTCCTCCAGTCTAATCTGGCAACATACATCCCACACAGGAACATGTGGGACACACTGATTTGATTAGTATATCACTATGAAATCAGGTTATTAGTGGGAGACATTTCCATCCAGGAGCACAGTGGGAGAAAAGATTAATGATCGAGAGTGTTGACAGGTATGATGGTGGGCAGTTAGCGGCCCTTTTCATATCACGCATTCTATTTCTTTGTCAAAACCTTGTGCTGTTAACCATTGACAGTTTTTGTGTGAAACCAGTTAATTTTAGTGATGGGTGGTCCAGTTCTTCTTACAGTTGCGGTTCCTGCGAGTTGAGATATGTAAATGTATCACCTTTTAAGTTTTGATACATTTTGCAAAATATGGGGTCATATTTTCTGTGACACTCTGGTGGTACATGCACATCCGACAGCTAGCGCTGCCAACCCCACAAAATTTCTCTTCAGTGCAGACCTAGTCATGTATAAGTTTACATCAGTACAGCTTGTATTCATTTCAATGCATTTCAGCATCCCACAACAGCCATGAAAGCTTCTTTGGGGGTAAGTAGCACTGCAGAAGTCTCAGTAACCGCCACACCCCTGTGTTGCATGGGTCCATGTCATTGGTCCAACAGCCCATTGGTCCGACATCCCATTAGTCCGACGGTCCGCGGTGCTGAATGGCTCCCGGCGGGCGTATTTCTGCCTTGATGGTGCGACACGACCGGCTCTGGGTCAGCTGGGAAAGGCTTGAGGCGGAGTAGGCTCACAGCTTATGTGTTGGTTACTTTCTTTTTCATTTTAACCCACACCATGATCTTTTCCTGACCCTAACCAAGTGGTTTTTGTGCCTAAACCTAACCAGACCTTAACCACAGGGCATCATGATGATTTCGGAATGGACTTCGGAACAATGGGTTTAATATGGTTGGAACAATGGGCTGTCGGACCAATGGGCTGTTCCTGTGTTGCATTCAGGTGATGTCAGAAAAATCTGCAAAATTAGTCCCCCATCATATTTCATGGCTCACCTGATCTGTTTCCTTTGGTTTACAATTACTGTGAGTGGTTGGAGGGATTCATGAGCCCTCGGACGTTCAACCAGGCACATATCAAATACTTAAATGAGTTGTTCAAAAAGATTTGTTTGTTCATTTTTGACCATCACCAGTATATATATATATCAAGTTCTGTTTTGATTAGCATCTTGACTGTTATGGCATATAAAATCCTCTCTTCAGCAGCCTGACATTAAAGGAACAATTCATCCACCCACACTATTCAAATGACATCTACTCGGAAATAGGGGGTGGATCAGCCCCTGGCAGAGAGTGTCATCACTCTGACACCAGTATAATAAGAAACCCTTTACGACAGGCTCTTAACGACAGGTTCTTTCTTAAAGCAAATGTTTGTAAAAACTGCAGCAGACAGTGAACTCTGGGTCTCTGTGAACAGTCTAAGCTAACACACAGTCTTATCACAGACCATTTTAATCATGTGGCACCAGGATGGAGGAATACACATGTTTACATTCTGCTCGAACAGTTGGAGCTGTAGCTCCTCCATCATTTGTATGAATGCTAAACTGCAATAATTTTGGGGCTATCATTTGCCAGCTAACAAGGTCGAATGGAGGTAATTAGAGGGGAAATTCATACTGAAGGTGTGTAATTACACTTATGTGTTCCGATAGCGATCTGAAAGCACCACAGCCACAGCTCACCTCGACCCTCCTGCTCTGCTGCAGTCAGATCGATGTCACTGACTCACAGCAGTGATCGCATCTTTATTTCACACACTGTCTCATCTCCTTCATATGAGTTATTTTGGTTCCACTCACTGCACTTTATTTTCAACAAGTCCCCAACTGAAATGATGCTGTTTGTCCGTGTCCGCTAGAGTGAAACATTAGTCAAAATGTTCCATAAAAGTTTCAAAATTTTCCTTGAAAAACATTTTGTCTGTTGTCACATACTGCTGCTTTGTCAGTGGCCTTTCACGTCTACATATTACATGCTGGGTGTCCTCTTGTGTCTGCTATGGATGTTTTGGGACATCACTAGGATGTCAACAAAAGCTCATGATTAGGGTTAGGCAACAGAGGAATGTGGTTAGGTTTAATAATAAACATCATGGTTTGGCTCTGCATTCATACAGGAAGTGAACACTGGCCTCCCAGGTAAAAGTTTGGGGTTTGTTGGACCCATCCACCAGCCCTATCTCCCACCCCATAGAGAATTTCTGGATCCTTATTTTACATTGTTATTAGCGTCATGTGAACCTGAAGCTCTCCAGCAGCGTATTATAACAATGTGGAAGGTTCAGTCCGGACACATCATGGCGCTACCTGGCAGCGTATGGCAAAAAGTGACTTTTGGCATCAGGTGTCTGACACCGAAATCACTGACAAAGCAGCAGTGTTTCTAGAGTTATCAGGTAAATTATCTAAATTATCAGGTTTGGGCTGTAATTCCTATTTTCTTAAGGCTGAGGGACTTTTTGATTGTCATGGTTACTGTTATAAACACATGGTAAAGGTTAGGGGATGATTGAGATCTTTTTTAAAGACAAAAAAAAAGACAAAAATGAAAGTCAGATGTTTTGTTGAGAATGAGAAATATTTTTGTTCTATCAGTGCTGAAGGCAGTTTAACCAGCCCATAGATGTAAAATGGGCCAGCCTCTGCAGGAGCTGCTGCTGACAGACAGCTGTTTCTGTGGACAGAGGCGCTGAATGCAGGTTTGAGTCTGTGTGGATTTAAGACTACTGTCTCTGTGGCAACGATAGTATGACGATGTCCACAACATAAGAAAATGCCGTGGGCCAAGTACAAATTAGGTTTAAGGCTGTGGCTGTAGTAACCTATGTCTAGCTGTGGTGGTGGCTAGTGGTTGTTGGCATAACTATAAAATTGGGTGTGGCTGTCACTGTGACTGCATGATAACTCTTAAGATAGTAACAATGATAAAACTGTAAAGGCAGACACTTTGAACCTGGTGCCTATATCAGATATGACAGATATGTTAACAGTACATATCAGGACATCAGGAAGAGTCTCATCACTAAGCTCGCTAATTCAACCACAGTAACAGCTACAACCATAGCCACAATCAGAGCAACAACAAGGCCCTTATTTATAGCCATCATCATAGTCTAATCACAGCAAGTTACAGCCTCAGCATGCCACAATCAGCGTCAGCAGCAGCCAGTCATAATAATTTCCCCCCCGTTAGTCATTGTCACATCATGTGAAATGATCGAGACTTGTGTCTGAGTTACATCCAGCCACCTCACTGCACACGTTTACCATGTGGACCACAGTATGAGCTCGGCCCTGCTGCAACATCAGCTGTCTGTGTACTTTGTGTCTGTAATGCTTTCCTCAGTTGCAATTTGCCACTGCCTATATAACAGACACTCAAGAGATTACGGTGGACAGTCAATTGAGATTTCAATGAATCATTGTCAGTCTGAGTCATCGTTGAAAGCTATAGTAACATGACTTTAATTTTAACCTCTGTATTATTTTGGGATTGTTTGCAGAAAAACAAAGTGCATCCCAGACTTTATTCAGTTGCTGAAATTGTTGAGACTATGTAATGCATACAATTCACACTCAGATTTTGGACACTAAGGAAATGGCAAAGGGTAAATACAGTGCACTATAAAGTGACTAATAACAGCCTTACACCAAAGGACTTTTCAAGCATTTTCACTTTTGCTGACAAATTTCCAATGTTGTGAAAAAATCATTAGGGTTTTACCTCAGTCAGTATGCGCTTCCATGACCTAGATTGTTTGTAAGATGGTCATAAAACTGAGTCTGAGCTGTCTTAAGTCAGCCTTTTTGTTATCTTGACGTTCCGACAAAATCAAACATGTTTAATTTTTTTTTTTCAAGGTTATAATCTTGGTCCATGCAAATACTGAAGTTCAATGACATGAACATTGTCAGCAAACAATAGCTGCACTCTCTTCAGCACCAAACCAACATAATATTTCAAAGTCATTGAATACTTGGGCAGTGACTTCTGCATCAGACACCAACGAAACAAGCTGTCTTTTCAGGTCAGCCTGATAAAAGGCCAGGCACCATCAATGTGTAATGCTGACTGGTGGCAACAGGGGAAAAAAGGGGTGGGCAAGAATGCAAATAAAGGGGGCAAAAAGTTTGAATTGGACAGGTGGAAGGGGTGGTGTATGGGTCAAAAAAATCGCAGACTTTCGCCTAGGAGGATGGTGTTCGCAGGCTCGAAGCCTTCTAAGATACAGGTTCAATCTGGGGCTCTGGGAATGGGACTGCTAAAGCCAAAAAAAGTGACTAGCTGGCCTCCTAGTGTGCAACGGTACCGTGAGGGAGCAGGCTGAAGGCGATGTCAGACAAGCAAGGAATGTGGAACCAGGAGAACACACAAGGGAAGCCAGCACACCTACCAGGGAGCAGACGAAGCAGGAGAGTCAAAGGCAGGCAAGGTCGGCAACGAGGAAGCAGTCCGGGACTGAACATTGAAAAGTCTTGCATGGATATGGCAAAGAACATTTTGGCAACTAGAGTCTGTGAAGCTGGAGTATTTCTAGTGACAGAGATTAGTGAACCACAAGTGAGTGGAGTTGGCTTGATGAGGTGGGTGTGTTGGACCTGCAGGAGCGGGAGATGCGTAGACAGGTGATAGGCTGACAGGTAGGTGTGGTGGAGAGGCGCGGTGAATGGAAATTTACTGAGTGAACTGAGAAGGTGGCATGTATGGCAGGTCAGAGGTGCACACTGTCACAAAAGTGTGATTTCTGTTACAGCCAGGGTGATCCTTCGCACTCACCTGTTGAATGGATTGATCGAAATGATGATGTCTAATCAGACCACTTGTTAAATCCCTTGCATAGTGTTTGTAAGACAGATCTGTTCCGCTGCCTTCAGTTTCATTCATTCATATATACCATTATACTGTATATACCAAAGGTTATTGAGAAGGTTTGAGAAGGTGTCTTGGCTCAGTAAATATGTGACAGACACACATCCTAAAAATCCTGAGTTCCTGAATGTATATTTCCTGAAAAACGGGGGAATTGGCGAGAATTCCCCAGAATATATCAGTAAAGCATTCCTAACATAAATGCAGTGTGAACACACTTAAATTGTTCTTGGCAATAAGAATTTCAGAGTGAAGAACAATGACTTCAGTGCAGACAACTGAGAAACAGAGTAACAGAGACACAAGAGACATCTGCTTTGTTCTGAGCAGCCCACCATGTGAAACAGTCCTCCCCACACTTAAACATCACATTAATGATTCTGTTAGTACTGTCACTCCACAACCGCCTCTCTGCTTCAATCAAATATTCACACTGTAATTACACCCCCTCTGTCTGTACTGTACCTCAGAGGACAGACATAAAGCTCTATCAGCTGTCACATACTCCAGATGACTGTTTGTCTTCCTCTTCACTTCTCCAAAGCGGGGTCTTGGTGACTAATGTTAGCACTTGAGTGCATTAACAGAGAGAACCGTTAGAATATACATATCTCTTTGCTGATGAAAAGAGAAATGAAAAGCAAAAAGTTTCAAAGCATCATACATTAACTGAATTCATCATTCTATATCTGAGGAATATGGAGGATTGATACGCTCTTACCAACCATGAAGTTGGCTGCCATCCTTGAAAAAATAGCATAAGTATTTTTCATTTTCTGTTGTCAATCACATTGTGAGAGTTTTAATATTTCTTTCAAGTTGTGGATTTCCAAATGCAACTCTCCATATGCAACAACAACAGCGGCTGCTTCCCGCTCCATTGTTGACCACAGATGTGTGGCCGCCTGTAGCACTTCAGATTCCCCACCACGGCCCTCTATTGTCCCCGTGTCTGCCAGCCTGAATACAAATGTGATTGGTCTTGTCTTTTCAAGTGGATCTGGGAATGTATTTCTACCGTCCATAATCCCCCTGCCTGCAGACCCTGAGCACACAAATTATTTTCAGATGCACTGTGCAAGGTGATGCCAAATATAATCGAGAAATAAGTTTACTTTGGGAAAGTGAAGGGCACAAATGCTTTGTTTTAATCAAGACAGCATGTTGCAGTGGATCTGATAAAATGAACAGTGTTCAATGTCACACGCACACGCACACACACACACACACACACACACACACACACACACACACCCCAACTTCTTCACCTTTGAAATACAAATGCACTGAATTATTTAAGGCTGCTCTGATCAATATTTTTCCTCTAACATTGGATCAAATGACTTTGTAAAGATGTGATGAACCCACATAGAATTCAGCCAGTTCTCACTCCCAACTCGTCAAATACCGCTGCTTTGTCTGTGATTTCAGCCAGTTACTGACATACAGAGGCACTTTTTGCAGCAGTATAATATGCACCAGGTGAGCTTTTTCTCACACTACCAGCCTCAATTGAGCCTGTCAAATACCACTGCTTTGTCAGTGGATGTTGACGTGAGAAAGTGAGAAAGTCCATACAGGGTAGACAGGAGGGAATATATCTGGATCAAACAAACACATGGCTCTCACCCGGGAGCCTGCTGTTTGTTTCCTGTGTGAAACCATAGGTCAGTGGAGTTGTATCCACCCAGTATGTGTAATGAGCTACATTCCCCACCCACTTTTCAAAGCAACCTTTTTTTTTTTTTTTTTTTTTTCCAGACGTAGAGAATGACTATGTTCCGGTCACTGATGCCAGTCTCCAGGGGCCTCATTTATAAAACTGTGTGCAGGAGAGCTGACTAAAGGTGACGTACGAACAAAGCACAGAAAGTGCTTACGCACAAAAATATCTTGATTTATAATACAGTGCGCACGCATGTCCCATGCTCGTTTCCCTTTATAAATCACAATTAAATTCACACAATGTAAAGTTAAAGTTCTTGTTGGGGAGGTTAATGACACAAAGACAATGCTGTTTGGTGGACTCAATATGGGCATTACTAAGGCTAAAAATACAGCGGAGTATAAATGCTGCCACCTCAGACTGTTTGAGAAGTCAAGAAGAAGAAGTCCAATATGAAGGTGTTAAGGCTATTTGCGGGGTTTATTTAGACAGTAAACTCAGGGATGTTTGGAGCTGACTGTCAGACAGTTTCAGTGACTCTCTGAAATGAACACTCAAAATGAGGGATACAGTTGCCATAGCTGTTCGACAAACAGTCTGATTGTCTTAACTCAAATTATTTCTTAAAATACGTCTTGTTTTCATAAATGATGCATCACATCCAGACGCTGGCGCTGAAATGCCTGGGGATAGAGGTCGGGGTTGAGGCATCAAGTGCAGATGGCACGTTTTTCAGCTGTGCCACATTGTACAGCACAGCACCAACACAGCTTGGTCCCTGCTGATGCTTCTTTGTAATGTCGGGCCCGACGCAGTGCAGAGATCCAGCAGTATTGCACGTGGCAGTATGAACCGGCTCATAAGCCTCTCTCATCGTTGGCCAGTAGGTCTTGTCAGTCCCTGAAGATCTACTCCCTCCGGAGTCTCCCATCCTCTAACAATGCCCAAAAAGCCATTGTGTGTTTTTATGCACTGTGATCGCTGCTTTTTATACCCAATCATCAACTGATTGATTGCATGTGAGAAGGAATTCCCTGAATTTTAACTGAGGGGCAATTTTAGCCGATGAACACATGAGATAAATATTAATACATGTTGCTTGTGTGCACTGACACAAAGCTTTTCTATGACAAACAGCACATTTAACACATAGAGCTCTAGTTTCCCGGCGCAGCGCAGGGTGGCGCAGGGCAGAGCTAGTTTCGAGCAGCGCAACCTGAGGCGCGGTCAGTTTGGTAGTTTGGCAGACCGAGGTGCGCTGAGATGGGTGTGGCGGCGCAGCAGGGGGAGGTGTCGACAGATCCAGCTTGGCGCAGTGACAGTTTCGTGCCAAAAGGCTTCGCCGAAGGTGCGCTAAAAGCTCGCCAACTGAAACCAGGTCTACTGTCAGCGCAGGCGGAGCACAGCCGGTGTAAGCCGAAGTTTGGCTGACCGGCGGACAGTGCGCACACGTCACCAAAACCTCACAGGCAGGTTTCCAGAATATCTGGCACATTAACAATGCAATAAATACCCAAAAACCACTATTCAATGCAACTATCTGCAATCAGCACATAAATGTATCTCTATATCGACTGTCCCGTCACATCTGATGTCAGATCAAAGGAGATTGGCACCGTTTGGCACGTTGGCACGCGTAATGGAAACCCAACCTGATTTGATTAACACAGCTGCAAACTAATGAGTTCACATCCCTCTCAGCCAACCACAAACAGCCACAGCATCAGATAGGGAGTATATATTCAGCATCTGTCATCTTAGAAAAGTCAAAAGAAAAGAAGAGTGAGACTGCGAGAGAGAGAGTGCGCACGCACGCACGCACGCACGCACGCACGCACAAGAGAAACACAACATTGATTTACAATTGTGGTGACCTCCTTCCAGGCTACCTTTGCATCATCAGCCCGTGGAGGTCTGCTTGCAGTACCGTATATTCGGGCACTGTGAGCTTGGACCTCCCGGACCAAAACATCAGTTTCCTCCTGGGAGAAGTTTGGCCGTCTGACGCTGCTGCTCTCTTCTGCCATGGCGAATTGAATAAACTCTCATTACGCCTTCGCACTTCTGCTTGTATTTAGTATCCTAACTCAGGTTTTTTAATGTGTGCACACCAGGGACTATCAGTCAAAGACATGTTTGTTCTTTAGTCATGTTTATGCAAGTGCACTCTTCATATACAAAACGTGAGAGGTCATATCTGTCTTTATTTTACACAGTGATATCAAATTCACAACACTTCTTCCTTTCCATCTTTCTGCCACGGGGGTCACAGTTTCTCATGTCTACAGTTTTTATGTGTACGCGTGGGTCAGAGCTTCCGTGGAAGACTGCACATTTTCCCATTTGCGTCGAGAGTGGCAAATACCGCCTTCTGTGTGTACACCACATTTATAAATGAGGCCCCTGGTCTTCCAGGTCCCCTCAAGACGAGAGGAGTAGAACAGAATTCATTCTTTTATTCTGGACATTTTTGAGGAGCCCATGCCATTTTTTTTCTTTATCATTTTAGTTCTATTTTGACAAAAATAGAAGATTATTCAGATTATTCAAATATGACTGTTTTCTTCATTTTGAAATGTTTTTAATATTCTAAATAACCTTACTCACAGGAATTACTTTTTGGTCACTTATTTTTTTAAATATGTAAAAAAAATCCCCCCAAAAAACCTCCTTTCATGGATTCTGCCTTGTTGTAGTTTAGCAAGTGAAGCAGCTGACGTAGCAATTGTGCAGTTCTGTGCGGAACGTGAGGCAAGGGCTCGTCCAGCAGCAGGAGGGACACGTCCAGCAGCCAGTGGGTCGAGTTTTGTGGCCAGTTGCAGGAGGAGGAGCATGAGAAGAGTCTGTCTTTTTTCTTTTTTCCTTTCTGTCTCTTTGAGTATCTGTTTTGAAGGTTGTGTAATCCATGTGACAGGAGCCTGTGGAGCAGGAGGAAGAGGTGGTGGTGGACCCGAGCCACCCACCCTCTCTGCTAAGAGAGGTTCGACCTTGCAAAGGTCCTTGTGAGGAAAAAACCTAAGCTGAACAAATATCCCAGGAGCCTCTCCATGTGGAGTGATGGACATGGCCGTAGAAATAGGATGAGGCTCATCACTCTGCCACCAAGCAGGGGTTAGTATAGCATAGCATAAATGTAGTGTCCATACAATTTTTTTTGGGGGTCCTCTCACACATTTTAACATGGTTAATGATAGTGATGGTAAAATCGAAGCACTGAACCACTTTGACATACCTGCTTCAAGAATGACACACTGCTTTGAAGCATTTCATACAGTCAGAAGAGTGACATCTGCTGGCTGTGTGTCAGAACTGCATCTGGAAAAGCCTCAAGACTGCCTGTAACGAGGCCTCGCTCCCGGTATTCACGTGATTGTGGGCGTGCCGAAGCAGGGATCAAAACACTGCCTCGGAACACTTGCGCTTCAAAAGATCGACACTGTGTCGAGCAAACTGGCTCAAGTGTAACATCACTAGTTAATGATATGTCGTTACAGGGAAATATCTGCAGAATTATAGGACCTTCTTTTGTTGCCTAAACCTAATCACGTGCTTTGTTGTCTGAACTTAGGGAAATAAACGTAAAAATAAAGTGTGTTACCCACACTGTAAGTTTTATTTTTAAAAAGAGATAATGTGGGAGTCGAATTACTCCTGCATGTATACAGTCAATGAGACTCAAAGTGGCCTTGACGCTCTGCGCATGCTTCAGAGTTTCTGCCCTGGGTTTTGACCTGGAAGTTGAAAAGCACTAAATGCGTAACAGAAGAAGAAGAAGCCAGTAACAACAGGGTGAAATCTACACTACAAAAGTAAAGTGTACAGAATATTCAAAATGTGCAGAGCTGTAAAGTTGTCCATCATGGTACCAGTTTGCCGCTAGCTAACTGTAGCTAACTTGTTTATCTATTGTTTGGTCTGTGACGTAATAGGTCAAATGGAAAAAGGTCCAATACTAACAAGCTGTAATCGCAGCAGAGTCGGGCATACTTCAGTCAATAAATTGGTGCCTCTCCCATGCTGACATACTAGGACAAGGAGAGTAGTCCAATGAAATGGCCAAGTCAAGCTATTACTGTAGCTCAGGTTAACTGGGCATGGAAATGTACTGACTGTTGGACCACAGACAGCAAGCTGACTGAGTGAGCCATCAGATCAGGACTGGGGCAGAAAGGCAGCAGGTGAGCCAGCAACACTTACTGTGAGCAGCTGAATGCTACTCTGTGGTAAAAAATGGCAGCCAAATCCTTGAAGCCCTAGATGAGTGTTTGCCCTAAGCAATGGTATCAAATAACCAGGGTTGTATTTGCCATGACACTATGTATATATATATATATATATATATACATATATATATATATATATGTATATATATATATATATATATATATATATATATATATATACACACACACACACATATATATACAGTACAGGCCAAAAGTTTGGACACACCTTCTCATTCAATGCGTTTTCTTTATTTTCATGACTATTTACATTGTAGATTCTCACTGAAGGCATCAAAACTATGAATGAACACATGTGGAGTTATGTACTTAACAAATAAAGGTGAAATAACTGAAAACATGTTTTATATTCTAGTTTCTTCAAAATAGCCACCCTTTGCTCTGATTACTGCTTTGCACACTCTTGGCATTCTCTCCATGAGCTTCAAGAGGTAGCCACCTGAAATGGTTTCCACTTCACAGGTGTGCCTTATCAGGGTTAATTAGTGGAATTTCTTGCTTTATCAATGGGGTTGGGACCATCAGTTGTGTTGTGCAGAAGTCAGGTTAATACACAGCCGACAGCCCTATTGGACAACTGTTAAAATTCATATTATGGCAAGAACCAATCAGCTAACTAAAGAAAAGCAGTGGCCATCATTACTTTAAGAAATGAAGGTCAGTCAGTCGGAAAATTGCAAAAACTTTAAATGTGTCCCCAAGTGGAGTCGCAAAAACCATCAAGCGCTACAAACGAAACTGGCACACATGAGGACCGACCAGGAAAGGAAGACCAAGAGTCACCTCTGCTTCTGAGGATAAGTTCATCCGAGTCACCAGCCTCAGAAATCGCAAGTTAACAGCAGCTCAGATCAGAGACCAGATGAATGCCACACAGAGTTCTAGCAGCAGACCCATCTCTAGAACAACTGTTAAGAGGAGACGCGCGAATCAGGCCTTCATGGTCAAATAGCTGCTAGGAAACCACTGCTAAGGAGAGGCAACAAGCAGAAGAGATTTGTTTGGGCCAAGAAACACAAGGAATGGACATTAGACCAGTGGAAATCTGTGCTTTGGTCTGATGAGTCCAAATTTGAGATCTTTGGTTCCAACCGCCGTGTCTTCGTGAGACGCAGAAAAGGTGAACGGATGGATTCCACATGCCTGGTTCCCACTGTGAAGCATGGAGGAGGAGGTGTGATGGTGTGGGGGTGTTTTACTGGTGACACTGTTGGGGATTTATTCAAAATTGAAGGCACACTGAACCAGCATGGCTACCACAGCATCCTGCAGCGACATGCCATCCCATCCGGTTTGCGTTTAGTTGGACGATCATTTATTTTCAACAGGACAATGACCCCAAACACACCTCCAGGCTGTGTAAGGGCTATTTGACCAAGAAGGAGAGTGACGGAGTGCTGCGGCAGATGACCTGGCCTCCACAGTCACCGGACCTGAACCCAATGGAGATGGTTTGGGGTGAGCTGGACCGCAGAGTGACGGCAAAGGGGCCAACAAGTGCTAAACACCTCTGGGAACTCCTTCAAGACTGTTGGAAAACCATTTCAGGTGACTACCTCTTGAAGCTCATGGAGAGAATGCCAAGAGTGTGCAAAGCAGTAATCAGAGCAAAGGGTGGCTATTTTGAAGAAACTAGAATATAAAACATGTTTTCAGTTATTTCACCTTTTTTTGTTAAGTACATAACTCCACATGTGTTCATTCATAGTTTTGATGCCTTCAGTGAGAATCTACAATGTAAATAGTCATGAAAATAAAGAAAACACATTGAATGAGAAGGTGTGTCCAAACTTTTGGCCTGTACTGTATGTACACACACACACACACAGAGAATAGTCAGTACTGCAACCGTGCTAAGAAAGTGTAGCAAAGACTTTAAATCAGCTGAAAAGGTTTTATACTGTATATCAAAGGAAGGTATGATGCAATTTTATTGTGTGGAGATCGAGACACCTCAGCAGCACCTCAGTCAGTAAGACAGGAAATGTCTAGACAAAATGGTACTCACTGCAATAAAAATAGCTACCATCCCTTGCTGAAATATACACAATTAGATTACGGAATAAAGGATACAGTATTCCTCTTTACTTCTCTCCTCCTGCTTACCTTTTTTTTTTATCTCTCTCCCTTCTTTTATGGGGCTAAAAAGTATCAGAGTTCAGACCTGCCAGTTTCTGACACAGCATCTACCAAGAGGCCGTTTTCCCCTTACTCTTAAAATATTAATGTGCTGCTATTATTCCTGTCTGCAAGACACTGTTAGACACTATAAGGGTATGTATACAATAGAATACATTTTAGTTGGTTCTACATTTTTACCAAGAAATGTAATAGGACAGATCATTATGGCATCATTGGTATGGTCTAGTGCTTCCATGACCTGGAGAGAGAAATTGCAAATTGCTCAGAATAAAGCAGCACATTATACCCTTCAATGCTCATACAGAACTAATGTAAATACAATGCAGAACTGTTTATCATGGCTAAAGGTAATAGATAGATTTACTGCCTCCTTGCCTAACTTTGTAAGAAAAAAAATCTGTTACTAAAGAGTCAGGGGTTCTTTAATAATAACTATGGCTGAGCTCAGATGTACATAACTACCATACTAGGCACGCTACTGGAGGTAGAGTCACACTACCAACAGTGAAAACCAGTATGTTGAATCACTGCATTGTACAGAGCCATGGATAGACTCATAGCTCCGATAAAGGGAAATCTTAATGTTCCAGGATGTATTGACATAAGATGATAGTTCAGGTTTTTTGTTATAATATCACAGTGCCCCTGTGCACAAAGCCAGCTCCATAAAGAACTGGCTTTCCCAGTTTGTTGTGGAAGAATCATACTGGTCTGCACAGAGCCCTGAACTCAACCCTAACCAACACCTTTGGATTGACTGATCTGCTGACTGTGGGCCAGCTAATCAGTGTTGCACTCATGAACAATCAATCGGCTGAATCGGAGCAAATTCCTGCATCTGTCAACATTTAATTTGATGTCATAATGACACTGGACTCTATACATTGGCCAGACATTACATTTTGGTAGGATTGAAAAATGTGATGATGAATGTGTGATGATATTTTAAATGTCTTACCACATTGGAATTCTACTTTGTTTAGATGTTAACATTATGACATTTTGCAAACAATGTCACATTAGCATCTGACGTTGTCCTGATGTTGAATTTTGGTCATTGGACATCACAACCCAAATTCAACCAAATATCAAAGTTTAAATGACATTGATGGCCAGCTTGGTGGGTGTCATTTTCAGGTGAAGGTGAAGAAGGTACTCCAGGAAAGTTAGAGAATTGTCCCAAATAAAAAGTAAAAAACATAGCCTGATGATGTGAAAGGAAACATTAGGATTCATTCTCCATCCATCCATTTGCATCCACTTACCTGGGCCTGCAGGCTGAGCATAGCACCCTACCTCTAATAGGAGGCACCCAGGAGACATCCTAATCAGATGCCCGAACCACCTCAACTGACCCCTTTCAAAGCAAAGGAGCAGCGGCTCTACTCCAGATGTCTGAGCTGGACCAGAAAATCGAAAGCTTTGCCTTCCAGCTTAGTTCCCTCTATACTATGGGTTTCCGGCACAGCATCTGCCTCACTGCAGATGCTACACCAAACCGCCTATCCATCTCACGCTTCAAAGGAGTATCTTCGGGTCCTGTTCACAAGTGAGGTTTACCCTCACTTGTGAACAGGACCCGAAGATACTCCTTTACTTGAGGCAGTAACTCTCTCCCAGTCCAGAAGGGGCAGTCCACCCTTTTCCTCTGAGAATCATCACCTTAACGTGATGGAGGGGGTTGTGTGTTCATGTGATCCTGGCAACTGTATTCTGCGGGGATATTAGGGTCTCCCAAGGAAAAGTGGTCACTTTGCATATTCGAAACCTCAAGTACTTTGCCCAACATAGGGACACCAGGACCCCCCTCCTGGAGCCCTCCTGGAGAGGGGGACAGGAATCAGAGTCAGGTGCATTGGGTGCCAGGTGGCAGGCAAGAACGGGGCCCCGGGTGTGTTGATTCCTGGCATCGGATTTATTCCTATCAACAGTGAATCTCATTGGAATTCAAATAGTTGTTCCAATATACTGTGTCATGCACCAGTGCTAATCAAGGGGTTGTCATTGTTTACTAAAATCACAAACACTCTGGAGGCCATGAATATCCATGCCAACTTCATGACAATCAAGCCAGTGGCTGTAAAGGTATAGTATGTTGTTCTGGACCAAAGCCATTCTTAGACTCTCTGCAACTGAACCGCTTTGTGCTAGTGAAACAAAGTGTTTTGCTAGTAAGACAGGTGAGACGACAACTTCATGGCAGCACTGTCTTGGATGTATGCAACCAATTAGATGATGCCTATCAGGACGAAAGTTAAAAGCATTGCATAATAGGAAAAAAAAGGATAACCAAAAGGTTTCAAACCCAAATCCTTTTTGATCATTGGATTCATGCCTGTTTTTTTTTCTCTGAATGTAAATAATTGCCATTGTCCTCCTTTGTGTTAAATTGATATACATTATGCACAAATGATCTTTGCTAGGGCCACTGTTCCAACCAGTCCTAGAAATGTTCCAGATTACAATGCATTTCCCTAAATTATTCCACATACTGACCCTCTGTACAGAAAAAGCTGAGCTGTATAGAGAGCTCGAGGAGCATTATATTATACATCATTTATCAGTTTAATGCTTGCTAATTTAATCAAACTATCCAAAGTTTAAATTCTCAGATCTTTTAGCAGGGTTAAATCTGTTTTCATTTGTACTAGTTTGTCATTTTAAAACGTTTGACTCTAGGTTAGTTTGCTTGAGACTTTCAAATTACACAAAAAAAAAACTATCAGCAAACAATCACTAACTGCAGTATTTAATCATTAAGAGTTTCTGACAAATTCAAATGAGAGAAAGCCAAAATCTAAAAGCCAGATATTTGGCACCTTTGTGTCCCCCTCAATGTATATGGTGACTATGGCCCTGTCAGCATGCATAATTAGGTCTCAGTTGTGTGGGTGCGCAAAGGTGAAGTGGCTGGTCTTGTTATACAAAGTTTGATGGAGTGTCAACTGGACAATATGGAGATATTTGCATCTTGAAAGCCGGACTACAAATGTGGATAGACAGGGAGAAACACACGCAAGCCTAAGACATGGTAAGATACGATATTCCTCACTATATGAAGTGACTGATAACAAGATCTGTATCATGGGTTGTAAAGAAATTTGTCAGGTTTTGATTTTGCAGACAATTGATCTGTATTTATAGCGAGATGGGATGATAGCACAATGATGTGTGTGGTATCACTGGAAAGCTCTGGTCCTGCGCTTTCATGTGATATGTGCGTGCTTTGTTATACATAATTTTAGTGTAACTTTACCTTTTTTTTTCCGCTGTGAAAACATTGGACTACTAAGTGCTTGCTTGTTGGAAAGCTACGGTTCCGCTGTTTCACATGATGTGAGTGGCTTTTCGCTAACATTTGCGGAGAAAATCCACAGAGAAGAACAGGTGTGAATTTGGACGCAGTTGTTCGGGCCCATAGGGTTAAGTGTCTATGGAGGGGAGTGTTTGAGAGTGGAAGGCTATTTCAAAGCTTTGGAGCCGCTACAGAAAAGGCATAATCTCCCTTACCCACAAGCCTCAATTGTGGGATAGTTAAAATACATTGTTCTGAAGATCTAAGAGGTCGAGAGTTGGAGTAAGGGTAGAGAAGTTCAGCAATGGACTGTGTAGCCAGCCCATGTATGGCTTTTAAAACAAATACAAGAACCTTACAATCAATCCTTGTAGCCAGGTAGCCAATGCAGGGATGCTAGCACTGGTGTAATGCTGTCTCTTTGTCTGGTACCAGTGAGGAGTCTCACTGCAGCATTCTGCACCAGCTGCAGGCAAGGCAAAGATGCCTTGAGCCTTGGGGAGATTTACCAAATGGTTAAGATTTTCATGTCATTGTGAGACTGAGATTAGCAATGTTTCTTAGTTGGAAATAACAGCCTTTCACCACAGAGTTGATTTGACAACATACAATGAGCACACTGGTCAAACACAACAAGAGCGCATAAGAGATAATCACAGATAAGTTTTAAAATCCTCTGAAATTAATTCTGTTTATAAAAAGGTGCAAACTAATGGAAAGCAATCTTTAGGTTCTACCTTTCACCTGGCATTACAGCTGATAATTTCCAAAAGAACAGTCGTGGTGCAAATTTTCTAAAGTTTAATTATTTTTCTTTGACAAAATAACATTTTGTCTCAAGCTCCACTTGTAAGCTTTTATTAGGGTTTGCATCCACATCTCATGGTCTTCAACAGATGGAAATTACAAGGTCACACATGCTGATAGCACCCACCAGAGATGAGGAGTGGTTTGGTTATACATGGGGTGAGATTGTAACTCGTGTCTCTGATGTGAATGTCTTCTTTGATTTTTCTCTGACGGTCTACTGACTCCCAACCCCGCTGGTTGTGACCGTAAATACTGTTAATATATTGGGTGTGATAGAACCAAAAGGCAGTACTCAGTGACAGTTGGTAATGACCTTTATTTAAACAGAAGTTACAGGAACATGAGCTGACAGTTCATTCTTAGGGCTCAGAGCCCACACACAGTCTCTGGGTTCAGGGTCCAGGGAATGGACCGGGCTGGACTCGGAAATGGGACTGAGAACGAGGATGCGGGTCCTCGGATCCAAACAGTTCAATCTGACAGCAGTTAGAGATAACAAAGAGGGGCTTACTGATGGCGTTGATGAGAAGAGGAGGGGTCCGGAATCAGAAAAGCAGTCCAGCAAAGCAGCAGAGCCCACTAGGGATGAGTAGCAGAAGGACACACACAAGGCAGCATGTGGCACCTCACAGCAATAAGCAGGTGGGAACACTCACGCTAAAATCAAACATTGTGGCAGGAAAACACCACACAGCTACAGGCAGACAGAAACCAGAGATGCTGAGACAGAAATCATGGTTGGGGAAAGAAGTCTGGTGAGTTTACCAGGAAACAAACGACGACAAACGACGTAGACAGGTCAGAGGCAGGCAGGGTTGGGAACAGGGAATCAAGCCGAAAGTGAATATTGGAAAGTCTTGCATAAAGTCAAAGCTGCTCATATGCTGGGGGTGCTGATGAGAAGCAGCTGTGTGCAGTGTGCACAGGTGAGTGGAGTTGTCTTGATGAGGGGGGCGTGGCACAGGTGGAGTGGAAAAACACAGGAAGAGCAGGGGAGCTTATTATTGTTAGAACTGAATAAATAGTTTGTAGCTTTTAATGTTAATTAAGAATATCCAATCTGCATGAACACAGACCCAAATTCAGAAATGTACAATTGAAAAATGCCGTCTCATCCATTAAAGAAACAGTAAATAAATGTGACCACAGAATGACTGGGCTTGGGATGCTCAGTGATGGCCCATCGTGATATGCTTGTTGAAATACCACTGAATTTGCCCTGATTGGCTCTGAATTTAGTAGCTACATAGTTTCTCTCTATTTGTATTTATTTCATTTGTACATAAATAGTGCACTCAGTCCCAGCACACAATGTGAGCAAATGAGTTAATGCTACAATCTCAGATGAGTCAGAACGTTTGCAACTAATTAAACCAATTCACAGTAATGTTTCCATTCAATGAAAACAACACTCATAATGAAGCACTGAAGCACAGTGAGCTGTTTGGAGAGGAGCAATTCAGTATTCAGCCATGAAGCTTTCAGTCTTCATTCAGTTTTTTACTGTCTACACCTCCACTGTTTTAGCTCTTTTCTCTCATAGATATGGAGATACACAGTCTTGTTTTAAAAAGAATACTGTAACAGTGGACCCTTGAGGCATTATATACAAATAAACAACAAGCCTAAAGCCCCTTTTTGCAGCCCCTAGAGGCTGCAAAAACCCCAACATAATGATGATTTCTTTTCTAAGAGCCTGTCAAGTGATGTAATTTGTCCTCTAAGGAACATGAATGTGCTCAGTAAACTAAATGACAACAAGCCAGTTAGATTTTGATCATTCTGGCATGTAAGTGGAACATCTGGCGTGATGGTGACACCGTTCAGTTTAAGCAAGCTTTGCCCTTGATTATGGCTCAATGGATTTTAACCAGTCATCTTTGTGGATCCAAACTTTGCATTGTTCAGGCAGGTGAGCCTAACCTCGAAATATGATCCCCATCACAGTGATGAGCATTGGCTGAGTTTCCTTTGACCCAAATCAGGGGTCTAAGGATAAAGGGTGTCTGTGTTGTACAGAAAATTTTAGATTTATATCTGGCTATATAATAAAATTGACTCTCCTTGACAATTGCATCCGGATTTAATCAGTGGCTTACAGTACAATCTTCTCACACAACAGTTCTATTAACAACTATTTTCCCAGAGAGCAAGAAAGAGCTGCCATTTCAACTTATTTGGAGCTTCTTCGGGATGGTAGTAAGTGGACTAGAATGACTTTTTCCATTCCACCCTATCTCTTTTACTCACCCCTTCTGTACTGAATAGAGGAGGGATGATTCTGTAGAGGATCCTGTCATCATATGATGGATGTCTGCCATCCTGACAAGAAGGATCCAAAGTAACAGACAGCCAACTTTCTGACATTTACTATGGTGAAAAATACCATGCTACTCTACTGGCTCTCCCTCGGGTCATGTTCATGTTCAATGCTTCAGAGGTCTACAAGCTGCTGATGTCAGGAAAACCTGTGTCTTGAAATCTTGGTCTGATTCTTTGTGGATTAAGGTGTCTTCTGGGGAAACACCACAAAAAGTTTAGAAGGGCCTTCTACCACCCAGTGATTTGGCGACTGCCCATGTTGTCTTTAGTATGTGCTGTGTGTAGGCATGAAGCAGGAAACTAACCCAGCCCCAGCTCAGCCTAAGCAAGGTACCCCATACATCCTTCTCCCCACCTACACCTGCCACACCTCTCTATGGATTCCATGCCACATGGGATACATAATCCCCCAGGATCTCCTTCCAATTGGACATGCTGGAAATACCTCTACTGGGAGTGGTCAAAGACACATCCTGATCAGATGCCTAAACTACATCAATCCTTTAAATGCTAAGTAAAAGTAGTGGCTCTACCCCAAGCTCTACTATACTCCTAAGGGTAAGCCCAGACAACCTGTGAAGGAGACTAAGGGCCCGTCCCAATACCCCCCCTTAGCCCTACCCCTTGGCCCTACCCCTACATTTGCGAATTCCCGCGAGGGGTAGTGGTGTCCCAATTCCTTTTTGCGTGTAGGGGGCATAACAAGGGGTAGTGGGTATGAAACTAGCCCATTGGAGCGAGGGATTTCAGATGCTGGCGTCTGTCATCTGTCCTGTTCTGCAAAATTGTCGGGCTTTTCACATTATGCTAACACGCCAGTTAGTATAACTACGCTGCCTCGTAATGTTAGCTGGTTAGCTAGGTAGCAGACGTCCCCTGCCGTCTGTCATGCATCAAACGAAGCATGATGAATGCAGCAAACGTGATCGGTAGGATGAATGAGACTCCATTGTAGATGCCGGTTGGAAATGTAGAGGGTTTGCAGCTTCCTGTTTAAAATAGTTATGTATGCGTGAACGTAGTGAGTGGTGTCCCAATTCCTAGGGAAAGATTTCTACCCCTACCCCTCGTTGCTTCATTTTGAGGGCCATGGGGTAGTGGGCAAGGCTAGGGGTAGGGCCAAGGGCTAAGGGGTGGTGGACAAGGGGGGGTATTGGGATTGGACCTAAGTGGTTAAAGACTTTTCTTTAACCACTTGTATTACTTCTGGCCCTCACCAATTTTACATTCCATCTTACTCTTACTCATGAACATGACCCCGAGATACCTAAATTTCACATGGGGCAATCCGACATTCTCCAGCAGAGGACTTAGTTCTACTTCACATTACTTGGTTTATAATCAGTTAAAATAAAATGTATTGATTGACCCTCTAGAGACAAGAAGTGGCCATACCAGATTTCGTACAAATCTAGCCACCAGTTGTTGACAAATGTTGCTCTGGACCAAAAATGTTGGACCAATAGCTGAACATCGCCATTCATACGGTCCACTGCTAGTGGACAAAACACAAACTCCAGTTTGTGATGAACATCAATGGCACCTGGGGAACCTGGAAAGGGGATAACTAGATTCATGTCACAAACAGAGTATTATTGTCTACCTATTACCACTAGATTAATTTGCCTTTTGGGCCAACACAGACATGCCAGGTCTGATGCCAAGATCTGGGATTAAATGGTATGTGGGTTTGGCAATAAATGCCAGACAAAGCCAGTTATTGTCTCACTGTCAAACCTCTGCCAAATGGTACAATATCACAATTGCAATCATATCATTGACTATGGCCTTTGAGCTGGCACATATTCATACACATTATCAATCCCAGCCATGAGATTATCAAGAGCACTCAAGCTAAAACATGGAAATAATCAGCAAATGGCTGAAATATTGATGTTTACTATCTCCTGTCCAGATCTAAACAGCAATGTAGTAGACCCTTGAGGATGAGAGACATGTGTGTGTATGTGTGTGTGTGTGTGTGTGTGTGTGTTAGTTGGGGGGGAAGGGGCAGGTTGCCGAACACATAACACAATCACCACACCATCTGTCACTGCAGAAGAAACCAGGGCCAGCACTACTCTGCTGTACTGTAAACTGATCTACAAATGTGTCCATGTGGGGCCTCGCAGATGTGATCGCTGCCGAGTCTGACAGATGTTTACCCTTTCTATACCCACGTCAGCGCAGAGCAGATAAAAGGTCCAAAAATGCAGATTAACTCAGCGATTCTTTTCCTGGAATTCATTGGATGCATTTTGCTTTAGAGACATTACGACATGATAATCCCTGTACGTCACATACTATAGTTTCCTGTCCCACTGGGATCATTGGCTTTGTTTAAGATTTTTGATAAAGTAAGATTAAAGCATATTAAAGGCAATTCTATCTCTGATGTGATGAGAGGATTCCATTTAGTGTTGGTATAGTCTATGCAAATGATGTACAACTATTGTGACATTTTGCTCTTTTCTATTGTTTTCTATCTATCTAATTAAAAAAATGTGATGACATACATACAAAAAAATTTGCAATGAAATGTGTGTTTTACTGATACAACTTTTACCAACTTCATAAAATTGTTGAAAACTACAGTTACACTTTAGCTGGATTTATAGTACTGCCTCAAATCCACACAATACCTATGGTGTAGACTCTGCGTACTGTTTAGTTTTGTACTGTAAACCATTTCCCTTAAATACACTTTTTTCACAAATAAGTAAAAATACATTACGCAGATAATAGAGCCCCTACAAAATATAAGTTAATTTATGCAATGGGAAATGTCAAAGGCTTATGCTAATAACGGTATCATATGAGTAAAGGAAAAGCCCAGTTTATGTGATATAAAATGTCATAGGCCCATGCTAATAATGTTAGCATGTTATGTAGTGAAAGCGCATCTAGAATGAGACAATTTTTGTTGGTGAACCTAGTGAGTTATAGGTGAGGGACTGAATTTTAAATTCTTTAATGTTGCTCTTGTTCCCAGCCTCATATGAGTAGCCTAGAGGAAACGTCTGCTTGCTGCTAGGGTAATTTATGCAATTTAAAATGCCATAGGCTTATGCTAATAATGTTAGCATGTTGTTTATTTGGAGAAAACATGTCTAGCAAGAGAAAATAACTTTATTTTTAAACCTTTTAAGTTATATCATGTACTTTTGTATTATATTTTCACTATCAAGCCATGTTTTGGTGTGTTTTAAGTGTGTAAGCTGAATCAATCATACTGTGCTGCACTTCACAGAAACTTACAGTGGCATAGAAACTCCACCATCTAACAATTATAAATGCTCACAATGGCGAAGGCAACTTGTTTGGGCTACAGTGTAGGCTCTGCATAGAGAGGGAGCAATTTGTGGTGCCGGGGATGGTTGGGGGTCTATTGCTTGTAGCCATTGTTGCATGTAAAAGCAATGTTTTTGGACAGTTAGTTGGAACAGCTGGATGATCTGTTGCACTTGGTGCTCCACCTGTTGAACACAACACGAATACTGACTCTATTGCTCTGATTCAGGATGAAGGTCCACATACCAGCCAAAGGTATAACAGAGGTAAAAATGAGCAGTGACATATTTATGACAGCGTGTCCAGCCGCTGACTTTTCAGGTTATGTTTCAGCCTGAACAAGGTAATGTTCAATGGCCTTAGGTGAGCCATGGATCACTGGCAGCAGTACAGTAATGTGCAGGAATGCTGGATGAGAGCTTGAGCAACAGCAGAGCACAAATCCTAGTCTGAGTTCAGACAAGGTTGAAAACTGACAAAAGGGTGTAGATAGTGAAATACACACAGAAAAAGAGAGATTTTGCATTGAAAAGGCAAGACAAGCTTATTCAATAAGCAGCTCATTGTTGACAGAGCTGAAATGTGTCATGAAATGACTTCCCAGGTATCGGCTTGCATCTCAAGGTGATCAGGAGTTTTAGAACTCATGCATATCATGCTGTAGATATGGGGAGTCCCTGTCAGTGCAGCCTTATCTCCAACTGCTCATGCCAAGTCTGACACACTGCTTTCAAGCTTATCATTTTGAAAATGGTTTTGCATATGAAATGACTTCAGGCTGACTTTTCAGAATCACAGACCTTTGAGGGATTTTGGTGAAAAAAAAAAAATTCACGCAGGAGAGATGTAGTTACAGTATATTATACTCAAGCCCTGATAGGTTTTTCATGTTTCCTAGACTTGAATACAACATAAATCTAAAAACCACAACACAATATATGAATTTACCTGGATAGCGAGACTCCTCTGTAGTGTTTTGAGGCTTAAATCAAAGTCTTAGTACAGAGGAGGATCTCAGTCTTCACACGGTACCTAGTGAGGCACAAACAAGCTCCATTCCTTACATCAGAGGGAAGCTGTTGAAGGTGGGAATGACATTTCTTTGACGCACAGCAAGCCGTCTCCTCCTCATACTATGAATAGATGATTTCAAACTGGGCCCAACAGTCTGTGAGGAGCGGCAAACAGCAGCGTTTGTCTGTCTGATTCATCCCCACGCTGATTTAGAGCAGCTTTAATCGCCTCACATCTGGAGTCGATCTGCGATACAAACAACACAGAGCGGTCTGTCAGCTTCTTTCTCCTGCTTAAATGCAAAGCATAGGTATTAGCATCGGCAGTAACAGACAGTTCACAAGAGCTCAAGTAACATTACATCATTCTGATGACAGCACAACATTTGAAAACAGCAGTGTAATTCTGTACACATCAGCTGGCCAAACTGAAAACAAATAAAAAGGATATCACTGCTTGATACAGTGGAACTCACTAGGAGCACCTAGCTGCAATACTATTGACACCTGCTATAATACTCCTGATTGTGGTGCAAGAGAAAAGGTCAGGTGGCTATTGTTTACTTACGACCTGGACCCTTTTCTCATAGTTCTGGCCATCATTTAGCCATTGTTTGACCACCCATTACCACAACCTTTTCTCCCCTAAGGGCTCATTCATTCTCCAAAAAACCAAAAAAACATAGATACATCAAATTCAAATACTGTGACTGTCACTGTCCCCATACCTCCATGAGTCCTTTTTATTGACATAAGTCCACCAGATGGCACTAGAGAGCAGAATTACAACATTTTGGCCATCATTTTTTAACAGGCCCTGTCTAAAGACTCTTTTTGTGTTTGCAAATGGCGATGATGTACGTATTTTGTCGGCGGAGCTGAACTGGTGGCAGTAGAAGGGACAGTAGTGGTGTTGGTGTGAGTGCCAAATAAAACATATAAAGCACTATAATGTCAACCAATTGCAATGAGTTGTTTTTATATCTATGAGTTTATGATCTTCTCCTTGTAGAGAAAAAAAAGTTTTTCTCCCCAGTTAATTAGAATCTTGATATTTAGGCCAATCAGTGCTGCTCAGTGCTTAGTAGAGGAGTGTGTGTTTGGCTTATTGAAGTGAATTATTTATGCAGTGGAAGCTAATTCATCATAAGAGTTGTAAAAACTCATGTTTGTCAAGCATGAATTTGGCTTGTTGTTTGATATTATCATTGATTAAGAGTTGTGGAGACATCCTCTTATGATATACTTTAATGTGTATGTACAACTTATAAACTTGCTAGCCTTTTTGAAAAACACCTACTAGAGATCTCATCACCGCTGATCCCTTTCAATTTAAGGAGGAAGAAGCTTACTTAAACATACAAACAGTGCTCTGCACATCTGGTTTTCCTTCCTCAGAGGGAGGAATCAAAAAGCTTTAGCCATGATTTCATCCTCATTCATACTCCCTTACGTACGGAAATAAATCTGTTCATTTTAAATGTTGTGACCGTAACTGCCCCCATTCTTCCATGCGTCCATTATGTTAGAATGGGTCCACTAGATGACACAAGAGGCCAGAATCAAAAAGTTTCTGACAGAATTAGTGAGCCATTACTAGTAGTGATGTACCTTTTAACAGAAGCAGCATGGTGGATGGTGGTCGTCCATGAGGCCGTGAAATATATCCCGACATGTGAATGGAGAATTTTTATTTTTTATGTTTTTAATGGACCAATATGTTGTCTCTTCCACCAGGAGGGAAGTAACTATCATCATTCTCCACTCCCCGCCGTGCAGAACGGTGTTTCCCTCTAGGGACTGACAGGACGCCAAACATCAGTGCTCTACATCTCCAAAGTTAAGGTATAACTTTCATGTGAGATGGCTTACTGAACTGAAACAGGAAAGGCTACACTTCAGGACTGACTTACTATGCAGGATTCACCTTAAGGCCCTTGTACTTTCATGGTGCATGACATTTCCCCTGAGGGTACTAGAAACTCAGTCAAACACTCATTCTACCACCTATCGCCAAACCAAATTCTTATCCCAAATTTAACACTTTGAAGTTTCTTTAAAGATTTATTAGTCACTTTTCAAATATTTATCAGTCCATAATCCCCATGAATCACTCTTCACATCAGCATAAATTAAATCCAACAAACAGTGCTTAATTAAAAAGTAAATGCATCACTTTTAAAGCTGCTTTACTCCTGTTATTTCCTTCTTTCAAAACAGCAGTGAAGAACACTAGGCGCAAATCTTTGGAGTTGAGTTTTCATTAAAACAAAATTATGACCAGTGTGTTTGCCACTGACAAATATATCAGAGCACACGAGGCCAAACTGCCTCCAAAGTTACTATTTGACCGGTTGCTGACATGCAACTTTTTAAGAAAGAGCTTTGTGCAGAGTTCCCTTTACATAAATACCAGTGCATCATTACATTATATTAAGTAAATGTCACAAAGTCCAAAGAGGATAAAACATTATCACTGCTCTGTTTTTACCAAATATACTCTGGGAAAGCTCAGCTAAAACCATCAGATCAGTCAACACGTTAGCATCATGTCACTGCAAGCCTGTTTGTAACCGGTAGCCTACCAACATTATCTTCACGTCACCTCTTCAGCTGACCACAGCAGTTTAGATAACAGACACTTGACTGTCCTGCTGTTATTACATATGTGACCTAACAACAAACACTTGCCTCATCCATGGACTCACAGCATTGCTCTGCCACAGATCACTGTGGTGCGCTGCTACTGGAATGAATAGTTGGCATTATTAAAAAAATTAAAGAAATGTTTTGATCTGGTGGGTGTTCTAGTTGAGGAAACACTGGTGTATATTCCCATATAAAATTATTGCAAATCAAGTGACACATATGGAGCATGTGGGGCCCCTGGGGGCTGGGGCTCCAGGGAAGTTTCATGCTTTGCCTTGCCTGTAATTCAGCTTTGGTTGAGATATGGCACCATTGCAGCATTTTTACAACATAGTCCAACAAATCAAGTGACATGATGATGAACAGTCAGATGATCTGATTGATTAAATATATTGATTAAATACATCAGGAAGTCACTGCGTGTGGCTGTTGTCTACCAAGAAACAATTCCAGCACATAATTCCTTTAATGCAATTTTTTCTTCTTTTTTTTTAGGTGAGCTTTACAGGTGTGTATGTCTGAACTTTGGACAGAAGCGCACTTGTGTTTCCCCTGCTTCCAGTTCTATGCTAAACTAGGCTAATCCCCTCACCCCAGCTCCAGCTCCATACCTCATCATGTCATGTATTGATCCTTACATCATACTATCAGAATGATTACACTGAAGCAGTGTTCACTATCTTGAGTTAAAAAGATGTACTGGGAGCCATCTGTCAAGTCTGGAGTAAACAAGGGCTTGAACCCAAATGCAGACCACTACACAGACACAATTCTGTCTGCGAACCAGTGCAGGTCATTCCTAAAAGTGTACATGCTGACAAAAGTGTAAAAAACTGTGCATGTGCTAGCTAGTACGCAATTCTCTTAATCACAAATCAACTTGGAATTGTCTGCACATGGATCAGCTTCATTTTCTACGCTCTACACAAATATCTTTTCAACCACAAACTGTCAATGCAAAGCATCCCATGAATGTTGATGTGTAGAAATGAGCCTGCTGATCAGTGGGTCTTATGGATTATCCATGGCAACATCTGTGTGTCACCGCAGTATTTATACATTTACAGCATTAGAGTGATGGCTTCACACCTTACAAAAATAATCATGTCAGTGGAATTCCCAACCCTGAGATATCATTTACCTAACTTAAACTTCTTTTGTCAATTTATTTATTTCAGTTTGACATTGTGAAGTCAGCCTGTATTATCATCAAGACTCATAATGAAGATACGGGATGTTGTGATTGTGCGAGAACTGTCACTTTTTTTCCACAAACTTTGTTAATTTACATATGTCCATATGTGCAGGTGGTGAAGATGTATGTAAGGTGACAGGAGAGGGCAAAATGTGTGTGTGCAGCCACCATCGTGTCTCCAGTGACAGCATAATCATGTTCACTGCACTAATTTTACACACATAAACTACATTAAAGTCCTATCAGTGATATATGCACAGTATTAAGAGACATTACTGAAAACTATTGACACCTTTTTTGCAATTATTTAATGACATTTTAGTGTGCATTTCAACAGCTATGGTGTGTTCCACAGCTGACCATGAGCAGTGTGTCTCTAATAGTGGGGAATGTAATGGTGAGACAGAGCTGATGAAATATTGAGTAGAATTTGATTTTGAGATTGATTTATATCTTACAAACAACTGTTGGATTAAATATTTGATAAAGTAGATTTGTAAGTAATGTGAAATATGAAGTGAAATTGAATGTGTGAGAAACATCCTAATGTACAATGATTCCTTTCACATTTAATTTGCACAGTCTGGCTTCAATTCACCACTTAACCAAAATGACAATGTATTTGAGTAATTTCAATCTGGTTTTCGCATGCTGCGTAGCACAGACACTGCACTCTTCACTGTATGTGCACACCAAGAGCTGCAAAAGCTGCAACGACGACCGATTTAATTTATTTTCAATGGGCACTGGTGACCACAGCTGCAAAGCTGCAAAGCTGCAAAGCGTCCGCGTTTTGGCGACCAGAGTGTCAGATGAAAGTTGGGGAGTCGTCCATCGCTTGTGTGGAACCCAGAGAACATCGGAAACCACACATTCAGAGAGAAGCTAATCACTGCTGTAGCTGGACACAGAGTCCCTTATGATTAGAGCCTGTTTATATAGAGGGACCGAAATTAAAAGGAGCAGGCGTGGGAAGCCGGGTCCCAAGTAGTTGGTTTGCTCGGTAAGTTGATACTGAGAAAGAATAGGGGCGAATACATTCATGCTAATACAACACCTAGCATGCTAATCTTCCTTGTTTCATGTGAATGTGACAATTTCATGGTCTGCCAACCATTTTGTCTGTGCAGATGTGAAGAATGCAAATAAATTAAAACAAACGAGTCACTTCAAGCCATCGCCTAATAACTCTGTACATGCTACCCATGAGACAAAATATCTCCTTCCATAGCTATGTGGCTGATACACGTCTTTTAAACTCTTTAACACCAGTAAACTAGCTTCTCTTCATAGTTTCCTGTATGACATAAAAAGCTGGATGTCCCAAAACTTTTTAAAATTCAAATTTCTTATCAGGTTCTTATCATTGTCCCTGAACATTTTTCAAAACAAATTCAGCTGCTCATCAGCCCCCTCACTGAACAAAAAATCAGGTGTATCAGGTGTTATTCTGGACAGTAATTTGAGGCTGGAGCAATATGTAAAGACCAGGAGCGGACTGGGACTAAAAAACAGTCCTGGACTTTGACTCGGCCCAGCCCACAACAACCAGTGCGCATACGGTATGCGCTTCCTTCTTCTTCAATTTGATTGGCGGCCGGCCAGCTCATAGATATCTATGGGCCGGCTGGCATCCAATTTAAAGGCTGCCACCTAGCAGACTGGATGTGGAACAGTAGATTATCAGGGAGAAAAAAAAAATAAAAAATGGTGATGACTGCGTGGCAGCCGCTGGCCGTCCTGGAGTACCGGCTGTTCTGTGATTCTCCAGAACCTCCAGATGGCCAGTCTGCCCCTGGTAAAGACTAGAGTCCAGTCTTGTTTTTTACCAAACGAAGGAATATCTCCAAATTAAGATTAGTTGTCCTTTAATAACACAGAAACAATCAGACATGCACTCATATCCTCCTGCCTTGATTACTGCCTTTTACACCTGCCTAAACAATTGAGCTACTCATCAACTCCAAATCGTTCAAAATTCAGCAGCTTTTGACCAAAACAAAATGATCCTCATACATCACACCTATTGTGGCTCCCTGCACTGGCTTCCAGTCTCTTTTAGAATCCATTTTAAAGTGCTTTTAATCACATGCAAGGCTCTCAATAATCTGGCACCGAGTACATAACTAAGCATCTCACACTGTGGTGCCCAAACAGGCCCCTCAGGTCTGCTGGTCTGGCTCTT
Organism: Epinephelus fuscoguttatus; assembly: GCF_011397635.1. Taxonomy (NCBI): domain Eukaryota; kingdom Metazoa; phylum Chordata; class Actinopteri; order Perciformes; family Serranidae; genus Epinephelus; species Epinephelus fuscoguttatus. The sequence continues at coordinate 38,352,729 of NC_064762.1, forward strand.
CTAACTGTTCCAGAGTCCAGGTTAAAGACAAAGGGTGATTGAGCCTTTACAGTTCTTTCTCCTCAGCCATGGAACAGTCTCCCACTGAGCATCAGATCAGCTGACTCTGCTCACATCTTTAAATCTCATTTCAAAACTTATTTTTACAGATTGGCATTTCCTGACAGTTGACAGACTTATTGTGTGTGTGGGTGTGTATGTATTTGCAGCCATGTGTATGTATACATGCTTACAGGTACATATGTGTTTATGTGTAGGTGTAGGCGTATGTCTATGGTTATGTTTTATTAATGCCACTTTTGTATTTTCTTCACCTTGGAAAGCACTTTATGCTTTCAGCTTGAAAAGTGCTCTACAAATGCAGTTATTATTATTACTATTATTATCTTTATTATTATTATTATTATTATTATTATTAACCTTCTGTGTCCAAAATGTTCATACACATGGGTCAGAGTTTCAGTACATGTGGGAACATTCTCCCCTCAAGTTTGTTTTTATAGATCACCACCTTTGTGTGTGAAGCAGGGTATGCCTCTTACAGGCCTACATTTTGTGCATACACATCAGATACAATTGAGACTCCTGGGCTTTATTGGAAAATCAGAAAGGTACAATATCTTAAATGAGAACATGAGCAGGCAAGCTCTGAAGCTTTAAACCAGGAAGGGAATTCAAACAGAGGGTTAGGCAGAGGATCAAAAATCTGTGATTCAGGCAGGTCAGGCAGTCAGACAGAGGTGCAGGTTAAAACACAGGTTTAGGTAACACAAGACTTGAAAGCAAAATGACACAACAAGAAAACAACAGAGAAACTTTAGCAAATTGGTAAAGAGTGTGTAGAAAAGGGCTGCTTAGAGGCCGTTTACACGTTGCCGGCTATTTTCATAAACGGACATTTCACCATCTCCGTTTTCAAAAAGATCTTCGTTTACACTTACCCGTGTATATATACACAAGAGCATGCCAAACCTGTAGGTGGCAGTGTAACGAGAAGCTCAAGCCTTCCATGTATCCATTGTTACCATAGCAACATAGGTCGCACTTTTGACACAGGTGCAAGTTCCGGCGCATACTGTGACGTCGGCTGCCTATAACTCTGTTTATCTCCGTTTATCTCAGTTTACATGCAAACACGCAACCGGAGTTTTCCAAAATCTCCACTCTGGCCGGAGTTTTTAGAAAAACTCATTTTCAAAGGAGAAATCTCCGTTTGCGTGTAAACGAAGGGCACAAATGAAGGAAGATGTCTCTGTTTATCAAAATCAATGTGTACGTGTAAACGGCCTCTTAGAAACTGCAGGGCTGATGAGGGAAAGTGGGAACAGGTGTGTAGATGGGTGTGGCAGTCAGGTGATGGGGAAAGGAGGGAAATCCAAGGGCATCTGATGGACGAATGGAAAATGGCAATGTTTTGATTGGGGAAAACAGAAATTTGGCTGTAGAGGAGGAACAGAGAGAAAGTTTTCTTTTTTGGCACTGGTTGTCCTCTAATGCCCCCGTTTAGTTCCTTGTTGTGTGTGAACTACCGTAAAAGGATAACTGATGCATAGTCGGAAAGTTAACATGTTATGTTATTCGCTGAGCTCCTACCATTTATATTTTGAGGTTGTTATTCGTTAGATCCCATTAGAAAAGTATCTGAGATGGAAAAATTGATATGCAGTGCACTCTTTTCCCTAAAAGTTAATGGTGAGGTGCCCTTGAGCAATGTGTCCCCGGATGTTTGGAACAGACAGTGACATTTAGGGCATGCAGAGCATTCAGGTGTGAAGTATGAGTGAGAGCTTCAACGTTTATCCTCAGAAAGCCTTCTCTGAATGAAAAAGATAATATCTTTGACAGTGATGGAAAAATAACAAAGTATTATTAATAATGAACTGGGAGTGCTTCAGAGTGCTGAAAGCCAACCTCTCTAGTTCAGAAGCACAGCCTGCTGAGGCACATCAGCAGGCCATCTCTATCATTAACCATCGCTATCATTACTCATTTTTCATTCATCTCAGCTCTACTTTGAGACTAAAGCTGGTGTTATTAGACCTTTTTGATCAGTCTCAATGAATACAAATAGACCAACAGTAACAATAAATTAATAATAATGATCCTATTATGTAAAGTTCTGCATAGACTCTGATAGCTACTCCAGGCCATGAATTACTTAATTGTGTTCAAAAATTAAGTAATTAGTTCTCTGAAATTTATATTAAGTAGCACAAAACGAAGTTGCCATTTTTGTCTTACTCTGATTAGTTAGACAGGAGCACCCAGAGTGTTAAGGCAATTTATTGTTGTTTGTTGGCTCTACGCAGAGCCTAGACTACTGTGAGCATTTATACTTGTGTGTTGGTGTGTCTGTGTCCCTCTGTAGTTAAACCTCCAAAACACCAGAGGGCGATGGAGTTGAAGTGCTGTAAAGTTTGACTGATTCAAAACACACCTAAAACACATTAAACATGGCTTAATAGCAACACTTTCAAAGACACAAACTGGGATCTTTTGCTGGACACATTTTCCCCCCAAAAATAACATGCAAAAACAACATTTTACATAGTATAAATTACCAGAGTTTTCCCCTTCTTATATGAAACCAGGAACAACAGCAACATTTAGCAAAGGCAACTCACAAAGTTCACTGACAAAACAGTTGTCTGATTTTAAACATGTTTTCCCCACAAATAAAATGTGTAGATTTTATTAGCATAAGTTTATGAAATTTTACATTGCATAAACTAGCCTCATGGCTAGCTGAGTTTCTCTCCACTCATATGAAGCCAGGATAAATCAGACACAGAACTAAAAATGTCATTTTATGCGGTCTTTATTGTCTTCACAATTTGTTGTTTCTTATCTGTGAAATAATAGTTTAAAAAACAGCTGTTTCCACTGAGGTAAATGGTTTTCAGCTTACAAAAATAAACAGGAGGTCTGCGTTGCCACAGTAACTATGCATCTGAGCTGGTTAACATGATGTGTGGAGTGGAATGGAACCATGTAAATTTAAAATAAAAGAGGACCAAAGAAAAAACTTACATACTTCCATTGGGCCACATAATAAAAAACAAAAACATTAACTACGCAGATGACACACAAATCTGCCTTGCTCTGTCACCAAACAACAACTGTCCACTAGATTCTCTCTGCAAGGGCTCTTAACAAGTAACTTTGGCAGAAAACAAAAAAACTGTAAGTTGGCGCTTATCTTGACTCCCTCTCTGAAACCAGGGTTGTTAGAACTGCTCAAAAAAATTAAGGGAATACTTAATGGTCACAGTATAACACCAAGTCAGTTAAACTTCAGGGAAGCATTTAGGAAGCACAAATGTGAATTAGTCAACCCCAAAAAGGGAATGGTTTTACATGTGGTGGTAACAGACAGTTACGAGTCCTCGTCACTACTGGTCGCATGAGGCGGTATGGGCAGCCCAATCAGGTTACACAGGTAGTCCAGCTCCTCCAGAATGGCACATCCATACGTGCGGTCACGAGAGGGTTGCTGCGTCACCCAACACAGTCTCACGAGCATGTAGGAGATACCAGGAGACCGGCCTTTACATGAGGAGAGCTGGACAGGGCTGTAGAAGGGCATCAGCCCAGCCGCAGGACTGGTATCAGCTCCTTTGTACAGAAGAGGAACAGAAGAAGCACTGCCAGAGCCCTACAAAGTGACCTCCAGCAGGCTAATGGTGTACGTGTTTCCGCCCAAAGTGTCAGAAACAGACTCCATGAGGGTGCCATGAGGGCCCGATGTTCTCTAGTGGGACCTGGGCTCACAGCCCAGCACCATGCAGCTCCACTGGCATTTGACAGAGAACACCAGAACTGGCAGGTCCACCATTAGTGCACCCTTCTTGTCACAGTACATATAGGCACACGGGGGCCATACACGCTACTGAGTCACATTATGAGTTGTCATGATAAAATTCATGCAATTTAGATCAGCCTATAATTTCAATGTTTTGCTTTGATTTCATTGTGATTTCGAATCCAGCCCTCAGTGGGTCGATGATTTTGGTTTCCACTGACTGTTGTTATGTCACTGTGTTCTCCATTATACAGTGTACATCAGTTAAGATTTTCAACTTGAATAATTCATTCATCAAGATCTGATGGCTGATTTAAATGTTTCCTTATTTTTTTTGAGCACTTAGAGTGTATGGTACACATCTTGACTGTTAGGGTGCCAAATCTTAGTTGTCATCATTTGAGGTAAGTGTCAGAAATATATGTGATAACAAGTGGCTGTATATGGGATAGACTGTATATCCCTTAGTGTAGGATGTGAATGGCAAAAAATATCATCCTTAAACAACGATAGGGGTTATTGACAGAGCTACTTTTCAAACAGCGAAAACAAAGTCAGCTTAAAAGAAACTATATTGCCCATGTTAGTAGAATTAATTGTTGTAGGTTGTTGTGGTATCTTGACTTTAATTGTTGGTAATCAATAGATGGATAAAAGAAATCCAAGCAGCCCACAGTGAATGTGTGGACACAGTCATGGACGAATTCCCCAAGAGTGAATTGCAGCCACTAATTGAACCATGAGTTGCGCATTGCTTGCAACTGCAGTCTGCCTTGTTTCAGTTTTCAGTTCACAAAAGTGCTAATGATATTTCAGTGCAAACACACCCATAAAATTTTACAGCTGAGTGCAATCTGCCCTTTTTGAGTCTAATAGCAATTGCAGTGGCAAAGTATAAATGTTGCCTTTGCACCAATGGCAGAGAGAAAAAGTAAACTAAACATTTTCAGACTGAGAACCGGTCCAGACTGACAAGGTGCAGAGGCATTCCTCAAAACTTAAGGCAAGGAATTAAAACAAGACGGAGAGAAACCATATTTAGGATGCATTTCACAAAAGGGCCCTTTCACCCTTTGCAGGTGCTTTGAGGATCACACAGTTTCTTTTTGTCTTATTGGTGCAGGTTTAGTTACCACAAAAGACACAGTCCTTTCATGAATCTGCCCATCAGTGTCTTTACAGAGAAGTGTGGTTCAAGACATGAATACTTCATAAGCTATCCCATGGATGCTTTTGTTGAAAACACCTTATTGTGTCAGATGTGCACACATTTGAGGCATAGACAGTCCAAATTAGAATCAGACCTCTGAACCTTAGCAGTAAGCTATACAGCGCTCCTCATTTCCATGAAAATGTAATTAATTACAACAATCCATATTCATTGTGAGTAAATGGGATAAAATACTTCAGAGAAAAGATATAAATGCAATGTTGTCAGCCAGCCAAATACTGTAACTCATGTAATGAATATAAATCATGCCTGTTCATGCATTTATGCAGTAGGTTTTTGTAAGTAATGAATTCATCAGGCTCTACGTCTTGTCCCGTCTACACTTTTATCAAAGATGCTGGGCCATGTTCATGTCGGAATAAACTTTAACTCTTGTTAAACTAGGCAAACTGACAAGAAATACATTCTAATTTACTGCAAAGGCCTGGAGGGATGACTGCAGTTGTAGGGAGATGGGGCAGAGCTTTAGTAGAGAACCTTGTTAATGGCTCGATTATTGGGATGGCCTAATGGGCTCAGAGTCTGGGGCCCAAGAGATCAAGGGCCCCCTATATGGTGGACCCCATGTGTGAAGTGACTGAAGGATAAAAAGTCTTTATTTTGTATTAACAAATTAACTTTGCAGTTAAAAGTGTGCTCATACCTACAGGCATATACTTCCTATCCTCTGTGGAGACGAACAAACTTACCTCCTAACTAATGTCACATTGTTAGCTCAGTACTGTCAGCCGACTATGATTCTCATCCTGCCCTTTTCCTGTTCCTGTTTGACATGAGGAATGCTGAAATTGACACCAATCCTGCAGGAATCCCACAGCAATCCTGTGACCAGGATTCCTGAAAAATGTCAGCCTCTATTTCTCGGTCAGGTAGGTGAGGGCTGATTCGTGAGTTGATCAGTTATGGTTGGGAATCATAGGTATATCGTAATTTTTTATTTTTTTTTAAGACTTGCGAAAGCTCCTTCAGAGCCACAGAAGACATTGTGCAACTGCTTTTACAGAGTGGCACTCTCTATGACTAATGAACTGAACTTCATGTGTAAAATCAGTAGAGTGCCCCTTAACTATTAAACTCTAGATCAAAGCCAAAAGGTCTGGCCCACATGTTTAAAGCAAATTGCAACAGACTCTAGTTGTTACTGTTGCTGTGATTCCCACTGCTTTGAGGCCTAGATGTCTGGCCAACGTACAATCAGCTAGACCACATGGACAGCGATTAGGCTTAATGTTATGTAGAATTCCAAGTGACGCCACTGTATGGAAATACTGCAGCCTACATGCTGATGGTTAAAGAAACTACACTTACTGTATATGAAAGAATACTCTTAGCTCCATGCTGGGAGAGTTTGGGATATCTGGTGATGAACAACCATCAGGTCACTACTTCTCTATGCTGGCCTCTACTCAGTGATGACTACGCATTTTACAGTATCGTAGGAAACTTGTCTTTGACTGAATATATGTACCCTGTGTATGTGTATCTATTTTTTAGATGGCCATTATGGTTCATTTAGTTCATTTGTGGTCATGGATGTTTTTTTTAATTGTCTAATCTAAAGTGAACTTATTTTGTGTTTGTATCACTGGCCTACCTTTTTTTTTCACTGGATGAATCCAGTTTAAACAAATTCACTAATTCTGAAACAAGCTTTGTCCGCATGGTGTTTCATCTCATTATTATTATTATTATTTTTTTCTGTGCTGTGTCCAAGATTTTTGTAGCTTCCTCTTGGATACATGCTGCTACTACTACCTGGTTGCTACCTTTCTATAAAGTCACAACCTCACCTATTCACTGTTATCGGCTTTGGGGCTACACACCCGTGCCCAAAGGTTACAGCCCAGCAATGTCCTGAACACAGTATAACAAGAGGAATAAAAAAAACCCCAGACTTAGGGCAGGGTCACTGCAGATAAACACACCACTACACACTTCTAGCAGGTCATCACGCCTCGTTTTCATATAGCTCTGTGTATATATATATGTGAGTTAATCAGAAGTCCATTCATCCGAATGAGAACCTCCATAATCTCAGATGTGTTTGCACAAAACTCCTCATTCCTTTTTTTTTTCGGTCTGGAATTTGCCTTGAGTACTTTGAAAAAATTAAACCTTTGAGACAGATTTTGGAGAGACTGCACTGTGCTACAAGAAATTGGCATCAAGACAAACTGGATAACAGACTGATGAATGTAATATTTAGAATTTTTTTTCTTTGTGAAAAGTTCAATGGCAGGTTTAGCTAGCTAACATTAGTAGCATACTAGCTGTGGATCATAACTTTCAACTAAGCATTTGATATATTCCACAAGATAGGATGGCAAAAAACACTCAACATGAACTTTTCATCCATAAAGAGATACATTTCCTTGTTTTGAACACTAGGGGCATACTCTCTTTACTAGTGATCACCAAATGAAGCCTCGTGAAGCATTCTCTTTATTTTGTGAGCCCACTAGATGGCCTCTCTGTCCAACAATGCGTTGAAAGTAAAGTGAATTGCCATTCCTTGGACATTTTTCTGTAAACCTAGACTGCCATCTGGTGAGCTTAGAAAATTAAGATAATGGTTCATAAATCTTCATTTGGCCTTCACTACCGTATACTATACAGAAATACAGTGCTCCAGGGATAACATTACATTACATTCTGTAAGCCGACGTGTAAATTAGCTTTGCTATTATTTAATTGGATTCTGGATTGTTACAGAACATAAGCTATATGGCAAACTAATGTAAAGATACTTACACATTTAGTTCAGCAAGATAATCTTCATAATGAGCACCCCTTTTATGATTTTTTTTAAATGCAAATGCAATTGCCAGAAGTTAAAAGGTAACCCTTTGCCTATAAACAAACTACACCATGGTTGCATGACTTAACATCCCTACTACAATGCCACTGTAAAGCCATGTTTGGCATGATGGCATTCTTTAGTCTAATTTAGCCACTTGTTAGCAATCAGCCTTTACAAGACACATAAAAGCTTCAAGATTATGAATGGGGTATGAAATTATGTATTTTATGTCATAGAACAAAATGTGAAAGTTTCTGAAGCTTGTTAAAAACACTGACCATAAATTATTTCAGGCATCTAACCAAAAAACATTTAAAAAACCTCTTATCTCCAAGAAGAGGGAAGTGCTAAAATGCTAACTCATTATCAGGTTTTAGGACTCATTCCTGAAGCTTTCTATAAAGACACAAAATGAAACTGTGTGGAAATAAGGCGTAAACGATTGAGAGGGATTACTTTTTTATGAGTCCATACATTGTTAATTTATTTTTAAATCCTGCATAATACAAAAAATTACAAACTCTTCTTAACCCTAACAATGTTTTTAAGTTGCATTAATTTAATCATTTTGTATTTGAAGTGTTTGGATGTTTGAGGAGTAATTCATTTTAAGTGGGTTAGTCATTTCTACCTATATGAGGGTGGCTTTGTCCTTTATCTGATCCCAGGATTAGTCTATCTACCATTTCTCCATACAAGATGAGTCTAGGAGCTCTTTAATTTGCCATTCTTTTTTCACCTTACCTTTCCCTTAAACAACATGATGAAATCAAATTCATGCTGCTTCTCTATTTTCAATACAATAGTTGCTACCTGATCTGCCACACAGTCTCACCTTTTGCAGCACTCTATAGATAATATAATGATGGCTATTATGACACTCTATACGAACTCAGTAAACACTTTTCCCAGTGCCACGTCATTGTCAGATGAAATGAATCTCATGTCATTATTCTGCAATAATTTCAAAGGTGTAACAAGAAAATGCTAACACTCACAGTAATGATGGCTTTACACCAGTGTGGTAACAATAGAAAGGCTACAACACTGCCTTCAACCGACGGCTGTTTTGAATCTTAGGAGTGAAATATCTTAGCGTTAATTCTGCTCCTCTGTGGCATTTTATAGAACCATTTTCTGCACAAATGGATGCTGTGAAATTTTCCCCAACAGAAAAAAAGCTCAAATTATATTTATTACCTTCAATTGAAAGCTTATTAGTAATCTTAAAAGTCTGAATTCAACTGGCATTTGTAGCATTATGCTGCATATTAACACATGAAAAACAAAACAACATAAAAAAAATGCATACACAATATTACTGCATGCAAGTTAATTTGTATGGTAATTTAAAACCACACTGCCAATGTACTGACATTGTTTCCATCCTTGATTTTAGACTACGCATCAAGGAGATGGCAAAAAGAGTTAATCTTCTCAAATTAAAAAAAAAAAAAAAAAAAAAAAAAAAAGGAGAAATACAGATAATCCATGGCTCATCTGAAACTTGAACTAAGACAAAGGCCACAAGTAAGATTTTTACAAAGCACTCACAAAACTTTACAGGATAATAAAAAGTCTTTTCAATTACCAAAAACTCCGTAGGTCAGCTGCTTTTTCTGCTCCTGCTGTATCTCAACCTGCAAAAGCCAATAACCTGTATCTCCTGATCTGTTTGACTGATGTCAGCACACAGCAATATTATCCCGCATTATGCATGTTTGGGAAAGAGTGAAGCAGAGAATGACTGGTTCTGCAGTTTGACCATAAAACTATATTTCATTTTCTATGTTGAATCTAATCTTGGAAATATTGGAAAATCTCCAACAGTTTACAAGCTTCCCTGAAACTCACATACTCTGCTGCTGAATTAGTATTAGCAGTAATGCACTATTTGCCCCACAGATAGATAGATACATACATACACAGATAGTAATTAGTAAAATCGCAAGACTCAATACTATGTAATTTTCTGGTAAGTTGAGCAGGATAACTAACTGATTTTATGGTAATGGCCTTATAAACAATAGTGGAAAGAAAGTGAATACATTTAGCACAATTTAGTGGTACTTGTACTTTAATTGAGTATTTTCATTTTATGCCAATTTACACTGCTTGCAGCAGTGGCAAGAATTACTCTGGAAATGGATGCGCACACAACAGTTTCTATCCTATCATAAGAAAGTTATGCACATGGTATGAAACCTAACCTTATCCTAACCTGTCCTATCCTCTCCTATACTTTTATGTATACTTTATAAATGGAGAGAAGTTTATTTTGTTTTTAATTGTTCAATGTTAAATAAACATCCTGCAGTTTTACTTTTGAAATACCTTTATTTTGAACTCAGACACTACTGTCACCTAGAGTCTGCTGAAAATATAACAAAGGACGAAAAGGAAAAACAGTTAGGGCACGGTCACATATGAGTGAATGCATGCGAATGACCATTGCCTGCAGTGGCGATATTCACGAGTTCTGCAGACCAGAGTCTTTGAGAGGGCGGAGTAACTGTCAATCATTTATTTTATTCTGGCCAATCAGTTTTTTAATTTCACCAATATTCCCGCCTGAACCAACTTTTTATTTCACCAAATCACTTAAAGTACTGTAGAGGGGAGCAAGAAAATATTTTTCAGATCATACGATTACAGTTATTAGACATAACTGCTAAAAAAAACCTTTGCACGGTGTCCACTATATGCATATTGCGTAACCATACTTGCCTAAACTTAACCTGGGTAACATTACATGAAGTATGTAACAAAACACAGGACTTGGACTGTTCATGTGAAAACAAGTAAACATTCAGTCATTTTAAGGTACGTCATCATTATGTTTATGAACCTGACATACCTAATTTCACTTTTTCCTAAAACTAGAGACGCTTACCCATTTTTTTTCTTAAGCCTAACGAAAGTAACTGTACTTGTCTAAGCCTATCCTATGTAACTTCACCTTAAGTACATAACTTAAAGTTAAGTGTGTTAATGTCATGCATGGGGTGCTAATTTGTCAGATAACATAGGAAATGTTGAGTGTGCATTTTTGGGGAACTGCGCATTGGTCCGACAGCCCATTGTTCCAACATCCCATTGTTCCGACCATATTCCGACCAGGCCATCATGATGCCCTGTGGTTAAGGTCTGGTTAGGTTTAGGCACAAAAACCACTTGGTTAGGGTCAGGAGAAGATCATGGTGTGGGTTAAAATGAAAAAGAAAGTGACAAACACATAAGCCGTGAGCCTGCTTCGCCTCAGGCCTTTCCTAGCTGACCCAGAGCCGGTCGCAGCGCACCATCAAGGCAGAAATATGCCCGCCAGGAGCCATTCAGCACCGCGGACCGTTGGACTAATGGGATGCCGGACCAATGGGCTCTCGGACCAATGACATGGACCCGCATTTTTGTAGGATTTCCTATGAACTGTTTTGAGGATATGTTGCATGATGTGCCCATGTCTGTGAGTGCCATGTGTAGACTGTCCACACCTGCAAATATGTGTAATCAGAAAGTCAATGCAGTGTAGATTTCCATGTGTGTGTTTGTCCACTGACTGCATCCATTTTGGAAAATATTAGGCCTGTAAATGTAGAGACCAGAAATTCCCCTCATACCTTGACTTTAAAGCATAGCGTAAACCCTCCATGTCCTTGTTTAGGCTTTGACAGCTGATAGAATTCCTTGTATTATTCTGGAAATCAGCACCTTTACTATCAGAGCTCTGCAGCCTGGCAGCTGGTTTCACCTGGGTTCACTGTCAATTGAACAAACTTTTAACAGCCCAATTCTCCAAACTCTCACCCTCCGACTGTGAAGATAAAGAGGCAATCACAGCTGGCCTGACAAGAGGAAGCTTCATAACGCCAAAGAAATGTGAGGTGATCAAATGTAACCTTTTCAACACTGCAAATGACAGGAACATTGTCGTCTCTATTTTCTGCTGAGTCATTCCAAATCAACCTGCCACCCACTGAGAGGGTTGTTTTCATTCCTTCACAGCTGCTGGGTAAAATAAAAACTACAGAGCAGCAAATAGCTGCCATCACAGACACAACACAAACATGGTAAAGGGCAAGCCACCACAAATTTTTCTAGAGCGTTTCAGATGTCTGTCACTTGTATCCTAATGGAACAGATCTGCTTCAATTTTTACAAACATATTGAGCCACACAACTCCTGAGGCACGTGTGATGTTTGTCACAACATGACTCCCTGTCAATTCACAATTATAAAACATTTAACAGTACAACAGACTACAAACCTGAACACAAACACACTGTATGCCAAAGCAGCCACAGCAGCTACACAGGCAGAAACAGTGAGCCACTAGATTCAAACTGCAAGGACAGGAAGATGGGGTGAGATGGCATCTATACATGGGGTGGGGGTGTGTGACTCATGACCAGTTTATTGTAGTTTCTAAAAATGCAGCATATTGAGACTACTACCATTTCATACAGGAGACAAGTGTGCTACTGATGCACATTTACAGCTGTCACTCTGTTAACAGACACTCTAGTCTGCAGTGTATCCACTTGTAAACCAGAGAATTTTACAGAGCTACATGTAAATACAAGTAAATCCCCTTTCCCACCACAAAAACTTGTGTAGTACACATAAAGCCTATACCTCAATAAGAAGAGGGAAATTGTCATAAATCTTAAAGTTTGTTCTTTTTAAAATCAATCATTTCTATAATTCCTTTTTTAGGCACACAAATGCAATACAAGTATTATGTGTTGTATCACATAATACAAGTATTGTGTTCTCACCAAAGGCAATGCAAATTTTCATGTGGCATTACTTGCACTAATTTAAACACTAGAATAGACTTGCGTCATACACGCGAGAAATCACAGAATCGTTGGATGAACTTCCGCTGGTACATCCTTGGCATCATACATGTCTGGAGGATCTAACTGCTGACTGGCTATTGCAGTGCAAATTGGTCAATGAAGTTTAGATTTTTCAAACTCAGGGATAAGCGTATGACACAAAATCACGCTACTCGCTTCATTCGCGCCACTTATGTTGTGTATTTTGCATCATTCACATCCATTGCTCTGCCCGGCGGTAATTTGCATCTAATTGCGTCTTTACATTGACTTTACACGTAATGCATTTGTGCAAACTGTTTTATTTGTGCCTGGTATGAACACAACATTACACAACAAAAAGCTTCCTCAGCAGTTATGAATATTAGATCTATATGTCCAAACAGACTGGTGATTAAACCAGTAAAAACACTGGATAAAGCAGTTTCATGTTACAAATAAGTGTATCTCTGATGCTGTTTGGCATGTTGGAGAGGGGCGACTCGCCCACCACATGCTAATGTGTGCTCACCTTTTTTTCCCTGATAACTTATGATTCAAAGGCTCAAGAGGTTTTAACCTGGAGCCAAACTATCTGTTAAAGTCTTTTCCTCTCCTTATGCCTGCCACTTTGGCGGCCAAAAAGTCCTCCAAGCTAAACAACAAAATGAGTCACTTGTCAGTGCATTTCAAAATAACCTCTACCATTGTTTTCTTCTGGACCGCCGAGTGGACTCTGGGTGCAGGGGTCGGCCGGACCGCCTAGTAGGCTCGAGGAGCAGGTGGCGGCCAGCCTGCCAAAGCTGAAACAGGATTTGCGTCTGCCAGGACCCCCTGACGCCGGAACAGTAGTGACGTCTGCCGGGACCCCCAGCGCCTGAATAGGAGTGACATCTGCCGGGACCCCTGACGCCAGAACAGGAGTGGCGTCAGCCAGGACAACAGATTGAGGGACTTGCTGGATGCTGGGTAACTGGGACTGAGGCTTGGCCTGGTTGCTGGCAGGACGGGCTCGGGATTTCTTCCCACATCTGGTAGTCTGGTTGAGGCTCCAAGGACCTCCCAGGGACAGGCCGGTTCCCAAGAAAGGGTTGACAGCTGGGGTCTTCTTAGGTTGTGAAGGCTGCATGCTAACAACCCCCAGTCTAGCTGACTCATGTGCAGGCTGAGAATCAGGGGTGCTCACAAAGTCCTTGATCCAACTGGGTAGCAAATTCTTAAGCCCAGGCCTCAGTGAAACCTCCTGGCATGCTGATGATAAGGCTGCCTCTCTGTCATAGTTAGCTGTGGCATATCTCCAGTCATTTTTTAAACACATAAGATTAAATGTCAGTTCATGAAGGTCTCTGGCTGGGTCCATGAATGATGGAATCCCTCTGCGGCGACTCCATGATGAGGGAGAGTGCACTGGGTACATTTCTGGCCAGACTGTACTGTCACGGGGTGTGATAGTACCCAAATGCAGCACTCAGAGAGGCAGGCAGACAGCTGGTAATGACTTTTATTGCTGAGAACTGAGCAAGGGATGCAGGACTGGTGTTGCACCATGCAGCCACAGAGTCGAGCGGACGGGAACCAGGAATGGGGCAGGCAGGAAACGGAAGGCTGAGGTAATTACCGGGGTTCAGGCAGGGTTGGCTGGTCAAAGGCAGGCAAGGCTGGCAACAGGAAATCAGTCTGGGTAGTGCTGGAGAGTCTTGCATGCGAAGAAGCGAAGAACAATCTGACAGAGAGCGTATGGAGAGCAGGAGTCTTTATACTGAGCCAGTCAGTGATTGAAAGCAGGTGAGTGGAGTTGGGCTGATTCGGTGGCAGGCTGAGTGAGCAGGTGAGCAGAGTTGCCTTGATGAGATGGGTGTGGCTGGCAGTCAGAATGCAGGTGAGTGGAAATTTACCAGGAGCAGGTGAGGGAGACAAGCAGACTCTGACAAAAACAAGGTAGTTTACCGACATTGGTTTATTTTGAAAAAGACTGTGTGCATCTCATAAGCATAAACTGTACATTTTCTGTGAAAAGTGTATTTTAAAAAGACACAATGCATGTAACAAGTTTATATTGACACACTGGCCTGAACAGACAGTCGACAACAGATGCTACAGAGTACCTAGTGTGTCATATTCACACGCGAGAGTCTCTTCCTCTCCAACACAAACAAACCAGGTGATTAACTGATAAAAACACTGAATAAAGCAGGTTTAAGTTACAAATCAGTGTATTTCCTAACCTGTGTGGCATGTCGAAAATGAGTGGCTCAACCACCACAAGCTATTGTGTGCTCACCTTTTTTCTGATCCAGATTTCCAGGAAGTTTTTACCAGGGGCTGAATTATCCGCAGAGCTCCTTTCCACAAACAGACTGGTGATTAAACCAGTAAAAACACTGGATAAAGCAGTTTCATGTTACAAATAAGTGTATCTCTGATGCTGTTTGGCATGTTGGAGAGGGGCGACTCGCCCACCACACGCTAATGTGTGCTCACCTTTTTTTCCCCTGATAACTTATGATTCAAAGGCTCAAGAGGTTTTAACCTGGAGCCAAATTATCTGTTAAAGTCTTTTCCTCTCCAAAACTAACAGACCAACGGATGGTCTCTACAACTCAGTACTACAAAATTACTGGTCTTTTCACGTTTTTTTAATGAATGTTTTCTAATATATAAAATGTGTTTCAAAAGACATCACCAATTTTGTTTTATCTGGACTTTAACTGCTGAATAAAATGCAATAAAATTACAAGGATGGATCAGAGGTAAGCAGCGCCCTTCGGGGCTGAAAAATGAAGCCAACACAGAAGTGCATAAAACTGCACTTTCTCTAATGACCACTTAAGGCTGGTTCCAAAAGCAAGTCAATCCCCATAGACCCCCATGTTAAAATGCACAGTTTTACAGCAGAAATAAACATGTTTACAGCCCGGACCACACACGGTTTTGGTAGGGGAAGGAATCTCCAGGCACCACACAATTCCATTCTATCTGAAAACAATTCAGAAGGCAGCAATGGAATTAAAGACTGATTATCGATGGATCCTCATCCATAAGAATGTTTGATTTAATTAACGCTTAAAGTTATGCAAGGGAGTGTGCACTTTGAGTGATAGGCTGGCTGATAGGAGCTATGAGTCAAATCCACCTCTTAACCCCCCCCTAGCTCCACTCTCTCATCCAAATTTTGTCACCTTGGGTCACTTCTGGCTCCACAAACCTGAGATGGCATCGGCCAAAATGATACTTGAGGTGTCAAAACAGGATTCCACAAATTAATGGGTGACGTTAATGTGGCTATGTCTATGATCACATGACCCCTTACTGATCTGCCACAGCTGTGGTTAGGAAGACGACTGGATTGCTACCATTGGTCTGTTGCTGTGGTTTTTCTATTGGGAACAAGCTCATTTTGTCCCTGCTCCAATGCATCCAAGAAATTTTTGTGCTACTTAAACTGAACTTGCACACTGCCTTAACCCAACACTCACGGATACCCTGAAGGTAACACTCCATCTTTTCAAATAAGTATAAAAGTCAACTTTAAGGGCACAGAAATATAGAGTGAGACAAAAGAGACAGACACAAGCAAAATGGAACTCTCAGTCATTGCTGACAGAAGATGTCAGAGTCAGTGCTTTGACTGTGCAGCCACACTTTGTCTGAGTTCCTACCCATGTGATGGGATGTATCAGTCACTGGGAATACCAGTCTGGGAGAACATCTAGAATTAGTCTGTGCTCATTTCACACCATTAATGCAGAGACATTATATTTGAGAAACTGCTTTGCATGTAAGTTCTGTTTGGAAACAAAGTGGATGTCATTTGGAACAGATACTTTCACCCTGCCAGCAGTACTGACCCACACTCCTTGGAAACACTGATGGGCTTTGCTCTGCTGTCCTCATTTTCCATTTCTGTTCAGAAAAATGTTATTCCTACTCGCTGATTTCCATTCCCACTTCACAATAACTTTCTTATCTCAAAGTACAGTCAGGTGTAAACACGATGCCAACACCAATGTAGTTGCTGCACAGCCATTCATGTGCAGCACATGATCCTCACAGGCAATCAGTTTCCAATCTAAGCTTCCTGACAAGCTAATGCATGTAATCCACCATCCCAATCGCACTCCATCATGGATGCATGGCCCTTATCAGCCATGACCCCGGCCATTCAAAATGGATCAATTGTTTCTCTTTTCTTCCTGTCAATTCTTTTCATGCACTACCATAACAAGTGGAAGCTGATGGCCGCCTCAACTCTTAGCACCATCTCTATTTATTGATTCAGATCTCGTATGTCAATGCTGCGAAGACACTGATAAGACCCCAGTCGACTCATAAACACTACTTGGCGGTTGCAAGCAGGTGGAGTGATAAGGCCACTGAGGATAGTAACGAAGTCAGAGCATTGTAAACCTCCTCACTGCTGTCCACCTTCGCTCCATCTGGGAAGATAAGGCTCAGTTGACTGGCGTGATTGGTGGGGATGTTATGAGCCATACCAGTCTGCCATATTGAACCTTTATTGGCTCCTTTATTGTCATTTTCATGTGTGTTGTGGAGATCAAATAATAGTTGGAGCTGTTCAACAAAAGTAAGGGGAAGCTTTTACTTTTATTGAGATCTCTATTGAGTTGGAGTGCAAAACAATTGTGTTATAAGCTTGGTGGTGCATATTGTGCAGCAACATTGGGCCAATTTAGTTTTATTCATCCAGCTGAAGATGTGGGCAGCAGCAGGGTGATATATTGTAGCAGCGATGTGGGGGTGTTTGATAAGGAAAATCTTGTGGAAAAACTTATGGCCTTAGTTTGATTTAAACAAAGTCTTTGTTGAATCATTGAACAGCTGAATGTCCAGCATTTAGATTATCCAGCGCACCACACTCTTGGAGTGCAGAGCAGAGTGAATGTGTGATTAACTTAACTGTTCATTAATTTATATAGAAATATAACGCTCTGTCTCTGCGACCAACAGGGTTGTGGTGGCATTTTAGTGTAGAGCATCAGACTGAATTTACGAACACACCATGTTAGGTCACTCATTCTCCGGGACCGCAAGTGCCACTTAACAAATTAAACACTCACCAACGGGACCACATTGGCCAACCCGTATGCTCTCACTCAGTGGATGGTTGATTTGATACAATTCCTGAAGTTGGGATGGCCGGCTTTGTGGTTGATTACTACGCCACTCTTACAAAGGAGGACAACACTTGATCGGTTTCCTCCAGTTTGTTCTGCTATCGAAGCAAACGTCAGTTAATAAGCTAAGAAGTTAGCATTGCAGAGAAATCTAATATTCCTCTTAATACCTCCCCAATTTCTGATTAGGTGGTCATGATAACCCTTAATACACATCACGTTATATCCCTGCAACCGTTAATACTTTTCGCCAACCTGATAAGAAATGTGCGCCGCACAAGCGAAGAGTTTTGATGATCGCCTCCATCCAGTCCTTTTGTCCTCTTACATTTAACCATAGTTGTCTTTGTTTTTGTTAACAGGCAGTGGTGGCTGGTATATGATAAAATTCAAGTTTTGAGCCAGGACTCCTTCTATTCTGGCTCCCAATAACTCAACGAGTTAGACTCCGATGTAGCTTACGAGTCATGTTTTGCCTTTAGCTAAAGACATCATGGTGACGTTGGCCCTAAAAGGGTCTATAAAAGTGCCAGCTTAATAAATGCAATGTTAAAATAGTGTGTCTCACAGAAATGACACAGTAAGACTGTGACTGAGTTTAGGGAAAAAAAATATATAACTGGTATATACAGTATACCATATTCAATGAATGGCAGGTCAGTGGTTTAGTCTATTACTACTACTCCTTATCCTCTTTGTTTTGGCCATTTGGCAACATTTGGGCCTCCCCTGACTGCAGCAGAAACTGTTGTTGGATGACAGAAAGACTGCAGACGTGCAGGGGCGATTACTCTGAGACAACAAGGGAGGCTGAACTTCCCCTAAAATTTTATAGAAGAAATGGTCAAATATGCACTATTGAATTTACATTAAAATAAGAATTTACATTGCATTAAACATGCACTAGGATGCATTTCACATCATGACTATGATGTTCAAACGTTAGCTGTTTATCACCAGTTTTCAAACGCAACCTCCCTGTCATACATTCTCATGTCAGGTGGATGCGGAGCCTCCAAGCATTCCTATGACACAGCGCTGAGCAGGTTTTTTCATGCAGCAAAACGAGATGGTCATTGGATAAATGTGACAAAATTGTCACTTCCAGGGAGGCTCAGCTTCTCTGGGACCTAATGGAGTGGTAGGCGGGAGAGGACGCTTGTTGTATGCATGGTGATTGGAGGAATTGTCTAAAAGGCCCCTTTATGATTGACAGCGCTTCGCATTTCGAGCTCAGTCCCGTCCGGATATTTGCGAGTGGAGTCTTCTGACAGAGTGCTGTCCGGAGTTCCTTATTTCCATAAGCCATTATAGCTCATTTTCACCATTTGTACAGTACACACACAACACACATTGTAAATAAAGACATAAACATCGCATTATTGAGTTTGTAATGTGTGTTTCAATAATATTTGAGATTGTTTAGAGAATGTTGCTATATAGCACTGTTTGTTACCTGTGTCAGTGTTAAGGTGCTGCTCCTTTCAGGGAAACTCATTTTGAGAGAAAATCAGTTCTGGTGGTGAAGACACAGTTCAGGTGTTTAAACCCATCTGAAAATCTTTGAGGTGTGTTTTGCTGTGGTTCTATGGCATGAGTGTGGTTGAAAAATGGCTTCAATTAAATGTTCCTTTTATAAGTTACTTTCTCGCTACAGTATGACAGATTTTATGATGTAAACTTAAAGTGAGTTTTGTTGCCTTCTTTTTTTCCAGCCCCAGAGATTACCGCTTGGCAACAACACAACAATGCAAACACAACATTCTGAGCCACTCTCTGTTCACATGGTGGAAAAAAGACATGATCCGTTTTAACGGTTTTGTAATAAAACTGTTAAATCTAACATGTTTTAAAGATAATAATAATAATAATAATAATAATAATAATAATAATTGTATTCCTTTGTATTATCTGTTTTAGGTCTATGTGTGTTTCTCTTTGTGTTATAGATCTGTCTCAACATCTTTATGTGAGAACTTGAGAGCTTCTTCTACAATATGCTGCTTTTTAGGCAGCCAGCTTGGATCAACACCTGGACAGCCAATGGAGAGGGAATGGTGTGCTCAACTGACGAATGAAGATTTCAGAGAGGGATATCACCACCCTGGCGTCAGCAGAAAGCAAACAGTTGTGCAATTGAAAGCAGAAAATCAACATCAGCATTCAGTTTTGTTCCCTGACAAACTGGTCTTCCTCTGGAGGTTCTGCAACAAAGACACAGTGTTCACGCTGCCTGCCTGGCTGGATTAAGGATGCTTGACATTGCTTCCTGTAACAAGAAACAGAGAAGTGGGGAAAAGCTTGCAGGAATTGTCTCCAATGGGAAGTGACCAAGCTGTTGTTTTGAATTCCCAAGACCAGGCATTCCTGACAAACATGACTTTTCAGTTTAAACAGAAGCATCCTCAGGTAGTGTTCTATTCAACGTGGACTGGGTTGCAGGACATGGTGAAGGGAACTGGAAGGGAACTTAGTGGAACTGTTAGCAATAAAGGACCGCAGACTGCGGCAGACGATCCAGCAGACCATCTAGGTCCATCAGTAAGAGAGTGGAGCAAGAAGAGGCCTGTATCCCATATCTCTATCTGCTGACCCTGCTCTCTGGTGGTGGCAGAAGAGAGATACGCACTGCCCCTGTTGTCAGATCTCGCTCAAACCTATTTGTATGTTCAGGGGCCCTACACCCCATCTGACAGGGTGTTATTCATAGCTGTTGACATCAGCTATGAAGAACGCAGACATGCTCATTTTTACTGACCGATTGTTGATTTTATGTGCAAGTTTTATATTTGGGTCATACTTATTGAACCCAGGCCCCCAGGAGCACCACTCAGCCTTGCTTCTGAGTTTTATCTGTGGCCACTCATGGTATTGCAGCATCCCCAGCCCAAAAAACAAGTGTCACCATCAAAATGTAAACTCTATGGGCCTATTTAATCTCCAACAAAAAGAAGCTACCAATAAGCAGCTTGATTATCTGCTAACACAATGCATCAACAGGCCTACAAACCACTCATCCAGTGTGAAGCTCCTACAGGAAGAATGGTTAGACTTGGTGTGCTTTGGTTCATCTTAATAGTTTTAGACAAAATGGAACTCTGTGGCACAGAGGAAGAAGATATATTATCAGTTTTTGGATACACAGACTTTTCATAGTGTACGGATTGTTGTAGGATTTTTGATTGTTTCATGGGATTGATTGACGATAAGGAAAATATTGAATTTTTAGTGAAGGATCTCAATACAAACAAAGCACATTCATTAATAAATTTCAAAATGTGTCCACAATAAGTTGAATGGATGAATGAAAGCTACATCCGGAAAACAGCAGATTAAATACATCTCTGTCCTCAACTCTTTTATCCTCTGTGTTCTGTGTTTTTCCATCCAAATGTTTCATTTTCCTACTGACAGTTCAGCAGATTCATGAACAGCAGATGAAAACTGTTTTTGACAGCAGCAACTTCTTGAAGAAATTTTTCATAAGAATTGTTGAACCAGTGGAATATTTACTGATTTTCTCCAGTGTCAGAAGAGGAGCGTTCCCACCATCTCCACATTGCCACAGATTTAGCCTGCGACAGAAACACTCACATTAAACCCATTTATTGAGGATGATAACACACGCTGTCTAAAGTCCAAATAGGTCCATAATTGAAAAGTGTCAATGTGACATTTGCAAATGCTGTCAAGTGGAGAATTGCATTCCCTAGCCACTGGACACACATGGCAATTTTCAAAGGTCTGATCACATATTCAAGTGTCACAGGAGATTTTATTATATTTCTTTCTTTTTTTTCATTATGGTGCAGATGTTTGCATGTTGCTGTTTTTATCTATGAACCTTCTCAACATGGTAATTGTGTTGAACCAGACTTTGGGTTCCAGAGCTTCTTTTTTAACTCTTACGATGATTTGTCTCTTAAGGCTCATTTATACTCCCTTTAACGTAAGAAAATAGGTACGTCCATATGTCAGTGTCCTCATACTTCCACGTGTACTTTATGTTTGCATAAGCCAATACATCACAACAAAAAGGAGAATCAAGGTTTCGCACAACAACAAACAAGGCGGCAGTGGAGATGGTCGTAATATTGTACTTTAAACAGAGGCAGCGTTGTAGAAGGTGGTGGACAGTGTGGTGTTGTAACATAACTTTCAAACATTAACATTCTTTCAAAATATTACTGTTTCGTTCTATTCCACCATTATTTAATTATCTTCATTGTCTCCTATGGTCGCATCTCGCAAATACTATGCTACGCTGCTGCCACTATCTCCGGTGGTATGGCTTTGTGTCATCCATATCCACAAGCTTTCAGGACACATGCACAAATGTGGATGAACTGAACATACAGACAAAAGGCTCCTTCTGCCTCTGTATTTAACATTGAGCACAAATGAGCTCTTTTGGGTGTCTGAAAGACAGTAGTAAACATGTGACTTGACATTAGAGATAGGAATCACCATGATACAGTACTGTCACAATACAGATCACTATATGATATTTTTGCAATATTGTGATATGCTGAGTGTTGTGATACAATATATTGCGATATATTGCTATTTATTACCTTTTTTTTCCAACTGCTAATTATTTCCCCAAAGGGAAACTTTGTCAACACCTCATAAGATAAGTTTTCAGTCTGTTCATCTGACTTTGATTCCTTTTTATTACAGCAAAAGCTGATGCAGAGCAGACAGACTGACCAACACCATCATAAAACCTGTCAGAAATTCTGCATGCACCTGACAAACTGAACTGACGGCAGATTTAACACCCTCTGCTAGGCCAGATTAAGCCTCTGAGCAAAACACCCATGTTAGAAGTGTTGTCTGTTAAAACCACAAACCCCCATCCTTGTGCTGTATTTTGCAGGAGGTCTGCAATGTTCCCTCCGTGGTGACTTTCGTCTTCTGCTTTAGTACTCTGTAAGATAATGTGCTGTTATAGTCACATATAAATCCACTGACCTTGAAGTCCATGGGCGTCAGAAGTTAATGCCACCCTTCCTGCTGCCTGTACTCAAAGATTCCTCAACTTTATGCTTCACTTCTCTGTAGAGCTTGGGTATGGCTGTGTCGGTGAAAAAATGTTGGGATGAAGTCACAAACCTGGGTTCCCAGTTTTCTTTAGTAACAGTGCTGTATGGATGCAGATCTTTGCACATGAAGTAGGTGATGGACTGTGTTAATTTCTTAGCTGTCCAGTGTTGGTTGAATTTTTCAGCAGAGCAGGTTTAGTGTTAGCTTGGCAGTCAACAGTTAATGCTATCTCTGGATGGCGGCGTGTGAGGTGAGCCCTCATGTTCGTAGTATTCCAGTATTTTAGTCTCATATGACACTGCTTGCAAATCATGTTTCAAATCCAAGTCTTCCTTTCCTTCTGTGTTAAAAAATCCAAAACAAGTCCAGACAATTGATTTAAACACAGACGGCACATTTCTGATTTTGTTCTCCATGGCCTCCATCTTTCTGATGGACTTCCTGCCACATGCTGCTGACTGATAGTGATGGCAGAATGAAGCCTCATGAAGCCTCATTATGCATTTTCTGAGCCCACTAAATGGCGCTTTTTGTTCAACAAAAGGTTGAAAGCACACTGCATTGCTATTCTTTTAGAGCCTCTCTCTTAAAACCAAGAGTGCCATCTAGTGGGCTCAGAAAATAAAGAAAATGCTTCATGAGGCTTTGTTCAGCTTCATTTGGCCATCACTACTGACTGAGACCTCATTGACCTGACCAGAAAAAAACCCAAAACATCAGCACCATCAAGTGGACCCAAAAAGCAATAGATTTTATTATTCTAGTACCGAAAGTTGTATTAAAATGTGTATTTGCAAATATTAATAATGTGTGTAATAAAAGATCAATACTTGTAATATACAATATCGAGATGCTATGCTGTATCGATTTTTTCCCCCCACCTCTTGTTGACGTATCTACAAGACTGAATCAAAACTGTTAGTTTTTGACACAGACAGATCCACATAGATATATAATGCCTTCAAATGGTGTCATGGTTAACTAGAAGAAGTTGCACTCCAGTTATTAATATTCATTGTCCCAAATATGCTGTCAGCAGCAGAATGAGCAGACTGCTCAGGTGTATGCAGCAGCTGCTGAAATTTCGCTACACCTGGTTATGGTTGATCAAACAATTAATGGTTCTTCTCTGCATAGTTAAAACATTTATAAAACGTTCAAAAATAAACATGAAATTGCCCTTAAATTTTTAAACAAACAAATGCAAAACGGGGTTTGCAGATTTGCTCATCAGTGTTTAGCAATGTGCACAAGGTCAGCTATCATTAAATCAAGGCGTCCTCATTGGAAGATTTAAATAATTTATGAAGGTATCCACACTGTGCCATCTGTGTTTAAGGTATGCAAAATTTTGGGTAGGTGTGAGTGTAAGCCTCTGTCATGGAGCTCAACCGAAAAACAACTGAACATATTCCACTGGATACATGGAAGGTCGACAGCAAGGGGGATATCTGACATTCTACAAAATAAGGCCTTTGCACACCAAGTCTGTATTGAATTTCTTAGAGTTTCAACGTTTTTGGAACAGCTTTGATTTTTTGATTTTTTTTTCACATCCGTTAAAGCCTTCAGAGAGTTGTCTGACCAAGAAACAGTGAAAAAAATGTGACCCAACCTCCGTGGGACTTCCACAAAATGTAAGAGGAGTGGGGTGCACAGTATCATTTCATTACTCTGATAGCATACTTTCAACAGATTATGTAGTAATATTCAGGTGGATGATAATGTGTGATCTGGTGGGAGGGGCTAGGGGTGCCCATATGAAGACATCAGACTGACTTGCATATGTAACAAAACTAGACTATGAAATAATGTTTTATTTACGTAGTAACAACCCTTTGACCTTTGCCGCTTGCTGAGTGATTTGATTGGTTGGTTTGTATCATTGCAAGTGTGACCACAAGATGCATGTACGTGATAATAGCCCCTTTTCCACCACAGGAACTACCCGGGATTTTGAAAAACCTCTGAGCATTTCCACAGAAATTATCCAGGTAAAAAACTTTCCCTCAACCCCAAACTTTCCCTGAAAAAAGTACCTAGTAGGGGGGTAGGATTCAGATTACCCGGAATTCTTGGGGGGCAGGGCTGTGTACTGAAGAACGCTGACTGGTGGAACACCAACAATGTACAGGTACTTCTACAAGGTAGACCACAAGATCAGGTCTGGCCTGAGATTGGTTGTAAGGATCTCTGGTGGAATTAGTGGTAATTCTCCTTCCTTCCAAGATTATCACCACTTGACGCGGGACCTAAGTGTGCCTCCAGGTGTAAGAGATTAAGGTCAGGTCATACTGATTAATAATACAGTGACATGTTAATGTTACTTACAAAATTGTAGAAGACATCTTTTACACTGCACACATACTCAGTAGTTCAATAAGAGCAAGAATGACCTTGCCAATAAAATAAACAGTATTCTTCAGATTTTCTGCATCACCAATTGAATGCATGTGGGGTCTCATAGTAACGTGATGCATAGTTTGTTGTACTGTAATTGCACTGCTTTGTTTGATGGTATTACTAATGCAGAGTTACAGCTCGACACATTTGCATTTATAACGTATTCCCTCAGCTGAGAACCTGTATCACGCATAGACTGAGTATTGAATACACAGTGGCTGCATTCAGAGATGGGGACTCGAGTCATTGTGACTTGGACTCGAGTCGATTTGAGTCATTGTTTTGATGACTTGTGACTTGACTTGACAAAAAATAAAAGACTTAAGACTTGACTCGGACTTGGAAGTTAAAGTCTTTAAAGTTAAAGACTTGACTTGACTTGAGACATGATGACTTGAATGACTTGAGTGTTATTCACATCATGTTTTCAGTTAGAATATAAAATTAATAAATTTATTTAAAAAATAATGTTGATTACCCGGTTGGAGCGCAGGCTGAGAATGGCATTGTCATGATTGGATCACTACCCTGTCAATCAGTCATGCCCTCTCTACGTACCTTACGTGTTTATTGGAGAAATAGGCCCTCTTATATCAGATAAGCATCAACATGTAAGTGGGAGGGGTACCGAGAGTCATCGTTTTCGGCTATCGGAATTACCATTATTACAACAAAAGAGGAACAGCACAGTGCAAGACATGCAGCATAAACATCTCGGACAGCCAGGCGACAACTTCAAACTTTGTTCGTCATTTGAAGAGCCATTCTGCCCAGTAAGTGCTTGTCAATTAGCTAATATTATCTGGTTAGTCGGTAGTTAGCTAATGTTAGCTTGATACGATATGGGGGTGGGGTCGGTTTGGTGGAACTTGTTTTTTAATTTATTTGCTAACATTAACCCCAGAAAACGTGAGCGATAATTCCGACCGGTTCATCACAAGACCGGCTGTACGTTTTATGAACGAGCAACACAGGGTTAAATGAGCTAAATGGGTGATTTTGGCCGCTGCCTTGGTTAGTGTGTGTGTGTGTGTGTGTGTGTGTGTGTGTGCGTGTGTGCGCGCGCATGCATGGGGGTCGTCCCTGCAAAGTAAACATTGCAGCGATGAAGTCAATGTTTACTGACAGTTACTTATATCTTGTCTTTTCACTTTATTAAGATCAGATTCTGCAGGTAAAATTACAATAATAAGGTGACTTGACTTGGACTTGACTTGACCTATTACAGGACTTGACTTGACATAACCTGTGACTTGACTTGACTTGACTTGCCCAAGAAAAAATGACTTGGGACTTACTTGAGACTTGAAGGTTAAGACTTGAGACTTGAGACTTGCACATGTGTGACTTGGTCCCATCTCTGGCTGTATTTTCTAAAGGAGTGAAAAGCACTTTTAATCTCAAATTCAAGCCAAAACAAAAACTAGTCCTGACCAGGTGAGCCGTGCAGTATAAGTTATCATGGCGAGTTAGCCAGGTTAAAGGAGAGCCACCTCTGTGAGATAGAAAAGTAGTGTTAGACTCAACATACCTCGCCTTGGAACATGTCTCCAAGTAAATGATAATGTTGCTCCTTAACTATGGGACGTGTAAATAAGTAACTGTTTGCTCACAAGTTCACAATATCAGCCAGTGACTATATACTGTATAGATGGACGACAAGTCTCCACTTCCCTTGGTTGTACAATAATGAAGCCAAAATTTCTGGGATACAGCCGCTGCCACTGCCTTTTATTTCTGTGCAGCATCTTGGTCCCAAAATATGGTTAATGAACAGAGGTTTTGGCACAAATTTACCAAACCTTGGAACCTCAGATAGTTCCACTTTCAATTTCTCTCTGAAACAAACAGGCTAACTCAACAAATTAGATACAGTATTTTAATAAGCTGTAGATGTTTGCAAATGTAAGCATGATATGGTTTTTGTTTTTTGGTCCAGACAATACAGTTAACCTTTCTTCAAGAATAAATGTCAAGCACTGAGTTTGGCAAATATACAGTATGTTGATTTCATTTTATCACCCACAATAAAGACCTGTTTCCATAAATGCTGCTGTGTTAACATCTGGAAATGTCTCCCGGGAAGTGGATAAGACAGTTCAGGGTTATATGTGTTGTTGTTCTATTGAGATACATTTAACAGCAACATTTGTGTGCTGTTCAAAAATAATAATTATTTATAATAATAAATAAGTGTACACTGTACACTGAAACTACAGCCTATTAGTTAGATTGTGTCCTAGCCCAGCTGAACTGATTAGTTTATTTTCAAACTAAAATAGACTTCTTTGTACAAGTCCTGATGCATCAAGGGATCAAAACCTTGTCCTAAGAAATGTTTTCGTGTCTAACTATAGTTTACAACTTCAATATTTCATGCAGGTTTGGTAGTAAACTAAATTAGAGAGCAGCACTTTAAATAGACATGCTTTTTTTGGTTCCTCTTTGCTATTCTGAGAGAATCTCAGTCTCAGAGGACTGTCCTCCGCCACATGCACAAACTCGTTGTGGGTAAACCCATTGACTCAGGAAGAAAATACAGTCTTGTATTAACGTCAAAGGCAAATCTAGTTCTTTTTAACTAGACTCTCATCAGCTACATAAAGCCAGATATTCATTCAATGATACTGCTTCCATCACTGTGAGTGAAGTTTCATCTTCAGCCTGACTACTGTGATGTTAACTGTCCTTACTCTTTTTTTACAGTACCAGACAGTTACTAATTTAAATGTTTATGTATCAATATCCCTGCACTTATTATATCAGGGTTAGCCTGTCGTACTCTGTGTGAAAATGTGACAAGTGGTTATACTGTCAGAGGTTACATGGTGGCATGACACTGGAAAACATTATCCTGTGCCAATCTCACATAAGCAGTGGTGTGTCTTTATTCCATTAAGAAGCAAACTAGAGCCAGTAATTGAATTATTAGAGAGTGACTTAATGTGCTTGCCCTCACACTGCTATTTGAAAAGGAACACTTTGAAATCTGCAGTGAACTACAGCCAGCTGAAGCTGAAAACAGTAGCACCAGTGTTGGTATGTTTATTCAGAGTACACAGATATGGATGCTGGTGTGGTGAACACGCTCTACATGACAGTGAGGACATCCAGCGTCACAACTATTAGCTTTGTGCTGTCTGACGCCTGAGAACACTGTCTCTTCTGTGCTAAGCCTCAGTTTGATCTCTTCTCCACAGAGACACTGTCTACAGAATCAAGTCTTTAAAGGAATAGGTCAAAATTTTGGGAGACAGTTTGTGGAGTTTTCCTCTGAGAAAACTTGTTATTGTCTGGGACTACTCACAGTGTCAAATATGAATACAGCCATTCAACTCCACTGCCAAGAGCAGATAATCTTTTTTTATTACTTGATTCCACTTTCCTGGCCAAGTGGAAGGAGGTGCACATTTTTAATTGTCATCACATTAATCCATACAATAAATATCTGCAGTTCAAAAGTTAAAAATGCTGTCTACTTTTTTTGCATTTTTGCATTTTTTTATTGTTTTTCTGAAACTTTTTTTTTTTTTTTTTTTTTTTTTTAACTTTGATTCAATAAAATTTGACAGATTTACAATCAAAAACAATGTCTGACATTCTGAAAACAAAATATGCCTGCTTATCTTTACACGACATGACCTCCTAACAACACCTTACATGGTGGACCACCATGTTTTTCTTAGAACTAGTACTGCTACTAAGAAAGAAGAACTAGTAAAACTATAAGGAAAATAACTAGTACTAGAAGAAGAACTAGTACTACTAATAGAAAATGAAGAGGAAGAACTAGTACTACTAGAAGAATAACTAGTACTATAACAGTCTTATGACATGCTACTAGAAGATGAAAAACTAGCATTACTAAAAGAAAAAGTACTAGCACTACTTCCTATAGAAAAAGAGGAAAAAAGAACTAGCACAACTAGAGAGACAACTAGCACTACAACTAGCTAATAGAAGAGACGAAGAAGAAGAACTAGTACAACTACAATAGATGGAAAAGAACTAGTACTAGAAGAAGAAGAACCAGTAGTAGAAGAGAAAAAAAACTCTACTCAGCACTACTCAGCAAGGTTTACCACCAAGAAAGTGGCACCATGAAAACCAGGGATCTCTCTAGACAGGTCAGGCACAAAGTCCTAGAGAAGTACAGATTAGGGTGGGGTTTTAAACAAATATCTGAAGCTCTGAACATCCTGATGAGCCCCACTGAATCCATTATTACAAAATGGGAAATACACGGTGCCACAACAAACCTGCCAAGAGAGGGCTGCCCAATTTGGTTGGATTACTTTTCATAGGAGAATGAAAGTTAAGACATACACCTCTATGGTTCACTGATTAACATACTGCAACTTTTGTGTTTGATCTCAAATCAGAAAGTTGGTAAAAAGCAAAGTGTAAAAAACTCTTTGTAGTTTTGGGGGTAGTTCCATGTTGGAACCATTTCTTGGCAAACAGAAGTGTGTCCATCCGTCTAGTACTGTGGCTATAGCACAGGTTGCCAATACAATTGGTGCGCACAGGTTTAAATATAGAACACTGAGCAACCAAAAATTGAACAGAGCAATGTTTCAATCAACTGAGATCTTTCCCAGACATTGTGAAGTAAACATCCCAGAACAGAACTGGTAATAGACATAAACACAGTCATTCTGAAGCTATTAGAGCAGAGTCAAATGACACTCTCTGAGTGTTTGGGACAAAGTATGCCAATATCATACACACGCACACACACATATATATATATGTATAGTATAGTAGTTTTGTCAACCTCTGTTACTAAAGTCCAAAATAAATTTTGAAGCCTGAGACCTAGTTTAGGCAACCAACTTGAGCTGCCACTGTGGTATCAAATGCACCTTTGGCATTATGGTGGTGTGCTTCAGCTGCCAGTGCTTTGCTCACTCTTTTGCTGCCAAGCCTTCTGCCACACTGCTCACCTGAAAGCTATGCTGATAGTTGCTGCCACTGCTAGGGGAAAGTTATGACCCTCACTCCACACTCCCTGCTGGTGTCAGCTCGGTATTTCTTGTAAGGATTGGTGAGGTTACAGCTTGGACACCAAATACTGACTCTGACTCTGCTGACTGAAATATTGCCACCCATGTTTTCTGGCTGTAAGACTCAAGTAAAAATTTGGTACCACTTAATGATATACTCATTAGGAATCATCCTCTGGACCATACATACTCACTCATGGCTGTCTGGTAACTGGAAAAACAGAATGAAAGACCAAATTCGTTTTGCACCTCAAGCATGCATATTAATGCATATCAATACTGAATCACCATTAG
Organism: Epinephelus fuscoguttatus; assembly: GCF_011397635.1. Taxonomy (NCBI): domain Eukaryota; kingdom Metazoa; phylum Chordata; class Actinopteri; order Perciformes; family Serranidae; genus Epinephelus; species Epinephelus fuscoguttatus. Next base: position 38,383,263 of record NC_064762.1, read on the forward strand.
ATCATTTACATCTTTTCACCGTCTCATAAAAACAAGCAATTAATGTGTTGAAGGACCAGGCTGCTTACATGCATTATCTTAAGTGTGTCTATTGAACTGGAGACTTGCTTCCCTGAAAAGGCTGAACGTAAGGAGCTCTACAATGCTAATGTAGTTCCTCTCACTGAATGAACAAAAAGGTCCTTTCAAAATAAACTGATGTAATGAAAAATAATGAGAACTTATAATTTATGCATGCCTGCACAGACTAGAATCAATTCACAATAGCTGCCCCTTTTTCTCAGTTGCCATGAACAATTAATCAGCTGTCCTTTGGCTAATGACCAATCCCAGCTGGCCATCAACATTAAGATGTCCTCATACAGTGGTTTATATGATATCCTACAAATTAGCACCCCAAAAATGACATCACATCAGTTACATTACATTAAGGTAAAGTTATGGACGTTAGGCAAACAAAGTTACTGTGGTTAGGTTAAGGGAAATGAAACATGGTGAGGACGTACCTTAAAATTACTCAATGTTCACAGGATTCCAAACACTGGTGTCCAAGGGAAAGTCCCAGTGGAAAGTCCTGTGTTTTGTGACCCGTCCACCACTCCAACCTGTCATGGCTGCTGACTTCTTTACTCCCATCAGCGAATTGGTCACGTGATTGCAGCCTTTCCAAATACGTGGGTTATGCACAAATTACTGGCTCATGATTACGTGGGATATGCACAAATTTGGGTGCATTATTTTTTGTAAGAAAACGAATACAAATAGGACAGCCTGTCAGCATCATTAGTCATCTTGATGTAGAATAACAATATCAACAACATTCTGTTGTAAGATATGGAAACCAAAGACGAACATCAGCAAAATGACAGAGTTTTAACGTCCACTAGTGATGGCTGAATGAAGCCTCATGAAGCGTCATGAAGCATTTTCTTTATTTTCAGAGCCCACTAGATGGCGCTCTTGGTTTAAACAGAGAGGCTCAAAGAATAGCAATTCAGTGTGCTTTCAACCATTTGTTGAACAAAACTATGGGGTGCTGTTTGTAAAGTGGCTCATGCTGAAAATAACATCAACATTTATATTAAATATTAAATCTAAATCTAAATGTTAAATCTAAACATTAACTCTAAATCTAAATGTTAAGTCTAAATCTAAATATTAAATCTAAATCTAAATGCTAAATCTAAATCTAAATCTAAATCTAAATCTAAATGCTAAATCTAAATCTAAATCTAAATGTTAAATCTAAATCTAAATGTTAAATCTAAATATTAAATCTAAATCTAAATCTAAATCTAAATGCTAAATCTAAATGTTAAATGTTAAATCTAAATGTTCTGGGTGAAATGAAATATTTAGCTAATATGCAATATTCACACTGCCGGTCACTGGAAGTACCAAAATAAAAGCTCGAGCTCTATTTATAGAATCAAATAATGAATTAAAACCAACTTATCGGGGGAAATAGACACTTGAACATACATTAGCGTGATAATAACTACCTCAAATAACAAAAAACATGTTCGGAGAAATTTTATTTGACGTGTACTTTGAGGGGCTAACAGCTAACGGTTAGCCGCACTAATCTACGATAACCATATTATTATTTACAAAATGTGCACACATAAATAGTAATGTTTGTTCAATCATTGTGTTTATAGACTTTATAAACATCAGATTAGTCTAAACGGTGATATAGTGATGTGAAAAATGTGAGATATTCATATATATATATATATATATATATATAGCTAAAGTCTGCTGGTTTTCTACCCGGAAGTATTTGTTAACAACAAGGCGATTCCCTCTGAACGGACACTAACAACTCAAAGTACACATCAAATAAAATTTCTCCAAACATGTTTCTTGTTATTTTAGGTAGTTATTATCACGCTAATGTATGTTCCCCGATAAGTTGGTTTTAATTCGTTATTTGATTCTACAAACACAGTCTGACCATCTCGAGCTTTTATTTTGGTACTTCGGGTGACCGGCAGTGTGAATTTGCATATTAGCTAAATATTTAGTTTCACCCAGAATATTTAGATTTAACATTTAGATTTAGATTTAGATTTAGCATTTAGATTTAATATTTAGATTTAGATTTAGCATTTAGATTTAACATTTAGATTTAGATTTAGCATTTAGATTTAACATTTAGATTTAACATTTAACATTTAGATTTAGATTTAATATTTAGATTTAGATTTAGATTTAGAATTAACATTTAACATTTAGGTGCCACATTTAATATTTAGATTTAACTATTTAATATATTTCTAAATTAACAAATATTGCTGTAAATGTGGTAAAAGGTGACATTATAAAGTTCACAACACTTTTTTTAAACATTGTTTGAAGCTAAATGTGGCAAAATGTTGATGTTATTTTCAGCGTGAGCAACTTTACAAACGGCACCCCATACAAACCGTCCCATCTAGTGGGCTCAGAAAATAAAGGAAATGCTTCATGAAGCTTCATGACCCTTCATTCGGCATCCACACAACTTGAAATTCTAATGTTAGACATTTTGATATCATCAACTAATTTTCATTCCAACCATAATTTAACATCTGTCCAATGTTAAGAATCCAATGTCTGTCAAAATGATGTCCGATGCCAGTTAGGATCTTTCCACAAAATCTTTGGGAAACCTGTAAATTAATTTGGGAGTTATGCATCTTTTTGCAATATGCCACCCTCATTGTCACACCCCCTTTCAGCCAATTAGCATGAACACAAACACAAACCTTCACTCATACGCACTTGACCTCCATGCCAAATTTCAGCCTCAAGAGGCAAAAACTGTGGCCACCAAAGGGTAGACAAATTTTTTCGGACCAACTGACAGACCAACAGAACGAGCCACAGAGCTGCTGTTCACAGCTAATAAAGTATTTGGAACATCTTGTGTTAAATGTAAAGGTAACATATTGTTGTATGAGTATGATAGTTATGATTTACAAGAGCTGATCAAGCTTGTTTTGTGTTTCATCCTGAAGTAGTTCTTCAGCTTTTGTCCAATGGCTTAAAAGTTGAGGTAATTTGAAAGTTTTCATCCTTTTCTCTCCCTTGTGTCGAGCCTTTCAGTGTGAGAGAAAAAACATAGTAGGTGTGTGATATGGTCAGGCAAAGTGCAAATTAATTAGCTCTGAAAAGAATGGATTATCTGCTTCCGCTGGCATAGAAAAGCTCAGTATTTAACTGATCTCAAAGCATATTCTCATTAGAACAGCCGACACCCCTTCTATCTATCCTCTCAGGCCGTGAAGCAGAACTGTAGATCCTTTGTCTGCCTGGGATCATTGCTGTGTGGAGGAAACAAAAAAGACCTGGCGTGATTAAGATGGCTGAATAGACTCTTTTCTTTATCTCATTTGAAAAGTGAGGCAGAGCAGTGGGATGAGCGCTGACGCCTGAGCAGAGTGAGGTGGCACTGCAGCAGCGTCATCACTGACTGCATGCCGTGACTCATGATGACAGCAGTGAGGCCAGCCAGCATTTATCCTCTTTAGCACTTGTCAGGGGCTATCACAACCCGGTCTCTGCCACACACTGACAGGTCACAGTGCTGTGACCACTGTGGAAGGAGAGGAACAGCTGCTGTTTGGTGCTAGGAATCTTGGTCAGTGGACACCAAATGACCTCTGAGCAATTCTGATGGCTTGGCTACATTTGAAGAAAAAAATCTGACATTGTCCTACAGGGGTCATCCCTATGTTTCCCGGGTTCTATGTTCCCCACTTACCCTGCAAAAAAGCTTCTATGTTCCCCGCTTACACAAAAAGGGTTCTATGTTTCCCGCTTGGTTGAGCGGGCAACACAGAACCCGGGAAACATAGAACCTTTTTTGTGTAAGCGGGAAACATAGAACCTTTTTTGTGTAAGCGGGGAACATAGAACCTTTTTTGCAGGGTTAAGTGGGGAACATAGAACCCTGGAAACATAGATATGTTACCGTCCTATAGACATAACACTTTTCCTGAACATTAGAAAGAACAACAGTATTATATTACACTGTAAAATATTACACAATGACAACTGGCAAAAGGCCATGTTCTGTATTTCCTGTTGTATATATTATGCTACGATGTCGGATGTTCACAATAAACATGGCTAAAATTTTGAATAATCAGGTAAATGTATGTAGAAGCTGCTCCTGTGAGCAGAAACCTCAGCCTTCAGAATGTTGTGAACACTTTCTTTCCAACATTTTTTTCCTACCTTTAAGACAAGCTGATGTCAGCTTGTGACAGATTTCTATGGGCATCTGCTCATACATACACTGCTAGATGTGGCTACATGCTAATGTCAGGGAAACATTTAATCTTGGATGCTGATTTTGGTAATTTCTCCCCAGTTTCGTACCAGATTCCTGCTGGAACATGTCGTGTTGTGAATATTTTAGTTTAGAAGCTTTTATTGATGACTTTTCACAACAGGAAGTGTCACTATTCTCAGTTTCAGCCATTCCCCGGCTGCAATGACGGTGTAGAGATGTCGAGATATGGACCAGTCAGAGCAGACTGGGGTTTCTTGGGAGGAAGTTTAGGCCACGTTTACATGAAAACGATCCACTGAAAACAGAATTGTCTCTCATTTTCGTTTTGAAAAAAGTTCTGCGTTTAGACAACAACATTTTGATAACAATCGCTGTGCACACGGATCCGCAAAAATGAACAAAAACGCTGCAGTATACATGCCAGGCCAGTAGTTGGCGGTGTGACGCTTACGCTTCCTTCTACAGAGAACAAACAAAATGGCAACCGCGCAAACGTTTGTCTGGACGGATGACGAGGTGGAGTTGCTGCAGTAAATCTACACTGTGATGGGGAAGCGTTGATAAATTCAATAGGGTGAGCAGCACAAGCAGAGCTCGGGAGTCCGCCATTGTTGTTGTGATGGTCGACTTTCTCGTGCATGCCTAGTGACTGGAAGCGTAATGCGCATGTGCGAAAAGTCTCTGTTTTCAGAGGGACTGCATATTGCAAGTTTGCATGACAATGGAGACCAAAAAACTGCACTCTGGAACGTATTTTCAAAGCATTGCTTTTTCAGGCACACAAAAAGCCGCTGTCGTGTAAACGATTGGCCAAAACGCAACTACAGTTTAAGGTTTTCAGTTGAAATTGTTGTCGTATAAACGGGACCTTAGTTGTTCAATTTGAATGTTTTAATTTGTGTGAGATATTTATTGGTGTTAGGTTTATATTTGGGTGTATATATTTGTAAACTCCCCTCTGCTAATGCAGATATTTTTTAAGATCAGGCAAGGCAAAAGAAACACTTCATTAAAAAAAAAACAACAACAACAAATCAAACAAACAACAAAAAAACAACCTTTTGTCAGATGAAAAAGAACATTTCATAGAGATTGAACTGACTGCCATTATTGGTTACTTGTGTAACGTTCATCATCATCTGCAGCTTTTGTCATTTTTTGATGGTGTCTCATCTAAAATCCAATCTAGTCTAATGGACAATTCTTGCATGGCCAATCAGCACAAATATAGGTGGGTTCATTTCCCATTGATAGGTATTTTAGCATCTTTGCCTGATAACAACATCACTACGTCTGTTTTAAATTTCAAATTCTTGTTCTCGTTTCCTTATTACATTTTCAGGAAATCATGACATTATTGGGTGCTATAAATTGCTTGGTCCCTATTATTTTATTGGCAGTTATTAGATGTTTGCAAGTATTTCTGGGCAACAGGTGCATTACCACATCAGCAGTGTCATTGCACCACAGTACAACCTTTTGCAGTAAAGGAGTGTGTTCTGCTTATTCTTCAATTAGTCAATGCACCATCATCAGCATTCTTTATCAAAAATCTGTTTGAATACTGACTGATACCGTTTGGTGTAAAAAGAAGTCCTGAGCAGACCTGGAACCAAATGATCTAGCAATTCCCAGCCTAATTTCACTTGCTGTCTTCTACATGTTAGAAAATCCCTGATCCAGGAAATAAGATGAGCACTGAGACCAAAATGATGAGCGACCTTTTCTGCTAAAAATGGATTTATCAATCTTATGACAGTGTTTCTCAGTTATGTACACACTAACACCTTATACTTGACACAACCTGACCTAGATTTTTTCAAAACACTACACACTGTCCTCTACATTTGGCACAATCATCATGAATAAAATATTTTGTGTTCACTTGGAACCATCCAGCCATTCAAAATGCTAAACTTAGATTTCCTACTTTTCACTCTGACTCCTCCCATGTGCAAACACATGTTGCACAACTGTTCGAATAGGAATCAGAAATTAGCACTACAAGGGCCACAGGTCAGCTCTTCTCTTACAGTTTTTCATGATTGCTTAAACACATTAATTGGAACATCAGACACAATGTGCACAATCTGAAACTCATGTACCAACTCCCAAAACAATCCTGCTGAACTCCAAGCACAATCTCTGCTTGAGACACACGTTCCCATTCCATACCACACATTTTTCACAACACTACACACAATTCCCTATATCTTGCACACTCTTCCTGAATTCCCTCTCTTGCTGTTCACACATAACACACTGCCAATCACACTTCTAAACTCCAAAGGCTGTTGTGCAATTAGCAATCAGCAATTTGTTATAAAAGGGTCACAGATGGGCTCCTGGTTTGTTTGGAGAACAATGGATGGTGGCAACATTGAAGAGAGAGGTGAGCAGCAAGGCAGAGGAGTGAGAGTAAGAGGAGGTGGAGGAGGAGGAGGAGGTGGAAGAAGAGGACAAGGAGGAGTGAGAGTAAGAGGAGGTGGAGGAGGAGGAGGAGGACAAGGAGGAGGAGGTGGAGGAAGAGGACGAGGAGGAGTGAGAGGAGGAGGAGGTGGAGGAAGAGGACGAGGAGGAGTGAGAGTAAGAGGAGGCAGGAGAGGACAAGGAGGAGGAGGAGGTGGAGGAAGAGGACAAGGAGGAGGAGGTGGAGGAGGAGGACGACGACAAGGAGGAAGAGGACGAGGAGGAGAAAGGAGAACCATAATCTCTGATGAGATTAGGGCCACTATCATTGATCATGTGGTCACCCATGGTTTGCCCATGAGGGAGGCTGGCCAGAGAGTCCAACCCAACTTGAGTCGCTTCTCGGTTGCCTCAATAATTCGGACTTTCAGAAAGGAGCATAGGTAAGAAACCTACTCGCCTTGCTGTAGTACTGCATATTAATACAGTATTCAATGGGTGTTGCAAGGACCTTGCTGTATTTGTATCTATTTGTATATTTTGCAGAACTGCAAGATTACCATATCGTGGTGGGAGAGGAAGACTCCTCACAGATGAGCAGGAGACTGCAGTAGTCAACATGGTGCTGGCAAACAATGTCATAACCCTCCGACAAATCCGAGATGCAGTCATTGCAGACCAACACATATTCCAAAATATAGCAACAGTGAGTTTATCCACAGTGGACCGTGTTCTCCAGCGCAACTCCATGAGGATGAAGCAGGTATACAGGGTTCCTTTTGAGAGGAACACTGCCAGAATCAAGGAGATTCGCTATGACTATGTGCAAGTAAGTCCTATACATTCCACAACTGTGTCCTATCAGCACTGACACACTACTGTATTGTACTCCAATGATGTCCTTTTTTTTTTTTTTTTTTTTACAATGTTTCACAATAGCCTATACTCTATTGAACACTCTTGGTGTACGGTATATACTGTAATATTGTCCTGTTGTCTGTTTCAGAGATATCTTGACCTAGATGCAGCAGCAGACCTGCATGAATTTATATTCATTGATGAAGCAGAGTTCAATCTTGCAAAGAGAAGGTGCCGGGGCAGAAATGTAATCGGCCAGCATGCTGTCATTGAGGTCCCTGGCCAGCGTGGAGGGAACGTAACAATGTGTGCTGCCATCAACCATCACGGCGTCCTCCATCACCATGCCACCCTTGGCCCGTACAACACTGCCCATCTCATAGCATTTCTGGACACACTCTACAAGAGGTAATCAGGTTTGTTGTTGTCTGGGACAATGTCAGTTTTCACCGGGTTGCTCTGGTCCGTGACTGGTTCAGGGGCCATCCTGAAGTTTCTGTCCTGCATCTTCCTCCATAATCTCTCAAGACAGATTCTGCAATTTACATTGTAGAATCTGTCGGCAGCTCTGTGTGAAAGACGACTACAGGGGGGGGGGCAGGGCTTTGAGTTTGAACGATGCTGCGCTTAAGCCAATCACAATGGAGGGGGCGTGGCCGAGACGGTCAGGTGTCCCCAGGAAATGTGTACCTACAGAAACAGCAAGCTCTGCTCCACCCAAAACGCTGTCTCGTCAATGTGAATTTTTTTTTTTTTCCCAGCGGATGTCTTAATTACAACATGATTGAGCTAACTGGAGTAGTTTCAACAGGAGGCTTTTATCAGATGACGTCCTGATGTTAGCTTTGCTAACTGTCCCTGTCAGCTGCAGCCACTGCTGCTTTCTAGACATCGTGATTTCCCATAGCTGAATAAATACCACACATAGCAACACAAAACTGCTTTGCTAGCTCAATCATGTATCTAAGATATCCGCTGGAAAAAATATTTTATTCACGGACAGTTTATTGAGTTATTACCTTATTTTTATACAGTCTATGGTTATTACAGACACTGCTAACGGCTAATGTTAACAGCTAACGGTTAGCCCAGCAAATCTACGATAACCATGTTATGAATTACAAAACGTGCACACAGAAATAGTAACGTTTGTTCAATCATTGTGTTTATAGACTTAACAAACATCAGATTAGTCTGATGTTTGTTAAGTGATATAGTGACGTGAAAAATGTGATATATAGCTAAACTCTGCTGGTTTTCTACCCAAAGTATTTATAAACAACACAGCGATTCCCTGGGGGCACCGCCGGAAGTGAAGGGTGTGAGCGATCGCCGAGGCCCCTGCATTTCCGTTAATCGAAAAACTCCGGGCTGTGCCTCCAGAGGTAAAGGAAGAAAAAAAAAATTTTTTTCTTTCTTTTTTTTTACTGATGGATTTCCAAATTGCTTCCTCCATACTCTCCCTTCCTCAATCCTATTGAGGAGTTCTTCTCTGCCTGGAGATGGAAGGTGTATGAGAGGAACCCACAGACACGGATCCCACTGCTGCAAGCCATGGAGGACGCATGTGGCGATGTGACTGCTGAGGCCTGTCAAGGCTTCATGTGCCATTGTAGGCGATTCTTCCCCCGCTGTTTGGCCAGGGAGGACATTGCCTGCGACGAAGATGAGGTCCTGTGGCCAGCCAGGGACCGTAGGCAGGATGCAGCCTAGTTGTTTTATGTTATCTCTTTCTGTTATTTGTTATCTGTTACCTCTTTCATTTCAGCCAGTTTTCATCCACAATTTGTTGTGATTTACAGTAGACTGAACATTTTGAGTACAAATAAAATATTATTTGTTATACAAGAATTGTGTTGTCTTCTATTTGAATATACGCAAAAACATGATATGATAATACAGTATTTTACATCCAACAGGTGAATGTAGCACTGAACATGCAAAGGCATGATTCTACTGATAAAGCATCCATATAGTGTTTTCCATTCATACTATAGTGTTTTCCATTCTGCACATCAGTGTTCAATGGGTGCTTAGACATGTCTACTCATATGCTGTATGTGTTTGTCATTTGAAAAGAAAATGCCATTTAGTGAAGAGTAATACTGTTTTGAGGGCAAAGTGTGTTTTTGCAAGAGAAGTGTAGGATTTTGCATTTTGTGTGTGAGTTTTGTGATTTGTGTTTAGGGTTTTGAGAAAGTGAGGTAGTCAATCAGGAAATGTGTTTAACCAATCGTGAAAAACTGTAAGGAGCAATGGATGCCAACACAGTAGAGAGAGGCACTGCAAAAGCAGTGAGAGTTAACGCTATGTTCACACTGGATGTGGAGGCACCCCGATAGGTGACAGTTTTTCTCCATTGCATACACAGTTGAAACTATGCACACAATTTTAAAAACTTGAAGCTTGTATCAACAACGTGACTCCAAACTTCTAAACTCCAAGCACAATTCAATTGTTCCCACCCAAATATTTTTCTAAATCACATTTTTGCAAAACTCTAAACACACATTGCATCATTTAGCACGCTTTGTTCACCTGAAAAACACTGGCCTTAAATGCAACGGCCTGATTACCAGTTGTTCTCAATCATGTCAGATGTGAAACTTGATTGGAAAAACACTTTGCTCATGTGTCAGAGTATAAGGACGGTGGGTGCTGAGGATGCTGCAGCACCCTCTATTGACAAAGGGTGGACAAACAATCTGTAAATAGTTGTCTATGTTACTATAACTAAGAAGAAGATGTGCTTTATTAATTCTTGAGGGAAAATTAAAATTTTTCACTCTGATGGCAAATATATGCACATGCACAAACAGGACCCATACATGCATTAAATGAAGAGATGTCAGAGTGACTGGGCTGCTTCGGATGAGTGCCCCGAGCAGTTGGTGGTTCAGTGCCTTGGTCAAGGGCACCTCAGCAGTGCCCAGGAGGTGACCTGACACCTCACCAGCTACCACTCCATGCTCCATATTTGGTCCAGATGGGGACTTTAACCAGCAACCCTTTGGTTCTCAAACCAAGTCCCTATAGACTGAGCAACTGCCGCCCCTCTGAATGGATGTCCAGCACCACCCTGAAGGAAGAAATTTTAAGAAATGCAGTACAGACAGAAATTGTACCTGTGTGCACTTTCTTTGGACAAACGGAGTCCAGAGTATGCCTGAGAAATTTTCCTGTAGCTCCTCAGGTAAAATGGCAGAATAAGTGTTGAAATTGTATGTTAATGCAGGGCTGGCCCTAGCCATTTTGGTGTCCTAGGTGAGATTGAGATTTGGTGCCCCCCCCCCGAACCACGTTACCCCACCGGTTCTGGGGACACAAAGATCAGGGACCACAATGGTTTCAAGACAAAAAGTGCTGCTGGGGTAGGTGTAAATCATAAAATGTCACAGAACTCACTAATAGTAGTAAAACAGAATTTTTTATTTAGCCTAATTGCTAATAGGCTATTAGCCAATTTGCAACCCAGTAATCCAGTGTAGACCTAATTCACTGATATATTTCAATATCAATCGAGCTTACTACAATGTGCTACGATGCCAAGTGGCGCTCACATCTCTGGTGCAAGCCAGTGCAGAAATCTGTTTTTGTGGATACGTTCGTGTTAGCCATTATCACTGATATTTGTCAGCGAAATTTCAGCACAAGAAGGAGCAGTTATCCAGATAGCTAGCTATTGGCTTGTATTTCAGTCTCATATCCTTCAATCTGTAACAACCAGCTATTGTAGCATTATTATGTAGCATTAGCTTTATTGCTACTTAGCTAGCTGCAACAAATGAAACATCTAATGACGTTACACACAGAATGGCATTTTAATCCTATGGGCCCTAGGCCTTTTTTGGGGTATTTGGGGTACTGCCTTTACTTTTAAGCTCATATTACAGTCATTATAAAGGCTACATACACATGCTATATCTTGTTTTTTTCCAGGACAATCTGGACAATCCAGATTTGCCATCATTACATGTCCTTCTATGTGCCTGTATTTTATATTAATTTTTATATTAATGAAAAAAACAAATCTGTGTTACTAAATTCTTACATTTTTACATGTATCTCACCATAGCAAGTTGGAAGTTGACATATTCTGCCATATATGAAGAGGGGAGACTCTCTAGAATCTGGCAATATAAGAACCATGATGCTGGGACATTCTGTCACTTCACAGCTGTCCAACACATGTGGTTTGTGCCAGATGGACATGATTGCCAGTATTTTTTCATTATTGCAAGAAATTCCATCTAAGATAATAGAAAAATAGTCAACCAAGTGCAATGAAGATAATATTTGCCACTTTGTTTGCAGTAAAAAAAAAATTGGGGGGGGGGGACATGTCCCCCTCAATGTATATGGTGACTACTGCCCTGTCAGCATGCATAATTAGGCTGCAGTTGTCTGTGTGCGAAAAGGTGAAGTGCACTTGTCTTGTCATACAAAGTCTGATGGAGTGTCAACTGGACAATATGGAGATGTTTGCATCTTGAAAGCCGGACTACAAATGTGGATAGACAGGGAGAAACACACGCAAGCCTAAGATGTGGTAAGATACGATATTCCTCACTATATGAAGTGACTGATAACAAGATCTGTATAATGGATTGTAAAGAAATTCGTCAGGTTTTGATTTTGTAAACATTTGATCTGTATTTATAGCGTGATGGGATGACAGCACAATGTGTGTGGCATCACTGGAAAGCTCTGCTCCTGCACTTTGCGTGGCATTTCTGTGCGAGCCTGCAATCGCGAATAATCCATCCAAGAGTAATGTGTGTGCAAAGCTGTATGAAAGCTCTGTTATATATCATTTTAGTGTAACTTTATCTTTTTTTCGTTGTGAAAACACTGGACTACCGACAAGTGCTTGGTCTTGTCGGAAAGCTACGGTTCCCCTCACGGTCACGGAGAAAATCTATAGAGAAGAACAGGTGTGAATTTGGACGCACTATGCGTCGCTGGGGCCCATAGGGTTAAAGATAAGATAAGACAGACGACATACCTCTATATTGGACTTTCTTTTCCTCCTCTCCCACACCTGAAGGCTTGGACCTTTTCATTATTATGAAATGCAGGTAAAATGTAAATATCTGCCCATCTTGACCAGATTTTGACACAGACCCCACTCTCAGTGCGCACAGTACAGGTGCAGGGGCAGGTCAGATGAAAAATTTTGAGGAACAGGGGTGCAAAGTGTATTTCTTTCTTGCTTGCTTGCTTTCTCTCTTTCTATCTTTTTTTTCTGTATCTGTTTATTTGTTACCTCCGGAAAAAAATAGGATGGGCACCCACTGGCGAATTTTTATTATTATTATTTTTTATTTTATTTTCATTTTTTTTCCCCATCGCCCACCAGACAATGTGGCACCCTAGGCAACCACCTATATCGCCTATGCCTTAAGCCGGCCCTGTGTTAATGCAAACCACAGATATAACATTTGTACCTTATTATGTAGTGGATATGTTCTTTAAGTTTCAGCAATGCTGTGGTTAATGTGATGTAATGTTCAAGCACAAAAAGCACTTGGTTATGGCTGGGAAAAGATAGCTGTTTTTTTGCAGATGTGCTCATAAAAAATAAAACCAGTTTTGTCATTTCTTTGTCTCAAACAGGGGTCTGCAGTGGTCTGCAGTTGGCAGCCGTCTCATCTAAGCTCATGCACATACTTAGTATGCAGCACCAATGTGTTCCCATGGGCTAGAGGGGTACCTAAGAGTTTAGTAGTTTGAAGTATAGGGCCACTGACAAGGCTGCCATATTTGACGAGTTAGCAGTGAGATCATGTTAAGTGAAACAGGGTTATAGAATTTGCAGAAGAGTGCCGCCAGTCTCTCTTCTGGCATGCTCAGCACATACTGTGTATATGCCATGTATTATACACACCTCCATATGTGAGCTCTAGGTGATGGACCTAATTTGAAGGATGGCAGAAAGCTAATGAATTTCGTTACATGCCGCTGAACATTGGTCTAACCCTGAGCTGCTGAAGAGCCAGCTCTGCTTCCAGGGTTTATTCAATGAACACCAACACTCCTCACACAAAGAAAGACGGAGAGACTGCTGTGACCTTATGTTGAGGATAACGACACAGCCATCTTCACGCTGGTCATACTTCATTTACTGCTCCAATTGAGAGATTTTTCTGTTCCTCTTCACACTGCACTCTTCATACAGACTTTTAACAAACACACTTAAGAGAGAGACAGCAGAGAATACATTAGTGTCCTCCTTACAGGGTCCACTTCCTGTCTCTTATTTTTGTGCTGTGCTTTGAATAGGTGATATTGACTGCCCTTAGTCTTCAGAGAGCAGCCAGAGCCTGTACACTGGAGCATTTTAGTCAGTGTAAGTGAATTTAAATCAGCTCCCATCCTCCTACTGACATCTGATAATAGCAGTTCTACCATGGTGATAGAAAATATTTTTTATTTTGAAGCAGATGCCTAATAAAATTATAGCTCAGGACATTTCAAACAGTTTCTGTCACCAAACTGACTGACAATCCGCAAGTACCCAAAACATTATCACTGTAAAACAATGAACATATATAAAGCGCCATCTAGTGGGTTCAGAAATAAAGAAAATGCTTCATGAGGCTTCATAAGGCTTCACAAGGCCATCACTAGCTAAAGCCAACCTCTGCAGCAGAGGAGGGCTCACTTTTGGTGGGGTGTATTTCCTTCAGCTTCACGTTGTTGTGCTGTCTGTCATAGTAGGTGTTTCAGACTGAAGGTTTGAGCACATGTTATTCACATTTGAAAGAGTTTTAGGACCTCTATCTGCAGAAACAGTGTTCTTGTCATCTTTCCTCCCGACAAAATCAAAGCAATTGGAATATTTCCAGCCACTTAACATCTTCCAAACTGCAACGATTACTAAAATAAGTCAGCTGATGTGATGATGTAGGCTATTTCAAGTCAGTAGTGATGTGATAACAAAAGTAATGTTGTAATGAGTTTTTTTTTTTTTTTAAATTACTACAGGAATTTTAATAGTAATTAGTTGCACTACTTATTACTGGAAAAAGTAATTGTTACTGTAGCGCGTTACTGCCAAACACTGATGAGGATTGACTTGCTTCATGAGCCAGCCCCAAGTGGCCATTAGAGGAGCTGCTGTTTTTGGCATGGCCAAACTGACTTCATTTCCCACCCCCAGAGGTTGTCACTTAATTACCTTACATGAACATTAGATCTTATGCTGTGGCACCACCAAGAACGATTGTGATTGGTTGAAAGAAGTACAAGCAGCCGGGGCGTTTTTTTCTCCAATCTTAAAGTGAGAGTCGGCCCAGCCAGACCTTTCTTTTCTTGAGAAAGGTCTGGTGAGCGAGACTAAGGTAAGTGTGACTTCCTCAACATTAACAAAACACATTACAACATATTTGATGGGGTGCAGATGTGGTGAAAAAGAAAGAGACTTTGGCGTATATGGTGTGCATCTTACTGAACCACTAGGCTTCCAGAACACGTCTGCATTTGGTTTTTAAAAAAATGAGATAAGAAATGTCATATTCTTGTCTTAACTGTCTTTCTCTGCACACAGAACACAGAGACACAATGGTCAGTAAACACTTTGCAATTTAGGAGTTAACACATTTTTAAAAGCCCTGACACAGAACGTGTGTCATATCACCACAGTAAACTGCTGTGTTCACACTCAGGAACACAGAAAGATTTAAGCTGCCTTGACAGATGCCACTTCATCCGTCTTTGGTCCTTTTTATATGAAACTTTTAGCAGCACACTAGGACTAACAATACATTAGGCTTATGTTATTCAGAATGGTCACATACATATTTCAGCAGGATATTTATATCAGCTGGCAGCCATTTAAGAATGTGTGTGTGTGTGTGTGTGTGTGTGTGTGTGTGTGTGTGCTGCTGGGTACAGTGTCTGTGGAGCCGCTGTTTCCACATGTCTGCACAGTGTAGCCACACTTCACCAAGGCCATTCTACTGTCTCAATGGAAGGAACTGTACCATGAGGAGAGCGTGTGTAAGCACTGTGTGTTTAAAGCATACCACTCTCATCTGGAGCTGAAAATACTAACTACAATACTCCATCTGTTTTCCAGTCTGATTCTTTTCTGGTTGGTTGTCATGGTTAGAATACAGATGGAGACTCATCCTACCTGATTAGCATCTTTAATAAGCACAAAAATGTTTGTTCACATCTTAATGCATCTGGCTTTTATGAAAACCTGTATCAATTAAGTTATCATACTGTAAAATCCTGCTTTCTGTCTTAAACAGACAGAGTGAGATACATTATATGGTCAAAATTACATTGGACACCCAAACAATACACTCATATGTGTATTAATCTGCTGCTATAACAGCCTCCAATCACATGGTTTCAGTCTGTCAGATGGGTCAGGTCAGGGCTCTGTGCAAGGCAATCAAGATCTGGGGAAAAAACTGGGGAAAACATTATTTTCATGGAGCTGGTTTTGCACACAGATGCACTGTCCTGTTGAAACAGGAAGGGGAATCTAGAAATATCACTCTAGGCTGTAACTGTACAGTTAGATACCTTGTTATTGAAACCAAGGGACCCAGAACAAACCAGGAGAAAGAGACTCAGACTAATGAAGTATGAGGAAAAGAGTGTTCTTTCATAACTGCTGGAATTTGGTATAGGCAGTGTGTGACTAAAAAAGATTTTGGTGAACACTGACTAGGGATGCAGCAATTTATCGGCCTCACAGTGGTATCGGCCAATGTTTGCCCTGTTCATTGCTATCGGCCTATCAGCAAATAAGATGACATTCAGCAATAGCAGTGGAAGATGTTATACTATTGTGTCATACTAATTTTGTGCAGGTTAAAAAGCAGGGCTTAAGAGTAATGGCGTCCACTGTTCCGGGGACAAGAGAAAACGTCTGTTGGATGAACAGAGATCTAGTCTGGGATGTATTGTAAAAGTTGTGTCATAGTTGTTCATTGTTTTGCCCTGTGGAAGGTGATGTGTTGAGTTTTGCTAACAGCGATATCTCCAGCTTTACTGACACAACTAATATCAAGAGTAGCAAGTATGCCACAGAGCAGCTTTCAAAATTCTGGATATAATAACTGTGTTGCGGGGCAGTGACGTAATCAAAGCACAAGTGGTCAGCTGGAGATGCATGATAGGCATAGGTGTGAACAGCAATATGTCTTGCTCTGTCCACTTGTGTTCAGATCAGCAAAATGCTTGTTAATACCAGGTCTAAACAGGCTGCAGGTGCACTCAAGTAGGCATACTTGAAATCCTGCGCAGTGTCCACATCCACTCCCTGGTTGGAAAATGGTTTGGGGGGGTGCTTTCCACCTGCTGAAGTCCACCATCAACTCCTTCGTTTTGCCAGTGTAAAGCTGTAAGTAGTACATCAGCTCACATCACACAGCCCTACACCCCTATACTCAGCCTTCTTCCTTTTGCTGATGAGGCCCATCATGGCAGAGTTGTCGGAGAGCTTCTACAGGTGTCAGAACTTAGATTTGTATCTGAAGTCTGAGGTGTAGAAGGAGAACAGAAATGGCTTCCATGTTGCTCACCACAGACACTACATGAGCCTTCTCACACCAAACCCGACGTCAAATCATGCTTTGTACATAAGATAATTCATGGCTGGACTGACATGAAGTTTACTGTGGAACTTTCCTCACCACCTTGACACCACTATTTTCCTCTGCACACAAAATATTTCATACTATAATAGGGTTGCTGCAGTGCAGTGACATTTCATAGTGTGATAATGCTCTCCCTTTCAGTTTGGTAATTCAGGGAGCGTTTCTGTAGAGTTACCCTGAGGGGAACTTTACATATTTGGCACTCTTAGTGGCAATGCTTTCAGAATAGCACTGATACTGTCAGGAAAAGTTGTATCATTTGTTTCCAGATTTAGCTGCTACAATTCCACCTTTTTTTTTTCCAGCTCGTGTGTATTACACCACTGTGTGCAATATGCAGTACAGCACTGTATGCCTAAGAGTGTTTCCTACAGCTGTTGTGGATGACAATAGAAGTAACATTAGGGCATACATTTTCTCCACTAAGCTGACCCCAATATGCATTTCTGTGGTTGTGTATTTTGTGGCATTGAAAGAAAACTACAACTTCAGATGGATCATTTCTAAGGTCTGAGAATGCTACATTACTTTTAATAGTTCTATCAGAAGAAGATTAAGAAGAGGATATACTTTATTAATCCCTGAGGGAAATTAAATTTTTTTCATTCTGTTGTCATATACACACAAGCCCAAAATACACACACGTGTACAAACAGGACCCATATATGCATTAAATGGAGACATGTCAGAGGAAAGGGGCTGCCCATAGACAAGTGCCCCGAGCAGTTGGGGATTTGGTGCCTTGCTCAGGTGGAACCTCTGCAGTGTGCAGGAGGTGAACTGGCACCTCTCCAGCTACCAGTCCATGCTCAATATTTGGTTCAGACAGGGACTTGAGCAAGCAACCCTCTGGTTCCCAACCCAAGTCTCTATGGACTAAGCTACTGCTGCCCCAACAGGTCAAAAAACACAAGCTGAGAGTCAGAATGGTTTAAATGAATAACCATGCAGGGGAAAAAAAGCATTCACATGCTTCAAAATGAATACGTTCAGTTAGGGATGTCCCAATCAAGGGTTTTGCTCCAATCTCAGCTGAGTCATTTTATATTAGCCTTGTTCTAGATGAACTGCATAGGCTACATAGGCTAAATAAATTGTGTCTGACTATTTGGTTAATATTTCTTCTTATTTGTACAGCTGTTATTTTAATAATCCTCACATCTCGCTGAACACAAATCTCTGTAATGCTAAATACTTCAATAATTAAAATGTTCAGTGTTAATATACAATACACTATATATTTTATGATGAATGTATTTAGTCTCTGACTAATAAAGTTCACCATCATTAACACAACATCTATTCTGTAAGCAGGTTAAGCTTTCAGATCAGACAAACAAAAAAGAGCAACTGCAGCACCTGGTTCTAAAATCTGTGGCCGCCTCACTCTCACAAAATTAAGGCTGTCCACTTTTGTATAATGTCAGAGCAAGTCAGGATGAAGTCGCACACAAAACTAACTGGCATGCATTGTGCTCATCTCGAATGAGCCTATTATGTATCTGTGATGGGGTGCTCTTCAATGCAGTGTAGGCATAGTGCTAGTGAATGCAGCCCCAGGCCTGCATTCTCCTCCAACCGCACCCCTGATTGGTGCCAGATAAGGCCCTTGGTGGCTGGTGGTTTGTAACAGATATCTAGTTAACCTTCCCATGGACAAGTCAGCTCTTTTAACCGTGTACACTCAGTTGCTTGCTTTTTGCTTTGATCTTGTCAGTTATCTGAGCACAATACGCGAAATCCTGTTGTCATGCCCATGAGTGATCTTGTGTTAATGCCCCTTATCAGAGATGATGAGTGGGCTTCCAACACCAGCATTTTACATTGAGCATGGTGAACCCTGTTAATTTTGTTTTCCCTTTTGTAGGTTAATCTGCTGCTGTTTTGCTGTTTGGTTCTGTTTTGTGCTGTTTTATTTTTATTTATTGCCCTTACCTGACTTTGTTTTAATGAGCCTTATAGTTGATTTGCTGAAATTGTACCTTTTGCTGTTATCATTAAACCAATTGCGTTGTTTATTTGTTTGTAATTTTTTTGTATAGGTTCTTTCTTTCAGTGTAGCAGAGTGCCATCTTGTTGGAAGGCTAGGCACCTATGGTGAGGTTCCTACACTTTATGAATAAGAGCACTGTGACACCAGTAGATTGCACCATTTTGCAGTGAGTATTGCTGTGTTGCACCTGAAGTGAATGAATAGGTGGTGGCACCCCTGGGCACTCCTCAGTGTAGGACTTAACATTTTGTGGTTTTAGATTTTGTATCAAGACTCCATCCAAGGTGTTCCTTTTTTTTTTTTTTTTTTTTTTTTTTTTTACAAAATAACAATGTGAAATAAAGAACCCTCTTAATCTTTTTGGCCTTATCATTGTCTCGAGGGAATTTCTGTCCCTTTACTCTCCAGTGTTTGTTGCTTTGGTATAGTCTCTTCCTGAGTGACCTGAATTAACTGTGTTCCACTGAGTGCTCATTTTTGTCCTCCTAATAACTGATTACCCTTATTTTTTTGCTCACAGGGCTTTTGTTGCACTTGTAGTGAGTGAGCGTGGTTGTCCTGCTCTCCATTAATGTCTGTCTCTCCTGCGACTGTGGTGAGACACCATAAGCAAGCCAAGCAGGTAAGTAAGCTGTCAGTTATGGCTGTGTGGTGTTTCGCAGGCAGGTGAGGAGGTGAGGACTGGATGGAGAGCTGAAGACACTGCACTCATTGCTGCACTGCTGTACATGAAATCTTCTCAAGTGAACACCTATGTGACAGCTGACATAAAACAAAGGATCAGATCTGTCTCTATAAGCTCAATAAATCTGATCCCAATCAGTCAAAAAATGCCCCGATTAGCCCTGGTACAGATCTTTGAGATCAGATCAAGGTATCCATACATTCAATTCTGCATGTGGAGCCAGAGAGGTGGAGCAGTTTTAGGACCACTGAGTCCAGTGAAAACACCAATCAATGTCCTGCAGAAGACCAAAGGCTTAAAATCTGGTTTCAGTTTGCAGGGTATTATTTTTTCTGCTCTGGTGTCATCAGAAATTCTAATTTGCTAACTCATCAGTATTCAAAGCATTGTTTCTGTTTGATTAGCTGAGACCTTTACAACTTCATTACAGAAGAATTCTGTGTATGTAGAAAAGCTATTAGAATTAGCTTAATTTTATTGCTGCTGTATTTATTGCTCTACTGTACTGTTAACTTACACTTGTATAGAGAAAATTAAAGTTAAAAGGAAAAATACAAATACTGGTACAATAAATCAGAATGCAGCAAACCAATTACCTTTATTAATCAGGTGTCTTGAGACTACCTTGGATGATGATGGTAGTTTGGGGATTGTGTTACAGTTTCTGATATCCACTCCATCTCAAAACTTCACCAATACAGTTATGCCCCCATTTTTCACAGGTTTAAGTTATTTTTTTATGTACTCAATAGACTCATAGTCACAAATTAGTTAAAATCCGTGTTTGTAAGCACGGCTCCTTCTCCAAGATAATCCATCCACCTGACAGGTGTGGCATATCAAGATGTGGATTAAACAGCATCATTACTGCCTTGGGGGGGAGTCACAATAAAAGGATACTCTAAAAGGTGCAGTTTGATCACACAACACTGACACAGATGCCTTAAGTTTTGAGGGAGCGGAACGTTTCACTACCATTTCTTCCCTGAATTTGGCAGTACATCCAACCTACCTTAAAACCACACCAGCTCAGGACCCCTACATCCAGTGTGTTCACCTGCTGGATCGGCTAAGACCAGCCACCAAACATCTGATGCAATAGGTTTTCACAACCAAAGAATTTGTGCAGAAACCGTCTAAAGAAAGCTCATCTGAATGCTTATTGCCCTCACCAGGGTCTTGACCTTACAGTGGTTTGTCATTGTAACCAACATTTACTGATACGCCAGTTGGATGTGCTAAAAAATGAATGGAAACAACACTGGAGACAGCTTATGGTAGTGAAATGAACAGTTATGACAGTTCATGAGCAACAGCTACTGGTGGACATTTCTGCAGTCAGCATACCAATGGCAAGCTTCCTCAAAACTTGTGACAGCTGTGGCATTGCTATGTGTGATCAACCTGCACATTGTGGCCTTTTATTGTGACCCTCCCAAGGCACACCTGTGTGGTAAAGATGCTGTTTAATCAGCATCTTGATATGCCACACCTGTTGGGTGGATGGATTATCTTGGAAAAGGCCAAGTGCTCACTAACATGGATTTTAACAAATTTGCGACCAAAATTTTGAAATATATCTGTGTGCATAAAAAGTCTTAGCTCTTAAACCTACCTGTGAAAAATGGGAGCTAAAACAAAGGTTTTGCTGTAAAGTTTTTGTTCAGTTTATTTTATAGTTATATGACATTGTACAGGGGTTTCTATTTCATGCATTGTTCTACATATTATAATAGCGGACTTATGAAATCAAATATCTGTGTGTGACATGGACTCTATAGGTAATTTTGCCCTGGTGGGTCAAAGTCAGAAGTCTTGTTTCAATTTTCATTCCTGCACAGGCAAACAGTGTGTCAAAGCCTCTGTTTTCTCGATCTAATAAGTTTATCTCACCTGTTTGTTTACGATCTGTCTGTCTGAATGCTCATGTTTTTGACCTGTCTCCCTTCTTTTTAGTGATGTCAGTGTGTTCCAAGATCTCAGCTATATCAGAGTTGTTGGCAATTTTCTTTTGATTTTCCTGCATCGCACAAATACTATGACAAGGCCAAATGTGCTATTAGACTTTGACCTCTTGGAATGTGTAGACATATCAGTTTATAGATTTTTACTGATCTTTGCCCCTTTTCCACTAACAGGCCTTTCCTCCCCTGCTGTTCACTATCGACTGCAATAACACGCACACACTCCTCACCTTTAAATAGGGCTGTGCTATCTGACAGCTATTTTACTTTTTTAGCAGACTTTTTTCAATAATGCTTTCTCAGTTTTTTTGATTCCTTAATAAATGACACATCCTACAGTTTATTATTGAAGAGTGTTATGTAAATGCAAAGTAAATCTTCCTCTTTCATCTAACCCTTTTTTAAAAAATTGTTTTAAGTTATCCTAGCAGCCAAAACTGTATTTTGTGTTTAGTTCTGATTAACAAATGTTAGCATGCTAACACGCTTAAGCAAGATGGTGGATATGGTAGGCATGGTAACATCAATCAATCATTTATTTTATTTGTCACATGGAGTTATACAATGTACAACCCCTTTTGCGTCATTGTTAGCTGCTGCTTTATAATTGTTCATGTTTCTGGATGGTCCCAGTAATCCATGGTTTCTGGTTGTGGAATGATTTAATTGACAACACATCCTGACCCCAACAAGACGGCTGTATGGTCACCCCTCCTTAACAAGGGCAGTGACTCTACATCCCCCTCTGAAATGATGCAGTGATCCACAGCAGGAACAGGACAGCACTTCACATTTCCAGCATCCCACCAGTCTCCTCTCCTCTCTCGCCAGAGTCGTCTGCTCTGTCGGATTGGCTTTTAGAAAAATAGCCTCCTGGTTGAATGATGCTGTCCAGAATTTAGCCAAGTTTGGGTGAAACATCGTCCAGTTTATTTTTTTAAAGCCGGTAAAATGGGTAGCAGGATGCTAGTTCAGCTGGTGCCATCTTCTCCATCTTTTCCTCAAGGTTTACTGATGTGTACATTTGCAAACCTTGACCTGGCTAGTTACCTAACTTAGCTAGAAGTTGGCAGAAGGAGAGCCCATAGACTGGTGAGTTGATTTCCTCATCCAGCGGAATGATTCATAGCCCCAAGCCACCATCATCCAAAGTCAACCACAAAAAGCATCACTTGCACTTGCAAAGTGGACATAAGAGCTTTACAACAAATTTAGCAGAGCTGACAGAGAGGTGGCTGGAAACGCCCATGCTTACATCACAATACGTAAATGTAGAGTTAGCATAGTTCTTGGTTGTTTCTTTGACATTTTTTTTTAAATCCTTAAAGTGTGCAATATTTTTTATGTGCCCGCCTTCAGTATTTTTATTTTATTTAAAAAGTAACTTAATCTTAACCCTAAACATTGTTTTTGTTGATTTCTGTTGATTTATCTTTCACCTCAAGATGTGCCCTAGGGTGACTGTAGTATGGCTAGATGCAAACAGGAAGAAGTTAAGGCAGAACTTAAAGTACCGCAGTGTGTCCCCCTTGCTTTGATAATGTAGAAATTAGACCTATTTAATAATTTATTTCTTAAAAGAATTGAGTAGAATGGCTAAAATTCCTGCTTCTCTAACGTTGTCTACAATGACTAATAACACAAGGAATAGAGGGACAACCTCCCTTAAAGCTGCTACAAGGAACTTTTAACTGGATATGCAAAAGTCTCTCATTTCTGCTGATGTCTGTGTGTGACCTACAACAGCAAATGAGACCATCGGTGTGAAGATAAGCTATTTCTATATAGTGTATATCCATACCTTTAGGAAACTGTAACCAGGTCCACCCCAGGTCGCTTCCAGGACGAAACAATTTACGGCACTCAGTCAGGAAATCCTTCAGGATAAACGTTTCGTTCGCTAGCGATCTAGCATTTACCAGCCCAATCCTGGCAGGAGGAGCCACATACAGAGGCCGCAGGTTGCGCAGATTCACCCCGCACCAGCGGGGACGAGGAGAGGCTGGAACACCTCATCCGGGCCGACAACAGGTACCAGCCAGGTGTCGACAGGGTCCAGCGAGTGCCGAGAAATAAAAAGGCGAGGCACCGCTCCATACTCAGTCCAAGAAGCCGTGGAAGTTGCTTGCCAAACAGGCCTTCAGCCTTACCAGCCGATCGCTGCGTTTACCCCGGCAGCGGTGGCGCTTACGCCAGAGAGGTGGAACTGGGGTGCAGCAGAGGTGAGCTGGGATCCCCGATAGGAGCGGGGGCAAAGTTTTCCCGTCTTGTTGTTTCATTCATCCCCAAAACAAACACATACATGAGCCAGGTAAGCGTCTTTACGACAATACGCGCTAGAGCTCATAGGAAATGTTGGCTTCATTCTGGCAAAACAATCCCGCTTTTGTCCATAGGGTCGCCAAAATCAACTCAAAATTAAAGTTCCTTGTAGGGGCTTTAAGTGGGCATTTGATTGGCTACGCATCAAGCCACTCATGCACCCATAGTTTTATTGCTTTTAGGATGCTGTCCTCTGTTCCCATCCTACATCCACTGACTTCATTCTGTAGATTGCTGCAGAATCAGGAAGAAGGAGGTGGCTTGGGAACCTGAGGGCTGGATCAAGTAAAGAGGGTGGACTGGCAGCCAGACAGGTCCCTCCTGGCCACAATAGAGATGCCCATTGAGCAACAAACCCCCAGCTGCTCAGGGCATCATCTTGTGATTCAGCCCCCCTCGCTCTGACATCTCCCTGTACAACAATGCATGCAGGTCCTGTTTTGCATGTGTATTTCAGGCCTGTGTGTGTGTGTGTGTGTGTGTATGTAGAACAACAAAGTGGAAAACCGAATGTCCCCTAGAGGGATTGATAAAGTATGCCTTCCTCTTCTTATTCAGTCAGTCTGGCTGCATGGCTGGGGTGGCCCCCATTAGGAGAGAAAACAGAATTTCTTGCAGTTAATTTCATACTATATAGCTTTGTTGGCCAGCTTGGGGCAGCGCCAACCCAGAGAGAACAATACATGGTTTTCTGGCAGAGAAACCATGGCTTTAGACTTGGAGGTGCTGACTCTCATCCTGAGTACTTCACACACTTAAAGGAACCTGCATAATGACCATTTTTAGGCCTATATCAATTATTCACTGTTTTATCATGAATTCATTTGGAAAGCTGTTATTCTGCATTGCCTTCACAGTGAACCAATGATCCAAAAAAAAGGTTTCATTCTTCAACGTTTTTCTGTTGAAGTCATAGGGGAGCACGTTAACTGTAACGGCTGCGGTAAGGACCGAAAAACAGCACCACTGACAAAAAGGACAGTTTTTGATAAACTTCAATACATCGCTTTGCAGAACACAAAATGAGCAGGCAGGTGAAACAGAAAAAATGCAACTTTTCGGCCTGAGGCCTTCCAAGGCTCAGGTTACAGAACTCAAAACAGAGAGCAGGATAATCACTGGCATCCGCTGGACGCACATTCACACCAAACAATTCCCGTAGTGCATACACAAGGGTGGAGTATGCAGCTACACAGCAAGGAAATTCACAGCACAGGAAAACACAGGTAGCTGAGCAGGTAAAACTACTTTTAGAGTTGACAGGAAAAATGTCCACACAGCCGAGGGGAACAGGCAACCAGACACCAAGAATGCAGAACCAAAGCTTGTGGTTGGGGACAGAAGGCTGAAGAGTTTACCAGGAGGCCGGTAGAGCAGGAGAGTCAAGAGGTCAGCAAGGTCAGCAACAAGAAACCAGTCTGAGGGTTGGAGTATATATGCTGGCAGGTGAACGGGTGAACTGAGTTGCCTTGATATCATACAGTATCATACATTAGCAGCTGGTTAGTTACAGTAACAGTCAATGTCTCCTTCACACATACTACTTTTCTATTAGTTGGGGCTGCAATGTTGCTGGTCAAAGTTCAACAATTTGAACTCTACAAGATGTTAAAATATGTATTAGCTTTGCCACCAGAAGCAAACTTTTAATTTGCCGCTCTGCTCACAATGAGTAGACGTAAAAGGGAGATGAATATTTTCTAATGTTAATTTTGCTCATGTGTGACCGTACCCTAAAGACCAATTCATAGTTTGCTTGTCTGCGAGTGTCCATTTTGGTATGTGGGATGTAAATGTCGTCATCCACCTATGTCTGCAAGGTTCACATGGGCCCTATGTGAAAGTCCATGCGCATTTTTTGTGACTGTGCCAACTGTAATAATAGCAAGTGCACCGACGGCTCCAGTCTCTTGTTGCACACTTCAGTACAATCCAAAACACTGCTGTCAAGCCAGCAGCAGCTACTGCACTGCGATGAAGTTCGTTTTAATTTGGATAGTTCACAGATATTCACTCTAGACCCAGTAGCAGCTTTCTGGTTTCAGTTTCACACAATGTCGACATCAGGGGGATGGTTAGATCACCCTGCAGCCCTCCTGTTTACTGCAAGGGGGCTGACACAGTCCATCAATTCTACTATGAATAGAACCACATGCATGTCCGTGTGTCCACGGACGTTCAGTGTGAAAAGTATGTCAGAGCTTTAATCCAAGTCTCATTTACCCAGTCTACGCGCAGTACTTTCTAAAGACAAGCATTTTGGCTAAAACATTACAATTTAAAAAATGTCAGTACAAACATGTTTCATGCATGGCAGAGTAGCATTCTGGGCATGCATAAGAATTTGAACTCTGCTGAGGCTGACCTAATATGCAAGTGCATGTTCAGGCATGATCAGGGCACAATACTGATAGGCGGAGGTGTTTTATATTGTTGGGTTTTAGCAAAAATGCATGGGTTCGGGAAGTACTAAGCATACAACTGGATAAACCAGAATTGGATTATTCTGCACAAGTGGTGTGAGAGTTGGTAAACAGGTGTTTTGCTGTTGTAAAACTCAGTCCCTCTTTACTTCAATTTATGAAGAACGTTCACCCTTTATGAATTCTCTGTTCACTTTGGGCAAACAAAGTTTGCTTCACAGTAGTGCATGCTGAGAATCACTGTCAGATGGGGCCATTTGGAACCACATCATCTGCAAAGAGGCTATTCTGAGGCCCACAAATTGAACACTCTTTTCCCCTTGGCCACACTTGGAACACTTGGAGATCCCCTCCAGATGGAATCTGTGACAAGGGACAACCCGGCAGAGCCCAACACCCACTAGGAAATGACAATAACCCTTGATTGGTCCATGGCTGACAGAATAAGTATTTCAGTCACAATCTTCTAGATGAGCCCTCCCACAATTAATGAATTCATGAATCTCTCTAAACTATCCAATATCAGGCTTGATCTTCCTCTCATGTTGCTATCTTGGTTTACCACTGTAGCTGACAAGCAAAAATTTGCTGAGTGAATTCATCCTTCGGGGCATTGGGTATAGTGGAGGAGTCCCTTTTGAAGTCCATGTAAACAAAATCAGTTAAATGCTTTATAAGAAGGATTTTTACTTTTAACTTACATAATATTTATACTCTTAGAGACAGTCCTGAGCAAAGTTTTCCAGTTATGTAACTCAAGTCCTATAAACAAAACAGCTGTGAGGATGTTATGGCAGCATACAGGTCTGTTGGTTCAACCTAATACAGAATTTACAGCACATACAGTTCTCTGCTATGTTTTCCTGCCAATGGATCCTCATACATAACTGAGTGTAATCTCTCTCTGTGCCTCTCAGGATATGTTACATATTCAAAGTAATCCA
This sequence comes from Epinephelus fuscoguttatus, assembly GCF_011397635.1. Lineage (NCBI taxonomy): Eukaryota > Metazoa > Chordata > Actinopteri > Perciformes > Serranidae > Epinephelus > Epinephelus fuscoguttatus. The sequence continues at coordinate 38,410,760 of NC_064762.1, forward strand.
GCAGCCAGAGACTCTACAGGATGTTTTGGTAGAGTTGATTTATCACAACTGGGAGGTCACAGAGTTCATGTCTGCAGCAACACACACTGTCCATAGAGTGTCCTTGAACATCCCTCAGTCCATCACATGCGTGTGTATCTTACATGGATATGAAGGACAAAATTCTAAATTGCACATTGGCGTTATGGGCTCTGAAATCCTGTACCTTCCAAAAAAACGAAATCCAGCATGCTCAGTGTGTTCCACAAACTCCTTCACTGTATCTTCTGCCCAAATCATTTCATCTGGTTTGGTTGTAGTCAGATAATCTCAGACTCTGTTCTGAGAATTATGGGATTATCTATCCTCAATCCAATTCTACAACCTTCACCTGTGGGACAAAAGTATCATTTACCAGACTCAAAACAATGACCTCACTGTTTTCAATACTCTGAATTAAAGATTTATCGACCAAATACAAATATAGTCCACTTTGGCTCACAAGGAATAAACTATATTAAAAAACTGAAAAGTAATATCATACAAACAGTCAAACAGTTGGGCATTTAGTTCACATCCAAATCCTTAGTCACTGGATGCACGCACAGGGTGGCTAAAAATCCATGTGGATGACAAAACACTTTCACTACAGCGTCCATTACAGCGTGGTCTCACTCCAAAGGCATCAAAAAAAAGCACCCTGGTTAGTAGCCCATGGCATCAGATTCCAACTCACAATGCACCCTTTAGCATCTGCATTTACCAAGCTTTTAACCAACTCCAATGTAAACCCATCTGGGTCATTATTAGACATTTAGAGCAACGGATGTAGTTAGATAGAAAGAAAGTCGATGGGAGGATACTGATGGTTTTTGGGTTTTTTTTAACTACCTTATTTGGTTTTATCTCTTCATGTTAAGCACTTTGTAACACTGTTAAGAAAAGTGCTATATAAATAAAGTTTATTATTATATTGCTAGGGTTGTGATCTGTGATTTTGATTGTTTGGTATAAGGTGGTCAAAAAATCCTGTCTTAAGTCAGTCTTTTTTCTCTTCTTTATGTTTCAACAAAATCAATCATGTTTATTTAATATTATTGCAGGATTTTAGTTGTGATGGCCAAATTGAGCCGAATGAATAATTTAATTTTCTGAGCCCACTAGATGGTGCTTTTTGTTTACAGAGAAAAGCACAAGGAATGGCAATTAGGTGTGTTTCACCACTTTATCATGAATTCATTTGGAAAGCTGTTATTCTGCATTGCCTTCAGAGTGAACCAATGATTTTGGTACGTCTAAATGATGCAAGATAGAAAAGGCAGCCAGTGTTGCTAGAATGAATGGTAAGCTGTATATTATTGTATAGCATTTTGTAGCATAGAGATCAGGATTACCGTAATTACTGTGTTTCCATGTTATCATGGTTGAAAAGATCCAAGCAGACTTCTTGATTACTGAAGCACAGTATTCCATCAGAATTTGTATGGGAATGATTTATAGGAATTCCATTAACTGCTTATTTACTTTGAGTGTGTAGATTCCATAATAGCTAATAAATATTTAACTTATAAAGAAACTGATTGTGTTTTGTTTGAAGTATTATAGTGACTGTACACAAGTCAAGAACTCAATAGTAACCTTCAAAATTAAAAATTAATTAATTAATTGGCTATCAACTTACCCTGTGAAAAGAATGGTGCCCAGATGGATTTACCACAAGTTAAAGTCTGTTATTCAGTATTGACCTTATTATTTCTGCTAGGGCTGAGCCAGTGTACCCAAGTGAGAGCCACAGAGAGGCAGGAGACTGGAGTTTGAGTAAGTGAAGGTTGTTTATTTAAGGGAATAAGGGAATGGATATGAGCCAGGAATCTTGCTGAGCAGAGGGTAGCCGCTGCTGAGCTGAGCAGGGTGTCCAGAGAAGGGGGATACTGAGCCTGCTGGTCCAAAAGGGAATCAAGAGAGTAGCTGAACCGAGTGGGGATCCAGGGCAGGAAGGCAAGACCGACAGGATGGAAACAGGGAGGGAAGCAGAGCAGACAGAACGGCAGTGAGAGGAGGAGCAGAATTAGGCTGGGCCAACAGTCGACAAGCTAATGCGTAGCAAGAAAGGCTGAAATACAGACCGACTAAGTGGGTACCTACAATCTGGCAAGGTTGATGTGGAAGGGTCTTCGTAGGAGTCTTGATTGCAGGATGGGATGCAGCTGGTGAAGCTATGGCTCTGGGACACCTGCTTCCATTTAGGCAATCACAGACAGAAACACAGAGAAAGAGAAACACTCAGTACGTTTACATGGACAGTTTAATTCCACTTTTAATCGGAATGAACGGCCATGTGGCCATGTGGTCATGTAAACGGTCATTCCGATTGAAAAATGGTCATTCCGATTGAAAATTAAATCCGATTAAAGGGGGTGGTTTATTCGTTTGTCATTCCGAATGAAAGAATTTTGTGTGCATCTATACACTCATTCCTCTTTAAGTTCATTCCGGTCTTTCTGCGCATGCTCGTTTCCTTGCCCTTCTGGTGCGATGACGTATATAGCACGCATAGCAACGAGCTGCATAGCAACGGGCATGAGTCGGACTCGTTGCACTCACCGGTTTCCATTCGCCACAGCACGGTCTTCTGCCTCCCTTCTCCTGCTCAACAGATGAAGGATTAGCAGAACAAGGTTGTTGTCTTACTGCTGCTTTAAGAATATAAGCAAAACACGCCCGAAAAAGGCACTAATAACAGCGCCGTCAAGCATCTTGTTATCCGGAGCGAGGACTACAGTGTTTTCTTCCGGTAAACGTAAACACGTAACATCCGCCCCGCCCCCTATCCAATCAGAAACCTTCCCTGCCCCAAACCTTGCGCAGACCTGAATAAAGGCGATTGAACTGATCTCCCGTGTAAACCCTCATTCGGAATGAATATTTCCCATGCAAACTACCTGGAAACACTTTAATTCTGAATGATTTCATTCAGATTCATTTCATTCCGAATGAGAAGCCATCATGTAACCGTAGCCACTGTAGGTTATACAGAGGTGGAGGACATGACAATTTCTGAATTTCCCATCACAGAACGCATGCATGCTTTGACATCATAAATAAATATCAAGGCATTTACAATGATATTGGTTATTTGGGGATGGGGATGGTGGTGGAGGTTTCTAGGCAGGCAGCCATATGCCATGTACTAATCCAGGCTGTTCTTATAAGCCATTCATATGTTTTCCTTCTGAAAAGTCATGCACACGGATTCATAACTTTACATTAATTACATAACTTTACTTTAAGGACGCAAAGTCATTCATGGGGTGCTAATTTGTAGGATATTGTATGAACAGTTGCGTATGCATTTTCGTAGGACATCAGACAAACCTTTCTATGCGGAGAGGTTGACTAATCAGTAAAGCTTTGAATAAACTCACACAACACACAAGAGTTCAGTCTACACTGAAAATAAATTTGGAGTTTACATGGAAAACATGGTTTTCAGATAAGGTTATTATAGAAACTGAGGTCAGTGGGAGTGACTTTTGTTGCTTATGCACACACAGACACACACACACACACACACACACACACACACACACACACACATATGTGTGTGTGTGTGTGTGTGTGTGTATATATATATATATATATATGTGTGTGTGTGTGTGTGTGTGTGTGTGTATAAGCAAGTATACAATATCAATAGAAACAGGGCTCTGCCACATCAAACAGGACCCCAGGTGCAGGTTGAGCAAAGATGCTCCTGAGACAGTTCAGCGCATAATAGCAGGGTGTCAGATGCAGGCAGGAACAGCGTACATGGGCGCCATAAACAAGTGGCTGACATAGTGTACAGGAACATTTGCACTGACTATGGGCTGGGAGTCCCAAGGTCAGAATGGAAGACATCTGCTTAAGTGGTTGAGAATGGCCGAGCTATGATCCTGTGGGACTTCCAGCTCCAGAAACCACAAACTGGTGGTGGCTAACCAACCGGACATCATGTTGATTGACAAACAACAGAAGGCGGCAGTGGTGATAGATGTAGCAATCCCAAGCGACAGCAACATCAGGAAGGAAGAACACGAGAAGCTTGAAAAATACCAACAGCTGAAAGAGGACCTAGAAAAGATGTGGGGAGTGGTGCCAGTGGAGGAAGACAATCTGTAAGTGTATGTAAACATATATATAAATGTATATACCTGTTTCGCTCAATTTGAAGCTTTTCTGGTAATGTCTTCTTCCATTTCCAATTTGTGCGATAACCTATATTTCCCTGGATATCTGCGCCAAGGCTTCCTCTTCTGTGCGCTAGTCAATTTGGCTGATCTCTAAAATCAGATATCTGCATATAGATGCAAATGATTAGAAAAATGAATGAATAAAGCTAACAAAGCTAAAGCTAATATAAGGACTGAATTTCAGTCAGTGTGTTCCACCTCTCCACAAGGACCATTTACCTGCCACTCAAACGTGATTGGCCAATTCTACTTAGACCACAAACGATCTACAAATGGAAACAAAGAACACCTCTTATACCAAAATGTTGTCCCGTTACCCAAAGATTCTGCATACATATGCAGATATCTGTTTATAGAAATAGAGTTACCAAGGCACCTGCTCGCATGTAGGAAACAGGATTATGTACAAAAACAGAAGGCTACAGATGATGTTCAGCAAAGACCAGTTGGCTGGGGTTGTTTTAAAGAAAACACAATCTCCTCTTTTATTTCTGATAGTTGCTCTAATCTGAATAATACTTAATAAGCTGTTTCTTTTTGCTAATTCCACTGGGGCAAGTGATGAAGACTCCTCTGAAGATGGTTATGAAGCTCAGAGACTTGTCATACAAACATCAGTTTGCTGCAGATGACCATGTTTATCTGAGCAGATGCTCTGAGATGCATTAAGTCGGGTATACAGACACAGAATTATCAATTTCGGACTTGCAATAGATTGCAGCATCTGAGCTCTGGAGACCGTGCACAATGGTCAGAAAAGCCAGCTGATTTCATTCAAATAACTTTTCAGCTTATCAAAAACTTTCTCTTAATGCATCAGCAATTTTTTTACTTAAATATATCTGGTGTTCTGCAGTCCCATAACAAAGAAAAAAATAACTTAAGACTAAAGACAAAAGGCTCTGTTTAATCTATGATATAACAACTTTGTTTTCAATTGCATGCATATAAAAGTCTATTCTGCAGTTACCAGATAAAAATGTTTAGCCCCTTTGTTAATACAATTAACCAATTATTTACTAAGTTGACCTTTTATACATTTCAGATAGGAATGCAAGATATTGGATTTTTGCTGATATCCGATATGACAATATGTAACAACTCATTTGAGTGATAATCAGTATTGATATATCCACTTTTTTCTCTACCTAATTTTAGCGATGATCAAGTCTCTTCTGTAGTGAAATTATCATATTATGCATGCATGCATACTCTTATCGTCATGGCCCACCAGAAGATGGAGACACGAAATACAATACTTTTAAATGTATGTTATATTCATTCATTGTGCAAAACAAGAAACAGCATGTTGGCTGATTTTGATTTTGATACCGATGACATGCCGATAATATCACGCATCTTGTATTTCAGAAAATATCTGAATCACATCTGCATGAGGCAGACACCCAAGAGTATTATGGTAAGAATCATGTTAAACATTTAACCAAAATATGTACACTCAGTTTACATACATACTGTTAATGCTACAGTTTACAGCTGACTAATTGTGTTTTATCTACTGAAGTTAATGTGGATGGAGACTGCATGCACAAAGCTTATATAACATTTGTGTGTTCATTATTGACAGGGTTTGACTCAACAGTGGCAGAATGATTTTTAGTGATGGCAGTAACAGCTACATCAACATCTACATCATCTATTTAGCAGCAATCACATAACTGGTTAAATGAATTCAAGAATACAAGTAATTTCAAATAGTCAAATAACTTTATATCAGGACTAATTGCTATGTGTGTGTATGTTTATACATGTTTGCAAAAAATTATTAGTGACTGAAGTAAAGCTGTAGAATGGGTCAATCACAACAAGCGGCTGTTTCAGGTAAAGGTCCTGTCACCATCTGTGCTTGGATTCTCCCCAGCTGACAGAAGACAGGCTTTTGAAAACTTCATGAAATAACAGAACCATGTCTACACAGGCAAGAGGGGAGTATCTGGATCCATTCCAATTTGTTTTCAAACACGAAACAGACATGGAGACATTCCTGCAAGAAGTACAGGATGTCCAGAATTTGAAAATTAATGCCGTGGGTTAGTGAACATTTATCCTTAAAAAAGAAGCTATGAGCATCTAGTCATTCACATAATGAAATAGAAACCACCATATTGTTAATGTGGTTTGTTTGTGTATAGTATATGCCAATAAAATAATATCTTATTTGGCTGTAGAGGAACAGCCTCTCTGGACTTCCCTTGAACCAGTATTATCAATGACCAAAAGACTCACGAGACCACTGGGGGTCAAATGTTTAGGACTCGACCCTTGTGTTACCCCAGATGGGACAACCACTTCTTTCAGCCATCCTTAGGCCAAAAGGAGGTAAAGTCACTTGAGATCCCTCAAGTTTCAGATGCCATCTTAGGCCCTGTTTAGACGACAACGGTTTCTCTAAAAACGGAAAAGTCTGTCCTTTGCGTTTTAAAAAACTTGCGCGTTTATATGACAACGTCGCAAAACGCTGTAGTATGCATGCCAGGCCAATGGGTGGCAGTGTAAATTTGCAAAGCAACACCACGGCATGACGCCATGCGCCTGCGCTGAAGCGTCTTCCTTTACAACACGGTGATTACAAACCAAAACAAAGAAGACACAATGGCAAAAGCATTGCACAGATAACTTTGTCTGGATGGATGACGAGGTGGAGTTGCTACAGTAACAGATCTACACTTCACTTCAAATCAACAGGGTGAGCAGCACAAACAGAGCTTGGCATTGTTGTCGTGATGGTCGGCTTGCCTAGTGACTGGAACCGTAATGCACGTGTGCGAAAAGTCTCCGTTTTCAGAGGAACTGCATATTGCAAGTTTACATGACAACGGAGACGCTGCTGTTTCCAAAAAGTTGCACCCGTTTTCGAATCGTTACATTTTCAGGCACCCAAAACGCCGCTAACATGTAAACGATCGGCCAAAAGACCCACTAGTTGTCGTGAGACAATGCTTTTTTTCTCAACCACATCCTGTCCATTTGCATTGCCCCAGGGAAATCACGCCCTCCATTCTCTTACCAAATGTTTCTGTGCGACAAAATTGAAATGTCTGTTGAAAGTGAAATTATACATTTTATCCATGTTACAATGTTGCTGTTGTTGTTGTTTTTCTTGTTTCCATAAGGCAAAAATTAAGGGAATTAAGAAAATAAGATTTTAATCCCTCATCTGACATGGAGCCATACTGCCATCTTGTGGCGGAGTTAAAGTGGGTTCCTATAAGGAGCCCCCTATTATATTTTTGGAGTTAAAATATAGTTGGATTTATTAATCAACCTGTTTTCATATGTGCTTTCTCATTTTGTTTCTTTATATATTGCAACTATAGGTTAGTCTAGAGTGTGTTTATTTGAAGCGGTTTATACATGTACTTTGCTAATACACATGGCATAATAATAGTATTCATTTTAAAACCAAATACCTGTGTGCATTTCCCAGAATAATTTACACCAGTGAAATTTCACAGTCACATGTGGCACAAAACAAAACTTTCCAAAGGGTTACTTACCAGGAAAGACAAACAAGTGCCAGCATTACAAACTAGGCCAATCGCCACTGCACTGGTCTGTTTGGATGAGCCCCCATTTTGTCATGAACTGGCTCAGTGTTCAGACAAACAAGGGAGACCACACAAGTAATTCTGGTTAAAGTAAAATAAATTTATTTAACCAATATTAAACATTACGGAAAATAAGTTGAAAAGTGTAAATCAGTATTATCAGTAATGTAGGGAGTGCTTGGGTGGAATGAATGTGTGGTGTAGGTGAGTGTGAGGGACAGCAAATCAAACTAACATAACAAAACAACCCACAAACCCTGTTTGCCAGGAGCAGAGAGAGACTGGAACTGAGGCATCCAGTCCTATATAGACTCAGTGGCTAATTCATAAAACTGGATTCAGGTGTGGCTCACACCTCTGCATGCTGGCTCGCCTGCTGCAGAGGAGCAGAAAAAAAAGATAACATAGGAGCAACCACCAAAGAGGGAGGGTTTATCACAAACTTAAAAATGGTAACATCAGACAATTTTCTGTCTGTCTTCAGATGGCAGGGATTAAAATCATCCTTGATGTTTGCAGTTTTATGGTTTCAGAATGATGAAGACAGTTGAGGAACAGTTAGATACAAAACAGAATGTAGGCTATACAGGATGATTTCTTTCCTTGGTACCTATCATGTTTTTCCTGAATAATTTACAGATTTTATGGTATTCTATAATCTCAAATGGCTTGGAAAAAGTGCTGATGATGATATAGACAGTACAGCACCTCAACATGAGTCCACTTTTCAACCACTGACACACAATTTCCTCAGTGATAGAACACAGACTGTAGGCGTTGGCATTGCAACATCTCCATCCATCACCACCAACACCAAAGCCTCAGTCTGTGTGTCCTTAGCCCCCTTCTTTGCGCCAGTGATACTCAACTTGTGGCCCCTGGGCCAGATAGGGTGCTGGGTGGCCCCCCTGCTACTTTCTAATTCATAATGAAAATAAACTGATTCACCCCAGAGGAAATGAAAATTCAAAATAAGATCTGGTCTTTGTCCAGCGTATGTCTCCTTGATGTAACTGAGCTAAATTTAAGATCAATTTTGGGTCTCTGCGGTCACTTTTGACCACGACGAGTCAAGCCATGCCATGCTGATGTGCATTTCTATTACCAGTTTGGATGCGCCATGCCACGCTGTGCCAGAGATAAATGGACCTTCTCCAGAGTAGGTCCAAAAGCCGTGTGTTGTCAGACTCTACTCACCTCTGTCTGCAGGAGACCAGAGAGAAAGGCTTTTTAAAAAGTCTCTGTGTGTTCAGCTCTCAGTATGTCTGTAGTTTCTAACTGAATCTCTGTGGTTTGGAGTTTAGTTTCTCTCCTGTGTGTTGATTTTACTTTAGATATCTGCTTTATTTTAGTGTTCCATGTTCGCTATCAGCCGTATTAGAAATTGTGTGAAGTTGCTGGTTGAAAACTCAGCATTTACTTATTTAGCTGCTTCACAATAAAAGTTTATACATAACAAAAAAGGGGGGCTTTTATTGTGAAAAATCTGTAGGAAATGAAATGTGTTTATGGCTGATTTACCTGAACTTTGTTAGCTGCTTTTCTTCCATAAAGACAGGTTTAATAATACAGGAAGCGTAAAAGCAGCAACAGCCACAGTGAGATGTTGATGTAGACCTGCACCTCTGCAGACAGCTCACCTCCAACAGGTAAACATCTTTACCTTTACCTGCCCTGCTAAGGAAAAACACATTCCAAAAAAATTACAGGGGACTTTAGCCGTTGATCAGCCTGCTGCCTTTAAACATCATCACTCAAGACAAGCTGTCATCAGTTTAAGACACATCTTCAAAAAGGTAGCCCTGCTGTAATGTAAATGCAAATCCCTGCTGCGCTGAGCTAATTGCCCAAACCAAACCAAGCCAAGCCAGCCCATGACTGTTGAAAAGGGCTATAGGTGATCTTGACCATTTTCTCATACTTCTTAAATTCAGCTCCTGCGAAATAGCCTTCCTCTTGTCTCCCCAGAGGAAAATTTAGCTGCTCAGACAACAAAAGAACTCCTGATGATTTAGTATTTTGGTTCTTATTTCTCCTAAGGGGGGATTTTGGAGAAACAGACCAGAATTTAGTAATCTCCAAATGAGAAGATGATTTATGTCTGTTAAGACAAAGAAAAGACTGTGCTGAGCAGCAAAATGTTCCTCTCAGGGCTGCTGTGACTGGCCCCTGGCCTCCTTTTTTTGTTATTTGTTAAGTGGCCCTTGGGTATCCCTGCTCTACACCCTATGCACAAATGACTGCACTAGCCCATCTCCACATTAATTAAAAGAATACTTCACCCACAAAGTTAACATTTGTTTTTCAATTACTCATTGTGTGTGACACTGAATTCATGAAAACAATCTTTTCTTGCATGTTTCCAAGGTGAACAAAGAATTAAAAAAAAAAAACAGAGAAAAAACTTGAATTTGAGTAAAAGGGATCTACTGAAATGCACAAGCGAAAAACGCACACACTTGCCCAGGCACGCCACTTTTCCATGCACGAGACTCTTTTGCAGGGCCTTTTGTTTTAAATTGTAAGGTTTTAGCAAAAATACTTGTGACTGGGAAATATGGATACCACACAATACATTACATTTAAGCAGTAACAAAGTAATATAAGGTAATATAACAGATTTCGGGTAATATTATAACATTTACAATGTCATGTAACGTGTTACCACCCAAACTTGAAAACTGTTATTTTAATTTTTCATTCATCCACACTGATCCACACCGCTCCACTTCTGCCAGTGTGCCACCAGAAAAAATATCCCCTGAAGGTTGTTGTGTGTTGTCATGTCATTACACACCACATTATAGAAGAATGCCGGTGATCAACACATCTGGGTCATACTTCACTGTGCATTACCATGCTCAGTGTGTTTTCATTAATACACCTGCAACATCTACAATGTATCCTGTTCTGCTTTTGTGTCCTAAGAATGCCTGAAAGCAGCGGGGATAAGGAGCTGGCCTCCAGTTTGTTTTTTCCTTGTCCCAGTGATCAGTACATCTGGCCTGAGTGAAGTTAGTGTATGTTGGATGTGTTTACATTCACATCCCCTACAACTGCAGAGCAACGCCGGCACACAGTCCCATTCTTATGCATAACTCTCTCTCTGGGGCTGTTGTAGCTGACTGTCACACTGGGAACTGGCGGGTGGGTCCTCCAGCACTTGTCATAGTGACTGACTCGCACAGCATTCCTGTTTGTTATGCTAACCTTACTATTTGTTTATTGTGTTTCATATCATAGGCCCACAGATATTGATCCATATCTCATAATTATCAGACTTTGATCCTCTGCCTGACTCAGGGAGGGTCAGGCAGACTTTGATCCTCTGCCTGACCCTCCCTGAGTCTAAGGATATTTATTTATTAAAAAAAAAAGTCTTGGCTATTTAATTGTTCAAATCAAGTCAAGTCAAGTCAAAATTTATTATAGCCCAAAATCACAAAAAATGTCTCAATGGGCTGTACATAAAAACACATAAGCAAATTACAAATAACACAACAAATAAAATATATAAAAACAAGTGAAATGACTATGTAGAACATAGTATCACTATATCATCATGCTATTATTAATATAAGCATAATCCAAACTGGTAACCACTGTTTGTGAATGCATGAATGGGTCAGACCTGCACAGCACTGGATTTGAAATGAACTGTAACAACCTGGAGCTTCTGTGCTGTGATTACCTGCTGTGAAACAACATGAGCCTCATCCATTTATAATGAACATTAGTTCTTCTGAGTTCATTTTGGTCATTTCAAATGAGGGTAACTAGCCATAACTTGCCCAACATTGCATCTCAATGACTATAACTCTGTGATACCTTACCAAAACACATCTCTCATTTCGTTCAGTGTGAAACAGTAACTATCCACAGCTGAGCTAAGACAAAGGAACTGGTTATCTGCACCCCCACACACACTTCACTGAATTCCATTTCAATCAATGGTACAACAGTCGAGCAGGTTGATAGTTTCAAGTCATCACACTTGAAAAATAAACTTAGTTTTGGCCGGCACACTGCTGACATCCACAAATGCTGCCAGCAAAGACTCTCTGCCATTCACAAACTCAAAGCACCCTTTGTTGCGCCCACCTTCTGTGACTGCTTTACAAGATTCAATCCAAAATACTCTACCGCTCCCCCCGTTTTCTCACCATGCTATCTGTCTCCAACAAGAACAAGCTGTCCCATATTACACACACTGCTTCCAAAATCATTGGCCTACCAACCACCAACCTCTCTGATCTCACTAACAAAGCCATCACTCACATGGCACTTACCATAGCACATGACCCCTGGACACCCCTCAACCCTTATTTTGCTATACTCCCATTTGGTTGCAGATACAGGACATGCTGACATAAAAAAAGCACATCTTAGCTGAAGTTCTCTTACTTCTGCCTTAAATTTTAATTGTTGAATAAACAGCCATTTGTTTAAACTTGGTGTTTAATGTAAAGCACTCTGACCTGCATTTCAGGTTACATTCCCAGGAAATACGGGTATTTTCAAAAGTGGGCCCTTCATCTACACCCAACACGTGGGCAGGGGTTAGGAGTTGTGTGGGGGCTGGAGCCTATCTTAAATGACACTGGCGAGAGGCGGGGTACACCCTGGACAGGTAGCCAGACTATTGCAGGATTAACACTTAGGGCTCTAGTTTCCCGGCGCAGCGCAGGTGGCGCAGCGTGGCGAACCCGAGGCGTGCTGAGTTTGTTAGTTTGGCAGACTGAGGTGCGCTGAGATGGGTGTGGCGGCGCAGCAGGGGGAGGTGTCAAGAGATCCAGCTTGTCGCAGTGACAGTTTCGTGCCAAAAGGCTTCGCCGAAGGTGCGCTAAAAGCTCGCCAGCTGAAACCAGGTCTACTGTCAGCACAGGAGGAGCACAGCTGGTGTAAGCCGAAGTTTGGCTGACCTGTGGACAGTGCGCACACGTCACCAAAACCTCACAGGCAGGTTTCCAGAATATCAGGCACATTAACAATGCAATAAATACCCAAAAAAGCACTCTTCTGCCATGGTGAATTGAGTAAACTCTCATTACGCCTTTGCGCGGTGCATTTAAGGGCGAGGAGAGGGGCTCATTTGATTGGTGTGATGTGTGTAAAACCCACTCCACGCCTTCTCTCCTCCCTCTTTCCGACTTGCGCCCGTAGGAGGGACAGAGGTGGGATAGAGGAGTAGCTGCGCCAGCGCGAGCGGTGTGCCAAACTTACAAAATCCGCCTGGCCACACCCAGCTGGCGAAGCACAGGTGCGCTGCGCCTCCGCCACGCCTGGTCTGTGAAACTAGAGCCCATAGAGACAGACAACCATTCACGTTCACAATCACACCTGCGGGCAATTTAGAGTCACCAATTAACTTGACCTGCATGTCTTTTGACTGTGGGAGGAAGCCGGAGAATCCGGAGAAAACTCACTCTGACCAGGGGAGAACATGCAAACTCTACAAGGAAGGGCTCCAATTATTAATCATATTTCCAGATGTATTTTATATCTACTTGTACTTTTATCTACTGTTAAGACCTTGTTTTCTTACTTTGGAAAGCAGAGGTAGTCATGTTTCAGTATCAGATGGCACATTAAAATGTGCTTTAATTGTAAAATGGCATGCATTTATCTGAAAAAAAAAAAACAAAAAAAAAACTGATCCAATTTAAAGGTCAACAACAGACCTTTTCAGACCCTTCTCCTCCTTACACCGCCTGTACCAACACTGCAAGCTACTACCATAGGAACTTAAAAGCTCCCCAGGATCAGCACCAGGCTTTGAAGCCATGCAGAGATAGTGGCCAAACATGGAATTACAACTTCCAGGTTCGTCAAATGATGCAGTGTGGCCCCCCCAATTTTTTTCCCATAAACTTACATTGTAAAGGAGCCATCTGTAAAACAGTGGATTCCTTTTTTGAGAATTACATCCCCTGTGAAATGACTCCTTTCACTTCTAGTATTTGATCCATTCTGTCCAAACATTTTGAAAGTCGAGCCTTATGATTAAATTATTTTTATCCCTATTTAAGTTAGCTGAGTGCTAAGCAGGAAGTTAGGACCTTAATAAAATGATTCCTTTTTGACATTATACATTGTAGAAAGACCTGTCCAGGGTGTACCCTGCCTCTCACCTGATGTAGCTGGGATAGGCTCCAGCCCCCCCGTGACCCCGCGACATTGTAGAAAGAAAATATATCGCTGCAGCGAAATGATTGTTTTTACTGCACTGAAAAACAAACAAACAAAAAACAATCCATTATAGTGGTTACTTGTAACTCAGACATCGTAGTTAATGTAAAAATGTCAAAGTTCAATCACTTTTTGACTGTCATTTATTACAAAAATCATGTCATACTTAATTGACTTCCTTTATTTCACTATATCACTAAAACTATTTAACAATATTATTTGTAATAACCCAAGTTGAAAATGACAGTATTCAGAAAATAACACTGGATTCAAACACCAGTGACCTGCTAAAAGCTTCACAGGTACATACTTTTTAGATCTGTGATAGGGCTTTTTCACAGCTCGCCCTCAAACACGTATTTTATTTATCTATTTGTTTTAATAGCCTAGGTATTTGATTAATGTTGGGGTATGAGGGGAGGTTCCATTTCCTCTTCAAAGCTGACACTCATAAAGGCTCTGTAATGGAACATTCTTATTCTGGCTTTTAATTCCATGACAGGTTTGAAATATTCCTGCTATCTGGGCCTGTTAGAAACACAGTGATGCAACACAGTGGAAACACAAAAGCTATTTAGCACATACACTAAAATTGCAACAGGCAGAGGAACATGTCCGAATCCAGCTAAAGGTAAACACAGACGTTCATTTCTCCTTTCCGTTATGTTGTCAGATAATTATACTAACAATCCAAGCCTATCTGTGTGGAAAAAAATCCACTTTTAGTTGATGTATTGTGACGTTGTTTGAGGCTATCTGAGTTCCCTATTATTTAAGCGAGCTGCAGGCAGGTCAGCCCTAGCTTCGTACTGGAGAAATGTCAAATATTGAACATCCTATCACTCATTTAGACAAAAGTAGATCGGAAAATAGGGCCCAGGTTGAAAAAAACATTAGTTCCCCTTTAATTTCCATAGCTTTATTAAATACATAACTATAATGTAATTCATGGGCCACCAATTTAAAGGACATATAAGAAGAACTGCTGTGTGTGCATTTTCTTAAAAATTGATGGAATGAAAATGTCTTTTATTCAAAAAAGCAAATTCTCGTGTGGTGCCCTTATTGCAATATGAGTGTATCGACTGCGCTGATTACATTTGGGAAAGCGGACGTCACTGCAAATTGAACTTTGATGTTGGCCTGTTTATTCATGTATTGCTGGGTCATTCTAATTATTCCATTGCACACAGATGGCTTTACGAGACTCAAAAAGGGTTGTGAAATCCCTGACCTGTCTGCCAATTTCCTATGGAACATGCTGGTTGCCAGAAACCCTGGAATGGTCGAAACCTGTAAAGGTACTGGTATTTTGAACATATCTCACGTAATCATCAGCCAGTAATTTGTGCATAACCCATGTATTTTGGAAAGCTGCAATCATGTCAGCAATGTACTGATGGAGGTTAAGAAGGAAGCAGTCCTGAGCGGTTTAGTAAGGAGGCAGGTTGGGGTGGTGTATGGGTCACTATGGAGGACTTTACCCAGGGACTTTCCCCTGAGTGTTAGGTCACATCCTCACCATGTTTCTTTTCTTACATCTAACCTCCATTACTTTATGTTAATAACATTACTTTACATTAAGAATGTGACATCGTTCAATGGATCACATCAAACAAACTGTTGTTTGAGGGTATGTTGTACAGTAAAAGCGATACATACCTTAGATTGGATCCTGTTAATGTATTATAATATTTTTTAAATGTCTGTATAACTTTACAAAACACATTCAACCACAGAGAAAATCTTACAGTTAAATCTTTAGGGGAAGAGAGGACTAATCTAAAAAAAAAAAAAAGGTCCAGAAATAAACTAATTCATATGTTATAAGAATATAATTTTCCAACACGGGCCAGTACATGGGGATGGAAATAACAAATTACATTTACTCTCATCTAAAGGTACTGTAACAAAATTGCTTTTTATGTGTGTGTGTATGTCTCTATGTACTTTAGTATTTTCAAAAATCTGTAATTTTGCTTTTACCTGAAGAAGGATTCTGGCGTATTTCAGCCTGTCATATTTCCAATAAATGTGGCCGCTATGACTCTGTGGGCCGAGAGAGTAATCTGTTGTCATGCACTGTTCGTACGTTTCCTTACGAAAACTAATGCACCACAATTAGTGTATAACCCATATAATCATGAGTCATTAATTTGTGTATACCCCATGTAATCAGGAAGGCTGTGATTACTGGACCAACATGCTGACAGGTGTAAATAAGGTAGTGTAAAAACTTAAAGTCCATGTTAGGACACAGGTTGGGAAACACCACAGGACACTCCACCAGGTGACCAGTGTTCGGAACTATGTGAAACGAAGTGACCATGAGACACTGACGTTAAGTAAAGAAGGAAGCCATCCCATATGGTGGCAGGTTGGGGTGGTCCCAAAACATAGGACCTTCTCTCTGGACTTTCCCCAGGAGACCACTGTTTAAACACTGAGTGAGCTTTGAGTTGTTCTAAGGTACATTGTCACCATGTTTCTTTTCCTAAACCTTACCACAATAACTTTACTTGCCTAAACCTAACCTATGTAACTTTATGTTAAGAAGGTAATGTCATTTTTGGGGTGCAAATTCAGGATATCAGATCTCTGTGTGTGCATTTTTGTAGAATATCATATGTACTTGTATGAGAACAAGTTGTTTCTTTTCCTAAACCTAACCTTCATAACTTTACGCCAAGTCCTTAATTTTACACTAAAGTACATAACGGTATTCGTGAGATGCTAATTCATTAGATATTACACAAACTGCTGCACATGCATTTTCATAAGATATGTGGATATGTTTTACTGAGTCAGACCCAAAGTAAACACAGAAACCCCATTACAGCAAACTGCAAAGGGATCCTCTGTAGGAGAAATAGTTGCCTTCTCACCTCAGTATGCGAGGCAGAGAGATGACAAACAGATTTAATAACTGTTTTCATTTCTGATTATCCACTAAATGAGGTCATATTCATCATGCCATGTTTTGATGGATGACTGGACTTTCAGCCCATTTCCCCAGACCCCTGCAAGGTTTCCAAACAAAGTCTTCCTGCTCAAGCACAGGAGAGAGCAGCTTCAGTCTCCCCGCTCAAAATGAAATTATGCAAAGTCAAACAAGGATTTGCATAATAAGTTTAAAAAAAGACCCCCTGGCTGATTAAAACAATCAGTTGTAATACCTGTAGCCTCCCCTGAAGCATTGTGGGTAGGGGGGAGGAAGGGGCATTGCTAACAAAAAGGTTGCACTTGGGACGGCTGTCTGTCACCAGCAGGATCACAGACTATTAAATGTGCTCATCAGCGGAGGTCAGGAAAGCAAAGCCCCGTGTAAAGCCAGCCTGCTGTAATTACAGACAAGCGATGATATCCCTCCTTTCTCCACTCCACTTTCATCCATCTCTCATCATCCCGGTTGCAGGGAATGCTGGATTATTCCCTGTCTGGAATTCAAACTTTCTCCAAGGTCAAGGGTTTTGTTGTTAGAAAACATGGAGTATGACATCTCTGCGTGGTCTGGGGTACTAATGACAGATACAGTGCTGCTGAATAGATTCTTTAGCATGGTGGAGTAAAGGTGCTAGAAGTGAAAAAGTACACCAGGCTGCACGCTGTTCTCATAAAGTGTTAGTATGTTTTCCTACTAACAGTAATGCACCCATACTCGTACATATACCAGGTAGTCATAAGCCAGTAATTTCTGCATCACCAACATATTTTAGAGGGCTGTGGTCACATGACCAATGCACTTTTGAGAATAAGGCAGGTTGGGGTAGTGGATGGGTCACAAATGGGTCATTTTAAGATGTGTCCTTACCATGTTTCTTTTCCAAACCGTAAGCATAGTAATTTTACTTGCCTAAACCTAACCTCCATAATTATAACTTAATTACGTTAATGACAGAACGTCATTCGTGGGGTGCTAATTTGTAGGATATCATACGAAATGTTGTGTGTGCATTTTAGGCTGTTCTCATGCACTGTTCAAACATTTCCTTATGAAAAGGGTTAGGGTTATAATATATATATACTGTATATATATATATATATATATATATATAATGCATGAAAACTCATACATATCCTACAAAATCATGAGCCAGTAAGTATGTAATTGGGTGGGTCTTTGCTCTGACCTGCTGAGCGAGTGCAAATGCAAATTGGCTCTAAGCTACATTATGCTACAGTGCATCAAATGCTAACATTTATGTTGGGTTTTTTTTTGCTGTACATGGTCCGTTTTATATAAATAAATATATAATAATAATAACAATGCATACCCCACATATCTGGGAAGGCTGCTATCACATGAACAACGTGCAGATGGGAGTAAGAAGGAAGAGGTCTCGAGCAGTGCCTGTGAGGATGTAAAGTGGGTTGGAACACAGGACTTTCCCTGGGGCACCATTGTTCAGAACCATGTGAACTTTGAGCCATTTTAAGGTCCATCCTCACCTTTTCCTAAAACGTATTGCAGTTACTTTACTTGCCTAGACCTAACCTCGGTCACTCTGTAATTACATCCTTAATGTTAAGTTATGATAATCATAACTTTACATTAAGGATGTGTCATAAGAATTTGTTTGTAATGACCTTTAAAGCAAATAGAGACCAGAACCGAAATATCAAAGTTTAACAGAATTTATTATCTTGTACAAGAGGAGCGTTTCACAATGCAACACACAAGATGAGGTTACAGAGAAAAGGCTCCCTGAGGAGCATCTACTACAGGCTTTTATACAGTACAATTAGGCATTGGAGTTTGGGGGTTTCAGTTCCCCTAATCTATCAAGTACACACTTCATAGATAACAATGGTTGTCAGTTTGTGTGACGTCTTGTCTCACTGTACTCCGGATGACACTGTCCCCGACCTGTCTCTGACCCCCTGTTTCTCTCGTTTCCTCTTACATATATAATGACGGACTTCCCTTTATCCTTAACCACCTGCTGATCTTGCAATTGCTATAGAATTAAACAGGAACCTCCAGCACTTGCACACTGTGACGCTAAGTCATAGGATATCATATGAACTGTTGTATGAGGATACGTTGAGGACATCCATACTCCAGAGATTCTCATTTTTTTTGTCTTTTTTTTTTTTTTTTTTTAAGTCCAAGTCAAATCTCATGTCTATTAGAGGCAGGTCCAAGTCAGGCTTTAGGTCTTTCACAGATGTAATGAGCTATCATCTGCTGCATGACATCCTGTCTGCTTGGAACACTGCATAGCTATGTATACATTCAAAATATACACTGTATTATCATCACTCATTTATCTGGTATCACACAGTATTAGCATAGGATACAGACTAATGTTACTTAGGGCTTAGGCCAGGGTCCGACATTAACGGTTGCTCGAATGCCCGGAGCAAGTAAAAATAGCTGGCGGGCCAGCAGACCCTGCGCAGACATGCCCGATCGGGCAAGCAGCAACCACTCAGACACACACACACACACATATCGGACAGCCTCTCAGTCCTTAGCCACTAACGTTAGCTCATGTACAACACAGGTACCACACAGAAACTTTTACAAAGGCTCATAATGTGTTTCTAGTGACTGTCAAATCGCCAGCGAAAGTTGTTTAAAATGCGGACACGGAGAGCACGCTGCCTGCTCTCATGGGACAAAGATCCTCTGAGAAGAAAGACGATTCACTCTGCTCTGCCGCCAGGAACAAACTGGGAGGCAAAGATCCTCTCTGAGGAAGAGGGTTCACTTTGCTGCAGGGTTCACCAAAACGTTTTTTTGTTTTTTTCTTTTTTTCTTTTTTTCTTTTAATAAATTGAACACACATTAAAGAACATACAAGATTCTGTAGAGAATTAATACATATAATACAATACAACAAACATTGTCAAATTAAATGAAGGAAGGACAAATTAAATATTGGGGATATATGTAAAAATATATATAGAGACATATAAATAATTATATAATTAAAGACATGTAGGCTATGTTAGGTGAATACTCCTGTTAGTGACCCTGACCACTGGCATTGGCAAAAGAACTGGAGTTGGTCCCCGGATGCTGCACTGCGGCTGCCCACTGCTCCCAGTGTATACAGTAGGATGGGTCAAATGCAGAGGTCAAATTTCGTTTCAATGTAGGTAATGTGCTGAGAAAGGACAATAAAGAATCTTCTTCTAATAATAATTTCTTAATAACTAGGAGATAACAAAAGAATAAAGAGATTTCAAAGACTTAAAAAATAAGGGTCATGAATCAAAACAACAAGAAACGAGATATATCCCCAGTCATGCACACCCAGTTTTAATAAACTCAGTGCTGTTTTTCAACACATATATTGTTTTGTCTTCATTCAGTGTAGTTAGCACATATTGTTATTGCGCCATTGGTTTTGGCCTTGGGGACCCACATTTTGGCCGTGATGCCCCAATAAATTTGTATTTATCAAAGGCCAAAGTGGCCTTGCCCTAAAAATATCTTAACTCCAGGCCTGTAATCGTGTATTTCCTCTCCTGTTTCTGTCCTCGGAGGGGCCAGTTGCAGTGTGCTGCTTTTTTATGTGCTGCTGCCTCCATTGGCTGAGCATCTCTGCTGACGTAAGATATAAGTTATGAGCAAAAATATGCACCACACAGCCAGAAAAAGAACCTCTTAGGCAGGGCAAGTAAGAATTTAGATGGGGCAAGTAGATTTGAGAAGTACTTGCCCGGCAGTGCAAGTAGGAAAAAACCTTAACGTCGGACCCTGTTAGGGTAAGGGTTGTATTGGTGACGTTATTAGGTTATTAAGCACACAATAATAACTATAACCTATTCTTTTAGTAAGAGTTTTTAGAGAGTATAATATATAATATATGATACAGCCTCCCCAATCGTATAATTACACAAAGTCTCAATCTTGTCAAAAAAGTATGATCATGATATACTATTTTTATCACAGTACAGTATTATGCTAATGCTGCTAGTTTGAAGCGTATCCAGATAATGATTGACACCTAAATAAAAGAGTTATTGTTAAACTTAATATTATTATATAAAATAGAACAACATTTAACAGTGTTTAGAATATATTTTCTGATAAGGAATATATTAAATTGCCTTAATGTAAACATTTCACTTTGCAAACATGTTTTATCTGTATTAATAAAACAACACAAGTCAGCTTGCCTTGAAATAATGATGTGGTTTTGGGGATTGTGGCTTTTCAGGTAATGGAAAATATGTGTTTAAAGTCTTGGATGGCACTGACTGACAGCATACTTTGCAGACAGTCTTAGTCCATGCTTTGTTGCTTTTGAGATAATAATTCCATATGATGTCATCTTACTTTTTTTGGTCGACACTTCCTCAGCTTTGGAGGATAACACAAGTTCACTTTTAGCACTTTAGCATAACAGGCTTTGTGGCTTTGTAAGGTAAAGTGTGTGGGGATTGAGAGGAGGCAGCAAGTTACCACGGGCAGAATAGGTTCTTCCTTTTCCGGAGTTGATGAGTGTGTCTCATATCAAAAACCATATGTGCCGTAGTAATAAAGGCAAAAAGACAAATAAAAAAAAAAGCTTGTGAGAGATATTGGCTGCCACATCTGCATACCGCCGTCACCATGGTATGGTAATTGTAATCTGATCACAATGTCTGCCAAATGCGCTGCAGCAGAGAAAACCTGAACATTTGTTTTTTAGATTTTAAATTACAACTGAAAACACATTGATGTTGTCCAAAATTGCATGAAAGTTAATGAAAAAACATAAAATATTGTTACTGTGAAGCCACTGCTTCAAGACCTTTCACTCTAATCTCTCACACCATTTCTCCCAGCAGAGGAGAGGAGGAGCTTAACATATGTACAGTAGGACCAGCGTTGCCAGGTGTACGATAATTATCGTATTTGTACGATAATTTGGCCGTCTGTACGATGTACAATCAATAATCCCAAAAAAAGCCAAATGTACAATAATTTGACCATTTCATGATTGTAATCAGTATGCCGGAGTTTTTTTTTTGTGAGCCCTGAAGGCATCTGTTCCCATGTGACATGTTTCCAGCCAATTGCACTTTGCTTAGCGTGAAAAACAGGTGACGTTTGTCTCTGAACAATGAGCATGATTGGCTGAATGGTCAGCTGTACCCGCCCCACGAGGCGCTAGGACCCGTCAGGAAGTCGAGTGAGAATGAGATTCAAAATGCAAGAAGAAGAGGAAAAACAGAAGCAAAGAAAATGGAAAAAAAGTAAAACAAAAAAGTAAACACTAGAGTGACTATATTTGCCTGTAGCGCATCAGTAGGATTGTTATTTTGGTTAAGACAGATGTACGATAATGTCCCTCAAAATACCATAATTTTGAGTCTCTGGTACGATCATCCTACATTTCCCACCTGGCAACGCTGAGTAGGACAGAATAATGGGAGAACTGCACATGGGGTTTCATGTGACACAAGGATGCTATGGAGCAGTGTACAATGTGAAGGCATGGACAAGGAAAGGCTGCCAATCCATTTCCATGCACATGGAGCAGCTGCCTGTATTGTTGTTCATCCTTGGAGAACACTACCACACAGGAGAGTGAGCCACTCCTGAGTTCTTCAACAAGTGATCACACACACACACACACACACACACACACACACACACACACACACACACACACACACCATGCATGCAAACACAGATTAAACAATGCAGCAGAATACAAGAAGAAATTACAAAGAGCCGCTCCTCCATATGCAGTAAACATTAACGCACAGATGCACAACTCCATATGCATGAGGCATACATACATACATACATACATACATACACACATACATACACACAAAATGTTTTAAAAATATTGCAAACATATTGAGTCTATGGTTTGCAGAAGCAGGACTTTTTGCCTTTGTGCATTTATGTAGCCCTACGTATGCTGACAGAGCAAAAGTCCTTTTTTAGTGCAACCGCCACACTTCTGCATTAACCACTGAGCAGGTTCCACTGCAATAACTGCAGTTCATTGTCTCAGTAAAAGGGACAAAAGGTTTTTGAGACAGTGGTGAGTGTTGCTGGCTCACCTCCTCTCTGCTGGTCATTGACTGCCTTAAGCCCGATTTAAGATTGGGGTGCAACACTTTTGAAGAGTGCTGCTTGACAGAAGTTTGACAGCAGCGTGATGTTTTTATTCATGCTTTGGTAAAAGGTTTCAGTTGTCTCTATCACAAAATATTTAGGTTTTTGCCCTCATTTTGAAAAAGACAATATTCCTACTTAGCTTTACATGTCTAATGAAAATGAATATTTCACTGTAATATTCCTGTTTACATGCAGCTGTGCATACTCTGATTATTGTGCCCTAACGTCATTTATGACATCAGAATATGAAACAGCTGGAGATGCTAGTCTTTTTGCTTCTTTGCATCAAAATAGCACTTCTCAAAGTCGCATACGGTTGGAGTTGTAATACTTGTGCATACTCAAAAACTGGTTGATAAACGTATTTAATAATGTTTAAAAGTAGGTGTGGTTCTCCTTCGACTAGCAATGTGAGCTTTTCTTTTGGGCATGCATCTCTACCCCAGCCTTGCAAACCTTTGGCGAGTTGGAATTCATCTGAAATTTCAGCCTCAGTCCTTACCCACATCAACATACAGCAGAAGAAGTGGAAGTGAAACTGCTCCATGAGACTGTGATTAACAGGTGTCAAAAATGCCCCTAAACACTTCAAAAATAGACGGAGGTATGAATTACCATTTGCCTTTGGGGTAAATATCACCAAGTTATAATAACTTAAACAGATTATTGCATGTTTATGTCCTCAGTTACTGCTAATGTAGACCACAACTGCTAATATTCATGTAAGTCACTATCATATTCACTAATGCTGATTTCATTTCATAACTCCACTTCTTGCAAGTGATAAAACAGTATTCCTGTAATCACTTTCTCACTTGCTAAGAAGCTTTCATGCATATGAGGTCAGAGCCAGTAGGACATTCATCTTAAAATCAAATTGATTCAAAGTGCTCTTGGTCCTCTGATTTTGCTCAGCATCTGTGCAGCCCAGCTTGCCAGACATACATTATCAGCATCTGTTAAAGTTTCCACTTTCTCTGTTTAGAATGAATTGGCCATAAGGGCTCTCAGCCCCTCTCATCTGCTCACACTTGGCCTTTTGCCACTGATGGTACTGTGCTGTCCTCTGTGGGATCAGCCTGGGCTCTTGTATGTATTCATTTCATAGCAGTTATAATGTATTTCTACTTAAAGGAAATAAGCCAAACATACAGTTTTGTGCAAAACAGTGGTGAGAGCCGGCCTGCTATAATCTCCTTTGAGACAAGTACTTAACCATGTCTACTATGGACATGCAGAGTCCGAAATGGAGAGAGCTTATCTTCTGAAGTACATGATTATACTTAATGATTTTCACAACAATAGAGGCAGAAGGTAAACATAGGCACCTGAGCAATGGCGCAAGTGTAGCAGCTGCACCCTGACTGTTAACGCGTTTACACACCTCAGGTGTTATTTTTGTGCATTTCATTTGCACATCCATATATTTTACAAACTGCTGTTTCTGTCACAAGTACTTTAACACAGAATGCTGATACTATCCAGCAAAAAAAGCAGGATCACATTTTAAACTACCGCCTCAGCCATGTCAGGCAGCTTCAGGATTCTCCCCTCTCAGGAGGAGGAGGAGGAGGATGTACAGAAGGGTCATTATGGTGAGCCCTGGAAAGCTGGAGAATTTTGTGAAGGCCACCCATGTCTTAGAATTTCTTTTGTGAGTGATAACTATGAGGAACAACCAAGGTGCAGGTACACAACACCTGGGAGCGCAGGATCAAGGTCTTTATGATATTTGTAGGACCACAAACAGCCACACCACCAGGGAGGCTCTCAGGGTAAGAGGCCTACAGGTCTTATTTCAATGAAGAGGATGCTGTTTAATGGCAGCACTTTGGGTAGTGACCAAAAGTCCACAAAGTTTACTTGAAGAACATATTCTATATCACTGCCACCATGCATTTACACTCCAAAGTGGGTGACCAAAGTGTTCTATTCCAGTAGATTAAGCTATAAATGTACCAAATTTGGCACTTTTATCACAAAAATTCATTTTTTTTTTAGCTATGCCGCCCAATTTATTAGTTTGTTAGCAGAATTATACAAAAAGTGCCTGATTGATGTTCACAAAATTCAGTGAAGGGATGTAACACATGCCAACTTACAATACATTAAATTTTGGTGTTGATCCAACTCAGGGGGTGTGTCCACGGGCAGGTAGGATTGCCTGCTCTGGCCACCAGGGGGCGAGTTTCTGATGCCCCAATATCCAGATTCTAAATATATTTGTCAACACATCTGCCAAAGTTGGTGCTTTTATCACAAAATTGAAGAATTCTAGAAAAATATTGAGCTATGCCGCCCCACTACTATGAATGGTTGGAGAACTGCCCTTGACTCATATTGATACACATATAAATGTCCTTGATAATCCAACTATATTTGTGCAGAAAAGGTAATTTAAGCACACAATGCTAAAAAATGAAGTTTCTCAGACTGTGTGATTGAGATGCTTTTGGGGGAGATTGAGGCCAGACAAAACACATTTTGTGTATGTTGGCCATAACTCTGTCATTCCAAACAAAAGGAAATTTATTAGGTGGACACATGTAACTGTAAAGTCTACCAGCTCTGAGAGCCAAATCATACCGGAGGTGAAGAAGAAATGGCCCAGCTTCAAATTCAATGCCAAAAAGTGCCACTGCTCAGGGACACCAGACTTCTCTCTCTTTGATGAACCTATGGCATCAATTCTTGGGGAAGCATCAGTTGTCAGTGTATCCCCAAAATATCATCTAAACCTTTACCTGGTGTAGTTTCACATTTTCGTCTTTCATGCCATGAATACTCAGAGTTCGTATAGAACTCAACAAAGCAGCAAACTTTTTTAAAAATTTGAAACATTTTAAAAATGTCTAACTTTGAGCAAGAACTGAGAATATCCCCACCTTCAACAACTTTAACCAGGGCTTGACGCTGACTTTTTTTCCCAAGGAGCACATGTGCTCCTAAGTTGAAAAAGTAAGGAGCACACAAAGAACTTTAGGGGCACAATGTAAATTGATCAAATAATGTGTTTTCCGTAATAAACGTGATGCAAATAGACATTTAGAAGCAAAATTATGTAATGAATTTGTATACAAAATGTACAGAAAGGTAAAATCATCAAGTTTTGAAAAAGTATTGCAATTTAATTTTGTCTTTAACGTTATTATCTTATATTATCTTTGCAATTTGATTATCTTATATAATGTTATTACTATCCTAAAACATTCTCCAGGTCCTCTGAAACTCTGCAGGACTTATTTCCACCCTGCCCAGCAGCGGTACCGTGGCAAACGGTCCCTAACTGCGGGGAGAACGGAGCAGGCTTCCCTGGAGGTCCATCGCTTTGCCCGGTCCCTCTTCTCCACCACAGTTTGACTTATTCCCACCCAGCTGACAGCCTGGCCGTGAAGAACGGTCCCTAACTGTGGGGAGAACGTAGCAGGCTTCCCCGGAGGTCCGCCGCTTAACCCGGTCCGTCTCCTCCACACTTTGACTTATTTCCACGCTGCCGACAGTGGGACTTATATTCATTGTGTCGACAGTGGCTTGGAAAGCCACCAATAACCGTGTCACACGGGGAGGAGGGAAGGCGGCTGGAGTTCCTTCAACATTTGCGGTTAGGTTATCATATGTTTTTTATTGACAAAAATATAGGCTGCTTCGGCTGATTTTTTTTATGCGCACATGTGCCCCTAAATATTTTTCACAGTTCGCACACACCGATTTTTAGTTGCAAATGCGAGTGAAATATGTAGACCAGACTGCAGGCTATTATATTGCATTGAAACCCAAAGATCAGTTATTGAGGCAAAGGTGGCATCAACCGTGCCTGGACTTAAAACAGAGAAGCAACTTGGAGATAGACAGCAAAGAAGAAAAAGAGAAACAGACAGGGAGAGACAGTAAAACTGTCTGCAATGTATGTACTCAAGGCCAGTTGGAAAGATAAAGCTTCACTCCCAACTGAGTTTTGTTTTTCATTTGGTTTATCATTTAGGAGTGGTCAGATGTTGATTTCCTGTAAACACCAAATCAACCCAACATTCAGATCCCAAAGTCAGCCCTTGGATCATATCCGCAGTCCTTCTAATATTTATGAAAACCACCCATGGCTTGAGTGAGACTCAGAAGTTAAAACCTTCTGCCATAACTGCAGAATGGCTGAACTAAACTTATTTTTATTTTCAAAATGAAGAGAAAAGGCCTTCACTTCCTAAGGTTTTGGTTACTGGAGTTAGGCAAGCATGAAATTCAAAACCCATGAGAAGTGATATGCTCACAGGGAGGCAGAGTTGAAATTCAGCATTTACTTGTCCTCCACTGTGCTGCATAAAATCCAAATAAAGTACTCAAAGAACGTGTAAAAGCCAAAACTGCACTGCTCAAGATCCTGGAGTTGTTACGTTATCTTGCAAGATGGGGCACAGGGGTGTTACAAGGGTAACACTGATGGCCAGCACAACCTCGGCCAGCTTCTCAAATTATGTGACCAACTCCAAAGAGCTTACAGAGTGGCTTATCTGCAAAGGAAAAAAATTTGTGATGTGTGTCTGCCTGTGTGCAACTGCAGAAGAAGTGAATAACAACCGATTGCCAATAACTTCCAGTAACTGTTTTGTCTCCCAGGGTAAATTTGTCTCATAGCCAGGCAGACACAAAACACACAGAGATGTAGGCTCCCGGACTCTGGAACAAAAAATATAACAGAATACATTAATATAAAAATACATTAAGAGACAACCCAGAGGCCTTTGCACACAAAGTCCGTTTTTTTGTCCAAAATTGTCGCATGTCAAAAAATGAATAAGACCTCACATTGTGTCAATCACATCTGCACACTGATTCCGAAACATTCATCTGTTAATTAAGTTTTTGGAACAGGTTTCATTTTTATGCATTTCAGAGAGCTGATTGACCAAGAATCAGTAAAGAACATGTAACAGCGTGACACATCCTTGACAGAACAGAGAAAAGGGCGGCACAGTATCCTTTCATAATAGCACACGTTCAGTGGGTCAGACAGTAATATTCAGGTAGATGATGATGACGAGGAGGATGTGGACCGCACACAGACAGAGACAGTGTGGAGACAGAGACAGGGGACACTGGCAGCTCCAACCCATAATGCAGCTGTGGCTCCAAATGAAACATAGGGAGAGATAATTCTAACTATTAGAGGCAAAATTCATGACCTCCTGTCCTCAGATAGTACCTATCTAACCTCAAACACAGCTGTAAAACCTAATATATATTTAGATTGCTTCTCCCCAATTTCTCTTCAAGAATTGACTGTAGTGATTTCTTCATCCAAATCATCAACGTGTCTCTTAGACCCCATCCCAACTAGGCTACTTAAGGAGGTCTTTCCTTTAGTTAACACTCATATATTAGATATGATCAATATATCCTTATTAACAGGCTATGTACCACAGTCTTTTAAGGTAGCTGTAATTAAACCTCTACTAAAAAAGCCCACCCTGGATCCAGAGGTGTTAGCCAATTATAGACCAATATCTAATCTTCCCTTTAGGTCAAAGATCCTTGAGAAAGGAGTCGCAGACCAGCTGTGTGATTTTCTCCAGGATAATAATTTATTTGAGGAATTTCAGTCAGGATTTAGAGTGCATCATAGCACTGAGACAGCACTAGTTAAAATTACAAATGACCTTCTGATTGCTTCAGACAAAGGACTTGTCTCTGTACTTGTTTTATTAGATCTTAGTGCGGCGTTTGACACAATTGACCATCAAATTCTACTGCAGAGACTGGATCACTTAATTGGCCTAAAAGGTTCTGCACTAAGCTGGTTTAAATCTTATTTATCTGATCGTTTTCAGTTTGTTCACGTTCATAATGAATCGTCATTACGTACCAAAGTTCTGTGCTCGGACCAATCCTATTTACTCTATATATGCTTCCTTTAGGTAACATCATTAGAAATCACTCTATAAATTTCCATTGTTATGCGGATGATACTCAGTTGTATTTATCGATGAAGCCAGAAGAAAGTAATCAATTAACTAAACTCCATAATTGCCTTAAGGACATAAAAACTTGGATGAGCACCAATTTCCTGATGTTAAATTCAGACAAAACTGAAGTTATTGTTCTTGGCCCCAAACAACTCAGAGACTCTTTATCTGATGACATAGTTTCTCTTGATGGCATTGCTCTGGCCTCTAGCACTACCGTAAGAAACCTCGGAGTAATATTTGATCAAGATTTGTCTTTTAATTCTCATTTAAAACAAACCTCACGGACTGCATTTTTTCATCTGCGTAATATTGCGAAAATTAGGCCTATCCTGACCCGAAAAGATGCAGAAAAATTGGTCCACGCTTTTGTTACCTCTAGGCTGGATTACTGTAACTCTCTGTTATCTGGTAGCTCTAGTAAGTCCTTAAAAACTCTCCAGCTAATTCAGAATGCAGCAGCACGTGTACTAACAGGAACTAAGAAACGAGATCATATTTCTCCTGTTTTAGCTTCTCTGCACTGGCTCCATGTAAAATCCAGAATTGAATTTAAAATCCTACTGTTAACTTATAAAGCTCTAAATGGTCAAGCTCCGTCATATCTTAGAGAGCTCATAGTGCCATATTATCCCACCAGAACACTGCGCTCTGAGAACGCAGGGTTACTCGTGGTCCCTAAAGTCTCCCAAAGTAGATCAGGAGCCAGAGCCTTTAGCTATCAGGCTCCTCTCCTGTGGAATCATCTTCCTGTTACGGTCCGGGAGGCAGACACCGTCTCCACATTTAAGACTAGACTTAAGACTTTCCTCTTTGATAAAGCTTATAGTTAGGACTGGCTCAGGCTTGCCCTGTACCAGCCCCTAGTTAGGCTGACTTAGGCCTAGTCTGCCGGAGGACCCCTCTATAATACACCGGGCACCTTCTCTTCTTCTTCTTCTTCTTCTCTCTCTCTCTCTCTCTCTCTCTCTCTCTCTCTCTCTCTCTCTCTCTCTCTCTCGTATTCTATTACTGCATCTTGCTAACTCGGCCATTCTGGATGTCACTAACTCGGCTTCTTCTCCGGAGCCTTTGTGCTCCACTGTCTCTCAGATTAACTCATATCGCAGCGGTGCCTGGACAGTGCTGCCGTGGTCCTGCCAGATGCCTCCTGCTGCTGCTGCCATCATTAGTCATTAGTCATACTTCTACTGTTATTATACACGACTATTATCACACATGTACTGTATACTGCCAGGTATTAATACATACTTTCAACATATTGTACCGCAGTAACCAGAACTATAACTATAATATTATTACTTTCATTAATGTTGTTGTAAGCTACTGTCATTACCTGCATCTCTCTCTCTCTCTCTCTCTCTCTCTCTCTCTCTCTCTCTCTCTCTTTCTGTCTCATTGTGTCATGTGGATTACTGTTAATTTGTTATGCTGATCTGTTCTGTACGACATCTATTGCACGTCTGTCCGTCCTGGAAGAGGGATCCCTCCTCAGTTGCTCTTCCTGAGGTTTCTACCGTTTTTTTTTCCCCGTTAAAGGGTTTTTTTTGGGGAGTTTTTCCTTATCCGCTGCGAGGGTCATAAGGACAGAGGGATGTCGTATGCTGTAAAGCCCTGTGAGGCAAATTGTGATTTGTGATATTGGGCTTTATAAATAAAATTGATTGATTGATAACTCCATTGGAGAGAACCAAGGGAGGAAATGTGTCTTTTCATTTTGTCTTATATTGTG
The DNA here is from genome assembly GCF_011397635.1 of Epinephelus fuscoguttatus. Lineage (NCBI taxonomy): Eukaryota > Metazoa > Chordata > Actinopteri > Perciformes > Serranidae > Epinephelus > Epinephelus fuscoguttatus. The sequence goes on from NC_064762.1 coordinate 38,441,491, forward strand.
AGATTTCACAACGCATGGAACGAAAAAATCCTGGGAAAGGCTACCCTGATGTTGACCCTCGTTTTTTGAATTCGCCGGTCACGCTGCCTTTTTGACTCCCTTTTGTGCTTTCTTGGCAACGAGGATTCCGTCTCCCGTGATGCTGCGTAGCCTATGCATGATCCTGCATTATGCTCAAAGAGTGGGACTTTGTTATGCTGCAATAGTGCAGGCTTACAAATTTGCCTGGGTAGTAGCGAAGCGCCTCTTGCTCCTCTCAACGAAAACGCAGAAGGCGGGGCTATTCCCTGGTAGTGCTATATGTCCCTTGCTGGCGGATGTATTTTCAAGATGGCGAAACGTTATGGAACCCCCCCAAACAACTTACCTGCCCAATGTACAAACAAATCCGAAATTCTCCTTTTACGAGAATAAGTCAGATTATTGGTGGAGGTAATGACATATTCATGAATGCAGACATCGATTTTTGCTAATGAACAACTGAAAATGCTACACAATGTACCTTTAACATACCTTTCATGTTGTGGATCATGTGGACCATGACTTTGTATTAATACAAGGTCACATATGCATTCTGGAGCATATAAGCCTGACAGAAAACTTTATACATAAACACTAGATCAGCACTAGACAGGTGTGATGCCCACTAAAGTGTCATCACATTTGTGATGGTCTTTTTGAATTTGATATTTCATGTTTTAATTTTATTTCCATGTGTAACCAACCTGTTTCCACTATATCTACACAATAATATTGTAGTTTACACATCAGGAGTAATTACAGTTTTTCTTGATTGTTTACACACATTTTCTGAAAGCATGCCTCATACTCTCAGAACTCTACACACAAATCAAAAAACACACACACAATGGGCAAAACCCCTCAATTCTCCCGCAAAATGAAACTTTACATTCAAAACGTTATTTCTTCTCAAAATGGTATTTTGTTTTCAAATGACACACACAAACCATCATATGAATAGACATTTATAAGAACCAGTTGAACACTGATGTGCTCAATGTAAAACACTATGATGAATGGAAAACACTTCTTCTCCATTCATCATAATGACTTAGGCCTTTTTTTGTTCAGTGTTACACTACAGACAGTACATACATAAGTGTGTTGTAAAATATTTTAGAATATTGTTTTTACACTCAGAACACACAAATACACGGTAACAAATATGTTTTATTTTTCCCACAAAAACAATGTACACAGTGTATATCCCAACCAACACAAAGTTGCACATACAGTGGTCTACATACAAAACAACAGAAGAATTTACTGTATACAGTTACAGTAAAAAAAACAAAAAACTATGCTGCATCCTCTCTTCTGTTTCGGTCTGGCCACAGCACCTCATCCACATCACAAGCAATGTTTTCCCTGGCCAAGCAGCGGGGGAAATATCGCCTAGCATGGCGAATCCAGCCATGAAAAGCATCAAGTGCTATATCTCCACATGCCTCTTCCATAGCTTGGAGAAGGGGTATACGCGTTTGTGGATTTCGGTCATACACTTTCCATCTCCAGGCAGAAAAAGTGGCTCGGATCTCATCAGAGATTACGGTCCTTGGCCTTCCTCGTCCTCGTCCTCCCCATCCTCCTCCTCTTACTCTCACTCCTCTGGCTCTGGCTCTGGCTCTGTTTCCAATGTTGGCATCCACTGCTCCAAAACAGAAGAGCTCACCTGTTGCCCTTTTATGCTAAAGCTCTGATTGCTAATTGTAAAACTGTGTGACAGGTGTTTGCCCATGTGATGAGTCAGTGTGCATAGTAGGGCAATTAACTTTAGAATTTTGAATGACAGTGTGTTCCTTGTGAAAACAAGAGATTTTCTTCATGAAAATTGTGCCAAATGCAGAGGATTGTGTGTAGTGTTTTGAAAAAAGTGTGTTTTAGAACTGCAATTTGAGTGTAAAGCAGGAATTGTGCTTGTAGTTTAGCAGAATTGGTTTAGGGGGCTGGTGCATGAGTTACATGTTGTGGTCATTGTGTCTCAAGTACCAGTATTTGTGTGTAAACAATTGAGAAAAACTGTAATGTGTTTGCATTCAGCAGGGGGCAGTGTGGTGCTTTACTTGGCTCCAAGACCGTCTTCACGACAGTACAGGTCGCTTCGCAGTCTCCCTCTTTCTGCTGAGCGAGGCTAATGAACAGATGTGAGTTGCCCTGTCTGATGTATTTCTTCTATTTACAGGTTGGTGAAACAGTAATCTAAGATAACTTACTGAGGTTCACTATTTTAACGTTGCTGGATGTCTGAGTATCCAGAAAAGACATTGTTGTAATGATACATGGATGTATTTGTTAGGCTGACATAGTAGCAGGATTAGCTGGTGTATCTTGAGTGACGGTGCCACTCTGTTGCTTTCAAAGTCATGTCAGTCTGAGTTTTAGTTTTGGCTCCACTAACATTTCTGAATAGTTTATAATCTTGTTAAAATGTGTAAGATTGTTTCAGATGAGATAAAAATGTCAATGTAGAAGCCTTGCAGACAGTTAAAAACAAGGTTAAAAACTGTAATTTCATGTACTATAAAAATCTTTAAAGCTAGAGTTAAATACTGTCATTTCATATACTTTCTAAGGGTTGAAAACTAGTTCAAATCTGTCAGCTCAGGCATTTCGAAAGAGCAAAAGACAAGCTAAAGGAGAAAGCTACTGAGAGCCATATGCAAATATGTAGCAGAAGCTATATTTTATTTTAAGATTAGGAGACAACCCACAAGTGTAACAGTGGTTACTTTGTTTTTATTTATTGAATCAGCACAACTTATCACTCAGTAAACAGACTGGAGGTGAAAATGTTAGGCTATTTTATTTTGGGTAACTGAACCAACACAGTTTGTGTTTTTGTCATATGGAATATACAGTGATGATGTACAGGTGAAAGTATTGACCATGTAAAGAGGGTTTATATTGTATTTGTTTAATAAATCCTCTCTTCTCTTTCCGCTGAGTGAGGCTAATGAACAGACGTGAAGTTGCCCTGTCTGATTTATTTCTCCTGTTTACAGAAAGAATTAAACTGTTTATATGGTGCCAACCGGTACCTGTAACACAGGCATGATGAGAAATGAGGGCTTGCTATCGTTACTAGACTCTCAGCAGCGGCACCTAGGTGCACATCACAGCAGATATGGTGGAGCAGAGTCAAGTGCTCACAGTTATAATTGTAAACTATGAAATACATAACTCAAAAGGTAATACAACGACTGCGATTTATTAAAAGTCTAATGTAATTCTGCCGCTGACAGCTGTCATGTCATGTCACTTCCTGACGGGTCCAAGTGCCTCATGGGGCAGGTACAGCTGACCAAGTGCGATTGGCTGGAAACATCTCACATGGGAACAGATGCCTTCAGGGCTCACAACAAAACTCTGGTATACTGATTACAACCACACAATCAGGAAATGGTCAAATTATCGTACATTTGGCCTTTTTTGGGATTATTGATTGTACATCGTACAGAGGGCCAAATTATCATACAAATACGATAATTATCGTACACCTGGCAACGTTGCATCCAGGTTCCACATATACCAGGGGGTGGTGAGCCAATGTCCCAAAAATGTGGAATGTGATTGGCTGAGGTCAAGTAAGCCCAATATCCACTTTTTGAAGACACACCCGTCATTGAAAGACCAGGCTCTTGGTAGACAACTGTTCCAACAGAGCAATGATGCAGCAGAGGGACCTAAACCATATATTTTAACTCTGAAGCTGGTGAAGTTTTCTAGCAGCATTAAGTGCATTTTGGTGAGTAGCACTGAATGTAAAAACAATTAACTTCCACGTTTAGTGGAAGTCTTAAGGACACTGTTTTTTTTCCCCCAACTGGAACACTTTCTCTGCTGTTTTTATTGCTATGGCTCTCTTCACTCAGATTCAGAGAATCTAGGCTTGTCCCTGGTAAATTACCAAAGGGATTTGTGGGAAATAACGGATATTGCAAATTAAAGAGTAGACCAAACTCATCAGCCTTTATAGCCACAATTTAATCTCACTTTAAAGAGCTACTGTACACCTTAGGTATATGAATATGATTTCAACAAATTTAATTTAAGACAATTTCAATAAACAACACAACCATGAATTGCCAAATGTATTATTGTATTTAGGCATAAAATACTGCAGAATTTTAAATGTGGTTATATTTAATGTTTCTTCTAACGGCTGTTTGCATTTTTTATCTTGTTATTTACAATAACACGTGTGAGCATTAAATCATGGTAGGATCAGATTGAAAATAAGCACAGAAGCAGTAAACAGGTGCTGACAGAGTAACTACTCCCTGGAGAAGCTATCACTAGGACTCTCAGCATTGCAAAACACTTGTTTCAATCCCCACCGGTCATCTTCATCTCAAAGAACACCAATTTAGTCCCAGAGTACACACATCTCAGTCAAGCATGGGATAATAGAAATTGTGTAACAAGCAACAATGATTAAAAACTGTTTTCCTAAAATAAATAACTCAGGTGGAGTTACATCTAAGACGGACATGTTGATATGTGATATGCAGTCAGTCCCTCCAGGATGTTGTGTTGTTGTGATTACAACAATTAACACAAATTCACTGCAAATTTGAGTATTTAAAATTGTAAAATCTCATTTGATTTTAGAGCTGCAAGCAGCAGACTGATTCGCTCAGCACCTCCTGGCCCGTCTCTCTGTGTTTTTTATTAGACTTCTGCTGCAGGACAGTGAGCTATGCCTAAGAGCCTCAAATCTCATACTTTCACTTTACTTCTTGCAAGGTGCACTGATTTCCACTGGGTAGTGTTGTCTCAAATCATGTGCTGCCATTTTGCATTTACCAGCAGCGACAACAGCTTTTTTTAACTGCACTCTTAACAAGAATGTGTCAATATTAACACAACATGTGTTGAATTTCTACACATCAATGACTTGAATTTGGGACAACACGTGTTGTGTTAATTTTGACACATTCAGTGTGTTAATATATCAGCTGACTGTGTCACATAGATTAACACAGAGATGTGTATAATGTGTAAATACTAACGCATTCATGTGTTGATACATAAAACTTATATTAACACATTCATGTGTTATTCAAAATTACACAAGCTTGTGTTACTCTAAACAAATGGCAGAATACAATGAATAAAAAAGGAAAATGCCACTTGGAATCATTTTGAAAAATTATTTATTTCAAGAAATATTTTTTAAACATTTTAAAACGTTTAGTCAACATGTCTTGTTTCACTCATGAATCTTCAAAGTTTCTTTAAAAACCTTTTACCTAGCATTAAGACATTTGGTCAACAGTTCATTTCATTTTCATTTTAACTTCACAGAAAATAAAGAAAATAAATTAATTACAAGCTCATTTCTAGAAGATAACCAAGGGGTCCGGTGTATGAAACACAATAAAACAAAGGCCAATTTGGTACAATACTGTATAGGCGAATTTATTGGAGTGTCTCCAGAGACCGAAAATACAAGCTTAACATGCCGACATGAAGAAAAAAACCCCACATACAATCAGACAGACTTCAAGACATCATTTAGACAGGCTGTCTACAGCAGCAGAGCAAAATGCTTTTACAACACACAGATAACTCACATAACTCATAGTGGAGCAAAGTGGTGAACAATTTGATTCACTAACACTCGTATTCACTGATGAGCATATTATTGACCTATTTAAGTGCAATACAATGAAAACAACCAGCCAGTGCGCCTCGGACTATCTAACATATCACATCTGATCACTTGCAACAATGAAGGACACTCACAAGTAAGATGACTACAGAACCTCTCATTTTTTTTCTCCCGATTACAAGGTATAGCAGCTGCCATACCTCGCCATACCTAAATGACACCTATGGTGGTGGTCCAGGGTCATTTCCAGAGAGTTCCATTTTAGCTGCTGCATAAGAAAAAGAAACGTTTCAATACAAAATTTAAGGACAAACTTCAATTTTCTACAAATGATATCTACAAAATAATTTTATTTGGAGCATACAGGGCATAGGCACTTTTTGCAGTTCCCATTTTGACATGTAATTGCAGAAAATAATGAGTAATATTATGGACCTGCATGTGTTTTTATTCTATATATAATCATCACTGTTAAAATAATAAAGGCACATGGTCAAAAGCCTTAAATATTAATCATTCCTGTTTTATTTAAGGTAATTATTTCTTTATCTCATTTACTACATAACACACATTAATAATTGTGTCATTAATATTGTAATAAACTAACAAGTCTTTGGCTTGTAAAATCTGTCTAAGTCCAATATTTTGAAATTTAAAAAAAATATATATTATATGGTCAAAATGTCTGGTGGAAATAATCTAAGCACAATCTATCCTGAGTGGAACACAATGCTTATCTTCGTCTCTAGTGTGTCAGCACTAAACGAGAGGTTTCCAGCCCGAATACACCTTTATTTTACTCGGATAATACTCAAATAACAAGCAGACATGTCTCATAAAACACAACTGGCAGATGCCCAAATGACGTTACTTGCAGGTCCCGATTCATGTATCATTAAATGAATGTACTAAATAAATGTAATTTAAGAAAAAATACAAATGAAAACATGAATTAAGTTAACGTTACCGTAAGTCTCAACGGTTGCCCCCCTCCCCCCAACTCTGCAGTGAAACCAGCAAAATGGTGGTGTTGAATTGCTAAATGAATGAATTACTGTGGCATTGACTTCAAACCCAGTTAACTGTTAAAGTAAACTAGATGAGGTTTCTGCGGACTTTATGGAATGAGCGACTGTTTTGCTATACTGTCCTAAACTGCATTTTACTTGGTGTAATTTTGGTAACAAGCGCAGTAGAACTTAAGCTAACATTAGCAGCTAACGTTAATGTTAGCTAACTGTTTGACAGCCCTGCTGAACAAAATGGGAAGCTTACTGTATCTGGATTTTCTTAGAGATAACGTTATGATTTAGCTGGTGGTTTCTACACATGTCACTTTTAACTGACTGATAAACAGTTCGATGAGATAGTTTAAATTAAACTGCAGCCTCCATCTTCCTCCCCTTTGTCTGTCTCAGAGTAAAGCACGCGTAAAGGGCAACCCCTTCCCGCCTCTTAAAGTAACACACACATTGTGTTAAAATGGTTGCCGCCAATTAAAGTAACACACACATTGTGTTAAACTGTCCAGCACATTAAATGTGTTAAGCTTTCTGTGCATTTTGTACACAACTTGTGTTGAAATCCACACAATATATGTTACACAAGTAGCAACACATTTTTGTGTCATTTTTTAACACATCTCTTCTAAGAGTGTTCCTCTTCTCCCTCTGTTCCGTTATATCGTCAGCAAACGCTAACGTTAGCTACAAGCTAACATTAGCACTCTCATTACTATGTTGTTGAAATGCTGGTATGCAGCACAATTAAAATAATTCAGAGTCAGTGGTTCAAGAGGTTGCATGATGGGTATATATTTAATCTTCAGCTTCCCTAAATATACCAATAGTTGTTGTTATGACATTTCAACAAAATGACAGATGGCGTCATAAAACAGCAACCCACCTATTGTACTTTAAATTACCTTAACTGTATGTGGGGGCTGTGCTAAACCAGTCTTCCTAAGAGATAATAGAAGGACTTCACTATTTGAACTTTACATATGAAATCTGCACAGCATTTCTACTACCATGGCTGTCAGTGTGTGCCTTATACAAGAATAGCAGGACAAAGGGGTTTGCTATACCTCAATCACCCCATCATCACTTTCTGACGTTAGAGTATCTTGCAAATGCTGCAGTGCCACCTGTCGAGCTTCTAATACTTGCAGGAGATGGCACTAGCAGCCTCCTCTACCAGCAAGTGCCTCTGATATGACCCTTTGTACATAGTGAGGTGGCAAATTTATGAACATTTCCTGGCAGCATCTGAATATTTTCAGTTCTGAAAGGTGGCAGTGAGAGTCTGACCCTGCACCAGCCTCTCTAGTTTGTCCTCAATTGCAGCATGCATAATATAGTGGTCATTTTATTTGGTGGAGGTACACCCATATAAACATCTCTGAAATCACACAAACCTTGCCTTGAAAGAAGTGGTAGATATAGAAGTCAGAACTTTTCGGTTTTAGTAGGTTTTATTGATGCTTCAAAGGCATATGACCGAGTCAGTCATCGGAAGTTACTTTTAAAACCTAGAGAAAGGGTTGTGCCTGACAGCATTATAAAAACCCTGACATACTGGTATGCTAACCAGAGAATGCAGGTCAGGTGGGGAAATAGAATCTCTACTCCATTTACTGTTGGAAATGGGGTCCGACAGGGAGGGATACTTTCACCAGCCCTGTTTAATTTATATATGAATGACTTATCTGTACAGCTAAGCTCCTGTAAAACTGGCTGTATGATTGGTGACACCTTAGTAAATCATCTTATGTATGCAGATGACCTGACTATACTCTCTCCTAGCAGTGCTGGCTTTCAACAACTGCATATACAGTATGCTCTGAGTATGGTGTAGCATTTGACACGCTAAGAAGAGTGTTGTTATGATCTGTAGAACAAGAGGGGATAAGGATCTGGCCTTTCCTTTGTTCTTCCTGGCAGGTCAACAGCTCACGGTCTGTAGTAAGACTAAATATCTGGGACATTGTATTAATGACCAAATGACTGATGATGATGATCTGTATAGGCAGCGCAAAATATTGTATGCGCAAGCCAACATGCTGTGGAGAAAATTCCACAAATGATGTTAAGGTAAACCCCTCTACACTGCCCCTTGTGAGTTAAGTATAAGAGGGTTAGTATCAGTAAGCTCCAGGTTGGTGCAGTGCTAGTGGTGCAGTGCTAGTGACTTATTCTGTCTATTCATGCCTTATTGAGGCGACGTTCAGTTTTAGTGGCAGATTGAAGGACTCTCAGAACTCTATTATAATGATATTGTCAAACCCTAGACTAAGTGACATTAGATATAGGTCTAATCTGTGGAAACACTGGTTTGACTGTCTTTTGTAATCTTTTGTAATTTTATTGGGGTCTGTGATGTATTGTTTTTGTTTTGTTTTGTTTATTTTATTATGTTGTATGTTTTTTTTACTGCAAATAAAGTTAATTGATTGATTGATTGATTGATTGATTGATTGATTGATTGATTGATTGATTGAAACCCATTTGGTCATGTTTTGTTTGTCTTTGTTTGTTCTTTTTATTCTGTGTTTTTTAATCACCTGATGGGATTACACAGAAAAATTCATTCAGATTACAGCACCATTTCCAGCCAGTTTATGAGTGATTCTTGTCATGGCAGCTAGTTGCCCTTATTTTTCTCCAATCTTAAAGTGAGAGTCGGCCCAGAGCGAGACTACACACAACAGATGCACTATTTTGTTCAACAAGCACCAGATTGTTGTAAAGTAACATCATAAACTTCTGTGCTTATTTGCACATTAGACTTCTTGTTTTGGTTCATAATTCAGCTGTTTCTATTGCATATCAACAGGTGTGCAAAGAAAAACTCATTGAAAACAGTTCATACAGTTCCATGAAAAACTGTAGATCAAATAAAACTTATCTCTCTGCTAATAACTCCCTCAGGATCGTCTGTTCCTGCAGTCTCCCCTCAGTGTCTTAAATCTGGTTTCCCAGTCCTCTCAACAGACATATCCAAGTTTATGACTCATCCTTTCGCACTCCTTGTACCTGTTCTCGTGTTACTACAGCTCATTTTGTCTTTCCTTCTTGGTTGTCAAGCAAGAAATAATTGTGAAAAATATCAAGAGAGCAGTGAGTGATATCCTCAGAGCCAAAAAAGCAAGCACAAAGAAATAAGCTCAGTAAGACTGTGTGAGCATGTGTCTGTGTGTGGTTGGTTAGAAAAGCCCTTTCTTCTAAAGTAACTATAGCATTGGCAATGATTTGGCACAGTAACAGTGGCATTTCAGTTCATAATAAAAGTGAATCCTATTCAAGTACTGTATTTTTATAAGTGCAACGTTTTTTTTGTTTGTTTTTTTGCAGGATTTTACTGGTCGGCTGTAAATATTTTATCAGTCCCTGCTCTTGTTTCTACATTAAATGTCAAGTTATAAAAATTCAAAAGTGCTTTACACAGTAATAGACATTACCTTTGTGAATAAATCAACATGTCATACAACAGTTTATATAATATGAAAATGTACAAACACTGTATGATATGCTAACAAATTAGCAGCCCCACAGATGGCGTCACGTTACCAAACACACATTTATGTACTTAATGTAAAGCCACATAGGTTGGGTTTAGGAAATAAATAATTGTCATTGTCAAGTTACCTATTTAACACAAAGTTACATACTGTTACATACGTACACAAGTTACGTAGGTTAGGTGTAGGAAAATAAACATGGTTGGTCATTGACACATTACCTATTACGCACTTGCGTGAAGTAACATTCTCATTTAAAGTAAGTTATTCTGCAGTGTGGGCGTTTCCACTTTCCATGCCTTATTGAGGTGTCTGATGTTCAGTTTTAGTGGCAGATTGAAGGAGTCTCAGAACTCTATTATAATGATATTGTCAAACCTTAGACTAGGATGGGTTGGGTTGGGTTTAGGCACCTTAAATTACATAGGTTAGGTGTAGGAAAATAAACATGGCTGGGCATTTTCAGGTTACCTATTTAATGGTAAGTTGCATACTTACATAAAGTTATGTAGGTTAGGTTGAGGAAAATAAACATGATGGGTTATTGATGCATTACCTATTTAACATGAAGTTACAAGTAAAACACTCTTATGTAAAGTGACATAGTTTTGGATTAGGCAATTTACGGAGGTTAGGTTTTGGAAAATAAATGATGGGGCATTGTCCCATTGTCCCGTTTTTCATGTAATGTAAAGTTATATAAGTTACATGGGTCAGGTTTAAGGAAATAAACATGATGGGTTATTGACACATTACCTATTTAATATGAAGTTACATACTTATGTGAAGTAATACTCTTATGTAAAGTGATGTAGGTTAGGTTTAGGCAACTTAAGTTACGGGGGTTAGGTGTAGACAAATTAACATGGCTGGGCATTGTCACCTCACCAATTTAACATAAAGTTACATACTTACATAAACAGCCTGAAGAAATACACATAGGAATGTTTGTGACTGTGCAGGGTTTTTTTTTTTTTTTTAGCAAAAAATGCATTAGAGAAACACTGATTCGACATTTATTGTATGCCTAATCACATTAAATATATTTACTGATGATACTGACATTTAGGTTGTTTTAAAAATCCATCCATTGTGATTTCAGTTCAGTGATATAAACTGTATGGGAGCACAAAGCGAGTTGTTGTCCACAGATTCTCTCCCTGTAGTATGCTTTTAACTTTCTACAGCTTTGTTAACTGTATGTCTAGACATCCTCTGAGCAGCATACACAGTGCAAGCTCTCTGATTACTTTAAGTTTAGGATTCTGCCCAGCACATGTTGCTGAGGATTGTTATGAGTACGTAAGTCGATGTCACCTCTACTGCTGTGCAAAACTGTGTGACCTCTAACAAAGAAAATTGTCCAATTTCATGGTCTTTAAGCACAAATTTGTACATCACATGTAAGCGCTTTAGCCCACCTAAGCACTATACCTCTGATTGAATGCAGTAGAGTTCCATGGTTCAGCTTAATGCTGTCAAGAGAGGTCATTTTCAGAGTTATTACTCAAATTTAAGCTAAGACATGAGTCCAGGTGAGATCAAGGATCTTTTTTCAGCAGAAGGAAGACAGTAGTTTCCTGGAAGATTGTAGCTGCATTAACACAAATCCTTGCAGTTTTTTTATAACAAGTTTTAGTGGTGTCGGAGTCACTGATCATGTGAGGCTTCATTGACCATTTGCTAAATTTCCTCCCCTGAACAGCGATTGCCTGGGGGAAATCATAGCTTGGCAACTGTTTTTCAGCACAGCAGCTCAGTGAAACTTTGTTCTTTGGACAAGTTGAAGCTGTGTGCATGGACCTGTAGTAAGAGCAATAGAAGGGGTTGAGGGTTATGTCCCATTTTACCTTTTGCAATACTTTAATACAATGGCAAAATTGTCAATAATGAATAAAAGAGTGTTTATGTTTTCTAATTTAGGGAACATTAGCATGACTGCCTAATTACCTTACTATTCAGGAGTATGTCATTAAGTAATTTTGTTAGTTACATTAGAAAAGGGACCACTCAGGATGAAACAAACTGTGTGGAAGCTAGCCCAGAGTGCTACAGAGTTCAGATAAACAAATGCACCTCTGTTCTGCTTTTGGCTTTTCACTCCAGCAACCCCAAGTGGTTGCCAAGCATTGGTAAGTCATTGTTCTCTAACCCTTTTGTCTTGTGAAATGTAATAACTGGAAATATTATGCATAAATCTTGCCCTTGTGTTGCATTTTCTAGAGTAACCATCCACACACAGCCATGTTAGGATGACATTTTTTTCTTATTATAGTCCAATGTGCAAGACGATAGCATTGCTGTTTCTCTGTTCTTGATATAGCCTATGTATCAAGTGGTGAAGGTAATGACTGTTTTACCCAGGACCTGTTAGGGCTGATTTATACTTGTGCACTAGCACTATGCAGAGCCTACACTGTAGCCTATGTACGTGGCCTTCGCCCTTGTGAGCATTTATACTCGTACAATGGGGTTTCTGTGAAGTGCTGTAAAGTTGAGTTGATTCAAACACAAGTACACAAATTAGCTTTATTATAACTCGTAGGATTCACCGACAAAAGCACTTGTCTTGTGCTGGACACATTTTCTTCACTACAACATGCTAATGTTACTAGCACAAGCCACGGCATTTTACATTGTAGAGATTAACTTTGCTGCTAGCAGATATTTCCTCTACTCATATGAAGCCAGGAACAACAGCAACATTTAACAAAGGTAACCTTACAAAATTCGGCTCCATTATAGCTCACAAGGTTCATCAACAAAACAACTGTCTTATACGAAACATGTTTTCCAAACAAATACAACATGCCAGTGTTATTAGCACAAGTTGTTTCCACTGAGGGAAATGGTTTTCAGCTTACAAAAATAGACAGGAGGGCTGCGACGCTGCAATGTGCAGTTACAGTCTCTGGGGAGGTGCACGTCAGGCATTAGACATAGGCATTAGACTCATTCCTCTGCCAGTATTAAGTAATGTATGCGCTATGAATATCCAGACTGTTCCCATTCCGAGGTTGTCAAGTACTGGCACTTTGTCAGGCCCCTTAGCACTTGATATTGATGCCAAAGGCACCTGTTAGCAATAACTGACGCTGAGAGCAACTGGTACAGTATAAAGAGCTAACTCTATACAGGGCAGAGGGGAGCGGAGATGGATGGGTCACCCAAAACAAAATATGACTTTAACCTAGCAGACTGCAATTTCATGGTCTATGTCTCAAAAGTAAATGTTCTTGTAACGTTACACAACTTAACTATGTGACGCCTCTTGTCTTAATGTAACATTACATAGTTCATGTATGGTCATCATGCACTGATATCACTCTTCTTATTTATATAGTCTTATAGTCTTATTTATGTTACATGTGCCACATTACCTTATGTAACAAACATACTTATTTTAATTCAAAACATTTTTTTTTCTAAGCCTAACCAAATATTGTTGCCTTAACATAACTACTTGTGCATTGCTATGAGACCCCAAGGGGCATGACAAAACGCTGGTATTTGACGACCTGGGAATGATAACAGGTTGGGATATCAACTAACACGTCATTATGTGATGCTATGTGTCATCACAGATGTATGGTCGGGCTTAACAAATGGCTAATTTGAGGACCAACTACTCTGACTTGTTATACATTAATGATGTGATTATAGCCAGTAGTGGCTCGTGGTGAAATTGGGTGGGAGGGCTAACGCATTAGGCCTGTGGCCGATACTGATCAATAGTTCAGCTGCAGTAACAGAGATACCCCGAGATACAGTACCAGGTTACAGCAACAATGTATTACAACAAAACTAGAGAATTAGGCTAACTTCAAAAATGTTCTGATGCCAAAAGCTCTCTCTTTCTCTCTCGCTGGCTTGCTCGCACATGGGTGCGCGCGCGCACACACACACACACACACACACACACACACACTGACTATTTTCCGCTGTACACAGACAGGAAAGGTAAAGAAAGGAAATGAGTAATGCTCCTTTAATAAGAGGTTAGGGCTTGCGCCTGGGGCTGGGCGGTATGGCCTAAAATCAGTATCAGGTATTATTTTGGGGGGATGCTGTGATGGTATGATATTGCGGTATCATCTTCTCTCTCTTTTTTTTTTTTTTACACCTTAAATAAAACAATCTAAAAAGCCATACAAGTCTAGGATGGAAACTATTTATCGTCAGAAGTAAAACGGTTGCTAAACCATCTATTATTGTGTACAAAATGTAATATGGTATGTATAAACGTTAGAGGGAAGAGGGAGGGAGGGCCGGCAGCTCCCGGGCCCCCTTCTCCCGCGGGCCTGGGTTTGGGGCGGTTGACCAGGCCACCTCCATCACGTAGCGAGGGAGGTGTGTGAGGCAGGCAGGTTGGCAGGCCGGCTGCCGGGCCCCGTTCTGCCGCCATAGCCGGAGTACTGTGGTATGAAGGTAACCACAAAAGCAGTACTGCGGCTTGTTTACTGCGGTAACGTCAAGTTACCGTCACCGCGAATACCGCCCAGCCCTACCTGGGCCTACCTTATTTGAAGAGAAGCTCCCATCGACGGCCTTTCTGGGATGCAAACAGGTTAATCACCAAGTCCGATGATTTTTGGTAACAGCGGGCAGGCCCTCACTGTACTTCCACGCATTGTCATTGGCCAAAAGTCAGTGGCCTGGGCTGAATTAATTTTGCCTAGCTGGACACTAAATCAAGGGGGCTTGTCACAACACCTGTCACTCACGATGTGACAACAATGATGGGAAGCTGATTCTAGGAGTATCGGCTGTAAAAAATCAGCCCATTTAGATAAATCCTGCATTTTTGTGACTATTTTAGTGCTGTTGCTGCTATAGGTTCCACCAAAAACAATCAGTTCTAAGGTTCAATAACTAATATTTTAATATTTTCTTTAATTTAATAATTTTCTAGTCTTTATTGTAAAAGATAGGCAGGGCTTAGCCCTGCTAGCCCATTTCTACCAGCTGTCTCTTATAACTATCCCTGCATTGTATAGCAATATTGCCTTGGCCAGGTAGTAGTATAATATAAAGTAGTGTCCATTTTGTTACCTATTTTGTTTGTTTGTTTGGATATTTAGTCTTATTTTGCATTCAGTTGGAACCAGGCAAATGGTAGACAGTAGACGGAACAGCTTTTGGATGATACTGGAAAAACAGTCAGACAGTACAGCAGGACAATGAATAAAAAAATGTGTCACGGTAAGTTGTAATGGTTATGTATTGTTTAAAAAGAACGGAATAAAATATGTATTAAAATATGCTCTACTCTTTGATATATATTTAAATATCTAATCTATTCTATATAAATACAATTATTTTGTGTCTTATTTTATGTAATTATTTTAGTAATGTCCAGTAGTTATCCAGGTTTTCCATGTTTTATTCTTGTGTGAGGGAGCCACACAACAGCCGCTTGCAAATTCCGTCTTTGAAGGGCAAAAACTGAAAAGCATTTAACTTTGGATGGCAGTGCTGTTTACTGTTACCGACGCCAATATTCTCTGGCGGCCTCACCCAATCTTACTGTCCTGGTCTCGTCAACTAAAATGATTACAGGTTACCCATCTACTGTGTGCTAGATTCCATGTGAAGACAGCATTAATCCTGTGCCAAATGTCTTGTTAATTTTTATCATATAGTCAATTTTTTGTCAAGTTTTAGTTGACTAAAAGTCTGGCTGATTTTGTCTTATTGTAGTCAAAGAAAATCCAAACTATAGTTTTAGTCAATGAAAATGATTGACATTTAAGTATTTTAAGTCATCAGATGATACTGAACATGTCGGTCAGTCTAGTCTGGCCAAATCAAGTAATTTCTTGACAGAACATTCATTAGGGTATTTATTCTGTTTAATATTTGTGTACATTTTATTTTACTATATTGCTATATTTGTGTGTCATTGTTTTATTCTGTACAGCACTTTGGTCAACTGCAGGTGTTTTTAAATGTGCTATATAAATAAACTTGATATGACTTGATTTTGATTTATATTCTGAGATGTAAAGTTCATGTCTTGTCTGGCACGTGTCCTATTGACACCTTTTACTATTGGAGATGAGGAACAATTCACCAGATCCAGAGTTTCTAACCAAAGGTTCAAACTAAAGTTCCCCCCTGGGACTTCTACGGGGGGAAATTATTAATGATCCAGTTCTGCTGTCTTACACAATGTCTGGCTCCAGTTTCTCCTATGTGCTCACTACACAACATTTATAATTTACAAGACAGTGAAAGGATTTTGTCAGTTTGATACAAACAGTTGGACTTTAGGCATTTCAACAAATGACTGAAGCTGTAGTTTTTCATGGGAGGACAGTCTACAATGTGGACAAGGAGTTGAGATATGTTCTTTCGATCCCTCTAGAGTAGAAGACTGGTAGCAGGCAGACTGACACAGACTGAAAATCCTCCAGTGGCTTTGCACAGCATAGATTGCTTCATTGAATTGAAAATATATGCAACAAGCTGTATCAAAGTTTTCCTCGAAGCTGCTTCGCCAATTATGCAGCTCATGTCATGAAGTGCTGGAGGAGTACATGTTGTGAAAAGATCAGTGGTCCATGAGCCACAGAGCCGCCTTGTGTCGTTTCCCAGCAGGAGATTCCATCAGGGTCAGCTGTGTTCGCCTTGAGGTACACTGGGACTAAAAGGTTAACAGCAGAATGAAAGCACCTTAATGCATCACTGCTTAGTCAATAAGACAGGGCAATTCTACGGGGGATGTTCAGTCACATGTTACATTACAGCAGTAATACAATCATGTAATCATTAGACTATTGGTCCCACAGCAGATCAGATAAATAGTGCAAAGCTGCAATTCATAAGAGCTTCTCTGCAGTTCCATCAGCTGAAAATGGAAGTTATATTGATGTGAGGGAGGCTTTGTATATTGACTGTGTAGTCTTAGCCACACAGTGACAGATGAATATGTTGGCAATGACATCTCTGAAAACCACAGATACGTAACATTCGTATGCTTCACATTTATCACGTCAATGTTTCTAAATTGACATAGTGTATGAGCTGACTTTTTCATCAGGAGGTTGAGGTAATGGTGGATGATGTGACACCCAGGCCAGAGGGGTATTCCAGAAAGCGGGTTTAGTGAAAACTCTGAATAAGTTAACCCTGAAATGAGGGAAACTCTGGGTTTTCAGTTCCAGAAAGAGAGGTAAATCAAACTCTGAGTCAATCACCATGGCAACTGAGTCTGTGAACATAACCTGCTCGCTGACAGGTTTTCTTCAATAAACCCTGAGTTTTCCTCTGTCTCCTCCCTCTTACACGCTGTTTAATTTCCTCATTCATTCAGTCCGTGTCAAAGCTTGTATCGAAGCGCATTAATTAGTGGAGATTTACCGTCTGTCACAGTCTAAATCCTGCTGGATATTAGTTTGTTACTCAGGACTGTCTTAAGTTACTGAATTTATGCACATCAGTCATTTCTTTGGACATCGGTTTTTGTCTTTACATTCAAATACTACACAACGAGAATTCACCCTCAGCTCAGAATCAAACCTCTGTCCTTTTTATATTTATTATTTTTTATAACACTGTGCACAAGGATCAGACTGTCAGTGTGTTAGAGCAGCTCCCAAATGTTTATTGCACATAATGTGTAGGTCTAATTATTTAAATTTTAAAAATCGGTATGAAGCTTTAGACACGTAGTATCAATGACTAATGATCTCTATCACTGATGTCATTGGTCGCACTGATGGAACATAATTCCTATAGCCTAATATTGGGCATTATATGTTAATATTTCTGAGTGAGCAATAGTGCAGCATTTCAGGGTCTTTAAATTTACTACATTTGTAGCTGAAATAAAGTCACTGAATGCTGCTGAGTCAAGATACAAATAGATATCCAGCATTTTCAGATCTACTGTATTTTAACCTTAACATCTTTTCAAGTGCAAATCACCAAACATATTATTACTGTGAGTTTACAGTCATGTCTTTATGTCTTTGATCTATAGCCTAGCCTATATGTTTAAAATCTTACTATTTTTCAGTTGCTGCCTCCTGTGTTTTTCCCCATCAGATCAAATCTGAACAAATATATTAATATAATCTAATGTATCTACAGCCTGATACACAGCCACTTTATCTTCATTAAGAATTATGTAAGTCTGATAAATGATGAATAAACGGACAACACTGAGTAAAAATTTTTATTAACTTTATGGTTAACTTATTTACATTTTCCTTGCTCTGACTCAGGCTCTTCTTTTAAAGATAAACGTGCACCGTCTGCCACACATGCATTAATATCTCTACATCCACTGGATTAAAATGGAGGCGCTGTCTTTTATTTACCTGTTGCCATGGTGAATCGTGGAGTCGGAGCTCCATCGATGATGGCTTTTTATTGTCGGCTTAACTCAGAGTGAACATACTCAGACTTGACTGAACTAACTCAGATCAGCTGTTCTGGAACCGATAACTCAGAGTTTCCCATCTCAGGGTAAATCAACTCAGAGTTCAAGTTTAGACTCAGAGTTTGTCGAACCTCCTACCTGGAATACCCCTCAGGTGTATGCCAAATGCAGACTACTGATCAAGACCAACAAACAACAAAACCAGTTGTTCAGTAGTGACACATTGCGCCATTTCCAGCATGATCGTGGTGATGAAGTTGGTAAGCTAAAACATAATCTTTTCCGAACCCTAATCATGCTGGGTTTTTTGTTTGTTTGTTTTTTTTTTAACAACATTTCAACATATCCTTTACATAATACCATACAAATATTACATATCTGAAGTTTGCTGAAATGTACAATGCCAACATTATTCTGGCAACTGGGTTGTCTGAGCTCAAGGCTAACAAAGACTTACACAACAGTTACATCAAAATGGGCATGATGAGCAGAAGCAATGAGTCACTGTGTCCCAGACACAACACAAATATGGCCTGCAAATAGCAGCCAGCTCTGCATAAATAGTTTCTGACTCTGACTGCAGTTATAATCAGTGATCATGAAAAAACTGTAGGTTTTGACAAATCCGTGTAGAAAGTGTGATGCACACCAAAGATAAATATTTTCAAGACTAAATATCCTGTCCAGTTGTTGTAGTTGTTACAGGTATCTAGCCCACGGGAGTTTTGTGACTTGGAGCTGGGACTTCTTTGGTCGCAGAATCTGGGTTGTCATTCCAGCCTGTGTAGTCCTACGCATCCGCATGAAGTTGAGACCACCCCTGGATTGAACCAGGTCACTTAGCTGGCTGTGCTTTGGAAAGCAGAGCTAGATGGTAAACAAACATGGCAGCAGACCGGTAAGGTAAGACAACATGTTTACATGTCGTTTTCTATATGTTCTCTGACATTTATCCTAACGATATGAGGCGGTCTTTGTGGGAAAAAAAGTTTGTTTAGTGGACTAACTTTGCACTTGAAGGTTTCCTGTTCACTTAGGTTTTAACAGGTCTACTGTGTATCTAGGCTAACGGCTAACATGCTAACTATTATTTTTATGTCACTAGTCACTTGAAACAAATTTAGGACGATAGGAGACGGGTTGAAATAAACCGAAATTTCTCTTTAACAAAAAGTCACATACTTATGTGTGGAAACATTCTTGTGTAAAGTGACATAGGTTAGGATTAGGCAACTTAAGTTACGTGGGTTAGGTGTAGGAAAATAAACATGGTTGTGTGTTGTCATGTAACCTATTTTACACAAAGTAACGTACTTGCGTTAAGTAATCTCATGTAAAATTACATAGGTTAGGATTATGCACTGGGTATTATCACTTTACCTATTAAATGCAAAGTTAAATGCTTACATAAAGTTATGTAAGTTAGGTATAGGACAAAAACATGGTTGGGTATTGTCACATTACCTTTTTAACCCAAAGTTACATACTTAAGTGAAGTTACTTAGGTGAGGTTTAGGAAAATAAGCATGGTGAGCCATTGACACATTACCTATTTAACATGAAGTTACGTATATATGTGAAGAAACATTCTTATGTAAAGTGATGTAGTGGTAGTATAAGGCAACTTCAGTTATGTAGACTAGTGTGGGGAAATTAACATGGCTGGGTATTGTCACCTTATCTACTTAATGCAAAGTTACACAGTTACATAGGTTAGGGTTTCGGAAAATAAACATGGTGAGTCATTGATACTTAAATATTTAACATAAACTTGTGTACTTTTGTGAAGAAATATTCTTATGTAAAGTGACGTAGGTTAGGATTAACTAACTTTTGTTCCATAGGTTAGGTGTAGGAAAATAAACATGGCTGGGTATTGTCACATCATCTATTTAACATGAAGTTACGTATTTACGTAAGGTTAAGTGCGTGGTCGTGGTGATTTTTTGTGCCCATTCCTAACCACACATTAAAAACTGCATTTCAACATATCCTTTACCGTCTAACATACATGTTACATATCCATGGTTTGCAGAGTTGTACAATGCCAACAGTATTCTGGTGACTGGGTTGTCTGAGCTCAAGGCTTACAAAGACTTGAACAGCAGTTTCTTCTTAACGGGCATGATGAGCAGAAGCAATGAGTCACTGTGTCCCAGACACAACACAAAGATGCCCACAGGCCTGAAAATATTAGCCAGCTCTGCATAAATAGTTTCTGACTCTTGACTGCAGAAATCAGATGTTACATTTTAAGGGTCAAATAGCAGAGTTTTACTGCCTGAATGCACTAAATGGTCATAATATATGCGGATGGGAGTGACAGTAACACTGATTTGTGAGTGACTTAGTCAGGTGCTCAATGTTGGATAAACTTAAATGTCCTGGTCCCAAATTAAAATCATTCTTAGTCAATAATAATATATTTGTGCTACTAGCAAAAAAAAAAAGTTCTTAGGGTTAAAAGTCAAATCATTACTATCACAGCATTTTCCTCAAAGAATATGCTTGATGAATCCCTGCCCCTGCAATGCCCTTGCTTTGTTGTCTTTTACATTATCTACCATAACCTGAACAACACAAGGGCCACAGTATCCAAATCCTTACTTCTAATGTCAACTTTCTGTGTTTTGACTGTAAAAAAAATATGGACTTAGCTTCTGTGATGTCAGCCATTGGTTTGTGAACTCCGTTTTAAAGTCTCGCGTTCGTCATTTTGGTGGTCACCATCTTGTTTTTTTGGAGCTGGTTAAATGGAGGTATATTTACCTCTGCCAAGGAGGTTATGTTTTCACCAGCGTTGGTCTGTTTGTCTGTTTGTTTGTCTGCAAAATAACTCAAAATGTTCAGAACGGATTTTGATGAAATTTTCAGGAAAGGTTGATAATGGGACAAGGAACAGATGATAGAACAGATAGAACAGATGCTTGGCGGAGGTCTGCACTCTCCGAGTGCTTTTCTAGTTGTACATACCGTGTTTTTCTAGTTCAAATATAGTAGCCCATACCCATTGGTGTGGGACAGACAGAATGACACACTGACAGTTTCCATGATTATGTACAGCATACCATACCATGACTTAGTCATACCAAAAATTAGAAGAAAAAAAACATTCGGCCACAGGGGGAGCCACAGCGATCGGTCACATTTTAGCCATTTGTAAACATTTTTCTGTTGTTATAGCGCCACCCGGTTGTCAATTAGAGTTAAATTTCTCCAGTCACCTTGAGGCGTCTTGTTCTACATATCTACCAAGTTTAGTAAAAATCAATACCTCAGATTATGTGTGGTCATATGCCTACAAAGTTGCGTGGTGATCGGTGAAACCCTTGAGATGTTATACATCTTTATGTGATGAGCCACGTCCTTTGCAATATTCATTGCCTTATAGAAGCTCAATTTTAGTAAGTTTTCCAACTTCTGCCAAGAGGGAACTTTAGATATTGGTCCCTAGATTATGTTCACAGAGTTTCATGCAGATCGGTCAAACTTCCTAGGAAGAGAAAATTTTCAAAAAATTCAAAATGGTGGAAAATCTATATAACCGGAAGTTATGTTTGTTCCTCATGAGGAGAGGCATCTCTGTGCAAAGTTTCATGTCTCTACGACATACGGGGCATGAGATATGCCCATTCAAAGTTTGCCATTTCAATCGGTTGCTATAGCGCCCCCTTTGGCCAATTGATGTAATATTGCTTCATTTGCATTTTCTTTTCTTTTTCCTGTTCTCTTTGCTTATATATAGTATAAGAGCAACAGTTAAGCGTCACAATTTTCCCCCTTAGAATCAATAAAGTATATATGACTCTATGCCAACTATAAACTTGCTCTGTGTAATTAATACCTATACAATGTATTCTACCAACCCACTTTGTATTTTGTTCCTCGACCAAATAAAACCTAAATATATTTCTAAAGCATTACTATTTATGTTTTGTATTTGTATTGACTTGAAATCTCAATGCTCTAAATGAAGGTGTTTATATTGTTTCAAATTGGTCCCAAAAGTATTGTAATGATATAACGTAATATTTTTTTTTATTTATGCAAGTAGAAACAAATCACTTCAGAAAACACATTTTATTATTAAATAAATAATGAAGTTGCATAAATATAATAAAATACACATTAAAAAATATGTAACATAAATAACAGATAAAGAAATACATTTAAAGATACACACATAAAAAATATATAACAAAAATAATGGATAAATACATACAAAAATACCCACTCAGATAAAATTTCTATTTGCCCAGCCCTTACAAAAAACATCAATATTACCTTTTTCAAATTTAGATTATCTTTAACAAAATCTTTTAAAAACCTTTTTTTTTTCTTTTTAATATATGTGTGTGAAACTACATACATCTATATCTATATCTATATCTATCTATCTACATATATATATATATATATATATATATATATATATATATATATATATATATATATATACAGTACAGGCCAAAAGTTTGGACACACCTTCTCATTCAGTGCGTTTTCTTTATTTTCATGACTATTTACATTGTAGATTCTCACTGAAGGCATCAAAACTATGAATGAACACATGTGGAGTTATGTACTTAACAAAAAAAGGTGAAATAACTGAAAACATGTTTTATATTCTAGTTTCTTCAAAATAGCCACCCTTTGCTCTGATTACTGCTTTGCACACTCTTGGCATTCTCTCCATGAGCTTCAAGAGGTAGTCACCTGAAATGGTTTTCCAACAGTCTTGAAGGAGTTCCCAGAGGTGTTTAGCACTTGTTGGCCCCTTTGCCTTCACTCTGCGGTCCAGCTCACCCCAAACCATCTCGATTGGGTTCAGGTCCGGTGACTGTGGAGGCCAGGTCATCTGCACTCCATCACTCTCCTTCTTGGTCAAATAGCCCTTACACAGCCTGGAGGTGTGTTTGGGGTCGTGTCCTGTTGAAAAATAAATGATCGTCCAACTAAGCGCATAAACTGGATGGGATGGCATGTCGCTGCAGGATGCTGTGGTAGCCATGCTGGTTCAGTGTGCCTTCAATTTTGAATAAATCCCCAACAGTGTCACCAGCAAAACACCCCCACACCATCACACCTCCTCCTCCATGCTTCACAGTGGGAACCAGGCATGTGGAATCCATCCGTTCACCTTTTTTCGTCTCACAAAGACACGGTTGGAACCAAAGATCTCAAATTTGGACTCATCAGACCAAAGCACAGATTTCCACTGGTCTAATGTCCATTCCTTGTGTTTCTTGGCCCAAACAAATCTCTTCTGCTTGTTGCCTCTCCTTAGCAGTGGTTTCCTAGCAGCTATTTGACCATGAAGGCCTGATTCGCGCAGTCTCCTCTTAACAGTTGTTCTAGAGATGGGTCTGCTGCTAGAACTCTGTGTGGCATTCATCTGGTCTCTGATCTGAGCTGCTGTTAACTTGCCATTTCTGAGGCTGGTGACTCGGATGAACTTATCCTCAGAAGCAGAGGTGACTCTTGGTCTTCCTTTCCTGGGTCGGTCCTCATGTGTGCCAGTTTCGTTGTAGCGCTTGATGGTTTTGCGACTCCACTTGGGGACACATTTAAAGTTTTTGCAATTTTCGGACTGACTGACCTTCATTTCTTAAAGTAATGATGGCCACTCGTTTTCTTTAGTTAGCTGATTGGTTCTTGCCATAATATGAATTTTAACAGTTGTCCAATAGGGCTGTCGGCTGTGTATTAACCTGACTTCTGCACAACACAACTGATGGTCCCAACCCCATTGATAAAGCAAGAAATTCCACTAATTAACCCTGATAAGGCACACCTGTGAAGTGGAAACCATTTCAGGTGACTACCTCTTGAAGCTCATGGAGAGAATGCCAAGAGTGTGCAAAGCAGTAATCAGAGCAAAGGGTGGCTATTTTGAAGAAACTAGAATATAAAACATGTTTTCAGTTATTTCACCTTTTTTTCTTAAGTACATAACTCCACATGTGTTCATTCATAGTTTTGATGCCTTCAGTGAGAATCTACAATGTAAATAGTCATGAAAATAAAGGAAACGCATTGAATGAGAAGGTGTGTCCAAACTTTTGGCCTGTACTGTATATATATATATATATAATCATTGAACAGTGGAACTAGTTAGTTTTGCTATGTTAGCGATACACTTGTCATACTGCATAAACAGGACCTAAGGTTATATTGATCCGTTAACATAACCTTAGGTCCTGTTTATGCAGTATGACAAGTGTATCGCTAACATAGCAAAACTAACTAACATGGTGGAGCTTTATTTTCAGAACTCACAAAGATGCCTTTTGTTCAGAAGTATTATCACCCTTAATTCTATGATTTCTGTATCCGTTTTGTCTTCAGTATGTGCTGGTTAGCTGGCCAAGTAGCTAGATAACGAGCTAAGCTAACGCACTGTGTGTATTGTTTACAATGATACCTGCTAATTAAGTTAGTGGTAACATATAAAATGATAAATCTCACAAAAAATCTCTGAAAGATTCCGAATGTCCAGCTCAGCACCTCTAACACAGCAAAGAGGTCAAGTTGAGTGGCCTGATGTGACATCATTACAGACAGCCTGTCAGTCAAAGTGACCACAGCCTTAATTATGCAGAACTTTAAGCACTGATAACATTTAAACATTTCTTGTTATAACAAAATTCGACCCCCGTACAGTTGTCATGACTGATGAAATAAGACATAGAGACCAAAACATGTGCCAGGCTGTAAACATGTTTATTTTAGCTGTAAAGTTAGGCATTTTCACATGGGAGTCTATGGGAATTTGCTGTTTTGGAGCCAGCCTCAAGTGGCCAGTCGATGAATTGCAGTTTTTGGCACTTTTGCATTGGCTTCACTCGGCAGCCCTGGAGGTTGCCACTTGGACTAATATGGATGCTCGGGTGTTATCATAGCAGGACACGTACCTTTGAGTTTGTTTTTGATCGTTTTGATTGTTGGAGCTTGAGTCACTATGAGCTGATGCTCCGAATACAATAAAATCATCAGAATATCCATTTTTGTAAGACATTTGTCAATGTTTATTGTTCAGGTGGTTTTAACCAGGAACCAAATTATCTGCAGGGGTCTCTTCCTCTACAAAACAAACAGACCTGGTGATAAGAACTGGTAAAAACACTGAATAAAGCAGTTTCATGTCACAAATCATTGTTTCTCCAATGCTTTTTAGCACGTCACTGACTTTTTTATGTGAAAGTGCTTTGTTAAGTGTTTTTCCCAGTTTTAATCACCAGATCAGTTTGTTTTGGAGACAAAGGGACCTCTCCAGATAATTTGGCTCCCAGTAAAACCTCCCGAATAATGAAAACTAAAGGAATTCTAACCAGGATAAGTTTCAGCTGGTTGCTATCTGCAGTCCTCACCACCAGATACCACTTAATTCCTCTAAATCTTACACACTGGACCTTTGGCTAAGTTTAAAATCTAATTAAATGATCCCAACTTACAGTTTGTAGAGCTCTGGCAAGAGAGTGGGTGGCAGAGTGAAAATTGGAGACTGCAGAGTTTGGTATCTGGACGGTTGCCAGTTTAAATTTACAGCAAGTAAAATCTGCTTGAATTATTTAAATGACAGTTTTTCCTCTTCAACCAACAACTGTCAATGCATTTCCACTTAACCCCCAGCTTCTGCAGTGGCCAACTGTATACATACTGTGGTTGTACTGGTCAGCTGTCAACGCTTGCCTGTGTTTACGACCATGTTAACATGAAGAAGAGCACTGCTGAAAGAGTATTCAAGCTCCATAAATCCTCCTGGGATGAATTCAGACTAGAATGAGATTAATCATAAATGTTTCAGAGTTGGAATCTGTGCTTTACGGCATCACTCCAGTCTAATCAAAAGCCTGTAGTAATCAACTATTTCACTGTAGTTTTCTTCTAATCATCAGGAACCCATATACTAATGAGATATCTGTTTCATGTCAGTCCTGTGTGCCTGATACAGACTAGAGGGCACTGTGGATGAAAAAAAGTTTTGCACTTTACACTATGAATTAATGTTTGAATGCTGCACATGAGCAGCATTCAAAGGCATATGATTCATTCATGTGTATTGGCCACACTTTCTTATGTGTGATACACTGCCATACAAAGACTGTAGAAAATATCATTCATTGTCATTTTCATATGGGAAACAGAAGATTTTACACCAAATTGAAAGCCAAAATGTCTCCTAAAGATGACACATACAGTTCCTGTTTTTCTGTAAGCTTTTTCAGTGCAGTAACAATGAAGCAGGAGAGATCTTAATCTCACAAAATTCAACCACAGAGTGAAAATTCATGCATTGTAAAGAAGTTTCTGCAGATACAAAAAAGTTTCATGAAGCCTGACTCATTTTCTTAGATCAAAGGAGTGTGAACTGTTGTAGCATGATGAGCTGTTGCAGGGAGATAGGCAGATGAATATACATGACTCAGCACCAATTAGCAGAGGAGCAGGGGTGAAGCCCACATGAATATTCATCCAATGCTGATGACCCATTGCCAGCCACATCACGTCCCTGCATATTTTCGCAGCCAGTTGCATATTGTAATATTTCCACACCTGTCTCCCCATCCTTCCCTGAGTTCTACAAACTGTTATTTGTTGCCTCAAACACAGCAGAGGAAAAAGCCAACAGCAGGAAAGCCTTTCAGGATGACAGAAATACATAAAGTAAATGTGTGTGCTGCACATCTGTTGCTCTCAAAACAAGAAAAAAAGAAGTGCTATATCTATAAATAACTTGAACACTTGTAGCTGTTCTGGCAAACATGTTTTTTTTTACTTTAATATAGATTTACTGCTGCTGTTAACCCTGTTAACTTTGGGATGTATTTTGCTCCACAGCAATATGTTTTATCTTTCACAAGAAATAATGTCACATTTGGGAAATAAAAAGCTGAGCACAAGACAGCAGCCTGCCAAGATTTAATAGTGTTATTATGCCCCACAATGTTTGAGGTCATGTAAATCAATTAATCAATCAATTATTTGTCACATAGAAATAATACACGGTACAACTCCAGTGAAACACTATCCCATCAGCTCCTTTAACTTGTGCACTGTAATTTAGTCCTTTTTTTTGTCTTCTTACATCACTGGCTGACACCTTATAATTGTCCATGATTCCGGATGGTTCTGGTAATCCATGGTTTCTGGTTATCTACACATCCCGACCTTCTTCGACAAGATGGCTGTATGGTCATACCACAGGTATCTTTTCTTAAAAAAAAATATTGCAAGCAGTGCAAGCTTCCCATGTGGTTTCCTTTTATGTTGGATGGATGCAGCGAGAAGGACGACATGAGGGCAGGATATTCAGAGCTGGTAAACTTACATGTCGCAGTAAGCAATTGTTAAAATAGGTAAAATATGCACGCAAATTGAAATGTGTCCAGAAATATTGTATTCAGTAGCTTTCAATATAAAACAGAATTCAGTATAAATTGATATTTATAATCACTGGAATATTAGACGGAGCTACATAAAAAAGAACATAGCTATGTAAGTGTAGTGTAACTGTTGCTGCTGCCACTCCAAATAAATAATGCTCTTAGATTATATGGAAAGCACACTGCCTCCTGGAGGCAAGCATACTGACCAGTGGTGGAAGAGTTTTCCAAATGTATTCTTTGGCACTTTAAGCACCACAAGCAGAGTGCCATCTAGTTCCATTATATTGGAGACAAGGCAGACATTTCCAACACTCATCAACTCACACCAAAACTATCTAGACTGATAAATAGCACTACAGGTAGGAGGTAAAATATGTGCATTTTAGTTTGGGGTGAATGTCCCTTTAATTCCGTCAGGTCACTCTCCTCTGTCCTTTCATGTCTGTGCATTTATGAAGTTGATTCATGAAGCTCCATGTAATGTGTATGTTCAAGTGGATCAATTCTTTTAACTAAAGTAATCTTCAACACCCATGGCAAATTTTATTTTATTCAATAATTCTTGGCATTTCTGCATAATTTTGCTAGTATGAGAGTGAGGGAGTGGGCAGGGGAGAAAGAATGGATGACCTGCAGCAAAGGGCCTGGGCCAGACTTGACCCTAAGACACTGAGGTGAGGACTCAACCTTAATGGTACACACTCTACCCAGTGAGCTACCAGGGCGCCCCCGGCCATGGCAAATTTCCATCTTATTGCATCTTTCCATTAACTTTGTATGCAACTCTGCTGCCTATAAAATTCGCTCTGCTCTGTCTGGAAACAAACAATGAGTTCACAAATTTGAAAACCACATAACCTTAAAGTATGTCAGGCTGGTCTCACAGAATGATGATCATGACCTCTTAACCCTGAATTACATAGTAATGGCACGTAATGTGTTAAAGTGATGTGCTGGCACAACGGAAACAATGTAAAGTCAACTAGGAACCTTTGTTGTGGTGGACATATGGATTCCCTTGACAACGTCACATAGGATGGAACCAAACACAGGACTTTCTTGCAGGAGACAGCTGTTTGTGTCCTGTGTGAGGCCAAAAGTCAACAAGCTTCTTGTCCGTCTTTTTACTGAAACCACAGTCTTTTAGTAAACCTTACCCAGGATTTTTTTCCTTGAAACCTAACTAAATTGTAGCCATTTTACAAAATAAACCACATTTTAAACTGCATCGGTTCATAATTGAATTGCATTGTCATTGTTTCCATGGTGCTGACATGTAATTTCAACACATTACATGCCACAACCTCATAATGCTTGTGAAGATGTTGTGGTCATTTCACTTATTTCTTTGAGATCCATTCAATAGCCCAAATTGCTGCTCTGTAGGTTTATGATCAGTTGTTTTTTATTTCAAAATTTTTAAACATTTTTTTTCATAATCTGAGTCTAAATTTTTAATCACCCAGATTAAAACCCACAAGCCGTAACGCATCACTTTTACATTAGATGTACTTACTGTTGCCTGATGACTAACAGCAGTTGGTTCTTGTGGGCTAAGTGACAGTGAATGTGTCTGTGCTTGTAGTTTATGTTTGTGGGTTGAATGAGTGGTCATTCACTGTGTTTTTGGTATTTATTCTTGCATTTCTAAAATTTTGTTATTGTTGCATTTTCTTCAATTGTTTTACTACTTTTACTTACTTATTACAAGTACAAATGATTTGTACATTTCAGTGTTAGTACACTAGTGTTGGAATTTAGACCACCTAAACCAAGACCAAGTCACAACCAAGAGTGCATCAAGGCTGGGACAAGACCGATACTTTGAGGGGTTGAGGCTAAGCTGCAACCTCCGGGGCTGACACAAAGTGCCAAAAACTGCAGTTCTTCGAACAGACACTTGAGGCTGGCTCCAGAAGCAAGTCAATCCTCATAGACCCCCTTATTAAAATCCCCAACTTTACAGCAGAAATAAACCTGTTTACAACCTGATACAAAAAAATGGTTTTGGATTCCATAGCGAATTTCAACATTTATGATAACTGTACAGGGGGTAAATTTTTATATTTTTTATATCACTTTGAGTGACAGGCTTTCTGCTGATGATGTCCTTGGCTTCTCAGTCAGGTCCACCCCTCACTCCTCCACAGCTCCAGCCAAATATGATCACCTCTGACTCCAAAAAATGCTGAACCTGAGGCTTCAATATGATAGTCCACAAACCAATGGGTAACATCACTGTACATGAAGCTACTAGTGATGGCTGACTGAAGCCTCATGAAGCCTCATGATGCATTTTTTTATTTTCTGAGCCCACTAGATGGTGCTTTTTGTTCAACAAAAGGTTGAAAGCACACTGAATTGCTATTCTTTGAGTTTCTCTTTCTGAACCAGGAGCGCCCTCTAGTGGACTCAGAAAATAAACAAATGCTTCATGAGGCTTCATGAGGCCATCACTAGTAGCTACATCTATTATTTTTACAGTCTGTGGGTTATAACTGCATCTACTGGTGGTTGACTTTCCACCGGCATACTTTCCATGGTGCTGGCATGTAATTTTTACACATTAAATGCTGCCACCATGTAATGCTTGTTAAGAGGTAGTGGTAATTTCACATATTGCTGTAAGATCCAGTTCATAACCCAAATGGCTGCTATGTAGTTCTATTTCATCCATCCTGACTGCCAGGATAAGCACTGAATGTCTTTATCTTGCACATGTGCAGGTTGAATAGCTATACCAACAAAGTCACCTGTGACCCCTGATGACCCCGGACAGGCTATATATTTTCCGGTGTCGTCAGAAGATCTGTTCCTTTTTTCTTCTCGCTGTCGCAGGTATACTACAGTCATGGTATCGGCTTAAGCTGATTGTCCTCTACGCACTGTAGCCGAAGCTATTGTCTTAGCAGCTTGTTGCCGGTAGCCTTGTGACTGCACGTCGGTTGGAGCTGCGAGGTGCTTGTAGAGTTCTCAACGGGCCCAAAAATTCAACCCAAAACCGAAATGACCCGAGGGACTTGAAGTCCGAAACCAGCCTGGCCTGACATTATCACTCACATCACTGGGTCCCAGCCTGACTGAACCCGAGTTGTTGTTTTTTTAAATGGAAGGGGGAAAAAATGATGCTCCCCCTGTGCGCCTCAGCAGTCTAGCTTCCCTGGCTCAAATACAGTATCTTTAATCACTTAAAGTCAACCAGTCATTCATGTCCCAAAATAATATTACCAGACAGACAGGCTTCAACGTCAGCGTGAGGGAGAGCAACCACTGTGCATCATGTAGCGCTGTGCCGCTGCATTTAATGAGCCGCAGCCGCTCTCAACAATTCTCCTGCACCTGCACGCTGACTGACTGACTGAACTTCGCTCACACTTCACAGCAGCATATCTTGTTTTAATATTATTTTTTTCGTTAGAACAGAATTCAGCATTCTTTATTTTTAGCCTATAATTCGCATATTCTTCTTGCTTAATTATTATAGCCCTATTATCACCCCCCTTACACACACACACAGCAGATGATACTTCAACTTCAACTCGAACACTTTATTAAAAACGGTAACTATAACCTTCAAATATCAACAACATAACATTGAATAATGAATGGATTTGGAATAATCTTAACAGACATGCATATTTTCTTCCTCACAGGCTGCTCAGAAGTGAGAACCATGGACAGCAGCATTGTGTGTTACGGCCTATTTCCACCAGATGCTTGTTGGTTGCGTCTCCGCTCCGGCACGGCAGCGGAGCTGATAGGATTCAATTCTAGTCAGTGTGTGTGTTTCCACCGGCTGCGGCTGTGCTGCGTTCCGGCTCCGTCTCAGCTGCGGCACTCCAGAGCCCTCCGCAACAGATATGCAGGACTTCTATTTTTGCCGTACGCCGGAGCACAACGCAACAATTCAGCACAGAGCAGATCGTACGGGGCAGGAAGTCGTGCACAGAAACACAATAAAACATCCAGTTAATTTTCAAAATAAAATACACAGTGCTCACGGCGGATCATATTTCCCTGCACTACACCTTGAAAACTACATAATGGGCAGAGGCAGGCCTGAAGTCAACAGGTCAGAGGTTCTCAGACGTCATTTCACCCTGTTAACACCATGGACGAGGAGATATTCATCACGGCAGTGCACCGAGATGTCTTCCAGCGGAGCTGCACCGCTCCGCACAGCAAACGCAGCCGGTGGGTGTTGACGGACGGCGGAGCACGCAGCGAATAACCAGCACTGCCGTTCTGCAACGGACACGCATCCAGTGGAAATCTGGCGTTACTGCTGCTGTCGCACCCTCACACAGTGCGCTTCTCTGACAGACCCACTTTTTTTTTTCTCTCTCTCTCTCTCTCTCTCCGCTGTCCGCGGCCGACTTAGCCCGCCCCAATTAACTTAATTAGTCGGCCCAAACCGACCCGACCCGTCGGGCTTATTCGGGTTGGCTCGGGCTCGGTTTGAAATTGAGAACTCTAGGTACTTGCCCTCCGGTGTGCGGTGTGTGGCTGTCTCACTGGCATCATGGACACACCTCCCTTCGGATCATCATCCTAGACGAAAGGTTAGTCACTCGGCTGGTTAGGTACCAAGCATATGTTGTTACTTTGTTGGTGACGTCAGTGTTTCCGCTCCCTCTCCCAGCAGAGGTGTGCTCTGTTGTAGCTTGTTTACAGTTAGCAGCAGTGTGTCCGCTCGAGCTAACTTAATTTATGTTGTGGCAACTTATAGCTGTACCTGTTTTGTTTCATAGTTTACAGAGGCAAGCTACCTTGTTTATAATGATGACCTGTTTGTGATGGTAGTGTTTTCGCTTGCTCTCCCAGCGTAGGTGTGTCGTGTTATATCTTGTTATATCTCGGTTAGCAACGACTCGGCCGTACCTAGGCTGTTTTTATAGTTACAGCATTACGTATTTGGAATTGACTTTGTGTTTTCTACAGTTAGCAGCAGCATGGGAATAAAAGTGGTCTTGAGACAGGCTTTGAGACCCAGACTGAACACTAAAGCACATTTCACCCCTAATTAAATGTGGTACACATAAAATACCATGCCTTTGTTTATTTATACACAATTAATTACATACAAGCTTAATGATTTGCTTGAAAACTGGATAGTTAATTTGGGTGTACAAATGTCTAATACCTGCTTACAAATTTTCACAGCCTTTCCAGGCTCGACCTGCCTCTATTTGCGTCTTTATCAACTCTTGTGTTTTATGTCAAAGTTAAAATTTAAGAGCAGATTGTTCTGCTTTTAAATGTCTGTTCATATATTCATATACTGTAGTATAGTTCACCTCAGTAAATTCATGACATGTGTCTAACTTCTGGCTCCTACCGACTTCAGTCTCCTCCTAATACTCCAAACAGGAAAATTACCTAGTACATCATTTTTGCAACAACGTAACAAGCATCCTAATACCCTCCAAACATACTCACCATCCTCCCTCTGAGCCCATACCACACATAAATTAAATGTGCACATCTTCCACTCTGAAGAGGAGATCCATACTGACTATTCATGGAGGCTGCTAACCGAGATGAAATGCCATTGATTCACACCATTGTGGGTGATTGCACTTGTTAAATTTCCACTCCTTTTTTTGTTACCTCCACTATAACATTCAATATCAATATGTGTCTGTCTGGGCAGCCCGGGCTGTCTGGGCTTTTATTACGAGGAGGCATTAAAGAATATTTCCCCTTTGGGAGGAGAGAGAGAGGAGCAGTACACTCCCAACACCGAACCATCTACTCCGCCAGCAGCTACCGTTCCTACCCTACCTGTTTCTGTGTGCGTGTCTGCTGCCACACTTCCTGTCACACCGTGTTCAGCTCGTACAAGTCACACATCCTCACAGATTCCTCCATGAGAGTCACTGTGAGTCAGCTGAGCATTTTGGAATCCTGAGCTTGGCCATCTACCAACACACACACAAGCCCTAATCTATCTCACAGCAAGCAGCTCCCCTGATTCATCTGCACTAACTGATGTACTGTACCGTGTATATAGTCTATGATTATGACCCAGAGAAAGACACAGGGTGCAGCAATGCCTAATCATGGCTCTTCAGCACTGAACAGAAAACCCCTCAGCTTCAGTCTTAGGCTGCTCATAAGTATCCATAATGAGAAATACACATGAAAAAGATTTGATGGAGAACTGGTGTAAAAATCACTTTTATTTGAGTGAAAAGGTGAATGTTTCCACTTTTATTTTCTCATTCAAATCTTTTTCTATTATAAACATAATCTTGCACTACATCATTTATTAAATTTAATTCAGTTTTAAGACAGTCAGGGCACTGTTTCAGATATATTTCATTTGATCAACCCTTTGAACCTTTGGCTGTTTTTGCTCCGTTTTACTTTTTTTTTTAACTATATAGCTTCTAATTTTCAGGTCAGACTGAGCTACTCAGAATTGCCCTCCTTTGGCATGTTAGTGGTACTATGAGAGATGCAAGTAAGATGTAAGGGTAGATGAAGGAAAAGATGCGAGGAGAGATGGAGGAGACGATGCAACAAGAGATGCGGAAAAAGATGCGAGAGAAAATTGGGGATAAGTTGTGAGGAGAGATGCGGTAAAGGATGTAAGGGGAGATGAAGACAAAGATGCAAGGAGAGATGGAGCAGACGATGTGACAAGAGATGCAGAAAAAGATGCAAAACTTAATTGGGGGAAAGTTGTGAGGAGAGATGCAGGAAAGGATGTGAGGAAAGATGAAGGTGTTGGGAAGAGGAGGAGCTAAATATGATCATTGGCAATAATTCATAATTATTAATATTAATTATGGATTATTAAAATATTTGATTAATTAATTAATAATTAATTAATTATTACATAAGCATAATAATCGAATTGGCTTACAGCGGGGCACCACCGGGAAAACCGGACCAATGATCACACGTAAATTCAGTCTCAAGATTGTTCACTTAGGGAGCTAATTCTAGGGAGATATCAGGAACTATAAGATGAACAGGAAGGAGTGGAGCTCAGGCACTGACTTTGTCAACCAGCTTCATCACAGTATACAATGAAAAACCAAAGCAACCTCTCTTTGCAGTATAACAGGGTTTATTCACACTGATGACATGAATTTACAACCAACATCAACATTGCTCTATAAACCCTATCAACTATAAAACATTACCGAATCAACCAGCAAGCATCAAGAAGGGTGTGTGTGTGTGCGTGCGTGTGTGTGTGTGTGTGTGTGTGTGTGTGTGTGTGTGTGTGAGAAAGTGGGTGAGTGAGCGAGAATGTGTGTGTGTGTGTGTGTGTGTGTGTGTGTGTGTATGTATGTCTGAGCGAGTGGGTGTGTGGGAGAGAGATGCGTGTGAGCGTAGCAAGATGGCGGCTGTGACGCTGCGAGCTACGTCACGCAATGGCGGCTTGCCAAGAAAGCATGCACTCAGAAAAAGGAGGGGAGCCGGTAGAGAGGGAAGTTCGAATTGCTCGGCTCCAAGTGTAGGTTAGTGGAAGAGAGGAAGAGGGAAAGGGAAGCACTCAGCAGTGTGGTCACGCAGGTGGTATTGAGATGCAGTAACCCGTCTGTGTTACGCGAGCGGCCTCGGCTCAGCTGGTGAGCGGCGTGAATCTGGACATTGAACCAACACAGCCGAAGTACTGATCAGTCCCGCGTGCGGGGCGACACAATAGCGGTCCGACGAGGTCGGATCACTACGTATTACAAGCAGACACAAATGGGCAGGAGAATAACAGACAGCAGCAACACAGGCAATATTTTTACAATAACAATGCAGCCAAAATCGGACGCGGCGGTCCGTATCAACAAGCCCTTACAAACTTAAAAGAAAACACACACTAACTACTATCTGCCCAGAGCTAAAGCCTCTTACTGTTACAGAAGGTGGAGTGATGTGTCGGTCGTTCCTCGCGCGTCCTTTGTTACGGCAGAGGTGAAGTGGTTAGCGGCTCACAGCGGCTAACGGGTCCTCGGCGAGGGGGCAAGTCTCTGGCGAGGCGAGTTAATTCCGGCTCGTAGCGGGGAATCACTCGGGGAAAGAAGGGGGTCCTTGTCCTTCTTCTTGAAGCAGGCAGTCCTTGTTATCTACCAAACTTCGCATCCGCGGGCATCCGGGTGAGAGGGTCAATCCGTGGTCTCGTACCGGGCTACTCTGTGTTCCTCGGCGCACAGAGTGAGGGAGAGGAGAGGAGATCAGCTCGACCAGCGAGGGAAATCCGTAGGCCTAAAACGCGTCTAACTGTGCACAGTAATAACTCTTTCTAAAGCGTTCGCCACGTGGGACGAGTTGCTAAGCTTTAGGAACAGTTGTGGGTACTTCTATTAGCTATGAGGATCACAGCCAGAAGCGTTTCCCTCAGGTACGCTCTGTGATGATATACCCCGGCATGACGTCACCGGTGCGGGGTTGGCCGTGGCGGATTTCACCCAATGGGAGCTGTGTATTTCAGGGGGACCTCTGCTGGTCAGCTGGGGTGCTGTGTTGGGGTTGAATCGGCTGATTCACACAGAGAAAGGGGGTTGACTGATTCCTTTGTTCTTTTGGGCGCCAACATGTGGTCTCAGGCTTTGATTGTTACATGTAGGCCCAAAAGTTTATGGATAAAGTGTAGGCCTTTGTTATAAATCCTTGTACGGCACAACAAAGGAAAAGATGCGAGGAGAGATGGAGGAGACGATGCGACAAGAGATGCGGAAAAAGATGCAAGAGGAAATTGGGGGAAAGTTTGTAGTGGGGATTGTGGCCCCCAAAACATGATGATTGATTGATGATCCATGATTAATCCAGAACATTATGTTTTCCTAACCACAACCAATTGATTTTGTGCCCAGACCTAACCACATGTTAACCACAGTGTTATTGAAACATTAGGTTACAAGGTGTCCACTAAATAATAACCTACAAATGTAATGTATTCATGCTTTGCAGAAACTAACTACCACACTTCCTTCTCCAAAATAAGCCCTACATCATGTCCAGTTGGAGCATATATTGAGTCCTGTGATTCCGGACTATGCCAGTAAAAATAAAAACTACATAGTAAAGAGGCAATTTCAGAATGCTAACATACTGAATGGCTAAAAAGATGTCGACCATAAACTGTGTTACTGTTTCTTTGTATGAAATGTGCTATATAAATAAAGTCTGATTGATTGATTGATTGATTGATTGATTGATATCAAAAATGCGTTCTGATGAAATAAAATCTTGAGGTTAGAAGTTGCAAAAAAAAAAAAAAAAAACATCAACCTGCCATACAAGGTCTCTGTGGCCTCAGATGTCCTCGAATTGTAGAATTGCCTCTGGGCTGGACAACTTGGCTAGACGAGGCAAGCCTGCAGCAAAGTCACATTTTCACAACAGGAACACTCCCTAATTACAGCGGAGATCTAAAGGAAACTCCTGGCTGGTGGCTTGCCTGTAGCACTGTCCTCTGTTAATGAGCGACTGATAGGGCAGAGGATCATGAATTTCCCAGAGGCGGTGAATTTTTGTGCCAACATGTTGTAAACATGTCAGAACGTGAGTTTAGGGAACTACAGATTGTTAAGCCACTGATCAGCAGCTCTAATTTAAAGTTCATTCCGTGCTGTCGTGCAGTGCACATCTTACATATCCTCACTTTATTTTGGGACTGAACAGCATCATCATTTCAGTCGTGTCTTCATCCCCTGCAACAGACACAATCAGTAGTTTAGATGAATCCCAGGGCCCGTGGGCAGGACAGCTCGGCTCTGGGCTGTATTCCAGTAAAGGTCAGCCCACCGAGCTACTCTGCCACTCCAGCAGACGATGCGTGCGTGCTGCTGAACAGGATGACGGGCAGACTGAACCAGTAACCCTCAGGGCATGTGTGAGGGTCACGACTGTGCGTGTGTGTGTGTGTGTGTGTGTGTGTGTGTGACAGGGAGAGTGAGAATGCATTCTGCCTACCTGTGTGTGGGTGTGTTTGTGTAGAGGTATATATTTGTCTGCTGATGGGGGAGTGAAACCACAACAGTCTCTAAAATGTCAACTTTTCAGGCACAAAGGAGAACAGTTCCAGTCTGACCACTGTCTATTTTCCAGTTGATCCAGTAGCTTTTTCCTCTGTTACAGCAGCAGGTAATCCTTCCAGTTTGAGTTAAAGGAAAACTTTGGCATTTTTCAACCTGGACCCTATTTCCCTGTGTAAATTGATCAAAGAGACTGATGTGAACAACAGTTTTTGAAATTGGTCCAGTACTGAATGAGCCGGCAGTGACTGCGCAGCTGCAGAACAAGCTGCAATGGAGGCACATGGGGCAATTAAACACCGTCACTGTATGTCCATTAAAAGAGGTTACCTTTGCCACAGATTAGCGCAGATTGTTATTATAAGTGTCTGAGGTGTCTCTTTACCTTTCAATTGATCCTGCCGTCTTACACAGAAGTCTCTTTCTGAAATATCCAGAGAGATATTGGTAGAGATAAATGAGATGTCATGAGATGTTGCAGTCAGACAGCAGTGGAAACATGAGTGTGATTTTGAGAGAGTATAACCACACTAATTTATAGAAAATGTTTTTTAGTGCTGTCTAAAAGATTTTCAGTATCACGGACTCAATTCTATTCTTTCGCCGTCCGTATTTATTTATGACCGAGTATATGCATGAAAAGTGAATGAGGACAGAGAGAAAAAAAAAGCAGCAGAGGTTTTTATTTCACTGTTTACATATTCATTACATCTTGCTGATGCTTCTTGTAATTACACTATCCTCTTTGCTGCTGTAAATGTCCCCACTGTGAGAGTAAATGATTATCTTATTACAGTAGAAAAGGCTGTGTATAGGGGCTTGTACTGTAACTAACATTAGGGCTGCCACTAACGATTATTTTCATTGTCAACTAATCATTTTCTAGAAAAACGTGTTAAAATGTTGAAAAATGTTGGTCTGTCTTGCTCAAACCCCAAAATTACGTCATCTAATGTCTTGTTTCATACCCACGCCAAAGGGTTTTAGTTCACTGTCACGAGAGAGTGTGTAAAGCTGCCAATATCTGAACGTAAGAAGCTGCAGTAAGAGTATTTTGGGGTACTTTTATAGTACTTTTCTATGAAAAATGACTCAAACCGATTAGTCCACTACTAAAATAGTCACCGATTATTTTAATAGTCGATTAGTCATCGATTAGTCGACCAATCGTGGCAGCCCTAACTAACATTACCATCATTCATAGCCATTAGGTATCTCCTTGATGTATAGGAAAGGCAAATGTGGGGATAAGATACAATAAAAATATATTATAGGTCGTATAATAACAAAGCATATTGTTCTGCCACGCACACACACTGTGGCAGAGATAAGCTTGTTGATGTCACTTATTTTATTATTATGAATGTCAGCTTATGAAAATGGGTAATCGATCTATGTAGATTTGTTATAATCAGTGCTGACTCAGTTGATATTTTGCACCTCCTAATCGCTGATTGACTGTTTTTGCAGTTATCCTGCCGTGCTTTCACGTAAAACGTTGTGCGATGTGAAAATAATAACTTAAGCTAATAGCATTAGCCTACCTACACTCGTCTGCAGCAAGTAAATGCGCTGTTGGAACAGCAGTTTTCTTTAGGAAAACATCTCTGCATTTTTTCCCCTCTTTGACAGGTAGAGGTCATCACTGTAGTCACTGCAGACCTGCAGGTCTTCATGCGCGGTGTATGGAGTGTTGGGATCCATTTGTAGCATAACAAGCCAAAACTTCAGAGTGTCCATATCTGACAAGATAGTCTATGACAGCTGCTCGAAGTGTAGCTCCTCATTTTGTTGGCACAGGTTGGGAATGCACAAACACGAACCACTCTTTACAAAATGCACATTTTTCACAGTGGGTAGAAGGTCACAGCAACTCCATTGTCTCCCGACTTCACATCCTGCGTTCACCCCCTGCTGCCATTTTTCCTCTCTCTCCCAATTACCATTTGACAAAAACTAAAGTTAGATAATGACTGAACCTTTAAAAAAATAAAACAATATATTTGTGAGCTGTTTGTAAAGACTGATGTCTTCAGTAGGAGCCAAAGGTCTTGAAGCTGAGAACAACAGGCAGGGCAGGAAAGTCAAAGTGTTGACAGACTAGCACACTGAGTACATTTTCAGTGTATATGTTGGACAGTAACTGTCTGTTTGAACCTCTAAAAGAAGCCCATTCTGGATTACATGTGTTACAACCTTTTAACCCTCAAAAGAACAAGAGTAAAAAAGAAATGAAGGTATTAATCTGCTTTATCTGCTTTGCTTAAGGGACAAGGATGACATGAAGAATTACAATCTGAAAAGTACCTTTGTAAGGTCAGTTTTCATTTTTTCCCAGTTAGCTCTTGAGAATTAACGTTCATGAGTGAAAGGCTGTATGTGATGATTTAATCATTTAATTCCAATGAAGTTGCTGTAATCAGTGGATTGTGGTCGAGTTCAGCTTTGGTGAACTCTGAGTCACAGCTCTGCAGTGTTGACCAGTATTCGTCGTGACAGTGCTGACCTTTGAGGGTTAAGCTACTGTAGCTTAAACCTACTGAACTTTGTCTGCGTGAGTACAAACTGCTCCACAACAGAGACGTGGTTTACAAAGACATCTTAGCTTTCATTGATGGCAGTCTTGCGTCGTCTTTTCTAACAGTATTTCTGTTAGAGAAGAGAAAGTGAAAGCAGCAGAGTGGTGAGTGTGACATCGGATGTGATGGAATCAGTGCTGCGGAAATTGGAGGTGGGGGCGATTAACATAAAGACGTTCTCATCTTCTGAGATTCTGAATTGATTCACAACTTCAGAAAATCATGTTTTAAAAATGCTTTTTTTTCCTCGTCTGCAGTAAGCTGGATTGCTTCTAACGTTAGCTCTCTGAGTTGGTAGCCTATTTGTGTGTGTGTCTCAGTGTCACAGCTGTTGGTTATATGCAGGTACATATTTAATACAATAAAGGTAAACCATGCAGGATTTTCTTAAAAACAATCTATAGACTCATGCAAAAGTAATCTCTGTCAATCATAATTTACGACCCACTCTCAGTGTGTGGTGGTGCGAGACTCTGCCCTCTGCCTAGATTTTATTTTGCTGTTTTCTACCAGTGTTAATTTCATTGATGAAAACTATGATGAAAACTTTTTGTCAACTTTTTTCCATGATAAAAACGATACGATGACAAGCTAAAAAAAGATCTTGATTAAAAAAAAAAAAAAATTTTAAATGAAGTGACGAGACGTGATTAAAATGCTAGTGGTGGACTGTCAGACATTTAAAGCCTAGAATGGCCATGCTTACAATTTTATTCAAAAGCTGCATGAGTGACAGGCTGGTAAACTCCAGTGAACAGTCTGCTCCAGGATGTTTAGCTAGCCAGCAAAAACTCACACCAGAGCAGCGTCAGCCGTTTGTGCAAATTGTGAGCTGTAATTCAGCAGTAAATAATCAGCTGTGTGTGTCTGACTTTGGATGGTGGAGCTGCTGAATGGATTTGAGGAGTTTGATAGTTACAGCAGTGGCTGTTAGCAGTTAGCTCCACTTTTTAGCCGCTGTACAGCTGTAG
Organism: Epinephelus fuscoguttatus; assembly: GCF_011397635.1. Taxonomy (NCBI): domain Eukaryota; kingdom Metazoa; phylum Chordata; class Actinopteri; order Perciformes; family Serranidae; genus Epinephelus; species Epinephelus fuscoguttatus. Next base: position 38,482,956 of record NC_064762.1, read on the forward strand.
AGCAAGCAGCCACCAGCTGCCAGACTTCACATCTGTTGATCCCTGCAGGACTCCACTCAGACCAGACTGGAGGTTTATGAGTTGATGCTGTTGGACAGGCAGGTAGGAGGCTCAGTTATCTGTGAGTGTAACTGTGCTGTAAGTAAACAGTCTGAACTCAGATCAGTTTTCTCTGACAGAGATGAAAGTGTAGTTTTAATCACCAACTCTGTGAGAGGACACAACTTAAACCTCCAGACTAACATGTTGCAGATTAAGAAAGACTTCATTTTTTAATGAAGTTATTTCTCTGCTTCTTAACAGTGAGATGGATAAGTCAGAGTTTACAATGAACCTAGGTACAACTCCTGGTTGTCTCAGATTAGTTATTTGTGATGTCAAAGTTTTTCAGACCATAAATAGAAAGATGAAAAAAAAAAAGGTCTAAATGAAATTTTTATACAACCTGTCACCTTGATTCTAATTTCTGATACATGAATTACTCTCAGTGAATTAGTTTAAAGATAAAGGAAAAAAAGACAAAATGACTAAAAGTTGACTAAAATGTTGTGAATTTTCATCGGCTAAAAATGTGACTAAAACTAATAAGCACTAATACACTAAATCTAAAATAGCTGTCACAATCACACTTTGTTCAGGACTTTTCTGAGCACAGCACACAGATGAGGTTGGGACTTTCTATACAGGCAGCAGGTGTCAGATCGTAAGCAGCACTCACACAAGAAGAAGCTACAAAAATTGCAGACACGGCACAGAAAAACTGCAAATGAGCATCTGTCCGATGGTCATAAAACCTGCTAGTTATCTTTAATGCAGGTGTTTGTAGGGATGAGTACCAATACCCAGCATTAAATGGGCCCCGGGGGCCAAATTATTAAAGACCATAGTATTGATAACCTCTGATGTTAACGGTTCTGCTGTCAGTATTGGACAAATTCAGAAGATATATTTCAGTTTTTATTTCCCCAACTCCGTTTTTAATTTGCAATAAGATTAAGACATTTGTCACTGATGCACTTTTGCTATTCAATCCAGAGAAGAGCTCTCTGTGTTGGAGCCTCACAGCCTGCTGCATGGGCGAGGGGCGGGGTCTCTGCCACTCTGTCACACACGCACATGCACACACACACACACACACACACCTTTGTCTTTGTTGCATTGACAAGACTAGACCAAGCATTGTGGGGACCATACTTTCTTAAGGTTGTACAGCACTGAGAAAAATCAGGCAGTGTTCTGGAGTGACTATAAACATAGATGTCACTTCAGATTATCAATCAGACAAAGTAAGTTCCTTCACCAGACTAGGACCAGCCTCCTGGGGACTTGTCAGGTATTTAGTTATAAGTGGGATCAATACACACTGTCTGTTTTTTCTTCCTTCCTGAGTACCATTTAACATACATCCAGGTTAAAATTACTTTGTGGAACAAGTTGCCTTTTATTTTCAATGAATTACCTTATCTGAGTGTCCGATTGGTGCTATACAGTTGGAGAAGGCTACATAGTCAGGGGCTTGGCCATGTAGCGCCTTAAAAGTTAACAGCAGCACCTTAAAATACACCCGGAATTGAACTGGCAGCCAGTGTAAGGAGGAAAGAATTTGAGTAATATTGAATCTTCTATTGGTTTTGGTGAGAAGGCGGGCAGCTGCATTTTGGATAGTTTGGAGGCGGTTAATGGATGATGCGTTCATGCAAGTGAGTGTGTTAGGGAAGTCTAAGCGGGAACTGATGAAAGCATGAATTATCATTTCTAATTCTGCCTTGGTCAGTGATCTTAATTTGGCAATTTTCTTAAGTTCAGAGAAGCATGATCGTGATATCTGGCTGACGTGTTGATCTATAGACAGTGCTTGGTCAAAAATAACGCCTAAATTCCGGAGTTTAGGTTGAACACAAGTACTGAGTGATCCGATATGTGACTTAACAGTTGGTATCCGTCCATCTGGTGCCAAAATAAGGGCTTCTGTTTTATCATTGTTAAGCTGAAATCGTCGGACATCCAAATTTTAATGGATTCAAGACAATCCAACAAAATGGACAATTTGTGGACCTCATCAGGTTTAAAAGAACAGTACAACTGAATGTCATCAGCATAAAGGTGATAGGAAATTCCCTCGAACTGGCGAATGATTTCACCTAATGGAAACATATAAAGGGCAAACAGCATAGGCCCAAGGACAGATCCCTGCGGGACACCACAGGTTAGAGGAACAGTGTCAGACATAAACTGGCCCACTGACACAGAAAAACTTCTGTCAGTCAGGTATGATGTAAAGAAGTCTAATGCAGTCCCAGAAATACCCAACTGAGCCAGTCTGCTTAAGAGTATTACATGATCAGTCATGTCGAATGCACAGCTAAGATCCAATAAAATCATCAAGGTGCAATTTCCATTATCTGCAGCCATCAAAATGTCATGTTATTTATTAAATAGCAATGATGTGAAGGTGATGAAGGAGACTCCGCTGACACCGTCAGTCATTAGTGACTTTAGCCAGAGCCGTTTCTGTGGAGTGTAGTTTGCGAAGTTTAAGGCACTTATCACAGTCAATTTTCCCTGGAACATGACATGAAGTGATGAAAGACACCATGTGCGCTGATCTCCTCTTTCTCCCACATCCTTCTCTTGAATGGTTGGCAACCTGTAAAACAATCAACACAAATGAATAAAAAATATTTCTGTTTCTCTATGGAAGTGTTATTTGAGGAACAAAAGTAAGTAAACACTCTTGTCAAATTGAATGGATTTTGAGTAAAGATCAGAGAAACTTTATGTGTGTGGATCAGAGTTTGCCAAAGGGAGGGAGCATATTATGCTACGTAATTAAAAAAATAATAATTTTGACAATACACTCAAGGTCATGTGCATGGACTCTATTATACATACATATTCTCTACTATTTTTGCTCATAGACCCAACAGCACATGCCAAAGGTCTGGATAATGGTGATGACTCATTATCCTCTCTGCTAGTCACATTACTTTCCTCATGGCTCTGAAACAGCTGTGCCAACCACAGAGGAGCGTGACATAAATCTGTTACCAAACAGGGAGACGGCTCCTCCAGATATTGTTATTATATTTACACTTCACCACAAACCTGCAGCCAAAGACAGATGGTATGGCTTTTAAAGTGTTATTGTTGGCCAGCAATGTCATCATTTCGACTCAACAACAATAACTATAGGTAGATACAAAATACAAAAGGTTTTATTATTTCCTGTATCAGACTCAAACTCACTCTTACTTTTGATAGTTTAGGTTTGCTCTTATCTCTGTCATAAAAATGCCATCTTCAGGAATCATTTCAGTTGAGAACAAGTAAAGGTGAAGTCTGGCAGGATAAATTGACCTGGGACCAACAGCTGCGTTGACTGGTAGAAGGCAAACTGAGCTCAAGTTCAAGGACACATCTCATACATGGGGTTTATTTTAAGTTTATGGGATGAAATATGACATTAATGTAATGAAATGTGCATTATATTATTCACTTGGCACGGACCCCACAACTGCAAGACACCTGACAAGTGTGTGTAAGAGTGCTGTGTCTAAATGCACCAAAAAAACAGAATTTGCTTACACTGATCTTCACAAAGCCAAAATTTACCTTCAACTGTTAACACTTCAACAATCACTCACAAAGGAAAAGCTGAAAAACTAAAGTACGAACAAGTGAAAGACACAGAAAACAATTTAGACAAAAATTACCTGCATCTGGGAGCATGAAGATCCCTGAGGGGCCTGCTCTGTAGCTCTGGAGATCTCAGTCTCAGAGGAGTCACTGGCAGCCAGTTGTCCTCCAACCTGAAGAATGAGTTCAGCATCATCACTGAGTAGCTGGCCAGCAGTGTCATCATTTCAACTCAACAACAATAACAATGGGTAGATACAAAAGACAAAATGTTTAAATGTTTCCTGTATCTGACTCAAACTCATTCTTACTTTTGATTTGACTTTTTACCCCACAACTATAAGAGACCTGATAAGTGTGTATTAAGAGTGCTGAAACTGAGGCACTCGGTAGAGTAGTGGATAGTGCCAGTGCCCCACGTACAGAGGCATTGCCTTGCTGCAGCGGCTGCGGGTTCGAATCCGGCTCACGGCCCTTTGCTGCATGTCAGTCCCCACTCTCTCTCTGTCTCCCCATTTCACTCTCTGTCCTGTCATTAAAGGCAATAAGCCCACAAAAATACTCTGAGAAAGAGAGAAAATTACGGTAAATAAACCTTTTACTACTTTGCATAGACATTGTGTGCACAACCTTTCCCTACATATAAGAAAAAAAATTATTGTATGAGGCAGACTGCAATGCTATCCAGGACCAGGCAAAACTGAAAATAATCACAGGCAGAAACACCAGTACTGGTTTATGTCTGAGGAAGGAAAAACATTCTGTATCATTCTGATGTTCACATTTATGCCAATATGCACAATCAAGCGAAAGCATGTGAATACACATGAACAGGGTGCCCATGTCTCAATTATGTGTTATTGGACATTTGAATCTGGGGCGCCATAAGCCTCCATTAGGTGGAGTTGTGTTGCTACCTCGTCTCCCCTGGGGTCTCGACAAGGGATGTGAGGACTCTAAAACTTCACCTGAGCCTTCCGTCGGCATATGGGTGAGTAGATAATGGCTGAATTTTCATTTTTGGGTGCACTATCCCTTTAATACTGGATCAAATCATGATCCCAAGCACCTAAATTGGATTCAACCATGAGATACCAAAACATGCACACCCTTAGTGGAATTGTACACTATACAGACTTTATCAAGATGGCAGATAAACAGGGTAAAAATGGGAGGAGAAAACAGGGAGGCTTCATAATAAATGTGATAAAACATAATGCATACATAATAGGGGAAAAAGCCTGTCACAGATAAGCTTGTTTTAGATAAAGACCTGGTTTTCTCTGCAGTTGAGGTAAATAAGGACCCAAACTTTTTGAGAATTTATGGTAATACAAACAAAGGGAATGGCGCAATGTTTTAATGTTGAAATTCAAAACTCAGAGTCAGTCCAAACCTTTAAATGTATCTTTATTTGTAACAATGTTTCCTGCTGTTTTGAGCAATCAGTGACTTGTGCAGTGTCAGACTGATGCATTATTCAGTATTAGAAGATTGAAATACAACAAACACTAAGAATAAATTCAGATGTTGACATGAAACAGAGGGGTGCCTTTTAGTTCTGATGTTCTCCGAAATGAGAACAGACAGTCTCTACACACTCATCTGTTTTCAGCTGGGTTCTGAAAAAAAATAATGTGGTGTGTCTCTAGGAGGCTGCACACATACAGTCATTCTCAGTGATGTAAAAGACCATTACATTACTGTTAGAAGGAAATTATGAATTGATTTTGGCAGGACAGGTAGTTATACCATGTTTTTCTTGAATGATGATATGGTGCTGTGTGAGGTGGCAGGTGGGGCGGCATAATGTCTGGCCATACCACTTGCCAACTCACACAACATATTTGGGGGGATTTTTTTTTTTTTTTTTTTTTTTTTTTTTAATAATGCGGAGCCATTTCTCTATGCTGCTGCAGCTCCACTTAGGACACTTTTTTACAGCGCACTCATCTGGTTGCACAGCCCCTCTTCCACCCACTCTGCATTCACCTCAGTCGCTCCTGTAGTCTGAGGGGAGATCAAACACATGCTGTTACTGAGATTTGCTGATTTGGGATAAAACTGGAGTCACTCCTGGTAGTGTCATCACCAGAGAGATGTTTTTGGCAATGGTTTTAAATGTTTCATTAATGGATCTATTTTATGGAAGGACAAGTTTCAGGCATCCTAAGCACAAAATAGCTTTCATATGGTTGAGACTCCTGACCATTTTAACAGTAAGCAAATCACATTCACTGATGAAGACCATGAGTTGCAATTTAAAAGCCACGATGTGGACTGTGAGTAAAAACTACTGTTTTTAAGGTTTGTCAGCCAAAAGTTCCATTATTCTGTCTGGGTTTGATGGACCGTCGTGGTGAAAAGCGAGCTCAACACACCTCACCATTTGGTCATGGACTTTCTGGCCTCTAGTTTCGCAGACTGGGCGAGGCGGAGGCGCAGCAGCACCTGCCACTGGGTTTGGCCAGGCAGATTTTGTAAGTTTGGCACACCGTGCGCCTGGCGCAGCTACTCCTCTTTCCCACCTCCGTTCCTCCTACCGGCGCAAGTCGGAAAGAGGGAGGAGAAAAAGCGTGGAGTGGGTTTTACACACATCACACCAATCAAATGAGCCCCTCTCCTCGCCCTTAAATGTGCCGCGCGAAGGCGTAATGAGAGTTTCGTCTGCCCATGAAATGTATGGGTGTTTTTTCAAATGTTCCTACATCACACAGATTAAGTCTTGAAATTAAATCCCATCACTTGTAAAGTTTTTGTAACATATTATATGATATGAATATCTTTTAGAAATTCATTATAATATTTAAACATAAGCTGTCATATTTCATGTCTGTAGGGTTTCTACAGACTGTTACTACTGTTACTTCACACAGACTGGCACCTGCCACACCCAAATTAGTCAGCACAGTAGTAGTGTGTCCATTTTTAGTCATAGTTACAGTGAGACAACAGTGCCATAAGGAGGCCAAACAGGAAAACACATCATTATCTGCTGTCACTTGCATCCAGCATACTATGCATAAAAAATGTAACATTCTTACAGGACACTGGGAAATGGCAACTGCAGAGCCTACAGGAAATTTTATTAAATTTCTTATGACTAAAGAGCAACTTTTACTAAAGTCGGAGCTACTGTACATGAAAGGGTGGGGTTTAGAAATCATGTTTATATACAATTAATATGAAATGGCAAATGGCAGAGTGAGTTACATTTCTATTAACATAATGAAGAAAAAAAAGACTTCTCAGCTCAGAATGCAGCAGCACGTGTACGGAGGGGAACTAAGAAAAGAGATCACATGTCTTACACTTTAGCTTCACTGGCTCCCCGTAAAATCCAGAATTGAATTTAAAGTCATTCTTCTCACTTGCAAAGCTGTAAATGGTCAGGCACAATCATGTCTTTGAGAGCTCATAGTGCCCTATTACTCCACCAGAACACTGTGCTCTGAGAATTCAGGGTTACTTGTGGTTCCTAAATTCTCCAAAAGTAAAATGGGAGCCAGAGCATTCAGCTATCAGGCTCCTCTCCTGTGGAACCATCTTCCTATTTCGGTCCGTGAGGCAGACCAAGGGCGTAGATTTGATTTTCACATTGGTAGGGACATAAAAGTGCTCCATGGCAGCGACCTGTACATTGATGATTTTTTAATGCAATTTCACGACATGTGAAACTGATCACTGCTTTATAATGCATATTTAGATATCTACACTAAATACAAGAATGTCTTGGTTAATGTATTCTCTAATGTTATCAGTTACATGAATATACACTGATAACTTCACCACATATGTCCGTATGTGCTTCCCAGGGTAAACTATAATAACAACAATAACAGTATACTCCGAAGGGGCTTAACTTCAATACCAGCCTGCAGTCTGCAGTTGGGTTGGTAATAGTGATCTGAATTGATATTGATATTGGGTAAAAACATATATTATACATGAATCAGTATTTTTACTTACCCCTAGTCACAATGCTGAATCTCACTATCAACATATATCCTTCACGATTCAATCTCACCTGTGAGGCTCCTGTCTCTCCTCTATCTCCCCCTGTCTCTCTTCCATTTCCTTCTGTCTCTCTTCCATTTCCTTCTGTCTCTCTTCCTGCCTCTCCTCCTCCATCTCCTCCAGTCTCCTACTTGTCATCCGACAAAAAATATATTGATGCAAGACATGTGAACAGTGGGACAATTTGAGATGCAACAGTCATAGATTTTGTTTGTTATAGCCTGAGGAAGACATACTGTATGTTTTACAATTGTGTAATTCATTAAACAACATCTGAATGTATATAGGCTAAAGAACAGCCATAATGTCAACACAAGTTAGTCAGCTTCATCATGTTAAACATAAATAAAATAAATCAACAAAAATGTAAACGCTCCAAAATCATTATAATACAACTGTGTGCAAAATGTTGCACTTATACTCAATATCTATTACACAAATATGACTCAGTGTTGGTGTTTTTACTGGGAGCAGTGGATCTCTATTCTCCTTAGTCTCTCCTTCACACACCATGGATGCTGAAGACTGTCACTGAAGGAGCTATGATTTATAGTGTTTACACTTTATTTATTCAGACTGTTTCTATCATGTTATCTTACTACAAACATTAATGTGAACTGTGTCATCACTACATGACATCTATGATTGCTGATGGAGCATGTGAAGTGGAATTTTATGTTCTCTGGCATATAATATTGATCTAATAGTTGCCAAACTTAGCTAAGATAGTATTAGCTCGTTAGCATCTCATTATCTAGCAAAGAGTTGCCAAGGAACGCCATTCAGTTAGCCTAACATTTTTTTTAGCTTATTTACTGAACCAACCGACTCACTGTTCACACTCGGCGCTCCGCTGTGGAGCGCTAACGAGGACGCGCATGCATGTGTCGTTCCCTCACGAACTGCCGTGAACTGTACGGTGACGCGCACCCACAAAGTCACGGGAGAGAGCGGCGCTGGGGAGGACCAATCACACGTTACCAAAATAACGGTAGAGCCAATCAGTGAGCAATACTAGGTTAGAGGCGGGACGTATGGTAGACACCAACGATTGCTAACCCTTTGTGTACCATATTGAGCGGACGCCGACAGCCAGTGTATATATTGGTAGGGACAATACAGAAGGGGCTGAATATTGGTAGGGACGCATCCCTACTGTCCCTACCCAATCCTACGCCTATGAGGCAGACACTCTCTCCACATTTACCACATCACCAATTAACCCTAGTCGTCTTTCACAACGTGTGTGATGTCATCAGGTTATTCTTGTCCTATTTTTATTACTTTTACTATCATCTGAGTCACTGTGTCTGTTCATGTGCCAGCCAAAATGTTGTTGTAGCCACCTAAAAAGTGCCAGCAGATGGCAGGAGCTTCATTTGAAGCACCGTACGCAAACATTCAAGCTACTGTATCCTCCACAAGTTCCTACAAATGTTTCACAATAAAAGCCTATTTAGAAAATGGAGGGATTCTCTCAGCCAAGGTTATAAGGGGCTTTTAATCTGAAACAAATTCAGGAAGTGTTGAGTTTGAAATGATGGTGCAATGTGTTATCTTTATAAAGTGTCACTGTAAAAGTACTGTGGTTTGTCGAGTTTGAAGTCAAGTTTGACGACTTGTCTCACTTGGGTGTGACCATGTGGAGATGAGTGTCAAATAGCTGTCTTTGTATGAAGAACAAAGAACACGAGGTCTCTTACCATTTCAGATGGCAAGAGGAGAAGCCTTCACATGTCCAGTTTGGATTTTAACAAATGACAAATCATCTGTTGTCCAGTGAATCCCAACACAAGTATATGAACCTGAGTTTATAGTTCTACTCATTCTATTTGTCACTTTTAGAGTTTAAGCTGCAAAAACTTACTATTAGAGCCTGCTTCCAAAACCTAATTGAAAAAAGTCCAGGAACCAAACAGACACCATTATCCAAAATGTACAATTAACGAGCACAACACAAACAGATCAAAGGACTGCAAAATTGCTCTCCTCCCCCTGAAGAAGAAAGGTAAAAAAAAAGAAGAAAAAACATTTGATAGTCCACAAATTTGCAACTTGCCAAATACTAAATACCATCAAACAAATAGATAAAGCCCACGATATGACAGGAAGTAGCAACTACAAAAACCAAACTGGATCAAATTATGAGTGAAGGCCCTTTCACCCAACTGGCGGTAACATTCATTTGTGACAAAGTAATTGATCATTTGCTAAGTCTCACTCCTTTTGGCCACTGTTGTCAAGCCTGTCAAGCTTTCACACCCAAAATGCCAATATGACGCTTTCGAGGGTATCAGTTAAAGGAATAATAGCAAATTTCTGGAATAATAGTTATGAACTATCAGAGAGAAATTGAGGTAAAAGTTCAACAGTCCCAGTGCAAGCCTTAGGCACCCACATCTTGACAATTCACGTGAAGGACAAAAATATACAGGGACAATGTTCTTGCAGGGTTAGTTAATAAATTGAATTTTAAAAGAACAACCTGTTATGACTATTGATCCTCAAATGAAGCTCCATTAGTTATTTGGTGAGACCACTACATGCTGAATTTAAGAAAAAGGCTCAAGGAATGGCATTTCAGTGTGCTTTCACCCCTTAGTTGATCAGAGAGCGCCATCTGGTGGGCTCAAAAAATTAAGAAAATGTTAATTTAATTTAGCTTTATTTGGCCATCTAGCCTATTCTCACTTTAAACTCCTACCACTTCAGTGATTTCGACATAAGATACAGATGCACAGGAACACTTTTCCCAGAAGTATAATATGACCCACCAACAACCTCAAATGTACCTACCTAGTGATGGCCAAATGCAGCCTCATGAAGCCTCATGGTTTAAAGAGAGAGGCACACAACTTCATTGGTCAGTCTCCTGCAGAGAGAGGGTATAGATTCATGTCATGGGGCTTATCCCAAACATTACTTGGTGTATTGGGATCTGGTGTACAGACTGAAATGGTGCTATAAATTTGCTGCATATAATTGGCCAGTAATGATGGATGCGACCTCTTCTATGTGTGAACTAGTAAACTTGGGGTTAACAGAGAGCTGCTTTGTAATTTAAAACAGTCTCAATTTGAACTCACTTTGTGATAAAGGCTTCAGTCATGGCATCTGTTGTTACTGTTAGTCTGCATCTGCATATCTTTGTGAAAACTGTGAGCTCCTGTTGGCATTTGGCTCCCTTTTAACAGCCATCCCGACAATCATTTTCTCAGCGCAGCTGAATTCTCCCTGTTTGCCTCTTCAATCTCTGAGTAAAAGTGACTTTAAGCAGTGTGTCCCAGGAGGGTCAGAGCTGTCTCATATCATTAGTATCATCCATCCTGTGCAGTCATTTGTTGGGCACCATTTAGACAAAAACAAAAAACACACAGCAATCACAGCTCTGCCAAGGTGCTAAATGTTAAAGATCCCCTCCAGACGTGTCTTAAAACATAAAATACACTGCTGTTAACACTAACTTGTTTCAGGTATGTGCTATGCAAAAAGTTCAATTGCTTCATTAAAACATCTTAAAAACTTCCTTCTTTTTAAAATCCAGAATTTATTAATATGCAAATATTTCATTTTCAAAAGTGCACCCACACACAAATAAAGTCGCACAAAACAGTGTACATCAGTGACATGATAGCATAAAACCTCAGGTCCATCCTGCCAATCATCCATGGTTGAGCATTTGACTTCCAAATTGGTTGTGATGTAACAAAATCCTGCTCATACAAACTTTTGCCTGGCAGATAATTGTGAAAACAGCCTGCTACTGTCAAACTGCATATACATCATCCTGTAGCGTGGAGCTCAAACCTACAACTGGATAGGAAGAAAAACATTTTTTGTAATAGAGAGGACTAATTATTTATTTTCCTCCGCCAGACATCAGTCTCCAGCTAATCTTGGATACTACTGGACCAATCCGCCTAAACTTTGTGTGCACATTTATGACTATATGCTCACTGACCTCTTGTGGTTGGGGTGATTCACAATTGTTGAAAAACCTTATTTATTGACTGCTTTATACGTCAACTGCATAGGCTATTCTATCTTTTCTGGAATTCAGACTGATTTAAAACAACAAGCCTTACCATCTGTTGCAGGACACATGTCTTTCATCATGGCTCAAAAACTGAAAAGTTTGGTCCCATTTTGAAGCGGTAATTCCATACCAGATATGTTATGATCCACTAAAGTTAGGCATGATTCGAGATGAATAAGTAAGTTTTTTTTTTGTTCTCTGCACTGTCATCTTGACTGTAAGGGAACTGGGAGGGAAAAATTTCACCACGTGCAGCTGCAAAGACAGACCTCTCCCATTCGGCCATATAAATATCCGCATAAGCGGGAGAATATTTTCTGCCCATGGCACAACCACAGATTTGTGTAGGAGCAATAACTTCAGAAAATGTTTGCACTCGTAATAAATTTTGGTGCACCACCCTCCTATGAGGGAAGCAACTAATCAAATTAATAACTCCGGAAACCAATTATTAATTTGTCAGTACACTTATCAATAATGAATCAATCTCAATACCTGGCTAGTATTTTTCTGTGTATGCAGATACTCAGTGGAAAATTACAATAAATAAATCTTGTAAATCTTGTAATCTTGTAAATCTAATATGTGAGTGTTAACTAAAGGTAAGACTTCCTTAAGTAGCCTAGTTGGGATGGGGTCTAAGAGACACGTCACCATACAGGACTGCTTGGTGTTAACAGGGCTTTAGCTTCTGGGACGCTTCTCATGTGTTCCACCGCATCTGCTGGAACTACAAGAATTGTCCAGAGTGGCTGTGATCATCTGGACTCTACTGCGTGCACTTTTCCAGTACATACACTTTGTCTCAAGTGTACTTTGGCAGCGACAGTCACCAGACTGGTGGGGCAGTTTGTCTTCTATTCTCAGCCAGGACAACATTTAAGATAGACACAATACTATCAACTCCTGCAAATCAAATGCTAATTCCCTCCCTGGTGGAACAGGCTCTGGGCTTTGTGGTGAGAAAAATGATGGCTTTCTGTGTGAGAATGTAAGCTGTTGTTATATCCAGGCGTCACAAAGAGTGATAATTACCCAAACTGAACCATCCCACTGCTAAGGAAGAGAGACACACAGAGCAAGACAACTAATTGAAGGGGAGACGATTCCCTGAGGTCACTAAAGTAGAGAAATGTATCAGTTTCCTATTGATTGCACTGATGCTGTTACTACATTACACATCTCCACATCCTGCTGTTAGCTATAGAAACCTCATTATATAGGCTGGCTGTCATCAAAACATTTTTATGTCCTGCAACTGTGAGAGCAGGCCACCGGTAATGTCTCGCCATCCCTCACTGATTACCAGATACCTCTGAGTCATTCATGTGGTGAATGCATATGAGACACATTCTATGGATGAATTGTGTTAAAAACCCACTATTTCATGGGCTTTGCCATCAGATAATATACTCTACCTACACTTTTGAACATGGTTTGAATGGGAGGGGGAAGTGTTTTGTCATGTTTTAGTCATGCTGTGTGCATCTACTGAGTATTCATGAGCTTCAAAACAATGGATCCAGAACATCATTACCTGTTGTACTGTGGACCAAAGAAATTGGGATTGGGATAAATGAAAGAGGGAGACTGTATTTTTCACTGTAACTGTATTGTTCACTGTTGCATTCTTTAGCCATGCTGCTAGCTTTATGGATGGCAGTGCTGGTTGTTCAGTCCAACAGTTTTATTGAAGGTGTATGCCCTCAAAAATGGAAAACTGCTAAAATCATTCTGCTGCCAAAAATGGGAAATTGCTATTCTCAGGACAAAACAGTCACCCCATAAGTTCATTTCCTGTGTTGAGTAAAATTCTGGAAGGTATTGTGTATGAACATATTAAAAGATATTTCTCTAGACTTCCGGGTCAAGTGGCAAGTATGGAGGACTAGTCACACCCTCTACGGCTTTAAACAAAAAAATAAATAAAATAAAAAAATTGATGAGTTATAACAAATAATGTGAAGTACCCTTCTTTGTGTCCGCCCCAACGCCCAAAATGCCCCCCCATCATTGCACTTGGTTGACTATTTTTCTATGATCTAAGATGTAAATATTGTATGTTTCTTTCAGATATAACACATTTTTGACTTGTGAATAAGTCAATGGAATTTCTTGCAATAATGAAAAAATACTGGCAATCATGTCCGCCTGGCACAAACCACATGTTTTGGACAACTGTGAAGTGATTGTTGTCATTCATTCTGCAAAGTAATTAGTATTGACAAGACAACTGTCAAGACCTGGAAATAGAGAGAAAAGCAGCAACGTGAGAATATGGAGTGACAGAGGGAGCTAAGAGCGGAGACATGCTCAAATTAATTGATCCATTTATTAAAGGACTTTTAAATCTGCCTCCTGAGTTCAATCTGGGGATAGAAAGAGCCCACAGGTCACTCCAGAAGAAACTGATGAACCCTACTGACCCCCAAGATCAATTGTTGCAAGATTCTCGAGCTTTTAAACTATAGGCGGCTGTGGCTCACAGATAGAGTGGGTTGTCCACCAGTCAAAAGATCAGTGGTTCGATCCCCAGCTCCTCCAGATTGCATGTCAAAGTATCCTTGAGCAAGATACCAATTTGCTCCTGTTCCATCGGTGTGAGTGTGTTAAAACTGAGTAGCAGGTGGCACTAGTAGTGTAAAAATTGCTTTGAGTGGTCGGATGACTAGAAAAGCACTATACAAATGCAGGTCCATTTGCAGAAAGTGTCCTACACGGAGCATGATCAAGTTCAGAGGAAAGTGGCTTTTGTTTGATAATGAAAAACTCCACTCCACTGCACTGCAGAACAGAAAGAAAGAATAGAAAGAAAGAAATTTGGTTACAGTCACTTTATCCAAGCAAGCTGAAAGTTTTCCTTGAGACCGGAGTGGTTGTGTTTTAACTCGGCCTGGGAAGCGACAGACTGCCTGCGTGGATACGGAATAAACTGCAAGGTGTCTGAAGCAGAACTGGCCCAAAAAGAACTGCATGGACTGGGTGGATCAGCTCTGTGGAACATAAGGTCTGTGCTCGAACTGAAACGTCCTATTATTAAGTACACTGCAAGTCTCTTTGGGAGGGAACAATCCTAAATCGGGGGCTTCTACAAACTGACAGACTGGTACTCATGCTCACTCTCTCTCACACACATGGGCGCAGACACACAGAGGCACACACATACGTTTACTCACTCATCCGCACTTTTAGTAACAGGCATATTATTTCTCTTAAAATCAGGGCATGCACAAAAGCTATGATGGCTCTATCTTTCCAATATATGGATGAGGTACAAGTTTAGGAGGAGACAGTCTGTAATATTATGCTTCTTATTTTTCTGTTGTTGTGGGTTTTTTTTTTTTGTTGGTCTCATCTCTACGGTTGTCTTTCCAATTTGACTCCAAAAAGAAGGTCACTAGAAGTATTAGAAGAATAATAATTAGATACTGGTTTGGTAATTTTATCCAATATTTTTGTTTTATTAGCACATTACTAGATGTAGAAATAAAGGCACACATTGAAGAGTAAAGGGAATTTCATAAGTGTACTCTCTTGGTTATGAGGATGCTTGCATCCACTTCATTTGTATTGTTTGATTGTGATCTTAATGCTGTTGTCACTTCCCCTTAAATTACAAAAGAAAAAAAAAAGTTTGAAACACTTAATTATATGCTAATACTCTGTCGAGCTGCTATTAGGACCTGCCAGCTCTGGGTCATAACTAAAGACCCTAGCATCCATGCAGGGGCACAAACATGGAAGACTGTGGACAGCTGCCTTCGGCCTTTGGTAGCACAATTAGAAGTCAAAATCTTTTTTTTTTTTCTTTTTTCTCAATCTTTTTTCAATTTTTTTTCAGAAGGTATGAGGATATATGTGATTTTTTTTTCCTACAATATGGGCACTTAAAAGTGTTTATTTAGGTTTACAAGGCCCACAGGATACATCACTGAAAGAAAAGGTACATGAGGGACACAGGGATAAGTATTTTACAACAGATCATATTACTTGGTAGTCTATGAATATTACCATAATTTCACCTCATGTCAGTGGTCTGAACAAGCCAATTAAGTGGAGTAAAGTGTTGGCTGGTATGAGACATAAAGGAGGTGATATTGTGTTTATACCAGAAACAAAATGGAGCATGAGAAATTAGCAAAGGCCCAGGTTTTTTTTATTTTTATTGATCCTACAATTCATCAAGAAGAGGTGTTATAACATTGATATGGAGCCATATTCCTTTTGAGGCAGAAGATGTAGTCTGTGACAAAGAAGGTAGATATGTGCAAAGTAAAGGGATAATTGTGGTAGGATTTATCAATGGGTGAAAATGGAATCACAAAGTAGTACAAAGCACAAGGCCCAAAAAGATGCACTCTTGATGTGTGATAACCAGTGGGGGTGTAGAGCACCAGGACACAAACTCAGAGCTGAGCAACGAACACAGGTTTATTTGGTGGGGGAAAGGTAGGTTGGAAGGGAAGGAGGGGGCTCGAGGCGAGGAGCGGGAAGGGGATCCAGGCAGCGAGGCAGTGGAGGGGCCCGGGGAAGGCAGAGGAGCAGAGGCGTGGGGGAATGGTGATGGCAAGTGGAGGGTAGGGGTGAGGGGAGCTGGGACTGGAGCGGGTCCAGGGAGGCAGCGACTGAGCAGGAGCTGGATGATTCCTGGGACATGAGAAACACAAAGTAAGCTCAAGGAGGCACGTGGAAGAAACACTGAAATCAACACAAGCAGGAAGTCAGTCTGACGAGAGTTACCGCATGGTGAACTGTAACAATCTGGCGGAGAATGACAGGAGAGCTGGAGTATTTAAGCTGAGTGGTGATGAGGTGATGAGCTCCAGGTATGCGTCCTGCAGCCGCTGCCTGTGCCTGGGACCCGCCCCTAGGAGAGAGAGTGAGACACACAAGTGAGGGAGTGGAAAAGCACAGACTCTACAGGCATGGATATGACATGATGAGGAAATTCTCTAAAGATTTAAAGAGATTTTAAGAGTTAAAATTATACAGATGAATGTCTCACCAAGATTTCTGTTCCTTTTCAAAGCACAACCAATATATATTGAATCAAAGTTGTTCAAAAAATGTCATTCTATTATAATGACATTCATTTCGAACGGCAGGAAACCAAGATTAAAAATGAAATCCCTTAAACTGCCAGAAGAAATGGGTGGTCTAAATTTACCAAACCTACAAGCCTACTATCAAGCATCACAAGTACAAATTATCAAAGTGTGGATGCTAGAAAGCTCACATATAAGATGGAGAGAAATGGAATTAAATTGTGGAGATTTTAATGATGGCCTCATGAAGCCTCACGAAGCATTTCCTTTGTTTTCTGAGCCCACTAGAACCAATCAGCTGGTTTTGATTTGTTGCATATTCTCAAACTGATATGATGAATCAACCACATAGCAAATCTGGAAGTAAGTAATATCCAAGCACAGAAAGACTGCACACATTACAGAGGGAGTGGGAGGAACAGGGGTTTCTCAGGGCCTATCTGAGAGGTAAATCCACCCATGAATATTTCCCAGCCCAAATGACACATGATAAAGTTTTTGACTGCCTGGGTAGTCTACTTAACAAATGGACTGCCTCTCCCAGTGTTATTGAACTCTAAAGCTGTGTAAAGTGGTTGGCAGGCCTGGCAGACAGTGACACTGATGCATATTAGGATTCACAGTGAGAGCCTGCTGAGCTGCCTTCCTGCTCACTGCGACTCATTATCTACCACATCCAGTGTACAGAGATACAGAGACAGACGGACAGACATAGACAGACAGACAGGCTCTCAGCCTGCTCCTCCCAGCTGCTCAATACAGAGAACTGCTCAAACAATCACTCCCTCATCTTCAGTGGACTGAGTGCTTACCTCAACACAGTCTATTACGTTCTGACTCGTGAGGACACGGGGTGCCGCGACAAACTTTGTCATGCCAGTGACGAACTTGTGTCAAGGATGTCTGCGATCCAGTGCAGCTAACAACGACAGAACAGCTGAACTGAATGCCATTGATGGTGAACAGAATGAATGTGCCAGCGTTGTATGTGAAGTTTGTGTATGCTCATCCAGCTGTGAGCCACAGAACTGTTGTGTCTCTTGTGTGGGTGCACTCACTCCTCCCCAGTCAATACTGCCTATTTTTGAGCGTGTAGGGAGGAAGAAAACAGTCAACAGTCAAGGAAGCAAACAAGTCAAGCCAGCAACTTGTTTTACTGTTCATTACAGCCTTGGATAATTGATACGGCTGTGGCCGATGTTCTTAAACACCTCTGACTCTCATACCACCCTTTAATATCAGGAGAGGCTGTTTACTTTAAGCAATGAGATGAGATGCTTCTTGACGTTGTCATAAACTGTCCCAGAGACTTCAACAGTTTTTAAACATGTTTAAATTTTATACCAAAAATGGTGGTTTCATTGCAATGGGGCAAAATGGAGTAAGTGATACTGGAACTCCACAGATGAACTTGTCATTTGTGTGATTTTGGATTTTTATTGTAAAATGGAACTTCCTTCCTGTGCCTTGGCCTGAATCGACTCAGCTTCCTACTATACTCTCATTTTCACAACTAGGTGTGAAGTCCTGCCTATAGAGCCAGTTTTTAACTGCTGGTCACTGTGACATGTGACCCATCATCATGAGGCCAACTCAACTCCAGCATCTATTGTTGGACTCCTTCTTCTCTCTGGAATCTCCACAAAGGAGGATCACCGCGGCACAATGTAGCCAACTAGGCAACTATCTCACTAGATTAAGCGACTTTTTAGTCCCTCTTGATTTCTGAAGTGACAAGTGACAGTTTTAGCAACTTATTCAGACATTTAGGGAAAAAATAAGAAATGTGTTGTGTCCTGATTCATTCTCATGCATGTTTCTCAGGGTAATTGCAGTGCACAGCTCTTTTGCATCTCTCCTCTTGATGAAGTTTTATAACTAAATTCGGGAACAAGACCACGCCTTGAACACATCCCATTTCCGTTCAATAAGTATTTAAGCACACCTCATCCGTTTCCTACTCTGGGGGCTCTGACCTTACCCCAGAGATCGAAGAGACGGCTCCCCCACCCAGAGTCTCAACTTCCTGGTCCCACCACCATCCATCCATCCATCCATCCATCCATTTATCCATCCATTCATCCACCCATAACCCTCTTTCCTCCTCTCAAACCTTCACCCCTTCTACCCCTCATCCCTCCTTCACTCGACCCTCATCCCTTTATCCTTCATCCCTCAAACCTCATCCCTTCATCCCTCAACCCTCATCCCTTCATCCCTCAACCTTCATCCCCTCATCCCTTCATCCTCATCCCTCACCCCTCAATCCCTTGACCCTCATCCCTTCATCTCTCCATCCTATCCTCCTCAGTCATGACTACTCATCATCCATCACATGTAATAAATCATTCTGATAATACTATTGTTGTGGTCTTGTTAGTGAATATGCAGTAGGTGTGGGGCAAGAAGAAGGAGGAGGAGAGAAGATGCCACTTACCTTAGGAGTTCAGTTAGAATGAGTTGACACTACTCTCTCTCTAGTTTGGAGGCGTGAGAAAGTGGTGCACTATAGTATTACTGCCATTGTTCTCATGCCATTCATTTGGTGAGGATTTTTCTGTTGAATCTAATCCAGCAAATTTTTAATGTGCAATGACATCACCAATATGGAATTGCACGTCAGACATCATATGGCGACTTTTGGTGACATTTGGAGCTAGTCCTTGCTACTTTCACTCGAAAAGGGTTGGCAACACTGCTACTGCAGGAGGGCCCGCATTTTCACGCCTCTCAGCTGCCAGCAGCAGCCAAAAGTCTCTTCTCCACCATGGCTCTCTAATCACCATATGCAGACTGTTCAAAGAAGACACAGAACTGAAGTAAAAATCCCTGAAAGATAAATTGCAGAAGTATAAATTCTGCATTACCTGCACCATTGAAACATACAGCAGCTATCAAGCAGCAGGCCCAAGAAACTCATTCATGGATTGACTGGCAGTATGACTGGAACTAGCATAGCAAAAAGTTAGCATAACTGTAGAAAGCTAAACAAGACCTTTAAAATTTTGTCAATGTATTTGTAATTATATCAGTTTGGTTCAACTCTGTTCAATGAGCTTCACAGTTGTGATTGTTTGGTTGTCAGGTTATTAGTTATTTACACTGCTAAGCTGATGTTAGTATGCTTCACACTGACACAGCATCTTTAGTTGAAACTAACCATCTCCTTTTCACACACTGGCACCAATATAATGCATAGATCACATTTTAAATGCTTTGAACTGGTTTTAGACACAGTCTGGTATAACAAAACTTTCAGTCTCACTGGATATATTAGCATTTGCTTACCGTGCCATATTGACATTCAACACCGTTTAAAAGCACACCAACGTGTGATACTGTTTGAGGTATATTGTTAATTTTACTGTACTCATTGTCTTTTTTGATTCTCCATTTGAGAATTACAAGAATAAAGCTAACAGTCAGTGTGGGTCAAATTGCCAGAACAGGCCTTTATTGAACTCAGGGTTACTGACAGTAATTTTATAAACACAATTAAAGTTAAAATGCTGCAGGGGTATGACATTCCAATCAGCAGGCCAATGCGCTGAAAGTATACTAACAGTGGATAACTCAAAATTTCACATAAGATGAGCCCATTTTTCCCAACATTAAAAAACACCCAAACTAATACTAATGCCACAGCAAACCTTAAATTATATCACCACAACTCAACAGGTGAACTCCCACTGCACCAGCCACTCCTGTCAGCAGAGGCCAACACCAGCTCCACCAATGTTTTTGTACTGCAACCAAGCGAGAAGTTGAGAGATTCTTTGATCCACCTCGGGCAAGACAAACATGCTGCTACAGATGGATGGTTAACAGAGAGAACTGGTGATGATTACCCAATGAGTGCTACCTGAGCACATCCATTCCACATCTCCAGATAAACACACCTGATTCTACAGCAAGGCAGCTGCCACAGGACAGAACATATGGCCATCCATATTAAAGTCAAGCTGCCATCTTTACTTGGCACTGTTACAGTAAAGAGGTATGTGTGCATTTACTGAACACTGTGGAGTCCAGATCAGTCAGTCCAGCTGTTTATTTTATACCTCTTCTGAGGATGATACTGAGAGTGGTGATGATGGAGTTTATGAGGAGGTGGGAGGATTTATGTGTTCTTCATACACACTGTATATCATCAGACAGACACCATAAAATGGACATCAGGAAATTGCATTGATGTTCTTCTACAGCATATGGTTATGTGATTTAGAAATGACTGTAGACTTTTTCCAATCAAATCGTTCCATCTGCTCAGTCATATGCTATTTTCTGTAGTGTGTTGGTTTGGATAAAAAGGTGAAGCACTATACAAAGTCAATCACAGAAGAATAAATGTAAATCATACCCTTTTCTAACGCTTTAAAGCAGGACTACATAACTGTTTCTATGGCCAGAACAGGCAGTTTCAAGATAATGACAGAATTAATTTATTTTCTATGCTTTACTTTAGAGACATCATCACTAAGTGACTCGGCCGAGAGATGCAGGCCTATTACCATCATCTTTTCATGTTACTGACGATGTTTGACAAGGTAAGCTCACAAAGTGGCAACTAAAAGTCATTTCAAACTATCATTTGCAACCATTTACACAAAAGGGAGATTTGCAAAAGCACTAGCATGAAGTTTTCTGTTTTTTTGTATTACAGTAAGGAATGCAAACATTTTTTTTTTGCAAATATCACTTTTTCATGTCAATTTGTGTGATGTGTGCAGGTGGAAGTAACAAATTACATTTACTCTTGTTACAATAACAAGGTTGTATATTTGTGTATTTGTACTTATGAATTTTTTAGTCGATGTATTCTATTTTGTTACATTTATTATGTATGTTACATTTATTATGTATGCAATACTAAGTTAAAAAAAAAAACAAAAAACAGAAATATATGACAAAACCACAAACACAGTAGGCAGGAGGCACTCAGAGGAAAGACTGACAGCCAGTCAATCAAAGACGCTGCTTGAAAGACGCTTTTCACTTGACTGCTCTTCCCCAAATAATGGAGGAGGAGCTCTGTGGGAACAGTAGCAAACCCATGGCTTCCTTTCCAGGTGGCAAGTGGTGAGATCACCTGAGAAAAGGCCATTAGCTTTGTTCTGTTGGTTGACTGTTTTAACTGGTTTTAACTGTTAACATTATTGGCTCTGTAGGAGATGAATGCTATATCTGTTTAGCTAACGCTGTTGTACTCCCTGTCAGAGTAGCTTCTCTTATGTAAGATTTCCACTTGTAGAATAAACTTCACAGATCCCATTCACGTAGTTAGCTGTACAGTGCTGAAGATGAGTTAACCTTATGCAAATTATAACAAAATTCCATTGCACTGACTTATCTCTTATCAGTATGTAGTCATGCCAGCATCTTTGGACCAGCCCAGCTAGCTCTCGTAATCTCATGTTAGCATTTTTAGAACATTCAATAATTGTCTGAAGTCAGCAAAATAATGCTCATTAAAAAAAGTGTTGCATAGTTTACTAGACCCGAAGTAGAAATGTAGTGTACAAAAAAATATTTTAGTGTTATATACTGAAGATAAGTTTACTTACTTAGTCATCATGCAGAATGGATTTGACATTCAAAAATGAATATGAGACAAGAGATCAGCATTTCAGCTTTTATCTCCAGGTATTTGAATCTAGATCTGTTAAACAAGACAGAAGATAACACCTTCAGTCTGAACCCACCCATTTATTTAAATGTGTGTCCTACTACATTGATTATTAAAATAATAAGTGGCTCTGAATGTCTACTCTGAGTTTCAGATTTAGGTTTTGCCTGTGCAGATTACATTTATAGTTAAAAAGGTGTAATCAAAATGCCAATCAGAGAGTTGTTGATGGGAAAAAAGCAAGCAATTTTAAAGCTGACAGAAAATGGAACATCAATCAGAGCCATTTCACAAACATTGGCCATAGCCAGCACAACCATTTGGAATGTCCTGCAGAAGAAAGAAACCACTGATGAAACCACTGAGCAACAGACATCAAACTGGGTGGACCAAAGAAAACATCAGCAGTTGCAACCCTTTCTCATTTGCAGGTTGTCAAATATATGGAGCTACATTAGGGTCAAATGTTTTGTACTTGAAAAAATAAAATTTGAAACTGAAAATTCATGTGTTGATCTTGAATTTTGAAAAATACAACAATGTATTCAAAATAAAAATAAGTATATGAAACGACCCTTAATATTTGTTATGATTTCCCAAAACTTAGTTAACATTTCTCACCTGTGTGCTGGATGTATGGGCTCCAGCAGATTGACCCGACTGACCGGACGCCATCATCACAAGAAAAACGGACACTACGCTGCGTTCACAGTGCTATGTGGAAATCGGACATATCAGCACTTCAAATGTGGCTGTTGAACTGCAAAATCTGGCATAATTTATCGCTCTTATACTGCAATTGGTGCTCAGTACTGTCTAAAACAGATTTCTAAATGGAAGTTTGTCACTGACATCAATTTTTACACTGCCAGTCACATGAATATGGCGTATATAAGTGTTGAGTCAGAATTTTTTTAGTTCCTACATTCCCTGAAGGCACTGTCACTCATGATTCCACACCTCTCTCAGTTGATGCCACGCCCCCCACGCCACATCAGGGTCAAAAGTCTGAAACTCAAAAAACAGATTTGAAACTGAAAAAAAAAGATCTGAAAGTGAAAAAAAGATTTGAAAGTGAAAAAATAAGATTTGAAACTGTAAAAAATAAGATCTGAATCTGAAAAGATAAAACATGCAACTGAAAAAAATAAGACCTCAAATGTTAAAATATATATGGAAGTGAAAAGTGAAAATAAATTATTCATTCAAAAGAATTACCAACGTGAATCAAAATTATATTTAACCTGAAGAAAACGTTTCATATACTTATTTTTATTTTGAATACATTGTTGTATTTTTCAAAATTCAAGATCACCACATGAATTTTCAGTTTCAAATTTTATTTTTTCAAGTACAAAACATTTGACCCTAATGTAGCTCCATACAAATACAGATGCTTAGTCATGCCCCTCAGTGTGCAATAATAATGCCAAAGGCACCCTTTAGCATGTATATGAGACACACTGGGTGTCATCATCAATGGGATCCTGTCAGCAGTTATAATTGATGCTCAGGGCAACTGACACAAAGAGGGAGAAAGTCCAAGTAGAGCAGCAAGGAGGGTTAGTGGATGGGCCAAACAAACATAGGATTTTGACCCAGAGGGCCACTGTTTGTGCCCCGTTGGAAACTGTAAGTCAACCTTATCGTGACATATTGTATTTTCATCACATTACATGATGTCAGTCTCATACACTGTACATACCGCATTGACAGAATCATTGTATCAGCATAGGATGCAGTGCACATTTGTCTTTCCAGTGAGCTCCAGTTAGGCGAAACTCACAATCCAACCTCTCAGAGTCATACTATAAACTTAGAATTAATACTGCGACACTGAGTTCTGAAAAAGCAGTGATGGCCTCATGAAGCCTCATGATGCATTTCCTTTATTTTCTGAGCCCACTAGATGGCGCTTTTTGGTCAACAAAAAGTTGAAAGCACACTGAATTGCTATTCTTTGAGCATCTCTCTTTACACCAGGAGCACCATCTAGTGGGCTCAGAAAAGAAACAAAATGCTTCATAAGGCTTCATGAGGCCATCACTACTATTTTATCAAAACTCAGTCGTTGCACTGATAAGTAAAATGAGAAACACCACAGTGAGAAAACACTGTCTTCTGGAAATGTAATGATGAAATCAGTGCACAAATACAAACAGATAGCAAAGCAAATATTTATTAATATATGTTTGTTTGATCTTCTTCCTCCTTCTCCTCCTCCTCATCTTCCTCTTCCTCTCTGTTTTCCATGATGCTCCATTTTCCCCCAACACAGTAAAGGTTACCTGAGGCCTCTTATGCTCTGACAGATGATTTAAGTAATTTGCTTATTGAATTTCAAAGGATGTGATGTGAGTGAGACCAAGTGGTAATTAGGGTGTGTCATTTTAAAGGCCATGGATATTACTGGAGCTCAACTTGTGCTGAATACGAAAAAAGCCATGTGATTTTAAAAATACTGCTTTCATTTGCTCAAACAGCAACAACATCAGAGCATACCAAAATCGCGTGTCTGAAAATAGCCAAAGACCCCTCAGTGTTAAAGGAACCATTTTAGCTGTTAATTGTAACTACTGCTATATTTGGATTAGCAGCAATTTCAAAGGCACTTCAAAATTAACACACACATGTGCCTTTAGTTAATGCCAGTAAATATGTGTGCTCAACACATTCTAACTCCCAAGTCATCAAATACTTCTAAATACTAAATCAGTGACCCTACAGTTCAAATTATGATGCTCTAGCCCAGCTAGCGTTTATATGTTGGGGCCCAGGTGGCTAGTAAATGAGCTGAAAAATGGGCCCTATATGGGATTGTCCACTGGTCCCATAATTGGCCACATGGGTGGTTTACCCAGATGACATGACCATTTTGGGCCCATACTCACTTGGTATCCAGGTAGGCCTTGCATAACCAATGTGGGGCAGCATGGGGTCATTATGAAACCAGTGGAAAATTCCATAAAGGGTCAGCTCATTTACTACCCACATGGGCCCCACATACAAATGTTGGCTGGGAGGTAGCCCTCTAGTTTCAGTTTGGATGCTCAGGGATGGTGGGTCAGTTTCTCCTACCTGCATGCTATCTTTCCAAAACAAACTTCCATTTTCACAGGAAATGTATACATTTAAAGCT
The DNA here is from genome assembly GCF_011397635.1 of Epinephelus fuscoguttatus. NCBI lineage: Eukaryota > Metazoa > Chordata > Actinopteri > Perciformes > Serranidae > Epinephelus > Epinephelus fuscoguttatus. Next base: position 38,508,455 of record NC_064762.1, read on the forward strand.
TGTTACATACAAATAAACAAAGTTTTTAGGTGCAGCCAAAAAAGTGCTTTGTTAGGTCTCCAGAAAAGGTCATGTTGAAGTAAATACGTTTGTTTCTAATGTAACTTAATGTCACATACATATATATCTATATCTATATCTATATCTATCTATCTATCTATCTATCTATCTATATATATATATATATATACAGTACAGGCCAAAAGTTTGGACACACCTTCTCATTCAATGCGTTTTCTTTATTTTTATGACTATTTACATTGTAGATTCTCACTGAAGGCATCAAAACTATGAATGAACACATGTGGAGTTATGTACTTAACAAAAAAAGGTGAAATAACTGAAAACATGTTTTATATTCTAGTTTCTTCAAAATAGCCACCCTTTGCTCTGATTACTGCTTTGCACACTCTTGGCATTCTCTCCATGAGCTTCAAGAGGTAGTCACCTGAAATGGTTTTCCAACAGTCTTGAAGGAGTTCCCAGAGGTGTTTAGCACTTGTTGGCCCCTTTGCCTTCACTCTGCGGTCCAGCTCACCCCAAACCATCTCGATTGGGTTCAGGTCCGGTGACTGTGGAGGCCAGGTCATCTGCCGCAGCACTCCATCACTCTCCTTCTTGGTCAAATAGCCCTTACACAGCCTGGAGGTGTGTTTGGGGTCATTGTCCTGTTGAAAAATAAATGATCGTCCAACTAAACGCAAACCGGGTGGGATGGCATGTCGCTGCAGGATGCTGTGGTAGCCATGCTGGTTCAGTGTGCCTTCAATTTTGAAGAAATCCCCAACAGTGTCACCAGCAAAACACCCCCACACCATCACACCTCCTCCTCCATGCTTCACAGTGGGAACCAGGCATGTGGAATCCATCCGTTCACCTTTTCTGCGTCTCACAAAGACACGGCGGTTGGAACCAAAGATCTCAAATTTGGACTCATCAGACCAAAGCACAGATTTCCACTGGTCTAATGTCCATTCCTTGTGTTTCTTGGCCCAAACAAATCTCTTCTGCTTGTTGCCTCTCCTTAGCAGTGGTTTCCTAGCAGCTATTTGACCATGAAGGCCTGATTCGCGCAGTCTCCTCTTAACAGTTGTTCTAGAGATGGGTCTGCTGCTAGAACTCTGTGTGGCATTCATCTGGTCTCTGATCTGAGCTGCTGTCTTCCTTGGTCTTCCTTTCCTGGGTCGGTCCTCATGTGTGCCAGTTTCGTTGTAGCGCTTGATGGTTTTTGCGACTCCACTTGGGGACACATTTAAAGTTTTTGCAATTTTCCGGACTGACTGACCTTCATTTCTTAAAGTAATGATGGCCACTCATTTTTCTTTAGTTAGCTGATTGGTTCTTGCCATAATATGAATTTTAACAGTTGTCCAATAGGGCTGTCGGCTGTGTATTAACCTGACTTCTGCACAACACAACTGATGGTCCCAACCCCATTGATAAAGCAAGAAATTCCACTAATTAACCCTGATAAGGCACACCTGTGAAGTGGAAACCATTTCAGGTGACTACCTCTTGAAGCTCATGGAGAGAATGCCAAGAGTGTGCAAAGCAGTAATCAGAGCAAAGGGTGGCTATTTTGAAGAAACTAGAATATAAAACATGTTTTCAGTTATTTCACCGTTTTTTGTTAAGTACATAACTCCACATGTGTTCATTCATAGTTTTGATGCCTTCAGTGAGAATCTACAATGTAAATAGTCATGAAAATAAAGAAAACGCACTGAATGAGAAGGTGTGTCCAAACTTTTGGCCTGTACTGTATATATATATATATATTCATTCATTCATTCATCTTCTAACCGCTTCATCCTCTTGAGGGTTGCAGGGGGGCTGGAGCCTATCCCAGCTGACATCGGGCGAGAGGCAGGGTACACCCTGGACAGGTCGCCAGACTATTGCAGGGCTGACACATAGAGGCAGACAACATTGAAAAAGCTCATAATATCATTACTACTGAGGGCTAAAGGAATACAAGGCTCAATAGAGCTGTGACTCTCAGTCAGCCTGGTTACAGTGCTGAAAAGAAACCTGGGGTTGTTCTCATTGTCTTCTATTAATTATGAGTAATAGTTTGCTCTGGCATTGCAGAGGCCCCTCCTAAACGTTTTAAGACTGTCCTCCCAGACTAAACGAGATGCTTTCAGCTTGGTTAATCGCCAATTTCTTTCAAGTTTTCACAATATTTGTTTTCATTTTCGTGTTTGGGAGTCGTAAGGAGCAAACTTTCTTTGTTTCATTAATTTCTTTTTGAGAGGTGCTATATAGTCGACTGTTGCATCCACCATCTATCTCACCCACCCTACATGTACTCTCTCATTCTTTGTACTGTGTGAGTTGCTCGGAGCATCTAAAAACAACATGACCCAGGTGCCTTTGTGTGTTGGTATCATACACTGAGGGCCACTGAACAAGCGTCACTATCTGATGAGTTGGGAGTCTGAAGAACCTGCTGTGTGCAGTTTCAGTAAATCATGGCTGAGGGCTTTAGCCAAAGTATCATCCGTAGAGGGTGCCACAAATGGGGAAAGACAAAAAAATCAAAATGTTTATCTTTTACTATTTTTTACTAATACTATTACTACTATTGGAGGTGGGGGCTCGCCTAGGGCACCAAATGCACTAGGATCGCCTCTGAGTGGACTGTTTCCTTCTCTACTCCCATTAGTGCATTGGTCACGTGATCGCAGCCTTCCAAAATATGTGGGTTATGTACAAATTACTGGCTTATCGTTATATGGTACATGTCTCAGTTTGGTGCTAAAATGTACTATATGTAATATAGTACAATAATGTTATATAGAGTGTCCTGTAATGTTATTTTATACACTGAAGTTATGCACTGACTTATGTGTCTATGTCTTGTGTCTTTTTGTATGATTACTTTGTTACTTTGTGATACGTGTGAGTGATGAACTGTAATTGCAGCTGTGGCATTGTTGTCCAAGACAAATTTCCCTCCGGGGACAATAAAGTCTATCCTTTATCCTTTATCCTTTATCCTTTTAAGACACGTTCACTTGTTTGAGTCTCTTTCTTTTTTCACAGTCAGTGGTAAAATTGCTATGAGGTAGTGAATATGCTTACTGAAACCTTGCTCTAATAGTTATTCACCCTCAGCTGAACAGCAAATCCGATGCACTTGTTGCACTGCTTCTGCATTATTACCCCTCAGGTCTCTTTGTCTTGCATGTGTCAGAATGAAGATGACAACTGTGAGTCACTGAGTGCACTGCTTTACCTGCAAGGTTACCCTGCTGATGCTGTGGAATATCTTTTCTTTAGGACACAAAGTGACTGAATGGGAGCTTTGTCAACACACATCTCTTTGGTTTTTGTGTGACAGATGACGTTGTGTGTTTGCCAGTCACTGAGTCAATGTTGTATTCTTGTTCTGCTTGATGCTTCCTGATCAGCTGGTAAGGTTTGAGGTTCTTCGGTGTCACTGCCCCCAGTTATTGGATAGATTATTATCTCAGGTGAGCATAAATATACACACTTATGGAATTAAACGAATATTCCACAGCTTAGAAATACATAGGTGCCCCAAACACAAACCTCTGGCCTAAAAACCATGCATAGACTGTTACATCACTCAGGTTACTCAGGTGTTTCTGGCCCCGGCTGCACATACAAACACAACTACACTCTACAGACAGAAATGTTCCTCTGAACATCTGACTGGCTGATCAGGGAACATAAAGTCAGAGACAACTCTGTGAATCGATCTACTGCCCTCTGATTAGCTGATCAGGTGGAACAAGATAGATTAGATTAGTTTCTGTGTAATTCAACTGTAGGGGTATTAAACTGTATCATCACTTTCACCTTGGAAGAGGAGCAGGATAAGCTAGGCTTGCTAGAGAAACTCTATAAAGACATATTTATGGCTTCAGTCGTTTGACTCATGCTACTTCATGCCTAGGTTCATGAGTGGTAGGGCTGCAGAGTCTGTGCAGTAGTCCCGCACAGCTTTAGTTTGTTTGTGTGTATGTTGTTTGGAGCCTGAGAATCCACGGGAGCTTTTATGCATTATTCCAAGTACACAACCTCCCTCACCCCCTTCTGACAACAGCATGGCTCCGCAGCCACAGCATGGAGACACCAACGTGGGTGGTATTGATTCAGATTACGATTTGAGCACAAACACAGCATAACAGCTTGTGCTGAAATCATATGCAACGCTTGTGTTTAGCTAGCCTCCCTGTGCATTAACCAGGGCTGGTAATGCTGTCGTGGCTAGAATACAAAAGTAAGATGCATGCTTTTGCTTCTCTTGTTAAATATTTGGGGCCACCAGTAATACAGATGTTGTATTTAAAGAGCAAAGCTTTACCAAAAAGAGCATTGGATTGCATTGGATTGCTGTGAGAGAGGCAACTAGTGAAACTGTAACCCACCTGCTCAGACCAAACCAAACTGAGAAGAAATGACTGTGATGTGGTGGTAAATAATCTGTATGGATAAAGGTGACAGGATAACACAAGCTCATACTGAGGGACCCAAATGCATAAAATGAGGACGTTCAATTGACTTTGTTGTTCAAATATTCAACTAAAGGTGGGGTAGTGAGATTCTACTCTTTACTGTAAAAACTCCAATTAAGAGTGGCTATGGACATAAAATAATGTCACATTTAATGAAATCATATGTAAAGTACTGTTTTGTTACATTCAAGGTCATTGTCACAGCATTTAGATAGCATATGCATTGAAAGTACACAGACAAAACAGAGTTTCTTTTATATGCCATGACGCAAAATCTTTGTGAAGACTTTGACCTTCTCCTGCTCACTCAGCAGGACTAACTAACTGTCAGCGATCAAAATAGAAGCATTATGGCCTAAACTATGTTTAAAAAAAAATCACTCAAGTACTGTGTGACAGAATATAGTTACCCAATTGGCATCAGACATCAATATAACATCAGAAAGACATTGGACACTTGGTGGTTAGGGGAGGCAGGTCAACGGTAGATGCCACATAGAAGTGGTGTATCTGAAAGCTGAGAACCCTATAGAGCATTCTGAGATGCAACTCAGCACTGTGTGTCAAATTTCAAATTAAATTTCAAATTAATCTGTAATTAAGAATGTCTTTTGGTCTGGTACCAATTAAAAGTTTGAAAGTTTATAGCAGGGTTAGGCAACCTGCAGATTTGGATCTGTATGTGGTTCTTCAGACCCTCTCCATTGGCTCCCTGTGGCTTTGACATCCAATTATATGGAAATGATTGATGATGATGAATAATTGGGTTGGTAGACTTTGTTACAGATTTAGTGCACAATTTAACAATTTAACTTTTTTTTTTTTTTTTTTTTTTGGCGATTGATTGGTGAGCACTTCTGTTCTAGAAACTGCTGAGAAACCCCATTGTTGTTAGTGTGCCGTTGAAAGCTATACAACTTCTTAGTTCTCTAGGTCTCTAGTTTATGTCTGCAAATTTTCTTGAGGCTGTGATTATCCCAGAGATAGGAGTTCAGGTTTCAAGAAAATGATCTCACTACACTGAAATGGCTATTATGGAGTCAATCATAATCACACATGAATAAAATTCCAATAAAGTTATGTGATTCCAAGACCATTTAGGGACCCCAGGATGCAGAACTAAGAATAGAAAATAACACATGTACACTGAAAGCAAGGAACTGCATGCATGGTTTTTGCAAAAAAAACTGCATGGGATTTACATAAAGTGGGCGTGTCTGTGAAGAGGAGACTTCTGGGTACTCATTTTCATTTAGATATCTTGAGGCCTTGACCCCTTTGAATATGTAGAAAACAAATAAGTACACACACCATGCAGCTCCCATTTGGAAGGATTTAGTGACTTTTCAAGCCCACAGCTCCTCCTCAGAATTCTGATAAATGACAGTAAGCTGCCATCTTTTGTACTCATAGTGCCTGAGCCAGTCATGTCACATGCCACACCTATTGCCCACATTTATAATAAAAATAAACCAAGAAAATAAACCCCCTAACCCACAAGCTAGCATGGCAGGGTTAGTACTAATGGATGCCTTAGGTTGTGTAATATCATACGACAGCTTAGCAAAATAAGCGCACCACAGCCTCCTAAAGAAAGTAACATTGGCCTCCAATTATTTTCAAATTGTTTTTGTGGGGTGGCGGCACAGTGGTATGGTGGTTAGCACTCTCGCCTCACAGCAAGAGGGTTGCCGGTTCGATACCAGGTGTGGGAGCCCTTCTGTGCAGAGTTTGCATGTTCTCCCCGTGTCAGCGTGGGTTCTCTCCGGGCACTCCGGCTTCCTCCCACAGTCCAAAGACATGCAGATTGGGGACTAGGTTAATTGATAACTCTAAATTGTCCATAGGTGTGAATGTGAGCGTGAATGGTTGTTTGTCTCTATGTGTCAGCCCTGCAATAGTCTGGCGACCTGTCCAGGGTGTACCCTGCCTCTCGCCCGATGTCAGCTGGGATAGGCTCCAGCGCCCCTGCGATCTTCAAGAGGATGAAGCGGTTAGAAGATGAATGAATGAATGTTTTTGTGGGGTGGGGCAGCAATTGTATCAGGCTGCCATGCTTTCCCTGAAGGTTCTACCCTAGCTATTTGTGCTTGCTGCTGAGACCATTCACTACAAACCAAACTTGTGTACTCAACTCGAGCTGACCCGACTGCTGCTGAAACCAGCTTTTGTGAAACTGTCCTCCACACCTTCTGTACAAGCCATACTGCAGCCCTTGTGCTGAAGAATACTAAAGAGACCCACTGGGGGCTTAAGAGCTCGCCAGATTCATTTATATACCTGAGACAGACGGTAGACTCATTGCTTATTGGACCATGGATATTATTCCTGCTGCCTGCACAGTGTGACGAAACTTACAGCTGCAGTTTGGTTGATAGCTTATTCTTCTTTTAGTACCTGTTAGTGTCAGTGATTGTTAAGCATACTGATTTATTTTTTTTTACTATCTCCAGGTTTCATATTTCTGATATTGTTACAACCATACATACAAGTTGGTAGAGTTTTTGTGGACTGACTAAATAATCCTCATTGCATTGACTCAATTATCATAGGAAGTGAAGTCAAATACTTCTTGGTTGCATGAGTTATGTAGCCTACAGCTTCAAACTTTTAAAGGCCAATATAGGAAAAATTGCTTAACTTCCACTCTGGGTTCTTGATCAAAGTGTCTAGCCCTTAGAATGTCAGAATATGAATCAGTTTCTGCAGTAAACCTGTGTGAGAGATGAGTTTCTGGAAACAACTCTGTGTGGTAATAATGCCGATGTGTAGCTTAGTGGGCTGATGAGTCACAAGTGCCAGATTTTTATGCTATCCGTGGCAATAGGGTCGGGTTTGCAAGCAGCTTTTCTGCACCTCACTCTGTGTTCCAGAGATAAGTAAAGTGTTAGATGTGCTGGGGCTATCAGGACGAGACGGCTGACAGTGCAGCGGAGGTGTGCTGGAGGAAGCCCATCCTCTTGCGCAGCATCACCGTAGGGAATGACAGAGAGCTGCTAGCATCTGTCTGACTCCGAATGTGAAGCCGTATCCCTGCATCTGCTGTGGAATTAACGAGACGGGGTGTCAGCAACAAAGCGCTCACCAACGAAAGCATGTTTAGTTCCCCATGGCAAACTGTCCACATTAGTTACAGATGCTGCGCTCACCTGAAACCACTGAACCAAGATCACATCATCAAGGAGGGAAATGGTACCTTCTCCTTTTTTCATGGATGCCATCACTTGGCAGTGAACATATTGGCATGAGGTATTGAACAAAGGCCAATGTAGTATTTTTCTGGAAGTGGCAGCTGTGAGATCATCCATCAGCCCTCTAATTACAGTGATTCAGACATCTAAGCCTGAGCTGGACTGAAAGCATATGACTGCACAGAGAGTGGCCACAGGCGATGCTTGAGAAACCCTTCAGATTAAATCTAATGAGCTAGAAAACAAAGTCGACTCCCTCGTCCAGCTCCATCCTTATGCAAGACTCCACAAAACTGAATCCTGCAGAGACACCACCATCTCTTTATCTGTGTTCTACAGAGGATGATGCGTCAACCTCTATGGTAAAACCAATAGCACTGTGCATAGAGGATAGTTCCTGTGGAAGTCCAGGGATGCTAGTGTTGAAATGAAATGACTTTATCAAATTGAAATTGTATGTATGTGCACATTACATCTGAGAAATTTAAAACAACTAGAATTAGCACTTTGCAGTCATATGTTGTCACAAACCAGTCAAGTTGCAGTTACAGTTTACATCCATGTCACTGTCAAAATGAATTTGGGTTTTTTGTTACCTCAGCTCATTTTCTTTAGTCAGTCCAACTAAAAGTATCTAGATCATTGGGCCAACTTGAAATATTAAGATTTAATGTTGTCAACTCCTCAGTTAAATCACAACAGTCCAGGTAACTCAGATTGCTCAGTTGAATGAGCTAACCCTAATGCTAACCGCTCTGTCGTCTATGTAGTGAGTGTATTTGGTTGAACAGTTGAACATATTAATTCAAGTGTTAGTGTTAAGAAAGTATATATTCAAGATGCTGTTCTTATTTCCTGTGGTAAGTTGACAGTACATGCTCGTCACAGCCCAGTGCATATCACTGATTTTTAGAGTAGACAAGCCGTTACTGTTGGCTCGTGTGTGTGTATATCCCCGTGTGTTGATGAAAACTACCGTAAACTTAACGCATCTTCTGCCCTCCTCCCTCAGAGACACAGGAGAGGAAGGGATGGAAAGCTGCAACGGCACCTGTGGCTTCCACAGACAAACTTGCTTTGCTTGGTCACAAGGCGATTTCGGTAAACGTGCACGGTCAAAGTCAAGTGTGTTGTTTTTTTTTAAATAAAGTTCATGGAAATGTAAGTCAATGGCAGATTTGACATGAGACATAACATGAACATGAAATAAAATAATGCCAGGGGATCACAGAATGTAGATAAAAATGATACATTAGCTGCCTTGGAGAAATGTGGAGAAAGATACATAACTCAGTGGTTTTGATGGCTTTTCTGTTTTTAGAATGTTGGATTGTTATAATGTATTGTTTGAACTCCTTTTCAAAAATTAAAAAACTGGATTTATGAATGTGGTATTTTGCAAGTAACAAAATTAAATTGATGAGGTTATATTGGTCTGTTTTGTTAGGAGTATAAGAGAAGAATCCAAACAAAACATTTATGTACATAAGAGAAAAACCATAGTCAATGTTTTGGGAAATGAAAGTCAAGCGTGGTTTGAAGCAACGTCATCAGCAGAACGTCACGTCAAGTGGGAAAAAGTCTTCAGAAGGGGGTGGAAATATAGCATTTTGACCCTAAAACATGCATATTTTGACCAAAAGTTTAATTTTCGGATTAGGATACCTTTAGAACATTAATATAAAGCTACAGAATGATATTAAAACCTCAAAAACTCAAAAAATAGTGGAGTTGCCCTTGTTAATACTCGATTTTTAGATGCATCGAGATTCTGTCTTGAACGATGCAAGCATCGATTTGGAAAACTCATAATCGATTTTAATTTTATTTTTATATTTATTTTTCAAATTAACTCAAAGTAACAAAGTAACTCCTTGACCATTCACGCTATCGACGTAATTCCAACGGATTCTGAAAGCTGAGAAGTGGAGCTTTCCAGTGATATACATTACGGTAGTGAAGTCATTACCTGTGGAAGAGGGGAGGGAAGTGGGCACAGCAGGAGGAGAGTGACAGCTGACAAGGAGAGTGCAAGCTGGAGTGAGTTAGCGGTGTTTTAGCAGAGTTTTGGTGAGTTTTAGTGGAGTTTGGGTGGTGTTTTCTTTGTAAATAATATTAAGTGTTTTTTGAGAGTTTTTGAGTTTTGGGGGGTTTTCGTCGTGTTTTCACCATAGTTCATAGTTTTGCCATCGTTCATCTTTTTTGCTATAGTTCGTGTTTTTATAGTTCATAGATAGTTATAGTCAGTTATAGTTTTGTAAATACTGGAGGAGAAATGTCGAGGAGGTCGACAAGGGAGAGGAGTATGGAGTTAGATTTGTGTCTTTATTACATGTGAGAAAATAAATGATATGAAATGATAAAAGAGAAAAAGTTTTCACACTGATAGCAAAAAATAATAATATTTGAGACTAAATAAAGTTTTGAGAGAAAGAATTTTGAAAAATAATTTGAGATTTAAAAAATGATTACCGAGAAAAAAAAACTCTCTCTCAAAAAACTTTTTTTTACTCTTAAATATTATTTTTCTGCTATCAGTGTGAAAACTCAAAAAAAATCTAAAAAAAAATTGTTTTTCTCAAAACATTTTTCTTCTCTCTCTCAAAACCTAAGTCTTTGCTCTCATGTCAGGTTTTGCTTTCGTTGCGAAAATAATGTCATGGGTGGGGCCACGTTCCTATTGGCCAGTCTCAATCGAATTGACAGCTAGGTGAGGATCGAGTTCCCAGTCACTACAGACGTGAACAGAGGAAAGCATGTCTGTACATTCTTCTCACAATATCCCCCTTTTTCAGGGCTTTACAGTAACACAGCTTGGTAACACAGTCAACACATAGCTGCCAGCCAAGTTTTATTATCTTCTTTTTTTTTATTATTATTATTAGTCAGTGATTGATTGTTAGTTACAGTTTTTCTTAATTGCTTAAACACAAAAATCAGAAATTAAAGCACAGTGTGCATAATCCTTGACTTATGTACCAAATCACTAAACCACTTCTGCTGAATTCCAAACACACACATCTACTTTACACACAGCTCTCAATTCCTTTTCATCCCACTTCTCAAAACACTACACACAAGTCTCTATATTTTGAAAACTCTTTTCCAATACAAGTCTATTCTCATTTATCCAGGTCAATTCCATTTTGGCAACAATTAAATCGTAGGCAACTGGACTTTGATTTTGTCTAGAAGACGTTTCGCCTCTTATCCAAGCGGCTTCATCAGTTCTCAACGCATCGATCTGACTAGTCCTCACTAGTCAGACTAGTTTTTTCAGACTAGTGAGGACTAGTCAGACCAATGCGTTGAGAACTGATGAAGCCGCTTGGATAAGAGGCGAAACGTCTTCTAGACAAAATCAAAGTCCAGTTGCCTACGATTTAATTGTTGCCAAAATTTTCCAATACAAATCTCACTGTTTTCACATGGAACACACAACCAATCATCCAGTGGCATCCAGTGTAAGGACGTTCAGAAATGAGGATAGGTAAGAAATACTACTCACTCGACTTTACTGTATGCAGTACTGGATACTGTATCAATGCAGCACTCAATGATTACTGTAGAATATAGTTTTGTAAGTGGACCATTGTACTGTGCTATAAACAAAACATGTTCTACAGTATGGCACATACGTATGAGATTAGGAACTGCATTCCTACTTTGTCTATACAATACGTAATGTATGTTGTTGTATCTGTATCCAGTGGTGTGCACGGTCACTCCAAAACGCGCGCTAAAGTGCCCTCTTTGGAGCCAAAACACACGCTAAAGTGCCCTCCTGGGAGCCAAAACACACGCTAAAGTGCCCTCGTGGTTGGCAAAACACACTAAACTGCCCTCTTGGCTGGTTAAAACATGATAAACTGTCCCCTTGGGTGGTAAAAACATGTGCTTAAGTGCCCTCCTGGTTGCCAAAACACAACTGCTCTCTTGGGTGGAAAAACACACTAAACTGCTGCCGTTGGATGGGGAATATTGATTCCAATGAAGGCATGCAAGCTTTCCCAGACTGGTTTAGGGTGTCGACAAGTTAAACCCTGTTTATGTTCAATACACATTGTATGGCCATTAGCCCATATTTTCTGTTTTTTATTTTATTTTATTTTTTTATTTTTTTTGCAAATGACCAATGGGCTAATAAACTTTCTAGATTTTATTTTCAATTTACACTTTAGGTTAGGTCAGTTACATTCATTGTATTTAGTAAATGATGAAATAAATTGATAGCAATTAAATAGATAGTAACTAAAGTCTTAAGAACACATTCCCGTTGTTAAAATAAGTCCATTCCATCCATTTAAGCATTCAGTTTTAGACACACTCTCTCTCAAATGGTCACATGTCAGTGGGGGCTTAATGCTGACTGAGGTGCAACCCTGCATCCTACTGCTGTGTGAGGTAATGATGGGAATTCCGGCTCTTTTTAGAAAGCCGGTTGTTTTGACTTGGCTCACTAAAAAGAGCTGGCTCTTTCGGTTCCCAAGTGGCTCCTCAGATTTTTGTTGCTTAAATTAATTTATTACCTACAATAATCTAAAATTCTGTTTTACTAATGTAAAAAAAATACATTGCATCAAATGTTTACTATTTATATGGCTTTATATACTCTACAGAGTGCTACAAAAAATAAATTATAAAGTACAAAAAAACTTTTAACTATTTGAAACTTTTAGCTTTTTACTACACTTAACTATCTTAAACTCGTAACTATTTACAGTGAAACAACATAGAGAATTTACAGAATCACACAACAGAATATAACTAAAGCTGCAGCGGCAGTTGCAGTAGACACACTGGCACCTTCATTAATAGGAGGTTTGCTTCCTTCCAATTGCACTGATGGATGAACAGTTCACATACATGTGCCTGTGCAGGTTGTTTGGATATGAGACTTTAATCTTGCAGACTCTACACTCTGCCCTTGTATTGTCAGTGTAATTGAAATGATCCCAAATTTTACTGCTTTTCCTGCTGTATTCATTTTCTCAACTTTTTTTGTACCTTTCCAGCATGTTGTCTCTCTGTAGCGCCTGCTCTCTTTCTCTCTCTGTCTCCCTCCCTCCTGACACACAGACGACACCACACATATTGACCAATCACGTGTGGCTTGAACAGAAAAAAAAACAAACCCCAAAAAACCCCAAAGCAGCTCCCAGTCAGGAGCTGGCTCCCGTCGTTCACTTCAAAGAGCCGGCTCTATGAGCCGTTTCGTTCGTGACCGACACATCACTAGTGTGAGGTAGGTAGCTAATAATAGGGATACACCAAATATTCGGTAACCGAATATATTCAGCTGAATATTGCAAAAAAACACACATTCGGTATTCGGTGGAAAAAGCAAGGCCGAATAATAGCTGCGTGTTTTGATAATGCAATCAAACAGCGTGCCGTATCGCGCGGAGTAAAATGTCGGCAGTGTGGCGATCCGCCTGTCACAGCACTCGCATTTGCGACTAAAAATAGTTTTGAGCGAGCAAAATAGGCTTAAATCATTCAGCACGCTGTGCGAGCAGCCTGCAGATTTCAACCACCAGCAGAAACGAAAGGCGAATCCCATCGGTTGTGGGTTGAATGGGGGTCACAGACACAGACAGTAATGTATTCCTGTCAAATACGGCGGCCATAAGCTTACCGAGACGGAGAAGTCGGCTCCAATAATATCCTTTTCTTGGCGTCATGACTGCCCAAAAGTACCTGAACAGCTGAGCCAGCCAAACACAGGTATGTGATGTGTCAGAGGAGAAACGAGCCATTCACGGCCCACAAACCTCACCGCACTTTAGGGACTGTTCTTTACTTATGAAGGGACTTGTCAGGGGAGGAGGGTGGCTGGTTGATTCTTATTTTTTATTTTTTTTTTTATTTTGATCCCCCCCTATGTTCATCACTGATTGATGCTGTTTTTGAAGTATGAATAAGTCAATAAGTAATTTATTCCATCGAAATATCAGTGATGTGTTATAGAAAAGTGATTTATCTTTTTATAAATGACAAAAGGCACATCTGCCTCATTTTCACTGTGGTGTTGTGATACTACTCAGAACCATGGTATTTTCATTGGTATCGTACCATGGGTCCCAATTTTGGTACCGTGACAACACTAATCTGGAGGGGGTTCATCTGCAAAAACTAATGAAAAACTAAACAACAATATTCAGTATTCGGTACTCGGTATTTGGCCAAGCATTTAATATTATTCGGCTTCAGCCACAAATTTTCATTTCGGTGCATCCCTAGCTAATAACGTTATAGCAAGCTGTCTCTGAAGTTACCAATTATGCATTACTAAATACTAGTATTGCACGGTATACCGGTACTAAAATAGTACCGCGGTACTAGAGTATTGCAAACGGTACTATACTGCATTTGGAAAATACCGGTACTTTGAAATTGATTCAATTCATTAATTTAGTTAATTTATTTTACTCATTTATGCACACAAATGCCTTTCTTGTTCCTATTGGAGCACAGATTACACAAGTGGTGTGTATGACAACACCTGTATCAACATTCGCAGCTGGCGCACGTGAAAAAAGACAAGAAAAAGTCTGCCTCGCAAAGGGAGACAACACGAGACAACACAAACTTGTTGGAACATTTGAGTTACCAAACCGTGACGTCCGTACAGAGGTACCTACCGAGCCATGATTTTTTTGGTACCGTTACACCCCTACTATTTATTGTTCTAAAGGTTTGTATCCAAAAGGACTTTTCCTTAGCAAAAGTACCGAAGAGTATCGAAAAGTATCGAAATTCATACTGGTATTGGTACCGAAACAAAGATTTTGGTATCGTGACGACACTACTAAATACTAGTGTACGTAGCCTGGAAGTGCTATTATTAGGTAGAGATGCCTATCACATGTTTAAGCCTAGGCTGAGGAGCTAGCCTGGCTAAGTCTTGCGGAAATAGCTTTTTAAAGCTAGCAAGTAAAGTTAAAAGTGGGGTTAGCATTGCATATCATTGTTTCTGCCAGGTTTAAGTTGACCCCCCGCCAAGCTAAGCATCTGGGATTTTTTATTCTATTTTAATTTGCTTTTTAATGCTTTCTTTAAAATGCCTTTTAAACTACAGTTAAAATGCACAGCTCAGTTGGAAACACAAATATGGTTGGAAAACTACTCACTGATGCTTACAAGTTAAGGACAGAAGTCTTGTTAGTAGGTCTGTTATAGTCCAGAGCAGTCTTGACAATTTGAGGCACCACTCCTTTTAGCTGCAGACAGTCTCCCGGCTAATGCTAGCAGCTCACTGAGAGGGAGAGAGAGAGAGAGAGCAGCGTGGCGATCAGCTAATTGGAACAGAGTTGGGTGAGCATTATAAACTGTGAATGTAGCTGTAGTGTATATTATGATACACTTTGTGATAAAAATAGATTATGCAGTCCTCTAAGCAGATTTCCTGAATTTTGTGAAGGCTAGATACATTTAGCTAATTTTAGAGACATGAATGAGCCGCAATTTATTCCACGGAGCAGTAAATGTGTCTCAGAGCACCTCATAACACACTGCCAATCACATTTCTAAACTCCAAAGGCTGTTGTGCAATTAGCAATCAGCAATTTGTCATAAAAGGGTCACAGATGGGCTCCTGGTTTGTTTGGAGAACAATGGATGGTGGCAACATTGAAGAGAGAGGTGAGCAGCAAGGCAATTTTTTTTTTTTTTTTTTAACAATGTTTCACAATAGGATTTGGATGACACAAAGGTAATCAGGTTTTTCGTTGTCTGGGACAACGTCAGTTTCCACCGGGCTGCTCTGTTCCGTGACTGGTTCAGGGGCCATCCTGTTTCTGTCCTGCATCTTCCTCCATACTCTCCCTTCCTCAATCCTATTGAGGAGTTCTTCTCTGCCTGGAGATGGAAGGTGTATGAGAGGAACCCACAGACACGGATCCCACTGCTGCAAGCCATGGAGGACGCATGTGGCGATGTGACTGCTGAGGCCTGTCAAGGCTTCATGCACCATTGTAGGCGATTCTTCCCCCGCTGTTTGGCCAGGGAGGACATTGTCTACGACGAAGATGAGGTCCTGTGGCCAGCCAGGGACCGTAGGCAGGATGCAGCCTAGTTGTTTTATGTTATCTCTTTCTGTTATTTGTTATCTGTTACCTCTTTCATTTCAGCCAGTTTTCATCCACAGTTTGCTGTGATTTACAGTAGACTGAACATTTTGAGTACAAATAAAATATTATTTGTTGTACAAGAATTGTGTTGTCTTCTATTTGAATATACGCAAAAACATGATATGATAATACAGTATTTTACATCCAACAGGTGAATGTAGCACTGAACATGCAAAGGCATGATTCTACTGATAAAGCATCCATATAGTGTTTTCCATTCATACTATAGTGTTTTCCATTCTGCACATCAGTGTTCAATGGGTGCTTAGACATGTCTACTCATATGCTGTATGTGTTTGTCATTTGAAAAGAAAATGCCATTTAGTGAAGAGGTAATACTGTTTTGAGGGCAAAGTGTGTTTTTGCAAGAGAAGTGTAGGATTTTGCATTTTGTGTGTGAGTTTTGTGATTTGTGTTTAGGGTTTTGAGAAAGTGAGGTAGTCAATCAGGAAATGTGTTTAAGCAATCGTGAAAAACTGTAATTGGCCAGCGTGCCATTGTTGAGATCCCTGGACAGCGTGGAGGTAACATCGCCATGCCACCTTCGGTCCCTACAATAGTGCACTTCTCCTGGCATTCCTGGACACACTCCATAACCACCTCATCCCACCTGACAACCAGTTCTTTGGGCCACAGCAGCTCAACTACGTTGTCCTCTGGGACAATGTGAGTTTCCACTGGGCTGCTGTGGTCCGAGACTGGTTCACTGACCACCCACAGTTTTCTGCTGTATTCCTCCCACCATACTCCCCCTTCCTGAACCCTATTGAGGAGTTGAGGAGGAGGCCTGTGACGACGTCCCAGCTGAGGGTTGCCAAGGTTTCATGCGACATTCAAGGCATTACTTCCCCTGCTGCCTGGCGAGGGAAAACATCGCCTGTGATGTGGATGAGGTCCTGTGGCCAGACAGGAAGCAAAGGCACAATGTGGCACACCAGTAAATCTGTTTTGATGGTTGTGGCTGTATTTGTTTGATTTTGGATGAAAAATTAAAAAAAATTCTGTTACTGCAAATATGTTGTTTTATATTTGAATATACCACAAAACATTATACTGTAATAGAGCATTTTACAAAATGGGCAAGTGTGACAGCATGAACATGCAAATGTATAATTCTGAGTGTATTCCATTCAGACAGTCGTGTTTTCCATTTTGCACTGCAATGTTCAATTGGTGCTACAAGTTTCTACTCATATGATGGCTGTGTATGTCATTTGAACACAAAGTTCCATTTTGAGAAGATGTTGAACTTGTTTTGAAGGCAGAGTGTTATTTTGCAAGAGAAGTGTTGAGTTTAGCAGTTTGTGTGTGTGTTTTTGTGGTTTGTGTGTAGAGTTTTGAGAAAAGGAGGTGTTCCTCCAAAAAAATGTGTTTAAGCAATAGAAAAAAACTATAAAAGGCTGAATGTGGTGTAGTAACAGTGATTCTATATTTGCTGTAGATGAGGTTTATTAGTCTAATTCTGCATTTACTGTGGATGACATTATGGGCTGACAATTTTACTGAAATAACACAATATAGAGATATCAGTATGACATTGACTTGTTTCCTTTACAGGTCTGGAGGTTGGATGACTTGGACTTGCAAATACTGTACGTTTTCATCATCAAACCAGCGCAGCATTATACAACATTACAAAGTAAAACACGGGCATTTCAGTAGATATTGCCCCTTGTCTTGCATCTACAGTGCCTGTGTGTTCTCTTTTAAAACACAATTTGCTGTCAAGACTCATCTTTTGAAACATGGGTCTCACACTGATTTTGTTGCTATGGAACTTAAATCCACAGACATCTGTACTGACCGGAAGTTGGGAAGCAGTAATATGCCAAACATGGAAGTGATTGTGCAAGTATTTACACAATTGTTGATGTGCAACTGTCAGTACTTTTAAAAACAAAGAAACAGTGCAACTGCTAAGCTTTTATATTATTACATTTATACAGATTTTTATCTATAGTTTTAATATAAAACTTCTATATTTTGTGTTGCAGTTGTATAAGTACTTATGTTAAGCACCTTAAGCACCTTTGGCTGGCATTTTTCTAGTTCACTGCACTATGCCTGAACTTGAGATTGAAAAGATGGTGAAAGTAAATAGTTTTTTAAAAAGTAATTTGTTTTCCATTCAGTCATTTTAGAGAATAAGGGATTTCGTTGACTTGACAAATAATGCTATTGAAGGTATTGATCAAACCTAAGATTGTTAATGAGGTCAACTTTTACAGAAAAAGTTACCTTGCTGTAGACTTGGGTGGTATCCAAATTTTGATACCGTTAAACCTTCCCCACATTTTCCCGGGGTATACAGTATTTCCGTGACTAATTAAAAATCACTTTAAAGGGCTCAGAGGGAGTCGCCAAAATGCCGGCTTGTGCCTATACCATTCAGAAACATAATAACAAACATTACATAGGCCTAAGAATACTGAAAAAATAACAACAAAACATGTACAACATTAACAACTTTTATTAATAAATATAAATAAAATAAAATAAAATAAAAAAGTGCAAATGCAGCAGTCAACCAAACAGAATGAAATAACAACACTGTCTGTGGGCTACAGTCCACTTCCAAAAAAGTATCAATAAATAACAATGGCGGTAATGATAATGTGTGCTATACAGCGTATCCGACCACAGCGGCTACTGTCCGATGGTTTATTTGTAGAACCTATCAACATAAATCAAATACATTAAAAGCACAGCTCTACAGCATCCAGTACTAGGGCTTATCAAATAAGAAAAACACAACAATAAACAACAAGGCATGACTGAAAATGGGCATATATAATCCTATCCTGAGAAGCAACGGGAAAAACTGTTCGTTGGTTTATTTTTAGAGCATACTTTTAGTTTGAAAATTTCACCCTCTCCAAGTCCCAACTGTTTTTACTGTCAGAACAGGCTACTCTTCATTGAAAATGACATAAAAACAAAGTATAATGATAACTATATCAGCATCATATGCTTCAGAACTATTCAAGGTTTTTCGCCAGACAAACCAACATGTTTACCCAACCCTATCAAGTACCTTTCTGAAGTCATCAAGTACCATTCTGAAGTCATCAAGTACCATTCCGAAGTCATCAAGTACCATTTTGAGGTCATCAAGTACCATTCTGAAGTCATCAAGTACCATTCTGAAGTCATCAAGTACCATTCTGAAGTCATCAAGTACCATTCTAAGGTCATCAATTACCATTCTGAAGTCATCAAGTACCATTCTGAGGCCATCAAGTACCATTCTGAAGTCATCAAGTACCATTCTGAGACCATCAAGTACCTTTCTGAAGTCATCATGTACCATTCTGAAGTCATCAAGTACCATTCTGAGGTCATCAAGTACCATTCTGAAGTCATCAAGTACCATTCTGAGGCCATCAAGTATCATTCTGAAGTCATCAAGTACCATTCTGAGACCATCAAGTACCATTCTGAAGTCATCATGTACCATTCTGAGGTCATCAAGTACCATTTTGAGGTCATCAAGTACCATTCTGAAGTCATCAAGTACCATTCTGAGGCCATCAAGTACCATTCTGAAGTCATCAAGTACCATTCTGAGGTCATCTTGCTGCCTTGAAATTTTATGTTGATTCAATTAAGGTCTAAGTTGGAATAACTTATATTTCCTTGTTTCTGAAACAAATGTAGAAATACATGTTTTTTGGTTTGACTTGTCATGTCACCTCAACTAGGCATTAAGTTCATACAACTTAAATTTCCTTGTTACTAGTGCTAAAATTGTTATTAACTAAACTTAAAATATCAAGTTGATCAAACTGTTTGTCAGTAGTACCATTCAGATTAGTCACTTTAACTTAATATTGTAAGTGACTGGAACTTGCTTGGAAATGTAAAGAACTAGATATCCTTAGCTCACTTAAATCAAGATTTTAAGGCAGCAAGGTTTTTTATGTTGAGACAACAAATTCATTTTTACAGTATGAAAACATGGATGCTTTCACACACATCTTCCCTCCGCACAGAAGATATACAGTCAGCACAGTTTCAAATGATAAGTTGACACTGCATAATGGCCAGAAAAGTGTTTTAAGCAGAACATTATAATGTCATCGTGATGTTGACCTTTGAGCTTTGCATATTAAAGCAGCCCTTACCTTTCTTGCATTTCACACAGCACTTAGAAAAAATTTGAACATCCACAACTCCCGCCTCCCTCCAAAGTCCCATCCTCCGCTTCCTGCAATTCCACCTCCCTCCAACGGCCTACTCCCCCCTCCTCCATTACGTCCTCATTACATCTATGATAGACGTAGGCATTGGCATGGTAACGTTAGATACACGGAAGAGGAGGGCGAGTGTAACGTTTCAAATGCAACCCCGGAGTTTTAAAACTCAACCGGAGTCAGTGATGACTGATGGGTTTTAGAATAAGGTTACAGTGCTAACGTTAGATAGTAGCGTTAATGTTACTAGTAAGTGGAAACGCAGAAGGAAGATAACGTTAATGTTTCAGAGGCTACGTTACAGTAGGCTAACGTTAGCCATTAGCAACTGGATGCTGTGTTGTCATATATAACATTATGAATTGAACTGAACTTCTTCGTCATTTTTATGCGCAGCACAAAAAAACAAACTGACATTTCGCATACCCCAAGCAAAAAGAAACAAAACATTTAAAAACAATTTGTGCAACATATCCACCTTATTCCTCGCCCCCATGAGCCCTTGCGTGAAATATGGGCGCGACTTCCGGTATGAACCGGAACCGGTGTTTGTTTACATGCTAACTGTTCACGCTAATCCACTTTCTATGAGTGTTAGAGATGTAAACCATGTGGGAACACCAGTTGTCACAGCTCAAACGAGACAACGTTACAATCCAGCTGCCTACTAATATAGAGGGGTGGGAGGATGACATGAAAAAGTGGCCAAAGATAATGTATGGTCACATTTTTAGCTACTTTCTTAACTCCGTTGCTTCAGACGGTGAGGCAATGAACAATCTAAAAAGCTCTGAGGCGTATCAGTACCTACACAGTAATAAGGTTGGTCGCGTTTTGTTAAAAGAGGTGGGACACAGTCTTATTTACCTTAAAGCAGACGTAGAACCCAGCCAAAGCCTTAAAGTCCCTGATCATCGAGCCTGGGTTTTAGTTTCAACATCAGGTGAAATACAAACAGCAGGATGTTCATGTATTGCAGGTCAAGTCAGATCTTGCAGCCATGCTGCTGCCATCCTTTGGAAGGTAAAAGTTGATTGTTCTGGTTGTTTTAATGATCATTTTCATTGCATTTAATGATGTATGATGCTTTTGCTTCATAAAAACATTGTATGTGTATATATCTTTAATTATTTTCAATTCAGGTTGAGAATGCAGTCAGACAGGGAAAGACAGGGACATCATGCACTGATGTACAGGTAAAGTGGAATGCAGGCACAAGAAAGAATGCTGAGCTGAAAAGGGTGAAGCACATAAATTTTAAACATCATAGAGCAGACCATATTCATGAAGGCTCATCAGCATCAACATCAGATCCCATAAGTGTGTCATCAGCACAGTGTGTCCCCAAACTTTTCAAGGATCACAAAGAATTTAAAACTTATATCAGTTCTTCTGTGATGGCCCCACTATATCAGCTGCAGACAAATGGCCCCCTTCAACAGTGCTACAGATTAGATGTTGATAATGAGTCTTCTCAGAGCCAGTGTGATCTACAGATGCCCCATACAGAGCACAGCACAATGCTGACTTGCAGGAAGTGTCTCAGTTTTTATGAAACCTATGTTCAACTAAGCCAAGCTCAGGTGGAGAAGTTGAGCAAAGAGACCCAAGTACAGAGCGCATCACAACTATGGCATGATGCAAGGAAGCTGCGACTGACCGCAAGCACAGCAAAGAGAGTGCCTAAACGGAGCACTACTAACCCACAGAAATTCCTCAGTGAACTCTTACACCCCACCTTCACTGGCAATACTGCCACTAAATATGTTAAAGAAAACGAGGACAAAGCCATACAGCTCATGGAGGCTCAAGGGCACACAGTGGAGCGGAGAGGCCTGGTGGTGTGTCCTGACCATCCCTGGTTTGGAGCAAGCCCAGATGGAATTTTGGACTCAACACAGCTCCTAGAGATCAAGTGTCCACTAAAGAGCAGCACATCACTTGCAGAGTTACTAAGTCAGCCAACTGGTGACATCAGACGCTTAGAAGATGGGAGGCATCTCATTCTTCCCAATGGGCCACTTGGATACTACCTCCAGGTAGGTAAGTTTTGTTAAGTATAATGTATGAACTAATGTGAGAGGGTACTTGTCAGCCTTCGTTAAAATAAACTCTAAGCCATATTTTACATTTATTCCTCCAGGTCCAGCTGACAATGATGTGACTGCGGCTGCAGACCTGCAAGCTGGTTATCTGGACACCATCTGAGCACCTGGAGTTGGACATTTCATTTGCCCCGAATATCTGAATCTCGTGAAAATACAGTAAGCACTTAACAGGTGTAATGTGTGTTACAGATAGCAAAAGAGCACTGTATGAAGGAAAATAAGACATTTTCAGTTTATTTTTTTTGTTACAAGGAAAAGGGTGTTTTCAATACAATATTTTGGTATGTTCCAAATAAAAAAATCATAAACCTAAAAGATCCCATCCATACATATTAGAGCATACAAGAATTCAAAAAATATTCACAAGCTGGAGTCACATTACTTGAACTGTCTTTGCATAAAAAAAGTACTAAAGATGTTTTGATTACTAGGTAAGTAGTCTAACAACGAATGCAGCTCTGAAAAGACAGAGCACTTTACCTGTTTAAGTTATGTTAAAAATAAAGTAGAGCTATACCTCAGTTGTTTTACAAAAACATTCAGTGAATGAAATATGTATGTATGTATTTATGTGTGTAAGTATGTAAATATCTATGTACGTAATTACATATCTGTGTGTTTAAGTGCAAAATTAAATGTCTTCTCACTGTTCACTTGAAATAAGCTCAGCTCTTAAATTCACTAAACCTGCACAGATTTTGAGAATCTTGTCAACTTTGGGCACCAAGTTGATTGGCACTGTGAAGGACCAAGCAATCAGGCATGGCACAAAGGTGTGGAAAAGATCTTACTCCTTTTATTTAAACTTGCAAAGAATAAATCAATAACAAAATATTCAACTTAATTTTGTAGAAAATAAACCAAACCTGGGCCCACACTAAAAGAGGTCAACTAAGCAAAAAAAAACTAAATCTACCACCTAACAAACATAATCAAACAGACCTAACCAGAGTGAGACATGCTGGGGGTTTAAATAGACAAAGGACTAGTCCAACATAAACAAGGGGGAAACTAAGGTGACTTCAAACTAAACATCTAACAAACTCAGAAACCCACAATCAAATTATCAAAACAAACTATTTACAAAAAAACTAAATTATCTTTACTAACTGAAAAAACACAGACAAAAACTTGAATTGAAAATGATGAATTAAAAGTCCAAGCTTCTCCTTCCTTCCTTCCCCCTGGATGGTCTCTCCCACTTCCTGTGGCCAGGGCTTAAAAAGCCATCTTGAAGTAACCGACAGCCTTTTGCCAGGAGAGCTCAAACAAACAAAAGACAAACAAGGGTAAGGATTACTTTGAAATTAAACCATAAATGCAAATTAAATCATGATGTAGAAAATTAAACCATGTGACAGCTTGTTAACTAAATTGTGTGCACCCAAATTAGAAACAACTGCCATAAATACAATAAAAGTGATTTTATTTCAACAAAAAATGAGCAATGTGATTTTTCTAAACTGAAACAAAATTGGTGTTAAAACACAAAGAAATACTAACACGAGGTAGTGGCAGTTTAGGCCACCACAGGCACTGTTTGTGAGAGAATCTTGTAGACCTTCAGACGCCTTATCGCCCGTTCAACATGAATGCAAGCATGAGCAATGCGGCGTGTATGTGTGACCCCCCCCGTTGGTCAGCTGGCACCCTCTGCGTGTGAATGCTGGAATGATGAGGTTACCCTACGCTCCTCCAGCAAGTCCCTCACCGTGAACCCACGGTCACCCATCACCTCATCTCTAGCACGTAAGTAGTCTAGAAAACCTGAGTTTTGTGTTATGTACCTAGCACTGCATTTTCCACCATAAGCATCAGAAATAAACATAATTACTCCAGAGGGAGAAACAGCCACTAAATACTTAACTGTGTTATTTGCATAATAGTGACTGTATGACTCACTTCTTGAATCCAGGTTTTTTGCTTTTTGTGAAACTGTCTCTGTGCAGTCAGTTACACAGGTTGTGTTACCAAAGTGCTCTTTAAAAGCCTTTGGCAATGTTGCTTTTATGGTTTCACGAGGCAACCACACAATGAGATCCTTCATGTGTTCACACATAATGTCTAGCCACATTCCCATTGTCTTGCTGACCTGACCTTGTGATATTTTAAATCGGCATGCTAGGTCAGCCGTGACAAAGTTTTGTCTTAACTTCATCAAAGTCAATAGAATTTGGTCCACAACTGGCATTGATGGTGAAGCTGGGGCAAATGGTTGTTGGCAGGCTACAAGTGTTTTCGAAATTCTGTGAGTGGAATCCTGTATACAGAAGGGAGTCTGCATCACTCTCTAATATGCAGTCAGCAACAGGGTGTGGCACTTCTGCTGGTGGTGTATGCATTCCACACGTGATGGTGGGCCCTTTTGAATAGGTGTGATCCTCCATCCCTGGGTCTGACCACTGTGTTTGGGCATCACAGGATGACTTCGCTGCTGCGCACAGCTCCTCGCCCTGATCCATCTCATCTTGCTCATCTGAGGGTAACAATACAGTACATAATTATCAAGGCATGATGCATTAGGGGTTTCTCTACCATTATAACACTTTTATTACACCCACCCCGCCCCATTAATCTTCCATCAACCCCACTACTTCCCACCGGTAACCGCATCACCTATGTGCTCCAGAAATCTAGGGAAAACCTGGTACATAATAACTGCTACAATATTAAATTCAGATTAAGATTAAAATACTGCATTGTTGAACATTTGGTTATGTCTGTGCTGAAATTATGGCATTTTTAGGTTAATACTGACCAGCAGTCCAAAAGCACGTCATATTTTAACTGTTCAGAAAAAGGTAATACTACATGTTGTTGCCTGACTAATACTGCAGTGCTGTGTCCTCCATACACATGAAATCATACCTGATGTTCTTGTGACACTGCTGTCAATCCTCCTTAGCACCCGACGTTTCTTCGCCGGTGATTTGTCATATCCCAACCACAAAGTAGGATGTGGGTGTTCCTCTGTGGGCTTTTTGTCAACAAAATGAAAGGAGCACACATAATGTTTTAGGTGGTCTTTTCAAGTTAAGGTTTCTCTCTTTGTCCGGGGTGCATGCTCAAAACATTGCTCTTGTAGCCACCGATTTAACTTTGTCTGGTTGTTAGTACAGCCGCGAACAGCGCAACATGTTCCCGAGCTGCGCAAGGTCATTTTTAAATGCTACGGAGGCTGATCATCATTTAGAAAAGAAAACAGTAAACATTCAAATAAACCGCTACAGGAAACGAAAACCTCACAGGAAGTGGCACCCATAATCGTTTCTACATCAGCGCCCCCAGGAATAAGGTGGATAAGAAAGACACATCACAGCACACCACGGAGCTTACCAGATGATGCAGCCTCCCTGTCTGCTCTATATGTAGCGTTAGCCTCCTCAGCTCAGTACCGGCGTCTTACATGTTACCATTCATCCATGTCTCAGTGAACACAAGGACGCAACAGTCCCTCACTCCTCAGTTAGTGGATCTTCGTTGTCGGATGTAATCCATTTCGTGTCCAGCGAGTGGACGTTCACCAGAAGGCTGCTGGGAACAGCTGGTTTGACAGAGTTAGCTGTTAGCCTAGAGCTAACCCCTCCGGTGCTCCCCCCGCTCCTGCGTCCTGTCACAGCGCTGCTGGCATCTTCCCTTCGGGACAGCTCCAGGCGAAACCATGGTCATCTCAGGTTACTAGTTTATATCCACAAGCCTCCCTGTTTCTAGCATATTTGTTGTCTCACAGACTCAGGGGTGGAGGGTGTGGTGGGGATATTACTCGAGCGGTTATGTCTGTCGGAGGCCTCCACGTGGGGAAGACAGACAGGACAGGAGAAAACTCCGACCAATCATTGCATTTGGTCCGAATGCAATGATTGGTCGGAGTTTTCTTAGAACCATATGAGAATGGTATAATGATGAGTTTTCATCTCTGGTAGAATTCACTTACATTTCAGTGTGCCATCAGCGTATTAATAGCATTTTAACCTAAACAAAGAAAAGTGTAAAATTCCCAGAAAGGTAAGGGTTGCTTTAAATGTCATCACTTTATTGTTTTATCCTTTTAGATATTTGTGTGAAATTTTACCATAATAAACATGATTTCTTGAGTTAAGGCCAAAAACATGTTTTGAGAGGTCACAGTGACCTTTGATGGATGGGTGGACTTGCACTTGTATAGTGCCTGTCTAGTCTTCCGACCTTTGACAACCAACTTCCAATTACTTTATTCTTATGGCCAAGTGGATGTGTGTGCCAAATCTGACAAAAAGATGTCCCCATTCATTCACAAGCATGAGACAGAGGCAGGGCCACAGTGACCTTTGACTACCAAAATCAGTTCATGATTGAATCAAAGTGCACATTTATACCAAATTTGACAAGAATTCTCTGAAGGTTTTCTTGAGATACTGCATTTACGAAAATGAGATGGATAGCAATGGCTGTTGCCATAGTGAAGACACAAAAAGTCATGTTGATAGTAGATAGTAGTAGATTTTACATGAAAAACAGGAGGAGCTTATAAACATGATGCAGTGTTTATTTGTTAAACTCATCAGTAGTAGGCTATTGAAAGTTTTATGAGGTAAGGCACAGACATTTCAATTGCCTTTCCTTTCCATCTGGCAATATTTTTGCAAAATTTGTACTCCTTTGTCTATTCTGCAAGTGTTGGTGGTGGTTTTTTGATTGGCACTGGACAGTGGTGGTGTGTGGTCAGTAGCAACTCGTGGTGAAATTGGGTGGGAGGGCTAATGCATTAGGTCTGTGGCTGATACTGATCAATAGTTCAGCTGCAGTAACGGTAACATCACACCGAGATACAGTACCAGGTTACAGCAACAATGCACTACAACAAAACTAGAGAATTAGGCTAACTTCAAAAATGTTCTGATGCCAAAAGCTCTCTATCTCTCTCCCTCTCTCTCTCCCTCTCTCTCTGCTGTCTCTCTCACTCCCTCGCTTGCACACGGCACACACACACACACACACACACACACACACACACACACACACACACACACACACTGACTATTTTCCACTGTACACACAGACAGGAAAGGTAAAGAAAGGAAAGGAGTAATGCTCCTTTAAGAAGAGGTTAGGGCTTTGGCCTAGGGCTGTGCGGTATGGCCTAAAATCAATATCACGGTATTATTTGGGGGGATGCTGTGACGGTATGATATTGCGGTATCAGTAATTTAACAAGCCATACAAGTCTAGGATGGAAACTATTTATTGTCAGAAGTAAAACGGTTGCTAAACCATCTATTATTGTGTACAAAATGTAATATGGTATGTATAAACGTCAGAGGGAAGAGGGAGGGCCGGCGGCTCCCGGGCCCCCTTCTCCTGCGGGCCTGGGTTTGGTGCGGTCGGCCAGGCCACCTCCAACAGGTAGCGAGGGAGGTGCGTGAGGCAGGCAGGCTGGCAGGCCAGCCACCAGACCCCGTTCTGCTGCCGTAGCTGCAGTACTGCGGTATGAAGGTAACCACAAAAGCAGTAACGTTACCACGGCTCTTGTTTACTGCGGTAAGTTACCATCACCGTGAACACCGCCCAGCCCTACTTGGGCCTACCTTATTTGATGAGAAGCTCCCATCAACGGCCTTTCTGGGACGCAAACAGGTTAATCACCAAGTCATTTAAGTCCGCTGATTTTTGAATGAGGTCCCGCTCGATAGACAGTATTTAAAATAATCCACCTCATTCAGCATGACTCACAAGACTCAACGCTCACTCTGCCACTACAGTAACAGCGGGCAGGCCCTCACTGTACTTCCAAGCACTGTCATTGGCCAAAAGTCAGTGGCCTGGGCTGAATTAATTTAACCCAACCGGACAGTAAATCAAGGGGGCTTGTCACAACACCTGTCACTCACGATGTGACAACAATGATGGGAAGCTGATTCTAGGAGTATGGGCTGTAAAAAATCAGCCCATTTAGATAAATCCTGCATTTTTGTGACTATTTTAGTGCTGTTGCTGCTATAGGTTCCACCAAAAACAATGTTCAATAACTAATATTTTAGTATTTTCTTTAATTCAATAATTTTCTTGTCTTTATTGTAAAAGATAGGCAGGGCTTAGCCCTGCTAGCCCATTTCTACCAGCTGTCTCACTTACCAGGATGAAGAAATCAACTCACCAGCCTGTAAACTCTATTTCTGTGACTCTGCTAGTGAGCCAGGTCAAGGTCTGTACATGTACATATCAGTAAACATCCAAGAAAAGATCGAGGAGATGGGCACCAACTATGATCGCGACCACTTAGGTAAGACGATCTTTTTATTAGTACCTACATCGGAGCCATCATGGCAAGCGTGGAGGAATCAAATATCGGCTGCAATCCTGATTGCTGGGATCTTCTTGCCTAATTAGCACCCCCCTAGCCACTGCACATGCGTTGGATAATAAACTGTATGACCTCCATGCCACATCAGATTCCAACAGGATATCAGGAACTGTAATATCCTTAGAGTTACCAAAATGTGGCTAAATCCTGGAGAGCACCATTCAGCCAGGAGACTTTTTTTCCTCTATATGCCAATCTGACAGAGTAGAGGACACTGGTAAGAGAAGAAGAGGAGACATGTGCTTTATGGTAAATAAGGATTGGTGTGACAGTGGGAATGTGAGGTGCTGTACCATTCCTGCTCGTCCTGCACCACAAATAAACACCTTGGATCACTGCTATGTGCTGCTCAGAGGTGGCTTCAGTGAGGAGTTGCTGCCTGTGTATGTGAAGAGTGACCATGATGCATCGCCGCAGTGTTGTGAGAGAATCAGAGTCAACAGCACGTTCCAGAACGCCACAGTCAACATCACATCAGTGTAGGGATGCACCGACTATTCGGTAACCGAATATATTTGGCCGAATACTGCAAAAAAACACACATTCGGTATTCGGGGGAATAAGTGAAAAGCAAGGCTGAATAATAGTGGCATGTTTTGATGACGCAATCAAACAGCGTGCGGTGACAGACGGAGTTAAATGTTGGCAGTGTGGCGATATTTCAAAGTGTTGGACAGTGATAGAAGAAAAGCGGTTTGCAAAGAATGTAATACTGAACTATCTGGAGGGGGTTCATCTGCAAAAACTAATGAAAAACTTAACAATGGCATTCGGTACTCAGTATTCGGCCAAGCGTTTAATTTTATTCGGCTTCGGCCACAAATTTTCATTTCGGTGCATCCCTACATCAGTGAACATCAGTGAACTTGTTGAGTCTGTGTTGGGTTTAATTTGTAAAAACAGCAGAGGCAACTGAACCCAGAGCTACAGTTAAATCATTCCACAACCAGAAATCATGGAGTTCCAGAACCATCCCGAAACATGAACAGCTATAAGCAGCAGACAACAATGTCTGATGAGGCAAAAAAGGACTAAATTACAGTGCACAAGGAGCTGAAGGGTTCACATTTTGAGTTGTATGACTTCATGTGTGAATAAATTATTGATTAACTGATTGATTCCAAGATTTACCAGACAACTGCCAAATTACAGCATAAAGTAATGATATCTTATAATCTAATGTATTACTGATAACATAACACTCTAAGTATCAAAGTAAAAGTACTCCCTGTGGAGAAACACTTACTTCAGAGTATATTTTGCTGATAAAACTTTTTTTTTTTACCTTTGCTTGAGTACAAGGTGTTTACTCATGATGGACTGTACTTTTGGACCAAGGTTTTTCTACTTTTTTTTTTTTTTTGAGTAGAGGATCTTAAAGTGCTAGTGTGCAGGATTTAGTGGCATCTAATGGTGAAGTGCAGGTCTCAGCCAAATGAAACTTCTTGAGTTTGCCAAGGGTGTAGGAGAACTACGGCTGTCGAAGGGAAAGTATATAAGTGGCTCACTAACACAGTGATTGTTAGTTTCAGGATTTTATTGATTACACACTAAAGAAAACATGATTATGAATATTATATTCCACTTCTGCTAATATACCCCCCCCCCCCCCAAATCCTGCACACCACACTGGACCTTAAATACTTCTTCCACCACTATTAAGTTATAAAAATAACAGTTTAGCTGGCAAGCTAACAGATGTACATACATACAGAAACCAACACAAACACATGGAGGATGCACAGATGGACTCCAAGTGAGACAAAAGTTTTTCTCTTCTTCACAGGCTCTAACTCACACTCCCTCCCCCATATTGCTCTCTCCCCCACAGTGATGATTCACAGGTTTGACTGATCAGGCTTCAAGCCGTCTATATTATCCAATGTGGTGAAGCTGCTGGAGCCAATTTATTCCTGTCACTTTTTGACAACGAGAATTACTGCTAATTTTGCTGTAATTTTAGTGTCACTTAAACTGATGTCATCACAGGGCAGTTGGCACTTCTGCTGATATACTTCCACTTGGGAGGAGTAAAGATAATGTATTAAAGTTGTGACCCATAAAGGGACAGTTGGGATTTTTTTAAAGTGGGGTTGTATGAGAAACTCATCCATAGTCATGGTATTACACATGGTAGATGTCTTTCTGCATGTTCACAGTTTGGAGAAGGCAGCAGGAGTACAAACACAGAAGCTAAGCAACCTACAGCAACGTTCAGCAACAAAATGTATTTTTGGTAACAGAAAAAAAGTGCCACCTAAAAAATCTTTAACAGTGTAACTGCATGCTATATTGAGTTTATTTTTACAGCTTCTGTTCCCATCTATACTCTTGTCAGTCACCAGACTCTATTGACAAAAACAGTGATTTATCCTCACTGAACAGGACAGCTGCTGGATTGCCACACAATAACACAAACAAAATCACAGGGGTTGGCAGCAGTAGATCAGCAGCTCCTGTGTTCAGTGATGTTAAATCACTGTTTTTTGTCAATAAAGTCTGTCTCTGAAGGGAGCAATATTACGGCTTCATTTCCATGGTGGAAATAACTGTCTGACAGCAAGGCAAAGCAGTGAAAGTATTCTTAATATAGCACGCTTAAATCAATGTTGATGTGGGCCACAGGCCAATAAGCAAGAAACATTTTGTGGCTGACCCCTCCACAGCAGTACATTTCCTAGCTTTCACGTTTGTACTCAGTCTTGCATACTACATCCAGACCCCAGACACAGAAGCAGAGTTGCTGGCTCAGGAAAGAACTATCAGGGTATACTGTTTTTGTTTTTTTCAGTCAAATCAGATCCTCAGCATTGGTTAATGTTACATTTTCAAACTGTAACTGCTTGTTACATTAGCAGACTGACACAGTGCTCTCCTCCATATTAAAGTAGAGAGTCTGTTTTACATTTTGTGTGTGTGTGTGTGTGTGTGTGTGTGTGTGTCCCTTTGTAACATTCTGTATCCTTTCTGGGTTCTGTGCAGGTGGATTTTTTTCCTTGCAGCTATTTGTGAAGTTTTGAGGGTAATGAGCAATTGAGTTTCACTTTCACTGTGCTTGTATACTCATAACCAAACCATATGTATATTCAACCATGCGCCTTATGAATGGTCCAGCTCCAAAACTATAAAATCAGTATGTGGTGGCAGATGTTGACATCGTGGCAAATAAATGAATATGTGGAAAACCTCGGTATTGGATCGAAATCAAATATTTTGGTATCACTCACTCCTACTAAGTGATGACTCCAAATCACACCAAAATCATATTCTGATGGTGGGTTTTTGGCAGGAGGTTCACAAATTTCACAGTGCAATATGATACAGTGGTGTTATTTTACAGTATGTTTCTGAAACAGCAAAAATGTAGAAATGCCAGACAATTTTTTATTTTTTTTTTTATTTAAATTTTATATTTTAAGTGATTTATTTTGAAAACTAACATCATCATGTATTATAATTTTGGAGTAGGAACAATCATTTAGCGATATCTGAGTGACTCATTTTCTGAGGTGTCTACTTACCAGCACGTGAAAGAAAAACAGCTCAACAAATTGCTCTCACTGCCACAATTTTCATCTCTGCATACACAATTTATAAATCAAAACACAGGAAAATTTGTGGTGGTCGCAGAAATGTAAGAATGGAATTAAACACAGATACACATTTTGGCTCACTGAGCCTCCGAGCGAAGGGAAGACCAATTTTCTTTCTCAAACTTTCTTGAAAAGAGCTGGGCCACCAGTTTTTAACCAGCAACCATGATCACATTTGTGACACCACAAACATAAAAAAATATATCTTCGCATTCGGGAAAATCTCCCCTCACGGTTGATATCCATATTTTGACAACTGGACTCACAGCTTTGGTGGTAAAAGGAGGTGTTTGAGAGGTTTCAACTCTATTAAAACAGCTGCCTGCTCTGAGCTGCTGACTGCCCCTCTCTGCTCCACTGCTCCACTGCTCCAGATGTCCCTCATTAATTACCATCGTAACAAAGCAACTGTACATGTAGTATGAAGAACTTGTAGTAGGCAGTACATATAGTAAATGTATACATGTACATGGTGGCGATAACAGGCACCCATCAAAATTTCTTGTGAAATTTTCTAGTCTAACATATTGTTCGGTGCACATTGCGTACCAAACTAAAAGCCTCATACTGAGTGGTTCATTGTGAACATGTGAATTGTTACACCCCAAGTTTTTGGCAGGGTAGGCGCTAGTCTGATGGTTTGCTACCTCTCAGGTCTCAGACTGATTTGCACCTATGAACAAAAGTCTGCTTTACTCATCAAATAGTTGATTAGAACTAAACTATAGCCAATCATCATTTTTATGATGAAAAATATTTTCAACCTTGTAATGGCAGCACTCACGCAGGCCTCTTCAGTAAAAATCTGTCAATACTCTCTGTAAAGTGTAAAATACAGAACAGTATGGAAGGAGACAGATATACCAACTGGTGGGGGAGTCCGCAGATAGGCCAGGAAGCCAAACTCCAATCCTTTTTGATCCATTTTTCCTTTGCTTCAGCAGGCTGGTAAAACCTTTATCAAAGATGTATTTGATGTCTTTAATCTCCCTGCCTCCCCCCTCTCTCCACGGTGAAAATGTGCTCTGGTGGCTTGTAGCACACGACTGTGTCACTGCTTAAGCCCTTTCAGTCACTGGCTGCTCCCCATCACTGCTCATTAAAAGGCAGGGGTTTCCAAAAACTCATAACTTCAGATTATCTGTGTCTTTGACAGTATCCAAGTGGATAAGATCAGATGGGAAATTTTGAATCAATACCACTTTTTGGACAATCCAGCATAGTACTGATTTGTGGCCTCTACAAAACCACACAGTACTCACAGTGAAGGAGCAGCAGTGCTACCTGATATGTTCAGTTTTCTGTTCACCTAAAGCCATTATTCCTGTTATTTTGATTTTTTTGACCTGCAAACATGCCCCAGAGTAAGATTCAGCTTTTTGCCACTACTAGGTTCATAGTAAAACACATCATCTCATGGCAAAAATCAGAATGCAAATGAATGAGGAGGCTAGGGTAAGGCTTCATTTGGCCATCACTACTGGAAAGTCCCTATAGGTTGATGGGAAGGGTGGTGGATAGGTCCAACAAACCCCAGACTTTCACTCAAGAAGCTAGTTACTTCCCATATGAATGTTAAGCCAAACCCTTTTTTTAACCTTACCATGTGCTTTTGTTTCACAAGGAAATAAATACAAATAAATACAAGTTGTTTTACTGACGTAAATTTATTTTGAAAAAGACTGTATGGATCAGTTTGAACCTGGGGTGGGGGTTCAATTCAATCAATCAATCAATCAATCAATTTTATTTTTAAGCCCAATAAAAATCACAATTTGCCTCACAGAGCTTTACAGCATACGACATCCCTCTGTCCTTAAGACCCTCACAGCAGATAAGGATAAACTTCTCCAAAAAAACCCTTTAAGGGGGGAAAAAATTGTACAAACCTCAGGAAGAGCAACTGATTGGAAGTATATATTAATATCTGATAATATACATGTGTGACAATAATCATATGTGAGACAGTGGAGCACAAAGGCTCTGGAGAAGAAGCCAAGTTAGTGACATGCAGTAAGGCCAAGTTGGCAAGATGGGTTCAAACCCTGAGTTGGGGGAGCCCCTCCGTGCGCAGTTTGCGTGTTCTCCCCATGTCAGCATAGGTTCTCTCTGAGCGCTCTGGCTTCCTCCCATTGTCCAAAGACATGCAGATTAATTGGTGACTCTAAATTGGCCGTAAGTGTGAATATGAGTGTGATTGGTTGTCTGTCTTTATGTGTCAACCCTGTGATAGTCTGGCCACCTGTCCAGGGTGTACCCCCCCGTGACCCCTAACAGGGTAAGTGGTTTTGGAAAATGAATTAATGAATGCATCTAACTAACAGAAACAGTTATATATGACTAGCAAGCTCAGTAGTTCAGTGATTCCATTTTTCAGCACATAATTGATTTCAGTGTCCCAATAACTACACTTCTCTTGACTGATTAGATAAATCCTCTAATGTAGGAGATGCAAAAACAGTGGTCAACAATTGTTTAATTGTATGCGTACAAGATGGAACGTTCCCAAACAAACTTAGATATGTACCTATAAGCTCTGCTAGCTCTGTGTGCTGTGCCTCTGACAAGTGAACTAAAACACTACCCAGATTTTGAAGTATTTCAGAGTTTTCAAACCGGCAGTGTAAATTTTGACAGCTATTTCAGATTTAGTCTTAGTCTTGAGATGAAAATGCTTAGTTTTAATCACATTTTATTCATTTTTATACTTCATAGTTTTAGGCTAGTTTGAGTCAATGAAAATTCAAAATGTTTTAGTCACCAAAGATTCCTGACATTTTAGTCAACTTTTAGTCATTATGTTTTCTATATGATTCTTTATCTTTAAACCAATCCAGTGAGGCTAATTCATGTATCAGAAATTAGAAACAAGATGACAAATCCATTCAGCAGCTCCAACATCCACAGGCAGACACACATGGCTGGTTATTTACTGCTGAATTACAGCTTACAACTCGCACCAATGGCTGACACTGCTCAGGTGTCAGTGTTTTTGCTGTCTAGCAAAACATCCTCGAGCAGACTATTTACTGGAGTTTACCAGCCCGTCGTGCATGCAGCATTTGAAGATAATGCACGGCTGTTCTCAGCTTTTAATGTCTGATAGTCCACCACTAACGTTGTTGTCATGTCATGTCTGGTCTTATTAGAAAATCAAACATAGATTTTTTTTATTATCAAAACCCGCTTTAAGCTTGTCATTATCTTGTTTTAATCACAGAAAAAGGTCGCTGATGAAAAATTTTGGTCATAGTTTACATCAACAAAATTAACACTGCAAACCTGCTGTTGGCAATACTGAATTATGGTTAGGCAAACTATCCTTACAAAATTTTTCACTACCAGAAGGGAGTGTTTTATCAATGAGCTCAATCTACTGGTGCACTTTGCTTGTGACAGTCAGACAGTTGGTGACTAAAATGGAAATTAGTGCAGCTAATGGAGTTGGCCTGTTTGGGGACTTGGGCACAGCACTGTCTTTTTACGGGTTGCAGTGGTATGAGATTTTCATGGTATGATAACTATCTCAGAAAATATCACGGTTTCACTGTATCACAGTATTACAAAATTATTCAGATTATTAAACCATTAAAGGAATGAAAACAGAAGGGTTATATTTGGCTAAACAAATGTTTCATTACTATAATTGAAGCTTGTAAGCATTTTTTTTAATGGAAGTATGTGTAAAAAGTCTCCCTTTCGAGAAGCTGAGATTAACAATTTTTTATACAATGTGGTAACCCAAACATTTCTTATTAAAGCCATAAGTTTTTTTTAAGCCCTTTGTAAAGGGTGAGTTTTTTTGCTTCAACCCAAATTAGTTAGATTTCAGTATATTTTGCCATCAGTATGTTGTGTTGAATATTGATCCAAATCCCCAAAGAAGTTCTGAGACAAGGGAACCTCTAATAAGGCAAGCAAGCTACCTGACATCAAAAATCCTTTTGGGATATATTCCAAATAATAAACAAACAACAAACATCCCCATGTATTTGTATGTGACATTTGTCAAATATCTAATATGAAAGGAAACTATGCTTTTGGCTGTCAGCCCGGCCGTGGCGCTAATGATACCCAAGGGTGACAGATGACTGCAGATGCGGTCACATCTGCCATGTCCCAGAGCATTGCCACAGGCTGTGGTGACTGTAAACTAACTGCAGATGTGGAACACAAATCATTGTCACTCTGTTTCTGTTTGCCTGAAAACAAGGGGGCAGACCTGCTCAATATCTCTTGGGTCACTCCGCTGGCAACAGGACAGTCAGCACTGGCCAGCAGAACGTTGGAGTAACAGTCAATGCTGGACTAATGACTTCTGAGACATCAGCAGGCCAGGGACTCCTGTCTGTAGCACATCCGTACTTTCATACTTCAATGATTCTTTTTTCCTATAAAACAGACCTGACATCTTTCAGGAGAAAATTCAAAATGTAAAATAGTTCGCTACATCATAACACCAGAGAGAGATGGATACATAACAGAGGACTCAGCTCCTCACAGTGGCAGAAACTGTGTGCAGGTTTTGTTTTGTTTTATTTTTTTTGCTCCTGCTTAACTCTACCTATGACTCCACCACCTCCATGCCACTTTAGAAACCAGAGAGATACATTCTCTGAGGCAAAAAATCTCTGCCCCTGTGCACAGTTAATGTAGAAAACTTTAGGACGGTCTTCAGTCTGATGAATGAACAATTTATCGTCACAGAACAGCTAATATGATATCCTACGAAAATGCAGACACAACAGTCTGTATGATACATTACGAATTAGTGCCCAATGAATGACATTACATTCTTAACATAAAGAATAGGACCAATCTCCCGTCGCCCAGGTATTTCTCCCATCTAACAATGAAATCATATATTGCATTCAAACGGACAGGGCACTCTAGTGCCTCACTGTTTCAAATGCCTATTGCAACAATGGTAGCCGCTGTGTACCAAAAAGCTATGATAACACTGATGAAACCATGTCATCCAATATTACATGGAGTATTCATTCAGGCTCCTACACAGACACACGCGACACGAGTTGACAAACCCCCTCCTCACCATGCTGGCTATGTTTATAATGTAGGACTGTTGGGGCCAGCATTGCTGAAACAGCTAACAGCTGTTAGCGGCCAGCGTCGCTAACAGTGGCTGACAGCAGCGCTGGCCTGTGATTGCATTACATTTCGCCAAAGGCGGGGCTGTGTGTCTCTTCCTGCCGGATGTATTTTCAAGATGGCGAAACGTTATGGAACCCCCCAGACGACTTGCCCCGCACAATGTACAAACAAATCCAAAATTCTCCTTTTACAAGAATGAGTCAGATTATTTGTGGAGGTAATAGTACACCAATGATGACATATTTTTGAATGCAGACATCAATTTTTGCCAATAAACAACTGAAAATGTTACACAATGTCCCTTTTAGTTACGGAGGTTAGAGTTGGGACAGTAAATGTAATTAAGTATAGGAAGAGAAAGAGCAAATAGTGAGGAAGTACCTTAAAATGACTCAAAGTTTACATTGTTCCAAGTGAACGTCTCCAGGGCAAAGTCCTGTCTTTTTGTGACCGATCCACCAACCCAGCCTGCCTCCTTACAAGATCGGTCGGGACAGCTTCCTTGTTTAATCTTGTTAGCATATTTCACATGATTGCAGCCTTCAAAAATACCTGGGTTATGAATGAATTATTGGCTGATGATTATGTGGGATATGTATGAATTGGTGTGCTTTACTTTTCATAGGAAAACACACAAATAGTTTATGAGAACAGCATCAAAGGATAACTCAATGAGCCTTAGTTTTGACTTGAATATTTTACAACACAAATTTGATATCAAAGAAGGTCATGTTCCAGCTGGTAAATAAAGACAGATGCCAAAATTTAAAAGTAACAAGAGCATTGTTGCATAAGCCTTGGTCCAGACTTTAATCCTAACCTCGAGTCACCCAGAACCTCCTCACAAGAGGCATGAAGTGCGAGGAACTCCTGTGCCTCTCGAAATACCAAACCGAAACAAAGAACAAATCATTAATTTCTTTGTGTCTAATACTTTTTTTCATTACACTAGTCATTACCCAAGTATTAACTTGGCCTGGACAAATATTTATTTCCAAGATTTCATATCAGGATTGCTGGACTCCTAACTAACTGCATTTACACGGGCCCTTTTTGCTCCAGTGCTCAGAATACTATAGAACTGGAACAGTGACAGTAAACTTTGGCATTGAAAATACAATATAATATTGAACTGAAGACCTTAACAGAAAAAATATAATAGTGACAATGAAACACTTGTATTGGAGAAAGTTGTATTGGCACTAAAATTGGCACTGAAAACATTTAAATGGAATAAAATGAACGAAAAGTTGTGTTTGATTGTTATATGTTTCGCATTCTGATATGTTTTTCAGTGGCAATATTCTTCGTGACAGGTTTATTAATATTTTATTTCATTTTTTTCTTTTTTAATTAATTCATTGGTTTGTTTATTTAATTTTATTTAAAAGAGAAAGTGTTTTTTCAGTTTCAACTTTCTGTCACTGTTTTGGCCTGGAGAGGAGGGATTTGAGAGGAAGGGTAATGAGAGAGTCATTTAAGTACAATCTGCATTAGAACATCACTCCTCCGGTCCGACATACGCTTCTTAGCCTGGCACTATCACACAGCTAGCATCCGATTCCTCACAATGTTTTAATCCACTGATGATAGCCTTTGTAGTCGTTTTTGTCATTGTTCAAGTATAAGGAAATTGTCATTGTGTTACAATGTCCATTGATGTGACATTCCATGTGATGTACAGTGACATATGGTCATTGGAACACTTTAAAGCATCAGTTCATTGCACTTCTAAGCAAATCTAATATGTAAACAGTTTTTATTATTTGAGGACTTTTTATTAGGATTTAGTGATGTTTCATCATCAAGAAGACTTATACCAGCCAGGGTGCGACCAACCTTCACTGTTAAGATATGGCAAAAATAACTGCAATTTTTTTCAGTGTTGAACTGGTTGGCTCGTTTGTGTTATTGTGTGACTTTGGCATTTTGAAGGATTGGTTCAGATTTAACAAATTCACACAAAAACACACACAAAACAATCACAGCAGTGGTAGACCAGCAGTGCAAGTGTTCTGTGAGGTAAAATTAGCTTTTGTCAAAGGAGTCTTGTGGCTCTGAAGTGAGCATAGATAGATGTAACAGCTTCACTTCCCCATCAGAATGGACTGTCTGACAGCAAGGTAACGTGGTCAAAATGTTCTCATCATAGTGTCCCTACAGTATAAACTGGGGGGTCAGCAACCATAACTACAGTATCAAAAGAGTCATTTTTGACCAAAATTAATCATTTTAAAAAAGAAAAATCTGCCTGGAGCCGCAAAACATATTTGATCCTTATGGTAACACTGCACATTAAGTCTAAATTAGCCTATTGATATTAAAAACTGGTCTAAATGAGCATTCAAAAATATGTTTTACCACAAAATGGCTCCTCTGCAGAGGGCTATTAATGATTATTTGGTACTTTAATATTGCAGCATTGGCAGTGAAAACAAACAAATCTATCCACTCTCTATTAAATACTGTATTTACCTCTGAGACTTTTACTTTTATGGATTTGGAATCCATTGCTGGCCTAGCTAGGGAGGCTCAAGACTAGCCACCACTGCTGAGATTTGGCAAAGGGAAAAAGGTGCCAGGCCGTAGATGTATGATACAAGTTTTAGATGATGACATGTTGGGAGTTAGAATTACTTTGAAACAGCTCTTTTTCTCTATAAGCGTTATCAAAGAGGAAAGTCTTAAGTCTAGTCTTAAATGTGAAGACAGTGTCTGCCTCCCGGACTGTAACAGGAAGATGATTCCACAGGAGAGGAGCCTGATAGCTAAAGGCTCTGGCTCCTGATCTACTTTTGGAGACTTTAGGGACCACGAGTAACCCTGCGTTCTCAGAGCGCAGTGTTCTGGTGGGATAATATGGCACTATGAGCTCTCTAAGATATGACGGAGCTTGACCATTTAGAGCTTTATAAGTTAACAGTAGGATTTTAAATTCAATTCTGGATTTTACAGGGAGCCAGTGCAGAGAAGCTAAAACAGGAGAAATATGATCTCGTTTCTTAGTTCCTGTTAGTACACGTGCTGCTGCATTCTGAATTAGCTGGAGAGTTTTTAAGGACTTACTAGAGCTACCTGATAATAGAGAGTTACAGTAATCCAGCCTTGAGGTAACAAAAGCGTGGACCAATTTTTCTGCATCTTTCGGGTCAGGATAGGCCTAATTTTCGCAATATTACGCAGATGAAAAAATGCAGTCCGTGAGGTTTGTTTTAAATGAGAATTAAAAGACAAATCTTGATCAAATATTACTCCGAGGTTTCTTACGGTAGTGCTAGAGGCCAGAGCAATGCCATCTAGAGAAACTATGTCATCAGATAAAGAGTCTCTGAGTTGTTTGGGGCCAAGAACAATAACTTCAGTTTTGTCTGAATTTAACATCAGGAAATTGGTGCTCATCCAGGTTTTTATGTCTTTAAGGCAGTTATGGAGTTTAGTTAATTGATTACTTTCTTCTGGCTTCATCGATAAATACAACTGTGTATCATCCGCATAACAATGGAAATTTATAGAGTGATTTCTAGTGATGTTACCTAAAGGAAGCATATATAGAGTAAATAGGATTGGTCCGAGCACAGAACTCATGGAACTCCAAAACAAACTTTGGTACGTAAGGACGATTCATTATGAACGTGAACAAACTGAAAACAATCAGATAAATAAGATTTAAACCAGCTCAGTGCAGAACCTTTTAGGCCAATTAAGTGATCCAGTCTCTGCAGTAGAATTTGATGGTCAATTGTGTCAAACGCCGCACTAAGATCTAATAAAACAAGTACAGAGACAAGTCCTTTGTCTGAAGCAATCAGAAGGTCATTTGTAATTTTAACTAGTGCTGTCTCAGTGCTATGATGCACTCTAAATCCTGATTGAAATTCCTCAAATAGATTATTATCATGGAGAAAATCACACAGCTGGTCTGCGACTACTTTCTCAAGGATCTTTGACATAAAGGGAAGATTAGATATTGGTCTATAGTTGGCTAACACCTCTGGATCCAGGGTGGGCTTTTTAGTAGAGGTTTAATTACAGCTACCTTAAAAGACTGTGGTACATAGCCTGTTAATAAGGATATATTGATCATATCTAATATATGAGTGTTAACTAAAGGAAAGACCTCCTTAAGTAGCCTAGTTGGGATGGGGTCTAAGAGACACGTTGATGATTTAGATGAAGAAATCACTGCGGTCAATTCTTGAAGAGAAATTGGGGAGAAGCAATCTAAATATATATTAGGTTTTACAGCTGTGTTTGAGGTTAGATAGGTACTATCTGAGGACAGGAGGTCATGAATTTTGCCTCTAATAGTTAGAATTTTGTCATTAAAAAAGCTCATAAAATCATTACTGCTAAGGGCTAAAGGAATACAAGGCTCAATAGAGCTTTGACTCTCAGTCAGCCTGGCTACAGTGCTGAAAAGAAACCTGGGGTTGTTCTTATTGTCTTCTATTAATGCTGAGTAATAGTTTGCTCTGGCATTGCGGAGGCTCCCCTTATAAGTTTTGAGACTGTCTGTCCAGATTAAAAGAGATTCTTCCAGTTTGGTTAATCGCCAATTCCTTTCACGATATTTGTTTTAACTTACGGGTTTGAGAGTTATACCAAGGAGCGAACTTTCTTTGCTTTTTTAACTTCTTTTTAAGAGGAGCTACAGAGTCAAGTGTTGTTCGCAGCGAGCCTACGGCGCTATCGACAAAATGATCAAAGTCAGTACAGGAAACCTCTGTTACTGAGGGACTTGGTATTGAATTTAATGACGGAGTAATCTTTTCCTTAAATTTTGTGACAGCACTATCTGATAAACATCTAGTATAGTAACTGTTGCTGTGTGGCGTGTAATCGAGTAAAAAGAAATCAAAAGTAATCAGATAATGATCCGATAGCGAGGGATTCTGTGGAAAGACTTTTAGATTATCAATTTCAATTCCATACGTCAGAACTAGATCGAGGGTATGGTTAAAACAGTGAGTGGGTTCATGTACACCCTGACTGAAGCCAATGGAGTCTAATGATGAGATAAACGCGGTAGCCAGGGAGTCATTATCAACGTCGACATGAATGTTAAAATCGCCTACAATAATAACTTTATCTGATTTAAGAACTAAACTGGATAAAAACTCTGAGAATTCAGAATACGGGCCAGGAGCACGGTACACTATAACAAATAAAAGTGGCTGCAAGGTTTTCCAGGTCGGATGTAAAAGACTAAGAACGAGGCTTTCAAATGAATTATAATCTAGTTTAGGTTTAGGGCTGATTAACAGGCTAGAGTTAAAAATGGCTGCAACTCCCCCTCCTCGGCCGCTGCCTCGAGGAATGTGGGTATTATTATGACTGGGAGGAGTGGACTCATTTAGACTAACATATTCATCTGGACACAGCCAGGTTTCAGTGAGACTGAGTAAATCAATATGATTATCTGATATTAATTCGTTTACTAACACTGCTTTAGACGATAGAGACCTGATATTTAACAGTCTGCATTTAATTCTCCTGTTTTGTCTTTCTGTCACAGAAGAGGTTTTAATTTTTATGAGGTTGTTATGCACAATTCCTCTTTGTTTAATTTTAGATTTAAATAATTTAGGTGGTCGGGGGACAGACACCGTTTGTATAAAACTATGAAAACTATGGCTGGGTAACTGAACTAGAAGCTCAGAGAGGCGTATAGGACTGCGACTCTGAGTCCTGGTCTCAACTCTGGGTTGTCAGGGATTTAAATTACTAATAAAAGTTTGCCAGGTTCCTAGAAATGAGAGCAGCTCCATCCAAAGTGGGATGAATGCCATCTCTCCTAATAAGACCAGGTTTTCCCCAGAAAGTTTGCCAATTATTAATGAAACCCACACCGTTTGCTGGACACCACCTGGACAGCCAGCAATTAAATGATGACATGCGGCTAAACATGTCATCACTGGTCAGATTTGGGAGGGGTCCAGAGAAAACTACGGAGTCCGACATCGTTTTTGCATATTCACACACCGAGGCAATATTAATTTTAGTGACCTCCGATTGGCGTAACCGGGTGTCATTGCGCGGCGTGAATAACAATCTTACTGAATCTACGTTTAGCTTTAGCCAGCAGTTTTAAATTAGATTCAATGTCACCCGCTCTGGCCCCAGGGATACATTTGACTATGGCCGCTGGTGTTGCTAACTTCACGTTTCTCAGAATAGAGCTGCCAATAACCAGAGTTTTATCCTCAGCGGGTGTGTCGCTGAGTGGGTAAAAGCGGTTGGAAACGTGAACAGGCTGGTGGTGAGCCGTGGGCTTCGGCTTGGAGCTGTGCTTCTGGCGAACCGTAACCTCCCGGCTGAACGGGAGTTACCGGAGGACAGTTAGCAGAGGCTAAGGCTATGCTATGTGGCTCCGCACCGGCAACAGGGGGCTGGCTAACTACTGCAGCTACTGAATGGTTTTCCATGGTGCGGAGCCGCGCTTCTAATTCACTAAGCCTCGCCTCCAACGCAGCAAATAAGCTACACTTGTTACAATTACCACTGTCGCTAAAGGAGGCAGAGGCATAACCGAACATTTGGCACACCAAGCAAGAAAGAGCAGAGGGAGAAGCCATTGCTAACTTTAAAGCTAATGTAGCTACCAAGGCTAGTAACGTGCAAACAACAGCTAAGAGATTAGCGAGAAAGTCGTAGAAAGGAGGAGAGCTATAAGTGCTTAAACAGGACTAGTGTGGGTTAAGACTTGAAGTAGACGTTAAAGCAACGTTAAAGCAACTGAAGTGAGAAAGCAGGCTAGTAGAATTCACCAGAGCAGTACAGAGACGCTGTCACAGAAACACTGGAAATGACACAACTCGCTTACCGCAATATGTCAGAGATGAACAAGATGGAACTGCCTTCCAAAATGCCTTACATATGGAAGTCAATTCTTTCATTTGTGATGCTCCAGCAAGAGCTTTTGGAAATGCATAAAGGGACACAATGTGCAGTATAGTTGTGAGCAATGCACTATCGAAGTACAATACAGCCCTGTTCCCACAGCACAAAAAAACGTTCACAATCACTAACATTTGGCTTTTGTAAGGAATGGAAAGGGTTACAATTGGCATTCACACCTGGGGCAAATAACTCTGCAGTAGTCATGGCAACACACCTTGTCCTTCACCTTGTCACATATTAATGTTTGGTCTGCTGTTTA
Organism: Epinephelus fuscoguttatus; assembly: GCF_011397635.1. Classification (NCBI taxonomy): domain Eukaryota; kingdom Metazoa; phylum Chordata; class Actinopteri; order Perciformes; family Serranidae; genus Epinephelus; species Epinephelus fuscoguttatus. Next base: position 38,552,770 of record NC_064762.1, read on the forward strand.
CTAACCTGTTTTCAGGCCTGGCCATTAAATTGCACATGACGCACCAGTGGAAAAAAAAAAGAACAACAAAAAAAACAGAAAGGCATGCTTGTCTGCTGCAGAGCTGTGTTCACAGCTCTAGTCTACTGGAAATGAGAAAAAAGTCTATGGCTTTTAATGGGTGTTTAAAAAACCTATGTACATGTGCAAGTTGTGGTGGAAAAGGGCTATATGTGAACCACAGGGTTGTGTATAATTACAGATGGAAGTAACTGAATTCCAAGATTTTAATGTGCACTGGACTTAATGCTCTCTGCACAGTGCAGCTTGAGAGCCTCTCCAACCAGCCCCTAACACTGACTGATTTTGTTTCCATACTGTTGGACTGTGATGACAACACCAGAAATGCATAAACTGCCTATATGATTTAAGCAGTTCTTGTGTTGTCATCACAGTATACTATGCAGTTAAAGTGTCAGGAATGCAAAAAGCTCAATTTCAAACCTACTTAAGAGTAGTGATGGCTGAATGAAGCCTCATGAGGCATTTTCTTTATTTTCTGAGCCCACTAGATGGCACTTTTTGTTCAACAAAAGGTTGAAAGCACACTGAATTTGAGTCTCTCTCTTTAAACCAAGGACCCCATCTAGTGGGCTCAGAAAATAAAGAAAATGCTTCATGAGGCTTCATGAGGCTTCATGAGGCCATCTCTATTTAAGAGGGGAGCTAAAATGGATAACGGCAAAGTTCATATGACACCAGCACCACACGAGATATTTGTGTTCACCACTATGTTATAACTTCGTGAAGGAAAAGAGGACAGATAAAGTGTGTGTGTGTGTGTGTGTGTGTGTGTGTGTGTGTGTGTGAGAGAGAGAGAGAGAGAGAGAGAGAGATATGTACCACCTTGACAGTTTAGAGATTTTATTTGACAGTCCATGTACGTAACTCTAAACTTATCAACACGGAACTTCTAAAGGAGGGAAGAAGAAATGGAAAATGAAAGCACATTGAGCAGAAGGACTTGAGGGAGAAAGCTTCCATATGGAAATGGCTTTGTTCTAATACCAATGCTACATGGCAGTGAAATGTATTAAGAGCTGTCACTGGATACTGGATGTGCCAGTCTTAAAAGGTGTTACAGACATGGTAGTTTTTTTTCCACACTCATTTTCAGTGTTTCAAGGATGTGTAACTATTAGTATTGAACTATAACATTAAGCATAGCAGCACCACTGTGGAGGTGCTTATACTCTCGTGTTTGTACACCTGTAACATTAATTGCTTTATGTAATATTTAAGCACTTTCAACTATAGCTCACATCTGTTATCACTGCATTAAAATGTTTTACTGGGATCATATGAGCTTTAATAATCTACACGTTATCTTTCATCCCGCGCAAAGCAGCATGCAGTGCTACTGTCATCACTGGTTTCACAACATTGCAGTTGTCATTGTCACAGCCAGCGCTCATATTGTGTAAATAGCAAATGTACTTGCGCCCATATGTGTGTCTATGGGCATGTTAAAGTCCCCACGAAATGAAAAATACATTTTCCCAGCTTTAATCCGGTGTCCCTATGTTGACCATTTATCTCTTGTCATATGTTAAAAAATATGCCAAAAAAAAAAAACGGTATCAGAGTAGTTTTACACTAAAATCCCTGTCCCTGTTCTCTCTCTGTAAAACCAGGGAAAATGGTTTCCTTGATATTCGTGCTTCTACCCTAGGTATGCTACCTTAAGTAAGTAGGCAGTCAAATGGTTTCTTGTCAACATGATTAAATGTGTTACTTCCTACTTTGTTGTGCTGCAGCTAGTGGTGGCCCTAGTGATGGCTAGTGATGACCCTCCAGTAGGGCTGGACGATTAATCAAATTTTAATCATGATTTCGATTTTGGCTTCTCATGATCATAAAAACATTATAATCGAAGAAAAACGATTAATGCGCCGCACAGCGCGGCATGTATGTAAGTTCCTGTGCTGGAAAAGCACTGTGAATGCACCTGTGTTACGTGCAGCAGCAGCAAGTGTGTGACGTGTGTGGATCAATAATATGTGGAGCGAGTGATTGAGAACATGGCAGAAAGGCAGCCTTTGGTTGAGAAGGAAGGTAGGACAATTTCAGTTATCTGGAAACATTTTGGCTTCAAGTTGACAGATGTCGAGCAAAAGGAAATTGTTGTCACGCTGTCGTGTCTGCCCCCCAAGGCAACACGACCAACTTATAATTGTGTTTATTAATTGTGATTTCAATATCAATCAAAATAATCGTGATTATTATTTTTGCCATAATCGTCCAGCCCTACCCTCCAGGGCAAGCTTTCAGCGGAAGATCTGGATTTGTGAGGCAGGAATTGATTAGAGGGTGTTAACATTCTTACATTTCATGTCCCAACTGGTCAACTCTAAGTCTGCATTGCCCTTATTAGATTCAGGGCTGATATAAAACTGTAAATGGTGTGTTGAGCTCTTCAGAAGTGAGTGGTATAACTTCATGAAATACATTAAGCAGACTCGAGAGCTGCTGGGTAAGTTTCCTTCCACTTTAACAATTATTCTCATCACAACATGATACGGAGGTTGTTAGGTTGATTGCTATGCTCTTTTCTCTTATTATCATCAGATTATTATCAGACCTCCTGGGGTGGAACCACAAATATATTTACAGGTTTCTCTTTCATGGGTAGCAGTGTGCCTACTGGGCCTGCCCATTTGGCCAAAATTCTGCATCCATGTATGCACTACTGCATTTCTACTAAGGGTCTTCTGGCAGTATTTGCTTTGATGGTTTGCCCAGATGTTTGCTTTGGTGTAATGGTGTTGGTAGTTGGGAGATGTAATTAAACTTGTATATCATCAAATCTCCCTGCTCTCTCTCCCTTCTGTAACTCAAAGAGAGAGACTGAGAGACACCAGTTGCCCACTCAAGTTGGATACAACAGCGGATGGCTGTTAGGTCAGGACCCTACTGAGGACAATGAGCATGCATGAGCAATCTCACTCTGAAGTCATCAAATACTGGTGCTTGGTCAGTGACTTCCGGTGTCAGACACAGACAAAAAAAGTTGCCTTTTCATGTGGGCCGGTTGTCATTGCCGGTTGCATCAGGAGGAAACACAGTGGGACAACAATGAAAGTTAAGGGGACAGAAGTCCAAGTAGGGTGGGTGGGAGGTGGGGTGGATGGGTCCAACGACCACTGACTTTCACCCAGGAGGATGGTGTTTGCTTCCCACAACATTGTAAAGCCAACTTAGCCCTGTTCTTTTTTCCTAGACCCAACCACTTGCTTGTGTTGGCTAAACTGAACAAAGTGCGTTTCCTGTAGGAGGAAAAAAACGTTGTGTTGTGCCAGTGTACTGCATCTATTTTTAAAGAGACTGTATGCAAACTGTACATTTCCTGTAGTGATGGCTGAATGAAGCCTCATGAAGCCTCTTGCAGCAACTTTTATTTTTTCTGAGGCCACTAGATGACGCTCTTGATTCAAAGGTACGGTACGGAGGTGAACAAAACCCAACATCTGCAAACATCCACACAATGTGAAATTTAAATTTTTGTTTGATGTAAAATATAAAACATTAATGCACACAGATCATGTGTCTTTTCAGAATTTTATTGCAATAAACAGAGTTCACATTTGCAAATGCGGATCCACCATCATCCATTACATACGACATCTATTGCACATCCTGGAAGAGAAATCCCTCCTCAGTGGCTCTTCCTGAGGTTTCTACCATTTTTTTTTCCCTGTTAAAGGGTTTTTTTGGGGGGAGTTTTTCATTATCCACTGCGAGGGATTGATTAAGGTGAGGGTACTTAAACAGGCGTGCGTCGAGAACATCTCTCATCCACCCTTGGCAGGTGTCCTTAAAGATGCGATGTTTTGTTAGTAGGTAACCCTGGAGAGTCTGTTTCTGCTTCTGAGTTGGAGGCTGAATTCCACAACTTTGCTTTCGATATCATTGCTTCAGAAGCTCAAGGCTGAATAACACGACTACTTCTCAAAACATCTGGTGTGACGCAGCAGATAAATAATTTCACCAGGGAAGGAGGAGAAGACAAGGTCTTAGGCAGTGTTACATAATCAGAAGTGTAGAAGGTTTAAACTGCCAAAACAGAATGCCTTGTTGAAACACATTAAAGAAGTGGCTCATTAAAGAAATTAAGCATACGGAAAATTCTTTACACTGCTAATTACTTTCAGAGTATCTGTAGTCTCTGTGCATAATGAGTGCTGTACAAAGAATAAGAGCCTTTCCATTTCTTTGGCTCTGGAAGATGGAAACAGGAAACCTTAGACTATTAACAGTGCACTTGATCACTTAAATCTCACAAAGAAATACACAAAAGATGGCTAATTCCCCCTTTTGGAAAACTGCTGCACTACTATATGGTCAGTCCACTGCTAACCCACACACTGAGCTGTCTGCCCATGTGGACTCTCTTGCTGGCAAAGCCACATTAAAAAAGATCTCCATATGGCTCTGGCGACTAAAGCTTCAGTCTGTAGATGAACTTAAAAAGCCATGTTTACAGTTTTACCTCTGGTCCTTTTTCGATTTGCAGTAATTGCAAAAAATGTATTTTTTTTCCTAAATTTTGTGCCAATTAGTCATGTAAAGTCTCGACACTTAAGAACTATACTTTTCCTTGAGCAAGACAAAATAACAAACCTATGTAGTGGCTGTTTGGAGCTTTCACTCATATCAGATGCTCTTCATCAGTACATGGACTACCAACTTAAATGCTAAAGGGGATTTTGCAATAGGTTTGAAAGGTCCCAGACAGTGACTAAATGGTTGCTGAGGTGTTTTGTCCAATATACGTATAGTATTTCCACACACAAATAGCAGCAGCAGACCAGAAAGCTGTGGTCTTCTGCATTCACATCCCATCCCCGGTCAGCACACCTTAGACAGGACAGAAACACATGGAGGAGGCTGCTAATGGATTTTTAGTCTGTTGTATAGAGATAATGATAAACAAATTATGTCTCTCTTTAAGAGTCATTACATGTGTCATGATGTAGTTTTAACATGTGCTATGAAGGCTTATATTTTCAGTTTGAATAGTTGCCAAATAACACTCTGTCAGCCATGCAGTTCATATGCTACTGTTCTTTACTTGTACAATAGGGCCATGTATATCAGTTTTAAGAATCTCACATCTGTTTACTTCCTGTCAGCTCTACAAGAATGTTACCTTTGCCTCCAAGTGATCCAAATGCTTTATCATTCTGAAGTTAGTTGCGCTTCTTTACTTCTAATAATGAGCTTTGTACATATTGTTGATGGTATTTGCCATCCATGTTTGCATATAGTGTGCTACTGCCTCTCTGAACAAATCAAGGCTCTACGAGACACCGACCATGTAAAGGACACTGCAAACAGTTCCATGGGGGGAATATCAATATGTTTTATTATTAAACAAGTGTGAAATAATACTTTCAACTTATTGAAGGAAACAAGGGGTTGAAGGTCCCAGCCGAAAGAAACAAAGATGGGGGAAGTTGCTGGGCAAGCCACTCAATGGGCCGTCGCACCCAGCCTTTGCCCCTTAAACTGCCCAAACTGAAAGTAAACTAAACCAGACAAAATCAGAGTACTGAACTATTGGCTATTTCATACCTAAACAAATTCAAATGCCGTAAAACTTCATTCAAAAGCCTAGTTCCAATTAGACACCCAGTCCCTTTTACTTGTCCGGTGTGGCTACACATTTTTAGAAATACACGCCTGTCTCAATTAAACGCCTGGTCTGGTTGCCAAGCACCTCATTTTCTTATAGAAGTTTTTCAGCTGTATAAAACAGGGTTGTTGGCTACAGATTATGTGTTGTGATTATGTGTTGATTCCTCACTTACTTCCTTACTGTAAATTATTTCTAATCCTTCAGTCCCTTAGGGTCCTAAGATCAAAGGAATCAAAAAGGTTTTACATTAAAAAAAATGAAGTTCTGAGTATTGTATTTACAGGATAAAGTGGGGTTGTGTTGGTATGCCTTAATCTTCAAGAACTGTAATTCTTTCTCTGATGCACTGTCTGTCGGAGCTAGATCCAATGAATGATTCATTACTGATAAATTATCTGAAGCCAAATTTTTAAACAAGTAATATTAAATTAACAATTTGATGACATTTCCCGATTTTTGTGGAGCAACAGTTGGGCCTGTCCCATATAGATGCCTGTCCCAAATATAGGCCTGTTGATTTCAGTGATTTAAGCAAATAATAGTCCAGGGCATTAATTGTGTCCCTGTGTGTTTTTAAATGTAGTATGTGTTTTTTATGGACCCCGAGTCTGCTCAATAAATTTGAATTGAATTGAATTGAATTGAACTGAATTGAAGTTTTACAGTAATAGTCAACAGGCTAACTCATGGTGGGGAAAAAAAGAAGAAGGGAAAAAAAAACACATCTCCCCATCACCCCTTTGCTGGTGCACGTGCATGTCTCTTTGTGTCTCCCACACTCCGCCCCTTAGCTCCCTTATATTCCCTCCTTCCCAATCACTCTCAGGTGCTGCTCTCCTGCAGAAAGACAGACAGGTAGAGAGGAGAGAAAGAAAAGGAGGAGAGGAAGAGCGAGAATGAGAAAAACAACAACAACAAACACACCCACTAGGGTGTGCAGTGCAGTTACTGATCATTTTTATAATCACCCCCGTCTTTAAATAGAGAGGTTAGCCAGTAAGCTAGCCTGGCTGGCAGCTAAAATTAAGAAACCCACTGTCAAGTTTTTGAGGAGGGCGGTTAGTGCTTGCTTTTGCAAGACAGTGACAGACAATGAAGTATTTTTGGCAACTCTTCCCTAAAAAAGAGACATTGCGAGCTAACATTCGCTACACTACGAAAATCAGGTGGTTGCATGTAGCATGTTGGTGACTAATGTTAGCTAATTGTTATGTTCTCAGACACTGAGGTGATTATCAAAATTATCAAAAATATTTAAAAACTGAGCGGTAAATACTATTAACAATATGTGAGTTACATAACCAACTGTGAAAAGTGTTGTCTGTTTACTTCCTGTCAAGTTTACAGTAACGTTATTACTTCTCCTCTAACCCTTGTGATCACAGTGCTTTTCCTCCTTAAGTTAGCTAACTTTACCTCACTTTTCACTGTTAGCTTTTTGTTAATAGTAATTGCCGTTTTTTTTGTTTGTTTTCTTTTTTATCATTTTCATAATCACCTTAGCTGCTGACATAACTCTTACTGACAATAGTTAGTCACTTAGTGCAGCACCAGTGTTAGCCTGATTTTATTCCTCAGAATATTTCAAAGAACATTCTCATTTATTTGACTCAAGACTGCATCACATGTCATTGAGCACAAACACTACATACAGTAATAACAGATCAATGGCACACAGCATGGCTGAAGTACAGCAAATGTTAGCCTACTTGAAGTAAGGACAATAACTTTTGCTAATCTGATTGTAATAAAAAATATTCAAACATAGATGGACAGTTTAAATAATAATTTGGCAAATACCTTTCTGTGTAATTCATTAAGCTTACATTCTGATATTCAAACAAAATATGAAACTCATCTCCCACACAGTTATCATCACAGAGGTTGCAGATCCTGCGATTTCTATCCAGCCCTTTCAGTGACTTTAGGATTCTGATGTTTAAACTTGTTTTATTTTGACATACTGTATATATATCATACATGATGCCATACCTCACTTTGCCACTTTTGTATAAACTGATCCTTTAGCCTCTGTTCAAGTTAGTTTTAACCAGATGATGTGACACGTTTGTGTGAGCCACATGTGAGACAAATCACATTCATCCAGTATCTGCTTAAATGTGCAATATGTAATTTTCTGCCGCTAGGGGTCTCAAACCAAAACAATAACAGAAGACGGAGTTGGATGACGTCAAACTGCTTGTTACTTAGCTTTACAGTTAGCGATGGCTTCTCCCTCTCTGCTGCTCTCTCTTGCTCAGTGTGTCTAATGTTTAGCTATTCCTCTGCCTCTTTTATAAATGCAGTTCATTTACCGGCATCAGGTCAGCATTATAGAAACCTATCCTTAGATGTTGTAGTTAGCCAGCCTCCGGAGGAGGAGGCCGCTGGCCGGAGCGCCGGTGCCCCGGCGGGCAGCAGTGCTTGCAATACACTGGTGGAAATGATTAATATTTCGATAACATCAGCCAGATGTTTGCTTACCTGTCTAGTAGAACACACGCAAGGTCGGCGAAGAATTGTAGTCCTAGATTTTCACGAAGCTCTCTCCATCTTGGAAAGGCCACACCAATATTTATCCTTGATTTAGCTCTCTTCTTATCCCAAATTCTTCTTTCCTTCTTTTCCGTTTTACCGGCTTGTTTACCGGGACAGCTTCGGTGTCAGAAGATGCAGCAACCGTCAATGCATAATCATGATCCATGACGAGTTAGCTTAGCAACAGTAACGTTCATTCTCTGACGTCTCATCTGATCTGCTTCTTCTTGTTCTCCTTCATTTAATGGCTATGGTAACTGGAGTTACGTCGCCACTGACATGCGACCTAATGACACGGTCCGTAACTTTTATTAATATTTCATATTTATCTGGGTTTGAAAAATTGTTGGAAACATTTCTGATAATCAAAGTACACAACTAAACAAAATATATAATATTGGTTTAGTCGTTTTTAGACATTTTTATGTGCAAAAACTACATATTATACCTTTAACCTGCAAGACTTATAATGACACATGAGGCTCTAGTTTCCCGGCGTGGTGCAGGGTGGAGAACCCTGTGCAGAGCTAGTTTCGAGCAGCGCAACCTGAGACGCGCTCAGTTTGGTAGTTTGGCAGACCGATATGCGCTGAGATGGGTGTGGCGGCGCAGCAGGGGGAGGTGTCGACAGATCCAGCTTGGCGTAGTGATAGTTTCGTGCCAAAAGGCTTCGCCGAAGGTGCGCTAAAAGCTCGCCATCTGAAACCAGGTCTACTGCCAGCGCAAGCGGAGTGCAGCCGGTGTAAGCCGAAGTTTCTCACAGGCAGGTTTCCAGAATGTCAGGCACATTAACGATGCAATAAATACCCACAAAAACCACTATTCAATGCAACTATCTGCAATCAGCACATAAATGTATCTCTATATCGTCGGTCCCGTCACATCTGATGTCAGATCAAAGGGGATTATTGGCACCGTTTGGCACGTTTGGCACGCGTAATGGAAACCCAACCTGATTTGATTAACACAGCTGCAAACTAATGAGTTCTCATCCCTCTCAGCCAACCACAAACAGCCACAGCATCAGATAGGGAGTATATATTCAGCATCTGTCATCTTAGAAAAGTCAAAAGAAAAGCAACAGAGTGAGACTGCGAGAGAGAAAGAGAGAGCGCAGGCACAGACGAGAGAAACGCAACATTGATTTACAATTGTGGTGACCTCCTCCCAGGCTACCTTTGCATCATCAGCCCGTGGAGGTCTGCTCGCAGTTCTGTATATTCGGACACTGCGAGCTTGGACCTCCCGGACCAAAACATCAGTTTCCTCCTGGGAGAAGTTTGGCCGTCTGACGCTGCTGCTCTCTTCTGCCATGGCGACTTGAGTAAACTCTCATTACGCCTTCGCGCGGCGCATTTAAGAGCAAGGAGAGGGGCTCATTTGATTGATGTGATGTGTGTAAAACCCACTCCACGCCTTTTCTCCTCCCTCTTTCCGACTTGCGCAGGTAGGAGGGACGGAGGTGGGAAAGAGGAGTAGCTGCGCCAGCGTGCACGGTGTGCCAAACTTGCAAAATCCGCCTGACCACACCCAGTTGGCGAAGCGCAGGTGCGCTGCGCCCCTGCATCGCACGGTCTGCGAAACTAGAGCCCATACTGTATACACCCGTATTATGCAGGCTAAGCAAATAGTTGTACATTATTTGACTGAGTTCAGTCTCTTTACCTTCTATCAGCCTCCCCCAAAAGCAATAAATCTCTTTTTAACTGCAGTACAGAGTCGATATCTTCCTGACTCCTCACGGACCAGGTTATTGCAGGTTGTCATTTTAACTTTTAAAACACAGAAAATGTTAGGCTGCTATGGCTCTCTTTTACACTCGGTGCTTCAAAGAGCTGTCAGAAATATTGAAGTAAATAATGTACACTATCTTGCGAAAGCTGACCACCCTCCTAAACTTGACAATGTTTTTCTTTATTTTAGTAGCTAGCTAGGTTAGCTGACTGGCTAACTTGCTATTCAATGATCAAATGCTATATACAAAACCGAACAGTAAATGCTTTTAACAAAATGTATAAAGCTAACTGTGAAAAGTGAAGTAACTGAAGGACTGATCACTTACGTCAAAGGCAAAGGTTACATTACTGTAGCTAAATATCAACACTAAGTAAACAGGCTTAAAGTACGCAAAACGTATATACACCAATAGGCCAAAACATTAAAACCATTGACAGGTGACATGAAAAACACTGATTTTTTGGGGGGTGGGGGTACTTTTTCTGCAGTGGTGTTTGGGTAGGTGGAGCGTGTCAGGTGGTATCCACATAAATGCCAGGACCCAAAGGATGTGCAACCAACACCCTGGTGACAGACGCCACAGGACACCCCATAGGTCCTTTGTCTAGGCTTCGAAAGGTCAGAGCCAAGTCCAATTTAAGAGGGTCCCAATTTAAGAAGGATCAGGGGTACCTCTGCGGTACCAGCACATCCCAGGGAAGCTTGATCAGAGGAGGGAAATTTGGAGGCCAGGTCAATGCCTTGAGCTCTTTGTCACATTCCTCGGGCCATTCCTGAAGAGTTTACACAGTGTGGTATGTTGCCTTTCTCTGCTTGGGGCACTACTGCCATCCAGGGGTGCTGTTTCCATGAGAGGGGTTACTTTTTCTGCAACAGTGTTTGGGTGGAGTATGTCAGGTGGCATCCACATAATTGTCAGGAACCACGGTTTCCCAGCAGAACAGTGCACTGTAACAAAACAATCAATGTTGTTCACTCCACCAGCTAGTTTTGATGTTTTGGGCTGATAGGTGTACGTCATACTACATTGCGCAGGTAGAGAATTGGGTGTAATGTGGGCAGGAGCAGAGATTATGGGATGACTACTCTCAGACCCAAACATGACTGGCCTTTAGCCTGAGATTGAATGTGAATGTTGTTCCCACAGAGGGTACATCTGCTGTGTGTCAGACAGAACAGCATCATGCCTCACTGCCTGTTGTTTGGTTGCTGTGGCTCATCAGCACACTGCTACAGCTCCCATCGCCCCACACTCACACAGAGAGGGGGGAGACAGTGGGAGAGCCACACTGCCTCTCAGCGCTTTGCCAACAAAAAAACACTGTCTATCTCCAGGCCATGCCATTTCAGAATTGCTTGATGCATGGCTTCCTGTATCACAGCTGCTGTGGGGCTTTGGAGCATGAGGGGCTGTTGAGAGCAGCTTGTGCATGGCCGAGCCGAGGAGATAGCAGACAAAGATAAGCGAGAGGCTGGCAGTGCAGCAGATAATAGGAGAAAGACAGATTAACAGCTCTGAGATGAATAGCTATAATGTGTGTCTGTCTGCTCTGATTCTGAAGCACACACTGATATGAAAAGTGTGAGTGGCTCATTATTTTTTATTATGGTCATGCATACAACTACAGTACACCCAACCTACATGAGCTTACAAGATACAACACACTAATATGACAAGGTCTGTAAATGCAACAATCAATTTATTATTTTCTCAAGTTTTCATTTTGTCAACAAAATTTTAGATTTAAAAAACTGCTCATTGCAATTTCCCAGAGCCCAAGGTGACATTTTTTTAGTCTTATTTTGTCCAACCAACAGTCGACATCCCAAAGTTATTTAGTTTACTGTGATATAAGACAGAGACAAACATAAAATCTTCCTGTCTGAAAAGGTGAAAACAGAAATGTTGGCATGTTTGCTTAAAAAATGGATAGTGTTTAAGCAATTAACAATTTAAATACTCCCTAACAAAAGGTATAGTTAATTGGACCAGGGGACCGTAATTGCAGCCTACCACAAGAATCAAAACAAAGACTTATTAAATATCCAACTTTATTTTCCAGGCAATTGAAACAAAGTTAGCCATTTTTGACCATCTGCACACCAGAATACTTCATGGTGCTGTTATGTCATTTAATTGGAAATGGAATCTCCTTAGAAACCTCTCAAAAGAAAATAGATGTCAGCAGACACACTCACAGTTGAGGACTGGGTTGATGACATTTTTGTGATGGAAAAACTTATTATTTTACAATTGGAACAAGAGAAGCTCAAGGATTGTTGGACATCTTGGACTGAATTAGTTAATTAAGAATTTGTCTTGGGCAAAAAGTAGATAACGTTTTTCCTAACCTAATAACTGAAAAGGAGCGTGGTACTTTCATTTTCACTACTGTCACAATATTAAGGTTATGATGAGATGGATGAATTATGTTTGCCCTCTCAAGCTACTGCCACAACACAGCGGGGGGCTGGCTCTGTGCCAGATTTCTTCCAGAAAAATCAGAGACTAAAATAATTTTTTCATATTTTAAAATATGCAGTTAGTATCTCAAAAATGACTTTGTCTCTTAAAATAGTGAGACTTTTTCAAAATGACATAAGTAACTGTTTTCAGATAGGCCTAATAAGTCATTATTTTGAGTTATTTCCAGAGTCTCTCCTTATTCTGAGAGATTTACTCAATATTTTGATATGGGGAGACCTGATGCAGGATGTGATTTTAAAAAAAGGATATCTAAAAGAATAAGAATTCTTCACTTTATAAACTAAAAAAATGATTTTGTCTCTTAATTAATGTTAATGTTATTTTAAAATTTAAGTCTCTTAATGAACAACTTTTTTTAAGTAATTACTTTCAGGCACTGAGTTATTTTCAGAACGTTTCTCATTATTCTGAGAGACTAACTCAGTATTTTCAGATAGGGGAGACAATTGTAACAAAATTAACACAATAACACTGATGCTGCAGCAGATAAAGGAGGTCATTTTAATAACTTAAATACTGCTGGGTGGCTTATTGTAACCTGTAATAACAGAACCTAGCAACAAATTTATATTATTGTGCAAAAGTACTGTAACTAGTAGGCCCAACTAAATTTTTAAGATAAAGTGCAATAAAAGTGTAATATTTGCATCTGAGACAGTGGAGTAGATTAATAATGTAGCATAGAATGGAAATACTACTAGGTAAAGTACACGCACCTCTAAATCTTTGTTAGTTTTTTTGTGTTTCTATGAGGGAAGCGCCATCTCATGGTGACACCTTGTACACCTTGTAACTGAATAAATGGGTGTGTTACAGTGGAATCTAGGCACACCCCCAGAAAGGTGGGGGGAATGGTATTTGGCTGGAAATTGGGAGGGCATTGGCAGGCTTCTGGAAGACTTTTGGAAGGCCTGGGAAATTTGAAGTGACCGCATCTGTATGCGTTTTTTTTTTTATTTATTTATTTTTTTATGTATTTAATTTATTTTGTTTATATCTTCCTGCCCAGTATTTTTACCAATTGGCACCTTGGCAGTTTTCTCAAGGGCTGAAATATCCTTTATAAGTTTATTTTTATTTATCATTCCACTAACACCATCTCTGAATGATTAGTCATACAACAAATGTTTTATCTTGATTTGATTGCTTTATTACTTTATTTAAAAAAATTTTTTAAAAAAAATAGACAACTTTGTAATTATGATGTGCTATAAGACTTGCTCTAATTTTGTTCTAAATAAAAAAAAAAAGAAAGAAGAAGAAGAGAAAAAAAAGGAATCTACTTTGTCATGTCATGCATTCAGTAGCTGGAGAGCTGGAGTCAGAACATGGTTAGCCTAGCTTAGCATATACACTGGAAGCAGGAAAAACAACTTTGAAGGCAACTTTGACAATGGATTCTTGAAACTTTTCCATGATGTATCACCCGATTTCTATGACTTTACGTAAGATGGATAAAGTTACTTAAATTGGGTAGGCCTGTATAATCATGCAGCCATACATTATGCAGGCTGTTCTTAAAGTAACGCACCACTATTTTAAAAGTAATACACCATAATTCATATATAACCAGCATAATCATGAGCTAGTAATTCATATATAACCAGTGTAATCATCAGCTAGTAATTTATGTATAACCCACGTAATCAGGAAGCCTGCCATCATGTGACCAGTGCACTGACAGGAGTAAAATGATAGTATGAAGATGAAAAGTCTGTGCATTGAGAAAGGTTGGGGTGCTGCATGGGTCAAACAACCAGCACTGATTAGTCTTACATTTATATATGATGTGCTAGGTATCCTCATGTGTCTAGTTGTTGCCATTCTGGGACGTCGTGTCGATTTACACTTGTTTCATGCGTCATGTCTTTTCAGAATACACATGCATTTTCACAGGACATGTACAGTTTCTGCTGGTTAGATGCATAATCATTTTCAAAAAAAAAAAAACTTATGTTGGTGAAACACCTTGTTTTTACATTCAGCAGCAAAAGCATGTGGTTAACTTTGGAGACGAACACCATGGTTTGGCTTAAAACTCACATGGGAACCTAACAGCAGGCTCCAGGGTGCAAGGGTGCAATGGTCTGTTGGAACCCATCCACCTCCACTCCTGCTTGCCCTATAGGGACTTTCCAGCTCATTATGTTACGTTGTTGCCAGCTGCATTATAACCTGATGCATCCCAGCGGCCTTACAAACTGACATTGCATTGTATCATATCACCACCAAAGGTGCCTTTGTGTGTTGGCATCTGACAATGAAATCACTGACAAAGCGATAGTATGTGATGAGTTTGGAATGAGGACTGGCAGAAATAACACAGAACTTTAACCCAAGAGACCTGCGTTTGTAACTGAGTGAAACCCAGTGAACTTTGAGTTATTATAAGGTACATTGTCACTGTTTCTCTTCCTATACCTAACCTACCACTTCACTTGCCTTAACCTAAAGACACCCAACCATATTTGTTTTCCTAAACCACAATAACTTCACTTGCCTAAACCTAACTCACGTAACTTTATGTTAAGTACATCAAGTACGTAATGTCATTTGTTGGGCACAGTTGTAAGATATCAACAAATCATGGTTTGAGGACACTTTGCATTATTAAACATGCACTAAACTGCTAGTGCTTGCTAACTTTACTTGCTTGTTAGACATTCCTGTTGCCAACTAGCTGCATGTGCCAATAGACTAGACTGGCACATACGGGCACTTTGCAAAACATCAAGGCTGTGTCCCTTTTTGGAGACAAAGATCTATAGACCCTGCAGAGGTCAATGCAGTTTGACCTGTGTTTGGAATCCAACTTTGACAAGTTTGTTTACATTTATGTCTTGTTAAACCAACATTTGTTTCATAGACATGTTTTATAATTGTCAAAAGTAGAAAAATGAGCCTAATGAAGCTGTAAGCGAAACGCGTTGCTCTGCTTTATTAAGTCTTGATCCTCTTTCAAAGTTCTGTCTTGTGTGCGGTATGTAGCCACAACATATATGTTTTTTTCTTAACATGTCTAATAATTGTTTTTTTGCAAGCTTGCCTAATCTTGAGAGTTTGCGACACCTTATGCTGGACGCCATCATCTTCTGTCAAGCTGAAAACACACCGATGCTGCTGCGGTGCAGCACATCACGTGACACGCATCAAGTGCCACCTTTACGCACACTGGACATGTTGGGCTGCAGCTCATAGACAGACAGCCCTGCAAAATTATTACTACTTTTATCGAAGGATCTGTACCTTTTCCACCCAGGCCAGCCATTTGGAAATATGGGCAGGGGGGACAGCATTTTCAAAATGGGCCTACTACAGCAGGTTTTATTACTAAAATTTAGTGTGCCTCACTTCTCCCATCAGTTTCGTCTGCCATACCTGCTGCTCCTTCACTTTTTTTTTTTTTTTTTTGCTTGACATTTGTCCATACCTCTCTGCTCCTTTTATTTTCTTTTCTTTCACGCTCCCTACCCATTCAAATGTATTTTATTTGTAAAATTACATTTATTTATCATACAAATACATATACCTTGTATTATCAGTGATTTAAGTCAGTAAGTCAACTGTCGTTCTCGATCCCATTTAAGCGTCAACCATAGACCGTTTCATGGGCCTGCTCTTAGCCTTGGGCCGGGGCCATCTGTACCCTTTTACCCTCCCTGATGGCGGGCCTGCTTCCACCTCTACATTAGCATAAAATCCTGTATGGACAGCCCCCAGTTAAACTTGAGTGCTCACCTGAAGAGCCAATCTCCAGAGCAATGACTCGACAGATAATGTCTTTTTGGCTATTGTCTTTATAATGACAGGATTGTGGGTCATTAGGGATATTTCTCGACCTCAACAACGAATCTCTCTTCATCCATTCTTCCTCACACACAAGACAGCAACAGCTACAGAGTTCTCCTTGTACGTTAATGGTGAGGAGTCCAGCTGCCATAGGAGCAGAAAAAAGAGCTGCTTAGGGAGCTGTATTTACAAGCAGCGAGCGAGTGGGGAAAAATGCATTCAATCCTGAAAATGGGACAGTGGCTAGCTGCCACCAGTGTGGGGTTCTACATTGAAAATAATAGGGGTGTATTTTTTCAGTGTGTCATTTGTTAACAACTTTCCAATGCAAAATGTTAGTAATAGTTTTCCATTTCAACCCATATTTACTTTTACAATTAAAACAAACATTTAATAATAAAACAATAATTTCTGAAGTGTTTGAGCAGAAACAGAGGTGCTATGCATGTGAAAATTTGTTTTGCTATAGATCATCAGGCATTGAAGGCAAGTCCTGATTGGATGCATTTAACAGTGTGCATGTATTGCCACCTGCTGATGAGATAGTGGAATATCTTTTGCCAAGCTGTTTCCCCTCTGTGAACAGTAGATGCAAACTGGCTTTCAGTGATAATGGACAGTAACTGTACTCTCAGATAGATCATCAGTCAGCTGAGAACAGGGGTTAAGGAGACTTTTTTAATTTACAAATGTTTTTAATATGCACAAATAGTTACAGTCAATGTTACAGATATAAAGTCCATGTTTTCCAGCTGACCCTGCATATGGAATTGAATACAACATGGTGTAGGGTCCCGCCGCCTGCAATTCTCCAAGGCCAAATTGAACAGAATATTCCCCTCTGTGTCTGCTACAGGCGACAAGTGTAAATCAGGTGTGCGGACCTTAGGTCACCTTCTCTGGCTTTAAACTCAGAAATTTCTGGACAGGCATTTTTCAATTGTACAGTAACATACGCTCACTGATCACTTTATTAGGTACACCTGTTCAACTGCTCATTGACGCAAATAGCTAATCAGCCAATCACGTGGCCTCAACTCAATGCAGTTAGGCATATAGACATAGTAAAGATGACAGGAACAGGAAACAGGCTACATTTTGCACGGGCTCACTAAAATTTGAGTCTCGATACCTGCTGTGACTTTCAGATGATGGCGTCAGAATTTGGCATAAACAACATGAACGTATGGATCCATCCTGCATCCTCCATCCTGGTGGTGGTGGTGTAATGGCGTGGCGGATATTTTCTTGGCACACTTTGGGCCCCTTAGTACCAACTGAGCATTAATTAAATGCCACAGCCTACCTTGTTGCTGACCGTGTCCATCCCTTTATAACCACAGTGTACCCATCTTCTGATGGCAACAGCTCAACATGTCATGTCACAAAGCTCAAATCATCTCAAACTGATTTCTTGAACATGACAATGAGTTCACTGTATTCCAGTGGCCTCCAGTCACCAGATCGCAATCCAAGAGAGCACCTTTGGGATGTGGTGGAACAGGAGATTTGCAGCATGGATGTGCAGCCGACAAGTCTGCAGGTGCTGCGCTATCATTATACTATCATGTCAATATGGACCAAATTGAATTCCATCCTGGCACTTAAACTAAATAGAGGAGCCCCTGGGTCATGAAGTGGGGTCAGTCTGCATGGCCTTGTGCATAGAGGTTTAACAACTGTCTGTTCAAATTAAATTCCCATATGGCCTAGGTTTTATATCTCAACTAATAAGTAGCTGGAATATTACAGATACTATATACACTATATGTAGGCCCATCCAAATAAAAGAGTTGCCATTGTTGTTTGTGCTGTTGTGTCTGTGCCTTCCAAAAATACAAATCTCTGTTGACAGATAAACATGATGGATGATGTAACAGTTAGGGTTTGGTGAGGTTTAGGCACACTCAACACTTGGTCAGGATGGATCTTAGTTTGGGTTAAAATAAGAACTTTGTTAGGGATGCATGATATGGGATTTTTTCTGCCAATATCCAATATGCCATTATTTAACAACTCCTTTGTTGTGGTTTGAGAACTATCATTGTCATGGTTAAAATAATTAACATATTTGAGGTTAGGGGACGATCTAGGTTGTGCATCAATTAAACAACTTTAACTAACTAAACAAGAAACAAACAGCAGTCTCCTGTATTAAAGTTGTGCTGAGCCTTCCACAACGCAGTCTTTATTGCTCTCTAACAACATCACTTGACATCCTCCTCTGGGAGGACTTTGTCACCTGAATGTAAACATGATTCATGGCAAGCAGCTAAAGTCTTTGTAAAATGCTGGTAAATTTATCATGAGGCTAGTTTGTAAAATAAAGCCATTGAAAGGGTCTCTAAGGTCACCTAAGCTGCAACAACTTTGCTAAGTTGGCAACACTGGCTGAGGTGAGTCAATGACTTGTATCTGAGACCTGAGCTGGGTTGGGGCAGGGGAGTAGGAGGTGTATTGGATTAGCAGAAGAAGAATTGTTGAAGGAAGAGAAGCCAATGCATAGTGTTCACATTTTATCTGTAGATCTTGTCAATCATGATTCTTATCTATCAGGTTCCAGTGTAGTACTGCTGGTCAGTGTTAACTGCATTGGTAGACTCTGTAGATGTAACTTCCATCTCTGACTCAGATGATGTGATTCTCCAGAGCTAGAGGGAACACACACAGCAATGTAGTATGGCTGATCCAAGAAGGTAGTGTCACTTACCTTTGTGCGCACACTCACCACCTTTGTCTCAGATATTGTGTTGGCAGTGGTGAAGGCTACAATAGTTGTGATAGCAGCTGATTTTAGTTGTCTTCCCCCAGTGCCATAGTGAAAACACTCCTTAATGAAATGCAGAGCACATATCCTTCTATTGTACAGTGTTTCCTCTCAGTAACACACCCATTTTTGTCATTTGACACTTGAAATACATCTTCAAAAAAGAAGCAGGACCAATGGCAGTGTCTTAATTTCTCACGTGACTCTTGGTGAATCTCTTTTCAGCCTTCCTTACATGGCTCAGCTCAATACATGACTTAAACCTGACTACAGCGGACTACAACAGGTTACGCGCCGGTGATGTCATAGGTGATAGAAACATGGGATTTTGACTGGCGGCAAATTCAAAATCAGAGCTCTTGACACACACATAAAGTGTAAATAAAAACAAATCAGCTGAGTTTTTTCCCTTTGGATGAAATGGCCAATCAGGCTACATGCTACAGAGGGGTCCATGTCATTGGTTCGACAGCCCATTAGTCCGACTGTCTGCGGTGCTGAACATTGAGTTTAATATGATCGGAACAATGGGTTGTCGAACCAATGGGCTGTCGAACCAATGGGCAGTTCCCCTACGGAGAGAGTTTAAGAGGTCCTGATCACCTTCGGTATGACGAGAAAGTGAAAATGATAGGAGGTGTGTGCCCTTTTCAGCTGCCAGCCTCTGTGTGGACGAATGTCCTGTCAATTCATTCATTCAATTCATGTCCTGTCGATTCATTACTTAGCTAGCTAGCTAACGTTAGCTAATGAACCCGTGATGAAGTGCCTGCTACAGACGTAAGTGTAGTGACTGTCTGGATCCCACAGCCTTCCATCTTTACCCTGCCATTTGATGGTTGTGAGCCACAGATTTCTTCTTTCCCCATTCTTCACTCTATCCGGAGCAAAGAAAATTTGTTTTGTTTTTTTTCTAAGGCCTCGATTACACAAAATGTTTTAGCAGCTGGAGGCAGCTTCTTGTAATTGCTTTAAATTAAACTGAAACTTTTTGCTCGCTGTTTTTGCATTGCTACGCACGTTTCTGCACTCTAGGTGCCTGACATATTTTGCCCGAGCGCTCTAAACTCCTCAAGTTGAAGAAACTTCAACTCAAAGTGGAAAAGCACCCATCCTCTCTACTTTTTTCCCATTGTCCAATCAAATGATTTGAGAGGCAGGCCTTCTGTGGTGGTCAGGACAACAAGTTTACAGTTGGTAAACAATGGAGGAGAAACTGGTGGTAGCGGCTGCTGGATACCCAGAGCTATGCAACTTTACAAACCACAATCTCAATAGAAAACAGCTGGCATGGAAGCATCTAAGTGCACTACTTGAAACCAACATCATTGAGGTGAAGCTCCTGGACCAACTGGTGGTACTCCCTTGCTGTGTCTCAAATCATGTACTTCTAGTACACTTAAAATTTTGAGTGCATAAGTGCGTTCACACTGAGAAGTATGGAAAAATGCAGTGCAA
This sequence comes from Epinephelus fuscoguttatus, assembly GCF_011397635.1. Taxonomy (NCBI): domain Eukaryota; kingdom Metazoa; phylum Chordata; class Actinopteri; order Perciformes; family Serranidae; genus Epinephelus; species Epinephelus fuscoguttatus. The sequence continues at coordinate 38,573,224 of NC_064762.1, forward strand.
TATGAGTACCCGGATGGTGCACTCAAAACAGTCAAGAAGTTGAGTGTGGAACTATGGACACTTCTCGCACTCAATGGTCGCTATCTTGGCTACGTAGCAGAAGGGGAGGGACCACTTTTCAAACTGGAAATGGCGGCCGAGGACTGTGCAACCGTGAATGTTGCTGCACTGTACAAATGTAAGTTATACATGTGTTTTTGCACTAAGCACCACTCTACTGTTGTCGGATATAAGCCAGCATTATGTTTATTGGGTTAATCTAGCAGTCTGTAATGATTTGGTACCGCGAACGATAACGCGAATGCTAATGCTAGTTTGCTAACTAGCTAATTTACGGCTGTCATTTCCAGTAAGTGCACAACGGCTGTGTTTGGTTTGAGACAACACTACCCTGTTGAAATTCACGCACTATGCCAATAAGTACATAGTGCACATAGTATACTACATGGAAGTGTACTAATGGATTTGATTTGAGACACAGCACCTGTGATCCTCCTTTTAAGGGTCTCATGTACCCACACAGATCTCTGTCTCCCTGTGCCAAACACCCAGAGCTACAGCAAGTACCCTCTGCCTGTCCATTTTAGGAAGTAGCTACTGTGAAATAAATAAACAAATGGTGGATTGATAACACAGGAAGGTTAGGAGAAGGAGGTGATGGGGCGGTTGCCTGGCAACAATAAAAAAGATAGCACCAGCACTTTTTTTTTTTAAACAAGTGGCATTCACTTAAAAAAAAAAAGGGCAGTGTGGTGCACCTCGTATTTTGTAAACTGCAAAACGATTTCTGTGTGATCAGGGCCTTACTAGTTCTTTCCTTTTCCACTCTATCATTACACAGATGTGAGGACCTGTCAAAGAGGAACTCGGAGTAGAGCTGCTGTTTCTTCCCGTTGAAAGGGGTCAGTTGAGATGGTTCAGACATCTGTTTTGCCTCCTCCTGTTAGAGGTGTTCTGGGCACATCCTACTGCTAGGAGGCCCCGGGGTAGACCCAGAACACACTGGAGGGATGACATATGTCATTTGTCCTGAGAACGCCTTGGGGTCCCCAAGGGGAAGCTGGAAAGCTTAACTTGGGAAAGGTATGTCTGGAGTGTTAAGCTTAACCTGCTGCCCCCATGACCCGACCGGGTAAGTGAATGAAAATGGATGGATGGATGGATGGATGGATGGATACACTGTGTGGCCTTGAAAATTTGATGCACATAACATGGCATGGGGAGTGATAAAACAGATTACAATGACCAGGAGGTGGAATAATTGATGGATGGGTGTCACCTTGTCACCATGATGGCAGGAGCACAAGAATAGATATGAGCACTGTCAAGGAATATGTTTTAGATCTCACACCAGTGACCAATACCTTACCACCATTGTGTTACTGGTGCGTGCATCAAGAAGGGACCACTGACAATGATCACTATGCAATATACAGTAAAATAAATATAGGAGTGATGCAGACCAAAGAGAGTATGGGGGCAAAATGGATCTTTTGGAAAGCTAACTGGGGAAATTTCATGAAGGAAAGTGATAAAAAAAAATCTCGAGTAGATATCAGTGACAGAAAAATAAGGCCTTGTGAAGCCTCATCAAGCAATTTCTTTATTTTCTGAGCCCACTAGATGGCGCTCTAGGTTTAAAGAGAGAGGCTCAAAGAATAGCAATTCAGTGTGGGCTAGTGGGCTCAGAAAATGCTTTATGAGGCTTCATGAGGCTTCATTCGGCCATCACTAGCAGATATGTTACAACATGAGTATAGAAGTGATTAACTGTGTAATAATACAGGGCATAATACCAGCAGCAGAGTGCTCAGTTCTAAAAGCACAGGAAGAATGGGAAAGAAATTTTTGCCACGGTGGGATGATAAGTGTAAAGAGGTAATAAAGAGCAGGAATACAGCATTTAAACTGTTCAAAAGTCCTATCATTATCAAATTTAGTTGAGTACAAACAAGCTCAAGCCAAGTGAGGAGGTCAATAAGACAGGCAAAGAGGGCATACTGGAGGCAGTTGGGTCAATTGGGAACACCACCCAGATAGGAGAAGTCTGGGGAATGATAAAGAAGATGGGAAAGGATAGGAGGGAGTGGAACTACTGTGTTCTGAGCACTGGGAATGAAGCGGCGATAACCGATAAAGAAAAGGCTGAGTTAATGGTTAAGACCTTTGTTGCTATACACAGTCCCAATAATCTGACTGTGGAAGGAAAGCAGGGGAGAGAAAGAATGAAATGGAGGCACTTAAGAAAAAGGAAAGTAGAGGGGATGATTTAGATCTCCCATTTACTATTGGAGAGCTGAAGAGGGTGTTAGCCAAAACAGGTAAGAGAGCACCAGGAAAAGATGAAATATGTTACATTACGATTAAGCATCGAAGTGAGGGAGAAATTAAATAAGTTGTTGTTTATGTACTATAAAGCCTGGAAGGAGGGGAGAATCCTGGTGAGCTGGAAGAAGGCAACCATATTTCCAACAAAGCCTGGAAAAGACCCTAATAGGCCCTTTTCACCATAGACATATATACGTAGACACCGCATCGAGTGTTGAGCCGTACATCAACGTTGCCGATGTGGCAAGGCTGCGCTGTAAACTAATACAAGTAAATGGACTTAATTTCTTAAAGCGCCTTTCTACAAAGAAATTTACATTAATGCCTCTCGTTCATTCATTCACACACGCACTAATATACTTGGGAAACAGTTAGGCACCAAAATTTGATCTTCTCAGATGGCTAAGATAAGAGCTTTATTGATCCCACACAGGAGTAATTCACGTTACATCAGCTATAGAGAACAAGGTAGTGCCGAAAAACAATACACAGTATATATACATCATATGCAAGCCCGTCGACGGGGGGGGCAACCGGGTATGTTGTCCCGGGCCTCAGGACCATAGGGGCCCCTGAATGACCCTTAATTTATTTTACTTTACATTCACATATTTCTTTTTAATTAAATCATTGCCTGATGAATTAAATATTATTTTCTACTCAACATATACTTAAAAACTTTAACATATTAAATATTTCAAATATATATATTTTCCTTTTTTTGCAGAGTCTGCATTCATCATGAATGCTGTTGTTGTTGTTGTTGTATTAGTAGTAATGAAGGCCTATCTTTTACAGAGAATGATCAAAATGATGTAAGGCTATGTATGGAGCCAGAGGGAAAGCCGGCTATGGAGAGAGAGGAGTCCAGGGAGAGGAGTGAACCTCAATTTGAGGCAGCAATGACAGAAAATGAAGAAAGGGAAAGGACTGATGAGGGAGCTGGCATGTCTCCAGACTTTAGGGACCCTGGCCTATGGCCTACTGTCATGACCGACTCAGACAGGACAAGTGTAGTACGTGCTTTAGCAGATAGACCACCTTTTCCAAAGGAGGCTATGCCCACAGATGTAGATGGTAAGACTTTCCCAAATTATTTATGTTATGCTTCGTCCCATAATGGCAGAGAGAAAATTGAAAGGGACTGGCTAATATACAGTCACTCCAAACAGGCTCTGTTTTGTCTACCATGCATATTATTTTCATTTGAACAAGATCAGGCAATCGCTCAACAAGTGCTCTAAATTCTACTGAGGGGATGAAAATATGCAACATAAGATACAAAAAACTTTATGAAAGGTTTCCAGAACACGAGAGGAACAGTGCACACAAATATTGTTACTGGAAATGGAAGAACCTGCAACACAGTGTCTTGAAAGCCTCAGGGATTGACAACAAACAACAGCAAAAAATGGAAGATGAGATACAAAAAAACAAAGCATTACTAAAGAGACTGTTAGATGTAACACTTCATTTGGCTTCCAGAAATCTGCCATTTAGAGGTGAAACAGCAGTATTGGATAAACCAGACAATGGGCATTTTCTTGGACTGATTGAACTGTTGTCAAAATATGACAATATCCTACATGAGCATTTACAAAAGATTAGAGAACAGCGAGAACAGGGAAAGCGATTGCAAGCACACTACCTTTCACCCGAAAGTCAAAATGAATTTATTGAGCTCTGCAGTAAACGTGTTCTAAATACCATTTTAAAAGAAAGGCAGGATTCAGCCTATTTCTCTATAATATGTGATGCCACACCAGATGTCTCTAATTTGGAGCAAAATGTGTTGTTACTCAGATATGTACATCAGAGTCCAACTGAGGGGTGGAAAATAAAGGAAAGATTCCTCAAATTTAGAGACTTTAACAACAAGACAGGAGAAGAGATAGCATCAATGATTGAAGAAACACTGCATGAACACAACATAGATCTAGGCGACTGCCGAGGTCAGTGTTATGACAACGGAGCCAATATGGCTGGAAAAGTAAAAGGGTACAAGCACACATCAAACAAAAAGAACCCTACAGCCACATTTTCCCCATGTGCATCACACACATTAAACCTCGTTGGAGTTCATGCAGCCCAGGCCAGTCCATAAATAAATATATTTTTTGGATATGTTAATGAACTGTATAAACTCTTTAGTGGCAGTCCTCAGCGATGGGAAGTTTTGATGAAAGTTTTACACTGCTCTTTGCACAAGTTGTCAGATACACGCTGGAGTGCATAGAGGCAGTGTGCCCCCTGGCAAAGCATTTGCCAGATGTCCTCAAAGCTTTGGAAATGCTCATTTCACAAGGTCACCTAACAAGTGAAGCAAAAGCTCAGGCCCATGGTTTAAAAACCTACTTTGAGTCTTTTGATGCAGTGGTGCTACTAACATTTTGGGTTAAAGTGTTAGGCTGTATTGAAGACAGGAATCTTGCAAGCCAGTCTTCTTCTTTGTCCCTTGAAGTTCAAGTTGCTAACATAAAAGAACTTGAAAACGAGATGGCATGTATGCGTGCTTCCTGGGACCATTTGCTGACAGAGGCTACTGCTGTTGCTTCTGCTATAGGCATCACACCAACATTTAAAAGGAAACAGAGAAAGAGGAAGCCTTTTTTTGATGAGACTGTAGATGGAGGAATATCTGAGGAGACCCCAGAGACACACTTCAGAGATAAAGTGTTTTATTGTGTATTAGACACTATTGTATCTCAGCTAAGTATGAGATTTACATCAATCAAGATGATTTGTGAGGAATTTTCCGAGTCACTTGAAGACCAGGTTTGTCACCTGAAAAAAATATATGCTGCAACATTTGAGGAGGACCTGGGACCACTAGACCTGCTTAATGCCATCTATGGCATGGGTCTACAAAGTATTTATGTTGATCTCTGCACACTGCTACGCATTTTCTTGTCTTTGCCAGTGACTGTAGCTGGAGGAGAGCGAGCCTTCAGCAAAATGAAAATAATAAAAAACTACCTACGCTCCACCATGTCACAGGGCAGGCTTAACAACCTAGCCATGCTCTCCATTGAGCGTGAGCTTGCTCAAAAACTGGATTTCACTGATGTTATAAATGACTTTGCTGTCAAAAAATCTAGGCACATCACTGTTTGAGGGCTTGATAACTCCAGGGATGTGGAGGGGTCAAGCATAGGATGTTTAGTTATACTGTTTTGTTGCTTAGCAGGCAGGCATAGCACTCTCAGTTGTATTGTATTGTAGCCTACATGGGACAATAGATGGAAATGGTTTGTTTATATTGTGTCACATCACATTACTGTCTGTTAACTGTCCATCTCAAATTAAATAATTTGAAAATTGACACTGTCATTGCTTGCAAAGCGTTAAAAGTACTGCGTATGTTGTCGTGACAAGCCGGTGGCGGGGGTGGGGGGCCCTATGATGGTCTCTTGTCCCCGGGCCCCAGCAAGTCTGTTGACAGCCCTGGACATAACACAGTATAAAGTTAGTAGTTAACTTGTGGCCTGAATTGTAACTACAAATTATGTGGAACTGCGTTTTTCTGACACACTTATTTTGTGTGTAGTTTCCCAAAAAACACAGATAGGAGATGGGCATGGGTAGCAGCAGTGAGGAGAAAGGACTTTGTCCCGAGTGACTCCTCAGTCATCTGCAGCTGTCATTTAAGACCTGAGGACTTCGACAGGACTGGGCAGACTGTCCGTTTAAGGGATGGAGTGACTCCTTCTGTATTCAATTTTCCTGAGCATCTCTGCAAGGACTCCTAAAAATAATACTACTGTACACTGTGTATATTTTTTGTAAATATGACCTAATAATGTAAACAGTTGTGTGTCCAGGCTCCCATGAGCACTGTGGTGTTATACATATGAGATTAAAGCAAAATTTTGTGTAAACATGCAGCTCTAAGTCATTTATTTTTCACTTGTACAAAACCAACATTTGTTAATCAGAATGTGTAACTACACTGCAGCTCGGCACAACCCTGCTGATACACTATTTTTTTCACATTGTGTGACTTAAAATGTGAATAAACATTTATAATCAAAATTAATAATTAAATGACATCATGGTGGGCATTGTACATCTAGTAAGAAAAAAGAATATTTATTACATGGGGAAAGTTTAGTTTAAATGTGTTGTAGAACTATTACTGTTACTTTATCTACATAAGATCAAATATTTTGGTGTGAAAAGCTGCCAAGTATTAACCAAGTATCCTGTATCATAACTACATGTCTGACAATTGTAACAAACAAAACTGCATGACAATCGGTTGAGAATTCAGCGAGTAATGATGACTTTAATCATAAATAGTCTCCTGCCTCAATAGACATACATGCATTAGGCAGCGCGGCTCCACCTGGGCAAGATGGCGGATGCATTGACATATCGCTCCAATGAGGAGCACCGTTGAATGCGGCATCTACGTATATATATCTATGTGAAAAGGGCCTATAAGCTGGTAGACTACATTCCCATTGCTCTAACTTCACATACCTGTAGGCTAATGGAATGAATGAGAGGTTTGTGTACTGTCTGGAAAAGAGGGGCTTGGTTGCTGAGTATCAAAGTGGATGTAGGAGAGGCAGGAGCACAATGGACCCAGATCTCTGTCTGGGGGATGAGGTCAGTCAGGAAAGCCCAGGTTAATAAAGAAATAGTAGCAGCTGTGTTTTTTGATGAGGAAAAGGCTTGATATATTGTGGACAGTGTTAATTTTGTTAACAAAAACTATGATGGAAATTTTTGTCAACAACCTTTTTCCATGACAACAATAAGACAATGACAAGCTAAAAATAGATCCTGATAATAAAAACTGAGGAAGAAATCTATGTTTAATTTTCATAGACGAGACATCATGAAAATGTTAGTGGTGGATGACCTGACATTGAAAGGTGAGAACAGCCACGCTTGTAATATCATCAAATGCTAATGAGTGGCAGTCTGGTAAACTCCAGTAAATAGTCGGTGCCACAGTGTACGCCGCTGAATGGCAGTGGAGCAAGTAGCCACCAGATGCCAGACTTCACAGCTGATCCCCACAGGACTCTCAGTTCAGACTGGGGAAGGTTTATGGGTTGATGCTGTTTGACAGGCAGGTAGGAGGCTCAGTTATCTGTGAGTGTAGCTGTGTTGTAAGTAAACAGTCTGAACTCAGATCAGTTTTCTCTGACAGAGATGAAAGTTTAGTTTTAAACCTCCAAATTAACATGTTGCAGATTAAGAAAGAATTCAGGCTTTATTTAGTTATTTTTCTGCTTCTTAACAGTGAGATTGATAAATTAGAGTTTACAATGAATCTGGGTACAAATCCTAGTTGTCTCAGATTAGTTATTTGTCGTGTCAAAGTTTTTCAGATCATAAATAAATAGATATTGAGCTTTTCAAATGATGATCAGCAAGTGTGCACTTGTATCACCTCCTCAAACCTGTCAAAACTGCTGGAGAAATGACAGTTTGTAAGTGTGTAGAATAGAGGTTTAACAATCCATCAATCTGGATCGATAAATCAGTTATAAATGATCAATGATCCAATGTCATTGACACAAAGAGATCTATATCATCATCTTTAGGATATGCTTTTATTTTGAAAGTCTGGGTCACTGTCAAACAGGTAGCAGGCAGGTGGCAAGCAGCAGAGAAAAGACAATGAGGATAGCATTATTTACTTGGGAATAAATCAGCAGTGTGGAAATATTTTGGATTTTAGAGAAGAAAAGAGGTCGACAGACAGAGCACATGGTGTATGTAAACAATGCTGTTACGAGATTAAATACGATGTAACATTACGTCCCTGAACGAGCATCTCATCTTGCTAACTTCTCACTAAAGCAGCATTATAGCTGCTCTGTTTTAACAGTGTTCAGCTAAAACAAAGTAAGTGAGAATGAACAATAATAATGTTACATGTCACATGTTAAGCTCTGAGTAGAGGGAAAAAAGAAGTCTGCTAGCCGCTAGGCTAATTTATGCAATGTAAACATGTTTAAGCTTATAATGTGTGACAAGCAAAAAACTGTTGTTTTGTCTCTGAACCTTGGCAGTAATTATTTAGCTGAATTTAATACTTTTGTTAAACACTGCTTTTGTTAATCCATGTTTTATAGAGAACTGCCTATTGGTTCAACTGCCCATTGGTCCGACATCCCATTGTTCCGACCATATTAAACTCATTGTTCTGAAGTCCGTTCCGAAATCATCATGATGCCCTGTGGTTAAGGTCTGGTTAGGTTTAGGCACAAAAACCACTTGGTTAGGGTCAGGAAAAGATCATGGTGTGGGTTAAAATGAAAAAGAAAGTGACAAACACATAAGCCATGAGCCTGCTCCGCCTCAAGCCGGTCGCGGCGCACCATACGCCCGCCGCGAGCTGTTCAGCACCGCGGACAGTCGGACTAATGGGATGTCGAACCAATGGGCTGTGGAACCAATGACATGGACCCATTTTATGACGGTTGGGAGAAGTTTACCTTTAGGTCTTTAAGACAGATAGTCCCGAAGTTTAAGGATACGGATGATGGTTTGGGTTAAAATGAAAAGATTTCCTCCAGCAAAAAGCCTCTTTGTCAGAAAGCCGTGAAGGTTAACTTATCCCATGTGCTGTTTTTTCACATGTTAGTGGAGTCAGTTTAAAGTAAACTTTACTGCAGTAAGCGGTTACAGTTATTTACATTATTTATGTGTTGTTTTTATCTTTCATGGCCAAAAGCATAACAGAAAGGGGTGGCAACATCTTCTGTAACCAATTGTGTTAAATGGGAGGATGATATCGCCTCATATCATGACATAACATGACATCTTCCCCTCAAACCAAACGACTAATCCAAACTCACCAATATCTTCAACTGCATCAATGAAATAAAGTCCTGGATGGCAGTAAACTGACTTCAACTAAACAAAGCTAAATCCGAAATCATTCTCTTTGGCCCCTCTGACAACATCAACCTGATATCCAACAGTATTGGCAACCTGTCCACTCTTATCAAACCTCATGTCAAAAACCTCAGTGTCATTTTTGATTTTGCACTCAAGTTTGATAAACAGGTCAACTCAGTAGTCAAAGCCAGTTTTTTCCAACTTTGCACCATCTCAAAAATCAAACCATTCCTCACTTTCAAGGACCTAGAAAAAGTCATCCATGCTTTCATTTCCATCCGTTGGACTACTGCAACTCTCTTTACACTGGAATTAATCAATCATCTCTCTCCCATTTACAACTAGTACAAAACGCTGTAGCCAGACTCTTGACAGGTACCCAAAAGAGAGACCACATCACCCCTGTCCTAGCCTCTCTCCACTGGCTGCCAGTGCAGTACTGTATTGATTTTAAACTTCTTTTATTCGTATACAAAGCCCTGAATGGAATGGCCCCCTCCTTCATGACATAACTTTTAACCCCTTACTCCACCTCCATACCTCCCAGGTTGGCTGACCTAGGGCTTTTAACTGTTCCACGCACTAATTTTAAACTCACGGGTGACTGTGCCTTTGCGGTCGCAGCCCCCAGACTCTGGAACAGCATTCCCCCCTCTGTCAGACTTGCCCCCTCCATTGACTCTTTTAAATCAAGGCTAAAAACATTCCTTTTCACAAAAGCTTTTGAGTCCTCCTGATGTTGCCTTTATTGCCTTTAACTGTACACCACTTTGGTCAACTTGGGTTGTTTTTAAATGTGCTTTATAAATAAATTTGACTTGACTTGACTTGATATTGATCACAGCCCCCTGAATCGCATTGAATGGCAATTGTATTGAGGCAGACTTTGTAATATCTGCAAATATCACAACTTGTCCAAAGACTCTAAGTAATATTGTATCATGATGAACAACTGGTGATTTACATTCCTGGTGTAGAAATTATTTGTACTTGTAGAAAACAAATGTCTAAATGAAATCAATCATCATCAAAAGTTGACTAAAATTTATGTAGCAGTTCAACTTAGGACCCAAATGCAAACGCAGCCAGGAAATGGGGAATGGTTAAAGGCAATTTATTGCAATTTGAAGATGGGAGGCTGAAGGCTTGAGTGGAATGATGGTTGAGGTGGGCTGGGAATGGCAAAGCAGAGGAGGCAGAGGGGCTGAAGACAGAGCAGTCCAAAGTCAGAGGCAGAAGACGAGAAAGATTGGGAATAGGGGTCCAAAAAGTGCAATAGACCAAGTGTCAAAAAACGTAGACGTTTGCCTTGTTATCTATACCGTAGAGGTGACTGAGCAATCTGGCAGATTCTGGACATCTGAGCTGGGGTTTTATACTGCAGTGGCTTGATTGTAGATGTGGTTGAGGTGTGCAGGTTCAGCAGCTGCTGGCACTCAGGAGGATTGGCAGATGCTCGCAGGTTTGCTTCATCTAAGCCTGAGGTTGATCGCTTGCTGAGCGTGTAGCAGGAAGGAGAAACATTGCGTGTCCTTTTGTGAATAAAGTCGTGGACGTTGAGGCACAGTTTATTCAGGGGCTGTTGTGTAAGGAGCAGGTGATTAGACCCCGTTTGGATTTCTCCCCATAGGAGTATCTGTATGAAAGATACAATTTCACCTCACACTCTACCATTTATCTAACAATCTGTTCCACTGTTATATCAAATACACATTGTGGATTTACATGATTTACATTTTCTTCGGCAGCGGCAGTTTTCTTTCTAACATCAGAGACACTGAACACATCAGTGAGGCAACGGTTTGTCGGGGCGTAAGAAAAGTGACTCTGATGCTGGAAAGACCATTGCCAACTTTTGTGGTTTTCCCTGGGCATAATCAGAATTGATCAAAATACCTGCCACGGGGGATTGGTGGCTTAGTGGATGGAGCAGGCGCCCCATGACCTGATGCTCATTCCTTATTACAGTGGCTGTGGGGTCGAATCCAGCCTGCAGCCTTTCACTGCGTGTCGTTCCCTCTCCCTTAACATTATGCTGTTTTGCCATTAAAGACAACAAAAGCCCAAAAAATAAACTTTAAAAAAAGAGGAATTCCATAGAACTGCAGGTTTGTCAGTGTTAATCAGAAATGAATCTACGTGGATACATTATGCAATAATTCATGAATACTATTCTTATATTCAAATATTCCGTGGTGTAATTGGCTCATTTATGGGACTCATCATAGCTCCATCTGGGAATAAAGGAGATTATGTGAATCAGACGTCATTCAGCAATTCAATTAACCTCAGCCTAATATTGACAGAATTATTTAAGTACAAGCAAAACTTTAACCAGTCTGCTCAATATCTTTGTGTTTGATTTTGAGTTGCTACGCAGTGTGTTTGGGCTCCATCAGATTACAGCTGAATAAGAGAATATAGCAAATTATATTATATTATATTATATTATATATTATATATTATATATGATGGCTTGAGGTGCTCACCGTGAACGCGCTTCCCTAAGGCTGAACATACGCAGAGTTGATTGAGCTTATTCAGATCAGCTGTTACTAAACCGAGAGTTTCCTAGCTCAGGCTCAGTCAACCTGGAGATTGGGATTAGGCTCAGAGTTTGTTGAGCCCGCTTTCTGAAATAGGGCCTAGGTAGGGGAAATGGGAAACACAAGGGAGAGGCACTTCTGTGATTTGTAACTTTTGTGTTTTATATCCTTTGTTCTATTTTTTTTTCATCTGTGAACATTATTTTTCTTAGCTGTTAAATTAGACTACCTTCATTGCTGATAGTTGAGGATATTTTTACTGGGAGCTGAATTATCCGCAGAGCTCTGTGTCTGTACATAGGACTGGACCTTGATGATGTTTCCACCTCCCGTGGTAAGCATGTTGGACAGTGTTTTTGCATGCTGAATCATTATGTTCTCTGATATCAGATTCGTCTTGTAATAAACATGTTTAAATAAGGACAATAGAGGCTCATCAAGTTGCTCTTTTATTCATTTAAGTAAAGATTTGCCTAAAGTACAAGTTTATGACATCATGTTCTACATGCATCTGGATCTAGATGTCCTTTTGAAAACACAGCCATAGATACTTGTGCTAACTGAATACTAATACTAAATATAGTGTTGATATTACTCTACCCCTACAGTTTTGGTAGCATATCATAGCTAGTTAGTTCTAACAAAATCACTTTATATGTTCCACAGCATATTTAACACCATATACCCCAAGCTCAAGTTTTGTTTCAGGACTAAAGTCAGTAGATACTCAGCTGTTACAAAAAGAGTAGTTTATTCCTCTTTCCCTCTAAAAAGCCAATTGTTTTTACCTTGTTCACCATATCCTTGTTTTTTTTTTATTGTCATTACATTTTTTACTTTTTTTTTTATTGGTACCTGATTCATACAGCAACATATTAAAATTGTTACCATACCACAGGCCCATCCATCAACACACAACCTACTGTATTTGCCATATGCTAAGTATATCGCACCCCCCCAGCATGCAAGACCAATGTTGAGAAATACATGGATATAATGTGTCATGCAGAATGCTTTCCTCAGACTTTCTTAAATGGTTATACTGTTCTCTATCTCAACAGGATTCAGATATGTGTAGGGTACTTCAAGCTGGGAGTTTCTTGCTGTAATTGCTTCACTGAGGCAGGACAGTGCCGCTTGAAATTCCTTAATCATCTGCTTAGGGGCAGGCTCATTGAATCGGTCCTCAGGGTATGAACCCAAGGTAACCTGCCAAAGTGACAAAACAAGAAAGGAAATCAGACTGATGACATTTCATGGTAAAAAAGTACACCAAACTGAACACCAAACTTACAGTATCCGTGTACTTGCTCGTCAGTAGCCACGACAGATCTGCAAAGCTGACTGTCTCGCCAACATCTGGGAGGGTCTCCAAAATTGTCTTCATGCTTGACTGCCCCTTAGTCGTAGGAGGTGGTTTGCGAAGCAGGAGCGAGCCATTGGGCACCCAGGAGTAGTAGTCGTACTAAATTATGAAAGAAGCTTTAATGTATTTCTCTCATTTTTTATTTACATTTTATTTCATTATATATTGTGAGGTTGTGGGCCCAATTTTGATGGGAAACTAATTCATTAAACTTATTCTAATGTTAAACATTAAAGAAAAAGGGATGTAAGCCTACATAGGAAATACACCTTTGTACTGCTGAGCTAATGCCCTACTAAAATAAATTATTTATAGTAACAGTTGAAGCAGACTACAGATCTGCCAATTTTTGATACATTTCAAACAATATTTACAATTTGTTATTTACAATCACACAGTAATACAGTATATGTATTCAATTTCCCCAACTGTTTACCTGCCCATTGTTTACTGCAGCATGTTGAGCTGTTGATGTAAAGATCACCATGGTGATGAACTTGATCACTTCCTCGACAGTATAAAAGCATGCTGGAATCTCTGTTGGCAGCAGAGTCATTATCAGTTAATTATTAGTATTCACTATGCATTAAAAAATGTAGAATATCAGAGACTCCTATGAAGTGCATGCATGTATCAGATTTTCACTCCATATACATATATACATATATATATATATATATATATATATATATATATATATATATATACTTTTATTATGTATAGTCAAGTCTAATTCTAAATATTTACACTTTCATTCAATATATTCAAGTTCCATTTAGGTTAAATACCTGAGGCTTCATTCCCAAAGAAGCCATGTGTGAATATCTCACTGATCCATTCCTGCAGCTCAGTGTCTCTACACACATCACTGTCTGAGGGATAATAGTACTCCACTACTGCCTTCACAAAGCTGGGGAACACAAAACAATTTCATTTAAAATTTTAAATAGTTACATTTGTATGTGAAAAATGACAGCGAGACAGTGATCAAGACAAGACACAGGAATTCTTGAACCCACTCTCTACATTTAAGCTGTTGCTTGTAAAAAAAATAAATAAATAAAATAAAATAAAATAAAAATTAACCTGTTGATGATGTTCCACACCTTCAGGCCATCATCTCTGTAGTAGTTGTTGGGTATGGACTCCAGTCCTCGTGCAGTGATGTTCTCTGGGAGACAGAGGAAGCTGTAGGTCATCTCAGAGTGAGACCTTCTCATGACCTCTGTCAGTCCGTCACATCCAAGTGAGCTCTAATGAGTAATAGTACACAATATTCACCATCAAACACGTTTCTTGAAGTTAAAGCAATAATAATTATAAAAGTGTTTACATTGTTAAAAAAAAATTAAAGGCTGAAATTTAGTTGTGTACAATAAAATTTTAATAGTCTGAATATTCAGAAATATATATTTTAAAGAGCCGTACTATATTCAGACTCCCCTCAGGTCCAAAGAGATGTATGCGGGCTCCAATGTTTACATCAAGGGTGTACCGGAAGTGTGGAAACAGCAGCTGTGCAGACAAAAGACAGACAAAAGGTCAGAGTAAGATGCTTAATTGAGCAAACAGGCAGCACATCCTGGGTGTGTCAATCCCCAAGAAAGCCATGAGCAAACAAAATGGTGGGCAAGTGTGGGAATGAGATGGAACAATTAACAGTGTGCACTCAGGCTCAGAAAATCCAAACTTGTAAAGATTTGGAGTCTTGTAGGCCCTGTACTCTACATATGCGTAAAACCCCCACCTCCGTTTTTCCTCCTTATTGCTTGATCCTACAATTTCTATTAATATCCTTTAGTTATGGGTTTATCATTCAGTGTAAAAGATTTAATTGAAATTGAAAATTAAATGTTAGACTGTGATTTCATCAGTTCAGGTCATGGGAACAGAAGAAAGAGCAACAGCATCACGATTTCTGCTGTGTAATTTTACCTTGTAGAGGGGATGAATCTCGGAGAAGCAGCGGAGAGCAGCAACAGTAAAGACCTCTGCCAGAAGGTGAGTGTTCATCAGGTGTTGAACTGCTTGATGATCCATGGAATCTGCATTTTTAATAAACATCTTGGCCAGTAGCCAGTCAGTCTCTGGGTCACTGGGCAGAAAGATGGGGTTCTGCTCAGAAGGTTGTTGATGCAACTGGAATGTGATAAAAACATGTTTAATCTTTATATTCAAACTGGTGCAACAGGATTTCTAAAAAACTTGCAATAAAAATTCACCTACATTCACTTAAAGCACCCATCCAAGCTCACCCAAACTAAACCGAAAACTGTTTTTTCTCAATTTTTAGTACATGTACATTTTTCCCCAATAGTCCCCAATGTAAGGTTTCAACACGCTGAAATAAAAGTTGTTTTTTCACCTTTGCCTGATTTTTTTTTTTTTTTTTAAAAAGATGCTGCAGATGCCTAAAACTGGACAGTATTAACTGGAAAACACAACAGGGCCAATCTAAACAGATGCCCAGCGCTCTAAAAACTAAAATAACTGATGCCCACAAAGCAGGAGAAGGCTATAAGAAGATAGCAAAGTGTTTTCAGATAGCTGTTTCCTTAATGTAATTAAGAAATGGCAGTTAGCAGGAACTGTGGAGGTCAAGTTGAGGTCTGGAAGAAAATGTTCCAAGAGAGCTGCTCGTAGGATTGTTAGAAAGGCAAATCAATCAAAGGCAATCAGTTTGACTGCAAAAGACCTACAGGAAGATTGATCAGACTCTGGAGTGGCGGTGCACTGTTCTACTGTGCAGCGACACCTGTACAAATGTGACCTTCATGGAAGAATCATCAGAAGAAAACCTTTCCTGTGTCCTCACCAAAAAATTCAGTGTCAGAAGTTTGCAAAGGTACATCTAAAAAAGCCTGATGCTTTTTGGAAACAAGTCCTGTGGACTGATGAAATTAAAATAGAACTTTTTGGTGCAATGAACAAAGGTATGTTGGAGTAAAAAGGGTGCAGAATTTCATAAAAGAACACCTGTCCAACTGTGAAACACAGGGGTGGATTGATTGTGATCTGGGCTTGTGTTGCAGCCAGTGGCATGGGAACATTTCATAGGTAGAAGGAAGAATGGATTCAATTAAATTCCAGCATATTCTGGAAGATAATATCACACCATCTTTAAAAGAAGATAAAGAGAGGATGGCTTCTACAACAGGACAATGATCCTAAACCTCGAAATCCATAATTGTCTACCTCATGAATCGCAAGCTGAAGGTTCCGCCATTGCCCTCAAAGTTCCCCAACCTAAATATCATTAAAACTCTGTGAATAGACCTAAAAGGAGCAGTGCATGCAAGACGGCCCATCTCAGAGCTAGAAAGCCTTTTGCAGGAAGAATGGGTGAAAATCCTCCAAACAAGAATTGAAAGCTGGTTACAAAAAAGCGTTTAGAAGCTGTGATACTTGCCATACTGTGATACTTAGTAGCGGGCGCTACTAAGTACTGACCATGTATGATGCCTAAACTTCTGCTTTAGGTCCTTTTCTTTTTTTGTTATTTTGAAAGTGAAGATTGAAATTAAAAAGTAATCTTGGTTAAAATGTTGAATAACTTTAACTTCATGTCTTTTGGAAATAAGTTCTGACTAAACTACTCATAGTTAACAAAGTTTTGGCCAGGAGTGCACAAACTTTTGCATGCTACTGGAAACATTTCCAGAATATCTGAATTGATAAGAAAAACTGTTTTTCCCTGCCTTAAGGCGACATAGGAACCATTTGTTTATCATTTCTGTACATGTATAACAGTCTATGATGACAATGAGGGGTTAAAATCTACTGTGAAGCTTCGGAGTGTAATTGACTACAAGACCCATAAGCCTCGGGTCAGCTGGGCAAATTACTGGGAATGTGTTCCTTTAGTTCAGACCCTGGTTGGCTATTGAGGCCATAGCAACAGCAGAGGAAGCTCCTATTGGCTCAAGTAAGGTGTTAATGGAGAGGCCAAGAGCTCGCTTGATTTTGAGATGCACCAGTCAGTTTGTTTACATGCAGGACAGACAAATTAGGGATAATATGTTGAGAAATATTAACATTTGAATTGTATTCCGTGAATATCTATGCATATAATAATGTGGACTAAATATTTTGCTGAATTTAGATTAGATTAGATTTAGATTTATTGTCAGTGTGTGAGAAATGAAATGGGAGCTGTTTAATGCGTGATTCAATCTGGATAATATGGATATGTGGATGATGATGATAACACTTCACAGGTGAGTAATAACTTTTTAAATTTTTGTATTTGAGTCCGCATTAATGATGGCACCACAAGGAGAGTAACTTTCAGACAATATACTGTATGAGTGAACAACTAAAATACAACAAATACAGCTGTTGTTTTACCTATCATAACCACCAAAAATCACCTTAGGAGGGCCCGCAGAATGGCTGTTTGATTTCTAGATATTTAAATACCTGTATTGCTATTGGCATCAGTTTGTTTGCTGGGTTCAAGTAGAGCAAACAGAGACCAGCAGTCACATGCAGAGGTTCATCATTGTTGATTCTTGGGGGTATTCCATCCATCTTCTTCTGGTCGTACAGGAATATATTGCCTTTCTGTATGGAAAGAAAAGCCGTAGAAATAAATGTTTAAGAAAGCAAGCAATAGGATTCATGGAATTTTCACTCTGACATTAAAACACTCAAATCTTCTCAACAGAAAGATTAGCCACTCTCCTGTCATACCTCCATTTCCTCCTCCAAAGAGCTTCCCTCTACTAGGAATGGGCTCACCATCTCCTCTGTGACTGGAAAGTTTGAGGGAAGCTCAGAGCAGCGCTTGATCACATTCGGGTTGAGTCCATTCAGAAACTGGAATCCATAAAAGGCATCCTCCTTCCAGTGATCTGCAACATACTCTGGAAGAATAGCAACTGGTCAGTTTAATATCCAATATACTTTTCTTTCTTGAGGTTTGAAGTACAACATGATGATCATTATCATTTAACTAAAAACAAGATTGATGTTTTTTTGGTCTTAAAATCTTTGACTTTTCTGCAACTGAAATAATTTTACCCAGCAGGAAGGAACTGCATCTGATCTAATGTATGTCAACATTTGGTCATTTTTAAACATTAAAGAAATTCATTCACAACTTTTTGTATAGACCCAGTTGAATATTGTAATAATAATGTGGTTATCACAGAATCCTAATGAACAAGCTTCATTCTGACGCGATATTCCCACCTTGAACAGGCAGTGCACAAGGGGCTACAGATGCAAAGATGCACAGTAACAACAATAAAAACATTCACAGCTAATAATAATAGTACAGATATGTCTAATAATAAATGATAGAATAATATGAAGAGTAGCAACAATAGCAGTAATGGTGATAAAAGCTTGACTAATAATCTAATAATGATGTCATAGTATCTGTCAAATACTTGTATGCCGTCACTTGTTTTGAATCTATGACGGTGACATTGCTGTGGTGAGTTATGCTGCAGAACTGAAAAATGGGTGACAAAATCTACCTGATACTGTTGTCTTTTTATACCAGAAGATTTTTCTTATGTCTTCAATGCTTTCCCATTTTTCAGCAGATCCAAGCAGCCCTTTAAGCTTGAGTTCAATGACGCTGAAGAAAGAAAGGGTAAGAAAAAAAAGATTAACATAGCAGGGGACTGAACAAATATTAATCCTTTTAATGTACTTTTTTGATTCAAAACACAGAGAATATGGTTATTTTGACACCCAGTTCTGTTCATCATATATATCTATGTAGACCTACTTTAACGTTTTTGTGTCTTCTAGTTCATCGTGTCTGGACTTAGAGAAACGGACTTCAGCTGGGAGCTCAGTTGCTTTCTCAAAATGGATGATGTGGGGTAGTCCTTCAGCCATAATTTTCCATCTGCAAATAAATAAATAAACAAACAAAAAAAAACATGAACAGTTACAGAAAAGCACTTAAATATGTCTCTAGATCGACCCAGTCTCCTTCTGATGGTGTTAAATACCACAGCTTGGTTATTAATTTCTGCGTCAGACTCCAATGAAATAGAAATGGATATACTTTCGTGGTGGTATAATACGCTGCCGGGAAAGGTCAGTTTTCTAACACCACCGATTGGCATTAGTTTGAAACACAGCTGAAGACAAATTGTAACTTAAGGAGCAGGAAAGTCCCTGTAGGGTGGACTCGAGGGGCAGTGGTTGACCTGACCATGTGCTTGTGTTGCCTAAACCTGATCATGTACATTTGCTCAGGGTTTCCACACATTTATTTATTCGTGGCAGGCGGCCACCATGTTTACATTTTTTGTTTCTGGAATAGATTATTCATGAGGTGCACCACTGGAATATTTATACTGTTCAGATTTCAGACAGAGGGCACAGATGGAACAGCAGGTGCAGTGAAAGTGAAACTTAACCTTGAGTGTGCTGGGTCTAAAGTTTGCTTTTACTCACAAACAGCTGCAGCTCTCATCCATCGATCTGATCTGATCAGCTCTGAGAAGATTGACTGATTAATTATCCACGACTCAAGACTGAAAACCTAACCACATGCATTTGTTGCCTAAACCTTAGCAAGTGCTTTTGTTGCCAAAACCTAACCACTTGTGTTTGATTGCACAAAGAAATAAATGTATATATGAGGTGTTTTACAAACGTAACTTTATTTTGAAAAAGACTGTATGCATCTAATGCACAGAAACTGTGAAAATGGAAGTGTATTTTGAAAAGACACAATGCATGTTGCAGGTGTAAATTGACCTGGTCTCCCAAGACATCAACAACAGATGCACCCAGGGTACCCAGCGCGTCATATGTAGACATCAAGGGCTCTAGTTTCTCGGCGCAGCGCAGGGTGGCACAAGGTGGCGAACCCCGCACAGAGCTAGTTTCGAGCAGCGCAACCCGAGGCGTACTCAGTTTGGTAGTTTGGCAGACCGAGGTGCGCTGAGATGGGTGTGGCAGCGCAGCAGGGGGAGGTGTCGACAGATCCAGCTTGGCGCAGTGACAGTTTCGTGCCAAAGGGCTTCACCGATGGTGCGCTAAAAGCTCGCCAACTGAAACCACGTCTACTGTCAGCGCAGGCGGAGCGCAGCCGGTGTAAGCCGAAGTTTGGCTGACCGGTGGACAGTGAGGACACGTCACCAAAACCTCACAGGCAGGTTTCCAGAATATCAGGCACATTAATAATGCAATAAATACCCACAAAAACCACTATTCAATGCAACTATCTGCAATCAGCACATAAATGTATCTCTATATCGCCTGTCCCATCACATCTGATGTCAGATCAAAGGGGATTGGCACCGTTTGGCACGTTTGGCACGCGTAATGGAAACCCAACCTGATTTGATTAACACAGCTGCAAACTAATGAGTTCACATCCCTCTCAGCCAACCACAAACAGCCACAGCATCAGATAGGGAGTATATATTCAGCATCTGTCATCTTAGAAAAGTCAAAAGAAAAGAAACAGAGTGAGACTGCGAGAGAGAAAGAGAGAGCGCGCGCACACGAGAGAAACGCAACATTGATTTACAATTGTGGTCACCTCCTCCCAGGCTATCTTTGCATCATCAGCCCGTGGAGGTCTGCTCGCAGTACCGTATATTCGGACACTGTGAGCTTGGACCTCCCGGACCAAAACATCAGTTTCCTCCTGGGAGAAGTCTGGCTGTCTGACACTGCTGCTCTCTTCTGCCATGGCAAATTGAGTAAACTCTCATTACGCCTTCACGTGGTGCATTTAAGGGCGAGGAGAGGCGCTCATTTGATTGGTGTGATGTGTGTAAAACCCACTCCACGCTTTCTCTCCTCCCTCTTTACGACTTGCGCCGGTAGGAGGGACGGAGGTGGGAAAGAGGAGTAGCTGTGCCAGGGCGCACGGTGTGCCAAACTTACTAAATCCGCCTGGCCACACCCAGTTGGCGAAGCGCAGGTGCACTGCGCCTGGTCTGCGAAACTAGAGCCCCAAAAGTCCACCGAAAAAGCAACAATATGTAACGAGTTAGGAGTGAGAGTATGTTGTCCAGATAAGACTTCTAAGACCATACCTGCAGCTCTAGCTACATGGAGTACTGCACAGATTGAAACTTACTGGTAAAAGCTCTTTTTCATTTTCAGCTCTTTTCTGCGGTGTTCAATCAACAGGGGATGGTCCTCCTCAAAATCCTTGATGGCTGAGGCATGAAAAAACAGTCAAGTCAAAAAACTACAAAAAAAAAAAAAATCAAAAATTGTCAACAAAACAAGAAATATGTGAAAACAAATGATATCTATTTGGGGTGTAACAGTACACAGCATTTAATGCAAGTCTTTCAGTTTGGTATAGCATTACACACCAGCAATACCTTGAGCTATTCTATTACATTTGGAAAATTAAATATATAGTTTAAGCTGTGTTTAATATGTTCTCAACAAGGCAGCCCACAGGAGGAAACAGGCAACATACTCTCTGCCCCTCCCACCCCAAACCAGAACATTCTACTCCAGTGAGACACACTGGGAGGCAGCTACACTAAGCTAGGTTATTACAAGATGATTAGTAATGCCATTTCCAGATAAAAAATAGAGGATCCCCTAATAACCTACAGTTTATATAATTAGAAACTGGCGAGTATAGCTCTGACATCAATGTGGTACAAGTGAAATGGGAAAAGGACTTTGGCGATTTATTCTCTGGTAGTAATCATTCACCCTTCGATGATAATTTTTTTTTAGACTGTATCGGACACAAAGCCAATGTTGAAGGATGAAATGAACAAGCCGGAATAGATGAGATTTCTTTCGAAGTCCTGAAGTCTCCAAGATTATTTAGAATTCTGTTTGAGTTATTTCAATTTTGTTGTGATCATGGCATCATTCCTGTTTAGTGGTATAAATCTATCATAAAGCCTGTCCCTAAGTCATCTAGAAATGACCCCAAATCACCACTTAGCTACAGAGGTATAAGCCTTTATAAACTATATTCTGTTCTACTAAATAATAGATCAGTTGGTCATTTAGAAAGGTCAGGATTGCTGGTAGATGAGCAAAATGGTTTCCGGGAACAAAGGGCCTGTATAGACCACATATACTCTGTCACTTCTGTTATCAGAGCAAGACTTAAGGAAAACAATCCAACATTTGCATGTTTCATCAATTTTCAGAAGGCATTTGACTAGGTCAATAGAGAACTGCTGGAGTACAGGCTAATAAAATCAGGAATAAATGGTAAACTTTACACAGCAATTAAGTCACTTTATCGAGCACCTGCTGCTTGTGTGCAGTTAAATTACTTAAGAACAGGCTGAGCGAGAGGTCCGCCGTCGTTTCTAACGTAATGTTATAGATAATTGTTTTATGTGTTTTAATGTGTAAGTATGTAAATGTTTTCAAAGACATTTATGTTGAAGTAAAAATACCTACAAGTAAATAAGTTTCCTTGTATTAATACATATACAAATATGTTTCCTTGTATTAACGGTCCCTGTGCTCGGCCATGTCTCTTTAGTGATAGCTAGTGTCTGTCTGTGTGTGTGTGTGTGTGTGTGTATGTGTGGGGGGGAGGGTTGGGTTTTCTCTTTTCTTTTTGTTTTCTGTTTTGGATCTTTGTTGTTTTTAACCTCTGTGAGGCACTTTGTGTTACTGTCATATGAAAAGTGCCATATAAATAAAGTTGATTTGATTTGATTAGTTTGCCCTCTTGGTTCGAACCTATGAGTTATTTTTAGAAGGAATATTCGAACGTCATTTTTGAGCAATTTTGACTGCCCTACACAGTTCCCAGTCTTTTCACGTTTTCAACAAGTATTTTCTAACATGTATGATGTGCTTTGAAAGACATCACTGATTTTGCTACACCCAGACATTGGCGAGCCCATTTCAGCCACGCCTTAATTCGCTTTGTACAACAAATGTTATTTTTCATACATGTAAAATTTTAAAAATCTGGGAAATTTCTGTGGCATTTCTACCAAACTGTGAATTTTGTGAACGTTACACCCCTGATATCTGTGAATCTTAATTTTCATTATATATAATCAGTTATTTGAGGAAGTTGAGGCAGACCTTTCCCTCCTCTCAGTTCCACCAGTTCTCCCCTGGAGATCCATCTGTAACAGGGGAAAAGAATGGCATCTCCTTCTGGAGTCGTCACCACTATTTTGGAGAAGTACCACTCATCTTCTGGGAGAAGCAAAAAAGGATCTTTCTCCACCTTGACCAGCAGAAGTCTCCCCAGAGACAAACTGGTTTTCATGGTGTAGGTCCCCATCTTGGAATAATAATTATTATAAATATTATAAACAAAGTTAGCAACATTTGTCCAAAAGGTTGTTTCAGTTGAGCCAGACAGAGTATTAAAATGTGTTAGTCTGACTTTGAGAAATTTGATATAGTACGAATTCATCCATACTAACATGTTGACATGTTTTTTGAAAAGTCTGGTTTTAGTCAGACTAACACAATAAATTGGTTTTCTCTAATGTCATGTAAATGTACTGAGTAATGTTCAACTGGATTTGACTTACTGTTCCACTTCCAAAGTCGATGCCAAAGTTGTCAAGCTCAGTTCTTTCACTCTGCCCTTCAGTTCCAATTAAAGTGACATATATGTGGTCCCATGTTCCTGCATCTTCCATGTGACCAGTTGTCACCTCTAGCTTGTACTCAGCCATGGTCACTCTGTGGTAACTGTTAAGAAAAAGAAACAAAATAAAAGTTCTACATTGTGGAGTTAGTGTTCCAACACTCTGCAGAAGGAAACTTCTTTTTAAACTTGCAAATAATGAATTTAATAAAAGCATTCACTATAAATATTTGCCACAGATATAAACAAAAACCTTTTTCATGTTTAACTTTGTCAAGTTTAATCTTACATTGTTACATGTAGAGTGTTTTGATCATCAACTATCATACCATGAGGAATGATGAGTAATGTTCTTACCTACACTTTCAGATGGAGGCTGTTTTTACCACCTCTTTGTCAGGTCCAGGTTTTCTTTGTCTGTGGTCTTGTTCTTGCTCTCTGTCTCTTTATGTTGCAAGCCCCTCCACCCTAATTTGCTGACGTAATTCAAAGCAGTCTTGTTTTTCTGGTTCTCTACTTTGCCCCAAGCTTAAAAACAACCAGATGTCTGAAAAAAACACACTTCAATGAGTATCAGTTCTGTATGATGAATCAGTCACTTGATACCTAATGAAAAAGTGTGAATGCGAGGCGACTATTGAGGGATCCAAATGCTTCAGGCAGACAGGGGCAGTTGGATGATATACAGACAAAAGGTAACATACATAGGCTTACAGGCATGTATAGCAAGTCTGAACAGATATAACTGAGGGGGAAGGGGAAACAGGAATAGAGCAGGGAAAAGGACATAGCCAGACAAGTTCTAGTTTACTGATACATTACTGTTTTTTGAGAGCCTTTAAATGTCATCTCAAACAGGCTGCTTATTATCATGTATTGCTGCAGCACTGTAGCTCATATTTCAGACTACAGCAGCTGTTTATTGTTTAACTTTCACACTGAGCTGACAGACAGCAGACAAGACTGTTTACAGTGGGTGTACTCCCAATGTAAATTAAATGTAAAGTTTGTTCAGATGTCATAAACTCAGCATAGTCACTCCTTTAGCTTACAGTCTAAATATCCATGCAGCACATCTACAATGTGTGATTCTAAACCATTGGAACATGATACTGTATTATTCTATGCCTTTCAGCAGTGCCTGTTCCATATCCTGTATCATGTTCTACATAGGGCCATGTCTCTCTGCTACTGTTCTGTGGATTTATTTTAGAAATGATGTCAGAAGTCTTCCACCTTTACATTTGTATGCTTCTTTTTCCAAAAACTATAATAATCTATTTTTACCTTCTTCAGCTTTACAGAGGTTGATGGCCTGCTGTCCTCTGCACCAGGTTACAGAACCTTCTCACACTCTCACTCAAACACATCATCAGTTAAAAAAAGTACTACGTTACTCAACGTTCATTTTGTTAAGATAAAATCCAACTGAACATAACTGCAAAATGTCCCCTTATCTAACATGTTTTACTTACCTTAATGAAAAAAATGTATTATTCATTCAAGTCATAAATTCATTATTTATATATCAGAGTGGAAAATTTAAAAAAAAATTGCACTGTGTATGTAGGCCTATTATGAAGAGTCAACTAGTTATTATCCATCTAAAAGTATGTATTTACATATGCATTTTAGGGCTGTCAGCCTTAACACATTAATCACAATGCGATTAAGGTCTGTATGTGATATGTTATTTTATTTAATCACATGCTGTTATTTTGTCCTTTCGACATACCCTTACTTGTAGTCAAACTGCGGGAGAAGCTTCCTGCTACTGCAGTGATGGAAAATTAGACCCCACTGTGCTTCTGAATGGCTCCTTTTACTTAAAAAAAAACTTCCAGACGGCTCAGTTGACAAGTCACAAGTAATATGTGTAACAAGTACAGAAATGTGTAACTTGGGAGAAGCACTTCAGTCAGAAAGAGCAAAACAACACCTCCTGTTAGATAATAGTAACATTTATTTCACACTTTAGAAAGATTAAGTATACAGTAGTTGTTGTGTTTTTAAATAGGGGAGACCAGGGACAGTTGTAACACTTCTAGCAATTTTCCCAATAAATCAGAAACCGTTTACACTGGAACAGCCAATTTGCTGTATTAAAAACTTTAATGTGTCAAGTACAGAAACAATTTATGAAAGTGCTTTTAAGAAATATATTCAGGTTGCAAAATTCATCTAAAGACAGTGACTCCAATGTTACAACCGTCCCAGTGTACAGGGACAGTACATTCCTTCACTGTCTTCCTCAAACTGTCCCCACACTCTAAGTTCCCCAGGAGCGAGACAGCTGATCTTGCTATGAATCCCCTACACCCCACTTCCACTGGACAAGGCCTAGTTTTCCATCCTCGCTGCTCAGCTACTGCTCCTAAGTCTGCATATAAGCTTTTTTCTGTCATAGGCTTCTTCCACTGAGTCTTCCCAAGGAACTGTCAGCTCAATGAAATAAACTTTCCGTTGACTCACAGACCACAACACTATGTCAGGCCTCTGCTTGGTACAAACTATTTCCTGGGGAACAACAAGCTTTCCCCCTAAATCTACTTGCATTTCCCAATCACAAGCACCTTCTAGGCGGCCACACCCTTGCCTCCTTACTAACTTATCCCTTCTGTATTTCTCTTCCTCACGGACAAACTGAATTGCTAAACTCCTATTCTTAACACCTTCTGAATACACCTGTCTTCGTTTCCCTTCGATGCCTGCAGCTAAACATTTCAACACCTGGTTATGTCGCCATATATATCGGCCTTGTGACAAGCTAACTTTACAGCCTGACAAAATATGCCTTAAGGTTACAGTACCTGACCACAATGGGCATGATGGGTCCTCATTTACCCACAGTTTTAGGTTCTGGGGGGTTGGTAACATATTGTATGTAACCCCTACCAGGAATCTAATACGATTCTCCTCCATATTCCACAGGTCCCTCCAACTAAGCTTCCTCTTCTCTACACTTTCCCAATTCAACCACTGACCCTGCTTAGCCTGGGCCACTACCTTTGCACCCCTTAATATCTGTTCCACGACTAGCTTTCTTTTATCTTTGGGACCTGCATTATTCCACACCGGTTTGCCTGAGCCAAGCCCCAGGCCTCCCCGGCCAAACTGAACATTACCTACAATCTCTGCATGCCTAAGAGCTGCCTCTGCCTCCTGAACTGCCGATCTTGGATTCCACTTCCTGCCCTATTAGAACCACACTCCTAACTACCATGTCCTTACTCCCAGAGAACAACAGCTCTGTCCTGACCTTGGTACATTTAAATTCCTCTGTTAAACTAGATATTGGCAGCTGAAGTATCCCTTTTCCATACAATGCAACACTACTTAGACACCTAGGAGTGCCCAACCACTTCCTTATATATGAGCTAACCAACCTTTCAGTTCTCTCCACAATGGATATTGGAATTTCATAAATTGACAGTGACCACATTAACCTAGGATATAGCCCAAACTACAAACACCACAACTTCAACTGTCATGGAAGTTCTGATTTATCTGTTCTATCCAATCCTTCCGCCACATCTTTTCTAAATTTCACCACCTGTTCATCATCATTCAACTCCACATTGTACCACCTACCTAAGCTCTTTACTGACTTTTCCCTCTTTGTTGGGATTTCCTCATCATCTACGACAAACTTCCCATCGCTTAACTTCCCTCTACGTATCAAGATGCTTCTAGATTTACTAGGCTTGATCTTCATGCTGGCCCACTTGAGGTTCTTATTTACCTTCTCTAGTAGCCTCTTTGTACATGGCATTGTTGTGATCACCAGTGTCATGTCATCCATGTAAGCCCTAACTGGTGGAAGATGCAAGCCGTTCTGCCGTCTCTCCCCACCTACCACCCACTTAGAAGCCCTGATGATTACTTCCATCGCCATAGTAAATGCTAATGGAGAAATTGTACACCCTGCCATGATGCCTATTTCTAGCTTCTGCAAACCTGTTGTGAAGCCTGCCGTACTTAGACACAACCTAATATCCTGAAAGTATGCTTGCACTAAGTTAACAACTACCTGCGGCACTCTGAAGTAGTCAAACGCACTCCAAATGAGGCTATGCAGTACTGAACCAAACGCATTTGCAAGATCTAAAAATATTACATGCATGTCCCTTTTGTTAATCTTCGCTGCCTGAATCTGGTGCCAGATCATGCTAGTATGCTCTAAACACCCTACAAAACCTGGTATTCCTGCCTTCTGCACCATGGTATCTATCTATTCCTTTCTAAGTAGCTAGCTAATCTCTGCGCAACTACACTAAAGAAAATCTTACCCTCCACATTCAAGAGAGAAATCATCTGGAACTGGCTAGGGTCCACAGACTCCTTCTCCTTAGGAATGAGGACACCCCCTGCCCTACGCCATGCTCTTGGGATAATTTGTTTCTCCCAAACTATTCTTAGCTGTTTCCACAAAAATTTAAAGATATCAGGCGCACTTTTATAAATCTGGTAGGGGACTCCATTAGGCCCTGGGGCCGAAGAAGCCTTTGCACGCCTGACCACCTCCTGAACTTCCTTCCACCTAGGTGGCCTGACATCCATCTCATGCTCTATCCCTCCTAATGGAGGGATATCGGGTGGGAAACCTACTATCCTATTCTTCTCTAAATCTGAATATGTACTTCTCAAATATTCTTCAACCTCTAGCCTTTCTGCTTTGAGCTGCCCTCCTTTTCCTGGCTGAACAATCCTTTAATAAACTTAAAAGGGTCCCTGAAACAACCTGTCCTAGCATGTTCCTTCTTCCTCTTCTTTTTCCTGAGATGCTCTGCCCTTCTAAGAACTGCTAGCCTGCTTCTCAACTCCTCTTGCAACACCTTAATTAACTAAGAAATCCAACACAAAGACCGAACTATGATTTAAATAATAACAAACTCAGAAAACATGCACTAAACTAAACCTAGTTCAGTCAACACAACACTCAAACACACACATACAACAAAAACTCCAACAGCCACTGGTTACATTTGTACTAATTCCAAAGGAGAAATAAGTTACTGAGAGAAACACAAGAAAAATAAACAAGCTTTGAGACAAGATAAAAAATCTGTCTAAAATTACACCACCATAATATACAATAACATGCGTGCATGCAGTTTAAAAGAGTCGTTTTATTTTGAAAAATCGATTTTTTAATGCGACTATTACTATTCGCCGTCTTATTTCCCCCCTTTATTTGACATGCAATTCAGCTCCTAACCGCACGAGGGCAGTATAGGATTGCTACAGTGGTGTGAGATGGGCTACCAGCTAGTTTGATGCTCTTCTACAAACAGGAGAAACATGCAGAGACTACTACAGTCATCAAAAAGTTCCGTGTGGAACAACTTCGACAAAATAAATGAAAATGAGGTGCAGCGCAAACTCTGTGATGCAAAGCTTGCGTATCACAAGTCTACAACAAGCACGCACAGTCATTTGAGAGTGAGGCATGCAGGAGGCGGCGAGGGACCATACGGCCGAGCTCAGCAGCGCGACATGTCTGCAGCGCGAGTCCCGTAGCATCTCGCCCCCGTTAATCAATTACAGCGGCTCCATCGGCAACGGGAGCAGCGCGACAACCCCCGTCTGTCGCGCGACAACTGTCTATTTTACGCGGCTCTTCTATTTTTGTCGCACTACGCTCCCCTACACAATCCTCCAGCAGATAATAACGACATGAAATAGTGTGCTAAACGTGCACAATGTGTTTTTAAATGAATAAACCATTATCAGAGGTGATATGTGACGATTTTTTTTCATGCATTTACCCATGTTTATCCGTGACATTGTGTAAATGTCTGTGGCGGACATTTGAAAGCGAGTAGATGACAAACAGTACAGTAAACTTGTAGATAAGTCAAATACATGACTTACGTGGAAAATCCTTTAACATTTCATGCAGCCTACATGCAGCCTCTCGGCTCAGCAAACGGTAAACAACCCTGCTGGCTTCTGTACGTGTCACTTCCGTACGCAGTCAGTGGAGCCCAAATGAATACGCTGCGACACTACGCTGACGTGACGCTTTGCAGCCGGTGGAGCCCGGCCGTAATGATGAATGGATCTCTGTGTGCTGGCTCCGAAAAGAGGGGGGGGGGTTTGGGGGGCGATTATTCGCGTGACGCGAGTAACGCGCCGCCCGTCACGCCCGAGTTTGGACGCCTGACCATTTTGTTCATTCGCGTCATCGCGTCATTCGCGCGAGTAGCGGGGAAGCCGGCTGTGCTAACCGGAGCTAAGCTAGCGCTAACGTTCAGAGTACAACCATTCTGCAAACTAATTAAACACACATATTTACAGAACTTACCAGGTAGACCAGTTTCCTCGGCAACTTTCACCCAAGCCTGCTCCTTTTTGTTGCGGTCTCTGCAGAGTAGACACGTAGTGTCATATAGCTCCGGGTAGCCGCACACCGCAATGATAAGTTTCTCCTTCATCTCGGCATCAACAACTGGACGTCGGGGTGTCAAGACGTCACTGACGACCATGGCGGAGATAATCACCATCGCTGCTTTGTTGTTTACCTCCTCTGGAAGTCCCAGATGTGTCGAAGGGCCAAACGCCGTCGTTTTTGGGTTCACCCTATCCTGCAGAAGCGCATCCAACTCAGCGAGTTTCACCACCTCCTCCAGGTACTCCGTCTGGATGATAGCCACTTTCAGCGGTACTTCAGGCTGACTGGGGCCCAGTTTGAGGACCTGTTGGCGAGGGTTGGCGCCAGGATCTCCGGGCAGGACACCAATTACAGCCGCTCCATTTCAGCTGCGGAGCGCCTGTCCATCTGTCTCCAGTGAGTAGCAGTTTATTGTTGTTGACACACGCCAGTGACGTCGGGAGAATCTCAACGCTGATTGGCTTTCGCGGCACAGCGTCACGCGAATTCGCCTCAAAAGTTCAATATTTTCAACTCGAGCAATGAGGCGTTGGACGCGAATTTCGCGTCTAATCGCGCCGCCCGTTGCGAATTCGCGTCTAATCGCGTCTTTGCATTGACTTTGTATGTAATCTTGACGCGCGAATTTGCGAATTCGCGAATTCGCGTTTGGTGTGAACGCAGAGTTACTGTGCGTTCACACCAAACGCGAGCTGGATGCGCTTCTGCAGGATAGGGTGAACCCAAAAACGACGGCGTTTGGCCCTCCAACGCATCTGGGACTTCCAGAGGAGGTAAACAACAAAGCAGCGATGGTGGTTATCTCCGCCATGGTCGTCAGTGACGTCTTGACGCCCCGACGTCCAGTTGTTGATGCCGAGATGAAGGAGAAACTTATCATTGCGGTGTGCGGCTACCCGGAGCTATATGATACTACGTGTCTACTCTGCAGAGACCGCAACAAAAAGGAGCAGGCTTGGGTGAAAGTTGCCGAGGAAACTGGTCTACTTGGTAAGTTCTGTAAATATGTGTGTTTAATTAGTTTGCAGAATGGTTGTACTCTGAACGTTAACACTAGCTTAGCTCCGGTTAGCACAGCCGGCTTCCCCGCTACTCGCGCGAATGACGCAATGACGCAAATGAACAAAATGGTCAGGCGTCCAAACTCGGGCGTGACGGGCGGCGCGTTACTCGCGTCACGTGCGTGCAATTCGCTTCACTCGCGTCTGGTGTGAACGCACAGTTAGGATACCACACTCGTGCTGTCTGCCACTCCGTCTCAGTCGCTCTCCGAACCCCGACCCCTGGTCCAAGCAGTCATTCTTCCATCATTCTTATTTTTCTCAATGAGCAGTGGATGCTGCCGTGGGCCCTTCCCTCGCCCCAGAGCACTCACAGATGGCCCAGTCCTCCCTCCCAGCTGTAGTCAGAGTAGGAGATGTTAACCCCTCCACGTCCAGACTGCTAGTGAATCGCGCATGTGGGGAACCGCCGCTGGCTGATCCCGACCCATAGATCTATACACATAGATACCGCACCCTGGCTTGTGGGATGCGTCAATACCGCCGCCATCTTGCCTAGGTGCTCTGACCGGTTCAGACCCGTGTCAGACTCGGCAAAAATGCCACATTTTTGCTCTGTATTTGGGTGTACTAACGAAAGAAGTGTTAAAACCAAGTAGAAGGGAATAACATTCCACAGGTAAGAAGTTGTTTTACAATATTTTATTGTTACGAGCATGTTTAATGAGATATATATCTTTTAAGCTAACCTTAATCAAGTAAAGTAACTGTCCTGATCTGGTCCTAATGCCAAATTAAGCTAACGCTATGTCACACAATTTAAAGAAAAAAGGTTAACATTTATATAATATTACTTATAAAATTATGATGCTTTGTCAAACAGCTATGTTTGTGTTATTCCAAATTGTCCACTATCTGTTTCATGGCACCAACGTGACATAACGCAGTATAACGTTAGTAGTTAACTTGTGGCCTGAATTGTAACTACAAATTATGTGGAACTGCGTTTTTCTGACACACTTATTTTGTGTGTAGTTTCCCAAAAAACACAGACAGGAGATGGGCATGGGTAGCAGCAGTGAGGAGAAAGGACTTTGTCCCGAGTGATTCCTCAGTCACCTGCTGCTGTCACTTCACACCTGAGGACTTCGACAGGACTGGGCAGACTCCTAAAAATAATACTAGCTACTGTACACTGTATTTTTTGTAAATATGACCTAATAATGTAAACAGTTCTGTGTTCAGGCTCCCATGAGCACTGTGGTGTTATACATATGACATTAAAAATTTTGTGTAAACATGCAGCTCTAAATCATTTATTTTCACTTGTACAAAACCAACATTTGTTAATCAGAATGTGTAACTACACTGCAGCTCGGCACAACCCTGCTGATACACTATTTTTTGCATATTGTGTGACTTAAAATGTGAATAAACATTTATAATCAAAATGAATAATTAAATGACATCATGGTGGGCATTGTACATTTAAGAAAAAAAGAATATTTATTACATGGGGAAAATTTAGTTTAAATGTGTTGTAAAACTATTACTGTTACTTTATCTACATAAGATCAAATATTTTGGTGTGAAAAGCTGCATTTTTTATTTAACCAAGTATCCTGTATCATAACTACATGTCTGACGATTGTAACAAACCAAACCGCATGAAAATCGGTTGAGAATTCAGCAAGTAATGATGATTTCAATCATAAATCATCTCCTGCCTCAGTAGACATACATGCATTAGGCAGCGCAGCTCCACCTGGGCAAGATGGCAGCTGCGTTGACGTATCACTCCAATGAGGAGCGCCGTTGAATGCGGCATCTACTTATAAATATCTATGATCCCGACCTGGTTTACAGTCAGGACGGGATGTAAATGTAAAATTTTCTTTGTCTAATATAAATCACTGAAAGAAGGTTCATTTGTAGTTCTAAAGATATTCAGGGTGTTTGTTTACTCAGTTTTTGTCTCTCCCATGAGGTTATTCCTCTCTCCTACACAGAGCATGTGAGCGGAGCGGGAGCGGAAGGATTTTGTGTTGAGCGAGGAGCAGCTATTTTTTTTATCTCTCGCTGCAATTTCGCTTCGGTCGCTCATGCCCCACCCAGAATGCATCTTTGCACCTGTGCACACCCACACTATTTTCGTTCAAAACTATGGAGTGTTCTGTGTACTTCAGAAAAGAAACTGAGAAGAGAAGCAGTGGTACTTTGGAGAACGGTCCCTAACTGCAGGGAGAGGCGAGAGAGCTTCCTTGGAGAATCTACCAAGCTCAGGTAGGATTACTACAGGTTAGGGTAGTACGACGCAGTTTTTTTGAGCAGAGTGGTGAGCGAGTGGAGCGGGATAAAATTTATGATGAGCAAAGAATGCGCAGAACCAAGCGGAGCGGACGAGCGGCGCAAAATGACAGGTCTGCGAGCGAGGAGCGGAAATTTTCACCCAGTCCACTCCACTCACATGCTCTGCTCCTACAGCAGCCATTACAATTACATGCATATGGACAATTATGCAAATTAGGCGATGACATCATTTAGCGACTTCTTGCGAGTTTTAGGACAGCCAGTAGCTATTTTTCTTACAGAGGAGTTGGCGAGTAGCAGTCAGCAGTTGCGTTGATATACTATACATTACGGTAGTGGCAGGGCTCACTGGTGAGGGAGGGGTAGAAGTGAGCAGAGCGGAATGAGCAGCAGCAGATGATTGGCAGACGGACTTGTGTGGAAATATAGGGGTATTTTAGCAGTGTTTTAGTGGTGTTTTCTTTGTAAATAATATTGTAGTCTTGTAAATAATTGTATTAATATTGTTTCTAAGAATTTTGGAGGTTTTTTTGCCGTGTTTTTGCCGGATTTGCATTGTATTTTCACCATTATTCCTTTTTTTTTTTTTTTTTTCGCCATCGTTCCTGTTAGCATAATTCGTGTTTTCGTAGATTTTCTTGATAGTAATTTTGTAAATACTGGAGGAAGAAATGTTGAGGAGATCGACTAGGGAGAGGAAAGTCCCACCAAGATTTGTGGAGGAGAGTGGACAGGAGAATGATCCCAGCTGGCATTCGACTGACATTAACGTTTAAATGTTGTTGAAATAATGTCAGTTTATGAAAAAACATTAATTCAACGTCAAAACAATGTTGAACACCAAATAGTTGAAGTGGTGTTGTTAACTCATTATGGATTCAACATTGAAATGTCAATAATTTTTGAGTTGTATGTCAAATCAACATTATATTTACAACCATGACTTTTAAAATGTTTGTTGAAATATATCAGTTGAAAAATAACGTTGTTCAATTAACTGTTGAAAAAGTGTTGATCCATGAATAATGATACAATGCTGAAAGATCAACTCTGAATTAAATGTTTGTTGAGTCATGATAGAAGCGCTATCTACATATCCCAGTATACTTTGAGAGCAGGCTGGTTTTGGAACATAGTTCAAGGGCTTGATAGGAGGACAGTGGTTGTCCGTCACACATGTCCTCCTGTAAATTTATTTATTCTATTTATTGACTTTTTGTTTTTGTATCTGTGAAACAGCTCTCATGTATTGTGTTATGTGTTAGTGTTTTCTCATAATTTGTAAATTGAATATTTAAATAAAGTTTAAAAAAAGACACATAGACGACACCCGCTTGCGCATGCGCAAAGTGGGTCTGTGTCGTCATCGTCAGGCTAAACTGGTTTTGACCGGCGGTTCGGACTGTGGTTGACATTGGCAGTAACAGCTACAACTCTATAAAGGTAAGCAGCGAATGTTAGCACGTGTTAGCAAGACTGCCAATGCTGCAGTCACACAAACATAACGTTAATGTAACATGAATGAGGCACTGGCAAGAGCGGTAACGCTAATCTCCTGCCGATGGTGAATGTGGCTGCGAAGGCCCCGAGCTCGCCCAGCACACTTCACAGAGGTGTGTTGAAACAGGAACCTTTGTTACGATGTCTCTGTTGGTCGAACGTGGCACACTGACACACTTCCATCCACAAACTTTAAAAATAAGGTTGAGACTTCACATTCTTCCGCCTTCTCTTTTCCAGAGATTTGGAAGAACACGATCTGAAAGTCTCCTTCAACGGTGAGTTGTCCCCAAACCTAACCCAGCCATCTATTTGAATCTGAAAGTAACTTACTGTAACCCTTAAAACTAAAAAAAAATCATTTACATTTTTGTGAAATTTAAATACAGGTTGTTGTGGAAGATATTATAAAAAAAATGATGAGCACAGCCTACCTCATTTGATTTAATGTTTTTTTTATTTTCAAATTGAATGATTTTCTTTATAAAACGTTTAGGCTTAAAAATATTTATTTTGTTTTATTTTCACTCCCAGATGTATCACAAAAAATGGAGACGACAAAATGCACAATGACGTGCATTGGTGGACTCTAGTGACTCAGATGAGAATCCAGGTCCCTCTTTTGCTGATAGCCCAACAGACACACAGACACAGGAGCAGTCTGATATAGGAGAAGACGAGTATCGAGATGATCACCACCCGCCAGACAGTGATGATGAAAGTGATTCAGAAATTGGAACTTTGTCTGAGGAGGAATCAAGTGATCTAAGAAGTGATTTGGCAAAACGTGCTGTAAAAAATAAGGCAACGCGCGCGTCGGTTGATGAGCTGCTCTTGGTGTTACGTAAACATGGCCACCGGCTGCCAAAAGATGCCACAACTCTGTTAGGAACTCCACCTCAAATAGAAGTCAGGGATCTATGTAGTGGCCAGTTCCTCTGCTTCGGTGTGGAGACGGGACTTTTGAAAATGTGCTCACAGTATCCTGGTTTCTTTTCAACAGAAAATGAGATACTGCTAAATTTCAGTGTAGATGGTGTGCCATTGTTTAAATCATCCAATGTACAAATGTGGCCCATTCTTTGTAGTGTGAAAAAGTTTGAACCATTTATCGTTGCACTATTTTGTGGAACTGCAAAGCCAAACAGCATTACTGATTACACGTCTAGTTTTTTAACAGAACTGAAGGCACTCCAACAACATGGGGTTAAGTTCAAAATTGGAACATTAAATGTAAAAGTGAATGCTTTCGTTTGTGATGCCCCAGGGAGAGCATTCCTAAAATGCATCAAGTCCCACAATGCCTACAACAGCTGTGAGCGGTGCACCATTGAAGGACAGTATGTAAGTCACAGGGTTGTATTCAACTACCAGTCGCAGGAGAAGATTGATGCAAGAACAGAAGATGACTTCAGTAAACAGGCATATCCCATCCACCAAACTGGTTGTTCACCCCTGATCACTGCAGGCTTGCAGTGCATAAAACCGTTTGTGCTGGACTATATGCATGTTGTCTGCCTAGGGGTTGTCAGACGATTGCTGAACTTTCTAAAACAGGGACCTAGAGAGTGTAGGCTGTCCCCAAGGCAAATTGGAGAAATTTCAGCAAAACTCTTGTCCCTTAGTGGAAAGCTGCCAAGAGAATTTGCCCGACAGCCACGAAGTCTAACTGATCTGGACATAGGGCTGCTCGATTATGGAAAAAATCATAATCATGATTACTTACACGATTATGTCTTTGAATTTGGAACAGCATTTATTGAACATGTTAAAAAACACTCTCCGGTTAAATATAAAAAAATATCTTGTAATGTAGTAGCAGGGTCCGACATTAAGGTTTTTTCCTACTTGCCCTCTCAGGCAAGTACTTCTCAAATCTACTTGTCCCATCTAAATTCTTACTTGCCCTGCTTAAGAGGTTCTTTTTCTGGCTGTGTGGTGCATATTTTCGCTCATACCTTATCATAATTTATAATCTTATGTCAGCAGAGATGCTCAGCCAATGGAGGCAGCAGCACATAAAAAAGCAGCGCACTGCAACTGGCCCCTCCGAGGACAGAAACAGGAGAGGAAATACACGATTACAGGCCTGGAGTTAAGATATTTTTAGGGCAAGGCCACTTTGCCCTTTGATAAATACAAATTTATTGGGGCATCATGGCCAAAATGTGGGGCACCAAGGCCAAAACCAATGGCGCAATAACAATATGTGCTAACTACACTGAATGAAGACAAAACAATATATGTGTTGGAAAACAGTACTGAGTTTATTAAAACTGGGTGTGCATGACTGGGGATATATCTCGTTTCTTGTTGTTTTGATTCATGACCCTTATTTTTTAAGTCTTTGAAATCTCTTTATTCTTTTGTTATCTCCTAGTTATTAAGAAATTATTATTAGAAGAAGATTCTTTATTGTCCTTTCTCAGCACATTACATACATTGAAACGAAATTTGACCTCTGCATTTGACCCATCCTACTGTATACACTGGGAGCAGTGGGCAGCCGCAGTGCAGCATCCGGGGACCAACTCCAGTTCTTTTGCCAATGCCAGTGGTCAGGGTCACTAACAGGAGTATTCACCTAACATAGCCTACATATCTTTAATTATATAATTATTCATATGTCTGTATGTATATTTTTACATAAATTCCCAATATTTTATTTGCCTTTAAAAATCCTCTTCCTTCATTTAATTAGACAATGTTTATTGTATTGTATTATATGTATTAATTCTCTACAGAATCTTGTATGTTCTTTAATGTGTGTTCAATTTATTAACAGAAAAAACAAAAAAACTTGTGTGAGCCCTCTTCTTTAGAGATGATCTTTGCCTCCCAGTTTGTTAGGAGGGGCATTACGGCCACACACCGGGGACTCCACGGCACTGGCCGTTTGGCCGTGGTATAATTCCTGCCCTGCGATTAGAAATAATAAAAATAAAAAATCCGAGTCGGTGCTGCTTGCCCGATCGGGCATGTCTGCGCAGGGACTGCTGGCCCACCGGATATTTTTACTTGCCTCGGGCATTCGGGCAACCGTTAATGTCGGACCCTAAACTGTTGTAGGCTACTGCACTCAATCTTTTGAAAACAAGAAATAAATAAAATACAATAAGAGACAGATACTTCAATAAATGAAGTGGTTCTGCCTTTTTTATCAACCAAGCGACGCTGCTCAGCCTCACCCTCTGTCATCTTTATACGTGCTTAAATCGCCGGCCTGGATCTCCACTCTCCACACACGCGGGGGCGTAGCGGTTGAGTTGCGCATGCGAGTCTCAGAACGGAAACACCATATAATCGTTTTTTTATATGATATTTTGAGATCGTCTGGAGCCAAAATTGTAATCACGATTAAAATTCGATTAATTGAGCAGCCCTATCTGGACAGATGGAAAGCGACGGAATTCAGGCAGTTTTTACTCTATACTGGACCTGTTGTTCTCCGAGGCATTCTGTAAGACAGTTTTTACCATCACTTTTTGACACTGTCAGTTGCCATGTCTGTACTGTTGGACTCCAATGACTTTACACGGATGTCATCCATTGGCTACGCTGAAGAGCTTCTAGTATATTTTTATAGAACATCTACCAAGCTCTACAGCCCAATCTTTCCATCCTATAATGTCCATGCCCTGATCCACTTGGCTGAAGATGCAAGGAACTTTGAAACATCTTTGAATGACATCTCTGCCTTTCATTTTGAAAACCACCTACAAAAACTCAAAGAAAGTGTCAGAAATGCAAAAAACCCAATTGCACAATTATCGAAGAGGATAGCAGAAATGGACAATTCAAAAATTCATGTCTCACCAGCAGCACTTGGGACATTTGTGTCAACTAAGAAGAAGGACTCCTGTTTTTTTTGGGACATGCCTTTGCCTTGGTAAAGGAAAGAAGGCCAGAAAAGACGTGTGTGTGATGTGTACAGTCTCGATGCTTTGGACAGTTTCTTCACCAGTCCATGTGACTCAAAACAGATTAACATTGCTGTACTGCGTGATGAAAGAGGGAACAGAAAACGAGAACTGATTGAGGAGAAAAAACTGAAGCACAAAGCAGTTTGTCGACCATACAAAAGTGGCTACATATTTATGCCATTGCTTCATGGCGGTGAAAGGAACTAACCAGCCTAGGATAAGTGACAGAAGAAGATGAGAGTTAGTCCACTAATAGCTGTTAATCTTTCAATGTTAGAAGTTTTTAGTTATAATGTAATGATGGTTATTCATTTTAACTGTTGGATAGCATTTTTCTGGGTTTTCTCTCTTGTTTTTTCTATAGACCAGAACAATGTGGACCAGAGTGGTGTGGAGAGAGGAGACCATGGAGATGGAGGTGATACCATCATGTTGGGTTAAGAATGGTGATGTATTGTGGCCTACACAAGGAGCTGCGAGAGCGTTGAAGGCCTGCAAAGAACCAGAAGAGTCATGGATGAAATTCCCGTTAATAAAAATTAAGATTCAGTCAGGTATGTGTTTTGTAAGGCAAAGACTTATGTCATATATGAACGTAAGGCGAATTTCAAACTGTCAACACATACATACGGACATTTCTTAATTTTTCTGTTTTACATGAACTTTTAAGTATATCTGTCTCTTATGTATGTTTGGTAATTTCTGGCCAGCTATAATGTCAGTTTTGTTTGTGTGTGTATTTTGGGGAGACTGTTTTATTGTTTGGTTTTATCTTGAACAATAACAACAACAAATAACCATAAAATTAAAAATAACTAAATGTCAGAAGAAGCACAACACAAATAAACAGTCTCATCCAGAAAAAACAACAACAAAATAATATGCTTGAGAGGGAACAGGAGGAAGCAAAAAGCTTATTTAGTACTGCCCCTTCCTCACAAAATCATATCATATGCAATAAAAAACAATATTGTCATTCAGTAGCCTCAATTTATTGTTGACTGTTGGCATGCAAGATCATATCCGCTTATATAAAAAATGAAACAAGTAATTCATAATAGACAAAACTATATATATAAATATATATATATATATATATATATATATGTATATATATATATATACATATATATATATATATATATGTATATATATATATCCCAAAATGACAGATGCACAGTTTGGTAGGTGGTTGTGTGAAACCAGTTTTGTCTTTGATTGGGTATCAAATATTTTGAAGTTTAGTATGCTATACCAGAACTGAAAGGTTACAACTTGTATTGAATGCCACAAAATATAAATTTCAATTGTCTTTTATGTTAATGCTAACTGTTAATGTTGCTTATGTTGACTAACCAAATACGTGTAAAGTAATTTTGAATTATTGACATGTTAACCCTTCCCAGTGTCTAAACCCTCTAAAAATGCAGAAAGAACCCTGATGGACATCCCCTCAAGCCCTCAATCTCGATCCTTGACACATAGTGGTAGCAGGAGTCCCTCTGAGTCTCTTTCTAATGGTCAAAGTATTTAATTGAAATAGGATCAAAAGTGCAATATTGCCAGTACAAATGAAGCACTGTTATTATTATTATTGTTATTGTTGTTGTTATTATTATTATTATTATTAGATTTTATTTGGTATGGACATCACAATTACACTGGACAAACCAGATGCACTGATTGAGTGCTTTAGCATACATGCTAATTATCAACACTTGTCCACAAGAGGCTTTTAAAAAAGTACAGACAATAAAGTAATACACTGTAAAGCTGCAGAGTCTGAACTACAAATCTTCCAGATGTAAGAAAATGTTTGTTATACTGACCTCAGCAAATGTCACATGTTAATAATATTACTTTTTTCCCCATAAAAATAGAAATTGCCACATTCCCACTAATTTGAATTATACTTCATTTGCAATACCTGCTGTAGCAATTTCCCTTATTTATTTTATTTTTTTAAGCAGATCATTCAGCCCTGGCCAAGAGAGTCTGTTCGAATCCCTTTCTCAGAGACAGCGTGGGGGCTCCTCAGGGTCCTCCACTCATGGACGGAGGTATTTAATTTAAATATGATCAAAATTACAATATTGTCAGTATAAATGAAGCATTGTAAAGCTGCAGAGTCTGAACTACAAATCTTCCAGATGTAAGAAAATGTTTGGCACAGACCTCAACAAATGTCACGATATATATATTTTATAAAAACTGCAATGCAAAATGATCATGGCTACTAATTTGAGAATTAGACTTCATTTGCAATAACGGTCATAGCAATTTCCTTTTTAATTCATATTTTTTTTTTAACCATATCATTTAGCTGTAGCTGAAGGAGTCAGTTCAAGCCACTTTTGCAGAAACGTGGGTGGACTTCCTCAGAGTCCTTCTCACGGCTGCAGAATGCTTCTGAACCCACAAGGAGCAGTAAGAGGTGAGGGTGTTGTGAGGAACATATTCTGGCATATGGGAAAAAATACTGGAACTCTTTAAGATACTTGAATCTGTCTTGGGTGTATGCCTGTACATGACCGTTATGGGCTGCATAGTATGCAACCCATTTTCTCCATCAGTGACACTCCAAGAACGACTATCGACCGGAGCCTCAGGCAGCCTCCTGAGAAGTCTATGAGAGCTGAAAGGGATCCCCCAAATGCAGCCGAGGCAATGTCCACGCATGCACACTCAAACAAATTGAAGAAGGAAGACTTCCCAATGTCTGAAAAAAGTAATGTTATTCTCTTATTTTTGCTGACAAATAATTAGGAGTCTTCCAGTGTCCCTAGCTGTCCCAAAACTTTCAGTTGAATCAGATTCAGCAGTTCAGTATGACACTTTGCTGATTCTTCAAACTAACCTGATTTTTCACATGGGCACATGGTAATACATGTAAGGTTTTTCTTTTTTTTTTTATTACAAGCCAAAAAAAAAAAAAAATTTTTTTTGCTCCACTGGCAGATTTTTCTACTTATTCCAAGTGAAAATTTGTGTGAAACAAGTGAAAATTGATCAGCTCCTTCTCGAAATCAAGGATACAATTCACATTGCCACCTCATCTGCTGGAACAAGTTATGAAGTGAAGCCGGCAAACACTGAAGAAGAGCTCGAAGCTTTAGAAAATCGCCTGGAGGACAAGAATGAGGGAGCAGAACTGGTAAGTTTTAACCCTCAGGTGGTATTGGGGTTTGAGTATCAGGCTAGTGAAACATGGTTTCACAACTCTAATGTACATGGGGCTAATGAAGTTCTCAGGCACCATTCCTAATTTCAGGCAAAGAACACTGCACAATACATTGTGCACATTTCCTGCTGGACAGCTTCTCAGGCCTCAAATCTTTTCTTGCTTTAAGCCCTTAATTTCAAAGAAATATTTGTAGAGATATTCTGATGCCACTCCCTGATTGGGTACAAGACAAAAACAATCAGACTGATCTAATAAGTACAGCTTCATGGGGCATTTCACATTTTGATCAGAGACAGCAGCAGAGACAGACAAGACAAAGACGTGCACGTTTTATAGGTGCATGGGGCCTATAGAGTGTGCACAGTATGTTTTCATCCGGGTAATGTCTTTACAGCAAGAAATGCCTTTTACGGCTTCTTGCACCACTGAGGTGTGTGTGTGTATGTGTTATGCTAGCAGTAGCTAATGTACCCGGGAGGACAACAAGTGCTATAAAAAAACAGACAACAAAAGGGTTAAATAATTAATCTTGTAAAGTGCTGGCAAAGTTTCATTATGACTATAGGTTTCTTCACCTTGGTGACCGCTACAAACCCCTCGTCCTTATCATGTGCCTGTTTTGTGGAGGTCTGGACTCTACTGGTGATATTTTTAATTTCTTGTTGCTGCTTTTCAGAGTAAACATCTGAAGAGGTTGGGAGGCGTTGATGCTGCAGACCTTGTTAAGAAGTCAATGGCTGCGTAAGTAACTTTATGTTCCTTTTTTGCATTAGATTATTGTGGTCCAGGTAATATGAACAACACAAACATGATCCAGTAGTTTGGATAAGTTGGAGAAAATTCATGGAAATGGATTTTACTTAACAAAAAAAATGTTCCCTGTCATATACTGTCATGCACTCCCCCAACACACCCACTTACTCGCTCTCTGCTACATTTTCATAATGAACTTGATTGCACTATAATATTCTAATATAAATCTGTTTTACCATGGCAGAACTATGACAAATAAAATGATGGCCAAAATGAGCCTCAGAGGAAGAAGTGGGAAGGTTGCCTTCATGAAGACTCATCTGTACAAGACAATCTGTGGTGAGTTTGCTTTAACATAGTAGTTTTGTGACTGTTTTAAATAATTTAATATAGTAAGCAGAATAATAATTCATAAGCAAAATCATTTTTAGTTGGAGGACTCTACAGATCATGCTCTACAGGTTGCATATGTGGTTGCAGTCTAGAGCCCTGCCCCATCACCTTTTGCACAGTATGCTTTGATAGATAATGCAGTAACATAAGGCAGTTTTGTGCGTGTTAGTATTTTGTTGTAATTGAGAGGTTAGCATTTGCTAATACTGATCTGCTGGGGTTTTTTTCCCCTCTACAGACGCTGTCTTCAGCTCATTTAATACAACAACGACCAAAGTAGAAGAATATATGTCCAAATATTTGAAATATGCACCAGAGAGGATGGGTGGTGGTGGCAGAAAGAAGTAGCACAAGAAGGGAAGATTTAACCGAAGCCCTGCGGTGTTCAGTATTGCTCAATGTTCGGGCTATTTTTCTCAGGTTCAACTTGAACATATGTTTCAAAAAATGTTGAAAAAAAGACTGCTTGTGTGTGAAATGTTGGTACACTTGATTTTTCAGCCATGTCAGCTATTAAAGCATACAGTTTCTTACGTCATTGAAATGTCTTTATTTATCTTCTTCCTGGTCTTGCTTTGGCTTCTTCTAGCTGACTGTCCATGTTGTGAACATTTAAATGACAGTGTATTTGGTGCTTTCCATGTAATATCGATGAGATCTCTTCAAGATGATTAGTAATCACAAAAAAGATTCTTATTATGATTGCTATAGCTTACTTGTCTAGTAAAGAGAGAATTATGTCCAATAAGAGAGCCATGCTCTTATAAACGGTGAGATTTAGTACATCAGTTGATAAAATTGTAAACTTGGGTCAAATACAAAATAAAGATTTTACAAATGACCATTTTGTTTAGGGTTGCACCATGTTTCAGGACAATCACAGATATAGTGTTCTGCAAACTTAGAGAGTGTTAATGTATCCATTTCAAGGTGTTTGGTGTTATTGGAGCTACTGTTGAACACATCAATACTTAAGTGAAAAGAGTGTAACAAAAATATATATTTAGTGTGTTGAAAATCAGGACTTTAAAGTGACGTTGAAATTTCAACGTTGATTGGATTTGCAAAATCTAAACTAAAATCAATATTGATTCAATGTTGGCAAATTCACCTATGTTGAGAAACGTGACATAGAAATGATGTTGCTATTTCAACATTGATTAGATTTGCAAAATCTAAACAAAATTCAACGGTTATCCAACACTGGCACCTGACGTTGATTCAACAGTGACTCCACATTAAAATGCCAGCTGGGAACAGGAGGAGACAGGAGTGT
Source organism: Epinephelus fuscoguttatus (assembly GCF_011397635.1). Lineage (NCBI taxonomy): Eukaryota > Metazoa > Chordata > Actinopteri > Perciformes > Serranidae > Epinephelus > Epinephelus fuscoguttatus. The sequence continues at coordinate 38,617,593 of NC_064762.1, forward strand.
CACCATCTCAATCACAGTAAGTAATACAGTTTGTATACACTGGATATTTATTCCCAGCTTTATTACAATAATGTTTTTCAATATCTAGTGTAATTTTTCATATTGGCTTTGTCTCAAATTGATTTACTATTGCTTAGTTTTTTACTTTACCTGTTATATTTATTACTTTTCCTATTCTTATACTGTTGAACATTTTTTTTCTTTTGGACAAATCTTATCTTATGATATATCTCTATATTTTTAGAGATTCTTCTGATGAAGAGCCATGCACCAGCACTGGTACAAGGCGGGGACGGAGTCCCTGGATGTGTGAGGAGTGCAAGGTTGGGCTCTGTCTTCAGCTGGACAGGAACTGCTTCAGAGACTTTCACTGCAGCTAAAAAACGCCTGGAAATAAACAGTTACAACAACCTGTAGCATGGACACTGAAAGCTGTAGGCAAACACAACTGCTTGACAAAATGTAAAATAGGTTATGTTTCTTTTTTGTAATTTTTTTCCATATGTACATTTTCAATTGTTTATAAAGAGAAACCTGCTGAAAATTCAAATCCGTTTTTTTACTTTTTTGTTATTTCACACTGTTTTAAGCATTTATAACATATAATAATGACAAATGCTTGCCAGATTTTGAAAGTTATATTTCTCCTGAAAAAAGGGGCAAAATAATTTACAGAAATGACATTTTCTGACACATTTATTGGAAAAAAAAAGACAAAAAGGACCAGGCGGGCTGTCATAATTATAATATATAAAGGGCTAATGTCCATAGTGAAATAAGCTAGCTACAGACTAGTGTTAACCTACATTTCACTCCTTTTAACCTACATTTAATCAGTGCAGGTAAATGTTTAGCAAGATATTCATATTAAATCAGTTGTCCCTGCCCCTTTTACCAGACTCAACAACAGATGAGTCAGAAGCAGCAGCCCTGTCTCCCCATAACTTTACCCCTCCTCATCCCAATGAAGAAGGTGAGCAACATTGTGCTGAATGACATGCCAGTTAGCATCATTGCAGGGAGTGTGTGGGAATTTCTCTCTCTCTCTCTCTCTCTCTCTCTCTTTCTCTTTTTTACCATTGCAAAAAAGAAGACAAACCGTTTTAGTGACAGAAATTCAAACAAATTATTTTTCCACATAATGATTATTATATATATATATATATATATATATATATATATATATATATATATATATAAAAACAGCCTACAACTGTCTGTACTGGATGCTGGACAGTTGGAAACATAGCCTAACTCAGCCTGTATTAAAGTTACAGGCAATATTAAAACAATCCAGTTAGATGCTTTCATTTAGATTGAATTATGGCCGTTAAATGAAATTTATAGATACAGACTTTATTATTCCCTTGAAGGGAAATTTATTTGAGCAGCTTGCACACACACACACACACACACACACACACACACACACACACACACACACATATTATAGTATTAAACTATAAGCTTGGAAGAACAGAAAAGTGAGTTTGGTTTTGAATGTGGACACAGTTGTGATGGACCTCAGGTCAGCAGGCAGCTTGTTTCAGAGAACAGGACCACAGTAACTGAAAGCCCAGAAGTGGTTTATTGCTGTACATGCTATGCCTGGAAGAAATGTGCTTGAGGTATATTGATGATATTGATACTACAAATGTATTCATAGATTTTATTTGACTCCTGGGAAACACTTCCAGCTCCAGCTTTATCTTACCACCATTTGTCCCTGTGTAGTAAGAATAATGTGGAAACTGATTTGCAAACATTGTGGTATTGTCCACATGGGAAATGTTTTTGCTGCAGAGTAGCACCTGTATTATCTGATGTAATAGAGTTATAAAGTGGGAAGTGTTACAGTACACATTGTTTGCTTTTTATGTAGTCATTTTCTGTCATTACATGAAAAAGACAAATTCGATTTTTGTTGTGACAACTGAATTGTTTTCATTGTGACATGTATTTTCCATCCTTCATTTAAATTCAGTCACACAGAATTATATTTCAGTGTTGTGCAGCAGAGGGCAGCATAGACCTGCTAATACTACATGCAAAGTACTGTCACTATGGAACTCTTTTCTTTTAAAGGGGAAAAAGTATTATCAGTGCCAAAATGAAAAACAACCACCTGATCACAGACCAAAAGCTTAGAACACACAAACATTTTCAGATTTCATACATTTTTATTGGAAACCACTATTTACAGACAGAACATCTTATCAGATCCTGAGGAACACAATACAGAACATCTAAGACACATCAAAACCAATAACTGAGTAACAGCAACAGCTTAACAGAACCATAGTAACGGTCACACAGACACATACAGATGTAACCAGTAGAACTGCCACATGAGTTTGTTGTATGTCCCCCCTGCACGGCACAGCCTAGTTATCCTGTGACTATTTTCAGTGTTGTTGTCCATGCCTGTTTCATTTGTAGACTCCTCATCCATTTTCTGCCGATGTCCTCTGTCTTTAGAGCCCATCAGTTTCTCTCACTGACATTAGTCACTGTGCTCTGAAGCCACAACCTCTCCATAACTGTTAGCATGGCAGAGGCACCTTCATTAAAAAGGACATGACCATACTTGCTGCTGCCTCAACCTTGCTTTTTCCCCACAAAAACAATTTTTGGACACTGTGTCCATGTAACAGAGTTGAGGCACTCTGGGTACACTAGGGCTGGGTGATATGGCCAAAAATATTATCACGATATATTTTTTCATATTGATTGATCTCGATTTTTATCACGATATATAGTTTTTGCTGATTCTGCCAGTTCAGGGAGCATCCTGATTGGAGCTTGAAGAAACGAGATTCACTGAAACTTAACAATAAAAGTTTAATAACATAAAATAATATGCTTTTCCAATATTGAGAACAAAATATTTTCACAGGATATATGTAGGAATACTGAGGTTAATTTCAATACCTTTTTAAGACTTTTTTTAAGACCTTCCAAAAAAACCTTAAGACCTCATCCCCACTTCAAGCTGTCGTTAGCAGTAACGCATCTCTAACTTACTAAACAGCTATAGTTTGCAATTAAATCTATGGAGCACAAATATACAACAGAACTCAGATAAGATGAGAAGGAATAAAGCTTGAAAGAATAAATTAAACCAAAGGCAGGTTTATTAAAATACACCTTAGGTCATAACAAGTAACACAGCTCTACAGCTCAACATCAGCTATTCAAGGCCAACTTGCTGAAAACAACAACCTTATGGCTAGCCCCTTGCATGTGGGATTTAGGGCTGACCCAAAAAATTCGAAGCTTCAAAGCTTCGTTCGATGGCACGGGATTCGATTGTGGAAAAAAACCCTGAATATTCAGCCTTTTTTTTTCTTCCGTTTTTTGGGGGGACCTTGAACGCAACACTTATCATGCTGTCTGTTTACAGTTGTTTTTTTCCCCTTTAGCCATATGTAAACTCAAAGAACAAGAAGCAATGTCAAATAAAGGCTTTAACTTATTGAAACATTGTATATAAACTTACCGCTTTGAATGCTTCTCATATGGGGTAATGGCTGCAAAACACGACTGGATAGACTGTTGTTTTGCTAAACTGCCACTAGTGACGCTAACAGCAGATGAAGGGGTCTTGCTAGGCTGTGTGTATAGAGTCGGGGCAACTTGAGGCCACATAGTTAGACTCTGTGTAGTCACCGGGATGGTGCCGTCTCAGGTGATTGAAGAGGTTTGTGGTGTTTCCCAACCTGGTTGGTACCAACCGCCGGCATATTTTGCAGACCAGCTTCATCTGCTCCTCGTCATTTTTGAGGAAACGTTATCCAAACCACTTCCACACAACTGACATCGTGTTATCTCTTTTTTCACCAATATCTTCGGTTTCGGATGATAGAGTGATGTCGCTCTCACATTCTGCATTATTTTTGCCGTCCTCGACTTCAGTTTCACTCATTTTTTCTCCTTTTTCCAACTTCTCTCTCTCTCTGTTACCTCCCTTCACAACTGTAGCCACGCTTACAATGAGAAGTGGGCGTATCCTGCCTGCATGGCATACGGTAGCCGGCAGACTCTGATATGCTGTTGTTGCGCTTACTTTTGCCATATGATATCGATTCAAAACGTTCCATGCTGATAATTGAGATTGATCAAAATTTTATCGCAATCCCGAATTGAGATCGTATGATCGCCCAGCCCTAGGGTATTTCTTCACCACTCCTTGCATTAGAAGGTTTCCCACATGGTGATTGTGGCTGCTAGGTGTTTCCCCATTTTCATCTGCTTTACTGTACCAACACCCAGAGGGCGTGCACCTGGAGTACAAGGAGCTGTCATCAATGGACACTGAGTAGAGTAGACCTGCCCATATTTCTGCCTTCACCTGATCTAGTGAATAGGGGTGTAAACAGTCGTGTCAGGCAGTCGTGTCACTAGTAGCAATGTTAGTAACTTTACATTTCTCTTTTCATGAGGCTTCATTTGGCCATCACTAACATAAAGTCAAAAAATAAAAGTAGCTTTGATTGAGAGAGCCCAGAAGCCCAGCCGCGTCTCAGCACACAGTGAAAGCATGCTTTAACTAGTGAGAATCAACATCTTCTACCTTAAGTTTGCCATGGCCCGTGGCTTTCATCTGAATTCAGACACGGACAGGCCCCAGGCTCCCTTCAAAACCTGGACTGGCTCGCCACTTATGTTGAAAAAAGAATCGTATGACTTGGATCAGTTCACAGCCTTCTGCGGATATTTTATAGAAGACACAGCTTACAACAATGAGACAGCACTGTAGAGCAGTCCACCAAACATTTTTATACTCCTTCTCAGATGAACATCTTACCTAACTTTCCATGTGTGTGTATGTGTATATGTGTATGATTTCCTGCCATTTCCCAGAACTTGTTTCACCATCCGAATGTTTGCCAGGTCACTTTGCTCTTAGACTTCACCCCAGAGTGAGATCATTAAGGATTATTCAATTTTTGTAAACAGGTTTTGCTTCTAACTTTATCTAAAAAGTCAGACATTTCTTGGCCTTTTGTTACCACAGTAGCAACCTACTTCTTGCCATTTTCTCATAGCTTAGCCTGCTGCATTTCTCTGGGGATAGCTTCAATGTAGTGAAACTTCATTTTGATGTAGAGTAACTGGTAGCTGAGGTTATATTAGCTTGGGCACCTTTACATTGCCTAAATTAGCCTAGCTGCTAGCTGCTAGCAGAGTTTTCCTCTACTCATAGCTTCACAGATTACATGTATTGTTTTTACTATTTCTTACTCACTGTTGGTTTAAGTCACTGCATCTCCCGACAGAACAGCTTGGCTGAATTTCAGCCTACATGTCATTCTTTCAGCCTAAAATTGTAGAAACAGATCAGCTAACATTTCTGAAGTGAGAAGTTAGCAGAGTGAGATACCCAGCTTGGCGGGTGTGTCATGTTTTTTTTTCTAACGGCATTGTTTACATACAGCATGTGCCCCGTCTGTTCACTCACATTTGCATTTACTGGCAATCAGCTTCCCTACATCTTTATCTCCTTCCTGACTTTCTGCGCTCAGTTTTCTTAGAGCTGCAACCATGCACTTGTGAGCATGATTGATACACTCAGATTTTACAGTTCCATGCCCAGGGTATGGGTTTAGTGCAACCAGCTCACTAAATGCTGCACTATAAATATCTGATAGCACCTTAGTGTGTTTAGCACAATCATTGTGTGTCCCTCTCCAGCTGTCAAACTCCTGCTCTGATATTTTTTTTTCCTTTGCATGGCATTTTCTTTCAGGGCACAAATGTAGCAATATAAGAATGGGACCTGATAGTATAACCCCAGTGCCTTAAGGAGGTCAATACACACACAGCAAAAAAAAAAAAAAAAACATGCATAAATTTATGACTGCATCTGCACCCTCCCTCAGCAACTCCACCAAATCTGGGTTAACATTTTAAAAGCCTGCCTGAAATCACAAAAATAACCTCAGTGGATAACATTAAACCAAATCAATCCCTATGCACTGACATAAGTTTAAGACTCCTGTGCTCAGCTGTGTACCATTACGCTTTGCCATGCCCAGTTAACGTTACCAGTCCATTCTGTTGGATGTGGATGAGCAAGGCTGGGAAGAGTTGTTGTTCCAATGTTGAAAGATACAGTCTTTGCTGTGCTGCTGTCAGTAGTGCTGGTCAGACACACCCAATTGCTTCTTAGTTCTGCCTGCAGTGATACCAGTGCTAACTGCTTTGTTGCTCCTGATGCTTGTAAAGTTAGCTTGTAGACTTTTTTGTGGCTGCTTGTACTAAACTTGCTTACTCTCGTTTAACAGTGTGCTGCTGGGAGTCCCTACTGTCTGACTGGAGCAGACTACACAGTGGAGGTCAGAGGAACATCAAGTAGAGCGTAGAGATGAGAGCAGTGGAAGAGAAGGAGAGGGCAGAGGGAAGAATAGGGCAACTTGTGTGTTTTGTTTTGGGTTTTTTTTTTTGGACATCAGATCATGTCGTATGGCATCAGCTACAGCAGCACCACCGCTACATAAATGCACATTACGTGCTGTTCGTAGTTCATCAAGGGCTGGAAGTGCACCAAAAGAGCTAATGATCATTAGTTATAATCATAATGAACAATGTAAATGTAAAGTGAAGCACAAACACAATAGACACCATTAGACCATTACGGGCAAAATTATATTATGCTATTGGTCAAAGTAATACAAGATTATCAGATCATTTTGTCTGTCTTTCTGCTTATGCCACACATCTCTCCCTCTTTTTCATTGGCCAAAACTTCACTTCCCTGTTTCTGTTTTGTGGATTGCAACAACAAAAACAATACCAGCCACTGCAACTTTGGCTGATATAATAATAATAATAATAATTTTAATAATAACAATAATAATAATAATAAGGATAAGGATAAGGATACTTATAATAAGTGTACATTTTCTTTCCAGATCTATTAAGAACCTCTGTAAGCTGTGGATGAACTTCACTGCCTTTGCTTATACTTGCCAAACTATTTAATAATTTCTCTGAGAGAGGAGAATGCAGAGCTGCTGTATTATCATCTGATTAGGGTTTTTCTTGTCTCTGTGCTCATAACAATTCTCCATTTGATATTATAATTAGTGTTCAGTTTCATCTTATGTTGTGGAGGATATCTTTCCTTTAAAAATTATTGTGAGCCTGCAGTAGGTTTTTTTTATTTGTTTGGGTTTTTTTTGCTCTACAGGTCTGTAGTTTGGCTCAAATAAACCTTAAAGACAGCCTGGTCAATGAAATCCACATTGCATCAGTGTAACACAACCAGATAATCAATTACCTTTTCCCACACAGTATCCAGTCAGTGCAGTGCAGTAAGAACCCACAGTGAAGGTAGCATTCATCTACACTGTTTCATTAGTTACTTCTATGAGGTGACCTGAGCATGGTGTCACAGTTTTGTTTCCTGGGCTGCTGAAGCTTATTGATCTGATAAAGCAACTGTAAATACGGACAAGTAGTGGCATTTAATCAAGGCATGTAAAGAGCAATAGGAATGTGCATACACTTTGATGTGAGTTCAACAAAACCACGCTTTTAGGGAAAAAAGCCCTTAAAGCAGCTGAAGAACCAGGGGCAAGCTTTGCTGCTTGAATATGACACTTAAGGTTTAGTTCTCCCTTAGCTGAGGAAATTACTTAAGGGTGTTGCACATAATCTCTTAAAAGGTCTCCTTAGTCAAGGAAAGATGTTAAATTCATTTGGGCCAGATCTACTAAGATCCCAATTTGCGTGTACTAATTTGCATGTGGGGCTGAACCGCTGTTTGCGGGTGATTTACTAATATAAGAGTGACTGTGCAAATCACAACAGGTGCAAACGTGTTGGAGACACCCTATTTAAATGAGGGTTTTGCGTGTTTTATGGTTTGCAGCATGGCGAGTTTGGAGAGAAAGCGCAAAGTGAAATTCGACCCTATGGAATTAGAGGTGTTGGTAGATGAGGCCAGTAAACACTTAAATGAGCTACAGCAAAGAAACCTGACTGTCTCACAAAGGAACGCTATATGGGAAGAAAAGAGAAGAGACCGGAGAGGGAGGAGAGGTGCACACAGCGAGCAAGTTCCACCTGCGTAAAAGGAAACACAAATGATACACTCAACTGTCACGTTTAAGTTTTCTTATATTGGCTGTGAATATTAATTTTGTGTAAAATAGGTTATATGATAAAGAACTGTTTAGTTTTGTTTTTTTGCCACGATAAATGAAGAGCTATAGCCTAATATATTTTGTGACTGAAACAATGTGTCTTTAATATGATTTTGTGTGGCTTAACATAATGAGACGTTAATGAGACTGTGTATTTCGTTTGATAATAATGTTTGAAATCTAAAAAGTGATTTCAATCATCTTTTTTTACAATAAATGTTGATTTGCTTAAGTTTGCAATGCTCTGCAGTTTATTGGGTCACACTAGCACTCGTATTCTAATGCACAGCATATGTTTAATCAAGGTGTATTTCTGCATTACATATTACTGAATGAATACCAAACAGCTCACAAGAAGTGACTTTGAATGAGATTGCTGCGTGTCTGCATCCCCGCAACATTGGGTTGTTGCTCCAAACACACTCTTGTTTTGAATGTAATTATTTTACAAAGGATTTTACAAATTGACTCACCTACAAGCCAGCCATCTCCAAATTCAACATCTCGCAACTGGGAAAACAGAAAACTGTTTCTCAGAATAAGAGAACTGTGTACTGACCCGGGACAGTTCCAAAATGGCAATGCTGGATAGGCGATATGTTTTAATGATTCTTTTCTCATTCATTCCAAAAATGTTCACACAAGGGTGAAAAATTCGTTCTCTGCATCTTCTTTCATTGTTTCGATGTCTCCTTCTTGCAACAATAACTGCAGCCATGTGTGCAATTACGCATACAAACCGTTTGCACCTCCCTTTGACACGTGTTAAATATAGACGCAGTTTCTATTGGCAAAATTGCTTTCAGGTTTGATAAATCACTTTGGGTGTGCTAAATTAATATATTTACATTTTCTCCTCCCAGCACACGCACAATTGCGTGTAAACACCCCATATTGCATATTCATTGCAGCAAATGTGCTACCTGGATGCAGACACACTAGTTTAGTTAGTTTAGTTTAGTTTATTTACTTTATTAACCCCCCTGAGGGGAAATTCAATGTTTTCACTCTTGCTTGTCAGTTACACACAGGTCCGAAAGACACACACACATGCACAAACAGGACCTATACATGCACAATGTGGAGAGATGTCAGAGTGAGGGGGCTGCCCTTGGTGTGGCGCCCCGAGCGGTTGGGGGGTTCGGTGCCTTGCTCAAGGGCACCTCGGCAGTGCCCAGGAGGTGAACTGGCACCTCTCCAGCCGCCAGTCCACGCTCCATATTTTGGTCCGGACGGGGGATTTGAACAGGCGACCCTCCAGTTCCCAACCCAAGTCCCTATGGACTAAGCCACTGCCGCGCCACCACCGCTATTTTGCACCTTTGAAAGATGCAACCCTTGGTGTGCACTGTTAGTAAATCAGTTATACACGCAAACCTTTAGTAGATCCGGCCCTTATTGTACTGAAAGACATTTTATAGTAACAAAATTCTACTGTTTCCATGGAGACCACCACACCTTTAATGTGTGCTTGTGGTAGTCTATGCCAGACATTGGGACAAACCATAAATTAACCTCTGGACAAATTTATAGTGCAGTTGCTCATCATTCAGGATGTCCATTGGGTTCTCCCAGTCGTGGATCACTCTTCTCCGGATGCAATCATTTCTGTAATTTATCACCATAAACACAGCCATGTTATGGTTAAGATGCAGTCAGAGGTACCTTATGTTTTTTTTCCCTTCTTTCATTGCTGAGGTCCTCTGTGCAACACTTGAACAAATCAAGATAAATTGCATTCACACCTTGAGGATGCCAATAAGAGAGGTTGGCTCACTAAATCAGAATATGATTTCCTGTATTGCGAGCACCCAATATGATCTGTGATATACACTTTGCCTAAAGTGCACAAATCACTCACCAGCCCTCCAGGTCGTCCCATTGTGGCCAGATTCATTATGGTCTCCTTTGTCTGAGTTTGTCGATTTCTTCATTAAACCTTTTGTCCAGACTCTGCCAGCTTACATCAAGTATTCCACTGATTTCACTGACAAAATTTCAGACCTTAGGTATTTGCCAGAAGATGCCCTCTTGTTAACCCTTGACATCACAAGCCTTTATACAAACATATCCCATGAAGGTGGCTTGGAGGCGTTAAGTTTTTATTTACAAGACCAAGACAGTACATCTAACCCTCCTAATCAATTCATTATTGATTGAGCCAGTTTTGTTATGAAGTACAATTATTTCAGTTTTCAAAATGATTTTTATTTTCAAGTTACAGGCACAAGCATGGGCACCATTTGTGCACCCAATTATGCAAATTTATTTGTTGGACTCTAAAAATAATTTCATCTTTAATCCGGACAAAAACACACATTTGTTCAAGATTATAAGATGGTACAGGTTCCTTGATGACATCTTCTGTGTGTATAATGGTAATCCTGATGAACTGGCAGATTTTGTTACTCTGCTAAACAGCTTCGACAGTAATTTACAGTTCAAGTTGAACTACAGTGATGAAAAAGTAAGTTTCCTAGATATGTGGGTTATTAAAAACTGCGGCTCTCTCATTACTCATCTATCGAAAGGACATAGATAAAAACACCTTATTGCTAGCCACCAGTTGCCATCCACTCCCTTAGAGAAGGGTCTTCCCATCAGTCAGTTTTTCCATTTGAGAAGAATTTGTCATTCCACAGAGGATTTCACTGGGAAGGCAGAGGATATGAAACATAGATTTGTGCAGCGAGGGTACCCATTATTGTAGATTAATCACGCATAAGAATTGGCTCTCAAAAAGACACGCTCCGAGTTGCTAAAAAAAGAGCGTTAAAAAACAAAATAAATTCTCTGTTATGTGTACCACTCAGTACTCTGCCCACTCTGCCGCAATAAGATCTGTTTTTCAAAAACACTGGCATATTCTAAAGTTTGATCCCAAACTTGCCTCCGTGTTCAAAGATCACCCTTTGTATTGTAGCAATAAAAATTAAAAAAAAAAATACAGTACAGGCCAAAAGTTTGGACACACCTTCTCATTCAATGCGTTTTCTTTATTTTCATGACTATTTACATTGTAGATTTTCACTGAAGGCATCAAAACTATGAATGAACACATGTGGAGTTATGTACTTAACAAAAAAAGGTGAAATAACTGAAAACATGTTTTATATTCTAGTTTCTTCAAAATAGCCACCCTTTGCTCTGATTACTGCTTTGCACACTCTTGGCATTCTCTCCATGAGCTTCAAGAGGTAGTCACCTGAAATGGTTTTCCAACAGTCTTAAAGGAGTTCCCAGAGGTGTTTAGCACTTGTTGGCCCCTTTGCCTTCACTCTGCAGTCCAGCTCACCCCAAACCATCTCGATTGGGTTCAGGTCCGGTGACTGTGGAGGCCAGGTCATCTGCCGCAGCACTCCATCACTCTCCTTCTTGGTCAAATAGCCCTTACACAGCCTGGAGGTGTGTTTGGGGTCATTGTCCTGTTGAAAAATAAATGATCGTCCAACTAAACGCAAACCGGATGGGATGGCATGTCGCTGCAGGATGCTGTGGTAGCCATGCTGGTTCAGTGTGCCTTCAGTTTTGAATAAATCCCCAACAGTGTCACCAGCAAAACACCCCCACACCATCACACCTCCTCCTCCATGCTTCACAGTGGGAACCAGGCATGTGGAATCCATCCGTTCACCTTTTCTGCGTCTCACAAAGACACGGCGGTTGGAACCAAAGATCTCAAATTTGGACTCATCAGACCAAAGCACAGATTTCCACTGGTCTAATGTCCATTCCTTGTGTTTCTTGGCCCAAACAAATCTCTTCTGCTTGTTGCCTCTCCTTAGCAGTGGTTTCCTAGCAGCTATTTGACCATGAAGGCCTGATTCGCGCAGTCTCCTCTTAACAGTTGTTCTAGAGATGGGTCTGCTGCTAGAACTCTGTGTGGCATTCATCTGGTCTCTGATCTGAGCTGCTGTTAACTTGCAATTTCTGAGGCTGGTGACTCAGATGAACTTATCCTCAGAAGCAGAGGTGACTCTTGGTCTTCCTTTCCTGGGTCGGTCCTCATGTGTGCCAGTTTCGTTGTAGCGCTTGATGGTTTTTGCGACTCCACTTGGGGACACATTTAAAGTCTTTGCAATTTTCCGGACTGACTGACCTTCATTTCTTAAAGTAATGATGGCCACTCGTTTTTCTTTAGTTAGCTGATTGGTTCTTGCCGTAATATGAATTTTAACAGTTGTCCAATAGGGCTGTCGGCTGTGTATTAACCTGACTTCTGCACAACACAACTGATGGTCCCAACCCCATTGATAAAGCAAGAAATTCCACTAATTAACCCTGATAAGGCACACCTGTGAAGTGGAAACCATTTCAGGTGACTACCTCTTGAAGCTCATGGAGAGAATGCCAAGAGTGTGCAAAGCAGTAATCAGAGCAAAGGGTGGCTATTTTGAAGAAACTAGAATATAAAACATGTTTTCAGTTATTTCACCTTTTTTTGTTAAGTACATAACTCCACGTGTTCATTCATAGTTCTGATGCCTTCAGTGAGAATCTACAATGTAAATAGTCATGAAAATAAAGAAAACGCATTGAATGAGAAGGTGTGTCCAAACTTTTGGCCTGTACTGTATGTGCAAAGCAATAGTGAGCACAAGTTCTGCAGAGAAATTAAGGAGGAGTGGGATTACTCCTAGCATAAAACTAGCTAGCAAGCGATTTAACATTGGCAACAATAACATTAGTATTCTTGTTAACTAGCTTAATGTGATATATTGGCATCTATTAATTAGTCATCATTTAGCTAACATTATCTACATGCAGCATTACTCAACTTACATGGTTTGTTCAGAAGAAACTGTGCAAGGTTCAAATTGAACGGTGGTAACAGCTGTAAAAAGTGCACAAATAGAGGGCACAAATACGGGAAGTGTGGGGGACATGTCCCACGCGTATCCCAGGTCCGCTACGCCCATGCTCCAGAGGGCCAATCAATTTAGTCCTGGTATGCACATCTGGGAACCATAGAAAATGCACACTACAGTCATCAGCCACAATGGGTTTGATGATTTGAAGCTTTGCCTTGAAACACCAACCACAGTAAACAAAGCACCACTGTCCACTGAGGTGATTTACTATTTAGCTGTGATGTAAAGCAGCAGAGGTGCCAACATGATATCACTATGGCTAGAATGCACATAACAAGAAATGTCTATGAGCGTGTCTCTCTCCCTGCTACTGCTGGGAGCATTTTAATAATCTGCACATGATTTATTGCACTTCTCAATGTGCTGTCGCACATTTCTTTTAATGGCAAACTTTATACATAACAATAACCAGCTGAGGGACTCTGATGACAACAAGGGGGAAGGGGGAAAAATGGGGACAAACAATAGTTCTAGTCTGTGTGGGCCTGATCTAATTTGGATGCAAATGCACAGAGGTTTTCTGCTTGGGTCTTCCATTTATTCTGCTTTATGCAAATGATACAATTAGGCTGCTTATCTCGACAGGATGTGCGAATCCAAAACAATAGGAGATAATGGGTACTATCAGAGGCAGGCCTCTAAGGGGACAGGGGGTATTTAGATGAAGCTAGCTTCATCCTGAGAGATGATGGGATTCTGTAAATGAATCTGCAGAGTGGTGTGTCTGCTGATGGAGACAGAACATTGTACACAAAGTACATACTAATAATTCACAGGAGTGGGACATGTTTTGTCACAAAGTGAAGGTGAATTTAATGCCAGACAATCACAGCAAAGTATTTGAATGTCCTAACAGTTTGCTGGTTAACACAGTAACTTGAATGCACCCAAAACAATAACACTAACATATTCTCAAGGTACACACTACACTTACTACAATAAGAACACAATGTCACGTCTACTGATGGAAAAGATTTTTCATCCAGTTTAGCTCTCTGTTCATGCTATTAGGATACTTTCAGGGAAGTATTACTCCATGTGGGTAAGGCAGTATATAATTGGTTATTCTTGCCATTTTGCATCTTTCTCATAGAGACAAATATGTTAAAGTAAGAAAACAAGACCAACAGTCTGCAGCCAAACAAGCAGCGCTGCACTCTTTACTTACTTGACTGCTAACAAAAGAACGAGAGAAATGTTTATCATGTTCACTATCTTAGTTTAGCGCATTAAGCAATGTCTACCTCTGCATCGAATCAACACCATACTGTAACATGCGCTGTAGTCTGATGTGCACCTCCCCAGAAATGTAACTACATGTCATGGTGACACAGACCTCTTGTCTGTTTTTGTAAGCTGAAAACCATTTCCTCAGTGGAAACAAAGATATCATTGAGGAAAACGAGGTTGACGTGAGGTTATTGAATCAGGAAATTCGTGTGTCCACCACGACAATGGATCCTAATTGATTTTACTTTGGCATTGTTTCCGTGGTACCAGCACATAATTTTAACTCATTACGTGCTGCCACCACGGAATACAGTGTTAAGAGGTCATGGTCATTTCACATATTTCTGTGAGATCAGGTTGCTCTACTCATATGAAGCCATGATAAATCACACACAAGACTTAAAATGCTATAATGTGGGGGCTTTATTGTCTTCACAATTTATTGTTTCTTATCTGTGAAATAAAAGCTTTAACATTCCTCTATACACATAAAAACACAAAAGTGTCCTTGATAACTCAACAATATGACAGGTTAATGTCAAGGCCATAGAATAAAATAAATGTATTTTGCCAGTTTTTGATAGCGTAGGGCTTTAAGAGCATTGTGCTGTGGGCGGATGGGGCGCGTTCCACTACTGTTTTGTATCTGCTCTCTGCCGTCTGTGGGCTTCATTCCATTTCAGATTGCCATCCGTCTGCCGTTACTGAATCCAAACGCCACTAATAAATAAATAAATAAGAAGATAAAAATAAGGCTGAGCACGGAAGAACCAGAGAGGAAACACCATCACATGGAGCCGTCTGCCCCTGGCAACCCGGCCACCCTCCACACCACCAGGGGAGAGGGGACCCCAAGCCAGCGCCACAGAACCAGCTCCTGCTTTGAGCCATTGACCTTTGAACCTTGACCTCAGTGCATGTTTGAAGGTGTATAGATGGAATCGCTGTGTTATTTACATTTACTTATGGGTAGAAAACCGGCATGTCAGTTGAATGAAGACGAGCGAGACGAACGAGAGGTAAGCTATATATATATAATCGTTTAGAATAATTTAATGTTTGTAAAGTCTATAAAACCAGTGATTGAACGAACATTACTACTTCTGTGTGCATGTTTTTGTAATTAGTCACGGTTATCGTAGATTAGCTGAGCTAACAGTTAGCTGTCAAAGTTAGCTACACAGTAGTGACAGATATTTATAACTAACTAACTAACTAATTAACTAACTCAAACTCATATTTATGAGGTAGTTATAAATATCCATGACAGGAGGAAGCTTAGCAGGGTCAGTAAACCACCCATCACTGATATTACAGGGGTCTGGGAGTGGCACGATGGCATCACCAACATGGAGCTGCAATTTCTCTTTATAACGATTATAATCTGCTGTGTCTAAGCCAACAGCATAGGTGGACAACTGACTCATCTTTCCTTTGCTCTTGATGGTCCTGCCTGTCTTGTGCCTCTTGTTATTTACTCCTGCTTCTTCTCACCTTCCTCATCTCTGCCTCTTCTTATTTACTCCTGCCTCTTATTTAAATATTGTCTCTTCTTATAATTCTTATTTATCCCTTCCTCTTCTCATCTTCTTACTCCTGCCTCTTATTTACTCAAGCTTCTTCTCATCTTCCTCCTCTCTGCCTGTCTGACCCTGGGTCAATACCTTTTCTGTAGAGGTGAATAACTTGAAACTCATGAATGAAAAACTGTTCAACAATCGCCATTTCCAACATTTTGTTTATTAAAGCAGATCGTCAGCATCAACACACCACTTACTTACATTACTGGCTAGAGGCTGGTTTGCGAGGCTACTGTCACTACTGTGTAGCTAACTTTGACAGCTAACCATTAGCTCAGCTAATCTACGATAACCATGACTAATTACAAAAACATGCACACAGAAGTAATAATGTTTGTTCAATCATTGCTTTTATAGACTTTATAAACATTAAATTATTCTAAACGATAATATATATTGCTTACCTTTCGTTCGTCTCGCTCGTCTTCATTCAACTGACATGCCGGTTTTCTACCCGGAAGTAAATGTAAACAACAAGGCGATTCCGTCTATAACTCAGCACTAAAAGGGGGTACAGACACGGGACCAACTGTTAATGATATACAGTATATCTGCAACTGGGGGTGCTGTCAGATATGGGTAAAATATGGATAAAATTAATTTTCACCCATTTAGAAATTAGATATTTAAAATCTGATTACACAAGTGTGTTTACCATCCCCTTAAAGTCCACAGTGTACTCTCAATTCAGTATTTACAACTTCCAAATCCAGGAAAAACACTTAGATTTTTAAAAAACTACAATTCCCTGGGACATGAGGCTTGATACATAGTTGTAGTTCTTCTGATTTGCAAAGTAGGGTTCTAAATAGGGTCGTAAAAAGATATTTCTACTGAATATATAGTAAAGCCAAACTAGTAATGACACTACATCTAGATGAATTATGTTAAGAAAAAGCAAGGGTGTTGGCTAATTTCAGATAATTTAGATAGTGCTCTAGAAACGGTGTTTTTTGGGACGGTAGTTTTTTGCGGCTTGTTGTAAAATAGAGTCATAAAAAGATACATCTGCTGAATATATCAAATGTCTAGTAAAGCCGAACTAGTAATGACATTGCACCTAGATGAACTATGTTAAGAAAAAGTAATGATCCTGGTTAATTTCAGTTATCATCTATCTCTAGAAATGGCATTTTTGGGACTCCGGTTGTAGAGTTGTCAAATAGTGTCATAAAAAAGTAAATCTACTGAATATATCAAATATCTAGTACAGCCAAACTATCATGTTGTTATTATTATTATTATTGGTGGGAAATTATAACAAAGGAATATATTTGCCGTTTTAATATCAAGAACACTTTTGTGTTGTTGTGTGCATACAGGACGTTGTTGAATCAGGGAATCCGTGTGTCCACCACGACAAAGGATCCTAATTGACTTTACATTGGTGTTGGAATGCGGTGTTAAGAGGTCGTGGTCATTTCACGTATTTCTGTGAGATCAGTTGAATCTTGCTAGTGGCTAGGCTAATTTATACAATGTAAAATGCCACAGGCTTGTTCTAATAATGTTAGCATGTTGTATTTGTTTGAAAAATGTGTTTAGTACAAGACAGTTGTTTTGTTGGTGAACCTTGTGAGTTATAATGGAGCCTAATTTTGTAACAGTACCTCTGGTAAATGTTACTGTTGTCCCTGGCTTCATATGTAGAGGAAATCTCTGCTAGCTTGGGTAATTTATACAATGTAAAATGCCCTTGGATGCAAATGCATCCGTAGCTGCAGATAGCATGATACTTTAATGGTTGGTGTTGATAAAAAAAACACTGATGAGTATGTTTTTAAAGGAGACCTATTATGCTTTTTGGGGTTTCCCCTCTTCTTTAGTGTGTTACAGCATTTTTCTGCCTCTATAAGGTTTGCTAAATTAAAAAAAAAAAAAAAAAAAAAAAAAAAAAGTCCAGCCTAAAGAGAGTTGTCTCCCCACAGACACACAGTTCCTGACATGCCTGAAACTGCTCGTTTGAAAAAAATTCAGTTATTAAGACAAAAATCTGAAAATACACAAATTGCATCTAGACAGCATGGAGATGTTGGTAATTTGTTTTTAACAATGATTTATTGGCTCCATAAGTGAAAAACTGATGTTTAAAAATGCCATTTTTGCATTGACTCCAGTTGTTCGCATGAGAGTGAAATTCAAAATGCTGTTTCAGTTTTTGAGATAAAATTCTGATATTTTCCAAACATCATCTACCATGACACCAAAATTTTATCATTTTACATACATTGAAAATGTATTTAGCAAGAATTTGCAAGTATATTGTAACCCAGTAGAAAACAGTTACTATTGTTGTTCCCCTTAAAATATTATTTTTTATTTAATTAACCCTCTTTAGTTATTATTCTGTCAGTAATATTAATTTCGCACACTCTCAATTCTTATTTGTTGTATTATATAGATGGTTCGTGAGAGAAAGTAGCCCC
Organism: Epinephelus fuscoguttatus; assembly: GCF_011397635.1. Classification (NCBI taxonomy): domain Eukaryota; kingdom Metazoa; phylum Chordata; class Actinopteri; order Perciformes; family Serranidae; genus Epinephelus; species Epinephelus fuscoguttatus. Next base: position 38,635,850 of record NC_064762.1, read on the forward strand.
ACCCTCTTCTCGCGAGAGTTACAGTGCGGAGGGAGAATGCAGGGTAGTGCGGCGCGGAGTCAGAGCTACAGAGTCAGAGCAGCGATACGAGCAGAGGGAAATCACAGAAGAGAAAGTCAATAAGAAGTCACGAAAACAGCGGTTGTTAACTCACTTATCAACACATGATAACCCGTGAAAGTGTATCTACCTGCAGCAGAGAGGTGGTCGAGGATCTGTGGGTTATTATTTTCGGCAGAGACTTGGTGAGTCGCTCGAGCTAACTAGCGCTAGCACATGCTAACTGTAGTAGCCACATCGCGATTCAGCTCGTGAGATGGCAGAAAACTTGTTGATACATGAACGTGACCTGCCGCTATTTACTGTGTGTTTTAAGAGTTAAAACTGCATATTTTGCTCTGATAATCTGATGAAACAAATGAGGTGTGCTATTTATTTTCCTGTGTATTCACTTTGAGATGCACTGTTAGGGTGTGTGTCTTGTTAAATGCTGCTAAACATGTTCATATATCACAGAGGCAGAAACTCTGAAGCCCTGAATTGATATTCTGATGTGTGTTAAAGGTGCATTTTGCTAAATTTCAGTTCATAATCCAATGTTGTGAATTTAATGTGTGAAATGGTTAAAAAGGGATTAAAATGAACCATATTTCATGTGGGAAAATGAGTTAAAATTATCTTTGATGATTCTGTGTAGTGGTAGCCTTGTCTTTATACAGGCTAGGTTTTTGAGACCCTATAGAAAACTTTAGAGGTGGATCTGGATTCTCCTGGTTGAGGGAGATGGCGAGCCAGTGAAGATTTTCCTTGCCAACGGAGTAGGGAACCAGCACCTGAGCCGGAAGAGGACATCCAACCCCTTCTTCACCTTAACTGATAGTGTCTGTGGTAGGACCACCACACACACACCTGACGTGTGACCCCTGACTCTTTGAACTTTCCCTTGACTTGACATACACATAAAGCGCGCTGACTAACAACGACAAAACATTAAAGGAACATTCAAGGAACAATTAAAAGAACATTACTGTTCCAATGGGACACTTTTATTTCGTTTTGTACTGAAAAAGAAAAACTGTGAACCACTAAGTGATCAGATGCCATTGCACTGAATTTTGTTCATTCTATTTTATTTTATTTTCCATACTGTTAATATAGTTGACTGCTTCCAACATATAGTGTGGCTCCATTTAGTTATTGTGTCTGTCAATTCCTCTTTAAACCCTCCTCCACGAACCTAGTCTCTGGTCCAAACTCTGAAGTAACTGGCGGGTTACAATATGTTTACAATACCGTTTACAGTCAAACATTTTGATGCACTGTAAGCTCAGTTTTCGAGAAATCAAAAATCTGTGTCTGAACAGACAGTCTGAAGTGATGTCAATTGAGCAAAAATTGTGGGAGGAGATAGGTTTAATAGGTTTTACAGTTTTTGAAAAAAAACAGAGTGATGGACTTCATAATTTGCAATAGGTTTAAATGTACAAGAGTTTCTTAAATATTGGGGCTACATTTTGCTGAAAGTTGCAAATCTGTAGCACATATGGTTGATTTGTTGTGAATTTTCAAAATTTTGAACTTTAGAGGCGGTAGAGGTGGTAGCGCCACCATCAGGACTATTGGCCTGTTTTTGCCACCATCAGGACTATTGGCCTGTTTTTGCAGCTGAGGCAATCTGGCATGGAACTGGACCTTTGTGCAAAGTTTGGTGATTTTTCGCACATGGGAAGTAGGATTTCCTCGGAAGAAGAAGAAAGAAGAAGAACATGCAGGATAACAATAGGGTCCTGGCAGCTTAGGCTGCCCGGTCCCTAATAATACACACACACGCACACACACACACACACACACACATACATACATACATACATACATATATATATATATATATATATATACACAGAGAGAGAGAGAGACACACACACACACATATGTTCTTTCATTTGGACTTTTGGCTGTCATCAACAACACCTATAAAGGGCATAGGTTTCAAACCGAGTACAAGACCTCATGTTGAGTTGGAGGACAAAGAGGGAGAAACTCAAACAGATCAGGATCAGGAAACTCCTGGCATATCCAGAGTTCAACACAGGACGGAATGGATGCCTGAATGGAAAGAATTGGACACTGTTAGTGTTGCAGATAAAACACTGCTGTGTTTATAAATCTATCTATTGTATATCATTTAGTACGTTTTTTTGTAGTTTTTGTTTGCTAAAAATTAAGTTCTATTGACAAAAGACTTATTTTTCATTTCTTTCTTTGTTACTGTGAGTGCACTAAAACCTCCCCGAGGAAAAAGGCCAATACTTTATCAATCATAGCTTTGTGGTACACAGCGGCTACCATAGTTGCAATACGTGTTTGAAAAAGTGAGGCGCTAGAGTGCGCTATGCTTTTGAATGCAATACACAATTTCAACGTTATATGGGAGAAATTCCTAAAATTAAATCTAAATGTTTAATCTAAATTTAAATGTTTCATCTAAATCTAAATGTTAAACCTAAATGTGCTTGGTGAAACTAAATATTTAGCTAATGTGCAAATGCACACTGCCAATCACCGGAAGTACCAAAATAAAAGCCTGTGTGGTCAGACTGTGTTTATAGCATCAAATAATAAAACCAAACTAATCTGAGAAAATGAACATTTGAACATACTCAAATTTGTGTTCTTCCTGAATGTGTTCTGTGTTTCTCTGTGCATGTTTTTCCTCAGGAAAAAGTGCTATATGAGAACATATAGCAAACGACATGTAAACATGTAAAGGAATGCCTCTGTTGCAAGGAATGGGACTGGTTGCAGCCTTATTTTCAAGGTCTGGATGTGACCGAGGACGAGACACCTCCACCTGGAGTAACGTTAGTATCCAGCTGGGCTTTATCTAGAGCTCGCGAGATATATTTCGGCTGCGCTTTGGAAAGCAGAGCTAGATGGTAAACAAACATGGCAGCACACCGGTAAGCTAAGACATCACATTTACATGTTGTTTTCTATATGTTCTCTGACATTTATCCTAACGATATGAGGCGGTCTTTGTGGAAAAAAGCTTGTTTAGTAGACTTTGCACTTGAAGGTTGCCCGTTTTAACAGGTCTGACGCTACTAATGCGCCCCGGCTGTATCTAGGTTAATGGCTAACATGCTAACTATTATTTTTCGTCACTAGTCGCTTGAAACAAATTTAGACAATAGGAGACAGGTTGAAAGAAACCGAAATTTCCCTTTAAGTAGGGGTGGACTGCCAGTTTTGTTGGTAACCCTTTTCTCCTGTTTATTTAATTAGGGAGGTAAGATTTTTTGTCATTTATTTCTTATTATTTGATTAGGTTATTTACTTACTCCCTTGATAGAATTGTTTTGTTAGTTATTTTGGCCTTAGTCCACCCTTAAGTTATTATTTCACGCATTACTGTTGTTCCATTTATTGTAATAAATTACCTATTTTGATCGTTAAACGCATTTGTATCCTTGTGGCCTACTTGGGACTTGGGGAAGATGGGGGCCTTTCATGTTGTGTCCCAGGCACCCCTAGACTGGGGATGAGAACTACATAAAATGACAGAAACCATGTTTGGGGAAATGTTATTTGACATGTATTTTGAGTTTTTAGTGTCCCATCTGCTAACATGGAGGGTGCAAAATTTATGGGTACACTCCACTGTTGCGTCATTTTCTACATGCTCTCCTTGCTTGCCAACATGTCCGGCGATTAAGCTGAAAACATTGGAAGGGCTGTTTTGGCCACAATTCAGAATATCAGCAGTGCAATTCTGTTAGTTAGCAACACTCGTGCCTTCCCCGGTCAGTTTGACCCGGTGGTATGGTGCGTTCCAGGCAGGCTTTTGAACTTGTAAGTCACGACTTCAAGTCACGACTTACGACTTTGTAGCGTTCCAGGAAAGTTACGCCAAACTGCCAGTTATGCTGCAGTTACTTCCTGTTTAACGTTACATTGGTGAACATGGCAAACCGTTCGTTTGTGCTTCTCCATCATTTCCATTGCCAAAGGTGCCTGCTCCTTGCTCATTTGAGCGAAACGGAGGAGGAGAAACGGCGCGTAAGTTAACAGAAGCTGTTATACTGTTTATCTTACGTTATTTGTGTTTTTTGAAACGTATTTTGTATTGATCAATGCACTGAAAACTAGCTAACGCTAAAGCAACTGCCAATAATGCGTTAACATTAGCAGATAAATAATGTTAGAGCAATACCTTGCTATAATAAACATTCTCTAATGTTAGAGAGACCAGACCAGCCATCTGAAGGCATCTCACCATCTCTCTCTCTCTCTCTCTCTCTCTCTCTCTCTCACTCACACACACACACACACACACACAGTTCAATAGCCAACAGTGAAGACCAGTAATTAATAACAATTAATAATAATAATAATAATAATAATAATGAATGGCTTAGCTCCTAAAAGATGAATCACATTATGAGGATTTTGCTATTTGTTCATGAAGACTGTCTCATCTTACTTTTCAGAGATGCAATTGCTCAATTTGTCCTGCCACACGCAACAATTTTGAAGACTGGCATAGAATGTGAGCTTCTGTTCCATATGGATGAGCGGACATTTTACCGCCATCTCTGGGTCACCCACTTCCAGTTCGACTACCTCATTGAGGTCCTGAGAGAGCAAGGTCTGAATGGGGACCATGATGGAGGTCTTGAGATTCCTCTTAAGCAAAAGGTATAGTAGGCCTATGCCCCAAACTGTTTTTTTGAAAATGCTGGCATTTTAATTCAATAGCCATACCATAATTAAATACATTTCTCCCTTTGTGATAATTTGTTGAGTGTCTGGGATACATTATGTATTTATAGGTTGCACTGTTCCTCTGGTACATGGCAAACCAGAACAGCTTCCGAGAAATCTCAGACAAGTTTAATGTGTCCCAGTCATCTGCACAGAGGTAGAAAGTTTAGGTGGTACACTGCTGCTAGAAAACTGATTAACAGACTGTAAAGGATTGATAATGGCTTGTGTTATGGTCATAAAAACTAAGATTTGCAGTGCTATTCTATTCTATCCTGTCCTATCCTATCCTACAGGTGTGTGGTTCAAGTGCTGAGAACCTTTTGCACTATGGTTCCAACTTTTATCAGCTGGTTCACAGAGTGTGAAAAGTTGGCAACCTCTGCCGCCCTCAGGGCAATGTGTGGCATTGACGGCATCATAGGTATGTTATGATAGCTTTTGCTCATCCCCAGGGGATAGGGAAATTTTGAGTTTTCACAACCGCAAGGTGCAGACCAAAGTAAAAAATAGAGGTACACAGGGCAGACATAGCATTGTACAGGGTAACAAAACTAGAAACATATCATTACAATGCACTCCGTTACATATGTGCTCACACACACTATAGGGCCCATATAGCAGCACTCGAAGAGGGTGGTGAAAATATGCATCAAAATCATAACTTTTACTGGGATCATCAACTCTCACTGTCCCTTCCAAATAAATAAATGCATATAAGATCTAAATACTCAGAGCATTAGTATACACTGTATTAAGGGATAGTCCCTGTGAGAGACCTACTGTACTAGTACTGGGATAAGGCAGTTAAATCAGTCAATCACTAAATACCACTAGTCAAAATGTGTATCTCTGTCATAAACTGTGCATTGTGCAGTGCAGGTGCCATAGATGGATGCCACATAAAACTACAGCGGCCACCCATCAGAGGAGGGGACTACTTGAACCGAAAAAGGTACTATTCTGTAGTCCTCCAGGGGATGGTGGATGGAAGAGGGACGTTCCGGGACATCTTTGTAGGTGCACCAGGTAATTATGTATTGAATCCTGTAAGTGTCATGATGCATCAATATACCTCAAGCACATTTCTTCCAGGCATAGCATGTACAGCAATAAACCACTTCTGGGCTTTCGGTTACTGTGGTCCTGTTCTATGAAAGAAGCTGCCTGCTGACCTGAGGTCCATCACAACTGTGTCCACATTCAAAACCAAACTCAAAACTTTTCTGTTCTTCCAGGCTTATAGTTAAATACTATAGTGTGTGTGTGTGTGTGTGTGACAATATGGCTGCACTATTTCTTTCTTGTACAGCCGATTACATGTGCGGTTATGTGACAGGGCAGGGGCTTCTATGTGATTGTGTTGATGTTTTTCTGGAATTTAATGCTGTGTGATATTTTGTTTTTTAAGGTATAACTTGTAATGAATTGTGCTTTATAAATAAAATTGATATTGACATTCTGATATTGATTCAGGCAGGGTACATGACTCCAGGATCCTCAGGAAATCCGCCTTCATTGTGAGATGGGGAGAAAAAATGGGGAGGTGGGTATTTTTAGCATCTTGGAGAAGACTGATGCTATGTGTATACAGTATGTAATTTTCACTACCCCCTGTATATGCTGGAATACAACATTTAGCTTAAGCTCACAATTGCATTGGTCCATGCTCCTCTTCTTCTACTAGCACCACTGATGTCTTTCTTCTAGAATAGACAGATTATTTTGCTATTCAAGTATGTAATTTGTGCTACCCCCTGTATAGGCTCTGTGCACAGCAGCAGTCTTGACAGAAGGGTCCTAATTAGTCCTCAAATTGGTCTTCACCTGTATCAGTTTGCCCACCTTTCTTGTCAAAACTGCAGTCACGCACAGAACTGCTCACAATACAGCCAGAAGCCCACTTTCTTTGAATGTCTTACTGCCTCTCTACCTGTCCTGTACCTTGCTGCTGTGAAAACCTAAATTTCCCACCGTCTCACCCCATCCTCTTATCTTAAGGTACATGCTACTCGGCAACAGCACCTACATCAGTCGCAAATACCCGTTTATTGTCACACCAAAGCGGGGCGATGGTGCCCTTACCATCCAGGACCAGCAGAGGAACACGCAGATCTGCAAAGGACGCGTTGTAGTGGAACAAGCGTTTGGCAGGTAAGTAACTCCTCCTGGAGCCTATCTCCTGTTTACTGGTGTGTGAGGTGACTTCATGGACCTCCCAAGCAGGGAGATATTGGGTACTATGGCACAGCTGACGATCAACTCAGAGTGGGCTCTCTAACCATAAAGTTATTGATGCATGAGAGATCTGCAAAACACCAGGCTGGATGTGGTGGTCATGCTGATCATGTCAGCCTGCATGCTCCACAACCTCTGCACCAGACCTGCCGACATGTGCAAGGACCTTCCCGCTGGTTGCCCTTGTCATGACGATGAAAGCATTTGAAGACTTAATTTTCAAAAACAGATCTATTTATTTTTTTTGCACCATGTTCCTTTTTGCTGCACATTCAAGGCAATTGTTCTCATAATAAAATATTTATTGTACCAGCTTGATAACTTCAGTTCTTCTATTTTACTATTTTGTTCTTCTCTATTTTACATGATGTACTTAACATTTCTCAAGTTTTACCCATTTAATACAGTGTAGTGTTGCAGTAGAGTTAGCAGCAATGGATTCAAAAGTAATCACTGTACTAGAAGCAATGTTGTAATGTCTACTTGACCATCACATGGATGACGCTTGGGGCTGTTAAGGCACATGGACATACAGGCATTATTATAGGGCATTGTGCATTTATCATACACAAAAATAGACAATAACTGCAAATTTATGAAGACAAAATTTTATTTAATAATGTCAACAATTTCAAATCACAAATGCAACAAAAAAGGATGTGATTGAGCACCTTCTAGGCAATCAGAACTGCCTCTTTGAACAGAACAGATAGGACAATTTGAACAGTGACTACTCAAACTGTCAACAGCAGGACTTTGTAGGTTGACTGACAGATATTGAACTAACGGTTGTCAATATTAACCAGCGTTACCAACAAACAGTCTCTGACATGACTAACGGCCGTTTAACAGACGTCACTATAGTAACATTAGAAGAATTATTATGGTATTTATTCTGATTATCAGAATAAATGAGTAGAGGAACATTAGAAATATATAAAGAAATTCTTCAACAAAATGAAAACACTGCACAACCTTAACTTACAGCCTACTAGGGCTGAAACAATTAATCAATGACTAATCGACTATTGAATTAATCACCAACTATTTTGATAATCGACTAATCGTTTTGAGTCTTTTTTTAAAGAAGAAAAAGTCCAAATTCTCTGATTCCAGCTTCTTATATATGAATATTTTCTGGTTTCTCTAGTCTGTGACAATAAAGTGAAGATCTTTGGGTTGTGGACTGTTGGTTTGAGAATGTCTTCTTGGGCTTTGGGGAACAATGATCAACATTTTTCACCATTTTATAGAGCAAAAACTGAACACATTAATCGTTTTTATTTACTTTTTGTATTAGTTGCGGCCAAATAACTTTTTTTCTAAAAAAAATTACGACTTTTCTCCTCAAAAATATAGGAACTTTTTCTCAAAATTTTACAACTTTTTTTCTCAAAATTTTCCAATGTTTTTGCAAAATATTGGGTTAGGGTTAGGGTTTTCCTATGAATATTTTCTAGAAATTCTCAAAATGTTAATCTGTATATTACATACAATATTCAATGCAAAGATGATGAATAGACACAAATACTCATGATCGACTAATCATTTCAATAGTCTGTGACTAGTCAACTATCAAAGTAGTCGTTAGATGCAGCCCTACAGCCTACATGTTGACTTGTCACTGCAGGAAAAGCTCAGGTGGACCTAGTTGTCTATTGCTTGCTGAGATACTCTCTCATTAAATTCTCGAAGGAGATCCACTGAGCTCTCATTTCCTCAAGTAATTAATTGTGTCTCCTCTGGCTGGCTTGTTCTGACTCCTGGATAACCTCTACAAGTGACTTTACCGGTCCCTTTGTCCCCCTTGGTCTATGTGTGTGTACCCCCTGCTCTGCTGGTCCCTGCATTCTCTGAATTAACATCCCCTGCACTTGGTGGCTGTCCCTGCACCCAGCACCTCCGGTCTACGGACATTTAGGCCCCCCTCATTGTCTCCCACAACTGGGAATTCAATGTCATGTTGGCCCCCTAACAGTGAATCCATCTGATCGAAAAACTTGAACCGAATTACCCCCCTCCCTGTGCTATTGTTATTGTCTTTTATTCCTTTGTAGCCATTGACCAGGGTCTGCCATTTTCGGTCCACTTTGGCTGGACCGAAAATCAGGACAAATTTGGCTGTCAACCTCCCCGCCAAGTCCTCCCACAACTTTTTTTTTTGCCCCGTTTCCCCTCTTAATCCTTGTGTTGAGCTACTGCAGGTACTGGGGGAGCTCATTTCCGTCTGACTCCAGGTGCTTCTTGTGAGAGGAAAATCATTGAAACAATCAGAAAATTAGAAAATTTGAAAGTCTGACTCAAATAAATAATTTGAGTTTGATTAGATCAGCTACCAAAAAAAAATCAACACTACACCTTTCAGATGGAAACTTCTCTAAACATTATGGATGTGTGTTTTTTCTATAGTTCCTGTCATAACACAACATATGTTTAATGCAGCCTATTCAACAGTGCTTTTTGATTGTTTTGGTTGTGGTAGATTCATCTGTCAAGTGTGTGAGACCATCTCTCTCCAGAAGTAAATAAAATGCATTGTTCTTATGAAAACTGACTAACAGATCTAGATGTTTAAATTGATTATAATACAGTGGAATCCTCTTAAGCAGCTTTCACACAGAGCGTGATTTTTGCTGCACCCACCGCAGGGTAGGGGGCAGAGCAAGCGCAGAGCAAGGCGCGCAACCGAAAAGTATTCCGGCTCCGGTCTGGTGCCCTTTTCCGGTCTGATGCCCCGGATTTCATTATGTATCTGTCCCTGCTTCAACGAAAAGCCCTGGCTTTAGTTCTTCGGAGGAGGAGGAGGAGGAGGAGGAGGAGTATGGGTCCATGAAATCCTCATGGCAAGACAGGATTTGGGAAGGTACAGGCTCGTTCAGGAGCTACAGCTCCATGATGACCGCTTCCAGGTCTACTTCAGACTGAGCAGGGAGCAGCCTGCTGGGGAGAGTTGGTCCAAGCCTCCGGAGGATGACAACGAACCTCAGGCAGCCCATCACTCCAACTGAATGTCTGGCCATTTGTTTGAGGTGGGTGCTTATAAGGAAAAGCTAGTTTTTACAAGTGTGTGGATTAATCACGATATTTTATGCTATAGTTCATGCGAACATAGTTTACCTCTAGAGTATGAGGTTGCTGCCACCTGTAGCCTACTATGCACCTTATTGAAATAAAAAATAGCCTTCTGTAGTAGGCTGTATAAATGAATGGTAAAATATGTGTGTGTGTGTGTGTGTGTGTGTGTGTGTGTGTGTGTGTGAATATGTGTGTGTATATATATATATATATATATATATATATATATATATATATATGTGTGTATATATATATATATATATATATATATATATATATATATATATATATATATATATATATGTGTATATGTATAGATATATCTATACATATATCTATACATATATCTATACATATATATTAGTGTTGCACGATTAATCTAAACGCAATTGCGATGCCAGGCTGTGATTACATAACCGCATAAAAGGCTGCGATTTGCGATTTAATGTAAATAAATGTGAACGTGTGTGTCTGTGAACGTGACTGCCTCTCCTGTAGTGTGTGGAGTTTGTTGACATCACGACCACAAGCTATCCTGGGGTCCGTTTCACAAAGCAGGTTTAGTGAAAACTCTGAGTCTGTTAACCCTGAAATGAGGGAAACTCTGAGTTTTACATTTCAGAAAGGAAGGTAACTTAAACCAGAGAAAATGGAGTAACTCCAGTTCGTTTCAGAAAAAGAGGTAACTGAAGCTCAGTGTCAGTTACTATGGCAACTGACTCTGTGAATCTAACCTGATTGGGATCAGGTTTTCTTCAATGAACCTCGAGTTTCCAGCTGTCTCCTCCCTCTTACGCCACACGCAATGTGATTTATTCATTCATTCGTTTAGTGTCGCGCGGGTTTCAGCGAGTTTGATCATCTGTCCTCAAGGTAAAGTTGGATCCTAAAGTGTGTTCTAGTTCTTTTTTTTTTTTAAAGATTATTTTTTGGGCTTTTTGCCTTTAATATACAGGACAGTGTGAAATGGGGAGACAGAGAGAGGGGGACGACATGCAGCAAAGAGTTGCAAGCCGGAGTCGAACTCGCGACCACTGCAGTGAGGCATCACCTCTATACATGGGGCGCCGGTATTATCCACTAAGCTACCGACACCCCAAGTGTGTTCTAGTTCTAAATCTACTTTTTTCGACCATGGCATGTCCGTTCTTGGGGGACCCTGTAGACGATGGGGCAGTGTTACGGAGGAGGGAGTTACATGTTCGTCGGGAGATTATTCACAGGCTCAGAATTGACGTATTATCATTAACGGTACCATTTCACATCACAGTCCATCATTTAGCCTATGTCCATAACCTCATCCGTCGTGACATAACCAACATCACCAACCATGGACGTGCACTTTCATCTACCCAGATTCTTTGTGTTGCTCTTCGTTTTTTTGTTGTTTTTTTTTGGCAAACGGGAGTTTTCTGCATAATATCGGAGATTCAGAAAATATCAGTAAGGCCACTGTATGCAGAGCCGTGAGAAAAGTGTCCCTAGCTCTGAAACGTCTTTTAAACTCTTTTTGTGTGTTCCCTGGACATAAACCTGTGAGGGTCATCAAGGAGGAGTTCCACAGGATTGCAGGTGAATGATGTAGAAATCAGTTAAAATTTATGATTATAAATCATATTCAGTTAATGACATGGTGCTGCAACCTCAGACAGGGATTAGTCATTTTAATTAGGGTCTATTGTAATCCTAGTTCTTCTTCTTCTTCTTCTTCTTCTTCCGAGGAAATCATACTTCCCATGGGTGAAAACTCACCAAACTTTGCACAAAGGTCCAGTCCCATGCCAGATATCCTCAGCTGTAAACTCAAGCCAATAGTCCTGATGGTGGCACTACGGCAAGCGTCTAAAGTTCAAAAAGTTTTTGAAACTTTATAACAAATCAACCATACGTGCTACAACTTCACAACTTTCATCAAACTGTAAAAATTATGAAGTTCATCACTGTTTTTTTTTTTTTTTTTTAAAAACTGTAAAACTTCTTAAACCTATCTCCTCCCTCAATTTTTGCTCAATTGACACCAAACTTGCTACAGAGCATCTTCAGACTGTCCTACAAAAACAACGTTTCTCAGATTTTTGATTTATCAAAAATTGAGCCTACAGTGCATCAAAATGTTTGACTGTAAACGGTACTGCAAACATATACATGCAAATTCTTGCTAAATAAATCTTCAATGTTCATGAAAAAAAGACAAAATTCTAGAGTCATGGTAGATGATGTGTGGCAAATTTCAGAATTTTATCTCAAAAACTGAATTTTTGACAGCATTTTGAATTTTGCTCTATTGTGAACAACTGGAGTCAATGTAAAAATGGCAATTTTAAACATCAGTTTTTCACTTATGAAGCAAATCAATCATTGTTAAAAACAAATTACCAACATCTCCATGCTGTCTAGATGCAATATGTGTATTTTCAGATTTTTGTTTCGATAACTGAATTTTTTTACAGTGGTTTGAAATCTGCCTTTGAGTTGCTACTTGCCAGTTAGCTCAGAGTGGTAGATGACCGTCTTAGGTTCCAGAGGTTGCAGGTTCGAGCCTCGACTGGTGCAGAATCCACATTGTAATGTAAACATCTTCTTGTGCTCCACCTTATTGCTTAAAATTGCCTGAGTGTTACTGATCACTGTGCAGCATCTTCAAGTCTTTTTTCTGCTAGAAAATCTGCCTTCTCATGCTTGAAAATAAACCAAACTTTGCACAAAGATCCAGTGTCAATACTTAAGTGTGAAACCATCTGAAGCTTCTCACTTTGCACATAGCTCAACTAGTTAAACATCAGTTTTTCACTTATGAAGCAAATCAATCATTGTTACAAACAAATGACCAACATCTCCATGCTTTCTAGATGCAATATGTGTATTTTCAGTTTTTTGTTTCAATAACTGAATTTTTTACAGTGGTTTGAAATCTGCTTTTCCATGTGTGGCGTTGCGGGGTTAATGATAAAGCCGGCCCAATATTATGTTACCAATTAGGCTTTTAGGATTGAAGAAGGAAGCCAACAACGCCACCCTGGGAATTGCACCCAGGGAATTGTAAATAAGGTAAATGTAATAGAAAGGCACGCAGGTAAGTAGCACAAGAAAAGGCAGGAGACGTGGTTCGAGGTAGCAAAAACAATTAGCAAGTTTATTACAGATTGGTCATACAAAAAAATTAAAGTATTTTAAAAGGTATTTCAAGGTATTTTAAAAATAAGCCAAATAATTGAGATGCTACTCAGTGACTGGGACTTACCAACGGTGAGGGGCACCCCAGGGTGAGCAGTCCAAATGATAAAGAAAAGGGACACCCCACATGTACGTGCCACGCGCACACACAGCAAAAGGTGACTTGCAACGAAAACCCAAAATCCAAGATCACAGCACACCAAGGGAAGCCACACCCAGGACACTGCCACCACCGTTGGCTCTCAGCGCTACGAGGAGACAGAAGACACAATTAATTAATATACTCCAATACAAATCATATCTTTTGCTTTCCTTTTAAAATATACAGGGTCAGTTATCTCAATACAAAGAAAAAAAAAACAACAACGAAAGGAAAATACCAGCAGTCTAGAACTGAAACTCCATAAAGGTTACAAAAAAACATTAAATCATTTCAACATTAGCAAATTAAACAACCAAAGAAACTAAGGAAAAAGGTCTCTGGCCAGAGGTACTAAATTAACAGATAACCATAATCATTTATTTACAATGGAACTAAATGATAAGTGACCAACCAATTAACTCCATATAATAAAATACCTTAAAAGACACAAAAATAACCGAGTCCTATCTATCCCCCCCTTGCACACACTCACTCATCCACGCACAACCAGTCCTTGCGGATGACCATCCACTCGCTCTCTCGGTCCTCACAAACACGCACTCAGACACGCACACACAGTCTGGTCCGGGCAGTGAGTGAACCGCACGCCGAACAGCAACCTGCAGAAAGTAGTCACCGTAGCAGTAGCAGCGGCTGCAAGCGAAGCATAAAGCGGCAAGCAAAGCAGGAGAGCCAGCACAGCCAATAGTCCATACAGCAAGGCAACAGAGCAATCCCAGGCAAAGCGCCACCGCACAATGAGGGTAGGCGAAGCAGCAGTGTACCTGCACTTATCTTAATGTCCAGAGTTGAGCCACCGATCCCGATCAGCAGGCGTCTTCCCGATGAGGGGAGAGATGAAGAAGTTCCGCGCTGCTCTGTGTTAACCGGAACGTCGGTGGTGCGCCAGTGATGCGTTCACGGTCCGCTTGTCCGCTTAGTGCCTGTGCTGACAAAGAAAATCGCTGCCATCCAAGTAACCACAATCGACCACTGTCTGCACCGAGAGCAGAGGAGGAAGCGGAAGGCCGGAAGAACGGGCGGGCCTTCGAGCCAGGAAGTGAGGGGGGGGGGGGGGGGGTACAGCCACCCTTTTATCCCCTCGCCCTCTACACTGATAGGCTAAGGCACCAGACTCGCCTGCAATGTATGGTGCAGAGCAGCAGACTCGCCTACAATCAACTACAGCGGCATATCATACTGCTACACATGGATGGACGGCTGCTAAACCTGCACGTCTGGCTTAGTCAGTTTGTGAAGCTACACATGAATTGTCACTGACTAATTAGCTCAGTGAGATAGAAATTGATTATTAGTCTCAGAGGTTGTCAGTTCAAGCCTCAGCTGATGCAAAAGGCAGATTGTGTTGCTAAATTCCTAAATGTCTTCCAGTTCTTCTGCTTGTTGCTCAGAATTGCTTAAAAATGCCCGGACCCAACCCATCACTGCGCAGCAGCTATAATTTCTTTTAGGATTTCCCAGTGTGATAGGGTGCATTGATGGAACCCACATTCCCATCATTGCTCCTTCACAAAATGAAGGAGACCATGTGAATATGAAGTCCATTCACAGCATTAATGTGCAGGTAGATTGACTGTCTCAAAATGTCAGACTGCATCACACTGCAAAAACTCAAAATCATCCCAAGAATATTTGTTGTATTTCTATTCAAAATGTCTTATTTTTAGTCAAAACAAATCACACCTAAAAGTAACTTGTTTTTGGACAATTTTCACTTGTTTCAAGCACATTTTCACTTGAAAAATAATTAGGTGGGATTGCATCTAAGTGAACTAAATTTTAGCTTTAACACTATTCCACCTGTTTGCATCTGTAGCTAGCCTAATATTATTGTGATTGCATAAATGTATGAAATACATTTAAACTTACGCATTGACCTGAGCAGTAATTTTCTCCCACGCCGACTCCCGTTCCTTCGCTGCTGCAGCAGCTGCGTTACTCTTCTCCCTGAAAACAGCTTCAAATTTGCTGTATGAGCGCATTAAAATATCCAACTCCAGAGGAGTAAAAAAAAATGCAGACCTCTTCTTGTAGCTTGTTGCCATGGTGAATCATGGTGTCGGGGCTCCATTGATTGATGACAGCTTTTTAAAGTCGTGGTGCACGCGCTTAACTCAGAGTGGACAAACTCTGTGTTGATTGAACTGATTGAAATCACCTGTTCTGAAATCCGTAACCCAGAGTTTCCCATCTCAGAGTTACTCAACTCAGAATTCAGGGTTAATCTCAGAGTTTGTTGAACCTCCTTTCTGAAACGGACCCCTGGTGTGTGGAGCACGTATGGTCAGGTGACCAGTCGGCGTGCAGCAGTGACCAACACAGATGCTGAAGAAGAGCATGAGCACGACCAAGAACAGGCTGAGTTGGTGGCGAGAAAAACACAATGTCTATCATGTGGCGATACTTTGGGTTCATGTACAGCGACACTGAACAGCAATTTTGCTCAGTTTCAGCCCACTTGACACGCCGCTGTGTTGTGCTATGGCATGCTGGAATTTGTCATTTACGTGACAACGCCTGAACGCAACACAGGCTCGCTCTGCTGTAGTGATGGGAATGACGGTTCTCTTTAGGCCCCGTTCAGATTTAGTGTCTAAAAGCGCGTGGAAAACGCCAGCTGTGACGTTTCCATCCTTTTATCCAAGGCGCTTCGGAGGTTGTGCTACTGTCGCGCCTGCTGTTACTAAGCAACCAAAACTGGCTGTCACTCACAGGGGGATTAACAAAGTTACAAAGTTTACAAAAAAAGTTAAATGGATTTCCAGCACCGTAAATCCCTCACAGCAGCTTTACTGCTCGATTTCTTTAAGGAAGAGAAGAAAAAAACTCGTCGTGTCTGGAGGCATCCCATCCTTTAAGCTCGGAAAAAATACGGAGAATTTCACTAACTGATCCAGGATCTTCGTCTGGACGATGGGAGGTTCAAAGCGTATTTCAGAGTGGATAAAGATCAGTTTAACCTGCCTCTGAGAAAAGTTGGCCCCAGTATCACAAGACAGAGCATCTGCCATGAAACCATCTCTCCAGCACAACGGCTGTGCATTTGTCTGAGGTACTTATCAGTTAAAGGCAATGTTGAATTATATCTTCCAAAGAGATGATCAGAAAGTCTTTCACAGTCGTGGACAAACTAATAACTAATAATCTTCATGCCATGATTATCTGGTCTAGCATTTAGATCTCAAAATGGATTAAATTATAGTTTGCCATTAAATTATCATATTTTTGAATGCTTTTAATTTTACAATTAAGCATAAAAACCAGGGGTGGCTGGCCAATAGAGGGTGATAGGGCGCTGCCCCTCCTCGAGCCACAAAAGAAAAGAACGATGATAATAAATGTATGATTATCATCATAATTATTGTCATATATACACACAATATATTAATTATTCTCTTAATTTTCACTTGAAACAGCTCGTCCTGCCTCTGAATATCCAATCAGCTGCAGTGTGAAGTCGCGTTCCAGCCCTTTGGGGCGATATCAGTCTGGCTGGAAATCGCCCCGACTCACTCTCATAGACTTCCATGTAAAATGGTTGTTTTTCTAAATGCAGGCACTCCAATGCAATCTCTATGGGCTCCAGGAGGCCTCACCTCAATGTATTTTCATCATACGTAAAACACCAAGTATCATTCATGTGCTCCTCGGTCCGATTTTCCATGTCGGGAAGTCGTTCTTACTTCATTGTGTGTTCATGAGCGTTTAGGTGGTAATGTGGAGACAACATGGACATTACAAAGAAGATGTGTTGTATTTTATCACTCAAAATATTTAAAAAACACGTCGTCAACCTTTTCCGCTGAAATATTGCTTTACGGTTGGAAACTCATTTTTCCGATTATTCCGACATCACATGAGGCAGCGCCACTAACGTTTCCAGCTGCTCCAAGAGGCTTTTTAACCATATAGGTTAAAAAGGAACAACACACAGTGCGCCCAAATTCACACGTTCGTTCCTCTCTATGGATTTTCTCACATGAAACAGCGGAACTGCAGCTTTGTCGGACACTTGTTGGTAGTCCAATGTTTTCACAGCGAAAAAATATGATAAAGTTACACTAAAATTATGTATAACAGAGCTTTCATACAGCTTTGCACACACATTACTCTTGGATGGAGTACTTGCAAATGCAGGGTTGCACAGAAATGCCACGCATATCACATGAAAGCGCAGGAGCAGAGCTTTCCAGTGATACCACACACATCATTGTGCTGTCATCCCATCACGCTATACATACAGATCAATTGTCTACAAAATAAAAACCTGATGAATTTCTTTACAATCCATTATACAGATCTTGTTATCAGTCACTTCATATATATCTATATATATCTATATATATATCGTATCTTACCACATTTTAGGCTTGCGTGTGTTTCTCCCTGTCTATCCGCATTTGTAGTCCGGCTTTCAAGATGCAAATATCTCCATATTGTCCAGTTGACACTCCATCAAACTTTGTATGACAAGACCAGCCACTTCACCTTTGTGCACCCAGACAACTGCAGCCTTATTATGCATGCATGACAGGGCCGTAGTCACCATATACATTGAGGGGGACATGTTCCCCCCCAGTGCCCAAAATGCTCCCCCAGCATGTAACTGAAACTGAAAAACAACAACAACAAATGTTCAGGTCAGGTCAAAGAGCAGTGATACTATGTGATGTGCATTGTATTAAGTTGTAGGGTATGCCTGCATTTATTTCTTTAATCAGAACACAAAATGAATTTCCACTTAGCTATAATAAAATGTTTTCTGATTAAGACTGACAATGACTCAATGAATACCTTACTCAATTTTATTTGATTAATGGTGAAACAGGTCTCTGTTTACATTCAAAGGTATTTGTGTGGGCAAACTGATGAAAATTAGTCTGTTGATGACCACAGTGGATTGTTCAGCCATTGCAGAGCCATATTAATTCAAATTTACCCATTGAACGGGTCACCTCAGCCATCATCACAACAATTGCCCCCCCTGAGAAATTTGGCAGGAGCCGCCACTGATAAAAATGCTTATTCAGATTAAACCAAACTGCTTCCCTGTGTATGCATTGGTAGTGATAAAATAAAAATATCATATCACATCATATCATATATCATGTCACATCACACCAATAATCAATTATTGGATTTGTTTTTTTTTTGTTGTGCTACAGAGTTCTGCTTAATTCTAAACTTGGGTTTACTCATTTTAAACATACAGTATAAATAATCTTAAATTAAATTAATCTTTGTCAGTATAAGCCTCAGCCAGTTTCTCACATGCCAGATCTAGGAATGCCTTAAAATCCTATTGTTATGTTCTTATTTGTGTATATATACACACTATATATGTATATATATGTACACACACACACACACACACACACACTACATATATATGTATATATATATATATATATATATATATATATATATATATACATGGCAAACATGTTGCCATCCAGGCACCAGCAAACTCTGGCTCGCAATTTTTTAATTACAAAGGCACCTACTCCATCATCCTTGTAGATGCCAGCTACCGCTTCAGGTTGGTGGATGTGGGGGCTTTTGGTTGCAGCAGTGATGGGGGCATCTTTGCTGCATCCTCTTTTGGATGTGCTCTGCGGGAGGGCACTCTGGATCTCCCAGAGGATGCACCTCTCCCAGGTGCAGACCACCTGGGCCCCATACCTCACACTTCTGTGGCAGATGAGGCTATGTATAATCATTTATCTAATTATTTCACACACAAAATTCTCAAATTAGAACATGCTTCCACAGTAGGAATACTCACCATTTTAAAAGTAATTCCTAAAAACAAGAATTGTTTTGAATTATAAAAATATTTTTTATTTTGTTGTGGCACTGTGTTAACCTTTTTTATCTTTAAAATTGACTTGTAGTTTTTATTGTGTTTTTACATAGTTGTCTTTGATCATTTGTCTAGTTTTGCAAAATGGTGTCATTGTTGTTAAATGGGTCTGTGTTGTTCTTCTTTTATTACAAGGAGGAATTTGCTCTGGCCCTACCCTGGAAGAAACCTCTCCAGGTCTGAGAGGATTTTTAACTACCGCCTCTCCAGAGCCCGCAGAGTGGTAGAAAATGCTTTTAGGATCCTCGCTGCCCAGTGGAGGATTTATCACTGGGTGATTGGAGTGAAGCCAGACAACATGGACTGGATTGTGAAGGCCACCGTGGCCCTTATTCTGACTTAAGTTTTTTGATCACTATACATGGAGGATCACTAACCGTGATCACGACATGCTGGTTCCACTGTATGAACTTATCTTATCTATTACATGCCTCATCAGCTCAATGAGAAACCGTGTCTGTTCCACTGAGAAAACTGTCTCCTGCCCTGACTCTGAGGAACTGCTGGGGCCTGAGAATGCTGCACTGTTGGGGCCTGACACTTGTGTTGTGTTGTGGTGCTGGAGCTGGATGCTCCCTCTCCCTCCACACACATGCTTTCTGCCTCCAGCTGACTGCCATTCGCTCCTTAATCAAGAATAAAATAATACTGCCTATGTCAAGAACAGCATGCAATTAGATATAACTGCACAGATTTTAACTTTAATAATTGGCAACAATATGCTGACAATACTGTGGCATCCTCTCATAGTGATCATGTCTGTCCAGATCAAATTAGATGGATGATTCTGGCCCTTTTTGATTATAAATGGATGACTACTATAGCCAAATTCAGGCATTTGTATAGGAATGATTGTGTCCCAAGCTTTTTGATCACTATAAACAGAGGATCACTTCAACAGTGACCACTTTAAGCAGGTTCCACTATAATTTCAATACAAATCCTTGAAAAAAACTTACCTAGCAGCAGATGGAGTACCCTTATAGTCTGGGCTTCACCCAAAAAGTATAACCCCTGGGGGACTGATAGAGTGGATCCAATAGGGGTTGGGTTTTCTCCACATCGAGGAATGCTCGCATCTCCTCATCTAGATACACTGTGAATGAAATGGAAAGCTGATTTCAGTACAGCAGATATGTACATGGATTGTGCTTTTGATGATAAAAGCATGAGATCAGGCACACTGTCAGAGCCGGCTAGCTAAAGATTGCATGCCTAATTTCGCTATGCTGAATGTTATGGCTATGTGTGTTCTGTGCTGCCGTCCCTTCTCCCTCCTTTTGTAGATCTGCTGCATTAGTTAACGAGGTGCAGTGCACCTGGCATGGAGGAGGTGGTTAAGAGCTCCTGTGCCAGCAGCAGAGGAGAGAGGCTCTGGTGTGGGGACTGCTGGTCCTGCTGCCTCTCACCATGGTTTTTTTTTGCTGGGTCAGTTTTTGGAGTTTTGTTAGCCCCATAGGGCCGCCTAAGGGTGAGGCGTAACATGAAAAATTGTACATTACATTATTTTATGAGCATGATCAACTTTTTAACGTTAACGTTGGCTAGCTATGGCTAGCTAGCACTAGCTATTTCTTGTCGGCGACATATTAGGTACCGTTTCAGACACATAACAGATTGTAGTACAAAAACCTTTCCTCGCCCGCTCTTCCCTCCAACCACCCTGATCATCGGAGACTCCATCACAAGGAATATCCGCTTCTTCAATGCCACCACCTGTTGTTTCCCGAGCCACAGTCCCGGTAATCCTGGGAAAACTCCCTGGGCTGCTGCAGTCACTCCCATCCTCCATTACCCGCATCGTGGTGCACGTAAGGACCAACGACCTGGCTCGGGGTGCCTCTGAGCTGACCAAAAGTGCTTTCACCTCCCTCCTGGACCTCCTACGTACTTGTGGAAAGTCCGTTTTTATCTCCGGTCCCATTCCCACACTCGGTTGAGGGGACTCGCGCTTCTCCAGACTGCTCCTGCTGAATACCTGGCTCATGCCTGCCTGCTACACCCGAGGCTTCAACTTAGTGGACATTATCAATCTTTTCTGGAACCGTCCCTCTTTCTTCAAACACGATGGCATTCACCCTACCACCCTGGGAAGCCGCACGCTGGCAGCCAAATATTCAGCATGCTGTACATCACGCGCCATGTGCATGACTATTCACATCACACGCCCCTCCACTGACACACTTCCTCTCCCCATGCAAACAGCAGCACAGAGCACAGCCCCGCTCACCAGCATCCCTGTCCGACCATATCTATCATTAACCCTCCCACCTGAGACATTCCCCATACAGTCCATCATAAAGCACAGACCGCCCCACCCTCACCGCACTAAGACTGTGAAAAACAAAAAGTTATGCTCCATCTTCTGCATTCCTGCCACCCCCTGTGCTACTCACACCCAACAACACCTGAAACTGGCTCTACTCAGCACCCACTCACAGGCCAACAAAAGTGCCATCCTACATGAATTCATTGCTGACAATAAACTGGACTTCCTCTGCCTCACCGAAATCTGGCACAAACCCCTGGATTACTTCTCCTTAAACCAGACCACATCGACTGACTACACCTACACCGACAAACCCCGCCCAGATGGACGGGGTGGTGATGTTGCTGCCATCTACAGGAAATACTTTAAAATATCTACAATCTCCATACCTCCTGCTCAGTCCTTCGACCATGTTGCCCTCAAACTGTCTGGTCCCACTTCCCTGGTCATCACCATCATCTACCGTCCTCCCAAACCTAACAACTCCTTTCTCTCAGACCTCGCCGAATTCCTCACCCAGCTATTCACCGTATCCCCCTCAATTATCCTGCTTGGGGACTTCAATATCCACATTGATGATCCAAACTGTAAAAGTGCAATAGACCTCCTGGAACTGCTCCACTGCCTTCACTTCACCCAGCATGTCAACTTCCCCACCCACTGTCGCGGCCACATCCTGGACCTAGTCTGCTCCGCCGGTCTCCCCCTCCACCAACTCTCCAGTACCAACCTCCACATCTCGGATCACCTGGCCATCACTGCAGACTTCAAGACCCCACTCCCTCCCCCAAAACTCACACGCAACATATCCTTCAGAAATATCAAGTCCATCTCCCCCTCAGCTTTCTCTGACTCACTGGCAAATACTCTGTCCACATTCATTACCCCGCTGACCCCAAACCCCTCTGACCTGGTCACCCACTATAACAACACACTGTCCCTCTGCCTCGAAAAACTGGCTCCCTTAAAAACCAAAACTGTCTCATTCACTCACTCATCTCCCTGGTACACTCCTGTACTCCGTCACATGAAAACCCGTAAGCGCCAGCTTGAAAAACAGTCTAACAGTCCATCTCCATGCCTATACAGACCACCTTTCAAACTACAAAGACGCCCTCACTGCCACCCGGTCCAACTACTACTCACAACTCATTCACTCTGGCTCCAATAACCCCAAGACTCTCTTTTCCACTGTCAATAAACTCCTCAAACCCTGCAACAACACCCTCTTCTCAATCACAACTAACAAATGCAACTCCTTTCTGGCATTTTTCAATCAAAGATCGAAACCATTTACACTCAACTCAGCAAACCACTGCCCCCCTCCCCCCCGCTCTACCCTAACCAACTGTCTGACTGAACTCCAATCATGGCTGCAAACCAACTTCCTCAAACTGAACTGTGACAAATCTGAAATAATACTCATCGGCCCAAAATCCCTCTCTACATCAACATAAAACTTCACCCTCAGCATTGACAGCACCACCCTCTCTCCCTCCCCATTCATCCGCAACCTTGGTTTCATCTTTGACAATAACCTCTCATTTGAACATCACATCAGCCGCCTCACCCAAACTGCCTTCTTTCACCTCAGAAATATTGCCCGTCTCCGCCCATTGCTCTCCTTCTCTGCCGCTGAAACTCTCATCCATGCTTTCATCACCTCAAGACACGACTACTGCAACAGCATCATCTATGGCTCATCAACCAAAGTCCTCAACAAACTCCAGTAGATCCAGACCTCTGCTGCCCGCCTCCTCACCCACACCCGCTCCCGTGAACATATAACCCCTGTCCTGCAAAACCTTCACTGGCTCCCTGTCCTGTACAGAATCAACTTCAAGATCCTCCCCCTCACCCACAAAGCCCTCTACAGCCAGGCCCCCCCCACCTCACAGACATGCTCCACCACCACACTCCCTCCCGCAACCTTCGATCATCCAACAAAAACCTCTTCTTGCCTCCACACAGGACCAAGCACTGAACCTGGGGCGACAGAGCCTTCTCCATAGCCACCCCCTCCCTCTGGAACACCCTCCCTATACACATCCGTGACTGTCCAAATCCATCCACCTTCAAATTACTCCTTAAAACCCACCTTTTCAAATCATTTTTAACCTTTAAACATTAGCTTTTCGTTCTGTTTCTCATGTACACCTTTTTTCTTTTTTTCTATGTTTTGCGCCATGCTTTTGCACCTTGTTGTTATTTATCGTCCTTGTCTTCTGTTTATCTCTTCGCACTTATATGTATGTACTTCTTTTCTTTGTTTAAATGTAAAGCGTCTTTGAGAGCTGTAAAAGTGCTATATAAATAAAATGTATTATTATTATTATTATTATTATTATTATTATTACATAATCGTGTGTGTAATATTATGATTGCAAAGTGCAAATTTACTTTACATTGTCCTAAAGTCTGTTTCTCGTCGTGTATCAGACGCAGCATCACCGCATCCATAGGGGCTGCCGAATGAGTAAGACGGGAAAAAAGAAAAACTTCACAGAATGCGAATTGGAGACGCTTCTCACTTCAGTGGAGGCGCGCAAAAATGTACTTTTTGGCACGCTGTCCTCCGGAATCAATACAAAACACAAGAGGAGTGAGTGGGAGAGTGTGTGTGAGGCTGTCAATAATGTGGGGTCAGAAAAGCGTGCACACCAGGGGTGATTCTAGGATCGGAGGTTTAGGGGTGCTGAGCACCCAGAGAGCTGCCTGGCCAGGCAAGATAAATTTCACTGTTTTGTACATTTTAACGCAATTTCATTCCCACATTTGTGAAAGGAAAGCACAACACTTTTTGGGAAAGTCTGTGACTAAACCATCAAATCTGATAAAGGTTATTTAAATGCTGAGCCACAGCAAAAGAGGAATGGATTGGAATCATATAAGAAACATATCGTAACCCTAATTTCTGGGGGAAGACAACTCATTTTGATACAGCAGCTCCTCAACATACACATAAACAGTATGTATGTTTCTGGAGTAAACCAGCCCCCTACAGTGAGTACCAAAAATACTAATAAGAATACTAATAAATAAAGTCCTCTCTCTGCTCCTCTCTGTACTGTTAACCAAAAGGCAAATAACCAAACAATGCATTTTATATCTAATAAGAGATATAAACTGATACATTGATCCAACTTACATCATTCTAGAAGGATAGACCATTTGATCTTACACTCTTACCTGAACCTGGCTCTTTTTTTCGGAAAAAAAAAATATCTTATATCCATGATGAGGCTGTCTGTCTGTACACACACACACACACACACAATAGGAGTTATAATGTTAATGGGCATCCAGTCAGTTAGCTAGTCAGGAGCACCTTGGCTTTAATATTAACACATGCACGTGACACAACAGCTAGCTTCCCTCATTCCAATTCAAACAGAGGACAGTGGTACTGACCACCTGTAACGTTTCCTAGCTAGAAAAAACGTCAGCTAACTCCTACCTAACAACATAAACAGTGACGTATCCTGGTTTAAGCCAGGTACTTAACCACTACTACATATCACCCACTCTGGAAGGCAGCGCATTGCTCTGTGCAGATATAGCGCTCAGAGCCCGCGAGTTGGGGAAAGGTGGGAGGGATGGGGTGGATCAAACCATTTTTGAGGCAAGGGGGGCAAAAATCTCTCAAATTTTAGGGGTGCTGGTTTTCAATTTAGGGGTGCTTCAGCACCCCCAAAAATGGGCTAGAAACACCTATGGTGCACACGCAGAATTTAAAAAGAAGTGGTGCGACATTAAGGTGGACGTGAAGCGGAGGACGGCTGCCCACTGCCAAAGTGTGGCCAAAACAGGTAGGGGGACAGGAGAGGAGGAGCTCACCCCGTTTGAACAGTCGCCTGGGGTCAATTGAAAGCAGACAAATAATTATGTGAACTGGATTTACAGTTTCCTTTTGTTAATTTTATACACCACTTACATGGATCACACACTATTGTTGTAAATGAATGCAGTGCGTCGGGGAAACGGTGAAGCTGATTAAGAAATGTCACACTTTACGCACGGGTTTATTGACATGAGTACTTTACACACAGAGACAATCAGGGGCTTGTTAGAAAGCTCTCAAGCTGTAGTTTAACCAGCAAAAAACAGCACGTCGCTAACTTTAACCACTGACTAGTACTGATGCTGTGAAGACAACATAATATTTGGGGGTGCACATGTTCATTGCCCA
This sequence comes from Epinephelus fuscoguttatus, assembly GCF_011397635.1. Classification (NCBI taxonomy): domain Eukaryota; kingdom Metazoa; phylum Chordata; class Actinopteri; order Perciformes; family Serranidae; genus Epinephelus; species Epinephelus fuscoguttatus. The sequence goes on from NC_064762.1 coordinate 38,661,585, forward strand.
TCAGGGGAATTATATTAGGACAATTAAACTAATAAACTATTTACTCACCAAGAAGCCACCCATCGAGCACAGTGCCAGCTTGTAGTCTGTTCCCAACCATGCTGTTACTCAGTGCATTGAACCAGGCCACCTCACCACAATGTTGATTAATTGTCTGTCTCGGAACACACGCACTCTTCGTATTACGCCATTTACAATGTCTTAATACTGCTAAAGCAGCCGTTGTTGTTAACGGTATTTTCGGCACCACTTTGCGCGTGCTTTTATATCCACTCATCTAATTGCAGACACGTGGGTGTGTTAATTGTTCATCAGTGTTAATTGTTCATGTGTCTCTGATGTGCACATCACTCTGAGGACTAATTGTTTTCACATTTATTTATTATAACAGTTTTCCAGCATCACCTCTAAGTGTTGCCAAAGGATCAACAGCCATGAAGTTGGCGTGAGGCACCGCACATTTCCACGGTCATTTCACTCTTGATATATCTGAACTTTGCCATGGAAAAGGACGTACGCCACGTTTGTGTGCATACGCACCCTTTGTACATGAGGCCTCTGGGCCCTATTTCAGAAAGCAGGATTAGTGAAAACTCTGAGTATGTTGATCCTGAGATGAGGGAAACTCATGTTTCATGTTTCACAAAGCCAGCTCAGCAAAACCCTGAGACAGTTACTATGGCAACTTAATTGTTATTACAGTTTAGATTTTCACCTTCCCACATATGTAATAATTTCCTGCAAATGTAATAGTTATTACATTTGCGGAAAATTGTGTGTTACGTTTGTAGTAGGCAGCTGCTATTACGTTTGTGGGAAATTTATTACATTTGCGGGATTATTACATTCAAAGCTGCAGATTTGTATTACGTTTGTGGTTTATTACGTTTGTGGGTGTAACAGATCATCAAAGAGGAATTCCACAGAATTGCAGGTTTGTCAGCGTTAATAAGAAATAAGTCTACGAGGATACATGATGCAATGATTTACGGGTACATTTAATGTATATAAGGATTCCCCGGTGTAATTGGCTGTATGGATGGGACTCACATCCCCATCGTGGTTCCATCTGAGAATGAAGGAGACTATGTGAATTGTAAATCGATTCACAGCATCAATGTGCAGGTAAGACAAGGTGGAGTATGTACCGTCCTTGTGATTTAAAAAAATGCCATTTGAGACTCATGCTCCAGATACATTTCACATTTCAGTTAATAAATTACATGCAAAAGCATATTAACAGATCAGGAATTAAAATAAAATCTGCATTATATTCTCATGTATGAGATTAAGATATGTTTGTCCTGTAAGAACTTTTTTTTTTTAATTTTATTTTTACATTTGGGCAAATGTACCCATGTCTCTCCAGTGGGTTGATAAGCCAGCAAACACATTTATCCATGAAGATTCCCTGGAAGATTTTTGTTTTGCTTTTGTTTTTAAGTAATGACTGCAACCACAAACACTTGACTTGCTCTATATGATCTCTTGAAATCCCTGCAAGCCTCCTTTTGCACGATGTACTGCAACTAATGACGGTTATCATTCTGCACTTAAGGTGATATGTGATGCAGCCAACATTTTCACCAGTGTTGAAGCCAAATGGCCAGGCAATAAATTTGTACAGGGTAAGTTAAATTTTGATCCTTCCTCTTACAATAACTGTGGAAGTAAAATGTCAAAATTGTAACCTGTACCTCTACCACTCCTGATTACAGGACAATTTAATGGCCTCCTGCTTGGAGACAGAGGGTACCCCTGCCTGCCCTCTCTGATGACCCCTTACCCTGACCCTGAGCCTGGACCACAGTAACGCTACAACCTGGCTCACTGCAGAACCAGAGCAAGGATTAAGATGTCAGTTGGCACTGTCAAGGCCCCCTTCTAGTGTCTGCGTAGGCTCAGGGTCACTCCAGAGAGGGCGTGTGACATTATTGTGGTCTGTGTCGTGCTCCACAATTTTGGTAAATTGAGAGGAGAGCGACAACCTGCCGTACAGACACATGATCCAGAGGAGGACCATCTCTTCCACCTCACTGATGGCCAGGATGTACGAGCAGTGCGAGACACGCTGTCTCGCAACCATTTTTCTTAGTTATCCCCTCATTACCTCCCACCAGTCAGATGATAGTCAATTTTTGTTTATTAAAGCATTCTTTACCACTTTCAAATAAACTGAGTACAGAAATATCTTTTTTTATGTGATTTATTTTTCTGTTCATTATTTCCTGCAAATAAAGAGACAAATGCTTTAATATTCCATATATTTGTATATTACATTGATTTTCCAACAATAAGAGTAACAGTAAGTAACATCATTGATCTTCAGGTGTAACTCACCTTTAACTGGTGCTCCACTATCTGGATTTCGAGTTTGGTTTTGGTCATTTTAAGGTTAATGTGATCCACTTGTAAGTCACACATGGATATTTGCATCTGCAGGTGAACACTGTACAGCTCCTTCACAGGTAGCTATGAAGAGGCAAAAAAAAAACCCCGGACACTATTGAGTCTGAGACATTTCCACAGTCCAATACTTAATCTTAATTGGGACACACAGGCAATGATAAAAGCAAATACCAGCTTACAGTGCTTAGCTGTGCTCTGGAGGTCGATGGACCCTCCTCCTCCCCCTCCTCGTAGTTACCATTAACACGCTGTTTTAAGACCATATAAGTTTTCATGTGGGGCAGAGCAATCAGAAATTGTCATACATGATATTGAGGACGTACAGTTTACCTCTGAAGGCCCATCAGCCCTCACAGCAGTGATAACAGACACTGTGTCTTCATCATCTTCCTGTGGTAAAGAGGAACAATAATGTTAGATGCAGGCTACTCAAAACCATCACACAAACTGTGCAATATTAAGTTACTTACAACCATGTGGAACCACCTAGGATGCCCTCAGCAACAGGCCGCCCACAATTCTGACTAAGTGCCAGCTCCTCTGCATGGGTGAAAGGGGCCGGTGGTGGCCCACCACCCATTTTTCGGGCCTCAGCCTTCTTCCTGTTGGCTACAGTGACATTCAACAATTCAATTAATCTCATGAGCTTAATATTGCAAGATTGAACTAAGTATAAGTAAGATTTCTTACCAGTCTGCACAATATTTTTGTGCTTGATTTTGAGTTGCTGTCAAGTGCGTTTTGGCCCCATTGGATTACAACTGAATTAGAGGATGTCGCAAATTATATTAAAATACATGAACAGTGTTAAGATATAATTTTTTTCCTATATTTTCTGTAGATTAGACACGCATTAACGCATCACATTACACAGTATCACTTCACATTACCTATTAAACCTCTGCAATCTTTTCCCATGCCACCTGACGCTGCTTGGCTGCAGCTGCCGTATTTGATTTCTGTCTAAATACATGTTCTGAGTTTGCATACGCAGTCATCAGCATCTCTAATTCCGCTGGTGTAAAGTATGTTGCTCTTCCTTTAACGCTTTCTGCCATTGAGAATCATGTAATCTGCACTCCATTGATGATGGCGTTATAAACTCACCGTGAACACGCACTCCTCAGGCTGAACATACTCAGAGTTGATTGAGCTGATTGTGATCAGCTGTTCTAGAACCGAAAAGTCAGAGTTTTAGGCTCAGAGTTTGTTGAGCCTGCTTCTTGAAACAGGGCTTCCATACACACACACACACACACACACACACTCTCTCTCGCTCTCTCTCTCTCTCACACACACACACGCACGCACACACACTTTGAGGAACAACTTCAAACTACAGATGTGTAAACTAAATTTCAAAACAACTTAGAGTTGCTACCCGTCCCGCTTTTTCCCAGTATTGTTCTCTTTTTCATCAGCTGTTCCGGGAAAAAAAAATCTCTCCAGGGACACAATTTGTCCCGTTTTTTGGGGAAAATGCAGCAGCAGCAGGCCAAGGAGTCCATCCAGAATCAGTGCAACAGGCTCAAGAACATCTGTGTCAGAGAGACAACAAAGAGGTAAGAGGAGCTGTGGGAACTCCTAACAGTTCACTTAGTATATTTGCACATCCAGTCATGTTTTAATTTGTATTTTTTCCATTTATATTTAACCCTACGGGCCCGAACGACGCATAGTGCGTCCAAATTCACACCTGTTCTTCTCTATGGTTTTTCTCTGCGACCGTGCACCATAGCAAGAAGCCACGCATATCACGTGAAACAGCGGAATCGTAGCTTTCCGAATGTTTTCACAGCAAAAAAAATGATAGTTACCCTAAAATTATGTATAACAGAGCTTTCATACAGCTTTGCACACACATTACTCTTGGATGGATTACTCGTGAATGCAGGGTCGCACAGAAATGCCACACATATCACATGAAAGTGCAGGAGCAGAGCTTTCCAATGATGCCACACACATCATTGTGCTGTCATCCCATCACGCTATACATATAGATTAATTGTCTACAAAATAAAATCCTGATGAATTTCTTTACAACCCATGATACAGATCTTGTTATCAGTCACTTCATATAGTGAGGAATATCGTATCTTACCACGTCTTAGGCTTGCGTGTGTTTCTCCTTGTATATCCACATTGTAGTCCGGCTTTCAAGATGCAAATATCTCCATATTGTCCAGTTGACACTCCATCAAACTTTGTATGACAAGACCAGTGCACTTCACCTTTGTGCACCCAGACAACTGAGGCCTAATTATGCATGTTTGACAGGGCCGTAGTCACCATATACATTGAGGGGGACACGTGCAATGCCCAATGTTTTTTTTTTTTACTGCAATCAAAGTGGCAAATATTATCTTGGAGGACATCATTGCACTTGGTTGACTATTTTTCTATGATCTTAGATGTAAATATTGCACGTTTCTTTCAGATAAAACACATTTTTGATTTGTGAATGAGTCAATGGAATTTCTTGCAATAATGAAAAAATACTGGCAATCATGTCCGCCTGGCACAAATCACATGTTCTGGACAGCTGTGAAGTGACAGAATATCCCACCATCATGGTTCTTATATTACCAGATTCCAGAGAGTCTCCCCTCTTCATATATGGCAGAATATGTCAACTTCCAACTTGCTATACTGAGATACATGTAAAAATGTAAGAATTTAGTCACACAGATTTGTTTTTTTCATTGATATAAAAAATAATATAAAATACAGGCACATAGAAGGACATGTAATGATGGCAAATCTGGTCTCCTATGTCTGAATTTCATGTTCATTGGTCAGTCTGAGCTGGTAATAATGGCCGAGCCCTCCGCCTCAAACATTTGGTCGAGTGTCCCTTTTTTTCACAAATCCAAGGTGGCAACCCTAAAACAACTTCTTCCTAAACTCTGAAAAATGATGTGTCAAAAGTCGACACACAAAATGTGTTCTGAGAACTTTGACACATTTTGTGTGAAATCCAGCACATAATGTGCGAAAAATATCTTCCAGTTGGACACAGTTCCTGTGTTGGTTTGGTTATCAAAATCATTTTGTTAATGCAGTTGGTAGTTTTATCCAAAAGCTATCTAACATGTTTAAGAATTAGTATTCTCGCATATTAGGATATAACTAATCATAATATAATGTAAAACATATAGTTTTAATATTTTTGAAATGTCAAACAGCTAGTGCTGTCAGTCAATCAACACGTCAGACAGCGCTCTCGTGAGGTATTTGAAACGGCGTTAACGGTTCATCTTTTTCACCTGCTGCACTGCCACTGAGGGAGAGGACTCAAAGATTCTATTTTATTGGAGGACACAGAGAGAATGATGGATTCCGAAGAGCCACCTCCAAGTTTTTAGACTCTAATGTTAACATGGCTAATGTTAGTCAAGTAGCTTCACGTTACTTGAAATTTGCCGTCTAGGTCGTAGCTAATGGTCAGAGTACATTTTCACAAAGGTTAGCGACAACTAGCTAGCTAGCTTCAGCTAACGTGATTTAATTGGCTAACGTTAGCTAGCTGGCTAACATTAGCTAGCTAGGTAACATTCTAGCGATAGATAGCACTAGTGCTAAATCAACCAAAGACACAACATTTTGTTTTGTTTTTTGCTTGAAATCATGAAGGAATAGCTAATTTTAGACGGCTAATGATAGCTAGCTAGCTAACGATACGAACCAGCCAATGTTAATAGCTGTCTAAATAGGGAATGGGCACAGTGACGTCAACCCGAGTGCATCATGGGAGGTCTGCCATGTTGATGGCTACATTGCTGCTCGGACGTGCTCTCTCAATTGTTGTCTCTTATTTGTGATCTATTCTTTATTTTCTCGCAAGTATGGTAAACCGTTGTTGTGTTGTGGGGTGCCACAGCACCTTGCATGACCGTAATGGGAAAAAGATCGGCAATGGATTAACTTTTCACCGCTTTCCTGCTTGGCGACAGGATCATGGAAGCCAAATTTAAGAGATAACAAATGCTCGTCGGATCGCTTGGATAGCGGCTGTCACAAGTTGTAACATGCTTGTTGGAACATTATGGTTATATATAAGTTTTTGAAGACTTTTGCTTTGGGATGATAATCTATCTGAACAAAACATTAGGTTTTGATTGTGTTACCAGGAAAACCAGCAAATGAAATGTACAACTTGCATCCAGATTGGGCACCATCTCTATACCTGGGCCACACTGAGGTGATGGCCACACAGACTGCACACTTTGAGAGAAAGGAAAGGAGAAAACAGAGAAGGACTGACAGTACACCTGAGATGGATGAGACTGTGATGGATGAACTTCTTTCACCAGGTAAACGTTACAGAGTCAGCAGATACAGAACCTTATCTTGTATTTGCTGTTGTTGCAGCTGTATCAGATACCTTTAACCCAAAACAAATTTCCTTCAGAACAATAAATTATATCTTATCTTATCCACAGCAGAGGCGCTAGCACCACTGGAGGATGATTTAGTAGAAGCAGAGGATGGAGCTGACCAGAGACCAGCAGAGGATGGAGCTGACCAGAGACCACTGACAGAGTGTGACTTCTGTCAGCATCGGTGCGCTGAAATCGACCGCCTTTTGGAAGAGAACAGGGCCCTGAAATGTGAGCTTGAAGAGAGGAAAATGGATGAACAATTCCTGAAGGATAACAACGTCAAAGTGAAGTACTACACTGGACTTCCAGACTTTGAAGTAGTAATGGGTGTTCTGGCCTGTGTTGGACCATACCTGACACAGACTAGTAGAGTACTGTCACCTTTTCAGATGCTTTTCCTGACTTTCATACGCCTTAGGCTGAATTTGCCAACACAACACATTGCCCACCTCTTTCATGTAGACAAAGAACTGTTTCCAGCACCTTCAGAAACATCATATTTGTTTTGCATAAACGTGTCAGCCCTTTGATTAACTGGCCAGGGCAAGATGCGTTGCAAGCCACTATGCCCCATTAGTTTGTGGAGGCCTTTGGGAAGCGTGTTGCTGTTATTCTGGGCTGTTTTGAAATATTCACACAAAGACCATCAAATCTTAAAGCTCAAGCTCAGTCATACTCCTACTAGCAACACAACCATGAAGTACCTCATTGGTGTTACACCACAGGGCTCAGTTTCTTTCATTTCCAAGTAGTGGGAGGGGGGGGTCAGTGATAAGCACATAACTGATAACAGTGGGATTCTGGATAAACTCTTACCTGGTGATTTGGTGTTGGCCAATCGTGGCTTTGATATACAAGACAATGTGGGACTTATGTGTGCCGATGTAAAGATCCCTGCGTTCATAAAAGAACGCTGTCCCCTGGATGCAAGAGATGTGTAGAGCACGAGGAAAATTGCCCACCTCCGGATTCATGTGGAAAGGGTGATTGGAACCATCCGCAACAAGTACACAATATTGTCTGCTAAAGTACCAATTCGCATGGTGTTGCCATGCAAGGATCAGGACATGACATTCCTTGATAAGATTGTGTCTGTATGTTGTGCTCTGACTAACATGAGCCCTAGTGTTGTGTTGAGAAATGAGTGATGCTACCACCCTCACTGAAATAAATGTGATTGAAATACAGCCATAAGTTTCTGTCTCATCCATACCCACGATCTTCACAATTAACTTACTTAAATGCACGTGTCATACAAACAAGGACAGTAAGAAGAAGTGTTACACACTCAGATGTGTTTCAGTGTTGATTTGCAAGTAGTGCAACCTGAGAACACAGGACGTGCAGTTTGGATGCTTCAGGGTAAAACAGAATGTTACATGTAAACAGCAACCAATGCAAATGATACTTTGTAAACAATGCTTTGAGGTGAAGTAAGTACAAAACTGTCATATATATGCTCAGTCCCTTCAGTAAACAAAAAATGTGCAAAAATGGATACAAAAAAAGTAGTGCAATTACCTATATATTTATCAAGACAATGTAATATACTATATATGTAGATATAGATATAATATAAATAATAAACATGTTTCTTATAAATTACTTAAATACTATAAAATAAATAGGAATCTATATAATATGCAAAAATCTGTATCTTTGCACATCTGAGAACACAGGATGTGCAGTTTGGATGCTTCGAGGTAAAACACAACATTACATGTAAACAGCAACCAATGCAAATGATACTTTGCAAACAACAACGCTTTGAGGTGAAGTAAGTACAAAACTGTCATATATTATGCTCAGTCCCTTCAAATAAACAAAAAAAGTGCAAAAATGGATACAAATAAAAAAGTAATGCAATTACCTATAAAATTATCAAAGACAATGTATCAAAGACAATGTAGCACACAATATATACATACATATATATATATATATATATATATATGTATACATATATATATATATGTATATATATACATATATATATATATGTATACATATATATATATATATATTTATGTAGATATAGATATAATATTAATAATATACATCTTTCTTATAAATTGTTGAAATACTATGAATAAATAGGTATCTATATAATAACATAATGCAAAAATCTGCATTTTTGCATATCTGTGTGTCTACTGACATGCATCACAAAACCAGGAGACACCAGCTGCAGTGGTAGAATCAAGTCTGACACAGCTGAAGTGGAACCACTGGATCGCACAGTTCTTGTTGTCACATGCAACCATGTCTTCCAGTTCCTCAGGCCCACTGCACAGGCACCACAGATTCTCCTTGTTTTCTGCAGTCGTCTTCCTCTTGTTCTCTTTCTTTTGCCTTCTTACTTGAGGGACTGTTTTAGTGCAAGGTGGTTTAACAGCCATAACTCTGGAGGGCTGCGTTGTGGAGGCATCTTGTGTGTAGTGGCGGCAAACAAGCTCAGGGTGGGAAACCTTCAGGAAAAATTCCTGTGCCTTCTGCAGACATGACTCCCAGAACTTGACATCCGGCATGACTCGGACAACAATAAGGTCTCTCTGTGTCCACACCACAAAATCACAATATGTAGACTCTGTCACAAAGATCTGTGAGGCAGAGCAACATGTGATGTGGTTATAGAATCATAAGTCAATTAGCTAGAAAATGTAACCAAAAGATACAGAAGGTCCCAAAATAAATATCAGAAGTCTTAGGGCCAGCATGGTGTCCTGTGTGCCGTTTCCCTGACTGCCACGTGAGAAGAGGGTATTTGATCCAGTGTTAGCTTAGCTAGCTAGCTAGCTAGCCATTTAACTGTTAACAAATTTTAACCGTTTTAACTGTTTTTGTTTAACTGTTGTGTCCAAAATCACTCAACTACTGTATGCGTTGCGTCATTATGGCAGAAATCACGGCTACCGATCATGGATGTGTTAACGTTACATGTACGTTAATTGTTTCATCCATGCTAGCGATCCAGTTTGCTTTCCTTTGTACAGTAATTTTTATTGGCAAGGCAAGCTATAACGTTAGCTATAACTAGATGATCGTTAATTTCTTTTTAAAATGACAAGTAATAAAATTACATTGGAGTTAGGGCTGCAAAGATTAATCGTTTGACTATTGAATTAATCGCCAACTATTTTGATAATCGACTAATCATTTCGAATCTTTTTCTTTTTAAGAAGAAAAAGTCCAAATTCTCTGTTTCCAGTTTCTTATATATGAATATTTTCTGCTTTCTCTAGTCTATGACAGTAAAGTGAAGATCTTTGGGTTGTGGACTGTTGGTTTGAGGACGCCTTCTTGGGCTTTGGGGAACAGTAAACAACATTTTTCACCATTTTATAGACCAAAAGCCGAACACATTAATCGTTTTTATTTACTTTTTGTAGCAGCAAAATATCAGCAAAGTTGATTGAAAGATGTAATTTTCAATGAATTATCATCTTTCTTGTGTTTATTATTAATGTGCACATAATTAAAGCAAACTAGTGCTAAATTTAAAAGCTATTAGTTAAATAAGAGTAATTTAATAATTATTCAGTACATAATCAGATTAGTCAACTCATCAATTCAATGGTCGCTGAGTAGTTGACTATAAGAATAGTCGTTAGTTGCAGCCCTAATTGGAGTGTCACATAAGCAAAAAGCAAAAGGTTTGCCACGGCAGTTACACTGAAGTGAGTTATGTCAAATTCTTTTGAAGGAGTATCTTATTTTAATGTGAATTCATAACAAAAGTAAAATTACTCTTAATCATTTTACTATATTCCCTTGTATCAACATTGTTGATGATAGTGATAGATTAATTTCTTGTTTTTCAATTCACTTGTTACGTTTTGTAATGTTGAAGAGCTGTACTGAAAGAGATGGGCTTGGCTGGGATTGTGAGCCCTGCCCGAGCCGCCAAAAAGTGGGAGAACCTGAAGAAGACGTACAAGATTTGTATTCATTGTTTTTACCAATAGTCCTAAATAGCGAAAGCATAGATGAAAGATCAATTACTGTTCTCCTTGAGTAATTCCTTTGCTGTATTAACTTGCAATGTGTGCAGGAGGTCAGGAAGCCACCGTCAGGGAGTGGCACTGAATCGGGGGAGGCCACGGCTGAGACATGGAAGTGGTTCTCCCTCATGGATGAGGCAATAGGTGGGAGGCCATCCATCCAGCCTCCATGCCTCATTGCCTCAGCCTGGGGGGAGAACACTTTAATGTCGGCATCAGCCTCCCATGAATCAGTACCATCAGAGCCAGGGGTGATGATGGGTCCAGACTAATATATAGACAAATTCTGAATCAAATTAAAGTATTTTCCAAACTGAGTATAGAAAAATATGTACAAAGTAAATTCTAACATATTATCATTTTTTGTAGGCACAAGCTTAGCAGTGCAGCACAATCTGGAAAAAGGTCTAGAGCAGGAGTACATTGTTAGTATCAGCAGGTGAGGTTTCTCTGAGCTTTAATAATGGCGGCCAGAACACAGGCCCAATAATCAAAGAATGGACTTGCTCCAAATGTAAACAGCACTTCACTTGCAACTTTCTGTCTATTGTCTGTAGTGCAGATGAACAGACTGTCCTAAATGAAAAAGTGGGCAACATGGAGTGAAGTTTGCCTAAGCCTAAGAAGGATATCCAAAAGTGTTCAAACATTAAATTCCACTGAAATCCGACAACATTGGAGTGTTCTGTGCTATAAAGCATAGAACAACTGGGTTGGAGTGTGCAGTTTAATGTCACCACATTTTAAGACCTCTGGTTTCTAAAGTTTCAAACTGTTGCCTGTTTCTGGCAGATTTCAGATTGATAGAAAGCAGAATGATTTACAAATGACCACTCGAGTTTAATGTGCCCTCCTCTTCCTCTCTCCTCCTCCTCTCACTCTTCCTCTTCCTCTTCCTCCTCCTCCTCCTCCTCCTCCTCCTCTCTGTTCCTCATCCTCTCTCCTCCTCCTCCTCCTCCCACTGGGAGCACTTTGCAGGTTGTCACAGGTATGACAAGGGAGAATTGAGCTATATTGTTAATAACTATTTACACTATTAGCAAAAGCAATGGAAACTATTTACTTTATATTAACCTTACACCAAAAACTTGTGTGAATATATGACATATTAATGATTGATCTGATTGAAGATGATTGATGATTGAAGGTTTTTCAATAGTCATGATCCTGAAGAGCTGGAGGAGGGTTATTTGGTGCTGAGAGAGCAGCAGCAATGCGACCATGCAGCCGTTCCCCACACTGCAAGTCTGGCTGAAGCTGACCGCCTCCATCATCTGGCCCCAGTGCCTCTTCAACAGGCTGTCGCCATTCTTGAGGCAGACGTTATGCAAAATGGCACAGCATGCGATGACCTTCACAGCAAAAATATGGTGCACTTCCAGGGCTTTGAAAAGATTGAGCGTCATCTCGTCTTCATGATGCCAAACGCCCGTTCGATGACAGAACGGGCCTTTGCGTGGTGCCGGTTAAACCTTGCCTGAACTGCCCCTCTCACTGGCTCCCTGTATGGTGTGATGACGGCGATGGGCTCCGACATACAGGGATATCCTCCATCCCCTAAAATACAGTAGCCCTCAGGTCGGTACAGACTATGGACATAAATGGGGCTGTTTATGAGAACCCTGGCATCATGTACTGAGCCAGGGTAACCTACAAATATGTCGATGAACTGACACTGCGGGTCACACACTGCCCGGAGCTGAACAGAATAAAACAGTTTACAATTGAAATAACACTGGGCATCTGCACTTGGTGCTGCAGAACCAGCAAGACGGTGAAAGCCTGCACCAACTCTCTCAAGCTCCTCAGGTGGTGGAAAGCTGATGACACTGTGGACCGAGGGAGACAACACGATAGGATGTTGCACTGACCAGCCAAAATAGGAAGACGAGGATTTCCAGGTCATGACCCCAGCCATGATCAATTGGAGAATGGAGGGACTGAATGAGATTGGCGATTGTGGGCCTGGAGAGGTGGAAGTCGGGTCCCAGATCACTTTGGCCATCAAAGAATATGGCCAAGACTGGCAGTTGGTGGTTCAGGACACCATTCTGAGATGGCGGGCCATGCTGTAAAAAATAAATACGAGGTGCATCGGAAAAGAAACAGGACTGGGGTCACAAAAAATATTTCAAATCTAAACTACAAATTACAAGTTTTGCCCTTCAAAATAATCCCCTTGAGTCTAATGCACTTTTCCATTCTTCTCTGCCTCTATGCACTCCTGGAAGGATTCTCCCAGGATTCTCCACAGCTCCATCGTCATGGCCCTCTTGATGCCTCCACATCCAGAAAACTTGTTCCCTTGATGACCCCTTTGAGCTTGGGGTAAAAAGGAAACAATCCTAAAAAAGCTCCCTACTCATCTGACCTGGCTCCAGATGATTTTTTTTTTTGGCTCCAGGTGATTTTGAAAAAAAATCACCAATACCGGGAGAATCCTTCCAGGAGTGCATGGAGGCGGAGAAGGATGTAAAAATGCATTAGACTTGAGGAGGATTATTCTGAAGGGGAAAACTTGTAATTTGTAGTTTAGATTTGAAATAATTTTTTGTGACCCCATTCCTGTTTCTTTTCTGACGCACCTCGTACATACTAATAACAAATAAAAATATTAAAACTGATAACTTGTCATGGAATTAAATATGTGAATAAAAGCTATGTGACAATGTGATCACATTGTGATAATAACAGTTATATGTTATAATAGTTTATTGTATGTCAGATGGGTTTCAATACACTTCTTTATGTAATAACATCTAAAAGATAAAAATCTTATCAGATGGGGGTCTGTGGTCTAATTTATATCAGTTTAAGGGTCCTTAATAGTAAAAAAAAAAAAGTTTGAGAACCACTGCTGTATTTTTTTAATTCAGAATTGATGGTTTGTGTATCTACTTTAAATATAAATGTACAGGCCTAGCATAATCTTTTCACTTACGATTCTACGATGTCTTGCTAGTCTAGTGAGAGCAGCACATCTCGGCCTTCTCTCTCTGGTAATGTGTTTTCTTCTTATCAAAATTATTTTGATAATTGTAAGAAGGAGCAAAACTACGGTGCCATTTGCTTGCATTTCCGCAACGTTTTGTTGTTGGTAAAAGGACCGAAATGACAAGAAAGAAAGTAAGTATACCGGTTTTGGCAGTTTGTTTGGCAGTTTGTTTTTTTATGGCGAGCACGAGACATTTATGAAGGTGATAAAATGGCAGTTGGGGGTGGATTTACGGAGGAAAAAACGTTATTATAAACGGAGATACAAGTACAATTAAAAAGTTAAATAGAATAAAGCTTATGGTGCAGTGCGAGGAATTAATCAAAGCCTCTAATATGATATAATAAAAGGCAACGGCAAAGAGAAAAGGTGTTCAGTCTTGATTTAAAAGAACTGAAAGTTTATTAAGTGTATTTATTTTTGTATTTATTCATTTGGGAAAATACGCTCAGTATTATGTCTTTGTCACACAAATGAATTTATTATTTATTTCGAGAGACGACATCTCTCTGGCTCGTTTTAACCCTATGGGCCCTACGCATTTTTGGGGTATTTTTACTGCCTTTACTTTTAAGCTCATATTACAGTCATTATAAAGGCTACATACACATGCTATATCTTGTTTTTTTTTTCAGGACAATCTGCAATCTACATTTTTACATGTATCTCACCATAACAAGTTGGAAAAAGACATATTCTGCCATATATGAAGACGGGAGAGTCTCTGGAATCTGGCAATATAAGAACCATGATGGTGGGATATTCTGTCACTTCACAGTTGTCCAAAACATGTGATTTGTGCCAGGCAGACATGATTGCCAGTATTTTTTCATTATTGCAAGAAATTCCATTGACTCATTCACAAGTCAAAAATGTGTTTTATCTGAAAGAAACATGCAATATTTACATCTAAGATCATAGAAAAATAGTCAACCAAGTGCAATGATGTCCTCCAAGATAATATTTGCCACTTTGATTGCAGTAAACAAAGTTTGTTGTTGTTTTTCAGTTTCAGTTATATATTGGGGGGGCATTTTGGGCATGGATATGGTGACTACGGCCCTGTCAGACATGCATAATTAGGCTACAGTTGTCTGGGTGCGCAAAGGTGAAGTGGCTGGTCTTGTCATACAAAGTTTGATGGAGTGTCAACTGGACAATATGGAGATATTTGCATCTTGAAAGCCGGACTACAAACGTGGATAGACAGGGAGAAACACACGCAAGCCTAAGACGTGGTAAGATACAATATTCCTCACTATATGAAGTGACTGATAACAAGATCTGTATAATGGATTGTAAAGAAATTCATCAGGTTTTTATTTTGTAGACAATTGATCTGTATTTATAGCATGATGGGATGACAGCACAATGATGTGTGTGGCATCATTGGAAAGCTCTGCTCCTGCGCTTTCATGTGATATGTGTGGCATTTCTGTGCGAGCCTGCATTCGCGAGTAATCCATCCAAGAGTAATGTGTGTGCAAAGCTGTATGAAAGCTCAACTCTATCATGTTTTTTTCACTGTGAAAACATTGGACTACCGACAAGTGCTTGGTCTTGTCGGAAAGCTATGATTCCGCTGTTTCACGTGATATGTGTGGCTTCTCGCTTTCTCGCGGAGAAAATCCACAGACAAGAACAGGTGTGAATTTGGACGCACTATGCATCGTTCAGGCCCATAGTGTTAATTGTATGACAATAATGACGTACTTAACTACGCGACAGAGAAGTGTCCGAAAGTGTTTTAATGAGCTCACTTTATGTCACATTTCAATCTTGGTCCTCTATATAAGAATTCTTAGGGAGTAGGGTGTAGTGAATGATTTCGGACACAGCCCAAAATGTGTAGCATTAGCATACTAGCATGCTCATCTGTTTTACAGTTTTTCTCGATTGGTTTGGCTCATTTCTTGAAACAGAAATGACATTCTCCAAGCTCTACATGCATTTGCCAAAATAGCCTGGATGGTTCAGCAAAACACCATGGCTCACCTGCAAAAGGTCATATCTCTCCCAAAACAGTTAACTCATGTGTCAAAACTAAGCCATTTTCTCATATAAATAGTCAATGGCCCCAAAATGCAAAGTCTCTTTGGCATTGTGTAAGCACTGTTGGTCAAAAATGTTTAGATGTTTTGTCACTATGGCAGTGGACCATGGAAATATCACTTATGTCACATTTCAATCTTGGTCCAGACCATTCACTGACAATGAATGGTTACTGTAATTGATGCCTTTTGTCTAGCTACCAGAAATCAAACTGTATCAAACTGAAAAAAATGATGGACCTACACTGTCATAGAAATTGTTACTGTATTTTTATTCACAAACATAAAGTAACTGCCAAACATCACAGTAAAAAGAAAATGTATACAGCAAAATATACTGTACTGTAAACACATCAACACAAAAAAAAGGAAAATTATATGCAATATCGTTCACACCAGTAACTCCACCTCAATGGTTGTCCTCCTCATCCTCACTCTCGTGGTCGTCCTCTCCCTGCTGTCTGTCTGGCCACAGATTTTCATCCACATCACACCTGATATTCTCCCTTGTGATGCAATGGGGGAAGAATCTACGTGCATGCCGCATCCATCCCCTGCACTGATCTGCTGTGACATTGTCACAGCAAGCATCCATTGCTTCAAGCAGGGACCTCTGGTTCTGAGCCCGATGCTCATACACTCCCCACCTCCAAGCAGAGAAAAATTCCTCAATTGGATTGAGAAATGGGGAGTAAGGTGGTAGGAGCACCATTAGCAGTCTTGGGTGGGCAGTGAACCAGGCCCTGATGAGCGGGCCACGGTGGAAGCTGACATTGTCGCACACAACTACAAACTTTGACAAGTGAGGCCCTACCAAACCTCTATCATTTTCTGGGATGAGATCTGAATAAAGGTGATCCAAAAAGAATAGGAGCTTTTGGGTATTGTATGGGCCAAGTGTGGGAATGTGGGTGGCCACACCATTTTCAGAAATGGCAGCACACATTGTTATATTGCCCCCACGCTGGCCTGGGACATCCACCGTGGCCCGGTGGCCAATAATATTCCGGCCACGTCTTCTTCCTTTGGCCAAGTTGAAGCCGGCTTCATCCACGAAAACAAGGGTGTGAGGAGTCTCAATCCCCTCCAATGCCATTATTCTCTACGATACAGTACAACAAAATATCAAATCAGTTATACGGTAGAATCATACCATAACAGCAAATTACATAGGAATGTTTTGTGTTCTCCACCAAAAATTCAATATAGTGGCCTCTGTGCTTTACTGTAAACAGGTTATAATGATAGATAACCAGTAACACACCACTGACTTACACTTACATACTGGAACCGCAGCTCTTTCACTCTATCAGAGTTTCTCTCAAATGGTACCCTGTAGAGCTGTTTCATGCTCATCTCATGCTTCTTCAATACCCTGTCTATTGTTGATATGCTGATAGTGTTGATGTTCTGGAATATTAGATTGTCCTGTATTATGGTATTACGGATCTCTCTTAGTGTGATGGCATTATTTGCCATCACTATATTGCAGATCTCCTGTTCTTGTTCTCGGCTGAGTAGTGTTCTTCTGCCACCAGTACGAGGTTGTCGTCCAATCCTAGACATAGAATACACAAATAGACAATATTACCATTTGTATTGTGATGCACTGTCCTGTCCTGTAGACCTACTGTATGCCTTATGAATTTCTCACAGAATGAGTTACCAATTGTACTGTTGTTTTACTGTTACGTAATGTACTGAAATTCTACTCTAATGCATTGCTGTACAGTAATTGGAATACTATTGTAAACTGTACTATCAGTACAGTAATTCCATTGATGAATGAGTACATAGGCCTACCTGTTTTCCCTGCGGAAGGTTTGGATGATAGAAGACACTGTAGATCTAGGTACATTCAGCTGAACTCGACAACCTGCCTTTGCCATTGTGAGGCCATGATTGATCACATGGTCAACAAGTGTAGCCCGAATTTCATCTGGAACGGCATGGTGTCTTCGTGCCCCTCGCCCTCTTCCACCTACTCCACCACCACGCACCCTTACTCCTCCTCCTCTTCCTCTTTTTCTTCCTCTTCCTCGAGCAGGCAGTTGGTCATTGTTTACCTGGCCAGGTGCCTCCATGTTCAGAAATTGTATTGATTCTGGTCAAGCTCTATATGTATGTTTGGCAAAAATCATACTCATGGATAGCACCTGTCAGGTAACTAAGCGTACCATTTGATTGGTCATCTGAGATGTGTTACACACCCCCTTTATTAGTCATGTTCTAGATTCACCTGAGTCAATTTATCAATCAGCAAAAGATATTCATATCATGTAATGTGATGTTATATATGGTATTATGTTCCTGACTAATTTTGACAATTGAATGAACTCTTGTGCATGTGATGGCTGACACAATGAAATAATGCTGACATGTTTTGGAGAGTAAAACCATTTGACTGACAATCAACAGTTAGTTTAGATCAGCAAGATATATACAATTGGTAATTGTGCTAACTGTAGGCAACTGTAATCAATCATTTGCAAAGATGTGCTAGACATTTGCAATTTATGCAAACTGTAGACAGTTGTATTTAATCATTTGCAAAGTGTGCTAAGACATTTGCAATTTGTTGAAAGGAATGAGAATTTGAAATCTGTTGTGAAGAAGTGCCCAGTGGTTTGGAGGGTTGTCCATGTTGTTTTGAGAATGTAATTTCTGTTTCAAGAAATGAGCCAAACCAATCGAAAAAAATTGTAAGAAAGTGCACACAGAGGTTTGGGTTGCCTCTCCTGGGCTTTCCTCCCTGTCACTTCTTCCACCATTGTCTATAACTTACTGATGTCAAAACATGGCGTTATCTCTACAGCTAGCTAACATTAACGTTAATCCACTCCAATCTCACTGCTTGACTGAGCTCCAGTGTAAGATAACATTCACATAATATATGACATTTTATACTGAAAGGCCAAGCCATAGACACACGTTAGCATTAATCTGTAGTCTGGACACCTGACACAATATAATTCTGAAACTCTGAAAGTGAGAAAGTAAAGTGTATTAAACTAGCTAGATAGCTACTTACATTAATTTACAGCATTGTGTAAATGCGGCGTGAAGTCTTTTTTTTTTTTTTTTTTTTGATGTAGCGATTCTCCCCCTCCTAAATACTTGGATGTGAGCCAGCCAGTGTGACGCAGGCAGACAAGATGCTTGCCTAGATGAAATGGTATAGTCCACTTTAGGGGTGTCTGAAATTGTACTACAAGCTTCGTCCTGGCATGAATATGGAAAGTACTGTATGTTGTAATATTCATGACTACTGATAAAAAAGGTATTTTTTTTTTTTTTACCTCTTTAGGGGGGTGAGGTCGTAATTGGGGGGGTCAAACCCCCCATAATTGGCACTATGCTTGCGAGGACTTCAGTGATGACAGAACTATAAATGGTTTACAATAAACAGCATCAATGTATTTAATATGCATCGCACTACATGCATCATTAAGCACGGTGAACCATGGCTACATTCGTCCAAAAATACCACAGTGAGCTCTGTGCAAACCAAACTAGCAGTTTATAACTCATCAGGGGTGGACTGGGACAAAAATTCAGCCTTGGCATTTTCTGTCCAGACCAGCCCACTACATTATCAGCAGACACCACATAGAAGTCCAAAATCTGGGCAGAGAGTTAGAGAGGAAGTCTACATAGCCAAAACAGCATGCCACCTTAAACTATAGATAAAAGCTATAATTAAGCCTATTATAGTGCCCAGGGTCCAATTCTACCCAATGTTTTGTTTTTGTTTTTTTTAACAGTTTTTCTCAGTAGCTTTGGAGCATTTCTCATATCACTATTAACATTTGCACAACAGTTAGTGCATTTCTCAAAACAATTAGTACAAACTGCAAAACCTTGTTGATAACCTGCAGCAAGCAAGTATTCATGTCAATGAAAGTGCGTGTCATCAAAATGAAAACTCCTGACACCACTGTTTATGAACAAGAGAGTCAGATGGCTTTGTCATGTTTTCATTATGACACTTTACTCTCTAAGTGTTTTCCAGTACAAAAAAGTCAGATCTTTGTGACACTACCTGAAAATGCTCAAGACAGCACTATTTGCGCAGCCATTTGAAAACTACAGTAAAAGTTTCACATTATTGCATTTAATGAGGTAACTGAGTAAAAGATACTGAATACATACGATTCACATTTTTACTGCATATGCTCTTTGCAATTTTAATTTCTTCACAGCATTGTGCAAAAGAAAAATACACACTTAGAAAGTCCCTTTGGCTAGAGCTGTGCACAAACAATATTATAGTCCACTGGAATTGTTCAATTTAGGCGACATTGTCTGGAAAAAAAAGTGATAAAGAAATGTAAAAACTTTGCTTGACAGATTTTGACAACTAGTTGAACATGTTTGTATGTAATGACTCAAGCAACTAAATGAGGACTATTAGTTTTATAGGGAATGACTATTCAGCATTCATAAGTATAGTTCATTTTGACTGACGTGACATAAACAAATGATAATGTTATATAACAGTAGAGAATTGTATGAAAGCAACTGATGCATGTCCAAAAGCATTTGCAATTTGTTAGAAGGAATGAGAAACTGCTGCTATGATGTGCACGAATGACTCAATGTTGTGGAGATTGAACTAACAGTTATGAGACTTTTAATTCTGATCAGAGAAATGCACCAAAACAACTGAGAAAAAATATAATATTTGAGAGCTGTAAAATAGCCTGAGCACTTTTACTGAAGCCTCAAACTGGACAATTTCTGACAATAACCATCCTTTCCTATACTATCTCTCCTCATCTTGTACTCCAGATCAAAATATGTATACGTTCATAAACATTTTCTGTGCAGCTACTATACTTTTAAGGTATTTGACCCTTAATAATTCAAAATCATTAGGCAAAACTAATGCTTTAGTCCTCACATCCAAACAGTTCATGTTTTGTTATGTAACTGGATACTTTACTGAATGATTGTAAATGTATTTTCTCCATTAAAAAGAGTAAGAACAGACTAAATACTACACTCTGCTCTCAGAAAGCTTCATGGGCCACTTTGCAGGTAGAGCATTGCATGAAGAAAAGACTGCTTGACTTTATCAATAAAGGTAACATCACATTCAATGTACAAACGTTTTTTTTTACTTTGTTTTGGACATGTCTCAAAAATATAGCCTCAGGGCTGCCAACTTTTGACTTCAGCTTGGAGTGAGATTTGTTCAAAAAACATGTAATTTAAAACAAATTTCCTGCATTTCTACACCACCTAACCTCTTGGATTAAGATAAGAAAGAGCAACCATGTATAATGTTAACCAAAAATGTAAAATTATATTACTAGATTTCAGCATTGAGGTAGTTACATACATAATCCAGACTAAAATCCATGGCCCCGAATGTCTGTCGCTAGTGCGCATCTTAATGTGTCGGGGAGTGAGGTTTTACGCACAGCACTGTACCTGCTGGCTACCGCTACACATAGGCATGCCAACCTAAAAACCTATTATTGGGAATCATGAGAAAGCGACAGAGACACAAAGCATTACCGTAACCATAGTAACTCACTCACTTTTTTCTTCCTGTCCATTTTCGTTGTCTTTTTAGTACTGGGCTAGTAGCGTAGCAAGCTAAGTTAGCGAACAGCCTATGAGATCCCGCCCCACCCTGGCTCGTGTAGTGATTGACAGCACTGTCAGGGCTCTCTGAGCCTGTTAACCCATGATTGATTGACAATGATAAACAATAGACCAATAATATGTGTTGATGGCCGCTGACAAGGGTGCTAGCCGTCTGTAGCCAATGATGAGTGGCTGGCCAGCCCAGTTGGAGGGAGTTTAGAAAAAAAAGAAACTTGCATCGGCCCAGATAGGCCAGGTCAAAATAATAATTAAAATAAAAAACATAGCGGACCGGAGCGGCCCACATTGGGTCAACAGCCCACCGGGATGATGCCTGGTATGCCAGATGGCCAGTCCACCCCTGTAACTCATTACTCTCACAGTGTGCACATCACAGCGCGTGCACATGCATAACGCGCACATGCACTCACAGACGGTTACTGAACAAATCACTCTCTTGTCCCTCCAAAACAAAATACCACACAAACGAGCACGAGCGCGTTTCCACATTAAATGTTAAAAATAGGTTTATATAATATGATACAATAAGTCCAGCTTCAACAATCAAAACAAACAACTCGGAGGCACCTGTGCATCGCTGCTCCTGACGCTCACCGGTACATCGTTTCCATGGCAACAACTAATAACATTTTTGGCATTACTCGAAATCCGACACAGTCGCCATCTTATTTTCAGTAGCCTAAATTCAATCACACATTGTCACAATTGAAAGATTTCATCCCTAAAACAAAAATATGAGTGTTTTCATATCACTATATTCATTGTTAACACACTCCACACCTGTCCTGGTAGATTTAACACACACTGTCCATCTAAACATTCAGAGTTAACTTAGGCTTAATAACATGGTGTGAACCGTACACATTTCATCTCTAAAAGTTACACGGTTTCTACACTGATAACGATTTGAACGATTTCAGAGGTGGAATGAACAGTAAAATGTTTAAATCAATGTAAAAGCTGTCTTACCTGCGCGGTTGGGGTCCGGCTCACGCAGGTGCTCCTCCTCGGTCCGTGGTCTGCTAGCAGCCATTTTCGGGCTCTTCGGTTACCCACAAAGTTGAGTGATCAATCAATCAATCAATCAATCAATCAATCAATCTTCAGTCAGCGATCCAAAAGTTTGTGAAGTGTTTTCCAACAACTTTCTGCTTTCTGCTTAAAAACTTTCCACAGTTTGGCTCACGTCCAAATCCAAGTGCAAAGGGAGAGATCTGAAGGGTGTGGAGGCTTTATATACCTGACCTCGGCTGGGTCATCGTTCTGTTGCCATGACATTTGGTGACGCACGCGCCTTTGTGTCACTGAGACAGAAGGATGGACATTTTTATTGATTTTTCATATTTGTTCATTTATTTATTTTATTTATCAGCTACTTTCACTGATTTTTTTTATAATCCGTTCTCTCTCTTTCTGCTATTTCTGTGTATTTACTGCGACAAAAATAAATTAAAATAAATTATAAAAAAATGAAATAAATAAATCTCAAATGAAAACACTATAAATCAAACCATAACCACCCTTAACATTATAATGCAGCAAGGCCATAGCCATGGAGTCAGCATTGGGAGGGACCAAATCTGCTAGGTCCCCCCAATGTTAAAAGTCTGACCCAAAACAATATTCAAAATTTTGAGACTCATTTCTGTTGGCCGATATTCTATATATTTTTAATCAGACGCACGTAAAGCTATTCTAATATAGTCTGAGACTGGTCAGGTGGACCTCTCTGTTGGTGGTGCACAAACAGCTGTGTTTTTGCATCTGTACACAGTATGTTAGTCTATAATGTGTGTTTATCTCCTGATTCCTATGCTACAATGCAATAAATGTAAAAAAAAATATTAACTTTTTAAAGTATTTCTTTATTTTATAAACATTATCAGAATATTTCATGTCATTCAGAAATGTGACAGTGTCTGACATCTTAGATAAAATAGCTCTCGTACAGGTTTAGTATGGTTTGACTTAATTGGACTTAAAGGCTGTAACTGTTACAAAGGTAAATTTTAACTGTATGAATCATTTGGTAAATTAATTTGATATATAATACTCCTAATATTAAATGTTGATATAAATAAAATGGGGAATGCTTTAGATTAACTCCATGCATGTACAAAATCATTCTTCCAAATTTAATTTATACAAATCATAAGTTATTGTAAATTGTTGCAGGTGTGTGGTCTGAAAGAAATAAACATGAAAATAAAACATACACACATCAGGTTATTAATAACTACAAACTAGTTAAATAGGCTTAGCTGATAATGCATACAGAGCTCACCAGTAATTGTACTCTGAGTTATGATTCTGCTACAGTTATTAACAGGAGATCGAATGATCCTATTAACAAAAATGCTACTGTCAACAGCAATAGCATGCTAATAATCATATCAATGCCCAAAATATCAAAATCAAGGCCCTGCCAACCGTGTGGCTGGGTCATGCTTAATCAGCAATTAACAACTACACAATAGTATTAATGAACAGAAGCAGGATTACAATATATATTTGTACATGTAGACAAGTATCATGACCTGGCTTATCAATAACAATGTTAATCAAACAGAGGTGCAGTTAGCCAAAGTTTAAACATGTAGAACCCCAGAACATAAGTGAAGCGAGACCCAGCTACAGCCGGCAGGTACTTTGATGTTATGAATGTTAGTGTAACCAGGTTTTAATCAACCTGTGTAAAACAGATCTCAAGGTCTAGAGTCATCACTCCTGCTAGTGATGCCCTGGTTCGAGAATAAAGATAATGTTATCAGAATGTACTGACTGACACTGAATAACTAACAAATCTTTGACTGAAAAAAATCATTGACTTCACACAAAGAATAATGATACATACACACTGTAACTCTTTGTTTTGTTTCGATATTCAACCACATTTCATTTCCAAAGTTAACAACTTTAAAATTTTTAAACCCCAAACCAAAATAAAATAAAGTCTGGCCAGAGGAAAAAAATTTTTTAAAAAAATATATGTATGTATATATATATATATATATATATATATATATATATACATATATTTTATATATATATATATATATATATATATATATATAGCTGCAGCTTTAATTCTTGTTCAGTTGTGCACACACCTGTACCTTTAAGCTCAGTATATTTTCCTCAATTTTCTTTCACTCTTCAAGATCCAACGTGATGGACAGATTTTACTGACAGGAGTAGAGATGGAGTCCTGACTCAGGCCTAAAGTCTTGAATCCAACCCTCAGTCCATGGGATCTCCCCTACAGCAAGCTGGTAGTGGACAACACCGCTGCTCCTCCTGGTCACTCGATCGCGCCACCGTTCTCACATTTCAAGGCTATTTCAACAGATAAATGTTTCAGACACTCCTTAATCACATTCCCCAGGTCTAAATGTTATTTTTTTCTTCTTTTCTTACAGAGAACTACTTTCCGTTGTTTCTCCCTCTGCATCAGGTTCAGAAAGGGAAAGGCTAAATAACTAACACAGCCTCCAACATTCAGAATCAAATAACTTACAACAACACACATTTGAGACAAACAAAAAAAAAAATCACGACTCAGCATGGTACAACTCATCATTGACCATATAAGTTTGTCTTTGGAAGTCTTAACAATATACTTTAGCATTGATATCAAACAGATTAGCATAACATATCAATGGCATTGGCTATCACAACATATGTCTCTCTGCAATTGCGTTGTAACATGCAGATTTAAACACATAAAAAATAACAGTCAGGAAGTTTACGAGGCATATGAGCTTACCTATTTCAACAGATAAATGTTTCAGACACTCCTTAATCACATTCCCCCGGTATAAATCTTATTTTTTTTCTTTTCTTACAGAGAACTACTTTCCGTTGTTTCTCCGTCTGCATCAAGTTCAGAAAGCGAAAGACTCCTGTCTAGTGTGATTGTCACCTAGTGACCGTTGCCACAAAGCATTTGCCAACTGCTGCAAAATATAGAAAAACTAACAAATAAAGAACAATATGATTCAACCTGGGCTATTTGTGTCTGATAATAACGTGAAACAGGAAACTCTGACTTTATATCATCCTAACTTATTACTATGATGTCACGAAGGTGACAGCCATCTTGAAAACGGCCGCCATCTTGAAATTTCAATTGGCTGTGAGCAGTCTCTTGTCATTTGTAATTTGCCAGTTAACGATATAGAATTAAACCTTACATATGTGTAACAATCCTGAGGTAGGTATAGTTAACTAGATGGACATACCGAGAGTCAGCTTCATGAGGGGGCACCAGGGGGCAGTGCCCCCCTACTTCATTCACTGTGCCCCCTCACTTGTATAAAAGCATATGTTTTCTCCCATCAGTGTAACTGTAGCGATGACTAAAATCCATTATGCTATTAGGCTGTTGCATGAGGTGTCAGGCCAGAGCTTCTTGTTCATTGCACAGCTGGTTCACAAAGTAGGCCTCTAAGCAGACTTCCCTCTTTCTCTCCTTAAGTATTTGCAGGGTTTCCGCCAGAGAAGTTGTTATGCCACGCAGGGGGTGGTTACAATGTGTAAAGGTGTTATGATTATATTACCTGCCCACTGCCCTACAGTTATTTAGTTCATTTTTGCATATCAGTGCCACGTTCATCAAATAAAAAAACTTGAATTTGTAAAATAGGCTACTAAGCGTGTTATCAATACTAAGTAGGACAACAGACGGTACAATTATAAACTGGAAGTGTGCGGTCCCTTTGCGCACAGAGTTGCGGAGTGAGACATCTGTCCTCGCTCCTGCTATCTGCTGTAAACACATGGAGCTGCTCCCATGTCTCCCCGGGTCTTGGTGCTTGTTTGCAGCAGAAACTCTCCCATCCTCTGGCTCATCCCCGCATCTGTGTTCGCCACTGACCGGCTGGACACAGAAGACGACCCGTTGACAACAGCCTGAAGCCTGTCGTCACTAACTCTTAAGTAAGGGGAAGATCTAATGATGAATTTATGTAGCCTAACGCAAGTAACGTCTTCAGTGTTTGATTAGTAACTGTAATGTGATTACTACATTACACATAACACTCATACATTAGATATGATCAATATATCCTTATTAACAGGCTATGTACCACAGTCTTTTAAGGTAGCTGTAATTAAACCTCTACTAAAAAAGCCCACCCTGGATCCAGAGGTGTTAGCCAACTATAGACCAATATCTAATCTTCCCTTTATGTCAAAGATCCTTGAGAAAGTAGTCGCAGACCAGCTGTGTGATTTTCTCCATGATAATAATTTATTTGAGGAATTTCAGTTAGGGCGGCACGGTGGTGTGGTGGTTAGCACTCTCGCCTCACAGCAAGAGAGTTGCCGGTTCGATCCCGGGCGTGGGAGCCCTTCTGTGTGGAGTTTGCATGTTCTCCCCATGTCAGCGTGGGTTCTCTCTGGGCACTCCGGCTTCCTCCCACAGTCCAAAGACATGCAGATTGGGGACTAGGTTAATTGATAACTCTAAATTGTCCATAGGTGTGAATGTGAGCGTGAATGGTTGTTTGTCTCTATGTGTCAGCCCTGCGATAGTCTGGCGACCTGTCCAGGGTGTACCCTGCCTCTCGCCCGATGTCAGCTGGGATAGGCTCCAGTCCCCCCGCGACCCTCAAGAGGATGAAGCGGTTAGATGATGTATTTCAGTTAGGATTTAGAGTGCATCATAGCACTGAGACAGCACTAGTTAAAATTACAAATGACCTTCTGATTGCTTCAGACAAAGGACTTGTCTCTGTACTTGTTTTATTAGATCTTAGTGCGGCGTTTGACACAACTGACCATCAAATTCTACTGCAGAGACTGGATCACTTAATTGGCCTAAAAGGTTCTGCACTGAGCTGATTTAAATCTTATTTATCTGATCATTTTCAGTTTGTTTCATAATGAATCGTCCTTACGTACCAAAGTTTGTTTTGGAGTTCCGCAAGATTCTGTACTCGGACCAATCCTATTTACTCTATATATGCTTCCTTTAGGTAACATCATTAGAAATCACTCTATAAATTTCCATTGTTATGCGGATGATACTCAGTTGTATTTATCGATGAAGCCAGAAGAAAGTAATCAATTAACTAAACTCCATAACTGCCTTAAAGACATAAAAACTTGGATGAGCACCAATTTCCTGATGTTAAATTCAGACAAAACTGAAGTTATTGTTCTTGGCCCCAAACAACTCAGAGACTCTTTATCTGATGACATAGTTTCTCTTGATGGCATTGCTCTGGCCTCTAGCACTACCGTAAGAAACCTCGGAGTAATATTTGATCAAGATTTGTCTTTTAATTCTCATTTAAAACAAACCTCACGGGCTGCATTTTTTCATTTGCGCAATATTGCGAAAATTAGGCCTATCCTGGCCTGAAAAGATGCAGAAAAATTGGTCCACGCTTTTGTTACCTCAAGGCTGGATTACTGTAACTCTCTATTATCAGGTAGCTCTAGTAAGTCCTTAAAAACTCTCTAGCTAATTCAGAATGCAGCAGCACGTGTACTAACAGGAACTAAGAAACGAGATCATATTTCTCCTGTTTTAGCTTCTCTGCACTGGCTCCCTGTAAAATCCAGAATTGAATTTAAAATCCTACTGTTAACTTATAAAGCTCTAAATGGTCAAGCTCCGTCATATCTTAGAGAGCTCATAGTGCCTTATTATCCCACCAGAACACTGCGCTCTGAGAACGCAGAGTTACTCGTGGTCCCTAAAGTCTCCAAAAGTAGATCAGGAGCCAGAGCCTTCAGCTATCAGGCTCCTCTCCTGTGGAATCACCTTCCTGTTACGGTCCGGGAGGCAGACACTGTCTCCACATTTAAGACTAGACTTAAGACTTTCCTCTTTGATAAAGCTTATAGTTAGGGCTGGCTCAGGCTTGCCCTGTACCAGCCCCTAGTTAGGCTGACTTAGGCCTAGTCTGCCGGAGGACCCCCCTATAATACACCGGGCACCTTCTCTCCTTCTTTCTCTCTCTCTCTCTCTCTCTCTCTCTCGTATCCTATTACTGCATCTTGCTAACTCGGCCATTCTGGATGTCACTAACTCGGCTTCTTCTCCGGAGCCTTTGTGCTCCACTGTCTCTCAGATTAACTCATATCGCAGCGGTGCCTGGACAGCGTGACGTGTGTGGTTGTGCTGCTGCCGTGGTCCTGCCAGATGCCTCCTGCTGCTGCTGCCATCATTAGTCATTAGTCATACTTCTACTGTTATTATACACATATGACTATTGTCACACATGTATACATGTATAATACATACTTTCAACATATTGTACCACAGTAGCCAGAACTATAACTATAATATTTTTCTTTCATTAATGCTGTTGTAAGCTACTGTCATTACCTGCATCTCTCTCTCTCTCTCTCTCTCTCTCTCTCTCTCTCTCTCTCTCTCTCTCTCTCTGTCTCATTGTGTCATACAGATTACTGTTAATTTATTATGCTGATCTGTTCTGTACGACATCTATTGCACATCTGTCCGTCCTGGAAGAGGGATCCCTCCTCAGTTGCTCTTCCTGAGTTTTCTACCGGTTTTTTTTCCCTGTTAAAGGGTTTTTTTGGGGGGAGTTTTTCCTTATCCGCTGCGAGGGTCATAAGGAGAGAGGGATGTCGTATGCTGTAAAGCCCTGTGAGGCAAATTGTGATTTGTGATATTGGGCTTTATAAATAAAATTACAATTACAATTACATTTAGGGGCAGTAGTGCCTTACACTACTCATTACTGAAAAAAGCCATTTTTGGCGGTAACGCATTACACCCAACACTGATCACCAACTAAACAATTCCATCACTTAATTGTTCCATTATGGTGGTGGCCATCTTGAAAAATGGCCGCCATCTTGATATTTCAATTGGCTACAGCAATTTTCTTGTCAAGTGACCCATGGAGACTGCTCATGTCAATTTCCAAGCTTGTATCACCAACTGAATGATTATGTCACTTATCCACTCCACTGTAGTAGCCTACTGATAGATCGGTAGAGCTACAGTGTACTATACAGGAATTATAAGATAAATTATGAGATTTAATAAGTCAAACTAGAGATAGGTGGGTTTTCATAATATTAATTTGTTTAATAAGTTTCAGTTTTGACTAAGGCCTCTAAACCATCTCAAAATTACGTCTCTTCTCATATGTGACTTGTTTCCTCTTAATTTTACTTTATGACGTCTCATGACTTGAATTTCTGACTTATAACTTTAACAAACAGGGATTTCCATTACTATTGCTATTTATAAACTTCCCTCGGTTTTGTCTCCCCCTGTGTGAAATGTGTGTCCATGATAAGGAAACTGATAAACAGAACTTTATTTTGAAACACGATTCAACACCATTTGGATTTTCACTATGATTTTTGATTTTCTCTTGGCAGTTGGCATAAGCTGGTTTGTGACTGGATCGGGATGGCAACACAGGTCGTAGATAGGGTGACCATATTTTGATTTCCAAAAAAGAGGACACTCGGCCCGGGCCCGGGATAGCCTACTTAAATGATACCCGCAGTTTACTCAAAGATGCCTTATAATTTTAATATATTTAAAGTTTATATGTATGGATAGAAAATTCAGTTATATTACAAAATAATATCTCTCAAAGACAGAAATTCAGATAGGCCCCAATAGGGGACACATACACACACTAGAGTGTGGCTACCCGATCCGAGCCCAACGGGTCCCGATGGTAGGCCTACCCAACGGGTCGGGCTGGGTTTGGTCAAAAATGTAGCTATAAATTGTATTCGGGCTCGGGTCGGATTCGGTCAGCTTTCAGTGAAAATGTAGTGTAAAAATAAATAAAATCCTATTGTCTGTCCTGTTTATTGCTTGGGCGCTGTTATTTACGTGAACACCTGAACATAACACACACAGACACACATTGGCTGTTTGTTTCTACCTCTCTCCTCTCTGGAAGTCTCGGACCTCCAGCTGCCCGCCTCCGCCTTGATTAAACACTGAAAATAAAATAAAAGAGGGAGACAGGTTTTTCCTGTTTTATCTTATTTTGTTTTATTTCTCCCTCTTCTCTCGCTGGAAGCCTCGGACCTCCCACCGCCCGCTCCCGTCTCAAACACAGAGGTCTCCCTCTCCACGGAGCACCCACGGCACACGCCCGGCCTGTTAAATAGCCTGTAACCATAACAACTGTGTGACACAAACTCGACAGAAATATGCGGCCTTGCGGCATAACCTGACATTATCATCAGTTTATAAAACCCCCCCGGACGCCCCGGACAGGACGTGAAAAGTGGACATGTCTGGGCAAAAGAGGACATTTGATCAGCCTAGTAGTAGATGACAGAGCCGGCCCTCCCCACAAGCGAATTAAGCGGCTGCTTAGGGCCCTACGGCCACTAGGGGGCCCCCAGATGGATGCACGGTAAACTAACGGAGTTAATGTGTTATTGATTCCACTTGCCTTGTACCGAGCTCCGTTAATATAATTTTATTTTTGATAGGTAAAAGGCACTTTATTTGACATGCATGTGAAGATATGCTCCAGACAACAGACAACAACTGCTGATGTTGTGTTATGATATTGTTTGTGATGTACAAGGAGTAGATTGCCACATAAGTGTTTGATAATTTTGGTAGCTTAAAGGGACATTGTGTAACATTTTCAGTTGTTTATTTGCAAAAATCACTGTCATCACTGGTGTACTGTTACCTCCACCAATAATCTGACTTATTCTCGTAAAAGGAGAATTTTGGATTTCTTTGTAAAGGATATACCTGGGCCCACTCATCATACTCACTTGGAAGCAGGGTCATGACCTGTGCTTGTGCCTTGTCCTAGGGAAATAAGTAAATGAGATATTAATTTCACATATACAGTACAGGCCAAAAGTTTGGACACACCGTCTCATTCAATGCGTTTTCTTTATTTTCATGACTATTTACATTGTAGATTCTCACTGAAGGCATCAAAACTATGAATGAACACATGTGGAGTTATGTACTTAACAAAAAAAGGTGAAATAACTGAAAACATGTTTTATATTCTAGTTTCTTCCAAATAGCCACCCTTTGCTCTGATTACTGCTTTGCACACTCTTGGCATTCTCTCCATGAGCTTCAAGAGGTAGTCACCTGAAATGGTTTTCCAACAGTCTTGAAGGAGTTCCCAGAGGTGTTTAGCACTTGTTGGCCCCTTTGCCTTCACTCTGCGGTCCAGCTCACCCCAAACCATCTCGACTGGGTTCAGGTCCGGTGACTGTGGAGGCCAGGTCATCTGCCGCAGCACTCCATCACTCTCCTTCTTGGTCAAATAGCCCTTACACAGCCTGGAGGTGTGTTTGGGGTCATTGTCCTGTTGAAAAATAAATGATGGTCCAACTAAGCAAACCGGATGGGATGGCATGTCGCTGCAGGATGCTGTGGTAGCCATGCTGGTTCAGTGTGCCTTCAATTTTGAATAAATCCCCAACAGTGTCACCAGCAAAACACCCCACACCATCACACCTCCTCCTCCATGCTTCACAGTGGGAACCAGGCATGTGGAATCCATCCGTTCACCTTTTCTGTCTCACAAAGACACGGCGGTTGGAACCAAAGATCTCAAATTTGGACTCATCAGACCAAAGCACAGATTTCCACTGGTCTAATGTCCATTCCTTGTGTTTCTTGGCCCAAACAAATCTCTTCTGCTTGTTGCCTCTCCTTAGCAGTGGTTTCCTAGCAGCTATTTGACCATGAAGGCCTGATTCGCGCAGTCTCCTCTTAACAGTTGTTCTAGAGATGGGTCTGCTGCTAGAACTCTGTGTGGCATTCATCTGGTCTCTGATCTGAGCTGCTGATAACTTGCCATT
The DNA here is from genome assembly GCF_011397635.1 of Epinephelus fuscoguttatus. Lineage (NCBI taxonomy): Eukaryota > Metazoa > Chordata > Actinopteri > Perciformes > Serranidae > Epinephelus > Epinephelus fuscoguttatus. The sequence goes on from NC_064762.1 coordinate 38,693,842, forward strand.
TCTGAGGCTGGTGACTTGGATGAACTTATCCTCAGAAGCAGAGGTGACACTTGGTCTTCCTTTCCTGGGTCGGTCCTCATGTGTGCCAGTTTCCTTGTAGCGCTTGATGGTTTTTGCGACTCCGCTTGGGGACACATTTAAAGTTTTTGCAATTTTCCGGACTGACCTTCATTTCTTAAAGTAATGATGGCCACTGGTTTTTCTTTAGTTAGCTGATTGGTTCTTGCCATAATATGAATTTTAACAGTTGTCCAATAGGGCTGTCGGCTGTGTATTAACCTGACTTCTGCACAACACAACTGATGGTCCCAACCCCATTGATAAAGCAAGAAATTCCACTAATTAACCCTGATAAGGCACACCTGTGAAGTGGAAACCATTTCAGGTGACTACCTCTTGAAGCTCATGGAGAGAATGCCAAGAGTGTGCAAAGCAGTAATCAGAGCAAAGGGTGGCTATTTTGAAGAAACTAGAATATAAAACATGTTTTCAGTTATTTCACCTTTTTTTGTTAAGTACATAACTCCACATGTGTTCATTCATAGTTTTGATGCCTTCAGTGAGAATCTACAATGTAAATAGTCATGAAAATAAAGAAAACGCATTGAATGAGAAGGTGTGTCCAAACTTTTGGCCTGTACTGTATATCATAACGACTGAAGCTCCGGTATCAGCAGTGTTTCTTTCCCTGGGCGAAGATTTTGCCAGAATTTTGAGATTGGCACAATTTGTGACATCCCCCAGCACAGTGTGCCAACACACTCATGGCCCCAAGGATTAGGGATGCACCGATCCGACTTTTTCAGTTCCGATGCCGATACCGAAGCTGGGGTCTTACGTATTGGTCAATACCTGATACCGATCCAATATCATTGTTGATTTAAGAAGCTACAAACCTGATCAAGACGAACACACTAAAGGCATCGGGTGTGACTACACCTTTCTTTCCTGAGACAAAATATAACAAGATTAAACAAATAATGCAATGAACCATTTATTTGTTACAAAAGTAAACAATTGTGCAACAGCAGCAATAACTTATGCATCAGCATTTAGATTCAAGTGAATTCGTATATGATCTTATTAGAGAGAAATACAAATGTTGCAGCTGAAACTGAATTGGGCAAACATAGAGACAGTAATCATATACACAGTTACCAAATATTCAAACAAATAGTAGTACACTAGAAAGGCAGAGAAGAAGAGGAAATCTTCCTTCCTGTGTGTGCCAGTTGGTTAGTGATTTATTTCTGAGGTTTATCTATTAAAGATAGATTCTGTTTGATTTTTGCAGTTTGATTTTTTCTATTAAAAGAGAATATAACAGTTATAACAAAATAGGATGACTTAGAGGCTAAGTGAGGGAGCATTGCACTGCTGACTCGCCACACAAATGACAAAGCCATTTCCAAGTTTTCCGACAGTATCCCGAACAGTGAACAAACAGGCAAAGCAAGGCAAGGCACGGCAAGATGGTCAAATACCTAGTTTTTTGTTAGTTTAAACGGTCAACAAAAAAATACACTCTCCCTACTCACCCCCTCTCCATGCAGCCGCCGCAGTGAACAGGTGACTATAAGCCCGTGGTCAGGGAGCAGTGATTGAGTGATTGGTGTCAAGCTGGAAGCTGATGTCAGCACAAACACAAACACCAATATCTCAGCATATAGCACCTACAGTGGTGTTATTTCTTTTCTCTTAGATCCTTTCCTGCATTCTGAGCTAAAAACCCAGCAGAGGGCAGCACAGTCCTCTGATGTGCAGCTCCTCTTCTGTATGATTCAGTAGGCTGTTTCAGTCTATTGCACTGCCAGAGGGGGGTTTACACATGAACCCAAGACTAATTGTGCAATACTCCACTGGGAAACCTTTGGTCCTGGCATTCATTTGGATGCTACTTGATGCGCTCCACCCACCTAAACATTGTTGCAGTCTACTACACATGTAAATATTTGGTGCAATTCCATACCAGTCATGACTTGTTGGTGCTCTAAATGCTCACTTAAGCAGCAATGTAAAGTGTTGTAAACAAGCATTTGTGCTCTGTCTAGTCAAATAAACACACAAAGAACATTGAAAATTAGCTGTATTCTGTCTACAAAGTGCAAAGTAGAAAATAACTTAGCAACTGAACATGAGAATAAACAAGTAATCTGGTCAAATACAATAATCAATGAATGTAAACATGTTGACATTTAGTGCAGTCTCACCAATCATGGCCTAGTGCTGATAACTTGAGTAGCCAGGATGGGTGCTCCCTGAAAACAAGCCTTTCTGCTCTCTACTGGATAATGCTTACTTGGCCAAACATACAATAATCAGATATTGTATAAAGGTTCACATTTATTGCAGTCTCTTGCCCCTTATGAATGCTTGTGGACAGCTGAATGCTCACTGAAGCTGCAATGACAAATTCTTTGTCAGGAAGACAAGCGTCTCTGCTCTGTCTGCAGTCAGTCTGTTCCTCCTGTCATCCACAATGTTGGAAACTGTGCTGAACAAACTTTCACTTTCAACACTGGTGCAAGGGGCACATAGGTATTTTTTGGCAGTGGCGTCAAGATCAGGTAGCCTGTGTTTGTTGACTTCCTAGTAATGGTATGGGTTGTCCAAAGCAGCAATGGTTTTCTCGGTTAAAAATGCTTTCAGCTAAACTTCAGGGCTTGAGCTGCAGTGTGTATAAAAGCTCCTGCTCTACGGAGTAAAATCGTTTTTTGACAGCTTCCAGCAGTGTTTTTTTCATCGTTTTGATGCCAGCATCTACCTCACCTTCCCTGGGCAGGATGCGCTTGAGGACAGTGACAGCAGGAATTACATCAGCAGAAGAAGCAGTGGATGAGCTGACTTTTCTTGTCAGCTCCTCAAACGGTTCCAACATAAGGCTAGTTTTTTCTAGCAAGCCCCACCGGTTAGTTGTCAATGTTGTCAGCAGGTTGAAGTCAGCAGCATAAGCTCCTAGGATGCGCTTCTGCTCCAGGAGACTCTGGATCATCAAGTACGTGCTGTTCCACCGTGTTTTTACGTCTTGCTGTGAGCATTTCGGTTTGAATTTACATCTGGACTTGGATGTCATTTAACTGTGAGGAAGCTAAAGGAGACTTTTTAAAATGCTTTACAATCGCTCTGGCGTTTGCGACTGCGTCACTCACACTTCTCTGAGACAGCAGGCCCTTGTTGACCACCAGCTGTAGTGAGTGGGCATAACAGCCTAAGCTGCTCACTCCCATCTTGTCCATGGCCTTTTCCATATTTTTTGCATTGTTCCTTAGAATAAAATGCACTTTGCTAAGCAGAATATTCAGCAAGCATTGCCTTGATGGCAGCCGAAATCCTGTCGCTGTTATGGGAACCGGGGAAATTCTTCGCTTGCAGTACAGCACTGTGAGGTGTCATATTTGTGTCTAGCCAATGGACAGTTAACCACAGCTTACTTCTCTTACTTGTATCATCAAGGGGCTTGGGAGCATACCGGTGATAGTGCCTGTTCCTTGGCCAGTCGCATTGGGTGTTATCATGGTGTATTACTGTTACCCACTTTTGTTTCAACGCCTTGGCACCACCCTCACAAGTTTGTGCACTCCACCACAAATAAATTGTCGTGGATGGAATCCAGTATCCTAGGCCTTCACATTCCATCCTCTTAGCAGCAGTGGTCAAATTTTACACTCCTTTTGCCACATGCTAGGGATCAACGCCGTGGTGTTTTTCTGGATGGCAGACCCTCATTTCTTTCACGATTTGTGGATGTCTGTCAAGGAAATGGAAGAGACCTTCAGTCTCGTCTATGGTTTTTAGAGCTTCCTTGATTCCCATGGAATTAGAGCTCGAAACCTGGGTGAAGCCTATTACCTTGAAGTCCACAACCTTTTGCCTTCACACATCTAAAAATGTTGTCACTACCAAGCTCTGCGGTAGCGACAAGGATGGGAGACAAGATGAGTTTTTACCATGAAAAAATAGATATTTATTTACAAAAGACTCAAATGAAGGTAAATGTGGAAGTCAGTAGTCAGTAGTGTAAGCATGTGTGGATGTGTGGAATTGTATGGCGCAAACAAAAGAAGAAAACAGCAGCAGCAGCCGTGCCCATGCTCCGACCAGAGAGAGACTGAAGACAAGCAGGAAGGAGCTTTTAACAGAGACACACCCATCAGGCTGATGACCCTCCGCCCTGCGTCCTGCAAGAGAAAGAACAGCAGCAAAAAGGCAGGGACAACTAGTGGAGCGGAGGGGTCATCACAAAGTGTACGTGCAATATTTGGCTGAGTTAAATACCTTGGAGTTTGGCTTGATCCAACACTATCCTTCAAACATCACGTCCAGACCATTACAAAAAAACTCAACCGTAACCTCGCTACATTATATCACTCAATAAACTGCTTCACCTTCCAGATCAGGAAAAGAATAGTCTCCCAGCTGTTATGACCCATATTAGATTATGCAGACATTGTCTATCAGAACACTTACGACACACATCTCCAGCCTCTCAACGTAATCTTCAATAGTCTCTGCAGATCTATCTTAAGGTGTCCATTTTCAACTCATAACTGCTGTGTGTATGAAACTCTAAGCTGGTTACCCCCTACTGCAAGAAGACACTACCACTGGCTCCAGTGTATCTTCAAATGTATGCACTTCAATTACCCCACCTATTTAAAACAATACTTAGTACCGTACTCTTCTCTATACTCAATCAGACACATCCAGCAACCATTTATTCTCATTCCCAGAACCAATAAAGTGATTGGCAGAAGGGCCTTCAAATTGAAAGCTGCTTCAGACTGGAACACCCTGCTTGACACCATAAGAACCATCAGCTTTTTTCGTCTTTTTAAAGATGCACTCTTGCCTCAACTTAAAACATCATGTCAGTGCTTCTAGTGGTGGTGTCTTCTGGCTGTTCACTCTGGCTCCTTTTCCAGACTTGTCTGTGTTACGTCCAATACAGTATATTGCATCATAGTGTTGTTCTATAGTGCATATTGTGTCTGTGCTGTACTATGTCGAATTGTGTCATGCTGTACTATGCCATGGTTGCTGGATGTATGGTGGATGGATGGGCTTTGGGTTTTTGGGCGAATGGGTATTAAAGAGATTCTGTATGTCTGCTGTCATGACTGTATATGTTCAATGTGCTTTATGTTTTATGTAGGACCCCCTCGAAAACGAGATGGCTGCTCATCTCAAGGGGCTATCCATAAATAAATTTGAAACTTACTACAGAACTGTTCAAATTTAGCAAAATGGATGCCACTGAAGAAAACTGACGCTGTCAAAAGCAGGTTTCCTGCCCCTTTGGTCCCACTCTGAATAGGCTGCGACAGCCATCTGTAACAACAGCTGTTAGCACATGTGAGCTTTAATGTCAACTGTAATCCTTGATTTTGCAGCATCTTTGTGTCTTCGTTGACAATTAAGGAGCCACACTTAAAGCAACACTGAAGCGATTGTTTCCTCAAAAAACAAAAAATCTCTTTTATGGGTATTAGTTGAAGCTTGTGATTCCTTGGTGCTTTGAGTGGGCTCAGATCAACTTACATTGTATTAAGAATCATCAGATTATCTGTTCCGTGGCTGACTCTCCTCAGTAAATTCATCACCTGAGAGGAAGGGATCCTGGGAATGATCGTGCTCTTGTGCTTGTATGGCCATCTCAGTTTTATGTTGACCTACGTAAACATCAGGGATGGGAATCGCGAGAGGACTCACAACACGATATTATTGTGATATGCTGAGTACTGAGATAAATATATTCCAAAAATAAATTGTAAATATATTACCTTTTTTTCCAGCTGCAATTTATTTCCCCAAAGGGAAACTTTGCCAACATCAGTTTTACCCCCTAAAATAATTTTTTTTAGTTTCTTCATCTAACTTTGGTTCCTTTATATTGCAGCAAAATGTGATGCAGACCAGACATTCTGACCAACGCCATCATAAAACCTGTCAAAAATGCTGCAGTCACCTGACAAACTGAACTGTTGGCCGACTTAATGCCCTGTGCGAGGCCAGTGTTTGAACATGCTGCGATTTAGCCAATCACAATGGAGGGGGCATGGCCGAGACGTGCAGGTGTCCCCAGGAAATGTGTACCTACAGAAACAGCAAGCTCCGCATCCATAGCGACCGCTCCACCCAAACGCCGTCTCATCAACGTGAAAAAAAATATTTTTTTCCAGCGGATGTCTTAATTACAACATGATTGAGCTAACTGGAGTAGTTTCATGTCGTATCCGAAAACAGGAGGCTTTTAACAGATGACGTCCTGATGTTAGCTTTGCTAACTGTCCCTGTCAGCTGCAGCCACTGCTGCTTTCTAGACATCGTGATTTCCTATAACTGAATAAATACCACACATAGCAACACAAAACTGCTTTGCTAGCTCAATCATGTATCTAAGATATCCGCTGGAAAAAATATTTTATTCACGGACAGTTTATTGAGTTATTACCTTATTTTTATACAGTCTATGGTTATTACAGACACTGCTAACGGCTAACGTTAACAGCTAACGGTTAGCCCAGCTAATCTATGATAACCATGTTAATTACAAAACACACAGAAATAGTAATGTTTGTTCAATCATTGTGTTTATAGACTTTACAAACATCAGATTAGTCTACACGGTGATATAGTGACATGAAAAATGTGATATATAGCTAAACTCTGCTGGTTTTCTACCCAAAGTATTTGTAAACAACACGGCGATTCCCTGGGGGCACCGCCGGAAGTGAAGGGCGTGAGCGATCGCCGTGGCCCCTGAACTTCCGTTAGTCGAAAAACTCCAGGCTGTGCCTCCAGAGGTAAAGGAAGAAAAAAAAAAAAAAAAAGTTTTGTTTTTTTTTTTTTAATTGATGGATTTCCAGATTGTTATTTTAGTACCAGAAATGTTATTAATGTGTATTTGCAAAAATTAATAATGTGTAATAAAAGATCGATACGTGGTGTTGTCATGCAAAATATCGTGATACAATGCTGTTTCGATTTTTTCCCCTACTGCTAGTAAATTTGTGTCTTTTTTAGTCATTTTTTATATATTTAATATATTTGTAGTCTTTTTGTGTCTCCTTGTGATTGTTTTGTCTTATTGTAGTTGTTTATGTCTCTCTGAGGTAATTTTATGTGCCTGGTAGGCAGCTTCAGTAATCTATCCATGGTCACATAGAGAAAAGTTTTTTTTTTTGTTGTTTTTTTCTCACCAGAGCAAGAAACCATGGAAGGCATTGCATTCACTGTATAAATAAAAAAGAATTGTCGCCTTATCTCGTAGTTACGAGATCTTACATTGTATTTATGATATCCTGATGTTGCACTACAAGGCCTTTCGTTGATACTGTAATAAGGTTAACGTTAGCTGATTTGTAAAGTGAGTCCACCAAGAAACACAAGGACAATACTTCCAATCAACGTCTGTCAGAATAAAAGCATTACATCTGTAGACTACAGAAGATGGAAGACTACGGATGAGATAAGGTCTCTTAATTCCGAGATCCTGATGTCATAATTTCAAGATTTTATCTTGTAATTACAAGTTAATGTACCGATTTTTATTTATTTATTCAGTGAATGCAATGCGCTTCCCTAAGGAAGAGTCTAAAAGCCAGGTTGAAAGTATGGCCTTTGGTAACAATCTGATACAGGAGTGATAGAGAATCAGCACCTAGGATTGGAGGGTGTGTGAGATGTACATGAACAAATAACAGGACCTGATGAGAGGTAAATAGAAGACACTTTTTGCTAACAGGTGGGTACTTCAATAAGCACAGCTTTTTAAAAGATTTTAATGATGAATACTTTTTAAAAGCATTCACCTTAAACAAGTTCAGAATGAGTCCAGTCTAGTCAGTCTCCAGTCTCATCAGTCCCACCAGAACGCCAGCGTTCCACCCACTTTTTGAATGCGCTTATGTTTGAAATGTATTTTCCTGTCAATAAAGGCCACTCCTTACCCTGTTTATGAAGCTCAGTCTAAGTTCAATCAGGAAGACTTTCTTTATGCTTCATTCATTCACAATTCATTATGGGTGCTCACTCTTCCATTTTAATCAATCAAATTGTGCCATGATCTCTATCAGCCAATCATGTTGCCACTGTTAAACTTTAAATAAATTCTCCTCTCTTTAGGTGGAATCGTCGCACCCTCCCCGATCCCAATCAACTCCATTCAACTTGTCTAGAGCTCAGGGCAAGCTCATCAAAAGTGCACTCCTCATCACATCCAGATCCTCAGCTCCCTCTTCATCTCATCACCACTACTTCCACCACCAGCACTAGACTCCATAGGGGGTTTTCCCCAATCTACTGTGACTTCACCACCTCCCTTGAAATAGAGGGTTGACATCACAATGGGGTCTAATCACCATACATAATTAACATTTCTAGTACTTTTGTGCATAAATATTCTTTTACTCAGAATGAGTCTCTCCTGATTGAACTATTTTATTTTGCTATGTGCTTTTGCTTTCCACTTTATTTTTCACCAACATACCTTACTCTTACCTCACTCTGTTCTTCTCTCTTCCCATTACAGTTAATTTTGTAGTTCAGTGATTTTAATACAAAACTGGATTTGTAAAGGTTTAACCTGCCAAGCTGTTATCCATTGCTATGTACAATGATGCAGCAAACAAAAAAGTGCAATGATTGGACTGACAAAAAGAGGCAGCACTCAAACCTCCTTTGGGGTTTATTGATGTTTAGGCTTCAGCCCTGGAGTAAAAGTTGCTTTGAGTTGTTTGTTGTTGCACTTCATCATTTTTCACCTGCGTCATTTGTTAGTTACAGAGTATAAGCCTATGGCTGACAAAAGAAGAATGAACAGTGGCTAATAGCCAGACATTTGTTGACATTTACCAGTATCATTAATCTGTTACTGCCTCCAGAGTTACAACACATCCGATACATATTTACACTCTGCCCTTAGTGTGTATATCTCACCTACTCATATCTATACTACTGTCTATACTTGTACTATTTCTGCACTTTATAGTTCAGTAACTGCTACTAATGTGTCATTTTGCTTACTGTATCTTAGCGTATTCATTTAACACTGTTAATACAGTTACAGACACTGTAGGTATCTTAGCATATTTATATCCAACCTTTACTATTTATTCTACTGAATATAGTCTATACATTACTCTGCAGTTTACTGCTAGATGCTTAATTGCATTGTTTGCTTAGTACTTTAACTTTGTGCAATGACAATAGTATGATCTCATCTAATCTGATATTGTCTAGAGAGAAACATGATATGCTACAAATCCTTTAGTGTAAGATCCCCTATTACAAGCTTTTAAGAATTACCTGCACATTCAAATAGGTGACCTGAAAATTACAGAGAAGTCTGCACTGCGTTTAGATTTTGAAACCAACCCCATAATAGTGATGGGCAAGCTGACACTTCACAAGAGCTAGCTCAAAGCTCAATTCACACAGAATAAAATCAACTTGTATAAATTCAAAGATTACAATAAGAATTTTAAACTCACAGTCACAGTTCACAGTCCCCAAAATGACTCAGTAAACATTAATTTCTTCCACTTTTCTAAGTGAGCAGCTCCAAGCTTTTCTCCAAGTAGAACCTTCTCCTACTTCAAACACTGCACTGCCCACTTCCCAAACTGTGATTAACTGTATATTAATATCAGACAGAGACATACAGAATTGTGCAGGCAGTGAGAAAAAACATGCAGTAAATGCATACTGTAGATGGAATGGAAATTTTTTTGCCTGCATGAACCAAATTATCAGTTCAAAAACATAAAGTACAAAATTTATATTTTTCCAAGCAGGCTGGTCCAGGCCCCACCGCTGCCTTCATTACAGTTGCTATAGCAGGAAGATGCAGTATGATTTCAGTTCTGAAGAGCACACAATTTAGAGAAAGCAATACTTGGAAAAAAAACTGTGACTGCTGGCTGGAGGTCTTCCCCCTTGCTAATGATTTCTTGTGACCATTATTCACTCACAGATATTTCCAAAGACTGGTCAGATGCTTCAACTTGATATGTCATTTCAACTTTGTTGCTGACACGGCTGATGTTCAGACTTGTTTTTTTACAGTCTTGTGGGGCACAGTTTACATAGTGTGAGATTTTTTCCTTTAAAATATATACTAATTTATTCATTAATGTCCTTTAAATATGCATATGAACTGGCTTCAGCAGAACTGGTAGCTGCGTTGTCTACTTGAGCTAGTTTTGCCATTTTCTCATAGCTTAGCTTGCTGCATTTTTGGGGATAACTTCAATGTGGTGAAAATTAATTTTGATGTAGAGTAACTGGCTTAGCTCATTACATTTCCTAAGGAGTTTGCCTAACACTGGTGTCACAGGAGGAAATAATGTTACAACTGACCCCACCCTCCCCTACTAGTTGAGCTCTCTTTCCCCACAGACTGATTATATTCACTCGCTCTCTTCACCCTCTCTTAAATTTACTTCCATTGTGATAAAAAACGTGATCTCTGAATATAATAATATAATAATGACCCCCCCGTCTCTATCTTTCTCATCCCAGTCTTCAGTATCTCACTGCCTCCCCGCCGCCTCCCACTTGAACACTCTGTGCTCCCCCTGCACAGACAGTACCTAAGGAAGATCTTGATGTTGTTTGGCGTGTATCGGATGATGCTTAGTGTTACATCTAGCGGGGGATTCTGTCCTTTCCAGCGGGAGTAGGCGACTCTCCACGTCGTTTCAGGAGGACCAGACGTCGGGTAGCCTACCTGTCCTCAAAGACCCCGCCACCATGGATTTCTCCTTCATGGCAACGCAGGTACACCCGTCGCACTTTATTTCTGCTTTTCGTCCTCCTCATTAAAGTGAGGGGTAATATTATGGAGCTATATTTGTGTCTTTATTACATGCGAGAAAATAAATGATATGAGAGGGAAAAAATGTTTGAGAGGAAAAAAAATATTTGAGAGAAAAAGTTTTCACACTGATAGCAAAAAATAATATTTGAGACTAAAAAAAGTTTTGAGAGAAAGTATTTTGTCATAGAATATGAAAAAAAACAATTTGAGATTTAAAAAATGATTTCCAAGAAAAAAATTCTCTCAAAAAACTTTTTTTTTACTCAGATATTATTTTTTTGCTATCAGTGTGAAAATATTTTCTCTCAAAAAAAATTGTTTCTCTCAAAACATTTTTCTTCTCTCTCTCAAAACCTAACTCTTTGCTCTCATGTCAGGATTTTGCTCTCACTGTGAAAATAATGTCATGGGCAGGGCCACGTTCCTATTGGCCAGTCTCAGCTGAATTGACAGCTAGGTGAGGATTGTCTTGGGAGTTGAATTCAACTGAATCATTCATCCACCATGGTGGATTCACCGGCATAGATGTGCTGTGTTACACACAATTGATGGGTAGCTAGCTGAGCAAGTTGGTTATCAAAATCATTCCTATAATGAATCCCTTTTCTCAGCTAACGTTATTTTACCGAGATTGTGTTAATAACTGCACTAGCCAACTAGTGTTAACTTAACATCTAGCTAGGTTATCCCATTAGCGTTACTTTACTACGGTGCTTTTCTCTTCCAGCATTCCATGTGTGGCAGGGTGAGCGCCGCTACACCTCCGCCCTTAATTGGCATCAGCTGGGTCTAATTTCCAGTTGTCGGAGCCTAATTGCGCAGTGGTGGCACCTGCGTTATTTGGTCTTCCCCTCATGGTGCGCTCACTTCTACCTGGCGTTTACCTGGCGAGGGCTGTGTATGGTGTGCTCCGGTTGGCGTGCTTTGTGTGTGTCGTGCTCCGGTTGGCGTGCATTGTGTGTGTCGTGCTCCGGTTTCTGTACCCAAACTTGGGACTCATAAGGTAGGCATGGGTGCTGCAATGTTTGTGAACTGTTAAAGTGTATTATGGTGTCACAGCTGCTGTGACTCTTGGCTCTACAACGGCTTTGGCCGTTCCTGTTGTGTGCAGCTTCGGAGGGGACTTTGAAAAGTGTGGTGTCTGCTCTTCCTCACTGCGAGACGGTGACTGGGTTTGAGCTGTGCGCTGTGCGTTAAGGTCCCTTTGCTCCGGTAAGCTCGCTGTGTTTTTTGATTTCTACTTCTGCTAGTACTGTTAACTTTATGTTAACAGGTTGTCCTGCTCTCTGTCCTGCTGTAGCTGAGGCCACAGCTTGTGGCTTCTTCTCCTCCTCTGTGCACTGTGTGGGGCTGCAGGCTGTGATGTGGGCCGTCAGCTGGGCATCCTGAAGGATGGCTATCCACGACCTCCAGCCCTGGTGCGGCCGCTCCATTTTCCACTGCTGTTCTGCCGGTTTTCCACAGACTGATGAAAGCACACTGTAACGCGGCTGTGCATTCATGTGGCTTTGGATCTCTGTGTTATATTTGGAAGTCCGTCTCCTGTCCCCATATTTACCAGTGTACGAATCTGTGTGACCTTCTGTTGTTAAGAGTAGTCTACAGGTTTGAGTGTATTCCCTGGGGTGCAATTCCACAGGTGTCGTTGTTGGTTCATTTCCCTCTCCTCTCCATTTGGCCACACATGCATAACATTAATGTAAGCATATCCGCTCCCAAATAACGCAGCACATCTATGCCTGTGAATCCATCATGGTGGATGAATGATTCAGTTGAATTCGACTCCCAAGACGATCCTCACCTAGCTGTCAATTCGATTGAGACTGGCCAATAGGAACGTGGCCCTGCCCATGACATTATTTTTCACAGTGAGAGCAAAATCCTGACACCAGAGCAAAGACTTAGGTTTTGAGAGAGAGAAGAAAAATGTTTTGAGAGAAACAATTTTTTTTTGAGAGAAAATGTTTTCACACTGATAGCAAAAAAATAATATTTGAGAGTAAAAAGATTTGAGAGAGTTTTTTTTTCTTGGAAATCATTTTTTAAATCTCAAATTATTTTTTTTTAAAATTCCAAGACAAAATACTTTATCTCAAAACTTTTTTTAGTCTCAAATATTATTATTTTTTGCTATCAGTGTGAAAACTTTTTCTCTCAAATATTTTTTTTTCTCTCAAACATTTTTTTCCCTCTCATATCCTTTTATTTTCTCACATGTAGTAAAGACACAAATATAGCTCCATATAATATGCATTGATACAACAAACAGGTAGCCTATGTTTGTGACTCTGTTGGACCTTTTTTCTTCTTCAAATACAGCGGTAAATATTTTTAGCTTTGATTGATATATTAACCAGATGGACAAGTTCACATTTTCACTTCACACTGCGCTGAACCAAGTCAATTACACTATGACATCTGAAATATGACTTGTTACTAATAAACATGCTGCATCTGTTAACATTTGTTCTGTGAACAAAACTTTAGTCCATCTTTGCCAAGCCAGTCCCACATGCTGAATAATCCACAGGGTCTAGATATAATAATCTGTCTTGATACCATAGCAACTAGTTAATAGTTGCATCCTAAACCACAGCTGAAATCACCTATTTCACATGGGGGGCATTTTATAAACACCTTCTGCAATCCAACCCTCTGGGGAGTGGACTCTGTAGCACAACTATTTTTCTTTATATTTCTTATCAATATATTGGGGGGATCATTTACACAGACTCCAGGGGTAGGCTCTGCCTTAAGACCCTCTCCACTGGCACCCTGTGGCTTTGACCTAAAATTATCTGGAAATGTTTTTTTGACATTCAGATTTTCATTTGTCATTAATGTAGGTTGAGAGTGATTATTGCATTCTACAAACATGTTTAGCATACAACATCGAATCAAAAAATATCTTCCTAGCAAGGCTAGCTCTGGATTCCAAATCTAAAGAAGATATAAACTTGGAGGAAAACAGAGGATTTAATAGTGTGTGGACTTGTTTCACCATCAAAGTTAAAATACACTGAACAAAAATATAAACGCAACACTGTAATCATAATCAATAATCATGCTGTCTAATCAGCATCTTGATATGCCACACCTGTGAGGTGGGATGGATTATCTCGGCAAAGGAGAAGTGCTCACGAACACAGATTTAGACAGATTCGTGAACAAAATGGGAAATGGTCTTTTGTGTATGTAGAAAAAGTTTTACATCTTTGAGTCCAGTTCACGAAAAATGGGAGCAAAAACAAAAGTGTTGTGTTTATATTTTCGTTCAGTGTAGTTAAAAATAGCCCAGTGCATGTAGCCACCATGTAGTAAAACATATCAATAAATAATCATTAAGACCTATTCGTCATGTTGATGGGCAAATTTGGACTTGATAGGCTTATACCTTTATTCAAATATGTTTTGCGTCTCCAGACAGACTTTTTTTTTTTTTTGGCCAATAATGGCTTTTTTAATAGTAAAGGTTGCGGACTCCTGGTCTTTTCCTTGACATATTACCACCTTTTAAATGTAATGCGTATGATGCACTGTGCACTTACACCAACATGATGAGCTACGGTTAGTTAAACTAAATAGGTGTATCAAATTTTCTAACTTGTTGACATCAGTATAGGTCACTTTAAGTATGTGACTATGGATGGATTCACCTGCTGTTTGGCCTGTGATTTGTATTCATAAACAGGCACATTACTTGGCACATGGTTTGGTGTGTTGCAATATAACTGTTTTAAGACCTATTTAGGAATATGCTTTCTGTAAGAAGAATGTCAGTAAAATAGTAAAGGGTCTTAAACACTTCTGTGAATTAAACCTTCCCACAAACAGAGCCAAACAGGTAGTCTTTTATGGCAATTTTAGAGGATGAGCACTCACCTCCTCAGGAACAGGTGGCATTCATCAGGCTGATGATGACGATGCAAAAATATGCATCTATCAGCCACCCGAACCAGACCTGACCTGCAAACCACCAATCCTATACATCACTGTAGCACAATTGGTAGGACCGAGAACTCAAACCTCAGACAAGGACAGAGACATGAGGACTCTCCAAGGTGTGTGTGTTTGAGAGAGACGGAGAGAGAGACAAAGAGACAAGGGTTGGCGAAAGGTTGACACTTAGAACGTGCTTTGTCACTTTTTCACCCGCCTGCTGGAACCTTTGATATTTCTATCGTGTTACCAGTGAAAACAGCTGTCAGCCCAGCTGATGTGCCTAATCCGCAAACTTCACATTTATTTAAAAGCTAGTATAGCGTTGTGTCACTGTCATGATGGTGGATGCTAGAGGATGCCAAACATCTAATAACTCAAGAGCATTTAAAGTCCAAAAGTCAAACTTAATTAAATAAAGGTAAAGGAAATCCTTTCCAGTATTCACAACATGTTGTTCTGTAAGTAAATATTCTGCTTCGATTCATATTTGATGCCGTTAAAAAAGAAATTCTTCCACTGTTACAATCCACTCTTGAGAGGCACACACTTGCATTGACAAACAGCACCATAAATTATACTAATGACAGAAAGTTCTGCAAACACAGTGGTTAAGTTCAAGTTACAAAATTGTTTTAATTATTCTATTTATGTTACTATAACAGCTGAAGAAACAGCCTATTATGAGCATTTGTTTATGAGATATCCTAACAAAACATTTTTAGGTGGCTTTTTGTTAGTTGGCGTTTTTAGGTAATTTGAAGTAAAAAACAAAAAATCTTTTAGATTTATTAGTTAAAGGTAGGGTCTAGAGGATTTTCCAGTTGCTGTTTTTAAACACACATTCAAATTTGGCCTCTCCTATCAGGCTCAACTCTGTCGGGTGTATGGAGCCCGGAGGTACGGAAGAAGGCTTCACAGAAGAGGTTCAGGCAAGGCTCGTGCTGGTGCACGCTCGGACACGCTCAGGCACGGCACCTGTGCTCTCTCATTGGCTGGGGAAATCTCCACCCAGAAGCTGTCTGAGCTCACAAAACATCAAAATACAGTTAAAGGGCAGAAGCTCTGCAAACAGAGTCACCACCACACATGAGTAGAAGCCCATAGGTGATGATTAAGCAGGATTTCATTTGTATATGTCTATCTTTTGTTTTGTTTGTTTTGTATGAATATTTATTTACATATTAAGTTGTATATTTTCAGGAATCTGATGATTCTTGTTACATTTTAGCCCATATGAACACATATAGAGCATCAATCAATCAATCAATCAATCAATCAATTAATCAGCCCAATATATAAAGCCCAATATCACAAATCATAATTTGCCTCACAGGGCTTTACAGCATACGACATCCCTCTGTCCTTAGGACTCTCGCAGCAGATAAGGAAAACCCCCCTAAAAAAAAACGTTTAACAGGGGAAAAACAGTAGAAACCTCAGGAAGAGGGATCCCTCTTCCAGGACGGACAGACGTGCAATAGATGTTGTACAGAACAGATCAACATGATACAGTAACAGTAATCCGTATGACACAATGAGACAGAAAGAGAGACAGAGACAGAGAGAGATGCAGGACAGACGGTAATGACAATAGCTTACAACAGCAATAATTAAAGTAATAATATAATTAATATTACAGGCTATTTTGGTACAATATGTTGAACGTATATATTAATATCTGATAGTATACATATGTGCCAATAATCATATGTGTGTAATGCATCTGACAGGACCACAGCAGCAGCACAACCACACACGTCACACCATCCAGGCACCACTGTGATATAAGTTAACCTGTGAGACAGTGGAGCACAAAGGCTCCGGAGAAGAAGCCGAGTTAGTGACATGCAGTATGGCCGAGTTAGCAAGATGCAGTAACAGGACATGAGAGAGAAAGAGAGAGAGAGAGAGAGAGAGAGAGAGAGAGAAGGAGAGAAGGTGCCCGGTGTATTATAGGGGGTCCCCCGGCAGACTAGGCCTAAGTCAGCCTAATTAGGGGCTGGTACAGGGCAAGCCTGAGCCATCCCTAACTATAAGCTTTATCAAAGAGAAAAGTCTAAAGTCTAGTGTTAAATGTGGAGACGGTGTCTGCCTCCCAGACCGCAACAGGAAGGTGATTCCACAGGAGAGGAGCCTGATAGCTGAAGGCTCTGGCTCCTGATCTACTTTTGGAGACTTTAGGGACCACGAGTAACCCTGTGTTCTCAGAGCGCAGTGTTCTGGTGGGATAATAAGGCACTATGAGCTCTCTAAGATATGACGGAGCCTGACCATTTAGAGCTTTATAAATTAACAGTAGGATTTTAAATTCAATTCTGGATTTTACAGGGAGCCAGTGCAGAGAAGCTAAAACAGGAGAAATATGATCTCGTTTCTTAGTTCCTGTTAGTACACGTGCTGCTGCATTCTGAATTAGCTGGAGAGTTTTTAAGGACTTACTAGAGCTACCTGATAACAGAGAGTTACAGTAATCCAGCCTTGAGGTAACAAAAGTGTGGACCAATTTTTATGCATCTTTTCAGGCCAGTATAGGCCTAATTTTCACAATATTACGCAGATGAAAAAATGCAGTCCGTGAGGTTTGTTTTAAATGAGAATTAAAAGACAAATCTTGGTTTTGTGTTTGTCCAGTATGCACCAAAGCAACAGTAGCAGCAGAAGCCAGTTGTTTACGGGTGCTGAAGTTTTTGGGGTGAGGCCTAGACTATTTGTATGAATTGAATTGCATACTGCCATTAAAAGTAAAGTTGTTGAAACAGCTGTCCATAAAGTAGTGAAGGCCAAGTGAAGCCTCATGACGCATTTTCTTTATTTTCTGAGCCCACTAGATGGTGCTTTTTGTTCAGTGAAAGGTTGAAAACACACTGAATTGCCATTCTTTGAGCCTCTTTAAACCATGGGTGCCATCTAGTGGGCTCATAAAATAAACAAAATGCTTCACGAGGCTTCATTTGGCCTTCACTCCCATAAAGTTCATGCCTTTACTGTTTTGCAAGTGATGCTGTAGAGCTGTTTGAGGGGCTAGCTCCCAAAGGCCTGGTGTTTCCACTGCTGGCACACAGCATGTTTCTCAACCGTTTTTTGTTTCCTAGAGAAGGTGCCCAATCGCTGTTTAGAGAACTCTCAGACTTGTGTCCACAAATGGACATGCTTGCTTCCGATCTGCCCTAGGCTAATTTCTGGATGTTAGTTCTCCTGATGCACTGATTTGTGTAAATCACTGATGTGCCAGCCTCTTCAGAGATTTGTTTTAGCATGGATCCCAGGTAATTGATACCCAGAGATTTAAAGAGATTCATTTTACAAAAAACAAGGACATATCGATGTACATAAAGTCTTTGAAATGTTAGTAAACCCTACTTTCTTTCAAAGTAAAGAAAGCGATACTTAATTAACACTAAGCAATAATATAACTTCAAATTAATAACTAAACAAAAAGTCTAATGCCCTCTTTCCAGATGATGGTGAAGATCACTGACTCCGGTGCATACCAATGGCAGAACTCCAAACTGCGACCAACACACAGCACCTAAGCTGCCACACTGGTGCATTTGCTCAGACTATTTGTATTCTGTAAATACAACAGGAATTATTAGTCAAGTTTGACCATGTTTCTTCATAACATCACTTATTATTATTTTGTAATTATTATGCTATTATGCAAAACAAGTCTTAAGCCTCCTTGATGTGGTTCTTTGACTAACCCACCTGTTAAATCTGGCTTTATTACAAGAGATTGTGGTGTTAGTTTTCTTAGACCCTCCTTTCCTTTCTTTTCAAAATGTAGCTGGATGTTAAAACTCACCATGTTTACAAGGCCCCGTGGTTTGTTTGGGCTCATTGCCTCTGAATTCCTCAAAATTATCAGGTTTGCATAATGTTCAGTTTTGTCATGGCCTGCTCTCCCTAGACATTTTATGAGTCAACTAAAGACAGAGACAAAAAGAGTAGTCAAATATTGAAATTTGAACATAAAACTGCCATTTGTACTTGGACAGTGAAATACCATAAAGCTTCAACTGAAAGTCTAGTCCCAATTCAACACCCAGTCTCTTTTAATGGCCTGGTGTGGCAACTTTTGTCAATATGGAGATGCTACATATTGTTAGCTTGGTTAGATTTTTCACAGATCAATCGTTTAGTTCATGTTACTGAGTCTACATTATGAGCTGCAAAGAAGACAATAATTCATTGAATTTACCGGCCTGGTAAATAAGAGAGATGAGGAAAAAAGTGGTAACTCCCTGCCTCTGAAGGGGTCATATAGTCACAATATGTGTCCATTCCTTGATTACGATAAGTTGTTAATATTCCATCAGAAGAATCAAAAGGTTTTTCATAAAAAATGTATCCAAGTAGTAAGCATTGTTTTAACAAGATAAAGTGATGTGTCAGTATGCCGGGTGCCATAATCCTCAAGCTAGATCAAATAAATGATTGATATGTTATTCAAAGCCGTTGTATACAAGTAATATTCATACTGGTGTAAGGTTTACAAGCTCAGTCAATTTATGCATTTCAGTAAGTCTTACATCCCAATACCAATTCCAGGCCACTCAGATCATCTAACCAATGTTTCTCATCAGTACCCCACTCCCTCCACAAATCCACAGATGATTGCACTTTTGCTGTTGGGGCCCCTTCCCTCTGAAACTGTATAAACCCCTCTATTAGATAAGCTGAGTCCATAAGCTGCTTCCAAATACTTGTCAAAATCCATCTCTACCAACATGACTTCCCTGAATAGGGGCTGTAATTCATGTGTCCTCCGTAGTTCCCTGCGTCTCTGCATCTGTATCCTTGGAAACAGTCTGTAACTTTGTTTAGAGAGTCCTTTATAAATTAAAAAAAATATCTTTCTTACTAAGAATGTGCCTAAATATGAATACGCTCATTCGCACAGGTAATGTGCTCTAAATAGATGCAAAATACATATAAAATAATCACACAAATTATTTTTGCAGTAATATGGTTTAGACATAATTTTAGAAACACATTCCTTGACCTTCATCAGGTCCTGTGTCATTATCATCAGACACAGACTACTTCTTATGTATCAAAAGTAATCCAGGTGATGGTCAACTAGATAGTGTGAACGGAAAATGGAGCACTGACATCAAGTTCAGGCATAACTTGATGTCAAGTTTAGTTCACATCCCAGCCACATTAGCTGATCTCAAGCAGCCCAATCACCTGATGGATCACTGATTGATGGAAGGGAATCAGAAGATAGATAACATGATTCCTTTCTATGCAACCAATCAGCAAATCTCATTCAGGGCCCCCTATTTGAACTGCTTTGGCCTGCCTACTGTTGCTTCAACCCACCTCCAACCCAGTTCCTCCTTTCATGTTGTGTCTGACTTATCAATGTCATTTCTGTTTGTCATTGATGCTTGCTCTGTTCTGTTCCCGGGGCGTCTTTGCTGCTGCTCTCCCTGCCTTAGGCTTTCCATGTAGGTGCATGGAAGGGCAGGGAGATGTGCTCTCTCTGCATCAGACTTTCCACATAGGCACGTGGAAGGGCAAAGAGGTGTGCTCTCTCCACCTTAAGCTTTCCACATAGACGCATGGAAGGGCAAGGAGGTGTGCTCTCTCCACCTTAGGCTTTCCACATAGACGCATGAAAGGGCAAGGAGGTGTGCTCTAGGGCATTAACGACTTTGATTTTTTTTAGGTCGACTTATCTGTCAATAAAGTCAAAGTCATCACATTGACACGGTGGAGGAAAGTGAAGTATCTCCACACATGTGATGTGTGTCTGGCAAGGCCCGAACATACTCGGGTGGAACGGACTCTGCGGAGGTCCTCTTGTTTGTTGTTGTCAAAAACATCTAGTGGATGTATCTATGCCATCATAAAGGAGGCACAGAAGTGTAATGGAAGTGTCGGTCACAATATTTGAAATGAATATCTATTTTCGTACATAGCCTTAACTTCAGTTTTCATGAGATGAGTTGTCTAGTGTAGAATCGTGATGTCTGATGCGCCACAGGTGTTATTTTTACCTTACGATACTGAAGCCTGCATAGCACCTTGTTGGTAGAAAAGGGAACTGAGGAGCTGAGATAAGGGACCATTTAGAAAGAAATTTAAATGGGCCAAAGGGGCTTTCTAAAATTTCTGTCAATAGCTGACCTCTTCCCACTGCAGGCACTTTTTTAAAAAAGCTACAGGGGAGCTATTATGAGCTAATATCGGACGATCTTTATACAGTCCAGTTGTTACAGAAAATTTTGCAATATGGCCAAATGGCAATTCTGACCACTAATGTCCAGATCCTATCTACTTTTAATTTCCACAGAGGAAAGCAGTGGAAAACGACTGGCAGTGAAAGCCATGCCCATTTACAGTGCAATTCCAGTACAGATACAAATACACGAACAGATTCAGCTCACAGGAACTGCTCTCAGCTCACAATCCATGGACTTGCCAATATATATATTTTTTTAAAGATATTTTTTGGGCATTTTGCCTTTATAGATAGGACAGCTGAGTGTGAAGGGGGGGAAGAGAGAGAGAGAGGGAATGACATGCAGCAAAGGGCCACAGGCTGGAGTCGAACCCGGCCGCTGCAGCAGCAGCCTTATACATGGGGCACCTGCTCTATCCACTAATCCACCGACACCCCGGAACTTGCCAATACTAATGCTTTGGAAAACCACCTCTCTTCACCAGCCCCCATCAAACTGTCTAGGAACAAGATGGCAAAACTGTGTGTGCGAGATGTTAAGAACAGAATCCATCCTCTCTTAAGCCCAGTATTAGCAGGGAGCAGGCGAGTTGTGAGGCAGGAATAATAATAAGCTGTCAGCTGTTCTAGACTTGACTGTCCTTCACCGGTGCATATGGGCTGGGTGTTTAATGTTCTTTTGTGGAAGGATTTTCCTCTGTCCTCATTTCTTTTCCAGCCAAGACAAAAAAGAGCTCTAATCCTTGGCCAAAGGACTTTTTTTTTTTCAGGGTGTGCATTGAAATTAATGGCTGGCCTGATTAGTTCTGACACAGAATGACGGGTTCTTGATTTATTTTTATGGTCATAATGAATTCTTCTTGTGTGAGGAAAGTATGAAGGTAGATACATGAATGTATCCAAAAACATTGAGATTTCTTTTAGACTTATTATCTGTGTGTCTTGTACAACAATGATTATTTTGCTTGGTATCTGAGACATTTTGGGGGCAGAAACTTGCACATAAAGGTCAGTTTACTTGTCATGGTTTATAATGCTCAGTCTGTGAGCAGGTCTGTTTGGGTGCAGCTTTGTCAAGTCATGGAAAAGTACTTTGATGTTAGTGTTAGGGCTGGCATTTTATTATGCCTCCACTCTGGTGACAGTCGTGGCTGGAGGCTTTGAGCTCTAGTTTCTCAGTGCAGCACAGGGTGGCGAACCCCACGCAGAGCTAGTTTCGAGCAGCGCAACCCAAGGCGCGCTCAGTTTGGTAGTTTGGCAGACCGAGGTGTGCTGAGATGGGTGTGGTGGTGCAGCAGGGGGAGGTGTCGACAGATCCAGCTTGGCGCAGTGACAGTTTCGTGCCAAAAGGCTTCGCCGAAGGTGCGCTAAAAGCTCGCCAGCTGAAACCAGGTCTACTGTTAGCGCAGGCAGAGCGCAGCTGGTGTAAGCCGAAGTTTGGCTGACCGGCGGACAGTGCGAACACGTCACCAAAACCTCACAGGCAGGTTTCCAGAATATCAGGCACATTAACAATGCAATAAATACCCAAAAACCACTATTCAATGCAACTATCTGCAATCAGCACATAAATGTATCTCTATATCGCCTGTCCCGTCACATCTGATGTCAGATCAAAGGGGATTGGCGTTTGGCACGCGTATGGAAACCCAACCTGATTTGATTAACACAGCTGCAAACTAATGAGTTCACATCCCTCTCAGCCAACCACAAACAGCCACAGCATCAGATAGGGAGTAAATATTCAGCATCTGTCATCTTAGAAAAGTCAAAAGAAAAGAAACAGAGTGAGACTGCGAGAAAGAGAGAGCGCGCGCGTGCACGAGAGAAACGCAACATTGATTTACAATTGTGGTGACCTCCTCCCAGGCTACCTTTGCATCATCAGCCCGTGGAGGTCTGCTCGCAGTTCCGTATGTTCGGACACTGTGAGCTTGGACCTCCCGGACCAAAACATCAGTTTCCTCCTGGGAGAAGTTTGGCCGTCTGACGCTGCTGCTCTCTTCTGCCATGGCGAATTGAGTAAACTCTCATTACGCCTTCATGCGGCACATTTAAGGGCGAGGAGAGGGGCTCATTTGATTGGTGTGATGTGTGTAAAACCCACTCCACGCCTTCTCTCCTCCCTCTTTCCGACTTGCGCAGGTAGGAGGGATGGAGGTGGGAAAGAGGAGTAGCTGCGCCAGGCGCACAGTGTGCCAAACTTGCAAAATCCGCCTGGCCACACCCAGTTGGCGAAGCGCAGGTGCGCTGCGCCTCCGCCTCGCCCGGTCTGCGAAACTAGAGTCTATTGTGTTTTCAGGTTGTCCCTCTATCCATCCCATTCTTGTGAACGTGAAACGCTTTGAGGGAATTTCCTTCAAATTTGGCACAAATGTCCACTTGGTCTCAATTATGAATTGATTAGATTTTGGTGGTCAAAGGTCACTGTGACCTTGTCTGTCTCATACTTGTGAATGTGATATCTCAAGAAGGCCTTCAGGGAATTTCTTCAAATTTTGCTCAAACGTCTTAAGGATAAACTGAATTTTTTTTTTGTTTTTGTTTTTTGGTCAAAGGTCAAAGTCACTGTGACCTTCCATCTGTCTCATGAACGAGATCTCTCAAGAACACCTTTAGGGAATTTCTCTCAAATTTGGCACAAAGTTCCACTTGGACTCAGTGATGAACTGATATTTTGGTGGTCTAAGGTCAAGGTCTATGTGACATCATAATGTTCTGCAAAAACACTTTTCTGGCCATTACTCAACATCATATCTCAGGAACAGAGGGGGAGACATTTGGTCAGATACTGAATTGGTGACACTAATGTTGAAACTGTGCTGACTGTATAGACTGTTAAAAATTAATGAAGCTCAGTAGTATATGTGCTACCAGATTGAAGATGTGAATGAAGCTTCCATGTTTCAGAATGTTTAGTTTTTTTTCAGCAATATCAATTTTTGAGACATTCTCAACTCATGGCAACATACGAGTCTGGATAGACGTGGCTGTAAACTGTAACTGCAACTTCAGTGGTTCGCAGAGACGTTGCAGTGATTCCACTTTAATCTGATTGCAGTTTCAAATCTGAAATATGAACAGAACATTTCTCAATGCAACTAAAAAAATTTTGTACAAACATTTGTAGTTTTGACATATGCTTACTTTTGTGAGTGACAGCAAAGTGCATAGGTGTTGCTTGTTTCAAGTGCTGTATGTTCACTTGGGGTAGTTGTCATGGCAGTTCAAAGATGTCAAAGATGGCACACAGGGGCACTTTGCAAACGATGCACATTAATGGTGTGTTTCTCCCACACACATTGCACTTTTTACACCGCTCTGTGGCCTTCTTGGAGGGATCCTCACTCGTAGCAATGCTACAGGTGTGCTGGTACTGCCTCACTTGAGGTGTGTCTGAGAGTATTTACTTGTTTGTTTGACAAGGACAAATGCATAAAACATTGCCTCATATGTAAAATACAAAGTTGATGCAATGCATATAGATTTCTAGCCACGGGTAATTAGCAACTCCTGTTCTCGGTTAGGCTTTTAGAATTAAAACAGGAAATTCAGGATCACTAGGCTTGGAGTAATACTATACAATAATACAACATATACACTAAAATGCGAGCAAAGACTAAATCAAAGTGGAGACCAAAATAATGACTATGTTATTTGAGTATTGTGTGTGTGTGTGTGTGTGTGAGGTGTGTGTGTGAGGTGTGTGTGTGTGTGTGTGTGTGTGTGTGTGTGTGTGTGTGTGTATGCCCACACATACATCCATGCATTGTGCTTAACACACATGCATGTGTATGTGTTTGTGTGATCAAAGATTGTAGCTTGCAAAATTAGTTATCACAGGTTTGCTTCAGTTTCGGCTATTGCTTTATGTGTTAAAAAAACTTGAGTTGTCTATTTTTTCTTATTTCAGATGGTAATGCCTTCCACAGTTGTATACCTCTTACTGAAAAGGATGATTGACCAAATGTTGTCCTGCGTTTTGCTGCTCTACAGTCCCACTTGTTGTATATCTAGTTTTAATTTCACTATTTTGTATGTTTACCAGTTGACAGAGTATTCCTGGTGCAAGGTTGTTCATGCACTTAAAATTAGTTTTATGAATGAAAAATTTACAAAACTGTCACAACTTAATATACTGAATTTCTGTAGAATTCGGTAATGGTGCCATCCAGCAGATTTACGATCCATTACTTTCAGTGTCTGTTTATATAATGACCTACTGGGTGTAGTTGCTGTTTAGTTGGTCTGGCCACAAACAGTTACACAGTACAATAGAAGAGGAAATATCATGGTATCCATTAACTGCTATGCTGCCTTGAGAGGTGAAAGCAATTGACACTTGTTTTGGTAGTTTTGCACAGTCTCTTAAAGTGTTAAACTTAAAGCTATAGTGTCTAACTTCTACAGGTCCGTAAATGTCCGTTTCACCCAAGCCACTACTAGAGGAGATGACACAATGCTGATTAAGCCGATCGGCTTCTCTAACATCTCGCGGTATTTTTCAATATCATTTTTAGTATGCGTGTCGACCGGCGACATTCCCGCGCTGGCGCACAGGAAATGCTTCCTCACAACAAGAAGGGAGGGGGAGGAAGTGCGGAGAGTGTCACAGCAAGAGGTAGAGCGCAGGTAGAAAGAGAAAGCAGCATGGCGGAGAAGCGGCTGAGACACGGTTCAGAAGTGGATCCTACCACAAAGGCAAGTGTTACTGTGTGTATGGTGTGTGGCGACTGGCAAGTGTTACTCTGTGTACATGGTGTGTGGCGAGTGTTACTCTGTGTACACGATGTGTGGCGAGTGTTACTCTGTGTACATGGAAGTGCTGCCGGCTTATTAGTTGTAATAACGCATTATCCGCTGAGAGGCGACAGAAGTTACGCACTATAGCTTTAAGATGAGAATCTAAAATTACACCAAAAACTTAAACTCAACTATCTCTTTCTCGTCAGTCCTTATACTCTCCAATTTCTTTTTAATGATAAGCACATTGAGACTGTCCTGCTTTAGTTCAAAGTCAGAATGATTACTTTGGAGCCACTGTGACCCTCCAGATATTTCTTTTAAGAGCATTTCTGCTGCCATTTGGGTTTTTGCAGATACTAATTTAATTGTGTCATCTGCATACATTTGGCATTTGACTCTTTTGCAAGGTAAATCATTTACATACAAATTAAATGGTAAAGGGCCCAGAATTGAACCTTGTAGAATTCCCATTCAGCTAACGGGTTACTGGGTAGAGTTAATTCCAACACACTGCTCTGTGTGTTCAAGGTTTGGCCTAAACCAAGTAACTGCACAATTTAAAAAGTTACATCCAGTTACACTCTGCACAGCTCAGTAGAGAGAAGAGGAGAGGAGAAAGCCTGGTGCATCATGGGCTGCTCACCTCTGGTGGCACACAGCTGTTTGTGCAGAGTGTTGCTGTTTGTAGCAGCAGTGTCAAAAAAGTGGTACAAAACTGTCCTGTTCCACTATGTGCTCTTCACAGATGTGGAATAGTATCCAATAAGCTGGTCAGAGATGAAGCAGCTGTAATCCCCCACAGCAGTAGGTCTTGGCACTGCCACCCTGTCATAGTTATCAGTTTATCACTGTCCCCCCTCAGTATGCAGTGTGCAGCATGGAGCACACAGACACCTCTGTTGTGTCCATCCACTTCACAAACATGTTACCATGGTGGGAACAGACAGAGGAAATAAGTCAGAACTTCCCAGTGAAATTCTGAAGATGCAGGGCAGACCTCTGTATTCCTCAACATTTATTTTCAATGAGAATGCAACTTGCCAAATTCATACTGCTAAAAAAAAAAAAACACAAAAAAACAAGAACATTCTTGTACTTAGCACAGTGCACAATGTTGCATCTTTGAGCACAAGAGACAACAAGAAGCCATAAATGATTCTGGACTACAACTCCACCAAAAGAGGAGACTATCTGGTCAAAGTCACATGCAGCTGCCAGCGCAAGACTGCCTGCTGAACCTAGGATCTACAACATTAAACGTGTCTGTTTACAATAATAATGCATTGTAAACAGTGTGTGTTTACACAATCCCTATGTCCTGTGGAATGAAGTCAACCAGCAATGAAATGCCAGCAAATTGTACCAATGTTGGCTTATCCTGGAATAACATCATCCAGAGCCAGCTCAATTGCTGGCAGCTGTCATTCGAAAGGTTCAAGCTCAGTCATCTCAATCCTCCATCCAACCAACCTGCAATGGGCCCAGTGGATACAGGTGTAAAGAAATGGACTGCCTCCCCCAGTGCATTGGCATTGATACACATAAAAATGGCCACTGCTCTAGCCATCTTGCTGTTTTGAAAAGTTTGCATGTTCATTTTATTCTCATTCAGTTTCGTTGGGTTCAGTCCTCCACAGTGGAGCCAGTAGCTTTTTTGCTTTCAGTCTGTAGCTGTTCTAGGTAGCCCTGATATAAAAATGTCAACATGTCTCATCATGATTATTACATTATATCATTATGTTATATCAACGGGCGGCACGGTCGTGTGGTGGTTTGCACTTTCACCTCACACCAAGAGGGTTCCTGGTTTGATCCCAGGATGGAGTCCTTCTGTGTGGAGTTTGCATGTTCTCCCCGTGTCAGCGTGGGTTCTCTCCGGGCACTCCGGCTTCCTCCCACAGTCCAAAGACATGCAGATTGGGGACTAGGTTAATTGGTAACTCTAAATTGTCCATAGGTGTGAATGTGAGCGTGAATGGTTGTCTGTCTCTATGTGTCAGCCCTGTGATAGTCTGGCAACCTGTCCAGGGTGTACCCTGCCTCTCGCCCGATGTCAGCTGGGATAGGCTCCAGCCCCCCCTCAACCCTCAAGAGGATGAAGCAGTTATGAATATGGATGGATGGATGGATATTATATCAGCATTATCATGACTGATATGACATATCCCTGCTTTGGTTTATGGCCAATACCAAAAAAATTACATTCCCATCAGCATGGGCCTAACTTTGTGTAAAAGTGGGGGGGCAAAATATGACCTGAGTAAGCATGTGCGAAAAACCAGAAACAAAACATATGGTCCAATTAATTTAAAGAAATGAGACATTCAAATACCATTTTAACAATTTACAAATTTGATTACAAAGGCAGAAGTTACACTTTTTTTTTCAACTGTCCAGAGCAACATAACGCTGGAGGGCTCTGCATTAACGCTGCATTGGTCACAACTGTAGGTAGGGTGACTAGGTCAAAATGTCCCAAATGTGGGACACGGAGTAGGTTTGTGAGGGACAATGTGGGACACCCGCCCCAGCGCGAAGTTTAGTCATCAGAGACTAAATACATTCATCATAAACTATACGTAGTCTACTGTATATTAACACTGGACTGTTTTGTTTATTGAAATATTTAGCAACACAGAGACTTGTGGTCAGTGGGATTTGAGGATTATTATACTAACATCTGTAGCCTATAGATGTGAAGCCCTGACTGTATCTGACTGATCTTTAATGAAAGCTGTTGTCTTGTATTTTTTTTCCTCTGAAAATATTAACCTTATCGTCAAACACAGTTTATTCAGCCTGTGTAGTTGAGGGGACAGGTCAAACTGATACGATGCTGATTTACAGGAGAATTCATATCAAATGGAGGATAAACCATGAACATAAACTACAAATCACCTGTAAAGCATTTTAATAAATGAATCTATCATAATTAAAACAACTGGAGACTGAGAACAAACTGATAGCCTATATGGGTCTGATCACTTTTTTAATGAATTGACATCATTCCAGACAGGATGTAAGTGTGTCTGTGACTTCCTGTACAGGCTGAAGGCTGCTGGAAACTGTCGGGAAACTGTCCGACTTCACCGCAGCTTTTTGTCACCGCCCCCCGCTGCAGCTGCCTGCTCTCGTCTCGTCGCAGTTCATCTCGAATGAGCCTATTAGCTAACGAGTGTTGCCTGTTGCGATCAAGAATAGTTGCTATATGGGGCAGGAGGGGCGAACCCTATAGGTAGCTTAAACGCACATGCGGTGTTACAATGACAATAAACAGAGAGCCTACGTGGGCCGGCATGAATGTAAGCGCGGGTGACAAACAATCATGTGGGACATGGTCTCAATTTGCGTGACGCGTGAAAAGAGACAGACATGCTGTGCAGTCCCACACAATGCCGGACGTCTGGTCACCTCACATGTTTTTTTCCTTATCTTATTGTTCCATAAGTTATGGATAGTTAGCTGGCGTTTCATGGTTGGTTTTTCATGTAGCCTACACTCTGTAGCACATTGTACCGGACTGTACAGCTTCTGCTGCAGTATGCGCGTGCAGAGAGCAGCGCGAGATGTCCGGAGTGAAACGCGCAATCAGACAAGCTGCTTCTCCACATCTTTCCCGTTTTTATCATTAATGTGTCTCAAACTACAATGGCGAAAACGTGAAGTGCATCCACAACTAAAACAGGCAATTTAACTACCAGTATTTGAAAGCAAATTTACAGAAATACAAACAATCCAAACGCCTTCTAATAAGTGGACATGGCAACCATGGTGCACTTGCTTCGTACTGCCTGGAATATGCCACTTGGATTGAAAATGGGGTGCAGAATAATTCAAATACAATTATTTAAATATAAATAAGATTAATTTATTTAATTTTTAATTACATTTTATGTTGAAAATATTCAATTAAATATTATGCAACAACGTTTTGACTTAAAAAGAGTTGAAAAAGTGGGGGGGCAAAATATGAGTCCCCCGTTCCCCCGCCCCACCTGGAGGGGCATTTGCCTTACTTGCCTACAGGGGTAGGCGCCAGTGCCCATCAGCCTCAGACACACTTTGTGTCCAGTACTAATAAGAAAATGCTTGGATGTGAAACTTAGATGGTGAGCATATTAAATATTACTTGCTAAACATCAGGATGCGAACATTGTGTCATTGTGAGCATGTTAGCATACAAACCACCACCATCATAACAATTTCATATTCACAGCTGCTAAAGATCAAAAACAAACTTCTGACCTTCACTTTTATCCATTGTAAAATGTGGTTTTCTTCACAGTGAGCAATTCACAAAGCAGCTAGTGAGAGAAAAAGCTTTTTTAGAAGAAACCACTTTGCAAACAGGTCAATGTGACAACAGTTATTAGATCAGATGGGCACTGTTGACCCATTGTGACACAAGAAACTCCAAACGATGATGCACAATCTGAAAGCCACATCTTATTCTGCCACTGTAAAAAAGACAGTGCAGTAAAGATGCTCAAGGTCTTTTCACTTAAAAAGAAAAAGCCAGTGACAATAAGTGGCAGTGCATTGCAGGGAGGAAATGCCATAAAGTGAATGAGTCATCTAGTGAGCCAGCAGGGTTCTCTCTCTCTGAGAGCATCTCAAAGAGACAGGGTATGGCAGTCTGTCTAGCCACCTAATGGATCCACTGTACAGGAGCCTTAAGATATCGGACATTTTAGGCTTTTATCCAGACATGGTTGGTCAAGTGAGCAAATTAGATAATGCTCCAAATGATGCAATGTGCTTTCATCAGGTGGGTCAAGAAGAAGTTTTGTTTTTGAAGTTTCACTTGTTATTACTGTGATGAAAAAAAACAAGCCTGTCTCTGAGAAAATTCTTTATTTACAGCAGTAAACACAATACTACATGGATTAAAGGTTTCCAGAAAGATTATATGGAAATTGTGTATTAATAGAGATGCACTGGTTCGTTACAGGAACTGGCCATGAGCAGTGACCGGTTGGTCAGTATCAGTTATAGCCGATCCTGTGCCGATCAAATAAATATGCATGCGCCGCATGATAGTTGTGCCCCACAAATCCTGAACATACACTTACGTAATTAATGTAGTTACTGAGGTTAGGTTTAGGCAAGTAAAGTCACTGTGGTTAGGTTTAAGAAACGTGGTGAGGACGTACCTTAAAATGACTCAGAGTTCACTCAAAGTTCACATGGATCCAAACACAACATTCCAAGGGAGAGTCCTGGGTGAAAGTCAGTTTTTTTGTGACCCATCCACCACCCCAACCTGCCTCCTCACAGCGCTTGTGACTGCTTCCTTGTTTACTGCTTTCAGTACATTTGTCATGTGATCACAGCCTTTCCAAATATGTGGAATATGTGCGAACTTGGGTGCTTTGCTTTTCGTATAGGAAACATGCACAAAATTTGTGAGAACAGCCTGAGCACAGCAAAGTTAATGCAAACCCTTTCATGTAAGTGGATGGAGGGTGCTAAAACTAGTGATGGCCAAATGAAGCCTCATGAAGCATTTTCTTTTTTTCTGAGCTCACTAGGTGGCACGTTTTGTTCAGCAAAAGGTTGAAAGTACACTGAATTGCTGTTCTTTGAGCCTCTCTCTTTAAATCAAGAGCGCCATCTAGTGGGTTCAGAAAATAAAGAAAATGCTTCATGAGGCTTCATTTGGCCATCACTAGCCAAAACACATATTTTTTTAGTCGGAGAGTATAACTCAACAAAACACAAAGATTGGTGGTCTACCTGAGTCTGCTAGTTAGAAAAATACTGGGGTCGTTAATAATTAATTCAAAAGTTTCACATAAAAAAAACCCCTTATGCTAAGTATTTTATTTTAGGTGAATGGAAAATGCTAACTAGGGTCATATTCCTGGAGGTATAGTTAAATCAAAACACAGAGTTGCATGGTCTAATTTAATTTGCTAGTTAGTTTAGTTAGCTGTCATACTAAATAGTGTCCATTTGATAGATTTGGTAGTTTTTCTGCCAGTGATTGAAAGGAAAATAAAATGGTAACATTACTTGAGCTGATAGGGAGCTGTCAATAAAGCATGATTTGATCACAAACTAGATTTTTTAATAGTTATGATCATTATTTTTTGCTCAGATTTTTGTGGGTGCTCATTGAGACACTCATCTTCGATACCATACTAATACAAGACATGTTTCCAGTAGCTTTAAAGAAAAGTTCCAAATGTGTTAATGCATACTGTCAGTTAGACCATAGTTCTTAGAAAGAAAGAAAATCTGAATTGGCCAAAATTGAAATCAGCAAGTTTGACCTTTAAAAAATTGCAAATTGGTCAAGAGAAGTGCAGTCGATGGATTTGTATTAATTAATGTATCTGGCAAGTTCTAAAATGTTGATGCAGACCTGAATGTTCACTGACACAGTGTTTCACTTATCTTCTGCCAAAATATCTGATCTTCCAACACCTACAACATGGTTAAGGCACTGGCAGCACTTGGTTTGTGGTGGTTTGAGTATGTAGTCAGTTGATGCAATGAATTTCTCAGTGCGTGCTGTGTTGACTGAGAAGCTGAGTTCTTCTGTTCGAGGAGCTGTGCCTGCAGTACCTGTGCCAGGATGCATTGTGTGCAAGCTTCTGAGGCCAATAACAAAACAGTGAAGAAACATTACAGAAACACAGTTTTAGGGGACAAAAATACTCAATCAATGGTCATCTACTTTATCAGCCCTGCTGTTGTGATCTTCTCCAGTTTGTCTTTAGAATCCATCCAATGTCTCCATCACACCTCTGTCTGAGTGAGGAAAAAAAACTTCAATGCACAGTAACACACACAGACTCTCTTTGGGGGGAAAGTAAGTAATAGTTGATTTATAGAGAAAAGTTAAGGGTTCAGTTTAAGCAGGAGACCCAACCAATCTTAGTACTGTATTGAATGGAACATCTCACACTCATCTTTCTTTTACAAAGGAGTCCTCATTATGCGTATGGCTTGTTTACAATCATTTCTTTGTGAAACATGATATATACGGTAGCACTATGAGCTACTGAGCCTGTAATGTGTGAAAACAGTGTGTCATATAGAAACAGATCATGCTCATTAATATGTAGATTAAATACTGCTCATTGAAGTGCTCATTAATGATGAATAATATAAATATGATGTATGAAATTCATTATCTTAATGCGCAGGCTGGTGTTAAAGAAAATGAGTATGGGTTCATCCATCTCCACCCCTGTGATTTGAATTCTATGTTAATTTTTGAAGGACTTTTATTAGATAAAGTGTTTTCTACCATTTATCAAAAACATTTGTACATAGACCAAATGAAGCAGAAGACACATCTGTGGACAGGTCATAGACAGTGTGACAACGCCCAGCTCCCGCTTCGCCAACCACTGTACCTGGCCGGGAAGTGGTGGTGGCCGGGAAATGTCTCTATCTATCTATCATCCCAACACTGGGACACCTCCCCTATCTTACTGTCTTTACCGTTGGTGACATGAAAAGTCACAAAGAGCACCACAGCAACCAACTCTCAGACAGCAAACAGGCCTCACACCTCACCAAGTTTAGCATTAATTATACATAAGCATTAGTATGGCTACTTTATTGCTACCATTACCTAGCACTGTTTCAATGAGCACAAATTCAATCATACATGTTTATGAAACAACCTTTCACATGAAAAACATCTTTTTAAAAAATTGCTTCAAAAGCCTTTTTACTATGTACAATACATCATAATTCCCCCACTAACAACTGTTTTATAGTGCTGTGAAAACACCAAGAAATGTCTCCTTCAAACAGCTGGATTTATCAGTTAACAGTTTTACTGTTTAAAAATAAGGTAACAGTCTTTGGTAGATAAAAGTCATTTTTTGGTGATTGGTCTCCTTACTTTAGTGATGTCAGACATACAGTATCTCTCTCTCTCTCTCTCTCTCTCTCTCTATATATATATATATATATATATATGTGTTTAAGTCTATACATTTAAAAAAAACTGACAAACGTAATGAAGCTCCGTGTAAGTTCAATCAGGAAGACTTTCACTGTGCTCATCCATTCACAATTCTCTCCATCCCACGGGTTTCCCTATTCGACTATGGATTCATCACCCTCCTTAAATCAAGCGGTCTCTATGGGGTCTAATCGCCAAAGACTTGCCACAGTTTATTCTTATGTGCACATGTTAATAAATATTCTTTTACTATAAAAAAAAACAAAAAACAAGTCTCTCCTGATTGAATTGATGAAGTCTTTGTTCTTCTTGTATGCAATGACTGTCTGTGAACATCCTGCCCATAGTTTTTGACATTCTGATGAAAATTTCTAGAGATACACATGATAAAG
Source organism: Epinephelus fuscoguttatus (assembly GCF_011397635.1). Classification (NCBI taxonomy): domain Eukaryota; kingdom Metazoa; phylum Chordata; class Actinopteri; order Perciformes; family Serranidae; genus Epinephelus; species Epinephelus fuscoguttatus. The sequence goes on from NC_064762.1 coordinate 38,727,861, forward strand.
CACATGCTGTTCCTTTCGGAGAAGCCTAAATTTTCATTACGCTTTTGGGGACCAAAGACTAATTATGCAGTAAAATATTTTTAAACAACCATCCATTTAAAAAAACTAGACATATTAAAGTTAGGAAAAAAATGACATGGTTGTGCCTTGTTTGACATCGGGTAGGGTTGTCTCAAAAACAGAAGCCCTCTTTTGGGATTTGTCCCCTTCTTATTGTTTAGTGTCAAGATTTAAGAGGTAAAAAAGTGTGGAAGAGTCTGTATGCTCTAATCTCTACAGCCTAATAACTCTATGAACATCACTTCTTTGTATTCTCTATATATGTGCCCTGGTAAGACTGATTACTGAGCCAATAGAAGGTGTGTCACAATCACAGGACCGTACTCTAGGAAATGACAGACATACGTATTTATCATATTACGTCATTGTATGTAGTCATAGGCATGTGTGTTCTTGAGTTGGTTGAATATGACCAGACTGTCTACTGAACATTATGTGTAAAGCAGCTGGACTTTGGGAGCCCAAACAGACCATCCTCAGACTGATCATCATTCAGTGAACAGACAGCACAAAGAGCCTTGGAGCTTGACCTATGCCTGTCAGTTACAGTTGTACCAGAGCACTGAGGCGTCTTTGCTCTTGTCGTATAATTCAGACATCTAAGTGGCCCTCATCATACACTGAGTGAGAAACAGGGCTGAGGCACTGTGCCAAAGGACACTCTGCAGCAGAGCACATGGCTGGTGGATAAATGCACTCATGTAGATACAAAATCCTCAACAGGACAGTATCTGTGTTCTGACTCAGACCAAACTTAATGTTTCACCTTTTCAGCAGTAACATCATTTGTGAGGTGCAAATTCATAGGATATCATATGAACTGTTCTATAACAATATGTAGTGTTACAGCACGTTTCACAACACAAACACTACAGAAAAGACTGAATAAAGTCAAAATCTATGAAAAGGTAATTCAGCTTGGGTTTACTGTGAGAGCTGCCATGTTACCGTGACATCACCTTTGTCTATGTTGGCAAACTCCAGCATGGTGGATCTTGCCTGAGTTTACAATTTGGAAATCCAACAGAGGTCATTTTTTTTTTCCTCCAAGTTCCGAGTACAATTGATTGCAATGTCAGTGCTTCAGTCTAATGTCAGTTACATGTCCACTTTAGAGATGTTGTTAACCATATCAGACTTATCTCATTCTCTTAGATGTTTTAATATGGACTTGTCTCAGTCTGGGTCTTGTTCGAGTCCAGCTGACTTTAATTTTTCATTTTTCTCAACTTTGATTTCCTGTCTGATATGACTGGCTGCTCTCAGAACAGACTGGTGTCAGTCAGCTGTCAGTTTCCCATAGAGAGGCAATTTTTTTTTTCATTTAAAAGTAAAGGGTTGTGCTTACTTTCCATTTTCATCATTCAAGATATGTAATTCATCAAAGTTGGCTCCATGATGGGGTCCAGTAGGGGTGTGCCATATCATATCATTATAATTCTTAATATGATGTGAAAAATTCATATTGTGATACTTTCAGCGTGGCTGAAAGCGAAATTATTACAGACTCCCAATGGTTCCAAACGGGCGAGCAGCTTCAGTAGTGTGGAATAAAGTGTGGCGTCCTGAATGTTTTATGAACAGCCTCGGACTTCTGAGACTCTTTTAGTGACTTACCGCACAGAGGCAACTCATTCAGTGGCTCCTCTGGCAACAGCACAGCGTCCCTCCCTCTTCTCTCTCACCGTACGCACACGCGAGTCAGCAGTGTTGGGGAAGCTACTTTTAAAAAGTAGTGTTTGCTCATTACTCGTTACTTCTTAAAAAAAGTAATCCCTTACTTTACTTAGGTACCCTCTGTGAAAAGTAACTTTTTACGTTACACGTTACTTTTACGTTACTTTTATGGTGCTTGACTTTGGGTAGAACCCCATCTCATTTCCTAAATATGAAAAAATCCGAGTTTGCCACTGGTATTTACCACTTTGGTGATAAAATAAAGATTAAAGAGTGAGAGTTAATTTGTGTTAACTAGGCTACATGAATTTGTTACATGACAGATTACTACTACTAATAGCCTATTTGCCAGACCTGCTGCATCACTGAATGAGGAAAATATTAATATTCACAGACACTATCTTTGAACAAATAGTGTCATATTCATGAATAAATCATTTTCTGTTCTGTTATTACGTGTGTAACTGTGAGACTGTGTTTGTTTAACAGACTCATACTTTGCAGTAAGCTACAGACCTGCACGAATAAATTAATTCATTTTCTCTTCTGGTATGGTATGGTAGGTACTTTATTAACCCCTTGGGGGGAAATTTCAATGTCACAGCAGCAATTTAAAATACACAAAATAGGAGCTGCTGCAACAGGCTGCCGTTCACACAGCGCCAGGAAGGTAGGAAGGTATATATCAATATCTTGGACATGACCGCAAAGTACAGCATTATACACATTAAGGGATTATATGCCTTGAGTTTTTCATGCGTATAAACGCTGGGTTTCTCCACAAGATATAAAAAATGTCCGGCCACTGTAGCTTAGGCCTTTTCGTTGGGTCGGAAACCTCACTCCGTTGCTAATTGTTAGCTTATTACAATAAGCTAACCTGTCATCGGTTGACAAACCGTTAAAATAATCCGAGGAGGCATGTGTATCTTCCATATTCCTCATACGATTCTTGATTTTGGTGCTCCTGTCTGTACTGTTGACATGGCAACTGTCACAGTTCCTGCCTAGTGCGCAGCTAAGGCAGACAGGCAGTGTCACCGTCAAATCTGTCCCCGGGAAAAGTAACGTTGTGCCCAACTGACAAAGTAACTACGTTCCGTTACCATATTTTCAGTAGTAACGCGTTACACTACTTTTTACCCAATAAAAGTAGTTACGTTACAGTAACGCGTTACACACAACACTGCGAGTCAGTGCTGTCAAGTGATTTTGTCGTAAACCTTTGGTAATGTAAACCTACGTGACACTCGCAACTCAACATAAAACTACATATATGTGGATGTGCGATAGTTATGGGATTTTAACAGTCTGTCACAGTTTACAGCATGATGATTAGAGGAGAAATGGCAGAGCGTAAAGGTCCAGGTGGGAAAAAAACAATTCAATAATTTAGGCTTTTGCTAAAACAGAGGAAATGTTGATTTCAATGTATTGATCCCAGGGTACATTTTTTTGTATTTGGAAACAGTTTGAATTAGTATTTTGTAGTAGATTTTATTTTGTTGCACTATTAATATTGTATACAGAATCTGAATCTCACTCTGAGTTACTGTTGTTGTTTACAAAGTAAAGAAATGAGAGATCATTTTGGTTCTGATTTTACAGAATATTTGAAGGCAAACTGTTAAGTTAATACGTCAAACTTATTTTGTTGCAATTCTTTGTTCTTAACAGTATTTTTTATTTATTTTTTACTAATTTGTCATATTGTCAAGAATATTGTTAGCGTAAAAATATTCTTGAATATCGTGATATTATTATTTTTGAACTTCATTCATTGTGCCCCTTCACTTGAATAAAAGCATGATGATGTTTAAAGGAGAACTATTATGCTTTTCCTCTTTTCTGACCTATAAATGTTGCATACTTGTGTTAAACGATGCCAAAGCGTCAAATAATGAGGTTCGTGCATTTGGAAGTGAGCCCTGCAAGCTGTTTTGGATGGCTCTGCATGCTGTGTTTTACAGTCTTTTTTAAAACAGTGTAGTCTGTGTGACATTAATGCATGCCGGACTTACATATATGGGCATGCCCAGGCATGCCGGCAGCCCTTCGGAAGTCCTCGGGAGTGTGACCAATCACAGCGGAGTGGGCTCGGTGGGAGGCGAGGGCCGGAGGGTGGAGTAAATTACACAGACCATTTTCGCGGGATGCAGGAAATACAAGGAAGCAGTGCAGGGAGAGGCACAGCGTCCTGAAGATCTACGAAGCTTTGTGTGCAGGTAATCATGTGTAGCTGCTCTATAGGAGTCCAGAAATCAAATACAAAGGCCCAAAAATGAGTATAATTGGTCCTCTTTAAGTGTAGTGTACAGTAGCTTAATTTGGCCATCACTAACAGACGCAGACCTTCGCTTCCCATTGGGTCTTGTCAGTCACCATGTGTCAGGTAAAAACATTATAGCTATCCTTCTTGTGTGGGTACTCGACCTTGTCATTGGTCCAAACAAAGAAATCTTTGGTCTTACTTTTCACCATTTCTGTAGTAGTTTCTGTAACTAAGCAACCAACCGTAGACAATCTGCTTCCTGTTTATGTCGGCACACGTGTGTGCCCAGTGTATGTGAATGCTCATGTAATGAATACATTCTTAGGTGTGTCAGTATGGACAGAGATTATTCTAAAATGCTTATGAGTATAGAGATCATTTTTGTTTTAAAATTCTATTTTAAAATGTGGCCTAAAATTCATTAAGACTGTCCTGAGCAGGATGAGAGCATTCATTCATTTTCCGTAACTGCTTATCCTGTTGGGGGTTACAGGGGAGCTGGAGTCTATCAGAGCAGACACTGGGCGAAAGGCGAGGTAAACCCTGGGCAGGTCACCAGACTATCACAGGGCACACATAGAGACAGACAACCAGTCAGACTACATTCACACCTACAGGAAATTTCGAGTCACCAATTAACCTGTCTTTTGACTGGAACCCTGAGTACCCAGAAAAAAACACACTGACATGGGGAGAACATGCAAACTCCACACAGAGGGGCTTCCCCACCCAGAGGTTCGAACTAGAAAACCACTTGCTGTGAGGCGACAATGCTAACCACTGCACCACCACCAGAATGAGAGCAGTGTTTGGTTAAAGATGTAGTCTCTGTCTTCATCTGCTCTCTAACTTACAAACAGGCACAACATCCCCTCTGAGTACCCCATAAAGACGATGAATCATTTTTTTAATTGACTCTGGCCCCTTTTTAAAGCCTTTGGAAACACAGCTTGAAATAGTAAAAATGCATATATTATATCAAAGTCTAGTGTCTCATTAATCATCCACAAAAGTCTGAGTGAAAATAACCATTCATAATTATTAGAAAACCTGGTTTAAAAACAGCTCATTTTGCTGTTTAGACCACTTGCCAGGACAGAGTGGGCGTGGCAGATAACGCTCTGATTGACAGCTCTCTCGTTTTGACAGTAGTGGCTGCCACAAATTTAATCCAGCCGTACATGTTTGAGCCCTCTGATGATTCAGAGGACGAAGCAGAAGCCCTGCCAGCTGAAAATGATTCCTTTCAGGTGGTCACTGAATTAAGTTTCAAAATGTTTTGTGATTCATATTAATGTTACTTCGTAGAATAGTTAGCATAACTTTTACATGCAATATTACGGCCAGGCTCCACCGGCTGCAAACGTACAGTGTAGTGTCGCGGCGTATTCATTTGGGCTCCACTGACTGCGTACGGAAGCGACACGTAGAGAAGCCAGCGGGGTTGTTTACCGTTTGCTGAGCCGAGAGGCTGCATGTAGGCTGCATGAAATGTTAAAGCATTTTCCACCTAAGTTATTACATATATTTGAGTTATCTACAAGTGTACTGTACTGTTTGTCATCTACTCACTTTCAAATGTCCGCCACGGACACAGTGTCACGGATAAACAATAGAAGAGCCGCGTAAAATAGAGTAGTCGCGCCGCTCCCGTTGCCAGTGGAGCCGCTGTAATTGATTAACAAGGGGGCGAGCTGCTACGGGACTCGCACTGCAGACGTGCCCGGTTGAGCCCGGCCGTTAGCTGAGATGAATGACAGCGGGAGGCTAGCGCTTTGCCTTTCTTCATTGAGATACGTTTTCATTGAAAACATAAATCTGCTCCGTTTTTCTGATAATAGCCTTTTTCATTCAAACACATCCAGTCTTAATAGATTAAATATGTCTTTACTCTGACACACACTGACCGTCAAAGCGGGAGAGACCGGTGCCGGCCGGCCGTCTCTCTCCATTTAGCTGGAGCAGAAAGGTTTTGTTGCGCTGCCACTGGGGGGCGGGATGAGACAACTGACTGATGATTTATGATTGGTTTGGAATTTATTGCGTAATAAATCTCAGAGATAACCATTGCCAAATCAAACCCAATTTCAAGAATGTACAAAAACTTAAAAGACAGATATTTCGAATTTGGATGGAAACAGATTTCTAATTGTTTTACATAATTAATATTATGTACATAAGACCCTAAATTACATAGTTAGAAGGCTATTGTGGATTTGGGTTTCCAGAGGCTTTAAAAAATGATACTTAATCTCAAAGTTCAATGTCAAGGCAAATAAAATGTTTACATGCTGTTCATTTAACAACAAGGTACAAAAAAAGCATTCACATGAGATTTATACCCTTGGTGGCTGCTATCAGCTTGTTGCAGTGTCACACCACTCAAAACATTCAGGCAGCAGGGAGGTGGAAGGATATCTCTTTTATGATGTTATCTGTTCCAGATGTATTATATGTGGCTTCACGGCTCTGTGATGCCAGACTTCATTCATCTCCAATCTTATTATCAGTCCCCTGTCAGGGAAGGACAAATGAAAGGTGAATGAGGTGTCGCAGCCACTGTCACTGTCTGCTTTGCAAATGCTCAACTGATGATAAATATGTCTGAATATCATGTCAACATTCTGGTTGCCACAAGGTTTACCGCTGTCTGCCGGCATGCAATGTTGTTTAGCAGGAGAGGCTCATCTTCATGGCTAAATTGTAAAATGTCAGTGTAGATTACAGTGTCTGTGGAAGAAATAGTGCTGAGGCTACACTCTAATAAAGATAGGCTTCACAGACCTCACTGTAGACTGGCTGCAGGTAAATGTAATGTTTACAGTTTGCCATTTTATTTGAGTGTATACATGTATCCATATCTAGTATAGTGCTTTCTGCTAACAGTCCCACAATGTTGTCATGATGCAGCCCAGTCGTCATAGGAAAATCTTTGTATTGTACATTTCAGAAAACGACAGATACATTTGTACGTTTCATACATATGATATCACCTTTTCTAAGGTGACGTAGTTTGTGAGCTGATAGGTGGAGTGGATGGTGGATGGTGTGACATCTAAAAGAGACCCCTGCCAAGCTGCAGACCACTGTTTGAGACCAACAAACAACAAACTTGGTTAAGATTTAGTGAGTCATTGCTGCATTTCCAGCAGCTTTTTAGTCACCAAATGTGTGTTTTAGCCACCCGTTGCTGTTTTTCCAACAACTTTTTTACTGTGGGCACAAAAAGCAGTTGTTTTCATGCCTCTAGGTCAGCAAATGCCGTGGCTGGTGGCATTATGTTTTTGGGTTGTCTGTCTGTCTGTATATCCCATCCTTTTGAACACAATATCTCAAGAATGCAAGATACAAGTTAAATTTGCTGCAAACATCCACTTAGACTCACTGATAAGTGATTCAATTTTGGTGGTCAAAGGTCAAGGTCACTGTGACCTTGCGTGCATCTCGTTTTTGTCAACGAGATATCTCAAGAACAGCCTGAGGGAAACTCCTTAAATTTGGCACAAATGTCCATTTGGACTCATGGATGAACCAATTTGATTTTGATGGTCAATGGTCAGGAAACTGACCCTTAGCTAAGCCCTGCCCATTTATTATGGTATGTTAAGTTGTTAGAGTTAGCATGGAGCCCACACTGTAACTAACTGCACTCCCTGAAGAAAAATCATTACATTTTTGGGAAAACTAAGAAGCAGTTTCAGAGAGAAGCAGACAGAAGGGTCTACAATATGTGTTTAAAGGATATATCCAGGATGCCAAACTGACTGAGCAACAAAAACAGGTTAAAGCTAAAGTTAGTTCGAAGCTGAAGCTTAAATATAGGCTGCAGATGACAGTGTACAAGTGAACTGCCACATCACTGGTGACAGAGACAGAAGACAATGAATATAATTAACCACCTGTGTGCCATCACATTGTGTGGTGATGAACAATGTTTGCCTTCCCCTGTGCCATCTCCAGTGCCCGGACCACACTAGAAGTCTGCCGGCGGACAGGCAGGGAGCTCCGGGTAAGCTCCATTGCAGTGACACGCAGCTAGTTGAATATTGGCAAAGTTTCCCTTCACTGGTTTCTGTGGAGCAGGGTAGGTTTTTATTCACTGTCAATGACTGTTATTAATTTTCACGCCCCAGGAACAATGTTTAGCTCAAAATCCACAAAACAAACCTAAAAATGAAGGAAATCTGAAATGATTGCATGAGAGTCTATGGAACACAGCCATGTTGTTGTTGGACCCTCATCGTAGCTGGCTGATGCTATGATTGGCCAGTCCGTGTTCAATCAGTGGGACTCAGAGAAGGGTCACTTTCTTTAAATTTGGCTCAAACATCCACTTAGACTCACTTATGAATTGATTAAATTTTGGTGGTCAATGGTCAAGCTCACTTTAGTCTCTATACAGACTCTACGTTCAGTGAATGTAGAGTCTGTAGGCAAACCTCGGAGATCTTGCCTCTGGAAGAAGAGCGGAAGAGCCCTGGTTTCCGGTTGTAGCCTGTTTGTAGTCAGCGTGATATTGACCAATCATATTTGAGCCGGCTGCAGTTGTTGCCAGGTTAAACGGTCCATGCGGTGAACTAATGAGGCGGAACATAATTGGCGTCGCTGCAAACTCTGAATCCATCGCAATGGTTCAGCATATTTACTTATATATAAATGGAAATTGGAAACGAAAATTTGTCTCCTCAAATCGGAGAGCCAAAAAATCGGGGATCTGCCCACACAGGCTGTATCGCCGTTTGCCTGAAGTCAGATGCCAAATATAGCCGATGGGTTCCGAGAATGAGGTCACTTTGACATCAAAAAACATGTTTTTTGCCGTAACTCAAAAAAATCATACAGTAATTATGACAAAATTTCACACAAATGTCTAAGAGGATAAAATGATGAAGTGATGATATTTTATATCCAAAAGGCCAAAGGTCAGTTTCACTGTGACATCATAATGTTCTGCTAAAAAAGTTTACAGAGATTTCGCTGCTTGTCCTGCCAGCATTGGGCCCTCCAAGCCAGGTATGTTAAGCCATAATCTTCATAATCTAATTATAACCAAGTGGGTGTTTGTTTGTTTTTTGCCTAACATTACATTAACCACAGCATTGTTGAAACATAAAGTTTTAACATATGTTTCTGCACCAACATTATTTCTAGCGATTGAGTTGTATGATGTCCATGATTCTGTGATTTCAGTATGAACTCTTAAACCAGTATTTACTTAGATGTCCAGTAAAAGTGCATTTTGAACAACAACACAATGATAACCTGGTTGGTTTTCAATAGGCAGCATGAGTGAAACTCTGAAACATCCTCCAACCTGTTACACTGAAACACATCTGTACAGACATACTGTAGTGAACAACAGCCATAAGGCACTGGTTTATATTTGAAATGTGTAATAGTGATGTGATTCTAACAGAATTACTTGCGTAGACATGCAAGTGTTAAACTTGTGTATCAGAGATCTGTACATGGTGTGCAAAGTATACAGAATGAACCATAAACTGAAGTAGGTGCCCCTCTGCTGTTTGCAGCCATTGCGTTCACTGTTACTGTAAATAAAGTACGTTTTGGAGTCTGTCTATCACTGAATAGAAAAGGAACAAATTATCTCAGCTTTTGTGCAGGTTCTGTTAAAAATATTGGTGGGGGGACAAATTTCCATATTTCATATACTGAAGGTGGCATAACCTCCTGTCCCCCACAGTGATTACACATCACGAGCAGATTATTAAAAACTCATTCTGAGGGTAGTCTGACTCACGGGATCTCGACTGAGGCCGTAAACGCACCATTGGCCGGCTATTTAGACCAGTATTCTCACCCCCTTTAACCATCTGCGTGTGACCATTTTCAAAATCCGCCTCACTATGGGAAACAATATCAACAACCTCAGAGCTAACAGCCGACATGCTGAAAATGGCAAGTTTTGACAAAGATGTGGGTTTTGCCTGCTTTCAAATCTTTTTAATGTCTCCAGTCAAACAACACCTGAATTCGATCCTTTTTGTCCCAGGGGTCTGATCCTAAACTGTTCTGACTCCCTGCCAGATCAGCAAATTTTCTGTTGCCTGTCTACAGAGCCGCTCTACACCCATGAGTTTGTCTGATTAGCACAACCTAACACAGCAGCAGTGCTAACACCAGACCCTGAGCCAAGTCCCAACACACTCACACAATACTGAAACGGCTTGACTCTGCTTTAAACCTGTAACAACCATTGGGTAAAGTTAGCTGTGTGATGTTAACAGTTAGCCCTGTCACGAGTCACGAGGACAATGTTTCCAAATCCTGGGTTTGGCATCGCCCAGGACAGTTGTGTCTGGTTTGGAAAAACCCAAACAACCCAGAGCATCAGTGATTTGGAGCTGTAACTGCAGAGTGACACAAAAATGCCGCCACACAAGTATTAAATGCTCACAACAGCATAGGCCACACGTGTAGGCTATAGCATAGGCTCTTCATAGAGCTGCTTCGCTCAGAGAAGAGAAAGCACAATGACATGCCTATATTTAGCAATTATAATAAACTCATTACTGGCATGAGACATGCCAAATGATCAAATATTGCAGAATGTCAATGTGACAAATGACTTCTGCTCTTTAAGTGTCAGGCGCCCATTTCAGAACCTGTGAAAAGACCATCCACTATAGATTATCAGGTTAGAAATCCAATAATTGCACCACCATTGCAAAATTAGCTCTTGGAAGCAGAAGATGATTAAATGTCTGGCAGGGTGTGTATCTGAGATTCACTAAGGAAAATAGAGGGAGCAGTGTTTTGGCATAATGCTGATATTAAAGCTTTTTTGTCATTTAAAGGAAGCCCTGTAATACAGATCAGATTAGAAATGTAAGCATGCATTAACATTCTGCAGAACTGTCACATGGATTTTATGTTTCCACAAATCAAAAGTTACAAGCTTCCACTAATAGAATTCAAAGAGAAAAATGTAGGGAATACAAAAGCAGCTGGTCATTACGCTGCAGATCAGCCACAGTCCCTCGAGTTATTACTAAAAAGAAAAAAAAAGAACATGGAACAGTACACTGTAAATTGTAGGTTTATAAAACGACTTTCACGCAAATTTCTGCATTTTTCCTGAACAGGGGTACACCACAACCAGTTTAGATGTCTCCTCTGGACTGTGCTGGTATCAACTGGTTCATATGGTTGGGCGGGTGCACAAATTTTCAAATTGGTTTGATATTAAGCTAAACACCCAACTAGACCAGTGTACTGAATTTTACCACGAGGTGTCACACTTGATTCAGCAGCCACTCCTAAGTGGAACATAATAACACAGCAAATGAGCGACCGACTATCGCATGTCGTTGCGCGACACTGAAGCTCTCTCTCCTCACTGAATCTATTTAAATATGCACTTCATGTAAACAAACCAGGTACCCATCTGCTGTGTCTGTGAGACATAACCGCTTTAATGATGGGCAAGTACGCTACCTGCTATTAAGTAAGTGTAAGTTTAGTATTGTGATATATATATTTGAGATGACATACAATAAAGCCAACAGCAAGTAGATTGATAGTAGAGAGAAAATTATGGCTGGCAATCTCCCTCCAGTTAGTTGCCCCTTTATTTGAGTTTTTGTAGTGAACTAAGAATATATTGTATAGCCACCTTCTTATTTCAGCTTCATGAATCAGCCGTTCCTCATCTATGCTTTCAAAGCAAGTGTCAGAAGTAAATAGGAATGGGACATCAGACAGGCGCACAGCGTCACCTGCAGTCTGTTTGGACACCTCCCTCATAAGCTTACAATCCAACCCACTGAGCAAGCAACATCTGTGGACGTCCAAGACTAGTTGATATCACGTCTGTGGACATGATATCAACTAGTCTTCTCAGGGATATCAACTAGTCTTGACGCACCATTTTAGTTTTCTTGAGAGACTAACTCCAGTATGTCACGTGTCTTCACCCCAAAAAACACATTCATTTTCTGGTAGACAAGCACAATGTGCACAATTTTCTTATGCTATGATTTTCACATAAGCAAGAACAAGTTAGAAATTCAGATGTGAGCTGTTATTTTTCTGTGATTCCATTTCAACTTCCATTGTCACTGCATAGTACATTGTGTTTTGAGAACAACAGCCTGCTCTCAGTGAACAAACAGCTGCTGCAAGCTCTTTGACTCTGTTGTAGAATACAGTGCATCATTTCCTCATGTGTTGACCCTGCAGGAGGCAGACAGAGGGGCATTTAAACCACAGAGAGCACTTAAACCCCCCATGACTGTCATCCAACAGGAGGTTAATTTGTTGCCCATGGCAACATCATGATGTTCAGCCTTTGCGACAGCTGCCTTGTAAAGTGCTCTCTGAGTCTATATACATCAGACCACCAGGAGACAGGCAGTGATATGCAAACTGTGAGGAATGTCTGCTCCTTTGATGACACAGTGTGGTCATATCAGTTGAGGTGATTCATTCTTTTTTGTAAGGTGTCAATATCGGATAGGTAATTTATACATTGTAAAGCATGACAGCTGCCAGCCATCTTTGATATGTTTCACACGGATCAAGTACAATCCAGTCCGGGCCCACTCAGGGCTAACGGCAGGGAAAAAATTGTTGTGTTGAACCAAAGCTTGCACCTAACTCTGACACAACCACAAAGATAAAAGTGTGTTTAAAGTTTTATTGCTAAAGAAATTAGCTCTTACTCCATCGTGGAACTCCAAAACTTTCTTTTTCTCCTGATATCTTGGAACCAAGGTACAACGTCCCATTTCTATATAGCTATACCAACACTTTACAGCAGCACCAAAGCTTAGGTAATGGTCACTGAGAGTCGAGTGGCAATGGACCTTTTTCACAGCAGACATTTTGACTTGTGTCAGTAGAAAAAGCACAGGTGAAACTGATAACATTAAGGATGGCTGAGTTCCATTCAGTGTCCCAGTAAGCTAATAACATTTAGCCAACATGGACAATACCAGGGTCTCCCCTAAGTGGAACACAGCTGTCATTAGTGTCATTGAACACACCTGTGTTGCTCCTACTCTGACATGTCAAAATGTCTGCTGTGAAAAAGGTCTATAACCTGCGATTCATGGATTTCCATTGCGACAGACTCCTATGTAACTGTGACTGCACAATATATCAGCAACATCAGTCATGTGCTCCAAACAAGAGCTGGTCATCAGCCACACAGCTGCCAATTTGGCGGTATTGTTGCAAGATGTTAAGTAGTTGAAATATTGGTGACAGACAACTCTACCAACATGGTGATTGTTGCTCAGCTTGGTAATGTCCTTTGTGTCATATCAAAAGGGCTTTGTATTTGCTTGCGTGTCTGCTTGGGCAGACCTTCACTGACGTAGGTAAACTTCACACAAGACATCCTTTGCAAGAGCTGAGGAGGAAATGGAAAAGTGCTGTAAAGCTCTTATGTCTCTCTCTAAGGATCCTCTAAGCATGCCTTTTACCAAGGTTGTGCATGAAGTGATGTTTTCTCTCCTGTCCAAGCTGGCCAGGAGGTATTTGTGCATCCCAAGCACCAGCGTTTCCACAGAGCAAGTATTCTCCACCACAGGAGATGTCGTTACTGCACAGTAAAGCACATTGACTCCTCAGCATGTGGACCAGCTTGTGTTTTTACGCAAGAATTTGGAAATTCCAGCACTCAGAGGCTGAACTTATTTGTCATTTTGCACTTCCATGCATTTTCACTGTTTCACTGAGGCCTTTTTTTGCATCATTTGTTATTTTTCATGTTCTGCTGTTTGAGCCTTTACCGATTTTTTTTTTTATAAATATATGAAAGCATTTTCATTTTGATGTTTGACAAAATATTCTCATATGTACTAATACAACGTGTTCTTTCGGTTAACTGTTTCTGAGCTATAGTGTTCAAACTTTGATCCTGAAACAGGATGGATAGTGTGAGTAAAACCCTTTTCACAGGGATTGTGCTATAAGTCTCTTCTCTACACTGCTTTTGCATTTTTACACAGAGCCAAATAACAGCAGCAAAAGAGGTGTGACAGGAGTGACATGTAACACAACAGCATTGGCCTCTAGTATGACATACAATATATGCATTGGCAGGGCCTTATAATTAATGACAATGGCATTAACATGACAATAGCAATCATTTACCATCCCTGTTATATGGTGGCTGATCTTGTCCTCTGCTCGGAGGGTGAGGAGCCCCCAGACCTCATTGTTGTCATCAAACATTTTCGGCGCTGTTCTTCTTCTATAAGTTAGCTGCTAACCGCTATCAGCGACCTTTTAAGTGGTTTTTCTCAGCCTCTTCAGCTATTGATTTGCACCCGCTACCACATTTCTCTCCCCAAGTTTAAGGTTACCTGCCCCATGAGCTGACCCCAACCATTACACTTTGACCTCACCTGACATGATGACATTGTCATGTCACATCGGAGGAATTAAGAAAATTTCCACATTTCAACCTTGTATTCATATATCCTTCTGATATGAAATCTCCCATGGTGGGTGGATTCATCAGTCATTGGTTCAAATATCTAAAAGAGCATATGTGATTTTTTTCCCACTCATTTACATAACCACTTATACTGTATTATGACTGTCAATACAAAAGGCTGAAATAGACTGATGCTGTTACAGAGCTGTGGAACCTTGCATTTAACATGGGAGATAATTGTTGTTTCCTGTTTTCCTCTGAAAGTCAACAATGGTTTCTTTTAACTAGGGATGTCAGTTTTGGTAAATTTTGCTTTTCATAGCCATTATCATTATTAGACAAAAAAAAAAAAAAAGCAAAATGATGTGAAATATGTGGGGCCTTTCTTATTGGTCCAGCGCTGCTTTGACACATTGAACTTTGTCAATGTGCTTTCAAAGTGCATTTAGGTAGTGAACTTTAAGTGTTTTGTGATCAAAATTGAGCTGCTTAATCACCGCAGTGACCTGGGAAGGTGGGTACAATGTTTCCATGGCAACACTGTTGGGTCAGGTTGGTGTTACTAGCAATAATCGCCGAATAAGCAGCACAGCTAGCTAACATTAGCTTCTTCCTGACCCAGCTGGTGTGCAGTGCAGAGGGCCGAGGCTAGCTAAGAAGTGGAGTGTGGGGAGTGAACACTATGTTTCTGCATTTTAACATGGCAAACCAGCTGTCTGTCTCTTACCAGATCTGAGTGGTGCACAGCACAGTAATCTGAAGAGTAGCAAAATTAAACTATAGACCAACATGCATAACTGGTCAGCAATATTCTCAACAGTTATAGCACCTATTAATGGTTAACCTTTGACATCCCTACTGTTAACAATGACCTTTGTTGTTCTCTAACCATAACCGCATACTTTTTGTGTCTGAATCCATCCAAACATTAATTATTGTGGTGGCAGAAGAGGAAAATGTTATATTGGTTGTTTTTGTAAATGTTTTAGAGGGCACTTACAGCAGTGATATCCTGCTGATAAGGACATCAGGACTGATCAGGAAAGACATCTGCGGTAGTTTGTTTTAAAATTCAATTCAATTCATTCATTCATTCATTCATTCATTCATCTTCTAACCGCTTCATCCTCTTGAGGGTCGCGGGGGGGCTGGAGCCTATCCCAGCTACATCGGGCAAGAGGCAGGGTACACCCTGGACAGGTCGCCAGACTATCACAGGGCTGACAACCATTGACAAATGGTTGACAAATGGTTGACAAACACATTGACAAACAACCATTCACGCTCACATTCACACCTATGGACAATTTAGAGTTATCAATTAACCTAGTCCCCAATCTGCATGTCTTTGGACTGTGGGAGGAAGCCGGAGTGCCCGGAGAGAACCCACGCTGACACGGGGAGAACATGCAAACTCCGCACAGAAGGGCTCCCATGCCCAGGATCGAACCGGCAACCCTCTTGCTGTGAGGCGAGAGTGCTAACCACCACACCACCGTGCCACAGGGCTTTACAGCATACGGCATCCCTCTGTCCTTATGACCCTCGCAGCGGATAAGGAAAAACTCCCCAAAAAACCCCTTTAACGGGGAAAAAAAACGGTAGAAACCTCAGGAAGAGCAACTGAGGAGGGATCCCTCTTCCAGGACGGACAGACGTGCAATAGATGTCGTACAGAACAGATCAGCGTAACAAATTAACAGTAATCCACATGACACAATGAGACAGAGAGAGAGAGAGAGAGATGCAGGTAATGACAGTAGCTTACAACAACATTATTGAAAGTAATAATATTATAGTTATAGTTCTGGCTACTGCGGTACAATATGTTGAAAGTATGTATTAATATCTGGCAGTATACAAGTGTGACAATAGTCATATGTGTATAATAACAGTAGAAGTATGACTAATGACTAATGATGGCAGCAGCAGCAGGAGGCATCTGGCAGGACCACGACAGCAGCACAACCACACACGTCACGCTGTCCAGGCACCGCTGCGATATGAGTTAATCTGAGAGACAGTGGAGCACAAAGGCTCCGGAGAAGAAGCCGAGTTAGTGACATCCAGAATGGCCGAGTTAGCAAGATGCAGTAATAGAATACGAGAGAGAGAGAGAGAGAGAGAGAGAGAGAGAAGGAGAGAAGGTGCCCGGTGTATTATAGGGTGGTTCTCCGGCAGACTAGGCCTAAGTCAGCCTAACTAGGGGCTGGTACAGGGCAAGCCTGAGCCAGCCCTAACTATAAGCTTTATCAAAGAGGAAAGTCTTAAGTCTAGTCTTAAATGTGGAGACGGTGTCTGCCTCCCGGACCGTAACAGGAAGATGATTCCACAGGAGAGGAGCCTGATAGCTGAAGGCTCTGGCTCCTGATCTACTTTTGGAGACTTTAGGGACCACAAGTAACCCTGCGTTCTCAGAGCGCAGAGTTCTGGTGGGATACTATGGCACTATGAGCTCTCTAAGATATGACGGAGCTTGACCATTTAGAGCTTTATAAGTTAACAGTAGGATTTTAAATTCAATTCTGGATTTTACAGGGAGCCAGTGCAGAGAAGCTAAAACAGGAGAAATATGATCTCGTTTCTTAGTTCCTGTTAGTACACGTGCTGCTGCATTCTGAATTAGCTGGAGAGTTTTTAAGGACTTACTAGAACTACCTGATAATAGAGAGTTACAGTAATCCAGCCTTGAGGTAACAAAAGCGTGGACCAATTTTTCTGCATCTTTTCGGGTCAGGATACGCCTAATTTTCGCAATATTACGCAGATGAAAAAATGCAGTCCGTGAGGTTTGTTTTAAATGAGAATTAAAAGACAAATCTTGATCAAATATTACTCCGAGGTTTCTTACGGTAGTGCTAGAGGCCAGAGCAATGCCATCTAGAGAAACTATGTCATCAGATAAAGAGTCTCTGAGTTGTTTGGGGCCAAGAACAATAACTTAAAAAGCAATGAATTTTTAGTTTGGAGGACTTCGGCTCTTCGGCTGCCAGTTCCACAAGTTCCACATTTTTCACCAGCTATTCTCTTATTTTGTCTGTAGGCTGTTTGGTGCTGAGCAGGTAGTGTACTGTGTATATATCAGTGGTTGTTACCTGCTGCTGGAAACCAGGTTGAAGAGAGCAGAGTTTGTGTGCAATCCAGAGTTGGTGATGAATTTGGCAGTAGGAAGAAGTTCATGTGACATTGGATTGGCTCAGAGCGCGTCTCAGCTGTACTCATCCTTTCTTGTCCGAAGTGGAAATAATTAAAAACTAATAATAGTTTTCACCTGGTCATTCTGTTCAAAGGAGAGAGCTGTTGCTCCATTATTTTGTGTACTTGAGCTGATTAGGTGATGAGAAGCCAAGACAGACTAAAAGATGGAGCTGGGGAAATTGCTTCTTACCATCTTATTTACAGATTAAATTGAATGAATTTGAATGTTCCATTAGATGGTAGATGAGAGTTTGGGAGTTTATCAGTATTCTAGTTTATCTGCATACTAGTTTTGTATTAGCTCTTTTTGGGAAATAGTATATAATTGAGACATCTCCAAAATCTGCTTTTATTTTTCCATCCTTGTGAGAATGCACTTGCCACCAAATTAGTTGTAATCAGAGAGACACTGTCCTAACTGAATCGAGTGAGTATTTATAGCAGCATACACTTGTGGAGTCATGGCAGTGGCAAATGGGGAACCAGACTAGTGAAGAAAATCAACACAGATGAGGTAGTAAATCCAGGCTGTGTCCAGGTCTGTCTGAAGCCTCCGGCCTCCCTGTCCTGTTGATGCCTCCTAATTATAGGCTGAGTTATGGGTTAGCAGGCTGCCCATTGGGAATCCAATATGTGAGATTCATGTGTTTTGTTCAGAAAGCCATTTCACAAAGCTGTTTTGGCAGTGACAGACAAGTCTATTACCCAACATGCAGCTTACAGGGCCAGTTGGAACAAAACTTTTGCACTGCAGCACAAGCGAATGGCGAGCCCATAGACAGTCTGTTTTCTTAGGAAATTGTACACAATATGGAAACTCTGCGCCATCACTCATATGACAAATACATATTACCAACTCAAAGTTTCACTGTAGATAGAAAAGTCAGCCAAGTCACCAGAAGAAAATGTTGGCATCATACGTTTCTGCAAACCACAGATATGTTACATTTGGGTATTTTATATGAATCATACCAACATTTTGAAAGAAACGTAGTAAGCTGACCATGTCATCTGGAGGTGGAGGGGATAGTGCTGTAGACCACTGTTCAAGACCAACAAACAGCAAAACCAGGGTTTTCTTAGGGGGTCATTGCGGGGTCTCTGATAGCTTTTTAGCCAACAAACATGGTTGTTTTTTTTTGGCAACTTGTTGACTATGTGGCATAGTATCACAGAAAGCAATGGTTTCCTCAGGAGATTTCCATTTCCACCAGGGATAGTACCACATAAAGTGTTTGTTTTTACAGACACTGCTACGTTTCCACCAGGGATTGTGGCACCAAAACCGGGTATTTTAAGCCAAAACAGCATCTTTTCTTTACCATGACCACGTGGTTTTTGTGCCTAAGTCTAACCACACATTGTCCAACAGCGCTGCTGAAACATGCAGCCTGTTCTTATGCATTGTTTGTACTTCGTATTCGTACATACCCCAGATTATCATGAGTGAGTAATTTGTGTATAACTCGGGTATTTGGGAAGGCTGCATTCACGTTACCAATGTACTAACGTGAGGAAAGAATAAAGAAGGAAGCGGTCTCATAAGGTGGCAGATTTAGGTGGTAAATCTGTCACAGAACACAGGACTTTTACAGGGAGACCAGTGTTCAGAACAGCGTAAACTCTGAGTGAGCATTGAGTCATTTTAAGGTACATCTTGCCATGTCTCTTTTCCTAAACCTAACCACATTAACTTTAAATGTGTACCGTAAAGTTAAGTACATAACATCATTCATGGGATGCTAAATCATATGATATGATACAAACCATTGTGTGTGCATTTCCGTAGGATATCATACAAAATGTTGTATGATGATACATTGACACATTGCAATGTATCTGCTACATAATAAAGTAGAAATGTAACACATCCGTTGTTTGCAGAAACTTGCTAACATTTGTTCTGGTGATTGGGTTGGAAAATTGTTCCTGTGGTCCTAAACATGGTTAGCGTACATGTTTCTACCAAAGGTTGTCATAAAATTGTTCCCAATCCCAAACCCTTGTAACCCTTTTTTTTCTCTTTAAAATGATCGGGGTAAGTTCTGTGCCTCAACCTAATCAAACCTTAATCATAGAGAAGGCAGAACAGGGAATGATCATATGAATCATTTTGTGGCAGTGACTTGTAATGGCTTTAAAAGGCAAGGTCATGGCAGGAGAAACAAAGTGTAATTTATTTTAAAATGATAGCTCAGTTCAATTTAGGTGTCCCAACAGTCATTCCAGTGGGGTAGCATATACAATACCAAGCCTTCTGAAAGTGGCTCTCTTAAATGATGTTATTAATTAGACCTCCTATAATACACCAAGCACCATCTCTCCTTCTCCCTCTCTCTCTCCTTTGCTAACACTCATGTCCTGTTACTGCATCTCGCTAACTTGGCTGTACTGCATGTCACTAACTCGGCTTCTTCTCCGGTGCTTTTATGTTGATGTGTTCTGTACGACATGTATCTATACATCTGTCCATCCTGGAAGAGGGATCCTTCCTCAGTTGCTCTTCCTGAGGTTTCCACCTTTTGTCCTGTGAGGCAAATTGTGATTTGTGATATTGGGTGTAGAGTGTGTGTGTAGTGTGTGGTCACTTAGTAATTACTAGGGATGAGCGAATGTACCATTATCTGTATCTGTGTCTGTATATGTTCAGTCAACTAAATTATCTCTATCTGCTCTTGAAACTGGCAGAGTTTAAGACATAAGTGGGTGGATTTTAAATCTAAAGTGGGCTGGACCAAATCAGAAGTTATTATGATGAGCCTGAAATTGGTCAACGGAATATTATGGTACTTGGTTTATCTGACCAACCAATTATTGGATTGATCGTCACAATTGCCTTGGACTGGTTGCTTTAAATTTTACTGCAATCATCCATGTGCGCTTCAAGATAGATTCTAATAACTTGATTTAGTTTTGAATCTTGCGCCGTCTTATGGTAAACAGTTTTAATGTGTCCAATTCTTTCATTCTTGACCAAATAAACAGCATTTTGTGTTTTGCCATAGTTAGCAAGTGTTAGCATGCTAACACACCAAATTATGTTACCAACCATGGTAAACTTCCTGGTTAACATCAGCATGTAAACATTATCACTTTGAGAATATTAGCTCACTGATGTTAGCATCAAAACAGAGCTAAGTAAAGCCTTAATGTTAGCATGACTATAGACCAGGGTTTTTCCCATGTTTTTCAAGCCAAGGACCTCTTAGCTGAAAAAGAAAGGGAACAGGGGTCCCCTCCTACTCATGTAAAATTGAGCTGAACTTGAGATAATTCTCTGGGTATTTTTGAGTCTTCTGTCGTTTGCATTGCCTGTAGCTGCTTAGTCAGCAGCAGCTGGAGAATGGCTAGATGCATTAGCCTCATTCTCTGTACTTTTGCTGGTGGTTTTCTGAGTGTCTTGCTCAAAAAGTTACAAAACGATCCATTGTAGCTCACAAGAAAGTCTGTGCATTTGGAATAATAATACAACTAATTGCCATATGCCTATGTAAATGTTAGCTGACTAGTTAACCTCACCTTTATGAATAAGTGCCGCACACTGATTTAGCGTTAGCTAGCTGTGTATTTTCAAACATGAATTTCTGACGGACAGAAAAAAAACACAATTCAATAATTTGGTAGCCTCTCTGCAGTTACTCTAAGGACCCCCTTGAAGTCACAGAACCCTAGTTGAAGACCGAGACTCTTTCGGGGCTGTTTCCTGGTTCCATACTACATAGGTTACTAACTGTTTACAGGATACTTATCTTTAAGGTACAGGCCTATTGACTATTGTTGCAGTTAGTCTCATTTCGTTAATGTTAACAGCGTTTTCACTGTGATTTTGTTTAATGAAAAATGTGTTAACTGACAGCCCACTTCTTAGAAGTGATGTCTCCCGCTCCTCTTTTTCTAGTTTTCTCTGTGATTTGCTGCACCTTCTTCTGCTGCTTGCTTCATTCATTTTTGAACTACTGTAGCTATAGCCTGCCTGACTACCTGGCTGATGGCCAGTTTGGGAGAGGTGGTGTAAGAGAGAGCAGGGCGGGGTCAAGTGAAATGTATATATATATATATATATATATATATATATATATACACACACACACACACACATCTATCTATCTATCTATAGATAGATAGATAGATAGATAGATATAGATATAGATATATATATATAGAGAGAGAGAGAGAGAGAGAGAGAGAGATATAGAGATATAGATATGTATATATATGTATTACAGTATGTGCATTTTATGTATTTATTTTTGCATAACAAATTAGCATCTCTTCTGTGTGTAGGCCTGTGTTAGAAAGAAAAGAATAATGATTGTTTGGATTGACTTAATGGTTTAATGGTGTGACACTGATGTGTGTGTTTATCATGAATTCTAATGGCTTACAATGAAACTCATTTAACACTGCTGATGAAGGAAATTAGTGATAGAATGAAAATGCAAGTGGTTCGATGTTCTCAAGGTGACAGCAGCACTGATTGTCCTTTATCAAACAAATCAGGAACTCTCTCAACAAAGAGCAGTGTTTTCCCTAGGATGATTGCTTTGGCCTCCCAACTCAATATATACTGCTGCTTTGTCAGTGATGCAGGCATCAGACACAGACACACAGAGGTACTTTTTTCGGCAGTATGATATGCATCAGGCATGTCCATTTCTAACGACCCTGGCAACTACCGTAATATAAAGAGTAAGAATGCCTGTATAGGGAGGATGAAAGGAGTAGCAGATGGGTCAAACAATCTTTGGACATTCACCCAGGAGCCCACTGTTTGTTTCCCATGTGAATTACTTTAAACCAACCACATGCTTTTCTTGCCTAAATCTAAGAAAACAAACCTAAAAACAACTAGCGATGGCCTCATGAAGCCTCATGAAGCATTTTCTTTATTTTCTGAGCTCACTAGATGGTGCTTTTGTTTTTCAGAGAGAGGGTCAAAGAATAGCAATTCAGTGTGCTTTCAATCTGTTGTTGAACAAAAAGCACCATTTTGTTTCCATATAACCGGTCACTGACAAGCAATGTAACATTTTTGTTAAAAAGAGTTCAGTGCAGTACTCACTTCACAATAAACGCTATAGGGAGACCGGGGATGGTTGTAACAAAGTGATAGTTGTAACACTCTCAGTTTGGCCAATTAGAAACGACCTGTGGTGACATCATCAACATAGTCCATGCCCATTTACAATTGGAGCTCACTGGTGAAGCAGCATGTCTCTGAGTCCAAATTTGTCTGTTCTCGAGCCAAAAAACAGTTTTTCAGGTGAGAAACCAAACATTTTCATCACAGTTGTATTTGCGTAGTGTCCATTGTGTTGTATGTACAATTGTTTCACTTACATAGGTTCAAGTAGTAGTTTCTCTAGTTTAATTTGATGTGTTTCATTAGTGGTAGCTTTGAAGCTAAATGCTGTTCAAACATCAACCTCATTCAGGCTACAACGCACGCGCGCGCACACACACACACACACACACACACACACACACACACACACACACACACACACAGTTAATACTTTATTATTCTTGATTTTATTTATTTTATGTTATATATTTTTATTTATTTTATTGTACTTTTTTTTGCTATTTTTGTATTTATGTTATACATTTCTATTTATTTTAATATTATAATTATTGTATTCTTACAAGTTTATTGTTCCTTCTTTATTATTCATTAAAGTGCTTGAATACATTTAGCCTATTGTGAATCTTTTTTAAGCACAATAATTTCATTGTTACATCCATCCCCAGCTAGTGTTACCACTTACCCCGGTACTGGGGTACGTTGTAACAATATACCTCTTTGTATATGACATTAATTTCCATAATCTGTGATGGTGTAGTAGAGGTCAAAGTGTGTGTTATTTATAGCAGACAAGTATGGGTACCACGCAGGGGCGATTCTAGGATCAGAGGTTTAGGGGTGCTGAGCACCCAGAGAGCTGCCTGGCCAGGCAAGATAAATTTTACTGTTTTGTACATTTTAACTCAATTTCATTCCCACATTTGTGAAAGAAAAGCACAACACTTTTTGGGAAAGTCTGTGACTAAACCATCAAATCTGATAAAGGTTATTTAAATGCTGAGTCACATCAAAAGAGGAATGGATTGGAATCATATAAGAAACATATCGTAACCCTAATTTCTGGGGGAAGACAATTCATTTTGATACAGCAGCTCCTCAACATACACATAAACAGTGTGTACAGTACAGACCAAAAGTTTGGACACACCTTCTCATTCAATGCGTTTTCTTTATTTTCATGACTATTTACATTGTAGATTCTCACTGAAGGCATCAAAACTATGAATGAACACATGTGGAGTTATGTACTTAACAAAAAAAGGTGAAATAACTGAAAACATGTTTTATATTCTAGTTTCTTCAAAATAGCCACCCTTTGCTCTGATTACTGCTTTGCACACTCTTGGCATTCTCTCCATGAGCTTCAAGAGGTAGTCACCTGAAATGGTTTCCACTTCACAGGTGTGCCTTATCAGGGTTAATTAGTGGAATTTCTTGCTTTATCAATGCTTTATCACATGAGGACCGACCCAGGAAAGGAAGACCAAGAGTCACCTCTGCTTCTGAGGATAAGTTCATCCGAGTCACCAGCCTCAGAAATCGCAAGTTAACAGCAGCTCAGATCAGAGACCAGATGAATGCCACACAGAGTTCTAGCAGCAGACCCATCTCTAGAACAACTGTTAAGAGGAGACTGTGCGAATCAGGCCTTCATGGTCAAATAGCTGCTAGGAAACCACTGCTAAGGAGAGGCAACAAGCAGAAGAGATTTGTTTGGGCCAAGAAACACAAGGAATGGACATTAGACCAGTGGAAATCTGTGCTTTGGTCTGATGAGTCCAAATTTGAGATCTTTGGTTCCAACCGCCGTGTCTTTGTGAGACGCAGAAAAGGTGAACGGATGGATTCCACATGCCTGGTTCCCACTGTGAAGCATGGAGGAGGAGGTGTGATGGTGTGGGGGTGTTTTGCTGGTGACACTGTTGGGGATTTATTCAAAATTGAAGGCACACTGAACCAGCATGGCTACCACAGCATCCTGCAGCAACATGCCATCCCATCCAGTTTGTGTTTAGTTGGACGATCATTTATTTTTCAACAGGACAATGACCCCAAACACACCTCCAGGCTGTGTAAGGGCTATTTGACCAAGAAGGAGAGTGATGGAGTGCTGCGGCAGATGACCTGGCCTCCACAGTCACCCGACCTGAACCCAATCGAGATGGTTTGGGGTGAGATGGACCGCAGAGTGAAGGCAAAGGGGCCAACAAGTGCTAAACATCTCTGGGAACTCCTTCAAGACTGTTGGAAAACCATTTCAGGTGACTATCTCTTGAAGCTCATGGAGAGAATGCCAAGAGTGTGCAAAGCAGTAATCAGAGCAAAGGGTGGCTATTTTGAAGAAACTAGAATATAAAACATGTTTTCAGTTATTTCACCTTTTTTTGTTAAGTACATAACTCCACATGTGTTCATTCATAGTTTTGATGCCTTCAGTGAGAATCTACAATGTAAACAGTCATGAAAATAAAGAAAACGCATTGAATGAGAAGGTGTGTCCAAACTTTTGGCCTGTACTGTATATTTCTGGAGTAAACCAGCCCCCTATAGTGAGTACCAAAAATACCAAAAATACTAATAAGAATACTAATAAATAAAGTCCTCTCTCTGCTCCTCTCTCTCTCTTTGTAGTGTTAACCAAAAGGCAAATAACCAAACAATGCGTTTTATATCTAATAAGAGATAAACTGATACACTGATGTATTTTTGTTGTTAAAATATTACTTAGTACTCAACCAAGCACTGTATGGTTTTGACACTTTTCTAGCTTGTTAAAAAGGGACATACAGTAAAAAAAAAAAAAAAAATCTTTCAAATTTTAGGGGTGCTGGGATTCAATTTAGGGGTTTCAGGGGGGTTTCAGCACCCTCAAAAATGAGCTAGAAACGCCTATGGTACCACATATCAAAATTTAAGAGCTCTAACAAAAAAAAAACACTGAGTTACACTTGCTCAAACAAAAAGTGTTATAATCATCCCCGGTCTCCCCTATCACATCACTTCCAGCAAACTTCAGGAAGAACAATGAGGGCAAAACAGCATCAACAGTCTGTTTTAACTTAATATTCTCTGATCTAATGCAGCTAAAACAGAATCTGTCAGCACATTCATCTGTAATTCACTACAGAACCTGTTTGTAAACTGTAACCTACCAGTGAAGCGGAATGAAGCCTCTAAAGCCTCATAAAGAATTTTCTTTACTTTCTGAGCCCACTAGATGGCGCACTTGGTTTAAAGAGAGGCTCAAAGAATAGCAATTCAGTGTGCTTTCAACCTTTTGTTGAACAAAAAGCACCATCTGGTGGGCTCAGAAAATAAAGAAAATGTTTCATGAGGCTTCATTAGGCTTCACAAGGCCATCACTAACTTCAACACACATCACTAATCATATACAGTGGCAGCTTCCATAAGGCTCTATGTGAGCCCTTTTGTTTCTATTCAGCCTACACATACAATAAGTTAATACATACATACATACATACATATATACACATATATATATACATATACATATATAAAGCCAACAGACTGAGAAACAGCTTTTTTCCGCGAGCTGTGAACTCACTGAACTGACTGACTGACTGTACCGAACTGCTGCACTGCACTTTACTGTACCATACCATCTATCAACACATCATTTTCTGTACCATACTGCTGATCCAACAGTCGATCTCATCTATTTTTCTTGTTTTTCTTCATCTCGGTTTTAATCTTAATCTTATTTGACTTTAATCCTTATTTAGTTCTTACAACCAAATGTATATTTATATTTATAATAACAATACACAATATTTATTTGTACACTGCACTTTACAGCACTGTTTACATTTAACCACTGTTTGTTGATCTGACCTGTGTGATGCCTAAACAAAATTTCATTGTATCCTGTGTACAATGACAATAAAGCTCCTTATATATACAAACCGTTTTATGAGGATACGTTGATGCAAACACATTGAATGAGACCACTTTGTTGGCATCTTGACACACAGGGTTACAGCTGAAACAGTTGAAACTGGCTCAACTTTTGCTGATACACAATGCAATGTAATCATGTCACCCACCTCAGCTAGTTAAGTAAATGCATGTGCATATTCCTGGTAGATTATTTACCTATATTGTTGTAATGTGAATAGTATAATTCTACTCGTTCCCTGGTGATTGTTCGGACAAAGGATAAAGTGATTGTCACTGTGTAAAAGTTTTAAAATTCAGTCTAATGCAGTTTGTTGGCAGTCAAACTCCTGGACTCATTACTGAAAGTGGTCACCCTGGATCCTATTCTTCTCATCATCTCACCCTGTCAACACACTAATTATACCACCAAGCTGATAATACAGTTCTACTTTTAGAATATCCAGTAACATGCTTAACTAAGATAATGAACGAGGTGAACATCAGCACGCTAAACTGGAACTATGGATTTGTCTTTGAAGATCTCTACAGGGAGGCGTCAAAGAGGTAACCTCAAAGATTAACTCCCCTAATTTTACACATCAAAGTCTGTTTACAGGTGTTGGGTGGTTATTGTTGCAGTGCAATAAAGCCTTTTGTGTCTATAAAGGGAGCTGCAAGAAATCTGATAAAAATTGCTTTAAGCAATGTCAATGCATCAATTTTGACCCTTTTGTCAAACTATGGAAAATGAATCCAGTGCAGAAGTGCCTTAAGTGTATTTTGTCACGGCTTTAAGGTGAAGTTGCAGAACTGAAACTTCTCCCATGTGCCAAACATGTAGAAGAACAACAGTGGATGACATAAAAATGTGAATGGCACCATCCAGAGCCACTGTTTGATTTGTCTATTCTTGGCTACTGCAGCTGGCGCTGTACATCAATAAGATGTCAGAAAGACATTTGACCTGCTCCAAATGTAGATATAAACAGTGCATTCTAAAGTAACGAAAACACATCCATTCTTCTTTTCAGTTGTGTATAAACTGAAGAAAACATGGTTATGAATATTATATACCATGTCTGCCATGAGATGACCCTAAATGCTACATGCTGGACCTTAAAACCTTCAAACTAATGTCGAGCATGGGGTGACTCCCTGGTTGCTAAAAGAAGTCTGACTGAATAGAACTTAATAAGGTTTCTTCTTCAGTACAGCTTGATGTTCATTTTGTAAATTATGGTCTCATTTAGA
This sequence comes from Epinephelus fuscoguttatus, assembly GCF_011397635.1. Classification (NCBI taxonomy): domain Eukaryota; kingdom Metazoa; phylum Chordata; class Actinopteri; order Perciformes; family Serranidae; genus Epinephelus; species Epinephelus fuscoguttatus. The sequence goes on from NC_064762.1 coordinate 38,755,710, forward strand.
GTAAAATAGATGATTAAATGGGATGCTTTAGGGTGTGGCTACCTTGGATTGACAAGTTGTTACCACGCCAAATATGGTAGTTTCTGGTTTCAAAAAACCAACAAAGTGACGTCTGAAATGCTGAACTTAAAGGGCCAGTGTGTAAAATGGGTTGAAAACAGTGACACAGTGGTCAAATTCTAGATTGCAGGGCTCACTCGCTCACCCCTCCCATCAGGTAAATGACGACGGCCTCGTAGGGACAAAAAGCCTTGCGTAGACACGAGTTTTTCAGGAGTAGGTCTATCTAGCGACAAGGTGAATGTTTATTTAGAAATCTAAACCATGTTACGATATTGTAATGAATCCCTCATGAGCAGGAGACCAGAGGAGCGTTCGGGAAAAAGGCCAGTTTATTTGAGCACTCCAAAAACTCCAGTAACACTCCAGGGGGTAAAAGACTCCGTCCCAAACTCTGACTCTTCTAGCGTAACACACACACTCCATACACACATACTCGTTTACAGTACTTAGTGGGTACCCCCTCCCCTCTCTGCTCCAGCCCGCACACTGACTGACAGCGTAGCCGGTAAACAGAGCTCAGCTGTTTATTTAGCCTAGCAATATCTCCGGACTATAGTAGCTGCAATGGACGACTTTGAACGCCATTTTGAAGAGTTTCTTGTGGCGGACACAGACCCAGAGCCATACCTGTTTGAGCCGGAGCATACAGATGAGGAACTCCATGTGTTTGATGCTGAGCGGGCGAGAAGAGAGGCTGAATGCACAGAATGGGATTCGGTGCTACTGCTACCATCGTTGGGGAGATATATCATCAGGAGGAAAAGCGCCGCAGAGAGTGCATCACAAGGAGTGAAGTTGCGTCTTCTTTTCCTTGCAGATGACGGTTCGGGTTCATTCTCTCCTGTTGCGTGGTAAGTGTGGTCCATTCACAAACTTTATGACTAAAAAAACTCTATCGACGAACTACTAACACTCTCTGCTGTTTCCTCCTCCTTCTTCCTTCCTTCCGCTGTCTTCATTGGTTTATTTATACACGCGAAACGTGTTCTCTGGCTGGCTGGATTGTCCACTCGGTCTGCCTTACAGACATGGTGGCGCAAGATGGCGACCTCTCTAAAGCAAGGTCCTTGCTATATACATATATATATATATAAAAACATAATTATAAGGCTACGAATTTTAATTTATAGTGATTATACACTTAAATAAACATATTAATGGGTAGAATATTTAGATTCAGATCCAGATTTGACAATAAACCATGCCAAATATTACACACTGGCCCTTTAAGGCTTCAAAACAGGAGTCTACAAACCAGTGGGTGAGGCCAGCTCATACTTTGTTTATTTGGTCCAAAAAAAAAAAAAAAAAAAGAACCATTTTGGTGATCAGTTTGTTTGTTTGTCATCACAGGGCCAAAAATTTAACTTGAATGCAAAAGCTGTCAAAATGTAAAATATATTGAACACATTTATGCTCCACAGAAGGAAACATCATTTCCAGTGTGGACACTCCATTAGTTTTCATCCAGCGGTACTCTCAGGTCAAATTGTAAACTTTTTATACAAGATATCTAAAACTAATTTAGGCTTTCAGTTGTAAGATGGACATGTACTTAGACCATACACCAAAACTCTTCCTGTATCATGTCAAATAGCTAGGCCCTGATGTCACTCTGTAACACCTTTCAGATTCACCTCATGTCTGACTCTTCTTTGTTCCTACTTAATTTCGTTGGTTCCACTCCAGTGACTCACTGTAGATTAAATTCAGATGAGCCACAGGAACCTCTGTGTTCCACACTCTTGACTTTAAAGCAGACCTGCTTCATAAATAAAAGCTTCACACTGCATGAATATGAACAGTTGTTAATCTTTTCTTTTTTTCAAGCAAAACATACATAAATATATTTACTAGATAGCAGGCAGATGTTTTTATACAGAATGTGTTTAGTGCATACAGGCAGTGCCCTCCTCATGTTTCCTAGTCTGCCCCTAGCTGACCTCAGAAATAAGATGCCTCTCCTTTGTTAATTGAAAAATTGACATGCAAGTGTAAATTATGATAGATAATGTTAATACAGAAAAAAATATGTGGAAAAAAAACATTTCTTGGGGTGATAGAAGATCACAAAATCAGCTGGAAACCTCAAACAAGTCACATTCAATCAAAGCTGGCAAGGAGCATTGCAGTTATGGGACCATATATCATCTGCTGCTCACTCATTTTACTGTATCTTAATTACTGTGTGGAGGCCTGGGGTAAAACCTATAAAAGCAATTTCTATACATTACACATATTACAAAAATATACGGAACGTTGGATATAGAGAGCACAAGTCACATGCATTAAAATTAGGGGATTGGGGATGGTTAAATTTAATTTTTTTAATTTAATTTTAATTTTATATACTTTATTAATCCCCCTGTGGGGAAATCAATTTTTTCACTCCGCTGTCATTAACACACAGGTCCGAAATATACACACATGCGGCCTCCCCGGTCGACAACGGCCTGTATGAGGAGCGAGCTGCGGCTAAATTGAACATCCCGTGGCCAGCAGCCCAGGACACGGAAGGAAAAGAGAGGGACCTGTACGATGGTAAACGTCTCCCTCCGGCCCATCCTCCGGCCAAACAGCTGCTTCCAGCTATCCTGGCCTGCATGAAAGAAATGAGCCGTTTTTGTCTAGCCCATACAAGAGCAAGCTAGCCACACAGGGCTATTCCAAGCTGGCACGGCATGGGTGACCTGGGGCTGGCTGAACCCCCAGTGGTGGAGCCTTCGGTGGCTTACCACCTTCACCCGAACCGCCGGGCCATCCCAGCGTCCTCCCACATCCCCTTACCTGGTAAAGGTGAGCGCACAGCCGTGGGTATTTATCAGAGGATGTATAAATACGCGGCTCAGTCTGTTTGCTCTCCGAACGCTGTCACACTGCTGTCGGCTTATCAGGCTGAGATTTTGGAGGAAATGGATCAGCTGCTGGACTCAGGACTCCCAAATCCGGCACTTTGGAACGAAATATGTGTGGTTAATGATCTCCTCCTGCGCTCCTCTCGGGGAGCGGTGCAGGGCAGCGGCCGCATCATGGGCCTAGCGGTGTCAGGAGAGAGAGCTCTCTGGCTGAACCTGTCTGGGCTGGAGGATGCACAAAAAGCGAAGGTGATGGACGCTCCCTACGACCCCACCAAGTGTTTCTTTGGCCCGGCTCTGCAGAAGATGAGGGAGACGAGCACCCTCAGAAAGCAGGAGGGTGAGGCTTTCGACCTGTGTTTCCCTCTTAAGCAGGCGCCGCGACCCACGGCGTGCTCAGGCAGAGGGAGGCAGCCCGAGGCCAAGGCAGCGCACAGACCCACGTCTGGCCGTAGCGAAGAGGGTGCTATTGCCCCTCTAGAGCACAGAGAGGCTCCGTAGGACCTCTCGCTACACAGGAGGGAAACTGGCGCGCATGTGCAGTTCACCCTTGGGTACTGTCAACTGTCACTCGGGGATACAGACTACAGTTTGCTATGAAACCACCGAGATTCAACAGTGTTTTAGAGTCAGTGGTGGAGGGGGAAACTGCACATGTTACAGAAGGAGATCACATCTCTTTTAACCAAGAGAGCAATCCCGAGAGAGTGGTCCCGAGAGAGGAGAGTCAGCAGGGTTTCTACTTGCGGTACTTCCTCATTCCAAAAAAGGGGACCGCTGCACTCCGCCCTATTTTGGATCTTCGGGTATTAAACAGTCACTTGAGAAAATACACGTTTAGAATGTTAACACACAAGGTGCTGTGTCAGTCTATCCGCCCAACCGATTGGTTTCTGACGATAGATTTGGCGGACGCATATTTTCATATAGACATCCTCCCTGCACACAGGAAATATCTCAGGTTTGCGCATCAGGGCATAACCTACGTAACCTAGTTCTTCCGTTTGGGCTGTCATTAGCCCCTCAGGTGTTCAGCAAGTGTGTGGAAGCAGCGTTGTCTCCGTTAAGAGACAGCGGCATCAGGATTTTTTCGTACATAGAGGATTACCTGATATGCTCTTGTTCACAAGAACAAGTACACAGAGATGCAGAGACGGTGACGTCACATCTCATGAGCCTGGGCTTCAGAATAAACTGGTCCAAAAGCCGATTGCAACCCGCACAATGCACTGTTTATCTGGGTCTCAACATAAACTCCCTCTCGTATTGTGTCACTCTCTCACAGGAGAGGATACAAGCATTCACTCAGTGTTTAGCCCGTCTCCAGCTCGGCGCGGCTGTGCCATTCAGAGTCTGCCTGCGGCTCCTGGGTTTGATGACTTCAGTCATATCGGTAGTGAGACTGGGCCTCCTGATGATGAGGGATGTGCAGAGATGGGTGGCGTCATTAAAACTGTGCCCCCACCGTCACCTCTGCCGTTTGGTGACGGTTTCACCAGAGGGCATGGCGGCTCTCCGTCAGTGGCAGAACCCAGAGATTTTCTCTCAGGGACCGCGCCTGGGGACAGTAGCGTCAAGGGTTGTCATGGACGCGTCACTGACAGGATGGGGAGCGACCTTCGAGGGCAGAGCTGTGAACGGCATCTGGTCATTGGAGCTGACCCATGCTCACATAAACTATTTGGGGTTAATGGCAGTATTTCTAGCACTGAAACATTTTTTGCCGCTCCTCAGGGACAAACAAGCACAGATTGGCTCGCAAGATTATTCTGTGGAGCAGCTCTCGGCTCGGGTCGCTGCGGGCAACGCACGTAGTGGGAGTGCTGAACAGAGGAAATACTCTGTTTGGGGAGTTGAAACTTCATCCCCAGTTTTTGCTCAGGTGTTTCAGAGATACTGCCGGGCTGCCATAGATCTGTTCGCATCGCAGGAAAACGCACAGTGTCCTCTGTATTTCTCCCTGGCAGACGCAAATGCACCATTGGGTGTGGATGCATTAGCTCACCCGTGGCCAGAAGTCCTATTGTACACGTTCCCTCCCCTCAGCCTGATCTCCCCCACTCTAGCCAGAGTGAGGGAGCAGGGTTTGTCACTGATCCAGATAGCACCACGGTGGCCATCCAGACACTGGGTGGCGGAGATAGTGCAGGCCCCTCCCGCCGCACAGGGACCTCTTGTCCCAGGCCGGGGGGAAGATTTATCATCCCCAACCTGAACCGGTGGCACTCTAGGCCTGGCTCATGGAAGGCTGAATCTGGATGCAGTCGGACTGCCCCCAAGTGTGATCAACACTATTCAGTGTGCAAGGGCCTCTTCCACCCGCTCTCTATACAACGGTAAATGGCGGGTATTTGAGAAGTGGTGCGAGGAGAGGCAGATTGTCTCCTTTCAATGCTCAGTGAGGGATATCCTCTGTTTTCTTCAGGAGGTGTTGGACAGAGGGAAAGCCTTTTCCACAATTAAGGTTTACTTGGCGGCTATCTCAGCGTGCCATTTGGGCTTGGGTGATAAAACACCGGGCCAACACCCGTTTGTGGGCAGCTTTATGAGGGGGGTGCGCCGCAAACACCCTGTTTCTAGGCCCCTGGTGCTGTTATGGGATTTGTCAGTGGTGTTAGATGCCCTTTCTCGACATCCATTTGAACCTTTGGAAGGTGTGGGATTGAAGTTCCTCTCACTCAAAACTGCGGTGCTCTTAGCTTTGACGACAGCAAAGCGAGTGAGTGATCTACAGGCACTGTTGACACGCTCAGCCTGTATGCAGTTTGCCCCAGGGGGATCTAAGGTGTGTTTAAGGCCTAACCCGGCCTTTGTACCTAAAGTAGTGGAGTCTGCGTACAGATGCCCCACGGTGGTACTGGGGGCTTTTCACCCTCTCCCGTTTGAGACAGCGGAGGATCGCAGACCGAATACTTTATGCCCGGTGCGGGCATTACGTCTGTATGTGGATAGGACAGCAGGGTTCCGGAGGAGTGACCAGCTGTTCGTGTCCTGGGCGACGCCCCACAAGGGGAAACCACTGTCCCACCAGAGGTTATCCCACTGGATTTTGGAGGCCATAGAGCTGGCTTACAGATGCAGGGGCCTGCAGCCTCCTGCAGGGTTAAAAGCTCACTTCACCAGAGGCATGGCTACGTCATGGGCTCTGTTTAAAGGGGTCAGAGTTGAGGACATTTGTGCTGCGGCAAGTTGGGCCACACCACACACATTTGTGAGATTTTACAGGCTGGACATTTCTGACACGTCCCTAGCCCATGTGGTGCTGGGGACGGGGGCTTTGTCAGAAAAAGAACGTTGGGTTACTTAACGTAATCCCTGGTTCTTTGATAACAGAGTGAGGTGTTTCACCAACATTTCCCTCCTTGCATTGAAGAAACCGGTATAGAATGACCTGGTCGGGGGGGGTCGGCTGTGATATATAGAGGGGGCGGGGCCTCCCACGAGTCGACCTGTCTGTCAAGACAGACATTGTGTCATTGGAGCTTCCGTAATGGTCACGCCGAGAGCGATTCCCATAGTGAAACACCTCACTCTGTTATCAAAGATCCAGGGATTACATTAAGTAACCCAACGTTAGATGGGGAGTTAAAAGGAAGCACTACCATAGAGCACTTTAAAAAGAAGTACAGACACAGAATGTTTAGGAGATATGCAGACGAAGAGGGGTTATGCTGATGGGTTTGTTTACTTAGCTCTGGGGGCTAATTGGGATGTAAATGAAGTTGAGATGGGGTTTGTTAGTTCATAAGTCATTATTAAGAATGGCTTTTGGTTTACCATCATCAAGCTTAAAAGAACAGAACAGTACTAATGACTTTTTTTTTTTTTTTTTTTTAAAGATAATTAGTTCCCATGCTGATGTTTGACTGAAGACTATCTTACATCATTGTGTTCTGTTTTAATAACATTGTTTTGTATTAACAGTGGCAGTGTTTTTCTTTTCAGTATAAGGGGGTATGGTCACACATGAGTTAAATTAACACTGGTGAGTTCAGCCTTGTTGAACTTTGACCCTTGAAGTCGCAGCTTCAACCAATCACAGAGTATGTGTACAGGAGATGCAGAGATTGATTGTTGACTGGCCATTAAAATACAAACTGCCCCACATGACAGATGCTGCCTCGCTGGTAGTGAGTCGGTAGACATGTATGGAACATAAGAAAATGGAAACATCACATTTGGCAATATTCATTAGCTAACCCTAACCTCTGCCCATTGGTCCGACAGCTCATTGGTCCGACATCCCATTGTTCTGACCATATTAAACCCATTGTTCCGAAGTCCCGTTGTTCCGAAATCATCATGATGCCCTGTGGTTAAGGTCTGGTTAGGTTTAGGCACAAAAACCACTTGGTTAGGGTCAGGAAAAGATCATGGTGTGGGTTAAAATGTAAAAGAAAGTGACAAACCAGTAGCCTACTTTTGTTGCGTTGCTGATCCTCTCTGGTACACAAATACAGTATAGCCTAGTATAATCACATGTTGGAACAACGGGACGTCGGACTAATGAGAGGTTGGAACAATGAGAGGTTGGAACAATGCTACAGCACCAACATTAGCTAGCAAGCTAGCTTTCTTTGTGTGCACACTGATCATGAAAAGCGCCTCAGCAGTTGTTAGTCACTCACCTGCATTCTCTGTCATGTGTGATCGTGCCCTAATGCGGTTGAAAATGTTCGGAAACCATTTATGCACATATGTCTCACTTTCTAAAAAGCCATTAAGTCAGCAGTTAGTTATCAGCAGCTGTGCGGAACTTTTTACCATTTATAAAACTGTCTCTAGTTCATATCACCCCCTCTTGAAGATCTGCATATTTATTTGAATCCAACAGCAACAAAAAAACCTTTCTCTAAATGGCTATTTAGCGTAGCCTCGTCAGTAAGTCAGCAAACCAGAATACGGCACCCGAGGCGGCAGTGATTCTGCTTGCCCACAGCGGCCCACAGCCATTAAACCGCAGAAGGAGAAGGAGCCGTGTTTACAGAGAGTGTAAGTAAGTAAGCGGTACGCAACGGGCACTGCTGAACACATAACACATAACATTTTTACCAGAGATGTATCTATGAGGACTTGGTTATACTTTTGATGTCATGGCGGATAACGAAGGAGCACCATCTAAAAGAAAAGCAACACAAGAAGGCTAAACGGGACAGTGATAGGGCTTGTGTAAACCTCGGTCAGGCATTCACCAAGTGGAGAAAGCTGAGAGATTTGAAAGGTTTTAAAACTGATCCTGAGTTGGCCCTTTTCCTAATTGACAGGTATGTAAGTTTTGTTTTTATTTAGAGAATATAACGCAACTTGTTAGACATTTTTTCACTTCAATATATGATGACATGGAAGTTATAAGCAAGCTAAATGTAACGTTAGCTGATGTGAACCACTTTTGTCTAGTAACATTACAACAAACGGCACAAAATTCTGTGACTGTGACCATGAACTCAAATATACAGCAGGCAGTTGTCCTCAGTTTATAAGAAATTCAGAGCTACACCAGAACATTTATGAACAGGTCTTACTTTACTACTAACTTGTGTAACTTTAGCATGTTAGCATGTTTCCACTAATTACTTGGACTGACCTAATGTTAGTAGTGTTAGCTTTGCAAGCGAAGGCTGCAGGTAACAGCTTTGCTGTGTTAGAATTAGATCAGAACAGAAAGACGACAGGAGAATTTACTAAGTAATTTTGCTGTTTCCACTAATTACTTGGACTGACCTGACGTTAGTTAATCCTCTCGCTCTCCAAAACAAATGCATGCAGTAATTGCCAGTTGCAGTCGAGATTTTACGACACCAGGCTGTGGGTGTCATACCGCTTCGACCCAAGGTGCGCTATAATCAACGAAAATGGAAAGTTCCGCACAGCTGCTTTGATATAAGTCATAAATAAAGGGTCTTGAGTTTCTCATTTTCTAATAAGCTATCAACAAAAGTCAGTCAACTCCAATTTTAAATATATTTATATATTTATAAATGAAATTTGGTCCAGATTTCATGCAGCCGTTTTTGTGTAACTGCTTTTGTAGTCACCTTCAGAGCTGAGTGAAGCACCCTTCATCAAGGTGTACAGGATAAAAACAGCAGCAAGCTTTGGGATAAACTTACCTCTCTGCAGCAGAAAGAGGAACTGTGGTAACTTCTGGTAACCATGGAAAAAAATAAAGCTTAATCCAAAACTTAGTCCTAAGCTTCTTTGGTAGGTTTTGTTTGTTTGTTTGTTTGTTTGTTTGTTTGTTTGTTTTTAAAACATCTTTTGGCTTTTCACTGATGTTTATCAGCTGCTTGGTTTTGTAACAGTTGTTGTAAATGTACAGCACGATAATAAAATGACCACGACTTTTTTCTAGAGACTAGAGAAGGATATATTTGATCATTTATACAATGTAACCTTTAAGATGTTAACTTCTGCATGACAATAGGCCTGTAAATGTTGTCTTAATTTGAGCAGGTTACTTTTGGAAGAGTGGTCGTTGAACTTTATTTGTATAGATCATCTTCCATGAAGAACACAGTACAGAGTTGTGCATGGTCAGTAAGTCAGCAGTGGTGCAGGTTCACTTGGTTTTATAACTCACTTCCACTCCTTTGAGTAATATAAGAGTTCTTGAACGGGAAGTGGGTACCTTACTGTTTCCTGTACTGTGAAAACAGAGGCTTAAAAAATTGAGATCAAATGGTAAAACAAGGCGGTGTTGATCAAATATAAACCAAGATTCTATAACTGCATTGCATTGCCAATTTCTCACCTAAAATGTTTTCAGAAACATGTTTTAATGTACTATTTACTTGTAATACGAAATTGTTTGTTTCAAGCCAGCCATATAGTTTTTGGACGAGCCAACACTCATTGTTTTGTCATTGTTACTGGTCTGCTGAAGCACAGTGTAATTTGGTAGTTGGAGGTTTTCTATCTCTTGAGCAAAAGCAAATACCACAGTCCCGTTGTCTGTTTTCTCTGGTTGTGTAGCACCAATTTAAAACCATTTGCATCTTTCTTCTGCATAGTGTAGTTTCATGAAAAGACCATCTTTCCAGCAGTGACATAAGTCACTGTCAGTTGTGCAACCTCTGTATAAGAAGCCCTTTTACACCTTTATCTGTGTGTCCTGGTCACTATTTGAACAGCAATTTTGGTCTAATTCTCCAAGGAATAGCAGTGCATTAAGTGCTTTGTTTTCTTTGCCCACAGATTCCAGTGATGACAGGTGCCTTCATGGACTCGTCTCTCAACGATGACTACAGCACAGATCACTCTCTGTTCAACTCGTCCGCCAGCGTCCACGCTGCCTCCATGGTAGCTCACAGTCAGCCTGAGGAGTCCCAGTCCATGTCCGGGGACGCCATTTGGCTCTGGATTGCCATCACCGCCACCATTGGGAACATTGTAGTTGTGGGTGTCGTGTATGCATTCACATTCTGAGAGTAACTATCTGAGCCAGGATGTTTGAGAGAACACCAGATATAGTTTATAATTAGCTATGAACAGCGGTGGGCTGCACTTTCTGTCGAGAGGACTGACTCATGACTCATCAGATGGAATTTCATTTAGTCACTAAAGGATATATCAGCAAAATTACCCAGCAGTCATCAGCTGCAAAGCACCAGAGTCATAATGAACTTCTGCCAGTGAAGTCGTTGTGAGGGTAAAGCCCTGTGAAGCAAATTGTGATTTGTGATATTGGACTTTATAAATAAAATTGAATTGAATTGAATTGAAGTGTGGAAGAGTGGGAATAGTGGTAATAGTGGACACAATATACAAATGTCTTCTTTCTTCAATGTGTTTTGTGCTTCAAAGTATTTTTTTTCTTTAATGTCATATGTATATGTATAATTGCTTGCAGTATATCGTTCTTTGCAGGTACAGGGTATATGGAGAAATGTCATACTGCATGACACTTCAGGGTAGAGTTTGTGTTTGTGTGGGTGCTGGCTGTGTAACACTTTGGCACACTACCTAGCACAAGACTCTATCAAAGATATGTTGTGAAAATTTTCTGTTCAGTTATTTCATTAGAAAAACCTTTTTTGTGAAAGAACAGATTTAAACTTTTCATAGCCTCTTTTAGGTCTTTGACTGTGATATTATGTTATGTTTTCACTGTTAACCCTGTCTGCAAGTACAGTTTCATACACAATAATACACTCATATGAACCGTAGACAAAATTAGACAAACCATAGACTTTTAGAGGGTGAAACTGTCAATCTTTTTTTATTTTAATGTGGCCAATCAGAGGCTTACAGTACTCTGAAAGCCATGCCCCCTGGGGGAGGGGAAACATATGCAGCTGAGTGCAGGGCACCATTTCTGATTATTTGGTACTTTAACTTTGCAGAGCTGGCAGTGAAAGCAAACAATGTACAGGCACTACTAAATTCTCTATTTAATTCCAAGACTTTTACTTTTTTGGATTTGGCACCCAAAGCTAACCAGCTAGGGAGACTCCAGACTAGTAAAAAGGTGCCAGGCAGGAGGCCTAGATGTATTATGCACATTTTAGTTGTTAAAAATATTAAATCATTTATTCGGCATAAAGGCTTCACATTTTTCTTTACATTAGCCACAAGGAACTACTGGAGAGGAGCTGAAGAGGCACACGAGGCTGCGGAGCCACAGGTTGCCTACCCCCTGGTTTAAGCTAATGAAGATCAAAACCAGGCCTTGCAAAGCTTGGTTAGCTTCAACCTCTAAAGTTTGTATGGCCGAATTAGCAAAATGTTTGCTGCCCACAATATACACTGTTGGGATTCACGGGACCACAGATGATTTATCATTTGGTAAAATCATCACTGATTTCAAGGCTTTTTCCTCTGCATGCTCTTTATCTTCAAACAAGAGAGCTAAGTGGCACCCATCTCCACAGGAGGTCTCACCTCACACCTCAGTGAGACTCAAGTCCCATGTTACGACCTCCATACAAACACAGAAATCATGGCTCCATAGGGGCGGGAGGCTGCAACATATAAAAGAGGACGCCACACCAAAAGTAACAGTTTACCCACAAGCTTTATTTTTGTAACCCAAAATATTAACCAAAACACAAACAACTAAGGGAGAAACAAAAGGGACTGGAGACCCCGGCCAAAAAGAACAAAAGGAGGGAAGACGCTGAGCCGACCATGCAGTGGGCTGTCACTCCCAGCGTCTCCCCCTAAACTACCTGAAAAGGAACTAAACCTAGAATAAACAAAAAGACAAATAAAGTAACTACCGGTAATCTCCAGCCCAAACTAAAACAACAAACTGACACAACATAACCCCAGCTCCTAAATGAGCATGGGGGAAAAACCTGCTTGGGGAAAGAGAACAAAGGAGGAAAAGGGGGAAAAACTCCTCACCACCTGTGCTGGTGTCTGTGCCGTGTGCCGAGCCCTGTCTCTACTCTCCCTGTCCCTCTTATCCCCTGCTCCTCTCTCTACCTGAGTGCTTATTGCACTCAGGTGCGCAGCAGGCAGAGGGAGGAGGGAGACAAGCCTGACAGGAGAGAGAGACAGCACAGGCTGCTTCACGTAACATCCCAAAACTTGATTGGGCAAGACCTTTTACAGTGACATGTGACTCTGTGATGTCACAGGCATCGGTACAAGGTCTGCTCCCTCCAAGCTTTCTTTCTTTTCTTGCTCCAGCTGTTGTACAGCTAACACCTATCTCTGGTTGGGCCTGGAACAGTCCAGAGGCCTAGTCCCAGGCTCCATAGCCCAAACCACTAAAGGGAGGGCAACCGATCACAGACTCTGTTGCAAACACAAGGTTTGCAACCAGCTTTCCAGCAACAAGGAACTAAGTGAGTTAGCACCCAGCGTCTAACTCTGCAAGGACCCTGACCAGCTTCCTCAGATCAGAACCTTTGGAACAAAGGACACAACAAAGACTGCAGCTGAAACCACACCTTCCCAGCCTTCTTCTGCCGGCTAACAGCAATACACCACCAAGTGACTCTTTCTTCCATCCATTCAAGGATCGGTAATGTAACAACTGGGCATAGCTTATCACAGCTTTACAGGCTAAGCAAGACTATTGAACTTGTTGTACGTGATTTGATGCTGTTTACCGACTTATTGTTGGGATAGATTGCAATGAGGTCATTGATTAGTTGGCTTCGCCAATGCTAGGTGTTTAGTTTGCTAATACTGTTCACAGACAGATTCTTGCATGCAACTAAACAATCTCACTCACTCACTCACTCACTCACTCACACACACACACACACACACACACACACACACACACCAAGTTTGTATATAGTTAGTTAGAATTTGTGTGTTTTGGTTTGCTTTGCTAGTTTGTGAATAAATAGAATTCTTTGGAATCATGCCTGCTGTCTGTTTAATGTTGCACAAGAGTGAATTAATAGTCAACCTCTGCCGCGTCAAGAACTCCGAAATCCTTCAGGCGTTACTGTTAATTTTGGTTGTCATTAATTTAATTATTAATCAAACTCCAAATTAATAGTTTAGCCTATTTTATGAGACTGATATCTTTAACTGGCTATCATTTTTCCCTTTACAGGAATGGTGCCCCACGAGGTGATTTAATGTTAATTAAGTCACATTATATACATAATTATTAATTATTAATAATAATTATTAATTATTTCTGATAGCCAATTTAACCCCAATATATTTGGTGCCACCGTATGAGGTAAATATATGTTGATTCCCAACAATACTAGGGATCCCACAGGTTTCCCATTCTCCCTGCTTATTCCTCATGTCTGTGTCCACTTTTAAGATAAGATACACCTTTATTGATCCCATAATTGAGAAATTCCGGTGTTACAGCAGTCAAGGAAAAAGAGTCAGATTAAAGATTTCAAAATTAGACTTAAAAAACTTAAATAATTAGGCATGCAAATAAGTACAAAAATCCAAGAGTCAGTGGTAAATAACATTAACAATAATAATTAATAATGAAAATAATAGGAAGTGGATAATAATGAGCAGCAGTGAATGAGAATGAGCAGTGGATAAAGGGAGCACATCTAGTGCAAGTGATTGTATGTGCAAAACAGCAGACAGCTGTAGTGTCAATAAAGTGTCAAAGTGTCCATGGTGCAGTCTACTGTGAGCAGTGCTGGTTATGGAGCCTGAGCAGCAGGCAGGAAGGACCTGCGATAGCGTTCCTTCACACACTTTGGGTGAATCAGTCTATTGCTAAAGGAGTTCTCCAGAGCTTTTATCTCCTCCTGCAGAGGATGGGAGTCATTAGTCCTCAGAGATGACAGCTTGGTTGTCATCCTCCTTTCTCCCACCACCTGCACAGAGTTCAGAGAGCATCCCATGAAAGAGCTGGCCTTCTTGATCAGCTTGTCCAGTCTCTTCCTATCTGCAGCCGAGACACTGCTGCCCCAGCAGACTACTCCGTAAAAGATGGCTGATGCCACCACAGTGTCAAAGAAGGTCTTCAGGAGCGCCCCCTGCACTCCAAAAGACCTGAGCCGCCTCAGCAGGTAGAGTCTGCTTTGGCCTTTCCTGTACAGTGCTGTTATGTGATTAGTTCAGTCCAGTTTATTGTTAAGATGAACACCCAGGTACTTGTAAGATGTCACCATCTCAATGTCCTTTCCCTGGATGTTCACCGGTGTTGGGGGGAGGAGTCGGCGCCTGCGGAAATCCACCATCAGCTCTTTGATTTTCCCCGCATTGATCTGAAGGTGGTTCCTCAGGCACCAGTCCACAAAGTCCTGGTTCAGTTCTCTGTACTCCCTGTCGTTCCCATCTGTGTTGAGGCCGACTATGGCAGACTCTTCAGAGAACTTCTGCAGATGACAGGTGGGGGTGTCGTATGAAAAGTCTGCAGTGTAGAGGGTGAAGAGGAACGGCGCCAGCACCATCCCCTGCGGGGCCCCCGTACTGCAGACAACCAAGTCCGACACACAATCCTAGGTCCTGACATACTGCGGCCGGTCCGTGAGGTAGTCCAGGATCCAGGATGTGAGATGATTAGCCACCCCTATGTGCTCCAGTTTGTCCCTCAGAAGCGCAGGCTGTATGGTGTTGAAAGCGCTGGAGAAATCAAAGAACATGATTCTCACAGAGCTTCCAGGCTTCTCCAGGTGAGAAAGAGCTCTATGCAGGAGGAAGATGACAGCGTCGTCAACCCCAGTGCCAGGCTGGTAGGCAAACTGCAGCAGGTCCATTGAAGGGCCTACTGCGGGGCGGAGACGAGACAGGACCAGGCGCTCCAGAGTCTTCATGAGGTGCGATGTTAATGCCACCGGTCTGAAGCTGCTGAAGTTCTTGGGGTGCAGAGTCTTGGGCACAGGTACCACGCAAGATGTCTTCCACAGCTGTGGTACTCTCCCCAGCCTCAGGCTCAGGTTGAAGATGGTTTCAACTATCCCGCACAGTTGGTCTGCGCAGGACTTCAGGAGCCTGGAGCTGATGCCGTCTGGACCCGCAGCCTTCCTCGTCTTTATCCTCCTCAGCTGATCTCGCACCTGACAGGTAGTGAAGGACAAGCTGGAGCAGGGGGGCTGTGTGCTGGGGGGTGGGGATGATGAGGTGGGGGGAGGAGTGGGGGTTGGTGAGATGTCTGGGGGAGCGGGAGTGTGGGAGGTGTCGAAGCAGTGTGCAAGGAGTGTAGGTGGGGGGGAAGGTGAAGGTGAGGATGAGGGGGGTTGCAGCTGTGATGTCTGGGCCAGGGGTGGGGCAGACTGATCAAATCTATTGAAGAACAGATTCAGATCATTCACCCACTTCTGGTCGCCTCTGGCCTGGGAGTCTGGTTGTTTGTGTCCTGAGATGGTTTTCAGACCTCTCCAGACTCCCCTGACGTCACTCTGCTGCAGCTGCTCCTCCATCTTCTTTTTATATCCTTCCTTTCCCCGCCTGATGTTTCTCCATAGCTCCTTCTGCACGGCCTTCAGCTCCTCCTTGTTTCCAGAGTTAAAAGCTCTCCGCTTCTCCTTCCAGAGAGCTTTTAACTCTGGAGTAATCCAGGGTTTGGTGTTGGAGTTTTGTCCTCTTAAAAGCTCAGTTTTTCAGTCCGACAGCTTATAGAAACTTATATCTGGGTTCTTTACCCTGTTTGTAGATCATTCCACCACAAAGTAGCTTTTTATAGGTTGCAAACAACAGAAAAATCTGTTGTTTACAAGGTGTTGTGACA
Organism: Epinephelus fuscoguttatus; assembly: GCF_011397635.1. NCBI lineage: Eukaryota > Metazoa > Chordata > Actinopteri > Perciformes > Serranidae > Epinephelus > Epinephelus fuscoguttatus. The sequence goes on from NC_064762.1 coordinate 38,771,745, forward strand.
AGGTGGGTCCTTTATTACATAGTAGGCTACAGAGTCAATCTAGAGCAATAAATTGATGAGTCATTGTTTGTTTAAAGGTAGGGTCTGGAGGATTTTCCAGCTGCTGTTTGTAAACACACATTCAAATTTGGCCTCTCCTATCAGGCTCAACTCTCCGGGGTGTATGGAGCCCGGAGGTACGGAAGAAGGCTTCACAGAAGAGGTTCAGGCAAGGCTCGCGCTGGTGCATGCTTGGACATGTTCGGACACGCTCAGGCACGGCACCTGCACTCTCTCATTGGCTGGGGAAATCTCCGCCCAGAAGCGATCCAAGCTCACGAAAACATCAAAATACAGTTGAAGGGCAGGAGCTCTGCAAACAGAGTCACCACAACACATGAGTAGAAGCCCATAGGTGATGATTAAGCAGGATTTCATTTGTATATGTCTACATTTTGTTTTGTTTGAAAATCCTCCAGATCCTACCTTTAATAGTCTCAACAAAGACCACATTTTTTGTGGTGACCTAAAATGAGCAGTGGTGAAATATACTACATTCTGTTGTGATCCATGACCAAATAGTTGATAAGCAGCTGGTGTTAGCTAGAGTAGCTAGCTAGTGTAGCGTAGCTGGCATGGAGCTAGTTGAAAAGTTGTCTATATCTACATTAAACAGGCAACTGAGAAGTCAAGACTAATGTTATTTTTGCAATAACAATCTAAAAGATATTTCGTGTTAGCCTGCTATATCAGCCACTTGAATAAAGCATGAAGTAGTAACGCTAATGTCTGCAAGGCAATGGAAATCCCATGATTATAATACTATGAAGTGATTCGTGCTGAATTAAAAACTAAATGACAACTGGTTCAGGCAGCCTTTTGGTGAAATTAGTTTTTGACTGACAGAGGACTGTAAACCTCTGATTAGCCAAAAAAAAAAAAAAAAAGATTGATAATTACCACTCCCCTCTCAAAGTCTCCAGTCTGCAGTAGGGTTGGGTACCGTTCATAACCGATACGGTACCGGTACCAGTATCTGGAATTCGGCTCGAAACTGTACCAAATTTCAGTACTTTTTAAAGTCGCTCCACACTCACTGTGTCCCCCGCTGTTGAGAAGACCCGCTCTGAAGTCAATAGAACAATATCAGACAGTACAGTCTATATCTTACACACGCGGCTGCTGCACCCTCTTCTTCCTCCTCCTCTTCCTCCTCCTCCCATGGCTCCAGCAGCTCTTCTCTTTCCTCCTCCTGGGTTGCATGTCCAGCCTTTAATTGATGCATATACACAATAGTAAATTAAAACAACATGTATTGTATAGAATAGATCATATAAGTCTACTTTATGATCATGAACAAACCTTGTGTGTCAGCTGTGCATGCATGACAGCTGCTTCCTTCAAGCGGGTCCACACAGCCTCATCATGAATTGTGGCTTTGAACCGGGGATCCAGAGCTGTGGCCTCCTCAAGAAACTGCTGGAGGGCCTCATTTTTCTCATGCTAACAGGATGACACATTTTTATGGCATTAGACATTTGAATAATTAGATGGCAGCACAAACACAAATGAATGATGAATTACTAAAAATGATTCTGAATGAACTACGTACTGTGTAACGTGGGGAGAGGTCTGTCCAGATAGTTTGCTTGATGGCTTTCTTGAAGGGCGAGTCATCCTTCTCCACCTTAAACTTGTCTTTAAGTTTTGTGAGGATGGGGAGGATCTGCCCTGTAGTCGAGCTTTTGTCTGAAGGCACCGCAAGAGTGGACTTGTAAAGGACCCTCATGGTGTCGATGAAGTCTTTGCATTTTCTGATGTCATCATCTGACACTCTCTCCAGTCTTAGAAGAAGAGAATCAGAAGCACCACATGGATACATGTTTTGTGTCAGAAAAAGTCTTAATTCAGTTTTCATGATTGGTTTTGTCATGATTCATTTTAAAATCAGTCTGTGTACTTGTCTCTGTCCATTGACTTTTTTAGACAAATGTCCATTGAAGCTGCCTGGATTGCAGGATACTGCTCCAGGAAGCACTCTATCATCAGAAATAGGCTGTTCCACCTGGTCCGGACGTCCAGCAGGATGGCATGTTCTGGAAGGCCTTTAAGAAAATAAAATAAAAACATGTTGCAAAGACATTTTTGGGTTTGACCTCATATGGTGGTCGTACTTTGTGGTGGAATTTTAAAAACAATAACACTGAGTGAATGTAATATACTGTACACATACCAAGGAGTCTCTGTTTCTCCTTCAGGACAGGCTTCGCTAGGGTTGATTTTCTAAGCCACACCACGATGGCCCGGATCTTCCCCGACCAGTTGGCCACTGCCTGCACACGGTACATTCAGGGTGTGTGCAAAGCATGGCATCTTCATTACCTGCATTTTTTTCATGGCTACATCCATGTTTGCAATGACTTTAGACTTCACCCCGAAATCTTCAAGGATGTCATCTATTGCCTCAGCTACTGCTTGCCCTGTCTGGGAGATGTAAACTGCCCGGGTGTGCAGCACTTTCTCCCTGAGGTCTGCCTCCATTATGTAATGTACAGTGACCGTGAGGTAGTGGTCTTGTGCGACAGAGCTCCACCCATCAGCAGTAATGGCAACATAATCGACTGCCCTGAGTTCCTGCTTCGCTTTGTCCTTCTCAATGCCATACCATGCTGGTATCAGTGTGTTTGTGAGAAGGTCTCTGGAAGGGGGGGAGTATTTGTGGTTCAGGGTCCCTGTCATATTCCTATGTAAAAGACAATGGAAATACTACACCGTTTTATTTATTATCATCATTTGTTCTATACTCTTAACTAAACATACTCTACATCACAGATATAATTCCTCTATATATCCCTACCTAAACCATGGGGCGTCCACTGTGGCGAAGGGCAACAACTCTTTAACAATGCAGTTTGTAACTGCTCTGTGGCACTCTTCGACACGCTCCCTGGATAAGGCATTCTTCTGCGCCAGGGTGGAAGGAGTCACGTCTGCCACTCTTGCTGTGACACGGGGTGCAGAGGCTGAGTGTGGGACAAGGCAATCTACCCAATAAAACAAAGATGTAACAGTTCACGTTATAAAACAACGATGTAACAGTTCACGTTAAACATGATGATTCACGAGCTGAGCCAAAGCACATTATTAATGATAACGTCATAACACTAGCTTAGCTATAGCCGAGCACTAACTAGCTAGCTAGCTTAGCTAATATGATAAGCCAAGACATAAAACCTTATGTTATTTCCAACAACTTATTCACCTAGTTGGTTAGCTAATAATTACCTGAACATGTCGATGATGACTCTGAGGTGGATTCATCCCCCGGAACATTCGCTCCTTGACTGCCCTCGGGGGGGTGCCGGACCCGGTGCTGCTTCTAGCGGCGCTGTTGCTAGCTGACAGTGATGATTCAGCTGCAGCCGTCCCTCTCCAGGCGTCAAACACGGTAAACTCCTCCGCTTTTAAATAAATGCTATGTTTGACTAGGTGCTTCCTTAAATTGGAAGTGTTTCCCCCGCCTGCCTTGCACATTGCGTCGCAGATACTGCAACGAGCACCGTCTCTGTCGACTGGCGTGAAGTGCAGCCAGACTTTGGACTGCTTTCTGCTCGCCATTGTTGCTGAGTCTGAGGTGCAAGTCATGCGCTCTCGTTCCGCCTCCACCTCAGGTACCGAAATTTGGCACCAACTCATTTTAAATGAATCGGTACTCGGTAGTACCGACGTCAATCGGTACCAAGTACAAAAAGTACCGAGTTTCGGTACCCGAGACACCTCACTCAATGAGTGGCCAAAGACACTTCACAACTTAACTAACAGTACTCCTCAGCCATGTCTTTTCTTTCTGTAGTACAGTATAAACCAATATTTATTGTATCATCTCCCCATGCTGACATTACCTTGTTATTTCAGTAAACTGAATTCTGTTAAATGAATTTCTTGAGTGGTAATGTGACTTCCCAGTCATTAGCAACAAAATGTATGCCCTGTTATATCAAATATGAAAAAGCAATGATATGGGGCCAATGTTGCTATATTTTTTGCAACTCTGTGCGAATGTGAGGCTTCAATTTGCAATATGCAAGCTGTGAGTTGCAACATGAGAGCTTTGCCTGTGCTGCTAATTTGCTCAAATCAAACACTGTATTTCAAAGCCCAAACATATATTGTGTCCAAACTCTGATGCTGACATTTAATTTGTTTATTTGTTCAGACTGGTGGGTCCTGACTTGTGTAATTGCTAGTCAGAACTGCGTTTGAGTATAAACATAACCATTATGACCTGCCTTTTCAATAATCTCTGTCCTTGCTCTGCCCACTGGCGGCAGCCAAATTGCTTTCTGAGCCGAATAAGCTGTAATGAGCTTTGGGGTAAAAGTTGCCTGTTGCCATAGTGATGCATCTCCCTGTTCCTATCATTGTGCTCCCACGGCGACACACCTGCTTTATGTCTCCCAGCCCACCTGGCTACATGCCACACATACACTCAGCTAATGACACCACAACACACACTCTGCTGCTCCACAGGCAACAGCAAGCCCAGCTATTGTCAGACAAGTCAAAATTTTGAATATTGTTACAGAAAAAAAAAAAAAAAACGGTAAAAGAGGCATTGAGGGGATCAGTCAACATTTTAGGAAATATGTATGTTTGTTTTTCTTTCTGAAAGTCATAAAAGATGGATATTATGACCATGGGCTCTAGTTTCCCGGCGCAGTGCAGGGTGGCGAACCCCCCGCGGAGCTAGTTTCGATCCAAAAGGCTTCGCCGAAGGTGCGCTAAATGCTCGCCAACTGAAATCACATCTACTGTCAGCGCAGGCGGAGCGCAGCCGGTGTAAGCCAAAGTTTGGCTGACCGGCGGACAGTGAGGACACGTCACCAAAACCTCACAGGCAGGTTTCCAGAATGTCAGGCACATTAGCAATGCAATAAATACCCCCAAAAAAAAAACACTATTCAATGCAACTATCTGCAATCAGCACATAAATGTATCTCTATATCGACTGTCCGGTCACATCTGATGTCAGATCAAAGGGGATTGGCACCGTTTGGCACGTTTGGCACGCGTAATGGAAACCCAACCTGATTTGATTAACACAGCTGCAAACTAATGAGTTCACATCCCTCTCAGCCAACCACAAACAGCCACAGCATCAGATAGGGAGTATATATTCAGCATCTGTCATCTTAGAAAAGTCAAAAGAAAAGAAACAGAGTGAGACTGTGAGAGAGAAAGAGAGAGCGCGCGCACGAGAGAAACGCAACATTGATTTACAATTGTGGTGACCTCCTCCCAGGCTACCTTTGCATCATCAGCCCATGGAGGTCTGCTCGCAGTTCCGTATATTGGAAGACTGTGAGCTTGGACCTCCCGGACCAAAACATCAGTTTCCTCCTGGGAGAAGTTTGGCCGTCTGACGCTGCTGCTCTCTTCTGCCATGGCGAATTGAGTAAACTCTCATTATGCCTTCGCACGCTGCATTTAAGGGCGAGGAGAGGGGCTCATTTGATTGGTGTGATGTGTGTAAAACCCACTCCACACCTTCTCTCCTCCCTCTTTCCGACTTGCGCCAGTAGGAGGGACAGAGGTGGGATAGAGGAGTAGCTGCGCCAGGCGCACGGTGTGCCAAACTTACAAAGTCCGCCTGGCCACACCCAGTTGGCGAAGTGCAGGTGCGCTGCGCCTCCGCCACGCCCGGTCTGCGAAACTAGAGCCCTTTGTCTCCATTGCATTACCTTACAAAGAGGAAAGGAAAGGGAGCATTCTCTGCACTTTCCCCTTTTAGGAAGATCAATCTTATTTACATTTGATATAGGGTGTCCCCCCTTACTCCACCTCTTAAATTTAGCAAGAACTTCCAATATTCTAATTCTCAGAGAGTGAACATCTAACCCTATTTTCTAAAGATCAAATATGCTCCATATAGCAACGTATGAAATCATAAACAAGGAACACACACACCGGCCGGAACACACACACACACTCACTAAAAATATCCTCACTGATCTTTTCACTTCTCTTCAAAACCATAAATGCCCTTCTTGGGGCTCATACGTTTCTTAACAATATATATATATATATACATATATACATATATACATATATATATATATACATATATATATATATATATATATATATATATATATATATATATATATATATATATATATATATATATATACATACATATATATATACATACATACATACATACATATATACATACATATATATATATATATATATATATACATACATACATACATACATATATATATATATATATATATATATATATGTATGTATGTATGTATGTATATATATATATATATATATATATGTATGTATATATGTATATATATACACACACACACATATATATATATGTATATATATATATATATATATATATATATATATATATATATATATGTTTATTCATGAAGATATTGGACTGAAAGAGCTCAGAGAGCACGTGGGATGTAGCAACCTCACCAGGGGGTGAACAAAACAACACTGATAATATGACCTCTAATGTCGGTAGTAAAGTAGTATTTATATAGTAAAGGAGGGTTATGTTCAGGATGCCTCCAGTGTGTCATCGAGCAGGCTCTTAGGCCCACCCAAACAATTCTGGACACAGAAATGATGAAAAACAGTTTAACTCCACAGTTCAGTACTACACAGTTTAGTCTTTTCACATTTACAACAAGTATTTTCTAAGATGTGTAATGTGTTTTGAAAGAAATCACTGATTTAGTTTTACCCAGACTTTAAAGTGAGTAAGACCTTAAGATCTGTGTTTAAGAGAATTCATACTGATACAGACAAGTAAAACAGTAAATGCGTGGATCCCTGAAAGCGGTTTAAAAAAAAAACAAAAGAGAAAAAAAGAAAGAAAAAACATTTTCCTTTACCATTAAGTCTTTACCATATTTACATCAGTAAAATACTTCTAAGACAGGGTCATGGAAGTCCAGGTTTGAAAGCCTTAATAAGTGATTGATTAATAAACATCTAAATAATGGATTAAAGCTCCAGTGTGTAGGAGTTAGGGAGATATATTGGTAGAAATGGGATATAATTTAATCAGTATGTTTTCTTTGGGGTATAATCACCTGAAAATAAGAATTAGGCTACTACTCTAGCTACAACTTTGAAGGAGGAGGATGAATTGTCCATGTGTGGTGAAAGTTCCATCACCAGGCACGTGGCCTTCAATTTTAGAGAAGGTACCAGAACCACTAACTACTGTATGTCAATCTTATGCACTATCATGGCTGTTGTATAAGCAGCAATAAGCAGAAGATACAGTGATGGCTTTGTCAGTGAATCTATTTAAACCTAGACTTAATTGTTCTTGGTTGAGGGAATTACCATATGTGAATTTACTTGATCAGCAGGAAAATATGATGGCAGCGGTCCCTGACGCAGTGGAAGTAAAATCTGTGAGGGCTAAAGATTGTTTTTGTTCAAATGATACACATAATGGGCATGGAATGTTTATGGGAATTTCAAGGATATTTGGTGGGGTTTGTGGCGATAAGGCATACATATTTCTACCATATGGGTGGATAGCATGTTGTTACATGGCAATGCTAAAACTCCAATATGAGGTTCTTGCTGTCCAGAAGGGGAATGTATCTGATGAGGATCAATCTAATGTTGTTCCTGGCAGTAGAAAGAAAAGGGACATGGCACGATTTCATAATCTGGAGTCCTACCACTGGAGGATAAGTCCAGGAGAGAAGTGAGGTATAGGATTATTCCCATGGTACGGTGTGACGTTTTTGGCAGATCACATTGATAACATAACCTACACTCTACAGGGTTTTGCAAATGAGACTATAAGAGGTTTTGAATACTTGTCAAATACCCAAAGGAGTCACAGACTGACGTTGCTAAAACATGACATGGCTCTTGACTATATTTTGGCCAAACAAGGTGGCTTATGTGTGGCTTTGAACTTAACTGGGGATGCTTGTTATACTTTGATTCCTGATAGTTCTGACAATGTGACTAGTGTCATAGATGCATTAAAAAACATAAGGGATGTATTTGGCTCATCGGAAGGATCCGGATGGTCTGAGAATGCTTGGTTGCAGGAGAAATTTGGACCGTTAGGAGCAGTGTTGGTTCAGGTTTTGGGAGCAGTTCTTTTATCATTGTGTGTGATGTTCTGCTTTTGTATGCTGCTATTGACCTTTGCAGAAGGCTATGATATTGAGATGGGTGGGAGATGTAATGCCTGGGGATTATGTTCAGATGCTATTATTACAGAGGACTGACACAGACGTTGACGAAGAAGAAGTGACTGGTGAACTGGTTGAGAAATATCCATTTAAAATATCTAATAAAATTATGCTCTTAACATCTCTTATTGTGTTATTTGGTAGTTTCATAACTATAGAGTGATATGATTAAAGGGGGGAAATGGAAAATGTGACTTATAGTTAGGAATAATGTGAAAGTATGATATTGTGAATTTCACATCTACTTATAAGGTGAAGTTTTGCATTTGATGTTTCAATTGATTGCATAGGCTGTCTTTGCAAAGATACTGGTTGGTGTTTTCTTTTCTCTTCTCCTAGGACGATATTGGGAGAAGACGACTGCGAGGGTGGTTGATTGTTCAGGGACCCTGACGTTCTGAAGGGATTCAGACACTTAAATATGGACAATAATATGGACTGGAGGGCCCTGAACAAGGACACTATGACAAAAATGTTCAGATTTAAAACATCATCGACGCCATATTGAGAGTCGATGCTGCTGAGGAGCTGCAGTGTGATACATTTTTATGTCTTCTCTTTGGTTGAAGAATGATGGTTTCTGCTATGGAGTAAATACATTGGGACCTCAGATGTTTTCTTTTTTTTTTGGGTGCTTAGGGATATTGGTGCTAGGCAGGGAAAGGTCCATTGGAAGGTGCGATGGGTCGACCAGCCTGAATTTGGACATTGTTTTGATTTTATTTACTGAGGTTTTCACATGTATTTGTTCAAGTCATATCCCTACACAAAATATTAAATTCCTCTTTTTTTTAAATTGGTCTGGAGTACTATATGTGGTCGCCTAAGGCAGAGGGGCCGTGAGAGAATTTTTCCTGTCTAGATTGTTTGAAGGGCATTTCAGGAAAGATAGCTGCCTGACAGGTTTTCGCTCTCACACTCCGTAAAGTTGCTATATTGTTAAGGTTATGCTGTAGAAAGCACCATTGGAGGAACTGTTATTTTTGTCACAATTGCAAAATGTATGTATTACTTTTTTTATTTTCGAGACTCTGTGTAGTCTCGGAGGGGGGAAATATGTAGTGTATTAAGATCTACTCTGAAGCTTTGGAACAGATGACCAGTTAGGGACCCAGGGTCTAAAATATATATGTTCAGGGTCAAGAAGGTATTTATGGCCCAGGTCAAGGTTTGGTGAAGTCCAACTAGAATATCTCTCTGTCGTCTGTTTGACTTTGTCTGACATTTCTCGAACACAACCAAGTCTATTTAAGCAGGGTATTTGGAGCTGTTTTTCAGAGTTCATATTGGCTTCGAACTCTCTCACAGGCATCCTAGGCGCTTGATTTGATGGTGTACTTCTTGTAATAAACCTTTTGTGTATACAAGCAAGACGGTGTCAGCGGAGTCTCCTTCATCACCTTCACATCATCGCTATTTAATAAACAACAACTTTGGCATCACGAACAGGAATAGAAGGCACAACACCTTCTCTAAAGCAGTGGTCCCCAACTGGTCTAGCCTCAAGGTCCAGATTTCCCCTTTGTCATTGGCATCAAACTTACGTTAGGTGTCTCTGTCAAGTAGCCATCTGTTAGTCACTAACTCTTCAGCAGGAAACAACACTCCAAAATAAAAGCTCTGTGCTGGAATTTAACTGTACTTCACTGTCACTTGACACATTTGCAAGTCACTTGCAGTCCATTCAGAATGAGCCCACGAACCACTTTTGGGCCATGACCCGAACCACCAGTTAGGAACCACTGTTATAAGACCATCCTAATGGCATGAGCTCAACATTCTGTTTCTCTCTCTGTATCAGTCTGGCTTTCCTGCTGCCTCAAACACTTGACAGAAATTACAATCCAGTTGGGCCAATCAGAGATCCACACTGTAGCTGACAACATAAGCAGCCAATTAGGGACTGCAGTGTAGATGATGACATAAAATGCAGTCTGTCACTTGCAGAACAGTAATGGCAGCTCACATAGCAGCAACCACCAACTCTGATGTCAGTACAGTAAACACAACAAAATCAATAAGAATAAAAGCAGAGTTTCTTGGAGAAAGAAGAGGTTTTCGCTCTTCTTCAAATTTGTGTTTCTGTCAGTGGAGTCTGGTGACTGGACGGGGGAAGCAGCAAGACATATTGTAGCCACATTAAAGTATGACCACCTAAAACAAATCAGTATCAGTTTAAGTGTGCTGTATTTAGAGTATTCACACGGCTTTATGTTTTTGTCAGACAGCCCTCTACAATGGGAAAGTGATGCTGCAACATTTTGCTCTCTTTAAAGCCACCAGGCTCCATTGATAGAAACAGTCGTTTTACTCCACAGAGCACAATCTCTGTCTCTGGCCTTGTGCTGCGCATCGATTTGGTACTTAATTTGTGTTATGTTATTTGTGTTTTCCGGACTGACCTAATCATGCCGGTTCTCTTGTCTGCCTGTCCAAACCAGGAGCATAAGTTCGATGACAAGTAGCTCTCAATGTAGGCTCAGACATGAAGGATACTCAACAACGTCCTCCCCACCGCTCGCCCTGCACGTGCCCTAGGTCCAGCCGGTTCCTGAGCAGTGCACAAAAGAAGAGAGGGGGAGAGACTAAGCAGAAGAGCTGTGGATTGTGTTTATTCTGTGTAGCATGCATGTGAATGCAACATATTCAAATACATTTCTTGCTTTTACCCTGATGGTGTGAAATTTGCTGCTACACTGTTCCTCAGTACAGATCCGAAGTTCACTGTTGTTTCGCCACTGTTTGGCTGAAGGAGTTTGTCTGTCAAGGTGGGCACTCCTGCCCACTGAAAGTGTTTGGGGTGGCAGTGGGCCCAGACTGATACAGAAAATGAAACAGAATGTTGAGCTCACATCATCAGGATGGTTTTACCAGGCTAGCATTTTTGCACTTTAAGAGGCAGACGGAAAATGGGGGAGAGAGGGAGTGGTGTGACATGCACCAGAGTGCTTCATGTTTGCCTTATTTTGAAAGTTAACGTAGAAACTTACAGGAAACACTGAGAGAGAGCAGGGTTGATGGCATTTGATAAAGCTTCCAAGCCGAACTGATGTAGGGTACTAGTCAGGCTGTTCTCATGCACTGTTTGTATGTTTACCTACAGAAAACAATGCAATAGAATTCATATACAGTCTTCATAATGATAACCCAGTAATTGGCATGTAACCCATGAAATAGGGAAGGCTGGGATCACACGACCAATGTGCTGACAGGAAGTAAAAAACAATGTACACGCACTACTAAATTCCCTATTTAATTCCAAGACTTTTACTTTTTTGGATTTGGCACCCAAAGCTAACCAGCTAGGGAGACTCCAGACTAGTATAAAGGTGCCAGGCAGTAGATCAATTATGCACATTTTAGTTGTTAAAAATATTAAATAATATTTTTTATTCGGCATAAAGGCTTCACATTTTTCTTTATATTAGCCACAAGGAACCACTGGAGAGGGGCTGAAGAGGCACATGAGGCTGCGGAGCCACAGGTTGCCTACCCCCTGGTTTAAGCTAATGAAGATCAAAACCAGGCCTTGCAAAGCTTGGTAGCTTGTATGGCCAAATTAGCAAAATGTTTGCTGCCCACAATATACATATAATATATATATATACAGTACAGGCCAAAAGTTTGGACACACCTTCTCATTCAATGCGTTTTCTTTATTTTCATGACTATTTACATTGTAGATTCTCACTGAAGGCATCAAAACTATGAATGAACACATGTGGAGTTATGTACTTAACAAAAAAAGGTGAAATAACTGAAAACATGTTTTATATTCTAGTTTCTTCAAAATAGCCACCCTTTGCTCTGATTACTGCTTTGCACACACTTGGCATTCTCTCCATGAGCTTCAAGAGGTAGTCACCTGAAATGGTTTTCCAACAGTCTTGAAGGAGTTCCCAGAGGTGTTAAGCACTTGTTGGCCCCTTTGCCTTCACTCTGCGGTCCAGCTCACCCCAAACCATCTCGATTGGGTTCAGGTCCAGTGACTGTGGAGGCCAGGTCATCTGCCGCAGCACTCCATCACTCTCCTTCTTGGTCAAATAGCCCTTACACAGCCTGGAGGTGTGTTTGGGGTCATTGTCCTGTTGAAAAATAAATGATCGGCCAACTAAACGCAAACCGGATGGGATGGCATGTCGCTGCAGGATGCTGTGGTAGCCATGCTGGTTCAGTGTGCCTTCAATTTTGAATAAATCCCCAACAGTGTCACCAGCAAAACACCCCCACACCATCACACCTCCTCCTCCATGCTTCACAGTGGGAACCAGGCATGTGGAATCCATCCGTTCACCTTTTCTGCGTCTCACAAAGACACGGCGGTTGGAACCAAAGATCTCAAATTTGGACTCATCAGACCAAAGCACAGATTTCCACTGGTCTAATGTCCATTCCTTGTGTTTCTTGGTCCAAACAAATCTCTTCTGCTTGTTGCCTCTCCTTAGCAGTGGTTTCCTAGCAGCTATTTGACCATGAAGGCCTGATTCGCGCAGTCTCCTCTTAACAGTTGTTCTAGAGATGGGTCTGCTGCTAGAACTCTGTGTGGCATTCATCTGGTCTCTGATCTGAGCTGCTGTTAACTTGCCATTTCTGAGGCTGGTGACTCGGATGAACTTATCCTCAGAAGCAGAGGTGACTCTTGGTCTTCCTTTCCTGGGTCGGTCCTCATGTGTGCCAGTTTCGTTGTAGCGCTTGATGGTTTTTGCGACTCCACTTGGGGACACATTTAAAGTTTTTGCAATTTTCCGGACTGACTGACCTTCATTTCTTAAAGTAATGATGGTCACTGGTTTTTCTTTAGTTAGCTGATTGGTTTGGTGTCCACTTTTGTCCTCTTAAAAGCTCAGTTTTTCAGTCCGACAGCTTATAGAAACTTAGATCTGGGTTCTTTACCCTGTTTGTAGATCATTCCACAACAAAGAAGCTTTTTATAGGTTGCAAACAACAGAAAAATCTGTTGTTTGCAAGGAGTTGTGACAAGGTGGGTCCTTTAGTACAGAGTAAATCTAGAGCAATAAATTGATGAGTCATTGTTTGTTTAATAGTCTTAACAAAGACCTTTTTTTTTGTGGTGACCTAAAATAAGCAGTGGTGAAATATACTACATTCTGTTGTGATCCATGACCAAATAGTTGATAAGCAGCTGGTGTTAGCTAGAGTAGCTAGCCAGTGTAGCGTAGCTGGCATGGTAGCTGGTTGAAAAGTTGTCTATATCTACATTAAACAGGCAACTGAGAAGTCAAGGCTAACGTTATTTTTACAATAACAATCTAAAAGATATTTCGTGTTAGCCTGCTATATCAGCCACTTGAATAAAGCATGAAGTAGTAACGCTAATGTCTGCAAGGCAATGGAAATCCCATGATTATAATACTATGAAGTGATTCGTGCTGAATTAAAAACTAAATGACAACTGGTTCAGGCAGCCTTTTGGTGAAATTAGTTTTTGACTGACAGAGGACTGTAAACCTCTGATTAGCCAAAAAAAAAAAAAAAAGATTGATAATTACCACTCCCCTCTCAAAGTCTCCAGTCTGCAGTAGGGTTGGGTACCGTTCATAACCGATACGGTACCGGTACCGGTATCTGGAATTCGGTACCGGTACCAAACTGTACCAAATTTCAGTACTTTTTAAAGTCGCTCCACACTCACTGTGTCCCCCGCTGTTGAGAAGACCCGCTCTGAAGGTGTAGAGGAGGCCTGGACACACAAATACCTTCTGGCAAAATTGGCCAGCACCGACATCTGGTCCCTCTTCCGCCACCACCACTGGATCGGGTCCATAGAGCTCAGCACTCCCGGGAGGCTCCGGTACACCTGTAGCTCCTTCTTGACTGTTTCCAATATGGTAGGGCTGCTGAAGTCCACCCTCTCTTGGTCTAGAAGGGCCTGGTCTTCATCTTCGAAGAGCTGCCCCAGAGCAGAAGCAGAACAGCTCCTCTTCTGTGATGGTAGCTAAAAATTGAAAAGGGCTTCATGATTTATCAAGTATTACTTTGTAATCAATAGAACAATATCAGACAGTACAGTCTATATCTTACACATGCGGCTGCTGCACCGTCTTCTTCCTCCTCCTCTTCCTCCTCCTCCCATGGCTCCAGCAGCTCTTCTCTTTCCTCCTCCTGGGTTGCATGTCCAGCCTGAGGACTGTAAACCTCTGATTAGGCAAATTAAAAAAAGATTGACAATTACCACTCCCCTCTCAAAGTCTCCAGTCTGCAGAGACACCTCACTCAATGAGTGGCCAAAGACACTTCACAACTTAACTAACAGTACTCCTCAGCCATGTCTTTTCTTTCTGTAGTACAGTATAAACCAGTATTTATTGTATTATCTCCCCATGCTGACAGTAGCTTGTTATTTCAGTAAATTGAATTCTGTTAAATGAATTTCTTTTTTTTTTGTGATCCATTTTTTTTTATTTTATTTTATTTCATTTGATTCCATCCAGACCCCTTACCCCCACCCTTGTCCCGAGGGCAACATTAATTATGGACAATTACAGGGAAAAAATAAATAAATAAATAAATAAATAACAAAAAAACCACACACACACACACAAAAACCAGCCGTACATAGCAAACATATTCATAAGGTGTTGCCATTTGAGCACGGGCACTGGAGATTTCTAATGACAGGACTTCATGAAATGATAATTTCCACAGATACACATTTAGAACATGTGGTGGTTTCCATCTCTTTATCAACATTTTTTTTTTGCTGCAGTTAAACCTGCGAACAGTACTCTCTTCTTGTGGAGTGTTAAATTCAGAGAAGTATCATCATTTAATAGCAATATATGTGGTAAACAGGTTTGTCTGAATTAAACAAGAAAGAATGTTCGAAATACTGAGCCAAAAGGAATAGACCCCAGGGCATTCCCACATCATGTGGAGGTAGGTGCCCAACACTTTGTGAGGACATAACTGACATAGTGGGCTCTGAGTAATACGGATCTGGCAGCATCGTCTTTGGGATAAATAATATCTTTGCATTAGCTTATAATGAATTAACTGATGATTATGATTACGAGATGTTAGGGGAATATTACTCCACACTCTCTGCCAGTTAATGCCAGGCCCAAACTCTTTAATATCAATATTCCAAACAAGAACATTGCCTGTGGGTCCAGTTAGTCTTCCTTGTTGCTCATTATATATTCGAGAAACGAAACCTTTTTTAACTTTTGCAACGTTCAAAAGATGCATCAAGGGATGAATTAATAAAGTTTGATTCCATGGGACACCGTATGTACACATTGCTGTGCGCAACTGTAAATAAAAAAAGAAAGAGGTTCCAGGTATATTATAGATTTGTCTAAGTTCATGGAATGGTCTAAGGCCATCTAGATTATACATATCAGACAAAGTATGAACTCCCTGGTTTTGCCAAGAGGAGAAAATGATTGGTTCACGACCTACAAGCAATAAATTATTTCTAAAAATTGGTGTATCTAAGTGTCACTTTACATCCCATTTGACTGATTTGGCTATGTTATTCCAAACAAAAACTGAATTTGCTGATCCAGACAGAATTTTTGGGAGAGGCCCGAGAAGAGAACATCTTTAAGCATGTATGGGGATACAATATGATTTTCTATGTTCACCCAAGGTATGTCAGCATTTTTGCCGAACCACCTTGATACAGATCTCAGCATAAAGGACAGGAAATACATTTCAAAATTAGGCACCGAGAGCCCTCCTGAGGTCCTACTCTTCTGAAGCATAGACCTACTAATTCTTTGGTGCTGGTTTTGCCATATAAATTTAAATGCCAGCCCCTGTATCTTCTCCCAAAAACCAGCTGGTGGGGGTAAGTGTAGCATGTTTACATAGAAATTAACCTTAGGAAGTATATGGGACTTAACCACTGATATTCGTGTAGAGAGTGGAATTGATAATGCAGACCACCTATTTAGTTCATCAGATAGTAATTTCTTTAGGCACTTATAATTTTTAGAAACAATTTTTTCAAGAGATGGATATATATCAACTCCAAGATACTTAAAATGTGTAACTACTGGAATCCCTACATCCAGCTGCAGATTGCTCATAGCAGTATTCAAAGGAAGCAAAGAGGACTTGTTCAGATTTATCTTATGTCCAGATATTAAACTAAAATTATGAAAAATCTTCAATGTGGCCGGGAGGGAAAACAGCACGTCACTGAGAAATAATAATAAATCATCCGCATACAGAGAGGTCTTATGATAAGTTCCGCTCACTACTATTGGCTTTACCTCATCTGAGTTTCTGATTTTTTGTGCTAAGGGTTCCAGAGATAATGTGAACAGCAGTGCAGAAACTGGACACCCTTGGTGAGCTCCTCTTTCAATAGTAAAAGGTCTAGAGCATTGTTTAGATGCAATGACGACAGCAGTTGGGTTATGGTACAGTGTTTTAAGCATGCCAATGAAATTATCACCAAAGCCCATAGTTTCCAGAGTATGCCACAAATATTCCCATTCGAGCCTATCAAAGGCTTTTTCAGCGTCTACAGACAGCACTGCACAAGGTGAAGATATGTTAGTACCAGCATCAACAATGTGCAAAAGACGTCTCATATTATCAGATGCATATCTTTGTTTTACAAAACCTGTTTGGTCGGGATGAACCAAAATTGGCAGAACTGTCTCAAGTCTCCGAGCCAGGACCTTTGCATAAAACTTAAAGGGCCAGCGTGTAATATTTGGCATGGTTTATTGTCAATCTGAATCTGAATCTGAATATTCTACCCATTAATATGTTTATACAAGTGTATAATCGCTATAAAATAAAATTCGTTTGGTTTTCGTAGCCTTATAATTATGCTTTTATATATATATATATATATATATACAGTACAGGCCAAAAGTTTGGACACACCTTCTCATTACATGCGTTTTCTTTATTTTCATGACTATTTACATTGTAGATTCTCACTGAAGGCATCAAAACTATGAATGAACACATGTGGAGTTATGTACTTAACAAAAAAAGGTGAAATAACTGAAAACATGTTTTATATTCTAGTTTCTTCAAAATAGCCACCCTTTGCTCTGATTACTGCTTTGCACACTCTTGGCATTCTCTCGATGAGCTTCAAGAGGTAGTCACCTGAAATGGTTTCCACTTCACAGGTGTGCCTTATCAGGGTTGATTAGTGGAATTTCTTGCTTCATCAATGGGGTTGGGACCATCAGTTGTGTTGTGCAGAAGTCAGGTTAATACACAGCCGACAGCCCTATTGGACAACTGTTAAAATTCATATTATGGCAAGAACCAATCAGCTAACTAAAGAAAAACGAGTGGCCATCATTACTTTAAGAAATGAAGGTCAGTCAGTCCGGAAAATTGCAAAAACTTTAAATGTGTCCCCAAGTGGAGTCGCAAAAACCATCAAGCGCTACAAGGAAACTGGCACACATGAGGACCGACCCAGGAAAGGAAGACCAAGAGTCACCTCTGCTTCTGAGGATAAGTTCATCCGAGTCACCAGCCTCAGAAATCTCAAGTTAACAGCAGCTCAGATCAGAGACCAGATGAATACCACACAGAGTTCTAGCAGCAGACCCATCTCTAGAACAACTGTTAAGAGGAGACTGTGCGAATCAGGCCTTCATGGTCAAATAGCTGCTAGGAAACCACTGCCAAGGAGAGGCAACAAGCAGAAGAGATTTGTTTGGGCCAAGAAACACAAGGAATGGACATTAGACCAGTGGAAATCTGTGCTTTGGTCTGATGAGTCCAAATTTGATATCTTTGGTTCCAACCGCCGTGTCTTTGTGAGACGCAGAAAAGGTGAACGGATGGATTCCACATGCCTGGTTCCCACTGTGAAGCATGGAGGAGGAGGTGTGATGGTGTGGGGGTGTTTTGCTGGTGACACTGTTGGGGATTTATTCAAAATTGAAGGCACACTGAACCAGCATGGCTACCACAGCATCCTGCAGTGACATGCCATCCCATCCGGTTTGCGTTTAGTTGGACGATCATTTATTTTTCAAAAGGACAATGACCCCAAACACACCTCCAGGCTGTGTAAGGGCTATTTGACCAAGAAGGAGAGTGATGAAGTGCTGCGGCAGATGCCCAATCGAGATCCAATCGAGATGGTTTGGGGTGAGCTGGACCACAGAGTGAAGGCAAAGGGGCCAACAAGTGCTGAACACCTCTGGGAACTCCTTCAAGACTGTTGGAAAACCATTTCAGGTGACTACCTCTTGAAGCTCATGGAGAGAATGCCAAGAGTGTGCAAAGCAGTAATCAGAGCAAAGGGTGGCTATTTTGAAGAAACTAGAATATAAAACATGTTTTCAGTTATTTCACCTTTTTTTGTTAAGTACATAACTCCACTTGTTCATTCATAGTTTTGATGCCTTCAGTGAGAATCTACAATGTAAATATAAAATATATATATATATATATAGCAAGGGCCTTGCTTTAGAGAGGTCGCCATCTTGCGCTGCCGTGTATGTACGGCAGACCGAGCGAACAATCCAGCCAGCCAGAGAACGCGTTTCGCGTGTATAAATAAACCAACGAAGACAGCGGAAGGAAGGAAGAAGGAGGAGGAAACAGCAGAGAGTGTTAGTAGTTCGTAGATAAAGAGTAGTGAAAAGTTTTTTTAGTTATAAAGTTTGTGAATGGACCACACTTACCACACAACAGGAGAGAATAAACCCAAACCGTCATCTGCGAGGAAAAGAAGACGCAACTTCACTCCTTGTGATGCACTCTGTGGCGCTTTTCCTCCTGATGATATATCTCCCCAACGATGGTAGCAGTAGCACTGAATCCCATTCTGTGCATTCAGCCTCTCTTCTCGCCTGCTCAGCATCAAACACATGGAGTTCCTCATCTGTACGCTCCGGCTCAAACAGGTATGGCTCTGGATCTGTGTCCGCTACAAAATGGCGTTCAAAGTCGTCCATTGCAGCTACTATAGTCCGGAGATATCGCTAGGCTAATCTAATAGATTTCTTTGCTGTTCTGATAATTTGGGTAAATTTAAGCCATCAAAAAAGGAAACGAGATCATTTTTTGTGAAAGTTGCTTCAGATGAGTACAGCTGTAGATAGAATAACTTAAATTCATGATTAATTTTCAAAGGATCATATACAACTTCGCCCTCTCTGTTTTTAATGGAGACAATGTCTGCTTTTTTTATCGTTGTAGTGTATTTTCCTTGACAAAACAAAGCTAGGTCTATTTCCATTTAAATAAATTTCTCTCGCTCTATGAACTAGAAACTCTGGTCTTCGCATAAGAAATGCATTAAGCTCAGCCTTTGCCTCCCCTAATTCTTTTTCCCTCTCTTGGTCGTACTTTTTTTGTTGTTGAGAGATTAGGGATGAAAATCTAGTCTCCAGCTTTGCTAATTCTTGGAGATGAGTCCTATTACGTGCCGAGGCAAATGAAATTGTACAGTTACGGATACTTCCTTTAATTGCATCCCATAGGTATCTTACATCAGGTACTGAGTTCTTATTAATACTTATAAATGCATTAAGCTCTGATTTAAAATGTTCACAAAACTTAGTATCCTGAAGTAAAGTTAAGTTAAATTTCCACCTTAAAGCACGTTTGGGGTTGTTCTCAAATACTAATTCACACTTGTTGGCGTGATGGTCAGATAAGGATGTATAGACTATCTCCACTTTTCTGACCCAGCGAGACACATTGGGAGTCGCCAAAATATAGTCTATTCTAGAATATGTTCTGTGTCTCGCAGAAAAAAAGGTGTACTGTTTTGTTTGAGGGTTAAAAGTTCTCCAAACATTAATCAGGGACGATCAAGGTATCTTCCAATTTTCTCAGTGTTAAATTGGCTGTACTCTGAACAGCCTGCCCTCCAGACCTATCCATAGAAGGATCTAGCACTGCGTTCATATCACTACCTAATATGATTAAGCAGTCTGAAAGGTCCTGCAACATCTTTGTCAATTGTGCATAAAATGAAGGGTCAAAGATGTTGGGAGCAGAGGCTGATATAAATGCCATCTTTTTGTCAGCAAGAGTGCCTTTAATATAGGAAATTCTACCGGCAGAGTCATTTCCTTGCTCCGTTATAATAAAATTAGAAGTCTTGCGCATAGAATCATCACTCCCTTTGTCCTATTGATAGAATGAGAAGATGAAACAACATCATATTTACTGTTATCTAATTTACCTATATCTAATGTCATTATGTGAGTTTCTTGAAGCAGAGCAATATCAACTCCTTTCCTATCTAGAAATTCAATGCAGCTTGTATATTTGGTACTCTTATTAATACCTTGTACATTCCAGGAAAGTATTGAGAGTTTCAACATTTGAAGGTTATATTAACTAATTTACAGAGTTTTATTTTACACATTCCATAACCAATAGGCTAGTCTTACGGCTACTTTCAGAACCAAAATAATAAAAATAATAAACATAATGAAAAAAAAAAAAAAAGGGAAAGGACAGGAAATAATTACAAAATCGCCCATCCCCTTACACTTGACTTCATCCCTCCCATACCTCCCGCATTCCCCCTTCCGCCCCCTCCCACCCTCTCCCCAGGAAAACGGTCCCGTACACACAAGACCCTCTTCGGATTTCCTAATCTCGACCTAATGCGAGCAGCTGCAGTTCCCTCCAATATTAATGCCCTATTTCATTCATTCATTGTTGCCACTCAGTAAGAAAAGGGAAAAAAAAGAAAATTAATATTGAACAAAATATGTTCACCCCTAATATGTCAAAATGAGAGTGAGAGTGAGGGGCAAAGAGTGAGTCACCATAAGGGCATTCTAGAATAACAGTCCTCCAATTATCAAAATACATCTGTTAAATTAATTTCTTGAGTGGTCATGTGACTTCCCAGTCATTGGCAACAAAATGTATGCTGTGTTATATCAAATATGAAAAAGCAATGATATGGGGCCAATGTTGCTATATTTTTTGCAACTCTGTGCGAATGTGAGGCTTCAATTTGCAATATGCAAGCTGTGAGTTGCAACATGAGATCTTTGCCTGTGCTGCTAATTTGCTCAAATCAAACACTGTATTTCAACGCCCAAACATATATTGTGTCCAAACTCTGATGCTGACATTTAATTTGTTTATTTGTTCAGACTGGTGGGTCCTGACTTGTGTAATTGCTAGTCAGAACTGCGTTTGAGTATAAACATAACCATTATGACCTGCCTTTTCAATAATCTCTGTCCTTGCTCTGCCCACTGGCGGCAGCCAAATTGCTTTCTGAGCTGAATAAGCTGTAATGAGCTTTGGGGTGAAAGTTGCCTGTTGCCATAGTGATGCATCTCCCTGTTCCTATCATTGTGCTCCCATGGCGACACTCCTGCTTTATGTCTCCCAGCCCACCTGGCTACATGCCACACATACACTCAGCTAATGACACCACAACACACACTCTGCTGCCCCACAGGCAACAGCAAGCCCAGCTATTGTCAGACAAGTCAAAATTTTGAATATTGTTACAGAAAAAAAAACCAACAAAAAACGGTAAAAGAGGCATTGAGGGGATCAGTCAACATTTTAGGAAATATGTATGTTTGTTTTTCTTTCTGAAAGTCATAAAAGATGAATATTAAGACCATGTCATGAGTTAAGTATGGAGCTAGAATTACCTTCAGTTGAGGACTGAAAGCTGGCTGTGCTGACTACCTCTAGGATGTTACACAGTCACTGCAAACACCTCTTCACCCAGGACAGTTCAGCATGCAACTTGTGAAAATCAGTTTTGTTTTTGTACTTCTTTTTTGGCATGTTTGCCTTCTCTAAAGCAGTGGTCCCCAACTGGTCTAGCCTCAAGGTCCAGATTTCCCCTTTGTCATTGGCATCAAACTTACGTTAGGTGTCTCTGTCAAGTAGCCATCTGTTAGTCACTAACTCTTCAGCAGGAAACAACACTCCAAAATAAAAGCTCTGTGCTGGAATTTAACTGTACTTCACTGTCACTTGACACATTTGCAAGTCACTTGCAGTCCATTCAGAATGAGCCCACGAACCACTTTTGGGCCATGACCCGAACCACCAGTTAGGAACCACTGTTATAAGACCATCCTAATGGCATGAGCTCAACATTCTGTTTCTCTCTCTGTATCAGTCTGGCTTTCCTGCTGCCTCAAACACTTGACAGAAATTACAATCCAGTTGGGCCAATCAGAGATCCACACTGTAGCTGACAACATAAGCAGCCACTTAGGGACTGCAGTGTAGATGATGACATAAAATGCAGTCTGTCACTTGCAGAACAGTAATGGCAGCTCACATAGCAGCAACCATCAACTCTGATGTCAGTACAGTAAACACAGCAAAATCAATAACAATAAAAGCAGAGTTTCTTGGAGAAAGAAGAGGTTTTCGCTCTTCTTCAAATTTGGGTTTCTGTCAGTGGAGTCTGGTGACTGGACGGGGGAAGCAGCAAGACATATTGTAGCCACATTAAAGTATGACCACCTAAAACAAATCAGTATCAGTTTAAGTGTGTGCTGTATTTAGAGTATTCACACGGCTTTATGTTTTTGTCAGACAGCCCTCTACAATGGGAAAGTGATGCTGCAACATTTTGCTCTCTTTAAAGCCACCAGGCTCCATTGATAGAAACAGTCGTTTTACTCCACAGAGCACAATCTCTGTCTCTGGCCTTGTGCTGCGCATCGATTTGGTACTTAATTTGTGTTATGTTATTTGTGTTTTCCGGACTGACCTAATCATGCCGGTTCTCTTGTCTGCCTGTCCAAACCAGGAGCATAAGTTCGATGACAAGTAGCTCTCAATGTAGGCTCAGACATGAAGGATACTCAACAACGTCCTCCCCACCGCTCGCCCTGCACGTGCCCTAGGTCCAGCCAGTTCCTGAGCAGTGCACAAAAGAAGAGAGGGGGAGAGACTAAGCAGAAGAGCTGTGGATTGTGTTTATTCTGTGTAGCATGCATGTGAATGCAACATATTCAAATACATTTCTTGCTTTTACCCTGATGGTGTGAAATTTGCTGCTACACTGCTCCTCAGTACAGATCCGATGTTCACTGTTGTTTCGCCACTGTTTGGCTGAAGGAGTTTGTCTGTCAAGGTGGGCACTCCTGCCCACTGAAAGTGTGAACATGACCAGACCTCGAGAAATTTAAACAAATATAGTTTATCAATATTAACACCAAAGAACAAGAGCTCTTGTGATACTGAGATGTAAGATTATGTGTATGTATGTGAAAATAACCTAAAAATCTGCCTGAAATTAATCAAAATTTTCAGAAATGTATTATAATATGTTATAAAATTAATATTTTGCAGTCTGGAAGTGCCAGAAATGAATTCAGCATCCTCTAAAACCTCTAAAACCACTCCAGTGTTGTAGAAATTGGCCACACAGTGCAAAATATATTGCCATTATGGACGATTATGCTAATCATGCTAACTGTGCTAATTATGTAAATTGCTTAACATATGCAAATTAGTATCCGGCAGTTTCTATATGCTGGGGACCCATACTTTACATTTCTGCAATAAAACTTTGGTGTACTCAACATTTCCGGGTTCACAATGGGGCTCTATGGGCTGGCTGCTAGACTATAATTAAATTTATTTGCCTAAACCTAACCTACCTATGTAAGTAAAGTACATATCTTTATGCTAAGTAGGCTACGTAATGTGACAACGCACAAACATAATTCTTTCTCTTTCTTTTTCTTTTTCAAAACCTAACCTACGTAACTTCACAATAAGTACATAACTTTACGTTATATAGGCTGTGTAATTGGATGACGCCAAAACATGTTTCTTTTTCCAAACCTAACCTAGGTGACTTGAGTTTGCTAAACCAAACCTATATAACTTTACCTTCCTAACCCTAACTCTAAATGGGAAAAAGGCTGTGGGGCGATAATATCAGCTGATTTTTTACCGAATGTTTTCCTGTTCCAAACTATTGTTTTTATATCACCCTTTAAAAAACTTTAGTCATCACATTTTGTGATTTTCTTTACAATCAAAAATAAAGCACCAATTGTCTGTACTTTCAGACAAATGTGAACTGCAAGCAGCTATTGCAGCATACATTTTTCATGGTGCAAATTTAAATTGTAAAGAAATAAAACCAACATGATGGGAACTGCAGGGCCAAAACTCTGAGCAGGTTTATCCTAAATGGGAGAAAGGAAAATAAAAACAATAGTAGCAACTTATGACATTTATGTGAGGCATGTTTTGGGTGCTGAATGACCTTCATTTGGCCATCATTACTTTTTCTTTAAACCAAGAGCACCATCTAGTGTGGCCAACAAATACAATGAATGGTTCATGAAGCTTTATTTAGTCATCAGTACTTTTGAAACAATTCCTCTTTCCTTGCCATTTTTACTACTCAGCCTAAACACCTACATAGGCCTGGTTTTTCTCTGTACCACAGCTGAAGCAATTGCATTGTCTTTATAGAGTTCCCAGATGATTAATTTTATATTTTTTTCTCGTCAGTGATTAAAAAACAGCAATATTAGATAGTGGTTTATTAACAATGACGGGCCTGTATTACAAAATAAAAATTAAAACTCATGTTCCTCAAAGACAGAAATATTACATTGCATTACATATTAGTACATGCAATCACTCAACTCATACAAATGTATTTTTTTAAATGCTAAATCCCAGAAAACCTCTGTGTAAACCCTGACATACTCAACCAGGTTAAACAATTGATAAATAAATTAATAAATTTGTACATGTATGTTTACAAATGTATGTTATGTTATGTATGTTATGCAGCTGTGATGTCTGTACACAGAAATTTAAATATAGGCACAAGCATCAATTCTAGGGCTCAAGCCGGCGTAATAAGACGTAATAAGACCTTTGACAGTTGATAACACCTGCATTAAAGAACATACGCTCATTCATTTACGTCCAAAGCTTTTCTTGGCCACGCCCCTTTTATGGTTCACTGGTCAGTATCTCCAAAACACAATGAGATATTAACAAGCTTTTAATAGCTATTGGTAAGCCTGGACAAAAAAAAAAGATCAACAGCAAATGTAGGAAACAGACCTAATCTTTAGGAGATTCCAAAAATGTGTTTTTCAAAGGTTCATCATTGTTATTAAATATAACTGCAAGCTTTGTAATGATTGGACAAAGAATTTCTGATTCACAGTTCCATTTGTGTTATGCCATGTTGTTTTTTTGTTTTGTTTTTTTTTCTAATACATTTGTAGCACTCCCTAGTGGTCAATTTGAATGAAACTTTCAGGGTATGTTTCACATAACTTGACATCTGGAAGTTTCATGATGATTGGCCTAACGGTTGTGGAGTAAGGTCTATGTGTGGTGCTGAGCCATGACTCTTTTAAAGTTCATTGGTGATTATTTTCAAATGCAATGAATGATCAATAAGCTTTGGTAACCTCTGATGAACTCGGTCAGATAATGATCCACAGAAAATTTGGGACAAATTGGATGTACAGTACAGGAGATGTCAAAAATGTGTTTTTTTTGTTTTGTTTTGTTTTTTATTTCAAAATGGTGGAAAATCTAGTCAGGCAGACCTTAATGATTCCGTTTTTCTTTTTTCTGTGTGGCACATTGAGCTGGACTTGCGTGTCAAATTTCCAATTTATGGTGTGAAAGGTGTGACCATTCCAAAATTCAATTTTGGGGTCTTTATTAAAGTACCACCATCAGGCTGATTAAACTCATATTTCTTGAGCAGCAGAACAGAAGAAATAAATTCACACAAAAACAAAAAGGTTTCAACTCTAAGAGCTCTAGTTTCTCGGCGCAGTGCAGGTGGCACAGGGTGGCGAAATCCGTGCAGAGCTAGTTTTGAGCGGTGCAACCCGAGGCGCGCTCAGTTTGGTAGTTTGGCAGACCAAGGTGCGCTGAGATGGGTGTGGCGGCGCAGCAGGGGGAGGTGTCGACAGATCCAGCTTGCCGCAGGGACAGTTTCTTGCCAAAAGGCTTCGCTGAAGGTGCGCTAAAAGCTCACCAGCTGAAACCAGGTCTACTGTCAGCACAGGCGGAGCACAGCCGGTGTAAGCCGAAGTTTGGCTGACCAGCGGACAGTGCGCACACGTCACCAAAACCTCACAGGCAGGTTTCCAGAATATCAGGCACATTAACGATGCAATAAATACCCAAAAAAAACACTATTCAATGCAACTATCTGCAATCAGCACATAAATGTATCTCTATATCGACTGTCCCGTCACATCTGATGTCAGATCAAAGGGGATTGGCACCGTTTGGCACGCGTAATGGAAACCCAACCTGATTTGATTAACACAGCTGCAAACTAATGAGTTCACATCCCTCTCAGCCAACCACAAACAGCCACAGCATCAGATAGGGAGTATATATTCAGCATCTTAGAAAAGAAAAGAAACAGAGTGAGACTGTAAGAGAGAAAGAGAGAGAGCGCGCGTGCGTGCACACACACACAAGAGAAACGCAACATTGATTTACGATTGGGGTGACCTCCTCCCAGGCTACCTTTGCATCATCAGCCCGTGGAGGTCTGCTCGCAGTTCCGTATATTCGGACACTGCGAGCAGACACCTTCGCACGGTGCATTAAAGGGGAGGAGAGGGGCTCATTTGATTGGTGTGATGTGTATAAAACCCACTCCACGCCTTCTCTCCTCCCTCTTTCAGACTTGCGCCGATAAGAGGGACGGAGGTGGGATAGAGGAGTAGCTGCGCCAGGCGCACGGTGTGCCAAACTTACAAAATCCGTCTGGCCACACCCAGTTGGTGAAGCGCAGGTGCGCTGCACCCCCGCTGCGCCTGGTCTGCGAAACTAGAGCCCTAAGACTTAACCCCCTTAAAAAAATGTGGTTCAGTTGAGTTACATATTGGATCTATTTCTTGATGAACAACAGTGTATCCATCTGCCCAGCACTCCTGTGCAGTGTTTCTGGCTATAAAGCTATAAACCACAATGAACCTTACATCCTTTTCCTGTGATGAGGATTTCAGAAAACTGTTGTTGATAAAGAAGTAGTGACAGCAACTAACTCCCTCTAAAACAGCAAATAGTTGTTTCTGAAGTTCATATTATGTACAAATTTGACAAATTAGATACCTCATGTTACTCAGTGAGTTCTGAAGATGTTGGCAGGTGTATTTTTGAACATAAAGACAGCCAGGCTGGCTGTTTGCTCCTGCTAACAGTTTTTATTGTTAACTAGACTAACCAACTGAACTCACGGACATAACATTGATGACAATCTCCTCATCTCAGTTTCTGTGGATTTCAAAAGACGCTGAACTATTTCCCTAACAGAAGACATATAGGATTTTATGGCCTTCACTGACCTCTGTAAGAAAATGCAGATCAGTCTACCCACATAAATTTACATTTTGCCCTTTATAGTACTTCTTATCTCTTTCCATCAATCACTTTGTAGAAATAGCTGTCCTTATCCTGTGGTGGATATCACATTTTGGAGCCTCATGATTCATGTCAACAGTGTGACAGATGTTGATGAATACTCCCCCTGTAGATTCTGATGATCCTCAGCACACAGCCCAGACAGTGACCTCCTCCACATCAGGTCTGCAGCCAGGACACACAAAGTCACTCTCCTAACAGCAGCGGACAGCCAGCCTGCCCATTAGGTGTAATGCAGAGGCAGAGAGGCTAATGAAATGCCACTAAATCCCTGCTGCCTGTCACAACCACAGGATGAGGATGAGTCCCTTCGGAGGAACACGTGATGCAGTTGGTCCTAACTGCTTGTTATAATTAGTTTGTGTTATCAGATGGTTCAGCTGGGACTTTGATTAATGTGTTTTTACCTGGGAGATGGATGACTCATAGAAATGGGGCTAATGAGAAATGGGGCTAATGATATGCTGAATAAAGGACTGGAAAGTTAGAGTAGCCCTGAGTGTACTAAAATACAAAGGTATGCAGGGAGTTTACTGAGATCCATCTGCCCACCCACAACCACCTGTCAGAGGTAGAGCTCAGTCATTTCCTAAAAGCTGTGATAGCTGGTCACTGCAAAGACGGAAGCAGCCCAAGCAGTCCACTAAGAAAGCAGGTTGGGTGGTGGATGGGTCATAAAACACAGGACTTTCCCCTGGGACTTTACTGCAGGAGACTGGTGTTCAAAAATGTGGTAACTTTGAGTCATTTTCAGGTATGCCCTCACCATGTTTCTTGTCCTAAACCTAACAAGTCTAACTTTACTTGCCCAAAATGATCCTCTGTAACGTTATGTTGAGGACGCAATTTTTGGGGCACTAATTTGTAGGATATCATACAAACCACTGTATGAGGATACGTTGCTCAAACAGGAAGAAATAAACAAATTTGGTGCTTTAGTGAGTATTTGGGGCAGCAGGACGGTGTATGATCCTGTTTAAACCTAGTATTAACATGTGTCTTGGGTGATCGGATCACAAGTGGACAGCTCCAAGTACAAGTGTGAATGCACCCAGTGTGTAGTGATTGCCAAATGAAGCCTTGTGAAGCATTTTCTTTATTTTCTGAGACCACTAGATGGCACTCTCTGCTCAGCAATGGGTTGAGAGCACAGTTAATTGCCATTCCTTGGACCTTTTTCTTTAAACCAAGACTGCCATCTACTGGGATTAGAAAATCAAGATAGTGGTTCATAAAGCTTCATTTGGCCTTCTCTATCGATGTGTCATTATCATGTCTTGAGAGACAATCGCTCAGAACACACTGGAGCTGGTCTGGGTCGCATATGGCCACAATCTTAATTGTGTACACCAATGTGTTCTGGGCCACACTGAAGGACTGCCGACTTAGCTGAAGTCTTTTGTGTAGGTGTAAGTACTTACTCATTTGAGTGCCAACAACATTGTTTGCACAAAAAAACACGAAGAAGCCACAACAATAAAGAGGAAGAAGACAATACAACAGGTGAAATGAATTCTCATGGATGGGCTACACGAGAAACATACAATCGGCCATCCACGTGGGCCAAAGATTTAGTACATCACAAACTAAATGATTCATATCACATTATCATGTTAGAAAGCCTAGAACTGCAATTGGACTAGCTTCTCTGAGAAGCATCAGAGCTTTCATCTGGCAAGTAATTATTTAAATATTCCCAGTATAACAGAGTGGCCAGTGGCCAGGCCTCTGGGAACGTTGCTTCAAAACAATATTAGCCTACAGCACCAGTCGCAACTTAGAAGAGGGGACCTCTTTACACTGTTTTTGGAACGTCAGGGTTAAATCCCCACTTGCAGCTCATCCAACTTATCAGTTCCCAGGGAAGCCCCAGAGAAAACACAAAACCAGCTCCTACGACTTTGCTGCAATTCCAGTTATGGTCATAGCTCCTCCATCCTGAGAGATGAGTCCCATCTCTGCAGTCCAGGATGACAGCCCATTTGTCGGCCTTGTCCACCATCCGCTTATCGCTCGCCAAAATGAACTCCAGAATCACAGCCCATGGAATTTAAAAAAAGGTTCAAGAACTGTGTTGTGATTATTGACTGTACAGAATTCTTTATGGAGATACCTGTTAACCTTAAGGCAAGGTGACACGTTCTCATCCCAAGACATCACATATCGCTGCTTTGTCAGTGGACTTCAACGCCTACATATTATATGCTAGGTATCCTCTTGCATCTGCTGTTGCATTCAAGGATGCTGCAACCAGTGCCAGAGCATGTGGTTAGGTTTAGCCAACTAAAGCACGTGGTTAGATTTAGAAAATAAAATCATAATTTGGTGCTACATTCATACAGGAAGTGAACACTGGCCTCCCGTGTGAAAGTTTGGGGTCTGTGGGACTCATCCACCACACCTCCTGCCTGGCCTATAGGGACTTTCCTACTCCTTATATTACGTCATTATTGGCAGTGTTTCATCCTGACCCTGTTCAGCAGCATATCTGCGTATATGATACAACATGTCATATCACTGTGAAAGGTGGCATTTGGCATTGGTGTCTGATGCAAAGATCACTGACAGAGCTGTGATATTTGATGACTTCCGAGCAAGGGCACAAAAATTGTCTATCTATTAACATCACAACACCGTCAAGTCTGTCATTGGTATTACACCCTATAGGTCCATCTCCTATGTCTTTGAAATGTCAGGTTGCAGAGTGTGGGGGAAGAAAATCTGATAAAGAGATCACAATACAATCTGGTTTTTATCCTTACATCAAATGAGGTGACCAGTTAATGGCAGACAGAGGTTTCCTAAAACATGTTGCCACTTTTGTCATGCCCCCATTCCTCCAAGACAGGCAGCAACTCCCAGGATGTGCAGCTGAGAGGGCTCGTCAGTTTTTCATCCCAGTAGCAAGTGATATTTTTGACTGTCTGTGCTGCCCTCACAAACTTGAGCCCAAAGCTTATTTAAAGAATTTTAATTATATCCAGTTGGCCTTACAAACTGAGCTGAGTATAAATTAATAAAGTACTGATTTCATAGACTATAAGTTTAAATGAGTTTTCAGGAGGAAATTCTTATTTGCATAATTTCTGGAGTCAACATATACATACAATTGTTTCTAATACATTCTAATACATAAACCAAATTTCTTTTGATTTCATTTATATGTATGACATGTTTATTACTAATTTTCACATCACAATTTTTCAATACACATTTTTACACTTCAGAGATGAGCTGCAATTGTCCAAGAGTATGATAATTTTTGGACATTGTATTTTTCTTTCTAATGTATTCATGTATAGATGTAAAAGACATATTGCCATTTGTTTCTGAACATATGAGTAATTATTTTATTTTTTAACAAATTTCCATTTTAGTGAATACACTAAGGTTGCTGATGGAATGCTCCAGGATATTGTCATGGAATGGTTCATATGCTATCCTAACAAAAATCCATGCACAACAGTTTGTATGATTTTCTAAAAATAACAGACTTTTTTTTTAACGTCTTTTTCTATGACATAAATATTTTCAGCAATTCCCCACTCGTGAATTTTTGAAGCTTTTATGTGTCTTAAAAAGGGTGGTTGCTAACTGGCAATATGAGACTACAGAATGTCATCACCCCAAACACAGCATTACAGCCTTGTTGTGGTGGAGACATTAAGTCATGTGACTGAAGTGTGGTTTGTTTATGACCTAATGTTAGCTTTTTACTTCTGGCAATTGCATTCAGACTTCAGAAATCATAAAATGCTTGCAGTTGCAGAGCATTGTTCAGAAGGCTCATAATTCCAAATCCCAA
The DNA here is from genome assembly GCF_011397635.1 of Epinephelus fuscoguttatus. Classification (NCBI taxonomy): domain Eukaryota; kingdom Metazoa; phylum Chordata; class Actinopteri; order Perciformes; family Serranidae; genus Epinephelus; species Epinephelus fuscoguttatus. Next base: position 38,803,140 of record NC_064762.1, read on the forward strand.
TTGTCCAGATTATCTGAAGGACTCAGAAATACCCAGTGGATCCAGAAACAAGTACACATTCTCCCAAACAGAGGCATATGGCTAATATGCAGAATGGGGACATTTCTATGGTGAGGGCATTACCTGCCCTGTTCTGCCTCTGATTGGCTAGTGCTTACTACCTTGATTGGTTAGAAAGGTTTGGTTTAGGCATCAAGAGTAAGACTCATCAGGGTCAGGGTACCAGATATCAGAGTAAGCAAGTCAGAGGCACAGTATGGTGGGTCACACAATCCTCATAATATGAAAGTCTGATGACATCATTCTGCATGAGAATTTTTTGTTGAAAAATGGAGCAGTGCGTGTTTGTTTTCGGGATAACGTACTGTCGGACAAATGGCCCTTCAGTCCAACAGGACATGTTTCAGACTACTGGGGCTTCAGGAGCCATGGGAATACATTATGGCACCTTACAAACATGACAAACTATGATGTGTATGTGTTACGTCATAAAGCCAGACACAAATTACAGTGAATGGAACATTAAGAAAAAAGATCCAAGTCCATTGTCAATAAATCTCGGCATTTATGTACATTCATAAGATGCAGCATGTAAAGATGGCAGAGCAATGAAAAGAGTCTCCAACAGCCGGTATGGGGCTGGAACATATCTGGACCTATCTGCTGAGCATTCACATCACACATTCAGCGCAATCCACGTCTATCACCACTCCAATGCACCGCTCGCCTGGCTGAGCAACGCACAGTGAGTCGTGACCAGCCAACCTTCCTTTCAGGGCCGCCCCGTTGACACCTACATGACAAAAGCCTGATGTCAGAACCCTACAAACGCCTCCTCTGGGCTCAACTGACAGTTTTCTGACACACTGATGTAAATATAGCTCAGTTTGACTCACCAAAGCCTGTTTATTCAGAATTTACCAACCCCCTCAAGCATTTATTGTATGGCGAATATAGTATGGACTTAAATCATCAAGTGAAGAGTACCCAAGTTTGAGTTAAATGTCATGCCTAAAACAGATCTCTTATTTGTTTGACAATGTTTTTGTATAATATTAATTATCTTCAATCATTATACTTATGGTATTAACATATAATATGGGACATCAGAAAATTGTGTTTCAGGATGCTGTGTTTGCTGTGTCACTATTTTTAATTTACAAGAACGCTTTCATGGACAAAAAGTATGTCATTCTCATCAATGTTAGAAAATAAAAACTCTAAGGGTAAAGTTGTGTTTGAATTCCTTTCAACAAAGATAAACAGAGAGCAATCACAAACTGTAGACCATGTGTGAGAATTTGTACTCATCCCAGTATGGCCCTCCTGGCCTGCCTGCCTAAAGTTTTTCTCCAAACAATCTGCGAGTTTGAGTGACAATTGCTGATGTTGTTCTCCAACTTTGTGAATCCTTCCCCCTGTTGGTTTTCAACAGCACTGAAAGCACTTCTCAGTGGCCAAACAAACAGCATTACTGCTAGCTGAGTAGTTTTTGTAGGCCACCTCTGTTCTTTAATGCTAGAGAAGGATGTATGGAGTCCAAAGTCCTGTGATGTAGCTGATGGCTGTGTCTTTGTACTGCGACACTGTCTACATCTGGGAGGTCAGTTATGGTTTCTCCTTCGGGCAAACGCACTTCCGCATGCTCCACATCCACCCTGCATCCAATATTGACATTTGCTGAATCAAGGATGTCCGTGTGGTCATGAAGAGGACAGCTGCCCGTGCCCTTCCTCACCTGATGCCTTCTTGAGGGCCCACAAAAGTGTCTTGCACTGGGGTCATTGCTGGAACCCCAACATGCTGCTTAGAATAACAGCTCCGGGTGATCCTGACTCAATTTGTATGTCAGAAGGTATCTACTTGATGCAACTGGTCTCTCTACAAGATGTTCATAGATATTAAGCACACTTCTACCAAAAGCAATGAAGATGGGAGCTTTCTTTTGAGAAGCATCCATGTAGACCAAGTTGTTACCCTTGTTTCTAGCCATGAGCCCATGAAGACACAACCCTGCTTGTTCTAAAACAGCCCTGGCATGACCTTTGGTGAAGGCTTGATTGGCTGCATCAATTGTTGGGCTGCAAGATGGACCTTCATTTCATTTTTTGTTATACCCATTGGGTGCATGCCATTCTTAGCTTGTTGTCAAGTCACAAACTTTCCTTTTATTGAAGTTTGTGGAGTTCTTCAATGTACTCCCATCTGATCTGTTTCCCATCTTCTGTCTCCAACACTTAATCTATAGAAAAAGACATTTTTTATTAGTTTTAACATGTGACATGGATCCAAGAGCACATGCACCTTTTGTGTTTGATCCTCTGGATGAAGAAAATAAGGTGTCATGTTTGTGATGTCAAGTTTGGCACCAAGCTGGTGGTCCATCCATACGTTTGCCCTCTTTGTTCCACCGCTGATAAGAAAGTATGTAATGGGGATCTTCCAAGATTCACTGATGGTTACAACCATGATGATTAATGCCTGCCTGTCTACTGCGTTTTCTATTTCACCAGCACCAACACTGACGTTGCGTGAATTTCAGAATGTCTCTGAATAGAATCCAAATGAGCAGCATCTGAACAAAATCAAACAATTTCCTGTAGTAGTAGCGCTGAGCATCAGCACTTGGGTCCTTGTTTCTTATATTAACAATGCTGCCCACAACCTGGCAAATGCTGCAGATCCAAGTAGCTACACATTCAAAGTCAGCACCAGTTCTTTGAAGCTCACCAGGTGGTAAAAAGCAGACCTTGTTCTCGAGCCTGATTATTTTATTTGTGACCCTGTGGATGACTTCATTTACTGTGGAAAATAGGACAACATGTTAAGAAGTTGTATCTGCCAAAACAGAAACTTTAGAACCTCTAGGTCCTGATCCCAGCCATCATCAAATGCAGAGGGGAGAATGTGAAGAAGACAGGCTGCTGGTCTGGAGAGATGGACGTCTGGTCGCAGTTCACTTTGTTATAAGGCCAAGACAGGGATTTGGTTGGTTGGTTTGTGGCTCAGTGCACAACACTGAGATTATTTGTCATACTGTAAATAAAGATAAAAAGAAAAGCTACAATAAAATATCAAAAGCTATTTGACAATACAATCACTCTCTGTTGTAATTGTTACCATATGTGACATAAAAACAACATTGTGCCATGTTTCCCTAGGAGGTGGTGTAGTCTGACACTATATGAGGGTTAATTGTTTACACTGAGAATTCAGAAATGATGTTATGTATGTATGTATTGTAAAGCACCGTCTTCATTGTCTCCCTTGCAAGCTGACAATGTGTTTTGAGTGTAGCAAGAGTAGCACACAACCTTCAATCAATGTCTGATAATAGTTTCTTAATTGAAAATATTTGAATGATCATGAGAACAAAGAAAGAAGTTTGATATATGTGATATATGATATATGTCTGATATTATGGCATATAGAGTTCTAAATGCTGTTTTATAAAGAGCATTACACAAAGTCATTTCAACAGGAGCATAGTTTGTTTTTCTGTATGATGACAGGCAAGAAACAAATCCAGTTGTGGTGCCAAAATAATATTTTTGTAATATTTTAAATAATATTGTTAAAGGGATGGTGTAACATTTTCAGTTGTTTATTGGCAAAAATTGATGTCTGCATTCATAAATACAGTACAGGCCAAAAGTTTGGACACACCTTCTCATTCAATGCGTTTTCTTTATTTTCATGACTATTTACATTGTAGATTCTCACTGAAGGCATCAAAACTATGAATGAACACATGTAGAGTTATGTACTTAACAAAAAAAGGTGAAATAACTGAAAACATGTTTTATATTCTAGTTTCTTCAAAATAGCCACCCTTTGCTCTGATTACTGCTTTGCACACTCTTGGCATTCTCTCCATGAGCTTCAAGAGGTAGTCACCTGAAATGGTTTCCACTTCACAGGTGTGCCTTATCAGGGTTAATTAGTGGAATTTCTTGCTTTATCAATGGGGTTGGGACCATCAGTTGTGTTGTGCAGAAGTCAGGTTAATACACAGCCGACAGCCCTATTGGACAACTGTTAAAATTCATATTATGGCAAGAACCAATCAGCTAACTAAAGAAAAACCAGTGACCATCATTACTTTAAGAAATGAAGGTCAGTCAGTCCGGAAAATTGCAAAAACTTTAAATGTGTCCCCAAGTGGAGTCGCAAAAACCATCAAGCGCTACAACGAAACTGGCACACATGAGGACCGACCCAGGAAAGGAAGACCAAGAGTCACCTCTGCTTCTGAGGATAAGTTCATCCGAGTCACCAGCCTCAGAAATGGCAAGTTAACAGCAGCTCAGATCAGAGACCAGATGAATGCCACACAGAGTTCTAGCAGCAGACCCATCTCTAGAACAACTGTTAAGAGGAGACTGCGCCAATCAGGCCTTCATGGTCAAATAGCTGCTAGGAAACCACTGCTAAGGAGAGGCAACAAGCAGAAGAGATTTGTTTGGGCCAAGAAACACAAGGAATGGACATTAGACCAGTGGAAATCTGTGCTTTGGTCTGATGAGTCCAAATTTGAGATCTTTGGTTCCAACCGCCATGTCTTTGTGAGACGCAGAAAAGGTGAACGGATGGATTCCACATGCCTGGTTCCCACTGTGAAGCATGGAGGAGGAGGTGTGATGGTGTGGGGTGTTTTGCTGGTGACACTGTTGGGGATTTATTCAAAATTGAAGGCACACTGAACCAGCATGGCTACCACAGCATCCTGCAGCGACATGCCATCCCATCCAGTTTGCGTTTAGTTGGACGATCATTTATTTTTCAACAGGACAATGACCCCAAACACACCTCCAGGCTGTGTAAGGGCTATTTGACCAAGAAGGAGAGTGATGGAGTGCTGCGGCAGATGACCTGGCCTCCACAGTCACCGGACCAGAACTCAATCGAGATGGTTTGGGGTGAGCTGGACCGCAGAGTGAAGGCAAAGGGGCCAACAAGTGCTAAACACCTCTGGGAACTCCTTCAAGACTGTTGGAAAACCATTTCAGGTGACTACCTCTTGAAGCTCATGGAGAGAATGCCAAGAGTGTGCAAAGCAGTAATCAGAGCAAAGGGTGGCTATTTTGAAGAAACTAGAATATAAAACATGTTTTCAGTTATTTCACCTTTTTTTGTTAAGTACATAACTCCACGTGTTCATCATAGACTGTATAAAATAATGGACGTAGTCGCCGTGACGTCATCCGTCCGTTTCTGAAGAGTGGATTTGAAGCTCAAAATACTCCGCTCTGGACGTCGCCATCTTGGCAGTGCCTGACTCCGCCCAACTCCCGGACAATCAAAAATGGGCAAAGAGGTGGGCCAAAGGAAGCCTGGCTGCCTAAACACGCCCACCTCGCTCGGCGCTGCTAAGTTAGCTAAGGCTAACAAGCTAGGCTAAGAAGCTACGAGGCTAAGAAGCTACGCTACTTTGGCTAGCCCTGTGGTGTTGGCTGCTCCCTTGGTACCAGCTCCCTCACGAAACTTGAGGTAAGTTGAGTTTAGTTGAAACTAACGTTATACAACAAACTTTGAAACAATGGTTCAGCTGTTATCTTACAAAAAAAAACGCTTCAACTTTTTTTTTTTTTAAATATATAACGCTAATAATTTATTACACTCATTTTACTTTCATATACACAGTGTGGATCATTGGTGACAGCTATGTCCGGCGTGGTGTCCAGAGAGCTGCAGAGACCTTGGGAAGCACCCTCAACATGCCGGGCGTCCGTGTCTGCTGGTTTGGCTGACTGCAGTGGGGAGGCCTTCTCTCCTTCTTTTCGCACTCCCTGCGAGGAAGAGCAGCACCAGATGTCCTCATCATCCACTGTGGCGGCAATGGCATGGTGAAGGTCAGCAGTGTCAGCATGATGAAGGAGGACCTGCACCAGCTTCACCTCCAGCATCCTGGCATTAAGATAATATTTTCTTCATTGGCCCAAAGGTGCAGGTGGGAGGCTGGTGGCAATCCAGCAAAGATTGATAAGGCCAGGAAATGTGTGTTATGGCTACATTTGTTCATAGTTTAAATGGTGCCATAATTGAGCACCCTCACATCAGACACATTCATCTCACACCTAGGGAAAATTATATGTTTTTAAGTAAATTAGTTAATTGTCTTAAAGACCACCTCCAAACGCAGTGAACTGCTTACAGTTGGCAGTGTCACTGCTTTTGAATTTGGCCTTTAGGACACATTTTGTTAGGCCTGATCATAGCCCAGGCTGTCATGGCTAATGTTGAGTTTTGATATTCATCTATAACTTGTTTAAAATTTCAATAAATTCTATTTATATTTGCACTCCTTTTGTCTTTGTTACTGACTGAATGTTGTATTTCACAATCAAATCTGACTGTCAATTGAAAGGACCAACAAATCATATACTACAGACAAAACATTAAGCATTAATGTTTAACATTGTCACTGACAAAAAATTAAGCAGTCCATTTCTGTGTGGGCCTGATTATTTTAACTTTGTACTTGAAGATAACTAAGCACCTTACACCCAGCAGCAGAGCCTGAGAAGATTTTGAAGAGTAACCTTTGTTTGCTGCTCTGTTAGAAGTCTAGTTTTAACACAGAAGAATGTGACTGGATAAAAGGGCTCAAAGTGAAAAACAAAGAATTAGCTGGACATAATAGTTTTGAAGCCCCCAAGGAGGTATCACTTGTTTGCTATGTTGCCAACTCTGAGAGGGTCTTCCTCAGGCAAAGGTACTGTGACGTTTTTATAGTGAGGCAAGCAGAAAGATAATCAGCCAATTATGTGTTGCTGGTTTTTTTAGCCTCACTATATAAGTCTCAACACCGAGCAATACCCACAGAACCTTCTCATATGTCACAATGTCACAAATAAACAATACCTCCTACGGGACTTAAAACTATTCAGTGTGCACATATTTCCTTGTTTTTCACAAAAGAAGAGTTTCTCAGTGAATTTTCTTCATTTGTCTTAAAGAAATGTCCAAACAAAACTAGCACATAACATCAGCTTTTCATTTTTTTATTTTTTTTTTACATTCTGCTAAGATAAATGCAAACTTGGGTAAATGTTAAGACATAAATGAAAACATTAGGATGCCATTAATAACTATTATATTTTGTTAAAGGTTTAAATCACCACTATATTTCCAATCATTACAGGAAACTGATGAAAGATAGCTTTCAAAAAAATTCCTTTTACTCTAAAGTAAATTTTGTCTGATCCACTTTATATCACAAAAATTCGAACCATTTCACAAACAGTTTAACAAAATTAAGTCAAAGCTTGCATTCATGAAAAGATCCATTTTAAAATGTTACAAAAAGTACACATGGAATAAATGAAAAGATTTATAACAGTAATTATAAAACCTATGGATTAGGACCCAGTGTCATAATTTGCAAAATCTTAATTTCTTGTGAAACAACCTCTTTTCTGTGGAGTAAATATCACATTGGTCGAGGCGTTGTAACTTTCCACAAGTGTCCTACATGAGAGAAAGATAATAGGTTAAAAACACAGGTAGAAAACATTGACTACAGCCTGTCTTGGTTAAAAGCCCACTCACCACCAAAATGATCTTATTGCTGAGTAAGTGGCTGTCATTCATAAAGTAGTTTTGTGTTTAAGTTCTGTAGATATTCGACTTTATATTTGAATGTGATTTTAAATTTAACTGTACTATCAAGACAACTGGAGTATGAATGTACAATATGCAGTTCATCCACATTAAAATAATTGTTGCTATCAAAAGGAAACTGAACTGTTCTCAAAGCTCACTGCCACTGTGGAATCATGCTATGTTCAGCTGTCTCATTATGAGAATATTTTTTCCATTGGTTCTTCACAGACTGTGTGTGGGGAAAAAGATAGTAATTCTCACTTTGATAAAGGGTCTTTGCATAAAAGGCACTAAAATGTTAAAGTTGGTAAATATATGTCATGTTCCTTGATTAATAGAATCTTCATTTGGCCTTTTGCATCAGGGGAACACTAAACTGCACTGGTGTGTCAGTAATTTCATCTTATCAGGAATAGTACGGAGCAAGCTGTGCCCTAATCGAGTACTTAGTAATGTATGACAATTAGTAATGTAATGCATTTAATGCATTTAAATGTATTATGGACAATAATTCATCATTTCAAACTAAGAAGTTTCTTGACTCTTTGTGAGGTACTGTATGAAAAAAAGGTGTCTTTATCCTGGAGTCAGTGCTGAAGTGAAGACTCTCAAAGTGTTCACTGCACAGATGGGAAGACTTGTTTGGAGTCCAGTTCTGTCTCCTCGTGTTGAGTGTCCACTGGTCCAGTCTGTCTGGGTCACCTAGAGGAAAACTTTACACAGACAAATAGATATTAAAAGTAATATATGTGTTAGGTTACCTACTTAACAGACTCCATTACATGCAAACAATACAACTTAACTTACTTCAATGTTTAACAGATCATAATCAATTTATTTTAGCAAAACAAAAAGGTGGTGGCCATCACAGTCCTCATATTCTGTCTGTGCATTATCTATTGTTGTGTAAGCACAGGCCTATATCATACAGTAATCTTATTAATATTTTGAATGTGACAGTCAAATGTCACATTAGTTTTTTTTCAATTACGTTACACACCTTATTGTAATTTCACACAGTTCGCCACTTTTTAATTCACATACACAAGTATAGCCTTAATATTACGTTAACATTACACTGCTCATATGACAACGTTAACATTGCAACACGTTAGCTAACTAACGTGGTGGACCTTTATTTTCAAACCTCACACAGCCTCAGCCTTTTGTTCAAAATATTCTCCCCCTAAATGCCTACATCCTAACACTTCTCTGTCAGTCTCTGACTTCGATGCATCCCCGGACTGGCGTCTTGCTCGAAGGCTAACCGTTAGCTGGCTGGTTAGCTAGTTAACGAGCTAAGCTTGTGTTGTATCGTGTTGTCTGTGGCTCTGTAACTTGATGTGGATGTTGCTGCTGTGATACAGGTCGCATTTGAAAATGAGACCTCCGGTATCAACGTGATTTTACATGTATTAAATAAAGACTTAATAATATAATAATAAGCTGACAAGCTAGATGGTGACCGCTAATTAGTGCTAACATATAAACATAAATAAAATAATACTAGAATTTCAGAATTTCACTTACCGAAAAACCTGGAGCACAGACTTCTTGGACGATCTGTTGGTATAATTAGTCGAACAGCAAGCCATATTACTCCAATATTTGCCTGAAAAATTATCCGAAAGGCGCAAACACGGCTGAGAGTACAGGTTCAATGCCTTGAACATGGGCACGAATTGGCTGAGATGACGCCGAGCAGACGGCCGAGTCGAGGCTCAGCTCTGCAGCGGAGCCAGCGGCTAGTTAGCATGCTAGTTAGCTACCCGTGATGGTGCGACCTGTCAGTCAAAGTGACCACGCCCTTAATTATGCGCAATTTCAAACCTTAATAACATTTAAACGGAAGAGTTAGAAAAAAATTCACCCCCCTCAGAGTTGTCATGAAAGGGGAACTTAACTATAGAGACCAAAACCATTTTTTGTACCAGGCTGTAAACATGTTTATTTCTGCTCTAAAGTTGGGCATTTTAACATGGGGGTCTATGGGAATTGACTCACTTCCGGAGCCAGCCTCAAGTGGACAGTCAGTGAACTGCAGTTTTTGGCACTTCCGCATTGGTCTCACTCGTCTCCCCCGGAGGTTGGGGCTTGGTGTTCATTCATAGTTTTGATGCCTTCAGTGAGAATCTACAATGTAAATAGTCATGAAAATAAAGAAAACACATTGAATGAGAAGGTGTGTCCAAACTTTTGGCCTGTACTGTATGTCAGTATGTACTATTACCTCCACCAATAATTTGACTTATTCTCGTAAAAGGAGAATTTCGGATTTGTTTGTACATTGTGCGGGTAAGTCGTCTGTGGGGTTCCATTACGTTTCGCCATCTTGAGAATACACCCGCCAGCAAGGGACATACAGCCCCGCCTTCGGCGTTTTTATTGAGAGCCAGGCCAGCACTGCGTGACTGAGGAGCCGAAGGAGAGGAGCAAGAGGCGCTTCGCTACTACCCTGGCAAATTTGAAACAAAGTCCCACTCTTTGAGCATAATGCAGGATCATGCATATGCAGCATCATGGGAGACGGAATCCTTGTCGCCAAGAAAGCGCAAAAGGGAATAGAAAAGGCAGCGTGACCGGCGAAATAAAAAAACGAAGGCCCACATCGGGGTAGCCTTTCCCAGGTAGAGAGAGCTGCTGAGGGAGAATGGTAATGCAATCACAGGCCAGCGCCGCTGTTGGCTGTTAGCCGCTGTTAGCAGCCAGTTGCTAACAGCCTCATCCCTCTCCTCGCATCACTGAGCCGCTGTTAGCTGTTAGCTGCTGTTAGCCACTGTTAGTGCTGGCCTGTGATTGTATTACCTTTCTCCTTCAGCAGCTCTCTCCACCTGGGAAAGGCAACCCCAATGCTGACCCTTGTTTTTTTAATTCGTTGGTCATGCTGCCTTTTTGATTCCCTTTTGCACTTTCTTGGAGACGAGGATTCCGTCTCCCGTGATGCTGCATAACACATGATCCTGCATTATGGTCAAAGAGTGGGACTTTGTTATGCGGCAGTAGTGCCGCTGGCCACTAACAGCTGTTAGCGGCGCAGTAATGCAAGGAGAGGGATGAGGTGTGTGAGGTTGAGCCACTTGTCAGTTGTCAAAGGACGAGACGTGATTGGTTTGTTTCAATTTACATCCGCCCCAACAGTCCTACGTTGTAAACACAGCCAGCATGGTGAGGAGGGGGTTTGTCAACTCGTGTCGCATGTGTCTGTGTAGGAGCCTGAATGAATACTCCATATAGTATCAGATGACGTGGTTTCATCAGCGTTATCATAGCTTTTTGGTACACAGCGGCTACAGTTGTTGCAATACGTGTTTGAAACAGTGAGGCGCTAGAGTGCGCCATCTGTTTGAATACAATATATGATTTCAATGTTAGATGGGAGAAATTCCTACACACTGTGGCTTTAACACAACCCAACACAAAGGACTTTAATTTGGGAAAATATGCACAGTATAATATCAAGTATATCTAGTCATCTAAATAGAACTCCTTAGATGGTGAGTTGGGATTAATAAATAAGTAAATGATTTTGGACACAGCCACTGTCTTTACGTTCTGTACTCTGCTACATTTAGCTACATGCTAACATCTTACTTCTCTGTCTCTTCACAGCACACTTCTCTGGTCTCTTATTTATTTCTCACAAATGTGCCTGTAGAAACAAACAGTATGTGTGTTTATAGTTTAAAAAGTTAATGCATAAATACTGAGCTGACAATATGTGATATGTAACTTTACAATGAAAGCAGCTAGCACTAGCTCCAAAAGTTGCTAAATATTGCCAAATGAAGTGAGGTGCTCATTTGCATGTCATTGTGCATCTATTTGGGATAATGGAAGCATTTTACAACTTTGCTGAATTAGATTTAATAGAAAAATCAACAACTAAATACCCACACTGTGACGAGTGACATGTCCTCTCTTCCTGCCTGTTCCACACCTACAGATTGCCTGCACAATGCTGTTGCAGAGGAGAGAGGGAGAGACTTGGCTGTTGGCAGAGGAGCCATGGGATAAGAATATTCTGAGCAGCAAGCATGGGAATAATTACAATCGAATATATTTGAAAATATTTCTTGGTTTTTCCCAGATGCTCTAAATAAGGGCTGATTTAAAGTTGTGCGTAGGTTCTATGTAGAGCCTACGCCATAGTCTACACCAAGTGGCCTACTCCATTGTGAGCATTTATACTTGTGCAGTGGTGTGTCTGTGTTGCTCTGCAGTTACACCTCCAGCCCAGTGCCAGCTGGCAATGGGGTTTCTATGTTATGATTCAAAACACACCTACAACAAATATAAAACACATCTTAATAGTGACAATATTAAACACCAGTACAAAGTCTCCATTACTTACAAGGTTCACAGACAAAACGCTTGTCTTTTGTTGTACACATTTTCCCCACAAATACAACATGCTAATGTTATTAGCATAAGCCTATGACATTTTACAGTGCATAAATTAGCCTAGAGACTAGTGGAATTTTCCTCTACTCATAAATTAATAACTCAGTTTGAGCGGAGTTACTCAAAGTTATGAAGGTTAGGTTTAGGCAGATTAAGTTATGTAGGCGAGGGCTAAGGAAAAAAACATGGTAACAATGATCCTTAAAATAATGTACAGTTAACTAGGTTTCACGTAGTTCCACAATCGGTTTCCTCCCCAACCTGCCTCCTTAGGCAGACTTTCGGTTTTAATACTCTTTAGGTCCTGATAACACAGAAAGCATTTAAGCCGCTGGAGGCAGCTTTTTGTAAGTGTTTTAATGAGAAGGAAGCTTTTTGCTCTCTGATTTTGCGCTGCTACACACCTTGTGTTTCTGCACTCTTGGCACCTGGTATTTTTGCTGAAGCGTTCTGAACTCCTCAAAGCAGAAAAGCACCACACATCATCTCTGCTTTTTTCCAGTTGTCCAACAGATGATTTGAGAGATGGGTCTTCTGTGGTGGTCACGACAACAAGTTGGTAAACAATGGAGGAGAAACTGGTGGTGCTCAGTCGCTCAGCAGGACCAATGCTCCTTGTAGTTATTATTCATTTTTGTTGTGCTGGGCAGACAGCAGGTTGTCAAACTGCCCCTGAGTCATCATAAAATATGCCTGGAAATGGCCATCATTGAGGTGAAGCTCCTGGATCAACTGGTGGTACTCCCTGTGATCCACCCCCCTCCGTGAAAAGTAATAATCAAAAGCTCTATTTTCACTGAGTGAAATAGTTTTCAGCTTACAATAATAAACAGCAGGTCTGCGTTGCTGCAACCTATGTTACAGTTCTGGAGATGTGCATGTCAGGCTACGGCACAAGGTACGTGTCTACGCAGAGCCTACACCATAAGTACAGCGTCAGTTAAACACGGAAGTATAAATTCAGCTTAAGTCGCTGAAGTTGTCACTAGTCACTATTTGAAATGAAGTGACTAAGATTGTCTGAAAATTTCGCCAAGTTGGCAACACTTAAACACTGACCTATCAGAGCAGACTGGGCTTTTGAGGAGGGGGGTTTTAAAGGAGCTATATGTAAGAAATCTAAAGCAAATAGTCGTAAAATCATCCTAATATGTCACAGAGACTAAGGAATAATATTCATATAACATACTGATCTCACCGACAACAATAGTACAGCCAGAATATTTGCATCTAAAAAACATTTTTACAGTCCGCAAATCATGTTTATGTTTTGAATTTGTGTTTTGGCCTGTTGCGCCACCCACCGCCGTCTACCAGTCACGCAGTCAGTAGAGTCTCAGCATCAGTTACAGTTACAACTGAGCTACAGCAGCACGGCAAGCAGCAATAGCAGTGTCCCGGTACATAGCATTAGCAGCCAGCTCCTCCTCAGCCGGATCCCTGGCAACAGTGTTAGCAGTGTCCCAGTACATAGCATAAGCAGTCTCCTCAGCCAGATCCCTGGCAGCAGCGTTAGCAGTGTCCCGGTACATAGCATAAGCAGTCTCCTCAGCTGTATACCGGCAGCAGCGTTAGCAGTGTCCCGGTACATAACATTAGCAGCCGGCTCCTCCTCAGCTGTATCCCAGCAGCAGCATTAGCAGTGTCCCGGTACACAGCATAAGCAGTCTCCTCAGCTGTATACCGGCAGCAGCGTTAGCAGTGTCCCGGTACATAACATTAGCAGCCGGCTCCTCCTCAGCTGTATCCCAGCAGCAGCATTAGCAGTGTCCCGGTACATAGCATAAGCAGTCTCCTCAGCTGTATACCGGCAGCAGCGTTAGCAGTGTCCCGGTGCATAGCATTAGCAGCCAGGTCCTCCTCAGCTGTATCCCTGGCAGCAGCGTTAGCAGTGTCCCGGTACATAGCATAAGCAGCTGTCTCCTTCTCAGCTGTATCCCAGCAGCAGCGTTAGCAGTGTCCCGGTACACAGCATAAGCAGTCTCCTCAGCTGTATACCGGCAGCAGCGTTAGCAGTGTCCCGGTACATAGCATTAGCAGCCGGATCCTCCTCTGCTGTATCCCAACAGCAGCGTTAGCAGTGTCCCGGTGCATAGCATTAGCAGCCAGCTCCTCCTCAGCCGGATCCCTGGCAGCAGCATTGGCAGTGTCCCGGTACATAGCATTAGCAGCCGGCTCCTCCTCCGCTGTATCCCAGCAGCAGCGTTAGCAGTGTCCCGGTGCATAGCATTAGCAGCCAGGTCCTCCTCAGCTGTATCCCGGCAGCAGCGTTAGCAGTGTCCCGGTACATAGCATAAGCAGCCGTCTCCTCCTCAGCTGTATCCCAGCAGCAGTGTTAGCAGCAGAGAAGCTGGACTTGCTTGAATGGTCCGCTGGAAAACCGAAGATCAAGGACGAGGCGACGAGGCGACGCGGCCCTGCCACGGCAGCCGCCTGTGGGTAAACAAATCAGTCTCCAGCGTGCCGCTGTCCAGCAGCCTCGAATCTGTAGGGGAGGGGGGGGCGGACACGACTCGCCGCAGTATTTTGAATTTGAGTGCAGTAACCGTTTTGGCCACATTCTTACATACAGCGCCTTTAAAGAGACCTGCGCTGAAATGGAGCGTTTCAGAAAGAGGGTAAATATATATTCAGGCAGACAGTTTTTAAAAATATATATTTTTTTTTAACATTAAAGCATGTAATGATAGTAGTATGAAACCCAAAGTACAAGTCTGAACCTCAAGATGAGCAAAGTATCTCTCAGACCTGACATCAGTAGTTTAGTTATTTGCTGTTTGCTGCAACTGTTGATTCACGTGCAGTTCATCGTTGTGTCCACCAGGGGGCTGTGATGAATGATTTCTCCTGGGTGGATGCTCGTAATTACAGAATTTAATCTCATCTCTGAATGGTAGTGATGGCATTATGAAACCTCATGAAGCTTTTATTTTCTGAGCCCACTAGATGGCAGTCTTGGTTTAAAGAGAGATGCTCAAAGAATAGCAATTTAGTGTGCTTTCAACTACTTTCATGCAGCTAACAGCATCCCAGTAACACACTCTCTCCTCCAGACCAGCAGTTACTCAACCATCACAAAAGCCATTATAGTAACAGTGTTACATATCAAATAGTTTCCTGCTACTGTGCTGGTTGTACTGGAAATGACTCAGAAGTTTAAAAGTAAATTAAGTAATGGAAGTTCTCTGATTCCTGTCATAGGTGTGTGGGCAGGAGGAATTTGTGGTTTCCAGATCGAGTCAATGTGTGATTATACAAACTGTGATGTGTCTGTTCTGTATCCCTGTGCTGCTCTGAATAAAGGGGGAGGCATTCTTCTTCATGAGGAGCGCTGACAGCAGGAAGTCCTCATACGGACTGGGAGAATGTGTCAGAGTAAACAGAGCCTGCAGCAGCGTGACGCTGGGCCAAATACAGACAAGGAGTGGGCCAACAGCAATTTCAATAGACAAAGCTTGTGCAATGTGTCTGCTGTCAACGAGGCAATTTCTCATAATGAGTGCCAGGATAATACAATCAGGGAAATGAGAGGCCAAGAGGAGACCTTACTCCTGTTGAGACTCTGATAGGAAACCCTGGTGAGCTGATGACAGCTCCTGCTACAGAGAACAAGTAGAAGTGATGCTTTGTTATGTTTGATATAAAATGTTGTGAAAGACTTAAATCAAAGCCTCCTAATACACAGGTCTGCGTCAGTGGAGCCCCCAGAAATATTTTATGGGGTGGCCAGATGGGGCCACAGAAAATCTTTGGGACGTACACCAAAAACAAATTCTTTAACTGAATTTCAGGCTTTCCATTATGCTGTTAAAATATATAGGCTAGTTGAATGTAGATTTATCAAGGAAACGTATACTCATATACTTCGTTTTTTATTTTACAGTTAATAAGATGTGCAATGCAGTTAGTATTTTGAGTTCCACAAGAATCCTGTTTTAAAGTTAACCTGTTAGATGATTCATTGTTCTTCAGATGGGCTAGACGTCCTTTTCCTTCAGCAACAGCTCTAACTTAAAGGAGCACATTGATTGTAAGGAACAAAACACTTAGTGGGAACATGCCTGTGTAGTTTAAAGGGAGACTCGTGTGTACCCATGGGGCATATTTTCATTCAGGTATCTTGAGGTGAGAGTTCTTTAAAAATGGCCCTGCCAGTTGTTCCCTCGCCAAAATTTAGCCCGACTTTGGAGTGTTCTTTAGCCCCCTCAAATGCAACACACACCGCCGCCATACGCCGCGTGTCAAAACGCCTGCCTCCATTATATTCTATGAACAAACCCACACCGGCGCCTGCCAATGCACCGCGCTGCTCTGCTTCAGCCCACTGCTCTATTTCCAGTGCGGCTGGCACTGCGAGAAAAGCCTTTTATGTACGTCTCGGCCGCCATGGTATCAACTCCCGTTGCTTTAAATTTTTAATAAGACAATTTTGATAAGAAACTCACCCATGAAATCCCAGTTGTTGTTGCCTCAAAGTTTTTCCTTTTCCCAGAAATTTGATGTTTTTCCATCGGATTTTACAGAATAAAAACACAAAAATCGATCCAAGAGGTTTTTTAAATGTAGAAACAGAGAATTATTTAGTTTTTCAGATATGTTCATTTTTATGAGCAGAGTGAAAATGCATTTATTCGTTCCTCTGGTGCCACTGTGCCACTGCACTGTACGTTTTCACTGTATTTTGTACCAAACGCAATGTAGCCCAGTTAGCCTATGTCAACATGAGTGTACAACATGATGGCAGGGAAGACAGAAGCCTTAGCTTTCTGCTGCAAAAAGTATGAATTCGCTAGCTATTATTTGGATCGATAAAAACCTCGATTAATTTAATTATTTTTTTAATTTAATTTTTAATTTAATTTAATTGTATATACTTTATTAATCCCCCTGAGGGGAAATTAAATTTTTTCACTCTTGGGGCTGTAGTTTCGCAGACCAGGCGAGGCGGGGGCGCAGCGCACCTGCGCTTCGCCAGCTGGGTGTGGCCAGGCGGATTTTGCAAGTTTGGCACACCGTGCGCCTGGCGCAGCTACTCCTCTTTCCCACCTCCGTCCCTCCTACCGGCGCAAGTTGGAAAGAGGGAGGAGAGAAGGCGTGGAGTGGGTTTTACACACATCACACCAATCAAATGAGCCCCTCTCCTCACCCTTAAATGCACCGTGCGAAGGCGTAATGAGAGTTTACTCAATTCGCCATGGCAGAAGAGAGCAGCAGCGTCAGACGGCCAAACTTCTCCCAGGAGGAAACTGATGTTTTAGTCCGGGAGGTCCAAGCTCGCAGTATCCGAATATACGGAACTGCGAGCAGACCTCCACGGGCTGATGATGCAAAGGTAGCCTGGGAGGAGGTCACCACAATCGTAAATCAATGTTGCGTTTCTCTCGTGCGCGCGCTCTCTCTTTCTCTCTCACAGTCTCACTCTGTTTCTTTTCTTTTGACTTTTCTAAGATGACAGATGCTGAATATATACTCCCTATCTGATGCTGTGGCTGTTTGTGGTTGGCTGAGAGGGATGTGAAGTCATTAGTTTGCAGCTGTTTAATCAAATCAGGTTGGGTTTCCATTACACGTGCCAAACGGTGCCAATCTCCTTTGATCTGACATCAGATGTGATGGGACAGTCGATATAGAGATACATTTATGTGCTGATTGCAGATAGTTGCATTGAATAGTGTTTTTTTGGGTATTTATTGCATCGTTAATGTGCCTGATATTCTGGAAACCTGCCTGTGAGGTTTTGGTGATGTGTGTGCACTGTCGGCCGGTCAGCCAAACTCCGGCTTACACCGGCTGCGCTCCGCCTGCGCTGGTAGTAGACCTGGTTTCAGTTGGCAAGCTTTTAGCGCACCTTAGGCGAAGTCTTTTGGCACGAAATTGTCACTGCACCAAGCTGGATCTGTCGACACCTCCCCCTGCTGCGCTGCATCACCCATCTCAGCGCACCTGGGCCTGCCAAACTACCAAACTGAGCCTTGGGTTGCACTGCTCGGAACTAACTCTGCGCGGGGTTCGCCACCCTGCACCACCCTGCGCTGCGCTGCGTGCTGTCAATTACACACAGGTCTGAAAGACACACACATTCACAAACAGGACCTATACATGCACAAAGTGGAGAGATGTCAGAGTGAGGGGGCTGCCTTGGTCAGGTACCCCAAGCTGTTGGGGGGTTTGGTGCCTTGCTCAAGGGCACCTCGGCAGCGCCCAGGAAAACCACTTTATCACAAAACAGTACTCACTTGGATGAATTTTTGTGAAAAACAACTGATTCTTCCAAAAACTTCTATAAAAATGAACTGCTTAGCAACCAGACCAGGCGTTTGACTGAAACAGGCCTTTGTATGTCAAAATGTGTATTCACACGGGGCTAGTTAAAGGGACTGGATGTTTAATTGGGACTCGGCTTTTAATTGAAGTTTTACGGTATATACAGGATTATGCAAACAATAACCTACTGCTGCCATTGCAGAGAAATTCCTGGCATAATTACAGTATGATACCACGTTTGCAGCACACATGAGGTAAGGTAACATAAGGTCATGACATGATGATGGAGAAGACAGAAGCCTTAGCTCTCTGCTGCCAAAAAAGAATGAATGTTCTAGCTGTTATGGTTCTTATTTTAGATCTATTCAAACAGGATCATGCAAAACAACAATCTCCTGCGGCTGTCTGTACAGCTAGGGTTGCTCATGTTCATGTACTGCCTCAAAGAAAAATTCCTGTACATTTTAACTTGGTGTATTTTTTAAATGCTGTACATGGCTATAGGGCTCTATGGGTCATGACTGGCCAGCTCTGATGTAAAGATCTGAGGAAAGCAGGGCTCACTCGCACTAAACAGCATAGCCTATATCGGGGCAAACTGCTACCTGCTACAGGTTTCCATGTAAAGATGACTTCAACATAAATCATTCAAAACATTTGTTGTGGAAATAAGAAGAACTGAGAAAAGTCCCTTGTAATAGCCATTATGGCTGACTGCATGGGGATCCACGTCTGGGTCAACTTGCCAACTGACCCTGCATATTCATCCACAAATGCTGTTTTGTTTACATGTGTGACGCTTACTTTTACTTCCATTCACAAGAGATCAACCTGTGGAATAACATGAGGATTGTCACACAAAAGGAGATAAATCAAATGGAAAGAGAAAGGATGGACATAGAGGCAGAAAGATGGCATTTATCAGGAAAGTGGTGGTGTTCCTGCATTCTGTGTTTCCCTATGCAGACTGAAGAGGCACATTTTGCTGCAAAGAGTGGGACCTATTGATGTCAGACTTTAAAATCTAGATGTCTCCACAGGTGAGAGTGATGCCAGCAGTAAAACTTTATCCATCTATCTTGACATTTACAGGAAAGTGTGCACCTTGATGGATAAAAGTTGTTATGAAGCTCATTCAGGAAGAGTCTTCATTCACAGTTCTCTCTGTTCCTCTCCGGCTTCTACTCTATCAGCTGACTATGGGCGTCACCGTAAATTAATCCAACCAGACTTTGCCACAATCTCCCTAAACAGATCATGCCTGTCTACTGCCGTCAGTTGTCCGTGTAGCACAAACAGATGCAACCCTCCTCCACCCCATACACCTCCAGTCTTCAGCCCATCACTGGCCAGTCCTGCTCCTCATCCTTCAGCCTTCCCTCTCTTCACCTCGACCACCAGTGTCTAGACTCCATCAGGGGAATACCCCCTTCTCTACCACCCAAATATATTTACGTTATGATGGGGTCTAATTGCCAAAGAATTCTTTACAATTATCATATTTCCCATTTTGTAATAAATTATTGTAACTCTAAAATAAGTCTCTCCTGATTGATATAACATTATACATAGAATTTTTCACTGCAGTTTAAACCCACCACAGTTATATTTACTCAAACAAATCACTTCACGTGAATTTGTTCATTGTGTGCCAGGTTTCCTTTCAGCTGAGAGAGCATGTCCCTGCAGTGCATCATCGTACCTGCCAGCTCAGCTCAGATGGTCTAATGAGACTCTGTTACTGGCATTGTCTGGGGAGTAGAGAGAAACATTCCTCCGGTGATTATCACAGAGGCCATTAGCCAGAGATCCATGGTGCTGTAAGCCTGCTTCTACTTATCTTCTAAAACTTGCCGTCATCATTGAGTAAGAGGAGAAAGACCTGATCTGAATGACTAACAGTGACTCCTGTTGGAGCTGATGAATGTAACATAAAGCAGAAATCCTTGATCTGTGCATGGATGTTCAATTACCTGGGAATAATATGATGAGGAGGAGCTAAGCTTTAAGGTCCACTTACTAGTTACTCTGAGTTTTTAACCCTACATATATAACAACTCATCAATGCCAAAATTTGACATTTAGGATATGCGAGACAACCTGGCAAATATTGATTAGTATTAATACTATATAGAGCACTGTTAGTGGCCTGATAATGAAGCAGTGTTCTTTATTTGATGACTCGCTTGATCAATTGATAGAGCATGGCCTCACTTTGAAGTCGTCAAAATCTGGCGCTTGGGCAGTGACTTGCGGTGTCAGTAACCAATGAAAAAGGGCGTTCTTTAAGGTCAACATGATACACAGCCGGTTGCGGTTATAGTTTAACAGTGCTCACCGGCATCAGAGTGTAACCCACTTGGAAAGGAAAGTAACACTAGACCAGGATACTCTAGATTCGATAGAGGGAGTGATGAAGAATGAGATGGAACACCGACTGAGTAAGAGGCAACCACACAGAGGTAGGTTTAGCAACAGCAGTGTATTAACACATATGAAAAAATAAACATTTGTACAGATATGGCCGGCCTTTCAATTTGTTTTGTTTTAAATTGTCTTTTAACCTGGGTGCACCCTTTAAAATAAAATAAAATAAAATAAAATAAAATGGCTCTTGTTTCCAAGGAGTAAGGATTAAAGTAAGGATTGTTCCTTTAATCTTTCCGAGTTTCTTTTCTTTTAGTCCTACCACACCGGCAAAACGACAGGCGAAGAAGAGAGGGTCCTCGTCACTCCAGCTCTAGTTGATCACACGGTTGGCTCGCCATCCCCCATCCAGGGAGAGAATCCAGAATCCAGGATCCAGAATCCAAGGTCTCCAAAAAACCCAGCCTGTATAGCACAACAGGGTTTAATTTAAACTATTCACTTCTCTTAACTGTACAGTTTGTATTTTCCAAATATAAAATCAATATCCAGTAATGTAACTTCACTGTTAACTTATGACAAGGTAACTGTTGTTAACATATTAAACAAATTAAACTTCACCGTTTTTTAGAATGAAACTAAAATCATGAAATGAAATGACTGATAAACAATCAAATCCACATGTGAATGAGCATAAAATCACTCAGTTCAATGCCCACCTTAGATTAAAGTAAATAAAATAATGCAATCATGTAATATTCTGTACCTGTCTGCACAGCACTGCACTACACAGAAAAAAAAAAAATTAGCAGTCTCATAACCCATGACACTGAGCTTAATGATCTCTTTTCACTCACACCATGTAACAAGCACACATACTCTTTTTTCCATTTACACACCAGAAAATAAGCAACACTGTGAGCTAATGCTTCAACTCGGTGGCTAACACACCACAAGGGCTTGCTAACTCACGAAGCTAACACACACTCACAGCACTCACCGGGAAAAGAAATTTAATCAACACAGGTAAAATTCCCAGGGTCGCTTTTCCGTGGCCCACCAGACACTCCCGAATCGGCTCGAACAGTTCCTCTTCTTCCACAGCTCCTCTGTATTTACGGTAAGGAGTATTTTTCCGACTTTTTCCACTCCGACTTCTGCGTCTCTGCGCTCGTCCTGCCGCTGCTCGGTGCTCTGGGTGTGTATCGTCCGCGTCTCACTACCTCGCACCAAGGGGGCGAGACGTGCGCCAATTTCTCCCAATAGCAATTCAGCTACACTCTGTGAGCGAATGGCATTTCTTTCTCTTCACAGAACCACTCTTAAAGCGAACTTTGACCTCTGGGATAAAATAAATACATAAATAAATTAAATACAGGTTGAAATAAGGACTGCAATTAGGAATGAAATGAAAATCACTGTCAATGAAAGAAAAATATAAAAAATAAAATATCTTTAACTGTTGTAACACTTTTTCTCTTTTCAGGTAGGTAACAGGTAGGTTCTTTTTCCCTTTTTTTTCAGGTTACAGGCTAACATACTTCTCTTCCTTTCAACAGGTTACATTCTTACAAAACTAACATATTTCTTTTTTTTCCCACAGGTTACAAGAGGAAAATGCAGTGGAACAAGAACAAAAGTTAAGGCAGCAAAAGTCCAAGTGGGGCGGGGACGAGAGGGGGTGGTGGATGTGTCCAACAAACATTGACTTTCACCCAAACGAGCGGTGTTTGCGCACTGTAGGACTCTAAAGCCAATCCCTGTTCTTTTTTCCTACTTCCTTTTCTGCTTAAACCTAACTGTGCTTTTGTTGCCTAAATCCAACCATGTGTTTGTTGTTGGAGGAAAATAAAGTTAATTCACAGTGCTGTCCCAACGTAGTGCCTTTAATTTGAAAAAGAGTGTATGTAAACGTTAAATTTCCTGTGAAAATGGAAGTGTATCTTGAAAAAAGAGAACTTAAATGTCCCAGAATGTCAACAACCAATGCACCCAGGGTACCCCGCACATCTTATGTGGACATGGAAAGTCCATGACCAAAATGCCAATATGTGATGAGGGAGTCTGAGAGAGTCTGCAGATTCAGATTTGTCTCTTTACATTATACACATTCATTTAAAAAAAATGAATTAGTGCAGCTTTAATTTAAAGGTCTGGTGGGTACAATTTAGGGGGGTTGGCAGAAATGGAATATAGTATAATCAATATGTTTTCTTTAGTGTATAATCACCTGAAAATCAAAATCATTGTTTTTTGTTTTTTCACCACAGAATAAGCCGTTTATATCTACATAGGGAGCAGGTCCTCGTCTAAGTCCGGCAGGAGCATAGAATGGACAAAACAAAAACTGGCTCTTGCTTGCTTTTTCATGTTGGCCATGGTTGTTAGAAGCCCTTCTGCAGTGAGCAGTGTAAAAAAAAAAAAGCACTGTTTTTATTATAAGGGAAACTGCTTTATTCGGTGTTTTAGTGGTTTAAATCACCAGGTCCATTTCTTTTGGAGAGGAACTGGCCAGCTCTCTGCCTATATTGGGGCAAACTGCTGCCTCCTACAGCTTTCCATATAAAGATGACTTCAACATAAATCATTTAAAACATTTGTTATGGAAGTAACAGTAACAGCCATTATGGCTGACTGCATGGGGATCCACGTCTGGGTCAACTTGCCAACTGACCCTGCATATTCATCCACAAATGCTGTTTTGTTTACATGTGTGAGGCTTACTTTTACTTCCATTCACAAGAGATCAACCTGTGGAATAACATGAGGATGGTCACATAAAAGGAAAAGACACCTCTGTAAATAATTCAGCTCCTGGTAGAAACCTCCTGAACATCTGGACTTTAAGTTACTATAGAATAAAGGTATTGGAAAAAGACTATTTGTAAAAAAAAAAAAAAAAAAAAAAAAAGAAAGAAAGAAAAAAGAAAAAAAGAGAGTTATTTTTCATTGTTTTCACTGGATTCAATCACTTGGTGCATTTATTTCAGAGAGATAATTTGGCTTCCAGTAGGGTTTGCATGTTCACGACACAACCTCTGCCACCATAACCAGAAGCCTTGGAAGCTGAAATGACCACACCAAAGAAATGGACACAAGGTGTGTCTCCATTATCCCCCTTATCTTCAGCAGGTGTTTGACGGTGTTACCTCCTCTTGGATTACGTTCTTTAGATGCCTTAAAAACACACACCTGTTGCTGATCATGTGAGGAGCAAACCTCCAAATGCAATATGTACTGTTATTTACAGATTTCTGTGCAACCACACTGATGACTTGAGATGATCTAGACATTTTTTTGGGGTGTGCTGGAATTTCTATGCTCATGATGACAGTGTGTGAAACAGGGTTTATTTACGCCAGAGATCTGACCGTCAGTTAAAGGAAAGCCAAGCTCAGAGTTCAGTTTCTCTATGATTTCTTTGTTTACCTCATCTGTCCAGGATTGCCGTGTGTATTTTAGGACTCCTCCGGGACTAGTTGTGTAACACTGTTGCTGGCAGGAAATGACAGTGGGGATAGAGATCATTAACTGCTGGCGTGTCGTCACACTAACCCCTCCCTCCTTACGTGTGAGTTGGTGATGCACAAGCACAGATCTGTTTATTTTCTTCTTCATATTTTTCTCCTGGTGCTGAAAATAGCCTTCATGTGAGAGTCAGAGGGGAAAAAAGTCCAAGTTCTAATAAAAACTTCGCCAGTTCAGTGTATAATAAAACAAAGACATTTTATTGTTGATTTTCAAGAGTCCAAAGAGACAAATGGCAGAACAGAATGTCTTCAATTTTCCCTCGGTCCTTGCAAAAGAAGAAAGAAGTAAGTGTTGGCTTGACTGTTACATAAATGTTGTGACACAAGATAAAGTGCTGGTGGTGTGTAGTCTACTGTCTGGTTTATATTGAGAGCTATTATAAAGGGATGTAAAGTTAAGGGCCACAATTATTAATAAATGTTCCCATGAATGCATCATCCTGCCTTTTTTAGCTTTATTTACTCAATGGCAATAACACAGTGACTCTGACAACCCCCTCACAAATTAAAAAAGACTCGAAAAATGCAGGGTATAGAATCTTGAGTTGTTGAGGCACTTTTCTATATTCTGGTATGATTGTATTGTTTTTTCTATTGTGTGATTGATTTGACTGTCATGATGTCTGTTGCATGGCTGTGATTATATATTGGGATTGCTGAGTTCCTGTCTGCACAACAAATTTACCTTTGGGTACTAATAACGAAACCTTGAACCTTGAACCTTGATGTGTGTCTCTGATGGTGTCATAAGTCAGTGCAGGTATATTCAGTTTTTATGTCTTTGTGCTGGCGACAGCCATGGCTGGAGGCTTTATGTTTCTGACGGTTGTCCATCTGTCAGTCCCATCCTTATAAATGTAATATCTCAAGAACACGTTGAGGGAATTTCTTAAAATTTGGCACAAACATCCACATTGACTCAGCAATGATTAGAATGTTTTGGTTTAGTTTAGTTTAGTTAAGAAGGGACGGTGCAAATTAATAAATACACATGGTATAAAAAAAAAAATGCCAGAATTAGCCAAATGGCTATTTTTCATCAGTAGGTACTTAGCCAAAATGTTACACAAGGCTACCTACAAAAACAACAAAGCAAAAAACAAACAAATAAAAAACAAAACAATTCAAAAAAGAAAACAGTGCATCTGTCTTATGCTCATGAACATGGTATCTCAAGAAGGCCATGAGAGAATTTCCTAAAGTTTGGCACAAATGTCCACTTGGTCTCAACAATGACCTGTTTAGAATTTGGTGGTCAAAGGTCAAATGTCAAGGACACTGTGACCTCACAAAACATGTTTTGGGCCTTAACTCAAGAATTCATCCGTTAATTAGGACAGAATTTCACACAAATGTCTCATATAATGATGAGGTCAAAGGTCAACTTCACTGCGACATCATAATGTTCTGAAAAAATGCTTTCTGGCCATTATTCAATGTCATAGTAGACAAGGGGAGACATTTGGTCAGATACTGAACTGGTTACTCTAATTTTGGGTGCCCACCTTGAAACTGTACTGACCACCACCATATATGGAAGTGATAATTCCATGACTGTAGGATATTGAAATAAATAAGCTAAATAAATAAAAGTAAAAGATGTGCTACTGTATGTAACTATTTTGTAATATATATGGGGGTTTTTTGTTTTGTTTTTTTGCTTGAGCACCTGGCCCATAAAATGTCTGTCCATGGTGCTGTTAATGGTCTTAAAAACCTCTCTGAGAAGGGGATGAAGGAGACAGTGTGGCTAAAGGGGGCATGACTGGTAGTTGGGGCGGAGTTGGCTTATTTGCTGGCAGATAAAGTGCCAGACAAAGAACTGGAGACTATAAAATGTTTGTTCAACTAGTTTAGCATCTCAGATTTATTTGACAAAAGGATGGAGCCAACAACAATATTAGGAGGCAGCTCCCAAGTACAAGAGCTGACAGATAGAAATATTATGGTTTACAAAAATATCCTAGGGTCATCTGGACTGTGTCTGGTCTATGATAGATAATCACTGATTTAGGGTTTTATAGTGATGGCAGTGCAGTGATTACGTAGTTGACAGAAATGTTGCCTGTCAGCCTCAGAGCCAGACTTCCTAGCCTTGGCACAAAGCTGGTTTCTCTAACATGAGAAGCCTGCCAACTGAGAATTGAACCAGGTGCTATCATGGCCCTTCCCCACCCTGAACCGACAGATAGGACCATGTTTATTCATAAAATAATCAAGTGCCATGGCTGCTATGCAACCATAATATTACTGGGAAATGTATTTACCATTGTAATGTCACAATGCAGAACTTCATGTATTTGTGTTTTTCTGTGTGCACTCATTGAGGGGAAAGGGAAAGCCCAGCAAAGGAGAGGACCTCCCTAAAGGGATTGATGATGAAGCATCAGGACAAGGAGGGTTCTCCTCCCTCCGTCACACTTTCAGTAACATTTAATATCTAGATAGCACGAGAAGCTATGATCAGGGACTAAGCAGATTTTCAAGGATTTGGATGCTTGGTTCTTATTTGATTGACAAAAAGCAAAGCTCTTGATTTTCTTTAAGATAATTCATCAGGGTCATCACTGTATACTGATGCTCTGTTGAGGTAGCCTATGTAAATCTACTTTCAGAAACATCTGATGTACTCTTTTGTTAGAATATGTATCACATGCATACATTTTGTGTTGGACTTGGATACAAGACCTGGAATGCATCCCATGTCTAGTAGTTTATACATAAATACTAGTACTGTGTGAAAAGTGAGAAATGTCTCCTGGAAAAAGCAAAAATTCAAACCACATGCAGGATGGCAAAGGACAACAACCACCTTATCACTCAACAACTGAGCATATCAGCTCAACACTCATTCATGAAGTGTTGGTAAATCTGTGAGTAGATTTGCACATAAAAAACCTTGGTTCTTAAAACCTGCACCGAGTTCATGAACACCACAGAAAACTAGGTTTTGATGTGTGTATGTTTATGAATGCCAATCAATTGTAAATTTACAGCACACTGCCGTTGGTCAACAATTAGCATACATCCACGTCCATGAATATCCAGTGACCACCATATATGGAGGTGATAATTAGGTACTATGGATAGGTGCATCCAAACATGGGGCAAACAAAGAAAGAGAGAGAGAGAGAGAAAAACAAAAACATTTCCGACGCTGACACTGAAGTTCGTACTCGTACTCGTCATCTTCTGCTTATCCGGGTCCGGGTCGCGGGGGCAGCAGCCTCAGCAAAGAAGCCCAGACAGTCCTCTCCCCAGCCACTTCCGTCAGCTCTTCCGAGGGAACCTGGAGGCATTCCCAGACCAGCCGGGCGATGTAATCCCTCCAGCGTGTCCTGGGGCGGCCCAGAGGTCTCCTCCTAGTTGGACATGCCCGAAACACCTCCCAAGGGAGGCGTCCGGAAGGCATCCTTACCAGATGCCCGAACCACCTCAACTGGCTCCTCTCGGTGTGGAGGAGCAGCGGCTCTACTCCAAGTCCCTCCCGGATGTCCGAGCTCCTCACCCTATCTCTAAGGCTGAGCCCAGCCACCCTGCGGAGGAAACTCATTTCGGCCGCTTGTTCTCGCAATCTTGTTCTTTCGGTCACTACCCTGAGCTCGTGACCATAGGTGAGGGTTGGGACGTAGCTCGACTAGTAAATTGAAAGCTTTGCTTTCTGGCTAAGCTCCTTTTTCACCACAATGGATTGGTTAAGTTGGCTCTTGGGACATGGAGACTGAAGTTGTTTTTATATTGATTATATATATAATCAATATATCATATAATATAAATCTATATGATTTATATATCATATAAATCAATATCATATATAAGTAAAAAAAATCCAATTAATGGCCACATTTATGAGTTGGGCCTGACACATGTCGAGTGAAATTTAAAAACGCCATAATGTACAAATTCAGTAGCAAAACCATCTGAAATATCATCAACATGGACATTAAAGTCACCAGCAATCAAAACTTTGTCATGACAGAGAACAACAGAGAACTGGATTTTGGAGGACGATAACAACACAAAGATCAGCTGGAGAGATTGTTTGAAGGCAACAGGCCACGTTTAAAAGACTTTGTTAAAAATAACAGCCACCCTACTGCGACCATGAGTCCTGGTAACCTGATAAAATTAATATTAAGGGGACATAATTCTAAAACCAAGCTGTGTTCCCTCGGTTTGGACCAGGTCTCAGTAAAAAACATAAAATCAAGATTTTCAGATAAAATAAAAACTTAAAAAGTCTTATTTGAAAGCGATTGTACATTTAAAAGAGCTAACTTGACACTAGTAGTTTTAGGCACAGCTGTTTGCTCACAGAGCCACTATCCTGGTTTCATTTAGTACATCCTGAAAATCCTTCGAAGCCTGCAGGACCAAGCTGTAGAATGATGTCAAAAACACCTGCTCAGCCTGTAGCAGGTACAAGTGTTTATCATAATTCACCTTCCAGTCCTCCTCAGCAGCAGCTAGACAGCGTCCAAGCGACTACATACATACGTCATACAGAAGTCTCTGGGTAGTTTGTAGCTTCAACAAAATTGTCTTTGACTGAATGTTACTGAAGTGAGCCCATTCCCACCCTTCACCATGGGCAGGTAAAGGCCAGCTGACCACACCTCTGTCATGTTATTACCAGTGTTTGGGGTAATACATTAATACATTGCAAAGTAATGCATCACATAATTATGTTGCTAGTTGCGTTACAGAGGTTCCTCAAAAAATGATGCCAGCCATCTCTGAGAAGTCAATCTGCAGCTGATCCTGACCAAAAAGTGTAAATCCTGATCAGATTTTATGTTTGAAACCTTTTTATTAATGCTTAATTATGTTTGTAGTTTGATATGGCATACAAATCTGACCAACTTTAGCAATAGTAACAAGCTAAGATGCTTTTAGTTAGGAAGCACTTGTCTGAGGACGTCAGGGCTTTATTATTGTATTATCACAGCATTTCACACAGGCCAGTCAGGTGTGACAGACTGTTCCTGCAGATAAAAAGGATATTCCTGGCTTGGCGTATGGAGCAAGGAGTTAAAAATGAACAGTTCAAAAGGCTTTTAGATATGTTGCATTATTTGGATTATTTTATTCTTTGCACAGCTGTGTTCAGGCATTTAAATGAACAGTGTGGACAGTTTGACATGAACAGTGACCCCTAACTCATAGAGTTACAAAACACTGAACAAATGTTGCATTGTTTGTAATTTTGTTTTTGCACAACAAAATTCAGACATTGAAATACAGTAAATGGTTTTGTACCATATTTTGCATTTGTGACTATTAGAAATGAATCCATCGTCCCCATATGAAGACATCACTTTTTTTCCAAACCATTCACTGTTCAATAACAGTGCTTAGTTTTTTATACATATTAGGTATAACTTATTGCAAAGAGCTAGGAAAAAATAAAAAAAAGCATAACAAACAAAAGCTTGGGTCTCAGAAGGATGAAATAGTTACAATTGATTGTGAAAAGTTTGATTTTGGTGGTGACTCAAAATCTGAAACCAGACTAGGACATGTTGATTCAAAGACTATGAGAAAAGAAAACAAATTCAAGACAATGAATGTCATTCTTTTTCTACATCAGCACACGTGTTCTTCTGTGTTTTCATGTGTCACTAAACCCAAAAAGACTTTTTGTCACCAATCACTGAGTCAAGGATTAAAGTAAAAGCATAATGCTACTGGATAGTGAATACCATTTTGGTGAGGCAGAACACAGCAGAGGAGCTGTGGGGGGAAACAGATGGAAGTTGTGAGTGATGACGCAGTGATTATCTCTGGGTCTGCATGTATAAAAGTGACCAGTCTTCCAGTGCTCACTCCAGTGGAGGCCTGATCATTGCATCGATTATGTGCTGGAAATGAACCTGAGGCACATCTGGATGGAAAACACAGAGCCAGAGCTACAGAGATAAGGTGAGCGGTTCAAAAGCTTTTAACAAAGCAGATAGAAAGCAAATTAAGTATATTTCTTGGCAGTTTCTCTGAGCTTTTTATTTTTAGTGCATGGATAGGGACAAATTTATTACAGCATGTAGTGACAGTGTGTTGTAGTTAGGCCATTTCTGGTGTTGAGTATTTACTATACACTTTGATCCAGTCCTACTTCCAGCAAAACTACACTTGCCTTAAATGGACATTTCTACTGAGCAAGTCTTTGAAAAAATATTACAAAGTTGGAGCAATAGACGGTCTCAAACAAAAATGTAAACAGTGAGGGAAAAAACAGGCAGAATTTCACACCATTTATTACACAACACGTCACGCTTTCGCTCTGAGTAAAGATGGAAAGTAGGCTACGGCTGAGCCACTCTGCGATGGTATCTGTTTCTCATAAGTGATGAAGCATTACTCACGTCCAAAGGAGGGAGGCAGAGATACCATATTTCATGAAGAGATAGCATCTTTCTGCAGGAATTACACATTTATGCAATAACAGTAATTTAAGGTCCGTGTGATATTTTCCGACTAAGAAACAGCCAAAAATCAGAACCCCTTACAATGTGGCAAGGAGTCATCCATTACCTTTAGTATGAATGAATGAATGAATGAATGATTCTTATTACTGTGTCATGCAAGCAGTTATGCTCAGCCCACATGGGATTACAAGACACCATAAATTCAGCGCAAGCCAGGATCAGAGTCCAGCAGACATAAATTCAGGCAGCATTTAAAGGAAAGAAAATAGAGCAAAGCAGCAAAAGCATCACACATAATCAGATAATCATTTTGGAAGACAAAGTTTGCGGATCACACACACACACACACACACACACACACACACACACACACACACACACACACACACACAGGCATTTATCATGTAAAACTGAAAAAATAAATCAAAATAAATACTAATTAAACAAACTTTCCCGGCTTTAGCAACAAAGTTGGCAAACTTAAACACATCAAAATTAAACAGCTATTCTAGCTTTTGGTCATCTGAGCACCAGAAAATATCAGGATCAGAACGAGCCACTTCATGGAACATTATATCTCTTAAGTCAACACAGTTTGTACAATATAAAATAAAATAGGACTCACTTTGCACTTCACCCAATCACACATCTCACATCGCCTGTTTTCTTCCTCAGTATCATTGAATCAACTAATCTCAGTGGCCAGAGGAAGAGTACCAGCTCTCAGCTGTGCAACTAAAGATCTTTGGCTTCCAGATAAGTAGGATGTTACATATGGTTCAGGGCCACACATCTGTTTTATATGCATCCCTATTAGGCATTGACAGAATGTTTGCAAACCACTTTTTTTCTTAGTATGTAACACCTTGTTCACCTGCCTCAGCAAATCAGAATTAGGTAACCTCTAACAGAATCTGAACTGTGTGGCAAGGCTTTGAACAAAACCGAAATGCCGATCACATATTTCTACAGCTGTAGCTTCATTCCATTGGCTCTGGGTCAAATTTTCAAAATCAATCCTGTAAGTATGGGACTGAATTAAAAATTTTACTCTTGATATACAGTACAGGCCAAAAGTTTGGACACACCTTCTCATTCAATGCGTTTTCTTTATTTTCATGACTATTTACATTGTAGATTCTCACTGAAGGCATCAAAACTATGAATGAACACATGTGGAGTTATGTACTTAACAAAAAAAGGTGAAATAACTGAAAACATGTTTTATATTCTAGTTTCTTCAAAATAGCCACCCTTTGCTCTGATTACTGCTTTGCACACTCTTGGCATTCTCTCCATGAGCTTCAAGAGGTAGTCACCTGAAATGGTTTCCACTTCACAGGTGTGCCTTATCAGGGTTAATTAGTGGAATTTCTTGCTTTATCAATGGGGTTGGGACCATCAGTTGTGTTGTGCAGAAGTCAGGTTAATACACAGCCGACAGCCCTATTGGACAACTGTTAAAATTCATATTATGGCAAGAACCAATCAGCTAACTAAAGAAAAACGAGTGGCCATCATTACTTTAAGAAATGAAGGTCAGTCAGTCCAGAAAATTGCAAAAACTTTAAATGTGTCCCCAAGTGGAGTCACAAAAACCATC
The DNA here is from genome assembly GCF_011397635.1 of Epinephelus fuscoguttatus. Classification (NCBI taxonomy): domain Eukaryota; kingdom Metazoa; phylum Chordata; class Actinopteri; order Perciformes; family Serranidae; genus Epinephelus; species Epinephelus fuscoguttatus. The sequence continues at coordinate 38,835,335 of NC_064762.1, forward strand.
AAGCGCTACAACGAAACTGGCACACATGAGGACCGACCCAGGAAAGGAAGACCAAGAGTCACCTCTGCTTCTGAGGATAAGTTCATCTGAGTCACCAGCCTCAGAAATGGCAAGTTAACAGCAGCTCAGATCAGAGACCAGATGAATGCCACACAGAGTTCTAGCAGCAGACCCATCTCTAGAACAACTGTTAAGAGGAGACTGCGCGAATCAGGCCTTCATGGTCAAATAGCTGCTAGGAAACCACTGCTAAGGAGAGGCAACAAGCAGAAGAGATTTGTTTGGGCCAAGAAACACAAGGAATGGACATTAGACCAGTGGAAATCTGTGCTTTGGTCTGATGAGTCCAAATTTGAGATCTTTGGTTCCAACCGCCATGTCTTTGTGAGACGAAAAGGTGAACGGATGGATTCCACATGCCTGGTTCCCACTGTGAAGCATGGAGGAGGAGGTGTGATGGTGTGTGGGGTGTTTTGCTGGTGACACTGTTGGGGATTTATTCAAAATTGAAGGCACACTGAACCAGCATGGCTACCACAGCATCCTGCAGCGACATGCCATCCCATCCGGTTTGCGTTTAGTTGGACGATCATTTATTTTTCAACAGGACAATGACCCCAAACACACCTCCAGGCTGTGTAAAGGCTATTTGACCAAGAAGGAGAGTGATGGAGTGCTGCGGCAGATGACCTGGCCTCCACAGTCACCGGACCTGAACCCAATCGAGATGGTTTGGGGTGAGCTGGACCGCAGAGTGAAGGCAAAGGGGCCAACAAGTGCTAAACACCTCTGGGAACTCCTTCAAGACTGTTGGAAAACCATTTCAGGTGACTACCTCTTGAAGCTCATGGAGAGAATGCCAAGAGTGTGCAAAGCAGTAATCAGAGCAAAGGGTGGCTATTTTGAAGAAACTAGAATATAAAACATGTTTTCAGTTATTTCATCTTTTTTTGTTAAGTACATAACTCCACATGTGTTCATTCATAGTTTTGATGCCTTCAGTGAGAATCTACAATGTAAATAGTCATGAAAATAAAGAAAACGCATTGAATGAGAAGGTGTGTCCAAACTTTTGGCCTGTACTGTACATGATCAGGCACCTCTGTACTTAAAAAGAGTTGTTGGGCCCTCTGACCACTAGGGGGGAACATCAGGTCTTCTAATCATTTCAGTTTTATTTGACTTAATTGCATAAACAGTACTGTATTGGTTTATGTGAGTTTCTTGACTCAGTTAAATGGAAATGTTATTTGTGATTGAAAAAGTGGTAAAAGTGTTGCTTGGTTTGACTGCCACCAATCTGCCCAAGGAGAACCCCAAAAATGCCCAATTTCAATAAAGCAGCCCATTTTTTTTTTTTTTTTTAAATTTTTTATTTCATTTCTAATTTTAAATCTAAATTTTCGAATTTTTTCCCTTCCAGGAATTGAACAGACTTAGGATGTGCCTTCAATGCACTGTTTTAATTAATTACACAAACCTAAAACCACTGTTATATATTGAAAAATTATCTCCACCAACTCATCTTGATAATTCTTGACTAAACTTAAAAGCCTTCACTTATGTGAACAGATGTTAGCTTTTACAAGTCTACAAAGTTTCATCACAGACCCACAGTATGACTGAGTAGTAAATCCAGTTGGGAGAAAAATGTTCAGATCGTTACTTTAGGTAATTGAAAAATAACCCAATTCAGCACACCTAGCCTGACAACAAGGCTTATACATTTTTATCCTTGTTTTATGTATTGTGTTCTCTGTCTCCAGCCCATTCTCACTCCCAGGTTGTCAAAGACTTCTGCGGCAATATTGGAAGCTCAGAGTAATTGATGTGAAATAAAGATTGAGAAAGTCTGCATAGTGTGGGAGAGAGGGGAGTTAGATGGGTCAAATGCAGACTTAAACGTCCACTGTTTATGTCCTGTGTGAAAACAAAAGTCAGTGCAGTTTTAGCGTAACGTTACATTGTTCATTCGTCACATACTTAGATCACTCACGTGATATATTTACCCCACGTTATGTATTCATTTCAACTCAAAACATGACTTTTTTTCCTACACCTAACCAAGTGGTTTGTTGTCCAATCTTCTCTGTGACTATTTGACAACGTTATGTGTTTCATCCAAGAGGCATTTATGCGTCATGTCACGTCAATGGGTGTTTTTGGTATCTGTATCACATGCCGAGGGCCGTGAGAAAGTGTCAGTTTTTGACGACCTGGGATGAGAACATGTTGCTGAGTTGTATGTTCTTCTGCCCCTTTTCTTCTCGCTGTAAAGTACATTCTAACTTCAGTTTTGAAAAGTGCTGTAGTACTGTACATAAAGTTTGCTTTCTTGTGATGACACTGCTTTGATTACAAATGTTCTTTAACCACTGCTGTCATTCACAGGTTCCAATGGTTGTGAATGCATCAGACTGGTTGGTCCCAACTGTGGGCCCGGAGCTGGACCCCTGTGGTAACTACACTGAAGCCTGGCTGTGGCTGTCCTCCCTGCAGCCGGCCTACCTGGGTTTGATCAGCATTGTGGGGCTGGTGGGGAACGGCCTGGTTCTCTGCGTGTTCTGCCTGCAGAGGAAGCCCTGCACTGTGGCAGATGTCTACCTGGGCAACCTGGCAGTTGCTGATTTGGTCATGATGTCCTGCCTACCCTTCTGGGCTGTTACCATCGCCCGAGGCTACCAGTGGGACTTTGGAGAGGTCCTCTGTAAGCTAGTCAATGTGGCCATCTCTATGAACTACATCTGCAGCGTTCTGTTCCTCATGCTGGTCAGCATGGATCGCTATCTGGCTCTGGTGAGGCCCATGAGCACCAGCCGTCTGAGGAGAGCCACCTGGGCCAAGCGTATCTGCCTGGGGATCTGGAGCCTGGGCTTCTTCTTCACTCTACCCATCCTGCTCTTCCGCACAGTGATGCATGTAGAGGATCCTGGTGTGGACGCCTGCATTTTGGCCTACCCCCACCCAGCGTGGAGCTTGCACCACAATATTACCAGTAATGTGTTGGGCTTCCTGATCCCTGTCCTGGTGATGGCTTACTGCACTCATCACATTGTGACCGTGCTGAGGGACAGGGAAGCAGGAGGACTCCCCGGGGTGAGGGCGGAGAGGAAGGCCACCTACTTGGTCCTGGCCGTTCTTGCTGTCTTCCTCTTTTGCTGGACACCGCACCAGGTGATGCGGTTTCTTGACACTCTGGATTACTTCCAGGTCACACCTGGATGCCTCTGGGGTCATGTCCTGGACATTGGCATACAGCTGTCTACATATCTGGCATACAGCCACAGTGCTGTTAACCCCTTCCTGTTTGTCATTGTGGGGAAGCATTTCAGGAGAAGGGCCAAAGAGGTGTTTGGAAAAACTTTGAACCCCTGGTCCAAAAACATGTCCTACCTGACTGTGAGCTTCACCTCAGTGAATAGACTCAATGAAACACAACGTATAAGTATTGAAAAGTTTAAAAAATCTGGACTAAAACAAACTGTATCATGACGAGTGGCCTGGTCAGGCAGTGGGACACCTCAGTGATTAACTTTAAAGCTGTACTCATTGAAAACAGCAGAACACACTGTAAACACAACACTGACATATTATCACTTTATAAAGTTGATATGGCATTTTTGTTTGTAAACAGTTGCTGATTTATATGTCCAGCAGACACGGAGCAACATTACATCCAATCTTCTTTGCATTATTGCGTAATTTTGTTGATGCAGTCCCCACCCATGGAACAACACAGCAGAGCTCTTTGCTTGATGCAGTTGGACCAAGGGCCACTGACCAGGTGTTGATTTTTGATGAGTCAGGAGTGAAACCAGGTTGCATAAAAAAGCCTGTAGAGTGGAACTGCAAAGTTGTTGATGGTGCTCTGTGAGGGGTTTTGAGGGTGAGGGCTTAATTCGATCTATTTTCAATATTAAAAATACTGATTAGTGCAGCTTTAACTACAACTTCTTGTTTTCCATTGACGTATGCATGATCTGGAATATTCCAGATGATTCTTGTTGAGTTGTAATTACCGGAGGCCACGTGCACCAGTATTGCCAAGGGACTTATTAGCGCAGAAGTTCCACTTGGTTCTGTGTCTGTGCCCTCCTTCCCTTTGCCTTGTCTTATTGTCTCTGTCATTATTTTGCTGACATGCTGAGAAACATTATCATCTCTAACAGATTCATTCCCAGTGTAAAATCTTGGAGATTTATGATGTAATAGATGCTAAATGACTGCTGTTAAGTGCTGGAGATGAATCCCAGTGTGATTTATTAAGAGTATTATTGTCTCTGAGCTTCTGCTGTCTATGAGCAAGTGCATCATTCAGGTCCTGCACTATGAAGGAAACTTATTTCAACGTGATTAAACTGAAGGACGGTCACATTTCACATTTCTTTAAAAAAAAAAAAAAAAGAAGTTGCTCAGAATAGAAGTAGTTTGATAAAGATCCAATCATCACCTTAGTTGGTAGTCATTTTATAATCAAGGCACGTTTTTTCTCGGATAGGCACACAAGGTGCAATTAAAGTGACTTATCAAATGTTTTGGCAGTTTTAAATGCTAAACTGAACACACAGTTTCAACAGTGAAAGTAATTATCTGACTATTAAAGGGTGTTTAACTTTTTCTATGAAACATAAAGGGTAAGCCTGGTAATATTCCATTATCTTTATTGTCAACAAATCATGTGCAGACCAATGAATTGATACTGAGAAGTACTGTATGTGTATCCAAGAGAAAAACTCTTGTTTTAATTTAGAGTTGTAATTATTTTAGCATGAACACAGTAGTTATTGCCAGTTGGTATTGGGTGAGGTATATAGATGTGTTATTATAATCTTCTAATTGGTGAAGTTTATTAAGGGGTGTGGGGGTTCAACTGTGTTTTAAAAGAGTCTCATTGGTATTGTTGGGATTTTGTTTCAATATAACAAGACCAAATGTAATTTGTATACCAAACCTGAGCCATCATGTGACACTTAGGCCTATTATTTTCCTTTCATAATGTATAACGTATGGAGTAAGTTGTTTTAAATGACATGACACCAGTGAGAGGTGAATAGTTCTGAAATGTATATATTGTATTTATTAATGTATTTCATAAACCTTTGTCGTACCTACCTTGCATCTCACTGGATGTATTGAATGAGCATTTGAGAAATAAAACTGCTAGTGGGTCATAAGGGATGATTGAGAGGGATTACTTTTGTGTGAGTCTCTATATTGGTTTTTTTTTTCGTTGCTGTTGTTTGTTTGTTTGTTTGCTTTTTTTAAGGAAAGTCCTGCATAGTATACCAGTGTGTGTGATTTAGGTGGATATATTTGCAGAAATGGAATATAATGAGTATGTTTTATTTAGTATATAACGACTTGAAAATAAGAATTGTTGTGTTTTCGTTATCAGAATGAGCCATTTATAACTACATAGTAGTGATGGCCTCATGAAGCCTCATGAAGCATTTTCTTTATTTTCTGAGCCCCATAGATGGTGCTTTTTGTTCATCAAAAGGTTGAAAGGATACTGAACTGCCATCCCTTGAGCCTTTCCCTGTAAACCAAGAGCGCCATCTAGTGGGCTAAAAAAAAACAAACAAAAAGGCTTTATCAAGTCGCATTTAGCCATCACTACCACATAGCGAGCTGCTCATTATCTACGGAGATAGCCATGTTGCACTGTTTCTACAGGGGTCCAGAACTGACAAACCAAACACTGGCTCTAGACGACGACATTCGCATTTTAGGTTTTTTGTTTTTTTTTGATTGTTTTTTTTGTTTGTTTTTTACACATTTTTACATTTTTGCATCAGCTACGGTAGTTATCTGCCCCACTCCAAAGAACATTGGAGAAACACCTATTTGTAATGTAAAAACTGCTTTATTCAGTGTTTTACTGGTTTAAATTACCAGGTCTGTTTTGGAGAGGAAGAGACCTCTGTGGATAATCCAGCTCCTAGTAAAAACTTTCTTAACGTCTAGATCTTAAATTATCAGAGAAAAAAGGTGAGTGCAAATTAGCAGGTGCTTGGATTGTCAGCCCATCTGTGATTTGCCAAACAGTGTGGGAGAAATACTGATTTGTAACGTAACACTGCTTTATTCACTGTTTTTACTGGTTTTAATCACCTGGACCATTTGTTTTCGAGAGGAAGACACCTCTGTGAATAATCTGGCTCCCACTAAAGCCTCCTGAACAATGAACACTGAAGGAATTCTAACCAGGACAAGTTTCCATTGGTTGCAATCTGCAATCTTCACCGCTAGCCAGAGTCCTTCACAGGTCCATTTTTAAAAACAGGCACACCTCCATACCGTAAGTCCAAGCCACACCCACCTGCACCCGTGATTGAACACACACAGGCTACAGTAACTCATTAAGCGGGGTTCTCTATTCTTGAATTGCAAATCCAGTAGAGGAAAAGTCTGCACTTAATGCTGGGATGGCGAAAACATTCAGTGAAATCACTGCCAGGTTAGGAAACATTTTAGCATGCTCCACCACCATAAAACCTCAAAAGGATTCTGCTTATGTGTCTTGAAATCAATGTGGGCTGCCACCCAGGCTGCAAAGTTTCATGGCTGGAGTCCTCCACGTCAGTGACAAATGTGATTACGGTGTCAAAGTTTGACTTGTGTCACTGACTTTCAAAATAAAATATATTGTGGCTTGATAATAGTGATTTAGATGTCTATATACTGCAAATCTTTTTCATTTCTTTTATTCAGAAAAATAAAAAAATAGATTTAAGTTCTCACCCTCTGCCCACCTGCTTGTAGTTCATTTTTACCTGTGCTCGTACCTGTGAATTCATATATATACCTTTTTGTTTTTCACCTGTCACACAGCATTTTGCAGGTTACCTGTAGGGTACAACCCAGTGCTAGATGCTGCCACTAGCTGCCACTGAAATTTGACACACAGTTCCTCTAAGTGAACACACACACAAGACTAAGTCATTAAAAACAGTGTTCTGAAAGCTGGGCTCAAGTCAGCTGACCCTCATGATCACTTTCATTGGTGAATAACATGGTAACCGATGGGAGAAGGTGACATCCTTAAACTACTACTAAAAAAAAAAAAAAGCTGCCTCACTGACCTGTCCGTGTTTTAATAGCTTGATTTTTCAAAAACAAATGTTGCCTCTCAGTCCTCAGGTATGTGATCCCTTCACCCATAAACAACCACTGGTAGACCTTCAAATTGCTGGAGCGCAAAACAGTAGCACCATCTAGTGGAGACACTGGCACAGTGCTTAGTGTCACCATCAGTATGACAGGTGTGTGTCCAAGCTTGCCTGGCAAAAATACAAAACAAACTACTTTTCAACCATGACTCTGACTGAAGAAAACCAACTATGCACCTTACACCTTCCCTCTGTTTTTGTGTTGCCATGTTTCTCTATATCCCTCCTATTCACACTTCTCCTGGTAAACACTGTGGTTATTACAAAATGTGTGAATTGCATTTTTTAATGAAAATGTAATGATATGATGCATCATGCAATAACCAACCAAACTGGATAGATGGTAAATGGTAGTGATGGCCTCATGAAGCCATTTCTTTATTTCCTGAGCCCACTAGATGGTGCTCTTGGTTCAAAGAGAGAGGGTCAAAGAATAGCATTTCAGTGTGCTTTCAACCTTTTGTTGAACAAAAAGTGCCATCTAGTGGGCTCAGAAAATAAAGAAAATGCTTTATGAGGCTTCATGAGGCCATCACTAGTAAATGGACCTGCATTTATATAGCGCCTTTCAAGTCTTCTGATCACTCCAAGCACTTTTGTTGCTTTAATCATGAAAATATCTCCCATTCCAGTTTCAAACCTGCCACCTTCTTGCTGTGAGGTGACAATGCCAAGCACTGCACCGCCATGCCACTGTGCAATGTATGTTGTATAACCTTTTATATATTTGTGTAAAAAGTCTATTGAATCAAATTTTTAAAATAAATCCCATGGCCGAATAAATTTCCTCTGAAATAAATAAGTTCCCTGAAATATAAAAATGTGGAAATACCAAATAACAGTCTATAACTAAAAAATTTTCTCTGAAATAACAAAGTGTGGGATTATGAAATAAAAGTTCCCCAAAATACATAAATATAGAATTAAGTCTCCAGAAATATATAAATGTAAAATTACAAAATAGTAGTTCTCTGAAATACATAAGTATGGGATTATGAAGTAAAAATACCTGGGAATAAATAAATGTAGAATCCTGAGATAAAAAATCTCCAGAAACAAAGTGGGATTTTAAAATAAAAGTAAAAGCAATAAAAATAAAATAAACAAATGTGGGATTACGAGATGAATGTCCCCTGCATTAAATAAATGTAGACCTGTGAAATAAAAGTCCCTTGAAATACATTAATGTGTATATAAAGAATATAAGTCCAGTTAAATAAACAAATGTGGAATTATGAAATAGCCTAAATGTTCTCTGAAATAAATAAATCTGGAAATATGACATAAAAGTCCACTTAAATGAAAAAATGTTAAATTCTGAAATAAAGGTAGACCTACTCTAAAATTAATAAACGTGGAATTACGAAATAAAAGTACCCGAAATAAAGAAATATGGCTATAATGACCACTTTCTGTATTATATTTATTTTTATTAAACATGTATTGCCTCATTTTTTTACTTTAGGATTTGTTCATAACCATATTTTTTTATTTTAAAGTTTATTTTTATTTTTATTTGATATTGGCCTAACTGACACTCCGTAGCCCTGACAGTATATATGTCTATGGGCTGCAGTGGCTCGTGGCTGAGCTCTGAGCTGCGGAGGCGGAGTTTGTTGAGTCACTTCCTCTCAGAGGACGTTCAGCTCCGGACGTGCGGGCTTAATTTATAGGAAGGATACCGTTATAGGACGGAGAATGTTTTTCACACCGACAACATTTCAGATACGGTTTTTTTTAATCATTTGTACTATAATGTAATGAATACCAGAGAACTCGTCTTTTCTGACTTTGGCCTCGTCCTTTATTTTGTCCTCTGACCGGACTGACGTTTTTTCCCTGCTGTTTATAACATACAGCCAAGAATAACACAAAATGTGGTACAGGAGTGATTTAGAAGACGGATACGAGTCTACTAAAACAGGTGAGTCGCCTATAAGATAACGGTGAGAAGAGAGCGGTGTGTGCTGATAAGATGATGCTTGAGATGCGAGCTAGCTGGATGTGGTTGTGGTTTAAAGGCCAACAGCTGCTGCAGTACAGCAGCTAGCACACATGAGCAACTACTGGGATATTACACCACTGTGATACTACAGGCTGCATTAACACGAAGGATCAACTAACTGAACACAGAGAGAAGAAGTGTGTGTTGGTGTGGTTTCTTTGCTCTGAGGAGTCACACAGCAGCTGCAAGTAAACTGAAGAGAGCAGATAAGAAAGCAGCTGAGATTACTGGAGGTGCGGGACTAACTCGGCCTAAACGAGTCAGTGATCATTGAGGACTGGGATGTGCTTGAAATCAATTGATTACAGTAAGTATCAGTACGTATGTAAGTACTGCATATGGACTAGAGTAGGATACCACAGTAGTCTTCATAATGTAAACAGTGGTGATGATGAGGTGTGTGCACTACTGGGTAACGTTAGATGAGTAAGTTACAGAGGAGGAAGTGGGAATACTGTGCTATATCAATGGCTCTTTAGCTGATAAGTGGGTATACTGTAAACTGACAGAAAAAGAGGTGGGTTAACCCTGTACACCTGTATACCCTCCACTACACCGCTGAATACAGTTTCAGTTTAATTTATTTAAGAAGGGACAGTGCACATTAATAAATACAGGAGGTAAAAAAAATGCCAGAATTAGCCAAGAGGCTGTTTTTCATCTGTAGTCCCTTGACCAACATGTTACACAAGGCTACCTTAAATACAACACAGCATAAAGAGAAAAAAACAAAACAAAACAAAAAAACGTGGCATGCACTTTAAAAGACTTTTTGAACAGGACATGCAATTTAAAACTGGAAAAGGACATACTAGCAGGGGTCAGCAACCTTTACTATCAAAAGAGAGACAGTTAAAGTAAAAAAAAAATGTCTGGAGCCACAGTATATATTTGTGCTTTACAATAAAGATAACACAGCCTATTAGGTCCTAATAAGCTAATCAATATTACTAGGCTAATAGTTGTAAATGAGCATTGATTATTTTGTGCATAAACGTTGCGTTGGCGGTGAAAGCAAAGAAATCTGTCCCTCACTATTGAGTTCTCTGTTTTCCTCTGAGAATTTTTCTTTCCTGGATTTGGAATCAATAGCTAGCCCAATCAGGGAGACTCCTCCACTAACTAGCCACCGCTATTCAGATTCACCAAAATTTAGGAGAAGGCGCCAGGTCATAGATGTATGACGCAAACTTAAGTTGATGTAAGGAGTGTTAAAACTTTTTTTTGAAAGTGTATGAATGTATTGAAAAATGTATGAATCACTTTAAGCCTACGTCAATGTAAAATGGAAAATTAAAACATAAAAAAATAACTGTTATTCACTTCCATGTAATTTCTTGTAAAAGCCACATAGAGCCACTGGAGAGGGGGTGTGTATATCAAACACAAGTTTTAATATTTTATTAAATCATTTCAACTTTTGTTGGTTTTGTGTCTAGTGTTTTGAGTGCTTGTTTGAATGAAACAGCATTTCAGTGCTTTATTGTAGCCTACATCATACAAAGCTCTATTCATGTGTAAACATAAGCTTCAATAGCTATTTTTTTTTTTTTTTTTTTTAATTACTACTGTCTTGAATCATTATTTGGAAATGATCAGTGGTGGCAGTAATGTGTGTTACAGTTTACTGCATTCACTTTATTTTTCCCAGCAATTTAAAAGCATAACATGTTACTGTTAGATTTTCAATAGAAGGGGTGAGGGGAAAAAATCGATAAAGCATTGTATCGCAATATTTTTGTGTATCAATACTGCATCATCACACAGTGCCAAGTATCATTTTTTTTTTAATTATATTGATTATTAATAGGACAAATACAAATTAAACCTCCACACTAGAATAAGCTTTTTCAAACCACTAGATACATTTTGCTGCTGCTGCAATAAAAAAAAGCTGAAATGAGATGAACAGACTGCAAACCTAATCTTATTAGATAAAACAGATGTTGACAAAGTTTTTTTCTTTTGGGACATAAAATGCAACTGAAAAAGGTAATGGTAAGGTAAATCAATATATTTTATCACAACATATTTAAAATTGCAATAATATTGTTTTATGACTTAAGTATCATGATAATATTGTATCGTGGATCCTCTGGTGATTCCCACCCCAAGTTTATATACCAGGTGAATACTGTTGTGTCACTAACACTCAGCGTAATTAATACTATGAAATACTGAGTGAAATCCATAAAGGAAAATAACTTTGAGCATGCAAGTTCATTCTGTAGCATCACCAGGAAGTCACACGATGGCATCCACCACTCCAGTCTTTGTGGAGGTGGATGGGTGGGGTCCACCTGGTAATGCATTCCTGTAGGCCACATTTGATCCTGACAACAGGAGGGATATAATATATAAGGAAAAACTACCTGCAGATACTAAAGAGAGAGACTGAGACAACAGACTTACCTTGAGCTCAAACAAGGAGGCCTTGTGGATTCACTTACTGGTTTACACAAAATTAGGGGTGGGAATATCTAGGCACCTCACGATTCAATTCAATTCCGATTCCGAGGGCAACGATTTCAATTATAAAACGTTTCTCGATTCTAAAATGAGCCAATAAGAAAATTTACACTAGATATTGAAAATCAGTATTGTAATAAAGCTGGGAATACATATCCAGTGCATACAAACTGTATTACTTACTGTGGTTGAGATGACTACACTCCACCAGTCTCCTCCGGTCCATCCTCTCATCCACAAATCTCAACGGGACTCTCCTGTCCCTCGTCGACCTCCTCGACATTTCTCCTCCAGTATTTACAAAACTATAACTGACTATCTATGAACTATAAAAACATGAACTATTGTAAGAAAAGACAAATGGTGGCAAAACTACAAACTATGGTGAAAACACGACGAAAACACGACAAAAAACACTCAAAAACACGGCATAAAAAAACTCAAAAGCTCTCAAAAAAAACAAACACTATTATTTACAACACTAAATATATTTTACAAAGAAAACGCCACCAAAACGCCGCTAAAACATTCCAACTTGCACTCTCCTCGTCAGCTGTCACACTCCTCCTGCTGTGCTCACTTCCCTCCCCTCCTCCACAAGCAATGACATCACTACCGTAATGTTTTTGCTGTGCTTCTCAGCTTTCAGAATCCGTTGGAATTACGTCAACAGTGCGAATGGTCGAGGAATTATGGTAATTTGAAAAATCAATTATGAGTTTTCCACATCAATGCTCGCATCGTTCAAGACAGAATCTCGATGCATCTAAAATCGATTTTTCCCCCCACCCCGACACAAAATTATTTGGCAACTGTTTTGATAATTGATAAGGCTCATCATTTAAGTCTTACTTGAAAATGCAAAAACATCACATGTTCCATCGCCTGAATATTTGCTATACTTTAAAATGAAACATCATATTTTTGGTTTTGGATTTGTGGTTGGACAAAACAAGACCTTTGAATGTGTCAGCTTCATTTCCATGTCTGGGCCTGTTTCATCTCGAGACGCGCACTCAATCCTTCAAACACACACATACACACACGAGTGTGTACATGCACACAGCATTATGGCAGTCTCCCACTGGCTGATGATAATCATGAGGGCTGACGAAGTGCTGTTAGTGAGCCATGCACCTTCGTTCAGTCAGAACTCCCTCAGATCAAACTTGCTAGATATTTACAGTGCATCTTAGATCCTGACACTGAGGACAGAGGCTTTTCAGCATTCAGCAGTACATGGAATCCAAAGTGTAACACTTACCTGAGTATCCAATAACTATTGGATGGCTTGCCATGAATGTTGTACACTTAAGTCTTTGTCAGAATTATTTGTCCAATATTTTGTCTTTGACCAATTACCGAAAAAAAACCTAATAAGAATATCATTTTCAAAACTGTTGTTTTAGGCTCCAGTGGCGGTGGATCTCCAGGATGGGTTCCTGGCCATGAATCAGCCTGGCACAGTAACCCTCCTGGTCCTGGGAACAGTATCTGTGGTGGGCGCAGACACAGCACGGTGTCTGACAGTGGGGACACTGGCATTGGCACATACTGCTCTGACAGCGTGGAAGGTAGGAGGTCCTGTCTGTGTGCTCTGCACTGTTTGTCTCTTGCAGTAGTTTTGTATTAGCTTAAATCAAATGTGAGTGTGGTGTAATGAACTATCAGCAAAACTACAGCGTCATTTTACAGGATCCCTCTTACAGTCAAACATTCAGCATTCCCAAACAACACATCAAGTAAACCTAAGAAACCAAATGGAAAGTTTGCTTGTGCTGAATTCTGATGACGTAGCAGCATTACCAATACACTAGAGATATGAGGCATATGCATCACATAACATCAAAAAACAAAGAGGCTGATGGATATGTGGATTTAATGATGCTCACAAGCAGTTTAGCGTTCACCCACAGCTGGAACTGTAAACCATGAGTGTATATTTAACAACTGCAGTATCACTGCCAACACACAATAATTCATGACAAACAACTCCCATATTATGTAACTCCAGAAAACTCCCAACAAGGGAGCTGCTGCTCTGTCTCCTCCAGAAGCTCACTTTTTTTTGCTTCTAGTTCTGCTAAAATTTGCACAAATCTTTATTTTCTCATCACTTGGAATCAGCTGCGTCAAAGTTTTAAGGTGATACATTGTGCCAAATGTATGTTTCTCTTCTGATTGTCCTGCACTGTTCTAACATGTAACACAACAGCGTTGACATATAACATACATGTCAGCAGCACTTTCTAAACAATAACAATGGCATTAACATGGCACGAAGATCATTTACCGTCCTCTGCTTTGAGGGTAAGGAGCTCCTGGACTTCATTGTTTTCCCAAGTTGTGGCTATTTTTGTCCACTGTTCTTCTTTGATTTACCTACTAACTGCTATCAGCTGCTTTTTTCCTGTTGGTGGTTTGCACACATAATAGATTGTCAAATGTTACACCTGTCAAGTGGTGGGGGAAAAAGTGATAAAGCATAGTATCACGATATTTTGCATGGTGATATTGTATCAATACAGGGGCGCCAAGTATCGATCTTTTATTACACACACCTTTTGGTACTAGATTATAAAATCAATTGCTTTTTTGGTCCACTAGATGGTGCTGATGGTGTTTTTCCTGGTGAGGTCAGCAGATGTCTTAGTCAACAGCATTTAGAAGAATTTCATCAAAGCAAAGATGGAGGCAGCAGAGAAAGAAATCAGACATGTGCCGTCTGGTTTTAAATATCTGGACTTATTTAGGATTTTTTAACATGAAAGGAAAGAAGGACTTGGATATGACATAGGCGATTTGTAAGCAGTGTCATATGAGAATAAAATACTCTGGCAATACTACGAAAATAACACAGTCCATCATCTGCTTCATTTGCAAAGATCTGCATCCATAGAGCTTTGTTGAAAACTAAGGCTTTTGTTACATGCCAAAAACACTGGAACCCAGGTATGTGACTCTGTCCTGATCATTTTTCACCGACACAGCCATACCCAAGCTCTGCAGAGAAGTGAAGCATAAAGTTGAGGAATGTACTCAAACAGCAGGAAGGGTGGCATTAACAACACATTATCTCACAGAGGAGTGGTGACTGTTGTCTCACGTTCTCCAAACTAGATCAGTACATGAAAGTCACACCGGAGCAAACACTGCAGACCTCCTGCAAAATGCGGCACAGGAATGGGGGATTGTGGATAAGCCTTACCATTCAGTTAGCAGGATACCTGCATGTAAAGTGTTAATCTGGCCTCGCAGAGGGCGTCAAATCTGCCAACAGTTCAGTTTGTTAGGTGTATGCAGCATTTCTGACTAGCTTTCAGTCTGCTTTGCATCACATTTTGCTGCAATAAAAATAATCAAACTCAGATGAACAGACTGAAGACTTTAACTTATGAATTAAAATTTATGTTGACTACTACCTTCAAGGCGAGATCACTCTGTCCACCCATTACATGATTGTATCTTTTATACAGAATGGCGAGGCAACATAATAGTGTGAAGGTCTTGCCTTGAATAGACAGTGTGAAAGGGGATATAGACTGTTGATCACACATTAAAGGTAACATAATTTTTTCCTCTTACCTGTAGTGCTGTTTACCAGTCTAGATTGTTTTGGTGGGAGTCGCCCAGTGTTGGAGACATTGTCTATAGAGATGTATGCCTTCTCTCCAATATAATGGAACTAGATGACACTCAGCTTATGGTGCTCAAAGCGCCAAAAAAATACATTTGAAAAACTCAACAGACTCACAAACAACAACAACTCAACTTTGTAAAAATCATGACCTGCTTACTCAAGATAATCCAGACCTTGCTGCTTGCCAACTGTATCACTGCGCAGAAGGAAGAGTGCATCTACTCATTGGCAAAAGGCTTGTGCTGATAGTGTAAGCCAGCAGTATCAAACTAAGATGCACACTTCCTTCTGCAATCTAGACTGATAAATAGCACTAAGGGTAAGAAGAACATGTGTTTTTAATTTAGGGGTGAGGTGTGTGAAGTGCCTTAAAAGCACATATATACCCGAAATTTTAATGTTTAATTCAAGTTAAAGTTTAATAAAAAACATTTTCTCTGTGTGACCAAACCCCGCCTAATGGTCTGTTTGGCCTGTATGTCTTACAGACGACTCCAGTTCCAGTACCACGCCTCTGTCCTTCCAGCCGCTGTCCCAGCATCACTTGGGCCAGGATGATAGCGCCGTCCCTTTTGTCCACGTCATGCTATCCCCGTCCTCCTCACCCTACACCAGTTTTAGAGTTCCAGCCTCACCCAGCAGCTCAGGTCGTTGGAGCAGGTCTTGCCAGCTGCTTACACCAGCCATATCTCCCCTGAGTGCACCAAGCTGTCTGGACATGAAGGACCACCAGCCCATCAGGAGGTGGTCCTCCCTCACCAAGTTGTCATCTGGGGCTGATAAAAGCTCCACTAGGACATCATGTGATCAGTACAAGGCAGATTCACACGGCTCCCTGGACAGAAATCTGCTCTATGGGTATAGAAAAGAGCCTGCTCGGGCAAACGTGGACCTTTATCTGCCTTTATCCTCTTCCATGCTCTGCCACAGCCTGCTGCAGCGCTCACCAGGAGCTGGCCCCTGTTACCGGTACAACCACAGCAGTAGATCCAGTGGTTTGGACACAGACCTGTCCCTTTCCTCAGCTCTGTCGTCTTCAGTCAAGCACAGCAGTTTGGACATGAACTACAGTGCTTTACCAGAAGCTAAACTGTCTCGGGGAGGTACACAGGGTTATGGCCTCAGCTTACCCAAACAAGCAGACTCTCCACTGGGTCATCAGACTGACAGAGGCTCCCCGATTCAGCCCTCAGTCCGCACCCAGATGTGGCTGACTGAGCAGATGGAGTACAGACCCAAAGGAGAGAGTGTAGGAGGTCAGATCAGTATTGCTGGGACAGAGGTCTGCGGCGGAGATGGTCCGTTATCATGTCAGCAGGGACATCAGCAAGAACCAGGGCTTAGTCAGGTGAGAGGAGGGGTATAATAATGAAGCTAGAGGGAGAGGGAAGGCATACACAGTGGCATGCAAAAGTGTGGGCACCCCGGGTTCAAATTCCGTTTACTGTGGACAGTTATAGAAGATGAATTGATTTTCAAAAAGCAGCATTACTTTTTAATTTCAGTCTTTTACAGTTTCAAAATAACAAAAAAGGAATAGGGCCTGAATAAAAAAACAACAACAACAAAACTTTAAAAACCAAAACTCAACTCGATAATTGTTTAGATCTCCCATGCCGTGGTTCTGATAATTCATTTAAATCAATCTGAGTTTCAATTTGGTGCTGCACATGCCTCGTGCTACAGGCATCTATTCTCTGGGATTCTTTAAGAATATTTAAAGTATATTTAGAGGATAATTTTTAATATTAGTTGGTGACTAATGAAATCACAGCGTTTTTCTTCGTATACACAAACTTTTTGTTGTTTACAAATTCTTGGACTTTGGATTGAATTTTAAAAAAACAACTTTAATGTCTGAACCAACAGGAAATAAAGTACTAAGCTTGATCGCAGGCTAAATTGAAGGGTTCTGATAGGAAGGTAAAAAACAAGAGAAAATATAAACTAAGGCTTGCATTTAAGGCCTGAAGAAAAGACCCATGTTTGCAAGAGGCTAAATTAGATGTAAATGTACCAAACTTCCCCCCAAAAGACTCTTCTCTCTTCAGCACTCTGTTAACTTCATATTGAAGAAACGTGAGGTAAAAATTATCCTCAGTGTGTCAGTATGTCAGAGTAGCCTCTACTTTGTACATCCAGAAAAATTTATACCTTACTGCAGAACATGGTCCATCATTAATACAGCGTAAAACACGTGTGTACACTCAGCAGACAACATGAAATAAGACAGGTTGATCTACAGGAGAAAAAATACTTGAAAACAGTACAGAATGGCTGAGAGTCTTACTGCATTATATTCAATTACATTGTTATTTTGATATGTCACCTGCCACCTGAATTTTGTTTGCCTTTACATAAATAAATGCAACAGAATGCAGGATGTTTTGTGTTTGAGACTCAAAATTTCCTGATGGAGGACCCCCAGACACCCTAACTTAATATGTGTCGCTCACAATATTTAAACAAAATGACACCCTTGTTTACATCACTGTATGGGCAGTAAAACAGTTACTTAAGTAAGCAAAACTTGTTACTGTATATAACTTTATTTTTGAAATTAAATAGACAGGTACCGTTTTTTTCTTTGCTTGAGCACCTGCCCCTGACACATGAGCAACGGATCAAAAACAGATCATGAACATCACTGTTATCAGTTAAGTCGGTATGTACTTGTGCACTGTGTGTGTTACAGCGTGTGTGTTGGTGATGTGCGTTTGCAGATGCTGATGGGGAGCTCCCTTCCAGTCAACACTCTGGTGAAGGTTAAAGAGGGGCTGTTGAGACAGAGAGAGCTGGAGATAGAGAGGTACTGCCGGACACACACTTGCCCAGCACGTATTAAGGTGTGCTCACCTATTTTCTGATCCAGACATTCAGAAGGAGCCCGATTATCCACAGGAGTCTCTTCCTCTCCAAAACAACTAGACCAGATGATTTACACTGGTAAAACAAATGAATAAAGTAGTTTCATGTTAAAGAAATCAGTATTTTTCAGATGCTCTTGTTGTGGACTGGCGGCTAATTACACTGGCTACCCTGAAAATGCAAATTTGTCTATCTAGAGCCAGTGTTTGGTTTGTCTGTTCTGGGCTACTGTAGAAACATGGCGGTGAACATGACAATCTCTGTGGATGAGCACCTGCTCCTTATGTAGATATAAGTGGCTCATTATCAGACAATGAAAACACAGTGATAATTATTTTCTAAGTAATTATTCACTAAGAAAAGATACTTGCATCCATATTCCATTTCTGCCAATTTATCCCCTCCAGATCCTACACACTGGACCTTTAATACAAAGCTCCTTTGTGATGCTCTCGAAAGGCCAGATGACAGTGTTTGTGAGCAGGCTCATGTTGTGTGTTTTAGACAGAAGCAGCAGATCTTGCAGCTCCACGCTCGGATCAGAGAGAATGAGCTCAGAGCTCAGCAGGTCCTGCAGAGCCAGAGAGGATGGTTTGATGAGCCACACATCCCAAGTACTAAGGTACCAATACTTTGTGATGAATGAGTATCCAAATTCTTACTGTGATAATCACATCCCTTCATAAGACAAGTCACAGCACAAGTTGTAGTTTTTCCAACAGGAATCAGCGATGAGAACGCCATGCAAACAGCCGTCTGACAGGCTGTGCTGTGATGAAGATCTTGGTAGGAAGCTGGCAGTGGCTGAACTGGAAGTTCTTCATTTGAACGAGTTCTTCAAGCAAGCCACACAAAAATATACAGAGGACATCAGGAAACTGGAGGAGAAGGTACAATAAGGACAGAACAGAGCTGATGAGAACAAATTCATCCATGTGTGCTTGTCAATATGTGTTTATGCTTTTTATATTATGTTGAAAACAGTTGAAGTCCCCCTCCACTCAGATATGTGTTTTTCTTCTTTTTGTGTCCCCTGAATGTCTGACCTTGACTCTACTGACTTGTATCTGTGCGAGGTGTTTTCACATTCCTCTACTGTGCACAAATCTGAGATTCAGACGTACGCCGAGTGAGCTAGATTAGGTTCATCACTAATACGAAAGCCGATCACTGACTAATACAGGAAACTCATATCAACAAGGTAAGAGACGTTGACACAACACAAGCAAAGAGACCTGAAACCCTCCAGCACAGAGCGGACTCGTCGTGATGTTGTTACTTAAAAATCTCTTGAACTTTTTGGACAGAATTTTTATGTAAGTAACTTGTACACCATCTGTGCCCTACTTGTTAACAGACATCTACTTATTTACAAGCAGTGTAAGAGTCACAGTATTGATTGACACACTAGAAGTCAAATGCTACATCTGCCCCAACACTTAGAACAATCATATGGAATTAATCATATCAGCTATGAGAGGTTAGTGTGAGGAAAATACTGTAAATGAAATTTCTCAAAATGAGACATCAGTGTGTCATTTGTCAGGCAAGAGGGATCATCGCAGACCATGTGTATAATGACTGTCATGGTTTTGTCTCGTTTCTGATTGGTACAATTTTAGATTTTACAGTCGCCCCTTGTTACAGTTGTCCCCAGTCTCCCCTACAGAGAGCAGAGTTAGCATTAGCAAAGTGAAAGTTTAGACAGCAAACATGGCAGTTTGGCAGTTTTTGGATGGAAAAAATCCCCTGATGGTCCATACACTGTTTACCAAAAACCGTCATCATACCAGATTATTGTGTGTTTCACGAACACTAACGCTGTGTCAGTCACTTTCTGCAAGCTAACAAGCTAACAAATGAAAGATGCTAACTACACTTAGCATGCTGAAACATCTTTTTATGGTGCACAACAGACTTGTCATCTGATTCTGACTGAGGCTCAGACATGTACAGCTGAATCGCTCCCGTGTTTACGCTAACGCTAGCCATCTCCATACACTCTCCTCTTTCGCCATTCACCCTCGAGCAGCGTGATTTTTTTGGTCTGTTTTTATATTTTTCTATTTATACATCATGCTTTTTATTTTACTATCTAACATGCTATTTTAAGTGCTGCTTTATTTAATTTATGTGAATGTGTGTTTTGTGTTCTGAATTTATTTGTGTGTGTGTGTGTGTGTGTGTGTGTGTGTTTTACTATATACTCAGGGAAAACCTCCTAATCTCATTATTTTGCACTGCAGCACAATGACAATAAAGTCTATTCTATTATATTCTATTAAACAAAGAAAAGATCATAACAGTTTAAACATGTCTGGAGGGGGACTTTAATTACATTCACCAGGATAATATGAAATCAGTGTATAAGTGACACGATGTGTTTCTGTTGACAGATAAAGACGAGGGATCGTTACATCAGCAGTCTGAAGAAGAAGTGTCAGAGGGAGAGCCAACAGAACCAAGAAAAACAGCAACGCATAGAGACACTGGAGAAATACCTGTCTGACCTGCCGACACTGGACGAGGTGCAGGCCCAGGCCCAGCAGGTATACACACACGCACGTGCACACACACACACACACACACACACACACACACACACACACACACACACAACATTGTTTGTAATGCTCAACTGGTTAATGAATAGCCCATTAACTTGTAGTACAGTGGTGTTCATTGACCACTCATTGTGTGTGTGTGTGTGTGTGTGTGTGTGTGTGTGTGCTCAGCAGGAGGAGGTGCAACAGAAAGCCAAGGATCTGGAAAAAACAGCATCTCGCTTACAGCAGAGCCTAGAAGAAGGGTTTGCTCTGATGAAGGAGAAAGACGTCAGCATTGAAATGCAGGCCATGAGGGAGAAGGAGCTGATGGCATCTGTACAAAGGTACATAATCAACCAGAAAATTACACAGTGTGATATTTAACACAGGTTCTCCTCAACTTGCTGTTACACTGCTCAGTTCCCCTTTTGTATGCACTGTCCATTTGGCCCCATTTTACCATGTTGTTCTGCAGCTTTCATGTTCGGTACTCCTCCCAGAAAGATGCTTGAGATTCTTTAAGCCTGCTCTTGACCAGGTAACCTCCTCCCAGTAACACGTAAAGAAGTGTTTTCTCTGACAGGCTGGCCGTCATCCATTTTTCCATAAGAACCAGTCTGCATGAAATTTGATTATTTTCATCAGAGGTTTGGTTTATTACATTATCCTGCATCTGGCAGGCCCCGAGGTGTTAAATCTTCCCCAAAAGACAGACTTTGACACATTTGTGCTGTAGAAGATAACCCACTCGGTTCATGGTGACCAGAAAGAAACAGTAACTTCTGATTGTACAAACAGTACTGCAGTGGGAAATTATTTGACCCAATAACAATGATCGGTTCTTGTCAAAATGGTCTCAACTACAACCAGTAAAGGGTTAACTAATGTTGGCAGGATCCGACTGGGGGTAGGTAAATAGCAGATGCTGTGTCCCATTTACCCGAGAGGTCAGAAGCCAGAGCTGGGAATCACATCACACCTTTCTGTAAAACAAGTCGGAAAACCCTAAGAGACAGTGCACATGCTGTGTCTTTAACTGCCTGGAAAATGCAAGGTCAGGCACTGGGTGCTACTCCTGTGCCTTTTCTGTACCAACTTTCAAGAGCACAGTGGCAGGTTGCATCTGTGGTTGCTAAGCAACCATAACAAGCACCATATCTCATCTACATTGAAAGCAATTAATTTGAGGGCTCAAAAAATTCAGCATGTGTATGGCCCCTTATTTCACAGTTTTTGCTCTAGCCACGTCAGAATAAGACATTCCGCTGTATTTGCCATACAAACACTGCAGCAACATGTCCACAGATAGAAGTTGCATAGTACTGTGTGTACCGCTGATTTAATGAAACACAAATAAGATTGCATTACTAATAAACAGTGTATTACTACAGCTTTCTCTACAGTTGGAAACATGGAGCAGCCATCTTGGATTTGGAGGTCAGGGTTGGTGAGGTTCTCCCAACTTTCCAGATCAGAAATACAAGTCCAGGAGGATTTCAAGTTGAAATTTCTTACTGAGAAGTCAGAAGCTCCAACTTCTCAGTTCAAATGGAACTCACCAAGAGTCCCAGAGGCTGCTTACAAATGAGCACTGATCTGATCGGACTAACTCCTAGCACTCTTGTCTGAGCTGGGGTTCTGTTAGACTGCAGGAACAACACCACGGCTTTCGTGCAGGGATAAACGGGAGCCTTTCCCTCTCTCTCTTTTTATCTTATCTCCGTACAAAGATAACATCTTGAAATAAAAGGGTTTTTGAAATCAATTTAAAACATTTTTAACTCACATGATCACATCTATACCTTAATTTGGAAGGCCCAGAGTGGATGTGTGTCAACTGGTGTCTATAACTTTATATGCAATTGCGCTGCACTAAATTCCTTTGCACTTAGTCTTAAATAACTCCCCCCTCTACATTCAATGAGAAACTGCTGTGAACATGGTCTTATATCTTGCTCTGTGTAAGTACATGTCTGTCTCTTGGTGCAGCCTGCAGCAGAAGGTGCAGCACTGCTTGGATGATGGGGTGAGGTTGCCCATGCAGGACCTGAAGCGGCTTGAGGTGGAAAACACTCAACTCCTGGAGCAGCAAAACCACAGCAGCAGGGTAGCATCCCAAACACACACATGCACAAAGCATGCACACATAAACAAATGAACTCCACGAACATGTTCTCTGTGTTCCCCACCAGCTGATCGAGCACCAGAAAGAGCGGATAGAGAGGCTGACCTTGCAGCTTACGGTGAGAAATAAAAATCACACACTCAGTTTTTTTTTTAACCTTGAGGCCATTGTCTTTAAATAGAATAAAGACGTGTGCCTTAATTTAAAACAAAAATATAAGATGTTGTAGTTTGGCTTTAACTGCCTCCTGACTTATATTTAACAGACAGACATGAGGGTAGGATTGATTTGTCATCTCACTCTTAGGAAGAAATCAAGAGTTCTCCTCAAATCTATAGAGCTTTTTATGTCAGGTTCAGACTGCATGACATTTTTGCCTGTTCTGACAGTCACTATCCAAGACCAATGATCACTGGTAATCTTTCACAACTTGTGTAATGTCATCAGATTATTCATGTCCTGTTTCATAATATATAATGACGAAAACTCTGTGTGTGGGTGTGTCTGTGTGTCTGTTCCATGTTTTTCTCCTCACTGACTTGGTCAATCTATGTGAAATTTGGCACAGTGGTAGAGGGTCATGGGAGGATGCGAATGAAGCAATATTACATCAATTGGCCAAAGGGGGCGCTATAGGAACTGATTAAAATGGCAAACTTTGAATGGGCATATCTCATGCCCTGTATGTCGTAGAGACATGAAACTTTGCACAGAGATGCCTCTCCTCATGAGGAACAAATTTGCCTAAAGAACACATAACTTCTGGTTATATAGATTTTCCGCCATTTTGAATTTTGAAAAACACTTAAAATCGATCTCTTCCTAGGAAGTTTGACCGATCTGCATGAAACTGGGCGAACATAATCTAGGGACCAATATCTAAAGTTCCCTCTTGGCAGAAGTTGGAAAACTTACTAAAACTGAGCTTCTATAAGGCAATGAATATTGCAGAGGGCGTGGCTCATCACATAAAGGTGTATAACATCTCAAGGGTTTCACCGATCACCACGCAACTTTGTAGGCATATGACCACACATTATCTGAGGGGCCCCCTCCATTATTGACTTGATCAAACAAAATGGGGGCGCTAGAGAGCTAATTTCTTATCTAGGCCTAACCGCCATATCGATTTTTGCTAAACTTGGTAGATATGTAGAACAGGGTGCCTTAAGGTGACTGGAGAAATTTAATTGGCAACTGGGTGGCGCTATAACAACAGAAGAATGCTTAAAAATGGCTAAAATGCGACCGATCCCTGTGGCCCGCCCTGTGGCCGAATGTTTGTTTTTTCAAATTTTTGGTATGACTAAGTCATGGTATGGTATGCTGTACATAATCACGGAAACTGTCAGTGTGTCATTCTGTCAGTCAGTCAGTCAATCAGTCTGTCCCACGTTTTTCTACTCACTGACGTGGTCAATCTATGTGAAACTGCACATAGGCATTGAGGATTGGCATAGGTAGAAGGTGACAAAGCTACCAAGGGGTATGGACTAGTTTATCACTATTACTATTATTTCAGTCACTACGGCTGTTAATGTCCCAGCTGAACTGTTATTGTAGGAATGTAAATAGTGCCATCAGATGGCAGGAGCTACATTTGAAGTACCGCATACAAACAATGCATGTCACTGAATCCTCCACAACAAAAAAAGTAAAAGTAGAAAAACCTCTCAGCCTGTAAAGTCCTTATGATGGAGAAAAGCTGTCATTTCTGAGCTCACACACGCTGTATATTCTTCCTCTAAAGAATAAATCAGGCTAACCTGTCACATTTTCTGCTTTGATAGGCCACCAGTACAAGACTGCAAAAAAAGAAAGGTCTCTCTCATCGACAGCAGTCCTCTCTGCTAGAAAAGGAGGACAACCTGACCCCCCCATCCAGAGCCTTACCACAGGTAGCAGTGTTGTCTCTGTCTTTCTGTCTGTCATGCCGCACAGCATATTCTGAGCTAAGGATGTATTTGGTCAGTGATCAGTAGCGGTGACTTTGGTTAGGTTGTTCAGATGTCCTCTAGAATTTCAGCACAATCCATCGACTATATACAGATGTACGACGTGTCTCCACTTCCTCCCACTGTACGAAATTGAAGCCAAAATATCACAGATACAGGCACTGCCATCCTGCGCTGGTGATGTCATTTGGAAGAAGAGTCTGCACAGTAGTGATTGGTGGGTGGAGCTGTGGTATCAAGGTCTGATCCATACACCTGCCAAACTCAGTCTAGGGTCTGTCACAGCTGTCATTCATAATGTGGAACTCACTTTTTATAGCATTAGATAACTTGAATAAACATAAGTGCTACAGTTGTTACCTAAAATGACAGAACCAGATCGGGAAAAATGTATTTGGTGTGTACTATTGAGTTTTGGTTTGGCCCATGTCCCATATGCTAGGGGGGTGGGTGTAAGACCTATACTGCAGCCAGCCACCAGGGGGCGATTGAGATGTTTTGGCTTCACTTTTGGGGAGCTGTCATGCTGTCCACCTTTATATACAGTCTATACTGCAAACCAAACTGTCCAATCTAAACTGAACTTTGTGTCTTTATTAATTCACACAAACTCATAATGACATACTGTGTGCCACATATTGCCTGCACTCAAGAGTTCCTATAGGCAGTCAAATCTTTTACTTTGTACACGCTGTGAAGTAGACCCAGCCCATCAGTTCTAAACAAAGTTAGAGAGAAATAGAGATATTTTGAACTGAAAAAGAAAAGTTAGCATCCATATAAGATCAGATCAGATCAGTGAAGCGTATTAGCTGGGGGAAAAAAGTTGGATTAGTGCATCCCTGAGGGTCAGGTTTTTTGCTGCATGACATAAATGGCTACCAGAAACTACAATAAATATCCATTTGTTTCCCACTGAGAAGCAGCGACAGGTGGATGAAGGGCTGCCAGTGACTCCCTTGTCCCATGTGGAGATGCCTGAACTGGGCCGGCTGCTCAAAGAGATGTCCCTGTGTCTGCTGGACCTCCAGGCTCTCTGCAGCATCCTGGCTCAGAGAGCACAGGGCAAAGAGCCCAACCTGTCTCTGCTTCTGGGCATGAAATGTATGTGGGTAACACACACACACACACACACACACACACACACACACACACATACAGACAAACATAAAACATTAAGTTACAGTATTATTAAAAGTGTTAGTTGCGAGAGCACCAGTCTCTTAAATGTCCAGTGTGTAAGATTTAGGGGGATATGTTGGCAGAAACTTTAGTCTATAATCACTTGAAAATGAGAACTGTTGTGTATGAACTGTTTGAGCTGCAGTGACATGCCAAAGTCTGTCAGAAATACATGAAACTGTGTTTTTGAGTGTTCTATAGTTTTAATTGCCAGGTCTGTTTGTTCAGGAAAGAAAGAGACCTCTGTGGATAATTCGGCCCATGGTATAAACCTGAGCCCTGAGATGCTGAAGAGTGTCAGAGAAACGCTGAATTGTAATGTGAAACTGCTTTATTCAGTGTTTGTAGTGATTCTAATCGCCTGCTTCATGTGTTTTGGAGAAGAAGAGACCTCTGTGGACAAAAACTTTCTGAACAATGAACACTGAAGGAATTCTGGGCGGGACAAGTTTTTAGCTGGTTGCAATTTGCAATTCACAGCTAGAGGCCACCAAATCCCCCTAAATCTTACGCACTTCACCTTTGACTAAATGTCCACTGAGTTACTTCAGGTAACAATCTGGCACAATCTGATAACTGTTTGCTGTCTGTGTCCAGCACTGAGTGTTTCGGCGGAGGAGAGTGACAGCAGAGAGGTGGTGGAAGAAGAACTGCGGTTTAAGCTGCTGGAGGTGGGCCAGCTCAGGAGAGACATCGATGAGCTGAGGAAAAGCATCTCAGACCGCTACGCTCAGTATATGGGTGACAGCTGTGTCTCCCAGTGACACCCAGGACCCTCCAGCTCTGATGGCTCAGTGTTTGTTTTGACTCTTTTACTTCCATATACTTCAGAGATAACCACATCAAGATTAATAATAATAATATATTTACTGTAACAAGAATGATAAGGTCCATAACAATGCAGGCTTTCCACAGACAAGTGATGTGTGTCGTCTTCATGATGTGGTTTGTACATGATAACGCATAGTGTTAACATGTCATGTAGACCAGTCATGTTGTTCAGCCTACCCTCAATATGGCGTTGTTGGCCTTCACATTTATTTTGTTGTGCGCCAGAGCTCGCCCAAAGTGAACCACAAACCTCAGTTTGGTGTTGGACTCAGGACCAGTTTTCTGTATCACACCAGTTCACAATTTTGATATATCAAACATACCAAACTTTCCTGGGTAAAAGCCTCGGATCCAGAAAGAACTTAAAAATTAGCCTAAGTGTGAAGACACCTTCCAACAGTGAACTGCCAGAAACTACACAACTGAAGGAAAGCCTGTTGAGAGAGATGAGGTGTTAGGTCAGACTGGTTTTCTAATCTCATCTGCTATGAGTCCTCCATCCCATTTGACCACAAAGGTCATATGTTCCTACCTCTGAATATGACCCACAGGACCGTGGGTAACTTTGTGGTTAGATTCAGGAAAAAGATCATGGTTTGACTTAAAGTAAGTATTACTGTTACTAAAAAAGACCTGCAGTCTTTTTTATGTCTTTTTGTATGTCATGTGACACAGAGTCCTGCACAGGTCCATTTTTTAAAACCCTCACCTGCCCATACCTGTAAAGCTCAGTACCAGAACCGACCCATTACCTGTCATTATGTCGAAGTCAAAGCCGCACCCGCCCATACCCATTACTAAAAGTATATATACTGCACATCTTTTTCATTTGTTTTATTCTGAAATGTTACACAGCTTTTTGAGGGTTACCCCAACCCGGTGCAGGACTTCTGATGTGACATCTGATGTAACGTCATCACACACGTGTCATATGTGCTACATTAATAATAATAACTGAACGCTGACTTTTAGTTTCACATGGGACACGAACACCCATCTCCTGGATGACAGTCCAGTACAGCAGACTTCGAAGCTCTTATTGCTAAGCCACCTGACTTCTTCCTCTGCTCCTATAGTAATTACTATGGCCACTAGGGGTCACCTCCTAGCAACAAACACAGTTATGAGCCGCAATTTCTGCTTGTGAAAACAACCTATGTGGTTGTATTTTGAAGGACAGTCTCATTTATCACACACTAAACCAACATCCTTATGGCCACACAACTCAATATTTTTAAGTTGACGATGGATCAAATTATCTGTAAAAAGGTGCTGCTTGTAGTGATGAATTCAGTGAATGAATTCAAACTGTGCAGTTCAGCTCAGCTTTATGGAGCGTTTTATTTGTACCTGTGTATATAAGCAACTGTTATAAGGTGATATGTGAATATTGTATTTACAGCTTGTTATGCTGCCCCCAAGTGGCCCAAAAATTTGTTAATTTCTATGAATACTACAAGCTTGCATTGCTTGTTAATAAGCTTAAATAAGCAGAGAAATTATGGAACGCAGAAGGGCTTTGAACATCTATTTTGACATTTAATTGATAATTAAATTAATAATTAATATAAATTAATAATTGATAAGTCAAATTTGTTTGTCTTAACAGGTAAAAGGAGCCTATCCCAGCTGACATTGGGCGAGAGGCAGGGTACACCCTGGACAGGTCGCCAGACTATCGTAGGGCTGACACATAGAGACAGACAACCATTCACGCTCACATTCACACCTACGGACAATTTAGAGTTACCAATTAACCTAGTCCCCAATCTGCATGTCTTTGGACTGTGGGAGGAAGCCGGAGTGCCCGGAGAGAACACGGGGAGAACATGCAAACTCTGCACAGAAGGGCTCCCACGCCCAGGATTGAACTGGCAACCCTCTTGCTGTGAGGCGAGAGTGCTAACCACCACACCACCGTGCCGCGGGGCTCTCAATAACAAGTTTAAATTCTAAATTCAGACTTTTTCCAGCGTGTCCGAACTGCATGCTGGGTAACATGCAAACTAGCTGCCTGGCGTCACGCCCAGAGTAAATTAAAGCAAAAAACAAAGAAATTAGGAACTGGCTTGTTCACTCTAAAGAGCCGGTTTACTCCTTCACTTCAAAAAGCTGGTTCAAAGACTTGACTCGTTTGCGAATGTCACATCACTACCTTTGGCCTTTAGCCTCTGTCGCTGAACAGGAACTGTTGTTTTCCTGTTGTAACAGTACATAACAATACACGCAGACAGCATGCTAATCCTCTTTTCTGGAGCGATTAGGAAATAAAACACGTGGAACCTGTACCTCAGACAATATAACATGATCATACCTGTGATCATCTCTAACAGCCATCTCAAGGCATTGGTTGTTTTCCTTTTTAACCGAGCGCGTTAGCAATTAGCTTCCCTTGCTCCGTTAGCACATTGTTAAATTTAACAGAGAGTGAGCTAGCTCACGGTCAACAGGTACTCCAAAAAGATGATTTATGATTTCTTATGACTCATGAACAGACAGTAACACGAGGCAATCAGTTTACATAATTCTTAATTTTAGCTCCATGTAAAGTGAACAAGCGTGACGTTTACCAGATAACGCTCCATTTACATCACTGCTGACTTACTAAATTGGAGTTCTGCCGAGTGAAACATGACGCTGAATTCAGCAGCAAACCTCAGTAAAATCAGTAACATAAAGTCGTAAAACAAATAACTTTCGGCATTCATTTCATATGATATTGAATAATGATGGCAAATAAGTAACACACTCAGAATAGAGTCAACACTATGCCCAGTGTACTCTAATTTAATTCTGCCCTTTTTGTTCAACAAAAGGTTGAAAGCACACTGATTTGCAATTCTTTGAGCCTCTCCAAGAGCGCCATCTAGTGGGCTCAGAAAATAAATAAATTGCTTCATGAGGCTTCATGAGGCCATCACTATATTAAACATCTTAAGACATCAGAAATGTACTTGTTAACAGGGCATTTTCTGTCATCTTAAGGTGCATTTGATGTGTGGAGACGTTTTATTTGTACCTGTTAAGATGAACAAATTTACCTTATTAATACGAATGTTAAAATAGACATTTAGAGCCCTTCCACATTCCATAATGAAATCCCACCTCAGCTATGTGGATCTCATGCATCTCTCCTGTTGGTGGTGCATATTAGACTTGCAGATGTCGCATAACTGTTAGAAACTTTTATCTTTATAAATTTTAATGTCTTAAAAGCAATATGAAGTGTGCAGATGCTCTGCCAACCACCTGATTAAAGCTAAACATAGGACCCTTTAATAATCAATGGGCAGTTTATATTTAACTAATAACTCATCAGGTGATACTAAGCTGTTCCAAGAGGTGTTATTTTACAGTGATCATGTCATATATCATTTGTCATCTGTCACTTGTTAAATGCTTATTGTTTCCAAAATTGTTGGGGGAATTTTGAGCCAAAGACGCTGAAAGAGCAAACTTAAACAGCACAATGCACTTTGTGATAGATTTTGTCTTCTGTGCAACCACACAGGTAACTAAGCTTAATCTATCACACAAACAAACTGACATATTTTTTGTCCGTGTGATTTAATAATATTGAAGTAGTATAACCAACCGTGAAAACCAAACCAAAGATCTGTTTGGTTATTTAGATGAGTCCACCTGTGGATGTTTGAACAAGCCACTGGCTGGCTTGTTACTCTGTATAAGATATTAGTCTTTGTTTGATATTATTTCAGTTTCAATGAATGCCAAAGGACTGTGTTGTTTTTCTTTGTTCAGATGGCAAATAAAATTATTTTTCTAAAGTATTTGTATGATTTCTTACAAACAGCTGTCAGAATATCTGCAGGATATTGTGTGCAAAATAAGAAATGAAGCTCAGCATAAGTTCAGTCAGGAAGTATTTTAGTTGTCTCCATCCCACTGCTTACTCCAATCTCTCTAGACTATAGGTGTTCACTCATTCATTCATTCATCCTCTTGAGGGTCACAGGGGGGCTGGAGCCTATCCCAGCTGACATCGGGCGAGAGGCAGGGTACACCCTGGACAGGTCGCCAGTCTATCGCAGGGCTGACACATAGAGACAAACAACCATTCACGCTCACATTCACACCTATGGACAATTTAGAGTTACCATTTAACCTAGTCCCCAATCTGCATGTCTTTGGACTGTGGGAGGAAGCCCACGCTGACACGGGGAGAACATGCAAACTCCGCACAGAAGGGCTCCCACGCCCGGGATCGAACCGGCAACCCTCTTGCTGTGAGGCGAGAGTGCTAACCACCACACCACCGTGCCGCCCCTAGGTGTTCACTCCTCTGTGTTTTTTATGGTCAAACTGATCAACTTTATTATTTCTTGTAAAACATAGACGTATTTTAAACTCGATGCCTGCAACATTTTCCAAAAAAGTTGGGACAGGGGCAACAAAAGACTGGGGAAGTTATGGCATGCTCAAAAAACAGCTGTTTGGAACATTCCACAGGTAAACTGGTTAACTGACAACAGATTAAAGTATCATTAATAGGTGTGGAAGGGGCCTCGAAAGGTTCAGTTGTTCACAAAACTGTGTGGGCAAATAGTTCAGCTGTTAAAGAACAAAGTTTCTCAATGCACACTTGCAAAAAAATATTGATTTCAGCATCTACACTCCATAATATCATTTAAAGATTCATGTATGTAAGGGACAAGGCTGAAAACCAACACTGCATGGCCCTGACCACTGAACCCTCAAAAAGCACTGTGTTAAAAACTGACATGATTTTATATATTACTGCACTGCTCTATTTATTTATTTTTTTATTGCAGGACAATACAAAACACTAACAAACTAATGAAAACAGTGAATACAAAAGTGAGAACATGCCATTGAATTAATTGTTGTCATGGGATAAAGAGGACAAGGTTGTGTTGGCTGTCATGTGTGTGTGTGCGTGAGAAGAAAAAAACAACAACAAGAAAAAGAAGAAGGAAAAATAAAAAAATAATAAAATAAATAAAGATAAATTAAAATAATAATAATAAAAGGGAAAGAAGTATATTAAAACTAATCCTGCCTTTACCCTGTTACCACTAATACCAATAATTAAGTAATATATGATAATAATAAAGTCATAGGGAGTGTCCCCCCATCCACCTGCAGCGAGGCAGTACCAGGGCATCACTGGAAAACCTCGGGTCAGCAGGAGGAGCTCGTCAGGATCAACCAGGTTATTGTTGCATCTGATGGTTATTAATATGACGTTTAGGCAAAAATGTTATATTGTTATAACTGTAGTTTTATTTAAATTTTTGTTGTTATTATCATCATTATTATTATCGCAGGTGAGTTGTGTGTCTTTATTTCGACTGATCTGTCTGACTTTGGGTCGACCCTAGACCCTAAAAAAGTTGGACCTGTGCTGACTAAATCCCTTGAGAAAAAAACCTGCTCCCAGACTGTTCTGAATCCCTGACTGTGTTCAGTCTTCCAGTTATCCAATCAAACTTTGTCACGATCTTTCTTAGCCAATCAGGATGCTAATGTCAAATTTAAAATCTGCTCTCTCCTCTGCTGCTGTCAGCTGTCATTTTGGACAGAGTTGATGTGTCCTCCTCCACCCTGTTCACCTCCAGCCATCAGAGTCCAGGACAAGCTCATTCAAGCCCATTCCTCTTCTCATTCGGGCCATCAGCACAATATTTTAAATGTCAAATGGTGTTAGAATATCACCTGTGGATGTGCACATTAAGACATTTTGCAGACGTTGGGATCACTGTGTGGGATCAGAGTTAGAGAAAAGAGCGTTTCAGTGCAGTTAGAGTGAGGTGAGGATGACGGAAGAAAAACCTGTTTGACAGATTCAATCAAAGGGGCAGAATATGATGCGAATACATGGATTAAAAACAGGCACTGAAAAGGTAAGTGGGTAAGAAAACAATTGCTAATTAATGCTCATGCAGTTATAGATGTCCCTGCTAAATATTTAACTTCAAACACAGAGTTATTTTCCTCTGTATTGCCTTGCTCCCCTCATTAAAGGCTCAGTTTGGCTCTTTCTCTCTGTAAAGCTTCTTTCAGGCAGTTTTCTGACCCTCTGCTCTTCGCTTTACCTCCAGCCTTCTGTGTCATTGAAGATATTCTGTATGTAGGGAAATAGCTTTTCTTTTGTGAGCAGATGAAAACCAGGAAGTTATGACATTTCTCGAGGTAAAGTGCAGGACTCTTTCTGTCCACCATACTGACAAAATCTTCAGTATGATTGCGTTGGTCTGGGTGCCTTTGCTTCCCAGTGAACACTAGAATTTCCAAATGTAGCATGAATGTCCTTTGAGTGTCCTTGGCTGGGAGTTGACTGTGATCATTGACTGGTTGTAACCATGAGACACAGTTGATGTCGGGCATTCATTGATGGTGTACATTTATCAAAACCACATGAGCTTGGCGAGACATTTGCATTGCCTTGTCTCATAATCCCTCCAGGGAGTGCAAATGTCATTAAAAGGTCCCACCACCTCCCCTACACCAGAACAAGACACTTTGTGCTGACTTTGTCTCTGTGCTGTTTTTTTTTTTTGCGTCACTCTGTAGTTCCTTCACGTCTTCGTTGTCATTTTGTGTCTCTTTGTAGTGATTTTGAGTGTGTGTACACAAAAGCAGGGAGAAATATCCCTTTTCACACCCAATATTCAGTTTATTTTCTTGGTGGTGGGAATTTCTGATGTTAAGACTACACTACTGTAAGCATGGATTAATTTGGGAGTCTCACCTCAAAGGTTTAACATTCCTGGACTATCGTCATGAGAATGCTTGTGCCTCAAGGTTTTTAAGATTATATGATATCCAGATTAGGTTGGAAACACAGAATGATGCAGGTTAAGGGTAGAATAACTAGTTATTACTACAGATTTCATGAGCACATTGGTATGTTTTCATGTATTGTCATGAAATCATAATAAAGAAATGATATCTCTTTGTAGTGAACTCAGTCTCATCCTATCTGATGCTGCCATCTGGCAGTCTCCTAATGGTATTACACACTTTTCACCACTAGAGGGGAGCATAGTTCCATTGAATTTTTCTAAAACACCAGCGGTTTTCCCTTAAAGGGATAGTGCACCCAAAAATGAAAATGCACCCATTATCTACTCACCCATATGCAGAGGGAGGCTCAGGTGAAGTTTTAGAGTCCTCACATCCCTTGCGGAGATCCCAGGGGAGAGGGGTAGCAACACAACTCCACCTAATGGAGGCTGGGCGCCCCAGATTCAAACGTCCAATAACACATAATTGAAACCAAAAAATATCTCCAAACTGCTCGTCCGTAGTGATCCAAGTGTCCTGAAGCCCCAACAAACGTCACTTGAATTCTGTGCGAAAGCACATGAACACACATGAACGCAGTGCCCATGTCTCACGGTCTTGCACAAGCATGCACACGTGAACGTGGTGCCCAGAGAGGCAGTTAGAGCTACAGGCTACAATGAGGCTTAAAAACAGAGTTCAAATGACGTTTTTCCAAACAACTTTTTATGTCAGGGCTTCAGGACACTTGGATCACTACGGACGAGCAGTGTGGAGATATTTTGTGGTTTCAATTATGTGTTTTTGGACGTTTGAAAGTCTAACACACTCTTCAATAAAAATAACGGCAATATTAAGTTAAAAAAAATACAAATGCTTTTTAAAAATGCATTAATTGTTAAAAAAAGTTTGCTAAAAAGCATTAGCTTTTCATTTTAGCCTTGACTTATCATTCTTTGTCCAACTTCAAATGTCAAGTTAGGAAGTTGTTCCTTCTTTGTCTGTCCTTTTCAACCTGTACAATCTTGCATACTGTGATACCTTTTTTGTTGACCAGTGCATATTTTTTGTATGTGAACAAAATTATCTTTCATATCATTTTTTCAGACTGGTGCTCAGTAACGTAATGTTAGTTCTTCATGTTTCTTTTCTGCAACTTGATTGGATGCTATCTGATCGGATCAAAGTGGATCATCTGGGGAGTTAAATGCCAACTTGTGTTTGTTGATTCTGAAAATGAAGGGAAATGACTTGATTCGAGGCTCACTTTTTAAATAATTTTCTATCTTCAGGTTTGAGGGTACGTATCAAGTTTTTTGAAGACATATGGCTTAAATCCAAGAAGTCACTGGTGTCAAAGTCCAACTCGAGTTGCAAGTCTGTTTTGATTTTGTCAAGTCGATTCTAAAGTCATTAAACTTGTGATCATGTCTAACTCGAGTTCAAGTCATGTGACTCCAGTCCACACCTCTGGTTTGGAGCCCGTCACACCTGCTTGCAAGTCTAGTTAGAATTCATCTTCATTTTATAAACTCTGAGGTGAGTTTAAAGGCACTTAAGACATTTTCAAAAAGACAGCAACAACAAAAAATACTCCAAATGTATTACAAATAAACCAAATTGGAACCAAATTTTATTTAAAGACTAAATAAATTGCATGACTTGAATACATTACTTATAATAAAGATGCACATCATATGTGTGAAGAGTTTAGAGACACAAACCAAGCACCAAGGAAACAGAATAACAAAAAGCAAGTAAGGAAAGTGACACGTATTCTGGAAGGGCACGAAGTCATGGCGTAGTAGGGGTTCCACTCACTCATGTTCCTTTGGGCTGGATCACTGGCAGCTAGCAGTGGTGACAGATACAAGAGCTGGGCACAATAATGTATCAACTGAATGTCTTTGCATCAAACAGTACAGTGGTGAGGCCTGCGTCTTAATCCAGTTTAGAGGAGTCTGTGGTTTGTTGTATTTTACTACATCATACTGTCAGGTTTGACAAAATACAATGTGCTACAAGAGAATGTAATGTGACACGATAAAAAAAACAGTAACAAATTACAGTGTACAGCGATACACAGTTAAGAGAGACCCCGTCATTAAGAATGATTGCATTCAATTACATGATATCAGACACGTGTTATTGTGCCCACCCCTGTATATTCAACATACAGTGACATGCCAAAATATGTTAGTGATGTAACAAGGTCAAAAAGCTATGGCGGGAAAATGGGTGACATCTACCCCACAGTCACCACCTTATAAATAGGATACAATACCAGGGAAGGGTTTTTAGGTCATACAGAGTATGACAAATACAGTCTATAATTACACTGTCTTCAAGGACTTGGGAGGGTATTTGCAATGTCAGTTGTGACATTCTTTCTTTTAAATATTTAAGTTTTAAAAATATCTAAAGATGGAAGAAAACCTGCTCCCTTACCTAACAACCTAACATGGACATATGGCGTAGTTTATTTGTTTGATTGTTTTGCTAAATGCTGGCTCTGCAAAGCTGTATGAATTGACAAGGACCCCCTGAACAATGAACATGCCATTAATAGCTGGGAACTGGGATACTACTGGGGTGTTAAAGGACACCAGTTGTGCCCTACAAAGTTAGAGAAAAAGAAGGTAGCAGTTCTGGCTGGAATTTAGAGGCGCCTTTGAAATGGTACTTCTCAAGATTATTATGACACGGTGCCTTCAAAGACAGAAAACCCGGGATGGGACAAGATGGGATGTCACTGGCACTGTTGTCGAATGGCGAGAGCAGTCACCAGAGGGTGAGTTACTTCACCTGAAAGCCATCCATTACAAAATTATGGAAGAGGATAAGGGCCACATTTGATAAATGTGTTTAAATTCTGAGTCTAACAAGAAAATTCTGAGCAAGTCAGAATTTTGACTTCAAATTCAGAATTTTGATTATAATCTCAGAATTATGACTTTAATTCTCAGAATTCTGAATTTAATCTCAGAATTCTGACTTGAATCTCAGAAATATAATTATTTTTACTCAGAATTCTGACTTTAACCTCTTCATTTTCACTTTAATATGAGAATTCGGACTAATTTTTTTTTAATCTGAGAATTCTAATTCTTAATCTCAGAATTACAATGATTTAAATTCTCATAATTCTCACTTTAATTAAAGAATTCTCACATTATTCTGATAATTCAGACTTTAATCTAAGAAATCTCATTTTAATCAGCTAAATCTGATTTTAATCTTACAATTCTGACTACAATCTGAGAATTTTGATTTTAATCTCAGAATACTGATTTAAATTCTTAGAATTCTAAATTTAATCTCAGATTTGACTCTGTTCTCAGAATCCCTAACTTTGTCAAGATTCTGACTTCAATCTCAGAGGTATACCAATTTTGATGTCAGAATTTTGACTTTACTCTCAAAAGGCTTTTTTTGTTGTTGTTGTTTTACATATGACCCTAATCTCCTTTCATACAGATTTCTATGTTGAATGAGAGAGAGAGAGAGAGAGAGAGAGAGAGAAAAGAAAACAATAAGATTGCAATATGTTCACTGTATGAATAACTATAAAGGTTCAGCATTTTAAACTTTAGAGCCAGAAGTAGCTCGTCAAGTACTTTTACACAGTTCAACATGGACATCTTCAAAAGAAAATTTGTCATTCCTCTTAGCTTTCAGTTATTACTACATTTATTCATGTGGTTGTTAAAACATTCAGACCCTGCATACATTATTTGACAGAATATCTACCTAGCTTGGGTTTTAAATTTGTTTTAAAAAGGTTGAAAAAGTCTGTTGGTAACAACAGGCAAGATTTTATAGCATTTTTCGCTTTGATATTTATTTCACAAGGTAGAGCATAAATGGCCTTGCTCTTGCTAAGTACAATGATCACTTGTCTGAGAAGGTTGGCAACAGATTTATTCTCTATTTGTAAAACAACACTGAAAATTTCTTTTTTAAATTTAATTTTCTTTCTGAGACATTTCCCTGGCTTCTACTAGGGCCCCTGCAGGACAATAGTCTTGTCATAGTATTGTCGGGACCAGATGAATAACTATGCAAACAGAGACAAAAAACTCTACAGCGTTCCTCCAAAAGCGGCACCTGAAACTTTTTTTTAACAATAAGTAACCTCTTCCTCTCTGATGTCAGCTTGGTGACATCTACTTCCTTCAGTTTTCTCACATACAGCGACTGTCTATTTCCATCATTATCTTAATCTCTATAAACAGATATCTGCATATGTGTGCAGAATCTGTAGGCAACGGCACAAGATTTTGGCGTTCTGGTTTCGGTTTGTAGTACAGTTGTAGTACAAGTATTATTGACTAACCATGTTTTAACGGCTGGTAAACAGTCCGTGTGGAGAGGCAGAACGTATTGGCCGAGTTACTATCCCGGAACCCATCGGCTAATGTGTTTTAGCTTTCTTTCTTTTTTGCATTTATATGCAATTATCTGTTTACAGAAATTAGCTGAAATGAGGAAATCTCAACACTGGAACCCCCAAAATATTGGCTGGTGCCCCCAGAAGCTTATAGTTGTCAGACCAATAGCCCATGGGTTCCGAGATTGTTAATATCTTAATAAAATATCCAGAAAAAGTCAGACATTGTTCAGTATCACTCTCTGCTCTACATATGTTACACTTATGCTTCTTTAAACATGTGTACTTTTACCCCAAATCATTGCCACATGCCCAGACTAGACCCCCGAATTCCATTACCCCAGAACACTGAGAGGAAGAAGGGAAAACAGACGGTTTCTGTTCATTTTCCCTTGTCCCTTGGCTCGTCATAGAATTCTTTGATTCAGTTCTTTGAGAGGGATTTAACACCAATCCTCTTGTTATATCTTCAAATACCAATGGCTTATTTGAGCCTCTAGGAGGAGCAGTCAGTCTCGGGAGGCTTTGAAGGGGTTTCCTCTGAAGGTGTCTCACTGGAAATCCCAGTATCTCCATTCTCTGCTCCATTGCTCAGTGTCATCTTTTCCAGAGCTACGGGGTGGACACAGATTCAGACATATAATAAGTAATATGTTGTTCTACATCATTCAGAAAGCATCTTTCTAACCGCAGTAGAGTTAAGTGGTGTCTGGGCTTGTTTTAATAAGCAGCTCATAGTGGAGAGAGGGTGGAGTCAGTACTGTAGAGGAGGGTAACTATGCAGGTACACGGGGTATACCCACTGCTTTTTCTGGCCTTTTACAGTATCAGCCAAAAATCCATTGTTATATATAGGAGAGTATACCCACTTCCTCGTCGGAAAACCTGCCTATCTACTTAGTAGAGCACTCACCTCATCAACTACCACTACACCACTGGGCATGGTTCCCTCCTACTGTGTCATTAAGTGTTTTCGGACCACAGGGACTTCTTCAAAGTGGTAATGACCCTCGTTTTATTGGGTCCTCACTACAAGAATTAGGAATGATCGCAATTCTTAGGACACAGTTTATAGTTCCTTTTTCAGAGTAGATCCTCACCCAGCACAATAGGAAACTTAGAGATTTAAGTGTACATTGACTGATCTAAAACATGAGCCAATCCAGCAGCCACCATTCTTAAAAACCTGTTTGCAGACTACAAAAAAACACAAACAACAGCTCGTAAGAAAAAAAAGGAAGACAACATGGACAAATGGATGGACAGTGAAGTCCAGGTTTTACTGAGCATATATACATTGGGGAAACACAACAGGATTTTGACTCATCAAAGCTACGGTGAGGCTGCTATACCAGTCACAGGCCAGTTGACGTCACTTCCCTTGAAGGGATGTAGTACTCAGGGCTCCCCACCAGACAGTTCCTCTCAGGGAATCCCCACAACTGTTTGGTCCGAAAACACCAAATGTGGAATTTCTCAATTATGGGATCAATAAAGGTGTATCTTATCTACCTTTAAGCATCTACACAATGTGTTATTATTGCTAAATGATGCTTAATGTCAGTCCTGGTCAAAATAATCACTAATTTGCAGTCTGGTGCTTTCACGGGTATCCTGTTTGGTTCGGTTAAAACCAAGCCTAGTCTGGACTTTGCCTCCACGCAGACTATGGTATTGATCGGACGGGATTCGTTTTACATAGGGATATGGACTAATGTCTGTTTACCACAGGATGTCTGTAATATAAATGTCCGATTCGCACGGAACAAGAAATCTGTAATTCTACCAGAGATGGGAGTGGTAACTTGGTTTGTGCCCTGGCGTCACCTCCCTGTCGGCATGTGCGTGCTATGTTGCTTCATGTAAGCACCATCTGAAGGTTAATAATAATTAATAATTAGCCCAATATGAAATATTGCCCATAATCAGGAATGTGTGTACACAATGATTAGCAATATGGATTTATATTAGGCCTACGTAACACAACCAGAAGTCTCGTGGCTCTGAAAAGTGACCTTGACCTTTTTGATTGTTCTCCCATGGAGGGCTATGCGATCATTAGAAAAATGTCCACTATCACGACTGCCGACAACACGAACGCTTCTTCAAGCACCGAAGCACCATCATCGAAAAAATGTGGAAAACTAGTTGTAACCGTGGAAAAATGGTTGTAAACAGGACGTGACAAAATATTTTCATACATTTTTACAGAGGATCGCGTTCGCGCAGGATTAATATTACCCGAGGTATTTTCTCCGGAGCGTTTTACAGAAGGTAAAAGTTGCCGTAATTTTTACTGACATTATCCGTAATGATTACAGACATGACACATTTGGATGGGACTAAAATCCCTGGCAATAATTACTTTACCCTACGTCTCCACGTTAAACTAATCCCATCCTAATAGGGTTTATGATGCCGTTCATTTGTGGTGTGAAAGCAAACCACAGTATTCTGATACTAGATATGTGCTATTAGGATGATTTCAAAAGCTATACTACAAGTAAAGTAGTGTGTTGTGTTTATATGTATACAGTTCATTAACTTCATCATGAGTGACACAGCAATCTCACCT
Organism: Epinephelus fuscoguttatus; assembly: GCF_011397635.1. Classification (NCBI taxonomy): domain Eukaryota; kingdom Metazoa; phylum Chordata; class Actinopteri; order Perciformes; family Serranidae; genus Epinephelus; species Epinephelus fuscoguttatus. The sequence goes on from NC_064762.1 coordinate 38,875,861, forward strand.
TAATCTCTCCATAACATTGCTGGACAAGATTAAAGTTATTACTTATCTCACTACCTATTTTCATTACAACTCTAATTCCAAAATGTTGAGACGTTGTGTAACACGTAAATAAAAACGGAACGCAATGATTTTGTAAATATGCACTGATTCTGAATTTATGCCTGCAACACATTCCCATAAAGTCGGGATGAGGCAACATATGACTGGGAAAGGTTGTGAAATTGGATACTTGTGAGATGTTAAGCGGACTAATTGGTAACAAGTAAAGACATCATGATGGGTGTGAAAGGGACGTCCTTGAAAGGCTCAGTTGTTCATAAGCAAAGACAGTCACTTTGTGAAAAACCTTCTAGCTAATAGCAAATTGTTACCTAAAGCTAAAACAGCGGTTTATGTCAGACAGTTTAGCTTAATTTGCCTCGTACCTTAACACTCACCAACAGTATTGTTACCTGCAGGCAGTGACTCTCCTCAGCAGCAGAGGGAGGAGCAGAGAGGACAGGAGGACTGATACTGACTGATGTCTCTGTTCTTTATTCTTTCTGATCTTCACTCAGTATTGTGATGTCAGGAATATGATTTATTGTACTGACATTTTAGATTTGTTTCCAGTGAGATATTAAGTTTATATTGTGACTTTGTTGTCTTCACACTACTGTTGCTGCTCTAGAAAAAACATTTAGTAATAAAATATTCAGTTTTAATCGTGTTTAATCCCTTTTTTTTTAAATAGGGCCTTGTAAAATTTACAGGATTCATTCCCTGAGAATCTCTTTAACATTTGAGCAAAAACTGGTATTGTAATTGAAACATCTCCAATCAAATCAATATTGAATCAAATTGAGTCAGAAATCGAATCACATCAGAAAATCAGTGGCTATACCCAGCCCTAGTGGGTAAACAGTGAGACAGTTTGAGAACAACCTCTCTCAACAGACAGTTGCATGGAATTTATGGATTTCATCATCTACAAACTATAGTATCATCTAAAGGTTCAGAGAATCCAGAGAATTCTCTGCACGTTGGCAGGCAGGGCTAAAAAAACAATACTCAGTGCTTGTGTCCTTCAACCCCTCAGGCTACTTTGTATGAAAAAACAACATGACTATGTAAAGGATATGCCCACATGGACTCAGGAACACTTAAAACATTGTAAGTAAACACAGTTTGTTGCTGTTTCTACAAATGCAAGTTACCATGCAAAGTGAAAGCCATCAACAACATCCAGAAATGCTGTCGACTTCTCTGAGCTGGTCTGACGAGTCCACATTTCAAATTGTTTTGGGAAATCATGGATGTTGTGCCCTCTGGTCTAAAGAGGAACAGCACCGTCCAGATTGTTACATGTAACACGTTTGTCTTTTTCAAGGACATCTCTTTTTATTCCAGCAAGACAATGAGACACATTTTGCACGTGTTCTAACAGCTTGGCCTTGTGGTAAAAGAGTGCAGATACTAGTCTGGCCTGCCGGCAGTCCAGACCTGACTTGAACACGTGACGTATAATGAAGCACAAAATATGATAACTAAGACCCTGGATATACCCTGAATTACTGTCCTCAGTTCCCAAACACTTACTGAGTGTTGTTAAAGCAAAGCGCTCCTGTCCCAACTTTATTGGAATGTGTTGCAGGGATCAAAATCAGATTAAGAGTAAATTCACGAAAACAATAAAGTTTATCAGTTTGAACATTAAGTATCTTGTCCTTGTACTGTATTCCATCGATTAAAGGTAAAAAAAATATTTGTATATCATTTGGTTCTGTTTTTATCTTAACACACACAGTGTCCAAACTTTTTTGGAATTGGGATTATCTTTAACAAGCAATCGATTTGTAATCTAGTAATACTAATAATAATGCTCATAATCATTTATTTCTTTGTGAGATCTTACCCTGCAGCGATGCAGAGTTGTTGCTAGGTGGCGCTGTGCTGCTGTCCTCCAGTTCATCTAGGTAGAGTCGATAGCGATGGCCGCTGTCATCTTCATACTCCACGTTCTCATCATCGCTGTCCACCTCACTAAAACTTCACCTCAAACAGCAGTTTCGCTGACACAGACACACTGAATGAGCATTTTGAGATACTGTGGTGCAGCACCTGATCCATTAACCTGATGTTACCTACCTGCTGGGACAGAAACAAGTCTTGTGTTTACCCTGCAGCGATGCAGAGTTGTTGCTAGGTGGCGCTGTGCTGCTGTCCTCCAGTTCATCTAGGTAGAGTCGATAGCGATGGCCGCAGTCATCTCTGAAATCCACGTTCTCATGCATCGCTTCCCACCTCCGAGGAGGAAAAACATTAGAGCACCACCTCAAACTCTATCTGGCCTCGCTGCCATCGGGCACATTCATTCATTCATCTTCTGAAATTGTTGTGGTGCAGTGTGCGCACGTTTATTAATGCCTGTGTTACCTGCTGGGACAGAATGGTAACAGGTCGCCCTTGTGTTTGGGCTGACACATAGCAGACAAAATACTGTTGCTACACATTCACCTACGGACAATTTAGAGTTATCATGCAGACCTAGTCCCCAATCTGCATGTCTTTGGACTGGGATGGATCTCTGAAATCAGAATAGGAACACCATGCTCCTTCCCACCCTGAGGAGGAAAAACATTAGAGCTAACTCAACTCATTTGGCCAAGAAGTCTCTTTAGGCCATTTTATGGTGCCATCGGGCATGTTTTATTAAAGGGAAACTTTGGTGTATTTTATATCCATGGACCATTTCAAGTGACATTTGGACAACTATTTTGGAAATTGGTTCAGTATTGAGAGACAAAACAGGCTACAATGGGGCTACTCTGGGCAACTGACACCATCAATGTATGTCCACTAAAAGTGTTTGTTTTTGCCACTGACAGACACAGATTGTTATTCTATGTGACAACATTATGGAAATGATCCCTACAGAAATACACATTTTTGTTAAAGAGTAAGATCCTTTCTGTTTAACCAGAAACAGCCCAGGAATCACTATCACCAAGCCCAACAGACTCCAAAATAGACAGTGATTTTTGCATCATACAACAAACTTCAAAGTCCACAGACAAAATAAAACTCACAAAGACTGTCTCAGTATGTCACAATCAGCTCTGGTTTGGTAGAAATAAACCTTTAATTCACCCAGTTAGATTATGAAGATACGCTGACTTTATACACACAAATTTCTGTTTATTTAAATGGTGTCTGGTAGCTTTGTTGCCTCTCTCAGTACTGGACCAATTTCAAAACTTTTTTACCTAAGAAAAAAAACATGGAAAAACAGGGTCCAAGGGTTGAAATATACCACTTAACCTTTAATTTTTTATCTCTAACAGTCCTTTAAGACAGTGAGCGGTTGCTGCTGTTTCTACTGTCTGTATTTTAAAGATGTAGCAGCAGGGCACAACCCTCTGCTACAACGACTACTTTAATCCTTCTAACCACCAGTACCATCAGAGGCTGCTGCTGTCCACCTACTGTTATCTCATCATGCAGCTAAAGAGAGCAGGCTGTGGCTTTAAATAGAGGAAATGGTTGGCAATATGACATAGTCAAGTCTTGCTCATTTATAACCTAATGTTATTTAGACCAGATGTTGAAGGTGATGTTGTTTCATGATAATTTCTTTTGGCCACTGTTGGTGCAGACCAATATAATTAGCTCCTATATTGTTTCCCTCTGTGTGGTTTCTGTGGTTGTCATGGCAACATGGTAGGGCACAATGGCATGCTGAAAAGACTGAACCATAACCAAGCTAAAACCAAGCTAAAAACAGGCCATTGATTGCTTGGATGCCCCACTGCCAGTAGATCAGAACTGTGTACACAGCTCAGCAGACGAGTTGTCCTATCTATGTTTTATTTTCCTGGTGTGTCACATCTGACATCACGGACAGGCCAGAAAACAGGTTAGTGAATTGTAGAAAGCAGCAGTAACAGAGCCAATACTACATTTTGAAAGAGGTTCAAGTGTTGCTTGGAAGGAGATGCATGGTATTTTATGGCGGCCTGTCACTACATCGCGGCAGCAAAGGGGCAAACATTGGCATGTCCACCAGAGTGTCGTATTTCCATTACAAAAGCCAGATGATAGTAGGTTTTTTGTCCAGTGAGCAAGCTGCTTTAGAGTCAGTTCTCTTTATTTCCAGGTCATTTGTTAGCTGCTTAGAGGGTGTTTTAGTCCCAGATTTTTAAAGCAACAGTTTGAGTTTTTGGGCCCTCAAAATCCAAGATCCTTGTAATGATACATCAACTCACAATAGGTTGGATGACACCCCCGTCATTGCTTGAGAGCGTCTGTTTCGCTTGCACTGGCACTATGCAGTTTCGGGGTTCAGGTAGGAACCCAGACACAAAACAGGACTACAAAATTTGGCTGCTTTACGGCATACATCATATCCCCCTCCTCTCTTTGGAGTAGCGAACGGAGTTACACGTGGTTGTCATGGCAAAGAAAAGGAAGAAGGTTAAGGTGTTGTCTGAGGAGACAAAGAAAAGAAAACAGGAGAGTGATAAAACAAAAGCTCGAACAAGGGTTAATATTGGCCTGGCTTTCACAGGTGAGAGCTGAAAGAGGAGGAGGGATGCCCGACCGATGGTGACCTGGCGCTGTCACTGCTGTTACCCTCTACTGAGGAGACTCACTGTCTGCAGGTCGGCTGCCTCAGGTACATCTTCAGATAAAGTGTTAGCCTACAAACAGACAGCTTTCATTTTAGTTTGTCTTTAACACTTTGCTGTTAGCACTGCGAGCGCGATGTGCTTGTGTCGACTGAGATCATAAATCATAATAGCGGTGAATGAGAGACTGCGGACAGAGCAGATTGAAATATGGCTTTCTACATGCTGATCACATGTATTGATTAAGTATTGGCTTGGCTGGCAGAGGTTTTATCGCACTCACTTACAGTAACAAGCGTAGTTGTCGTCAACCAGAGTCATCTTGAAGTTATATTCCCTTCATCTGCACTGCGGCCTCTCTGCTGTTGATCATTGTCCGTGTTAAACTTAACTGCGGAGCTCTCACTGCTGCACTGTGCTGCTTGAAACTGACAAGGCGCGTGTTTGCACGCTTACTGGCGGGCGCGTCCGCAGTGCTAAGGGCTTTTGCACAGGCGACCTACACCATGTCGGCCTTATGGAATTTTTGTCTATTCAAGAAATTACATTTCATTTATCATTTTCATTTATCTATGGTTTTATTCATGTATGCCTTTTTTTATTATATTTTTTTGTTATATTTGAGCAAAAAGGAAAATGTTTCTTAACCTGTGTCACTGTTTTTATTTGTTTGCTTGAGATGATTATTGACAAGTTGGTTGTATCTTGGTTAAAATGTTCTAAAGGGAGAGATAGAAAATAGTGCAATATCGTGTGTGCTGTGAAGTGGTTTGAAAAAAATGAAATTGGAATCAGCCAAAATTGGAATCGGCCATCCAAACAGTCACGCAAATCGGAAATGGGGATCGGCCCAAAAAATTGTAATTGGTGCCAGTCTAATAAATAACCTTCCGCAAGTCTATAAGGACAACTTAAATACACATTGATATGTAATTGCTCTCCCCCTTCTCTTCTACTGTGTGCAGGCAGTCAGTGTGTTGATGTGTGATGTGTACAGCAGGCAGAAGGACACCGCTGGCTGCAGGAGCGAGAGTTCAGTCATAGTGAGGTATCAGCAAAACAGAGTACCATGACTTAACCACATTCAGGAAGAAAAAGAACAGCTGAGACTTCTTACTGTAATGGAGATTCCAAGCCCCTCATGATCATCTTTGACCAGCACCACCTTTCTGATAGGGCCCACTCCCTGGGTCTTCTTCAACATGTCTGGGTCCTGTAATGACATCAATACATTCAGCTCTGGAAGCACAAATAAATAAAGGTATCAACAGTTCCAACTGTTCTGTGGTTCCACACTCACGTGTCCCACAGGAGAGGGGAGAGGTTTCTTAGGATCGTTGCGACCCCTGCACGCGCGGATGACGGTCTTATGGCGGTGAAGGTGAATCTCTGCCTCCAACTGGTTCCACAGCTTGTCATGTGCCGGCCCTTTCATGTCACGACCCAGTAACTGGATCTGCTGCACCCTGGAGGACATATCCAAAGATCCTGCTGTCAATTCTAACACCAGGAAGTCCATCCATGTTTTGCTCATCTTTCACGTGAAAGGAGTTGTCCCTACCTGCCAGCTAGTTCCTTGTCCAAGTATTTGGCAGCCAGTCTGGCGCCGTACACTTCAGCCTGCAGCACTGCCATGTGTCTGCGCAGAGCCTCGTTTTCCTTCTTAAATAGTCTCACCTCAGCCTCCAGCCTGGCCTCTGCTAATTTCTCCTTCTTGCTGACCTCCAGCTCCTGTTCCTACAACAAGACATCACATGTGAGCACACACAACAGAACAAGCACTGGAAGCAAGATGAGTGGATGAGTGAAAATCCTGTTAATCTGTGGTGGCTGAATATAGCACAATTTAGCAGAGGTGGTTTTCACACCCCTTTTAATTCATTTCATTGACAAATGAAAGTACATGGAGAGTTGAATCTTAAAAGTATCTATGTTGAGAAATTTTAATTCATGCATAATAAATTCCAGCCATGCAAATAATAATCAAATAAGATTACTAACTCATATTCAGATTAGGATTAAATGTCTTCCTGAGATTGAAACAGATTACATTGGAGAAAATAAATCCCTGAGAGAAAACAGCTGCAGCTGAAAACTTGAACCAGTTATATCACTCTAAAAATTGCATTTGAAGGTCAGTATTTGGCTCAACAGTCCACAAAGGAAAAAGATTTGGGGAGAATTTACAGTAAAAACCAGAATCTCAATTGACCAAACCTAAATCCCACCCCTTAGTTACTGTTGCTAAGTCAGACAGGCTTGACAAAAAAAAAAAAGAAAAAAAAAGTTTTTCGTGAAATTCAAAAGTCTAAAAGACTAAAAAGATGACATCATGGCCACAAGTAGTAGAAAATGGATAAAATTTTAGGGGATGGAAAAATGACAATATGATTTCTGAAATTAAATTTTATTTATAAAGAAACAAATAGTGATATAACTGGTTGATTGACATAGCCTAATGATTAAAGCAAAAAAAAAAAAAAAAAAATAGGTTAGGAATAATACTCATGAATTATAATTACAGAGTAATACTATTATGTACCAACTTGATTTTATTTTATAGATACTGTATAAGCGTTGATGGAGGAAGCCTGAGGACTAAGGGGCCATACATATACTGCCTCTTTAACTGGACCATTTCCTAAGTGAGACCATTTCTTAATCTCAATTAACATTGAGATCATTAAGAAGAAATACTGCAGTAAAATGAATAAAACACAGGATTATGATACCCTTTGACATCTCCTGTCATACTGGAGTATTAGTTTCTTAAGACTTTTTAATACAGAGCAAACAAGACCACAGCAAATAGGCAGAAACAGCAAGACTGAAAGGCAGTTTACCATGAGCAAGGACAATAAGAAAAATATGCTACAGTTAAAATGCTCAAAATTTAGGATAATTGCACTCTACTGATCATTCTCAATTTTTCAGTTCATTAATTAGCTTGAAAATGACTGAATACCACCATCTACAGGCATTACGCGACATTTAAGGTGGACCGAGAAATTCCATTTTATTCCATTTTCCATTTTTTTTCGTTTTCCATTTTATTGTTTTTTTGTTCTTAATTGAAATTCAAATGAACGAATGGTACCGACAATGCATGGGATTGCTGGCAAAGTGCCATCACCTCAGGTACCTTATCTCAACTGCTTAGCAACTCCTCCAGTCTACAATGAACGCATTGGCCCCAGTATAAACTGTATTCTTTCATTGAAATTACATTTAAAAAAGTGCAGGTTGTATTATATTCAGGAACTAGTTTTGGAAACATTTTTGGAACATTTGGATTGAAGCCACATCACTTCACAGCCTCAGTGCAGTCAAAAGTGACAGATGAAATGGAGAGATGCAGGAATTTCTTGAAAAAAAAAAAGAGGGTCAAGAGAATGGCAAGTTAATTAAGGTTTGAGAGGAATTTCAAAATCATCAATGAGGCAGAAATGTCAAGCAACCATCAAGCAGCCAAGAAATACAGTGTGACAGGTTGTCATGTTAGATAATGGTGAGCGTTCAATGACAGTCTTAGAAATGCTAACAATCAGAATAAAGCTGGAAGCTTTGGAAACTGCCATGTAGCTGACAAGTCTACAACCAAGTTCAAAGCTGTATCTTTGGCTGGGTTAAAAGAATGATGCACCAAAATGCACTGTCCCCTCAGCGCAGAACAAATCTGGTGCAGTGTCAAAGGTAAGAAAAAGATGGAAATGCTAATCAGAACCGTTTTTTTAGACTTGGCAGCATCTGTGACTGCCCACAAAAAAGTGACACATTTGTCATTGTTAAGTAAAGTGACAATGAGAAAAGTCTATCCTCCGTCATGTTAGCATGCCAAATTGACAAAGCCAAGCTCCCTCAATATATGTTTATTCTGAAATGTGAGACATGTAGCCCCACTTTTTAAAGTACTTCAGTCTTTCTATTTCATAGACAGCCGAGTTGTTAAAAGACCATCTTTCCAGCAGTAACATACTTATTTGAGTCCTGACCTGCTGTGGAGAAGATCCCTGGTCTCCAAGAAACACAAATGAGGTGCATGTCACCAAAATTAAGGTGCAGGTTGCTAATTTACCCAATGTCTGCAAATGAGCAAGTTATTTGCTAGCTTGAACCGCCAGAACTTTCATAGTATGAAGGACAGTGCTAACCACTGAGCCACTGAGCCGACCAGCTAAGATGTTTCTGTGTAGAGTTTGAATGTTCTCTCTGTGCCTGCATGGGTTTTCTCCAGGTGCTCTGAGTCCCCCCCCACAGTCCAGAGACATGCTGGTTAGATTAAGTAGTGACTCTAAAACTGCCTGTACAGGTGAACGTGAGCTGGAATTTTGTACCATTTTTTGTTGTTGTTTAATTTTCACTTAACAGTAACGGAAATTCTCTGTGATCGGTCCTTCCTATATTTTACATGGACAGCTGAAAGCTGACTGTGTCAGTAGGAAGGAAGACAGTTATGACTCATGTCCCAGTCCTTTCTACTCCTGCCTTTAAATATCACTGAATCACTACTTGCGTCAAGTGTAGCTACACAATCTATCCAAAAAATGTACACACACAAACTTACCATATCGTCCAATGTTGCCGCAGGCTTTAGGAGAAAAGAGACAGAGGAGGAACAGAAAGTTGTCACAGATTAGAGAAAATTTGATTTCAGGCGACAGATTGTGAGTAAGTTAACCATTAAAGTTCAAGAGGCAGATATATTTTACAGCACATCAGTTGAAAAAAGCAACTGAAAGCAGTGGAAGCAAAGGGAAAGGAGTAGGAAGCAAAGGAAAACGCACTGTCCCATAAATGCACACTTTTGGCACTGCAAGTGAAAGTTTTAGGCTTCAAGTCTCAGACACTCTCAGTTACCTCAGACTTACACATGTAACTATACTGATTACACTTTGGGTCCAAAAAATCTTGTAGTGCACAGTTGTACTGCCACTAACTACATCATGCTGCTAATGCTCTGCTTTTGTTTGCCAGCATGTGTGGACAGTGTGAGGAGTTTCTAAATGTTGTCAGCTGTCTGGAGGATTAAATGTTAGAATGAATGTTGAGGACCATTTGATATCTTGTAATGATAATCTCTTAAGAGAAGGAACTATATTAGTATATGTCTGACAATCATGAGCAAAGATAGATTTACATTATTTTAATAATCTGCAATGAATAAACATCCTGTAATCCCTCACCCACCTGGTTTTAACCCGGGGTGGAGGATTCAAACCCTGGGCTGGAGGAGCCCTTCTGTGTGGAGCGTGCATGTTTTCCCTGTGTCAGTGTGGGTTTTCTCTGGGTACTCCGGCTTCCTCCCACAGTCCAAAGACATGCAGGTTTCTTTGACTCTAAATTGGCTGTAGGTGTGAATGTAAGACTAAATGGTTGTTTGTCACTATGTGCTAGCCCTGTGATAGTCTGACGACGTGCTCCTGACCTAAATTAAGATTTCTTTGTGTATTTGTTTTATTAATTGACATTATTTTAATTCTGATTGTTTTTCATCTACCTCGGATTTGTGAAATGTTCTGCTGTTCGGCAAGTGTTTGCCATGTCCTCACAATAAAGAGTCGTTTGTGACCTTTACTGTTGTAAAATTATCAACATTTGTTGCTGTATCGTCCAGCTCTAATGGACACTAGCAATTAAAAGAACTGTGTTGGGAAACAAAACTGAAGAGACCGCTGCTGTGTTGCAACTTAAAGCTTTGAGTTAACAAGGCTCTGCAGGGATCATGTTAAAAACAATGACTCTAAGTTAGTTGTAGACACTCTTTGAGAGACTGTATTTGGATTGCAATGTGCTGGGAAACATCAACTACACTTGTTCATCACAACATCAATACAACAAGACTTGCTGTGTGTGATAAACCGAAACTCATACAGAGACAAGACGTGCAGACATGTCAGTAGCTGCTTGTTATAGTCATCGTTTATTTGTTATGTTTTTTCCATGACCTCAGCAGCGTACTGTAGGGGGATTATTTACCAGATCAATAAATTCAGATGTCTCTAATGTTGAGCTGAGGTTGCGTGCAGATAAAACAAAACACAAAACATATGAGAAACTACACATGAAGAGGTCAACAGGTTTACATGTGAAGTTAAATTAAGCCTCCAGCTATCCTTCTGCATTCATATATTACTCAAGAGGTTCAGCATGCAGGTGTTCTTCCTTCTCTACATGAGATTAACTGTCTTGCTTTTTTAAGACAACCATGTAAAATAAGACAGAAAGAGGAACATCTGTGCTGTTCATAAAATACACCAGTGCAATGCATGGGGAATGGGCTCTGTTGTTGGCCCAGACTGAACCGCCACTTATATATCCTGACTTTGGGGATCTCCATGTGACACTTCTCCCTCCCTGCATTTTCTCTCTGTGTCTATACTGTCTCTATCTAAAGTAGGCAAAATGTAAAAAAAATAAAAAATAAAAAAATACTTTGCCCTGTTGTAAAATGTTATTCATTTGCAGACTAACTCTGGCACACTGTCTAACTCGCATAAATAATTAAACATTTATGTAACTAGACCTCCATCAGGGGAACAGTTTTGTGACAAAGAGAGGCCCTCTAAGTAGGGAGTGGCTGAGTGTGCAATCAACCACATTCCCCACATACAGTGGGTGGGCATAAATACAAAACATCAATTTACTATGTGACAATCCATAATATTATACAGAGAGAGAGAGAGAGAGAGAGAGAGAGAGAGAGGGAGGGAGATGAGTCCAAAAGTCAAAACACACTGTTGTAAACATAAAAAAGTGGGTTTCTGAGACATGGAAAACAACAGCTCCCACTCTTTCAGTTGAGAGGGATTTGTCATTCCACAGAGGGCTTTTCGGGAGAAAGCCGTGGATGTGAAAAATAAATTTGCACGGCAGGGATACCCTTCACAGTTTGACCAGGCATATGAGCTGGCTCTGATACAGATGCCCTCGGACTTCAGCAGGATTTATACTAATGTGTCGAATTGACACCGTTCCCTAGAAATGTAACTACCCGTTGCAGTGACGCAGACCTCCTGTCTATTTTTGTAAGCTGAAAACCATTTCCCTCAGAGGAAACAAAGCTTTTACTTACTTTTATTTCACAGATAAGAAACAATAAATTGTTAAGACAATAAAGCACCCACAAAATACCATTTAAAATCTTGAGTGTGATTTATCCTGGCTTCATATGGGTAGAGGAAATCTCCGCTACCTGCTAGGCTAATTTATGCAATGTAAAATACCCCAGGCTTGTGCTAATAACGTTAGCATGTTGTATTTGTGCGTTTAGTACTATCACCATTCTCAACTCAATAACGTGACCGATGAGTTTTAAACCACAGCTGAGCTGATTTTATGTGTTAAGTCTTTTGTAATGACTTTGTATGTTTGTTTTACTGTCTATTTGTCTGATTTCACAGTGTTGTCTTTTGTGTTTGGTGAGCTGAAGACAAATTCCACCCACGGTGGACAAGAAAGATATATTCTGTTCTGTTGTAGTATAATACAGTTGTTTTGTCGGTGAACCTTGTGAGCTGTACTGGAGCCAAACTGTTAAATGTTGGCTTCATATGAGTAGACGAAATCTTTGCAAGCCACTAGACTAAATTATACAATGTAAAATGCCATGGGCTTGTGCTAATATATTAAGCATGTTGTATTTGTGGGGAAAATGTGTCCAGCAATAGACAAGTGCTTTGTCTGTGAATCCAGTGAGTCATAATTAAGTGAATTTGTATACTTGTGTTTGAAAATGTCACTATGAAGCCATGTTTAATGTGTGTTTTGGGTGTGTTTTGAATCAACTAAACTTAACAGCACTTAACAGAAACACCACCAATATTCAAACCCTTACCTATGGTCATGAGCTTTGGGTAGTGACCGAAATAATGAGATCGCAGATAACTGTGTAGTAATGATGCTGTTTAATCAGCATCTTGAAATGCCACAGATGTCAGGTGGATGGATTATCTTGGAAAAGGAAAAGTGCTCACTATTTTAGCAAAGATGTGACCAAATTTGGAGAGAAATATATCCCGAGTGCATTAAAAAAGTCTTAGATCTTCAGCATAAACCTGTGAAAAATGAGATAAAAAACAAACGTGTTGGGTTTAAATTTCTGTTCAGCGTAGATATATTGTCTCAAAATTATTGGTGTTGACTTTTTCTATATGCTGTTAGGTTCGTCCACAAATCACAACTACATTGCACTCACGTTTTGTGGAATAAAGGATCTTTTCACAAGGACCTTAGTGTAAAGAATGCAGTCTTGATAAGGCAGAGGCTGATTTGATTATTTTTAAGTATACTTTGATGCAATTTTTGCCCATTGGCATTTTAAAGACCTTGTTGTATTTATTATGAAGGTTCCTATCTATGTATTGATGTTGTTTTGTCACTTTGCATGCAAACACGTTCCTACAGGTTCATCTCGAATGCAACCTGTAAGATTTGGAAATGTATCTCTTTAAGAGCCTACCTATTTAATGTAAATACTTTTGGGTATGTTTATGATTGTCACTATACAATGTGTTTTTACTTTTTGACTTCTCTCTCTCTATGTATAATACTGTGGATTGTCACATAGTAAATTGATGTTTCGTATTTATGCAAACCCACTGTATGTGGGGAATGTGGTTGATTGCACACTCACAGACACTCCCTACTTAGAGGGCCTCTCTTTGTCACAAAATTGTTTGCCTGATGAAGGTCTAGTTACATAAAGGTTGCAATTAATTTATTTTTTTGGAAGTTAGTCTATGTACAGAGTGTCTAAATTGTGTCCTACTCGTCCCTCTCCTGGGCACCTGTTTGGAAATAGATGTGTGAAGTATTCTTTTGATAAAATGTAATTTATTGTCATTGAAGGCTGGAGACAGCATCTCGTCTTCCTACCTACCAGTCTGTCTTTGATGGAGTCAGAGTCTTCAGCCTGGCCTTGCTTGGCATGAAGTTGCAGCTGGAGGGCATGAAGCTGGAGGAGCTGGTCATGGACCTCCCTCTCTATCACTTTCCGCTCAGCTTTAGCCTCAGTCAGCTCAGAACGCAGGTCCACCAGCTGAGCCTGGAGCAGAGGGCAGGAAGAATGAAGGCAAAGAAGAGAGTGGTAGAGGGAGAGAGAGAGGGGGGGGGGTCATCAGAGACAGATATGTCAGGTTTGAGTCAACACTGCGTTAGCTTCGGAGAATACAGAACAGTCCCAGCAGATCATCCCACTAGGACCTAGGAGTGTGCACTAATGGGGTGAGCAAAGTCAAATTTGACCATTAGATAAGCCATGATTCCAAGGAGTCAACGTCAGATGGAAGACTGAGCTAACATGACTGGACTGTCAGAACACCAAGTCACAAGGTGTCAGTGCTTACCACAAACCATTCAACACTTTATTATCACTGTCAGTACACTGAGAGGACAGCTATGTCCTCGGGGTCTGGAAGTGGGTCTACTAGTTTACAAATAGAGTCTCCATTATAAAGCTTCTCGACCAAAGAGAGCTGAAGTTGAAATGCTGCATTCCAGACAACTTGGAACTCTAAAATGTCTGATTTCCTATGAGTGAAAGTATGATGGAATGCCACTAAAGTTGGAGTTCGGAGTTGAATACTGGGAAAACAACTCCCTTCAGGGGAATATAAACCCTCCGCTGTGGAGGGGTTATATTCCCCTGTCGGGAGTTATTTTCCCAGTATTCACTGGCTTATTATACATTATCCCTTACATATTCAATAAAGGTAATGGAATACAATTGTTCTAAATATAAAATTTAATTTGGGGAATCATGAAAGTCAAGTAAACTACATGAAGTGTCAAGTGGTGTAACCACCATTTAAGAGGCCATTTTATATTGTAAAGAAGGCAATGTTATAGGAAATGGTATTACAGAGAAGGACCTCTGATAATCACAACTGCTGCATGACAAGGTTAGAATCTCTTAAAATTACTAATAAATTTACGTTTTTAGACTCTGGTCAGGTTTGGTAAGTTTACATGTCAAATGGTATGACCCTAGAAAAACATTAATAATTCATAAAAATCATTAAAATGAATATTTACTTTAAAAATTATGTTTGAAATATTGAGACTAAGGCCATGTGCTTACACAGGTGTTCATGGTAATGCCTGTCAAATTTGATTTTAAAATGAAATGTGAAATGAAATGTGCGTCCCAAGTCTCTTATTTTTATAGTGCTACTGCTAGCTCCTAGCTTGAACCGGAAGTCGTTCGAGGTCCGCCATCTTCTACGCCGTCCCAAGTCTCTTATTTGTGCAGCAAGGAGCTAGCGCTAGGAGCTAGCAGCAAGCTTTAAGCAGCTACGAGCTAGGATGGTCGAGAGGTTCCTAACAGGAAGTCTTTTTCAGCTTGAGGCCATGACGTATAAATACCCATCCCCTACACCTGGCTCATTTGAACGAGATGGCTGAGAAACAGTGCAAGTGTACCCTTTACATGCATTCTTTGCAATGAAACGCTGTAATTCACATGCCTACGCGACTACAAAGAGTAACGTTAATGATATTTCCTGCAAGACTGTCATGTTGTAATTAAGTTTATTTCATTCACAACCCGTTGCGTTGTTCAGCAGACTGTCGGTGATGTGTGGCTGTTAAACGTGCAGCTGCTCATGTCCAGAACCACACGTGTTGATATAACACCACGCACACACACACACACACACACACACACACACACATTAATTGTCTTGCATCATGTCATGTGAGTGGAATAATGTTTAATAGCTTGTAGGTAATATTACTCATTAATATTAATATTAATTAAAATTATTACTTTCATGTTGTTGTAAGCTACTGCCGTCTGTCCAGCATCTCTCTCTGTCTCTGTCTCATTGTGTCATACGGATTACTGTTAATTTATTATGTTGATCTGTTCTGTACGACATCTACTGCACGTCTGTCCGTCCTGGAAGAGGGATCCCTCCTCAGTTGCTCTTCCTGAGGTTTCTACCGTTTTTTCCCCGTTAAAGGGTTTTTTTGCAGAGTTTTTCCTGATCAGCTGTGAGGGTCCTAAGGACAGAGGGATGTCGTATGCTGTAAAGCCCTGTGAGGCAAACTGTGATTTGTGATATTGGGCTTTATAAATAAA
Source organism: Epinephelus fuscoguttatus (assembly GCF_011397635.1). NCBI lineage: Eukaryota > Metazoa > Chordata > Actinopteri > Perciformes > Serranidae > Epinephelus > Epinephelus fuscoguttatus. Next base: position 38,891,548 of record NC_064762.1, read on the forward strand.
ATTGAATTGATTGAGGCAGACTGACAGGTCTGATATATGTCTTATTCACTCAGCAGCTGACTTGTTGAATGATGGCGAGTGGATTTAATAATAGTGATAATAATAATGATAATGATGCTCATCACAGTGACAGTGGCAGGGCTACAGACTGTTCTTTAACTGCAACAAACTTCGGCAAATGACTCAATAACAATGGTAATACATGCAAAAGTGTGTGACCAAAGTCATGACGGCGTTACGGCTTTGATCAGCGAATATAATGTGACTTGGGATGTACGCCAAACGCTGGCTCCGTTAGGCAGCAGATCCAGCTGTGCCGCCATCATCAGGAATGGACGTCGCTTCACGTGACGCTACAGTGGAAAGGACGTCTCATGTCTCTTAAACCGACAATGCTCGCTCATCGCTCCTAGCGCTAGCTCCTCACATTTTTTCCTAGGTGGGAGGAGCTAAACAGCTAGCAAAGTCAGCTAGCAGTAGCACTAGCAGTAATTTAAGAGACTTGGGACGGACCCATGGTGTAACCAGTTACACTATTTGACTCCTATTAAGGGCCTTTCTGTTATAGGCAATTATGTCAAATATCAAAAGTTTATGATAATAATTTGTTAGATATCAGTAGTTTATGATGCTAATTAAAGATGCATTATAAAAAAAAAACTCCTTTTGATCTTGTACAGTAGCTTTAAAATACCTAAAAATCCAATAATTCATTTAAAGTAGAAATGTTACTCAAACATTAAAATTAAAAAGTAATCAAACTAAATAAATAAAATAAATTTTTCCCATTAGATGCCAGTTTAGGAGGGCCACCTGACAACCCCTAAGGGTTTTCTTTTGGCTTTTGACCAGTTACACCAATTGACACAACCCAGTGTCATTTGGTGTAACTGGTATTTTTTCATAAAAATATGATTATATACAGGAAAATAAATGTGGAGTAAAATGTGGAATAAATGTAATCCACTTTTGCAGTGCAACACTGTTTTTTAAGAAATTTTGCATAATTTGTCACGTGTTATTTAGAAAAAAAGGGGTGTTTTTAGGAAATGTCCTGCTCAGTACTGCCAAAATGCATTGAAATTTAAATATAGAAATACTCCAAAAATATCTTATTTCAATTTAATGCTTTTGAAATAAAGATTTTTTATAAGTACACTTAAATCTACTGTAGGTGGATAAAATATTTAATATTTATCATTCTTTCGTGGTTACACCATTTGACATTTTCAGGAGCATTCAGTCTTACTTTTCATAAAAAAAATGGTGCAAATGTCATTTCAAATGACATAAAACCAACAAAAAACATAATGTACATTTTAACAAATCAGATGCATGCTTTGAAAACTATTTTTGAAGATATTTCTGAATTGCTCATCTTGCCAACCCTTATTTGTCACTGACCCATATATGCTTCCCTTTGGTAACATCATTAGAAATCACTCGGTAAATTTCCATTGTTATGCGGATGATACTGAATTGTATTTATCGATAAAGCCAGAAGAAACTGATCAATTAACTAAACTTCAAAAATGTAGATGAGCACCAATTTCCTTATGTTAAATTCAGACAAAACTGAAATTATTGTTCTTGGCCCCAAACAACTCAGAGACTCTTTATCTGATGATACAGTTGGATGGCATTGCTCTGGCCTCTAGCACTACCATAAGAAACCTCAGAGAAATATTTGACCAAGATTTGTCTTTTAATTCTCATTTAAAACAAACCTCACAGACTGCATTTTTTCATCTGTGTAATATTGTGAAAATTAGGCCTATCCTGACCCGAAAAGATGCAGAAAAATTGGTCCACGCTTTTGTTACCTCTAGGCTGGATTACAGTAACTCCCTATTATCAGGTAGGTAAGTCTTAAAAACTCTCCAGCTAATTCAGAATGCAGCAGCACGTGTACTAACAGGAACTAAGAAACGCGATCATATCTCTTCTGTTTTAGCTTCTCTGCACTGGCTCCCTGTAAAATCCAGAATTGAATTTAAAATCCTACTGTTAACTTATAAAGCTCTAAATGGTCAAGCTCCGTCATATCTTAGAGAGCTCATAGTGCCATATTATCCCACCAGAACACTGCGCTCTGAGAACGCAGGGTTACTCTGGTCCCTAAAGTCTCCAAAAGTAGATCAGGAGCCAGAGTCTTCAGCTATCAGGCTCCTCTCCTGTGGAATCATCTTCCTGTTACGGTCCGGGAGGCAGACACCATCTCCACATTTAAGACTAGACTTAAGACTTTCCTCTTTGATAAAGCTTATAGTTAGGGCTGGCTCAGGCTTGTCCTGTACCAGCCCTTAGTTAGGCTGACTTAGACCTAGTCTGCCGGGGGGCTTCTGTCCTTCTCTCTCTCTCCTTTGCTAACACTCATGTCCTGTTACTGCATCTCGCTAACTTGGCTGTACTGCATGTCACTAACTCAGCTTCTTCTCCGGAGCCTTTGCGCTCCACTGTCTCACAGGTTAACTTCTATCGCAGCGGTGCCTGGACAGCGTCATACTTCTACTGCTATTATACACATATGATTATTGTCACATATGTATACTATCAGATATTAATATATACGTTCAACAAATTGTACCACAGTAGCCGTAATTATTATTATAATATTATTACTTTAATTAATGTTGTTGTAAGCTATTATCATTACCATCTGTCCTGCATCTCTGTCTGTCTCTGTCTCTCTTTCTATCTCATCCGTGTCATACAGATTAGAGATGTACCGATACCACTTTTTCCTTCCCGATACCGATTCCAATCCCTGGACCTTAGGTATCTGCCCATACCGAGTACCAATCCAATACCAGCACGTAAAACAAAAATGGATGGGATTTGAATTGTTGTATGTCTCAACTCCTAAAACTCTATGTAAAGTATTAAGAAATAAATACATAATAGCAGAATGAAGGCCATAAAACTTTTTTTATTATTATTATCCAGTGCTGACACAGATCAAGACACAGGTTAAAGTGCAGCCACACAATTTGGTAAAAAAGACATTTTAAAGACTACAGCAGAATGCTTTTTATACTCCGTTTCCGTTTCATTTGCCTGTATCGTGCGTATGCGTAATGACGTGAGGCATTACGTGGTATCGGATTGGTCATAGGCTGTACTCGCCAATACCCGATACCGCATTTTAGGCAGTATCGGAGGCATTTCCAATACTGGTATTGGTAGAACTCTAATACGGATTACTGTTAATTTATCATGTTGATCTGTTCTGTATGACATCTAATGCACGTCTGTCTGTCCTGGAAGAGGGATCCCTCCTCAGTTGCTCTTCCTGAGGTTTCTACAATCCCCCACCGTTAAAGGGTTTTGGGGGGAAGTTCTTCCTTATCCGCTGCAAGGGTCCTAAGCCCTCTGAGGCAAATTGTGATTTGTGATATTGAGCTTTATAAATAAAACTGATTGATTGAATTCTATGTGGAAAAAGTCATCTGGCACACTTACTGGGGGCTTGGTAAACTCAAGGCAAATCCATCCACCCTGACTTCATAAAGAAGCAGTTGTCTGACGTCACACAACAATGGCAGCACTCATGGATGCGCACACTGTTATTGTTAAAGAATCAACTAAAAAGTAATGTTAAGTTTATTTGTTTTAAATTATGATAATACATACTATTATTTAGTAAAACCTGTTCTGTATGTAAATTGATACAAAAATTTGTTGATATGTTATTAGGTAGCTGGTTACGGTACATAATATCTTCATGTTATCTTCTCTGCACAAGGTGTTCGGGAAAACATTAAATATGCCCCCCAAATGTGAAAACAGGACATATGATTTACAACACTTTTGCAGCTCAAAGTGCCACAGAATAAAATGTATAACAATGTCTGTTGCCTCTTGTGTCATTTTTCCTCTTCTGTTTTGTGTATATGCAAGGAGGCTGAGAGTTCAGAGGGGTATTCCAGAAAGCGGGTTATGTGAAAAGTAAGTTAACCCTGAGATGAGGGAAACTCTGAGTTATCCGTTCCAGAAAGAGAGGCAACTGAAACTCTGAGTCAGTCACCATGGTAACAGACTCTGTGAACATCACCTGCTCGCTCACAGGTTTTCTTCAATAAACGCTGAGTTTTTCTCTGTCTCCTCCCTCTTACATGCTGTTTAATTTCCTCATTCATTCAGTCCGTGTCAAAGCTTGTATCGAAGCGCATTAATTAGTGGAGATTTACCGTCTGTCACAGTCTAAATCCTGCTGGATATTAGTTTGTTACTCAGGACTGTCTTAAGTTACTGAATTTATGCACATCAGTCATTTCTTTGGACATCGGTTTTTGTCTTTACATTCAAATACTACACAGCAAGAATTCACCCTCAGCTCAGAATCAAACCTCTGTCCTTTTTATATTTATTATTTTTATAACACTGTGCACAAGGATCAGACTGTCAGTGTGTTAGAGCAGCTCCCAAATGTTTACTGTCGGCTTAACTCAGGGTGAACATACTCAGAGTTGACTGAACTAACTCAGATCAGCTATTCTGGAACCAGTAATTTAGAGTTTCCCATCTCAGGGTAAATCAACTCAGAGTTCAAGTTTAGAATCAGAGTTTGTTGAACCTCCTACCTGGAATACCCCTCAGCTGTGTATTCCATTGCAACAGCAACATCAGTTTGTGATAGTCAGCCATGTTTTGTGTTTACACTGGCACTGTGCACCTGGAACTCTTGGAGGTCGGAAGTTGGACATGTCAACTGGGAAATTCCAACTTCTGACTCTGACTGGAAGGCAGCATGACTAAGACTAAAATCAAGTTTATAACTATGCCTTTGATGGGCTCTTTACAGATTGCTGCTTTGACTGCAAAAATAAAACTAATTCATTAAATTTAAATTTGGCAAACAACCTAAACAAACAATGTTTCATTACTAAATTCTGTCCCTCACTTTAATTTCCATCTCCATCTTTTTATACACCCTGGGCCTGCTCTAGAAAACCATGCATAGTTTTTCCTGGAATATGAATGCAATGTGTGCTTTCTCACCACACGGTCTGCTGGGGGGGGGGGGGGGTCGATACAGCATAGTATCACAATATTTTGCGTGGCGATATTTTATCGATACACAGTGGCCAAGTATCAATCTTTTACATTACTAATTTTTGGAAATCACATTACTAACTTTTGGTACTAGAATAATAAAAATCCATTGCTTTTTGGTCCAACAGATGGTGCTGAGGTTTTTATCCAAGTATGGTCAGCAGAGGTCTCAGTCATATGAGAATAAAATACTCTGGGAATACTACGAACATGAGGGCTCACACTCCACTGATCAATCGACCAGCACTGGACACACTTAGCTTGACAAAACTACAATCCAACTCTGACAGAGCTAAGAAAATAACACAGTCCATCACCTACTTCATGTGCAAAGATCTGCATCCATACAGTGTTGTTGAAAACTAATGCTGTGTCTGAAATCGCGTACTTCTGTACTTACACTTAATATTTTGAGTGCATAAGTGCGTTCACACTGAGAAGTATGGAAAAATGCAGTGCACTTTGAGTACCCGGATGGTGCACTCAAAACGGTCAAAAAGTTGAGTGTGGAACTATGGACACTTCTCGCCCTCATTGGTTGCCATCTTGGCTACGTAGCGGAAGGGGAGGGACCACTTCTCAAACTGGAAATAGCAGCCGAGGACTGTGCGACCTTGAACAGTGCTGCACTGTACAAATTCACGTGTTTTTTGCTCTAAGCACCACTATATTGTTGTCGGATATAAGCCAGAAGTGTGTTTGTTGGATTAATTTAGCAGTCTGTAATGATTTGGTACCGCGAACGATAACGCTAATGCTAGTTTGCTAACTAGCTAATTTGCAGTCGTCATTTCCAGTAAGTGCACAACAGCCCTACCCTGTTGAAACTTGCGCAATACGCCAATAAATACATAGTGCACATAGTATACTACATGGAAGTGTACTAACGGAAGTATGTGATTTGAGACACACCATAAGGCTTTTGTTACATGCTAAAAACACTGGAACCCAGGTATGTGACTCCGTCCTGATGTTTTCCACCGACACAGCTGTACCATTATCTGGCAACTGCTGTCTCACGTTCTCCAACCTAGAGCAGTACACTAAAGTCAAACTGGAGCAAACAGTGCAGACGAGAATGGGGGATTGCTGACGAAAACCATATGGTTTTAGCAGACAACACTTCTAACATGGGGGTGGCCATCCAGTAAGCTGGATACCTGCATGTGAGGCGTTCAGCTCATCCGCTTAATCTGGCCTAGCAGAGGGTGTCAAATCTGCCAACAGTTCAGACTGTCAGGTGAATGCAGCATTTGTGACAGGCTGGTCAGTCTGTCTGCTTTGCATCACATTTTGCTGCAATAAAAATGGTTAAAGTCAGATAAATAGACTTTAACTTTATCTTACGAGGTAAAACTGATGTTGACAAAGTTTTCCCTTGGGAATATATTTGCAGTTGCAAAAAAAAAAAAAAAAAGTAATAAATTGCAATATATTACAATATATGTTATCGCAATACTCAGCATATCACAATATCACAATAATATTGTATCGTGACACAAATTATACAACTCTCTTCACTTAACATTCATGTGAAATTGGGATGATATTCCTCAAAAATAATTACTTGAATGCTTCTATTACTGTTTTTTTAAATGGTATAAACACAAATTTGAACAAGTGAAAATAAAGCACACAGCAAATGTAGGCTACATATGAAATACTGCAGGTCGTAAAGGATGAGCATCTATGGAAAAAAAAATTGGGGTGACTGGGATCCAAATTCTGCACAAAAATATTAAACCACACAAAACATCAATTGAAACATTTCTTTTACAATCACCTTGTGCAAACACATGGCTGCAGTGCTATTCATTTCCTTGCTTGCTTTCATATTTAGTGCTTCACAAGTACTCAGGACTTAAAAGGCTCTAACAGGGCGTAATGCACTATTTAGTATTCCATATTTGGTTCTTACTTCAAGTGTGTTGATTGATTCTTATATGCTGTTTGGCTGCTGAAGGAGATTTTGGATGTACGGATTGAAATCTAGTGACTGAGGAGGCCATGGCATATGATTCACATCATTTTCATACTCCTTAAAACCATTCAGTGAGCCCTCATGCCCAGTGGAGGGGAGCACTATCATCCTATCATCTCAATTATCTGTTCTGGTTTTTCCTTTAATTTGTCTCCCATCTGTATCTTCTTGTTCTTTTGGTACAACACAGGCAAAATATGAAGATATTGTTTTATATGAAAACATAAAATATTGAAAAGAAACATCAAAATACACAAATATAACTTTTAATAACTTTGAAAATGTTAGTTTATATTGTACACAATGAGCATAGATATACTGTATCTGCTGACCATCCCTGTTTGAATTAGGAAACAGAGGAACAAATTTGGAGGCAGGTTTCTGTAGTGACAGGTTATGTTTTTCATCCAGATATTTGGAAGAGTTCTGAGGTGTTTTAGAAATCCCCAGAAGTGCAGTAATGTTGTTAAATAACCGTCTTTTTTAAATGTTTGGAATGAGTTGTTGTTTTTTTTTTAAGCTGAAAGCTAGTTTGCCCTGTAATGCAACTCTGTAACTCAAATGTAGTGTTGTCAAAATGATGCATTGATATCCATTCTGAATAACTGAAACAGTTTCACAGTCATTTTTTCCCCTACTATCTAAACACCGGTACCAGCTGTGTCTTCTCACTGTCTCTTATTGTTAATGTTTACTACAGTCATTTTGCTGTTCTCTGCTACTAACCAAGACAAGAAAAGCTGTCATGGTCATTTCAAAGCCTTGTTATATTTATCTTTTAATAAAAATTGATCTTGTATGCTCTAAATGTTCTCGAAATTATTCTCTATGGTATAAATTGGTATCAAATACAGATATTTTTCAGGGTACTGAAATAACAGTATGAAATATATGACATAATAATATCAATACACTGTCACCTCATTGCATACATTTTGCAGCAAAAAAAAAAAGACTGAAGTTAGATAAACACAGATAACTTTATCTTATGACATAAACCCGGCGTTGACAAAATTTTCCTTAGGGGACATGGTTTGCAGTTGACAATAAGGTAATAAATTGCAATATGTTATTGCAATAGTCAGGATATGGTAAACTGTTTAATCTTGAAATAATATTGTATCGTGATTTAAGTATCGAGTGATAATATTATATCGTGTGGCCTCTGGTGATGCACACCCCCAGTATTTACACTGAAATAGAGCAATGTTTTTATGTGCCATATACCGGTCGAGCAGCAGCGACACATCACTAGCCAGAATGACATAAATGGCATACCCAAAGACAGGAACAACACGACATCAACCAGTTTTCTGTGTCGGGAGGGGAGTCTGAACGATGACGAGCGTTACCCTTACTTACAAGGAAATCTGAGGTGTAACGTTAATCGTGCATCACACAAAAGTTACTAACCTCTAGTTTATGGTTCAGTTGGAAAACCGTCTGGGTTTTGTGACAGAGCTGAGCGAAACAGGAGCTGAGGCTGGTCATCTTCTGCCGACCCTCGTATGTTATATCCACTTGATCCGGGTCTATTTCTCCGAGCAGCAGATCCACGTCCACGAAGGCCTTGTCAAACTCTTTCTCCAGCACTTCTAACCAGCGAAACATGGACATACCGGGGCCAAGGCCCGTGCTTTGACCCACCGGGGAGCATCCAGCCGAAGCGGACATGGCTAGACCACAACAGAGCCCTTACGTTAGCGTTAGCTTACTAGCTAACTTTGATGGGGAGTGACGTTAACGTCAGTGGATCCCCTCTCTGGTGACCACTGCGGAGGAACACAGTCGAAATAACGTTGAAACTCGATGACTGGGTTGCGTATTGGCCGGGTGGAATGAAGTCTGTCAAACTGCGTTGACTGATTCTTGGGACAAGCACTGCCTGACCAGGAAGTCCCACATCAGACTGATGACTGTATTTGTACAGCAACTACTACTGTCTGCCTCAATGCAGGCAAAAGTAGTCGACAGCAGAGCAAGAGCTCGAGGAAAACTCGCGATGCCATCTGCTGGTATTACAGGCAAATTATGCCCCCGATTAATCCATTATTGATTAAGAGCCATGCTGTTTCCATGGCAGAGGAAAGTTCAGTCATATTTGTGAACTTAATCTACTCTCAAAAATCAGAAACCAGAGTAGTAAGGGAGTTAGAGAGAAAAAAGAGGGGCATGTCAAATAATTGCACAAGGGAAGGACTATTGGCTATATTTTGGCTTGGGGACAAGCATACAAATTTAAATGGTTGTAGGCCTATTTTGTAGGCTTCTTATTTCACCACAGATTGAAATAAAAAGGAAACAAATTGCCCAAACTAAACCACTTATGAAAGCCAGAAACTGTGAAAACATAAATTATTGTTGGACACATGTCAGGAACACCTCTTTCAGAAAAAACATAACCAAATCTGAGCTAAAAATAGTGATATCTCATCACAATCACTTTATTCTATGTCTCACTTAAAATTTGGCCCAAACTAAAATGTTTGCGCGACAAGAGTGGAAAAACCCAGGCTTTTGTCAACTCCAGGATTTCGAACTCAACTTTGAACTTTTAAACATTAAAGGGTACATTTTAAAAATATAAAAATTATTTTCCCACCAGTCACTCAGGGAGTCTCAAGGGAAAGTATTTTGTTGCTTCAGTGAGGGTATAACACAACAAAAAAAGCAAGACAAAAAACAAAGTGACAACCAAGCCACCCTCTCCTCTGATAAATAAAAAACTGTGCCTAAGTCTCGAACTTGTGATGTCATATGGTATGAAGTCTGGAGCTGCTCCACAGAGAATGACTTGGAGTCAGATTTTCTGGACTCACAGTATGTTACTTTTTTTTTTTTTATACCCAAATAAGCTTTATTCATTTGTCATGTTCACAGTTCTGAAACACAAAATGTTCCCATACATTCAGAACATTCCCCTGGGTGCTTTCAGTGTCATCTAGAACATCTTCCACCATTCATTGTTTGTGGAGCAGCCACAGGATTTATACCCTATGACATCACAGATTTGAGTTTAGCCCTCTAGTTTTGAGATTTGGGGGAGAGACACTCTTATTTAAGAAATTAAAATCACATTTTAAGCAGGCTGAATAAATATTAAGATTGCCTTATTAATGATAGGGGTTTCAATATCTTTACTGAAATGTTTTCTGGCCAATAAGGTACAGTAAGTTCCTTTCAAAATTATACGCTCTTTCAAAACTATAACTCTTTATTTGCAGTTGTCCTTGTGCAGAATTATATGCAGATATCAACCATATTATCATGGTTGAGATATGAAGCATATTAAACACACTGTGATTTGAAGATATTTTTTGAAAATTTACTGTTTGGTTTCAACATTTTTGATAAAAGCAACAAGAGAGGACGCAGCATCTCAAACATATAAAAAGTAACCACGGGACAGTCTGTGTCTGTAATACTAATAAAATATTATATCCACAAATTTAAATATATAATAATTCAAAAACCCCTATTTTTGTCACTCATAGGTGGACTCAAACAGCACAGACACAATTTCCTCTTCAAATAAAAAGTAGACTGATAAAACATGTTATGGTTTAGTTCAAAGCCTGGACCCAAAAGCACGACTCAGGAAACAGGTACACAGCGAATAACAAGTCTTTAATGTTCATACGTGCTGGTAAGTGCAAGGGGGAGGGGTGGAGCGTGGTCCCAGGATCCCAACGTGTCTTATGAAGGCACCAGTGAGGAGGAGTGTGAGAGTGTCTGTGGTGTAGCGTCCGCCACGTGGTAATGGCGGCGGTGCTGCGGCACGGCGTAGTAGGTTCCGTCTTCTCGAGCGTACTCACTCCGAGGGGAAACACAGGAGAGCAGACGACGGCAGGAAGGTCCACAGGCAGGCAGTGAAGAAGCACACACGAGATCATGAGGCAAACACAGCAATCTGAGTTGAGGTGGAAGAAACACAGAGACATTAGCTACACAAGCTAATAAGGCACGAGGGCAAAAACACCGAGGAGCCAGGATACAAACTACCACGCAGACTGATGAAACGATCTGGCGACGAGTAGGGAGGAATCCAGAGGCTTTATGGAGAGGTTGATTACTGGAGTGGATTCACCTGGCGCTGCCTGTGGAAGGAAGCCACGCCCACATACATACACACACACACACACACACACACACACACACACACACTCACAGAACAGACAGGGGGGAGAAACACAGGAGGAGTAATACAGACAGGGAATGACACACACATAAGGGAGAGGGAGGGGCTGCCATGATGAAGATCATGACAGTACCCCCCCTCAATGACCGACTCCAGACGGTCTACCAGGCTTGTTGGGGTGTGTCCAGTAGAAGTCAGCGAGGAGAGAGGGGTCCAGGATAAGCCCCCGAACAATCCAGCTCCTCTCCTCGGGTCCATATCCCTCCCAGTCCACCAGGTATTGGTAGCCACGCCCCCTGCGGCGAACATCCACTATGCGGCTGACTGTGAAGGCCGGGTGTCCATCAATGAGACGGGGGGGTGGTAGGGCGATGGTAGGAGGGCACAATGTACTGGTGGAGACAGGTTTTAACTGGGAAACATGGAAGGTAGGGTGGATCTTCAAAGAAGCAGGGAGTCTGAGGCGAACAGCAGAGGGATTAACAACTGACTCAACTTCAAATGGACCAATGAATCTGGGAGAGAGTTTCTTAGAAGCCACACTGAGGGGAATGTCCTTCGCATTCAACCAAACCTTTTGTCCTGGTTTGTACTCTGGAGCAGGAGTACGCCGCCGGTCAGCCAACCTCCGGTTCTGGTCCTGGGTGCGCAGGAGAGCCGCTCTGGTCTCCCTCCAGACTCTGCGGATCCTGCTCCAGGATGGCAGGCGAACCGGGATGTGTGCCCCCACTGGGGGACCTGAGGACAGACAGAGACAGGCACAAACAAACGACCCTGGGGACCACCACCAGGATCTGGGTCAGTACGGAGAGCTGTCCTTACCATGGACTCAATCTGCCAGGTCAGAGAGCCAACAAGACAAGATGGGGGGAGAATGGTGTCTGGCACAGGTGGGCTGCCCCCGTCATCGTGAAACTGTCTCGCCAACATTCTTGCTCCCTGGCCGGTAAGTGAGGTTAAAGTTGAACCGGCCAAAAAACAAAGCCCACCGGGCTTGGCGAGAGTTCAAATGTTTAGCACTTTGAATGTAAACCAAATTTTTATGATCAGTCCATACCGTGAAAGGTGATTCCGCCCCCTCCAGCCAGTGTCTCCACTCTTCCAGTGCCAACTTGACAGCCAGCAGCTCCCGGTTTCCCACATCGTAGTTTCGCTCCACAGGTGACAGTTTCTTGGAAAAGAATGCACAAGGATGTAGCTTGTTATTTCCTGCGGCTCTTTCGGACAGCACAGCGCCCACACCGACGTCAGAAGGTCGACTTCAACCACGAACTGGCGGGCAGGATCTGGCTGAACCAGGACGGGAGCCGAGGTGAAGCGTTTCTTCAGATCCTTGAAAGCCTCCTCTGCCACAGGAGACCAGACAAAAGGCACAGAAGAAGTAGTGAGTTGGGTTAATGGTGCAACTACCTGACTGTAGTTCCTGATGAAGCGCCGGTAGAAATTCGCGAAGCCCAGGAACCTCTGGAGTTGCTTGAGGGACTTGGGTTGGGGCCAGTCAGTCACTACCTGGATCTTCGCAGGATCTGGCCTCACCTGCCCGCTCTCCAAGATGTATCCCAGGAAGGAAACAGAGGTCACATGGAACTCACACTTCTCCCCCTTAACAAACAGCTTATTCTCCAATAACCTCTGCAGAACCTGTCGCACATGCACAATGTGCTCTTCGAGGTTGCGGGAGAAAATCAAAATGTCGTCCAGATAAACAAACACAGAATGGTTTAGAAAGTCTCTCAAAACATCGTTAACCAAAGCTTGGAATACAGCTGGTGCATTGGTTAACCCAAACGGCATCACAAGGTACTCGAAATGTCCCAGAGGTGTGTTGAATGCCGTTTTCCACTCATCACCTTCTTTTATACGCACCAGGTGGTAGGCGTTACGCAGGTCCAGCTTGGTGAAGATAGTTGCGCCATGGAGAGGTTCAAAAGCAGAGTTAATGAGGGGTAATGGATATTTATTTTTGACAGTGATATTGTTCAAACCCCGATAATCAATGCAGGGTCTCAGGGTCTTATCTTTTTTACCCACAAAAAAGAACCCGGCATCAAGTGGAGAAGAGGAAGGTCGTATGATACCTGAGCTCAAGGAGTCTGTTATGTAGGTCTCCATGCTTTCTCGTTCAGGTGCGGAGAGGTTGTAGAGCCTGCTGGTGGGAAGAGGGGCTCCAGGCAGCAGCTCAATGGCGCAGTCGTAAGGTCTGTGAGGTGGTAACGATTGAGCCCGCTGCTTGCTGAACACCTCAGCTAGGTCGTGATACACAGATGGTACGAAGGAGAGGTCTGGAGGTTCTGGTGGGGCATCACTGGGTTTATTTGAACATGGAGGAAGAGCAGACTTGAGACATGAGGTATGGCAGAAAGAACTCCAACTTGTGATTTTACCGGCTGCCCAATCGATGACTGGATTATGTTTCTGGAGCCAGGGTAACCCGAGTACTAGAGGGGCATGAGAGGATGGCATGACATGAAGGGATATTTGTTCACGATGATTACCAGCCAACAACAGCGATAGTGTCTCAGTTTGGTGGGTGATGTGAGCCAGTAAGTCTCCATTTAATGCGTTGGCCACGAGGCGTATCAATGGGGAAGGTATTAATCAGAGTCTGTTCAATAAACTGGGAATCAAGCAAACTGGAATCAGAGCCAGAATCAACTAGAGCCTCCAGTTTAAAGGTCTCACCATTTAACAAAATACAGGCTTCAATGTTAATGCGTTTACGGGGTAACATAGGGACCACAGTGCTACTCACCAGAACCCCAGCTGCGACTGGTGAGGACTTGGGTTTAAAGGTTGTGGGCAGGTGGCGAGTTGATGTCCAGGTTGTCCACAGTAGATACACAGTCCCTCCCTGCGCTCTGTCTCTGCGTCGCTCTCTTAGCCTATTGTCCACTTTAATGGCTAACGCGATTAGCTCCTGTAGGCTCTTGGGCTCTGCCCTACCCATGAGACAGTCTTTAACAGTTTCATTAAGTCCTTTCAGTTGGTTACTAGTGTCATGGCTAGTAATGGGATGGTCAAAAACAGACATCATTGTGTTGGAAAATAGTTCAAAAGTTGCTTGAGCAGTGAGTGGACTATGCCAAAAGGCTGTTCCCCAGGTTCTAGCCCTCCCCGTGAGCAAACCCAACACATAGGCAATCTTGGCTCTGTCAGTGCTATAAGTCAGTGGTTGTAACTCAAACACTAGGGAACACTGGAAAAGAAAAGACTTACAGTCACTTAAGTTTCCGTCGTAACGTTCAGGGGCAGGAACGTATGGCTCACGGGGTTGCAATGCGCCCACTGGTACTGCTGGGGAGAGATTAAACACAGGTGGATTATTTGTTTGCAGCTGGTTCTCAACTCGAACGAGACCGGAGGTAAGATTGGAGAGGGAGTCCATGATCTCCCTCAGCGTCTGGTCATGAAGTCCGAGCATTATCCCTTGAGATGAAACAGCATGTCTCAGATTCATCACCAGTGAGCCTGAGTCTGAGTCGGCTGGGTCCAACATGGCCAGATCGTTCTGTTATGGTTTAGTTCAAAGCCTGGACCCAAAAGCACGACTCAGGAAACAGGTACACAGCGAATAACAAGTCTTTAATGTTCAAACGTGCTGGTAAGTGCAAGGGGGAGGGGTGGAGCGTGGTCCCAGGATCCCGACGTGTCTCGTGAAGGTACTGGTGAGGAGAAGAGTGAGAGTGTCTGTGGTGTGGCATCCGCCACGTGGTAATGGCGGCGGCGCTGCGGCACGGCGTAGTAGGTTCCGTCTTCTCGAGCGTACTCACTCCGAGGGGAAACACAGGAGAGCAGACGACGGCAGGAAGGTCCACAGGCAGGCAGTGAAGAAGCACACATGAGATCACGAGGCAAACACAGCAATCTGAGTTGAGGCGGAAGAAACACAGAGACATTAGCTACACAAGCTAATAAGGCACGAGGGCAAAAACACCGAGGAGCCAGGATACAAACTACCACGCAGACTGATGAAACGATCTGGCGACAAGTAGGGAGGAATCCAGAGGCTTTATGGAGAGGTTGATTACTGGAGTGGATTCACCTGGCGCTGCCTGTGGAAGGAAGCCACGCCCACATACACACACACAGAACAGACAGGGGGAGAAAGAGGCCGTTTACACGTACACGGTGATTTTGATAAACGGAGACATCTTCCTTCATTTGTGCCCTTCGTTTACACGCAAACGGAGATTTCTCCTCTGAAAACGAGTCTTTCTAAAAACTCCGGCCAGAGTGGAGATTTTGGAAAACTCCGGTTGCGCGTTTGCATGTAAACTGAGATAAACGGAGATAAACGGAGTTATAGGCAGCCGACGTCACAGTATGCGCCGTAACTTGCTTCTGTGTCAAAAGTGCGACCTATGTTGCTATGGTGACAATGGATACATGGAAGGTTTGAGCTTCTCGTTACACTGCCACCTACAGGTTTGGCGTGCTCTTGTGTATATATACACGGGTAAGTGTAAACGAAGATCTTTTTGAAAACGGAGACGGTGAAATGTCCGTTTATGAAAATAGCCGGCAACGTGTAAACGGCCTCAAACACAGGAGGAGTAATACAGACAGGGAATGACACACACACACATAAGGGAGAGGGAGGGGCTGCCATGATGAGGATCATGACAAAACAATTGATATGTGCCCTCTTTGATGTTTGCATTGAGAAACATTTTGTTGTTCTGGATGTATTCTTTTATTGTATTATAATGAAGCCATACATCTGTCTTCAAACAAAACACACAATTGGAAAAACAAACAAACAAAAAACAGGACACAACTATATAGCCTACACAGGGGTGTCTACAAGAAACAAAGACATTAAGGAAAATTATTAAAAACTTTACAAATCTCTTTTTTCCCCCATTGCTCTACTCTACACGTAATGTGGCTCAATCAGTCTATGGTCGTAACCTTCAAGTCTCAAGCAAGTCTCAAGTCATGGTGAGAAGCAAGCAAATCAAGTCATTGCTCAGGTGAAGGAAGTTGGAGGTCAAGTCATACTTGAAAAACTCATAAAGACAGTGGTCTTTCCGGACTGCTTCCTTGGTATCGACCCTGCCCATGCCTGACTCTCCTGCTCCGTCTGCTCCCTGGTAAACCACTCTGCCTTCTGTTTTCGACCACGAGCTCTGCTTATACCCCCCTGGTTCCTGTTCGCCTGTTTCCTGCAGCTGTCTGGAAAGATCGTCACCCAGCTTTCCAAAGTGAGTTTACCGGTTCAGTCATCTGTGATCCTCTGAACTGTGGATTGCTTCGTTGTGCGGCAGTATGCCTCGCCTTTGAGTGTGCACCACAGTTTCCACGTTTCATCGCTGCTGGCAAGCTCTCCCCTGTCCACTGCCAGCTTCGCATCGGAGAGGCTGTTTTCTCAGCGAGTACTCCTAGTTATGGAACCTCAGTTCTTCTGACATTGCTCTCTGCCTGCCCCCTCTCATTACCATTGCATGCTATTGAACTGCCGCCCAGCAGACGCCGGCACCTCACCTGTGTGCTACTACAGTATTCCATGCGGAGAGCTGCAGACTGATTCTGTTCCCCTGGAGACTCTGAAACTGAACATTGACTCTCTCTGTTCCCTCACCAGTCTGCACTCCCTGTATTTATTGAAGCAGTGTATTAAAGCTAGGTATAAACTGTTCCGCCTGTACCTGGTGTTGCTTTTGGGCCCAAACTCCACTCGTTACATCATCTGCTGCTCCAGGCCCTGTCTGAATTGTCAGGGTGAAAGACACTCAACTCACGTTAATATGCATGCTGCTGTGAGAGGACAGGGATCATAATTATGTATATTTAAATCCCAAAACACAAACAGAAACAGTAGGGCAAAATAACTTACTGAGTCACGGTGGACTAGGAGGAAAATATCACATAACACTGGTGCATACATCAAGTGCACATACACACACTCACACAGAGTGAACTCATGTTCGGAGAGCAGGCAGGATCCCCTTTCACACTGCCCGTTTGGAGCGGGAGTATTATGTCATTATGCTGCCTTGCTTTGCTGTATATAAGATACGATCGCAGAGAGGGGGAATAGTGTGGTCTGGGTCAAAGTGCTGGGAATGGAGGTAGTAACAGACCTGAAATGACTCTTTTCTGCCGGCAGTCTGCAGGATGGGATGATGGGTGGCACAGGTGTGACTTTTTCACAACATGTAATGCATGCGACCCGTTGTGGGAGATTTAAAAAGTAGCTGTTAGCACATAGCGGCTGACTCAAAGAGGCAAAGCAGCTGAAAATGTCTGCAAATTGGGAAAACAATGCGGTTGGGGAGCTCCTTACCCTTCTAGCAGAGGATGAGGAGCTGACAGTGTGTCGCTGGTTTCAGTAGTTGTCAGTTATAATCATCAAAATTAAAAGAAATAAACACTTGAAATATATCAGTCTGTGTGGAATGAATGTATACATTATACAAGTTTAACTTTTTGAATGGAATTACTGAAATAAATCAACTTTTTCATGATATTCTAATTATATGACCAGCACCTGTACACACACTCATCCATTCATACACATTCACACACAAGGGGCTGAGGCTACCGTATAAGGTGCCACCTGCTACTTAGTTTCTTGACACTCGCACAATTTGGGGTTCAGTATCTTGCCAAAGGGTACTTCAACATGCGTCCTAGAGGAGCCAAGGATCTGACTTCTGATCTTCTGATTAGCTGAGGACCTGCTCTACCTCCTGAGTCAAAGCTGCCCTGCATACTGACTGCATACAGAGTCAAAGTCAAGTTGAATCTTTCATCAGTGTTAGTCAAGCAAGTCTCAAGTCCTCTAGTCTTGCTCACCAGACCTTTCTCAAGAAAAGAAAGGTCTGGCTGGGCCGACTCTCACTTTGAGATTGGAGAAAAAAATGCCCCGGCTGCTTGTACTTCTTTCAACCAATCACAATCGTTCTGGGTGGTGCCACAGCAATGGTGTGCTTGCAAAAATATTGCCGGGGGAAACAGGTTTTGGTGTAACACGCTCACAAAAATATCACCTACAGGACGCGAACCATGGCAGAAAAATGGCTACATCCCCGCAAGATCAAACACCGCAAAAGTTACTAAAGGACGTCTTGAAAACGGTTGAAAACTGCTACACAACCGGAGGTGGTAGGGCAGGACTTCAGCGGGCAGCTCGTTCCGCCCAATGAGAGGCTGATCTCTGCAGCGAACTTCCGCCCACTCAGACTACAAGTCCTCTAGTCAATTCATGTGACTCAAATCCCACACCTCTGCTTATTACTCATTAATTTCTGCCAGCATGGGTTAGTTGAAGAAGGAACAATACAGTCCACTAAAACAGTTATATTTTGTAGAAAAACAAAAACAAATAAGCAGCACCAAGGATATGTATGTATATGTATGATAAGGCCACTGCCAAAAAAGTCAGGCGCAAGTTTACCAAATGATTTCAGGCCTATTTAAATAACTTCCATTCTGTGTAAAACCATGGAACGTGATTTAGCCAGCCACCTGAACAACACTGTGGCCACTATACTAGATCCACTCCAGTTTGCCTATAAGAGCAGCAGAGGCACAGACGATGCTGTGCTGACTCTGTTTAATACAGTTACAAAACATCTCATGGACCCCAAAGGATATGCCAGGGTTTTGTTTGTGGATTTCAGTTCAGCTTTTAACTCAATGAAGACACATAATACTCCTGAAAAGGCTAAATGATCTTAACATTAACACAGGGTTAGTTCTCTGGATCAGAGACTTTCTTTCCTGCCGTCGACAGAGAGTCTGTGTCAGGGGGAGCATGTCAGATGAGCTCACTGTGAGCACAGGCTGCCCACAAGGATGTGTTCTGTCCCCTGTGCTCTTCTCTCTGTTCACCAATGAATTAATGATCAATGAAGAATATTTTAGATTGTTTAATTATGCTGATGACATGGCCTTAGTTGGTCTTTTACAGCAAACAGATGCATCGGGTGAAACTGCCTACCTGGCCCACACTAAGGCCCTTCAAACATGGTGTCACATCAGCAAGTTAGAAGTTAATGTGACCAATACTAAAGAATTGATTATCTGCACAAAACAAGATTTGAAAACCGAGCCAGTTTCAATCGATGGTCAACATGATGAAACAGGAAAATTTTAAATATCTCGGTACGGTTCTGTGAGCTTCTCTGGAAATACTGAGTATATTTTCAAGAGATGCTCACAGCAACTTTATCTTCTTAGGAAACTTAGTAGCCTTGGTGTTAGTCAGCAGATTTTAGAATTAGTGTACAAAATTATGCTTGAGAGTGTTGTAACTTTTCACCAGTAAACTCTGTAGGATTTTGACAGTGGCAAGTAAAATAGTTGGCAGGCCACAAAAGCTGTTGACCCAACTCTTTACTGAAGGACGAGAAAGAAAGAAAGCAAGGAGTATCTTGGGAAATAGCTCTCACCCTCTCTTTGGCCAGTTTGAACTCTTAAGCTCTGGGAGGCACTATTGAGTCCCCCTGGCAACCAAAAATGTATTTAAAGGGATAGTGCACCCAAAAATGAAAATTCACCCATATGCCGATGGAGATTCAGGTGAAGTTTTAGAGTCCTCAGAACACTTGCAGAGATCCAAGGGGAGAGGGGGTAGCAACACAACTCCACCTAATGGAGGCTTACAGCGCCCCAGATTAATACATCCAAAAACACATAATTGAAACCACAAAATATCTCCATACTGCTCGTTCGTAGTGATCCAAGTGTCCTGAAGCCCTGACATAAAAAGTTGTTTGGAAAAACATCTATTTGAACTCTGTTTCTAGCCTCATTGTAGCCTGTAGCTCTAACTGCCTCTCTGGGCACCGCATTCATGTATGCGCGCATGCGTATGAGACCATCAAAAGCACGTGAACACACATGAGCGTGGCGCCTATGTCTCACGGTCTCGCGTTCAAAGCTGGCTGTTTGGACATGACCAGAGCAATGGATGTAGATGGGGAAACAGAAGAGGTGGTAGCAGCTGGTACTGGGGTTGTACAACCCATGGTAACAGCTGGAACAGCCTGAGGAGAAGATGATGATGGGTGTCTGCTGGATAGCTTAACAGTAGAAAAAAAGGAAAATAACAATTAATCACAATGAGCACACTGTGCCATTACTTCAGTGTTTTTTCAGTCAAACAAATATGTTAGTACCTTTGCAGAATGAAATTCACATACAACTCTGTGTTCATATCTGGCTTTTGTGCTGGAGAGGACACTTCTCAATTTGCAAGATATCAAACAAGGCATATAGAACTGAAAAACAAAATCCATATGCACCAGCCCCAAAGTCTTGGCTATAACTTGATTTAAAGGTAACAGTCTTACCTTCTGATAAAGATAATTTCTTCTGTCTTGATGCCGGCCTGTTTCCATCTTCAGAGGGTCAAATTCATGATGCAGCAAGAAACCTCCAAAGCCAACACATTCTTACTCTGACCTCGTCACATATCGACGTTTGGTCATGGACTTTTCATGTTGAGATATGACGTGCAAGGTACCCTGGGTGCATTGGCTGGTGATGTTCTGAGACGCCGTGTCAACTTCAGCCTGTTACATGCATTGTCTGTTTTCAAAATACACTTTTTTCACAGGACATGTACAGTTTGCATACAGTCTCTTTCAAAATAAATGCACAATGTCGGTACAACACCGTGTATTGATGTTTTTTCTTCTTCAGCAGTGAATGCACATGGTTACGTTTAACCAACACACACATGGTTGGTTTTAGGAAAAAAGAACAGGGTTTGGCTTTACTTTCACATGAGAAGTGAACACCGGCCTCCTGAGTCAGAAGAATCGGTGGTTGTTGGACCCATCCACCACCTGTACCATCCACCCTCCAACAACTGGGGTGCTGTTAAACAATAACAGCGACTGGCCATGTATCAAAGAATAAGCACCTGTTTTCGATGACCTCAGAGTGAGACCGGGTTGCTAAAGCTTGGCCATCCACTCATCATCACAACAATAAATACCAAATAGCATTTATAATAACCTTGCTATAATTACTGACTGATTTTATTGCATAATGACTGGTGCATCATTCTATTTATTATTTATAATATTATTAATTACATTAACATAACGACTAAGGGCTGTAGTTTCCCGACGCGGCGAAGGGTGGTGCAGGGTGGCGAACCCCACGCAGAGCTAGTTTCGAGCCGGCGCAACCCGAGGCGCGCTCAGTTTGGTAGTTTGGCAGACTGAGATGCGCTGAGATGGGTGTGGCGGCGCAGCAGGGGGAGGTGTCGACAGATCCAGCTTGGCGCAGTGACAGTTTTGTGCCAAAAGGCTTCGCCAAAGGTGCGCTAAAAGCTCGCCAGCTGAAACCAGGTCTACTGTCAGCGCAGGCGGAGCACAGCTGGTGTAAGCCGAAGTTTGGCTGACCGGCGGACAGTGCGCACACGTCACCAAAACCTCACAGGCAGGTTTCCAGAATATCAGGCACATTAATAATGCAATAAATAGCCACAAACCACTATTCAATGCAACTATCTGCAATCAGCACATAAATGTATCTCTGTATCGACTGTCCCGTCACATCTGATGTCAGATCAAAGGGGATTGGCACCGTTTGGCACGTTTGGCACGCGTAATGGAAACCCAACCTGATTTGATTAACAAAACTAATGAGTTCACATCCCTCTCAGCCAACCACAAACAGCCACAGCATCAGATAGGGAGTATATATTCAGCATCTGTCATCTTAGAAAAGTCAAAAGAAAAGAAACAGAGTGAGACTGCGAGAGAAAAAGAGAGAGCGCGCGCGCACATGAGAGAAACACAACATTGATTTACAATTGTGGTGACCTCCTCCCAGGCTACCTTTGCATCATCAGCCCGTGGAGGTCTGCTCGCAGTTCCGTATATTCGGACACTGTGAGCTTGGACCTCCCGGACCAAAACATCAGTTTCCTCCTGGGAGAAGTTTGGCCGTCTGACGCTGCTGCTCTCTTCTGCCATGGCGAATTGAATAAACTCTCATTACACCTTCACGTGGTGCATTTAAGGGCGAGGAGAGGGGCTCATTTGATTGGTGTGATGTGTGTAAAACCCACTCCACGCCTTCTCTCCTCCCTCTTTCCGACTTGTGCAGGTAGGAGGGACGGAGGTAGGAAAGAGGAGTAGCTGCGCCAGGCACACGCCAGGCGCACGGTGTGCCAAACAAAATCCACCTGGCCACACCCAGTTGGCAAAGCGCAGGTGCGCTGCACCTCCGCCTCGCCCGGTCTGCGTAACTAGAGGCCTCAAAGTCAGTTTTATTTATGTAGTGCCAAATCATAACCAAAATGATCTCAGGACACTTCTCATATAGAGCAGGTCTGGACCATATTCTTAAATTTACAATTCCCACCATGAAGAACCACTTTAACAACAGTGGCAAAGAAAAACTCAGTGGAACCAGATTCTATGGTGGGTGCCCAGGTAAATGACCCAGGTGTCAGGGTAACCCAATCCGGTTCCTACTAGGCTCCACTGACATAGAACACACACAGCTAAACATATTTGGGACTAAAAATAACCTCAACAGGAAATTTCAAATCGGGCCGTTAATGATCTCAGAGACAAGAGAAGGAGAGATTTCTATTCTATAAAAAAGTCTTCAAACATAGATATACCTAGAATACTTAGAACCTGGCTCAAGATATTTCAGTCTATCATCAAACTGATATTGATTAGTGAAATGTGGGGTCCTTTTTTAACTCAGGACTTGGAACAAACACCCAGTTGAAGATTTGCAAGAGTATACTCAGAGTCCACAGGAACACCCCTAACAATGGATGTCCAGCTAAACTCAGCCAGTTCCCTCGTTTACTTAGGATATAAACACATCACATAACAGCACATCAGGACAACCCTCACACAATGCGGTCCAATGAAATTATAGCTAAATAAAAAGAAAACGACATCAAGTATTGGACATCTACTGTACCACTAAAACCCAAAACGAACTTCAGTGTCATTTGACCCTAAAAAGACAGTACACAATGGCAAACTATCTGACCGCCGTGACAGATCAGAAAAGACCCTAACTACCGGTATGTATGGACTCAGTGATCAGTGATGTGTTGGCGCTGTCCTCTGAGACAGATAGAGCACCATTTCCTGTTATCTTTTTTTTTTTCAACTTTCTGTATGTATCCATACTTATCTCATTTGTATGAGTCATTATATTGTGGACATTACAGTATGTAGGGTAAATTAGCCACAGCTTGTCCAACTGATGAATTTATTTGTAAATGCCATAAATTCTGGGTTCATCCCATTACCTGATCTCACATCCACTTTTCCCTCAATTGCAACTCTTCCTTGCGTCTTAGCTCCGCCCTTGTAAGACATGGGGGAGAGATTTAAGGATGAGATTCGGGGAGAGAAGAAATGAGGAAATATTCTTTCAGAGAAATTAAATGTCTTTTCCTCTGATGTGGAGCGACATCTGTTTCTGATGACGGCGGCAGCTGATTACAGATGGATCAACTAGGCTTTATTATAAACTTCAACTTTCAATGGAGTTTGTGTCATATATTTTGTGTTTTGCTGCTCAAAACATTAAGGGAACACTTAATCATCACAATATAACACCAAGTCAGTTAAACTTGAAGGGTAGTGACCACTGGTCTGGGTCAGACCACTGAATTGGCTACAACCCCCTCTCAGATGACATGCGTGCTGCGCCGTTCTGAGCAGTTGTTTGTATGTTACGGGTCCCAGTCCTGTGGAATGGCCCTATCCAGAGAGCGTCTGTCTCGCTGGATGGTGGAGGCCATAACATTAGCCTATTTCTCTTTGGGGAAGGACCCCCCAGAGGGCCTGAAGGCTCATTCAACACGGAGTGTTTCTACTTCATGGGCGCTTTTGTGCAGTGTGTCTGTGAGGACATGTGCACAGCTGCCTCATGGTCGACTCCTCACACCTTTGTGAGATATTATGGTCTGGATGTGTCCAATGCTTCCATTGCGCACGTGGTATTGTCTGCAGCCAGACAGTGAAACGTTTTGGCCTCATTAGCATACTGGTGTATATTATATGGGATAATTTATCGCGAGTAGCCATGGTTTCCCATGTTAATTCCTCCTTAGGCCAGAAGGGATACGCACGTCAGCACGTTGTAGCATGAGTAAGAACTCGAGTTCGAAATAAAGTAAAACGTGAGGGTTGTGCTACAACCCAGGTTTTACGAGTGAAGAATGAGAGTTCTTACTAATTCAGCCTTGTTGTCCCGCCGTATGGGTGTGGGCTGAATAAGCTGCTATGAAAACGGTGGCAGGTGAGCGGGGCCTATTATAGCCGCGGGAGTGGGCCCAGGCTCGTCATAGGAAGAGAGCCTATCACCTGCCACACTGGCCAAGACATAACTTGGGTGGTGTTAAGGTTTTTATAAATAAAATGTATTCAGCAGCACTGCTGATGGCAGCTTGGTAGCATGAGTAAGAGCTCTTGTTCTTCACACGTAAAACTGGGTTGTAGCACAAACCTCACGTCTTGTGCAAAAATTGTAGTTGAAAATTAGTTGAAAGGCTAATCTTAACATATATACATCCTAAAGTTTTCTCTGTAATTTTTCTATAGAATTTGACACAGCTCATTAAACAATATAAAACAAAGAAAAGAAAGAAAATGAAAGTGAAAGAGGCAAAAGGCTTTGGGAGGGTCTCACCCACCCTAACCTTAACCCTTTGGAAATGTCCTATCCAACATGTTTATATTTGTTCAAGCAATAATTTGCGAGCAAACACTGGTTTAGAGTCTCTGGGAATTACTTTCATCTTCTCATTAGTTCATATAAATGATGCAGTGATAAATAAGATATTGGAAATAAATGACTAAAGAAGACTTACATTAACAACAATTAAAAATGGATTTGAATGGAACATTTCCTTAAGACCCTCCTGAAGTCCTTTTCTCTTTTTACACTTTTATTTAGTTATTTAAAAAAAAAATCTAATGATTTAATGATGTAATCTTTAAAAACAGACATTATAAATGATTCTGGAAGAGTATGTCCTGAGTCTTCCCAATAACCTAGACACAACTTTAAAAATGAAGTGAATGGAACATTTCCTTGAGACCCTCCTAAAACCTTTTCTTATTTTACAATTTTTAAAATTATTTTGGATAAAGCTTTTACTTTTAAGCAGATAAGGAAATAAGTCCTAACACTAACCTTCACATCTACATAAAATGTTTTGGTTTGTTTGTTTTCAATAGAGGAAATGAGAGTTTAATGCCAAATAATGACTTTAATATATGCAAGACTTACCTTTACTTATTTATGACCTAAACTTAACACTTATCAATACACTAAATTTATCAATATCTTAACCTTAACATCATTTCTAACCTAAACATAGCACTTGCCTATATCCGATAATTGCCAATACTTATGAATATATGAAACTTGTCATTACTTATTTACAACCTAAAATAAACACTTATCTATTACCTAAATTAAATCTTAACTTTACCATTACTCATTTATAAACTAAACATATCACTTATCTATATCCTAAATTTGTCAATACTTCTAAATATATTAAACTTATCATTACCTATTCACAACCTAAACTTAACACTCATCTTTTACCTAAATTAATCAATACTCATCAATATCTGAACCTTACCATTACTTATTCCTAAATGTATCACTTATCTATATCCTATATTTGTCCATATTTGTAATTATATGAAACTTTTCATTACTTATTTACAACCTACACTTAACACGTGTCTACATCCCAAACCTATCAATATTTATCAATTTATTTATCAATATCTGAACGTACAGTTACATATGACCTAAACACTTATCATTACCTTTAACTTACCATTACTCATTTACAACCTAAACTTATCACTTATTTATATCCTAAAACTATCAGTGTCTTAAACTTAACATGAATTATCTATAACCTAAACTTAACACTTATCTATATTCCAAACTTAACAATATTTATCTTAAACCTAACATTAGTTGTGTTTTGTTGTTTTTTTGTTTTCTGTTTTTTTTTTAATGAAAGGAGGAAATGAAACAGCTGTAAAGAAAGATTTAGAAAGGTAGGTGTGTGTGTGTGTGTGTGTGTGTGTGTGTGTGTGTGTGTGTGTGTGTGTGTGTGTGGCAGGATTGGAATTACCACTTGGTACACTATACCTGATCTGAATGGGGAGTTGACCCACCAGCCCCATATCTCCGCCTCACTTCCGACTGGTTAGCAGGCGGAAGCGAAGCGGGCATCTGTACTATGGGCCTGCCAATTTGGGAGAGTGTTACCTGCACAGGGTAGCGGCCGGTGGGAGGTTCGTCCTGCTCCTCCCTCCCTCCACGCTGTGGGTCAGGGGTGGATGGCTGGTAGTGGCGCTCGCGGCGGTGTACCCGCTCCCTCTGAGTCCGTCTCCGCCTCCTGGCTAGAGGCTGTCGGAGAGATGGGCAGAGAGGAATAGAAAGCAATAGGTCAGTACAACAATGAGATAAGTCATTTGGGCTGAGGTAGGTCATGGAGGTCATTGAGACCATTCACAATTCAGTCAAATTTTCTTGATGGAAAAAAATCCATTAAGATGAACTTTATTATATTTAAATGAGGTTCTCTAAAAATGCCTGGTATTCCTTTAGAAATACTGTAGCCAGCCTCCACAGAAGGCATACATTTACAGCAGAGTGTTTAGGGTGGAATACTTACACCCAGCTTGTTAAATTTGAAAGGGACTGTATGTAAACTGTACACTTCCTGTGAAAACGGAAGTGTATTTTGAAAACGGACAATGCATGTCAGGCTGCAACAAGCTGAAGTTGGAACAACGTCTCAGAATGTAAACAACCAACTGACCCGACAACAACTACTTGCCTTTGTCTATTCATCTGTCTTTATTAATTAAGGTTAAATTAAAGTGTGATAACATGAACAATAAATTCATGAGACTTTCTCAAATGCTAGCATTAAGGTAAACGTCCCTATTAAGCCCACCAAATCTGCTTCAGACATTTTTAATATATACCACCCCAATTTAAGTGAGAACATTTTAGTTAAAATGATAGTCTAATCATCTGATGTGTCAATAATTCATGTATACCAATTTTTTATGTTTTTATTGTTTAATTTGTCAAAATAT
Source organism: Epinephelus fuscoguttatus (assembly GCF_011397635.1). NCBI lineage: Eukaryota > Metazoa > Chordata > Actinopteri > Perciformes > Serranidae > Epinephelus > Epinephelus fuscoguttatus. The sequence goes on from NC_064762.1 coordinate 38,918,804, forward strand.
GTCAAAAGTCTGTCATCTGTAAAGACTGATGTACGCAGGGACTCAAAAGCAGACTCATGCACAGTGGAATACACAAACTTGTCCTTTAATCTTGCCAAAGTCGGTACACAGGAGGTAAAGCAGCGGAGGCAAAGGTACAGAGACGGCAGGCAAAAAGCAGGGTCAAAAAAGAGTAGCAACTGGTCAAAAAACACTGGCACAGAGGGGAGAAAACAAGCAGACTAAATACTCTACAGGTAGGGGAGACAATGAGACACAGGTGCAACACATTAAGGGCGGGGCAGGTAATCACACAGGTGGGAAGACACGAGGGCAGGAAGTGAAGGACCTGAAATGAGACAACAGGTGAGTTTCAACATAAAACAACAAAGATAAATGTGAGAAACAAAAAGTAACTTAACTAACAAGGCGAGGTGTGACATCATCGGCTTAATGGGAACTTAATGTACCCTTTTAGCCCATGGGTGTTCCAAATAAGCCCACTTCATGATTTGTTGATAAATAAATATTAAAAATCTTAGCAATCCAAACTTGTTCTATTAAAATCTGTAATCTCGTAGCTCTCAATAGCTATTTTCATTTTCTCTCCACTCCTATCCTCTGACCTGTAAATGGCATTTGAAATAGATGTGATCAGACTTTTTGTTGTGTTGTCAACACTGAAAAAGCTAAACTTCTTCCAGCTTCTTTGGAATGTAGCCAAAAAACTACTCATGAACAAAATCTAAATTATAATGGGACCTACTCTTCAATACTTCATCTTTCAATATGAGTTATCATTTTGTCTGTATCTCTATCATACATTGTACTGTTGGCATTTAGAACTGGCCAAAATTTCTGGTCCAGCCAGCTGGTTGAAAGTGCAGATGTTTTTATCAAGATTTCTGAAGACCTACTGACTCAAAGAAAAACAGTTTCCAGGTTCAATACTAATATTTTAAGGATAATAAATGATGATATTATGATATTTAATTGTCTGAATTATGGGGCTGATTGATTAGGTGAGGTCAAAGTTAGGCAGGAAAATGGTTCAAAAGTCAAAAGGGAGAAGATCTCCATTGAAACACAGTCAAGCGGGCTTAAAGGGAACATAAGTGAATTTCTGGTTAAAAGTCTGGTTTATTCTACACACATGACACTGAAAAAATAACTACATGGAATAAATCTATATATGTTGCACTAAGATAACATGAAAAGTATCAGCTGATCATGCACTGAAGTAATTAGCTATACTCATTTACATCCACCCTAAAAGGTGTGATTTTTTTGCTAGTGTCCCCTTTAAGTCCTCTTGGTAAAAATGTTAACTAAAAAATAAATAAAGATAAATATACATATTTATTATCTATTTAACAGTATAACAATATATTCTGCATACAAAAATTTAAACTATGCATGCTTATCATGCTTTATGTCATTGCAATGAACAATGCTTTGATGATGATGCAGCATGCGGGCTGTTTGCTAGCATGCTAAAACACATATTTTGACTTCAAAAAAAAAAAATTTCTAATTCGAGTAATATTCTAATATATGTTTTATTCAAAGCACTGATCTCTTAAATGTTGATAACAAATGAGTACTTGCCAAAAGCAGGAGTAGAAATATGGAAAAAAAATGCTGTTTTCTGAGGGCACCAAAATCACAAGTGTTTTTTGTATCTTCTTCTGGGAGCAGCAGGCACATGTGCTTTGATAACTCAATATTGACAAATCTGATTGGTTTACAACAAAAAGTATAATTTATGTAACAAGCAGCTTCATTGGAAGAACCATGACACAGCAAAACGGTGATGTAGTTTTTTTTAATTTGACTCAGAAGTAGGGGGCTTATATGGTATGTGGGCTTAATAGGGATGTTTACCCTAATGTTCTAAACAAGCTAATTAAGGTTGACACCAATTCTAATTTTAAAAACTTTGAAAAGCTTTAAAATTATTTTAAACGGTAAATATTCTTACCTTGCCCATGCTGATTAAGTAACAATTGAAATGAGGTTAGTTGCTAGTCTGTTGAAGTTCGTAGTTTCCGATGAGTTTCAAGTTATCTCGTGCGCACTGCTTCTCTCAGGAGTGCAAATGACAGAGGTAATGCGGCCTTCAAATATTTATACGATGCACATAGCAACCATAGAATCATATTATTATCCTATTATTTGTTTTATTCACTTTAATTTCCCAATAATTTCACAAATTATTATTTCCATAATGTGAACATATTTTAATAGGCCTATAGACTGCTTCATATTGCATGTAGTTAAAATGGTTATTTTAGTTTCGTGGTTGCGTTATTTCTTTGAGACAAACTTGATGCAGAACCTTACAAATACAATTTATTGGTCTGTCGGCTCAGTTACAGAGGTAGTAGCTTAAATTGGAAATCCAGTTAACCTTGTGGAGATATGCAGTTAGCTGACAACTGTTAGCTGTAACGTCAGCTCCTTCAACACTCACATGCAGTGAGCCATATTTCAGATAAGCACACGCTGATTGTCTCATGACCCGATGTGGTGATGTGGTGAACACAGTTGAAATAAAATGCATCACTTATCTGACAGTTAAAACCTCCTTTTAGATAATTTTCCTTTGCGGATAAAACACCAGTTGTGCTGTTTATTATTATAAAGATTTTGACACCACAACATTCAAAATATCAGTTCAAAACACATTTTTTTCGCATACTACTAAACACAACAGTTAAAGAGTTGTCATGAAATTATCTTTAGCCTCGGTGTATTGTGCATATGGAGTTTTCATTTGTAACTTACTGAATAGATTCTTCATCTTGATGACAGCTAAAAGTACAGCTGGGTGGAGGCATAAGATGCCATCAACATTAAAATCAAGGTCATGTAATCCATAGGTCATCCATATAATCCAAGGTCATAATCCACTGTGATTCAAAGTTGTAAAACAATAAAAAAAATAAATACACAAATATATAAATAAATAGTCCAAGATGAAGAGTGAATAGAGACTGTATATTAGCCTGAATGATGACTGAAATGGGTTTTGACATTAAATTCAAATGAAATGTGCTGTGTTAGAGATAGAGATAAAATAACAGCACCCATGTTGACCTTTAGCTCATTTAATGAACAGGAGATGGTCCTGTAGATGCAGAAGCATCAGAGAGTTGCGAGACTGAACCACTGAGAGGATAACAGAAAAAGGTGGTAAACCTTACTGATGTCAGAAATGTCTGTTTTGTCACTTAAAGTTTTATCATCATTTCTCCTCATTTACCTTGTTGTGCTAATACACTAAGCACTTTCTCTCCTTCTCGCTCTTGTGTTGTGCTGCTGCCGTGGTCCTGCCAGATGCCTCCTGCTGCTGCTGTTATCATTAGTCATACTTCTACTGTTATTATACACATATGATTATTGCCACATATGTATACTATCAGATATCAATATATACTTTCAATATATTGTACCACAATAGCCAGAATTATAATTATAATATAATTAGGCCTACTTTAATTAATGTTGTTGTAAGCTACTGTCATTACCATCTGTCCTGCATCTGTCTCTGTCTCTGTCTCTGTCTCCCCTTCTGTCTCATTGTGTCATATGAATTACTGTTAATGTATCATGTTCATCTGTTCTGTACGACATCTATTGCACATCTGTCCGTCCTGGAAGACAGTTTGTCACATTGGAATTAGCAGTATTATTGTTTCCACGTATTCATTCTAGATCTAACAGTACTTTAAACTCATCTCAGAAATGGTGAAAGACCGTACTGATGTGTTTTTTTTTTTGCATTAAATATATGATGAAATAACACTGAATTTATTATATTAACAACAGTGAATGTCCATCCTTTTTTATTTCATAAAAAGTATAACTTTATTATCTTACCTTCACTACCTTTACCATAAAAGGACTATTAAGCAGTTTGTTTGAGGATGGCTTTAGATAGTAAAAAAATCAAAGGTTACTTAAAAAATATTTCATTGATTAATTTCATTGATTTGAATATATTATTATTTATATATATTGGATAACAATAATTCTATCATTTAAAAACAATGGATGAGCAAATCGTCGATTTTAATGACATTAGCTTGGCTTCACTACCTTTGCCATAAAAGGACAAATAAACAATTTGGTAGAGCATGTTTCTGAAAAATTATTTGACCTTTATTACACTTTAATTTTTGTATAATGTACATAAACCTATTGAGTAAGACCTCTTAAGTATAACATGATGAAAAAATATGTCAACCTTTGAAAATCCCACCAAACAGAGCCCAAATTGTAGAGGTAGCTCAGTCAGATTGAGGTAAGTTCAACACATTTTTCATCAAGATTACTCAAAACAGTTGAGCAGAACGTTAAAGGTAACTGAGAAGTAACAGAGAAAAAGGAGGTTGATCCCAGAAAATAATAGTAACAGGATGACGTGTTCAAATAGGCTGTGATGTTTTGTAAATGTAGGCTTATCTATGTGGGTTTAAGTTATGTTCCCACATTTTCATTTGGTTTTCTCTGAGCCATGGTTTAGCAATGAAAGTGAACTATAATATCATAAATTACAACGTTATGTAGCCCTCTGGTGTTTGCTCAAGACATCTGAAAAGAGAGTTGATGTAGAGTCTGTTTCAAGTATTGATTGACTGACTGCAGTCAGTTGCAGAATGCTTTTTAAAAGACATACCTGTTACTGTCTAATTACTGAAATAAATTAAAGGACTTTTTTTACATTCTACAAACAGTTTTGGATGTTTTTTCACATAGTAAACCTCTTGCAGTAAACCTCTGACAAACGAAAGACTCTATTGGAATAGTAAGACTGCCCCTCTGTCAGGCATTATACAACCATCTCAATTCAGTCTTTATAGTACAAGGATGATCTGAAACCTCCAAGCCCCTTGGGGACAGTAAAGCATCCATCCATCCATCCATCCATCCATCTGTCTGTCTGTTCATTCGTCCATCCGTCTGTCCACCCAACCATCCATTCATCCATGAAGCTGAACTGAACACAATCACTTACATGTAAGCCTGTAGATAGCTTATTGTGTGACTGCTGATAGCCAATCACAACAGTTGCTCTGGTGTTATTGCTTTATATTGTCTACAGGAAAATAAAAAGAGGTCTTAGTGAAATGTGGCAGTTGTGTCACTTTTCACACAGTGAACCTCGTGGCTGACAAATAAAGTCTCTGTTACTTTAATAAGGCTGCCCGTCTCTCAGATATTAAGCAACCACCTAATTTCAAACAATGTTGCTAATGCCCTAAAGTAAGCTAAAAAGGTTGTAGACTGAGCAGCTATGTTGACAGCTATGGTTTCAATATAGTGTCTGACTTCTATTTTAAATCTGTATATGGGTGGTATCTTTTTAGTCCATATGCACATCTAGTATTTTCCATTTAAAATAAACAGTCTTTTACAATCAATATCATTCTTATCATAAAATGAATGATAAAATGCATACTTGAAGCAGTATATTTACAAAACACCTCGTTTTTGTCATCGTTAATAGAGCATTTCTTTGAATAAAGTTGTAAAGGGAGGGAAAAAGTTGGATCAGCGATCAGCAGAAACAAGCTGGATCTCCACTTCTGGATTAAGTGGCCATAAATACAGACAGCAAAATGTCTTTTGGAGGATGTGTGGTAGTTTATAAGGGAAAAAAGGGCAAATTTCTTACACTTCACTAAACAGCTTCCCCTTAGCATTGGGCTTGAGCAAAACAGTGTGATTGAGTCTGAATAGTTTCACGCTCCTTCGGGCTTCTCCCTGAGCCTGCACTTAACATTACTTGATCAGAAAAGAAATCCTACATGTAGAGATGCCGACAGGGATTTAAATCAATTTAAGAATGAGTGTATGGTCATCTTCACTGATGTGTCTAAGGACCCATGTTCTGGGAAAACTGGTTTTGGGATGTATGAAGATAATGTTCAGGTCCAGCAGTGCATCCGTATTTCTGACAACATGTCTGTTTTTTTCTGCTGAGCTATAAGCAATTTTATGGGCTTCGTGGTGGATAGAGGTGGTCAAACGCCCTAATAGTGTCATCTGTTCTGATTCTGTTGCTGCCTTGTTAGCTTTGAGAGGTGAGACATCAACAGCTTCAGTGGCACAAAGAGTGGAAAGAAGATTGCTGGGGCAGACATGACGTCTCTCTGCAGCCCTCTGTTTAGAGGAAGAGATGGATGATTAAATCTGGAAGAAGGGATGACGTTTTAACAAGTCTGAGACTGAGGCATTGTGGTTTAGCCAGTTATCTAAAAGTCACTGGCAAACATTCAGACAGTTTGTGTCAGGGGAACTGAAAACTGTCCAACACATTGTGTTCTCTTGTAACAAAAAAAAAAAAGAAAAGAAAGGCAACGGTTGTTCGAGGAGCTGCCAGATCTGCGTCCACCCAGGATTTCCTTTAAATCTATTTTTGTGTCTGAAGTGGCGTTTCTATCAATTGGTAGAGCAGTCCTGGAATTTCTCTCTGTTTCTGCACTTTATTTAAAAATATAGGGTGAACATTAAACTCTTGCCTGTGGAAGGCAGCATTACGCTTTATTAGCATACAGCCTGCCGGAACCGTATTAGAAGAAGAAGAAGAAGAAGAAGAAGAAGAAGTCGCGTTTCCGGTTGGGTTCAGGCGGAAGTGCCGCGTACCCGCGTAATACAAGCTCAAGTCAGTCGTTTGTTTACATCGGTGATGCGCCTACGAAGACTGTTTCAGTCATTGTAAATACGGTATGTGAATCCCTGTCTTTGTGTTAGAACAGTGTTGCAGTCATTGAAGTAAAGTGTCGCTAGGGTAAAGAGTGTGTATGGCTAGCGACGTTAACTTAAAGGCGGTTGTTAACACCATTCCGTAGCTAACGTAATATATCACAGGTTGTCCTAATTAAAAATTGCGCACGGCACCTTTTTTAAAATTGGAGAGCGTAGATTAAGTGCGTATATGATTCACATTTTATCATTCAAACTGCCTTAGTTGCATTAAAACTTCAATATTTCAGTCTTTGGGCTATAAAAATGTGTATCACGTCGTTCAAGTGATTAGGGTTTGACATTTCTATGTTCTCGTGTGTATAAATGTAAAGCCCTAAACACTGCATTGTTAATTTCTGTTCTTCCAGGGGTTCCCATCACCTCACTATGTTAATCAGCCCGGATCAGGAGGCCCTGATAGGCCGAGTGTTTGAGACCTATCTGACAGAGCACCATCATGAGGACATTCTCCAGCTTATTGCTGATACTAATGAAGAGACCCATCGCCCTGTTGTTGTTAATGCCATGACTCTGTTTGAAGCCAATATGGAGGTAATTTCATCACAGTTCAAAACACAGTCTCCTCTATTCAAAATAAACAGATGTCAGTCAGTGTACTTGAGACTTGGAGGTGTGTTCACTTCAGTCAGTCAGGTGATGGGGTTAAAATCCGGCATTTTTTCCTGTACTGATATATCTACACTAAGTTGTATAAATATCTGGGGTTTACGTTAGATGACCATCTCACATTTGAAGAGGGGATAAACGTTCTGTCAGACTCTGCGGGTAGGGCCCTAGGAGCTGTCCTTAGTAAGGTTAAGTTTTGCAGAGATCTTGGCTATAAAACCTACTCTCAGCTGTTTAAATCTTGTGTTTGTCCTATTTTAGATTATGGTGCAGGGGTTTGGGGTTATGGTAAAAGTATAAAGTGTGAAGCAGTACAGAACAGAGCCATGCGTTGGTTTCTGGGTGTGCATAAATTGGCCCCAATACTTGCATTATCCGGTGGCATGGGGGTGACATGGTGCGTTTGTGGAACAGGTTGATCAATATACCTGATAATAACTTACTAAACAAATTTTTTTATGAGATTTCTTAAACAATTATTCTTGGGCCAGGCAGCTCGAAAAATTATTTGGTATGGCTGGTCTTCAATATGTATATAGAAATAAATTATCTTGTTCTGTCAGTCAAATTAAAAAAGTATTATTTGAAAATTATAAACAAAAATGGTCAGAAGAAGTTCAGTGTAAACCAAAACTGAGAACATATTGTCTGATCAAAGGTAATTATGGCCCAGAGCGCTATGTCACCCTCAACCTTTCCAGAGCTCAGAGGTCAGTTTGTGTCCAGCTGAGGTGTGGTATTCTGCCTCTGGCTCTAGAAACTGGACGCTTCCATTTGATCCCTGAGGAAGACCGAAAGTGTTGTTTGTGTGATCTGGGAGAGATTGAAAATGAATTTCATTTTTTGTTTTACTGTCCTTTGTATCATGACCATAGGCAAAGGCTCTTCTGTAAAATTTTATCTGAAGATGGACCAGATTTGTTTTCAGTGTCTGATGAAGGCAGACTCCAGTATTTATTTTCAGAAAAGGTATTCCTAGTAGCTAGGTTTATCCAAAATGCATATGAGCAGCGTAGAAGTACACTATATGTGTGAAACACTATTACCATCTAACATTAATATGTATGTAGGTAAGAATGTCCATGGGTATATATATATGTATGTATGTATATATGTATATGTATATGTATATGTGTGTAGGTGTGTGGATGCATATATGAGAGCATTATGTCCTGTACTTTCCTTTTATGTTGTACGGCTCCTTTATGTCAATTTAAGTGTCTTGTAAGCCCATGAGGGCTGGGCACCTTTGGTGTATGACACTTGGAAATAAAAACTAACTAACTAACACAGTAAGGCTCATGTAAAATAATCAAATTATGTTCTGCTATCATGTGATATTATATATACATATATGCACTAATGACACTGCATCTCTTCTATCTGTGTTCACAGGTTGGGGACTTTTTCAACGCCTATCCCAATGAAGTCCTGGCCATATTTGATAAAGTGTTACAGAGAACAGCTGTGGAGTTATCAGAGAGATCTTCTCCGAGTCAGTGTGGAGGACAAAGACCAAAAGAGAGAATGACACTCTACACTCTTCATGCTCGCATCACAGGTTAGACATCCAATTGGGACTGATGTTTAAATGTTAGCAGATGTTGGGCAGAGCTTGCACTGTGAGCAAGCTGGCGTTGAGGCGAGACTACTCTGTCCTCCCATTTTACGATCGTACCTTTTATACAGAATGGTGAGGCAGCATTTCCATGTGAAATTCCCACCTTGAAGAGGCAGTGTTAAAGACGCTAGTAGTACATGAAACAGATCATCTGTGAAAAAAAGGTTTGTGTTTCTAATGGCATTTGCAAGAATCCTCCACACCAAAAACAGTGGAGTATCTACCACTGCCCCTGACTCCTGACACCTTGCTGACTCTTTTCTGACTTTTCTGTTGCTGATTGACTGTCCCATGTTTGTCCAGGTCTGCCAGTGTGTCCAGAGCTGACCAGAGACACCATTCCCAGGTCCAGAGATGTAGGACACTTTCTGTCTGTCACTGGTACTGTCATTCGCACCAGTGTTGCCAAGGTAACAGCATGGCACACCTTCAGTTTTCAACAATCTGCTGAAATTGTACTGACACCAATAAATACACCAGTAAATTGCTATTGTTACATTAGAGAACATCACACATACACACACACACATGCACACACACACAGAGTGTAGTAGTTAAATGTGTTGCTTGAGGCAGACAGAGTATGAACAGTGAAGTGTGGGATTGCTGCTGTTTGTTAATTAGTGGATCATTAGGTTGCTGCTATTGTAGGTGTTCTTTCTCTGTTTGGGTCTGACACCATGTCATATCTGGATGCGTGCATCAGATCATTATGCCACATCGCGTTACGTCATGCGCTCTCTGTCCACACTGGATCTGTTAAATATGGAACTCTGCGAAGTCATGTCAACAAACCACTTACGTAGAAGCTATGGTCTCAGAGTAACAACTGACAAGATGGATGAGTACCTGCTTCCTTATTTTTCATATTTGCAACAAAACTATTGCTGGTAATGTATAGATATTATTGTTGTAGCTACCGTATCTCATACCACCATCTCCACTTTGTTAAACAAGCTAGCATCCCACACAAGTCCTACCAGAAACGATCATCTTCTTGGCGTTCTCCCTCCAGCCACATGTCAACTTATTAAAGTTTTTGTAGTTACATAAGGAGGCATCCTGATTTAAACCTCATGAATCATCTGTTCCTCATCCATTGTGGTGCTTCTGGTGCAAGCGACAGAGTAAAAATAGAAACATGGCGTCCGATAAAAGTTCAGCTCAAAACGGCGCGCTGCATTGTGCTGCGTTGCGTCACTTGCAGGCATATAGGACAGTCCAGTAGAAAACAATGCAGTCAAACTGATTTAGTCACTACGCTCACTCTCATCGCATCCAGTTAGGACACGGTGTGAGACCTGACTGAGTCAGTTAAATCTAATTTCCAATCCAGCTTCCATCTAAGAAAGGTGGATTTTTCTTTTGTTTGTTTTTATTATATAAGCTACTGACATGCAATATCCACAGAGCAAGAGTATAGTATTTACTCAGTCCCTCAAGGATGTTGTGAAGCAGCAGTAACACAAATTTAGCCAATCCCCGTGAATTCTGCATAACCTTATAATTTTGTCCAATCCCCACAACTTGACAGCAAATTTGTCTATTTGAAATGAGTAAAATCTCATTTCATTGTGCAGCGTATTGATTCAGTCAGCCCCTCACTCACTCTGTTTATCGTGAGATTACTGCTGCACCTGTGACAGAGTCACACACACAGTAGCAGGGCTACCTGTAAGCATCACACAGCAGTCGTTACCCAATGTTTATAATTATGGGTTTAATGACAGATTTGAGCCGTCTCAGTGTTGGCGTGAGATTGTTGGGACTATTTAACAACTCGATGCCGGATGTTAGGCGCTGCTGCTGTGTTAGCAGGAGGAGAGCAGCTCACAGAGATGGTCCTTCAGTGCTGCTTCAAATGGCAGCAACAGCTGTTTGTCAGCGATCAGCTCCCATCCACGTTCCCTACCATCACAGATAGATTTTTAATTCTATTGGAAACACTAGATGCTCATTATACTGGGCTCTGATTACGAGAAAGCATCGCAACTCTTTGCAAATTTCATTCGCTCCCGCACTTTCTTTGCAATGAAACACCTAAAAATATTGCAACATGCATTGCAGCTTTTTAGAAAAGCTGCTGTGAAATCAGTCATTACATGCCCTAACAACCACAAAAACAGCCCGTGAAGTCCTGGAGGTACTGATTGATATAAGATCAAAAGGTTACACCAATGGGGAAATCAGGGTTATCACAGTACTGGAGGATTCATAGGTGTTCTGTGCAAGCACTTGATTATTTTATGACCAGATCAACCTCAATAAAGTGCTGGCAGCAAGAAGGGTGTAAAGAGAGGAATAGACAGTCACATACTAAACGTGATGCTCACTTGTAAATAGGTGTGTGGGAGAGTAAAGCATGAGTGGGATTAAGTAAAATCACTTCCTGTACAGCATCTTCATTTTTTTATTTTGAGTTTTACTTAGAATCCCTCTCCACCTCTCACAGGTTCTGGAATACGAGCGTGATTACATGTGTACAAAGTGTCGTCACGTCTTCACGGCGCAGGCTGATTTCGACCAGTTCTATACCTTTGTCCCACCGGTTGCCTGTCCCAATCCTGATGGCTGTAACTCGTTCAAGTTCAGCTGTCTGTCAGGAGGATCTGAGCCCGCTGCCTGCAGGGACTTCCAGGAGATCAAGATACAGGAGCAGGTAAAATAGTTATTCATGTGTCAGTTGTTTCTTCAGTTAAGAAAAAGAGTGTCTATGGACTGTACTTGAACTGTACTTGGTGTAAATCTTGTCTCCCTCACACAACAGGTGCAGAGGCTGTCAGTGGGCAGTATTCCTCGTTCTATGGTGGTGGTTCTGGAGGATGACCTTGTCGACATCTGTAAATCTGGTAAGGACTTCAGGTAGCAAGGTTTGACAAAGACACACTTGCTTGTCAACACATAGTAATAGTAGGGGCGAGGGATATAATGTTTGTTTTCAGTGTATGGTGACTTGTTCCATGTGGGATGTATAAAATTACTATATATCAAACATTGAGTACAACTATCATGTCACGACCCCCAAGACCACTGTCTCCTGGGCAATGGTGTATGCAAACAGGGTATGCATTGGTGTCTGCAAGGCTCCAGGCCGCAACTATTCAGTCACATTGTGCGACCATGAAGCACAAGTGCGACTGTCAAATATTATTAATATATGAACTGGAGAGCTGTAAGTGTGTTTTCAGTTCACAGTGAATTACTCCACATGGGTAACAATGGTGCGGTTATGGTTGAACTTTGTGCTAACTGCTAACATTTAATTATTGACCTGAAGCTTTACGTTCACCACAAAAGCATCAAAATTTTGGGCCCAAGCCAGGTGCTTCAGAATAAAAGCACCAATGTGTCTGCTTTGATTTATTTTATTGAAACAATACTTTTTAAAAACTTTATTGTAACAGTACATATTTAATATTATTATGACAGTACTTAATTTAACTTAATTATAACAGTACTTTATTTAATTTCATTTTAACAGCACTTTAATTAACAATATTATTAGTACTCTGTTTAACTTTAATGCCACTGTATTTTTCTATTTAGTAGTTTAGTATTTTAGTAAAAATATGTTGCCCAGCCCTAACTACCTGCTTCTCCAGACAGCTTAAAATTAGATCGCCCCTCCATGCACATGTGTCATTACAGTGACTGCCTGTGATGATACTGAATCCACAGTCCCATCACCAACTACCTCCACGGGGTCGGAGACAGAACATGCTCATGCATCATTTCCACTTATCCAGAACAACATTGTGTTTTTTTTAATGAAGATGACTAGATTAAAAGCTTCTGTTACAACATACCTATATTAAATGCAAACTATTGTATAGGTCCTGTGTGCTGGCAGTGTGGGACAAAGCATTGTTGTAGCATCAGGGTTAAAAATGAAATAAACCTCATTCCACCAGCATTCATTTTCACCTGATGGTGGGAGTGTATGGTGTCATGCTCATCCTGTAGCTGTGCAGTGATTATGGACTGTGTGGTGTGCTCCTAGGAGATGATGTGACCGTCTATGGGGTGATGTGCCAGCGCTGGAAGCCACTCTATGATGGCACTCGCTGTGACGTGGAGCTTGTCCTCAAAGCCAACAATATAGAGGTGAACAACCAGCAGGCTGCTGCTGCTCTTCTCATGAAGGACATTCAGAAAGAGTTTGAAGACTTCTGGGATAGTTACAAACATGATCCCATAGCTGGTATGTAAGAACTGGCCTCATAACACTAAACATTCTCCTGTGGTTTCATTTCTTGTTTTATTGATTTTTTTTTTTTTTAAAGAATAATGTTCTTCTCCCCTCTCTCTGTAGGTAGGAACCAGATCTTGTTGAGCCTGTGCCCACAGGTGTTCGGCATGTATGTGATTAAACTGGCCGTGGCCATGGTGTTGGCTGGCGGCGTGCAGAGAATAGATTCTTCTGGAACCAAGATCAGGGGTATCTTTCTAGTTTCTTATATTTTTAAATTCAGCAGCTGAAAAGAAGGACACCAATATTTCAAGTTCTATGACCTCTAAACCAAAGAGTTTACATTTTGTTTATGTAATGTATTGTCACAGCAAAGGAAGTACTGGTAAAATGATTTGTTTGAGATCTAGGGGATTTAATTATTAATTAATAAGAACCAACTACTAACAGGCCACAATATACCTGAATGCCTGTGTTGCCACTCAACATGAAAAAGATGCAGGCCTTACCTTTAGCTCAGCCAGGCCCCCCACTTCATTCGGTCCCCACCCTGCCATCCGACCCTCCCTGCTTACTGTTGTTGACTCTGTCAAGCCTTTGCACACGGCATGCCAATATGGCAGTTTTAACAATATCAGTGAGAAATACTCCAGCACCGTGGTGACGGATAGCTCCAACTTACGATGTACCTTAGCTGCTCTCCTTACTGCTCTCCTTACAAGCACCCGATAAGGGACAGTTTGGGAAACACTGGTAGGAAAAGAAGTTCCTTAGCTCAGGTATATCTTAGAGACCTTCGTAGAGCGCTAAGATACATCGAAACTGGAAAACGGGAGACATCTCTCCTCTTGCATTTTTGACTGAAGAAAAGTGAAACATGCGATACCTTCCTCTAAACTTTGAGGATATCTGCTGTCGGACTTGCGTCTCTGCAGTTTCCCTTGTTCTGAAAGTTTGACAGACCTCCTGTGCCTGGTTTTAGTTGCTAATGTAGGACTTGATAGTGGTAGTTGTGACGAAGTGGGTGAGAATGCACCTTCACTCACCACTTGTCCCTTACATGCTCAGTGTACACAGTATACCATGTTACTTTTACATACGTTTATTTTGCTATAATTTACCATTGCTTTCGTAACATTACACCACTTATTATCCCGGGTTTGTTTGTGTTCTTGTTATGTTACAGTTAACATCAGTGTATATGAGTAAATTAAAACAAACACACAGTCATAAGTTGGTTTCAGTTACCTTTATTGTGTTTCAGGTTTGAACTTAGTCGAATTGTTTGTTCCTTTGTCTGTACTTACCTGTGTTTGTTCCTTTGTTCAGACCCACCATGCAGGATTGTTTGAAAGGCTGCCGCCCAGCACTTCCTGTCTTTTGTAATTTTAGTGATGTCATCAATGACATCATTGGGCTGAACTAAGTGGAGGGGCTTTCTTTTTGTAGGAATATTTCTTTTGTTTGTTTAGTGCAGTTTAAAGTGACCGGTTAGGATTATTTACTTTTAGTAGTTCATTTAGTGATGTAAATGTGCTTGTAAGTTAATCCTAGGTGTTTATTTGATTTCCTTGTGTTAAGGTTACTGTGTATTGCAACCTCCTTTTGTTCTGGTAGGGGCTGAGGCAGTCTAAGTGTGAGTCAGTCCCTCTATATAAAGGCAGTTGAGGTTTGGGCTCGAGGCTGAGAGGAGAGGAGAGGCCGTGCTGCTGTGAACATGTGCCCTTATGTTTGATTTATTATCAGTTAATTTTCCTCAGTTATTTGCTTGGCTTTTTGTTTGGGTTTTTGTTTGTTTTTGCCTAATTTGCACATGTAATGGCGAGCACTGTAAATAAATTTACAATTTGGTGGAGCCAAGAAGTCTGCTGAGTCTGCCTACCTACCACCTTCCTTGACACTCGAGCTAAACTATTTCACAGTAGTTCTGGGGAGAGGCTTAGCGAAGGGACAATTAGACACAGACAAAATGCAACGTACTGCAGGGATAAGTGTTATTGCTCATTGTCGATCAGTGTCAACGCAAAGGGTCACAGAGAATCTTACGTGTTATTAGCTGCCCTTTTGAGACTGTCAACCAATCAGAACCAACAAATGGTAACCTGTGGCTGTGACAATAGAGAAACTGTGACATATCTGTGCTGTATGTTGGTTTTTATGAGTGGAAAAACTCTCTGTTCTCTGTGGAACGCTGTCTCAAGGTAGAGTTGACCTTGTCCTCTCTAGGTGAGTGTCACATGTTGCTGGTTGGTGACCCCGGCACAGGGAAGTCTCAGTTCCTCAAGTATGCCGCTAAGATCATGCCACGCTCTGTCCTCACAGCAGGAATTGGATCAACAAGTGCAGGTAGACCCTGTTCACTGTCAGCTCTCAAATTGAAGGAGTTTGTTTTCACTGCCTCTGAGCTTCATGTTCTCACAAACAATTCTACATGCCTACATATAGACATGTCCAGTCAGTTAAGTGAATAATACACATGATGTCATGTGTTGAAGGACTGACAGTAGCAGCGGTGAAAGATGGAGGTGATTGGCATCTGGAGGCAGGAGCCCTGGTCCTGGCAGATGGTGGTTTGTGCTGCATTGATGAATTCAACAGCATCAAGGAACATGACCGCATCAGCATCCATGAAGCCATGGAACAACAGTCTATTAGTGTGGCCAAAGCAGGGTAAGACAGCCATGCACACACATCCACATGCTCACAGAAATCCAGTCTAGGCAGAGAAGACCAACATGCATCAAGTTTTAATGGGGTTAATGTTTGCCCCTCACCAGATTAGACAGGGCAAAAATATGGTGATCACTGTAAAGGTGGTTGAAAAGCTGTACACAATAAGGAGGTTACTAAATACAACATGGGTCACTGACACATAGAGCTATCTGGGTAACCTGAGACTCATCATGCTTATTGTGTTCGCCTCTCCTAAGAATCTTCCTGTTGAATACTTAATAGGATGAGTATGAGGAATAGACAGATAATAAGTAATCAGTTATATGCCTGGTCCATGGCTTTATCAGTGAATGGCACTGTATTACTGCATTTCAATAGTCTACAGTACTTCAGAGGAGTTTTCAAAATATTGTGATATATATATATGTTGTGTATCGCGATGTAGCCTGGAAATACCGTGATATTATTTTTAAGCTAAATTGCCCATCCCTAGTGTATTATGTGCATGCATATAAAACAATGGTTATGCTTTGTGAGCAAAGGAACAGTAATCGGTAAAAATGTCTTCAGTACTCATGGGTGAAATTGATTAAAAAAAACTTGACAAACTTAGTGAGCACTGCAATTCTTTTAAATCATGCATACCACACAGCTAAATGTAAAAATCTATTCCACTGTGTGTGGGTCAGCTATGTAAGCTGTGATTATCCTCTGCCAATATGATGCTTTTTTTTTTTGAGTGGATTGTTGTTTTCTTGTTGAGTACTTTGTTAGTGGTGAGTAAAATTCTTCATGAAATTAATATGCTGAGAATTAAGACATAGAGGAAGTAGACTATCAGCTTTGTCACGCTGTACTTAGTCAAAGCAGTGCTTCCAGCTAAATACTAACGTCAGCATCCCAACAAAGTTATTTCTGAGAAGAACATCAACATGTTGCTACAACTGCTGTAACTGTGCTGAGTCTGTTCATCCTCTGTGACCATGTTCAACGGCGCCATGGTCACAGTTTAACTTAATGAGATTAAAGATAGGGCTGCAGGGCTCCAGATCACAACTATGTAGTCACATTTTGCCACCATGGAGCACCACTGTGACTTGCAAATATTAATATGAACTGGAGAGCTGTAAGTGTGTTTCCAGATCACAGTGAATACGTTCTCACATTTAAGGGCGCAACAGTTAACTTTGTGCTAACTGCTAACAACAACAATTGATCAGAAGCTTCAAGTTCACAGCAAACACATCAACACATCCAGCCCGAGACTAGCCCAGTGCTTCAAAATAAAAGCACAAGTGGGTCCACTTTGATTTATTTAAATACAGCAATACTTAATTTATCTACAGCAACCCCCAAAACAAAAAATTATGTAACTGCCCATTTAATTTACTCAGGACACCTCACTCAGAGGCTACTCAACAAAATTGCTTTCAGTACCGCCAAGATGGCAGATTACATTGCTTACCTGTGATCTTTTGTTCTGTTATTACAGATATCTGTTAATGACAAAAATACGTGGAAGACTATTACATGCAAGACTCCATCCTCTCTTTCTAACCTATAGAATATGACATGCCCACTGAGGTTGTCACAGTTCTCACTTCAGGCCAAGGAAAACCTTTTATTTTGAACTAAGTTTTTGGGTTCAGAAACAGTTTATTTGTGGTGAAAATGCTGTGAACGATTCAAAAGTATAGGCATGAATCTGAAAGGAAACTGAAACTACTCTTCATTGCCCCTCTTCTTTATAGTATTGTGTGTAAGCTGAACACTCGAACCACCATCCTGGCAGCTGCCAACCCTAAAGGCCGGTATGACCCCAACGAGCCACTGTCTGTGAATGTAGCTCTGGCCAGCCCTCTGCTCAGTCGCTTCGACCTAGTTCTGGTTCTGCTGGACACCAGAAACGCAGAGTGGGACCACATCATCTCCTCTTTTATTCTGGAGGACAGAGGTACAGGATGTGCTACTGAAATGAAATTCTAAGAGCAAATCAACCACCATCAAATGTGAAATTTGATTATAGTCATAGTTTAATGATTGTTATTTTTATATTTTTCACAATATTCTCATTAGCATTGCATATTGTAATTGTATAGTGAAATTTATACATCAACCCAGGTAAAAATCATCTATCTATATATCAGTTAATAGATGTTATTAATAAATGCAGTGTGGAAAAAAGATCTTAAATTGCTCTGAACATAGGTTTATTTTAAATTGCAGAATGTTTCAGCTGAACACTGCAAAAATTCTGTATTGTTTTTATTAAGGAATGATTCTGTTATGATAATTATCAAAGAATTAATTTTCTTTTGATGATGAAAGTAGTGAGATGTGAGTCATGTTGTGTTGCTGTCAGGACTGCCTGCTGAGAGTGGCAGCCTGTGGCCCATGGAGAAGATGAAGGCGTATTTCAGTGTGATTAAAGGCCTGCAGCCGCAGATGTCTGAGGAGGCCAATAGCATCTTGACCCGTTACTACCAGCTGCAGAGACAGAGTGATGGACGCAACGCGGCCCGCACCACGATCCGCATGCTGGAGAGTCTCAGCAGGCTGGCTGAAGGTGAGGACAGTCAGCTGTCGGTCAATGTTGACCCGTTGTTGAGCATCCATCGCCTTGTCCTACGTTGTTGCTCCTTGTTGGCCCACGTTGACTTTTCTTTTGGCCGATTCAGCATTTTGAATCAGCATCGGCAAGGGTGGAGCCTGTTGGTGAATGAAATCCCTCTACCTGGCAGTTCAGCTCAGCACACGAGGAGAGAAATGGAAGTGATGAATGTAAACAAAGAGCTGAAGTCAAAAGGGAGTGAGACTAAAACACATTTGATATAAACGTAAGATTATTTTACTTTTGCCATTGTGCTCTTTAGCATAAATGTTTCCTGATGGTTTGTGTTATGGTTCACTGGAATGCGGTAATTATACTCTTATCAAGACAGTCTTCCAGTTTCCCTTTTTGAAAGATGATTACATACTACCATCCCCTGCTGGTGTGGAGAGTTATTTCCTCTCATGCAGGCACAGAATGTATGTGCTGGTTGGCCATCGGCTGAATTCTTTGCAGTGTGTTCATGTGCAACATTTTGGCCGAGACACCGCAACATGAGATGACGCAGCAGTGGGTCTTTGTTGCCACTAGTTCTCTGAAGTTGGTGCGGTGTGTCCGGGCCTTTAAGTTAGTTGACTTTGAGTTATTCTCATCCTTTGTATGATGTATGATCACAGACTGAACAGCTTTGGATTTTGGACTGTTCTGAAATAACCATTTAAAGATGTCACCTTGGGCTCTGGGAAATTACACAGGACATGTTTCACTATTTTCTGACATTTCATTGACAAAACAGAGTTAATAATGGGCATATTACTGGTAATTGATAATGAAAATAGTTATAGGCTGCTAGTTGCAGTCCTGCACCCAGCAACCTGTTGTGCTCAAATGTGACTTGATGTGGCTCCATACATCACTGCATTGGGTTGGTTTACTATTAAAAATGAGACTTTTTCAATACATCAGCTGAGTTCATGTCTTTAAATGTAATAGGAGGCAATGTCTTCAAAAAAACATGCTAATGAATTGAAATGTGTATAAATAACTGAAAGCACTCACACAGAACTGTGTCTTACAGCCCATGCTAAACTCATGTACAGAGAGACAGTGACTGTAGAGGATGCTGTCATTGCGGTCTCTGTCATGGAGTGCTCCATGCAGGTAAGGAGAAAACTGAAGGACCCACTTTGCTACAAGAATATGATTTTACCATTGTCTTTTTGTTTTTTGTTTCCTAAAGGGAGAGTTCACCCAAAAATCAAAAACGCATTTTTCCATATCACTCAACAGGCTCGTGTAAGCACAAGATGTAAACATGCATTGTAATCATTAATGGCATCACCTCAGCTGAGCTGTAACGTTAGCTAACTCTGTGGTGCTGGGTGAGCTATCCTTTTGTGCAGTGATACAGTTGGTGGCTGTAGATGCATACCTTTCCACCAGTGAAGGCCAGACAGCTATGCTTACTGCTCAGCAGGAATATTGAATTGATTTATATTAAACTATTTATCATGATACATGTTGACACTGACACATTAATGACCATTAACATTTATTCTGTCCTTGTTTTCCACTCTAATACTGAGGCCTGTGATCCTGCAACTGTCTAACTATATGCGGCACTCCTCTTTTAGGGTGGTGCTCTGCTGGGAAATGTAAACGCATTACTCACCTCATTCCCTGATGACCCAGGTCAGCAGTATCAGACTCAGTGTCAGGTACTGCTGGAAGGGCTGAACCTGCCACTGCTCCTCCAGAAGGAGATGGACAGACAGGTCAGGTGAGTAACTGCCTGCTCATTTGATAAGTCTCAGTTAAACCCAATGTTGTTTTACCCTCCCACTGATATGCACATTTCAGTGCTTAAAGGAATGCTTTATCCTCCCAAATGATCATGTGGATAGCAGTTACTCAGCCCATGTTACAGTGAATTCATGATGAAAACTTTGTTTTTCTTTCATACCTCCACTTTAATCGGAGAATCTAAAGATATAAAATTCTTGATGAATTGAAGTAAGCAGGGACAGTGTTTTACAACAGTAAAAGTATATCAAAACATCGGTTTACAAACTCTCATACAACTCATGCAATGTAATCCAAGTCTCATTTATCCAGACATATACCCAGTACTTCCCAACATAAGCATTTTCACTACAACCTTACATTTTGAAACTGAACTTGAAATGAAACTTATAAGTTCTCTTCAAAGCCAGACTACCTTGATGACAACAGTGATTTTACCTCGCTGAACACAGGAGCTGCTGGTGCAACAGTACCTCATTTTGTGGTTTCTTTATGTTATTGCATGACTTTAGTGAAACTGAATTAACCCTTTACAACACCAAAGTCACACAGTAACACAAACAACCTAACTCACCAAGGCAGTGATAGAACAGCAGCTCTTGTGTTCAGTGAGGTACAATTACTGTCTTTGTCAGAGGAGTTTGGCTTTGAAGAGAGCATAGATACTTTCGGAAGTCTGTTTGAGCATACAACTGGATAAATGAGACTCACATTGCATGAGTTTTGTTAGAATTTGTAAAGAATGTTTTCATATTGTTTTGATGTTAAATGTGCTCTCTGTAGACCTCAATTCATCCAGAATTTTCTCTGGTTTTGGATTCTATGCTGTAAACCAGATGTATGTGAGAAAAGCAAAGTTTTCTTCATGTATGTAACGTAGCATGGGGTGAGTAACTGACAGAGGTGTGGACTCAAGTCACATCAATCAATCAATCAATCAATTTTATTTATAAAGCCCAATATCACAAATCACAATTTGCCTCACAGGGCTTTACAGCATACGACATCCCTCTGTCCTTAAGACCCTCACAGTGGATAAGGAAAAACTCCCCAAAAAAACACCTTTAACGGGGGAAAAAAAAACGGTAGAAACCTCAGGAAGAGCGACTGAGGAGGGATCCCTCTTCCAGGACGGACAGACGTGCAATAGATGTCGTACAGAACAGATCAACATGATAAATTAACAGTAATCCATATGACACAGGGAGAGAGAGAGAGAGAGAGAGAGAGAGAGAGAGAGAGAGAGAGAGAGAGAGAGAGAGAGAGAGAGAGAGAGAGAGAGAGAGAGAGAGAGAGAGAGAGAGAGAGAGAGAGAGAGAGAGAGAGAGAGAGAGAGAGAGAGAGAGAGAGAGAGAGAGAAGGTGCCCGGTGTATTATAGGGGGGTCCTCCGGCAGACTAGGCCTAAGTCAGCCTAACTAGGGGCTGGTACAGGGCAAGCCTGAGCCAGCCCTAACTATAAGCTTTATCAAAGAGGAAAGTCTTAAGTCTAGTCTTAAATGTGGAGATGGTGTCTGCCTCCCGGACCGTAACAGGAAGATGATTCCACAGGAGAGGAGCCTGATAGCTGAAGGCTCTGGCTCCTGATCTACTTTTGGAGACTTTAGGGACCAGAGTAACCCTGCGTTCTCAGAGCGCAGAGTTCTGGTGGGATATTATGGCACTATGAGCTCTCTAAGATATGACGGAGCTTGACCATTTAGAGCTTTATAAGTTAACAGTAGGATTTTAAATTCAATTCTGGATTTTACAGGGAGCCAGTGCAGAGAAGCTAAAACAGGAGAGATATGATCTTGTTTCTTAGTTCCTGTTAGTACACGTGCTGCTGCATTCTGAATTAGCTGGAGAGTTTTTAAGGACTTACTAGAGCTACCTGATAATAGAGAGTTACAGTAATCCAGCCTTGAGGTAACAAAAGCGTGGACCAATTTTTCTGCATCTTTTCGGGTCAGGATAGGCCTAATTTTCGCAATATTACGCAGATGAAAAAACGCAGTCCGTGAGGTTTGCTTTAAATGAGAATTAAAAGACAAATCTTGATCAAATGTTACTCCGAGGTTTCTTGACTCACATGACTTGGACTTAAGTCAAATTCAAGTAACAAATCTAATGACTTTAGACTCAACTTGACAAACTCAAAAAAGGCTTGCAACTCAACTTGGATTTTAATTCCAATGACTTGTGACTTCACTTGGACTTGATCCCTTTGACTTGAAAATTCTTTCACTTTTTTACCTAATCCCAAGCCCAAAGATTAAAAAGTATGTTATTTATTATAACATACTACGAGTCCTTCCTACAGTTGGTTGTTGATGTTTGTATAGGTGAGTGTAGGTATTCATAATGCAATACAAGCCCCATCAGTCAGCCTCTACTTTATAACTAGTCACGAGCATCCATAAGACACTTGACAGTTAAAATTCATTATAAGTCATATCTATAATGTTTTGTGACTGTTGATATAGTGCATCAGTAAGCATTATGTGTGTTTATGAGTGCAGTCATACAGCATTATAAATCCATTATAATTCACTATGAATGCACCTAGTTTTGTGCATGGGGTGTTGTTGTGTTTAATGTATTTTAAGTTGTTCTGTGATACAGAATTGAACATGGATCAGGGTTCCTGTAGCTTTAAAGAGGAGTTCATTTGCATTTTTTTTGTCCACCAGGCTGAAGAGCAACACCCCAGATGTCTCCCAACAAGACCCACCAACTGATAATTACCAACATCAACTCAGAGACACAAACACCATCAACAAAACCCACTGCCATGACAGCACTGCCATGTCCAGTCATTGCAAGGGTGTTGACTCACCGGAGAGTGGCTTGGACTGGTTTAACTCCATCACTCCATCACTGTCGCCAGATGGTATGGCTTCATCCATGATTACATCAGCTGAAGAAAACCTAAGCAAAACAAAACCAAACTCCAGCTGGTCAGAAATATTTACAGTAACCAAACAGCCAGACTGTCAGACTAAGAAGGACATTCTCACTAATGCTGGCTCATCATTAAATCATGATGGTGCGTCAAAAGCTTTCAGAAAAATTACGTCTGCTTCAGAAGAAAAGGAAAACATTAAAGAAAAAAGTCCCAGAACTCAAAAGGAGATGAAGCAATCTGAGAGACAGGAGGATGAAAAACATCCAGAGTCATTGGAGTGTGTGATTCAGAAGGTCTCCAAGAACCTAGTAGACAGAAGACGGGAGCTGGAGCTGAATCATCCGCAGAGTGACAAACGAGGAAGACGTGGGGATAGTGCAAGTAAAAATGTGACTAATGTTTTTAATACAACTTCAGATTCCACGCTGTCATCAGGTCAGAAGTTCCCCTCAAATACCCGAGTTCAGGATAACGTGTCCCCTGGTGAAGACCGTAGTTTTGAGAAGGAAGACAAGAGGGACCAGACTGGAACAAAGACCATCAGTACTGTACTAAAGGAAAAGATGGCAGCTGAAGCTGAAACGGGGAAAGAATTGCATGAGAAGTTTTCAGGCTTTACATTCAAACCAAGGAAGATGAGACCTTTAGTCCACAACCACACCCTTAATGGCAGCGCAGAGGTCGGCTCAGAGTTCCAGACGTATTGTAACCGAGGCAACAGAGATCCTCAAACCTCCACAGAAAACACAATCAGTAAACAGAAGCCAGTTAGTCAGGATGACTCAGCAGGCCCACTTACAGACACGAAGAAGAGTAAAAGAAAGAAAAGACAGAATCAGGACCAAGATCTTTCAGAAGGTGGGAAACGGTTGAGCTGTGTAAGTGAGGTAGGAGAGGGCAGGTCTGAGGCCGGTTTCTCTCTTACATCCGAAGAGCTGGATCAAGACGATTTTACCTTTGTAAAGGGCAAAATGTCAAAAGGAAAAACTGTGGGTAGAATAAAGGGAAGTGATGATAGAGAAAATCTGTGTCAAGAACAGAGAATCAGAGTCAGCACTTGTGACAAGACTGAAGTAGGTAGCTTTACCTGCTCCACACCTTTAAAACCAACCACTCACATCAACGATCCCACATCTTCCAAACCAGGCCACACCAAG
The DNA here is from genome assembly GCF_011397635.1 of Epinephelus fuscoguttatus. NCBI lineage: Eukaryota > Metazoa > Chordata > Actinopteri > Perciformes > Serranidae > Epinephelus > Epinephelus fuscoguttatus. The sequence goes on from NC_064762.1 coordinate 38,943,042, forward strand.
TCCACTGTGGCCGTCTCAACCCTGGCCAAACTCTCAAGATTCTCATTCACCAGCACAACTGAGCCCACAACCACCACTCAAACAAGCATGGAACAAAGTCCACTTCAAAGAAAAGATGCTGAATGCTCAAATGCCAAAGACGAGGAAACTCTGAATCCACCCCAAAACAGTCGCTTACTAAGGAAGATTAAAACTGTGGCCACTGTGGGCAAAGTAAAGGACATGTTACCCCCACCAGCCACAGAGCTCACACCAGGACAGAATTATGAACAACGGACAGAGTCACCAACAAAAATTCAGTGCAAAGCAAAGCGGACAGAGCCTGTTCATGCTGCAAACCACAGTAACAGTGTAACAGTGGAGAATGATGGTCCTGATATCTACCAAAGCACTGCCAATCTGAAGAAGAGAAAGTGTTTTGAGCTGGGCCCTCCACTGTGCAGTGTTGGGGGTTCCCAGAGTCCGTTCTCAGGACTGTCTTTGTTCAGCTCTGTTGACTTGAGTAATGATGTTCTTGACACTGACTGGGACCAAGAGGTTTCAAAGAAAGCCAAAATCTAAAGGCAAAGGCTACTGTCACAATGTGTGTGTGGATTAAAAAGAATATCACACCAATTAAATCATGTTTTCTCTGTGTGGCACATCAGTTGAATTTTTTGCCTGATGTATGATTTAGTTACCTTCTGCAGTCTGAAAATAAACCTGTTAAATTGATAAAGAAATTCAGGTGTTGATCCTGGAATTGTATTTTTCGGCTTCCTCTTTTTATCTGAAAGGACTGGGACTCAGCCACAGCAGCTCGAGCTCAGGCTAATTAATTGACTGCATGGTGGCAACATGACAAGCAACATGATGTTTTGGCCAAAAACCATATCAGTGTTTTTGGTCCATCCAGAGGAGTCACCAGAAGACAATCATATGTTTCCGCAAACCAAGAATATGTTAGATTTGTACCGTTTAATACATATATGAACATTTCTTAAGTGAGATATTAGCTGACTTTGTCATTGGGAGTTGGGGGATGGTTAATGGCATGACACCTAGGTGAGACACCTGCCAAGCTACAGACCAGTTTCAGACCAACAAATTTGTTCTTAGCGATTATTCCAGCAGCTTTCTAGCCACCAAATGTGGGTGCTTATTGTCAACCTGTCGCTGTCGTTTCCACCACGAATAGTGGTACAAAAAGTGGTTGTTTTTTTACAGAGACATCACCAAAAGCAGGTATTTTAAGCAAAAACATTGTATTTTTTCTAACCATAACCAACTGTTTTTAGTGCCTACACCTAAATATATGTTAACCTAAATCTATGTTAACCAGTGTTTTTGAAGCATAAGTTTCAGTGTATCAGCCAGTGTTGGGCAGTAGCGTCACTCCAAATAGCTTATTATTAGCTTAACTACATTTCTCAGTAGCATGGTGGTAGTGTCTCTACTTTTTGAGTCAAATAGCTTTTCATTAGTGAAGCTGATGAACTGACTGAGTAGCACAGTCGTGTTCACAATAGTTACAAGCTCTCTCTGCTAGGAAAAGCTCTAAAGTGCAGCTGACTTTTTCTTTCTGAGATGTGGATAAAAGTTGCAAATAGATACTAAAGATAATAAAAGATAGTAAAACTGAAAGGTCCGTTATTTTTATTGTTTGTATAACTGTCTTTTATTAATTATGATTTTAATGACTGAAATATATATTTTGGAATTCTGACACAGGATCTCTGGGAGTGTCCTGCGGTTTCTGGCGCCAGTGCGTTGGTGGCAGATCCATTTAGTCAGTGGATTGTGAGGAGGGTTAATGGCACGTACCACAGACGCTCATTCAGATTGGGATCTGGGGAATTTGGAGGCCAGGTTGACACTTTGAGGTCTTTGTCACATTCCTTGGGCCATTCCTGAGCGATGTTTGCAGTGTGGCATGGTGCATTATCCTGCTGGGAGGCCACTGTCATTGGGGAGTACTGTTGCCATGAGGGGGGGTACTTGGTCTGCAACGGTGTTTGAGTGGGTGGAACATGTCAGGTGGTATCCACATAAATGCCAGAACCAAAGGTTTCCCAGCAGAACAATGCATTGGAACAAAATAATCAAAGTTATTCACTTCACCTGTCAGTGCTTTTAATGTTTTGGCTGATCAGTGCATGTCTTTATTTTGTTGTGTTTTAGGCCAGTGTGAGCGATAAAGCAATCAATAAAGAGGACAGCTAGAGGATTCTTGCATTATTTTTTGAATAAATGTTAGCATTGATTATAGGAGAGGTCAAAGGTCGTCAACCGGGAGCCGGCGGGCGACCAGAGGAATATCAAGGAGACCATTCACATCCGTCGCCAAAGAAAGATTTCCCCCCAGTTTTACCTGTGATAATGTGATTGAAGTTGTATACTCACATAATGGAAACTAATGCTGGGTACACATTGCACGAGAATCGAGCAGATTTTGGGTGGTTGCAGGGGATATGTCCCACTCATTATTTACAAAGTGTACAGTTGTCCTGTCCAATAGAAGTAGCAGAGAGCTTTTATTTTGACAGAAGTGATCTCCACCCTAAACTGATGCAGAAATGGCACAAATTGGTGTTTGATGCTCGAAATTTCCCGTTGACGGACGCCAAAAACCTCCTGTTTCATACATATACCCCCTAATGTTGAAATGAAACCTATGCCCTTAGGTCTCTCACATATTCAGCATTGGTTAAGACTAAAAAATCTTTTAGTGTTGGCCAACCTTTGGTCGTTTCTACTCCACTGATGAAAACCACGAGTTGGGGTTGAAAACTCAGAAGAAGCCAGTAAGTGAACCCTTGAGTTGAGATTTCAGTGTCACTCATACAGATTCCAAAGATCAAGAATGAACGCTCATGATCAAGGATCACAATATTTTTCTTCAACGTATCTTTAAAGCTGTATAAAAATGTTATTATATATAATGTACAATGGTATGAATACAGGTGTGTTACTGTATAAAAAGTAGTCCCGCAGTACAAACAGGGCTAAAAGCTGAACTGTTCCTCATCTGTTGCAAGTTCATTTATTGGGGAGTATGACTGGACGCGTCAGAAAGTCTGTGATAGGTGCTGTGTCAGCATGTTTTTAGTAATTCACGATAACAGCATGGGTTGTCTGGAAACCTGTTTCCACAGCACCATGGAAATAAAAACCCACAATGTCATCACTGTACTGAAAAGTTACTATATATGGGTTTCCAAAGTACTCACTGTGGGCCGTGCGTGGCCTGTGAGTTACTTTAAAATAAAAAATTCAGGGTTAAATCATTATATGGCCAACAGAAGGAAGTAATGACCCAAAATGGAAGTTGAAAGCAGGAATGAGCAGGTTTCAGTCTTAATAATGCTGACAAAAGTCACTTCGGCATTAATTCTCTTTAATGACGTATCTCACACTTTCATTAAATGTATGTCCATAAAAAATTAATTCATTATTTCAACAAAATAAGATGTCCATATAGTAAATAACAGAGATGAGATCACTGTTGAACAATCTACCTCTGTTAATTAGTATTTTCCTCTTAAATGATTTAGCAGAAACACATCCTGTAACTAGAATTAATGAACAGAGGAAAAGAGAGTACAAAATTGAAGGTGCTGTTGTGATGCTTAATTGTTTTTTTTCTCCCCGTTTCAAATACAGTTGATTCAAACTGAATGGTGTATTTAATATGTTGATAATTTGACAAGTATTACAGTCCAGTGTGTAGGATTTAGGGGGATATATTGGAAGAAATGGAACATAATATTCATAACTATGTTTCATTAGTGTACAATCACCTGAAACTAGGAATAGTTGCGTTTCGTTACCTTAGAATGGGCCCTCTACAGAGCCTAGAATGCTGCTCTACAGTAGCCCAGAGCAGACAAACCAAACACTTGCTCTAGACAGGGCCATTCCCGTTGTTGCATCAGCCTCCATAGCCCTCCTACACACTTGGCATATCTGAGAAATTTCAGTTCTTCAACTTCACTACATGCCACTAACTTCTACACACTAGACCTTTAAGTGTGTTTAAGATTGTGTAATAGTGCTTCAGGAATAAGTCCTAAAACCCAGAAATTAGTAAGTATTTTAGCACTCACGGCTCCCCCGTCTTGAAGTCAGTGGGTTTTTGTTGACTGAAATAAGGTTTGTGGTTAACACAGGCCTAAGAGATTTTCATGTTTTCTTCTACAACCCAAAATACAGCAGTAAATACCCTACTTGTGAATGTTAAAGCTTCTAGGTGTCTTAGGAAAGGTAATGAGACTACATTCTACATCCTTATGCCAAAACCAGCTTTACAGCCCTGTTGTGGTGGCGACATTAGGTCATGCACCTGTGGTGTAGTTTATGTATAGCCCAACGTTAGCTTTTTACTTCTAGCGATTGCATTTAGGCTTCAAAAATCATGAAAGTCATGTTTATTTGTGAAGATTATCTTGATGAACAAAATGTGAAAGTATCATAAATGTTTGTTTGCCACTGAGTTTCTTTGTGCAATAATCCAAAATTCAGTGGAATAATCTCATAGGCTTTTGGATGATGGGACCAGGGTGAAGCTAACTTCCATGTCAGCCTAAAGAAAAACATCATGTAAAAACAGATTGGAATATAGGCTACAGCCTCCTTTATGAGACTCATGCCTCTTTTGGGTTGTAGCATCAAGGGTCTAGGTGAAATGTGTACAACATGACTTCACCGTAACTTCAGGGCTGTGAGAGAGACGCACAAATGTAGAGTTGACAAATGTTACCCAGGAAGTTGTAATAAAACAGCAGGTCAGTGTGACCTCTGAGATATGAAGTAATTTCAGCCATGACAAGTTGATATTTGGGCAACACCCTAAAATCTGCTTAAATGCCATCTTGGTTTTTTGTCTATAAATGTTTGAGCAGTGTCAGAGAGTCAGTGCTCTGTGTGGAAATATATATGAAAATGAATGAACTGAAGTTATCATACTTCCTAAGACAATGAGCTCAAGGTAGAGCAAATAATGAGGCAAACTTCACTGTTAACAGACATTACCATTAAGTTTTTATTTTATAAATGAAAAACAGGCAGGTCAAGTAAAGTCCAGGTCCAGGTCCAGGCTACATGACTAATTCCAGGTCAGATCTCTCTGAGTGTTTTAACTAAATACTCATGTTGGTGAATTTACACTGTGACCAATACTTTATGTATATTAGATACATATTGCAATTGTTTTTGATAATTTTGTTATTTACAGAACAGTACTGTGTATTTTTAACAGTCACCTCCCTGATTTAATCCAGTCTCCACTACAAGACAGCAGGACAGCATCCATGACCCAGCATCACTGTACCCACTGGAAGTTATATTGTGAGTGAAATCTGATCTTACTGTACTGCAGATTTTGGTGTGTAAGTTATTCTCTTTAACTTACAAGGCTCATATGGCCTGTGACTGTCTCCATGTGACTCCTGTTGGACACTCCCGAGCCACAAACCTTCTGTTCATAATTAAGTGATTTACAGTCAATATAGATATCATAACTGTGATTGATGTCTGAGGTAAACAGCAGTATAAAGCGTGGGATAATGTATTTTGGCTTTGATTCATCCCTAGTATTAAATCAGATGCCCAGCCTCTGTACTGTACACTACTTCTTCCCTCGTTTACCAGGCCAGTAAATCTCAATGAATTATTCTTTGCTGCTTATGCTTTCAGTAAAATGAACTGAACAATTGAATTGTGGAGAATCTATGTGAAGCATCTCCATATTGGCCATGTTTAAAGATTTATATTTGAATGCACAATCTAAACAGCAAGAACTTCTTAAAAATGAACTGCTTGGCAACCAGACCAGGCGTCCAATTGAAACAGGCATTTGTCAAACTGTGTGGCCACACCTGGCTAGTAAAAGGGACAAGGCGTTTAATTGGGACTACTGTACAGCAGTAGACTAAAGAAATGTGATTTCACCAATGAAACTCTTAAAATGGAACAACATAAAATGTGTTGTACTACTTCTTGTAGAATAGCTATGTGTCTTTATTCAGTGAAAATCCCCAAAATACACTAAAGCAGAGAATACACTGTTTGATTTTATAAATGTTTAACTCCCACTGTATGAGTAAATTGTCTGTGTTGTAAAGCCAAAGTTCACCATTCATGTTTTCACACTCTATGGTTTGATCATCAAGCCAGGACCTGAGTGCTTACACCGTACAAGTAAAGCAGAAAATACAACGGCCTGTCAGCCCCCTGCAGACCGTTCTGTCTATTGAAAATTGTAAATAAAGATTAATTTGAAAGCTCCAAGGCAGGTAAAACTTAATTTGAACAGAACAGAAAATATTACTAGGTAGCTGAACATCAGTGATTATTTCCTGCCAACTTTTCTCTCATTCATATTGATTGCGATAGTGTGATAGATAATCTGGACGACACTTAATCAGGATCACATGATCAGTCCTCCCTTCTCCCTGTATACAGCATGGCAAACCACTCCTGAAAAAGCTGAAATTTGGTCTGACTCTAAAATGAGTGGTTCCACTCAAAAACGGGGTCAGAAATGGTCTCAAATCATACAGTGTATGTCCAGTTTAACACTGTTTTCTTTTTTTATGTAAGAAATCAACATCCTAAGGTTGAGCTTCTTCTCAACTGTTAGCCAGCTAAGCTTCCTAAAATGTCCAGGCTCAACATGTATATATGGATGAAGTTTTAAAATTACCAGAGTCAAAGTGATCCTGAACCAGAGCTTCAGACACACTATGAAATTTTGAGCGGAGTGACAATTTGGTTGGCGATATTTTAAATATCTAATGACATTAGAATTTCATGTTGTGTGGTTGTTAACATTATGATGTTTTGCAAACCTTGGGTCTTGGTTTCCATACCTTGTGAGTAAGTGTTGTTCTCATATGTCAAGGTGCTGTTTACATGAAACATTTGGAAAACATTGGATTTTGGTTACTTAACAACAACTCTTAAAACCAACAAAATGTCAATGTCATCTGTTGTTAATATTCTACACTGAATTGATGTATGCATTAGACGTTGTCATGACATTGAATTTTGGTCACCTGACGTCACAATCTAAGTTAACCAAAAATCAACATCAAATGACGCTGGTAGCTAGCTGGGTCAAGATGACCAAAGAATGTGGTCATCCTTACTAGAAATTCTATCCTAAGGTTGGCCATAGCCATGAACTTAACAGATAGATATTGATCAAAATCACATTCAAGATAGAAAATATAAACACATCAGACTCCCCAGCTTTAACTGAAAACTCAGAGGTCTCACTCAAGCACAGCTCCACATTCAGTACTCTTGGACCAGATAATGTCATGTTCACATTGACCACATGTGTGCAATTTTAATCAACAAGGTTGAATATAATCTCCTCTGCTACTTGCCACAGACCGGATTCATGCAAAGCTTGAAGTAAAAAGTAAAATATACAATGTATAACTGCTGGTACACTAAATACATGTAATACAAAACTGGATGTGACTTAACTCAATATTTATGTCAAACAACTTTGAAGCAAAGGGAGAGGCAAGGTCCCTGGCAGACTGACAGGTATGTCTGTGTGTTCACAGTCCTTCAACAATATGTAACACCCTCAGCTGAATTGTGGTTTGGTTTGTCAAGAGAGTATATCTCTGAACTGCTGTTCTTCCTTTTCCTGCTGATCATTTTTGAGATCATCAGGTGGAACATCTCCATGATGTTGAGGACCACAGAGAAGACGGACATTGCCAACATAAAGACAATAAAGATGGTTTTCTCTGTTGGGCGACTTATGAAGCAGTCCACTGGGGCTCTACAGGGGTAGTCAGAAAACGTAATCTTACTGGGCATGAATATGAAGCCATAGAGGTAGTACTGGCCTACGATGAATCCCACTTCAAGCAGGATCTTGGAGAGCAGCTGGATCATGTAGCTGGCCAGCAGGACGCCCTTGAGCTGGACTTTGCCACGATCGTCTGAATACTTTGGAGCTTTAACCATCCCGTTTTTACAGAGTTTCTGCTCGTGGCGTCTCCTCAGTTTGTTCTCTCTGCGAATCACCAGCAGGACGTGGCCCAGGTACATGAGTGTCGGAGTGGAAACGATGAGGATCTGGAGGACCCAGAAGCGTGTGTGAGACATGGGGAAGGATCGATCATAGCAGGCATTCTTGCAGCCAGGGCTTTTGGTGTTACAGTCCATGTTTCCTTGTTCATCTCCCCATATTGTATCTACGCCAGCAGCTAGGATGAAGATCCTGAAGAGGAAAAGAACGCTCATCCAGACTTTCCCCACAACAGTGGAATGTAACTGCACCTTGTCCAACAATGCAGACAGGAAGGACCAATCCCCCATGATGACAGCCTACGACAGAGAGGACAGAGAAAGCTATCATGAATGCACAGTTACATTTAATTTGTTTACTGTTTATTTACACATATAAAAAAAATACTAAAGATACAAACATCATTTGCAAAGGAATTTGAAGTAGAATTGCCTAAAAGCCCTCCAGGGACATGCAGGACAGCATATTACAGGAAATAATTACAGCTATGTAAAATGCACTATTTGTATCTTTCCATCAATATTTTATGCATAAAAGAATGAAACGAACACATAGTTTAGCATAGTACTTGACAACGATGCATTCCTAAAACACCCTACTGTTACACAATAATGACTGAGACAGTCACAAGACACACACTCAAGAATATGAGCATTTGCTCATCTGATATAGCTTAGAGGTTTCATAAGTCAAAAGATAAAGGAAAAAATAAACACAAGTAAAGGGAGAAAAGAAAACAAGCTGTAATCATAATAGGGCTTTAGACTTGTATGACAAAGGGAAATATTGAGCCTAGCTTGGAGGTAGTCCACATGGAATATATCGGTTGGTTTAAAGGAGTGATTTCAGGTGTCTTTTAAAATGTAGTCAAGACGAATTAAAAAAAATACTAACAATAAGGTAAAGAATTCCATATTTTGGACCCACTGTAAAGTATACTAAACTGAGATTGGGAAGTATGGAAATCACTATGTATAATGTTATGCATATAAGTTCATGAAAAGAAGGTGGAAGATTTTGTTTTTAAGAATTATAAACAAATAAACCAGTCTGGGAATGGTATACTGAGGAAACCTATTTGAAGAAATAGAGGCTGAGGAGAATGGTTTTAGTGTACACAATTATTATTTTCAGGGCTTGTTTCTGGAGACAGTGTACAGACTAGCCTAAGCTATATCACACAATAGTTAATATATGGAATAAGCATTAAATAATAAAACATAGGGGCTACCTTATGATCATATGGTGCGTCTTCCCCAGTATACCATTACTTTTGGCTATTTTCATGGTTATAGCTCTGATATGTTCCCAAGATAAGTGTTTATCAAGCAGAAATCCAAGGAGTCATGTAGAACACTAATTAGTTATGGGGATGTTATTGATTGGGATTTTAAAAATCCCTGATTTAAGACCCAAAAGAGTGAATGTTGCTTTTTTGATGTTACATGTAGTTTGCTGAACTAAAACCAAATAGACAACTTATTAACTTATTTCTTAAACACCTTAATGATGGTCTTTATGTGAATAGAAGACACCTGTATCTTCTGCAAATAAGATTCTAGATCACTTGTCTGAGGCATTTAAAAGGTAGGTAAATATATCAGAAATAACAAAGGCCCAGGAATTGAGCCTTGTGGAACATCCCAGAGTATGGGAAGCAATGGACAATTTGTTGCATTATAGTATACAAAATGCTGTCTATTTTTAAGTTTTAAAATGATCAAAGACAGAGCAGATTTCATGTCAGTAAAGTGGGCATCACTGTGACGTCATGATGGCTACCTCCATTATTTTGTACGGTCTGTGATTATAATACAGCTAACTGGCCGATATGTTTAAATAGTACGTAAATGTTAGTTAACTAGTTTGCCTCACTGTTATGGACAGGTGCCACACAGTGGTTTAGTGTTAGCTAGCTAACAAGATTGCTCAAGGACTCATGGGTAACAGTTAGTCTATCATCAGTGATGTGTACTGTAAATTAAATGGGTTTTGTTTACAAATAGGCAAATTTATCTTTGGTAATAATATGGTAGATTCATGTGTATTTTCAGACATATTTTTTTTTTAAAAAAAAGAAAAAGAAAAAAAAAAACTCCATGTAAAACTGATATTAAATTTTAAACAATAATTTGGTGGCCCCTCTGCATTAAGTCTACAGTTTATGGACTCCCTATTGAAGACCCAGGAACTAGGTAAAAAAGCTTTTAAAAAAAGCCCCCTTCTTCCTGGAATTATGAACAGAAGGACCGTTGGAGTCTTAAAATGTTTAATATAATAGCTACAATTCCACTTTGAGTTTGCACTAATCTGTGAATATAGTAGATGGAAGAAAAATGCACCGATGAATATAGATGAAAAATAAAAAATTTTGTTATTTAAATTCATTCATTGATTCAGCCTACCTAATAAAAAAAAAAAAAAAAAAAACAGTCAACACCAGTATTATAGAAAGGATAGAATGATTATAAGACAGATTAATTTTATATGTTATTTAGCATGTGTGTATGTTTACAAATATATTTTTCTTAATGCATTATGTCACTTTATTTTTTTTTTATCTATATGGATTATGAATTTTGAAAGACTGACTGACACCAATGCTTGTATTAGTGGACAGTAGTTGCCAGATAGATTAAATATCTAAGATATCATTTTTTTTAAATTCACATTTTGACAACTTCAGGACACTAAGCTCTGGTTATTAACTTTTCTCAGGTGTATCAGGTTATAACATTTTTTAACAAGGTTCAGCAACATGTTGCTATCCAAGACTGTTAATTAATCAAACTTCCAATACTGACAGCTGTGAAATATAATCAAATCTCCATCATGGCTTTCACATTTTAACTAATTCAAATCTGATTTGTACAATATTAAGTCTTTACACAGTAATAACTGTTCCTACCTTGGTAATGACCACTGCCTCGTTCAGTCAGCTCTTCTAGTCTTCTACTGGGACTTCTACTTCCTTCTTAAAGGCCTAATCCAGACTGACATTGCAGAATCATCAGATTCTCACTAACCCGCCCACACTCCCTAACAGCATGACTCTGTCACCCCCTTAGTGTTGAAACAGACTGATGTCGAGAAATGTCAACTGATCTACCCATAACTGACCATAACTGACACCAAATCAGCTTTTCCCCTACAAATGAATAATTCTCACTCCTCTGAAAATGTCACGTACTATTGAGCTATGTGCTGAACAAAACACCAACCTACAATACAAGGGCCATAAGGTGGGTCCTGCTTTATGACCTGATCTTGTGGCCCTGTGAAGGACAATCTTCAGGAAAAGAAACATCAAAGCAAACCTGGGGTCAGGTAGCATTCCAGCACAGAGAAACTGCACACACTGCACAGAGGGTGGGACGAACGAGGGTGCAGTTTTGGCTGAGTAGATTATATTGGCCCCGGGGCCCCACTGCAAATTAATCTGGCCATGACTGTTAATGAAATGTGGCTAACACCAAGTGTTTCCAAGCGGTATTATTGTCTCTGTCCCATTGACAACTGGATTGCTTTCCATTTTACGTAAAGCCTAGCAACTACCACAGAATTTCATAGTGAAAGTGGTCTTAGAGGGAACCAGTCTGAACGCTGATGATGTAATTGTTCTATAGCCATTATAGAGTGTATTCAGCATTGACTTCATAATTCTAAGTTAAAACAAAATAACTGCTATTTTTTATGTTAAGCATTTGACAGTAATACTTACTGAAGAGAGCTGCTCTTTGCCCTCAGAGGTCCCTCTACTCATAAGCATCAGTCTGCTGCTACTCACCATAACAGTGTTATGTGCTTTAACTACAGCCCATAGTAACACTCAACAACATGTTGCAATTGCATACTCTCCCTTTTTACACTCATACCGATTTCTTCATGTTAACATTACACATAAACAGTGTACGTGTATGAAATGAATACACACATACAGTCTAAGGTTTGTGACATATCTGTCCATCAAAGTGGGAGGTAGGGTGGAATATGACTTACAGTGTCAGTTAATGATGGAAAAATATGGTGCAAAGGGTCATCAAGGCTTTCTTTACAGGAACTAAGCATTATGAAACCCTTTTCATCAGACTCATCAAAAATATCACGAGTTTGACGGAGAGAAACGAGAAGCTGTGAGCTGACATCTGAAACGTACGTGCCTGAGTCAGTCGGACCAAACCCATAGGGCCTCGACACTATTTAAGTCTCATCCTGGTCAGTCGATTATGTCTTCGGTTGCCCGCGCTCTGACTCTTCTCTGATGGACTTACGGAAACTAATTTCTAACATCTGAAGCCTGACAGGTGAGTGTTGTGTTATGTTTCTGTAACCTTGCATTAAAACACTTGAGGTAATCAGTGTTTCTTTAACCACCTAAGCATATTTTAGAGTAAGACTTTGAATAACTGGCCTCCATGACAAGCATGTGTCATGTCTGTGGATTTTTTGTATAGCCATAGCCTTTAGACATCTGGGCCTGTATTGATCAAACTGCTAAGAGTGATTGTTGGACTTGAGCAAAGATAAAAGTAGACACATAAACTTAAGAATAAAACACATTCATCTTATTTCCTTATACTTCAATAAAAAGGGACCTTTTGTGCTTTACCTTATTTTTTGTCATATAAATAAGGTTACAATGTCAGATTTTTATATTAAACCACAGCTTCAAATACTGAGGTAAACGTAACCGATGTAAAAGTACTCCCTGTGAGCAAAAACCTCAGACTTCACACCATTCTGAATACAGGTTCCAATGTTTTTTTTCTACTCTGGCTACAAGCTGATGTCAGCTTGTGAAGGATTTCTTTATAGGGTCATCTGCTCCAGACATGCTACTACAGGCGTTTACATTGCGTAGCCTACACTGGTGTATGACGCTACATGCTGACATCAGGAAAACATGTAATCTTGGTTAATAACATTGTTAATTCCTCACAGATTTTGGATATATTATTCCTGCTGGAACATGTCAAGTTGTGTTTAGAAGATTGCAGCTACATACTAACATCAGACAGCTCAGCAGGACATATTCCTGCACTTGGCATTAATTTTGTTGGCAGTATGGAAATATTTTTTCTGTAGTTGGGGTCCCCCATAGTTTTGCAGACACCTATTATTTCATTATCTCTCAATTTAAAAAGGTATTATCTTCATGGGCATTGCAGACACGTTGATGAATAAAAGATAGAGCTTTGTACTGGTCTCGTTTATTTTTCAGTAAGTTTCATGTCTGTGTGTTTCTCCTCTCCTTCAGACATTAGCCTTCAGCCATGGGTGACTGGTCTTACATGTCCGCACTGCTGGACAAAGTCCAGTCTCACTCCACTGTAGTTGGGAAGATCTGGATGAGCGTCCTTTTCCTGTTCAGGATCTTCGTCCTGGGCGCTGCTGCGGACAAAGTCTGGGGAGACGAAGTGTCCGAGTTCTACTGTGACACCCTGGAACCGGGATGTCATCACGCCTGCTATAACTGGATGTTCCCAATTTCCTATGTTCATTATTGGGTCCTGCAGATCACTTTTGTGTCCACACCCACCCTTGTCTACCTGGGCCATGCTGTCCACATCATCCACAAAGAGAAGAGGATGATGGAGCAGCTGCGGGACTGCACTAATGGAACTGTGCAAAAGAAACCCAAGTATACAGATGACAGAGGGAAGGTGAAGATAACAGGTATCCTCTTTGGCACATACATAACCCAGCTGGTCTTTAAGATTGTCCTGGAGGTGGCATTCAGTGTGGGCCAATTCTACATATTTGGCTCTGTGTTCATGGTGCCCTTCTTCCACTGTCAAATGTCTCCACCCTGTGCCCGTCACGCCGGGGCCCTGTGTAACATCTCTCGTCCCACAGAGAAAACCATTTTCATCATCTTCATGCTCGCAGTTTCAGGCGTTTCTGTGCTCCTCAACATCATAGAGATCATCTACCTGCTCTGTAACAAGAGGAGAGAAAGAAGGAAACAGCTTGAAGCTCACCAGCATATGCTCAGCCCGCAGCAGTGCCCATCCAACCCAGGCTGGGGGGGCATCAGCAGCCAGTATGGAGGTGTCCAGCTGCTGCCTCTGTCAGGTCAGGGTCTGACAAGCCTCTGCAACGATGACAAACACATCGACTCCATCGGTAAAGAAAAGGACACCTGATAACATGAACTATACATGTCAGCATTGGTTGTTTCTGGATGTTTCTTGTTATATGGCTTAAGATGAAAGTGTGAAAGGCTCTTTTCTGGATTGTCAAATGTACTGTGCCTCAGGATGATAATGTTTATAGCATAGAAATACATTAAGAGCAGAATGGACATTCAAATCATTCAAAGATTGTATCATGGAGCCGCTATGAAGTCTCTTCTTTATGCTGTCTTTGCATTTTTATGCAGAACCAAACAACGGCAGCATCCTGCTGCTCTGGTGCGTGATTTTAGACAGCATGCCAGCATTGCAGAATCAAAAAAGGTGTACAGGCATGACGCAACACAACAGCGCTGCCTCTAATGTGAAATACATGTGTCGGCAGTGCTTTATAAACAATACCAATGCAATTTTTATGCCAATAACAATTATTTACTGTCTCTGTTATATGGCGGCTGGTCTCATCCTCTACGCAGGGGGTAAGGAGCTCCTGGATCTATTTTTTTTTCTCTAATTTGCAGACAGTTGTGGCCGCTGTTCTTCTTAATTACTTGCTAACTTCTAATAACTACTTTTTAGATCTTGGTGCGTTTCATGCATAACATGTCATCAAAATGTCACATCCATGCCACCCATGATCTCGTCTTGCTGGCTGTCCCGTTTATACAGACGGTTGTTTCAGCTCTGTTATAATGCTGGCTTAAAGGTTAGACAACTCTGTCCCAACATTCTGCAATTGTACCTTTTATACAGAACACAGAGGCAGCATAACAGGGCTAATGTAGCATAAGCAATGATGATGTAGCATGATGGACTGGACTTAGAAGAATGTCAGTCATTCTTCAGTGGAAGTCATTGAAATCAATCTGCCATAATGTATACCATATATGTATTTGACAATGAATTACACTGTACTGCAATAAATGTTGGTATAAATAGATGGCAGTAACCATTTCATATAAGCAAAGGTAAAAATCTGAGGTACTTGTACTTGACTTGAGTATTTATTTTATTCAATGTTGTACTTGTACATCACTACGTCTCTGAGGTAAACATAATACTTTTTTTACTCCACTACATTTACTTGACAGCTTAAGTTACTTTTCAGATTACAGTTTCCTTCCTGTAAAGTGAAAACTATGTATCTCCAAATTTGGTGATTTTAAACTGAATTCTGATAAACACAAAATTAATTATTTTAATTATACAGCTCATTTGATCCTGTACAAAGGTTGCAAATTAGCTTTAGATGTCACACACATTCTTCTACCATGTTATGTGTGTCTGTATTGTCCCTATTAAACAAACAAAGAGCATAACACTCGACTGATCCTCAGGGAGATCGATTAACACGTTACAGCAGCACAGGAAACCAGTAACATCCAAATGAGGGTTCGTGAAGTGTTTTCTTTATTTCCAAGACCCACTAGATGGCATTCTCTGTTCAGCAAAGTGTTGAAAGCACAGTGAGCTGCTGTCCCTTGGGCCTGTTCCTATAGACTAAGAGCGCCATCTAGTGGTGTCAGAAAATAAAGACAAAGCTTCATGAGGCTTCATGTGGCTTTACTGTATATGAACAGTCTGAAGAGACAAGAAACATTTTTGAAAAAAAAAAGTTTTAAATGAATAAATAAAACGAAAACAGTAATTAAAGGAACAGTTCACCCCTAAATAGAGAATACATGTTTTTCCTCTTACACGTAGTGCTATTTATGAGTCTAGATTGTTTTGGTGTGAGTTGCTGAGTGTTGGAAATATCATCCGTAGAGATGTCTGCCCCTCTATAATGGAACTAGATGGCACCCAGCTTGTGGTGCTCAAAGCAACAAAAAAGAATACATTTGAAAAACTCAACAGCAGCGTCTCTGTCCAGAAATCAAGACTCGGTTACTTAAGATAATCCACAGACCATGTTGTGTGCAGTTTCATGTAGGAACTATTTTCTTTCTACCAAAACAACATCCGCCAACTGTATCACTGTGCAGTGGGCAATGTGCATCTAATCATGGATGAGAGGCATGTGCTCATGACAGTGTCAAATGTAAACATTAATGATGGCCAAATTAAGCCTCATGAAACATACAACATGTTGCTTTTGGTTTAAAGAAAGAGGTTCAATAAGTGGCAACTCAATGTGTTTTAAACCCTTTGTTGAACAGAGAGCACCATCCAGTGTTAATTTGCGACAGCTATTTTAGATTTAGTCTTAGTCTTGAGATGAAAATGTTTATTAGTTTTAGTCACAGTTTAATAATTTTTATACTTCATAGTTTTAGCTGACAAAAAATAATGACATTTTAGTCAACTTTTAGTCATTATGTTTTCTAAAGGGTTTTTTTTATCTTTAAAATAATCCACTCAGGCTAATTTGTGTATCAGAAATTACAATCAAGGTGACAGGTTGTATATAATTCATTTCTCATTTCTCCAGCAGCGAGTTTGAGCAGGTTTAAGGGATGATTTACGAGCACACGCTTACTGATCATCATTTGAAAAGCTCAACATCTCTCTATTTATGGTCTGAAAACTTTGACATCACAAATAACTAATCTGAGACAACTAGGATTTGTACCCAGATTCATTGTAAACTCTGACATATCCATCTCACTGTTAAAAAGCAGAAATATTATCTTAATAAAGCCTGAATTTTTTCTTAATCTGCAACATGTTAGCCTGGAGGTTTAAGCTGTGTCCTCTCACAGAGTTGGTGATTAAAACTAAACTGCCATCTCTGTCAGAGAAAACAGATGAGAGTTTAGACTGTTTACTTACAGCACAGCTGCACTCACAGATAACTGAGCCTCCTACCTGCCTGTCCAACAGCAATCAAACCAGCTGACGCTGTTCCGGTGTAAGAGTTTTTGCTGACTAGCAAAACATCCTGGTGCTCATGCTGCATTTGAAGATAATTACAAGCAAAGCCGTTCTTGGCTTTCAATGTCTGATAGTCTACCACTAACATTTTCATCACATCTTGTCTTGTCAATGAAAATGAAACATAGATTTTGTTTGTTTTATCATAGTTTTCCTCAACAAAATTAACACTTGTGCCATCCTTAAGTTTAGGCAACAGAAGCACGTGGTTAGGTTTAGAAAAAACACATCTTGGTTTGGCTTAAAATTCATACTACTGTAATTTCACGTCACGTGACAAATGTGGTGACATCCATTGCTATTGTAGCATGTACTAGCACACTACATTGTTATGTAGGTAAGTCCATTGGCTTTTAGTTCCACATGGGAAACATACAGCAGGCTCCTAGGTGAAAGTCCAGTGTTTGTTGGACTTGGACCCGTCCACCTTCCCTCCCACTCTCCCTATACAAACTCTCTCTCTCTTTATACTACAGTAGTTGCCAGCAGTATCATAAATAGCCGCCATTTGGTGCGTATCATGCCACTGTGATGAGTGTCTCAGTACATCATGTCTGACGCCGACATCCACTGACAAAGTGCCAGCATTTGACAAGTTCGGTTGTGGCAGGTGGTGTCAGAAATAATCTCCACCGGATGTGTATTAAACCGCTGTGAAAGGTTCATCTGTACGTCAGTGTCTGATGCTGAAATCATTGATAAAGCAGCAATATTTAATGTGTTAGGAGTGAGAACATGTTGTACACTCAGTACCAATGCCAGACATCATCAGTGTCTCTTGGTTCAGTGACTAGAGACCTGATTGTCCTTCAGCCATGTTTCCAAACTAGATTTAAAATGTTTAGACAGACTGCACTCGCTGATACTCAAAGGTAAAGAATTCTGTATTCCAGCTGCTTTAAAGCTATGGTCTACGTTTAGAAAGACTGATCATTATTATTAATATCATTCAGATGGTGGTTATGGCCCAATAGTGCTAGCTAGACAATGTGAAGAGCAAAAGGAACCAAAAAAATCCATTCTCTCTGGGGGCTGCAGGCCTGCAAAGAAATTGACCAATCACAGCCATCTGGTCCGCATGGGAGTTACTCCTTGCTCAAATTTGCACTCTCTCTCTCTTACCCTCCATCCAATCCCCTCGCTCCATTTTGACACTCCTCTGCTCCTTGTCCCGCCTCGTCCTAACCCCCCTCTGCATTTGAAAGTATGAGCAGTTTGTAAGGCCCTCGGGATGGGCGCGCTGCAGTTTACAATGGTTGCTAAGCTACTAAGAGCAATGCTAACGTTAGCATCCAGTGGTACGTAGACAGCTGAGATGGTGACAACACTCAGTTCCCGAGGAAGGTACAATGGTCTGCAGGATATTGAGATAGCCTCAAGGTCTGGACAACAATGGTGAGCAATGATCCTGCTGTTGTTACACCAGTTGTTATGGAGATAAACACAGAGCCCCCCTCCTTTCCTCTTACTGGACTCAATGTTTCTGTCCTGCCGGCGGCTAGCGCGGCCCGCTAGCTGCACTGCAGCATCAGGTATGAGCGGGTGAAGCCAGCTTTCCATTATGATCATAATCCCACAGGTCTGTACGTAGCAGTTAGGTGCAGTTCGTCCATTTTGTTCGAAACAGACCTGGCATTTGTGAGGAAGATGCTCGGCAGTGACGGAGTATGAGGGTACTTCTTTAGCCTAGCCAATATCCCCGAGCAGTGCCTGCACTTCTGCCTTCGTTCCCTCTGGCATCTGTGTTGCTTACTCGGGCAGCAGATCCACAGTGACTCCGCAGGTCTGCCGATGGTTTTCGGGAGGTTGTGTGCCTTTTGAAAGTCTCTTGTGATGTCAACCTTGCACTTCCAGCCGATGTCGATAATGTCCTGCCGACTATACACAAAATCTGCTCGACAAGAGCAGAAAAACGCGGACAAAACTACAGATACGAGAAAGCTAAGATCTGCTGCACTCTCGCGCGCTGCCATGTTTTTTCTCCTCAGTTCCTTTGACCGATGGAGAAAGCTCCGGCAAGATCTGGGATCTGGAAAAGTGATGCTGATACAGCGTTTTTACAGAGTTTTTGATGAACAGGTAATATTTTGTTTTTACTGTGGATGTTGTGACATAGATAACTGTATGCTGTATGTAACTGTATGTTGCTAAGCGGGAGGGTGTGTGTCGTTAGGAGGTTCCGAGGGGAGGGGGACACAAGCTTGGAGGGGAGGGATCATGGAGCACAGAGGGAGGGGTGTGTGTGGGGGGGAATGCTTTTGTCAAATCTTTCTCATCGTCTTTCTAAACGTAGACCATAGCTTTAACTGAGAAATAGTTTTGCCCAAATGTTGTAGACTGAAACTTAACAGTGCCCTCTCTTGGACAAGTGCCATACATCCCAAAACATCCTCAAAGATTTCTCATGGTTTTTCTTTTTTTATCACTTATTTGTCAGTTTTTCGTCTCCAGACAAACCTCCCCTCCCTCTTGTAAAAGACAAACATTTGATTTTAGACCTATTGTACGACGTGACGTCAAATGGCACGAACAGGAAGGCCACCAGTAACAGTGAAACAGCTAACAGGATGTTTTTATGTGCAGTGTATGAAGCAGAGTTCAACCGTATAAGAGGTGAACATGACACTGTGCTGAGTGCAGAGAGGTCACAGTCTCTGGCTGGGTGTAGGGCAGCTCAAAGCCCAATACAGCCTATAACTCAGTGCCAGCTACAATGTAGATGTGTTCATGGCACTACACTGGTGCTCCATGGCATAGAGGAAGAAGATAGTCGCTCTGTACAGTAATAACATGGATGTGGTGGGCAGAATTGGCTCCTCCTCCCATTCCACATATCAAATTATCAAAAAGATTTTACAACCCCTGATCTTAGCACAGTGGCATCTGCTTTCTCACAAGATCACAAGATTAACATTACAGATGTGCCATTCATGTTACAAAGTAGTCTGCTAATAATGTATGCTTGCACATATTTGATTGGCTGTGCCAGATGACGTTTTTACAGCCACTGAACCATGAACATCACTTTATACCAAACAATGGACAAGCCAAGCAAGGCAGTCAGTGGGCACATGCAATCATACCAAACTTATCAAAATGTACTGGGAAGTTTGATCAGTTTTGGTCAGTAATCATGGCACAGAAGAAGGAACAAATAACCCTCTGATGTTTCAATCACAGCCATGGATGAAATGTATCAAAAGTATCAACGTGTTGGTAAGATGCAAAAAAAAGTCCTATCTGACCAGAGCTGAAAGTGATTGTATAGATAAGTTTCACTTTCAGTCCTTGTTGGATAGGGCTAAGATGGGTATTGGGCTTGTTACTCTACATTAATAGTAATGAATTACTCATTACTCGTTAGTCTTTTCAAAAGTAATAATATTACTTTACTTATTTCTCCCTGACAACAGTATTTTTTTTTTTTTACTTTTACATTACATCCCATAAATTGGTAGTTGTGTATCTCCCCAAAATTCAGATGTGTGCCTTTGTGTGAATCTCTGAGTAATTGCTGGGAAGTGTAGCGAAGGCTAGACAGCATGCAAATGATTTGTTTTCAACCTGCTTACCTATTTTCCCCTAGGTTCTGCCTCAGAGACGGAAAGTGTGAAGCAGCATTTATCAACAACATATCCAACCACAAGCTTCATTACTTCTTTGTAGCTGCAGCAGTCCACAAGTTAAATCCAGTTTTGGTTGTTTAACCTGTTAGGCTACAGCCGACAACCGTAACCAAGAAGGGCTTACCTTTGTCGGGGTGTATTTCCTGAAGTGTTATGTTGTTGTGCTGTCCGTCATGGTAGGTGTTAGGTGAAGAGTGAAAACGTGTTTTTCGCAGTGGCAAGTTTTAAGAAGAAGAGTTTTAGTACCTCTACCTGCAGCAACAGTGTTCTTGTCATCTTTCCTCCCAACAAAATCAAAGTAATGGGAATATTTTCCCACCCACCTGCTGTACAGGAACCAATGAAGGGAAACAGGGAAACTTTGCCAATATTCAACCAGCTATGTGTCATCTCAGTGTGTGCAGATGAATGTTGTTTGGCCTCCCCCGGAGTTCCCTGCCAATTCACAGGAGGAGGTCTGGCAGCTGACAACAGGGTGGGGTGGTGGGGAGGCATCACAATGTGATGACACACAGCTGTTTAAAAATTCACTTTTACACTGTAGCCTATAGTTTTGGCTTTAGCTTCTAACTATCTTTGTCTTTTTGACCTGTTGTTGCTGCTGAGTCAGTTTGACATCCTGGATATATCCCTCAAACACATATTGTAGACCCCTCTGTCTGCTTTTCTCTGAAATCACTTTTTTGTTTTTCCAAAAATCTGTTACTATTTCTTAGGGAGTGCAGTTAGTTACAGTGTGGGCTCCATGCTCTGACAACTTGACGGGCCGTCACAAAGGGGCAGGGCTAAGCAAAGGGTCAATTACTTAACACCTGAAGAACTACAGTAAAGCTACCCTATTTAGAAATCTCTACACACACACACACACACACACACACACACACACACACACACACACACACACACAAAATTATGACAAAATATAATACAAAAAGTCACATGCCAGAAAAAAATGCCACTCAATAGAGTTCATTGCAAAAAGTGCCCACTTGTTCACAGGTCATACATAAACAACATTAAACATTCAGTTGCCTACTATTCATCAGGCTTTGGTTTTTGTCTACAATGTCAAATAATCAGATACAAGAAACAAGAGTACAGGTGGGGGGATTGCACCAAACAGGATTACTCTCAGCCAGGTAACTTTTAAAATAGCAAGCATCAACTTATCTGAACATTTGTTAATAAATAACACTAACCAATACTTCTGACTAATTTGATATATATATATATTAAAAATATTTGATATATTTAGGCTGGTTTTACAAATTCTGCCTGATGAATACACTGCTTGGGCATGCCTCACAGTGTCAGGATGAAAGGAAAAGTGTGCAGGGCTGGTCCAAGTTGGTTCAATACAGTAGAGAAGCACTGGTAAGACAAAGAAATAAAATCTTCCTTTCCTTTTATGGAACAAAACTGTTTGTGATTTCAGGAGCTAACTACACAAAAAATGGCAAAAAAAGTAATTTAATCACTTTAATCACTCTGCAAATGTGAGTAAAGTTGAATTGCAAGCTACTGATAAATGTAGTTAACTACTAGTTTCATTACATGTACATGTTCACTACTGTAGCCCCTTTTACACTGCCTCTTCACGGAAGGAATTTAATGCCATTTTGCCACCTAGCAATTCTATGTAAAAGGTACAGTTACAGAGTAGGGGGACAGAGTTGTTTCACTTTTAAGCCAGCATCAGAGATGATAACAGTGGAAACAACCGTCTGTATAAAAGGGACAGCCGACATGAAGGGGCGGCACAGGTGAGATGATTTGATCACGTGTTATGTGTGTGATCCACCGCAGAAGATTTAAAAGTAGATTGTAGTTAGCAGCTATCTCAAAGAAGACAAATAGCTGCCGAAAATGTACTCAGATTAGGAGAACAATGAGGTCAGGGAGCTCATTATCCTCCAAACAGAGGACGGGATCAGCCACCATAAAACAGGGACAGTAAATTGATTGTTATTGCCATGTTAATGCCTATGTTATTGTTAATAAAGCCTTGCAGACACGTATGTTACATGTCACACTTGAGGGCAGTGCTGTTGTGTTAAACGTCCATGATGTTTGCTCCTGTTAACTGTTAACTTCCATAGCAGCATGTTGTCACTATTGTTTGGTTCTGTGTACAAATGTAAAGACAGCATAAAGAAGGGACTTGGTATTGGCCCTATTGTGCAATCTCTGTGTAAAAAGGGCTTGTTTTTGTGTGTGTGTGTGTGTGTGTGTGTGTGTGTGTATGTGTGTGTGTGTGTGTTGGTCATGTTACAGTAATTGAAGTTATGTGCTTTTTTTGTTATAGGCCACTGAAACACCCCCATGCCTTTTTCCAACTGGCATAAACACGCACACACATCTTCACACACACACACACACACACACACACACACACACACACACACACACACGATCCAATGATCTGGATGAGAGGAGGAATGAGTCTTTGAGAGCTTGTCCAGGACTCTGGATACTATGGTTGGAGGTGGACAGGGTGGAGGAGGGTGCGAAGATTCTGCCTAAAATGATGGCTGGCATCAGCAGAAGAGAGAACAGATTTAAAATTTTGCAGTGGCATCCTGATTGGCTGAGAGATCGTGGCAAAGTGTGATTGGTTAACAAGAGGAATGAACAACCATAGCTGATTAGAGGGAGAAGTGAGAGTGGGATGGAGAGAAATGTAAAAGGGTGAGCACAGAGAAGGTCTTCCTGACTGAACTTACGCAGAGCTTCATTTCAAGACTACTGTGTTGCTTCATCATCTACATGCTTCATCCTGCCAAAGTGACGGCTACAGTGGAGAATTTTGCCTAGTAAAACCAAAGCTTAAACAATGTTTGGCTTGTGGCTGGCCACTCTGAGTAAGGATTACTGAAGTGTACATTTCAAATCAAGCTGCAACATTTACAGCACAGTAAGGACTTGCTGGAAGAGAAACTAAGCTGAAATGAGAACAATAAATTGCCCTTGCTAGTTTCTTGCAGTTTATGCTAATACAACTATGGGGACAAATTTAATAACATCCCACCCCACCCCTCCCCCCCGTGTAGTGTCAGACACTGTCGCCCACCGTCACTGGGGGTCAAAGGTTTGTGGGGCAGACATTTCTACAGAACATGCTTGTGTATGCATACAGATAAGGTATTTACAGAGCTGCTTTAAGCTAACAGTACCTGAAGATCACACAGGGGTCAGTCACAACACTGATTTCTGACAACTAACATCCTCATCAGTGGGGTCACCTTTATATGACCACCAGCATTTCCGATCTTTACGCAGAGGAATCAGCAGGTCAGCAGTGATGTCACTCTTGGCCCAGTTCCCTGTCTGTTTCCTGACATGAATGACATCATGTTTATCTGATTGCTGCTATCAGATAGGACTGTTTTTTTCTGTCTGACCTTGGAATGCAGCGTTTCCTTTATTTGTTTAAGATACAACACCATTGGCTCATATTTTCTCCAGTCAGCATCCTGCTGGCAGCAGGATTTGCTCCACTGACCTCGTCTGTCCTCCCACTGGCTGAGGTTTATTTTTTCACTTTACTGAAAGGTTTGTATTAGATGTCTTAACCAAGAGTGTCCCACTGGTAAAAATCAACTGAATACTGAACGCAATATTTGAGACATTTTGAGCTTTTTAAATCCATGGCATAGGTATTATATAACTTTGATGACATCATCCCAGTCATAATGGTTGCACAGAAAAAATACTGGGGGGGGAAATAGCAACTATTTTGCCACAGATGTGGCACAGCATGTTTTTGAAGCATCCCGGTAACGCTTTTTAAAGCTCTTTTAAAAAAAAATCACGCCTCATCTATTTTTTTTAAAGAGCTGCAATGCATTACAGAGAGCAGACTGACTTCTCCTGCTAACAGGTTCTGTATGTGTAAATGGATACATTGTAATATGACAAAGAATGTTTTTTAATAACTAAAACAGCCACAAATCCCTGATCCATGAGATCGATTTGCTCACTTGATCCATTCATAATTGGATTTTTAATAGTATTAATTTTGTCTGTAGGCCACATCACAACAAAGTAGTTAACAACAACAACAATAAACAGGACTGAAGCAAACCCAAAAAGAGACCATTTATCTATGTAGCTTACATACTTATTCAGGATAGAAGCACAAATATCAAGGAAAAGTGACCAAATCAACAAAGTAAGGAATGTTTCACTTCTGAAATGCTCTTGCTGTGGTATGATGCCTGTGGTGGATGGAACAAAACTGGGTCGCAGCCATGGCAGCTGGAATACGACGCAGTACACCTGGTGTAATTGAGCTTAACTTTAGTGGATCATAACATACCGAGTATGGAATTAATCTGCAGATGCTCCAGTCTGAAATGAGACCAAACTTTTCTGTGGATGTCAGTGTTTGAGCCATGTCAAAGAACAAAATATGGCCTGCAACAGACAGTATGGCTTTTTGTTTTTAGCCAAGACTATTTCCAGCAAACTTGTGTAGTAGTGAGTCAGCAATCAGTGATGGTATAAAACAGTCAATAAAACAGGTTTAGGTTTTACATGTGCACACAAAATATTGGGCCAATTGGTCTTGTGGTTTGGCTGAAGGACAGATGGATACACACATGTAGGCACACAGGACCAAACACATGATCCCTTTCAAGCTTACAGCTGACAGAGATGAAAATACATACATTAATTTGTGCTTTTTGCATACATAAAAAAGTACAAATATAGAAAATGATCTGCTTTTAAATTATGCTATCTGTGTTCAGTCTGGCTGCATGTGTTGTGAGGTTGCTAGGGGCTTGATTAGTTATTTTTTTAGACTAACAGGTTCCCCGGTCTCAGTACAAAACGAATACTAACAAAATTACATAGACCAGTTTCGTGAAACCAGCCTCAGACATCCATTTGTCATGAAAACAATGAAAGTTCCATGAACACATCAATGTCAAAGAGACTATTTCTAAAACAATTAAAAACTACAAAACTGACAAACAATGGTGTCAGTAGTACTGGGCCGCAGGTGGGAACTTTTACAGTATGTGTGTGACCTGGAGTGACAATAGTAAAGTGTGTCAATTTGTAAAATTGGTCATATCTGTCAAGTTTAGTGTTGTACAGAACATTGTGATCACAGTCCTACAGTCCAACAGAGCCCAAACCATTCCCCCCATTTACAGCAGCTATATGAACTATTTAAGGGCCTGAAAAGGAAGGGGCCAATTTTTTTAAGTTACAGCTTCCGTTTAAAAACCACAACAATTTACTGCCCCATTTCACAACATATGTGTATGTCTCTGGTGTAACATCATACCAAAATGTGTGAAGCAAAATAAATTGGATAATTGCTTTTCAAACAATTAGGCACTTTGCTCCCTGCCTCCCTGTTGTGTTTTCTTTTTCTCCATCAAAGCACACAGACCTAAGCCCACTATAACAAAAACAACAAGAGAAGGGAAAATAAGTTGTGGCAAGGATTTTCAAAAATAAACCACAGTGTACTTTGTGTTGCAAAATACCACTATATCAACAATCAGGCGCCCAGAACTGGGTGCCAAGGTCTCATGAAGCCCAGTGTGTTGGTGGGTAGATTTCCATGTCAGATTTGAGGCTGTAAGAAGAGACTTGGAGAGGTTAGAAAAGACTATTGCTTAAAAAAAAATAGTCCCCATGTGTGAGCTTCAGTAAAATCAGACTACTGCTCCAAGGAAATAAAAAACAGGCTGATGCAATGCTTCAACAATACCACACAGCAGCCAAGAGGTCTATATTAAGCTTCAATGATGAGTAATCTATGGAGCTGATAACTCTTTATCAGAGGTGCTGACTCGCATGACTTGGACTTGAGTCAGTCTTGAGTCACAGATGTAATGACTTTAGACTTGACAAAATAAAAGAAGACTAGCAACCTGATTTGGACTTTAACACCAATGACTCGTGACTTCACTTGGACTTGAGCCTTCTGATAAGTACTTGATACCTTCCACCAAGTCCAAAGATGAAAAGTATGTTTTTTTAAAGGGCGTATCTAGAATGAATTCATTTTCCTTCATTTCCTGAATCAACTAACACTAATGCTATTCATTCGACATAACTTAAGCAAAGTGTTCATGAAACCTATTTTTTGTAACATCCCTTATTTAAACAACAGAGTGTGTGTTCAGACTCTACTCACTCACTGTCCTCTGAATATGAGCTCCTCCCATCAGGAAGAAGATTCCCCATGCCTAAGTGCAAGACAAACCACCTCAAATTATCCTTTGTTCCAGCCTCCATTAAGCTGTTGAACAATGTTAAAAACTAGTGCAATAGAGCAACGTACAACAGAGCAATGTGCAATGAACACACAGCACCCATGCACTCAACACTTTTTTTGCACTAGACATCTCTGTATGTTTGTGTTGTGATTGTTAAATGTAGTCCATGTCTGTTTTATGTAACACAACTGTCCTTGTGATGATGTTTCCCTGTGATGATGTTTTTATCTTGTGTTGTGAAGCAATGAAATGTAGCACTGTGCCCAAGACGAATTTCCCTTGGGGGGCAATAAAGTTACCTACTTTACTTTACTTTAGAATGATTCAGTATACAGTTGAGAGTATACAAACACAACAATAACAGAGCGCCAGGAGGATACCACACTACACAAAGATATTACAAGACATACAGATATCGAGTGTCTTAAGAGCCTTTTTGTTGGTTAAATCAGGTTTATTATAACTAAATTTCAGAGGTGGGGGATTTGAGTCACATGACTTCTCTCAAGTCTAACTCAAATTGCAAAATTTGAAGACTCGAGACTTGCTTGACTAACACTGGTATAAGACTCGACCTGACTTTGACTTGGTATTCATGACTTGACTTTGACTTGAGACAGATGACTTGAAAGGACTTGACTTCTTTATTAAATATTAATATTTTACTAGATATTGAGAAGTTACATTTTGTTTTTACAATATGATGGCGCTACCACAGTCCCTGAGTCTTTCCACAAAATCTGCACCTTTTCAACTTTGAAAACTTAAAATTTAAATTAAATTGAATTGCTATTTTTTTTTAAGTTGCCAGGGATTAAAGACAGTTTAAAGTTACAAGAACTTGTACTGTGCCATCTCAGGCTTTGGAATTTCATATTTTATGACTGTTTTTCTCTTTAATGGTTTAATAGTTTTGTCAAACCCCATTATTGACCTTAGTATAACTATATATAATATGCTTGATTAGACATATGTAATAGATGACAAATATATCAGCAATACTCTGGTCCCTTTTTTCATTGAGATTATTTTCAGATGTGTTTTTTTTTCCAATTTGAAATTTTTCATTCAGATTATCAAGTGCACCCTTGCATTGAGTGGCAATCACACGTCTATTTAGAAAAAAGATATATATTTTTAGAAGAGAAATATTGAAAGAATGCCCCAGTCCAAAATAAAACATAATTTAGATTGTAATGGTAAGAGCTGAAAGTCCATTTATATTACTGTTATATTTTACATTTTCATGACATTAATAAAAACAACAGGAAACACATGTAAAAGGCCTCATTTTCACGCTGAAAAAAAAAAAAATCAAAACAGTTTGATCATAGTATTGATATGAGCTCAATTATACTTACATGATGACCTTCAAAAATAATTTAATTATATAAGGCTGACTGTTAAAGACAGTAAAAGTAAACACTGATCTGTGCCACACCTGTTACTCATGTCAAATCCTGTTACTCTGGAAAGGTAACAGGGTTGACCATTTCAAGCTAAAATGCTTATTGTCAGTTAAAACAAATGCTAGCCTAAGCACATGCTGTGAACTCTCAAAGGCAGTTACCTGTAGATATTGATTATAATATGAAAAAATAAACAGGACTGTTTATTTTACGCCAGGATTGACGTTGTATGCTTGCCCCCCCTGGTCAAACCTTAATAAAACATCAAAAATAGTATATCAGAGATTAGACAAACATACTTGTCATTGAAGTGTTAGCATCCAAGTTCAGAGATGATGCATCTTCCTGTAAATCATGTCAACTCTGGAATGTACCATGATTTTGCAAAGGTTTTTTGATTAGGTTAACAGGATTGACATGAAATCAGGGGACACTGATAAACTGATAAATATTATATATGTACATACATATATATATATATATGTATATGTGTGTGTGTGTGTGTGCTGATGTGTGTGTGTGTGTGTATTTTTTTATTTTTTTTTTTTACAAAAAACACTGTTTAACATTAAGATCAGACATAAAACAATATGTAAATGTGACCATTTTAACATTTTGCTGACATTTTACATTTGAAAATTCCTTCTGGGGTGCAACAATCATAGCGAGGGGCAGGCCAAAAACCTCACCCTCACCCGCATAAAAGTAATTTTGATTTTTTAAAACAATGTTTAATTGACTTTATTTTAATTAATGCCAGATTGAGGATAGAAGACATGTTATATTTTCCCTTGATAGGAGGCAGGTAGCTGTTTGTCCTGCAGAGGCGCTGTTCTCTCCTGATTTCTGCAGCGTGTCAGCGGAGGCCCGCCCACGCTGCAGCGATGGCTGCCTGTTGAAAAGGAAGTGCGCAACTCCACAGCACGGCAGAGGCAGAGGGGGCTCTCCACGGGGCAGTAGAACCATAAAACCGGGACTACCACTTTTAATCGCCAGCTCATTCAGTCATTTCTTCCAAAAAAAATGACGGCGACCATTATTTCTCCATTCTTCGACTACAGAGAAGCGTCCAACAAGGTAAATTTCGCTTATCCGAGCAGAAAACGGTCGCCTGAGGTTTTCTTCTTCTGGAGAAAACATGCTAACATTAGCCTAGCCACTTTTGTTAAGTTTGATGTCACGGTTTAGGACAGTATCACGCATTACCCACATGCTTGTTGACAAGTTACAGTACATTTGTGTCATCATTAAACACCATTCGGCTCCCTTAAACCAGTTAACGTTGCGTTTGTGTTATTCAGAAATAAGTTTTGGCCAACTTTGTCTGCATTAAGTTGCATAACCTTAACGTTAGCCGAAAGGTAATTTTAATGCGAGGCACACACACTGAGTAGACTGTTGAAAGTAAATTGTTACTGAAATAAAATGGCTACGTTGAATGTGAAAGCCCAGCGTGCATGCGTGCGTGTGTGTGTGTGTGTGTGTGCGTGTGCGAGTGCGCGTGTGCGTGTAAACCGTGAAGGCTAGCGTTGTTTATAACTGCACGTAACGTTAACCATTAAAAGTTAATTCCCGCTAACTGTTAACTTTCTTTGTCTCTTTAGTCTGTGTATGAACTTTGTGTTAAGCTAACTAGTTCATCGTCGCTGTGTTATCGTAGTTATAAAACAGTAACGTTAGGTCATGGAAGATGTCATGAAGTTGCAACACACAGCGTTATCGTATTAGCCAACGCTGCTTTTTTTAAATTTTAATTAGCTGTGTGTAAGAATCTTACGAGCTGTTGAAACCGTTTTCAGCATCCACTCCTTTATTGACCTGTTTATATTTTCTATCAAGGCCATAAGATTGACAGGTATTGCTGCTGCCTGTCATTAGTATTCTGCATGGATATCAGTGCCCCAGCAGAGTAGAGTGTAGTTAACGTTACAGGTCAGTCAAATATTGGCCATGAAATAGCTGCAGAGTAGCAGGCGCGTTATTCCCAGAGCAGACCTAATTATTAAACCAATTTGTGTGCCTCAAACTGCTGTGCAGATTTGTACATTTTTAGTTTCGATTCTGGACATGGATTGCTTAGGTAATCTGTTAAATTGCTGGTAAGGCAGGCTGTTTTAAAGAGGCATCACATGTGCAACGAATCAGAATCAGAAATACTTTATTGATCCCCGAGGGGAAATTATTTATGTTACAGGTGCTCCTTGCAAGAGAGGAAAGATACGTGAAAATATAAGAAATTTAAACAGTAGTATTAAGAAATATATAGTTAAATAAACCGGAATTATTAACACACATAAACACGTAAATATATATATATATATATATATATATATATATATATATATATATATATATATATATATATAGTAAACTGAACAAGATTATTTACACAAACAGAATATATACAGTCAGGGTGAATGGGGTTATTGCACAAGTTAAATTAAATTATTGCAGTGTGTGAAAAAGTCTCAGGGCCACTCAGAGGGAGGAGCTGTACAGTTTGAGGGCCACAGGCAGGAATGATTTTGGTAAATATATGTGGTAAATATAGAATTAAAGATGTCCCAAAGTGGCTTTAAGGCAGTGCTTCTCAACTTTGGGGTCATACAGACTACCCTGTTTACAAAGACTGATGCAGATACTTTAGTGATAAGTTAAAATATACAAGCTGATCTATGTAGTCTTAAAATACAAGACTGTTTACACAATGCTTTTAGACCTCTTCCAATGCTCATTAAGGGATAGTTTGGATTTTTAAAGGGGGTTTGTATGAAGTACTTATCCATAGCTGGTGTATTATCTACAGTAGATGGCGGTCAGCACACCGGAGGGGTGACACGCAAGCCAAGCAGTGTAATGCTGTGGAGGGGTCAGCAACAAAAGGTATTTTAGCTACCTAAAAAAAAATCCCACTTAAAACAATCATATCAGTTTTCATACACCAGGGCAAAGTGCTTTACAGAACAATGAAACATAATAAAGGATACAGCTCTCTAAATATAGAATAAAGAGGAGGAAAAAGATAAAAAGGTAAAATTAGTTCTGCATTAACAATTAAAAGAATCCCCATTTAAAAATAACAAAAGTGCAGTCAAGAGATGCAAAGATAAAAATATTATTTAAAATGGAGTTAAATAATGTTACAGTGCAGTTAAAGTCAGTAAAAGTATTTCAGTAATAACAATTACAATGCAGTGCAAGAACTGAAAAAAAATATTTGATTGAATAAAAGCCAGCAGCAAACAGAAGTCTTCAGCCTTGATTTAAAAGAAGTGAGAGATTGCGCAGACCTGCAGTTTTCAGGGAGTTTGTTTCAGATATGTGGTGCATAAAAACTAGACGCTGCCTCATGTTTAATCTCGACTCTGGGGAGACAAAGCAGACCTGTCCCAGAAGACCTGAGTGGTCTTGATGCTTCATGGTGTAGCAGAAGGTCAGAAATATATCCAGGCCCCAAACTGTCCAGTACTTTGTAAACTAACAGTAGTGTTTTGAAGCCCATTCTCTGACAGCCAGCCAGCGAAAGACCTCAGAACTGGAGTGATGTGAGCTAGGTGGCGATAGATCAGCAGCTGCTGTGTTCAGTTAGCAAAAACTTGTAAGTCGTGTCTGATGGTTTTGATGAGAGCATAGGGTTGAACCTGAAGCGGTTAATGGCTCCTTTTGTAAGGGCAAACTGTGTGACACAAGTGGTGACAATACTCCATATATAGCGTACACTTCATTCAAAATGCAAACAGCAAAACGTATTTTAGCCACCTAAAAATCTGTTCGAGTCATACAATAATACAGACTAACTGGTCAAGGCAGCAGTAGACCAGCAGGTCCTGTGCTCCAGTGATGTTAAATCACTTTCTTTCTTAATGGAGTCTGGCTTTGAAGGGAGCAATCAAACGGCTTAATTTTCTTGTTGGAAATCACTGTCCGACAGCAAGGTCAAGCAGTGAAAATATTCTAAGTACTTAAGCTGATATTAATTTTTTTTGATGGCTAAAATATGTTTTGTTGCTGACCCCTCTACAGCAGTATATTGCTTGGCTTCTGTGTCAGTCTACTGCCAGCTTCTCCAAACTTTGGCGTGCTGACAGACTGCATTTAATAGGCCAACAATGGATAAGTACCTCATACAGCCACACCTCTATTCCTTTAATTCCTAGCAGATTTACACAGCCATTAGCAGATATTTGTCATATGACTTTGGCTCAAAGGTGACCTAAAGAAATATAAACATATTCTCCATCAGGCCCTTTTGAAGCTGTCAGTTTAACTTTGATTGTTTAGGAAGCTGAAGCACTAGCTGAAGATGAAGTTGTTTCGATATAATAAAAACACATTTGTATTGCAGCCTGCATGAAATGCTTTTTCATGTAAGATACCACACATGTGAGCTGTGCTGATGTAAACAGAAGCACATTAGGTCCAAACATAGCTTTTAGGAAGGAAGATTAAAATTCATGTTTCTTAGTAAATGCCTGCTTTTATTAACCTGGAACCAGTCTCAGTTTAAAGCAGGTCTCTGTTCCTAGCCAAGTTTGTGGTAACTTCGACTGCTTTCTAATTTCTTTTCTTTCGCTTTACAGAACAGTAAGATGTTCAGCTACAGCAACAACAACAGTCTTGGTGGACCCCAGCTGACGTCTGTCCCATGCCCCAGTGCCAACCTCTCTCCCTGCACCCCCGCTGGGTCCCTGCTGGACAGGAAGGCAGTGGGGGCCCCCTCTGCAGGAGGCCTGTTCCAACGCCGTCACTCAGTCAGCCTCCCCAGTGCAAAGTTCAGCCAGAACCAGTTTGTCAACAACCTTAAAAGGGATCCCTCGGTGTTGGTGGGTAGCGGCTGCAGCAACAACAAGGAGAACCATTTCCGTGAGCGCTCCTACTCTGAGCTGGGGGACAGGCTGTGGTCTAGCACTCAGGTGTGCATGGGCGGAAGTGGCCAAGTCAACTCGAGCCGCTATAAGACGGAGCTGTGCCGGCCCTTTGAGGAGAACGGAACCTGTAAGTATGGCGACAAGTGCCAGTTCGCCCACGGCATGCACGAGCTGCGCAGCCTGAGCCGTCACCCAAAGTACAAGACGGAGCTGTGCCGCACCTTCCATACCATCGGCTTCTGCCCATATGGGCCCCGGTGCCACTTCATCCACAATGCAGAGGAGCGCCGCGGCCCCCCTCCCCTCTCCGCCTTCAATAAGATGGAGCGCCCTCGGCTGCAGCACAGCTTCAGCTTTGCAGGCTTCCCTAGCTCCAGCGGCCAGCAGGACAGCCCCACCTCCGTCACACCCCCACCCATGTTCTCCAACGAAGACCTGACAGAGTGGCAGAGCAACCCATTTGCTTACTCCAGCCAGGAGCTTGCCAGCCTGTTTGGCCCCAGCTCAGGGCCCCCACCCATGTCTGAGCATCAGGGTCTGACCCCACCTTCCCCAACTGCCCCCTGCCTTTTCCAACCTGCATCAGAGAGCTCCCCCAGCCCCCCGGACTCTCTGTCTGACCAGGAGGGCTACCAGAGCAGCCTAGGCAGCCAGAGCGGGTCTGAGTCCCCGCTCCTGGATGCCTCCCGTCGCCTTCCTATTTTCAGCAGGCTCTCTGTCTCTGATGATTAAGGCGTCTGCATCCCTGAGCTGAGATGGGAGTAAAGGAAAGGGAGGGAGAGAGGAAGATGGAGACCATTCACCTCCCAAACTCCCCTCTCCTCCTCTCAGCCCTGTTTACAGAAGAAGCAGGCAGCTCTGTGGATTGTTTTATCCAGCGAGTCACATCAGAAATCCAGATCAAGTCTCTTCCAATATTCTGAACAGTTGGTAAAGCAGAATCTTATTAGCTTAGCCCTGCACTGGTGCCATGGTGGAATGAATGTGAAAAGTAGCTCAGAGATCCCATTATAAAGTAGTTTAATATGGGCCGTAGGAGTGGCAGTGGGGTCAGTGTGTGTGTGTGTTCAGTACAGGGTGTCTCTGTGCTGTACAATGTGTGTTGCAGTGTTGTGTATCTTTACACAGCCATTATTATTATTATTATTATAATTGCCTGTGCCACAACCTTGATATCTCCAAGTGGCTTGTGACAACTCAGTGTTCAGCTCAGATCAGCACCGCAAAATCAACAAGAGGAAGTGGGAAAGATTCTAAAAGTGCCTTGCCTAGCTTACACTAGTCACAAATACTAGTCATGTGAAGCCAACAGTAATCATGCCCATTTTCCTTTTCCTTTGGCTTGTCACACTGACAGATTGCTTTCCTTCAGTCAGCCTGGAGTGCTGGTGCTATGTGCCTTGTAATATAGAGCTGGTGGTCAGTTATCATTCTTTGTTTGCTCACCAGAGACTCACTCTTTAAAAACAGCCAGTATTGGGATGAATCTTTTAATGGGATTCAAAATTATTTCTGAAGTTGGAGGTTGAGTTAAAGGGTCATTTCACACAAATTACCAGAAAATGGATTCTCTCACTTATCATTAGTGGCATACCTGTACAGACCAAATCACCATGTTTGTTTACAATAACTTCTGGGTAGAAAACCCCTGTGTCAAGTACATAAAAGCAAACAGCGCTGAGCAAACGGTAACTCGGGTTAGTTTTTAGCCACCTAAAGAGAGCCCGCCAAAAGATGTCGTCAGTTTCAGTGCACGCTGTATTTAGAAAATTTTCACAGCTTTACCTTGCCATCAGACTCCACAGACAAAAACATGTCATTTTACTTTGCAGAACACAAGAGTGTTCTAATGCTGCCTTGACTGCTTAGTGTGTAGTAAAGAGTTGAAACAATTTTAAGTAAAGTGCACACTTAAACTAATACTCATCTTTTTTTTCTTTTTTAGGTGGCTAAGACACCTTTTTCTGCAGCCCCCATCTACAGCAGTACATTGCTCAGCCTAGCAAAGCAAAAAAACCCCAAGTCAGATAGTTCGGACCACCGTGTTTAACTATGTATGTTTAAACGTTACAGTTATGGCCAAAATTGACAATAGAAATAAACAAGTTTCCAGTTTTCACATATGTCAGCAATTCAGATTGATAGTTGTCGTTGTTGTTAGTGTGAAGTCATAGTGATTTGGTCTCTGGCTGTGCAGGTAGTGTTGATTATTTGTTTGGAGATTTCTATCTCCATCCTAGTACATTGGGGATGGGCGAAGTGTGCTCACAGTATTAAAGAGTTCCATTTACATTAATTTAAAGAGCAACATCTTTCCCAGCGCGGTCTCCGTGTTATTCTATTGTCCACAAAAGTCACTGGAGACAGTTTTCACCCAAACTGTTCCTTTTGTACGAAGTCATTCCAATAACAGCTATTCCCGCTGAGCTCTTTGGAGTAACAGAGTAATGATTTGATCACACCCACGTGAAGTGGATTTTCACCTCGCGTTGCTCACCCCAGTGTGGACGCTGGAATGTTTTTTTTGGTGTATTTTGCAACAATATTTACTATTAATCGCTGCGCTAACAGTTGTGCTAACTAACTGGGGAAGGCAGCTAAATGCTAGCTAGTTTCGTAGTTAACTACAACCAATAGCTGGAATCAAGTGATGTTAGCACGGTAAACAAGGAGGCTCAGGGCCCTGAACCAGCATGAACCAAGATGATAACACTCTTAATTGTTTTTCATATTGTCATGGCAGCAAATTACTGCTTTACTTCTTCTGTTTACTTTGCACAGTATCAGACCGCCTTAAATCACTACAAGTGTTATTCTTAGAGGCAGCTCAACGAAATAGCTTACACTAGTCACAAATACATATTTTCAGATCCCACCATGTAATATTACGTCTTTGCTCACTAATCTCTGAGCCCTGTCCCTTTTTGTTCTGTGTCTGTACAGTATAAACGTTCAGTGGCAGAGCTCCTGTGCTTGCAGACGGCAACAATACATTTGTCCTCCATTTCTGATTCTCTGTAACGTCAGGTGAATCTCAACTAGACTTCAGTGCTAATAGGTTTTTACAACACAGCGTCCCACAGATTTCTCACTCAAGTCAAAAATTTCAGCTCGTGTGAATAGTGCAAATTTTCCATCTTTGCAATCACTTTGTAATCTGGCTGTTGAAATTACTTGCTTCATGTTTCAGTGTGAACACACCTTAACAGAGACTCTACACCGTAGGGGTTTAACTGTTAAAATAATTTCTTTGCCAACAATTTAATAAGGAGAGAAGTATTTGTTTTGTTTTTTAAGATTTGGGTGAACTGACCCTTGAACAGACTGCCAGCAGACAGCATTTACAGCAGGTGGCAGGCTCCTCGTATTAACTGGTCACGTTTGTCTTAAGAATTCAAACTCTGCTAAAATGTTTTGATCATTTGATCATGTTGGTCAGCAGCTGTGCCTGTCCAGCCCCCCATATATCAGTTCTCTCAGTCAGCTGTCTGAAATCAAATGCGTTCCTGTCAATTCCACCATGTTCATTATTATCATTATCATTATTATTATTATTATTATTATTATTATTATTATTATGTTATTATTATTATTATTATTATTATTGTCTAGTTTTTTCCCCCCAAAGCCTTGTCAGTAAGAGCTTTGGCAGTCATTGCTTATTTATCAAAATGTATTTATTGCTGATCTTAAGCATTTTTATTTTGTATTTATCTGGTTAATGAAACAATAGAATATATATTTTTCTTTTATGTGAAATTATGATCTTCCGTATTAATCGCAAGATTGTGAAGACCTGTTTGTGTTGTTATTTTTTTTTCCACAGTTAATATATTACACTGCAATGACATGTTTTGTAACATTTGATTTATTTTGAAATCTTAATTTAAAACACAAAGGTTTATTTATTGTCCTCCCATGTGTTGGACTGCAGGTCGAGCTTCTCTGTCGCAGTCTGAAGGCACAAATGCACTGGAGGCATCAGAGTTGATGCCCCTGTGCATGTTAGAGACAAATTGTCGTTTCGGGGTGGGGGTGGGGTGGGGGTTAGGTTATGCAGCTGCCATAATCAAGTTCAAATGATGTTAAAAGCTAATACAGTATTAGCAAACTAATCAGGTAACTAAGCTAGTGGCATATAGTTGTTAAGGGTGTGGATAAAGTGTGAATACACTTAGGGTGCAGGTGGTGCTGGGTTAACAGGGTTCTGCATGCGGCTCTTGGGTGTTGGCGGCTCCAGAGATGATAGCCGGTGTGTCTGTTTCTGAAGCCGTTTCTTTCTTTCTACACATTGTTTCCGTTTTTGCCAGAGCAGCTCATGCCTAAAGTGTGAAATTCACAATGAATGTATATAAACCCCATGTTTAATTGACAAGTGAAATTAGATCCATTTTATATTTGCAAAATATTTTTTAAAATTTGTGAATCTTTGTATTTGTAGAAGGTGTTTTATATTTACAGATTACACATTAACACACAAACTGTTGATCTGTTAACACAAATAGTTGTGACACAAACTCTTTTTCCGAACCTTTCAACCATGTTTGGATTGCACTAAAATGTTTGGAGAAAATATGTTTGTATTTCTCAGATACATAAAACAATACATTTAGTGGTTTTAGACCTCCATCTTGTGTCATTCTAGAACCATCTGCAAAAATAATATTGCACAGCACAATTAGGGCTGGGCATTATCGAGAAAATCAAGTATCACAATAACTTTGACCAAATACATTGATAATGATATTACGATGATATTAGGGTTAACTACTGGTGCTTTCACAAAATATTTACTCAGATATTTTTTTTGTTTTTTTATAAATAATCATCAGTAATGTGGATATGATGACTAAGTGGGTGAAGACAAATAATAGAACAGCTACAACAGTTGGGCAAGTTCTGAAAATGACATCACTTTACTGTAATGCAGCCTTTAAAAACAGGAAAAGACAACACAACATATATCCAAAATCTACAAGCATATCGAGTCTCTTATCACCATGTTGATATATTGCCCAGTCCTGAGCACAGTATTCAAATGTGACTATTAATACTTAAATATTGAATTTGTTTGAATGCTGAGTCTGTTGTGTGTTGGAACCCTGTTTACAGCTCCCACCTGCATCTTGCTAAATGTTATATTTCCAGACTGAAGTGCCGCACAGTAACCAGGGCTTCCACTGTGTTCAGGCCTCTCATCCCTGCTGCAGTTCTGGGCAGCATCTTTATTCTCTCGAATATAAACTGGCTCTGGAACAGTCCCATCAGTGTCCTTTATTAGGATGATTTGATTATTAGTATCACTGAATCAGTTTAACCCTGTGACTAAAGCATTTAAAGCTCTTATTTTGACAAGGCGATGGAAGCATGCCTGTCCCATGGTATCACGCACAGACTTATTAGCACTTTGAGTCATCACGATGGTGATGATGATGTAAAGGTTATTTTTTAACCACTTTGCCCATGAAAGTGCCTATAAATACATTCCAGGTGTCCCACATGTTGTGCCTTCATATTTTTCTATAAGAGAGCAGATAAAAGCCTTAAATGTATTCCTGTAGGTTAGAGGTTAACAGGATTGACACATGAGAAGCAACTGTTGAATGTATTCTCCAGCAGCTGTTGCTGTTACTACAGTGGTTTTGTTCATGGTTATTTTGTAATGACAGATTGCAGTTAAAACCAATAAAACATGTATTTATATTGAACGTGTGAGTTAATTTTGCAGCGTAGTTTGCACCAACATTTAGCAGTTTACTGAGGTCAGAGGTTAGCCCATTCACTACATATCTTGTGACATTACTACAGCCCATTTTCCAAAGGATGCTGTAGCGCAGTGTTTCCAGGGGTGGCAGGGTCACAGCCACCCTGATTCAAATGCTGCCCCCCCCCCTCGTAAAAGTAATTGAAAATAATTTGAGGCTTCATAGTGATGTTTATAAACTTGAGTAGGTTTTCTCATAATTCATTTTTCTTGTTCCTTACAATCAATATACTTCACATGAAAGCTGTGTATGTCTCTTTTTTAAAGGACAACCATTTTGAAGAACAATGACTCAAATGAGCATTTATCGATACAAAATATTAAAACAGGATTGTTGTTAATTTAAAGTGTCAACTGTACCAGTTTATATTGTGTACACTGGATAATTAGTAATCATAACTGCAAAATAAATCAAATTATATTAGTATGCAATTGCTTAACTTTCATATCAACATAGTTTTCAACAGAGTATCTCAAGGACATCTGGAGGGGACTTCAAATTTGACACAAACATCCACTTGGACTCAAGGATGAACTGATTAGAATTTAGTGGTCAAAGATCAAGGTCACTATGTC
Source organism: Epinephelus fuscoguttatus (assembly GCF_011397635.1). NCBI lineage: Eukaryota > Metazoa > Chordata > Actinopteri > Perciformes > Serranidae > Epinephelus > Epinephelus fuscoguttatus. The sequence continues at coordinate 38,982,564 of NC_064762.1, forward strand.
TTCATCATTCTCAGTGCCTCAAGAACACCTTAAAGAAGTTTCCTTGAAGTTAGCACAAACATTGAGGATGAACTGATCAGAACTGAGTGGTTAAAGGTCACTGTGACTGTGTCCGTCTTATTCTTGTGAATGCGCTATCTCAAGAAGGCCTTGAGAAAATTCCCTTAAATTTGGCACAAACGTTCACTCAACAATGAACTTGTAACAATTTGGTGGTCAAAGGTCAAGGTCACAGTGACCTCATCCATCACATTTTTGTTAATGTAGTATGTCAAGAACACCTGAAAGGAGTTTTCTCAAATTTAGACCAAACATCAACTTGGACTCAACGGATCAAGATTTGTTGGTTAAAGGCCACTGGGATCTTGCATCTGTCTCATACTTGTTAACATGGTATCTCAAGAAGGTCTTGAGGGAACTTTCACAAATTTGAGACAGACATCCACTTGGACTGAAGAATAAACTGATAAGAATTTTGTGGTTGAAGGTGAAGATAAGTGTGACCTCACAAAATATCTTTTTGGCCATAACTCAATAATGTAAAACTAATTATGACAGAACTTCACACAAATGTCTAAAATAATGAGGTGAAGACATTTTACATACAAAAGGTCAGCTTCATTGTGACATCATAATGTTGTGCAAAAAGACTTTTCTGGCCATTATTCAACATCATATCTCAGGAACAGAAGAGGAGACATTTGGTCAGATACTGAATTTGTGACTCTAGGTTGTCCACCTTGAAACTGTGCTGATTGTATAGATCTCTGCTGCTGGGGGGATAAAGTGTGTGAGCATCCAAGTTTTCACAGACATGGATGTAAACTGTAATTGCAATTCGATGGGTTCATGGAGGCATACAACCATAGAGCAGTAATTCTAGTTTCTTGTAAATGTTTGGCCGTCACTGTGCAGAATCATGTATGGGCAGAGTTCTACACAAGAAGATTGTTTCCATGTTCATCCACTGAAGGGGGAAAGTATCTATGCTAAGGTGACCTTGGGTGACTTGAAAGGCGCCTCCAAATAAAATGTATTATTACTATTTTTATTATTATTATCTCTGTTATCACCTTAAATCTCAGTTAAAATAAATACTTTGTCCAAATAATGACCATTTGTCAATCAGTCAGTCATGGTGTGTTACCTAGAATTTTTGAAGAAAACTCAGTTTTTCTCACGTCTCCATGGAAAACAGTGAACCTACGGCCCTCTCCTTTGACGTCTTTACGCAGGGGCAGCATCTCTCCTGCATAGGACTGGAAACACGAAGACTTTTCGGTGACATAGCCTCTTTTTTGTTGTATTCATTTTGTGTCTCTTTGTTTGTTTTGCCCCTTTTGTTGTTATTTTGTCTCTTTTTGAGGTCATTTTGTGGTGTTTTTCGGTTGTGTCTCTTTGTAGTCATTTTGTGTGTATTTGTAGTCATACTGTTTTGCTGTAATTGTGTCTTTTTAGGGGGGTCATGTTGTGTCTTTGTAGTCATGTTTTGTTTTTTGTAGTGTTTTTTTAAGGTAATTTTGTGGTGTTTTTTCAACAATTTGTGTCTCTTTGTGGTCATTTTGTGTCTCTTTTTGATTGTTTGCCACTTTCTTTACTTATTTTGTGTCTCTTTGCAGTTGCATTGCATCTCTTTGTGATCCTTGTAGTATTAACACCATTTTCCATGGAGGCTTGTAAGAAAAACAAAGTTTACTTCATGAATGCAAGGTAACATGGCATGACTAACTGATTTACAAATGGTCATTTTGTGGCTGAACAAGTTGGGAGGCCAATTTTGGTCCTTAAAGCAACATATAGTGCTGGGCATCGGTACTTGATAACTTTTGACGTCTCATTCAAAATAACCCAGTACAAAGTAGTATTGAAACTTCTCTCGTCAATTGATAACTGTTTTTGATTCTTTTTGTACCCATGTCTAGAAAAAAAAAAAAACAAAAAACAAAAATCATATGGTTTTGCTCACAGCCAATCACTGCAAGCGTTCTTTGATTTATTACGACATATGATAGCCCACTGTTGTGGCAGCCACAACCCATACAGTCTGTGGTGTGGTGAAGTCGAATGCTGTGTATTTGACAGATTTGGCTGTTCAGCGTGTGTAGATGCAACCAAAATGTTCAAAGGTATGGTTGTACATGCCCATGGTGTCTGGTGGCATTTTTGCTCCCATTTACATGATGGGTATGAAGTAGGAAAAAAGAACACTATACTGATATTGGTATCACTTAAAGGGTACTGATATTGTAATGTAATGATACTCAGCTCTAGCAACAAAGCCAAGTGAGATGTGAAAACTTGCCTCCAGTGCAAAAACACAAAGAACAGACTATTCAAAGAAGGAGCTGAATAGATTTAAGAGTGTGTAACTCATTATTTGATTTTCTTTTTTGAAAGCCATTCCAGACACAAATTATTATTCAAAGCAGTATATTTATATGTCCTAAAACATGTTGGAGGGGATTTTTAATGAACCAAGCCTCCGCCACTAATTCCAGCCTTATTTCCTCAGAGAAAAGTAGATGATTGGAGGCTCAGCGCCTGAGTAAACACAAGCTCAGTTGCTGTTCCCCTTGTAGTACTCTGACCCCTGAACCAAACAACATGTCTTGTGTTGCTTACCTCCCAGCATATAATCCATCTGAGGGCCCGTGGACTCATTGCTCTCCTCCATGCTGTTTCTTTAACCCTGCGAGCTGTTAGTGGAGCTGAGGAGAAAATAAACGGGGACGAATATCTGGAAACATTGGCAGGAAAATTGTACAGTGAGGATGACCTCTGACTTTGGTGCTCTAGACCAAAACAAATCCAAATCTGGGCTGCTATTTATCAAGAGCTGGAGAGCCCTCAGTGAAATGATGGGGATCTGACCATTAACAGTTTTTCTCAATCATTTATATACTATAACTGGGCCTATTAACTAAACATCCCAAACCATAAGGCCATCTACCAATGGATGACTTGGTAACAGTTACCCCTTAGCCATCAACATGGAACCAGCTCTGTTCTGGTTCCTGCACATAATTTTGGCCGATCGGCTCAGAACCTGAATGGTTCTCAGCTGGAACCAATTAATTAGAGGTTTTCCATGGCCTGCAGTACGAACTGGAATGACATCAGCTGACGGGTCAAATTTCACAGGTTGCAAAGAGAGGATGAAAAGGCAACAGTAGAGAATTCAAGTGAGTAGTTGTCAGACAAAAAAGAGTGTGCAGTGGTCCCATTAATAGTGGGTCCATGCTTTTGGGTAAAAACAAATATCTGCAATAACAGAACAAAAATTTGCAGGTAATCAATGCAATCTGTGATTTTGCTACTACTGTTTACTTTTGTTGTGAATTGTGCAAAATCCTCTAGAAATGACTACAATGATTTCGCACAAAACTAGTCGAAACATGGGTTGGTTTGCTGGATAGAACCAAGGTTCCAATAATCCTGAACCAAACTGGTTCAAGAACCAGAGCTGATTTGGTGAAAAAGGAGTATGAGGCGGTCTATCTGTTGGAGGTAGGTAAAGATGTCTCACAGATGAGCAGGAGGCCACCCTGGTAAGTATGGTAATGGTCAGTAATGTTGTCATTTTGAGGGAAATTTAAACCCAGGTAGTTGAAGACCAGGTAGTCTTCCAATGAACTGACAGCATCAGTATTTCCACCAGTAACTGATGCCTGTGGTGATGTGACTCTGGAGTCGATCCAGGGTTGGATAAGGCATACAATGGCACACAAAACTTTCTCTCTTTTGGCGTCTTTGTTCACTGTTGGGGCATACGAGAGAAGCAAAATTTTCTTCATAAGGAGTTGCTTATGTAGCAGAGGGACACTAGGACCCAGGCAAAATTTGGCCAGTCAAGGTGAGAGCTGCTTGGGTCCTAGCGTCCCCCTTCTACACTTACCTTGCCTATAGCTTCTTTACATATGACATCATACATTAGTGTGCTGTCCACATTAGTGAGCAAGCAACTGGAGGCAAAGACAACCAACACTGCACAAATGTTCCAAACGATCAAATTGGGAAAAAACAATGGCCACTTTCAGACCTGAAAATAGTAAGATGTACAGGGAAGAAGGACAGAAAAACCTAAAGAATTAGTAGCAGTTGTGGATCAAAAGCCTCCGCCTTCAGTCTGGAGGAACGGCGTCAACTAATTTTAAATGGTTACGTGAAAGCTTTGTGTTAACATGCCTTGAGCTCAGTGCAATTACAGTGTGCTGTGACAATTTTTACATGTTTTCAGCCATGACCCAGATTTTTAACAGTGTTTCACCAGACCTCTGGTAACACATGACATAAGTAGAAAATTGTTGTTAAAGTTAGCTAACGTTAGTAACATTAACCTAAAAGCGGTGCATCCAATGTACAGAGTATACTATACGACTACATACTACTAGAGTACTATAAAAGACAGAAACACTCAAGCACATTTACTTACCAGAAACAAGACAGCAGTTGTTGCAGGCATGAACTCAACTGCACATGAAATACTTATAGTCCACTAGGCTCTTGTACGCTTTCCCTGGTTTACTGTGTAATATAAGTAATGTTAGGAGATCTGGAGGACAAGGTCATTTGTTACAACGATTGTGTCAACACCAGGCAAATCAGTCAAGTTGAGGGAATACTGTAAATCTTAAATTAATAGCCTGGGCTATTAATTGCTTAAATCAATGAACTCAACAGGCTTGTATTTGGGACAGGTGTCTATGTGGGACAGGCTTTTAATTCCTTTCACACAAAACTATTGCTTATCAAAGATATGAAATACAATGACATTTTTTATTTAAGCCAGTATGAATATTACTTGTATAAAAATTAGGCTTTGAATCATGAAGCATATCAATTGTGAATTATTCATTTAATCTTAGCTCTGAGGGACAGTGCATCAGAGAGAGAGAGAGTTACAAAATTCGTTCTGACACAACACTGCTTTATCCTGTTAAAACAATATTCATGACTTGCATTATTTTTTATGAAAAAGCCTTTGATTCTTTTGATGGAATATGAAGGAAAATGAATAACTTACAGGGTAATCAAGGAATGGATATATTCTGACTATTCAACAACTTCAAAGGTAGGGTGTCACCACTTTCATCTCTCTTGTTTATCATGCTAGTAAAGCTCAATGATTTACTGTAATCTTTGGTGCTCATGCTATAGTTTCAGTAAAGTGAACTGATTCATCGAATTGTGGAGAATCTAGTCAAGCTTATAATATGTAGCATCTCCATATTGACACCTAACTAATATTAGCTTAAGTAGGTAGCTAAAAACCTGTTTTATACTTCCAAAGAACTATAAAAATGAACTGTTTGGCAACCAGACCAGGTGTCTAATTGAGACAGGCCTATATTTGTCAAATTTGTAGCCACACTGGACTTGTAAAAGAGCCTAGGAGTTAAACTGGGACTAGGCTTTTAATTAAAGATTTATAGTATTCACTTTTCTTTGTTTTGTATGGATCACATGCAACATGAGTTTTAATTTTATGACAATACCTGTTGCCTGCAGTTTCATCCCCTTTATGTGATCACTTTTCTCTATATAAAATTCACAAAATACAGTGATGACCATATATTTAAATATACCTAAGCTAAAGACATTTAAACTCAGTTTTTTACAATTCAATATATTTCATGTTACCAAACTTTTCCTGTATGAAGTGAATGGATTATGTTCTTTATTCCCTTGAGAGATAATTTCAAAATAACAGCCAAGACAGAAATGTATTTCAGATTTAATTTATCAAAACAGATTATCAGTGGGTCAAAGGTTTAAAAAAACACTCTTTTAGTATTTGGTGACATTGCCTTTTAATTGTTTCACCTAAATCGGATGCTTGGGGTAGCCTCACACAATCTTCTCACAATACCCATTCCTCCTGACAGAATTGAAGTAACTCAGTCTGGTTTGTGGGCCTCCTTACACAGACATGCCTTTTCAGTTCAGTTCACAAATTCTCTCTTGAATTCAGGTCAGGGCTTTATGATGGCCACTCCAATACTCTTTGTGCCATTTTGTGACAACTGTGGCAGTATGTTTAAGATCGTTGACCTGCTGGAAGACGCAATTGTGACCAAACTTTGATTTTTCGCTGATGTCTTGAGATGTTGCTTCTGATTTGCAGATAATCCTTGTTCTTCATGGTGCCATCATGCTACACCAGTTTCATTTCCAAACAACCCTGCATGATGTTGTTTCACAGTTGGGATGATGTTATTTGGATGGTAGGCCTCACCCTTTTTCCTCCATACATAGCACTAAAGACTGAGGCCCATTAGTTCATTTTTTGTGTAATTTGACCAGATAACCCTCCTTCAAAAGATTATCTTCATCCAGGTGATCACCTGCAAACTTAAGTCTCACTCTTTTTATGCTGGTCTTACAGTAGGGGCTTCTTCCATGCAAAACAGCCTTTTAGGCCTTGGCACTGTAGAGCTGTCTTGATAGTGAGTATAGATACATTGATACCTTGTGCCTTCACCTCCTTAACCAGTTCCTTTGTTGCTGTCCTGGGGTTCAGTTGAACCTTTCATGCCAAGGTTTTGTTCAGTCCTAGAGGATAATTTTCTCCTACTTCCTTAACAAGTAAGTGTCTGGTTCCAAAACTTTTCCCCTTGCATACAATACTGCAAAAGCACTTTTGGAATGTTCAGTCTCTTGGAAATTGCTTCCTAAGGATAAACCAGACCAGACTGGAGGGCCACAATTCTTTTTCTGAGGTCTTGGCTAGGTTGCTTGGATTTTCCCATTGTATCAAGTACAAAAAGGCAGTGACTCTAAGGGTATATAAGTAAATAAATACAAGTGCAATTCTTGTTAAAACACAGGTGCATCCATATTATATTCCGGTTACGACAATTGGCCGGTCAAATGCTTTCACAAGTAATTCCATCAGTTTCTGGAATCCTTCATATGGTTTAAAAAGACAGTCATCTTGGTGTATTTAAACATTTGACCCACTGAAAATATCTTCTACTTAATAAAAGCTGAAATAAATGTCTTTCTTAGCGATTATTTTAAGATCACTTCTCATGGAAATAAAGTAGGTAACTTAACATAAGTAATATATGGTAACATGACATATGTGGCGCTTTTAAAATTTGAGTTTCTCTGTCTTTAGCCTAGGTGTATTTAAATATATGGCCTCAACAATATATGGATTTATCACTTCCTGCTTTCTACAAAAATTTTACGCATCATAATTGTCACATAATTGCAAACAAGCTAAGTGCCTCTTGGCTGTGAGAAAATATTAGCAAGCCATTTGTGGTTTTAAAATAAGTGTATAAATCATTCCAGTCAGCTCAATCACATGGATTTACAATCTGTATTAGAGCTGTGTAGCATTGTTTTTTTTGTGTGCCATGATTCATGCTGTGTGGAGGGCAAAGAAATACATCTGTTAATTTTCTTGTGTTCACAGTCTGATTTATTGCATCAGTGTATGGTCGTGACAGACACATTATCACTATTTCAAAACTGTGTTTTCCCCTAATGGAGCTGCTGCATCCTGCACAAGGTCAGTCACAATTTTTTTTGACAAAACATTAACTCTAATTAGCTCATTTTAAAAAGTGTTTCCATGACTGGTCTCCTCCCACATTTACACAGTTAATATTGGATGAGGTAGGAGTGCCAGGACTGACTCTACCCTGAGATCTCTGATTAAGACCAGTCTTTGTCAGAGGTTTGCGTCCTTCCAGGGTCAACATTGCTGAACACGATATTGTGTCTATCAGGTTCTTTGGATAGGATACACTCAACAATACACAATTGAAAAATTTAATTGAACCCTTCTTTTTGTTGTGTCTGCACTGGAGGAACTAGGAATGATCGTAGTTCGTAGAACTTCATTTGACTTTTTTTAAGAGCAAGTACTCTTCCAGCACCAGAACCATGACTTTTCTAAGTGCCTGTTGATTGGTCCAGACATAAGTGTATGATGCCTGGTCCAAACATTGTAAGTGTACAGTGACTGGTTCAGACGTAGGTGTACAGTGTATGGTGATTGATTCAGATCTAGTGATTGGTCCAGACATCGTAAGTGTGTGGTGATTGGTCAAGACGTAAGTGTACGTTGATTGGTCGTAAACAGCTAATGCAGCACAGGTGTTGTGTTGACTGTTTCCCTGTCAATATGTGTTTCCCCCTGCCTAAACCTGAACCAAACTCTTAACCCTAATCACTGAGCTGGGTTCAGGGGCTATGGAGCTTGAGCAGGAAATGAACTGTTGAAGTTCTCCACACATGAGTGACTGTTGGGAAGAAAAGGGCACTGCAGTTTAGTATTGTTATGACCAGAGACTTTACAGTTTCCCTATCAGTAGTTCCCAGCTGAAAGGAAGTTGAGCAAACAGAGGCAGAATCTCTTAATTGAAAACACCAACGTATGCTCATACAATAGTTTGTATTATGCAAAGAATTAGTGGCCCAGGAATGATGTTATGTACTTAACAAAAGTTCCTGTGGTTAGGTTTAGGAAAAGGAACATGGTGACGATGTACCCTAAAATGGCTTAAAGACCTCCTTCTTAACTTCCGCCAGGAAATTGGTCACTTGATTGCAGCCTTCCCAAATACATGAGTTATATATGAATTACTGGCTTATGATTACATCCGATCTGTAGGAATTTTTTTGTGTGTTACTTTTCATATGAAAATGTATGAACAATGCATGAAAACAGCCTCGAAAACCCAGAGCTCTCAGCTGGAGGCAAGAGGGATGAGCTCAGAGGGCATGTTTGAAAGATAGGATGATGAGTAAAGGAGAAGAAAATGAGGGCATGAATACTGCTTTGATTTAGCAAGAAAGATCAAATCTACAGGATATCTCCTGGTCACACTTCTCTGGAACACATTCCATCTTCTCAGAGGGGAAATTACAGCTGACAAATAACATGATGACATTTATAATGCCTGTCTAAGACTAAGAGTAAATACACCCAACTCAGCTTATCCATGGTTTGAATTATAGCTGATAGCATCAAGCTGACGCAAGTTACATGGAAGCAAAGGTTCAAAAGAACATAAATCAAACACATCCCACACTGAGAGAACTGCTTTCTGTTTGAGTGAATCAGCAATGAGAGTTCATAGTTACTACTAAATCTCTGGGGACACTCTTCAGAGTGTGTACCATTGTTAATCAAAACTCAGTGTTTTGATTTACGGCTGTGCAGGTTGTGAGAGTTTGGAAGAAATCCAGTTGCCACAGCAGGCTTTTGTCTTGTTACTCCGGAATTTCCGTGAGTAATAGCCAGGAACTATGACGCATGCAGATCAACCCACCTGCAGGTCCCAGGTGGAACACTTGCTGGAAAATAACATGGGTTTGGCTGTCAAAAAAATGACAGAGCAGTATTTTAAGTAAATTAGTAAGAATTCACAGAAACATTGCATGCAGTAAGTCCACCTACCACCTTTACTTGTTTAACCTTAGGGCGGGTTTGGGCAGGCGGGTCAAAAAAATGACTAAGCAGCGTTCTGAGTAAGTTATTACTAATTTACAGACATTGATCAATCACAAACTGAAAAAAAAAAGTTTTAGAAGTTGAAATATTCTAATTTACATAGTAAATAGAAACTATTTACAGTAAAGATATGCTACATATAGAAAATATATTGTAGTAAAAAGGAATAATCTTAAATTTTAGGGATGAGTGGGTACACCTCTATCATTATCTGTGTCTGTATCTGTTTAACCAACCAAATTATCTACATTTGTACTTGGAATGGGTGGAGTTTTCCGATTTAAACCAAAGTTATCATTTAAAGCCTGAAATTGATATGGGTTGATCAGAAGTTGCAATATGTATTACTTAATAGAAAACTCATAAAAAGTACATTATCTGTACTGGATACTCATTTCATCCAAGTATTTGTCTCAACCCTATTAAATTCCAGTGATGCTGCATGTGCATTTATTCACAGTATATTTGATTGTTTTTGTTTTTTTTTTAATAGAGGAAATTTACACAGACCACAGCTAAAAACTACAGGTGTTAAGCTTCATTTTGATTTGTGGGCTGCAGGGGTTTGAAAGAGATTTCCAGCTGCCACACCAGGTTTGGTCTCGGTACTCCTTAGTTTTCCTGAGTGAAAGCCAGGAGCCATGATTTGTGCTGGTCCCAGGCTGATTCGGGAAAGCTTACTACTACTCATGCATTCAGGTGGGCAGGTTAAAGCAGCTTTCCATATAAGTTAACAATTAACAGAAATAGTGTGTGCAACAGTCCACCATCCACCCCCATCTTTCATTTTATTTTTAACTAAACTAAGTTTTAACTAAAGTGTCTAAAAACCCCCCCACAAACCTTTTTATTGGGGGACATCGATCATTAAGAGGCTGAAAAAAATGTTTTCTACCTACGGGACCCAGATAGGTTTGGGAAAGCTTACTTGAAAATATCACAGGTTGGGGCAGGTGAGTTGAAAAATGATTAATTAATAATGATTTACAGAAACACAGCAAATAGTCCACCCTCCACCTATTCTTGTAATCTTTACACTGCACAACTGCTCTTTGCAATTGAATGGTAAAAACAATAAAACAACTACTAGCCAAAATCCTACGTGTGTGGATTACTATCTCTCTGTGGATTACAATTCAATACAACCCAGGGATTTAGGGGATATCATGGTTCTTAATGTGCATTAATGGGACATTACATGTAATATCATGGACATAGTGGTTAAATATTTTGAATTAAGAATTTACAGTACACTTACCTGTACTTCAGGTTGGATATTGTTTATACAGAACATATATGCCACTTTTCATACACATCTGTGGTCCTTTCCATTGACCTGTTAACATTTCTGGTATGTACATTTGGTTTCGTTTTTTTTTTTTTTTTAATATTCACTCTTTTCAATTTTGCACTTTTGATGATGATGATGATGATAATAGTTTATTTCGGTCCAGTTGCATAGCAAGAAACATTTCCAAAATCAATAGATACATTTTACAATGGCCGAAAAGGTGTAGGCTGAAGCAAAGGCTTATTGTGGCTACCCTTTTTACAGTTCAGTTAAATGTCAAAACAAAAAACAATTGCAACAACAAAACATGACATAACAGAGAACATGTAGTTTAGACATGACAAAACAAAAGAACAAAACAAAATCGAAAATCCAAAACTACATATACACATATTTTCTTTTATATTGTTTGTTGTTGTAGCTTTCCTTTGTTAACATATGACTTGTAGTAATGATAATAATGATTTATATTTGTCTAGCCTATAACCTTGGATTTACACATTTTTTTAAACTGACAGATTGATTTGCATATTTTTAGTTCATTGTCCAGGCTGTTCCAAAGCTTGTGCTACTTCTGCACAACATTATCCCAAAAAGAAAGTCCTGTTTTATTTTAACATATATGAACAGTAATAGTTTCACCACAACACACCAGCAGCCAAGGACCAGCCAACTTAACCATGTCACTGCACCTGCACAACGCCGGCATGTAGTTAGTGTTACACCCATTAAAACCTTATGTATCACAGCCATGGTAATCATAACAGCCACGACCATAATCATCTTCGACCATAGCCATAATTATAGCCTACTATTCCCCATTTATAATCATAGCGTCAGCCATGGCCACAGCCACTGCCCATCACAATCACAGCCACAGCAGCAGTATGGTGTAGAGAACCAACTAACCTCCTCTAGTACTCTTCATTTTAGCTGCAATGATACAGACTTGTGGCCGAGGTACCTACTATCACAATAACAACAGCCAGCCACAGCAAAGAGCACCACTATGCTGTGGAAACTGTCAGTGGCTGAAGTGACTGTAAGACAGAAAATGCATGAGTATTTCGTGTGAATGCAAAAGTTGCTGAGAAAAATAATTCCCACCATGGTCTCTCAGAGGGTCTGTTCTTGCTTTATTGATCTATAAAACAAATATTAATTCTACGGCTATTTCAAGCTCCATGTTTTGACCTTAAGGATTCTTGAGTTATAAAGTCAGCTTGTTTTATCATTCTGATTACAAATGCTGAATGCTAACAGTAGCCCTTTTACATGGAGATCACATTTTAGGGCAGCTACAAAGTCCGTACCTTATGCCTCTTTTGCATTTTTACACAAAACCAAACAGTGGCATCTGCATTAGCATGTCAGTCATTTACAGTCTCTGTTAAATGGCAGCTTATCTCATCCTTTTCTTGGAGGGTAAGGAGCTCCCAGTTTGCGGACGTTTATGGCTGGTGTTCGTCTTCTTAGAGTTAGCCACTGACTGCTAACACCTGCTTTTTAAATCTCGCCTGGTGGGTCAACAACATAGTATGTAATCAAAATCTCACACCTGTTTCTACCCATGATCACATCGTTCTGGCCTTAGGTTTTACACAGATCTCGCTTTGGGGCTGTTACCACCTCCGTTCCCAGCTCAGAGGTGAAACAACTCTGTCTCCCCTTTGTACCCTATATACCAAACGGCGAGGCAGCATAATGGTGCGATATACAGGATCGAGGTGACATAACCACATGCTTATGATGGACGGGTGAATGTAGATATTTCAAAAATACCAAGCTAGATTATTTGATGTGTTTCGAACATTATGCAAAATGGAAGTTGACACTCTGTAACTGCACTCTGTTGTATCTATTTTTGTCCAGGAGACAGTCGACTGCACAGAGGCAGAGGTGTATCTGACAGTGCATTTGTGTGTGTGTGTGTGTGTGTGTGTGTGTGTGTGTGTGTGTGTGCGCGTGCATGTGTGCGCGCGTGCCTGCTGTGTATTCTCAGAGTGAGGACTTTGCTCTCTGCAGAACTCTGCAGCCTCGTGACTCTGCTCCAGTTCCCCGCTCATTATTATGACACAGATTTTCCAGACTGGGCTGCTAATCTAACCTCCAGCAGCCTCACTGCTCTGTAGGGCCACTGGTCACCATAATCACTGACTACACTAAAATAAATCTCCTCCAATATACAGCAATACTTAATTAAATTACATACATATCACAGAAATATTGTTATTCTTTATTGTATTGTATTGATGCTGTGTCTATTGTGGAACAGTTTACTCGAGCAGAGCGGGGTCTGTGAAACAAAGTTAATATAATAGCTTCATTGTGGAGCCTCCAGTTAAAAGGAACCTAATATGCTCATTTTCTGGTTCAAACTTGTATTCAAGGTTCTTCTAGTACTTGTTTACATGCATTAATGGTAAAAAAAAATAAACACACTTCATTTCCCTCGTGGTGTCCATGCTGGAACACTTGTATTCACCCTCTGACTGAAACGCTCTGTTTTATTGCCTGTCTCTTTAAGACCTGATCCAAAATTGAAAAGAAATTAACATCATCAGCAACCAAGATTACCTGTATAACTGTGTATAGCAGCAGTTTCTACTCTTAAACATCACCAATAAAAGCCTGTAAACACAACCAAACATGTTCCAACAAGGATACGATATGAAAATGGGGAGAAATGGACAACATCAGCGACCAAGATTAATTATTTTCCCGAGGTTAGCATGTGCAGCAGTGTACTTGCAGTTGAGATATGACTGTGTATGGCAACACTTTCTACCGTTAAAAATCCACCAATAGGAGCTTCTGAACACTACTGGACATGTTCCAGCAGCAATATGATGCATGACAACTATGCACAATAGGCCCGGGGAGAATTATCCACATTGTCAGGTCCATTTTCATCAAAAAAAAAAGGAAAGAAAAAAGAAATAGGTAAATAACGTGACCAAGGCCCATGCTGAATTGTACTCGTGTCCACTCCCCACAACAAAAAACTACGTATTTAGCAATTGTTAAGGCATAAACATTTACTACATACATTAAGTAGTTGGACCCCAAATTTGATGCTCAGGCTTGCTGTTGTGGCTAGCCCAGTTCTGTGACCAGTAATGTTAGCAAGTGCATATCAGCTATATTACCATCTTCATCATATCTAGGCTGCTGGGCAATCTCAGGCCACATATTGTCCTTGTGGTTGTTGAGGTGGTTTTTTGCGATATTTGTCGTGCAATATTGGATGGTGAGAAACCGAATTTATAAGAAGTTCCCCCATTTTGGCAGCAGTGACCTTTGACCTGGAAGTATGACATCAGTTGGAGCAAAGGATTTTATTGGTCCGACACATATTTCCACTGGCAGAAATTCACTGAAATCAAGGTGTGGACAAATGTTTTTATCCCCTGCATGAATGTTCTGCAGGGCTGTGCAAGCATTCATAAGAGCGCAAAAAAAAGTATTCATATATTTCCGTGCAGGTTTTTTGAGACTTGTGTAAAAGGGCTTTACAGTCTGATCATCTCTATGCAAAAGCTCTGCGCAGCTTTACTCCAGCAGCACTGACAGTGATGATTCCATTGAAATGAACTGATTTTTGCTCCAACATTTTGTTGTTAGTGTGAGTAGACCCCCGGTAAGAGGGACAGCTCTGGGACACCCACTGATATTATAATTAAGCTATGCTGACAAATATGATAAATATTTATAGAACTGATATGACTTTCTTTAACTAGAAGTACTGACCTTAGCAACCGTAATGTCTATTACTGTCAAAGACAGCTCTGGGGATACAGCACAGCATTAAGCACACTGCCTTTCAGCTGGTGCTCCCACATTGTGTGTCCTCTCTGCCTTGGGAACAGGTGCAGCCCAGAGGTAAGTGAAGAGTCTGAGATGAGTAGTTTGGTTCAGTTTGAACTTCCTGACCCTCACCAGTCTGTCAGGGAGGGAGGACAAGGCTGAGACAGGTTATCAGATGACCCGTGAGAACACGTCAGTCCTCCAACTACAGCTGAAGTAGCTGTGTGTGTGTGTGTGTGTGTGTGTGTGTGTGTGTGTGTGTGTGTGTGTGGTAAAAGTATGACACAACAGGGGCTAAACTGCCCGTAATGTTTTAGTAAAAAGAATGTCTCTGGAATGAAAAGCATATGACTGGGAAGAAAACAAAGTGAATGAATACTTGCTTACTGCTTTTCCTTTCATTAGCACCAAGTTGTAAAGCCCACTACACACACAAACACAAACACACACACACACACACACACACACACAAATCTACACCACCACCACAAGCTGTATATGACAGACTGCAGTGACTTCATGCTCTTACAACAAACAGACAGACAGACAGACAGACAGACTGTGCGTGTCCTTTGGTCAGAGAAACCTTGAGGAACCACTACAAAAAAACCCTACTATTGTTCAGATAATTGGCCAAACTTCCCCTGAAGGCTCTTGGCCATGGGAACACAAGTCATGGGAATGGCTGCCATGGTAACAGCCTGCCAGAGCCTGTTAATGACCAGCAGAACTGATGGGTCATGTTCAGTCCTGAGCATTAGCAGCTGAGTCAGGCTGCTGTGTGCTGAAGCAGCTGATCTGTGGAGGTGTAAACAGGCCTAGCCACCTTCATCTGCCCTCACTGCGCCGCAGCCTGCTACCTGCACTGCTCTGCACTGCTTAAAAGAAGGGTCTCCAACATCAGGCCAAGGTCCAGTTTGCTCAAAGAGACACAGAACTAAGAACTTAAATTATCAATCAATACTTTGGCAGACCCCCTGCAGTAACCTCCTGTTGAAGACCCAGGGTTTAAAGACAAACTTCACCCACAAAATGATATTTAGTAGTTCAGTTACTCACCCTGCATTAACTTGAATTTGTGAAGAAAATTTGTTTTTCTTGCATGTCTCCATGGTGGACGGGGAATCTAAAACCAGAAAACCTTCTTGATAAATTAAAGTAAATGGGGTCCATGTTTAACAACAACAAAATTATATAAAAAATCCATTTACAAACTCTCACACAACTCCTGCAAAATTATCTAAGTCTCATTTATCTGGTCGTATGTTCAGCACTACCCAAATAGCCTACACGCATTTCCCCTAAAACCTTACTATTTAAAACACTACACAGTCTCAAACACAGATAAGTAGCACGCCTGCACTGACCTGATCTCTAGCCTACTTGTCTTTTTTTGATGCTTGGACAAAAGCCCTGTCATCACTGTAATGACACCAGGGGCTTCCTTTTGCGTTGTATCTTGATGCCAAAGGGGTCGGGGTCAGTCACTTAAGTCTAGTTGCATGACTGAGGAAGGGTCAGCAGTCAGGTTTAAGGAACAAAACTACATGGTTAGGGTCAGGGTAAAAGATTGTGGTTGATGTTAGTCACATGAGTTGACTTATGTAACTAACATAGGCAAGGAAATGAGACCGTAAAACTAGTAAACACTGATTTTAACAGTACAGGATTTGAAATACCAACAAATCAGCTTTGCAAATGTTTTATGAAAAATAGAAATGTATTCAGCACCTATGTTAGAATGCAAGGATCTACACAATGCATTTCCATGAGTAACGTAACGACATAACTTTTTTTTGTTTGCGACTTGATTGATATTATCAAAGCACTGATAGTTCATCCAACCCGGTCTCACTTCGAAGCTGTCGAAATCGGACTCTTGGCCAGTGACTTCCAGCATCAGACACTGACGAAAAAAGCCGACCTTTTGCGTCAGCATGATATGTGGCTGGTCACCTTTATAGTTTAAAACCTGGACAATGGGGCGGGACAAGAGCAAAAGTTAAGGGGGTGAAAGTCTGAGTAGGGTGGGCAGAAGGGGGTGGTAGGTGGGTCCAACAACCACCGACTTTCTCCTGGGAGGCAGGTGTTCACTTTCCATATGACTGTAAAGCCAAACCCTGTTCCTTTTTTCTAAACCCAACCACATGCTTTTGTTGCCTAAACCCAATGACATGTGTGTCTTGGCAAACGTAACCATGTGCGTTTGTTGTTGAAGGAAAAAAAGATGTTGATTCACGGTGTTGTACTAATGTAGTGCGTTTATTCTGAAAGAGACTGTATACAACCTGTAAAACTCTTGAGAAAAGGGGAGTGTATTTTGAAACGAGACAATGCATGTAACAGGCTGAAGTTAACATGGTGTCCCAGTACGTCAACAAACAACACACCCTGGGTACCTTGCATGTTGTATGTCTACGTAGAAAGTCGATGACCAAACGTCGACATGTGACGAGGTTGGAGTGAGAAGCAGTTGAAGCAGTAGCCCTTATTAGATAGGAATTGTTCAGATTTACAGGAAAGCCCAATCAGTCTTCTTTCAGCACTGGCAGTATAAAAACAAAATTGGGGAGGGCAGAAAATTGCCGCCTACCTACTTTTGTTTATACAGAATGCGCCTTTTTCGGGGCAATGGGCGGCGTGAGCAAGTAACAAAATGTGAAGCTCAGCATGTGACGTAAACAGAGACGTGGGAGGGAAGCCGCGCACTGCTAGTCAGGCGGCGGTAGTCAGACGGCGATTCTCTCGTAAATCGGCCTGTTCTTTACTGTCCCCATCATCTGACGGTTAATGGCCTCTTCGTTTGGTGAGTGCAAGGAGGGTGTGCTTTTCCTTGTCTCCCCAGTTGCTCATCTTTACAGTGTCTGTCAGGTTTGCATTTCCCTCATGCTACTAGCTGCTTGCTACTTCCTGCTATCAGCTGTTTCCTGTTTATCCACCGCCAGTGGCTCGCACATGTGGCGTCATCAACAGCTCCTCCCACAAGTCTTCAACAGCCCCTCCTGTTGCGGAAGTCCGCCACGGTCTGTTTAAACTTAAAGGGCTCCGCCAATATGACTACCCTACGAGGCGGAAAATTGGGCACCTTGGATCAAAATCTGGCAGTGTGAAAGAGGCTATTGTGCCAGGAGTGTAGGTGGGGGGGAGGGGTGAAGGTGAGGATGTGGGGGGTTGCAGCCGTGATGTCTGGGCCAGGGGTGGGGCAGACTGATCAAATCTATTGAAGAACAGATTTAGATCATTCACCCACTTCTGGTCGCCTCTGGCCTGGGAGTCTGGTTGTTTGTGCCCTGAGATGGTTTTCAGACCTCTCCAGACTCCGCTGACGTCGCTCTGCTGCAGCTGTTCATCTTCTTTTCATATGCTTCCTTTCCTCAACTGATGTTTCTCCTTAGCTCCTTCTGCACGGCCTTCAGCTCCTCCCTAGTTCCAGGGTTAAAAACTCTCCACTTCTCCTTCAGGAGAGCTTTTATATCTGGAGTAATCTAGGGTTTGGTGTTGGAGAAGCAACGTACAGTCCTGGTGGGTACAGAACCTCCCACACAGTGGTCTCAAAGCAGTCTTTCAGGGCCTCCTCGGCCTCATCAGACCACCTCTTCACAGTGCGAGTGGTTGCTGGTTCCCTCTGCACCAGAGGTCTGTAGACAGGCAGAAGTTGAACCAGGTTGTGATCAGCTCTTCCCAGGGGGGCAGGGGGGATGAGTGGTATGCCTCCTTGGTGTTGGCATAAAATAAATCCAGGGTTATATTGGCTCTGGTGTGGCAGGAAACATACTGGGTGAAGGTGGGCATGGTGGTGGATGGACAAGCGTGATTGAATTCCCCAGAGATTAGAAGGAGGGCCTGAGGGTGCTGTGTTTGCAGCCTACTTGTAACAGAGTGGAGATGGCGAAGATGTCAAGATGACAAAGCAAATAGAAGATATACTTAACTAATCCCTGAAGGGAAGTTTTTTTCACCCTGTTGTCAAACAGGACCTATACAAATGGAGATATGTCAGAGCTAGGGGCTGCCTTTGGTTCAGTGCTTTGCTCAAGGCACCTAGGATACCCTCCTGCTACCAGTCCATGCTCCATACTTAGTACATATGGGGACTTGAACCTTCGGTTGCCAAGCCAAGTCCCTATGGACTGAACAACTGCTGCCCCAACTGAGCAAATAGATCAATCACTTTGAGAAGAGGTTATTTAGGTTTTTTTGCTGTTATTTTTTAAGATTCTTTCTTTTGTCAGTTTTGCCTTTTTTGCAGATGTTTTACCCATTTTCTGCCACTCTACAGCCTCTCTCCACACACAGCAGTATTAACTCAGGCCAGTCCATCTGGATCAGATCTGATCAGGTTGCAGTTGAATCCAGTCTGCACTGTGATTTGCTGAAGGTCTGGATCTATGCCCTCATCCAAGGTCTCCTAGTTTCTGAGAAAACACAGAGAACACAAACAGAGACGCACAGTCAAACACACAGTCACCTATCAGGTTCCCTCAGGCCAGACAGACCTCAGGTCTGTGTATCACTTTACCTCGACTACATTAAGCTACTGTTTTGCTTTCTGGCAGCAGACTATCACAGGTGTGATTGGACAGTGACTGAACACTACTTACTTTGAGGAGCACTTCCAAATCAGATAAAGTTGTCTTGTTCATTATCTCTCTCCAATTTGGCTAAAAAGATCAACATCAATTTTGACCTCAGCTCAGTTCACAGATTGATCTTGGATGAATTCAGCCTACTTTGGCCTACAAACTGGAGAATGTGGGAAACTGCCAACCTAACTCCACAAAAGGTGAAAAATCTGCCTAACAATGATTCCAAGGCATACTGATCCTATGTATGAAGCACACATAATAGTAGAAATGATGCACTGTGGTTTTAGGAGCAGTTAGTGTTGGAGCTATTTCTTCTGACTCAGACCACTATGTGCAGCGTCTCTGACAGAGGAAGGAATCTGAGTGCAATGAGAGTTAAAGTGAGCATAGAGAAACTTGCCCTCTTCAGCAGATGAATATGAATACACATACATCACTGTGCACAGTGAAAGTGGACTTTAAGCTGCTACCAGCTCTGCGTCTGTTCTCTCTGGTTTGTTTGTCAATGCTTTGTTCAGGATACAACATATAAATCTGGCAGCTTTAGAGTTGCTGGTAGATTAGACTCACCTGTGGTAAATGATTCGACCTGATTTAGAAAACAGACACCTGTGTATATAAGAAGCACTATGTGTTTGTACGATCAAATCCGAGCCATGAGGTTTAAAGAACGCTCTGTAAATATCAACTTTTTAGGGAGTTCAGACACAAGGCATCCAGAGACACTTATTTACTAACTAACACTGTAGTTTCCATGACATCATTACCACATGCCACTGGCCTGAGAACACACAAAGTAAACCTCTGAGCCCTGACCTACACTTCATGGTGGAGTATGACCTCCAACTCTTCCACTAAGCCTGTGAGCTTCAGCCCCAGGCCATTTGTCTAAAATACACACCACATCTAAAAGACAAACAGTAAACACAACATCTAGCCGCACAGCCCAGCAAACCACACCCCTGTGTACAGGAAGCAACTTTATGTAAATTTAGCGTTCTATTTTTTTTTAGTTGTTGGTGTTGTGTTGATGTGATTAGTGAAAAAAGCTGACCTTTCACCTCAGTATGGTATCAGGGATAGGCATCAGGGGAAATTGCATCGTGATTAACGCATTAACCTTTACAGCCCTACTATTCTTCTTAATGAAAAAACAAAATTATAAAAAAAAACTCATAAGACTCTTATTAACATTTTTGAGCAATCCATAAATTATTGATTATTTACTTATGAGTGAATAAAAATACCATCATAAACATGTTTATGATGGTATTATTAACACTTACATAGTCTTATTAACACATCATAATGTTAATACACATCTTACAATGGCTCACAAAGTCCAAATTAACTAACATTTATTACAAGAAACTTGATATGTGTTATCATTCTATCTGTTGTAGCACTGCCACAAAAGTAAATATGTTGTGATATATTCTATGAGAGGTGGCACGGTGGTGCAGTGGTTATCATTGTCGCCTAACAGCAACAGGGTTTCTGGTTCAATCCCAGGAGGGAGCCCTTCTGTGCGGAGTTTGCATGTTCTCCCCATGTTATCATGGGTTTTCTCCAGGTACTCTGGCATCCTCCCACAGTCCAAAGACATGCAGGTTGGGGACTAGGTTAAATGGTGACTCTAAATTGGTCGTAGGTGTGAATGTGAGTGGTTGTCTGTATCTATGTGTTAGCCCTATCCAGGGTGTACCCTGCCTCTCGCCCAATGTCAGCTGGCTCTAGAGGATTTAGGACTCAGGCAAGAACTTGGCGCAGATAGTGTGTGCTCTCCAAAAATCTTTAATATAACAAGTGATCTCAAACACTTGTTTCTACATCTGACCAAAAGACACAGACGAAAGTCTCCTGGTTAATCCTCAGCAGTGCTGGTTTCTGAATTACAAAAATAATCTGACAAGGGCTACACTGTGAAATTCTCACCGACTGCTTTTGTAGGTTGTAGGTTAAACAGAAACTCTAGCTATTGTTTTCTCAACAACTGCAGTTCATATTGTCACTTATGTATCTCCGCATTTCTACAGTCAGACAAAGACGGTGATGTGCTTTCAGTCTCTTTGTATGTCTTCTCTCTTTTTCTTCTCCTTATCATTTGTGTGTGTACGTAGAGTAAATCTGCAGTAAAGTCAGCCAGCAGGAGTGACGCAGATTTATCTGTAGGATTGTTTGGGAACAGATTTTGGAGGAGAGGGCAGGGGAGTGAAGGGAGGGCAGCATGACAGTGCCTGACATTACAACACATCCCAGCACTGGAACTACCATTGTGCCCAGAAACTTTTTGAAGCTTTACATAATAGTCCTAATTAGCCCCCTCCTCTAATAGGCCCTGACCCAACACAAACACACCGATAATCATATCAAACTGTTAAATTATAGAGAGCCATTACAGCTCTACATGCAGTTCAACCTCACAGCAGTTTAGTCATGGGAGCTTGGCCTCACTTGACCCCACAGCCCTGTTAACTAGAGGGCTCCAGAATCTGCATGTGTGAGAGACCATTTCCTTTCCAGAATCTTTTATCTCTGTCTGTGAAAAAATACACAATGGGAGGGCAAAAAAGTTGAAAGCAATGCAATTGGCCACTACAGTGGCCAATCAAATACATGCAAAGGACACATTGCTGCTATGGTGGCATGCAAAGGTTCGGGCACCCCTTGTCAAAATTTTGTTTACTGTGAGTAGTTAAGTAAGTAGAAGATGAACTGATTTCCAAAAGGCATGAAGTGAAAGATGACACATTTCTTCAATATTTTAAGAAAGATTACGTTTCAATTTCAATCTTTTATGGTTTCAGAATAACAAAAAAGGAAAAGAGCCTGAAGCAAAAGTTTGGGCACTTTCAAAACACCACAAATAACTAATCTGTGACAACTGGGATTTGTACCTAGATTCACTGTAAACTCTGACTTCTTCATCTCACTGTTAAGTGCAACATGTTAGTGCAGAGATCTAAACTCGTGTCCTCTCACAGAGTTGGTGATAAAAACTAAACGTACATCTGTCAGAGAAAACTGATCTGAGTTCAGACTCTTTACTTTACAGCTACACTCACAGATAACTGAGCCCCCTACATGCCTGTCAAAGAGCATCAAGCCATAAACCTACTCTAGACAGTTTGAAACTGAGTGGCATCCTGTGGGGATTAGCTTTACACACAAGTGGCCAGTGGCTGCTTGCTCCGCTGCAGTCACTGGCTAACAGGCAGAGCTGCTAAGAGACGGAGCTGCTAACCAGTAATGGCCAAATGAAGCTTTGTGAAGCGTTTTCTTTATTTTCTGAGCACTCTAGATGGCGGTCTCTGTTCATCAAAGGGTTGAAAGCACACTGAATTGCTGTTCCTTGAGCCTTTTTCTATAGATCAAGAGTGCCATCTAGTGGTGCCAGAAAATAAAGACAAAGCTTCATAAGGCTTTATATGGCCATCACAACATCTGCTAACAGCCACTGCTGCAACTAACAAACTCCATGAATCAATTCAACAGTGCCACCATCCACAGTCAGACACACATGGCTGATTATTTACTGCTGAATCAATCAATCAATCAATCAATCAATCAATCAATCAATCAATCAATCAATCAATCAATCAATCAATCAATCAATCAGTTTTATTTATAAAGCCCAGTATCACAAATCACAATTTGCCTCAGGGGACTCCCCCCAAAAAAAACCTTTAACAGGGAAAAAATGGTAGACACCTCAGGAAGAGCAACTGAGGAGGGATCCCTCTTCCAGGATGGATAGACGTGCAATAGATGTCATACAGAACAGATCAACATGATAAATTAACAGTAATCCGTATGACACAATGAGACAGAGAGAGAGACAGAGAGAGATGCAGGACAGACGGTAATGATAATAGCTTACAACAACATTAATAAAAGTTATAATTAATTATATATAATATATTATTATAATATAATAATAATTCCAGCTATTGTGGTATAATATGTTGAAAGTATATATTAATATCTGATAGTATACATATGTGCCAATAATCATATGTGTATAATAACAGCAGAAGTATGACTAATGATAACAGCAGCAGCAGGAGGCATCTGACAGAACCACGGCAGCAGCACAACCACACATGTCACACTATCCAGGCACCGCTGTGATATAAGTTAACCTGCGAGACAGTGGAGCACAAAAGCTCTGGAGAAGAAGCTGAGTTAGTGACATGCAGTATGGCCACGTTAGCAAGATGCAGTAAGAGGACATGAGTGTTAGCAAGGGAGAGAGAGAGAAGGAGAGAAGGTGCTCTGTGTATTATAGGGGGGTCCTCTGGCAGACTAGGCCTAAGTCAGCCTAACTAGGGGCTGGTACAGGGCAAGCCTGAGCCAGCCCTCACTATAAGCTTTACCAAAAAGGAAAGTCTTAAATCTAGTCTTAAATGTGGAGACGGTGTCTGCCTCCTGGACTGCAACAGGAAGATGATTCCACAGGAGAGGAGCCTGATGCAGCTCACAACTCCCACCAACAGCTGGCGCTGTTCCGGTGTGAGCTTTTACTGGCTAGTGAAACATACTGGTGCAGACTATTTACTGGAGTTAGCCAGCCCATCGTTCATTCGACATTTGAAGAAAATGATAAGCACGGCCCTTCTAGGCTTTCAGCATCCGATAGTCCACCACTAACATTTTTGTCACATCTGGTGAATGAAAATGAAACAGATTTTGGCATTTTTTTCTGTAACCACTTATTCTGTTGGGGTCATGGGGGAGCTGGAGCCTATCCCTGCTGCCACTGGTGAAGAGGCAGGGTACACTCTGGACAGGTCGCCAGACTATCACAGGGCTGACACATAGAGACAGGCAACCATTCACGCTCACATTCATACCGTACGACCAATTTATAATCACCAGTAAACCTAGCCTGCATGTCTTTGGACTGTGGGGGGAGCCAGAGTTCCTGGAGAAAACTCACGCTGACACAGGGAGAACATGCAAACTCCATACAGAAGGGCTCCCCACTCTGAAGTTTAAACCCCTCACCCCTGGTTTGAACCAGAAATCATCTTGCTGTGAGGTGATAATGCTAACCACTGCACCAAAACCAGTGGGTGACATAGATTTTGTCTTGGTTTTTATTATTAAGATCTATGTTCAGCTTGTCATGGTCACATTTTTGTCATGGAAAACAACGGTTTCATCATAGTTTTCCTCAGTGAAATTAACAATGGAGTTATTTCAGTCTGGATCAAAGTGGTGGATCTGCCCAACAGATATTGCCTTTACTAGAGCCACAATGCTAATGTGAATAATAGCCATAAAATAACCTCTTCTGGCATGTGACCATATTTTACAAACATTACCACAATTTTCAATTTCCTTTTTTCCTGACTTGAATTGCCCAAATCCAACATTTTACAGTATTTTAAAGATGTAACTTTTCATTAAAAGTTTCATTAAAACTCTTGACCTCATGGTTTTAAAACTTACACAACATGCCCGGTAGTAAAACTACCTGTTTGGTGGATTTGGCCAACATGAGCATAGCCTCTTTATTTTGTGCCGCTTCACATGCAGTGGTAATGAGCAGATGTTATTGCTGCATGCCAACAACAACAATCTGCAGTACAGCCGTGTCCACCTGATCTTAAAAGCAACTCCAACTGATTGAGACAGAATGACACAGCAATGATTCATGGATGCTTCATTTCCTCTCTCCCCTCCCAAACACTGGCTAAATATGGAGAGGATTAAACTCTGTGTTGTGCAATTCCCTCTTTATATAACTGGGGCACTGAAGACATCACCAATATGCTTTTGTTTGACAGTTTGCTGATGAGTATGTTTGTGTGAAGACCATTTCTAGGCTGACACCCATTTACAGTCTCTAAAGGCACACTGTTTTCAGAGATACAAGTGGACACTGTTGGAGACAAAACACCTCTAAAGTACCAATCTGGAGATCTCTCAGTTTTTCTCATATTTTCACCCTCTGTGAACAAACTGCAGTCCCTCTATTGAATCTTAGCTTTCTGGATGTTGATGATTTCTCAGTGTTGTTTGAACCTGAAAGGATAACTCCAGTTTAAATTAAAATTGTGTATTATTTTCATAGATTTGGGCATCACTTCTATCAACTATGGTGATGACCAAAAATAATTGCAGGGATCTGGAAACATGGTTAAGTGTCGTAGGTAAGGAAACATGAACAGTCAGACAATCACACATGTTAGAGGCCAGAAGTATTTGGGACATCTGGGTTATCTAAACCTCATTATTTTGAAGAACAAACAGCTGAGTTGTGCAGCTTAGTTAAACACTTAGTTAAGGTTAGGGTCCCCAATTTTAAACAGGGCAGGGGGAAGGGTTAGGAGATTACCCCTGGCAAATAAATGCAGGTCTATGATGAGATGCAGACTGTGCTTTCTTGCAGAAAAAGCCACACTACTTCCCATGTAGGCATAAATCAGGCCCCCAGCAAGCCAGGCTTTGAAGACAATATTTGTAATGGCCAAAAAGTGGAATTTCAACTATTGAGCTTATCACATGGGCCCAATGAGAGTCTTGAAGCCTGGTATAAAGTGTGAGATTTTGGGCTATCTCAGATGAAAGGTGACCAAAGTGAAAGAAACGTGGCGATATCATTGGTCATGTCTCTAAGACGATGGTCCTACATTGCACAGTGAGAGAGGTTAAAGGAAGGCCATTGTCAGTGTCTTGCAATCGAAGACAGCCCGGGATAAAATTCTGACAGTGTCAGAAATTTGGGATGACCATGTTACTGAGTGACTGCTATTACAACCTACATCTACTAACCAACCAACCAATAGAAATGTAGCACGAGATGACACAGTGGCGCTAAACCCAAACAGACAGATGGGTAGCAGCTCATTATGGAAGCAAAACACCCTAAAAGAAATATATGGCATTTCAGCAGAAGCCTTGTCTGTATGATGTGTCCTCCAGTTCTTACCATGATCGTGTAAAGAAGGATGAAGCATAGAAGGAAATAGAGTCGCAATTGCAGCTGCCAGGTGAGCAACCTAGCAGCTAGCAAAGTAAAAACGTGAGTAGCTGCACTAAACTTTCTAAAATTTCACAGCCTGTAGAGGCTTAAGACTTACGCTGGAAAGAGACTTCTGTAAATCAGAGAAAAAACTGTTTTGAGCATTACAACTTCTGTAAAATGATTTGTTTCACTGTCAGGATTTGATCCATTTGGTCTGATAACATTTGGAAAGTGTAGAAGAGCCACAAGATTAAATCTTTTTATCCCCATGCGTGTAAACTGAGCGCTAAACCGTAGCTGGCTCGGCCAGTGGAAGTAACTAGCAGGGGTGTAGCCATCATTTCAGAAGTGAGGGGGGCAAATTGTTCAGAGGTCTATTGAGTGATTTTTCATCCTCTCGCATTCAATTGCACCTCTCCTAAAGAGCCACATATCACAGCCACAATACAGGACCAGGGGACTGACTTTAGTTCTTTAAAATTATATACTATCAAAGTCTAAAGTTTTAGCTGCCAAACTCTGGTTGAGTTGACACAGAATGCCCCTGTGTCATGTAGGCTGACACACACCATGTAGCCAGAGAACTAAGTGCCAAATAACAACACTAAACACGAAAAGTTCTGTAAAACACCATTCCTGTTAGCAGGTTATTAGCACACAAAATGGAATGGAAGTGACTAGGTAACGGGGTAATAAGCCACATTCGCGTTCATGTGTGTTCACATGCTTTTGCTTGTCTCGAATGCAAGCGTGCACACGTGAGCGTGGTGCACAGAGAGGCAGTTAGAGCTACAGGCTACAATGAGGCTAAAAACAGAGTTCAAATGACGTTTTTCCAAACAACTTTTTATGACGGGGCTTCAGAATACTTGGATCACTACAGATGGGCAGTAGCTATGGAGATATTTTGTGTGTTTTTGGACTTTTGAATCTGGGGAGCCGTAAGCCTCCATTAGGTGGAGTTGTGTTGCTACCCCCTCTCCCCTTGGATCTCCGGAAGTGTTGTGAGGACTCTAAAACTTCACCCATATGCCTCCCTCGGCATATGGGTGAGTAGATAATGGCTGAATTTTCATTTTTGGATGCACTATCCCTTTAAGGAGGAGTGGGTTTATTTCTGGCATGAAACTAGCTAGCAAGCAATTCAATATAGGTAACAATAACATTAGTGTTCTTGTTAACTAGCTCAACTTGATACACTGGCATCTATTAGTTAGTCATCATTTAGCTAACATTATCTACATGCAACATTACTCAACTTACATGGTTTGTAAGAAACTGTGCAGGGTTTTTTGCTTCTTGCTGGCTGGTTTGCTGAACATAATTAACACACAGCAGCACTGTCCAGCAGCACACGTCTGGTCTGTGCGCGGGGCATTTAAAGACTGCTCAGAAAAACACGTTACCACATGTTAAAACCAAATTGAACGGTGGTAACAGCTGTAAAAAGTGCGGGGGGCAGAGGGCACAGATAGGGAAGTGCGGGGGACATGTCCCACAGGTACCCCGATGGTCTCTAGTACACCTGCTCCATGGGCCCAATGATGGAGAAGCAGCTGGGTGATTTAATACCAGGGAAATAGAGCTAGTTTGACTTGCACCACTGAGCAACTTTCATAGCAATGAATTGGGTCCCGTCTTCAGTACTGTATTGCTGTATACATGACACTGAGAATTTTATTTTTTAGTCTCTTTGAGTCATGCTGTTCTGTACAAAGCACATCTTGAGCCTTCTACTGGTGTAACACACCTGTGGGGGTGTGGCCAGCAGAATACAGCTTCTGTCTCTTCAAAAAGTGGGGCATCGCAAAAACACATTTTACAGCAGCAAGAAAGATCAATTTTTGAAAATTCCCTCTTCAAGTGTGTTATATAAATATGCCCTTTTGATTTTGTCTGGTTTGTTGTTCCATATAAATTTAAATATTCGTTATGAATATTTATGGATTTTGGATATGGATGTTTTTTTTTTATTCATGAGAGCCATGAAACTTTGCGTTAGTACATATAGGACATGTACGTCATACGCCCCAGCTGTAACCACCTTGCTTCTACTCAGTCATACACTAATCACTGCCCATTCCTATGCAAGGCTATCCATTTAAATATGGCCTTCTACTCATTGATCCTTGCTGCGCTAATGCTGCTTCGCACTGCTGCGGCTGCTGCTGGCAAAGCTTTGCTTCCACCACCCCAGACCCCACCTTTCTAATTCAGAGTCCTAACATGGCTCTAAGGTCAAAATGGTATCAAATGTCTTGTTTGGCTCATTCGTGTACCCTGAGGAGATTTACTTCATGATGCTCCCTGTTTTGGCCCAGCATGCTGCTTCAGAGAGCACCTCAGGAGTGGAGCCCTCAGCTCCAAGCATAGCTGTATTTCTATTTGTTGCAATAAATGTTTAAATCTATGACGAGTGTTCCTTACTGAATTAACTATATTATATCAAGGATGTAGAAGTGTTTATTTATTAATATTTAACCCATGTCCTTTGTGGAGGACAGTGGGACATGCTACATTTTATTTTCAATTATTTTCCATTAATAAGGGTAAACAGAGATTTTTTTTCTTGTACACACACACACACACACACACACACACACACACACACACACACACACACACTATGTAAAAACTGCTGTAAGCATACATAATATTATATATATATATATATTTAATGTATTTAAAAGTAAATTTAATTTTATAATGTACATGTACTGTACAATAATAAACGTTTGTGGAAAAGATGGACCCAATGTCCACCAAAAAAAAGTAAATTTTTTTTATAAAATATTAATGTATAACATTTTTGAGAAAAGTATTTGTTATGTGTTTCACATTCCAATTATTTAAACTATAAAAAAAGAATATTCTTTTTTTTTTCTTTTAGGGTTGATCTTTTTAAATTGTTTGCTTATTTTTATAATCATATTTGTATGCGCACAGTTGGAAGGATCCTGAGAACCAAGCATTTCAACACTGTATTGCTGTAAGTGTTGTGCACATGACAACTTGAGATGAGCATTTTTGAAATTTTATAGCTATGAGTGGTGCCGACATCTCTTCCCCTTTCACATTGCCCCCCTCCCCCACCCACTCATACCCACTCACACACTGTTGTAAGTTGACATGTGGTGGGGAATACTGAGCAGCAGCTGGATCATGACTGGGCTAAGAAGCAGCTCTCTGCTCTGAGGTGGAGGCGAAACACTCCCACACCAGTGAACTCTCACACCATGCTACATGAAGAGCATGTGAGAGGTCATGCAGCCTGGCTAGAGAACCTTCCAGCATTACTCATCAACTACAGTAAACTATACTATATAAACTATATTGACTGACCTCAGCTCCTCCCAGAGAACCCATGTGGAGGTTTTGTCTGATGTTGGTTTATGGCTCCTGTAGTCTGTCAGTTTGGCTCATTATCTCTTTAGCCAGCACTTCTCTGTCCTACTTTATCTTTCCAGAGAGTTATATCATCCACCTGTGCTGCTCCAGTTATCACTTGTACTCTGAACCACTGCTTGCTTGTTACGTCAGCCATCTTTGAGCTTAAGCCTCCTCGGCTGACACACTCATTTTAAGTTTCTTTGAATAACAGCATGCCAGTACTGAAACAGAAGAGGAAAGAGCAGGGTGGGAAATAATATGAAAATGGAGGTTGAGCAACAACGGCCGGAATGAGAAAGGAGGGGTGGAATAAAAAGCTGGGGAAGAGGAGAATGAGTCAGGCAGGGGAGGTGGGGGGGTATGTCTTTACTAGACCAGCAGAACAAAGGGGGCTTTGTGCAGGGCTGAGAGAGTGAAGTGTAGCCAGGGCTGAGGGAGTGTGCATTCCTGTGATGTGATTACGACAAACTTTGAATGGAATCTCCTACAGACCAAACTCTACACCGCTCTGCTCAATCTTTCTCTCCTTTCCAGCCACTTCTTCCCTCCCGCTTCAACTTCAGGCAGTTTCTTAGGACTTGTCCACTTTAATGAGAATCAAGGTTAATTCCAGTGTATGACCTTGGATTCTGCTGTGGCAAAGGTTTCTAGCAGTGACGTATTGATGTCACTTTATACTGTAACTGCAAACCACCATTTGAAAGTGGGGAAATATTAAGCCTGTTCTCATTCCAAAGTCGTCAAATACTGCGGCTTTGTGAGTGATTTTGGCAACAGACCATCTGTTGTGAGGGCAGCAGCCAGCTTCGTCAAGCCGCACTCGACCAGGCAATCAGACACCGTCTACCTGTGACCAACTAACTAACTCCCTTGCAAAATGGATGGCAATGGACTGCAGGTCAGTTTTGGTAGTGAAGGACAGTACGAAAATTGTGTTCAAAGTCTAGCAGCTATACTATGACACATCAGGAATAATTTATTTGAACTGAATTATTTTTTACTTTTTCACAGCAAAAATTGATGTATGCAATTAATTTAGATTAATTTATCACAGAGCATGTAATTAATTCAATTTTTTGATTGTTGCTTGACAGCCCTGAGTAGAATTACATTTTCATATCAGGTCTAGGTAATGCAATATCAACTAAAATTTCAGATATCATGATATGCTCAAGTTACATTGTGTAATGACACCTTCAATAAATAAACTTTCCCATAAAATCCAGAGAATGAATGGAAAATATCTAACCAATATAGAATTTCTTAAATATATAAAAAATCATACTGAGATATTTATTTTTATATCAGAGGCACAATTTCTAGTGATGGACCACCAATAGACATTGTATGGGACACATTTATGGCCTATATAAGAGGAATAATGATATCAGTTTTAGTCAAAAAGAAGCAAGAATTGGATAATGAGACTGACAGTGCAGAAAAATATCTCCAAAATATTCATAACAAAACAAAACTAAGGATGACTTAGAAAGACTGAAAAAATAAAAATTAGAATATGATAACCTTCTTCAAGGGGTCGACAGATTATCAGCCTGGCTGATGATTGGGGCAGATATTTGGCATTTTCCCATGAGCTGCAGGGGTGACGTAGTAGACTAAAAAACAATTCTGCTCCTCTGCTCTTTTCTTATCACATATACAGCTAGTCTTCTGTCTCTGTTTGTCTGTCTGTCTGTCTGCTTGTGTGTGTGTATATGTAACTCTGCTCATGTAACAGTGACTAACATTAAAATAATACAGAAAAGAAACTAGACCAGACACTGCACGGCACTGTGGAAATAGTTTTGGCTTGCTGGGAAGCAGATGGAGTGCTTTGCAACACTTCAGCCTCTTGTTCAAACCCTGTGTTCCCACCAAGATGCACTCTAAGGTACCAACATTTGGCACCGATGGATTGAACATGAATCGGTTTGCAGTAGGACCCATAGAAGTACAAAGTTGGGTACCCAACCCTGACAGACAGACAGACAGACAGACAGACAGACATATACACTCCTAGCAAAATAGTCAAAATGGTTCCTGTGGTAGTTCCACTACAATTGGTGTAGAAATAAGAACTGAGATAACATATGTGGCCTTCTACATTGGGGCAATTTTGCAGTGAGAGTACTTGGCCATTCCAGGCAGACCCATAAACAATCCTTGGTCACCGTAAGCTAATTTCCAGACATGCAGCATCATGCTAAGGTGCATCTGTATGTTCTTCTTTAGTTAGCTCCCTCCCCTGCTGTCCATCTCCACTCTGCCACGAATTCTGATTTTAATTTTCTCAACAGACATTTTCTTACATCAGTAACAGGCTTAAGGGTTAGAATATCACACACAAGCTTACCTCCTTCGTATGTCAGCTTTTCCCAGCCAAATGTACAACTCCCTGAAAGATTTGGAGTGACATATTCAGTGTGGGTCTATGTAGATTATACAGTATTTAGAACAATCTGAAGTGCATGATGACAGGGGTTTATGGCAGAATAGACACATGTTGTCAGTCACAGAGCAGCAATATCTTTGTTCAAATACATTGCTGTGCCTGTCTAAGTTGTGGCACACACTGACAGTGTCTTCATACAAATCATGTCATTGTAATATGCCTCACTTGTGTTTCCCATCATCAACCGTACACTGCATCTTGGCAACTGTACCCTGACTTCTTTTATCTGCATGGTGTTTTCAATGCATCCCACCCCCGTCAGTTGATGTGCCTCAGATGACGTGATTCTATGTTAGGCAACACTATGAAAGTGACACTATGTGATGTGGATGATTTGTGTTGTACTTTAGAGTACTGCTTAAATCTTCAACTCTAACCAGGATTTAAACAAAAGATGGGCCAATTACTCTCAACTGTCTACTGTAAACTCTAGAACACTTATTACATGATGGGATGCATGAAATTAAAGCTTTAAACAATATTCATGATCACTTTAGCTGAACCCCATCACTGATGTGTAATGTGTAAAATGCATCTATACTCATCATTGGATGCAGCACATATGACTTTCCCTGCCTACTAGCAGTGACACTGACATGTCGGTGTTCACTGCTGTGCGCTCTCCTTCACTAGATGTGTGACAACGACAGAGCAGTGCCTCCTTGTGGAAAACCTTCAGCCTGCAAGTGAGTTTGTAAGTAAGTTACAACACAGTTTTATCCAGTGGTGGATAGAGTACTGAAAATCTGTAATCAAGTATATGTACAATTATGCCCATTAAAATGACTCAAGTAACAGTAATAAGTACCTGGTTAATAAATTATTCAAAAAAAGTTACTTTCCATTTTAATATTTTTAAGGGGCAGCAGGCCAGTGCAAAATAATGAAAAAACAGCATTCATTAATAAATCTTTTTTTCGTATAAATTAATAATCCTAACCTCTTTTGATTAGAATTAATGAATTCAAGAGGCCAGCAGACCACCAGCTATAAGTTAATATCATTGTCAAAACATCAAAGATTAACACTACACATAATAATAATAATAACAATAATAATAATAATAATTATAATAATAATAATAATAATAACTATAAATAAACTTACATACCGGTTGCTTTCACCTACAGTATGTGCAAAATTAAAGGTGAACTGTAATGTTACCCTTAAAATCAAACAAACGTTATCTAACTGATAATGTTAACATTAACACTAATCTTATCCTACTGACTTGGGTTAAATTCTTTGTTAGCTGTCATGAGGTCAGAGGCTGGCGGCTCTATGCTGTGTTTGTGTGTGTGTGTGTGTGTGTGTGTGTGTGTGCGCGCGCGCGCGTGTGTGCAGCAACATATTCTGGTTCATATGCATATGATATCCTACAAAAAATGCATGCATAACAGTTCGTATGGTATCCTACGAATTTGTGTCCCACAAATTAAGTCATTTCCTTAATTTACAGTTACATAATTAAAATAAAGTTATGGAGGTTAGGTTTAGGCAGTAAAAGTTACGGAGGTTAGGTTTAGGCAATAAAAGTTATGGTAGTAAGGATGTACCTTAAAATTACTCAAAGTTGACTCAAAGTTTACACCAATCTGAACATCTGACTCCAGGGGAAAATCCAAGGCAATAGTGCATTTTTTTGTGACCCATCCACCAACTGGCCTGCATCCTCACAAGCACTCAGGACTGTTTCCTTGTTAACTTCCATCAGTGCAATGGTCACGTGATCGCAGCCTTAAAGCAGTTTCATGTTACTAATCAGTGTTTTGCTTTGCTGTTCGGCATGTTGGAGACAATCTGCTTGCCTGCTCACGTTGTATTTCTGGTTCAGGAGGCTTTTACCAAAAGCTGAATTATCTGCTGTAGTCTCTTCCTGTCCAAAACAAGTGGACCAGGTGATTAAACCTGGTAAAAACAATGAATTAGTGTTGCACGGTATACCGGTACTAAAATAGTACCGCGGTACTAGAGTATTGTAAACGGTACTATACTGCATTTGGAAAATACCGCTACTTTGAAATTGATTCAATTCATTAATTTAGTTAATTTATTTTACTCATTTATGCACACAAACGCCTTTCTTGTTCCTATTAGAGCACAGATTACACAAGTGGTGTGTATGACAACACCTGTATCAACATTCGCAGCTGGCACATGTGAAAAAAGACAAGAGAAAGTCTGCCTCACAAAGGGAGACAACACGAGACAACACCAACTTAGTGAAACATTTGAGCAACCAAACCGTGACGTCCATACAGAGGTACTTACCGAACCATGATTTTTTGGTACCGTTACACCCCTACTGTTTATTGTTCTAAAGGTTTGTATCCAAAAGGACTTTTCCTTAGGAAAAGTACCGAAGAGTATTGAAAAGTATCGAAATTCATATTGGTATTGGTACCGAAACAACCATTTTGGCTACTTTACAATGCATAAAGTAGTGGGACATAAAAAAAATGAAAAAGTTTCATTGCGGAGGGACCACTAACTACAGTTTTCAAGATGAAAATGCAATCACACAAATGGCTAATGCCATTGCTAGAGCTATCTAGATCCAGTGTTTGGTTTGTCTGTTCTGGGCTACGGTAAAAACAGGGCAGTGCAACATGGTGATATCCATGGACAGAACTTGCTTTCTATGTAGATATAAATGGCTCATTCTAAGGCAGTGTAAACACCGTGATTCTTATTTTCATGTAAAGAAAACTTATTACATTATATTCTATTTCCACCAATATATTGCTCTAAATCCAACACACTGGACCTTCAGCTGGTAACATAGCATAAAGCTAAAGCACTGTTGCTACAGATGCTTGCAGTTTAATTGTTTTAGAATGGTGGTTGTATTTTATAAGAAGAAAGTATATCGTATGCAAACAACTATATCCCTCCAATATTTAACCTGATCCAACTGTGATGTCATCAATGCTCATTGTGTGAACACCCGTCCTTCCATATTCTCATTCAAGATGTGATAGATTTATGTTGTTCCAAACTATCCACAAGTGAGACAAAAGTGCATTAAGTTTGGTTAATGAATATAGCTTCAAGAACAATTCTAAACTGAGACTGAGACACTTGTCCATGCACACAATCACTCCCAGGTCAAAATGCTGTATGTTTCTATTGTTGTCAGGGGCTGTCCTTAGCATTGCTAATGTTTCCTTACTAGAAAATAAAGCTCTCTATTGTTGGCAAGAGACTCCAGGCAGACAGCTAGCTAAATGCTTAACGTAAAAGTAAATGTCTTGCATCAGGGAGCTGCTCTACTCTGGCAAAGCTGTCTCAAACCCTGCTCACAAATACTCTCATTACAAAGACGGGGAAGTTATGTGATGCAAAGAGACAGCAGCTGTCCTAATGGAAGTGAGTATGGATGGAGTTTGTAATGAGATCATAGAATGACACACAACAAAGGCGGCACTGCCTCAAGGTTTTAATTTTTCCTGAGATTTACACATTTTTTTAGGTAAGTTAATTGTACTTGGATTTGAAAGGGTTTAAACCCCATAAAAACAGCAGATTTTTAGACAGACCACAACAATAATGTTCCTGGTCACAATTCTGTTATCATGTGTGTCTGAGGAAAAGGCTTTTTATCCTCAATTTGTTGCAGTTAGCAGTTGTATATCATTTGGGGCTTCCTGTCCACCATGTGTTGCACAACTGTTTGATGTCATCAGTCTGGCAACTTCCAGTAATCTGTTGATGGGAAGTGAAAGCATTGCGCAATATCTTCTTGTTCCAGACACTTTCCAGTTCTGAAAAGTGATCTGTAAAATGATGATTGTGTTGAATATGTTGACTCGGCTTGAGATGTGTCAGCTGTCTTTGTTTATCTACTTGATGAGGTCTTGGCATGAGGATGAGGGAGGGAGTGTGAACACTATTCCACAATGTGGAACCCGTATTTTCTCCCCAGTGTGAGTGTTCTCGGGGTACCCTGGCTTCCTCCCACAATCCAAAGACATGTAGGTTAATTGGTGACTCTAAATTGCCTGTAGGTGTGAATATGTCTCTATGTGTCAGCCCTGTGATAGTCTGGCCACCTGTCCAGGGTGTACCCTGCCTCTCACCCAGTGTCAGCTTGAGTCGGTTCCAGCCCCGCTGTGACCCCTAACAGAATAAGCAGTTGGAAAATGCTTGGCTTGAAAAATGTTGAAGACCTTTGCTTTAGAGAGTTGTTTGACCAAGGAGCAGTAAGAAAATCTGGTGCCAGGACACATCTGCTACAAGATAGAGGAATGGATTGTTCAGCATCATTTCATAACTCAGACAGCTCACTTTCAAGTAGTCAGATAATAATGTTCAGGTGGACAGAGAGAGCAACAGTGTGATGTCATCAGTCCGGCAAAAGGGAGGACTGCTCAGCCCCTTCATGTAGCCGCAGTACCAAATGCAAGACACAGGGAGAGAGTGGTGACAGCCAGATAGGTACCTCAAGTGGAGAGAAGCAAGGGAGGAAAAGTCTTTTCATGTCTCGTATTACTATTTTTTTGGCAAATAAAACGCATCAAATTCGGTGTAAAAGGTTTCACAGTGTAATGACTTTTTTTTCTTTTTTGGATGACCGATTTAAAAAGAAAACCAATTGAAATAAACAAACTAATCAAAGGCCTTTTGTTCAATCTTCTTGACTGGACTTTCCTAACTAATAAAGGCAGAATTTGCAAAATTCTCACCTCTAGTTTGTAACACAAGCTTTCTGTTATAAATGTGTAGTCTTAAAGCCAGAGATAACCCCGGTGACCTTACTGTGACATCATCGGGATTATTTTCACTGACTTGAGGCTGAGTAGTAGTGTAGTACTAACCATGACTAGTAAGCTGATCTTCATTTAAAAAGTGTACAAACAACTCTTTAGTCTACTGAAAATAAAATAGTGTCACAATGATCACAAACTACTGTTACTCACACAGAGCTGCACATTATGCTGTCACATAAATACAGAGAGGCAGGAAAACAGTCAGCCTCAGAGATATTTGGAAGAGAGGTATGTAAATACCGTCATTTTGGCCTGAAAAAAACAACTTTCCATTCACACAATGGTCTGTGGCTCATTATCTCTGCTATTTAACATAACACAGCATAATGACATAATCACATAAAATTGCTGCAGTGGATCAACATGGCTCTGGTGTTTAAGGAGGGTCAGTCTGAATGAGAGCATAAGGCATGTTAGGTGAAGAGTGCTTGATGCTGTTCGTTATGGATGAATACATCCTCATTTTGTAAATGCCTTCAGTTGCATTAACCATCACCTAACATGAAGCATCAAAACACAAATCTACTCAAATTAAGTTTAAATACAAGATACAGGTGAAACAATTTCAAGAAACTAGTTGAATAAATTGTTGCAGCAATATGATATATACAGATGCTTCCATACAGGTCTCTCATTGAACACTTTAATGAGAATGAAAATGATGTGAATCATATTCTGTGGCCTTCACTGTCACCTCATCTCAACCCAACTGAGCACCTATGAGAGAGGAAGTTCTGAGATACGTACTGTCCTTACTATGAACCAAACTAAAGAAGACAGCCTGTCAGTTGTTGTTCAGTTGACATAGATTTTGCAACACTGTTTATGCCATGGCATCGATCTGTGTAATATCTCTGATATGGTTGTATTGAAACATGAAGTAAAAGGTCGCATTAGTGACATAAATTAGGGGAGATAGGGGATGGTTGTAACCTTTTTGACGGTTCATTCTGTATCTTAGTGCTCTTCAAACCAGTGTTTTTTAAAATGTGATATAAACTAGTTACATGTGTCTGCTATTAAATGGTGCAGCTGTTTTCTTTGTAACAGGAACAGAAAATGCATGGTTTAGTCTCAAACACAATCAATTATGAACTATGTACAAAATATTAACAATAAATAAAATATCAACTATAATTCTACTATGCCAGAATTAATTTTCAATATAAATCTTACATATCATGAGATAAAGAAATATAATCAATGTAAGAATGCAACAATCAAGCATCATGGAAGCTATATGCGAAACACGTAGTTCACTCCCTCTGTTTTTAAATCTAAGCTGATAATAAATACGTGACAATTTGAGGATTCTGGTGTGTGCTAAAACTTATTTTTCTTGATTCATGGGGATTATCTTGCACCAGCCGGCACCCAGGAGAGGCACAGCTGTGTACAGGGTTTCCCCAGTTTTTTTGAAAATGTCACAAAGTGTGTGATGGCAGTGATGGTGATGTTACATTTGCAGGTTGTAGAATTGTTTGGCATTAGCAGGTGGAGGTGACATTTGTTTTACTCAGTTTTTTTTCTTCAGTTCTGGCACAATGATTTCAAAGCCTGATGTACAGAGTTATATGATTACTGTACGTTTAAATTATCCTGATGCAATACATTTCTTTTTTAAATGAGACAATTCGGCCCTCTGTGTGTTGCTTTCAGCCAATTAATTCTTAATCTTTTTACAGTTTTCTACATGCACTCAGGAATGCACTGTTGCTGACAGCTCAATATGCTGGCAGTGACTAACATTCCTCCCTCCTCTGCATGCTGTGGTTCTTTCATTGCTGGTAAATTACATGGCTCTTGAATGTGGACGCCTGAAAAGGAGCCCAAGCAACCAGAATGGTGCAGAGGCTCAGCACTGTCATGTTGGAATTTCCAAAGCAAGCCATCCAGATTTGTGTGGCTAGGGCCGTTAGAGATGTGTGCTAGTGAAGTAGCAGTGAAGTAGCACGTCATGTGTCTGATGGATATTGTACATACAAAGAGGAAAAAGAATGAGGTCACAGCCCTCAGTGGCCTTCAGCACCAACAACGAGGGCTTTCTAAGCTTCACAAAAACCAGAGAACCTTGGAACCAACTCCCTGTGATAATACACTCAGTTATCAACTATTTAACTATGCCTGACTATGGATCACTTTCATGTTTGGCTAAAGATGATTTCTTGTGTAATTTTTAATCGATAAATCTTGAGATATTTGATTTTAAATACAAAGCTGAGGAATATAAATACACCCTGAAGCAATGTTAGGACAGCCAAAGGTTCAATCATTTCAATAAATCGCACTGAATACACAGGCTGCTTGGAAAAGTGGTAAGGACACAAGACGAGTCGACAGGAAGAAGGGACATAAACTAAAGGGGCTTTTAGAAATTCTACAAACTATAATTTCAGTCCAAACCTTCATCAGTCTAAACTCTGATCTGTCAGTGCCAGTTTAAATAAATAGACCACAAAAGTGTAATTCCCCTAGTGGTATCCACCAATTAAACTTTTTATCTGTTCTACTTTTATTGGCTGAGCATTTGAAACTTTTCCTCTTTGACAGAAATTATATTCTGAATGAGGACAGTGACAGTGCCAGTAGTTACTGATTTTTTGTTATTCGAATAAGCTTACTGTGGTAACGGTGGGCTGCTATTTAAAAGCCATTTTCTTGTACATGCATGGGTTTTGATGGTGCAGTTGCTCATTGGCCACTGTAGTGGACCATGGTGCGTCATCCTCAGCCCAATCCCCTGAAAAAATGTTGACATTGTACATTTATGCAAATCATGGTTACATATGTATGTCATTATGTAGATGATATGTTGAAACTTTACATTTCAGCAACACTATAGTTAATGTGTGGTTAGGTGTAGGCACAATATCACTTGTTATGGTTAGGAAAAGGAAAAAATGGTTTTGGTGGGACCGTCGCGACTGGAGAAGCTGTCAATGTCTCAGTCAAAAACAACAGCTTTTCTTTTACACTATCTGCGGTGGAAACACAGTGACAGCACACTAAAATCATTTGGTGGTTATAAAGCTGCTGAAAATGCAACAATGACTCACTAAAAACTGTGAAAAAGTCCATGAAAAATGTGTGTTAAAAAAATCAAGCAATTTTCTTTTTCATGCTTGAAGAGGAATAAAATCACAGGAAAATCCTGACTGAGGTTGTCAGAATTTATGCATGGAAAACACTTTTTTTTATGCTTTCAGCACCACAAACAAACATTATTCTCCTACATTGTAAAACTGGGTTGGTGGCAATATTCTCTGCAGCTGAAAAGTCAAAAGGCCAACATGGGCTTTCAAAACATTTCAACGATTTGTTATGACTGTACATCCCTCTATGGTATGCATTATGATGGCAGTTGGTGAAAACAAATAAAATAAAAAAATAGAAAAGGAAAGAAAATAATAAAGTAAATAAAATGAGAGGTTATGTGGAACTCATGAAAAATATCCAAAAAGCTTTAAGTTTAAAATGTATGCATTTTAAATTAAAAAAAAACAAAAAACAAAACATTAAAAATCTATTCTTTTCCATCAAGTTCAAGTTTATCTGTCTTAATGTTACCTTCAGACAACACTGTACCACTATGGAACAGCCCATAGAAATGAATGGGTTGGGAGTGATCAGCATATTTCAGCAAACTTTACATCAACAGTTTATCAAACTAAACTATCGTAACTCTCATCAGAACAAGATTGTGAGTTACATTTCAGTGATTGATTATTTGTTTTACATTTAAATGTTTGTTTTCATCCTGACAGATTGTATGTTGTCACTATTTGGTGTGTTGCTGCTGTTAGGTGCTTGTTGTCTTCCTAACTACTAAAATCTGATTCATCCTCACTAATATCAGCTCAGAGTGTTCCTTTAACCATCTTCTCATTTAAGGAGTGAGAGAATAATATTGCATACATTCTTTAAATGGAAGAAAAATGTGTGTAAAATATAAGCATACAGTCTGCTCTGTACACAGTGCAGTTATGGTAGACTTTACAGTGTCATAGCCTAACTTAATTACCACTAACATTGTTAAACTTTTCCAGGTTAATCTGTGGAGATAAAATAAAAAATATGATGACTGTCACTGGAACAATGTAAACATGAATACACAATAGCAAAAACAGTCATGGTGGGATGACACCATGTGAATGCACAGTGTAGCTTCAAGGCAACATTTGCAATTTAACAATTTTCTATCACTTTATTATCCGATAAAGCACATTAAACAATTAAAATTGTTTTTACCATTTCTCATTTATCATTGTCATGACAGAAAAATATGTTTTCAGACCACTTTTTGTTGAGAGTTGTTGGAACCAAACCATGTGAGGAA
Source organism: Epinephelus fuscoguttatus (assembly GCF_011397635.1). Lineage (NCBI taxonomy): Eukaryota > Metazoa > Chordata > Actinopteri > Perciformes > Serranidae > Epinephelus > Epinephelus fuscoguttatus. The sequence goes on from NC_064762.1 coordinate 39,023,637, forward strand.
AATCCTAAAAAACTGGGGTCAACATGGTCTCCAGAGCATTGTGTTACAATATAAAGAGCGCTATTGGTTTCCTTATAGCCCACTCTTTGTTAAATTGTTGCAACATGACTGAGGATGTATTGTGTAAGTGTAAACAGCCAAAAATCTATACAGCCATGGTAGTATAGAGGGATATGATTCACACATGTATGATTTAGTTAAAGTTTCTGGCAGATAACGGGCTGTTGTGTTTTTCTGTCCGTGAAACATCCTAACACATTTAGTGCTGTGGAGAGTTTCGTGTAAACTCTTGGTCCATGCTGCCATCTGCAGGACACATGTTACCTTCAACAAACACTGACCATTTCCCTCTGAAATTCAAATCAAACACCCATACAACAACATTAACAGCATTACTATTCTCTTAATAATATTTTCTATTTAGAGTTTTTTTTTTTTTAATAAATTGAATAATTCATTTATATAAATTATTTATTATTTTTGGGAATGTTTAGTTCGAGGAGTTTTGTGTTGTTGTTGTTTTTTTTTTTAATTAAAAATTCAAATGATTTCTTAGAGGTGGGCACACCAATTCACAAATATTCATTTAAACATGCTTTTTATGAGGCTTATGACAAATTCCAAGCATTTGTTCCAGATAGTAGGCTACCATAAAACTTTACCAGCCATATCATAAAAACCAGACTGTTATTGTTCAAGATGTCCTATATGAATGACTTTTGAATGAATGATTTTATTTTATTTTAGTGTCATGCAACCTAGTGGCCCATCCCCCACAGGATTATATGTCTTCCTCCAACTATCCATTAAGGAGTTTTCAGGATAGATGTAGTCCTTCCAGTGTCCTTTCTTTCCTGAGATCTCCCCCAGTGTATGCACATGCCTTGAATACCTCAACACAGACTGGAACTTTCCAGGTGAGATGAACATACTGAGTTGTGGGTTAATCTCTGGGGCTTCAAACCACTGCTATCATACATGGATTACAGAATGGGCCTTTCAGGCACAGGCACAGGGGCCCAAAGTGTCAGAGGGCCCCGCTGGCCCAAATGTCACTCAAATTAACATGTACCAACCAGGAAGAGACTCAAAATGGCCACAAGAAGACACAAGAACCACACACCTCAAAGACATGCAAAACAACCACAAAGAGACCCCCCCCCCTCCAAAAATAAATAAATAAATAAATAAAAAATTAAGGTGTATTAAAGAGGTTAAAAATATAAATACTTTGTAATGGTTATAATACATATTTCATTCATTCATCTTCTAACCGCTTCATCCTCTTGAGGGTCGCGGGGGAGCTGGAGCCTATCCCAGCTGACATCGGGCGAGAGGCAGGGTACACCCTGGACAGGTCGCCAGACTATCGCAGGGCTGACACATAGAGACAGACAACCATTCACGCTCACATTCACACCTACGGACAATTTAGAGTTACCAATTAACCTAGTCCCCAATCTGCATGTCTTTGGACTGTGGGAGGAAGCCGGAGTGCCCGGAGAGAACCCACGCTGACACGGGGAGAACATACAAACTCTCTATAATACATATTTTTTCAGTTAAAATATGTAAAAAGATAAATAATAATCCATGTTCACGTAAGAGAATTAATTGAGAATTAATTGAGAATTGCGACCATGTGACAGAAATGACATGCCATCATGTAAATAAGATAAATAACATAAGGCATTAGTTTGTGTAATAAAAGACAAAGTATAGACCTGTTCTATAGGCCTGGATATGAAGCGTCCATAGCGCCAAATAATATAGCCTAATGGTAGTTTCTAATAAGATAAGACGAAAAAAAAAAAAAAAAAATCACACCTCGACGGCATCAAACAGTTTCAAACTCACGCACCTAGACTGGCGAACAATTCTCTGTTCAGTATGTACGGACATACACAATAACCGCGGCATGGTCTGAACCAATGGCACTATGAAACCTCATGAAGCATTTTCTTTATTTTCTGTGCCCACTAGATGGCGCTCTTGGTTTAAAGAGAGAGGCTCAAAGAATAGCAATTCAGAGCCGAATTCAGAAAGAATGAACTGCGGCCGCTGATAGCACCTTGAATTGCACTTCACTTGCACCCACAGTTTGCTCCGTCTTAATGTCCTATTCACAAAGGATATTGCGCTAATGATATACCAGCGCAAACACGCCCGCAAAGTTTGGCAGCTGAGTGCAGTTTGCCCCTGATGGCAATGTATAAATGCTGGCTTTGCGCCAAGAACACGGTGGCAGAACAATGGCAGCTAGAAAGAGACAGATGAAATTTTCAGAACGCGAGCTTGAGGTCCTCCTTAAGGAGGTGCGAACCCATTCCTCAAAACACCCTTAAATACCTTCTGTTAGCACCAGCTTTCTGAAGACGTTATTTTTTTTCACTTAACTGCGTGTGGCTATTAGCGCTGGTATTAGTTAATTAGACTTTGTTTGGCAAAGTACTGAATACTGTATACCCTCATGTAGTGATGTCTGCTGGTGAGTCAGTCTAACAGTGTTGGATGGGTTGAGGCTGTGGATTTGACCACTTTATCACTATTCCCTCTCACTTGTAGCTGTTTTTTCGTTATCTTTTGAATTTAATATGAATTATGGAACCGTTTTTGTTCACGTTTGTTTCCCCCGTTTCGTAAAATAAATTATTGAAAGTTGCTTTTGAAGTGCGTTTTGAGAACGACCGCAGACTGTTTACCTGTTCAACACATCAGTATCTTCGGATGCCATTAAAGTAATAGTGATTATAATAATAATATCAAAATATTATTTACAGACTGATTTAACAGACGATCACTGCTGCCACGATCAGTGGAAAGTCTGGGCGAGAGGCTTCCACAGAGGAGCGCCCAGTTTGCACCAGCTTTCTAAAGACGTTATTTACTTCACTCAAACTGTGTGTGGCTGTTAGCGCTGGTGTTAGTGAATTAGACGTTGTTTATCAATGAGGCTCATTTGCATAGAAAGGGGCAATTTTTGCACCAAATATATGCATATTACCTCATTTAAATACGTGCAAATAACACCGGAGCACCGAGACACAATCTGCTTGGCAGCGCAGTTAGTGGAGCATTTCACCCTCTGCACGTGCTTTGTGAATTAGACGGTATCTGTTTGCTCCATTTTTACCGGTTTAGCGGCCGCAAAAGCCACGCAATCCTTTTGTAAATTTGGCCCTCAGTGTGCTTTCAACCTTTTGTTTAACAAAAAGCGCCATCTAGTGGTCTCAGAAAATAAAGAAAATGCTTCATGAGGCTTCGTTTGGTCATCACTACTCACAGGTGTTGCTGTCTGCTCTATGCCATCTTTTCATCACGCTCCTGCTCCTCCAACTCTTTTTTGCATCAATCTGGTGAATTCTGAGAGCCAAGTTATGATGGCAGAATATGCCTAGATTTCAACATCTTTGTGCTTTTTATGTGTGAGACATTCTATTTTTACTGATAAAAACACTAGTGGTATGTTATGGTGAAGGGTTACACTTAGAATACGGCTAAGGATTAGTGGTTAAACGTTTCAGTAATCAAAAGAAAAATGTGCTGCTGTTAATTGCTGCTGTGCTGCTGCAGACTGAGAGACGTCTGGGGAGATGAGCTGCGGTCCTGTTTTCTTCACCCACACGGAGCTGCTGCCATCTTCTTTCCTACACAGGGAGGAGCTGTGTCCCATTTTCTCAGACATTGCTGTTTCGTCTTCAAAATAGAAGTAACAATGGTTAGTTTTCTTCATGAGCTCCAACTTTAAGCATGCCTACGAAACCTTAATGCAAAGCTGCCGAAAGAACTAACTAAAACAGAGGAAGTACACTTAAAGCATAAACAACAGACAAACTTACTCCTCTTCAGCCCCTATAGGACATAAGGCTTCAATGAGGTCTTTTCATTGCATTTGATCCTAGGCAGCATGTTGCACCTCTCCCCATGACAGGTTCATCTTTTCCAGCTCTAGTGTCACAGTTCTGCCCCAGGTGGTTTTGGGCCTTCCAGATTTTCTTTTGCCTGGTGGTGTCCATCTTGATGAGACTCGTAATCCAGCCCTGTTCCATTCTTACCACACGGCCTAGCCATTTGTGTGTGATTTCCTGCGTGATGATCCCACTACTGTTTTCTTGTACAGTTGAATGTTGAAGATTTTGTTTGGCCAGAAGATTTGCCACATTTGTCTAAGGCATCCATTGTGAAAGGATTCCACTCTCATTATGTCTGTTTTGACCACTAGCCGACTCTCTAAAATGTACAGCAGGACAGATTTGACATTGCTGTTATACAAGAGCATTTTCGTTTTACGGCTGTATTGCTTGGATCTCCAGATGGACTGGAGGTGGGAGAAGGCAACCTGAGCCTTTTCCAGCCTTGCTTTGATGTCTTTTTGGTCTCACTGTCCTTACTGATGAGGCTGCCCAGGTAGGTGAAGTCTTCCACAGACTCAAGTGTTTCCCCATTCACAAGAATGGGTGCTGTGGGGGTGATGTTTACACACATCACTTTTGTTTTGGAGCTGGTGATGTTGAGTCCCACCTGTTTGACAAAGTTGTTGAGATATAATAATATATTGCCACCCACCTTTTTCTGTCTGTGCTCTGAGCTGCTGTGACATGTGTATTTCCCAAGTGTGGGATTAATAAAGTTTTATCTTATCTTATCTCTTTAGGTTAATTTAGGTTTTTCTTAACAACAGACAAAAGCCTAAATTAAAGCCTCTGTTTTTTTTCCTTTTATTATTTTTCATGTTGTGTTCCATATGGATTCATTGAAATTGTTGAAGCCAAAACTGGGATACTGTGTTTGTGGTGTTATTCATCATACACTGTAGTTATGAAACTGGTTAAATAAATTATAATGAGATGTCTCTTTCATTTTTTTAACCACATGTTTAAAGGGTTTAAAACTTCATAGATCAGTGTGGAAAGTGTTTCTGTTACCACGAGCCGGTGGTGAAAGGGTTACACACAAAATTAGCAGAGATTTAAAAAAAAACCAAAACACACACATAACGACTACAAAGACACTAAAACAACAACAAAAAATTAAATAAATAAATAAATAAAAAAAATAAAATAGAGCAAAAAAAATGTGTGTGTCTTGTGTCTCTGTAGGAGAGGTGGTGGGATCCTTTTGCATATCTGTGCCCAGGGGCCCATTTCCTCATAATGTGCCCATGACTGCTGTCAGTCTGACCTGAGCACAGGGCTTACAAAATGCTCCAGTTTTTTTCTGAGCTCTTTGACCATAGCATGATGAGCCTGATGAAGCGCTGATTCAGGCAAGTCTATAGTTGTGGTTTATTTGTCCTCTAAGAAAGAGAAGCGCTCCTAGCCAACAGAATGGTACACACACTCAGTGCTGACATTCTGGGATTTAGGGAGATTTTGGAATGCAAATCATCATCTTTTTCTTTGAGTTACAGCCTTCATTTCTGCATCTCATGATGGACTGACAGCAAAGGTCACTTTCTATTACTGGCACGCACAGGACCAGTGGGACACAGTCATGTTTCCTGGAAAGGCATGGTTCACTCAGTCTGGCACTGGAGGCTCTGCTGGCTCACAAAATAGGCCGCAGTGTTAATTTAGCTCAAATCAAGGGGGACAAAGGGCTCTACTTGGTAAATCCAGGAAGAATGGAGACTGAAATGGTTAGTCCTTGAGATGGACATTTACCTTGGTGTGACGGTCAGGGCGCATAATGGGACCAAGGATGTCATCTCAACTATTCGTTTGATATAGCTATAGTTTCATAACCTAGACGTACCTGCAGGATTTGGTGATACCACAAAATTGGGAGCCAGTTGTGATCCAACATGAAACCTGAACGCCCAGGTCACATACGTATACTGAGAGAGGACTTTTTGATGGAGTATGAGCCATCAGATGTTCAGCTGTTAAACTTTCCAGCTATTCATTCAATCATTATCTGTAACTGCTTATCCTGTTAGGGGTTGTGGGGGGGCTGGAGCCTATCCAAGGTGACAGTGGGCAAGAGGCAGGGTACACCCTGGACAGGTCACCATACTATCACATGGCTGACACTTAGAGACAGACAACCATTCACACTCACATTCACACTTACAGGCATTTTAGAGTCACCAATTAACCTGCATGTCTCTGGACTGTGAGAGGAAGCCGGACTACCTGGAGAAAACCAACACTGACACGGGGAGAACATGCTAACTCCCCACCCCAGGTCTGAACCCCCCAGCCCGGGTTCAAACCAGGAACCTTTAAGACACTTTATTATTCAAAGCAAAGTATTTATGTCTGGGGGGAACTTTATGCAGGTAATGCTTGATTCACAGCCTGTATGGATTGTGTGTGCACTACAAAACCCTGAGTAAACCAACATCTCTGGTAAAACATTGCTTTAATTGCACAGATTCCTAAGCATGCAGCTGTGTTTTTTTAAGCATTAAGGCTGTAATGGTCCTTGTGGGTGCACCTTAAGGAAAAAAAAGTGTGCTTCTCCTGTGTTATTAACTGAGTTGCCATAGTCCAGTCTGAATGGGACACCACTCTAAATCAGCATAATGCCACTACAACAAGAGACACAACATCAGCCAATTTTAGACCTGATGTCAGCTGGTTATCTGTGTGTCAATCAGTTTGAGTAAATTTGATTAACACAATTTTATATGGGATGTCCCTGACAAGGTAAAATAATTAGATCTTTAAGGTGGCCTTTAAGTCACGGGCCACCCTACGACACAGGACCAAAATATTAGATAGAACATCAATGCAGGACTTGACTTGCTGTGCATTCCATTCCCCATACTACCACACTATATGGCATGCCCGAAAAAGATTTAGTATGCCCCAGTACATAGTATGTCAAATGCAGGATGCTAAAAATACCAGTATGTTCCACTACATGCAGTCTGATTTTGCAGTATGCAAGCCAGCATGCTTTTGTGGTTATTCTAACCCACAATCCTCTGTACAGCGGATGATATGACAGCTTGTTGACAGTTGATTGACGGCTGACGGAAGCCACAATGACGGCATTTAAGTAAGTGATAAAAAACTGGCAATAGCAATGATAGGAATATTTTAACTATTTAAATGAACAAAATAATAATAAAGATAACCAATTACCAAAGGACATAACTATGAGAATAACAATGAAAGAGACATGCATATGTAATTTTACTGTGGTGAATATAATATGTTAGATTCTACCACATATACAGTTTAACATAAAAGTTAAAATGATATACATTCCATCGCAAAGTTGCAACAACAGCAGTGCTCTCCTCATTGACCTCCATCTCTGGCAAGCTTGGTGACCAACATTTTGTTTTATCTCCAAGGTAACGGACAGATGAGAAAGAGGCTCTAAGTCAAGGGTGTAATGTTAAGTGATGGTAGTAATGCAATCTCACAGAAATACCTGAAATGACCACAACCTCAGAACACCGCAGTACATGGTTGTGGCACATAGCGTGTTGAAATTACATGGTGGCAGACAAGTTGGGTTTAGTATTCAAAACAACTTGGTTAGGTTTAGAGAAAGATCATGGTTTCGGTTAATAACTAACAGTTTGCTACGCATGGGATGTAAGAACGTCATGTGTAGTCATGTAGTAGTGTAGTCATGTAGAAACTTAACATGGCGTAGTTAGGTGATTCTTTAACCATCATAATTCTGTCAGAAATAAAAAAGATAGATCAGTCATCTTACTATGTAATGACAAAATCTGTGTGTTTGTCTGTGTGTGTGTGTCTGTTCCATGTTTTTCTCCTCATTGACTTGTTTGACCGATCTGCATGAAACTCTGTGAACATAATCTAGGGACCAATATCTAAAGTTCCCTCTTGGCAAAAGTTGGAAAACTTACTGAAACTGAGCTTCTATAAGGCAATGAATATTGCAGAGGGCGTGGCTCATCACATAAAGGTGTATAACTTCTCAAGGGTTTCACCGATCACCACGCAACTTTGTAGGCATATGACCACACATAATCTGAGGGGACCCCTCCATTATTGAGCCCATCAAACAAAATGGGGGTGCTAGAGAGCTAATTTCTTATCTAGACCTAACTGCCATATCAATTTTTACTAAACTTGGTAGATATGTAGAACAGGACGCCTTAAGGTGACTGGAGAAATTTAACTGTAATTGGCAACTGGGTGGCGCTATAACAACAGAAAAATGCTTAAAAATGGCTAAAATGCAACCGATCGCTGTGGCTCCCCCTGTGGCCGAATGTTGTTTGTTTTTTCTAACTTCTGGTATGACTATGTCATGGTATGGTATGCTGTACATAATCATGGAAACTGTCAGTGTGTCATTCTGTCAGTCAGTCATTCTGTCTGTCCCACGTTTTTCTACTCACTGATGTGGTCAATCTATGTGAAACTGCACATAGGCATTGAGGAATGGCATAGGTAGAAGGTGACAAAGCTACCAATGGGTATGGACTAGTTATTTCTATTTTATAAAAAGCTACCTTTAAAGTATGTTTTTTGCTTTATGTTTTCTTTGTGCTTGAGCCAGAGTTTGGATATCCAACTCTGCCTAATGTTGAATTTAATATTGATCTAATATCAACTTCAAATACAAATGACAAACATATAAACACCCAATTTAAAGAAATTAAACATGTCTTGTAAGATATATTAGTACAGTGGTATATTAGTATTTTTTATTTATAAAAAGCACCTGGGGGTGTGTGAATCATCCATGTTTTAGAATTTGTAGCTCCTTTGCAGCAATATCCAAACTTAAGGTATTGTCAACGGTCAGGGCTACTGGTCTGGACAGACATGGATGTAGATGTAACTTCACTATGACTGACTCTCAGAGGCATACAACCCAAAGTATAATTCTAGTTTCACCTAGTTTATCAGCACTTTAAAAAACAATTCTGACACTCAGCTGCCATGACATTTTGTGATAGCCTACTGATGCAATGGCTAAGGCAAAGAGATAACCTCCTTGGCTAAAGCCAGCTAGAGGTCATGGTCATGTACATGACATCAAAGACAAGACCAGACAAGAAATATGCACATGCACCAAGTGGACTGGGGTGTGAATTATTTAAAGTTATGGTAGATTGTCTTCAGTGTTCTAATCTGTACAAATGACTATGACTTTAGGTTTTTCATTCACTGTTAAATATACATCAGTAAATGATGGAAACTGTTCAGTTAATGTGGCCTCTGGCTGATACTTTTAGATCATCAAATTTATTTTGTAAATGATGTGTTGGATGTCAGTGGAGATTTTCTTACTTAATGACTTGAAGTCAATAAGTCACTTCAAAATATAGGAATTATACAAGGCACTGCTATCAGATGTTGTCTGTCTACAATCCTTTATTGTGGAGAACTCTGATAAAAAAAAAAATCTCAGGATAATTTAGATGTTTGTCACCATTAGAAATAATAAATAGCAAATTGTAAAATCAACTCTGACATGCACATCATTTTTTATGTCCTCTTTAAACATAACCTCTCATCTATGTCATGTATGCATAATTAAAATGTGTTTGATACTCCTATTCCTTAATTAAAATGTTTCAGGTCTATTAACTGCTCATCTTCTTTCACTTATTTTTGGGCTTTTTGCAGCTATTTTTTTTCATAATATAAGAACCAGAAAAAAAACTATGGAGAATTACCAAGGATAATACTTTGTGCTGATGAGGAAAATGACATTCTGTCTTTATTTAAGTATTTTACAGATGTTGAATTGTTTTGGCAGCAGGTGGCAGATTGGTTTTCAAACAAGCAATCCTTTTACATTCATCTCCCTTTTAATATCATTTGGGGTTTTCACCATGATCTTAATATTACTTATATTTTGTACTTATGTTGGTTAGATTGACAAATATTTATTATCTCTTACATTTACATTACTATTCTATGTGTAAATATGTTTTTTTTAACGTATGCACCATTTAAGGACACATTTGCAATTTGGTTCTGCTTGTGTAATGACAATAAAGTTCTTGAAAAAATCTGTCTCTGAATTCCATCATTTTATTTCTCAAACATCATCATTTGCAGGAAAATACAATTATGAAAGGCAGAGCTCAAGTATGAGACATGGAAAATCTTTACAATACCAAAAACTTAGGGAATCAGAGTTATGATTGCTCTATATTTCATTGTATCATTTGTGCAATATAGCAAAGACACGACCTCTACTGAGCCGGCCAAATGCTGAGTAGCCTGTTCATGCTTTTGTTCCCAATTGTCTTGATTATTGTCACGCTCTATACACTGGCTTACCTATAGATCGTTCAAAATGCTGCTGCTGCCAGGATTTTAACAAAAACTAAAAGGAGAGACCATATAACCCCTGTTTTATGTAACCTACACTGGCACCCATTTAAATTGAATTTAAAATCATTCTATTATGCACCTAAGACCCTCACCCCTAGTTATTTCATAGAGTCCCCAAAGAAAGTGCTTTGGATTAATTGATTTTATCGTGTACATCTAGCTCCATGACCCAAATGTGGACAACTGACATAATATCCCTCTTTTTCTTCATGAGTTATTGCTTGTCAAAGAAAAATATGTCATTCACATCAGACTGTGTAAAAGAATCATGTTGGCTGTACATATCATTTGTTGGTTACTGTAATACCAATTCATTGTGTAACGTTTAGTAATTGTAATCATGCAGGGTACATTTCAGCATTTCATTATGTTATAAGCATAAACACACAAACACATTCTATTTCACAAAAATAACTTTTATTTGGTGAAAAAATACAGTACAACATTAACAATGGACTTCAGATTCATCCAGAGTCTGAATTCAATACACTGCAATGAGAGAGCAGTTCAAATTAGTTTGAGGATTTTTGCCCTCCATCAATGATGACATAAACAAAGTAACAGATTAAAGAGATTAATTTAGTGCTAAGACAAGTTCTGACGTACTTCCTATCATTTGTCAATAGACTGTTAAATGTCTCTCTTTGTGAGGGCCTTCAAAATACTACAATTTTAAAGGCAGCAGTTTGGTTTCAAGAGGGGACACAGTATATTATGTACCAAAAGCAGTCAGTAAAGCAAGACAATATCAGGGGAGCAAAATGTACCTCCACTAAAGTTAGTTCTAAAATAAAAAACAAAACAAAATAAAACTTAAAAAACAGGAGTGAGGTAACATGCAAGAAACAGTCCAAGTCCAAGTGAGATGTACCAAAGTGAAAGCCTTTAGAATGCATAACATACAAAGTCCACCATGAGTGCAGGGGGAGGAGCAATGCTGTCCATAATCAAACATGAAAAAACCTGCATCCTGTCCACCTCGCCATTACACATTAGCAACAGCACACTGACATCCTTGAAACTGCCCTGCTTTCCAGCTCCATGACAACCACCTAGTGCTTTAAAGGTGGACCTGAGTTCAGGAGGGTAGTTTAGGTTCAAATAAAATGACAGCCACCAATACAGTTATTCATATCTTGCAACATCATCTTGCTCTTGTGGACAGTTCCAATGTCCTCTGGTGTATACACCACCATCCTTGTCTTTGATGACATGTATTCCTTCGGTGGTCTTCTCAATGGATCCCTGGATGACAGCTTTATGATCAGATTGCGCATACACAGAAAAAACAATATGAGATCAAATAAAATACATAAAATCAGAATGTACACTTGCAAAATGAGGGGACAGGATCTAAAGGAAGTCATTTCAATTACCACAAAATATTCATACTGGTTTAAATAAACAGTGTGATTGTATTTCCCAGCTTTGTTGAGCAACAGTTTTGTGGAAAGGAATTAAAGGCATGTCCCACACAGAGGATAAAATCCACAACATTCTACTGTTCACACGACAATAACACGAGGCTTCAACAGTCTTGAGTTATAAAATCATGTGGTTATCTTCCAAAGTAAGTTTTTTTAGTACCAAAAAGAACAATGGTAAATGGATGCATCCTGCTCTTTATACTGTTTCTAATGTCACTACAATAACATCTGGGCATGCTTGTTTTAGCTACCACGCCCCAAACATATGGAACACCCTGTCTTTAAATATTAGACTTTCTGGCTCAGTGGACAGTTTTAAACAACAGCTCTTGAAAGCTGGAAGCTAGAAAGCATTTATTGTCTATTGGCTGTGGTAAACCTTATTTGATTTTTGTCTTATTTAGTGTGCTGGTGGCTGTGGGAGAGAAACTGTCTCTGAGCCTGGTCGTTTGTGTTTTGGCAGCTCTGTAGCACCTGCCAGATGGCAACAGTTTAAAGAGTTGGTGACCAGGGTGAGAGCAGGCTTTAATGATGCTTTTTGCTCTGCTGATGTAGTAGTTGCAAGTTCTAGCACTTGTCTGTTTTCATAGGCTATTTAATGCCCCCCCCCAATTTCTCATTGAATGAGTGTTGTATAATTGCATGATTTTATCTCTTCGCTGCGTTTGTATCTGCTGCTGAACTGTAAAGCACTTTCTGCATGGAAGGTGCTATAAATAATGCTCATTCATTCATTCATATGAAGGTTACTATTACTTGGCTTTTCTTTTATTTCCTGCTATAGGAAAAATCATTTCATTTGAACTGATGCAGAAGTGATGTGATGTCATATCACAATTACATGTAGAACTTGATGTGTATGTATAATATATATGATTCATGTGAATATGTATATGTTGTCTCTTGTTACGTCGCCTGATGTTACTGTAAACTGCAGTGATGAAATAAGATCCAGCAACACTGCTATTGTACTGCTGCGCGACATCTGACTGGGTGACTCATGCGCTCTTACGAAGTGTGTTTGTCATTCTGTTGCGTTTTTTCCCTAGAAACCGCGTTGATCGGATGACGGGCGGGGCGCAAACCCCAGCTCTGTGGTTGTAAAGTTCGCAGTTCAAACGGCTGAGTTTGAGGAGAACAGCTCTGAAGTTTACTGGCTTTGATTGTCATTTGAACGTCTATGGCAAATCATTCTTGCTATGACACTGACTACGTACAGTATGGACAACCCATCACATCTGGTGTGATGTTCTCGTCCGGTGTCCTGGGCAATATCGTGGCGCTGGTCCTGCTGGAGTTGCGGCGCAAGCGGACCAGTCCGTCCCTGTACCGGAGTCTGGTAACTGCGCTCCTCATGACAGACCTGTTTGGTTCCATCTCTGTGAGTCCTATTGTGCTGACCTCTTATGCTCGGAATACATCTCTAGTCGGAATGAATTCAGACAGGGTGCTGTGCTCCTATTTTGGCTTCAGCATGACCTTCCTGAGCCTCTCCACGCTGGCGATCCTGTGCGCACTTGCGCTCGAGCGCTACATCTCCATAGGCCACCCTTACTTTTACGAGAGGCATCTGAGCAAACGCTTTGGTTACATCACTATTCCTCTTATTTACCTGAGCAGCATCCTGTTCTGCGTCGTTCCTTTTTTCGGTTTCGGTAAGTACGTGCAGTACTGCCCGGGGACATGGTGCTTTCTGAAGATGAGCGACGATGAAGGGGAGGCTATAGTTTACATCGTATTGTACGCATCTTTCATTCTCATCATGATGTCCAGTACGGTGGCGTGCAACGTATCAGTCATTATCCACTTGGTGAGGATGCACAGGAAGCGCAAAGGACGCAGTCGTGCAGTGTCGGCGCACACCAGGTACCAAAGGTCTCTGTCCATGGCGGAGGAAGTGGAGCATCTCCTGCCGCTGGCGATCATCACTGTGGTCTACATTTGCTGCACCTTTCCATTAGTGGTAAGAGCTCTGCCTCGAGAGGTTAAAAATGTATGTATTTATGTTCGTGGATGTGCAGCACTCTTCCATCATGTTGGTGTGTCTGGATAACTCAATCATGTTCTCAGTTGGAAAAATTAGCCTACTAGCCCCAGCCTGCTTTTGTTTTTGTCCTTCTATTCAATCCTGACTCTACGGGTAAAAAAGTTATATACATGATTTCATAATTAATTCAAGGTTACATAAACAACAGACCGCTTTCCCAAGAGAATTAATCACAATGCATTTTCACATAACAGGAAGGAAACTCCCTCTTTTCACTTTTCCAGCGAGTCGGAATTTTTAATCCTCAAAGGACAAAAACCATTAGTCTTTATTTTCAGTTACTATTGAAAATAAATCTAATCTCCTAATATACCTTATATGTTTTCTCTATATCAGTGGTGGGAGCTTTCACTTAGCCCAGCAACATGTCAATGATTTGTAGATAAGCAGGGCCACATTAAATTGCCACAGGGTCCTGGGGCAAAAAGTTGCTTTTGACCCCATAAAAAAAATACAAAAATACAGAGTGGGTTTGCTCATTTCAGTTTAGCTTTTTTTATTTAAAAGGATATCGTTTTAGTTTGTCTTAAATTAGTGTCAGTAGGCCTGTTGGCTTTATTTTTTATTATTTTTTATTATAATTTGGGGAGGGGGAGGGGGGTATTTGTCAGACAACAACACTTTGAGATGTCTACATGACTTTGACTCAGTTTTACCTACACGGAGATAGATATATATATATATATTGATCCTTACAGGAAATTACTTTATACGGCAGCTACATTCACACAAAGACAAACAGGAGACACCATGGTGCTATATTGGGGCCAAATGTTTTGTACTTGAAAAAATAAACTAAAAATTCAAGTTTTGATCTTGAATTTTGAAAAAAAATACATCAGTGTATTCAAGATAAAAATAAGTGTACAAAAAGTTTTTTCAGGTTAAATATAATTATGATTCACTCTGGTTCATTACTCACTTTCATATATATAGATAGTTGAGATCCTATTTCTTTCAGTTGCACGTTTTATCTTTTCAAATTCAGATCTTATTTTTTACAGTTTCAAATCTTTTTTCACTTTCAGATCCTTTCTTTTCAGTTTCAGACTTTTGCCCCTGATCTAGCGTGGGGGCGTGGCATCAACTGAGAGGGGTGTGGAATCATGACAGACAGCTTAACAAAAAGCCTAGGGACCTTCCCCTATCACGTTGTCTTCAGGGAACGTAGGAACTAAAATAATTCAGCTCAACACTTTATATAGGCAACACCATGTGACTGGCAGTGAAAAAACTGATGTCAGTGACATACTTCCATTTGCACGGCACACACAAATATTCTGCAAGTCTAAATTTGTTTTAATTTCCAGTGTAAAGCTAAGGCTGTTAATATGTCACTTTATTAAGTTTTAATATTCTTCAATACATGGTAAGTTTATCTAAATATCGCCTTTTTTTTAAAGATATTTTTGAGGGCATTTTTAGCCTTTAATTGATAGGACAGTCAAGCGTGAAAGGGGGAGAGAGAGAGAGGGGATGACATGCAGCAAAGGGCCACAAGCTGGAGTCAAACCGGGCCGCTGCGGCAACAGCCTTGTACATGGGGCGCCTGCTCTACCACTAAGCCACTGACACCCCGAAATATTGCCTTTTTTAAATTTTACTCTGACATTTTCGGATTACAACGTAGCACTGTGAATGCAGTGCAATGATGGAGAGCCATACAGTGTTGTGATGATGGTGTCCGGTTCAGCAGGCCCACCTGCTGGAGCCAGCACACAGGAGAGAAATGTTCAAAATGAGAGATCGTTTTGTGACAACATACAAAGATGTTTCTGACATCTTTAAGTGGTGAACTGGCAAAGCTGGAAGTTAAGCATAAGTCAACTTATATCACAGCGGTGCCTGGATAGTGTGACGTGTGTGGTTGTGCTGCTGCTGTGGTCCTGCCTGATGCCTCCTGCTACTGCTGTTATCATTAGTCATACTTCTGCTGTTATTATACACATATGATTACTGTCACATATGTATACTATCTGATATTAATATATACTTTCAACATATTGTACCACAATAGCCAGAATTATAATTATAATATTATTACTTTCATTAATGTTGTTGTAAGCTTTTATCATTACTGTCTGTCCTGCATCTCTCTCTGTCTCTCTCTCTCTGACTCTCTTTCTGTCTCATTGTGTCATACAGATTACTGTTAATTTATCATGTTGATCTGTTCTGTACGACATCTATTGCACGTCTGTCCGTCCTGGCAGAGGGATCCCTCCTCAGTTGCTGTTCTTGAGGTTTCTAGCCTACCATTTTTTCCCTGTTAAAGGTTTTTTGGGGAGTTTTCCTTATCTGCTGCAAGGGTCCTAAGGACAGAGGGATGTTGTATGCTGTAAAGCCCTGTGAGGCAAATTGTGATTTGTGATATTGGGCTTTATAAATAAAATTGAAAATTGAAAATTGAAGCATAGGGCTAATGCACTCGCACTCACACCATGCATCTATTTGCGATATGAACTCACTAGGACTCGCGAAAGTGGTCAACAACTAGCCAGAGCCATACCAGCTGTGGGTTTGTTTACTGTTACCATAGCAACCGTTGTTAGTGTTCTTGTTTATTAGCATGTCGCTAGCTTTCTTCTTTACACCCATACTGTCACTCACAGCCTACACCCACACACTTGTACATACATCCCGTTTCCCCTGTTTTGATTTATTGTTTGAGTAGTTTTTTGTTTTTTTTTGTTTGTTTTTTTACATTCGTTATGTTTAAAACATGATCATAATACATATATAATACCAACTAGTGATATTACCTTCAAATTAACATAAATAAAAAACGAAAATAAAATTCCATGACATCTATAACCTGGCCATCTTTTGATCTACAGATGAGGATTCCTGTTCCTGCTTTCCTCCTTGCTCTTGCTGTCCCCGAGAGAGGTTCTCTGTGGGCACATTTATAAGTCTCTGCGCAGAAGCAGCAACTGTTGGATTATTGTTGACATTCTGGCAAGCACAGAATTTAACAAATATAATATACATTAATGGCAAAACTCTAAGCCAGTAGTTCCCAGCCTTCTTTGGCTCATGACCCCACTTTGAAAAACTCTGGTGACCCCAGACGACCACAGACACTTTTTTTTGTCAATCAATCAATCAATCAATTTTATTTATAAAGCCCAATATCACAAATCACAATTTGCCTCACAGGGCTTTACAGCATACGACATCCCTCTGTCCTTAAGACCCTCACAGCGGATAAGGAAAAACGTATGTTTTAATATGTTTTTTCGATCAAGGCTTCAAACTAATGTTGAATAAACAATGAGTCAAATTGAACAATGAATAATGAAAAAAAGCTATGTAGCTACAAATATGGACTATATCTGTTTAAAACATGTATTATAACGCTCTCTCTTAACCCGCCATATTTAATTGGGCGGCTGAGTTTGTGTATTTAACATTATAAAGATGAATTTAATTGTAATTGAAGCATCTGGCAACCCCATTTGAGGTCCTGACCCAAGGTTGGGAACCACTGCTGTAAGGAGTACAATTCACAAACACTAGCTGATAGCATCAGGCCAAAGTCATACTGTAGTATGGATCGACATTTTCCACCGCAGGCTGCTGCAGGTTTTTTCAGCACCCCATGTATTCCCGCAGCCAAAACAGCACGGCCCTTATTCCATTTATTACCTTCGCCAAGGAGGTTATGTTTTCGCTGGCATTGGTCTGTTTGTCTTTTTGTTTGTCTGCTTGTTTGTTTGTCTGCAAAATAACTCAAAAAGTTATAAACGGATTTTGATTAAATTTTCAGGAAAGGTGGATAATGGGACGAGGAACAGATGATAAAATTTTGGTCATGATCGGTTGAAGCAAAGTCAATAAAATAATAAATAAAGTCTATCATCTGACAGCCTCAGCAGCAATTCCAATTTCTATAGACGGTGAAAATAGTGCCATCTGGTGGCCGGAAAGCACTTCTTGTTCTACTTGCTAAATATTGTTGTAATTCATGTAGTTGAAATTAATGTTCTGTGTTGGAAAAAAAGAAAGTGAAAAACACAAAAAAACATATTATATTCTGTGTTGGTACAAAATAAAAACTAAATAAATACACCACAGTGTCTCCATGGTGAAGACATATATAACCTAATAATGATAGTGATGCAAATAACCTAATTGTGATGCAGGCTGCAAAATCTGATGCAGAGGGAGAGGGAATATCATCTACTTGGCGGAGGTCTGCACTTCCCGGGGTGCTTTTCTAGTTTATTATCTGTGTTTTTCATGCAGTAGCTACGTACTACTGTCTAAATGCTAAATAATGTTAAGCTACTCGATGCTAACGTTAGCCCTATGCTTAACTTCCAGCTTTGCCAATTCACCACTTAAAGACGTCAGAAACATTGTATGTTGTCACAAAACGACCTCTGGTTTTGAACATTTCTTACCTGTGTACTAACTCCAGAGGGTGGGCCTGCTGATCCAGACGCCATCATTGCAAGACTGTATGGCTCTCCATCATTGCGAGCGGACACTGCGCTGCGCTCACAGTGCTACGTGGAAATCTGCAACTTTAGGTTAATAACTTAACTGTACATTAAAGACATAGAGTCAAATTGGTATGATATCATAGGAACCGTTCTCTGAGAATACGTTGCAGTTACTGACTATACTGCAATGTATTCTCTGAGAATACATTGCAGTATAGTCAGTAACTTAGCAGAATGAGCTGCGGTCAAACCAGGCAACCTGATCTTACAGAAATACTTTAAATGACCATGACCTCTTAACACCACATTCCGTGGTGGCGGCATGTAATGGGTTACAGTACCACGGAAACAATGCCAATGTAAAGTCAATTAGGATCCTATGTTGTGGTGGACACACAAATTCCCTGGTTCAACGCCATGTCAACGTCGTTTTCCTCATGATGTCTTTAACAATTCTGTACACACACAAAAACACGAAAGTAGTCGTCGTACTCATACTCATCATACTCTGCTTATCCGGGTCCGGGTCACGGGGGCAGCAGCCTCAGCAAAGAAGCCCAGACAATCCTCTCCCCAGCCACTTCCGTCAGCTCTTCCGCGGGAACCCCGAGGCGTTTCCAGGCCAGCTGGGTGATGTAGTCCCTCCAACATGTTCTGGGGCGGCCCTGAGGTCTCCTCCCGGTTGGACACAACCGAAACACCTCCCAAGGGAGGCGTTCGGAAGGCATCCTTACCAGATGCCCGAACCACCTCAACTGGCTCCTCTCGATGTGGAGGAGCAGCGGCTCTATTCCGAGTCCCTCCCGGATGTCTGAGCTCCTCACCCTATCCTTAAGGCTTAGCCCAGTCACCCTGCAGAGGAAACTCATTTTGGCTGCTTGTACTCATTCTTTCGGTCACTACCCAAAGCTCGTGACCATAGGTGAGGGTTGGAACGTAGATCAACCGGTAAATCGAGAGCTTCGCTTTCTGGCTAAGCTCCCTTTTCACCACAACGGACCGGTTAAGCGCCTGCATCACTGCTGACGCCGCCCCAGTCTGCCTGTCAATCTCCCGCTCCATCCTACCCTCACTCGTGAACAAGATACCGAGATACTTAAACTCCTCCACCTGAGGAAGGACCTCCCCCCCGACCTGGAGTGGGCAATCCACCCTTTTCCGGCTGAGGACCATGGCCTCAAACGTGGAGGTGCTGATTCTCATCCCAGCCGCTTCCCACTCGGCTGCGAACCGCCCCAGCAAGAGCTGGAGGTCACTGTTGGATGGAGCTAGGAGGACCACGTCATCCGCAAAAAGCAGGGACGAGATCCTCCCATCACCGAACGTGACACCCTCCACCACTCGGCTGTGCCTAGAAATTCTGTCCATAAAAGTTATGAACAGAACCTGTGACAAAGGACAGCCCTGGCGGAGTCCAACCCTCACCGGGAACAGGTCCGACATACTGCCAGCCACGCGAACCAGACTCATGCTCCTTCGGTACAGGGACTGGATGGCCCTTAGCAAGGGGCCACCAACCCCATACTCCCGGAGCACCCCCCACAGGATGCCCCTGGGGCCTTTTCCAAATCCACAAAACACATGTGGATTGGTTGGGCAAACTCCCATGCCCCCTCCAGCACCCTGGCGAGGGTAAAGAGCTGGTCCACGGTTCCGCGTCCGGGACGAAAACCACATTGCTCCTCCTCAATCTGACGTTCAACTATCGACCGGACCCTCTTCTCCAGCACCCTGGAGTAAACCTTACCGGGTAGGCTGAGGAGTGTGATCCCCCTGTAGTTGGAACACACCCTCTGGTCCCCTTTCTTGAAAATGGGGACCACCACCCCGGTCTGCCACTCCAGAGGCACTGCCCCCGATGTCCACGCAATGTTGCAGAGGCGTGTCAGCCAGGACAGCCCTACAACATCCAGAGCCTTGAGATATCCAGGACGAATCTCATCCACCCCTGGGGCTCCGCTGCCTCGGAGTTGTTTCATTACCTCAGCAACTTCTGCCCCAGAAATTGGACGACCTGCCCCCGAGACCCCCGTCTCTGTTTCCTCACTGGAGTACATGTTGTTGGGATTGAGGAGCTCCTCAAAGTATTCCTTCCACCGCCCGACAATGTCCCCAGTTGACGTCAGCAGCTCCCTGCCCCCACTGTAAACAGTGTGAGCAAGTTGCCGCCTTCCCCCCCTGAGGCGCCGGATGATTTGCCAGAACCTCTTTGGAGCCGATCGATAGTCTTCCTCCATGGCCTCACCAAACTCCTCCCACGCCCGAGTTTTTGCCTCCATGACTGCCGCCGCTGCGCTCCGCTTGGCCCGCCGGTACCCGTCAGCTGCTTCCGGAGACCCACAGACCAACCATGCCCTGTAGGCCTCCTTCTTCAGCCTGACGGCAATTACCGCTGCGACTGGCCCCAGCGGCCTTGCAGCCACAGCTTGCAACTGCCGCCTCGACAATGGCAGAGTGGAACAAGGCCTATTCGGACTCAATGTCCCCCTCTGCCCTCGGGACGCGGTCGAAGCTCTCCCGGAGGTGGGAGTTGAAGATCATCTGGACAGGTTCTTCCACCAGGTGTTCCCAGCAGACCCTCACTGTTCGTTTGGGCCTGCCAGGTCTGCGCGGCGTCTTCCCCCACCATCTGATCCAACTCACCACCTGCTCACCTCACCTCTGCTCCTCTCTTCACCCGAGTGTCCAGAACATATGGCCGCAGGTCAAATGATACGACTACAAAGTCAATCATTGACCCGCGACCTAGGCTGTCCTGGTGCCACGTGCACCGATGGGCATCCTTATGTTTGAACATGGTGTTAGTTATGGCCAAACTGCGACCCGCACAGAAGTCCAATAACTGAACACCACTCGGGTTCAGATCGGGCAGGTCGTTCCTCCCAGTCACGCCCCTCCAGGTCCCGCTGTCATTGCCCATGTGAGCGTTGAAGTCCCCCAGCAGAACAATGGAGTCCCTGGTCGGGGCACTGTCCAGCACCTGTCCCAGGGACTCCAAAAAGGGCGGGTACTCTGAACTGTTGTTCGGCGCACAAGCACAGACAACAGTCAGGACCCGTTCCCTGACCCGAAGGCGCAGAGAAGCAACCCTTTCGTCTACCGGGGTAAACCCCAACATACAGGCAGAGAGTCTGGGGGCTATCAGAAAGCCCACCCCGGCCCTCCGCCTCTCAGCCAGAGCAACTCCAGCGAAGGAGAGAGTCCAACCCCTCTCAAGGACTAGGGTTCCAGAGCTGGAACTATGTGTCGAGGTGAGGCCGGCTATATCTAGCCGGTAGCGCTCAACCTCTTTCACAAGCTCTGGCTCCTTCCCCGTCAGAGAGGTGACATTCCATGTCCCAAGAGCCAACTAATGTAACAGAGGATCAGACCGCCAAGGCCCCTGCCTTGGTCTGCTGCCCAATCCACATTGCACCGAACCCTTCTGGATCCCTCTGCGGGTGGTGGGCCTGCAGGGGGACGAGCCCACGTAGCCGGTTCGGACTGGGCCTGGCCGGACCCCAAGGGCGAAGGCCCGAACACCAGGCGCTCGCCTACGGGCCCCAACCCCAGGCCTGGCTCCAGGGTGGGGCCCCGGTAACCCTCCAGGCCAGGTACACGTGTCCTTGTTTGTATCCATCATGAAGGGTCTTTTGAACCGTTCTTCGTCTGACCCTTTGCCCAGAACCAATCTGCCATGGGAAACGCTACCAGGGGCAAAATGCCCCCGACAGCATAGCTCCTAGGGTCATTAGGGCACTCAAACTCCTCCACCACGATAAGGCGACGGTTCTCGGAGGAGAAAAAAAAAACAACACGAAAGTGTCCTTGATAACTCAACAATATGACAGGTTAATGTCAAGGCCATAAAATAAAATAAATGTATTATGAGGGATTATGTTAAGAAAAAGTAAAGCTGCTGGTTAATTTCAGATATTTTATCTAGTACTTTAGAAATGGTATATTTGGGATGGTAGTTCTTCCAGTTGTAGAGTTGTCAAATAGGGTCGTAAAAAGGTAAATCTACTGAATATATCAAATATCTAGTATAGCCAAACTATCATGTTTTTATTATTATTAATGAGGGGAAATTATAAAACAGAAAAATACAGCATTTGCTGTTTTAATATCAAGGACACTTGATTAAATTTTTACTCGCTGATATTGGAATTGGCAAAAATCCAATATCAGTTGGGCTCTACCTGCAGTGTTACACATTGGTGTCACCTGGCGGCATATCATACCGCTGCAAAAGGATGCCTTTTTTCATTGATGTCTGATGCCATAATCACTGACCAAGCAGTGGTATTCTATGACTTTGAACCTGTCATTTTTCTCAGTTAATTACATATGTCTCATATGTGTCATTCTTTTGTGCAGCCAGTGTTTCCACTGTAGAATCCAGTTCACAATTTGTAAGTTAATCTTTTGTGTTTAAAATATGAAAATATTTCAATGGAGAATCATTAAGACACTGCCAGAACCTACATTTTATAAACCATCATGGAGTATGGTCTGTATGTCAGCTTCTATCTCTTCTGACATGGTATTGTTGGCCTCTTAAAAGCTTTATCTCACTAAGTTATGCAGTATTTTCTGGTCCAGTCAATTCACACCATACTCTACTCATGCAGTACATTAGAAATTCATGTTAATGTTGTTAATCTGTGTGGAATGTAGCCTCTGTAACTTCTTTTCACATCCTTCCAACAAAGCATCTGGTTTATATGTTATAGTAAATTCTTGCCTGTGTTGAGTAACCAGTAGGCCACAGTTTAACCCTCCCAATTCAGCCAATCAGCAGTCAGTAACATACAGTGGGGGAGAGTACCATCATACTCAAGTTCTCTACCTCTGTACAATTTTGAAGTATGTCTATCATACATTCACTACATTTAAGAGCGAAATGTTGTACTTTTTACCCTGATACATTTATTTGACTGCTACAGTTACTGGATACTTTAGTGATTAGGATTTTTGCATACAAAATATATGATCAACAAATATGTCAAAGATTTAAAGGTTTAGTGTTTAAGATTTAGTGGCATAGTGATAAGGTTGCAGAACTGAAACCTCTCCAATCTGCCAAGCATGTAGGAGAACTACAAGTACAAACAATTGGCTGACAAGGAAACATGAATGGCCCGATCTACAGCTAGTGTTTGATTTGTCCATTCTGGGCCACTGGTAGAAACAACATACAACTCATTCTAAGGTAACAAAAACGAAACGATTCTTAGTTTTAGGTGATTCTAAATAAATGATAACAAAGTAATTATCTGCCGATATATCCCCCTTAAATTTAACCTGCTCTCATTCTAAAGCTGTCATATACCGCTGCTTAGTCATTGATTTCTGCATCAGACACCAATGAAGAACAGGCATCATTTTGCTGCCATATGATACACCATTGGACAGAATCAGTTTGATTTAATGACTTGCAAAGTCCATATAGGGTAGGTAGGAGGGTGGTGGATGGGTCCAACAACAGGCTGCTGTTTGCCGTAATGTAAACCGTAATGTTCTTCTAGCTCTAACCATGTGTTTTTGTTGCCTAAACCTACAACTTTTTAAATTTATTTTGAAAAAGACTGTATTCATCTAACAAGCATAAACTGTACATTTCCTGTGAAAGCTGAATGTATTTTGAAAAGACACAATGCATGTAATAGGCGTAACATTGACCTGGGGGATATTCCAGGGTATGATAGTTTTTAAAGGATTCAAATTTCAAATAAGTCATCAACCATCTATATGTGCTTAAAATAGCTGCTGAAATTAGCAAGGATTCTTTTTTGATATTTTTTGAGGGGGCATTTTGCCTGAAATTGACAGGACAGTTAAACATAAAAGGGGAGAGAGACAGAGGGAGTGACATGCAGCTGGGTGCCACAGGCCGGAGTCGAATCTGTGCCGCTGCGGAAAAAGCAATATATGGGATGCCTGCTCTATCCACTGAGCCACCAACATCCCATCAAAGATGATTCTGCTTGCTAAATTTCATATGCCGCCTCTCTTCCCTCGGCAGCTTTAGCGGTGTTAATGTTTTTAATGAAATATATGCTCATATTTGCTGTAGGCATTCATGAGCGCCTCCAATTCCACAGGTGTAAAATAAGTTGATCGCTTTTTCTCTCCAGTTGCCATGGTGAAACGAGGTATCGGGGCTCCACTGATAATGGCTTTTTATTGTGGTTGTGCACCTGCTTAACTCAAGGTGTACCTACTCAGAGTTGATTGAACTAATTCAAATCAGCTGTTCTGGAACCGGATACTCAGAGTTTCCCATCTCAGGACAAGTCAATCAGAGTTCAGACAGATATGTGACCATCATGTTTAATCATGTTAAAGTGAACAATGTGCAATTAATATCATGGGCAACTGTGCAATCACTATGGGCAATATGCAATTAATAACAGCACAAAGCGCTGTCTGTTTGTGGAACCATCTCAGGACGTGGTCTGGCTTGTATACCGGGGATGTGCCGGTGACAAGCCAAGCCTGTCCTTGTACAACTTGTATGTAACTCAGTGTAATTGTGCGTACATAAATACTTCTATGTATTCTGATTTAAGTGCAATAATACCTGCACACACATGTGCTATAGGGCATTGTGCAATATAAACTAGCACTTCATAAACTTGAGCAATTGTTTATTTGTCGTTGTTTTGTTTTTGTTTTTGTTTTTGATTAGTTAAACATCAACCTGCCAAGGGACTGAGGATGGAAATTAGCTACATTGGCTACAATCCTACATATTTACATTTAATGTTCATCAATATGTACTGGTAGCATAGTGGTCCACAGTATGCCACCATGCTGTTGGGAGACAAGCTCAGGGCCGTGCACTTAAATGCTCCACATGTTTTCAGGATTACAGATAATTTGATCAGCAGGCCACAGTTTGTAAGAATGAGTAACTGTATGTGAGTAAAAAGCAACATCGGCCCACAGGGGACCGTCCTTCCCCATCCCGTTTGCCTTAAACACCTAACACGGATACATGCCATCTACAGAGGTTCTTTGATGACTCTGCATGTCTTTGTGGGCTGTATCAGTGGACAACAGCAGGAGGAATAAAAAGTGACCTGGTGAAAGGCTTTGTCGGATAATGCAGACCGAACCACCAGCAGCTGATCATTAGCTAGATGATGGTGCTGCTTTTGGACTTGGACAGGACTGAGCCTCCTCTGCCCCTTGTATCTGTTGGGGGGGAAGATGTCAAGGTGGTTCACTTCTATAAATATCTCAGAGTGCACCTGGACAACTAGAGTCAAGAGTAGGCTGGAACACAGAGGTCCTCTATAAAGCCCCATTTCCATCCAAACGCTTTCCTTTGGAACCTTTAGAAACTCTTTAGACGTGGTACCTAGCAGTGTTGGGCTAGTTACTCTAAAAATGCAATGTATTACTCATGATTCATTACTGTTTTAATGTTTTTAAGGTAATAATATTACATTACTTATTACTCCCTGCCAACAGTACTTCACTACACTACTTGTTAGATTACTTTTCCGTTACACCCCATAAAAGTGGTAGTTGCGTATCTCCTCAAAACTCTGATGTGTGCCTCTCTATGAATGTCAGGGCAGTTTCCGGTAAGTGTAGCTAAGGCTACATAGCATCCAAATTTACCTGGAGGTTTTCAGTTGCCTCAGACTGATATTTTCTCAAGGCTCTGCCTGAAAGACAGAGACTTATTTGTGGAGCAACATTTATCCACAACATATTCCACCACAAGCTTCATTACTTCTTTGTAGCCTGCAGCTGCCCACAATAAAATTCAGTTTTGGTTGTTTAGCCAATGTAGCGCTACAGCCAATGTCCATTTATCCACAACATATTCAGCCACAAGCTTCATTACTTCTTTGTAGCCTGCAGCTACAATTAAATCCAGTTTTGGTTGCTTAGCCAGTGTAGCACCACAGCCGATGTCCATGGTCGAGGAGAGCTCACATTTGGTGGGGTGTATTTCCTGGAGCGTTGTGCTGTCAGTTGTAGTAGATGTTTCAGATCAGAGGATTGAGGACATGTTTTTCCCAGTGGAAAGTGTTTTAGTACAGCTACCTGCTACTACCTTTTCATCTATCCTCTGGAAAAAAAATGAAATAGGAATATATCTAGCTGCTAATGTAGACGTTTCCATCTTTATTAGCTGGCTGTTTTGTGACGTGCCTGTGCAGTGTGACAACTATGAAAATGAATCTGTTGATGTGATGTTGTATTTAAAGTCAGGAGTGACCTTATAACAAAAGTAACATTGTAACTAGTTATTTGTTTTTGGGGTAACTGTATTATTACAGAAATTTTATTAGTAATTAGCTACACTACTCATTACTAGAAAAAGTAATATTACACCATATTATTACAGTAATGCATTACTAGTAATACATTACTGCCCAACACTGGAACCTACACCCTAGTCTATTTGGCATTTCCACCACAAGCAGTACTCTTAAATGTAGGTGGGGTTGTTGTCACTCACTACTCTGTCCAGCACTCACTGTATTTCCTCATCACTGGTGACACAGACCTTGTCAACAGAACGGAGTTCCACGCTGACATTTTCAGAACAAAATAGAACAGGCTAGAGTAAGAGCCTCTCTCTATGGGATATTTAATAAGCGGTAATGTGCACTGAGCCCTTTTCAGGCAAGCACAGGGGTTTAGTGCTGTTCAGTCAATGGACTAATTGTGTCAGTCACACTTGTTTATTTTTATATGGTTTGTGTGCAATTTTTTTTTTCCCCTGAAGTTTTTATTAATTTTCAAACAGACAAAAAACAGAAACAAAACTGACACATTGTTCCAAGTGATGCAAACAAGATACACAGTAACCATGAGTCAGTAAAAGAAAATGACCAAAAAAAATAAAAACACAACAAACCCCCAATTTAAAAAAAAGGAAAGAAAGAAAAAAAGAAAAGGCAGCAATAATGTATCAGTTTTACATCTCATGAATATCACAGAGCTCTCTCTATCTCTCTCTCTCTCTATCTCTCTATCTCTAGATAGATATGGATGCATCGACCTGGGAACTTCGGCCAATCTCTAAAATCAACACCAATACCGATCTCTACAAAAACATGCCTATACTAAAATCAAATTTTGTGCTAAAACACTATAGCCTAAATTTTAAAAAATAATATCCTTTTTCACCTCCAAAAAAAATTTCAAAAAATCCACAAATCATTGGATTACTATATTGTTTTCTCTCAACAAGTCGCAGCCACCCTGAAGATCACAAGCAGCCAGCAATAGGCCACTTGTACATCCGAATGACAATAAGATGTCGATCTCACAGACATGTTGAGGAAAACAAATAAATATATTTTGACTAGTATCAGCCGATACCGACCTAGTTACCGACAAATCATGCATCCCAACACATATACACATACCTATCCTGTCAACTAGGACCCTACACCATCCCTAATACAAGCCAGAAAAGCCTGCCACATTTGGCTAATTTTGCTTGGGATGTTGTTTACCCTGGCAATCTGTAAAAAGGATTGGCTGACTTCCGCTATTCTGAGATACTGTTGCCAGTGCAGGGAGATTGAGCCACCATAAATGTTAGAATCAGAGTTCAGGAGTTCAGATTCTGTTCAACTGTTTTATTGTAGAATGAACAGTTAATGCGGTGTGGTTTCCTATAAAGAAATGAAACAAATAATTAGTTACAAACTCAGGCTGGTGACTGTGCAAAGGAAAATCATAATGGTAAATTATATTTGATTTAAGCAGAGGGCTCTTTAGCACCACCATAAGTGCATCATAAGTGACAGTCAACCATAATTAGCATTAAATAGAGTGCCTAGTGGACCAGCCTCCTAACATATGTGATCAACAACCCAACAGCATCTCCCACAATGTGTACAAACCTAAAGTAACATCACCTCAACGAACACAAAGTCATGACAGTACTTACTTGAGCATGTACGCACACCATACTGAGGGACAAAGACTGGCTGTGTGGGAGAAGATCAGATATATAGGGGGATAACAGGTGGCTTGATTAGGTGCACTGAAGTGGCCCATCCCCCGGAACGTACCATTTCTATGGGGGAGTTTGATTATCTTTTGAACACAATCATATTCTCAAAAGCAGCTGTCTCTGTCATAAGCTTAAGCCACTCTGCAAATTCTGGCTTAGTTGGGCTCTTCCAGTTCCGTAAAATGATTCTGGCTGCTACCATACAGCCTGTTAATATCAGTCCAAGCTCTGCCTTAGTTAGGCTTGATGGTATGAGAGACTTGTCTCCTAACAGACATAGCTGTGGTGATTCTAGTAGAGGTAATTTAAGCCACTCTTCGAATTTTTTCAGTATCATTTTCCAGAAAGGAAGTACCCTTGGACAGTCCCATATAGCATGAAGAAATGTACCCTCTTCTTTATTACATTTCCATCACTTTTTGTCCTGGGATAATCCCATTTTAAACAGGTTCAGGGGTGTGAAATAATATCTATGTACAATTTTATGGTGGATAGACATCTCACATCCCTCCTAGCCCATCCCACATTTGAAATCACATCTTGCCATGTTTCCTCATTAATCTCTTTATTAAGGTCCTTTTGCCATATCAATCTCAGACTTTCACACATTCTTTTTTGTGTATTTGACATTTTCTTATAAAATCCTGATGCAGAATGTAAAGTTTGAGGTAAATTAAGAAATTTTTGGACCTCAATCTCCTCTTCCTCTACTCTTTCCAGCTTAAAAGTGGATTTCATACTACTCCTGAGCTGCAAATACTTCCAAAAATCCCCTTTATTAGTTAAATTAAATTGCTCTTTAAGGTCCTCAAATGATATAAATATATAGTCTTTATAAAGATCGCTGACAACATGTATCCCCTTTGTTATCCATGTATCCCAAAAAAACGCTTTTTTCCTATACAGATCGAAGAATTATTCCATATAGAGGAATAACTTTGCTTATATTGTGAAATTGCCCACGCCCATTGAGAGTGCTGTAAAATTAGGCTCCTCTCTTTTGTCTGTGTTACTATCTTCTTCTGAGATAACATTCCTACAACCCCAAATGGAGCTGCTAACACCTCCTCTATTTTTACCC
The DNA here is from genome assembly GCF_011397635.1 of Epinephelus fuscoguttatus. Classification (NCBI taxonomy): domain Eukaryota; kingdom Metazoa; phylum Chordata; class Actinopteri; order Perciformes; family Serranidae; genus Epinephelus; species Epinephelus fuscoguttatus. The sequence goes on from NC_064762.1 coordinate 39,052,902, forward strand.
ACCCTGGGTTAGACCCATGATTTGCCCAATGCCTTAATAAGTGATTGGTTACAACCTTTTGATATTGGCATACCTTCAGATTTTTGCCAGTCTATTACACAGCCTGATATTTTGGAGAAGGATTCAACTACAGATAAAACATTGGGAACTGACATTATAGGGTCCTTGATCAGTAATAAAATATCATCTGCGTACAGAAACATTTTGTGCTCCTCTTCGCCCTGCACAACCCCTTTAATATCCATTTCTGCCCTAATAGCAGCAGCTAGAGGTTCCAAAAATAATATAAAAAGTAAAGGACTGAAAGGATCTCCTTGTTTAGTACCACGAGTTAACTTAAAAAAGGGTGATATTATTCCATTTGTTATTACTGCAGCTCTGGGATCTGCATAAATCACATTCATCCAATTAATGAAACCCTCCCCACATCCGAATACCCTAAGAGTATGTCGCAAAAAGCCCCACTCCACCCTGTCAAACGCCTTTTGCGCATCTAGCGAAAAGGCAGCTACTGGTATATTTTCTTCCTGATTGAGCTGTATGAGATGTAACAGATGTCTTATATTATCTGTGGATGACCTTCCTTTAATAAATCCTACTTGATCTGCATGTATTACGGATGGTAAAATATTTTCTACCCTCTTAGCGAGGACCTTTGTAAGAATTTTGCAGTCCACATTAATTAGACTGATGGGCCTGAAACTTCCTGGGTCTGTTAGGTCTTTATCTCTTTTAGCAATTAAATAAATTAAAGCTTCATTAAATGTTTCTGATAGCTTACCAAATAGGAATGATTCTTTAAACACTGTCACAAGGATAGGGGCTAGTTTGTCGACATACCTCTTATAGTACTCTGAGGGAAAGCCGTCTAAACCAGGCGACTTTCCGGCCTTCATCAATAAAATAGCACTTTTTACCTCCTCTGCTGTTATAGGGCTATCAAGATAATCTTAATGATCAATTGATATTTCTGGCAAATCAATTCTTTGAGAAGAATGCTTCATAATCACTCACCTTTGGATTAATTTCTGATTTGTAAAGCTGGTTATAAAAATTTGCAAATGTCTTATTAATCTCCTCAGTGTTTGTCAACAGTTCCCCTTTATTATTTTTAACAGCGGCTATAGCATGACTAGACTCCTTTTGACGCAGCTGTCTAGCCAGTAATTTCCCAGATTTTTCGCCACTCTCATAAAAATTACTTTTTAGTCTAAATAGGGCGTACTCAGCTTTTTTGTTGTATATTTCATTTATTTGAAGTTTCAGGTCACATATTTGTTTAATTACTGTGTCATTATATTTTCCAGATATTGTTTTCTCTAGTTCTTTGAGCCAAGACTCAAGATTATTTATTCTTTGTGTTTGTTCTCTTTTTTTTCTACTGGAATAAGCTATAATTTTTCCCCTTATATAAGCCTTAGAGGCCTCCCAAACCGTTCCAACCCTATCGGTTGAACCAGTGTTCAGCTGAAAAAATTGGTCAAGTTCCTCTTTTATCAAATTACTGAATTGGGGATCTTGAAACAGAGATATGTTCATCCTCCATCTATTTTTATTTACCCTATCTGACTCCAATATTAAACCTAGTTGCACTGCAGCATGATCAGTAAGTGCTATGGGTCCTATCAAACAATCTGAGACAGTCTCAACCAAATCTTTACTAATCAGAAAATAATCAACCCTGGAATGAGATTTGTGATTATGAGAATAGAATGTATATTCTCTCTCTCTGGGATTGACAAGCCTCCATATATCAATCAATCCATTATCCTTCATCAATAGTTTAATTGCCATTCTATCTTTAGGTACATTATTCGAGAAAGTGGTTTTATCTAGAGCCCCATCTAAAACCTGATTATAATCCCTGGCAATAACTGTATGCCCATCTTTCCCTCCAACTAATTTATTTATTTTATTAAAGGAACCCGGATCTTCCACGTTTGGAGCATATATATTACATAAGTTAACTTTTATTCCATTAATTTTTGCTTCCAAACATATCATTCTTCCTTCCTCATCCTTTTGTTCCTTAATAATTAGAAAATTCAATTTCTTATGCACCAAAATAGCCACTCCATGTTTTTTACTTGAATATGAACTATGATAGATCTGGCCTACCCAATCCCTTTTTAATTTAACAGCCTCTGAATCGATCAAGCGAGTCTCTTGTATAAAGGCTTCATGGGTTTGTTGTGATTTAAGATATGATAAACACTTCTTTCTTTTAATGGGGTTTTGCAGCCTGTTGACACTCCAGGACACTATTCTTACACAGTTAGCCATATTTTATCTGATGGGTTTCACATTTTTCAGAAGATGTCATCTTATAAATAGAAACAAAAAAAGGGGGAAAATGAATGCCGCCCAGCTGCCTATAAAACCAAAATACCCCAACCCATACAAAACGACAAAAAACAGAAAACCAGTGCAAAACCTCTTTAAAAAAGCAAACATCATCTAAAACCCTCATATACAGAATCCTACGCCCTGACCCTCCCCTCCTCTCACTCTTGAGAGATCCACCACAAATACGGTCCATGAGTCACACTGAAGTGGTCACCTTCAGGTGCCCTTCATCACCACCCCTCATATAATTACTCGTTAGTAACTTTTTCTCACAAAAACATATGCTTAAACTAGCCAGTGTTAAGTATTAATTATCGGTGTTCTACTGGCAACATCAAAGTCATATTTGGACACTATATAAACAAAACAAAAGAGAAAAAGTAGCGAATTCGCACATTCTTCGTCATCTCAACCCAACTGCTTCAAAAGTCAAGTTGCTGGGCTTCATGTCACTGCTTCATGGAAGAAGAAATAGTTTGTCCGAGTGCACAAGTAAGAAGAAAAAGAGAAGAAAAAAAATGTCCCCAAAGTTTCAGAAATAATCTTCCTCACACATTCAAGCGGTCTGCTGCCTTCCAGCTTCTCCTTTAGACCAATAAGTCACAGATTCTGGTGCCTGTCTGTTAGCAGCATCTTCAATGGCTTGGTGTAATTCCTCACACTTTTTGGCACTTTTGTCTACTGTTTGGCGTAGCAGGTGGTTATCATCCTCCAGCTGGGAGATGCAGCTTTCTGCTTCGTCTAGCCGGCGTATTACTCCGTCGACGTCTGTTCTTAATCCGGCATTTGCCTCCTTAATTTCTGTCATATCTGCTTGCAAAACCGTCAGTAGTCTTCCAACTTGTCCCATCTCTTCTGTCGCCTTTTCCAGGGACTGTTGCATAGCAGCCAGAACACCTCCGTCAGTACTCGCCTTTGCTGGCATGGTGTTAGCTCCTCCGCTAGCGTTTTGTTTGGTGGTGGCCACTCTTGTTGACATAATGCATGAATCGCCAGATCTCTCAACTCAGTAAAACTGCAGCAGCTAGACAGCTATCAGATTATCACTTCCCCAAAACTTTCTTTAAATAACGAATTTGGGGTAATGTGGTGAGTTCATTGGGACGCTCCCAACTAGGTGACCATCTTGCTCGGTGATATCACGTGACCTGATGTGCAAAATTCTTAATGTTAATCTTAATTTGTAAATTAACTAACTGTAAAGGAACAAAAGTTAGCAAATATTAGTAGTATGTGAATAAAAGCACAGTATTTTTCTCTGAAGTGTTGTGGATTAGAAGTAGAAAGTCGCCTGAGATTAAAATATTCAAGTTAAGTAAAAGTACCTCAGATTTGTACTTACTTACAATACTTCTATAAATGTACTTATATTCCACCACTGGTCAGCAGAGGGATGCTCCAAAGTAGTATTTCTTTTGCCCTGAAATTTAAAAATCCAATAATGATAATGACTCTAAAGTATTATCTAACTTTTATCATATGGAATTTATGCATTTTTTAAACAATGTTCATGAAATTTAAAACTCATGTTTCCTCACATTTGTGGACAGTGAAAATGCAATGTTTTTCTCTTATCTTGGTAAGAGTGCTCTTGACCACCTAAAAGAAGAGCACAACAAGAAAACATGGGCAAATTCCAGATATCATTGGGCACTAACAAAATAAGAACAAATAATGGATGCAAACAGAAATAAGAGAAAATTTGTTCATATATTGTTTCTTGCATGAGGCCCATTGTCATTCTCCACTGGGCCTCCATGTTGGTGCCACTATGCATGTTTGATGCTTCTGGGAGGCCTCAGCTGACTATATTTAGTAATCATAACATGTATTTCTCTTATTCTCTTTACCCCCCCCATTCCAGCTCCGAGTATACATAAACCTCTCAGGCAAAGGTGACAAGCAGTTTAGAGCTGACCTTAGGGCTCTCCGTTTACTGTCTTGCCACACCATCCTCAATCCCTGGGTCTTCATCTTTCTCCGCCCCACCATTCTGAGAGTCATCTGGAGGAAGTTGCGCAAACCGCACAAGTCAGCATGCATCTGGGGGAAGAGTTCTCAGTCCAAGCTGACTGAGGGAACGTCCTGCTGTGCAGCTCCGGAGGCAGGGAAAGGAGGATGACTGGGGACAGGAATACAGATACACAGGCCCACTCAGACTCACGGTGGTCTCTGTCTGTGTGTGGACTGAAGAAAGGCTGCAAACTAAACAGAGCTGATCTTATCACATCTCAAATGGCATGATTTTAATAACAGGACGTGCACTGGAGTGGTGAGTCACGTGAAACTGATGGTTGCTTTCCAGGAAGTAGGCTTGTGGTGAAACATGTGACTTGAATTATGAGAGTGGGCCTAGCTGTTCAGCTGTTATCTGAACAATGTGTGTTCACTGAGATGTAGGTGAGATGCAGCAGTCAGTGGATAATTTCACAGAGGTTTCATTGTGAAACTAAGTCATTTATCTTACATTAAGATCATCTGTTTCAGGAAATCAATCTATATGAAATACAACACAGTGTCAGGAAATTAACTTGGCAGATGTAAGAAGAGTGAAGCATGATGAACCTGCTCACAGCATGTGAGCCATGAGAGTTTCCGCTCCTCACTCACAGAGCTACGTTCCCTCCACTTCCCCCCTCAAAGTCACACCGCTCAAATTGCTTTACTATTCATTTTTGACAGAAAATAGTGTCTTCGCAACACACAAGTCCATTCTGGGTTGGACATGCTTGAAAGTTGTGGTGTGAGCAGTGTTGGAGAGTAATCTCGGGGGTTATGACGATGCCTCAACATTTAGAAAAATCCACTCTATATGCCATTCAGCCTTCCGTTCTGCTCATATACTTACGTTATATTATATATCGTTACAGCGATATACCATTTTCAAGGTATACCCTGATGGAATAGTCAATCAACAACATTTGGGACACATAGCCCAAAAGAAAGGTTCAGTAAGAAGCAGAGAGAACAAAAATTAATTAGCCAATCTATTAACAGTAATCTTATTTTTGATATTTCTTCACCGTGCCACAAGCTTTGATTTTAATGCTAAGTGAATACAACACACACATGCACAAGGAGGCAGAGGAAACAGTGACAACATTCTGAGTTTTACTAACAGCATTTATATTCCTAAAATCTGTGGAAAATCTGAGGGCGCCATATGGGCCTGCTTATTACTCTATTGACCCGTTAGTAATTAACTTCCCTATTTAGCATTTATAAGCAGTATAAAACCACTTCATACACTGTTTCTTACACTCTAATGTTCATGGTGTCACAAGGAGATACTACATTTTAAGTGTTTACTAATGTATTTATCAACAATTATAACTTCTACAAAGCAAAAATGCAACTGTGTAGAAACATATTTTATGATTGCACAAATTCATTAACTGTTATTGTTAACTATGTTTAATTATACACATTAAAATCATTGAAAGGAAGGTCGTAGAAAACAAACAACTGTGTGATAAACCTTAAAATATTAAAATATATCTAATATATATAATGTTGTTGTTTGGGTCATAATGACATTGTACATTGTTAAAACACACACACACACACACACGCACACACACACACACACTATGAGAAAGATGGACGAAATTAAAGAGGGTTAATAAATTATTCTGTTTCTGAGTTGAACAATGAAGGTGTGAAAGATAAACAGATTAAGTTAAATTTGATGAACTGCGAGTAAAGAAAAGTGTAAAGCTTCCTGTTAATACTCCATTTAAAGTAAACCCAAAAACATTTCATAGTTCTGATTTTTCAATAACCTTTGACAACATTTTATCTTTGTAATAGTAAAGGTGTACTCAGTTAAGACAGCTTGTTCTCGTTCCAAAGCTATCAAATATCACCGCTTTGTTAGTGGTTTTGTTGTCAGACACCTGATGCCAAAAGCCACATTTTGGGATGTCAGTACACAATGACCTTAATAGCCTAAGATTTAAATGCTGCCAGTAACGGTGTAATACAAGGAGCTGGAAAGTCCATATATGGGGGATGGGAGAGGTGGTGGATGGATCTAACAAACCCCAAACACCTGGGAGCCTGGTGTATGCATGTATATGAATGCAGAGCCAAACCATGGTGTTTTTTCCTAAGCTTAACCGTTCGCTTTTGTCACTGGCATTGTTTAGGGCAACCCAGTGGGTCAACAGCAGACACAGGAGGATACCTAGCGTGTAATATGTAGACGTCAAAGTCTACTGACAAAGCGGCAATATGTGACGACTTGGGATGAGAACGTGTTGGTTAAGACTACTTGATTGTTGAGCAGTTGGCTCAATATCCAATCACACTCAGCATGTCAATATTGACACACATTTTTCTCTGGTTTTTGTGTTTGTTTTGTGTGAATTACAGAACATCTGACAAAATCAAATCTGCTAGGAAAGTGGAGGGAATGCATACAATTAAATAGTTTTTTCAAAAAGCAGTTTAGTATTAGCCGATATTTAGAATGCACAAAGTGGTGATAGATAAAAATTAAGATCACAGTACTGAATGTGACCTTTAGTTATGATCCTCAGATACTTATCTCCAAATATATCACCCTTGTTCTCACAATGACACAAACAGGATATGACCAATTAGTACCCATGACATAGTCTTTCACAGAAAAATGGACCACTTCCTGTGTAATTGCACGCATTCACTCAAAATATTCAGTGACTTAAATTAATCTGCTGACTTACAACTGGTAGAGTTTATCATCATTAAATGTTTTTTTGGACATTCACTGGAGAATAAATTTAAGTAGGTTTGGGTATTGTTAAAAAAAATTACAATACCATGAAACTTGATCCATGGAGGTTTTGTTTTTGTAATACTTTTATCAAGCCAGGAAAAGTGACTTAAATATCTGTGATGTCACCACAATGTAAAGTCTTTCCCATTCCCAGGTCATCAAATACCGATGCTCACGCACCTTGGCATGTGAAATCAAGCCAAAGGCAGCCTTTAGTGTCTTTATGGACCTGCATTTGTATAGCGCCTTTCTAGTTATCCAGTGACCACTCAAAGTGCTTTTTACACATTCACCCATTCACACACACATTCATACACTGGTGGCCGAGGCTACCATACAAGGTGCCACCTGCTACACTCATACACCGATGGAACTGCCATCCAGTTTGGGGTTCAGTATCTTGCTCAAGGATACTTCAACATGCAGCCTGGAGGAGCCCGGGATCAAACTGCCTATCTTTCGATTGGTGGATGACCCGCTCTACCTCTGAGTCACAGCTGCCCATGAGACACATAGGCTTTAAAATGACTCTAATGTAATCCCATATGAGGCAATATTTGATGCTGAGAGCAGCTGATGTGGTATAAAGAGCAAGAAAGTCTGCATAGGGTGGAAGGGAGGGGAGGTGGACCAAACAAAACAAGACATTCAGCCAGGACAACACAGTTCGTGTCCCATGTAAAACCAAAAGCTGACATTGTTTAAGGTGATGTTACATAACTTATGTACCTCCATCCCATGTCAAATCAAAAGTCAGTGTTGTTTTCAGATAATACAATACAATACAAATTTATTAATATAGCATATTTAAAAACAACAGCGTTGACCAAAGTGCTGTACAAAAAATAAGCATGACAAAAATACAAAACACGAAAAGTTTGTTAACACGAATTAAGAACACAAAATTCAGACCACAAAGCATCCCGCTATCACACAGAGACTGAGAAGGCCAGAGAAAACAAATGGGCTTTTAAACGAGACTTAAAAACAGGCAGGGTAGGGGAAGTCTAATCTGGAGGGGCAGCTCGTTCTAAAGTTTGGGGGCGACAACGGCAAAGGCTCTGTCACCCCTCTGCTTTAGCCGTGTTTTCCGGACAGCCAGGAGCGATCTGTCAGCAGACCTCAATGGTTGAGAGGAAACACGGGTGCAGGAGGTAGAGCTTAGATTCTCTGCCCGAGCCCGAGCCTGGCCCGACCCGGCCAGCAGGCCCAAGCTGGGTTGGGCCGGAAAATAAAGAAAATGCTCCAATGACACTTCATGAGGCCGTCACAAGTTGCTAGTTAACCTAGGAATGAGAACAGGTTGGCCAAGCGAGAACTCTCAGCAGGGCCAGAAGGAGAGACACTACAATGTATATTCAGTGGGCTGCACACCCTTGAAGTAAACCCTGAAGGCGGGAAGTTTTCAGCTTATATTCCTGGCAAGTATTTCTCACTGGACTGAATAGGTGCCATGTTATGGTCCAGTATCGAGATCCAATTATATCTGTCCTGAATTTTTATTTTTAGGTTGTGACCGTTAACCACATAATATATTTTTATTGTCTAATTGTATATTGAAGGAATAGCAGTCTACTTACATATAAATGACTTACATATAAATGTATTTATTATTGTACTTCTAACTTTTCACTGCTTTTGTGATCTAAAATGAATCCTTACATGTGCTGTGCTTATTTATTTTTAAATCATTTATATCAATCCTATGACTGTCCTGGTATAGGCAACTGATCTCTACTTTCTATTTTTCTACTTCTAGTCACGTATTTCTATATTTATGTTTAGCAGAGAGCTGTTTTAAGCTGTTAAAGCTGTATGTTAATTCTATATGGATTATGTTGTGCATCCACTGATAATGCTCTTCTTTGAAGCCTTGAAGAAAATCTGCTGTTGCTGACATGTCAGTTTATGAAATAAAGTCTGAGCTGCATACCTGTCATTGTATTTCTTCTCTTATATGTTGTTCATCTATCAGCCTTATAAATAACACAATTGCCAGAAAAATGTTTTGCATTGTACTAGATAAGTTACATGCAAGTTATTATGTAACAGATACATTTGCACTTTAAGTTTCAACAGCGATGTTGTTAATCTTTTGTTAGGTTTATGCATAAAAACCACTTGGTTTTGATAATGTTTTGGCTTCAAATATGCATGTTGGGTGGCACAATCCCAGCAGAAAATACAGTAATGTCCCCAGGTTGTTCTTATGCACTATTTGTGCATTTTCCTACAAAAAGTAATGCAATACAATTTGTACGTATCAACCTCTCTCAATGATGAGCCAACAATTTGTGCATAACCCACTTATTTTAGAGTTTTGTAATCACATGATCAATGCACTGATGGGAGTAAAGAAGGAAGCAGCGTGGAGCAGTCTGGTGAGGAGGCAGGCTGAGGTGGTGGATGGGTCACAAAACACAGGACTTTCCCCAGGGATTTTCCCCAAGTGACTGACAATCAGAGCCGTGGGAACTTTAAGGTACGTCATCACCATGTTTCTTTTCCTAAACCTAACCACAGTAACTTCACCTGTCTAAACCTAACCTCTGTAATTTTACGTTAATTATGTAACTTTATGTCAAGGACATAATGTCATTCGTAGAGCACAAATTCATAGAATATCATACAAAGTGTTTTGTGTTCATTTTTGTAGGATATCAACAGTTGTATGAGTGTCATAATTCTGGGTTTGTTTATAGTCTGTCCTATGGACTTTGTTTTAGACTTTTCTGTTTGTGTTCCTCGCTTCATGTTTTTCATTCATGTTTAATCTGCTTCCTGTTTTATTTTGTAGATCCTCTCCTCGTGTTGTATTTGGTTTTACTTCCTGTCGTTGTGTGTTTTCCCGCCTGTTTTCTGTCACACCTGTCTCGTTAGTCCTTCCCTGTACCCAGAGAGGCTGTTTACACGTACACGGTGATTTTGATAAACAGAGACATCTTCCTTCGTTTGTGCCCTTCATTTACACGCAAACGGAGATTTCTCCTCTGGAAACGAGTCTTTTGGAAAACTCCGGTTGTGCGTTTGCATGTAAACTGAGATAAACAGAGTTATAGGAAGCCGACGTCACAGTATGCGCCGGAACTTGCGCCTGTGTCAAAAGTGCGACCTATGTTGCTATGGTGACAATGGATACATGGAAGGCTTGAGCTTGTCGTTACACTGCCACCTACAGGTTTGGCATGCTCTTGTGTATATATACACGGGTAAGTGTAAACGAAGATCTTTTTGAAAACGGAGACGGTGAAATGTCCGTTTATGAAAATAGCCGGCAACGTGTAAACGGCCTCAGAGTCTTCTGGTCTTCTGGCAGTTTTCTTTTTAACATCGGTGATGCAGAACATATCAGTAAGGCCACTGTATGCAGAGCTGTGAGAAAAATGAGACTTGCGCTGAAATGTCTGCTAAACTTTTTTGTTGTGTTCCCTGGGCACAAACCTGTGAGCGTCATCAAGGAGGAGCTCCACAGGATTGCAGGTGAATGATGTAGAAATCAGTTAAAATTTATGATTACAACTCATATTCTGTTAATGATATGGTGCTGCAACCTCAGACTGGGATTACTAATTTGAATTTCTTTTAGGATTTCCTGGTGTGATTGGCTGCATAGATGGATCACACATTCCTATCACTGCTCCCTCACAAAATGAAGGGGATTATGTGAATAGGAAGTCCATTCACAGCATTAATGTGCAGGTAAATTCACTACTGTCTCAAAATGTCAAAGACTGCACCACACTGTAAAAACTCGTACCAAGAACATTTGTCTTTTTTCTAGTCATAATGTCTCATTTCTAGTCAAAACAAATCTCATTACTGTACACTTAAAATAAGACACATCCCCTAAAAAGTAATTTGTTCTTAGACAATTTTCGCTTGTTTCAAGAAAATTTTCACTTGAAATAAGTAGAAAAATCTGTCAGTGGAGCAAGTGTTATTTCTACTTATTGCAATTGCAATTGAAAATGTGCTTGAAACAAGTGAAAATTGTCTAAGAACAAGTTACTTTTTAGGGAATGTGTCTTATTTTAAGTGTAAAGAGATTTGTTTTGACTAGAAATTAGACATTTTGACTGATAACTACCATATGTCATTCTCTGCACTGTCAGGATCATATGTGATGCAGCCCACATCATAACCAATGTGGAGGCCAAGTGGCCTGGGTCTGTGCATGACTCACAGATATATCGTGAGTCTAATCTGAGCAACATAATGGAACATGGTAAGCAGCCTAAAGTCTTGCACAATATAATTCACTTGTCTCCCTCCTTTAATGCACTCAAATGTATCCACTATGCATTACAGGAGAGTTTGATGGCTTTCTGCTGGGTGACAGGGGTTACCTATGCCAGCCTACGTTACTGACCCCTTACCCTGACCCAGGCCCCCAACAGAACTTCAACCTGGCCCATTGCAGGATGACATTAAATTATACAGTTGCACATGAATTCTACAGAATTAACCTTTGGCATTTACTGAACATCTTACTGTGTGAATCTGTGCTGTGGAGGTTAATGGACCCTCCTCCTGCTGCCCAGCCATGCTCTATTAAAAAGGATAAGAATATCTGTTAATACTTAAGTGTACGGTAAATGTCACTCTATAATCCACAAAAGAATGTTAAGGAATGTGAATGGGGAGGAAACTATCAGTAACAACATCAAGATGTTGGCCCCTCAGGCTCCCTCTCTGTGGCAGCAGACAATGTGACATCATCATCCCCATCATCCTGTGAAGATGAGTGTTGTGTTTCAGTATACTTTAAACTACTGTATGGCATAATCTATGGAGTATTGGCTACTTACAGTTGCAGTGACATAAGGATCCATAAGAGAGAGAACGCCATCAGAATCTTTTGGGACAAAAGAAAAACCCATTAAAGGGAAATTAATATTTCCATGAACTATATGGGCCCAAAAGAAGACATAGGCCTAGGCCTATTGCATCTTATGAAGGCTGGTGGCTCCTGGGGGGTGACTGGCTCAGAAGATGAGCTCCCTTCAGGAATTCCCTCTGCCACTGGCCTCTCAGTGTTTTGGCTCAGGGCCAGCTCCTCTGCCTCTGTCAGAGGTGATGGTGGTGGTCCTCCACCAGTTTTACGGGCCTCAGCCTTTCTGTTGGCTGAGTAGAAGTCAGATGTTACTTTAAATAGGCCTAATTTAACAGGATACAGGTGAGAGGACATTTATGTGTGTGAAAACAGCATTATGTTGGGGATAATGCACACTGAAACAGCCACTGAATGATATTTACTGGTAAACATGATTCAAATCAGGTAACCCCATGAGACTACTATGCTGAAGTCTCATCTGTTTGAACGATGTTTTTATATTTCATTTTGAGCTGCTTCCACGTTCTTTTTTCACCCGTGGGATTGCATCTAAGTGAAATAAATTTTAGCTTTAATACCATCCCACCAGTTTTCACCTAATAGGATTATGTGATTACACACATGAATAAAATACATTTAAACTTACGCATTGACTCGAGCAGCAATTTTCTCCCATGCCGACTCCCTCTCCTTTGTAGCTGCAGCCGTGTTACTCCTTTTTCTAAAGATTTCTTCAAATTCGCTGTATGAGCGCATTAAAATTTCCAACTCTACCAGCGTAAAATATGGCGACCTTTTTTTGTCACCTGTTGCCATGGTGAATCATAGTATCGGGTCTCCATTGATGATGGCTTTTGAAAGTCGTGGTGCATGCGCTTAACTCAGAGTGAACATACTCTGTGTTGATTGAACTGATTGAAATCAGCCGTTCTGAAACACGTAACCCAGAGTTTCCCATCTCAGAGTTATTCAACTCAGAGTTCAGGGTTAGGCTCAGAGTTTGTTGAACCTCCTTTCTGAAACGGACCCCAGATTCATGACAATGAGGATACGTTGATTGGTAACAAAAAAAAACAAAACACACAATTGCTTTTCTTGCTTAAAAAGCAAAACACCCACGTTTGTTGGTTAAAAAAACCTTTTGATGTAAAAAATGACTCTGCCTTGTGTGTGTTATACTGCTTCTAAAGGATGCCTTGGTGCGTCAGTGTCTTAAGCTGAGGGCCACTGACCAAATGTCGATATCTGACAAGTTGGGAGTAAGATCAGGTTGGGGTCATGGCTAAAAAACATGGAGAAGTTTTCATGGCACATTGTATGGCAATACCATTTCAAAACATGTTTAACTCAACACTGTTATTTTGACTCTGCTCCTCCAGACTTAAGATGGATAAGCTTTGTTTTTTTTTTTTTTTTTTACTTTTCTCCTTTACTTACTATTTTCCATATTCAAAACTAACACTTGTTTTATCTCAATTTGATTGATTGGAACAGCGTAAAGAGCACAAATTTTAGCGTCTGTGCTCTGTTGGTAGTCGTTGCCTTAGAATCTGCTCCAGTTGACTGCCCTCCATCAGAAAAGAACACCAATATATGATGTCATATGCAAGGAAGCTATAATCCAAAGTTATATTTGACTTGGATGAAATTTGGAAATATACACTAAAGCAGATCGGAGCTTTAACATCGGCACTGGCCTCTCCCTGGTTTCCCACAGCGCAGTGCTGCTTTTATAAGCCTGTAAAACCCAAACTTGGCCATATAGCCAAAACAGGAAAAAGCAGATGGTTAACTTTCTCACCAGGAGCATATAAACAATAAAAGGTCACAGGTTAGGTAATGAGGAACTGGAGTAGGACTGCTATTTGCATCCACATGCTCTGCAACAAATCAACAGCTTATTGTGCTTCCTTCATTTCATGCGACATGAGCATCTAACACTGTCGGGGAAATTCTCAGCTTGTCAGCCAACCTTTCCCCCTAATAACGCAAACAATGGTGCAAAAATAAGAGTAGCTGTCAGAGGTGATACAGAGGGGAACTTCCTGATGTAGTATCTAATGTAGGAAGACACAGACAATAGGACTCTAAGCAGTGGCGGATTTTGCCACAGCTACGGCTCCCGGAAATAGATCTGCACTCCAATGATCGAGACTTAAGCCATAGTGCCGGTGTTGCCTGCCGTAGCCCGCTGACTCACTACGAGAAAACGAAGCCTCTCAAGTAGTCGCTACAACGCGTGGTTCAGGTGAGTGAATTAAATGGTTTTCATTATATTTCTGAAATGAAACGTGTTCTACAATTGATAGTGACACACTATATATTACATGTTTCAGCGATCCTTTCCCACAGACGCAGGATATTATGTATATTTCACTGTATAAAAACCATAGTGAAATATTTTCTGTTATAGGCTATATTCTCCTCTCATCCTTGCATTGCAAATGGTATATAATTTCTCAGTATACCCTATAAATACTATGTACATTAGTCTTAATTCCATTACTTCACACTCTGATTAAACGTGTGCTTAAGTTGTCAAATTTTAGATCTTTTTTTAATTGAATTGTTCAAATTAAGTTTATAAACATTTCTGCACATTTCTTTTCGTTATGCTCTGTACCTGTACTTGGCGTAATGACAATACATTTGAATAATCTAATCTAATGTTAACAGTTTCCCATTTCCCTTGAAGCTATGTCATCTGCATCTTTGGCCAGTGGGAGTGGGACAAATAAATGCACACAGTAGGTCACAGTTACAATTACAGTTCACACTGAACTAACTACTTTGCTAACAACTTTGATGTTCATGTTGTTATTCTGCAGACCCCCAGTGGAGTGGACGGAGGCCCACAACATCTTCTTGTGCCAGGAAATATTAGTGACAGAGCCATTCAAACATAAGAAAGGCAGTGTAGAGAGAGGCAAGATGTGGAACAGGGTGGCAGAGTCCCTTAACAGCTGCCAGGAGCTCCACTTTAAGGTTTCCCAGATGGCAGTGAGGGAGAAGTTCGCTGCCCTATAAGGAAAATTCAAATCTGATAACCAAAAAGATGAGATGAGCAGTGGGACCTCAAAAGATGTAACAGAATTGGAACTGCTCATCGAAGAAATAACTGAGAAAGAACAAGCAGCAGAGGAGAACAGAGGGGGTGAGGACAGCATGAAAAAGATAGAGGCAGACCGGGCCAAAGCAGAGGAAGTGAGGAAGAAGGCAATGGAGAGGATGGGACAAACAAAAAGAAGGGTAAGTGAAGATGGAGAAGAAGAGTGTGAGGGTTAAAGGAAAAGGAGAAGTGGGAATGATACAATTGCACATTTAAGAGAGAAAGGGGAGGCAGAGAGAACACAGAGAGAGAAGGAAATAGAACTCAAGAGACTGGAACTGGAAGGCCAAGAGAGAAGAGCCCAAGGACGCCAACAAACAACATAACGAAATGATATCACTTCTCCAGCAACAACAGGCCATGATGTTGCAGTAGCAGCAGCAACAAGGGCAAATTATGCTTGCCCTCATAGAGAGCCTCAAAAAAGGACTAATTCTAGATTTCTTGAAATATTATTTGTTACATCATTTTTTACCAGCTGTGAATATTATTTTGAAGCATTCGTTTGTAAACTGAATAAACTACCTCTGTGAATATTATTTATTTTGAAACATTTTTTTGACCCAAATACCAGCTGTGCATATAATTTTTTAAGTGAATACCAGCTGTCAATATTATTTTCCTTAAATGAATACCAGCTGTGGATTTTTGTAAACTGAATATGTGTGAATAAAAAAGTATGATTCATATCGGGACTTATAAGACATTTTTTCTATTCAGTTCTTGTAAACAATGAACACACATAGCAAGCATACACATCCAGAATACAAATAATAATGTTTATTATGCCCATTACCAATGTGAAGACTATTCTCTCTGGAATAGCCTTGTGTATAACATTACAAATCAAAAGAAGAAAATGAAAAATGAATCACCTCCCACCACCTATTTTATGAAAAGTACTCCTGAATGTGTGGAGGGTCAAGGCCAAAAAATTGTGAGGTTTGATTTCCATACAAACATGTTAATGCATTCCTTAGAAGAGTAGAGAGAGAGGAGATACTACATAACATTTACCCACACTGCTCAACTTGATCTTCAAGTTCTTTTTGAAATCCATGAATTTGAAAAAGTTGGCTATGTCCCCAAATAAGCATTCCATGGACACCCTGACTTCATTCATAGCCTTGTTGAAAGCCTGCATTTGTGGCGTGAGCTGGCCATGGCGGAATGGAGCCTGAAGGTGCACACGCAGTGGGTATGCAGGGTCCCCATACACACACATGCGCTGACCACCTGGAGAAACGGCATGCTCCTCCAGGACACTTAACAGGTTGGAATCAGCAAGCATCCCAGAGTCGTGTTTCCTCCCCTCTGCAAGGCAAAAACAATTAGGCTATATTACATTTAGGCCGATTTAGCAGACACACACACACAGACACTATGAGAAAGATCTACTTTGACACACAAAGTAAGCATACAATTAGCAATGGATTCAGTTAACTACAATTAGGCTACATTGTGGCTAACAAAATAACACAAGCAAATATGTAGGCGATCTGCCTGAATCCAAGTTTCAAAGTGTGGGCCATCATTTTTTTTTTTTTTAAAGATTACTTTTTGGTGCATTTTTGCCTTTAATGTCAGGATAGTTTTGAAGTGTGAAGGGAGGAGGGAGAGAGGATGACAGCTGGAATTCAAGCCATGGCATGCCTTTGTGCACAGGGTGCCTGTCCTACCTACTAAGCTACTGGGCTCCCCAGGCCATCATTTCTATCAGTTTTAATATTGTACTCATCAGTTTTATTGTTGACATTTACAGTAGTGGCAACTGTCACAGTTCTGCTCCTCTGCTCACCTCATGCAGTACTTTTCCATTCACCCCACCTCTGCTCCACTCTGACTGCCAGCCACACCCATCTCATCAAGGCAGCTCCACTCACCTGCTTTCAGTCAGACTGACTCAGTACAAAGACTCCTGCTCTCCACACACTCACTGCCAGATTGTTCTTCGCTTCTTTGCATGCAAGACTCTCCAGCACTACTTCCTGTTGCCAACCTTGCCTGAATCCTGGTAATTTCCTCAGCCTTTTGTCCCCGACTGCTTTTGCCCTCCTCATTTCTGTCTGTCTGTTCCTGTGGCTATGTGGAGATTTCCTGCCTTGTCGCAACAGTGCGAGTTTCTTTGATCCAACCTGTGACTCCCTGTTGAACAGAGATTCTTGTTGTTTTGCCACACTGGTTTCAGTGTGTATGCTGCGTGGATTTTCACCTGCTGGACATTTCCTCTGCATTTCCCTGTGCCTGTGCAAACTACATTAAAGTCATTACCATCTGTACCTGTGTGTCTGCTGTGCTGCAACTGGGTCTTAAACACACCCATTTCAGGCAACACTTTGAGACAAAGATCTCTAATGTGCACCAACTGCAGTGGCAACATGTGGTTTTGGGTGGCATATTTTATTTTATTATATTCTGAGTATGTTACTGAGTATGTGTGTGTTTATATGCATATAATTTCAACTACAGTTTGCACCACTTGGCCTCCTGTCTGTTTTATGGTCAGCTTTGTGTGTTGCCATGGATACACTACATAAACAAACAGACCAGTTCACAGTACTGGGGCAGTGATGTATGCCCAAAAGAGAAGCCCATTTCTGGTCAGAAGGACAAACACACCAACTTTTAAAAAATTGTGAAAGACTAGGACATAACAGGTTTTTGGATATGCACAAATAACACAATGATGACCTTTTTCAAGAGGGAGACTATTTGCATGGTCAAGCAAGTCTGCCACTGGTGTAAGACCTAAAAGAAATAGCACAAGTGACAGCCATTCCACTTTTCCATAAGTTGACACGATAAAGGTGTGTTCACACCGGACGTGTGTGTGCGGTTTTTTTTTTTTTTTCGCTGTCGCTTGGTTCACCCCTTTGATATCGCTCAGTTGCAGTCACTTGTCAATGTGGCAGAAATCAACAGACTCGCTTTTTCGCTTTGACGTCATTGAAGCGATCAGGGAATTTCGGGGGGGGGGGTGCTTGACTGTCATGACATGTCAGCTTCATTAAAAGTATAGCTGCAAATTAAAAGCAACAATAGATGTAAAAACACACAAGACAATACATCTGTGATCAGTTCCCTAATTTAATTTTAACATTTTTTTCAATCTTCTCCAATTTCTCGTTTTATTTTATGGAAGTGATCAATGTGTACTTGTCCTAGAGCCGCCACAACGGTTTTTATAATGCAAATAACTCTGTTTGCATTGAGCTGCAAGCGACAGGACCCAGCGAAATACTGCTCCAGATGAGATTTCTCATCTCAAGTGACGAGCGAAAAATTGCTCTGTCGTTGTCGCTTGGAACCTGAGCGATTTTTCTCCCGGGCGAATATACTCTCAATCGCCCGTTTGCATTGACTTTGTATGTAAACGCGTCGCTAGTGGAAAAAAAAAATAGGTCTGGTGTGAACACAAACCAAAATATGCATGGCTGGTAAATGTGAACATTGGTGGAATATTCATCGTCATTAGCTATGTAAATAGCTCAGGAGGAATATTATCTTTTTCAGAATAATGGCAAAAACGGGAACTTTTTTATGCATGTAAACTTGTTTCATGATCCTACAGGAGCAGGAGCTTCTCAGTTCCACCACTCTTCTGCTTGTCAGGAGCAGCAGACCTTCCTCCAGTAATGAGGTCAATGTCACAAATGCCCTAATATAGCAATATTGTTTACATTTTTGACATTCAAGCTCCTTTTACACAAGCTGTTTGCAATTGCGTCTGTGATGTTATGAGCAGGCATACTTCACTCTCTAGGGGGATTATTTTTTATTTATTTTTTTTCTTACTCTGTTGTTAATTTACAAGCGCACAGGCCTGAACTACACACATGCGAAAACAGGACCTATACATATGCATTAATGTACATAGAGAGGTCAGACCAACGGCTGCCACAAAGGATGCTACTAGTTAAGGGTCTGGTGCCTTGCAAGCAGACTAATTAGTGATGCTGACCACAGCACTGTCCTTGCCATATTTTCCCAGGCTCCTTAACAGGATGTGATGAGAACTTGGCTTGAGATGACCACGTTTGCTCCCAGATCCCAGACCAGTATTTACGCATCACTTTGACTCAAGGCTGCTGGACAGCTTCGGTTTACACACTACTTGAAGCAAGAAGAGCAGAGGCAGTGATCCAAGCTGCTGTTGTACACATACAGGCCATTATCATGCACTCTGACAGAGGCTACGTGGGTAGAAATATAAACTTCTGCAGCTCCTGACACTGAGCTTATTTTAGGGCATGAGTTATCTAATGAGAAATGCATCAATCTTCCAGATTCACCTCTGCACTTCAGGCTGATGCATTATTTCTTCCTCCATGTCAGTATGGACATGATCCATATATGAGCTGAATACATTTTTGTGCCAAGGAAACAGGAGGTATTGTTTGGGAGCACTAGTGCTGGTTAAAACACACATTTGTTTTATACTTGCATTGACAACACTGAAATGAGAAGTAAGTAGGCAGCAAAGACGCATTGGCACACTGTGGCTGTTGATTCCATCTTTTTCTCCCTTACATTTGTCCTCCTCCATGCTCTCTCTCTCTCTCTCTCTCTCTTGCTCTCTCGCTCTCTCTCGCTCTCTCACCTTATTCCAGATGTGTTGGATCTGGACCTTTGTCCTCCATAGATTCAGCCTGCGTTCTTGACTCTCTATCTCTGTTTCACTCTCCAACAGCGCCACCATTACACTCATCATGGTGTATGGCACCAGAACCAGAGGGGTCACCAAAACATCCCGTTTCGGTCCTCATCAGTTATGATGATAAGGATGAGTTATTTAATATTTAAAATGACGCACATATACAGTTTGTACCATTAGATTTAATGGCAGAAAATATGTAATTGCTTAAAATGAAATATAGTGACCCCTTTCGCTCATCTCACCGTGGTTTGCGCCTGTGCTGCCCTGATATGAAGCCTTACACGTAATATGGTTCTGCGTTGAATTGACGCGTAGGTTACGGCATAGGCTCCATGTCGATTTGGAGTCTACACCGTAACCCACGACGTAGCCTGACGTGCACCTCCCCAGAATTGTAACTACGCGTCGTGGTGACGTAGACCTCCGGTCTGTTGCTGTATTCTGACACCAATTACCTCAGTGGAAACAAAGTTTTTATTTAGGCTACTTTAATTTCACAGATAAGAAACAATTAATTGTGAAGACAGTAAAGCCTCCACTAGAATAACATTTTAAGTCTTGTGTTTGATTTATCCTTCAGGTATTTATACTTAGGGATTTATCCAGGTTTCATCTGAGAAGAGGGAAAAATCGCCGGCCGCTAGGCTAATGTATATAATGTAAAATGCCATAGGCTTGTGCTAATAACGTTAGCATGTTGTATTTGTTTAAAAAAAACGTGTTTAGTACAGGACAGTTGTTTTGTCGGTGAACCTTGTGAGTTGTTATGGAGCCAAACTGTGTGCCGTTAAATGTTGTCATTGTCCCTAATTTAGACAATGTAAAATGCCATAGGCTTGTGCTAATAACGTTAGCATGTTGTATTTGTGGGGAAAATGTATCCAGATAAAGACAAGTGTTTGTCTGTGAATGCTGCGAGTTGTCGCAGAACCTGATGTTCAGCTCCCACTTGAGGTCCTGGGTGATGGTGGTCCCCATGAAGCAGAATGACTCCACACGGTCTTAAGAGCGTTGGGCTCCAGGTTGTTCAGCCTGCACCAGGTCACCAGCTGGTCAATCTCCCACCTGTAGGCGGACTCATCCCCGTGAGAGGTGAGACCAATGAGGGTGGTGTCGTCCATGAACTTCAGGAGCTTGACGGACTGATGACTGGAGGTGCAGCTGTTGGTGTACAGGTAGAAGAGCAGAGGAGAAAGAACACAGCTTTGGGGGGATCCAATGTTGATAGTCCAGGTGTCAGAGACATGTCTCCCCAGCTTCACGTGCTGCCTCCTGTCAGACAGGAAGTCAGTGATCCACCTGCAGGTGGAGTCAGGCACACTCAGCTGGGAGAGCTTGTCCTGTAGCAGAGCCAGGATGATTGTATTGAAGGCAGAACTGAAGTCCACAAACAGGATCCTGGCGTAGGTTCCTGGGGAGTCCAGATGCTGGAGGGTGAAGTGGAGGGCCATGTTGACAGCGTCATCTACAGACCTGTTGGCTTTGTAGGCGAACTGCAGGAGGTCCAGGAGAGGGTCAGTGATGGCCTTGAGGTGTGACAGCACAAGACGCTCAAAGGACTTCATTACCACAGAGGTCAGGGCGATGGGTCTGTAGTCATTGAGTCCTGTGGTCCTTGGCTTTTTGGGGACGGGAATGATGAGGTGTTGAAGATGTGGGTGAACACCAGAGACAGCAGGTCGGCGCAGTGCTTCAAGGTGGACGGAGAGACAGAGGCTGTGGTTGGAAAGTCTTTTTTGCTTAGGAAGGTTCCTAGCTGAGTGAAATGACCTGGAAGTATTTTAGTGGCCGCCATGATAAGAGCTGTTCGAATTCTCTAAACACTAAGGAAAGGAGGTTCAGTGCTTCCTTTCAGATCTCCTTTAGCATAGGATACATCGGACCTTCCTAAGCGATAGGAAAGGAGATAATTTAATCCCACAATGCTTTGCGGGAGCAATATTTAAAGCGACCGACCGTTCACGGAGACAAACGAATAAACCCGAAGAAGCAGGAGAAGAGGAAGAACGAAAGAAGTGACGAAAGGTAAAGAAAAAGAACAACTGGCTCTCAACATGACTGAAAAGTCACGGAGATCACCATGTATGTCACCATTACATGAAGCTTTGCCCATCTCATGCCATAACTTGATAATATACGTATCGTTATATGTTCCAAACTCTCAACAATATGTTAAACCCATGCGAACTATAAACGTCACACTACTGTTGTAACATTACCCAATTCAAGTTAATATTGTGGTGTAAGATTTACTCAGTGTGCATTAATCATGTCACTATTTGAGTGTTGTTGAATCGCCAGCTTTAAGCAATATCATTAATTGTCTTCAGTCACAGATGCTGACATCTCTGCACTCATACGGGCACGTGTGCGGCTGGAGCACCTCTTCAGCGGGAGGCAGCCCCTTTTAGACTATTACGCAAATGAATTTCACCCAAACACTTTAGAATAAAGCCTCCCACATCTCTACCCTGTATAAAAAATAATCATTTCAGCATTTCAAGGTGTTTACTGAGTTTTGTGGTCGTTTTTAAACTATTGTAAGCAAATGACAGATGATGATGATTGATTGGCATATTAACACAGAAGTTTGTTTTTCAAGAAAAAGGGATATGAAATGTTTTTATTTAGATGATGTTTTTAATTCAACATGTTTGCAACTTAAGAATGTACAGTAGTAGATTTGTAAGCCTAACATATTTGCCTCTCTTGCATACACTTGAACATTTCTCATATATAATCACAATGATTCAGGAGGGTGAGTGTGAGCAGCCATTTTCAGCGTTTCAGTTTTGTGACCGCCTATCTATCTTTTTTAATTCAATTCAGACGTTGGTAATTAAGTCATATTTTTCACTGTGCTGTCCACGTTTATATAGCCTGCATGAAGCAACATGGTAAGTAGGCACGGGGCAGAGTATCTGAGATACGCTTTTTGTAGTCCATCTAATCTAAACTGTAGTTTCACCACAGTCAACCTACGTCACTGACATCCGCCGTCGCATGATGACGTAGCCCATCGTAAGTGCGGTTGGATTTTCTCAGCTCTGCGGTTTTCTTTTCCTAAGTCCTTATGAATTCTCCTACTCATCTTTCCTTGACCTCATGACGTTTCCAACCGAGGTCAAGGAATAGTGATTAGGAATAGACGATAGGAGGGACTTTCCGACCGCAGCGAGAGCCTGGTCCAGCTACTTTGCGGGGGTTCCGCCTCTTAAAGAGCCTGTTGACATCCCTCTTCTGGATAGTGAGAGTAGTGGGGAGGAGGGGGCCATAGGTGTGGGCAGTTGAGGTGGGTGGCAGGCCCCTGCTGAGGTGGTGGAGGTGATGCTGGTGGGATGGAGCTGGTGGTTGTGGGAGATGGTGTCTGGACTGTCCCATTGTCTTTCAAATTGACAGTAAAAATTTAAAAATTGTAATTCTTAAAATACTGGTAAATTTTGTCAAACCATGTCACCTACATCACATTAATACTTGGAAACATCTTAAATCAGATGCCAATGTTAGCAGCAAGCTAATGCTAAGGTCTTATAACATTAGCTGTGAGCTTCATCTTACAGACTTTAAGGCATGTAGTGTTGAGAAGAATCCTGGTTGTTGCGTCTGTGGGTCGACTGATTATATATTATACACTTTATATTACACACACACACACACACACACACACACACACACACACTGATTTTTAACATACTGCAGATGAGCCTCTCACTTCAGCGCTGCTGTATATTTTATTGTGATTGGAATGATGAATCAGCTGAGGCAGTACTTAACTTACATAACTGGATTCTATATGCATTATCACACAATCTGTTTCTAGCTGAGATGATTGTAAAGTCAGTGTGCTGCTCTGTGGGCTTTAAAGATATATGAGAGCTGAGCTCCCTCTAGAGATGTACCCAAGAAGCTGCACATCACAACAATTACATCCTGTAGCTGAGTAGCTGGCACAAAGTACTGGTACTGTATTGTTGTTTTGTTTTACCTGCAGTAGTAGTGGTATAATCAAGCAATATCACACGAGAGGGAGTGATGTTGTACTGTATATCGTCATGGCTGTGATTCGGTCATAGGCACGAGGCCGCAGGCAAAAAAAAAAGCAAAGCAAAGTCTTCTTCAAGTCGGAGAGGACATTGATGATGTACACCCACCACAGCCCAACAACCAAAATGCATCTCATTACAGAGACAGGATTTGTGCACTCATTTAAAAATAGGATACACCTATACATTCATCCCCTTTTCTTCAGTCTTCTTTTTACAAGTTTTTGTGAGCTGGTGAGCAGTATGCCATAGGGCGATGTGAGGCACTTCAGATCAAATGCCAAGTTTATCATCGAGATCAAATACTACAAATGTCACAATGTTCTAAGGCATTAAGTTAGTAACCCTTTGACTGAAGTGCCTCTACATCATCAAGACTTCTGCTGTGCTTCCAAGTAGCAGCTCATGGCTGGGTGCTAAGAACCCAGGTGAAATCAGCAGCAGAGTATTTTTGGTCCCCAGAAGCAGTCATTTCATGGTTGTGAATTTGAATGAGCCAACCTCTTCTTCTTTTTTTGGAGTGTTTTAGTTTACAAACATTTTTTCAGATCTTCCCAACATATCAAAAAAACAGACACATAAATCTCATTCAACATTTTTATTTGGCATTGCTTTCTTTTAAGTCAATTATTTGTTCCTGCTGCTTTCCAATATCTTTTAATTGGGTAAGTACTTGTCCCATACATGTCCGCATATTCTCTTCTTCTCTCCTTCAGTCTCCTCCACCTTGCCAATTCTGGCCTCACAAGTGACTCCAAAGCAGCTGTCCTCCGTTCAGCATGGGACTTGTCAGTGTCCTGAAATGATGATTTAGTTTTGGCTTTTTTTTTTTTGGCAGAAGGATGTGTTGTCTGTTGGTTGTCTGTGTCACGCTGTTCAGGAGTTGATGAGTTCAGATGGAGTTTGACTTGGAAAGAGTGGTATGGAAATGATGGTGCCTGGTGGTTTCACTCTCCACCCCGGAGCCACTAAATATTTCATCCATTTGCTGTAAAAAGGAAAAAAATTCAGTTAAATTAAGAGAAGCACAAGTGGTTAAAAAAATGACACACTTTATTCCAATATTTAGATTACAAACCAAAAGTCACTGTACCTGTCTGGGATTCGTGGCATTGAGGATGGAAATGGGAGCAAGCCGGCCTGAAGAGGATGACTGTGGTAAAATGTCTGTTTCAGTAGTGGGGCATCGGGTGAATGTAGCTTCTGGCTGGGTTTGAATGAGACCGGGGGTGGTGGAAACTCTGGGCTGGGGAGTGTGACTCTGAGTGTATGTTGGAGATTTAGGAGTGGGGGAGGGGGGGGGGGGGGGGGGGGCAGGCAGTTGGGTGACAGGACTGATAGATTGTGGGTTTACTGTAGAGAAAGAAAGCCAGAAAATTGCAAAGAATTATTCACATGCATTTAAATATTCATGTTTAGCGCAATCAAAAGAGAATTTACCTTGAAAGTCTCCTGCAGCTCTTATATGTTCCAGGATGTCAGAGGCGTATTGGTTATTTAAAAAAAAAAAAGGCACTATCCACCATGCTACTGATGCCCCCATATATTTCTTTTTACTTACCAGTTGCCAGTTTGTCAGCAGTTTCTCTGCTTATGCATAGTTTGACAGTACCTTTGTTGTCTTTGAGGGTAACTATGACTCTATCCATGGTTGCTGGTCAAAACCAGATTCTGCAGGTGTCTTATATACCCAATCTAACCCAATATAGCAATAAACTATCACACACCTGTGTAAAATGAAGCAGATTTCTTGTGTGGGAACCCATGACAATTGAACAGATTGTGCCCCACCGCAATGATTGCTCTGTGTTTTGATTATTTTGCTGATGATGTAATTCAAGAATAAGTTCCTTCTGCTTTACAGCAATTGTTCAAGCAATAACCAATAAATGTATCTGAACTGAACTCTGACTCAGTGTGAATAATAATTATACCTAGCAGTTACTGTTGCATGTTATGTAGCCAGAGAATAATGACTACATTGCACATAAATTCCATTGTGTTAATCATCTTAATGGGTGTATGAGATGTTGTTTGTGATATTTAATATTTATTCTAACAAATTTAACACACTGAAAAACAAACTTTGTAGCAATTAACTGGTGGTACTTTTGAAGTTCAACGTTTTGAAGTCATACAAAGTAGGTTTTCTAAAACAACATAAGTACTTAACACAGTGGTCACAAGTTTGTTTATCATAACTAAAGGAGAGAATAAGAGAAAAATTGAGCAGACTGTAGGCCTTGAAAGTCATATTGTCATATGACTTTAAATGTAAGAAAATCAACTACTTAATCAACAGTCCACATGAATTGGCTACACACAGGGAGGAAAAGTAACAATTGTGACTACAATTGTATTATTCTTTTAATGGGCTTCCTTTTGCTTTACAAACTATGGGATTCTTGGACTAAACATATTACACCTCTCTGGCTGACAAACATTGTCATCATGTTGCAATTAGGTTTCCTTTATGGTCTTCATTTATTGATTTATTTATATTTGTTTGTAATTATACATAGGCCTACATGAAGTGCATTTGGAATCGAATTTTATCTTTTGTTCTTTTTATGTGCGCCTTGTAAAACACTATGTAATTGCTTGTTTGATAGACCTATAATAATAATAATGTTTGTTAACAGATTAAACCTTTATTGCACAGCATGAGACTAATAGCCTGCAGTGTTAAATATTGTAATTACACTGAATATTTTGATTTAAAGGTGGTGTTTGTTGTCTCAATTAACAGCCAATCATGGTGGTATCTGTTAGTTATAATTTTAACCCTATTCACCTGGTGTGTCCTCCACTAAAAATCCTCACATCCCACTTACCAGAAGTCTTTGTGCTGCTAAATACTTAAATAATTAAAACAATTCAGTGTTAATATACAAAAGACTATGTGCAGTTTATGATCTGTGATATAAATCTCAATTAAACATCACTATCAGCCACACGTTTTCTGTTAACAGACTAAACCTTCAAATCTGACAAATAAAATTAAACTCTCCCATTCAACAAAAATAGAGAGTTTATATGACACGTCATATTGTTGAGACAACATCTAAACCAATCAGCTGTTAGATCAGGTGAGAGCCAGGCGTTTCCTGTCATGCCCTGAGTCTTGCAGTCGGTGGAGAGGAACTGCAGCGCCTGGCTCTGAAAACTGCAGCCGCGATTTTATCGCCGTCCACTTTTGTAATACATCAGAGCAAGTCGGGATGAAGTTGGACACAAAACTAACCGGCATGCATTGTGCTCCAATTGCCGGTGATTGAATCTGCCCTCACTTCCAGCAAATCTCATTTAAGATCTGTTGTAGAATTCTTGAGGTCCATAGTCCCCTTAGAAGTTTCCCCCGTTTGTGAGGGTAAAGGTCAAACTGTGAAGCTCACAGTTCTCATTAGAACCTCCCCCAGGTCAAGGATGAGTAGAAATTTTAAATAGACCACATCGGTCCACAGGCATAAGCTGTTTGGAATGATCCTGTGTTGCTTGCATCTCAAATTGAAATGCAAATGGTTTCTATAATCAGCGAGCTCTCTGTTAAATTATCTCATCAGAATGCTTCTGCTTCAGATGGCTTGTCATTTTTACACAAGGCTTCTCACAGTAAGGTTGATAATTCTTGTTGTCATAGGGTCCATCTCAAGTCTCTTAATTTTATACTGCTAACTCCTAACTCGGGGCGGCACGGTGGTGTGGTGGTTAGCACTCTCGCCTCACAGCAAGAGGGTTGCCGGTTCGATCCCGGGCGTGGGAGCCCTTCTGTGCGGAGTTTGCATGTTCTCCCCGTGTCAGCGTGGGTTCTCTCCGGGCACTCCGGCTTCCTCCACAGTCCAAAGACATGCAGATTGGGGACTAGGTTAATTGATAACTCTAAATTGTCCATAGGTGTGAATGTGAGCGTGAATGGTTGTCTGTCTCTATGTGTCAGCCCTGCGATAGTCTGGCGACCTGTCCAGGGTGAACCCTGCCTCTCGCCCGATGTCAGCTGGGATAGGCTCCAGCCCCCCCGCGACCCTCAAGAGGATGAAGCGGTTAGAAGATGAATGAATGAATGAATGAACTCCTTACTTGAACCGCCATCTTTAAGGCCGTCTCATATCTCTTATTCCCGCCAGTAATGAGTTAGCGTTAGGAGTTAGGAGGGATCTGTTAGGTGCGATGAGGTAACACGAGAGGTAGTGTTGTTTTTGGTGGCCTGTTTTAATTTTAGTTTTAGTCTGGTCTTTGTGTTAAACTGTCATTTTAGTTTTTATTAGTTTTAGTCACATTCATACTCTTTTTTGTCTAGTCAGGTTTCAGTCAACTAAAAGTCTGAGCATTTTAGTCTTATTTTAGTCAGAATAATCCATGACTATTTTCGTCTCGTTTTAGTCGACGAAAACTGATGACATTTTAGTCTAGTTTTAGTCAATGAAAACTGTATTTTAGTCTCTTTTTAGTAATGCAATTCTATTATATCCAGTCAATATAGTATAAGTACCTAGTATAGTATAATCAAACCAAAATTTTCTCTTCTAAATTAGCTTCCAGTTACAACTAAATATATATTTATTTATACAACAGTTAGTTCCGACCCAGTAATTTGATTGGACGAGAGGCATTCCATGAGTGCTGATATAGAGTATAACATCACTGGGACATGTAACAGTAAAATCACTCCGCTCACAGGTGTTATAAATATAAATACAGCCGTTAATTAACCAGCTGTCGCACTCGCTACATTGACACAAACTGACACTATAAAGTTACACCAAGAAGATGGATAGTTTCCCCAAAATTACATTTGAATTAAATTATGAGTGGTCGTCAGGAGAGGACGAGGAAAAGGAAAGCCAGGACTCTTCTGTACAGACCTCCAGGTGTGTTTGTGTAACATCAGCTGAGCTCGACAAACTGGAGAGGAGCAAAAATGAAGCGAACATGGTCAGGAATTATCAATGATCATCTGATGAGGTACTGATGAGGATGAGGGAGAGTGGAAGCTGAATCCGGCCGTGCCAACATCCAGGTTTGCCAACGTTTCATTAGCCGAACTGGACGAAGTTACACAGTTGCAGATCAATGTAAATACAAAGCAGCTTGTGAGTTCTGGTGTGTGTGCCATGTTGCCTGGCAACAGACTGGGGGAACTGGTTTTTTACCTTTTGTTAACATTTCCTTACTCAGCATTGTTGTTTAAGCTGTTGTTGAACTGTTGTATAAAAGCAATATCACACGAGAGCGAGTGATGTTGTACTGTATATCGTCACGGCTGAAATCCGTCTGCGCAGTGCGATGCACAGCCTAGGAAACAGAAATACTGCAAAATAATAATAACGCGACTAAACATTATAACGTTATTTCGTCTCGTCTCGTTTTGGTCAATGAAAATGAAGAGACATTTTAGCAGAGGTTTTATTTTGTAAACCACATTTAGTCTCGTTTTTATTCGTCAACAATATTGCATTATATATTTAATTATAGTTATCGTCACATGACCACCATTTACGTTGCGTCTCATCTCGTTTTCATCACGTGATAAAGGTTCGTTGATGATGATATTTAGTCATACTTTTCATTGATGAAAGCAACACTAACGAGAAGTTCCTAACAGGACGTCTTTTTCAGGTTGAGGCCCTGACGTATAAATACCCACCCCCTACGTCTGGCTCATTTGAACAAGATGGTGGAGAAACAGCGCAAGTGTACCCCTTACATGCATTCTTTGCAATGAAACGCTGTAATTCACATGCCTACGTGACTACAAAGAGTAACGTTAATGATATTTTGTGCAAGACTGTCGTGTTGTAATTAAGTTTATTTCATTCACAACCCGTTGCGTTGTTCAGCGGACTGTCGGTGATGTGTGGCTGTTAAATGTGCAGCTGCTCATGTCCAGAACCACACGTGTTGATATAACACCACGCACGCACACACACACACACACACACACACAAACACATTTGCCCATCATTAATTGTCCTGCATGTCATGTGAGTGGAATAATGATGCTGCTTAATCAACATCTTGATATGTCACACCTGTCTGGATGGATCATCTTGGAAAAGGAGAAGTGCTCACTAACGTTGCGTTTAAACAAATTTTGCCACCAAATTTTCAGAAAAATATATCTACTGAGTGCAAAAAAAAAGTTAGATCTGTAACTTCAACAAAGCTAAAAGTGTTGTGTATAAATTTTTGTTCAGTGAAGACTGCTTGTGACTATGAATGTAGAAAGATCTCTGTCAATCTGTTTGTGCCACTTAGTAAGGTTAGTATGTGTTCCCTGTGTTGCATGTCTTATGATAAAAAATACCATAGATGCGATTGTAGTAATAGTAAATTTTGTGGTTGATTCGGGCCAGTGGTGGAATGTTGTCCACTCCATAGGGCTTTCACACCCAGTTTCTTTTCAAAATTTCTTCTTAACACAACAGCACACCATGCCTGACTCAATCAATACCAACATCTGTGATTGCTAGCCTACCATAAACCAGAGAACAAATGACAATGGAAGCAAACAAACAAACCTCAAAACCTAACTAGACAGAGGAGTAATGTCAACTTTTGGCTCAATTAGTTGACGAGTGCAAAACTATTTTAAGAGGGAAATGCGGCCCCAGTGTCACGATACAAGCAGAGAAGCAGTCATGTGAGAATATAGCGCAGCAGATAAATGCTGTGTTCCTTCTGGCTGTACACTTCAGTGAGGAGTGTGAAATGAGGTGGTATGTGTTGTGGTCGAAAGGAAGAGTGGAGATTACAGCACACAAATGGGAGTCTTCACTCATCTGCTTTACTACTTATTACTCCTGGCAAATTTATGTTAGAAACAGAAATATGTATACTCATATTCTGGATTATTTACAGGGGGTGGACTACCCGCTAAGCATCAGTGGCAGAGATGATATTCAATGTCTTTGAACAGTCTGAGGTCAGCATCACTGGGCTGAGGGAAGGTACAGACAGTTCAGTGATTCAGCTGATGGAAATGGGGCACAGGTAGGACAAGTTGGTTTTCATGTAACAAAAGGCAGGTAAACAGAATATCAGGAACAGATTTTATTTAAGGTATAGGACATATATAGGTCATGTCTCATATTTTTCTTGTGCAGCTATGCTCATTACTGTGTTATTTCATAAAATTTATGTAAACAAATGAAACCATCTGTATGAGTATGACTTTATATCTGCTGATCACCAAACCTAGCAGAATAACAAAGAATCGCTGTGCCACTCTAATTGATAATATATTTACTGATTATATGAAAAACAGCGTATTGAGTGGATTGATGGTAGATGATATCTGTGATCATTTGCCTGCTTTTGTGATTTATGACTGTGACTGTGGGAAAAAGAAAGAAGAGCATTGTGACGACCCCTGAGCTGCTAAGTTGGTTGTGGATCACCACTAACTGTTTTCCTTTTTTTCCTTGAAGGCGAACACGGGAGTGTAGTGCTAATATGGAGCACCTGGGCTGAGTGCTGCTTGAGAACTAAAGCCCAGCTTCAGTGTTGCTCTCTCTCTTCATTTGAACTCATCCCCTTAAGCGTCAGCACATTTTGGTCTTTGTTTGGTTTTCTTTTATTTCGCTTTACAACACCTTACACATTTTCCACTCACTCACATCTACATCACTGACTTACTGATTAGCCACACTCCATATGCAGTATTTTATTAGTTATTTACTTTTTAATCATAAATATCTTTTGATTTAACACCCTTAATTGTGTCTCTTCCCGAGTTTGTCATGGCCTAGGAGCCAGTGTTTCTGATTTACTTACTCTGTTAACTGGTGACTTTCAGCCGTGTTTGTGGTTGTCATAGTAACAACAGCTGTTTTCAGGAAGATAATACGTAGCTGTCCTCGTAACTGCCTCTTTGTTCAATGTTTCCTACAGTGTCAAAACCAAACACACCCGAGTCATCTGTGAAGTTTTGTTAAAGAAAACGCATCATGTATGATTAGCCACTCACGTTTTGTACCTCATTTGTTGTGATGGAATTTGTTGACAACAGGAGGGAAGCAAGTTGCTTTTCCTATGAATTTCCATCAGTCAAGTTTCGCAATACAATTTTTAATCTTTCTTAGTCTGTTTGAATTTATGTGTTACATACAACATTGAGCTATGCCCATGCTGCAGCCCACTATACCAAGATCACCACCACACCTCAGGTAGAACCACAGAGAGCACACCGTGCACTTAATCTGAAAGAAAGAAGATAAATAAGATCTTTGTTTTTTGTTTTAGTGAGCTCTCCATGTACAAATGAACAGTTATGATGCACTCTACACTCTACTCTCAGTCGCCCCCCCAGGGTATTTGTGTACTTACCCTTCAGTGTCGTGTCAAAACTTGTGTGAATGTGCTCTCTATGTTTTTATGTGTTTGTTTTTACCTACCTGCAAAGCAAATTTCCCTTTGGGGACAATAAAGTTGAAAGTTGAAAGTTGAAAGTTGAAAGAACTTTAAAGGCTTCCTACCAATTGATCTACAGGTACCTCCACAGATTCTTCCCCACAGATTCTGCACAATTCTGTGAGGTTGTCTATTTACAGATATTCCCATTTCACAGTGGGTTTAAGTATGTGAAAATGTTTTGCCGAGGATGATATACTATTTATTGTAGCTTACCAGAATCATCCATCAGTCTCCTTGCCATTTCCATCCGTATGGAGTTAATGCTGTTGTAGAGGAACAGCCTCTCTGGACTTCCCTTGAACCAGTATTATCAATGAACAAGACCCACCAGACCACCGGGGGTCAGTTGTTGAGGACTCACCCCTGTATTACCCCAGACTGGACAAAAACTTCTTTCAGCCATCCTTAGGCCAAAAGGAGGTAAAAAGTCACTTGGGATCCCTCAAGTTTCAGATGCCATCTTAAAGTATCCAGCCTTGGGTCAAAACACGGTAATGAACGACCCACTAGTTGTCGTGAGACAATGCTTCTTTTTTCCACCACATCCTGTCCCTTGCTGTCACCCCAGGAAATCACGCCCTCGACTCTCTTACCAAATGTTTCTGTGTGACAGAATTGAAATGTCTGTTGGAAGTGAAATTATACATTTTATCAATAGTACGTGTTTGGAGTTGTTTGCATGAATATGTGCTTCCTCATTTGTTTTTCATTATATGTTGCAACTATAAGTTGTTTTTAATTGTATTCATTTTAATTGGATATTAAGAACCGATTTTGACCATAAGGAGAAGAGTACCTATTGCGCGTAACATGTCAAAGTATATATCAAAGTATATGATCTGGTATAATAAGAAGCATTAAGTTTCTTTTGAAATAAAGTAATCAGTCTGTTTTACAACTAAGAAGACCGCCTTATCAGATCCGCCCAAGTCCGGGAGTTGCAAAGTGACAGTTCGGGGCCCCAGGAGAAACGTCTGCATAATTTGCTGCTAAGAAGGGAGGCAACGAACTCCCCTCACAGGTTATAGTCTAGTAGGAAGGGGGGGTCCCCATGGTCACGGTGGATTTCTAAATGAAACCTATATTTTTGGAATCGTGAAGGTCTGTAGATAATGAATTTTGATGTTCCCATCGCGAAAAAGGTTAGTCCTCGGAATTCCGGCAGAATTTCGAATTCCGTCAATTGGAATATATGGAAAAAATTAATAATCAAATTTATCCACAACTTTTGAACCATATATTGTACAGAGACAAATAAATCATCTTTTTTGCATAGATTAAGCATGAGGAATCAATTAAAATAGCATTTCTATGGGCTGAAATATGTGCCCCCAGAAACTGAATTTGAATCATTTATATTTGAATTTGAATTTCTAAACTTGAATAATTGCATTGAAAAACTGAATTTGAATCACATAATTTGAAATTGTATTGTTAATTTGAATCATTGCATTGAAAAACTGAATCTGAATAGTATCATTTGAAATTGAATTTATTTCTATATATCTTAACATTCAGTTCTCACAATTCAATTTCAGTTTACTGTGACACTGTGTTAAGGATGAAGGAAGAGCAATCGAGCGCAGATACACAATCAGCACCTACGTTTTTGAGCACGTAGGAAGAAGTGCTTGCCTTGATCCATAGACCATAGACAATAGGCTTGTTCGAGATGAACTGCGCCTCGCCTGAAAAGTAGACGAGAGCAGGCGGCCGCAGCGGGGGGCGGTGACAAAAAGCTGCGGTGAAGTCGGACAGTTTCCCGACAGTTTCCAGCAGCCTTCAGCCTGTACAGGAAGTCACAGACACACTTTCATCCTGTCTGGAATGATGTCAATTCATTAAAAAGGTGATCAGACCCATATAGGCTATCAGTTTGCTTTCAGTCTCCAGTTGTTTTAATTATGATAGATTCATTTATTAAAATGCTTTACAGGTGATCTGTAGTTTATGTTCATGGTTTATCCTCCATTTGATATGAATTCTCCTGTAAATCAGCATCATATCAGTTTGACCTGTCCCCTCAACTACACAGGCTGAATAAACTATTTTTGACTACAAGGTTCATATTTTCAGAGGAAAAAAAATACAAGACAACAGCTTTCATTAAAGGGAAATTTCGGTTTATTTCAACCTGTCTCCTATCGTCCTAAATTTGTTTCAAGTGACTAGTGACATAAAAATAATAGTTAGCATGTTAGCAGTTAGCCTAACATGGTAAACAAACATGGCACCACAAATGGTAAACAAACATGGCACCACACCGGTAAGGTAAGACAACACGTTTACATGTCGTTTTCTATATGTTCTCTGACATTTATCCTAACGATATGAGGCAGTCTTTGTGGGAAAAAAGCTTGTTTAGTGGACTAACTTTGCACTTGAAGGTTGCCCGTTCACGTTTTAACAGGTCTGACGCTACCTATGCTCCCCGGCCAGTGGTCGAACTGAGAAGGGATGAGACAAAAATTGAATTGTGAGAACTGAATGTTAAGATATAAATTCAATTTCAAATGATACTATTCAGATTCAGTTTTTCAATGCAATGATTCAAATTAACAATACAATTTCAAATTATGTGATTCAAATTCAGTTTTTCAATGCAATTATTCAAGTTTAGAAATTCAAATTCAAATATAAATGATTCAATTTCAAATTATGTGATTCAGACTCAGTTTTTCAATGCAATTATTCAAGTTTAGAAATTCAAATTCAAATATAAATGATTCAAATTCAGTTTCTGGTGGCACATATTTCAGCCCATAGAAATGCTATTTGGACTAAATACATAAAAACTACTTCAGTCATCAAGAGAACACCATAATCAATTTGTAAAATAAAAAATTACATTAAAAAATTGGTTCATTTATATATGTATGATGTATGATTCAAGAGTTATGGTTATCCCTCATTTTGACCTGTCTATCACAAATGTGGGAGTATACATAGCTCTAACAGTCTACCAGACTTTATTTTTTTAGTTACCGCAACATGTAACCAGTCAAATGAAAGCTTAGAGTGCTGGGCAGTTTTCTATAGCTATTAAAAACCTGATGTTTCTCACCAAATACCGACAAATTGGGAAGATTTCCTATAGGTCATAGCTTTTTTCATATTTTTTCTGCTAAATTTTGCAAAGAAAAGCCAATTATGCATAGACATACATTTTAAATCATTAAAATAACCATTTTAATTGATTCCTCATGCTTAATCTATGCAAAAAAGATGGTTTATTTGTCTCTGTACAATATATGGTTCAAAAGTTGTGGATAAATTTGATTATTAATTTTTTCCATATATTCCAATTGAGGGAATTCGAAATTCTGCCGGAATTCCGAGGACTACCCTTTTTCGCGATAGGAACATCAAAATTCATTATCTACAGACCTTCACGATTCCAAAAATATAGGTTTCATTTAGAAATCCACCGTGACCATGGGGATCCCCCCTTCCTACTAGACTATTACCCGCTGGGCAGTGGAGCTGATGTCGAATAGGAGATTTAGTTATCTTAATCTTCATCTGGTATTCCTTAGATAAATATTTTGCGCATTCCTGCATTCCCAATTTAACATACTCTCTCACTATCATCAAATTAAATAACTCGTCCCCGCAGTTAGGGACCATTCTACACGGTACCACTGTCGGCAGGGTGGAAATAAGTCAAAGTGTAGAGGAGACGGACCAGGTTAAGCGGCCGGCCTCCGGGGAAGCCCTCTCGCCTCTCCCTGCAGTTAGGGACCGTTCTCCAAGGTACCGCTGCTTCTCTTCTCAGTTTCTTTTCTGAAGTACACAGTAAACTCCATAGTTTTGAAAGAAAATAGTGTGGGTGTGCACAGGTGCAAAGATGCATTCTGGGTGGGGCATGAGCGACTGGAGCAAAATTAGAGCGAGAGATAAGGCTCTGCTCCGCCTTTAAAAAAAATAGCCGCTCCTCGCTCAACACAAAATCCATCCGCTCCCCGCTCCGCTCCGCTCCGCTCCAGCTCCGCTCCGCTCAAATGCTCTGGTCCTCATGTACAGCAAATTGTATGCTGCTGCCTTCAAGCACCAGCTCTGCAACCTTAAAATACAGGGCAGTGTTATTGTGGTTTTTGCAAAAATGATCAAATGCTTACTGGGGTACACAATCTTACTTTGCAGACCAGCACTCCACAGGATGTGGAATCCTGCTGACGGGGATGTGGGATTGTTTCACAGGACCATCTTGATAAGTTTAGGCTCATGTTTTCTTTTTCCACATTAAAAGCCGTAAAGGAAAGAATATCATTCAAAATATTTAGTTTAGTTTGTAACTAGCACATCAGCAACCATTTCTACTATTTAAGAAATGAAACGCACAAGAAAAAATCCTGTAGTTACCTTACCTCGCATCCCTACAATGTTTTAGCTAATTGGGTGTGGCTCCGAAAGGATCTACAAATAGAGCCTGTCTGTCCTTTGGGTACAGGCCTGTTACAGACAGCATACTTTATTGTAAAAGATTTTAAAGTTGTAAATATTGTTGAATGGATGGCATTGATTAAAGTGTACTTATTACAAGAGTACAATGTCTGTCCTTGCAGACAGTCCCGATCAATGTGTCCCATATGACATTGAGCTGAAAGTAATCATTTTAGCTTTTATAGATGGCAGCCTATAATAGTAACCTATTATTATCCATACCTTTCTCATTCCCCTTGACATACTATTCCAAATTCCTGTCATTTAAAATGAATCAATGACTTGTACTTGTATTAAGGCCTGTGCCGGAGGACCTCAGGATCTGCGAGGGTTGATACGATAAAAGCAGGTCAGATAAGTAAGATGGCCCAAGACCGTTAAGATATTTAAAAACTAATAAAAGAACCTTAAAATCGATCCTGAAACACATGGGGAGCCAATGCAGCGATTTCAAAACTGGTGTAATGTGCCCCAGCCCTCTAGTCTTCGTCAGCAGTCGTGCGGCTGAGTTTTGAAGTAATTGTAGATTGGAGACCAGAGAGCAGGGCATTAAAATAATCTAAATGTCAAGAGATAAAAGCATGCATCAGCACCTCCGTGTTAGCCTGAAGCTGCATTCACACCAAACGCGAATTCGCAAATCTGCGCATCAAGATTACATACAAAGTCAATGCAAAGATGTGATGGACGCAATGGATGCGATAGAGGCATCTAGCGCGGCGCGATAGATGCCAAATTCGCGTCCAACGCCTCATCACTTGAGTTGAAAATATTGAACTTTTGAGGCGAATTCGCGTGAGATTCTCCCAACGTCACTTTGTTATATTTTTATGTGTGGAATAAAACATGTCTGAAGACTTTGAAATTGAGGAGGAACAGCATTTCTTTGTTGAGCCATATTTGTTTGAGCCCAAGTATACGGACGGAACTCAGGCTACTGGATGAAGCAGCTGCCGCAGCTCATGAGCCAACGTCACTGGCGTGTGTCAACAACGTTGTTGCATCCGTATACTTGGGCTCAAACAAATACGGCTCAACAAAGAAATGCTGTTCCTCCTCAATTTCAAAGTCTTCAGACATGTTGGGCTGTCCTTTGCTAAAAGACCGTAGTAGAAATTATCTTTTAGCTCTGTGGTTACCGTTGTCTCTCCCTGCAGTGCACGTGTCACGTGATGTAAACATGGGTGAGCAAAGCTCATGCTTTCGCTGGTCTCAGCACAGAGAAGCAGTCAGAGCTACAGTCTACAGTGAGGCTAAAAACAGAGTTCATATGACGTTTTTCGAAACAACTTTTTATGTCGGGGCTTCAGCACACTTGGATCACTATGGATGAGCAGTATGGAGATACTTTGTGGATTCGATTTTGTGTTCTTGGACGTTAGTCTGGGGCGCTGTCTGCCATTAGGTGTGCTGGCCGCTCCCCCCGCCGATCTCCGCAAGGGATGTGAGGACTCTAAAACTTCACCAGGGCCTCCATCGGCATGTGGGTGAGTAGATAATGGTTGAATTTTCATTTTTGGGTGCACTACCCCTTTAAGATGATAAAAACCTATCTTTGTTAGATTTAAATGTGTGGAATAAAACTAAGCTCAGAGTCAAAAATGACATCCAGGTTCTTTACACATTGTGAAAATTTAAAAATTTGTAGTTTTTGGTAAAAGTTTCTCTCTCTTGCCTTCAGGACCAATAATTAAAACCTCTGTTTTGTCCTGGTTGAGCTGTAGGAAATTCACTGCCATCCATGACTTGATATTTAAAATGCAGTTAAAAAGGGTATAAATTGGCCCTGTGTCATCAGGAGACACGGCGATGTACAGCTTTGTATCATCTGCATAACTGTGGAAGATGATGCCATGCCTCCTGATGAGGTCCCCAATGGGAAGCATGGATAGATTAAAAAAGAACTGGACCTAAAATTGACCCTTGGGGCACCCCACACCTAATTTCATGTGTCCTGGAGGAACATGTATCCATACTTACAAAGAAACAACAATCTGTGAGATAAGAGCTGAACCAGTTAAAAACAGTACCAGAGAGGCCCACCAGGTTTCTGAGTCTATTTAATAAAATGTGGTGATCTACTGTATCTATCGCTTAGATCCAGTAGTACCAAGACAAGTTTTTGTGAATCTGCATTAAACCTGATATAATTTAAAATCTTTAAAAGGGCTGTCTTGGTACTGTGATACTTGTCTAAAATATTGTTTCTATTTAAAAAGTCAGTTACTTGGTTAAAAACCAGTTTTTCTAAAAATTTACATAAAAATGTTAAGTTGGATACAGGTTGGTAATTATTAAAAATGTTGGGATCTAAATTACTCTTCTTCAGAAGGGGCTTCACTACTGCCGTTTTGAAGGCAGCGAGGAAGACACCCATCTGAAGAGAGTAATTTACTATATTTAAAATCTGTTCCTCAAAGAATCCATAAAATGTTTTTAAAAGTTATGTGGGAATTGGATCTCTTTACCTGGGAGAAAACTCGACCAAGTGTCCTTGCATCAACCAGGGCAAAACTCTCCAGTGTTTCCTCAGGTAAAAGCAACTGCTGAGGTGTGTTAAAAATTACAGTCTGCTGGGATAAAAGACTGGCTCTGATATCATTGATTTTACTTCTGATGTGGTCTGCAAAGTCCTCGCAGAGGGTGTCTGTTGATGTCTTGGATGATTTATTAAAAAAAGATCGAAGGTGGAGAAAAGGAATTCAGGGTTGTTTTTATGATCTGTAATGAGTTTTGAAAAGTGGGATATTCTTGCCTGTTTGACTGTTTTATTGTAGGATTTGAGTTGATCATGTAATATTTCAAAGTGAACTGTCAATTTGGTTTTTCTCCATCTCCTCTCTGCACTCCTGCATTTTCTTTTTAACTTTTTGATATTGTCATTTCCCCACAGGGGTGTAGGTTTTGTTTTTATGTTTTTTTGTTAAAAGTGGAGCCACTGAGTCAAGTGTTGACTTCAATTTACTGTTAAAATTGTCCACAATAAAATCACAGTGTGCAGGTAAAATTTCAGCAGGAGTGCTCTGTAAAATCACGATAAAATTTGCAGCCACTTCACAAGTTAGGTAGCAATTCCTCACCGTTCTCACCGGGGCCTCCTGATGGCTAAAACTGGTGATGTTAAAATACACACAGCAGTGGTCAGACACAGCCAGGTCAACAACAGAGGATACACCAGTGGACAGACCATAGGTTATGACCAGGTCAAGGGTGTGTCCTCTGCTGTGAGTAGGTCCTTTCAACCAAAGGACCTCGCCTTTTTTCGTTGTCCATATGTCTTGGGCAACAGGAAATTCAGAACATCTCAGTCATTTAAAATAATAGGCCTATACAGCATTATTAAACATGAGATTACATTGAAATATGACATACCATTACTATGGATGGGTTGACTTGCTCCTGGTAATGTGGCTTGTAAGGGTCCAGGGGAGCTGATGGTATGATGACGGGTGGAGGAGCTGAGGTGTGGGGCTAGCCAGAGGAGAGATGCTAACTTTTTGTATCTTTGCAGGGATCCTCTCCTCTGGCTCTTTGAAATGTATAAGCTGGTCTATATTGGCCACTGTTTTGGTTGTGGGGCTTGCAAGGTAGACAATTTTCCCTTTAATGTCTGTGATGGTGAATGGACCCAGAATGTTGCTTTCCATTTTACCTCCTCTGCGTTGCTGTTCCCTTGTTGTTGTTTTTTTTAAGGACAACCTCACCAACTTTAAAGTTGTCCTCCCATCCTCTGTGGAGCTTTCTTTTTCGTGATCTTCTCATGACATTGAAGGACATTTTGTCTGACCCTTTGGTAGACGGCTGTTTGATTTTTGAGTCCTTCAAATACTTCCTCCCTCATCATGAGGTGCTCCTCACTTTCTTGTCACCTAAGTACAAAAATGCCAAGTGTTATATTGTGAGCTATATGACCCCAACCCCTCAAGTCCAAGACAAACATAGCCACTTACCTCATATTCCTTAGGCACTTCAGATGGGTGTCTGGCCTCCCTGCCAAACAGCAGGTAATATAGACTGTGCTGAATTGTGAGCTGCTGTTTGGTTTATATGCCAAACATTGCCTGAAGGTATTTATCCCATTTTTGGGGGTTCTTTCATGCAAGTTTGTTGAGAGACCTGAAAATATGCACATTACTTAACATAACAGCAGACATTTGTATGCCATTATTTTAGTCTATACCAGTCATGCTGAGTCAGTGTATGATACCTGGTAACTCATGTGACTTACCTCTAGATGGTGCCATTAAGTTTCTCAACTAAGTCATTTGTTTGTAGGTGATGAGGAGAATTAAAACACCTCTGAATACCCAGGGCCTCACATATGGCATTCACCTTAAATTTATTTTGCAGAAAACAAATCACAAATCAGCATTCACAGTATGGCTTGCTAAGAAATAAATATTTCTCATGAATCTTCTTCCTAATTTTTGAACTCTGTCCCCTGGTCTGTAAGCAGTCTCTGATTGTATACAAAATCAAGAATACAACTGGTGACCTCCTCTGCAGACTTACTCTTCAGAGGGTAGGCCTCTGCCCACTTTGTGAAATAATCTACCATTGCACAAATGTATTGATTACCACCCTCTGTTACAGTGAGTTTGATAAGGTCCATGCCGACCAGCTTAAATGGCTATGTTACCTGAAAGGGTTAAATAACAATTAGACATCTGTATAGGAAAGAGCTGGTATGTAAGCACATTTGGCTTAGCATGGAACATTTCATTGCACAAAAAAACAGACTCTGGACCATGGGAGATAGGGCCTTCTGTGCTGCTGCCCCACGTCTGTGAAATGCCCTCCCTGACAACTTGAGGGCACCACAATCCACTGACTGTTTTAAAAATTTGGCACCCTAGGCAAGTTATTTGCTGGCGCCCCCCAGACTCACAGTTCGGTTCAAACCTTGGTTTTCAAAAACTACTGAAAAACACTTCAAAAACTTCTTGAAAAAATGTCTGGATTTTATTAATTATTAAACAAATGTTGCATTGCAATTAACATGAACATTACTTAAGTTATATTAACTTACAGTTCACAATAAATAAAAAAGCTTGTTAATCTCTTAACAGTCTACATAGGGGATCAGAAAATGTGATCTTATTTCTCCACTGGCAGTTTATGTGTGGGAGGGAGATGCACTTGAAGTTGCATCACTTGGTGCTGAGGTGGATGAGGTGGCTGCAGTTACATTAGTAGGCCCAGGATTTGCAGAGGTGGGGGACAAATACTTCAGAAGTGCATCTAAAAAGAGGAGATACGTATACGTGACAAACTGGGCTTTTACAATATATTAATCAAATAGCTGTTGATTGTGAAACCATCATGGCATAACCATAATAGCACCTAACATTACAGCCTGCCTTGATCTAATGACATTTTAAACACAGCAAACAGCCAAAAATATAAAAAATGCAACTGTAACATCACAAATTGCACAAATCTGAAAATTGGAAAACATAAATATACAGTATATGAATATATGCCTGGTTGGCAAACAGTGAGTGGTTTGTGCAGCAGCACACTAAACATTTAAATAAAAGATAGGCCAGTATATTCAATTATGTTGCTTATTCATTCCCCCAAACACTTTGTCTTTCTTTCCAACTTTCTCTAAGATGGGAGCAACATTAACTCTAGCTGAATGCTTAAAGTATTTCTAAAACAAGTGGCTAATGATGTCGCAGTAACATTGACGTTACGGAGTAGTAGCCTAACCGCTAATCATTAGCGGCTAATGAGCTGACGTTAGCTTGCAAGTGCTTAAGTAACTTACGTTGTGTTTCATCACATCACATCATTACCTCGGTCTCGTTCACGTCTCTCCTCCTCTTCTTTTCTTTTTTTTGTACTGCGCCCCAGAGGGCTTTTGCCTCTTCATGACGATGGCACCCGACTGTCAGTTTGTCACTCAGGAGCATCACATTACAGAAGACGGCAGGTAGCGGGGGGAGGAGGGAGGGGGGGCGCGGTTAGGGACCGTGGCGAAATTGATGCTGCCTGCCAGAAAGGCAGAAGGATGCCAAGCAGGCAGAAATTTAAATTAGAAATATTATTTCATTATTATTTAAAGACGTATGGCTACATGTACTGTTGTTGTTTTGTAGTGTATTCTTGTCTAATTTTTCGAATAGAATGGGGAAGAAAAAACAAAAACAAAAACAAAAACCCACCTCACTCCCTGGAGCTATCTGGCATGCTGGCCCTACAGCATTTGCCTAACCTGCCCTATGGGCGGCAGGACCCTGATTATAAATAAAATGTATTATTATTTTTATTACCTCTGTTGGGTTATACTGACTCTAGCCTGCTTTCCCTGGCAATCTGGACACTGAGCGACCTGAAGCCAAATTATATTCACATTACTGTATATCATATGCCTCAGTCAAGCTGACACAGTGAATGAATGATATAGCACATATGTGTTTTGATTAAATTAATTATAGAGTAGGCCTTCAAGTAAGCTATAAAGCTGAGGTAAATTTGGATGACCATTTTAACTTACCCATTTGCGAATGTCAGCTTCCATAACAGGCCAGTAATAGCGGCTGATCACGGCATGGTGCGTTTTCTCCACACTACAGTGCGCACCAAGGCTGCTACAATTAAATTCTTGGAAGATTTAATTTGCCTCAGCAGCTGATACTACCTTTGCAAGGTGTTCTTCCTTATCTTGTCCTCTTTGGCAAATGTAGTACAGAACTTCATCAGGTCAAAAGAAAACTCAATTTAATATTAATATAACAGAATAAATGTAGGCTACTTATTTTGGTTGATAGTATATATAATTACTTACCCTTGAGCAAAAAGGTGTAAGACTGTAAAGTGTGACTGTGAGCCGGTGGATAAGGAGATAGCTGTTGGTGTGCGTCCAGCATTACCTATTGAAGGTGTGAATTTCATTTTAGGCAACGATTTGGCTGGTAGCAGAGTTTGGGCCGACACTCGTCCTGCACCTGTTATCACATAACAATTCCCTATCTCATTCTTTCGGTCACTACCCAGAGTTCATGACCATAGGTGAGGGTTGGGACGTAGATGGACCAGTTAATTGAAAGCTTTGCTTTCCGGCTC
Source organism: Epinephelus fuscoguttatus (assembly GCF_011397635.1). Taxonomy (NCBI): domain Eukaryota; kingdom Metazoa; phylum Chordata; class Actinopteri; order Perciformes; family Serranidae; genus Epinephelus; species Epinephelus fuscoguttatus. The sequence goes on from NC_064762.1 coordinate 39,096,576, forward strand.
AGCTCCCTCTTCACCACGAGGGACTGGCGCAGCGCCCGCATCACTGCAGAAGCCGCACCCACTGATCCATCTCATGCTCCATTCTACCCTCACTCGTGAACAAGAACCCAAGATACTTGAACTCCCTTGCTTGAGGCAGTAACTCTCCCACAACCCGGAGAGGGCAATCCACCGGTTTCCGACAGAGAACCATGGCCTCAGACTTGGAGGTGCTGACTCCCATCCCAACTGCTTCACACTGGAGGTCAAGGTGTGATGGAGCCAACAGAACCACATCATCTGCGAAAAGCAGAGATGCAATTCTGACGTCCCCAAACCGAACTCCTTCCTCCCCCCCAGCTGCGCCTCGAAATCCTGTCCATGAAGGTCACAAACAAAAGGATTGGTGACAAGGGACAACCTTGGCAGAGGCCAAAACCCCCCGAGAACGTGTTCGACTTTACACCAAGTATGCGGAGAGGACACAGTCTCACTTTGGTCATACAGGGACCGGATGGCTCGTAGCAGCGAGCCTGGCACCCCATACTCCCACAGTACCCCCCACAAGACCCCCCACAAGACCCCCCGAGGGACGCGGTCATAAGCCTTCTCCAGGTCCACAAAGCACATGTAGACTGGATGGCCAAACTCCCACGACCCTTCCAGCAGCCTCGCAAGGGTAAAGAGCTGGTCCACTGTTCCATGGCCAGGACGGAATCCGCATTGCTCCTCCTGAATCTGAGGTTCGACAATCGGTCGGAACCTCCTTTTCAGCACCATGGAGTAAACTTTACCCGGGAGGCTGAGCAGTGTGATACCCCAATAGTTGGTGCACACCCTCCGGTCCCCTTTTTTGAAGATGGGGACCACCACCCTGGTCTGCCACTCTGCAGGAACCATACTCGACCTCCACGCGACACTGAAAAGGCATGTCCGCCAAGACAGCCCAACAGTGCCCAGAGCCTTCAGCATCTCAGGGTGAATCTCATCGACACCTGGCGCTTTGCCACTGGGGAGCTTTTTAACTACCTTAGCAACTTCTGCCAGGGATATAGGCAAGAGTTTCCCAGAGTCTTCGGGCTCTGCTTCGTTCTCAGTGGACGTGATGGCCGGGTTCAGGACGTCCTCAAAGTGCTCCTTCCACTGCCCGATGATGTCCCCTGTTTGGGTCAGCAGTTCTCCCTCTCATATTAAAACAGCAAATATATTCCTCTGTTATAATTTCCCAAAACCAATGATAATAACAATAATAATAATAATAATAATAATAATGGGCGGTGGTGTGGTGTGGTGGTTAGCACTCTCGCCTCACAGCAAGAGGGTTGCCGGTTCGATCCCGGGCGTGGGAGCCCTTCTGTGCGGAGTTTGCATGTTCTCCCCGTGTCAGCGTGGGTTCTCTCCGGGCACTCCGGCTTCCTCCCGCAGTCCAAAGACATGCAGATTGGGGACTAGGTTAATTGATAACTCTAAATTGTCCGTAGGTGTGAATGTGAGCGTGAATGGTTGTCTGTCTCTATGTGTCAGCCCTGCGATAGTCTGGCGACCTGTCCAGGGTGTACCCTGCCTCTCGCCCGATGTAGCTGGGATAGGCTCCAGCCCCCCCGCGACCCTCAAGAGGATGAAGCGGTTAGAAGATGAATGAATGAATGAATAATAATAACATGATAGTTCGGCTGTACTAGATATTTGATATATTCAGTAGATTTACTTTTTTACAACACTATTTGACAACTCTACAACCGGAGTTCCAAAAACTAGAGAACTTGCTAAAATATCTGAAATTAACCATCATCCCTACTTTTTCTTAACATATTTCATTTAGGTGCAGTGTCATTACTAGTTCGGCTTTACTAGACATTTGATATATTCAATAGATGTATGTATTTACGACTCTATCTTACAACAAGCCGCAAAAAAAACTATCGTCCCAAAAATGCTGTTTCTAGCGTATTAGTTAAAATATCGAAAAATTAGCCGACACCTTTACTTTTTCTTAACATAGTTCATCTACGTGCAGTATAATAACTAGTTCGGCTTTATCAGATATTAGTTATATTGGGTAGATGTATCTTTTTACAACCCTATTTAGAACCCTACTTTGCAAATCAGAAGAACTACAACTATGTTGCTGATATGTATCAAGCTGCATTCCTAGGGAATTGTAGTTTTTAAAAAATATAAGTGTTTTTCCTAGATTTGGAAGTTGTAAAAACTAAATTAAGAGTACACTGTGGACTTTAAGGGGATGGTAAACACACTTATGTAATCAGATTTTACATATCTAATTTCTAAATGGGTGAAAATTAATTTTATCCATATTTTACCCATATCTGACAGCACCCTCAGTTGTTGACTACACTCACATGATAGTTGAGGTCAAGAGCTCTCTATAACAGTTGGTCCCATGTCTGTACCCCCTTTTGTTGGTGAGTTATAAGCCCTCAAACATGCACTGAGGTCAAGGTTCAAAGGTCAGTGGCTGAAAGCAGGAGCCATGCAGAATCTTAATACTATACGTTACTCTCCAGGTTGAGACCTTTCCAATGATGTATTTGGTTTAGCTCTACGACAAAGTTGAAATTTTTTCATTTTTTGGACACAAGCCATGCCAGGTGTAGTTTCAGAGAGCACTGTGAAGGCCCAGTGTATAAAATGAGTTTTGTTTGTTTCTTTGCTCGTTTTTTTCCTTTTTTACTGTAGACAGTTACTAAAATGAGTCATCCTCAGACAATACAACACAACTAAAAAGTAAAACCAGTAATAACAATAATGAAATAAGCAAAAATAATATTAAAATCATATTGAAATTTCAAAAGCTATTTACAGAGTGGAATGGTAGCCTAATAGATAACTTAGATACTATTTATTATTGTTTAGACACTTTATTATTGCTTAGATACTATTTAGCCTATTAATATTTTTACTTTTAGCATGGGGGGCGGCCGCTGGTTCTGTGGTGCTGGCTTGGGGTCCCCTCTCCCCTGGTGGAGTGGAGGGTGGCTGGATTGCCGGGGGCGGACGGCTCCATGTGATGGTGTTTCCTCTCTGGTTCTTCCGTGCTCAGCCTTATTTTTTTCTTCTTATTTATTTATTTATTTATATGTACTTCTACTGTTATTATACACATATGATTATTGTCACACATGTATACTATCAGATATTAATATATACTTTCAACATATTGTACCACAGTAACCAGAACTATAATTATAATATTATTACTTTCATTAATGTTGTTGTAAGCTACTGTCATTACCATCTGTCCTGCATCTCTCTCTGTCTCTCTCTCTGTCTCATTGTGTCATACGGATTACTGTTAATTTATTACATTGATCTGTTCTGTACGACATCTATTGCACGTCTGTCGTTGTTGCACGTTTTTTTTCCCCATTAAAGGTTTTTTCTTTTGGGAGTTTTCCTTATCTGCTGTGAGGGTCCAAAAGACAGAGGGATGCCGTGTGCTGTAAAGCCCTGTGAGGCAAATTGTGATTTGTGATATTGGGTTTTATAAATAAAATTGATTGACTGATTGATTGATATAGTTTATATGTGTATGTATGTGTGTATATAATATGAAGTTGTGAGTGAAAGTATACATACATATTTTTTATCTATTTGTATGTACGTATATATTGTTGACTTGTTATGAATACATTACCAGGACAGACAGCCACTTTTTACTTTTGCCTTTCATGTATAATGAAAAAACGAAACCAAGAAGTTATCCTTTTTCATCTTTATAGTGCTGTGAACAATACACATCTTGCTGCTAAAGTTACTGATTTAGATTTTACTGTGAGCGTACGTTGCAGTCACGCTACCTTAATATCATTTAAAATAATGACTGTTTCTTAATTTTTTACCATCTGCAGCCAAAATGAAATGATGCTCCTTTTAATTGTGTAGTAAAAGTCAAAAATTCCTAGTCCTCTTGCATTAAACATAGAGATGTTGTGTCTCTGAATACAAACAGTAAATACTGTAACACACAATGAAATTATGGATCCTACATTTATTTACAGACATTCACACAGAATACATACAGTTTGAGGGGCTAATCTGCACACTGAGTTGTATGTGCAGATACTGTATATCTAGGACAGTGACAACTTTGATGTAAAGATATGCTATAAAGTGGAAAAGAGATGCTAATATTAAGTGTAAAAGTATATCATTAGATTCATGTCAGCAAGTCAATAATGAGTCAGAAGAGTTTAAAATGAGTAAAATCACCTTGAAATATTTTCCCAGAAATTATCATTTTGAAAGAAGTTCGAAACCAGGTGTAAAAGAAACCATAGACAAATGGATTGAGCATTGAATTTGACCATCCAAGCCATTTAAATGATGCAATCACAGAGGCTGGTATTGCATTATCAGTGAGAGGATTAAAGGTGAAACAAAGAAAGAAAGGAGTCCAGCATATGAGAAAAACTCCCATAACAATAGCCAGAGTTTTGGTGGCCTTTCTCTCCATCTTACTGATGGTTGCTCCAGACTTTGTGTTCTGACAGGTTGTGCTCTGGATGCTACGTACCTGTCTCTGTGCCACTATCAAAATCTGTAGGTAGATGGTGACAATTACAATACCTGGGAGGTAAAACGTTAAAAGAGTTGCCACTGCAAAACTTGCTAAATTTGTATGTTGAAATAAAACACACCTTTTGGATTGTTCTACCTTTAGTCTCCGAATTATGACACCAATTCCATTTAAAGCAGAAACAGTCCAGCTTACTAGGATCATGATCACAATAACACGGACAGTTACTTTAGTTCTGTACTTCAGAGGCTGACACACTGCATAATATCTATCAATAGAAATAAAGCACAGGTTCAAAACAGAAGATGTGCACAGAAATATATCAAAGCAGCCTCGGACTTTACAGAGCAAACCTTCAAGATGCCAACATGAGCTTACAGCCAGTATTGTGCTAAACGGCATAACTACAACACCAACAAGCAGGTCAGCCACAGCCAGAGAGAGGATGAGGTAGTTTGTAGGAGTGTGGAGCTGTTTGAAGTAAATGATAGAGATTATTACCAGAAGGTTTCCACACATTATAAGAACTGATAAACAGCCAACAAAGACACATAATACATATGAAGTTATGACTGCTGTTATGCCAGATACATTTGTAGATTCATTACAGAGATCATCAGACCTGTTGAGAAAGAATGTGGTTTCCATGCATAAATGATCTTACTACTGAGGTAACATTTGCCTTACAGTTAGAAAATAAAATGCATCAGTATAAGTTTTCTACATACAGATTCAAAGGTTGATTTTACTGCTCATATGTTTCACACCATGCCTGTTAATCCTGTGCATCTGTTTGTGCATCTGCACTGATGGGGCTCCTTAGCCTCTTTCATGCTGAGCAGTATCTTCAGAGTAGATTTATTATTCTGGGCTTATTTACATATTATGTTCAGGGGAGTGGCATTCAATGTCAGTCAAAATTATGACTTATCATAGAGCTGCTTGTGAACTGTATTTGCATCATGCTTTAACTGCCATACCCATACACCATTAAATGTTACTACTCTTAAATTCATCTCAACAACTTCATCTGAATGTTTTAAAGGAAATAAACCTATGATCCACTTTGTCTATGGGCCATGAAGCAGCATGACTACTTGTCCTTAAGACAAACCTCACTTGTTCAGGGTTTTGCACTTCATACACATTTGAACAGCAAAATCATGTTTTTGCTGACCTTCACTGGTTTGATTTCCAACCTCTCTGCAGTGATGTAAAAAAAAAAAAAAAAAAAAAGAATACTCAAAGCTGTGTAATAACACTGTGACATCATTATTTGGTGCAGTTATCTACTCACCCATATGCAGAGGGAGGCTCAGGTGAAGTTTTAGAGTCCTCACATCCCTTGCAGAGATGGGGCTAGCAACAAAACCGCACCTAAAGGAGGCTGGTCGCTCCAGATTAAAACGTCCAAAAAACACATAATTGAAACAACAGAATATCTCCATACTGCTCATGCGTAGTGATCCATGTGTCCTGAAGCCCAGACATAAAAAGTTGTTTGGAAAAACGTCATTTAAACTCTGTTTTTAGCCCCATTGTAGCCTGTAGCTCTAGCTGCTTCTGTGTACATCGAGCTCACGTGTGCGCGCTTACGCGCGACACCAGCGAAAGCACGTGAACAAACATGAAGGCAGTGCTGATGTCTCACAGTCTCGCACAAGTGCACACACCTGAGCGCAGTCCACAGAGAGGCAGTTAGAGCTACAGGCTACAATGAATATTGCACAGGTGTGCCATAGGCTGGCCACAATAAAAGGCCACTCTAAAATGTTCAGTTTTATCACACAGCACAATGCCACAGATGTCGCAAGTTTTGAGGGAGCGTGCAATTGGTGTGCTGACTGCAGGAATGTCCACCAGAGCTGTTGCCCGTGAATTGAATGTTCATTTCTCTACCATAAGCCATCTCCAAAGGCGTTTCAGACAATTTGGCAGTACATCCAACTGGCCTCACAACCGCAGACTATGTGTAACCACACCAGCCCAGGACCTCCACATCCAGCATGTTCACCTCCAAGATTGTCTGAGACCAGCCACCCGGACAGCTGCTGCAACAATCGGTTTGCATAACCAAAGAATTTCTGCACAAACTGTCAGAAACCCTCTCAGGGAAGCTCATCTGCATGCTCGTCATCCTCATCGGGGTCTCGACCTGACTGCAGTTCGTCGTCGTAACTGACTTGAGTGGGCAAATGCTCACATTCGATGGCGTCTGGCACGTTGGAGAGGTGTTCTCTTCATGGATGAATTCCGGTTTTCACTGTCCAGAGCAGATGGCAGACAGCGTGTGTGCCGTCATGTGGGTGAGCGGTTTGCTGATGTCAACGTTGTGGATCGAGTGGCCCATGGTGGCGGTGGGGTTATGGTATGGGCAGGCGTATGTTATGGACAACGAACACAGGTGCATTTTATTGATGGCATTTTGAATGCACAGAGATACCGTGACGAGATCCTGAGGCCCATTGTGGTGCCATTCATCCACGACCATCATCTCATGTTGCAGCATGATAATGTACGGACCCATGTTGCAAGGATCTGTACACAATTCCTGGAAGCTTAAAACATCCCAGTTCATGCATGGCCAGCGTACTCACTGGACATGTCACCCATTGAGCATGTTTGGGATGCTCTGGATCAGCATATGCGACAGCGTGTTCCAGTTCCTGCCAATATCCAGCAACTTCGCGCAGCCATTGAAGAGGAGTGGACCAACATTGCACAGGCCACAATCAACAACCTGATCAACTCTATGCGAAGGAGATGTGTTGCACTGCGTGAGGCAAATGGTGGTCACACCAGATACTGACTGGTTTTCTGACCCCCCCCCCAATAAAGCAAAACTGCACATTTCAGAGTGGCCTTTTATTGTGGCCAGCCTAAGGCACACCTGTGCAATATTCATGCTGTCTAATCAGCATCTTGATATGCCACACCTGTGAGGTGGGATGGATTATCTCGGCAAAGGAGAAGTGCTCACTAACACAGATTTTAGACAGATTTGTGAACAATATTTGTGAGAAATGGTCTTTTGTGTATATAGAAAATGTTTTAGATCTTTGAGTTCAGCTCATGAAAAATGGGAGCAAAAACAAAAGTGTTGTGTTTATATTTTTGTTTAGTGTATATGTATATTTATATATATATATATATACAGTACAGGCCAAAAGTTTGGACACACCTTCTCATTCAATGCGTTTTCTTTATTTTCATGACTATTTACATTGTAGATTCTCACTGAAGGCATCAAAACTATGGATGAACACGTGGAGTTATGTACTTAACAAAAAAAGGTGAAATAACTGAAAACATGTTTTATATTCTAGTTTCTTCAAAATAGCCACCCTTTGCTCTGATTACTGCTTTGCACACTCTTGGCATTCGCTCGATGAGCTTCAAGAGGTAGTCACCTGAAATGGTTTCCACTTCACAGGTGTGCCTTATCAGGGTTAATTAGTGGAATTTCTTGCTTTATCAATGGGGCTGGGACCATCAGTTGTGTTGTGCAGAAGTCAGGTTAATACACAGCCGACAGCCCTATTGGACAACTGTTAAAATTCATATTATGGCAAGAACCAATCAGCTAACTAAAGAAAAACGAGTGGCCATCATTACTTTAAGAAATGAAGATCAGTCAGTCCGGAAAATTGCAAAAACTTTAAATGTGTCCCCAAGTGGAGTCGCAAAAACCATCAAGCGCTACAACGAAACTGGCACACATGAGGACCGACCCAGGAAAGGAAGACCAAGAGTCACCTCTGCTTCTGAGGATAAGTTCATCCGAGTCACCAGCCTCAGAAATCAAGTTAACAGCAGCTCAGATCAGAGACCAGATGAATGCCACACAGAGTTCTAGCAGCAGACCCATCTCTAGAACAACTGTTAAGAGGAGACTGCGCGAATCAGGCCTTCATGGTCAAATAGCTGCTAGGAAACCACTGCTAAGGAGAGGCAACAAGCAGAAGAGATTTGTTTGGGCCAAGAAACACAAGGAATGGACGTTAGACCAGTGGAAATCTGTGCTTTGGTCTGATGAGTCCAAATTTGAGATCTTTGGTTCCAACCGCCGTGTCTTTGTGAGACGCAGAAAAGGTGAACGGATGGATTCCACATGCCTGGTTCCCACTGTGAAGCATGGAGGAGGAGGTGTGATGGTGTGGGGTGTTTTGCTGGTGACACTGTTGGGGATTTATTCAAAATTGAAGGCACACTGAACCAGCATGGCTACCACAGCATCCTGCAGCGACATGCCATCCCATCCGGTTTGCGTTTAGTTGGACGATCATTTATTTTTCAACAGGACAATGACCCCAAACACACCTCCAGGCTGTGTAAGGGCTATTTGACCAAGAAGGAGAGTGATGGAGTGTTGCGGCAGATGACCTGGCCTCCACAGTCACCGGACCTGAACCCAATCGAGATGGTTTGGGGTGAGCTGCACCGCAGAGTGAAGGCAAAGGGGCCAACAAGTGCTAAACACCTCTGGGAACTCCTTCAAGATTGTTGGAAAACCATTTCAGGTGACTACCTCTTGAAGCTCATTGAGAGAATGCCAAGAGTGTGCAAAGCAGTAATCAGAGCAAAGGGTGGCTATTTTGAAGAAACTAGAATATAAAACATGTTTTCAGTTATTTCACCTTTTTTTGTTAAGTACATAACTCCACATGTGTTCATTCATAGTTTTGATGCCCTCAGTGAGAATCTACAATGTAAATAGTTATGAAAATAAAGAAAACGCATTGAATGAGAAGGTGTGTCCAAACTTTTGGCCTGTACTGTATATATATATATATATATATATATATATATATATATATATGTAATTTAAAAAAAATTATGATAAGTTTATGGATTTCAATAGTTTATCTGGATTAATTGCATTTTTATTCCATGTTTTCAGTTCCATTGTTGCGCATTTCAAAACACTCTTCAAGGCCAAATTAACAAGGTAAAGCAATTCTCACCATATTGTCTTAATTGGGAATAAAATGACAGCATTTGCACTCTTCAGAAATTCCAGTTCTCTCTTTTGGAGACATGAACCTTTGGGTCAGGTGACATGGAGAATTTCTTTAAGACAATCCACCTGTGGACGTGGCTGACATCCTATATAAACCCCTGTCAACCACGATTTTTCTGATTCCACTTGGAACAGCATGGCATGTGTCGCTTCTTTGAGACAATTATATCTCTGTTTTTCGTTTATCAAGGTGACAAATACACAGTCTGTGCCACTCACAGGGTTTGAGAGAGGGTGATTGCCTCTCACGATGGCTGTGTTATGCCTTGTAATCGCATATAACGTCCTGGCTGTCGCAATCTCTGTGTTGGTATATTGTCTCTGTGGAGAGGCTTCCGTGCCGGATAACATTAGGGTCTTTGTCCCAGTCCTGTTTGGGGCGAGGGGAGAAAGATCCGTGAGTTTGGTGGTAGCGTGGGGCTTTGGTCACGTCCGGTGTTGAGCGTGTTATCTCCATGTGGGGATTTTCTTCACGTTACTGACACAGAACTCTCTTCTTTGTCTGCTGGGGCGTCGAGAAGGAGTTTGTGGGTTATTAGGGCTGCTGCCCGGCCCTTCGTTTGATGTTGCACCAATCATGCCCAATACATTCCACAATCCCACAGTGTTGCCGGGTTAGGGTTCAGGAGACATGCTGAGAGAGCAGCTTCCATGCGATCAAACACTTCTGTGTAGTGATCTCCCGAGGGCGGGACTATCGTGAGACTTGGGAGATATGGCATCAGTAGACCATTTTTACGACCGGTAGGACTATTTTCTCATCCCCAAGAGGGGTGGGAAATTGCGACCCATTTTAGACCTCAGGGGTCTGAACCGGCATCTCAGGCGGCTGCCGTGCAAAATGTTGACGATTCCCTGGTGAGAGTGTCCGTCAACAAAGGGGACTGGTTCATGAGGACAGATCTGAAAGATGCCTACTTTCAGATTCCAATCTGGAACAAGCATTGGCATTTTCTTCGCTTTGTGTTTGACAACAGAGAGTATGAGTTCAAAGTCCTACCGTTCGGTATCTCTCTGAAAAAGGGGATACAAATATTGAATTAATTAGACGATTGGCTCCTGTGTGCGCATTTGGAGGCTCAGTGCTGGGTGCATCTGACTGTTCCAGACCACGTTCAGCACCTGGCCCTGCATCTCAACCTGGAGAAGAGCAGGCTGGAGCCGTCTCAAGAGATGCAGTTCCTGGGCCTAGTTATAGATTCCCAGGCTGGTCAATCAATCAATCAGTTTTATTTATAAAGCCCAATATCACAAATTACAATTTGCCTCACAGGGCTTTACAGCATACAACATCCCTCCCCCCAAAAAAAACCTTTAACAGGGAAAAAAAAACGGTGTACTGTCTCTGACAGAGGAGAGGCAAATGTCTCTCAGGTCTGGTCTCTCTCCATTCAGGCTGGGGGCCAGGGTCACATGGAGACAGTGTCTCCGCCTTCTGGGCCTGATGGCGTCTTCAGTCCAGGCAGTCCCTTTGGCTCTCCTACACATGCAGCCAGTGTCCAGAGGAGGTCCAGACCCAGGGGGTTGGAGACTACACCCTCAGGTGGTGAGGGAGATTTGGCTCCGCTACGGACGTGCAAAGGTCAACCTGTTCACATCATGGGAAACAACCCATTGTACCCTCTTCTTCTCCCTAGGGGGAGACAATCCTCCCCTCAGAATGGATGCTCTGGCTCACCCATGGCCAAGCGTCCTGCTGTACAGCTTTCCTCCATTTGTCCTTCTTCCATCCCTTCTGCGGAGGGTACGGATGGGAGGGATGAGGCTGATTCTGGTGGCCCCATATTGGCCACACATGACCTGGTTCTCAGACATCCCAACGTTGCTGGATGGGACTCCGTGGGAGCTCCCAGTACGTCAGGACCTGCTGTCCCAGGCTCAGGGGACTCTGGTTCATCCCTTTCCCCAAGGGCTCAGGTTGTGGGCGTGGCCCCTGAGGGGTCTGACTTGTTAGCCATGGGGTTTTCTCCTTCAGTAGTCCGTACACTGCTGGAGGCTCGTGCATCATCCAAAAGAACGCTCTACACGTACAGGTTGAGGGCCCTTGCAACATGGTGTGGGGGGCGCCATGCTGATCCACTGACTTGCTCAGCCCCAACTATCCTCCAGGGGCTTTTGGATGCTGGGAAGTTGCCTTCAACTCTCAGGGGTACGGTTGCGGCAATTAAGGCAGCTCGGATGGGAAGCTACCAGTTACCTGGAGAGGCAGACAAGCGGTTTTCCAGTTCCTTAAGGGTGCTAAGAGGCATGCTGGCCTGCGTTCCAGACCATCTGTCCCACTCTGGATTTGGAGCTGGTCGTTAGGGTTTTGGGGTACGTCCATTTGAGCCTTTGGAGTCAGTGGACCTGAAATGGTTGTCCTTTTAAGTTTGCTCTTTTATTTGCACTGGCAACAGCCAAGAGGGTGGGGGAGCTCCATGCTCTCTCTGTGCATGAGCATCTGTGCAGGTTCTTGCCGGAGGGGGCAGGGGTGGTCCTACGTCCAAACCCTGCTTTTTTTCCTAAGGTTCTGTCTCCTTCTCAGCCAAGCCAGGACATGGTGGTACGGTCTCTCTTCTCCGAATCAACAGAGGAGGGAGATTGTAGGCAGTTGCTTGTGTGCCCAGTCAGGGCGTAAGGGTGTATTTACAGCGGACACAGTACTATAGGCAGACAGATCAGCTGTTTGTCTGTTTTAGGCTGGACCTCCAGGGTCAGCCGCTGTCCAAGGCCCGTCTTTCGCACTGGATTGTGGGAACTATCCAGCAGGCATATGTTGGGCAGGGGTGCCCTTCCCGTCTGGGGTGCGGGCACATTCGACCCAGGGCATGGCTACTTCTTGGGTGCTGTGGCGCGGTGCTTCTCTTAGTGAGATTTGCACAGCAGCTACCTGGTCCGCCCCATCCAGGTTTGCGAGATTCTATTAGCTCAATGTGGCTGCAGGCACAGTGTTCGGGGAGCTGGTGCTTGGCTTAGCCCAATGGTAGTGACATTTTGTCTCTTTGTCTGGCCAGCCTGGGTGGCTTGGCGGTGTGCCCCCCCCCCCCCCCCCCCCTTTTACTTGGGCCTTTGCATCTTGTGGGGCCATGTGGCCTAGGTAGCATCTGGCACCAGGGCTTGTGGCAACAGCATCTTGTGGAGCTGGCTAGCCGGGGGTGTGTATGTAGTGTACATTTGTATATAGTTCATTTGGCACACGGTGTATTTGGTAGAGCACTTGGGTGGCGGGGACGTCTCATTCAAAGTTGATGCTGCTCTATCCCCTTGTGGTGTGTCTTACAGATCTCCAACAGTGATATATACAATATATCTCTGGGTGGAGGGGAATCCTATAATGATGGAGAACATGAGGTTACATGTGTAACCCTGGTTCTCTGAGTGAAGAGGCTTTCCCTCCAACTCAAGGCCGCTCTGGGATTCATTCCATCAGATCTAGATCACTGGGGGCGTAGTTGACAGGGGTTTACAGCCACGTCCACAGGTGGATTGTCTCAAAGAAATTATCCATGTCACCTGACCCAAGGGTTCTAAAATCTTCAATCTAAATCTAAATCCAAATCTAAATCTAAATAAAATATATCTCTAGGTGGAGGGGAAACCTCTTCACTCAGAGAACCAGGGTTACACATGTAACCTTACGTTTTGTTGCTTTCTCTCATACATACAGATCTTGTATGTGCTCCAAGCGACGGTAAGGCATTTGAATGTTCACAATATGTCAATCTGAGGACGTCACCAAGCCACGAGTCTTCCAAAATTTTGACTTGTCCACAGTCAGTTGCCACCCATTAAAGGGAAATTTTGGTGTATTTCAACCTGTCTCCTATCATCCTAAATTTGTTTCAAGTGACTAGTGACATAAAAATAATAGTTAGCATGTTAGCCGTTAGCCTAGATACAGCCGGGGTGCATAGTAGTGTTCAATTCAAGTGCAAAGATAGTCCACTAAACAAGCTTTTTTTCCACAAAGACCGCCTCATATCGTTAGAATAAATGTCAGAGAACATATAGAAAATGACATGTAAACGTGTTGTCTTACCTCACCGGTGTGCTGCCATGTTAGCTCTGCTTTCCAAAGCGCGGCCGAAATATATCTCGCGAGCTCTAGATAAAGCCCAGCTGGATACTGACGTTACTCCAGGTGGAGGTGTCTCGTCCTCGGTTACATCCAGACCTTGAAAATAAGGCTGCAACCAATTTCACGTTCAAAAATCCTGCCCTCGCACTCAAATAGCCTCTGCTTGCGCTTGGATCTACTCTGTTTCTGCTCAAACTGTGTGCTCGCACTCAGATACCATGTTTCATCTCCGCAGTGTTTGTTAGAACTGGGACATGGGACACAGCATCTCATCGCAGTTGGTTTCAGGTAAGCTAACTGGAATAAATTGGCAGAAAATAGCTATGTTATTCATTCTGTGACCGTTAAAAGAGGTTCCCGGTGAGTGGTGAGGCACGACTGGGTGTATATAGCACATGTCCCCACCAGCTAACGTTATCTTTCATTAGCTCACAGCTAGTTTAGTTCATGTTAGCTAACAGGCTAAAACTGTGGTGTTTTCATTTTATTTTCCCTAGTTGATGTTATCTGCGTATCTGGTTATCGTTAGCACTCGTTTTGGGTTAAAAGCGGAAGTGCCCGGAGCTGTCACCCGTGGTCCCGGGCAGGGCTCGAGACTTGGGATCCACTCACCTATGGTCCCGCCCGGGCCTGACCTCTGCGGCCTTGACGGATGCTCAAGTGTGGCTGAGATGAGCGGAGAGGACCGTGGAGGTCAGGCCGGGCGGGCCGACACTGTGTTTCCCAGAACGGTGCTCAAGTGTGGGTGAGAGGAGGAGATAGGACCGCGGAGGTCAAATAGGTATGTTAATATGTTGTTAATGTGATTTTATGGGCAATTTATCAGTCGAGGTCTCCTCCTCTGCAAAGCAAACTGACCCGGTGGCTATAGGTAATAGCGCAGTTTTGAAACCACTGTTTGTCCGACATGAAGGACTGATTGTTGAGCTGCTGTTAACAGTTAACAGAGTTAACGGATCCCGTTATTTAAAGGGCCACTGTGTAAAATGGGTTGAAAACCGTTGAAAACAGTGACATCAGTGGTCAAATTCTAGATTGCAGGGCTCACTCGCTCACCCCTCCCGTCGGGTAAATGACGGCGGCCTCGTAGGGACAAAAAGCCTTGCGCAGACACGAGTTTTTAAGGAATAGGTCTATCTAGCGACGAGGTTAATGTTTATTTAAAAATCTAAGCCATGTTACAATATTGTAATGAATCACTCACGAGCAGGAGACCAGAGGAGCGTTCGGGAAAAAGGCCCGTTTATTTGAGCGCTCCAAAAACTCTGTTAACACTCCAGGGGGTAAAAGACTCCGTCCCAAACTCTGACTCTTCTAGCGTAACACACACACTCCATACACACATTCTCATTCACAATACCAAGCGGGTACCCCCTCTGCTCCACCAATCTCCAGCCCGCACACTGACTGACAGCGTAGCCTGTAAACAGAGCTCAGCTGTTTATTTAGCCTAGCAATATCTCTGGACTATAGTAGCTGCAATGGACGACTTTGAACGCGATTTTGAAGAGTTTCTTCTAGCGGACACAGACCCAGAGCCATACCTGTTTGAGCCGGAGCATACAGATGAGGAACTTGGATGCTGAGCGGGCGAGACGAGAGGCTGAATCCTCCGCTCCCATTTGGCTGCACAGAATGGGATTCGGTGCTACTGCTACCATCGTTGGGGAGATATATCACCAGGAGGAAAAGCGCCGCAGAGAGTGCATTACAAGGAGTGAAGCTGCATCTTCTTTTCCTCGCAGATGACGGTTCGGGTTCATTCTCTCCTGTTGTGTGGTAAGTGTGGTCCATTCGCAAACTTTATAACTAAAAAACTTTTCACTACTCTCCATCGACGAACTACTAACACTCTCTGCTGTTTCCTCCTCCTCCTTCCTTCCTTCTGCTGTCTTCGTTGGCTTATTTATACACGCGAAACGCGTTCTCTGGCTGGCTGGATTGTCCGCTAGGGCTGCTGTACATACATGGCGGCGCAAGATGGCAACCTCTCTAAAGCCAGGCCCTTGTATATATATATATATATATATATATATATATATATGTAAAAACATTATTATAAGGCTACGAAAACCAAACAAATTTTATTTTATAGTGATTATACACTTTTATACACTATCAACATATTAATGGGTAGAATATTCAGACTCAGATTCAGATTTGACAATAAACCATGCCAAATATTACACACTGGCCCTTTAACTGTTTCAACACTAAATTAAGCAGAGTGACGGACCCAAAGCCTTCAATCTGGCTAAAATACAGCTGAAATGCTACCAAAAAAAAAAAAAAAGTGGCTAGTGGTGAAGTTGAGATTTATTTCTTGAAGTTATGTGCTCATCGTCTTTTCTGTCTCTTGCAGGCTGCCAGGAGAAGTGGACTGGCCATCAGATATTGTTTGTGGAAATTTGAAAATAAAGTTTGTCAAATTGACTTTTGTCTCTTCATTGGGCACACTTACACACGAAATAGGCTATGATAACAGTTAAGCTAGTTTTGAATGTTAGCATTGATTTCTCACAGTGAATGGTGAAATATCTGTATGTAACCCAGGGTACAAATGCCTGCACAGTCATGTCATCCTCTTGGGTTTCTCGCGAGATTGCGCGGGCCAATCAGGGCAGCCCTACGGCTGTATACGGCAGTAGCAGCAGCAGCAGGTAGAGTCAGACTGTGAGAGAGAGAGCGAGCGTGTGTGCAGCGGCGTGTATCTGTGGCGTGCAGCCGACAGACAGAGCTTGGTAACTAGCGATTCTCTTTCTAAACATTATTGTAACGGGATACCCGGAATACATTGTTCTTTGTTACCTGCTTGTAGATGTGTCCACGGCCGCCGGCGCCGCCGGGTTGAGTGACTGTGTGCTTGAGAATGAACAGCGGAATTGGTGAGTGTTGTGCTGCATGCTGCATGCTCTGCTGCTACATGCTAAGTTGCTAAGCTAAGTAACTCTCGTTCAGGTGGCATAGGGTTTCTATGATGTGATGTACTTACGGACTATGTTCATGTATTTGTATGGGTAAAGTGTGTATTTAAAGTATGTTCTATGTCTGTGAAGCACTGCTATTTTAATATCATATTATTAATAGTATTAAGTGAATTTAATGGGTTATTTCACTTCATGTATTTTTGAGCTTTTTGATACTTTATGTATTTTCAAGATTTTTGATATTTCTATGTATTCTTGGGCTTCTTGATACTTCCAGAAGTGACACAGCTGTGATTTATTTATTATGCTGATTTGTTAAAGTGGCCTTGTGTTTATCCAGGCCAGGTTTTCCTGGGATATTGATGGCGAGCTAGCAACCAGAAGAATCCAGAGAGGGAACGGGTCTGCCTGTGTGGTGGAACGCCAGTGACAGCACCGTGTGCTCTTTCCCCGGTCATCCCACACATATATCCTCACACACTACCTCACCAGCCCAATCCCTTCCTCTCCCCCTTGCCCGGACAATTCATACCCAATTCATCTCACACAGACTCTCTCACTCTTCTTGGGGGATAAGATGGGATATTTGGGACTGGGGCAGCAACCAGCCGCAGTGTTTTGATGTTGAATGTTGAGTGGGTTTGACGAATGCATGTGGATTCATTGAAGTATTTTTTTGGGGGGGGAATAACCTTTCTCTTGGTTATCTGTTAGAAGGTGCACTGATCTAGACATAGTCTACCTGAACTATCTATTTAAAGCTTGTGGCCAATTGTATATTCTGTATATATTCTGTAAATTAACTACTGTGTCCACTGTGTATAATACACTTTCAAAAGCAACCTGACTTTGGTTTTCATTTTTATTCTGTACCGCAGAATAATTCAGTCCTCCCAGCCTTCTACTTCTGACCAGTTTAATCATCTTTTCACCTTAGCATTTGCTACATAAATTTGGCGAGCTAGCCAGGAGGGAGGTTTTGTCTGTTGTGCAGAATTTAATGAAACCATGGAGGTTTTTGAGAAACTGGGAATTAAAATTCCAAATGCAGTGTTGATCAAGGGTGTCACAGAAACAGAACGAGATGATAAAGTAATTGATTTCCTCAAGCAATACGGTTCTATTAATAGACTTGTAGTAGTAAATGAGCCATTATCAGAATTTGATCAAGACTTGATTATTGAGTATACATCTGGGACTGCTCTTACAGCCTTAGCACCCTTGTTACCTTACACACATACTCTTGAAAATCCAACACATACATACAAGGTTGTTTCTCTAGCGAGTCTTTATGCTAAGAATATTGGGCATGAAAAAACTCAAATGTATCTTACCGAGCTGAAGAAATTAGCAAAGGTGAGTGGCACAAACTTCGCTGAGGTTCTTAAAGATATGATGTCTCAGATGGGTGAAGTTGTTGCTGATGTGCAGTCAGCCACAGAAGAAGGAGATGGGGAAGAAGCTCATGCTGGGGGAACATCATCCCCACCATCTTCCAAGGAGCCTGCAGGGAATGTGGGGAATCCATCTAAAGCTAGTGAAGCAACCGTGAGAGCTAAACGAACTAATTCAGTCTGTGACCTAAATCCTCCTGAAGTCCAGAGGTATGTGGTTGAACATATTGTGAAGAGTGAGGAAGCCCCTACATACATGCTTTCCTCTCAGAGACTCAGAGTGTTTTCTGGAAAAACTCCTCGACCTCCACATGAATCTGATTATGACACTTGGCGATCCAATGTTGACCTGATTATGAAAGACCCTGCCGTTTCAGATCTCCAACGGTCCCGAAAGATCCTGGACAGTCTCCTTCCACCTGCTGCTGACATGGTAAAGCATTTGAGCTCTGATACTCTGCCTGATGTTTACTTGCAACAACTTGACTCTGCCTTTGGTACTGTTCAGGATGGGGATGAACTCTATGCTAAGTTTATGGATACTTTCCAGGATGCGGGCGAGAAGCCCTCAGCTTTCCTTCAGCGTCTCCAGGTGGCTTTAAATCTTGCTGTGAAGTGGGGGAGGGGGGGGGGGGGGGGGGATTTCTGGGGCCGAAATGAACCGACATCTGTTAAATCAGTTCTGCAGAGGCTGTTGGGATAATTCCCTGATTTCTGATCTTCAGCTGAAACAGAGAAAAGTGAACCCCCCATCCTTTGCTGAGTTGCTCCTTCTTCTGCGTCCAGAAGAGGATCGTGAGGCAGCTAAAACCCTGCGCATGAAGCAGCATCTTGGGGCGAAGCAGAGAGCTTCAGCTCATTCACAAGTTGCCTATGGCAATGAAGAGCAAGGGCTTTGTGCTGCATTAACCACTCTTACGCAGCAGCTTACCAAGCAAATGGCAGAGATCCAGCACCAGTTGGCTTCTTTAACCGCCAAGTCTCCCAATCCTTTGGGTCCTTCCAAGTCTTCCTGTTCGACCGACCAGCCATGGAGAAGAAACCAGCGCAGCCTAAACCCGGTTATTGTTTCCGGTGTGGCGAAGATGGTCATATAAAACCTCAGTGTGACAATGAGCCCAACCCTGCATTAGTTGCTGAAAAGAGGAGAAAGTTCAATGCCAAGAACCCAACTGGGCAGAAGAGGACCCCGTCTACGCCCAGACCCCATTTAAACTAGAATCAGTTCCTGTTACAGGGCGAACAGGGACTGGCACTGACACAGAATGTCCTACTTCTATTAGGTGTACTCAACAGCTTCAACTTGAACCCCCGCAGGCGGGGAGGCCCACTGCTAAGTTACCCAAAGGACTTGTTGGTTCCAGGTGCACAGCTGCAGTCGGTATAGCCGGCATTGACTGTAGCTGCCTCTTGGATACCGGATCCCAAGTCACAACTGTTCCAGTATCGTTTTACAACAAGAATCTTGTTGATCATCCTATCCAACCTCTTGATAATCTTCTGGAAGTCGAGGGTGCAGCAGGGCAGTCCGTTCCATATCTGGGCTATGTAGAAGTGACTGTCACCTTTCCCAAAGATTTTTTGGGAGTCATCGCTGAGGTACCTACCCTTGCACTTGTCGTGCCAGATGCACACCCTGCAACCCTGTCACCTGTTCTTATAGGAACCAACACTCTTGATGTGTTGTATGAACAACACCTTGGCAGTGAAGTTATGAATCATCAGCCCCAGGCATACGGATACAGAACCGTGCTCAAAACCCTTGAACTACGCCACCTTCAGAGCAAGGATGGACAGGTTGGGGTGGTGAGGATGCTCGGCAGGTCGCCCACACTCATCCCTGCAGGCCACAGTATGATTTTAGAGGGCTCGGCTCAAGTCCCTTCTTACGCTGCTGGCTGGGAGGCCATTGTAGAGCACCCCACACAGAGTTCCTTACCTGGGGGTGTTTGCGTTAAGAGTTGCTTGATTACGCTTCCAGCTTGTGCGTCCCATAAAGTCCCTGTGGTGGTGACGAATACATCAGGGCATGACATTTCCATTCCACCTCGGTGTGTTCTAGCAGAGTTGGAAGGGTTTCATAGCGTCCTCTCGCAGCACCATGTGAAGCCAGAAACTGAAGTCCAGCAGGTGTCAGAGCTGACCTTTAACTTTGGGGACTCGCCTCTGTCTCCTGAGTGGAAGGAGCGTGTTACTTCAAAGCTTCGTGCTGTGTCTGAAGTCTTTTCTCACCATGACTTGGATTTTGGTTGCACCGACAAAGTGAAGCATCGTATAAAGTTATCTGATGAAACTCCCTTTAAGCAACGTGCAAGACCCATTCACCCGCAGGATGTGGAAGCAGTACGGAGGCATCTTCGCGAGCTGCTTGCAGCTGGGGTAATAAGGGAGTCTTCATCTCCATTTTCTTCGCCCATTGTTGTGAGGAAACGGAACGACATCCGTCTATGTATAGACTACAGGAAGCTGAACTTGCAAACAGTCAAGGATGCTTATGCTTTGCCCAATCTGGAGGAAACTTTCTCTGCATTGACAGGATCCAAGTGGTTCACTGTGCTTGACTTGAAGTCTGGATACTACCAGATTGAGATGCAGGAAGCTGACAAGGCTAAGACAGCTTTTGTTACGCCGTTGGGATTCTGGGAGTTTAATCGTATGCCCCAGGGTATAACGAATGCCCCTAGCACTTTCCAGAGACTAATGGAGAAATGCATGGGAGGATTGCATCTCAAAGAAGTTCTTGTCTTTTTGGATGACTTGATTGTTTTCTCCCGCACCTTGGAGGAGCATGAGACCCGACTGATGAATGTACTTACTCGTCTAAAAGAGTATGGGCTGAAGCTGTCGCCTGAAAAATGCAAATTCTTCCAAACGTCAGTGCACTATCTGGGACATGTGGTGTCAGAAAATGGTGTGGAAACTGATCCAGAAAAAGTCGAAGCTTTAAAATCCTGGCCAATTCCCAGAAATCTGAAGGACTTGAGGTCCTTTCTAGGCTTCTCTGGCTATTATCGCCGATTCATCAGACGTTACGCCGACCTAGTTAAGCCCCTCAACGAACTCACCCGCGGGTATCCCCCATTGCAGAAGACCCGCAACGACCAAGTGTCCAAAACCCAGTACCATGATCCAAAACAGCCTTTTGGAGGTCGATGGACTCCTCAGTGTCAAGACGCTTTTCAGTCTCTCATTGAGAAACTGACAACTGCCCCAGTCCTTGGGTTTGCTGATCCACAGAGGCCCTATATTTTGCACACAGATGCCAGCACCACTGGGCTGGGAGCTGCCCTCTATCAGGAGCAAGGAGGGAAACTGAGGGCCATCGCCTTTGCCAGTCGTGGCCTGTCACAAAGTGAATCCCGTTATCCAGCCCATAAGTTGGAATTCCTTGCCCTTAAATGGAGTGTGACCGAGAAGTTCCACGACTACTTGTATGGGAGTCATTTTACAGTGGTGACGGACAGCAATCCCCCCACTTACATCCTTACCTCTGCCAGGTTGGATGCAACAAGTTACCGTTGGTTGGCTGCATTGTCAAACTACACCTTTAAACTGCAGTACCGGGCTGGTAAACATAACATTGATGCTGATGCACTTTCCAGGAGACCCCATCCTCCTTATGTGAACGATGCTCGTTCTCAAAAGGAGCAGGATCGCATTGATCGTTTTGCTCAGCAGCACCTGTCTGATCTAACCAGCACCGCTGAAATCCCCGCAGAGGTCGTTGATGCCATCTGTACCAGTCATATGGTCAGAACCCCGCTCCATTCTGGTTCTGACCCTGTGGCCATCACACTGGTGGAGTCCCTTGCCGCCTCTGCTGATGCAATTCCTGACTGTTATGACTCTGAGGGTCACCAAGGCTTGCCAATCATTCCTACATGGTCCCAACTTGATCTCAAGGAAAAGCAGAGAGAGGATGCAACCATCCGGGAGGTAATTTTCCAGCTGGAATGTGGAGAAAAGATCCCACCCACGGTGAGGAGGGAGTTGCCTGACTTACCACTTATGTTGAGGGAGTGGAACAGATTGGAGCTGAGAGATGACATACTGTACAGACGAAGACAGGATGGTGAACAGGTCACTTACCAACTGGTCTTGCCTTCAGAAATGAGACCCATGGTCCTGCAGAGTCTGCACAATGACATGGGCCACATGGGTATTGAAAGGACTCTTGACCTTGTTCGAACTCGCTTCTACTGGCCCAGAATGGCAGCTGAAGTGGAGCACAAAGTCAAAACCTGTGAACGCTGTGTCCGTCGGAAGGCCCCTCCAGACCGAGCTGCTCCCCTTGTAAATATTAAAGCTACACGACCCCTTGAACTGATTTGTATGGATTATCTGAGCCTTGAACCCGACACCAGCAACACCAAAGATATCCTGGTCTTGACTGATCATTTCACCAAGTTTGCTGTTGCTATCCCCACTGCTAACCAGAAAGCCAAAACAGTAACAAGATGTTTGTGGGACAACTTCATTGTCTGTTATGGTGTACCTGAACGGCTACATACAGACCAAGGCCCTGACTTTGAGTCCAAGCTAATCAAAGAGCTCTGTGAAGTCATTGGGATTCAGAAAATCAGGACCACTCCCTACCATCCAAGGGGAAACCCCGTTGAGCGGTTCAATCGGACACTACTCAATATGCTGGGGACTTTGGAAACCAAGCAAAAGCTGAAGTGGAGGGAGTATATAAAACCCTTGGTACACGCTTATAACTGCACTCGAAATGAGGTCACCGGGTTCACTCCTTACGAGCTCATGTTCGGACGAACACCCCGATTGCCTGTGGATTTAGCTTTTGGCTTACCTGTTGGAAGCAAGCATCACCAATCCCATTCCGAATACGTCAAGAACCTGAAGGCTCGATTGGAGGAGAGCTACAACCTAGCATCTCAACATGCTTTGAAAACGGCGGA
Organism: Epinephelus fuscoguttatus; assembly: GCF_011397635.1. Lineage (NCBI taxonomy): Eukaryota > Metazoa > Chordata > Actinopteri > Perciformes > Serranidae > Epinephelus > Epinephelus fuscoguttatus. Next base: position 39,119,412 of record NC_064762.1, read on the forward strand.
ACGGAACAAAACCCGGTTTGATCAGAAGATAACAACATCGGTCTTGGAAGTGGGTGACAGAGTGCTCGTCAGGAATGTTCGGATCCGTGGGAAACAAAAGCTCATGGACAAGTGGGAATCCGATGTTTATGTGGTCATAAAACGGGCAGGTGATCTCCCTGTTTATACGGTGAAGCCTGAAACCCGCGATGGTCCCAAACGCACCTTACACCGAGATCTCCTGCTTCCCTGTGGGTTCCTGCCTCTGTCAGTCACGGACGAGGGGTCTCCATCCACTCTTGCCCGTAGGCCCCGAACCCGTCAGCAAACTCTCAGTGAATCCAGTTCCATTGGCGATGAGCAAGAGGAAGAGAATGACTCTGGTTGGACTCCACAATGTTCATCTCCCCTGTTGGGATTCAGTGTGGATGTGGGCAGCAAAACCGAACTTTGTCATCTGTTCCCCAGCAACAGACCCCTCAACTTCCCCCCCCCAGCTGGATCCCCTACTGTCCTCGTGGAGGAAAAGGATTTCCCTGATTCACCTGAGAAAATACTGGATGACTTACCTGGACCTGTGGAAGCAAATGTGGATACTGATGAACTGTTGTGTACCTTGCCTGGACCTGTGGAGGAAAGTCAAGCTGATGGCAGCTTACCTGAAGGAAACTCACCGGTTGAGGCAGCTGAAGAGCCTGCGTGTCCTGCGGCTGAAGAGCCTGCCGAGGCTGCTGCCAATCTTGAGACTGACCCAGTTGAAGTTGCCACTTCACTTAGACGCTCTCAGAGATCTCGAGAACCCCCACATAGATTACAGTATGCTCGGTTAGGTAATCCCTTAATTTCTGTTGCACAGACTCTTTTCCAAAGCCTTTTGTCCGCTTACACTGATGCCTTGAGTTCTTCTCCTGCTCCTGAGACTCATGTAGTGTAATCGTTTCACATGTACAGGGGCGTACATGGGTTTAGGGGGGGAGGATGTAACCCAAGGTACAAATGCCTGCACAGTGATGTCATCCTCTTGGGTTTCTCGCGAGATTGCGCGGGCCAATCAGGGCAGCCCTACGGCTGTATACGGCAGTAGCAGCAGCAGCAGGTAGAGTCAGACTGTGAGAGAGAGAGCGAGCGTGTGTGCAGCGGCGTGTATCTGTGGCGTGCAGCCGACAGACAGAGCTTGGTAACTAGCGATTCTCTTTCTAAACATTATTGTAACGGGATACCCGGAATACATTGTTCTTTGTTACCTGCTTGTAGATGTGTCCACGGCCGCCGCCGCCGGGTTGAGTGACTGTGTGCTTGAGAATGAACAGCGGAATTGGTGAGTGTTGTGCTGCGTGCTGCATGCTCTGCTGCTACATGCTAAGTTGCTAAGCTAAGTAACTCTCGTTCTGGTGGTATAGGGTTTCTATGATGTGATGTACTTACGGACTATGTTCATGTATTTGTATGGGTAAAGTGTGTATTTAAAGTATGTTCTATGTCTGTGAAGCACTGCTATTTTAATATCATATTATTAATACTATTAAGTGAATTTAATGGGTTATTTCACTTCATGTATTTTTGAGCTTTTTGATACTTTATGTATTTTCGAGATTTTTGATATTGCTATGTATTCTTGGGCTTCTTGATACTTCCAGAAGTGACACAGCTGTGATTTATTTATTATGCTGATTTGTTAAAGTGGCCTTGTGTTTATCCAGGCCAGGTTTTCCTGGGATATTGATGGCGAGCTAGCAACCAGAAGAATCCAGAGAGGGAACGGGTCTGCCTGTGTGGTGGAACGCCAGTGACAGCACCGTGTGCTCTTTCCCCGGTCATCCCACACATACATCCTCACACACTACCTCACCAGCCCAATCCCTTCCTCTCCCCCTTGCCCGGACAATTCATACCCAATTCATCTCACACAGACTCTCTCACTCTTCTTGGGGGATAAGATGGGATATTTGGGACTGGGGCAGCAACCAGCCGCAGTGTTTTGATGTTGAATGTTGAGTGGGTTTGACGAATGCATGTGGATTCATTGAAGTATTTTTCAATAACCTTTGGAATAACCTTTCTCTTGGTTATCTGTTAGAAGGTGCACTGATCTAGACATAGTCTACCTGAACTATCTATTTAAAGCTTGTGGCCAATTGTATATTCTGTATATATTCTGTAAATTAACTACTGTGTTCACTGTGTATAATACATTTTCAAAAGCAACCTGACTTTGGTTTTCATTTTTATTCTGTACCGCAGAATAATTCAGTCCTCCCAGCCTTCTACTTCTGACCAGTTTAATCATCTTTTCACCTTAGCATTTGCTACATGTAGTTTGAAAGGTCCGACCTAAATGAATAAAGGTTGTAGTTAATGAAGCATATGAATATTAATGAAGGAGCGCCCACTGAGCGCAGCTTCTTCTTCTTAAAGATATTTTTTGGGGGCATTTTCAGCCTTTAATGGATAGGACAGACAAGTGCGAAGGGGGAATGACATGCAGCAAAGGGCCACAGGCTGGAGTCGAACCCGGGCTGCTGCGGCAACAGCCACCGACGCCCCAAGTGCAGCTTCTTTTATTAATCGTTCGAACGTCGTGTGGTGGTCATTTTCGATTAAAGGCCAACGTCTCAGCGATGTCTTGGCAACGAGCAAACGCTCTCCCTGCTACATCTTAACGATCTAAACTTGATAAATCGGGCTGACATCGGCCAGATGTGCTATCTGGGGTGAGTGCTGATGTAGAGTACATCATCACTGGGAAATGTAACAGTAAAATCACTCCGCTCACAGGTGTTATAAATATAAATACAACCATTAATTAACCAGCTGTCACACTCGCTACATTGACGCAAACTGACACTATAGCGTTACACCAAGAAGATGGATATTTTCTCCCAAATTACATTTGAATTAAATTATGAGTGGTCGTCAGAAGAGGACGAGGAAAAGGAAAGCCAGGACTCTTCAGTGCAGACCTCCAGGTGTGTTTGAATCCGTCCGTGCCAACATCCAGGTTTGCCAACGTTTCATCAGCCGAACTGGATGAAGTTACACAGTTGCAGATCAGTGTAAATACAAAGTAGTTTGTGAGTTCCTGGTGTGTGTCAGAGTGATAAATAGAACATCTATCTGTCTATCGCTCTGGCGTGTGTGCTGCGTTGCCTAGCAACAGACTGGGGGAACTGGTTTTTTTTTCACGGAGCTACATAACATACTTAAATAATAAAAATCACCTTTTGTTAACATTTCCTTACTCAGCATTGCTGTTTAAGCTGTTGTTGAACTGTTGTATAAAAGCAATATCACACTCGAGTTCGTGACGTTGTACTGTATATCGTCACGGCTGTAATTGCCTGCAGCCTCGTGCCATCGTGCCCATGACCGAATCACAGCCGTGACGATATACATTACAACATCACTCCCTCTCGTGAGATATTGCTTAAATGTATACATATATATATATATATATATATATATATATATAAGGGATAATAGTGAGCCGGTGACTGTTGAAAAACAACTCCTGACAGGGGAAGAGGGTGAGAGTGGATGAACCCGGTTAAAGAGTACCCGCCTGGACAGGACTCTCTAAAACAAAGGCGAGCACGCCCACAAGGAGGCAGGGATCATTTCATTGGTCAACAGTAAATCTGGCATTCTATTGGTTGGGGGATTTTGACAGGGTTGTTACACAAAAAAATCCAAGCGCAAGGCAGAAATTCCACGAGCGCAGAGAAACAGTTTCAGCGCGATGAGAAAAACCGAAGCTCGAGCAGGAAATCTGTGCAAGCAACATGGTAACTGAATGTGAGCAACATGGTATCTGAGTGCGAGCACACAGTTTGAGCAGAAACAGAGAAGATCCAAGCGCAAGCAGAGGCTATTTGAGTGCGAGGGCAGGGTTTTTGAATGTGAAATCAATAAAGCAATAAAGCTCCATAAGTGACCAGATTCCTCTGATCTGCAACACTGGAACACAACACAGCAAAGACTGCACTGAAACCATGTAAGGTTTTTACAGTAAGTCTTTTAAGCCAGGCTTGTCCTCATTGGAAGACCACCTGCAAACAGCAAAACAAAGCAAATCTTCCCTCCATTCATGAACTGGTAACAGAACAACTTGCATAGCATTGGTACAACAGTACAAGCTAAGTAAAATTGTAACATACATTGATGAGCCATTTTGCAATTTTATTTTTGTGATTTATTTGTACTCAGGTTATTGGCTTTCCCAAAAGTAAAATGATGGTAGTTAGCTCATGTTCCAGAGTCTTACATGCCGCTTAATATCCTTTTTACTGACCCAACACCTCAATACAACTTGGCTCACACACATATTCTAATTTAGCTTTTACACCTATAGCTACACACACACAGAGTAGACTTCTAGGTTCCACTATCATATGCTCTATTGTTCTTAGACATTGTGAACTCAGGGAGCAATTTTGTCTTTGTGTGTTCACACTGACACCCACAAACATAGACTTTTTGTCTCTCTTACACACACAAACATACAAACCCACACTCTTATGGTGGCACTAGTTCAGATATATTAGGATATATTATATAGTAGTTTTGCTTGCTTTATTGTGAATTAAGACCTTTGGAATCATGAATGAATGAATCCTCATCCCCTCCTATGTCAAGAACTCCCAAATTCTTCAGTCTTTACTTTTGATATGGTAATTTTGGTTATAGTTATAATTCTAATTATAAATCAAAGTTCCAAAATTATCATCTAATATATTTTATGAGAATGAATGAATGGATAAATAATTTTTCCCTTTTAGGGAATGGTGCCCCATGTAATTAAATATTAATTAAATTGTATAACAACCCTGACTCCAATAAAGTTGGGTTGCTGTGTAAAATATAAATAAAAACAGAATGCAGTTATAGCTGCTGCACAGCAATGGTCGGGGCCCAGCAATTTTAGGCAAAATTAGGCAATTCTGAGCAACACACACACTAAAACAAAGCATATCACAACATAGAAGTTACATCATATAATTATGGCATGCCCCACAAATTGTGGATGAGTGGATGAAGTGATCAGACTCATAATATACAAAGGAAAGAAAAAACTAGAAACAAGAAACAAGAAAGAAAGAATAACATTAGCTGCTAGCAATAATGAACAAAGTGGCCTGATCTAGCTTAAAGCTAAACATTATCCATGGTGACAAAGATGAAAACATTTTTTAAAATGTAAAAGTAGCTATTGGATAGACTCTGCATATTGACTGATAGCTAAGCCAAATAAACAGGGAAAAGAGACAAGGGAAAACAAATGCTGATAAAGAGTATTTGTCTCTCCATGAAACTGCCTGGATCATAATTATTTTAACCTTAGTCTCTAATCCACATAACATGATGCCTGAACATAGGACTTTCACATTAGAATATCTGTTCTGCCTTAGCTGAGGCTTGAACTCACAACTTCTGAGACTGAGGTCCGTTTTCTATCTCACTGAGTTAATTGGCAAGACAGTAGCCATCCATGCCATGGAAAAACAAATTTCAAAGTGAAAGTTCCAAAGCTGTAGCACCGTAGCACATATGATTTGTTATGAATTTTCAAAGTTTTGAAATTTAGAGGCCAGGACTATTGTCTTGTGTTTCCAGTCGAGGACATCTGGCATGGGACTGGACCTTTATGAAATGTTTGTGTAGATTTCTCATATGAAAATGTTGCACAAGCTGAAGCTTAAACTCACAATCTTCAACACCAAGAACCATCCTCTATCTCACTGAGCTAATTGGCAAGACAGTAGCCATCCATGCCATGGAAAAACAAATTTCAAAGTGAAAGTTCCAAACAGAAATGTCACATGAAGCTTCACAAATTGACTAAGCCAGTCACCTGTGTGCAAGACAGCAACTGTTAGTGTGTAAAGGCAGATTTCAAACAGCTGTCAAAAATTCAGTTATTAAGACAAAAATACAAAAATACACGAATTGCATCTAGACAGCATGGAGATGTAGGTAATTTGTTTTTAACAATGATTTATTGGCTCCATAAGTGAAAAACTGATGTTTAAAAATGCCATTTTTGCATTGACTCCAAGTGTTCGCATGAGAGCGAAATTCAAATTGCTGTAAAAAATTCAGTTTTTGAGATACAATTCTGATATTTTCCAAACATCATCTACCATGACTCCAAAATGTTGTCATTTTTTTAATGAACATTGAAAATGTATTTAGCAAGAATTTGCAAGCATATGTTTACAGTACCATTTACAGTCAAACATTTTGATGCACTGTAGAAATCAAAAATCTGTGGATCGTTTGTGTAGGACAGTCTGAAGATGCTCTGTAGCAAGTTTGGTGTCAATTGAGCAAAAATTGTGGGAGGAGATAGGTTTAATAGGTTTTACAGTTTTTGAAAAAAAAAAACAGAGTGATGGACTTCATAATTTGCAATAGGTTTAAATGTACAAAAGTTTCTTAAATATTGGGGCTACATTTTGGTGAAAGTTGCAAATCTGTAGCACATATTGTTGATTTGTTGTGAATTTTCAAAATTTTGAACTTTAGAGGCTTGCTGTAGCGCCACCATCAGGACTATTGGCCTGTTTTTGCAGCTGAGGCAATCTGGGACTGGACCTTTGTGCAAAGTTTGGTGATTTTTCGTGCATGGGAAGTAGGATTTCCTCGGAAGAAGAAGAAAGAAGAAGAACATGCAGGATAACAATAGGGTCCTGGCAGCTTAGGCCAGATTTGGGAATCAGCAGGCTGGGTTTTTCTTCCGCTTTTTCTTGGTCCCCCAAGCAGGATGGGGGGCTTTGGGAGAACATATTAAAGGTGCTTGTATGATAATGATTGTTGGAGTATACATCCATGGTGTTTTTTTTCTTATCATGAACACATCGATGGGATAGACTGAAACACAGAGAAAATCAGCAACTTATTTTGCTATTTTGCTGCAGTGAAACCTATAAATTTACCCCTTTCCAGTGTACTCTTCATTGTGTTGTGAACAATACACAACATACTGCTAAAACTTCTGATTTTGATCAGAAAGATGTAGATGCACAAAATCTTATTCAGTACTTTGCAGTTACACACCATGTCTAATAATCCTGGTGTGTACATCTGCACTGATGGACATTAAATAAATTATTCTGGTCACATTGGCATATTTTGTTTAAGGGAGTAGAATTGATGTTATATCACGTTCAAACTGCTATAACAATCCACCATTACACATATACTGTATGTGTATATATATATATATATACATACATGTGTATGTGTATGTGTGTGTATATAATATGTGAAAGTATACATATATATTTTTATCGATTTGTATGTACATATATATTGTTGACTTATGAATACATTACTGGGACAGACAGCCACTTTTTACTTTTGCTTTTTACCTATAATTAAAAAAAGAAACCAGGAAGTTATCCTTTTTCATCTTCATAGTGCTGTGAACAATACACATCTTGCTGCTAAAGTTACTGATTTAGAGTTTACTGTGAGCGTACTTTGCAGTCACGCTGCTTGAATATCATTTAAAATAATGACTGTTTCTTAATTCCTTTACCATCTGCAGCCAAAATGAAATGATGTTCCTTTTAATTGTGTAGTAAAAGTCAGTCAAAAGTTCCTAGTCCTCTTGCATTGAACTTAGAGATGTTGTGTTTCTGAAATACAAACAGTAAATAACGCATATTGAAATTATGGATCCTATATTTATTTACAGACATTCACACAGAATACATACAGTTTGAGGGGCTAATCTGCACACTGAGTTGTATGTGCAGATACTGTATATCTAGGACAGTGACAACTTTGATGTAAATATATGCTATAAAGTGGAAAAGAGATGCTAATATTAAGTGTAAAAGTATGTCATTAGATCCATGTCAGCAAGTCAATAATGAGTCAGAAGAGTTTAAAATGAGTAAAATCACCTTGAAATATTTTCCCAGAAATTATCATTTTGAAAGAAGTTTGAAACCAGGTGTAAAAGAAACCATAGACAAATGGATTGAGCATTGAATTTGACCATCCAAGCCATTTAAATGATGCAATCACAGAGGCTGGTATTGCATTATCAGTGAGAGGATTAAAGGTGAAACAAAGAAAGAAAGGAGTCCAACAGATGAGAAAAACTCCCATAACAATAGCCAGAGTTTTGGTGGCCTTTCTCTCCATCTTACTGATGGTTGCTCCAGACTTTGTGTTCTGACAGGTTGTGTTCTGGATGCTGCGTACCTGTCTCTGTGCCACTATCAAAATCTGTAGGTAGATGGTGATGATTACAATACCTGGGAGGTAAAACGTTAAAAGAGTTGCCATTGCTAAACTTGCTAAATTTGAATACTGAAACAAAAGACACTTGTTAGATTGTTTTTCATTCAGTCCCCGTATTGTGACACCAATTCCATTTAGTGCAGAAACAGTCCAGCTCACTAGGATCATGATCACAATAACATGGACAGTTATTTTAGTTCTGTACCTCAGAGGCTGACACACTGCATAATATCTATCAACAGAAATAAAGCACAGGTTCAAAACAGAAGATGTACACAGAAATATATCAAAGCAGCGTCGGACTTTACAGAGCAAACCTTCAAGATGCCAACATGAGCTTACAGCCAGTATTGTGCTAAACGGCATAACTACAACACCAACAAGCAGGTCAGCCACAGCCAGAGAGAGGATGAGGTAGTTTGTAGGAGTGTGGAGCTGTTTGAAGTATATGATAGAGATTATTACCAGAAGGTTTCCACACATTATAAGAACTGATAAACAGCCAACAAAGACACATAATACATATGAAGTTATGACTGCTGTTATGCCAGATACATTTGTAGATTCATTGCAGAGATCATCAGACCTGTTGAGAAAGAATGTGGTTTCCATGCATAAATGATCTTACTACTGAGGTAACATTTGCCTTACAGATAGAAAATAAAACACATCAGTATAAGTTTTCTACATACAGATTCAAAGGTTGATTTTACTGCTCATATGTTTCACACCATGCCTGTTAATCTTGGTTTGTGCATCTGCACTGATGGGGCTCCTTGGCCTCTTTCATGCTGAGCACTATCTTCAGAGTAGATTTATTATTCTGGGTTTATTTACATATTATGTTCAGGGGAGTGGCATTCAATGTCAGTCAAAATTATGACTTATCATAGAGCTGCTTGTGAACTGTATTTACATCATGCTTTAACTGCCATACCCATACACCATTAAATGTTATTACTCTTAAATTCATCTCAGCAACTTCATCTGAGCTAATAAACCTATGATCACATAACTATGCACTTTGTCGATGAACCATGAAGCAGCATGACTACTTTGCCTTCAAACAAACCTCACTTGTTCAAATATTTTCTGCTTCTCTTGAGGTCAGAAAATAATTCAAATTCAGGGTTTTGCACTTCATACATTTCAACAGAAAAATTATGTTTTTGCTGACCTTCACTGCTTTGATTTCCAACCTCGCTGTAGTGATGTAAAAAAAAAAAAAAGAGTACTCAAAGCTGTGTCATGACACTGTGACATCATTATTTGGTGCAGTTAAAGGTGTTTTCAGGATTAGCATTGTTCAGCATTATCACCACATATTAAATCAGGGTTGCCAACTTTGAGATAATCACCTGCAAGCCCGGACCTCTGTAGGGAAGTCCAGTTGACTGCTCACCTGAGATTTTTTTTTTTATTTGTTGATAAACAAGCTCTATCTTAATAGGTTATCTGTACAGTCAAGCACACTTTTTTTTAATTGAAAGTACGTGTTCTTATCATAGAAAAATGGAAATGAGTGCCCTTGGAAACTGTCTTTTTTACTTTCCATAATAATTATGAATTATAAAAAAAATTGCTAGTGATTAGTATTAGTATTAAGTGGGAACAGAATAATTTACAACTGCTATCAATTAATATTTTTTACTAGAGTTGGAAAAGCAATTAAATATATACATGTTGACTGTGGCTGAATGTATAACTCTACATTTACTCATGTACTGTAGGCCAACTTAAATAAAGGTGACCAGATTTCAGAAATGAAAATATATACACACACACACACACACACACACATATACATATATATATATATATATATATATATATATATAATTATCTTTTTTTAAAATCGTGATAAATTTATGGATTTCAGTAGTTAATCTGGATTAATCACATTTTCATTGCATGTTTTCAATTCCATTGTTTCGCATTTCAAAACACTTTTTAAGGCCAAATTAAAAAAGTAAAGCAATTCTTCCATATTGTCTTAATTGGGAATACAATTGTCACAGTTCCTCTGCTCACCTCATGCAGTACTTTTCCCTTTACCTCTGCTCCACTCTGACTGCCAGCCACACCCATCTCATCAAGGCAACTCTGCTGACCTGCTCACTCAGCCTGCCACCGAATCAGCCCAACTCCACTCACCTGCTTTCTATCACTGACTGGCTCAGTATAAAGACTCCTGAGACTGATTTCCTGTTGCCAGCCTTGCCTGCCTTTGACCAGCCAACCTTGCCTGAATCCTGGAAATTGTCTTTGCCTTCTGTCCCCGACCACAAGTTCTGCTTTTGCCCTCCTGATTTCTGTCTGCCTGTTCCTGTGGCTGCTTGGAGATTGCCTGCCTTGTCGCAACAGTGTGAGTTTCGTCCTTACAACCTGTGACTCCCTGTTAAGCAGAGACTCTTGCTGTGTTGCCACACTGATCTCGGTGTGTGTGCTGTGTGGATATTTACCTGCTGGATTATTCCTCTGTATTTCCCTGTGTCTGCTGCAAGCTTCATTTAGAGGCTGTTTACACGTTGCCGGCTATTTTCATAAACGGACATTTCACCGTCTCCGTTTTCAAAAAGATCTTCGTTTACACTTACCCGTGTATATATACACAAGAGCACGCCAAACCTGTAGGTGGCAGTGTAACGAGAAGCTCAAGCCTTCCATGTATCCATTGTCACCATAGCAACATAGGTTGCACTTTTGACACAGGCGCAAGTTCTGGGGCATACTGTGACGTCGGCTGCCTATAACTCCGTTTATCTTCGTTTATCTCAGTTTACATGCAAACGCGCAACCGGAGTTTTCCAAAATCTCCACTCTGGCCGGAGTTTTTAGAAAAACTCGTTTTCAAAGAAGAAATCTCCGTTTGCGTGTAAACGAAGGGCACAAACGAAGGAAGATGTCTCCGTTTATCAAAATCACTGTGTATGTGTAAACGGCCTCTAAAAGTCATTACCAACTGTATGCCTGCCTCTCTGAGTGCTGCATTTGGGTACTATCACACCCCGTTACAACAGTGACAGCATTTGCACTCTTCAGAAATTCCAGTTTTATTGTTTTCTCTGATGCATATAGATCTTCTATGTGTTCTAAGCGACGGTAAGGCATTTGAATGTTCACAACATGTCAACCTGAGGACGTTACTAAGCCACAAGTCTTCCAGTCCATTGTTGTACTATGGTTTAGCCTATTGAATCTGGTAAGTGCCCTTAAGTTAACGTTAGTGAACACGTTGCATTTTGAGACAACCATTAATTGAAATAGGCTAGGTTAAGGTTAATTATTTGAAACAAACAAACAAATCTAGCAAATGCTTTATTAATGCATGGGACAAAGCCATGGCATTTTAACTTCAACTGTCTAGGTTACTTGACCATATTGGCTTTCATAATGTAAATTTACTTAACGTTAGCTAATCTGAAGGGAACATAAACACAGAGTTAACATTACAACGCCCAGACGTTAACATATACTTTATGCAGTATCAAAATATAGATTTATTGTAATCTAGGGTTTAATTTCCACTGGGGACAGGGGAGACATGTCCCTCTCACTTTTTAAAATCCTCTTTGTGTCCCCTCCACTTTACAAATAATTTATTTTTTTTTTTAACCACAAGCCATCAACACCATGGAGGAGCAGGATTTTTTTTTTTAATCACAGGATTGAACAGGGCTGTCACTGCACATAACTGTGTATCACCATCATCTATGAAGGTTTTTTCCTGCATTGGTGAGATTTTTCTCTTAAATTAGTGAGTTTTTTTCTCCTAAATGTTTCCTTTGTTCTCATAAATTTGATTTTAATCCCTTGTTAAGAAAGAAATGGATGTGACATTTGCTCTTCACAGAGAAGTTGTCAAAGACAAGCCTGCCATCAGCCAGATGGTCCATCGATGGCCAGCTCTTTTCACAGAAAGTCAGGTTTGTATGAATGTGTTCCAATTGTAATGTTGAATAAAATTAGCAAATTAATAAGTAAATTCATTCCTTGGACAGCTTTTGCCAGCTTTACTCTGGACTAATCTTTCCTGCACTTTGTTGATGGACATATACTGTAGCTCCTTATTAAGTGGCATGTGAATCAAGCAGCACTCAGAAAAGCACAGAGGCATGTTAAAAGTCAAATAGAAAAGTAGGCAGAAGTCATCTAAATATAGATTGTTTTTTTTTTGTTGCAGACCAAAAATACAAGATGGAGCAGGAAAATGGATGAATGATGTGGGAAGAGCAGTCTGATAGCAGATAGCAGTCTAATAGCATGTCGTGTTAAGGGTGAAAGATAAGGCCATTTGACCATGGGCATGGGGGTCAAATTTGGGTTTTAGGAGATGGCGGGAGAAAGAATAAATGCACCAAAAACAGTAGGGTCCTCCGCCTTTGGCCAAGCTCCCTATTAAAAATGTAGGCATAAAAAAATATAAATGTGTTGCAAAGTGGCAGAAGTGGCTTAAAGTGGCTAAAGATAAGTCTATTGGGATAAGAAGTTAGTTACTGCAGGTGCTGTTGTACAGTCTGACTGCTCTCGGGACAAAGGATTTTCTTAGTCTGTCCATGGAGCAGTTCAGTGGCCAGAGTCTGCCACTGAACGTGCTCCTTTGAGAGCTGATGGCAGTGTGCAGAGGATGGCTGTCATTGTGCAAAATAGCCAGCAGTTTGTCCATGGTTCTCCTCTCTGCTACTGCCACCACAGACTCCTGTTCCATGCCCACCACAGAGCTGGCATGCCTGATGAGTTTGTCCAGTCTCAGGCTGTCCACAGCATAGAACAGGATGCTGGCCACCACAGACTGATAAAACATCTGCAGTAGCTTCCCTGCCCTTTCCTGTAGAGGTGGTCTGAGTTTACAGACCAATCCAACTTGCTATCCAGCTGCAGGCCAAGGTACTTGTAGGAGTTGACTACCTCCACCTCCGCCCCCTCTATGGAAACTGGCTTTGGGTGGGGACTTGTCCTCCTGTAAGCAACTACCATCTCCTTGGTTTTGGTGGTGTTAATCTGCAGCTGGTTCAGTCGACACCATTTCACGAAGTCCTCCACAGTGTTCCTGTACTCCTCCTCACTGTCTGCCCTGATACACCCCACAATGGCAGTGTTGTCCGAAAACTTCTGCATGTGACATGTGTCCGAGTTGTACTGGAAGTCGGCAGTGTACAGGGTGAGGAGGAAGGGGGGAAGCACAGTCCCCTGTGGTGCTCCTGTGCTGCTGGTCACAATGTCTGATGTGCAGTCTCTCAGCCTGACAAACTGTGGCCTGTCAGTGAGGTAGTCTGTGATCCAAGACATGATGGAGGGGTCAGCACACATTTTGGACAGTTTTTTGCCCTTCCACACCTCATGTTTTTCTGTTGTATCCTGCTCTCCAGCTTCCTCTTGTATGCCTCCTTGGCCTCCCTCAGACACAGCCTGAACTTGCACGGTGCCCTCTGCATCTCCTCCTGATTCCTTCTCCTAAAGGCCCTCTTCTTCTTGTTGAGAACAGCTTTAACCTCACTGGTTATCCAGGGTTTGTTGTTTGTGTAGCAGCGTACTGTTCTCACCGCTGTTCTCAAGTTAGCCATCTTGCTCTAGCTGATGCTCATTTAATATTGAGCTGCACATGAGCAGAGCACGTACGAGCGATCTCCCTAAGGTATCCACAGTGGCATTAGAGCGCCATCTATTGAAATCTTTGAGTACTGACTTGAACTTGACTGACTTGTTCAAGTTCAGACAGGACCCCGACCAGACAAAGCCCCTCACCCACAAGACCTTCAGGGACATGTTGGCAACGGAGATGCTAGAGTTTGCTGAAAGGTCAGCAGCCACCTCACCACCCCCATCTCGCACCACTTGCATGCCTGTCTTCTTTGACAGCGAGGACACAAGTGCCAGGAAGCACTGCAAGAGGTGTCACAATGCTGGAACACCCAGGGTGTTCCCGTGTATTGCCGGAGGTGTAAGGTTCCTCCCTGCCTCACCTATGAAAAACTGCTTCCAGCTGTGGCATGACGACCCATAAATTCCTGATGGTTGCGTAAATAAATGGAACATAGTGTAAATAGTTGTTTCAATTTTGTGTGTGTTTATATACATTTTGCATTTTTATAGAAAGTTTTGGTTTGTACTTTTACAGAAACCTTTTTACAGGACAACAGTGTAAATAATTTTTTTTTAGTTTTATGTATGTTTACAGTTTGCATTTTTATAAAAAAAGTTCATTGTGTTTTTTTTTTTGTTTTTTTTTTTTACCTGTGCTTTTACAGTTCGTATTGTTAGAAACATGTTTATAGTTTGATAATAATAAATCTGGTCCATTTGGATTCAATATTCAGTTGCTTTGTGTGGTCAATTTTTGGAATGGGAAATATACAGAGGTCTGGTTGAATTTAAAAAAAAAACAAATACCAAAAAACTGTTGCATTTGGATGTATTGAACACCATTAGTGATATACAAATGAAATATATAATTTTTACATGAGAAAAATCAAATGGCACACATGGTGCCAAACTGTGCCAAAATGTGCCAAAATGGCCATTTTGGAGACCTCATCTGAATTTTCTGTACTAAAACCTCTCTAATATTCTTCTGCTTCACTTTAACAGAATCAGCCTTTGCAGAGATAATGTCCACATTAGTGCTGCACGAATAATCGCAATCGCAATGTCAGGCTGTGCGATTACATAACCGCACAAAAGGCTGCAATTGGCGATTTAATGTAAATAAATGTTAACGTGTGCCTGTGAATGTGACTACCTCTCCTGTGGTGTGTGGAGTTTGCTGACATTACGCCCACAAGCTATCCTGGTGTGTGCAGCATGTATGGTCAAGTGACCACCTGGCATGCAGCAGTGACCACCATAGACACTGAAGAAGAGCATGAGCGCAACCATGAACAGGCTGAGTTGGTGGCAAAAAAAATGCAACGTCTATTATATGGCGATACTTTGGATTCAGGTACGGCAGCGTTGAACAGAAAGACGTGCTGTGTAAATGTTCAAAAGTTAAAGTTGCCACATCCCACAGCAACACGACCAATCTATAGCAACACTTGAGACAGCACAGAGAAAAGTAGGAAGAATGCATGCGAGAGAAAGCCGAGCCAAGTAACGTTAATATGGAGTTAGATTTGTCTCATTAATACCTGTAAATGCACAGAGGGTGATCTACAAATATTTCTTGATCTGCACGTTTCATAATTAAGTGTGTGAACAGATTGACAATCTGTGTGTAAATGTGTAAACTCTAAATATAAAACACATTCCACAAATACAAAAAATATCTGTGAATACATTAAATTAATTTGCAAATAAATGAAAAGCATTTGTGAATATCTTCCTAACATTTACAACTTTCAAACAGGCATTTGTGAGCTCAGTTTTTATTTGTGAATCGAAAAAACACTGTGAAAGTAAGAGCACGCAGTCTTTCTATGAGCTGTTTTTTTGTTGTTTTTTTTTAATAATAATCAGCGATAAGTAACATGCATTCATTGTTTTATGCTAATGTCATACAGTGAGTATTAGTGTGTGTTTATTTGTTCTATGTATCTGGCACACACTTTTGTATACATTTCTGTTTGAGTATGAAAGGCACGGTGGCTTGGCTGCTTCTTCATTTGGCAGTTATCAGTCAACTCATCCTTTATATTTTTCATTTCGAGTAGGATTAAAGTCACAAAGCACTTCACATCTTATTATTTGTGTACTCTTACTAATGTAGTTGTAATGTCTGTGTTGACCGCACTGTGTTTAGTTACGTTACATCGTTTCAGTGAGGTTACGTTAACTGTTGTAAGATATGACAAGTGGCAACACCCTGGTTAAGGTCTTTGATAGAACAGCTGTTGGTGTTGGTAGCTCTTTTTGTTTAGAAATGTAATATTGTAGTTGTATTGTTCATTGTTAATATGTAGATTGCGCTAAGCTAACGTTAGCTACTGAAACAGCATCTGCTGCCATGGCAACAGTAAACATTTATGTTGTGGGCTAGGGGGACGAAAGCAGGGTGCAGCATTTTATACATTGTTAATAGACCAGAAGTCAGTACCATCCAACCTGTAAAGAAGATGCTAGTGAATGACGTCCAGACATCTCTCCACAACCTTTCAATGCTAGTGTAATCAGTACAAAATTATGGGGTTTAAGATTTAGACATTTTCAGCACAGCATTTAAAAGACCATTATATCGTTAAATAATAATAGAAAATAAATACAGCTATTCATAAAGTATATTTGTATTCATAAGAATGAATAAAAATGCAAAATATAAGTATACCTACATCTGATCTAACCCATGCAGTCTATGTTCTAACTGCTGAGTTAGAACATAGACACAAACGAAAAAACACTAATGGTCGGTGATAAGTAGTGTTTAACTTTTGACTGAACACTAAATTAAAACCTTTAGCGCATACTGCAGCACCATCAAACAGATGCGCGACTCAGAGTATCAGAAGTGTCTCTGACACCAGACTCAGAGCGGACCGGTGGAACTGGAAAATACATATTTTACATCAATAAAATCTATTTTATCATTATTTTGAGTCACATTGTTGAAAGAATTTAGTTGTCTGTGTTCAAGCAGGATAATAGCAGGTCTCCATTGTGCATCGGGCTTTCTATTTCCTTGTCGGAGATTTTTTTTCTTTTTTAATTACTACTGACATTTTTCAAGTGATTTCCCAAATTTGTTGTTGAGTTGTGATATGCTAATTGCTTTTGGCAAATCTGGCACTCTGCTTTCTGGGGGTTGTCGGGGCATATTTTAAAGTGCAACCACACATCCGATGACCTCTTGGACATGTCTGCCAGCTCTGAGTGCGCTCGTTGTCAGTATCGGACTGGTGGGGGTGATTGTTGCGTTTAACACTAAAAAAAACGAAAACAAAGTGCTGAAGCTTATAATTTTTTTTTTTTCCACAATCGAATCCCGTGCCATCGAACGAAGCTTTGAATTTTTGGGTCAGCCCTAGTATGACATTAAGATAAAACAATGAATGCACGTTACTTATCACTGATTATTATTAAAAAAACAACAACAAAAAACAGCTCATATAAAGACTGCGTGCTCTTACTTTCACATGCAGCAATGACGTCATCAGCTGGGTGATCACGTGCTTTCCGAAGATGGCCGAGTGATATGAGTGCATTTTCGTTCGGACTGGCGGAAAGTTTGTCTCAAAAATCCGTGTGTGTAAAAAGCAAATCCACACGGGTAGAACTGAGATCCACAAATGTTTTTTCGATTCACAAATAAAAACTGAGCTCACAAATGCCTGTTCGAAAGTTGTAAATGTTAGGAAGATATTCACAAATGCTTTTCATTTATATGCAAATTAATTTAATGTATTCACAATTATTTTTTGTATTTGTGGAATGTGTTTTATATTTAGAGTTTACACATTTACACACAGATTGTCGATCTGTTCACACACTTAATTATGAAACGTGCAGATCAAGAAATATTTGTAGATCACCCTCTGTGCATTTACAGGTATTAATGAGACAAATCTAACTCCATACATTAAAGACAAAGAGACTGAAAGCCGCCAGAGCCTCATAAAACAACAAAGCACAGTTACTCAAACATTTGTTCACGGGGAAATCACGGACTCCATAACAAACTATAAAATAACAAACGAAAAATTTAGCAGTTTTTCTCGGTTTTGACCCACTTGACATGCTGCTGTGTTGTGCTATGGCGTGCTGGAATTGGTCATATACGTGATAACGCCTGAACGCAACACAGGCTTGTACTGTGTGCCATCTTCATTTACTCTTCACATATAACACATATACTGATATTTACATATCTTAACTTAATCTTGTTCCCTTTACCATGACACCAAAATAGACCTTGTGGTTGCAGAGATATACTCATTTCATTATGGGTGTGCAATTTTTTGAGAAAAGTTATAAAATAGGCTCAGGGTTTTAGCCAACATCTCTCGAAATGTACCAGGTTTTGTGATCTTAATTACTGTACGAATCATCTCTGACTCAGTAAACCCTTCATGCAAACCTTCATCAATTTGTTTACAAAGGCTACTGTATGACAAATCAGAACCAACATCAGAAATCTGACCACCATGTAGCTTGAATTCTCTGTGTGGGAGCAGAGCTGCAACATCATTAAACCTCAGTACCTGATCTCCCATGCTGGAAGACAGACTCACCCTACCAGGAGGAGCACCACCAAAACCTGGTGTGGGTGACTTGGCTAATGCTGAAGTGGTAAGGTCTCTTGCCAGCATAACATTGCCTTTTCCGGCAGGTGATGGAAATGTGTGGACATCTCTGTTTTCTGTAGATGGGTTAGTGTGTGAATGAATGTCTCTGTCCATGTCCAATGAATGTCTGGGAATGTCCGTAGTGGGGGTAGCTGGAGATCTGGTTGGCTGGCTGGGTTCACAGTGAGGTGGAATGGAGCACCCCTGTTGAGTGGCTGCTGAATCTTCCTTCTCAGGAGGCATCATCTGGACAACCCCAACCGCTTCACCTTCCATGGCCACCAGGTCACTCAACATATCATCAAGGTGGAGGAGCTGGGCCATGCCTCCATCCTGTAGGGCTTCCAACTTCTCAATTTTGATGATGGCGATTATGCGACCAATGAGACTTTGGTCGGACGAGAGCATATCGACCAAATAACCAACTAGTTGACCATCAGACTACAGCCCTACTGCATTCAAGTTCATGTTTGACATTCACACAAAAACATGTTAGAGAAATAAAATACATGTTGAAACTAAATTGACAATAAACAATATAAAACATTCTGTCTAAAGAAAAATGACTTAACACAAATTTCAAATTATGCCTTTCATTCCTAAATAAATAAGAATAGACTTAACTAAATATAATGTACTATATATGTATAAAATATAACAGTAAAAACATTTTATTACCCAAAAACACATTTACTTTACTCACATTACTACATTCAATCCTATTTTACACATACATTACAGTTACACTCATCCCACACTGATATAACGTACACAGAACCTTTCTGCAACATAAGCATACCACTCTCCTAGACTTGCACTTAACCTCTTAACCTCAAAATGGCGTGACTACGCCCTGTTAGCGAGTGACCGGAAGTGAAACTGGTTTGAATATGTCTCTATTTACCATTAACTCATGGCTGACTGGCTTATACTCTCAAACAATCTCTTAAACAGTAGAAAAACAAAATTCACAGAGGTAAATATTCTCAATGGCTGCGCTCACTAAGACACACCGCAACAAAAATACGTTCCCAATACATCTCAGAACCATGTCACAACTTTACAGAATGATTTGCAATGCATTTACATTAGGTATTAAACAAAGCTAATCATAGAAAAGCAAATTTTAACATACCTGTGGATTAATAAGGGAGAGGGTATATATCTATATCTATATCTTTGTATGTATATATATATATATATATATATACGTGTGTGTGTGTGTGTGTGTGTGTGTATAATATGACGTTGTGAGTGAAAATATTATTATATATTATAAACATTATCTATTTGTATGTACATATATATTGTTGACTTGTTATGAATACATCACCGGGACAGACAGCCACTTTTTACTTTTGCTTTTCACGTATAATGAAGAAACGAAACCAAGAAGTTATCCTTTTTCATCTTCATAGTGCTGTGAACAATACACTTCTTGCTGCTAAAGTTGCTGATTTAGATTTTACTGTGAGCGTACTTTGTAGTCACGCTGCCTGAATATCATTTAAAATAATGACTGTTTCTTAATTCCTTTACCATCTGCAGCCAAAATGAAATGATGTTCCTTTTAATTGTGTAGTAAAAGTCAGTCAAAAGTTCCTAGTCCTCTTGCATTGAACTTAGAGATGTGGTGTTTCTGAATACAAACAAATAACGCATAATGAAATTATGGATCCTACATTTATTTACAGACATTCACACAGAATACATACAGTTTGAGGGGCTAATCTGCACACTGGGTTGTATGTGCAGATACTGTATATCTAGGACAGTGACAACTTTGATGTAAATATATGCTATAAAGTGGAAAAGAGATGCTAATCTTAAGTGTAAAAAGTATATCATTAGATCCATGTCAGCAAGTCAATAATGAGTCAGAAGAGTTTAAAATGAGTAAAATCACCTTGAAATATTTTCCCAGAAATTATCATTTTGAGAGACGTTCGAAACCAGGTGTAAAAGAAACCATAGACAAATGGATTGAGCATTGAATTTGACCATCCAAGCCATTTAAATGATGCAATCACAGAGGCTGGTATTGCATTATCAGTGAGAGGATTAAAGGTGAAACAAAGAAAGAAAGGAGTCCAACAGATGAGAAAAACTCCCATAACAATAGCCAGAGTTTTGGTGGCCTTTCTCTCCATCTTACTGATGGTTGCTCCAGACTTTGTGTTCTGACAGGTTGTGTTCTGGATGCTACGTACCTGTCTCTGTGACACCATAAAAATCTTTAGGTAGATGGTGAACATTACAATACTTGGGAGGTAAAACGTTAAAAGCATTGCCATTACTGAACTTGCTAAATTTGTATGTTGAAATAAAACACACTTGTTAGATTGTTCTTCATTCAGTCCCCGAATTGTGACATCAATTCCATTTAGTGCAGAAACAGTCCAGCTCACTAGGATCATGATCACAATAACACGGACAGTTATTTTAGTTCTGTACCTCAGAGGCTGACACACTGCATAGTATCTATCAACAGAAATAAAGCACAGGTTCAAAACAGAAGATGAGCACAGAAATATATCAAAGCAGCGTCGGACTTTACAGAGCAAACCTTCAAGATGCCAACATGAGCTTTCAGCCAGTATTGTGCTAAAAGGCAAAACTACAACACCAACAAGCAGGTCAGCCACAGCCAGAGAGAGGATGAGGTAGTTTGTAGGAGTGTGGAGCTGTTTGAAGTATATGATAGAGATTATTACCAGAAGGTTTCCACACATTATAAGAACTGATAAACAGCCAACAAAGACACATAATACATATGAAGTTATGACTGCTGTTATGCCAGATACATTTGCAGATTCATTGCAGAGATCATCAGACCTGTTGAGAAAGAATGTGGTTTCCATGCATAAATGATCTTACTACTGAGGTAACATTTGCCTTACAGTTAGAAAATAAAACACATCAGTATAAGTTTTCTACATACAGATTCAAAGGTTGATTTTACTGCTCATATGTTTCACACCATGCTTGTTAATCCTGTGCATCTGTTTGTGCATCTGCACTGATGGGGCTCCTTGGCCTCTTTCATGCTGAGCAGTATCTTCAGAGTAGATTTATTATTCTGGGCTCATTTACATATTATGTTCAGGGGAGTGGCATTCAATGTCAGTCAAAATTATGACTTATCTTAGAACTGCTTGTGAACTGTATTTACATCATGCTTTAACTGCCATATCCATACACCATTAAATGTTATTCCTCTTAAATTCATCTCAACAACTTCATCTGAGCTAATAAACCTATGATCACATAACTATGCACTTCGTCTATGGGCCATGAAGCAGCATGACTACTTTGCCTTCAAACAAACCTCACTTGTTCAAATATTTTCTGCTTCTCTTGAGGTCAGAAAATAATTCAAATTCAGGGTTTTGCACTTCATACATTTCAACAGAAAAATTATGTTTTTGCTGACCTTCACTGGTTTGATTTCCAACCTCGCTGTAGTGATGTAAAAAAAAAAAAAGAGTACTCAAAGCTGTATCATAACACTGTGACATCATAATTTAATGCTGAAAACACCTTTAACTGAAACACCAATGTTCAGCATTATCACCACATATTAAACCAGGGTTGCCAACTTTGAGTACTTGGCTGTAGTGCGATTTTGATGGGAGTCCAGTTGAATGCTCCCCTGAGATTTATTTTTTTATTTTTTGATAAACAAGCTCTATCTTAATAGGTTATCTGTACAGTCAAGCACACTTTTTTTAAATTCAAAGTACGTGTTCTTATCATAGAAAAATGGAAATGAGTGCCCTTAGAAACTGTCTTTTTTACTTTCCATAATAATTTTGAATTGTAAAATAAATTGCTAGTGATTAGCATTAGTATTAAGTGGGAACAGAATAATTTACAACTGCTATCAATGAACATTTTTTACTAGAGTTGGAAAAGCGATTAAATATATACATGTTGACTGTGGCTGAATGTATAACGCTACATTTAATCATTAGTAAGTACAGTGGATTAGCAGATAAATTGTGCACTTTTTGAAATAAGCATGAAATTTCTACCATAGTTTGTACATACCCTAAGGTTTATTTTCAGATGTGGAGGGAAGTCAGATTTGACCTCTGAGGCCCGGGAGAGGTCAAGTTCAAGATGGCCGCCAATAATATTCACATATGCTTAACTTTGGAACCAAACGTAGTAGAAAAACATTTAAGGTGTCATTTCAAACTAAATTTAGGGTGCCCATTCAGTTAGTAATACTTTTGAGATCACCAGAATTAAAGAAAATGCATTTAGGTCAAAGTCATGGTCAAATTATGCAGACGGAGTGAGATAAAGGGTGCTAAAAGATGGTTTCTTTCCAACATAATAACAGTAATGATAATGATCATTAAAAATGTATTTACTTACAATATTTCAGTAGGCCTACTATGCTTCCATTAAAACTTTGAAATCAGTCATAACACGTCTACATTTACATGCCAGCTATTAGCTCTCAAGCCTGTGTGATACCGGCAGCACAGTATTGTACTAGGCTATTTTGCTGTAACCATTAATTCAGCTATAGTCCTACTTCACACAAATTACCAAGCTGAAATCTCTAGAACATGCGCTGTTCAATCATTCAACTGACTTCAGCTCATGTATGTTCCAGACTGTCTTCTAGTTTAGCTAGCAGAATTATTTCGATCAATGCCTGCTTTTTTTTTTTTCTTTTTTTTTCCCACAGAAGCTTGCTAGCTAACTAACTACTCAGACTCATTCCCGGCTACAATCAAATTCAATGTATTTGCATGTTAAGTCTTTACTCAAGTATACTTATATTGGCTGCGTTTCCCAGATGGCTCTTAGCGCTAAGAGCACTTAAGCCTCCCGTGAAAGAAAAACGCATTTCCCAGATTCGCACTTAGCTTAAGAAGACCTTTCACTAAGGAGTTGTAAGGTCGAGTTGACCCACTCTTAACAGTCTTCTTAGCAACCAAACGCTCACAGATCCAGCCACGTCAGGCAAATTAATATTACACTAAGCAAGGAGATATTAAAACAGTGCACACCATATATATATTGATCTATTTTACACTTCAGATTTATATTGTTTAGCATTAATTGGTGACAGAAAAGAACGAATTTTATTCTGCAGGGAAACACGTGTCCTTACTGTGCATATGACAATAAACACTCTTGAATCTTGAATCTATATGTTTTATGAAGACCCTGTGTGGGCTCAAAGCTGTGGCACAAGTTACGCACCGAAATCTGGTGGAAGAAAAATAATAATAAGAAGAAAAATAAGTATATGTGTTCCTGTATGTGCTGTGCATATCAGGCACACAAATAAAATGAATCATCATGACTATCATTTATCATAATTTGTCCGCACATATCCCAAATCTGCATGCACATATCAGAGAGTTTACCGCATCCAAAACCTGCGACCTATCACAGATATCAGGCAACTGACAGGCGTAAGTGTCAGCTACTGGCATTAGCTACTGATGCTCTAGAGGGCCATCTGCTGATGATGATGTGCTTAGCAGGAAAAAATAACCACACATCCCAGTAAATGATAACTAATTACAGAATAATACATTAGAGTAAAAAGTAATTGAAATATGTTTTGGGGTTTGTATGTTTTTCTTGAATTCCAACTATAAACTATAATAAACTGCAAGTCAACTTATACTATTGGGAAGTGTATATATACAGTACAGGCCAAAAGTTTGGACACACCTTCTCATTCAATGCGTTTTCTTTATTTTCATGACTATTTACATTGTAGATTCTCACTGAAGGCATCAAAACTATGAATGAACACATGTGGAGTTATGTACTTAACAAAAAAGGTGAAATAACTGAAAACATGTTTTATATTCTAGTTTCTTCAAAATAGCCACCCTTTGCTCTGATTACTGCTTTGCACACTCTTGGCATTCTCTCGATGAGCTTCAAGAGGTAGGTATGAACACGTTGCATTTTGAGACGACCATTAATTGAAATAGGCTAGGTTAAGGTTAATTATTTGAAACAAAAAACAAAAATCCAGTGAAAATGCTTTGTTAATGCATGGGACAAAGCTATGACATTTTAACTTAAACTGTCTAGGTTACTTGACCATATTGGCTTAGTAATGTAAATTTACTTAATGTTAGCTAATCTGAAGGGAACATAAACACAGAGTTAACATTACAACGCCCAGACGTTAACATATACTTTATGCAGTATCAAAATATAGATTTATTGTAATCTAGGGTTTAATTTCCACTGGGGACAGGGGAGACATGTCCCTCTCACTTTTTAAAATCCTCTTTGTGTCCCCTCCACTTTACAAATAATTTATTTTTTAACCACAAGCCATCAACACCATGGAGGAGCAGGATTTTTTTTTTTTTTTTTAATCACAGGATTGAACAGGGCTGTCACTGCACATAACTGTGTATCACCATCATCCGTGAAGGTTTTTTCCTGCATTTGTGAGATTTTTCTCACACTTTTTCTCTTAAATTAGTGAGTTTTTTTCTCCTAAATGTTTCCTTTGTTCTCATAAATTTGATTTTAATCCCTTGTTAAGAAAGAAATGGATGTGACATTTGCTCTTCGCAGAGAAGAAGTTGTCAAAGACAAGCCTGCCATCAGCCAGATGGTCCATCGATGGCCAGCTCTTTTCACAGAAAGTCAGGTTTGTATTAGACTCACAAGTCAGTCTTTAGACGCTTTGCTTAACTAAAGACTGATGACTTTCTCCCTGATTTTGTGTTTAGATGGGCGGATACAATTTCTGAGTTTAAAAAAAACTCCCTACGTTGCAGAACCAATAGTAAATCTGCAGGGCAGTCCTTCGGTGGCTTGCTGAACTCTTGTGCTTGTAAACATAGTCCCACTAGAAACACGTGTAGCGGTACAAAATGGCTCAGCCGCTCTCGCAGAAAACGCCGTCAAAGTTAGTGGATGTTTGTCGCGTTTGCGGCGACACATTCTCGCCAACTAAAAGAAACAAACATAATCTTTTACAAGGCCATGACTCATCCGTCTATGGAGGGAATCGCCTTATTGTTTACAAATACTTCTGGGTAGAAAACCAGCAGAGCTTTTAGCTATATATATATATATATATATATATATATAGCTAAAATATTGGGTCATTGATATACAAAATAAAAGTTTAGGCCCCAGAACAGATCCTTGTGGGACTCCACATTCAATCTTAATGCATTTGGATTTATGACCAGCAAACTGTACATATTGCTGTCTGTGGTCTAAGTAGCTGCTCAACCAGTTTAAAGGTATCCCTCTCACACTATATGCATGTAACTTGGAAATTAAAATAGTATGGTCAATTGTGTCAAAAGCTTTATTTGAATCAATAAATATATTTCTTGCTTTCTATTGCAGTAGTTATTTCTTTCATTATGTTCCTTAAAGCTAATGCTGTCAAAGTCAAAGTATCTTTATTGTCCCTTTCAGGGAAATTGGTTTGCAGCCAGGAAAATACACAAAACATACAACATACAAAACACTGATGGACAAAAACACATAACATGACATAATGGGCAGATTCTAGAAGGCTTAAAAATGAGAATAAATGAAAATTAATAGCAATATAATCAGCATCAATGTGCAATGTGCTAATGCAAAGTGCAGATTTCAGCAGCCTGAACAAATAGACATATAAGCACATAAACAATGTACAGACTATCTGCCATTCAACAATTGAATGGCTGAAGGGACAAGGGAAACCTTAAATCTCTTTGTCCTAAGAGCAGGCACCTTCCACCGACGGCATGAAGGCTACACTACAAATTCAGAAAGAAGGGGGTGATTTACACACTCGAAAAAGCCTTCCTGACCACTTGCCTGCTATATGGGTCAGTAAGCTGGACTTGACTCCTCCCTGAAACTTTACTGGCCACTTTGATCAGACTACCAAGGCTGTTTTTATTGGCCAGAGCCAGGTTTCCATACCAAGCACCAATGCAGAACAAAAAAACAGATTAAATAAAACTTCTATAAAACAGGGTCATCATCTCGGAGGAAACATTAAAAGAAGACATTTTCCTCAGGAAATAAAGCCATTGCTGGACTTTTTTTTGTTGTGGAGGCAACATGAGAATCAGAGGACAGATTATTATCCACAACTACTCCCAGGTATTTATAGCTGTCCACCAGCTCAATATTTGCACCTTTAATGCTGGTTAGTATTGGGCAAGGACTAGACTTCCTGAAACAGATTATCATGTCCTTAGTTTTGGACACATTTAGTTGGAGGAAGAATTCATCACACCATGATACAAAATCATTAACTACAGGCCCATGAAGCTGCTCATCCCCTTCAAGAAGATTCACGATCACTGAGTCTTCAGCAAATGTAATAATGTGTCTATTAGCATAGTTGCTGCTGTGGATCTATTTGACTGAAAGCCATACTGGCTCTCACTCAATAATTTGTTCTTTTCAATAGAAGTATCTAGTTTTTGTACAAACACCTTTTCGAGCACTTTGGAAAGTTGTGATAGCAAAGACACTGGTCTGTAGAGCTATGCTTATCTCCTGATTTGAAGAGTGGTATAACCCTTGCTACTTTGATTCTGTCTGGAAAAATACCCGTATGAAAGGAGAGATTAAATATTTAACACAAAGGTTTAATTATGCAGTCGATAGTCTTTTTCACACTGTTAGCCCGGACTTTAAATGCTTTAATTACAGTGACTGTGTTTACAAGGTCTTTAGTATCCCGGTTTTGAGGCTTATCCCGGTTTTGAGCATATCCGGGATATGATGTTTACATGGAACACAGAGAAACCCGGTTATTCATATCCCTGTATACATGATAAATACCAGTAACCCGTTTTCTGATCACTGCATCCTATCTGCGCAGGCGTGTGTTACATCTTTTACGTCTTTTGTTTACAACAGATTGAGCGGGAAATGTGATATATTTATTATATTTAGAAGTAAGACAAAAATGACACCTCTGTGGCTTCTAGCGGGCTTAGCATTAGTAAACACTCATGTTGCATTACAGCTATGGCTCATCCACTTCATCTTCAGCAATGGGAGGAGAGAGCGACAACAAATATTGAATACGTCACCAACTTTGATAGGTATTTGGTAGAGCTTAGATCGGGCCCAAAAAATCCAGCCCGTTATGCACGTTGTGCACGTTATGTCCGGGACCGGCCCGGCCCATCCAATTAACTGTAATTATGGACCCGAGCCCAATTTAAACACGACATTTTTCAATAAGTTGGCTGTTATAATTAAGAGTATTAAACCACAAGTCTTGTTATTTGAATGACAGAAACATAGGATCTTAATGAATGGCGCAACACGGAAGCATGATTATGTAATAAAACAGGTGTTTATTTTAGGATCCAGGTGGTGAAGGGCTGTGAATAAATATTGTAAAAAAAAATTGGACATTTCTATGCAAATGATTCTCACTGATAAACAAGGTCTAATTCACTAACACCAGCGCTAATAGCCACACGCAGTTTGAGTGAAGTAAATAACGTGTTTAAAGCTGGTGCAAACTGGGCGCTCCTCTGTGGAAGCCTCTCACCCAGACTTTCCCGTGATCATGGCAGCAGTGATCGTCTGTTAAATCAGTCTGTAAATAATATTTTGACATTATTAGGCCGGGCGCGCAGAGAATCTCAAGCTCTAGTATTCGGCTGTCACTGCCACCACGCAGTATGAGGCAACAGTGGATGAAAATATGTAGCTGTGACTGGTGGGATAGGATCGTTCTCATGGAGTTTACAGATTCAGAGTAGAGAGAAAACTTCAGAATGAGTAGGGCATCCTTCAGCCGGCTGTGTGACGTAGTTGAACCATTCATGAAACCGGGATAAGGCGTATACATGCTCCAGTATCCCGGCTTCTATCGGAGTACTCCAGGTGGCAAAACCGGGTTTCTTGAAACCGGGAAAAGGGCATAACCCGGTTTCTGAATTCAGGATATGGTGTTTACATGCACAAACACAAAAACGGGATACTTAAAAAACCCAATCAAAACCGGGATACTAAAGACCTTGTAAACACAGTCAATGTACGTAAATGATTTAAGTTTTATTACATTACTATAAAATGTTAAGTATATTTTTATAATTTGTAGACATAGTCAAAAGTGTGAATAAGTTTAAGTTGAATGGCCTTAAATCCCTAAGTTTTAGTCATGACCACACCTTTTTATCTCCACTGAGTTGTGAAGGGCCACCATTTTAACTTATACAGATCGGCAGTTGCATCTTTTGCTCAAATTCAGAAAGTGAGCCACAGCTGAGATTCATTCTCTGAAGTCAGCTTGATGTGTCTGGGACTTTGTGGAGCCAGCTGCCGTGGGAATGTCTGTTTTAACCGTGTATTTTACAGTTTACCAGTTCGACGGTCATTTTTATCTGTTAGTGGGGGAGGAGGGGCTGCTTCAAACGGTTGCACCGTTCAGTTACATGGACATTTTTCACTTGTTAGCTAACATTGTGTTTCTTACTCTAGTGGCATTTTGTGGATACCTCTGGATTGCAACACTATTGGAAACATTTCGGACAATGTACGTACACAGCTCAAACATATTTAACATAGATCCGGTGATTACATATTGTACGTTTACGTAGTTAACCTTAGATGTGACGTTCTTCCCGTTATCTAACTATTAGCCTCATTGAACACCCGACCGACAGCACAGAAGCAGCGGTCGTGTGAGGCAGCTGCAGTCATGCACATGGTGCAGCAGAGGAGAGAAGGAGAGACGAGAGAAAAAGAGACGACGGTCTGTTGTTGTACTACGGTTTAGCCTATTGAATCTGGTAAGTGCCCTTAAGTTAACGTTAGTGAACACGTTGCATTTTGAGACGACCATTAATTGAAACAGGCTAGGTTAAGGTTAATTATTTGAAACAAATAAACAAAAATCCAGTGAAAATGCTTTGTTAATGCATGGGACAAAGCTATGACATTTTAACTTAAACTGTCTAGGTTACTTGACTATATGGGCTTAGTAATGTAAATTTACTTAACGTTAGCTAATCTGAAGGGAACATAAACACAGAGTTAACATTACAACGCCCAGACGTTAACATATACTTTATGCAGTATCAAAATATAGATTTATTGTAATCTAGGGTTTAATTTCCACTGGGGACAGGGGAGACATGTCCCTCTCACTTTTTAAAATCCTCTTTGTGTCCCCTCCACTTTACAAATAATTTATTTTTTAACCACAAGCCATCAACACCATGGAGGAGCAGGATTTTTTTTTTTTTTTTTAATCACAGGATTGAACAGGGCTGTCACTGCACATAACTGTGTATCACCATCATCTATGAAGGTTTTTTCCTGCATTTGTGAGATTTTTCTCAAACCTTTTCTCGTAAATTAGTGAGTTTTTTTCTCCTAAATGTTTCCTTTGTTCTCATAAATTTGATTTTAATCCCTTGTTAAAGGAGCAATAAGCGAAATTCATCATTTCTAGATTGAAGGAATTAAAAGAAGAAGAAGAACTAGAGGTGTAATTTCATCTGGCGTATAGCATGACCTCACACACCCTGACATTACCTCTAAAGAAACAACGGTTGTTGGCGAAGAAGTTGTCGGATAAAGAAAGGGACAGAACTCGTAGCATGGGTTAATGTCCAGAGCTTGAGTTATTAGCGGCTCTGTCCCAGCAATGGGTCAGGCGTTTCGGTTGTGTTAGGTGAGTAGCCCGGCAGCCCAGCTAACATTTGCAATTAGCATTGTAAATTGCAGCCTGGCGGCTATGTTTAGCTATTCCCCTGCCTACTTCAGTGATGATGGTCCCTGTAATAAATGCAATATATTTGCTGAAATGGAGGCAAGGCTCAGTGACTAGAAGAGCTGGTAAAAGCGCTCCATAGCTGCAAGTTACTCCAGTAGCCGTAGTAGCTCTAGTGCTAACTCTGGGAGCTAACGCTAACATTCCTCTCTTCTCCGTGAGCCCGCCAGGAAGCAGGCTCCCGGAACGTTAGCATGGCAGCCGACTGGTGCTAACGCTAACGTCCCCACACTTCTCGGCTCCGACTCAATGAACCTGGTGGAGAAGCGTGGGGACGTTAGCACTAATGGGCTGCCATGCTAACGTTCCAACTCTTCTCCGTGGGACCGTGAGCCCGGCTCCCGGAGAGTTGGAGTTGGAGCGTTAGCGTGGTAGCCGAGTAGTGCTAACACTAACAGGAAAGCAGGGAAGGGGAGGGGGGGTGTTGGAGAGCAGAGGTAGAGGGAGGAGTGGCTCATGACAGCTTTTGCCAGTTTTACTCTGGACTAATCTTTCCTGCACTTTGTTGATGGACATATACTGTAGCTCCTTATTAAGTGGCATGTGAATCAAGTTGCACTCAGAAAAGCAGAGGCATGTTTAAAGTCAAATAGAAAAGTAGGCAGAACTCGTCTAAATATAGATTTTGGTTTTTTTGTTGTTGCGGACCAAAAATACAAGATGGAGCAGGAAAATGGATGAATGATGTGGAAGAGCAGTCTGATAGCAGATAGCAGTCTAATAGCAGTCTCATAGCATGTCGTGTTAAGGGTGAAAGATAAGGCCATTTGACCATGGGCTTATACATTGTTTGCTGTGTTTCACGTTTCAGGTTTATTACGAGTTCAGCAGAGTGGTTGGGAAAAACCTCAGAGAAAACTTCTTTGATGCACGTGACCGTTTCTCTCCAAGCCTGATGGACCTGTTCAGGAAGAAGAAAGGCCTTACTGGACAGCTGTTGGCTGAGCTGTTACGTCGGACGAAGGTGAGTTGAGTTGTCTACATCAGTCTACTCCTTGTCTTCCCGCAGTTTAAGTGTCTCTCTTTTCCCCTTATCTTTACTTTCTCTGTTTCCTCTTTTCTCTACCTTGCTGTCTTTCCTCTTTTGATTGCTATCCCCTTACCTCTGTGTTTTCGAATCTCATTTCTTTACCTCTCATGCCGTTGCATTTTTCTCCCTTTTCTGATTCTTTTCTGCTTTGCGCTCTTGTTTTTTTGTTTCATCTCTCCTCCTCTTCCCTTTCATCTCCTCTTTTCCTTTCCATTCTCTCATCTTCTCTCCTGTCCTCTCTCCTCTTCTTTAATGTCCTCTTCTGTCTTTTCTTGAAGATTTGCGATTTTTGTCAGAACAAATTGTTGGGGGTGGGATACATCTACTAAGGATACATCTGAGTATCCTTGGTAAACTATGTTATATTCTTTGCCCTCTCCAGACCACTGAGCCAACGGACATCAGGTGCCTTTGTCTTTGGGGACTATCAGTCATCTTGGGAGATGATCATTCTGCCTTCTTTAAGACTGTTTCTGTAAGTAAAATTGTTTGTTGTAAATATTGCAGCTGCATGTTGTTGTTTTTTTCATTTTTGAACCATTAATGAAGAATATCCTACTAATTCATTCATTTGCATTCATTCATTATTAATTAATGGCATGACTAAACTAAAAAACTCTGTTAAAATTAAATATTTTGCTGTTGTTGTACAAAGTAAAAGCCCAGACCTCAAGAGAGATTACCCACTTTCAGTCCCAGTCATGCTGCTCACAGTAACGTTTTAGGATTCCTGTTACATGCACCGAAATTGTTTCTGTACTTTAATTTCACCAGTTGGAATTTAGGCATATATCTAAGCCTAGGTTTTGGGTTGCTTGTTAAATCTTGGTTATTCCAACAAGCGCACTCAAAACCAGTGTATGAGTTTAGGAACCAACAAATGCATTACTTTGTGAGCCTAAATTAAATGATTTGGGCAACTGTACTGGGAATAATATGACTTACAAAGACGTTGCATAGCAACATGAAAGTTTCTGTGAGCAGTTTTTTGCAAAAAAGGATCCCAGATTCAGCACAACTGCGACTATAAGTGGGTAAACTCTCCTTAGTTGTCAAGCTACCAAACTGACAGTTTTGCAATCAGTACTTGTAATGCACAGATTCAAATATGACCAGTCTTTATTGTCCTTTCAATAATTACTTTAAGTTCACTGTTTATTTTCTCTGAAGCTTTTCATTTTAAACACCTAACTGGTATGATTGTGTCCTCTACTTGTCAATCTATTTCTTTCTCTTGTTATACAGAAGATCTGTTCAGCAGGAGTTGGCCTGGCATGTGTGCATGTTTGAAGCCAATACAAAAAACAGTCTAGGAGAAGGTATTTTTTGAAAAAAAAGCATTTTTGAGGCAAAATCTTACTTTGAAAGGGCAAATAGCTCACTTCCTCTTGGGTTTAGGTCTGGGTTGTCAGTGCGTGATTTGTAGGTCACGATGAGACGAACAAGCCAGCTTTGGTTTGATCTTTCTACAACATCCCCATGGGCCGCAGCGGCCATTTTAGTGTGCCTAGGTGGCGCTAGAGAGGCCGTTTTGGCACTTTTGGGGTTCATTTTTTTCATTTTCTAAAATTTTTCGCCAGTCCTGACATGCGTGCCAGTTCAGTGGCCGCAGTCTGCCACTGAACGTGCTCCTTTGAGAGCTGATGGCAGTGTGCAGAGGATGGCTGTCATTGTGCAAAATAGCCAGCAGTTTGTCCATGGTTCTCCTCTCTGCCACTGCCACCACAGACTCCTGTTCCATGCCCACCACAGAGCTGGCATGCCTGATGAGTTTGTCCAGTCTCAGGCTGTCCACAGCATAGAACAGGATGCTGGCCACCACAGACTGATAAAACATCTGCAGTAGCTTCCCTGCCCTTTCCTGTAGAGATGGTCTGAGTTTACAGACCAATCCAACTTGCTATCCAGCTGCAGGCAAGGGTACTTGTAGGAGTTGACTACCTCCACCTCCGCCCCCTCTATGGAAACTGGCTTCGGGTGGGGACTTTTCCTCCTGTACTCAACGACCATCTCCGTGGTTTTGATGATGTTAATCTGCGGCTGGTTCAGTTGACACCATTTCACTAAGTCTCCACAGCGTTCCTGTACTCCTCCTCACTGCCTCCCCTGATACACCCCACAATGACAGTGTCGTCCGACATGTGACATGTGTCCAAGTTGTACTGGAAGTCGGTAGTGTACAGGGTGAGGAGGAAGGGGGAGAGCACAGTCCCCTGTGGTGCTCCTGTGCTGCTGGTCACAATGTCTGATGTGCAGTCTCTCAGCCTGACAAACTGTGGCCTGTCAGTGAGGTAGTCTGTGATCCAAGACATGATGGAGGGGTCAGCACACATTTTGGACAGTTTTTCCTGCAGGAGAAGGGATTGGATTGTGTTGAATGCGCTGGAAAAGTCGAAGAAGAGGATCCTCAGTGAGACATTTCCTTTGTCCAGGAAGGAGTACGCTCTGTGGAGGAGAAACAGGACAGTGTCCTCGACCCTCACCTTCTCCCGATAGGCGAATTGAAGGCGGTCCTAGGCGTGCTGGACCTGAGGGCGGATGAGGTTGAGTATGAGCCAGGGGACCGGGGGGGTGGGGGTGGGGGCATGCATGCTGTTGAACCGGTTGAAGAGTGTTGAACTCGTTGGCTCTCTCTATTTCCCTTTGCTGCCCCGTCCTTGGACTGCTTGCAGCCAGTGATGGTTTTCATGCCCTTCAACACCTCATGTTTTTCTGTTGTATCCTGCTCTCCAGCTTCCTCCTGTATGCCTCTTTGGCCTCCCTCAGACACAGCCTGAGCTTGCACTGTGCCCTCTGCATCTCCTCCTGATCCCTTCTCCTAAAAGCCCTCTTCTTCTTGTTGAGAACAGCTTTAGCCTCGCTGGTTATCCAGGGTTTGTTGTTTGTGTAGCAGCGTACTGTTCTCACTGTAGTGTAATGTACTCATTTACTGTAGTGTTTATGCTGTACCTTTAAGTTGACCTTTAAAGATACGTGTTAAAGCAATGTACTCTGTACACTTACAGTCACACACTGGTTTATAATTTCATGTATTTTCATGACACACACACTCACTGAGCACTTGAAAACTGGAAAGTACCTAGGATTCACTGTGCATCTTTAAAAAAAAAAAAAAAATAGCATGAAGATGAGCTCAAACATATTGGTGGAAAGTTAGGGGAATTCCAGCTTGGCCTGATATGACCCTGGTAATAGGAGGCGGGCCTAGACTGCCCGGGAAAGCATTACATGGGTAAAACTGGCTCCAAGGGAAAAAGGGAAAGCTGGGACACCATTATGTACAAGCTCAAGTGGGTAGGCTGGCTTCAAGGAAAGAATGGAGAGTTGTGACACCGTTATGTTCAGCTCAAGTGGGTAGGATTAAAGAAAAAAGGTGGAGACTCAACAGAATCTTCACCAGCAATAAAAGGGAATGCACAGACAATAAAACTTCAGTCCTGCTCCGGAGCTTGACTCATTGAGTTGTATGTGTTTGTTGCCTGTGAGCACATTAAACTCAGTTGCACCTGATTCTACATGTCTCCAGTGATTCTTTGACCTCTGAGTATTTGAGTTATAGAAACTTAATAGAAAACAAAGTACGTTTTTTCGGGAAGTAGAGAACGAGGTCGGGAGTGTTCTGGCCCAGCTCCAGGCCTTGAATTCTGCTTCAACATCACCGCTGTTCTCAAGTTAGCCATCTTGGTCTAGCTGATGCTCATTTAATATTGAGCTGCGCATGAGAAGAGCACGTACGAGCGATCTCCCTGAGGTATCCACAGTGGCATTAGAGCACCATCTACTGACATCTTTGAGTACCGACTTGAACTTGACTGACTTGTTCAAGTTCAGACAGGACCCCGACCAGACAAAGCCCCTCACCCACAAGACCTTCAGGGACGTGTTGGCAAAGAAGATGCTAGAGTTTGCTGAAAGGTCAGCAGCCACCTCACCATCCCCATCTCGCACCACTTGCATGCCTGTCTTCTTTGACAGCGAGGACACAAGAGCCAGGAAGCACTGCAAGAGGTGTCACAATGCTGGAACACCCAGGGAGTTCCCGTGTATTGCCGGAGGTGTAAGGTTCCTCTCTGCCTCACCTCTATGAAAAACTGCTTCCAGCTGTGGCATGACGACCCGTAAATTCCTGATGGTTGCGTAAATAAATGGAACATAGTGTAAATAGTTGTTTCAATTTTGTGTGTGTTTATATACATTTTGCATTTTTATAGAAAGTTTTGGTTTGTACTTTTACAGAAACCTTTTTATAGGACAATAGTGTAAAGTTGTTTTTTTTTTAGTTTTATGTGTGTTTACAGTTTGCATTTTTATAAAAAAGTTCATTGTGGTTTTGGTTTTTTTTTTACCTGTGCTTTTACAGTTCGTATTGTTAGAAACATGTTTATAGTTTGATAATAATAAATCTGGTCCATTTGGATTCAATATTCAGTTGCTTTGTGTGGTCGATTTTTGGAATGGGAAATATGCAGAGGTCTGGTTGAATTAAAAAAAAAAACAAATACCAAAAAACTGTTGCATTTGGATGTATTGAACACCATTAGTGATATACAAATGAAATATATAATTTTTACATGAGAAAAATCAAATGGCACACATGGTGCCAAACTGTGCCAAAATGTGCCAAAATGGCCATTTTGGAGACCTCGTCTGAATTTTCTGTACTAAAACCTCTCTAATATTCTTCTGCTTCACTTTAACAGAATCAGCCTTTGCAGAGATAATGTCCACATTAGTGCTGCACGATTGATCTAATCGCAGTTGCAATTGCAATGTCAGGCTGTGCGATTACATAACCGCACAAAAGGCTGCGATTGGCGATTTAATGTAAATAAATGTTAACGTGTGCCTGTGAATGTGACTACCTCTCCTGTGGTGTGTGGAGTTTGCTGACATTACGCCCACAAGCTATCCTGGTGTGTGCAGCACGTATGGTCAAGTGACCACCCGGCATGCAGCAGTGACCACCATAGACGCTGAAGAAGAGCATGAGCGCAACCATGAACAGGCTGAGTTGGTGGCGGAAAAAAAATGCAACGTCTATTATATGGTGATACTTTGGATTCAGGTACGGCAGCGTTGAACAGAAAGACGTGCTGTGTAAATGTTCAAAAGTTAAAGTTGCCACATCCCACAGCAACACGACCAATCTATAGCAACACTTGAGACAGCACAGAGAAAAGTAGGAAGAATGCATGCGAGAGAAAGCCGAGCCAAGTAACGTTAATATGGAGTTAGATTTGTCTCATTAATACCTGTAAATGCACAGAGGGTGATCTACAAATATTTCTTGATCTGCACGTTTCATAATTAAGTGTGTGAACAGATTGACAATCTGTGTGTAAATGTGTAAACTCTGAATATAAAACACATTCCACAAATACAAAAAATATCTGTGAATACATTAAATTAATTTGCAAATAAATGAAAAGCATTTGTGAATATCTTCCTAACATTTACAACTTTCGAACAGGCATTTGTGAGCTCAGTTTTTATTTGTGAATCGAAAAAACATTTGTGGATCTCAGTTCTACGCCGGTGGATTTGCTTTTTACACACACAGACTTTTGAGACAAACTTTCCGCCGGTCCGAATGAAAATGCACTCATATCACTCGGCCATCTTCGGATAGCACGTGATCACCCAGCTGATGATGTCATTTCCGCATTTGAAAATAAGAGCACGCAGTCTTTCTATGAGCTGTTTTTTGTTGTTGTTTTTTTAATAATAATCAGCGCTAAGTAACGTATTTATTGTTTTATGTTAATGTCATACAGTGAGTATTAGTGTGTGTTTATTTGTTCTACGTATCTGGCACACACTTTTGTATACATTTCTGTTAAGAAAGTCTAATATATTTTATGAGAATGAATGAATGGATAAATAATATTTCCTTTCTAGGAAATGGTGCCCCATGTAATTAAATATTAATTAAATTATATAACAACTCTGATTCCAAAAAAGTTGGATTGCTGTGTAAAATATAAATAAAAACAGAATGCAATAAGAGGGGTGGAGTTTGGGAATCAGCAGGCTGTGAGCGTGAATGGTTGTTTGTCTCTATGTGTCAGCCCTGCGATAGTCTGGCGACCTGTCCAGGGTGTACCCTGCCTCTCGCCCGATGTCAGCTGGGATAGGCTCCAGCCCCCACGCGACTCTCAAGAGGATGAAGCGGTTAGAAGATGAATGAATGAATGAATGAAAAACTAACAAAACTAAATTCTTGACAGTTTCAATATGTCAGTTCTCAACATTGTTGGTATCAAAGTCAACAAATAACAGAGAATGTGTTCAAAACTGAACAAAAAATAAATAACCATCACATCATCAAATTAATATTTAGTAGTCCTGCCATTGGCATGTAGTAGAGCTCTAATCCTGGCTGGCATGTTCCCCACGAGCCTTTCACACTGTTGAGGGGTAATCTTGTCCCATTCTTCTTGAATTACTGCTTTTAATTCTTCTAAATTCTTTGGTTTATGCTTTGAAACAGACCTTTTGATAATCCACCACAGATTTTCAATGGGGCTCATGTCCAGGGATTGAGCTGGCCACTCTAAGACCTGGATACTGTGCTCCTGCAGCCAAGTTCTACTGGCCTTGGATGTGTGGCAAGGGGCATTATCTTGTTGAAACATCCAGTTTTTACCTCGACGGAACAGTGCACGCGCAGAAGGCAGCATGTGGGTTTGGAGAATGGTACAATACTTGGTAGAATTCAATGTGCCATCACAGACAGTGAGATGACCAACACCAGCAGCACTCATGCATCCCCAAACCATGATACTGCCTCCACCATGCTTGACAGCAGGTACTGTACATGCTGGAGATAATGCTTCACCTGGCCTTCTGCGTACCCTCACATTAGCAGGAGGAAGATAAAGCTGAAAACTGGACTCATCTGACCACAAACCCACTGAGCAAGCAACGTCTGTGGACGTCCAAGTCTAGTTGATATCATGACATGAACGTCTGTGGACGTCCAAGTGAACGTCTGTGGACGTCCAAGTCTAGTTGATATCATGACATGATATCAACTAGACTTGGACGTCCACAGACGTTGCTTGCTCAGTGGCTGTCCAATTCCTGGACAGCCAGGAATTGGAAGAAGATTCCCACTGAGCAAGCAACGTCTGTGGACGTCCAAGTCTAGTTGATATCATGTCTGTGGACATGTCTGTGGACATGATATCAACTAGACTTGGACGTCCACAGACGTTGCTTGCTCAGTGGGAATCTTCTTCCAATTCCTGGCTGTCCAGTTCTTGTGTGCCTGGGCCCAACGACGCTGGGCTAACCTCTGTCTCTCATTGATCAGGGGCTTCTTGATAGCCTTGTAGCCTTGTGGGTGGAACACTGAACGCCAGTTTGGTTTGACCACTGCTGCTGAAGCTCCTGTGATGTCATTTGGCGGTTTTGCCTGCACATGCGGATCAGGATGCGGTCATTTCTTGCTGAAGAAACCCTTGGACGCCCAGATCTTGGTTTGTCTTCCAAGCAGTTGGTTTGTCTGTATTTCTGCAGAGTGTATCCAACTGCTGAAGGACTGCATCTGCATTTCCTGGCTATCTGGCGGCAGCTGTACCCTTCCTGGCTGAGAATCTTTATCTTCAGGCGTGTTTCCTGCGTTAGGTTCCTTGTTTTAGCCATTTTTGTGTCTGAAGAACTTTCAAATGTGCTGGCTTTATGTAGACACGAAGCTTGGCAAGAAAAATTGTGTCTTTTAATAAAAAGAACGACCTTCATCACTGGTACCAAAATGACCCAGTACTCAAAATTCTTATGCATTTTTATGGAACCAATCAATTTTAAGTTTTTAGTGGCTTTTTTAGGTTTTATTTAGTATTTTGGCTGTGACTGTACTAAAAGAAATTGCACTTGAAGACCTAAGAGTGATTCTTAATGCAATATTTCACAAATGCATGGGGTGTCCGAAAACTTTTTTCCACCACTGTACACATATATGTGTGTGTGTGTGTGTGTGTGTGTGTATAATATGAAGTTGTGAGTGAAAGTATACATACATATTTTTATCTATTTGTATGTACATATATATTGTTGACTTGTTATGAATACATTACCGGGACAGACAGCCACTTTTTACTTTTGCTTTTCACGTATAATGAAAAAACGAAACCAAGAAGTTAT
Organism: Epinephelus fuscoguttatus; assembly: GCF_011397635.1. Classification (NCBI taxonomy): domain Eukaryota; kingdom Metazoa; phylum Chordata; class Actinopteri; order Perciformes; family Serranidae; genus Epinephelus; species Epinephelus fuscoguttatus. The sequence continues at coordinate 39,158,791 of NC_064762.1, forward strand.
CCTTTTTCATCTTCATAGTGCTGTGAACAGTACACTTCTTGCTGCTAAAGTTGCTGATTTAGATTTTACTGTGAGCGTACTTTGCAGTCACCAATATCATTTAAAATAATGACTGTTTCTTGATTCCTTTACCATCTGCAGCCAAAATGAAATGATGTTTCTTTTAATTGTGTAGTAAAAATCAGTCAAAAATTCCTAGTCCTCTTGCAGTAAACACAGAGATGTTGTGTTTCTGAAATACAAACAGTAAATAACACAATGAAATTATGATACTACATTTATTTACAGACATTCACACAGAATACATACAGTTTGAGGGGCTAATCTGCACACTGAGTTGTATGTGCAGATACTGTATATCTAGGACAGTGACAACTTTGATGTAAATATATGCTATAAAGTGGAAAAGAGATGCTAATCTTAAGTGTAAAAGCATGTCATTAGATCCATGTCAGCAAGTCAATAATGAGTCAGAAGAGTTTAAAATGAGTAAAATCACCTTGAAATATTTTCCCAGAAATTATCATTTTGAAAGAAGTTCGAAACCAGGTGTAAAAGAAACCATAGACAAATGGATTGAGCATTGAATTTGACCATCCAAGCCATTTAAATGATGCAATCACAGAGGCTGGTATTGCATTATCAGTGAGAGGATTAAAGGTGAAACAAAGAAAGAAAGGAGTCCAGCATATGAGAAAAACTCCCATAACAATAGCCAGAGTTTTGGTGGCCTTTCTCTCCATCTTACTGATGGTTGCTCCAGACTTTGTGTTCTGACAGGTTGTGTTCTGGATGCTGCGTACCTGTCTCTGTGACACCATAAAAATCTTTAGGTAGATGATGAACATTACAATACCTGGGAGGTAAAATGTTAAAAGAGTTGCCATTACTGAACTTGCTAAATTTGTATGTTGAAAAAAAAGACACTTGTTAGATTGTTTTTCATTCAGTCCCCGTATTGTGACACCAAATCCATTTAGTGCAGAAACAGTCCAGCTCACTAGGATCATGATCACAATTACATGGACAGTTATTTTAGTTCTGTACCTCAGAGGCTGACACACTGCATAATATCTATCAACAGAAATAAAGCACAGGTTCAAAACAGAAGATGTACACAGAAATATATCAAAGCAGCGTCGGACTTTACAGAGCAAACCTTCAAGATGCCAACATGAGCTTACAGCCAGCATTGTGCTAAAAGGCAAAACTACAACACCAACAAGCAGATCAGCCACAGCCAGAGAGAGGATGAGGTAGTTTGTAGGAGTGTGGAGCTGTTTGAAGTATATGATAGAGATTATTACCAGAAGGTTTCCACACATTATAAGAACTGATAAACAGCCAACAAAAATACACAATAAATATGACATTATGACTGCTGTTATGCCAGATACATTTGTAGATTCATTGCAGAGATCATCAGACCTGTTGAGAAAGAATGTGGTTTCCATGCATAAATGATCTTACTACTGAGGTAACATTTGCCTTACAGATAGAAAATAAAACACATCAGTATAAGTTTTCTACATACAGATTCAAAGGTTGATTTTAGTGCTCATATGTTTCACACCATGCCTGTTAATCCTGTGCATCTGTTTGTGCATCTGCACTGATGGGGCTCCTTGGCCTCTTTCATGCTGAGCAGTATCTTCAGAGTAGATTTATTATTCTGGGCTCATTTACATATTATGTTCAGGGGAGTGGCATTCAATGTCAGTCAAAATTATGACTTATCATAGAGCTGCTTGTGAACTATATTTGCATCATGCTTTAACTGCCATACCCATACACCATTAAATGTTATTACTCTTAAATTCATCTCAGCAACTTCATCTGCATTTTTTAAAACAAATAAACCTATAATCACATAACTATGCACTTTGTCTATGGGCCATGAAGCAGCATGACTACTTTTCCTTAAAACAAACCTCACTTGTTCAAATTGGTCAGAAAATAATTCAAATTCAGTGTTTTGCACTTCAAACACATTTTAACAGAAAAAAACATTTTTTTTGCTGACCTTCACTGGTTTGATTTCCAACCTCTCTGCAGTGATGTAAAAAAAAGAGTACTCAAAGCTGTGTCATAACACTGTGACATCATTATTTGGTGCAGTTAAAGGTGTTTTCAGGATTAATGTTCAGCATTATCACCACATATTAAACCAGGGTTGCCAACTTTGGGTACTTGGCTGTAGTGCGATTTTGATGCCACAGAGATAATCACCTGCAAGCCCGGACCTCTGTAGGGGAGTCCAGTTGAATGCTCCCCTGAGATTTTTTTTTTATAAACAAGCTCTATCTTAATGGGTAATTTATACAGTCAAGCACACTTTTTTTTAAAATTCAAAGTAAGTGTAAAATGGAAATGACTGAGAAAAAATTGCTAGTGATTAGTATTAGTATTAAGTGGGAACAGAATAATTTACAAGTGCTATCAATGAAGATCTTTTACTAGAGTTGGAAAAACAATTAAATATATAGGAATATATGTGAATGGAATGTATAAGGCTACATTTACTCATGTACTGTAGGCCAACTTAAATATGAGGTAACCAGATTTCAAAAATGAAAACCAGGGACATTTCCTGTTCTATGGGAAATATATAATGAAAATTATGTATCATCTATGAAAGGAGGATAATTAAGGTTTCAGTTGACCATGTTATGTTGCACTGCCATAAACTATAAACTATAATAAACTGCATGTCAACTGATACTATTGGGAAGTACATATGTGTGTGTGTGTGTGTGTGTGTGTGTGTGTGTGTGTGTGTGCGTGTGTGTGTGTGTGTGCATATTTTTTTTTAATTAATTTTTTCAAAAATTAATTAAGTACTAAGTAAGTCATGAGTCTTCCACAATACTGACTTGTCCACAGTCAGCTGCCAACCTTTAAGCAAGTGCTGTAGTTAACTTCTTCAGTTTAGTTTCATCCACAGGTCTGTGGCCATTCGCACACTCCAAAATAGCACTTTTCCGGCTTTGGCAATGCAATTGCCCGTTGACATCAGTCTGATTAGCACCACTTGTATGCTCAGCTCATAGGTGGCAGCAATTCCAAGGTGGTTTAGGGACCCCAACATGCAGGAAATATTCAGATACAATATTCAATTCAATTTTATTTATTAAGCCCAATATCACAAATCATAATTTGCCTCACACAGCTTTACAGCATACGACATCCCTCTGTCCTTTGGACCCTCACAGCGGTTAAGGAAAAACTCCCCCCAAAAAAACCCTTTAACGGGGGAAAAAAACGGTAGAAACCTCAGGAAGAGCAACTGAGGAGGGATCCCTCTTTCAGGACGGACAGACATGCAATAGATGTCGTACAGAACAGATCAGCATAACAAATTAACAGTAATCCGTATGACACAATGAGACAGAAAGAGAGACAGAGACAGAGAGAGAGAGAGAGAGAGAGAGAGAGAGATGCAGGACAGACGGTAATGACAGTAGCTTACAACAACATTAATGAAAGTAATAATATTATAGTTATAGTTCTGGCTACTGTGGTACAATATGTTGAAAGTATATATTAATATCTGGCAGTATACATGTGTGACAATAATCATATGTGTATAATAACAGTAGAAGTATGATTAATGACTAATGATGGCAGCAGCAGCAGGAGGCATCTGGCAGGACCACGGCAGCAGCACAGCCACACATGTCACACTATCCAGGCACCGCTGCAATACGAGTTAATCTGAGAGACAGTGGAGCACAAAGGCTCCGGAGAAGAAGCTGAGTTAGTGACATCCAGAATGGCCGAGTTAGCAAGATGCAGTAATGGGATATGAGAGAGAGAGAGAGAGAGAGAGAGAGAGAGAGAGAGAGAAGGAGAGCGAGAGAGAGAGAAGGAGAGAGAAGGAGAGAAGGTGCCCGGTGTATTGCAAATGACAAATTTATACTGGATGCAAAAAAGCTGCATGTTTTTTGCTGAGGCTGCATGGGACTAGCATAAAGTGGGTATGTCTGTAAAGGCGAAGATTCAGGTTAAGATTAAGATATCTTGGGGTGAGAGGCAAGTGAAATGACCATGCTGTTTTTCCTTGCAAAAAAATAAACCTGGGTTTGGAAGCTAACATGACATGGTTGGTAAGTGTTGGGATTCACAGGACCACAGATGATTTATCATTTGGTAAAATCATCACTGGGCATTTAAAGGCTTTTTCCTCTGCATGCTCTTTGTTCTCCAAGCAAAGAGAGCTATGTGACACTCATCTCCACAGGAGGTCTCGCCTCACACCTAAGTGAGACTGAAGTCCCAAAACTTGATTGGACAAGACCTTTACAGTGACATGTGACTCTGATGTCACAGGCATCTGTAGATCTGTGCTCCCTTCCACAGATCACTCTTGCTCTCCAGCTGTTGAACAGCCAACACCTCTTTCCGGCTGGGCCTGGAAGTTATTGTTGTGATAGTTTGCAGTTAGGTCATTGATTAGTTGGCTTCGCCAAAGCTAGGTGTTTAGTTTGCTAATACTGTTCACAGACAGATTCTTGCACTACAAGGATACAAGGATGACGTCAGACGCCGATGACCATGCTTGACTGAGCGGTGAGCAGAATCAAACAAAACTCTTCAAAAATACTCAAAAATACCGCAGGAAAAAGACAAGTGGTAAAAGAAAACGTGTATGTATGAAGAAGATTCATGGTTAAGTAATTTTCAGAAAAGTTTGTGCTGGTTGTAGCCTATCCAACAAATCTGAGATCATGTCGGCACCTCGGACAAGGTCTGATAAAGTTTCTGACATTAATCTACAAGAGGAGTTTAAAGCTATTCGTGAGGGTATGGCTTCAATGCAAGCTGCTCTTGAATTGCAGCTGAATAAAAAAGTGGACACGTTACGTGACACAATGATGAAGCTGGCGCACGACAACATGGAATCAATAAAAAAACAGATGGAGAAAATTACCAAGGAAATCAGGGAATGTCTGGATGTGGAGGTGGGAGTCTTGAGTGCAAGAATGGATGCAATTGAACTGAAGATTGAGAAGAATAAAACGTCTAAGAAACCCAGATTTGATCCTGACGTTTTCATTATTGTGTTGGGCCTGTCATCTGATAACAACGTGGATGCGACGGAGAAAGTAAGAGAGCTGCTTGCCACCGGCCTGCGGTGTGACCCGATGCCAGAGCTGGTTGCCGTGGAGCGTCTGAGGCCGCACGGTCCAGGACCCGGTATCATCAAAGTGGAGTTTCGTACGGTGGAGGAGAAGGTGGCAGCCCTGCGGTTAAAACATCTACTGCGGGAGAACCAGAGCTTTGAAAGGGTCTACATAAGATCAGCAAAATCCCACGCGGATCGTCTCACTGAGCTGAATTTTCGCACCCTGCTGCGTGAACTACCGACAGTGGGAAAAGATTTCTACATTACCGGTAACAGCAGAATGATGAAATGTTCGCCTGTTGATGCTGATGCTTACTCCAAGAATAGTTGAGGAGCTCCGGCCCAGTCTGTAAGTAGATCGATTTTTTCTCTTGTCAACTGGAATATTTTCACTTAATGAACCTCATTTATCATGCCCCGTAATCTGCTTGGAGGGCTACACCTGGTTTGGCCATAATAGGAACACTCATGTTGGAGCTCCCAGAACTTCTGGGGGGAGTTGGGATTTTTGTTAAAAATATTGTGTTTGAAGACTATAAAGTGGACATTGTGGACAAAACCATTGATGGCGTGATTGGATTGTGGATTGGATTTTGAGCAACGCTTTTCAGAATATGTTTTTGTTATCTTCTCTTGTTATTTGCCTCCCAAGGGGTCGTCACGGGGGAGGGACTCTGTGACATTTTTCAGTCACTTGTTGGCGCAGTTATATTCTATAAATTATGATGCTGTTTATTTGTGTGGTGACCTGAACAGTCGCATTTCTGATAGGGAGGACTGTATCCCAGATATAGATGGCATTGTGCCAAGAAATGCTTTAGATACTGGGTTTAATAATCATGGGAAAGTTTGCTAGAATTTTTGAAAGACTCCAAATGCTGTGTTTTAAATGGCAGACTGTCCCCGTCAAAGGATAACTTTACCTCTATTTCAACGAAGGGGATGGCAGTTGTGGATTATATTATAACAGCTCATGATTGTTTTAACAACTTTGAGGTGTTAACTTCCAGCGAACTGGCTGAAAACGTCAGTTATTCTTTTGACAAGCCCACCACTCCTTTAGAGGCGGCCCAATGTGAAAGACCTAGGAATTTTCCTTCAAATTTTCTGTCCTCTGATTTGTGTTATTTGGCTTTGAAACAGCTGATAGATGATCTCTTATCCTGTCAAAAATCCCAGGATAACAGACACAGTAAAAGAAGATCTGATCGTGGCTTGTCTCTTAGTTTAGAGCATTTGCAAATTAAAAATCCTCATCTCTTCTGGAGAGAAATTAATAAACTGGGTGGCATAAATGGTTTTGATGAGACTTTTTTAGAATATATTTGTGCAGAAAAAAAGTCCCAGGAAGAGAAGTTTGCACATGAAAATTATGAGTCCAATCAGCTATTAAATTCAGATATTACACTTGAAGAGGTTAGTAAAGCTGTTGAGTGTGCTAAATTGAGAAAAGCTTTTGGCATTGAGGGTCTCTCTAATGAAGTACTGAAAACACCTAAATTGTTACAGTTCCTGACCAATTTCATGCAAGTATGTTTCAAATCTAGTATTGTTCCTTCTGATTGGTACAAATCACTCATTAAACCAATTCCAAAGTCGGCCTAAAACGACCCAAGGGTCCCTCTCTCAACTATAGAGGTGTCAGCCTTTTAAGCACAGTTTATAAATTGTTCTCTAATATTCTAAACTCCAGGCTGTCTCAATATCTAGAGGCTGAAAACATTTTAGTGGAGGAGCAGAATGGATTTAGAAAACATAGATCATATTTACACCCTAAGTACTGTAATTAGAGCTAGAATTTCTGAGGGAAAGTCTACCTTTGTTTGTTTTATTGATTTCAGAAAAGCTTTTGATTGTGTTCACAGAGATTTGTTGGAGTTTAAACTTATTTCAGCTGGTGTAGATGTTATATTTTACAAAGCTGTTAAAGCTTTATACAAAAACCCAGTGGCATGTGTTCAGGTGAATGATATGAGGACAGGGTGGTTTCCCACTCCACTAGGAGTCAAACAGGGAGATGTTCACTCTCCTACCCTCTTTTCTCTGTTTGTAAATGATTTGGCCCAGCAAATTAAAAATGAAGATATTGGAGTGCAAATACGTGATATGAATTTAAACATACTTTTGTATGCGGATGATATCGTTATTCTGGCAGAGAGGGAGGAGGAGTTGCAGTCCCTGTTAGACATTGTTAACCATTGGTGCCAAAAGTGGAGAATGTCAGTTAATCAAGAAAAACTCAAGTCATACATTTCAGAAAACATGGAGTAAGTAGAAGCACCTTTAATTTTAATGTTGGAGTTAAGCCATTATCTTACACAAGGGCATACAAATACCTTGGTTTCATCCTGGATGAATACCTACTGTTTGAAGAAGGTATTAATACCCTTGTTGATACACCAGGCAGAGCATTAGGTTCTATTAGAAGTAAAATGAAGAATTGTAGAGATCTTGGCTATACTACCTTTTCAAAGCTCTATGATGTCTGTGTTTCTCCGATTCTTTTGTATGCAGCTGGAATATGGGGAGGGAAGGAGTTTTCCAAGGTGAATGCTATTCAAAACTGGGCTATTCGTTGTTTTTTATGTGTGCACAAATTTACACCTGTGTTGGCACTCCAAGGCGATATGGGTTGGGAACCCTGTTTAATTAAGCAGAAGGGGGAAATGCTGAGGCTCTGGAATCATCTGTTTTCTATGCCAGAGGGCAGAATAGCTAAAAGTTAACTGGGATAAAGCATATAACTATCCTTGGTGTAGTGAAATGAACGCTATCTTTAATGAAGCTGATCAACAACACATCTTCACAAATGGTCTGCGATGTAGTGTCAATTTTGTGAAGCATAAATTATTCCTTGAGTATAAAGAAAAATGGGCCAGTGACATCTGGTTTAAACCAAAACTCAGAACTTACTGTCAGTTGAAAAATGTTTATTGTCCAGAACCATATGTGACTTTACCCCTGGATAGATCCAGAAGATCTCTATGTGCCCAGTTGAGATTTGGGATTCTCCCTCTGGCTATAGAAGTAGGAAGGTTTAACTCTGTACCTGAGGAAAGGAGACTCTGTACCGTGTGTAATTTAAATGTAACTGAGGATGAACTTCATTTTCTGTTTCATTGTCCACTATATGATGAAGCCAGGCAGCTTTTATTTCAGAAAATGCAGAATGTGAAGCCTGAGTTGTTTTGGACTGAGGATGAGGTTAAGTTCGAATGGTTTTTCAGAGAAGAGGTTTTTACTATAGCTACCTTCATAAGAAGTGCCTGGAAATTAAGAAAGAGTGAATTATTTGTGTGAATTCTATTTGAAATGTATAATCTGCGTTGTTTGTTTTGTCTGTACTCTGCTGATTATGTTTGCTGGCTTTGTTTATGAAATTTGAGTCTTGTAAGCCCTTATAGGCTGGGCACCTTCACTGGTGTATGACACATAAATAAATAAATAATAAATAAAAAATAAAAAAAAATTCTTGCACACAACTAAACAATCTCTGCACTAATCCAGACCATTTGCAACACACGTCACATTGACACAGACTCATTAACAAATAGACTTTCAACAGAGCTACACCCAAACAGGCATTTCAAAGTTCCTGCTTCTTTTCCTTTGTCTTTGTGCTGACCACACGGTCAGACCAAGCCCCAACCTCCGGGGGAGATGAGTGAGACCAATGTGGAAGTGCCAAAAACTGCAGTTCACTGACTGTCCACTTGAGGCTGGCTCCGGAAGTGAGTCAATTCCCATAGACCCCCATGTTAAAATGCCCAACTTTAGAGCAGAAATAAACATGTTTACAGCCTGGTACAAAAAATGGTTTTGGGCTCTATAGTTAAGTTCCCCTTTCATGACAACTCTAACTCTTCCGTTTAAATGTTATTAAGGTTTGAAATTGCGCATAATTAAGGGCGTGGTCACTTTGACTGACAGGTCGCACCATCACGGGTGGCTAACTAGCATGCTAACTAGCCGCTGGCTCTGCTGCAGAGCTGAGCCTCGACTTGGCCGTCTGCTCGGCGTCATCTCAGCCAATTTGTGCCCATGTTCAAGGCAATGAAGCTGTACTCTCAGCCGTGTTTGCGCCTTTCGGATAATTTTTCAGGCAAATATTGGAGTAATATGGCTTGCTGTTCGACTAATTATACCAACAGACCGTCCAAGAAGTCTGTGCTCCAGCCACAGACAATACGATACAACACAAGCTTAGCTCGTTAACTAGCTAACTAGCCAGCTAACGGTTAGCCCTCGAGCAAGACGCCAGTCCGGGGATGCATCGAAGTCAGAGCCTGACAGAGAAGTGTTAGGATTTAGGCATTTAGGGAGAGAATATTTTGAACAAAAGGCTGAGGCTGTGTGAGGTTTGAAAATAAAGGTCCACCACGTTAGTTAGCTAACGTGATGCAATGTTAACGTTGTCATATGAGCAGTTTAACATTAACATAACATTAAGGCTATACTTGTGTATGTGAATTAAAAAGTGGCGAACTGTGTGAAATTACAATAAGGTGTGTAACGTAACTGAAAAAAAACTAATGTGACATTTGACTGTCACATATAAAATATTAAGAAGATTAGTGTATGATATAGGCCTGTGCTTATACAACAATAGATAATGCACAGACAGAATATGAGGACTGTGATGGCCACCACCTTTTTGTTTTGCTAAAATAAATTGATTATGATCTGTTAAACACTGAAGTAAGTTAAGCTGTATTGTTTGCATGTAATGGAGTCTGTTAAGTAGGTAACCTAACACATATATTACTTTTAATATCTATTTGTCTGTGTAAAGTTTTCCTCTAGGTGACCCAGACAGACTGGACCAGTGGACACTCAACACGAGGAGACAGAACTGGACTCCAAACAAGACTTCCCATCTGTGCAGTGAACACTTTGAGAGTCATCACTTCAGCACTGACTCCAGGATAAAGACACCTTTTTTTCATACAGTACCTCACAAAGAGTCAAGAAACTTATTAGTTTGAAATGATGAATTATTGTCCATAATACATTTAAATGCATTACATAAATTACTAATTGTCATACATTACTAAGTACTCGATTAGGGCACAGCTTGCTCCGTACTATTCCTGATAAGATGAAATTACTGACACACCAGTGCAGTTTAGTGTTCCCCTGATGCAAAAGGCCAAATGAAGATTTTATTAATCAAGGAACATGACATGTATTTACCAACTTTAACATTTTAGTGCCTTTTATGCAAAGACCCTTTATCAAAGTGAGAATTACTACCTTTTTCCCCACACACAGTCTGTGAAGAACCAATGGAAAAAATATTCTCATAATGAGACAGCTGAACATAGCATGATTCCACAGTGGCAGTGAGCTTTGGTAACAGTTCAGTTTCCTTTTGATAGCAACAATTATTTTAATGTGGATGAATTGCATACTGTACATTCATACTCCTTTTGTCTTGGTAGTACAGTTAAATTTAAAATCACATTCAAATATAAAGTTGAATATCTACAGAACTTAAACACAAAACTAGTTTATGAATGACAGCCACTTACTCAGCAATAAGATCATTTTGGTGGTGAGTGGGCTTTTAACCAAGACAGGCTGTAGTCAATGTTTTCTACCTGTGTTTTTAACCTATTATCTTTCTCTCATGTAGGACACTTGTGGAAAGTTACAACGCCTCGACCAATGTGATGTTTACTCCACAGTAAAGAGGTTGTTTAACAAGAAATTAAGATTTTGCAAATTATGACACTGGGTCCTAATCCATAGGTTTTATAATTACTGTTATAAATCTTTTCATTTATTCCATGTGTACTTTTTGTAACATTTTAAAATGGATGTTCTCATGAATGCAAGCTTTGACTTAATTTTGTTAAACTGTTTGTGAAATGGTTCGAATTTTTGTGATATAAAATGGATCAGACAAAATTTACTTTAGAGTAAAAGCAATTTTTTTGAAAGCTGTCTTTCATCAGTTTTCTGTGATGATTGGAAATATAGTGGTGATTTAAACCTTTAACAAAATACAATAGTTATTAATGGCATCTTAATGTTTTCATTTATGTCTTAACATTTACCCAAGTTTGCATTTATCATAGCAGAATGTAAAAAAAAAAAATGAAAAGCTGATGTTATGTGCTGGTTTTGTTTGGACATTTCTTTAAGACAAATGAAGAAAATTCACTGAGAAAGTCTCCTCCTTTTGTGAAAAACAAGGAAATATGTGCACACTGAATAGTTTTAAGTCCCGTAGGAGGTATTAATAATAATTATTAATAATTGGCTGATTATCTTTCTGCTTGCCTCACTATAAAAACATCACAATACCTTTGCCTGAGGAAGACCCTCTCAGAGTTGGCAACATAGTGAACAAGTGATACCTCCTTGGGGGCTTCAAAACTATTATGTCCAGCTAATTCTTTGTTTTTCACTTTGAGCCCTTTTATCCAGTCACATTCTTCTGTGTTAAAACTAGACTTCTAACAGAGCAGCAAACAAAGGTTACTCTCCAAAATCTTCTCAGGCTCTGCTGCTGGGTGTAAGATGCTTAGTTATCTTCAAGTACAAAGTTAAAATAATCAGGCCCACACAGAAATGGACTGCTTAATTTTTTGTCAGTGACAATGTTAAACATTAATGCTTAATGTTTTGTCTGTAGTATATGATTTGTTTGTCCTTTCAATTGACAGTCAGATTTGATTGTGAAATACAACATTCAGTCAGTAACAAAGACAAAAGGAGTGCAAATGTAAATAGAATTTATTGAAATTTTAAACAAGTTATAGATGAATATCAAAAACTCAACATTGGCCATGACAGCCTGGGCTATGATCAGGCCTAACAAAATGTGTCCTAAAGGCCAAATTCAAAAGCAGTAACACTGCCAACTGTAAGCAGTTCACTGCGTTTGGAGGTGGTCTTTAAGACAATTAACTAATTTACTTAAAAACATATAATTTCCCCTAGGGGGTGGCACGGTGGTGTGGTGGTTAGCACTCTCACCTCACAGCAAGAGGGTTGCCGGTTCGATCCCGGGCGTGGGAGCCCTTCTGTGCGGAGTTTGCATGTTCTCCCCGTGTCAGCGTGGGTTCTCTCCGGGCACTCCGGCTTCCTCCCACAGTCCAAAGACATGCAGATTGGGGACTAGGTTAATTGATAACTCTAAATTGTCCGTAGGTGTGAATGTGAGCGTGAATGGTTGTTTGTCTCTATGTGTCAGCCCTGCGATAGTCTGGCGACCTGTCCAGGGTGTACCCTGCCTCTCGCCCGATGTCAGCTGGGATAGGCTCCAGCCCCCCCGCGACCCTCAAGAGGATGAAGCGGTTAGAAGATGAATGAATGAATGAATGAATGAATTTCCCCTAGGTGTGAGATGAATGTGTCTGATGTGAGGGTGCTCAATTATGGCACCATTTAAACTATGAACAAATGTAGCCATAACACACATTTCCTGGCCTTATCAATCTTTGCTGGATTGCCACCAGCCTCCCACCTGCATCTTTGGGCCAATGAAGAAAATATTATCTTAATGCCAGGATGCTAGAGATGAAGCTGGTGCAGGTCCTCCTTCATCATGCTGACCAGCTTGACACTGCTGACCTTCACCATGCCATTACCGCCACAGTGGATGATGAGGACATCTGGTGCTGCTCTTCCTCGCAGGGAGTGCGAAAAGAAGGAGACAAGGCCTCCCCACTGCAGTCAGCCAAACCAGCAGACGCGGATGCCTGACATGCTGAGGGTGCTTCCCAAGGTCTCTGCAGCTCTCTGGACACCACGCCGGACATAGCTGTCACCAATGATCCACGCTGTGTATATGAAAGTAAAATGAGTGTAATAAATTATTAGCGTTATATATTTAAAAAAAAGTTGAAGCGTTTTTTTTTAAGATAACAGCTGAATCATTGTTTCAAAGTTTGTTGTATAACGTTAGTTTCAGCTAAACTCAACTTACCTCAAGTTTCGTGAGGGAGCTGGTACCAAGGGAGCAGCCAACACCACAGGGCTAGCCAAAGTAGCGTAGCTTCTTAGCCTAGCTCCTTAGCCTTAGCTAACTTAGCAGCGCCAAGCGAGGTGGGCGTGTTTAGGCAACCAGGCTTCCTTCGGCCCACCTCTTTGCCCATTTTTGATTGTCCAGGAGTTGGGCGGAGTCAGGCACTGCCAAGATGGCGACGTCCAGAGCGGAGTATTTTGAGCTTCAAATCCACTCTTCAGAAACGAACGGATGACGTCACGGTGACTACGTCCATTATTTTATACAGTCTATGGGTCAGACAAACACCTCCCCCGACCTGGAGCCAGCCTTGATTCGGCCATTTTGGTAGTTCTCTGTTGTCAGCCATTTTGTTTTGTAGGCCAAATGGCTCTTTTATCACCACACCCACCTTTGTCTTTCTTTCTCTTCTTTCTCTCTCTCACACACACACACACACATACACACCAAGCTTGTATATAGTTAGAATTTGTGTGTTTTGGTTTGCTTTGCTTGTTTGTGAATAAATATAATTCTTTGGAATCATACCTGCTGTCTGTTTAATGTTGCACAAGAGTGAATGAATAGTGAACATCTGCTGCGTCAAGAACTCCGAAATCCTTCAGGTATTACCGTTAATTTTGGTTGTTGTCATTAATTTAATTATTAATCACACTCCAAATTATTAGTTTAGCCTATTTTATGAGGCTGATATCTTTAACTGGCTATCATTTTCCCTTTATGGGAATGGTGCCCCATGAGGTGATTTAATGTTAATTAAGTCACATTATTTAACATAATTAATAATTATTAATTATTTCCGATAGCCAATTAAATCCCAACATATTTGGTGTTACCGTGTGAAGCCTAATGTGTTGACCCCAACATAAGCCAGGACCTCTGGTGATTAACAACAGCAACAAAAACAACAACAAACGCTATGCACAGACCAAATGGCATCACAGTTAATACATCAGTGCTGACAGCCCTAATATGTATACTCCCCAGACAATTTGCTTATTTGTGCAAATCGACACTGGACCCTGCGTGGAATACTCAAGACCAGCAGACACACACACAAACACACACACACACACACACACACACACACACACACACACACACACACACACAACCCTTCTAAAAGGAAGAAAAGACCAGAAAAGTAGAAAAATTAGCACAAGGCAGACACAAAGTTTGCACACTAACTTTCCAAGCAAAGGACAACAAAGCTAAACTGATTATTCTGTAAGGACACACAGAATGACCAGATTCCTCTGATCTGCAACACTGGAACACAACACAGCAAAGACTGCACTGAAACCACAAGTCTTTTATAGATTTTTACAATGACTTCAGCTCTAATTCCAGAACCTTGATATCCCTTTTCACAACTCTAGACACAAAACTCAAAACTAATGATCAAAATGCACATTTTTTCAAAACTCCTAACACTTTTTCCAATTGTTTGGATACTATAGACATTAACCTAAGATCATTTGTTCATTTAACTAAAATCACCTGTTCAAAATGACACAACTTAACATCAAAGTATTACCATTTCAAAATGCAATTCACACATTACATCTGAGATGACTGTCTATTCATTTCATTACAATGATCTAACTATCAATGTAGCCTATACAACTGCTAAATAAGTAATAATAATAATAAGTTAAACTTGCATTTCTCTTAACGCACGATTTTCTGGAAACTGCTGAACAATATTTAATGTTTAGATCATGAAAGGCCCATGTAATTGCTTTTCCAACACTCTCAACTCATTACTGATGATGGATTTCACCTTGTGGCATGAGGTTTTTTACATGCATTTTATAGTACTGTAGTTTTTTCTTTTTTGTAACCACTTTTATGTTTGATTCAAAGAAATCTATGTTGTATTTCTTCAATAGATTGCAGTTAACCATTTAGAGTGATGTAGTACCATAATGAAACATTATTCACATATTTTGTACTACAATATTTAATGACTGTTCAAAGTAATAAACAATGAAACTATCTGTATCTTGTGTGTGGGTGATCTAAATTAAGTTCATGTGGTATTTCATGACAGTGTGTTATTTGAAACAGTGATTCTGCAGGTGTAAGGTTTCTTTAAAGATATGGATGCACAATGTTGCAATGCAATGTTTTGAGCACTGGACAGCCTGTGTTACAAGGGATGACCGTTTTGAGTTTTATGTCTAGAGCTGTGAAAAATGACATCAAGGTTCTGAAATTAGTGCTAAAGGGATGGTAAAAAACTGTAACACACAGTTTTATGGAGACTGCTGAACAATATTTAATGTTTAGATCATGAAAGGCCCTTGTAATTGCTTTTCCAACACTCTCAACTTGTTGCTGATGATTGATTTCACCTTGTGGTATGAGTATAAATGAGTGGAATCCATGACAGCACAAGCGATTTCAGTAACATGGAGCCAGCAGGTGATCACAACAGAAGTCAAGCAATGGGAAGAGGAAGACAAGGAAGACATGGTGGTCGAAGGATTGAAAGGGGTCACGCACCCCTTCTGAGAGGTGGTCGTGGGCCTTGTATGAGAGGAGGGCTTAGGCCTCAACAGAGAGGTGGCCATGGGCCTCGTTTTTGAGGTGTGGGGGAACGTGGTAGAGGAGATGTTTGGCAAATGAAAACATCAACTATGATGTGGATGAAATCCTGTGCCAAAACTTACGAGACAGGGTTGATGGATAGAAACGCAGTACAGTAATCAGTCCTTTTTAGGATTGAGTGATTTTTTAATTTTTTTTTGTTTGTTTTTTTACATGCATTTTATAGTACTGTAGTTTTTTCCATTTTGTAGCCAATTAATTTTGCTTTGATTCAAAGCAGTCTATGTTGTATTTCTTCAATAGATTTCAGTTAACCATTTAGAGTGATGTAGTACCATAATGAAACATTTTTCACATATGTTGTTCTACAATATTTAATGATTGTTTAAAGTAATAAACAATGAAACTATCTGTATCTTGTGTCTAACCCTAACCCTAACCCTAAATTAAGTTCATGTGGTACTTCATGATACAGTGCGCTATTTGAAACAGTGATTCTGCAGGTGTAAGGTTTCTTTAAAGATATGGATGCACAATGCAATGTTTTGAGCATTGGACAGCCTGTGTTACAAGGGATGACCGTTTTGAGTTTTTTTGTCTAGAGTTGTGAAAAATGACATAAAGGTTCTGAAATTAGTGCTAAAGGGATTATCCTCATTGGAAGACCACCTGCAAACAAACAGCAAAACAAAGCAACTCTTCCCTCCACTCATGACCTAGCAATAGAACAACTGGGCATAGCATTCATACAACAGTACAAACTAAGCAAAACTGTAATATTAATATTAATATTAATATTAATATTTGCAGTTCTATTGTTGTGATTTCTTTGTAGTCAGGTTATTGGGTAGTTGGCTTTCCCAAAAGTAAAATGATGGTAGTTAGCTCATGTTCCAGAGTCTTACATGCAACTTAACATCCTTTTTACTGACCCAGCACCTCAATACAACTTGGATCACACACATACTTATTATTAATTCACAAGCACACAAGCAAGAGCAAGAGCGAGTGTGTGACTACAAGCTAAGAGAAATATTTAGCGCAAAAAAAAAAACCTGCACATCCCGGGAAATTGCATCATTCCTTGTTGTCATGGGTAGTGTTGCGAGAAAGTCTGGGACACAATGAATGCATGATTTGTTAGTGTAACTCCTCTGGTTTTATACGCAAAAATAATTATTGCTCTATCTTATCTGATTGCAACTCTACTGGCATTTAAAAATAGCTATGCAAATGGGATAGCAGGCGGGTGGTGTCTGTGTCATCCTCAAGCTTGGGTCCTCTACCAGAGGTTTGAGAGTTTGAGGGTTCTACACGGAATCTTAGCTGTTCCTAGGACTGCACACTTCTGGACTGAGGCTTCAGATGTTGTTCCTGAAATCTGCTGGAGCTGCTCTCCTAGTATGGGGGTCACTGCCCCCAGTGCTCTTACTACCACGGGGACCAAGTCAACTTTGACCTTCCACACCTGTTCCAGCTGTTTTTTCAACCCTTGATACTTCTCCACCTTTCGTGTTCCTTCTTTCTGATGTTGCTGTCAGCTGGTATCACCACATCTACCACCACTGCCCTCTTTTGGTGTTTGTCAGCCACCACTATGTCTGGTTGATTAGCCAGCAGCTGTTAGTCAGCCTGGAAGCTGAAGTCCCACAGGATCTTAGCCCTGTTGTTTTCAACCACCTTTGGTGGTGTGTCCCATCGGGATTTGGGTGCTTCAAGTCCATACTGGGTACAGATGTTCTTGCACACTATCCCAGCCACTTGGTTGTGCCTCTCTATGTACGCTGATCCTGCTTGCATCTTACACCCTGCCACTATGTACTGGACCGTCTCAGGGGCATCTTTGCTCAGCCTGCACCTTGGGTCTGATCTGCTGTGACAGACCCTGGCCTCTATGGCCCTTGTGCATAGGGCCTGTTCTTGTGCTGCAATTATTAGTGCCTCTGTGCTGTCTGTCAGTCCAGCGTTCTCCAGCCACTGGTGGGTCTTCTTGATATCAGACACTTCCTCTATCTGACGGTGGTATGCACCATGTAGGGGCTTATCCCTCCGTGTTGTTTGCTCCTCTACCTCTTTGCCCCCTTCAGGTTTCTGTTGTTTGATGCATTCACTTAGCAGCTCATCCTTTGGGACAACCTTGATGTACTCCTGAATTTGGATGTTTCATCCTGGATAGTAGCTCTGATGCTCACTAGTCCTCTGCCACAGGGACAATTTTGTGCCATCCAACAGTTAATATCACAGATACAGTCAACAACAGCAGCTAGGCTTTTGGGGTCACCAGGTCTCAGCAGGAGGTATTTGTGTGTGTCATCCGCGTAGCACTGAAAAGAGACATTATGACGTTGAATAATCTGACCAAGTGGGAGCATTGTGACCTTGAGGAGGGCCATTTCTGTGCTGTGTAAAACTCAAAAACCTTACTGAAATTTCTCAAAGATGTTGTTATGACACACAAAAGCTAAAAGCTGGGTAGAAAACACTTTCTCTAAAATTTTTGATAAAAATGGAAGTTTAGAAATTGGCCTAAAATTGTTGTGAACAGTGGGACTGAGGTTGGGTTTCTTTAAAAGAGGTTGGACCACAGCATGTTTAAAAACAGATGGAAAAACACTGTGTGAGAGAGAGCTGTTAATAACCAATAAAATACTGGGCCCAACTGTGTCAGTAACTTCTTTAAGAAATTTGGTTGGAATAAAATCAAGACTGCACGTAGTTGGCTTCATGTGTAAAATGGTTTTGGTTAAAAGGGACAGTGACACAGGTTCAAAACAGCTCAAGTAATTAAAAATGTCTCTGCTAGCATGAAAAGCATGATCTGGTGGGGTTATTTGTTTACTAATATTATCAACTTTCTCTTTAAAAAATTTGAAAACTTCTCACAGAGCTCTTGAGAAGCATCAGTAAAATAACTATGGGTAGGGGACCTAACTGAGTCTAAAACCTTGAATAAAATCCTGGGGTTAGAATGATTAGATAAAATAAGATTAGAAAATAATAAGGCTCTTGCCTCTTTAACTGCCTTTTGGTAATTATGCACAGCATCTTTCCAAATGTCATAAAAAAACATAAACCAGTTTTCTTCCATTTTCGCTCTTTTCTTCTGCATTCTCCCTTTAATTCTTGAGTTAGATCATTCAGCCAGGGTTGTGATTCTCTGCTTGTTTTTTTGTCTTTATACGGGGCAACAGAGTCCAGGACAGTCTGGCATGAATGATTAAAAAGGGAGACCAGGCCCTCTGTGGTAAAATCTTCAAAGTTAAAACAGGGATAAGAGGCAGAAGTAAAAAGCTAGGCAAACTTGCTAGCAGAGGTGGAATTAAAAACACGGCGGCGGACAGGAATAAAATGTGTGGTAGGAATGTGGGATAAAATCACACTAAAATCACACACTGCTTTATGGTCAGACACACAGATAGCCTCTGTCCTAAAATTGTCAGGGCTGAGACCGGTGTATAAAACAAGGTCCAGCATGTGGCCTTTGGAATGGGTTTGTTCTTGCCTGAGTGAGATTAAAAACTTCCGGGGTGTCGATAAAATCAGAAACAAAGATCTGAGAGGGGCAGCAGACATCAATGTTAAAATCACCCAATATAAGGATGTTACCATATGTAGACATAAAATGAGATAAAAGCTCAGAGAATTCCTCAATAAAAACACCCATTTGGCTTGGGCGGTTCATTTTACATACTTTCATCAGCCCCAGATAGCCGGAGCTGATGAAGGTGTGTAAAATCAGGGGTGGTTGCTTCAATAAGAGCACCACAGTCGCCTTGGGATAACCATGTTTCGGTGATGATAAAAAAAAGTCCAAGTTATTAAAAGTGATAGAATCATGACATAAAAAGGATTTGTTGTTAAGGGATCTGATATTTAAAAGACCAAAATTTACAGGGTTGTCACTAAAAATGGGATAGGAGAGGCTGATGAGGTATTTGGATTAAATTAACATGATTAACAGAAGAGGGACGTGATGATGAATGAGGCAGGAGAGGAAGAGGGTTTGGGAGTGGGTGTGTCATTACTAAACAGTCATACACGTGTGGATGATTGGATTGAATACTGGATCTTTGCTGATAACAGTTCATTACCTAGTGCGCTTGGGTGAATCCCGTCTCTTAAAAAGGGCAGCACGGTCCCAGAAGAGGTTAAAATTGTCAATAAAATCTATGTTGAGTGATTTGCAAGATGACTGGATCCAGGTGTGCATGGAGAGGATACAGCTAAAAAGATCACATCCGCTGCCATAAGGGGCAAGAGGTCCAGAGATAAAAACTGACCTTCCAGAGTCCTTTAAAATGTTAAAAAAGAGGTTAAAATCCACTTTTGTTGTGCTCAGACTCTCTGCGAGAAGCATTGTTACAGCTAACGTGAACAACCAGATTTTTGACGGAGGTGGGGAGTGAGGGCAGTATGTCCAGGAGTTTGTCACGGATATCAACGGATAACAGGGGAAGCAGCGTGTGATGGCGTTAAAGAAGCAGATATGCCTGGTTATGGAGTCGTCGATGATTAATATAGTGGGGGGGGTGATGTGTGTGGGCCAGCTGGAGAGGTCGGCTTCCAGCGCTGAGGACAATGGTGCAGGCTGGGGACAATGCACAGGCAGACAGGGGCGAGGAGCCCCAGCTCCGGGTAGATCCCCAGAGCGTCTGATGACGGCCTGCAGCCATTTTCCCTTGTTTAGGTGGATTGAGCTCCCCAGTCAGCACTGGCCGCAGGTGGCAACAATGCAGCTGTGACTGGAAGAGTTGTAGGATCCAGGACTGCAGGGCAATGCCAGGAAGAACCGGAGCCTTGACTGCCAGGATGTTAAAACGGTTAGAGAGCTCAACAGGTGGAGAGGCTCTTAACCCAGCCGGACCTTTATGCTGCAGCACACCACCTCGGTCCAAGGCAGCTCGAATGATTTTGGGGTGGATCATTGGAATGGGGCCAGGAGCCCAGAACCCAAGCCGATCTCCGGATCAGCTGGTAGCATTGGTGTTGTCGCACACCCATCTACGGCAGCGGCGTTGGCGGTGTCCAGAGTTCCCATGTCCAGCTGTCCAGCAGAGGAAGGGCCGCTCACCTCAGCTGCATTTTGCAGGTGGACTGGAGCCATGTCAGTGTGTAGCGAGGGCAGCCAGGGGAGGGTAGCTGCTGAGGCTGAGACCACCTGTGACATCAGGGAGGAGGGTGCGGCCAGGAAGGCAAGACTGGCGGACCAGAGATAAGAGATTTGATTTGACTGGGCGGCAGCCACGGCAACACAGCCTTCAATCATTCGTCCTTTTTCTGAAGCTCACTCCTCAGGTGCTCGACATCATCCCTTAACAGTGAGTATTGGTGTTTACAGTCCACACACACCACCATTAAGTCAGTCCACAAAATACTCTTAAAACAACCTGAATGTATAAAAAGAAAACTTAAAACAGTATGTAAAAACTAATCCCACGATCGGTAAAAGAGTAGTAAATTAAAACAGGTTAATGGCTTACATGGTCTGGGCCTGTGCTCCCACTCTTCTGTGAGTGCTCTGTCGGAGAATTGCGTAAAACAAGATAAAATCCAAGTCCGATGACTAAAATCCTTGATCCAGTTTAAAGATGTGGCTAAAAACAACCAGGGTTTAAAGGTGTAATAAGGAGATGTATAAAAACTGGATAAAAGTTGAGTCACAGACAGCCTCTGACAGGTAGACATAGAACGCCGACGCATGCTTATTGAGTGTACGCATCTTCTAGCAGTGTTGAAACCCTCCATGCATGGTGAGGAGCTTTCTTGTCTTGATATCTGTGGCTTCTATCTCCTCCTTTGGCCAGCTTATTATACCAGCTGTGTATCTGATGACTGGCAGTGCGTACATATTGATGCCTCAGACCTTGTTCTGATCATTCAGCTGACTACTCAGGACTTGCCCTACCTTCTGGAGGTATTTGGATGTGGTGGACTTGATTTCCATTAGCCTGCAGGATCCCAAGGTACTTGCCGCTGTCCTGGATACCTCCTGTGTTGCCCTCTGGTAGGTCAGTTCTGATCATCTTGCCTCTCTTTGATACCACCCGCCCACACTTATCTAAACCACATGACATCCCTATGTCCTTGCTGTAGATCCTGGTGGTGTGGATCAGTGAGTCAGTTTCTCGCTTATTCTTGGCATACAGCTTGATGTCATCCATGTAGAGATCTGCAGGTGGCTGATAGCTGCCCCACTTCAGAATCGGTATCCATAGCCAGTCTTGATGATCTGATTGAGGGGATTCAGGCCTATGCAGAACAGCAGTGGTGACAGTGGATCCCCTTGGTATATGCCGCTCTGGTGCTACTTGGTGCTACTGCCAATTCCTTTCTGTGTCTCACTCATGTATGGGATCTGTCTCAGACCAAGCAGTCAAAGCACAAAAACACAGGTTCAAAGTTAAAAAAAGATGGATTTCTGATCCTGCCATTTGTGTCCTTCATCTTCTCAAGCCACTGGAGAGCCATGTAGTCCGTCTGCAATGTGAATTCTCGTCCCAAGAGGTAGTATTTGAAGGAGTCTAGGGCCCACTTGATGGCTAGTACCTCCTTCTCCACGGTTGAATACCGGACCTCCCTTGGGAACAGTTTATGGCTGATGAAAGCCACAGGATGTCATTCCTCTGCAGGTCCCTGTAGAAGAACAGCCCCCAGACCCCTCTCTGAAGCATCAGTTTGAAGGATAAATTGTTTTTGAAAATCTGGACTGTATAAGACTGGGCTCGTACTCAGTGACTGTTGGTTGACTCGTGGCTCAAATGTTATTCCAGTGTTTCCTTTACATTCATTTAGTAGTGGCGGCCGCCATTCCTAAATCCTAGCCGCTGCTCCTTCAAATTTATTTATTTATTCTTTTTTTTTTTTTTTACTGTTGCAAATACACCACTGCCGCATGTCTCCACCTTCACAGCAGAGTCCTGCACTGGGTCGGGTACTTGCGAGTACTAAGGTAAACTACAGATAACTATCTTGCTCAGTATCTACTCTTTGGCGACGTTAATTACTCGTGAGAGCACGGCCTTGAAAGTGACATCACGTCAAGCACCCAGGCACCAGGTCAGAGAGTCAGAGGAGTGTCGTATTGGAAAATAGGGCAGCGACTTACCGGAGAAAAGGTAGACTTATTAGCTTAAGATAACTCATAATAGATTTTACAAGTTAAACAGACATTCGCAAAATATTGATGGCCAGCTAACATTACGAAACATATCGGTAAGTTAATTGGGCCCGGTGCCAACTCAGTGTTGCTAACATGAGTAAACTAATTGATAGCATTAAGCTAATATCTACACGCCATGATGTAACTGCTGACTGCATTTTCAGATGAGCTTGTTCAAATATTTCTCGAAGAAGAGAAAGACACCTGATGAAGATGACGCTAGTCAGGTATCATTAGCCTTTTACTGACTCATAAATGATGGTTAGGTAAAAAATTGTGTTCACACTTGTAATCAGATGTGATGTGAGTGGAAATTATCTAATGTTAATGTTTTATGTAATCGTACATTGGACAGGGAGGAGCAGTGGAACAAAGTGAAGGAGAACAGAGTACAGCAGGGGGAGAGCCGAGTGAAGGAGCAGGAGAGCAAAGTGATGGTGCAGGAGAGAGAGATGAGAGTAGAGGAGAAAAAACTAAAGGGAAGCACAGGCTATCAGGTTGGGACCCTAAATGGGTTGAAAAAAATAGCCGGTTCCACTCATGGCTCTACCACACTGACAATGGTGAGTGCTGATGAACCTTTTTTTTCCTTTCTTAATTTTTGCATAATATACATGTCAACATTTCTGTTAAATAAATAAAAAATAAAATAATAAATAAATTCAGTGTATTTCCATTGTAAGAGCAATGATCAATAATGCCACTTCACTTTGTCCCTATAGGAATGTTCTGCCGCTTATGTTGGCAGCATAAGCAGGCACCAAAAAGAGGAACAGGGAAGCGGCCATTCATTGAGGCAGGCTGTAAACTTTACCGACTGGATTACTTGGATAAGCACATGAGTACGGAGCACCACACACAGAGTGTGAGGTCACAGGCCTTACTGGCACAAGGTGAATTAATAGGAAGTCATTTAAATTGATGGAGTAGGTCATTTTAAGTACGACCTCCTTTGTCTTGCAATAACATATTTGTACCTGGTTTGCATAGGTTCCTCTGTTGTGGCTGCCTTTGATCCAGTCATTGTATTGGAGCATGAGGCAATCATCGGGGGGTTTAAATGCCTCTACTGTTTAACCAAACGAGAGCAAGCACATCACACAAATTATCTAGCTCTTCTTGAGCTAGCCGAGTTGCTAGGATGTGACTATTTCAAAAAGCTGAAGGTAAATAATTATCATGCTACTGTGTATTGTTTACATTTGCATATCATCACTGCAAGTCAGCTTGCCTCAATCTCAAAACTATATTTAATATGTTTTATTTTTAGATTGGAAAAACTACCAACTACCGGTCTCATATAATAATAGATGAGATGTTGGATATCTGGGCTGCAGTGGTGGAGGAGCCAATCGTCAGAGACATCCAGTCCTCTGTGGCTATCGGACTGGAAGTGGATGAGAGCACAGATGTCTCTGTGAAGAGGCAGCTAGATCTGCATGTCAGGTATTATTAAGTTGAGAGGACAATAACTAATGACTGAATCAGTAATACACATATGTTGAAGTTAAAATGTTAAAAATGTTTTTCAGATATATGAACGCAGAAGGCCAACTCTACAGCCAGTTTCTTGACCTTGTGCATGTTACTGATGGGAAGGCAGACAGCATTGTACCAGCCATAAAGGAAGTGCTGGACAGAAAAAAGTCCCAACCGAAAAACTGTATGGATTAGGAACAGATGGAGCTGCTGTGATGACTGGTATGAACTCGCTTGCAAGCAGAGTTTTTTTACTGCGTGTTTTACATTATAACTAGTGAGCATGAGGTTAGAGAGAACATGAATTTGTTACTTGTTTTGATATATTTTTTTCTTTTCTTGTAACAGGAAGGTTGCATGGTGTAGCAAAGCAGTTGCAGGATGCCTTTCCCTGGTTGCTGCCAGTTGCCTGTGCTGCCCATCGCCTTGCCCTGGCATGTAGAGATGCCTCATCTGAGGTTCCTTACATGGCTACCTTCACGGACCACCTGCAGCAGCTCCATCTATACTTCCATAACAGTGCCAACAGAACTGCTGTTCTGAAAGCTGCAGCGGAGTCCTTGGGCCTTAAGGACTTAAAAGTAAAGGTGAGATCATAGAAACACATACTTTTAACACTGGGTATTACTGTGCATAGACACACTTTCTGTCTCAATCTTTTATCTTAACGACTGAAATATTTTTTAGCAAGTGAAGGACACACGCTGGCTGTCTCAGCACCTGGCAGTCAGCACTCTGCAAAGAAAGTTCAGTGCAGTACTGGGTGCCTTGGCGGAGGAGACAGAAATCAACAAGTGTCCAGTACCCAAGGGTCTCTATGGATTCTGCTCCACCTACCACTTTGTCGCTGCAGTCTATCTCCAGGCTGATGTGTTGCCACATCTTGCTCGCCTGTCCAAAGTTTTCCAGAAGGAAAATGTCAACTTCTTGGCAATAAAAGAGCAGGTCCATTAATCTGTTACTTTAACATGTTTCTCTCTTAATAAGAGAGTAGAACCAGTTAGACCATTAAAGCATGACATTTTGCATTCAAGAAAAATAATTTTTGTGACTGTCTTTTAGGTCCCAGTGACAATGGCATGCCTGAGAGCCATCAGGGATGCTGGTGATGCACAGCTGCTTGGATCATTCTTGGCCCAGCTCCACAATGACCTGGATGACCCTGCAGGATTAGGGGCCTTTGAAATCAGTCATGAAGAGGAGAGGGGAAGGAGAGGCAGAGGTCAGGTGGAGTACACCAGAGACATGCTCTGGTCCCGGTTCAGGACACAGGTAATTAAATTTATAACTGAGTTAGTGGAGTAGTTCAGTGTTGATAACCTTGAAATATTTTGAGTAATTGTATTTTCTTTTTTCTTGTCTGTCCTGTTTACTTGTCACCTTTCACCTATGTATGTTATAATTGTTATTGTGTTATTTTATTTTCATTGTTTTTTGTATTACAGGGCACTTCTGGGAAGGAGACCTAACTCTTAGCTTATCTCCCTGTGTAAAGGTTTCAATTAATCAAACTCAGTACTCATTTTCTTTTTTGTACCATGTTTAGGTAATGGGACCATATCTGGATGGTCTCCTGGACAGCCTGGACAGGACATTTCAAAACCTGGGAATAATTGGAGCTTTCCATGTGCTGGGACCCAGGGCACTTAAAGAAGATGATGCTGTCGTCAATGAAGACCTCAAGACCTTGTCCAAAAAATTCCTGCAGCAGCAGCCTGAAACCACTCTGCTGCAGGAATGGTCATCCTACAAGCAACATTTACTCACAGGAGCTTTTAAGGTAAAATGTTAGGTCCAAATTAATGGGGGAGTTCAGCAGAAAGATGATGGAGGAACCTATTTAATGACATGTCGTCCCACTGTGTTTAATGTGTTTCAGGATATGGACCAAGTAACAACAATGGAAAAACTGTCATCCCAGAATGACGAGTGGGCACAGCTGTATCCCTCCATGAGCCAGCTGGCAGCCATTGCCCTGACGGTTCCCATCTCAAGTGTGAACTGTGAGAGGGATTTTTCAACGATGAATAGGGTAAGACATTTAATAATATATCATCAGACACAAACTAGAAACAATTTTAAGATGATTAGGGTGTAGGAAATTGAGAGGAACAATGTCATTATTGTTTCTATTTGTAGGTGAAGACTGACTTGAGAAACAGGCTGCAGGGGGATCACCTTGCAGCATGTATGCTGCTGAGCATCAGCAGGCCACCTCTCTGAGAATTTCCATACAACAGAGCCTTAGAGCTGTTCTATAAAAAACCCAGAAAAATGAATTGTTCTGAGCCTGGGTGCAAACTTTGCCACTGATTCTACAGCCCCATCAAGAAATTATTATTTATTGTTTTTATTTTTATTTATTTAATTTTATAGTTTTATTTATTTTTTTTATTTTTTCATTCAGCCATTAAAAAGCCATTTTCAACTGGCCATTCAATAAATAGGTTGTAAAAGTAAAATCTGCAGTCATGTGTCATTTGTTTATGCCGCCACGGCTCCCCGGAGAGCCTGCCCCCACTGCTGAAAAAAATCCCTAGAGGAAACATTGTATTCACTTGTGGTTTTATCACCCCATTTCCTATGACAAACCCCAGGTACCCCGTCTCAGCCTTGGCGAGGACACATGGTCAGCCCAGCACAGTGAAGGCGCTTCAACACCCTTTCCAGAAGTACAAGGAGTGCTGCCATACTTCTTTGGAACCAGGACAACTGGGTTGCACCACTCACTCTTTGATCTCCTCCTTCAGCACGGTCAGCAGAAGTTCGGGTATTCTCAAGCGTCTCACAGAAGCACCTCCTTTTAACACAATTTCATGTTCAACCAGGTTTGTTCTTCCAGGATTTTCCTGGAATATTTCAGAGTTACATAAAGTTCTCACCTGGAGTTGCTTTTCTTCGGGGAGGTGGTGAGATCCAGGTCCAGGGCAGCAGCTGCAGGTAAGTACTGCTCCTCCACCTCGTCATCCTCTGGAACCCTCATGATCAGCAACACCCCTGCTTTCTTATCAGTATCAGTAACATTTAATCAAGATTTGTCTTTTAATTCTCATTTAAAACAAACCTCACAGACTGCATTCTTTCATCTGCATAATATTGCGAAAATTAAGCCTATCCTAGTCTGAGTGGGCGGAAATCGGCTGCAGAGATCAGCCTCTCATTGGGCGGAACGGGCCACCCGCTGAAGTCTCGCCCTACCACCTCCGGTTGTGTAGCAGTTTTCAACCGTTTTCAACACTGTTTCCCCCCGGCAATATTTTTGCAAGAGCACCGTTGCTGTGGCACCGCCCAGAACGATTGTGATTGGTTGAAAGAAGTACAAGCAGCCGGGGCATTTTTTTCTCCAATCTCAAAGTGAGAGTCAGCCCAGCCAGACCTTTCTTTTCTTGAGAAAGGTCTGGTGAGCGAGACTAGGCCTATCCTGACCCAAAAAGATGCAGAAAAATTGGTCCACGCTTTTGTTGCCTCAAGGCTGGATTACTGTAACTCTCTATTATCAGGTAGCTCTAGTAAGTCCTTAAAAACTCTCCAGCTAATTCAAAATGCAGCAGCACGTGTACTAACAGGAACTAAGAAACAAGATCATATTTTTTCTGTTTTAGCTTCTCTGCACTGGCTCCCAGTAAAATCCAGAACTGCATTTAAAATCAATCAATCAATCAATTTTATTTATAAAGCCCAATATCACAAATCACAATTTGCCTCACAGGGCTTTACAGCATATGACATCCCTCTGTCCTTATGACCCTCACAGCGGATAAGGAAAAACTCCCCCCAAAAAAACCCTTTAACGGGGAAAAAAAAACAGTAGATGGTCAAGCTCCGTCATATCTTAGAGAGCTCATAGTGCCATATTATCCCACCAGAACTCTGTGCTTGGAGAATGCAGGGTTACTCGTGGCCCCTAAAGTCTCCAAAAGTAGATCAGGAGCCAGAGCCTTCAGCTACCAGGCTCCTCTCCTGTGGAATTATCTTCCTGTTACGGTCCGGGAGGCAGACACCGTCTCCACATTTAAGACTAGACTTAAGACTTTCCTCTTTGATAAAGCTTATAGTTAGGGGTGGCTCAGGCTTGCCCTGTACCAGCCCCTAGTTAGGCTGACTTAGGCCTAGTTGCTGGAGGACCCTCTATAATGCACCGGGCACCTTCTCTCCTTCTCTGCTTCTCTCTCTCTCTCTCTCTCTCGTGTCCTATTACTGCATCTTGCTAACTCAGCCATTCTGGATGTCACTAACTCTTCGCTTCTTCTCCAGACCCGTTGTGCTCCACTGTCTCTCAGGTTAACTCGTATTGGAGTGGTGCCTGGATAGTGTGACTTGTGTGGTTGTGCTGCTGCCGTGGTCCTGCCAGATGCCTCCTGCTGCTGCTGCCATCATTAGTCATACTTCTACTGTTATTATACACATATGATTATTGTCACACTTGTATACTATCAGATATTAACATATATTTTTCAACATATTGTATCGCAGTAACCACAATTATAATTATAATATTATTACTTTCATTAATGTTGTTGTAAGCTACTGTCATTACCGTCCTGCATCTCTCTCTGTCTCTGTCTCGCTCTCTGTCTCTCTCTCTCTCTCTCTCTTTCTGTCTCATTGTGTCATGTGGATTACTGTTAATTTATTATGTTGATCTGCTCTGTACGACATCTATTGCACGTCTGTCCGTCCTGGAAGAGGGATCCCTCCTCAGTTGCTCTTCCTGAGGTTTCTACCGGGTTTTTTTCCTCCATTAAAGGTTTTTTTTTTTAAAAAAAAGATTTTTTGGGGGCATTTTTGCCTTTAATGGACAGGACAGTTAAGTGTGAAAGGGGGAGAGAAAGAGAGGGGATGACATGCAGCAAAGGGCCACAGGCTGAACTCGAACCCTGGCCGCTGCAGCAACAGCCTTGTACATGGGGCGCCTGCTCTACCACTAAGCCACGACGCCCCTAAAGGGTTTTTTTTGGGGGAGTTTTTCCTTATCCGCTGTGAGGGTCCAAAGGACAGAGGGATGTCGTATGCTGTAAAGCTGTGTGAGGCAAACTGTGATTGGTGATATTAGGCTTTATAAATAAAATTGAATTAAAACTGAGGTCTTTCAAACAACTCCTTAAGTAGATTCACATGCAGTACCCTACTTGAGACTGACCTGGGCTTGACACTCTGTAGGTGGTTGGTCCCATTATCTGCTGGATCTCAAAGGGCCCTTGCCATTTTGCCAGCAGCTTACTTTCATCACTGGGGAGGAGTATGAGCACCTTTTGGCCAGGGTTGAAGGACCTCTGCTGGGCTGACCGATCATACCAGGTCTTTTGATGTTGCTGGGTCTCCGCCATGTTGGATTGGGCGAGCTCACTCATCCTTTCTAGTCAGTTTCACATGTGCACAACGTAAGAGATTACACTAACAGCCTCCCTCCCTGTGTGATCTACCTTCCAAATCTCTCTCAGTGAAGACAGAGTGCCCCTTACCTCATGACCAAACAGCAATTCAAAGGGAGAGAAACCAGTGGAGGCTTGGGGTACTTCGCTATGTGTGAAAAGGAGGTAAGGTAGTCATTCATCCCAGTCAGGGCCACCAATGACAGACAATAGCCCTTTTTAGATTGGAATTGTGCAAATTTGCAGGAAAGCCCAATCAGAGCATGTCAGCGGAGCGGAGCTGGAGCAGAGCTGAGTGGGGAGCGGAAGGATTTTGTGTTGAGAGAGGAGCGGCTATTTTTTTAAAAAGGTGGAGTGGAGCCTTATCTCTCGCGCCAATTTCGCTCCGGTCGCTCATGGCCCACCCAGAATGCATGATTGCATCTTTGCACCTGTGCACACCCACGCTATTTTCTTTCAGAACTATGGAGTTTACTGTGTACTTCAGAAAAGAAACTGAGAAGAGAAGCAGCGGTACCTTGGAGAACAGTCCCTAACTGCGGGGAGAAGGGAGCAGGCTTCCCCGGAGGTCGGCCGCTTAACCTGGTCCGTCTCCTCCACACTTTGACTTATTTCCACCCTGTCGACAGTGGTACCATGGAGAACGGTCCCTAACTGTGGGGAGAGGGGAGAGGGCTTCCCTGGAGAATCTACCAAGCTCAGGTTTTATTTGTGAATAGAAGATTACAGGTTAGGGTCGTACAACGCAGTTTTTTTGAGCAGAGTGGTGAGCGAGTGGAGCGGGATAAAATTTATGATGGAGTGGACCGGAGCGGAGCGAAGAATGCGCAGAACCAAGCAGAGCGGACGAGCGGCGCAAAGTGACAGGTCTGCGAGCGAGGAGTGGACTGCAACTCAAAGTAACTGAACATGTGGTAATGGTGTTTGTGAGTGTGTGAATGCTTCAACCTTTTGTACATATATATATATATATATATATAAAGTTTTTCTAGGATGCCTTTTTACAGCTGGTGAAGGGACTGCCAATGAAAACTAGCCTTTTAGCTGATTCAGGTACATTTACATTTGTTAAAACGTTGATAAATGCACACTGTCCCTTTTCTTGAATAAATAAATAAATAAATAAATTGCTAGACTTAACAAAAAAAGGGCAGATCCTTGTTGAAGCTTCGGCAGTCCCACTGGGTTATGGACACAGTTCAGTAGTCATACATGTATTTTAATAATGAACAAATGGCTCCAATGTTTTAACAGAATGTTTCATATCAATTTAGGTTGTCAAGAAGTGTTTTATATACAGTAAGCTCCTAAATAGACATTTGTGTCTGTGTTGATTAGTTTTTCCACTCATAATCACATGTTCAGTAGAGTTTTACCCTCTTAAAAGCACCTGGAAAAAGATGTAGCAAATGTTCTCTCGGTGATGTTGGTATCTGCTTTGAATGTAGGTTATGTTGGGCAACATGTTATGACCCCATTTGGTTTTCCAGCCAATACCTCCCAGTTCTTGTCATTTGCAGCATCTTTTCTCAAGAAAATTTTCAGGCACATGTAAAAAAACATTTTATGTCAGTGTTTTTAAACTTGTATAATTCAGTGTTAGAATCACTGACAGTGATTCTGACTGTTGAGGAAAAAACTTCAGAACTTTACCTTTTAAGTGAGACTGAACATATACTAAAAATGGATCAACAGTTCTCAGTTGATTTTGGGTATGCCTTGTGTGTTTTAGGTGGATTATTAAGGAACTCTAACAATAAAGAAATACCCACATACCCTGAAAGCGTGTCTACTGTGTTACATAACATTTCTTCAGTATTTGGTAACTGTGACACTAATTGTTGAACTTTCTCGGTGAATTCCTTTCTCAAGATTCATAGGTTGGCCCCCCATCCGCAAATTTTCAAGCTCTAAAGCCCAAAATCGCAAAGATTAGAGAGAGAGAGAGAGAGAGAGAGTAGTTATTTATAAGCATATTCAAGCTGGCATTGCAAACAAAGGCTTCTCCGAGTAGCCTATTAAATATATTTCAGTTGACATATTGAAAACCTTTTTCTGTGTTTTTTCACTTTATTGCACATAATTTTTATGGATTAAAATGTTAACGGTTTCTTTATCAGTGCAGTTTTATTGAATTAATAGCAATGTCTGGCCTAAATGTCACTGAAATAGATGCATTGGAAATGTGAAAAAATGACATGTTGACTTTTTCTCCACTGTTCTTCAAAAAGGGTGTGCAAATCACTGTGCTCTGTTTTTATTCAATTTTATTTTTCACATCGTCACAACTTTTTGTACATATACAAACATATACAAATAGCCTATATAGACTCAGAACTTATTAACCTGTATTTTCCAGCATTGTAAAACACGTTAAATGTGACAATATACATCCATAAACGTGAGATCATCCTTCCTCAGAGTTATCTTCATTGTGTTGTGACCAGTGCATATCTTGCTGCTAAAGATACTGATTTAAATCTCACTGTAAATGTACTGTGCAGTCATCCGGCCTTATTGAAGATCATTTTAAATGATGAAACCTCAGTCTGTTCCTGCATTCTTTTACCATCTGCAGCCAAAACAAAAATATGAAGGAACAAGCCTGAAAACTACTGTCAAGAAGAGATCATTTTACCACTCATTAAATCCTTACAGGTCAGTTTAAAGCTTTTTGTGTTTTAGCAAGGGCCTTTCTGTTGTGAATCCAAAGTCAGATAACATTTCAGAGATGTACTCCTTTACTCCTGCATATAGTTGCAGTATAAGCAGAAAGTGCAGTGAGGTCAAAGTCATTTAAAAACTCAGTTGTACTCCAGTATTCAACACAGAGATGCAGTGTTACTGCTCAGATAGAAACACATACATCTGGTCTACGTCAGCCCGATGTATCAAGTTTAGATCGTTAACACATAGCAGGGAGAGCGTTTGCTCATTGCCAAGACGTCACTGACTGTGCATTCACACCAAAAGCGTCATGAGCGTCATAAGCGGCCGGCAGCTATTCATTTTCAATGTACGCTTGCTACAAAGGGCGTCAGGGGCGTCGGCTGCAGCGAGTGGTGCGATGCCAGCGACCAGAGCGTCAAGTAGAGGTTGAGAGAAGCTGAACTTTATGCAAATGAGCAGCGCCGCTGCTGAAGCAGCAGCCAATTGCAGACCGGGATTTGGGTACGGAGGTCTGGGCTCTCTTGGAGCTGTACGAGCCGGTGAAATTCACCGTGGAGTTGCCAGGTTTGCAGGACTCTGTGGACCCAGACGGCCCAACGGCTCCGGGCCCTGTGTTTCCTCAGCAAATACGCTGATGCAGTACAAAGGAGGCTTCCGAAAGTGCGATTAAAGAGCTCCCGCTTATTTACCACCAATTACATTTCTCAGTGGTCCTACGTGCCAACAGGAGAGTAAAATCATAATTATGAAGGACTCTATATTGACTGTGTTTATTAGCGTTATTTTAATTGTGTAATGAAAGTCATGGATAATACAAAATGAAGACATATATGATATATTTGTTCATCCTTGTAAAGTGAACAGCCGTGTCAGCCTTGATGGACACATCTGCAGCAGCTGGCCCCGCCCCTTTGGCCGCTGCAAGCGCCTGCTGGAGCTGCTGCCAAGCAGTGCGATGCCAGCGACCTGAGCAACCACTGGCGCTCAGGTCGCTTTTGGTGTGAATGTACCATGAGACGGCCTTTAATCGAAAATGACCACCACGCGACGCTTCAAACGATCAATAAAAGAAGCTGCGCTCAGTGGGCACTCCTTCATTAATATTCATATGCTTCCGTTAACTACGACCTTTATTCATTTAGGTCGGACCTATCAAACTACAAATATTTCACCATTCAATGTGAGAAGCTGAGTGTTACCCTATTTCGTGTGTCAGTGGGCACAATCAAGAGACAAAAGTCAATTTGATTGATTGAATGATTTTCAAATTTCCACAAACAATATCTGATGGCCAGTCCACTTCTCCTGGGAAAATAAAAAAACACCACAGTTGTAGCCAGTTAGCTAACATGAGCTAAACCGCTAAACTAGCTAACAGCTAACGAAAGGTAATGTTAGCTGGTGGGGACCTGCGCTCAGCTATATACACCCAGTTGTGCCTCGCCACTCACCAGGAACCTCTTTTAACGGTCACAGAAGAAACAACATAGCTATTTTCTGCCAATTTATTCCAGTTAGCTTACCTGAAACCAACTGCAATGAGATGCTGTGTCCTGCGAGCTCAGTTCCACACAAAGACCGCAGAGATGAAATTCCGCCTCTGTGGCGACTTCTGTATGTGAGCAGACATTCTATGGCACTGGGCCGACCCAAAGCCAACATAACAGAGACGTTTGATGAGCTGGGACAAAAGAGTATTAAATTTATTAAGTTTAAGTTTATTTACTTTATTAATCCCCCTGAGGGGAAATTCAATGTTTTCACTCTTGCTTGTCAATTACACACAGGTCCGAAAGACACACACATGCACAAACAGGACCTATACATGCACAAAGTGGAGAGATGTCAGAGTGAGGGGGCTGCCCTTGGTGAGGCACCCCGAGCAGTTGGGGGGTTCGGTGCCTTGCTCAAGGGCACCTCGGCAGTGCCCAGGAGGTGAACTGGCACCTCTCCAGCCACCAGTCCACGCTCCATATTTTGGTCCGGATGGGGACTCGAGCTACTGCCGCCCCAATAGATATCCACCCATGCGGCCGACGCTTGTCAGATGTTATAAATTCAGGGCCGATGTGCCGTCCTCAGGCCGACATCGGCCAGATGTATGTGTGCTATCTGGGTGAATGCTAACAGTAAATGAGACACAGTGAGATATGTGGATCCTACATTTATTTACAGACATTCACACAAAAATACATGCTGTTTGAGGGGCACAGATGGACTCGGGGGGGGGCGACTGCCCCGCCTTGGTTGAAAACCCTGCGCTAAAGTGCCCTCTTGAGTGACGAAAATGAGAGGATGTGCCCTATCAGCTGCCCTCTTGAATGATGAAAATGAGCGAATGTGCCCTTTTTGCTGCCCTCTTGAGTGATCAAAACGAGACGATGTTCCCTGTTGGCTGCCCTCTTGAGTGATGAAACCAGAGGATGTGCCCTATCGGCTGCCCTTCATATGGAAAACAACAAGAAAATTCAATAATGTGTCTTAATGATTCTCTGTTAGTGGATGATATGTGATGCAGTGCCCTATTGGTGCCCTTCCAATGGTCTAAACGATGAACAGTTATGGTGCCATTCTAAAGTGCCCTCTATGCTGCCATTACATGACAGTTGCCCAAATGGTGCCCTTTCCAGTAGAGAAAATGGGATGCAGTGCTATCAAGATTGTCAGTTGTCTAAACCCTCTATGAGTGCCCTTCCATGGAAAGGTGTGCTGTTATCAAGTGATCTCTTAGATCCCCTTCCAAGAAAACACATTATAAAGTGCCCTCACAATGAAGAGAAAAAATTCCAGCGAAGAAAATATGTTGTAGTAACCACAGTATCCCCAAATTTACTAAGGCAGGCTTTTCCAAAGTGGGTGCAATGACGACAGTCGGCAGCTTCCAAATAGTCAAACCCTGCTTGCTTTCAAAACACGTTAGGGAGCATCTGAGATGTAACTGCTGTGTTTGGCTGAGGTGGGTAATGGGCTATAGCAAAGTTGCAAAGACTGAGTTTTACCAGTGATGCATTACTAATGAATGTATGTACACTGCAAGTGCTTTTATTGATAGTAGCAGCATGTGGTGTCACGTTTTAGCCTGGTAGCCTAGCTAATGTGAGATAACTAGCTTTAGCTAAGAAGCTAGCTAGTTGATTATCCTGTGCTAGCCTTGCTCTAAATTTCTATATAAACAGAAGATATTAAGTTTGATTGGTCAATAATCTACACTTCCAGAATGCCAGGGAAAGAAAGGAAACAAACGTTAATAAAAATGCAGCTGGAAAATGCTGCAAAAGGGAGCATCTCTTTGGAAAATTGGGTCCAAAGTAGCAAGGGAGGAGCTAAGGATAAAGGTATGTTTACTCCTCACTGCTAGCTAGCTTGTCCTGCAGAGCCATAATCACTGAGCATCTGTTGCAACACTAGACATATATTACATAGCCTACAGTGAAATTATATTCAACTATTACAATACAAATATTATTTTCTCCACCTTAGATAAAGAATGTAGAGAGAGTGATTGAAATATCAGAGAGCCAAGGGATGCAAGACAGATAGAGGATATGAAGACATTCAAGAACAAAGTGATGATAGCAGGGAGAGAGATGAAGTTGAGGATGAAGGGAGAACACAGATGATGCTATGGAGAGAAATAATGATAAACATGAAGAAACAGAGAATACAGAGGATGCTATGGAGAGAAATGAGTCAAGGGATAAAACAAATAACATGTACCCTCTCCTATCGTCCTTAATGTTTCCCACTGATCCCGCTCATCTTCAAAAGCACAACATAGACCACCACTCTGCGAGATTTGTTGAGTTTTGCTGCTCTGTTGGGCCTTGTCAACCAGTTATAAGTTATCCAAAAACAGAGGGGTGTCCATTCCACAAGGAGTAGCATCAAGAGAGCCAGTGCATAGCCTACAAAGACTCATGCTGTCTTCTTTGTTTATTGCTGATTTTCAGTTTTCCTTTGTGTAAAATCTTTTCTTTTCTTTAGTTTATAAAATAAGCATTTTAAACATACTTTTAGCCTGGATTGTCTGTATAATCTTAATTAACAATCAAGGACGAAGACCATTTCACCATATATGACACACTAGCTTCTTGTGCACCCATGGGGCCCCATGTCATGCAGTAGGTGCCCTTTTTTCCTTTTCGCCTCTGCCATTCAAACATCCTGAGTCCATCACTGTTGAGGGGCTAATCTGCACACTGAGTTGTATGTACAGATACTGTATATCTAGAAAAGTGATAACTTTGATGTAAAGA
The DNA here is from genome assembly GCF_011397635.1 of Epinephelus fuscoguttatus. NCBI lineage: Eukaryota > Metazoa > Chordata > Actinopteri > Perciformes > Serranidae > Epinephelus > Epinephelus fuscoguttatus. Next base: position 39,195,380 of record NC_064762.1, read on the forward strand.
TATGCCATACAGTGGGAAAGAGATGCTAATCTTCAGTGTAAACCCTGTCAATATGCCCATGTCCACACCTCAGTAATGAGTCAGACAAGCTTAAAATGAGTAAAATCACCTTGAAATATTTTCCCAGAAATTATCATTTTGAAAGATGTTTGAAACCAGGTGTAAAAGAAACCATAGACAAATGGATTGAGCATTGAATTTGACCATCCAAGCCATTTAAATGATGCAATCACAGAGGCTGGTATTGTGTAATTACTCAAAGGGTAAACGGTGAAAGAAAGAAAGAAAGGAGTCCAACAGATGAGAAAAACTCCCATAACAATAGCCAGAGTTTTGGTGGCCTTTCTCTCCATCTTACTGATGGTTGCTTCAGACTTTGTGTTCTGACAGATTGTGTTCTGGATGCTGCGTACCTGTCTCTGTGACACCATCAAGATCTTTAGGTAGATGATGAACATTACAGTACCTGGGAGGTAATAAGCAAAAAAGGTTCCCATAATTCCTAAACTTGTGAGACGCTGAAATAAAACACACTTGTTAGATTGTTTTTCATTCAGTCCCCTAATTGTGAGGCCAATTCCATTTAGAGCAGAAACAGTCCAGCTCACTAGGATCATGATCACAATAACATGGACAGTTATTTTAGTTCTGTACCTCAGAGGCTGACACACTGCATAATATCTATCAATAGAAATACAACACAAATTTAAAATAGAACATGTGCCCAGAAATATATCAAAGCAGCTTCGGACTTTACAGAGCAAACCTTCAAGATGCCAACATGAGCTTACAGCCAGTATTGTGCTAAAAGGCATAACTACAACACCAACAAGCAGGTCAGCCACAGCCAGAGAGAGGATGAGGTAGTTTGTAGGAGTGTGGAGCTGTTTGAAGTATATGATAGAGATTATTACCAGAAGGTTTCCAGACATTATAAGAACGGATAAACAGGCAACAAAGACACATAATACATATGAAGTTATGACTGCTGTTATGCCAGATACATTTGTAGATTCATTGCAGAGGTCATCAGACCTGTTGAGAAAGAATGTGGGTTCCATGCATAAATGTTCTTACTACTAAGATAACATTTGCAATAATAATATGACTTAAATCTAGAAAATTTAACACAGTTTTCTACATACAGATTCAAAGGTTGATTTTAGTGCTTGTAGGTTTCACACCATGCCTATTAATCCTGGTTTGTGCATCTTCACTGATGGGGCTGCTCAGCCTCTGTGCTGCTGAGCAGCATAGTCAGAGCAGATTTATTATTCTGGGCTCATTTACATATTAAGGGAGGGGCATTTAATGTCACTCAAAATGATGACTTATCAGACAATTCCTTGTTTGTCCATGCATGTTAAACTGCAATACACATACACCATTTAATGTTATTACTTTTAAATTTCAATGGAGTACATTGAAGCCACTTTTTATCCACTTTGTCCATGGGCCATGAAGCAGCATGACTACATTCCCATAAAACAAACCTCACTTTTTACAATACTACTAATAGAGGTCCGAAAATAATTAAAGTTTGGGGCTTTGCACTTTATACACCTTTAAAGAGCATTTTAACAACACCTGAAACCATGTTTTTGCTGGCCTTCAGTGGTTTAATATCTAACTTTTCTGCAGTAATGTAGAAAAGAGTACTCTGCGTGCCTCTGACAGTGAGTTTTTTTCCCCTAATCTGAGTGACAAAAGATTTAGTATGGGGGCAGGGAAGGTTGTTAAAGCTTACTGAACTACAATATATAAGGGGGCACTGAAGAGTTTTCAGAGTGTAAGGGAAGAGCATATACATTTGAATAGCAAGACTTTTACAGATTTCTCCAAATGTGGCAGCTTGCATCCAATTTTTTTTTGAATATTTTCTTTTCATTACACCACAACAAAGATGACACAAAGCTTCAACATGCAAGGGCAAGAAGACTGGAAAGATGAGCGCATCAGATGCTACTGGCTGCCTGATTAAGTTCATGAAGGTATGTTCTTAAAACTCTTATTTCACTCAAGACATCAACTGATGAGGTTTTCAAGGGCCAAGATGGCAAGGAGCTGATGCAGATTTAAAAAATTAAATAAAATCCCTCTCCAGACAGGCATGGTGTTTCAACACAGGAGCAGCTGAATTCAATTCAATTTTATTTATAAAGCCCAATATCACAAATCACAATTTGCCTCACAGGGCTTTACGGGATACGACATCCCTCTGTCCTTTGGACCCTCACAGTGGATAAGGAAAAACTCCCCAAAAAAAACCCTTTAATGGGGGGAGAAAAAAAACGGTAGAAACCTGCTGTCTGCCAGCTGTCTTCATAACAAGTGCAAATTCATAATAGCTGCGACCAAATTTGCTACTGTAGTGCCTTTTATGGACAAATCATGGTCATTCTTTCTGGCCTATGCACTTGTGGTCTCTAGTTGCAGTATGCACATTTTGAGCATTTTTGGTCATTTGAGTTATTCACTAAGCTTTGTGGACCTACCAACTGCCAGAGTAACCTATAGAGCTGCTGGTCGCACCTAAAAATTGTGCTCATGAAAAAAATAATTGTGCACTTGAGTCAAACATTTTCTCTTAATTCTAGGCAGCAGTGCTGGTACTCCACACCAAATTCCAAATTTTATTTCATGTGATTAATTTCTCACTCTCTCAGGTAGGGTGAAGCATGAAGACCTTCCCCAAGGAAACTGGCCATGCTCAGCTCCATCCCCTGTGTGTCGGAGAAAGAAGCAACAGCATCCAGGATTTCTACATCATCCTGGACCAGAAGGCCCTTCCCTGCATGATGCAGACCAGAGTTGCTGCCTTTGACAAGCTCTTCAAGGCACATTTCGCTTTTGCTGTGTCCTACGATGAGGCACTATCCAGCTTCTACACATTCATCCAGACCACCGTGCACAGCATCGATGTTGGCAACGTCAAGGAGAGTCCCCGAGTCAAGGAAATCAGAGCCAGGCTTCTTCACAGTGCCGTTTGAAGAGAGACAGAGATCATTGACCGGTAATATGGTTGGCCGGTAATATGTTCTCATTTTACATTTGCAAGGAACACCACACAAGATCTCCAGTGTTATTTAGACATTGAGGGCCCTATTTAGATGGTCTAAAACACAAAGCGCCAGGCGTGCGGCGCATTGGCGTGTCCCAGTCACTTGCTAGTTAGACAACGCATTCTCAGACTGTGCGCCATGGCGGAGAGTCTAAAAGGGTTGGACTTACTCTGTGAATTAGTCATGGGTGTGTTTTGGGCATATCATTCAATAAGGCAATCAGAGTGTCACCTCTCATTCCCTTTAAAAGAGGCGCGATTGGAGCGCACGGCGGAGAGCTAGTTAGATGGCAGACCTACCAACTGGAAAGAGTGAGCGTTTTACAGCTGAGGAGACGATAAATGTATCTCTATGTAGCCCGTGGAATTAGATGCCACACAGGACACATTTACTTCAAGGGTTCTTTGAGCGCCACATTTATTTCTGACCACATTTGCAACAGGTCATTCTTTAACAGAGTGTCTCAACTTCTCAGTCCAGGGGAGCAAACAGCTCGTTTGTGGCTGACTTATAATGAAAATGAATACAAAGAAAGAAATAATAAAAAAAAATAAACAAAATAAAATACGGCAGTGGACTGGCTAATTACAGAAAATATGAAATAACATCTGTTAAATACATATTTTACACCATAAACCGCAACTGTAAATGCACAAAATTAACCAAGAAATGTACAACATATTTTTCATAGGACACTTACATTCCAACAAGCTTCACCAAACACACGTGGGACCCGGAGATTGCACTACTCCACACACGGTCAGCTACCATGTACTCGAGAACACCGTGGTCGACGACCAGCCTTCAAAATGCCAGGACACAAACTCCAGTAGTGCCTACTACTTTACACGATGGGACCATCCACTCTGCACATTTCCGGGTTGTCCGCACGTAAAACAGGAAAAACAACTCTGGCGCACATGCAGGGTAACAATAATATTACCACCTACTGCCGCCTTGTGGCCAAAGTTGGCAATAACAAGTGAGCCTGTGCCAGTGCACTTACAATCTGTTGTTACTCACTTTTAAAGGACATTACACCAAAAGGAAAACAACAAAGAACACATGTACTAACATTAAATTAACTAGGGGAATTATATCAACCCTAAAAGGAGAATAATACTGGATTTTACCACCCGGTTACATCTATATTGACTGTCCCGTCATATCTGATGTCAGATCAAAGGGGATTGGCACCGTTTGGCACATTTGGCACGCGTAATGGAAACCCAACCTGATTTGATTACAGTAACACAGCTGCAAACTGATAAGTTCACATCCCTCTCAGCCAACCACAAACAGCCACAGCATCAGATATAGCCTTTTGATGTTGCTGGGCCTCCGCCATGTTGGATTGGGCAAGCTCACTCATCCTTTCTGGTCGGTCTCACATCTGCACAACGTAAGAGATTACGCTAACAGCCTCCCTCCCTGTGTGATCTACCTTCCAAATCTCTCTCAGTGAAGACAGAGTGCCCCTTACTTCATGACCAAACAGCAATTCAAAGGGAGAGAAACCAGTGGAGCGGAGCTGGAGCAGAGCTGAGTGGGGAGCAGAAGGATTTTGTGTTGAGCGAGGAGTGGCTATTTTTTTTAAAAAGGTGGAGTGGAGCCTTATCTCTCGCTCCAATTTCACTCCGGTTGCTCATGGCCCACCCAGATTGCATGTTTGCATCTTTGCACCTGTGCACACCCACACTATTTTCTTTCAGAACTACGGAGTTTACTGTGTACTTCAGAAAAGAAACTGAGAAGAGAAGCAGCGGTACCATGGAGAACGGTCCCTAACTGTGGGGAGAGGGGAGAGGGCTTCCCTGGAGAATCTACCAAGCTCATGTTTTATTTGTGAATAGAAGATTACAGGTTAGGGTAGTACGATGCAGTTTTTTTGAGCAGAGTGGTGAGCGAGTGGAGCGGGATAAAATTTATGATGGAGTGGACCGGAGCGGAGCGAAGAATGCGCAGAACCAAGCAGAGCAGATGAGCAGCGCAAAGTGACAGGTCTGCGAGTGAGGAGTGGACTGCAACTCAAAGTAACTGAATATGTAGTAATGGTGTTTGTGAGTGTGTGAATGCTTCAACCTTTTGTGTGGCTGTGGGCATAGCCATCACAGGATCATATGCCTAGTTATCTTAGCCGCTATGATGCCTGACAGGAGCTTCCATGTTGTGGAGAGACAGGTTATTGGTCTATCTAGTTGGATGGGATGGTTCCCTTCTGGGGGTCTTTAATGGTCAAAATATACATATATATATACATATATATATATATATATATATATATATATATATATATATATATATATATATATATGTTATAAAGTTTTTCTAGGATGCCTTTTTACAGCTGGTGAAGGGACTGCCAATGAAAACTAGCCTTTCAGCTAATTCAGGTGCATTTACATTTGTTGAAATGTTGATAAATGCACACTGTCCCTTTTCTTGAATAAATGAATACATAAACACCTAGATTTTAAAAAAAAGGGCAGATCCTTGTTGAAGCTTCCCACTGGGTTATGGACACAGTTCAGCAGTCTTACATGTATTTTTCTGGGTGTGCCGGTCCTGTCCAGGGTTCAGGCACAACCAACCTGTGGGGTTGCTACCTGATGGGCCTTTTGGCGAGGAGCCTCTTTTGCTACTATATGTGCAGCAGCCAGGTGGGCATCTGATTGGACATTCTCCAGGTTTAACCATCTGAATGTTGCAGCCAGCCTGTCCTTGAGTGAGTGAGTGCTCGAGTGACTTGTCAATGACTCGGCCCTGTGGGCTACACTAATGTTCCACTGCTCACAGAGTTTTAAACATATACATAAATAATAAACAAATGGCTCCAATGTTTTAACAGAATGTTTCATATCAATTTAGGTTGTCAAGAAGTGTTTTATATACAGTAAGCTCCTAAATAGACATTTGTGTCTGTGTTGATTAGTTTTTCCACTCATAATCACATGTTCAGTAGAGTTTTACCCTCTTAAAAGCACCTGGAAAAAAATGTAGCAAATGTTCTCTCGGTGATGTTGGTATCTGCTTTGAATGTAGATTATGTTGGGCAACATGTTATGACCCCATTTGGTTTTCCAGCCAATACCTCCCAGTTCTTGTCATTTGCAGCATCTTTTCTCAAGAAAATTTTCAGGCACATGTAAAAAAACATTTTATGTCAGTGTTTTTAAACTTGTATAATTCAGTGTTAGAATCACTGACAGTGATTCTGACTGTTGAGGAAAAAACTTCAGAACTTTACCTTTTAAGTGAGACTGCACATGTACTAAAAGTGGATCAACAGTTCTCAGTTGATTTTGGGTATGCCTTGTGTGTTTTAGGTGGATTATTAAGGAACTCTAACAATAAAGAAATACCCACATACCCTGAAAGCATGTCTACTGTGTTACATAACATTTCTTCAGTATTTGGTAACTGTGACACTAATTGTTGAACTTTCTCGGTGAATTCCTTTCTCAAGATTCATAGGTTGGCCCCCCATCCACAAATTTTCAAGCTCTAAGGGTTGTCTGTTTGGGAGATTGGCCCAAAATCGCAAAGATTAGAGAGAGAGAGAGAGACAGAGAGAAAGAGAGAGAGAGAGAGAGAGTAGTTATTTATAAGCATATTCAAGCTGGCATTGCAAACAAAGGCTTCTCCGAGTAGCCTATTAAATATATTTCAGTTGACATATTGAAAACCTTTTTCTGTGTTTTTTCACTTTATTGCACATAATTTTTATGGATTAAAATGTTAACGGTTTCTTTATCAGTGCAGTTTCATTGAATTAATAGCAATGTCTGGCCTAAATGTCACTGAAATAGATGCATTGGAAATGTGAAAAAATGACATGTTGAATTTTTCTCCACTGTTCTTCAAAAAGGGTGTGCAAATCATTGTGCTCTGTTTGTATTCAATTTTATTTTTCACATCGTCACAACTTTTTGTACATATACAAACATATACAAATAGCCTATATAGACTCAGAACTTATTAACCTGTATTTTCCAGCATTGTAAAACACGTTAAATGTGACAATATACATCCATAAACGTGAGATCATCCTTCCTCAGAGTTATCTTCATTGTGTTGTGACCAGTGCATATCTTGCTGCTAAAGATACTGATTTAAATCTCACTGTAAATGTACTGTGCAGTCATCCGGCCTTATTGAAGATCATTTTAAATGATGAAACCTCAGTCTGTTCCTGCATTCTTTTACCATCTGCAGCCAAAACAAAATATGAAGGAACAAGCCTGAAAACTACTGTCAAGAAGAGATCATTTTACCACTCATTAAATCCTTACAGGTCAGTTTAAAGCTTTTTGTGTTTTAGCAAGGGCCTTTCTGTTGTGAATCCAAAGTCAGATAACATTTCAGAGATGTACTCCTTTACTCCTGCATATAGTTGCAGTATAAGCAGAAAGTGCAGTGAGGTCAAAGTCATTTAAAAACTCAGTTGTACTCCAGTATTCAACACAGAGATGCAGTGTTACTGCTCAGATAGAAACACATACATCTGGTCTACGTCAGCCCGATGTATCAAGTTTAGATCGTTAACACATAGCAGGAGAGCGTTTGCTCATTGCCAAGACGTCACTGACTGTGCATTCACACCAAAAGCGTCATGAGCGTCATAAGCGGCCGGCAGCTATTCATTTTCAATGTACGCTTGCTACAAAGGGCGTCAGGGGCGTCGGCTGCAGCGAGTGGTGCGATGCCAGCGACCAGAGCGTCAAGTAGAGGTTGAGAGAAGCTGAACTTTATGCAAATGAGCAGCGCCGCTGCTGAAGCAGCAGCCAATTGCAGACCGGGATTTGGGTACGGAGGTCTGGGCTCTCTTGGAGCTGTACGAGCCGGTGAAATTCACCGTGGAGTTGCCAGGTTTGCAGGACTCTGTGGACCCAGACGGCCCAACGGCTCCGGGCCCTGTGTTTCCTCAGCAAATACGCTGATGCAGTACAAAGGAGGCTTCCGAAAGTGCGATTAAAGAGCTCCCGCTTATTTACCACCAATTACATTTCTCAGTGGTCCTACGTGCCAACAGGAGAGTAAAATCATAATTATGAAGGACTCTATATTGACTGTGTTTATTAGCGTTATTTTAATTGTGTAATGAAAGTCAAGGATAATACAAAATGAAGACATATATGATATATTTGTTCATCCTTGTAAAGTGAACAGCCGTGTCAGCCTTGATGGACACATCTGCAGCAGCTGGCCCTGCCCCTTTGGCCGCTGCAAGCGCCTGCTGGAGCTGCTGCCAAGCAGTGCGATGCCAGCGACCTGAGCAACCACTGGCGCTCAGGTCGCTTTTGGTGTGAATGTACCATGAGACGTCGGCCTTTAATCGAAAATGACCACCACGCGACGTTCAAACGATCAATAAAAGAAGCTGCGCTCAGTGGGCACTCCTTCATTAATATTCATATGCTTCGTTAACTACGACCTTTATTCATTTAGGTCGGACCTATCAAACTACAAATATTTCACCATTCAATGTGAGAAGCTGAGTGTTACCCTATTTCGTGTGTCAGTGGGCACAATCAAGAGACAAAAGTCAATTTGATTGATTGAATGATTTTCAAATTTCCACAAACAATATCTGATGGCCAGTCCACTTCTCCTGGGAAAATAAAACACCACAGTTGTAGCCAGTTAGCTAACATGAGCTAAACCGCTAAACTAGCTAACAGCTAACGAAGGTAATGTTAGCTGGTGGGGACCTAACGCTCAGCTATATACACCCAGTTGTGCCTCGCCACTCACCAGGAACCTCTTTTAACGGTCACAGAAGAAACAACATAGCTATTTTCTGCCAATTTATTCCAGTTAGCTTACCTGAAACCAACTGCAATGAGATGCTGTGTCCTGCGAACTCAGTTCCAAACAAAGACCGCAGAGATGAAATTCCGCCTCTGTGGCGACTTCTATATGTGAGCAGACATTCTATGGCACTGGGCCGACCCAAAGCCAACATAACAGAGACGTTTGATGAGCTGGGACAAAAGAGTATTAAATTTATTAAGTTTAAGCTTATTTACTTTATTAATCCCCCTGAGGGGAAATTCAATGTTTTCACTCTTGCTTGTCAATTACACACAAGTCCGAAAGACACACACATGCACAAACAGGACCTATACATGCACAAAGTGGAGAGATGTCAGAGTGAGGGGGCTGCCCTTGGTGAGGCACCCCGAGCAGTTGGGGGGTTCGGTGCCTTGCTCTAGGGCACCTCGGCAGTGCCCAGGAGGTGAACTGGCACCTCTCCAGCCACCAGTCCACGCTCCATATTTTGGTCTGGATGGGGACTCGAGCTACTGCCGCCCCAATAGATATCCGCCCATGCGGCCGACGCTTGTCAGATGTTATAAATTCAGGGCCGATGTGCCGTCCTCAGGCCGACATCGGCCAGATGTATGTGTGCTATCTGGGTGAATGCTAACAGTAAATGAGACACAGTGAGATATGTGGATCCTACATTTATTTACAGACATTCACACAGAATACATGCTGTTTGAGGGGCACAGATGGACTAGGGGGGGGCGACTGCCCCGCCTTGGTTGAAAACCCTGCGCTAAAGTGCCCTCTTGAGTGGCGAAAATGAGAGGATGTGCCCTATCAGCTGCCCTCTTGAATGATGAAAATGAGCGAATGTGCCCTTTTTGCTGCCCTCTTGAGTGATCAAAACGAGACGATGTTCCCTGTTGGCTGCCCTCTTGAGTGATGAAACCAGAGGACGTGCCCTATCGGCTGCCCTTCACATGGAAAACAACAAGAAAATTCAATAATGTGTCTTAATGATTCTCTGTTAGTGGATGATATGTGATGCAGTGCCCTATTGGTGCCCTTCCAATGGTCTAAACGATGAACAGTTATGGTGCCATTCTAAAGTGCCCTCTATGCTGCCATTACATGACAGTTGCCCAAATGGTGCCCTTTCCAGTAGAGAAAATGGGATGCAGTGCTATAAAGATTGTCAGTTGTCTAAACCCTCTATGAGTGCCCTTCCATGGAAAGGTGTGCTGTTATCAAGTGATCTCTTAGATGCCCTTCCAAGAAAACACACTATAAAGTGCCCTCACAATGAAGAGAAAAAATTCCAGCGAAGAAAATATGTTGTAGTAACCACAGTCTCCCCAAATTTACTAAGGCAGGCTTTTCCAAAGTGGGTGCAATGACGACAGTCGGCAGCTTCCAAATAGTCAAACCCTGCTTGCTTTCAAAACACGTTAGGGAGCATCTGAGATGTAACTGCTGTGTTTGGCTGAGGTGGATAATGGGCTATAGCAAAGTTGCAAAGACTGAGTTTTACCAATGATGCATTACTAATGAATGTATGTACACTGCAAGTGCTTTTATTGATAGTAGCAGCATGTGGTGTCACGTTTTAGCCTGGTAGCCTAGCTAATGTGAGATAACTAGCTTTAGCTAAGAAGCTAGCTAGTTGATTATCCTGTGCTAGCCTTGCTCTAAATTTCTATATAAACAGAAAATATTAAGTTTGATTGGTCAATAATCTACACTTCCAGAATGCCAGGGAAAGAAAGGAAACAAACATTAATAAAAATGCAGCTGGAAAATGCTGCAAAAGGGAGCATCTCTTTGGAAAATTGGGTCCAAAGTAGCAAGGGAGGAGCTAAGGATAAAGGTATGTTTACTCCTCACTGCTAGCTAGCTTGTCCTGCAGAGCCATAATCACTGAGCATCTGTTGCAACACTAGACATATATTACATAGCCTATAGTGAAATTATATTCAACTATTACAATACAAATATTATTTTCTCCACCTTAGATAAAGAATGTACAGAGAGTGATTGAAATATCAGAGAGCCAAGGGATGCAAGACAGATAGAGGATATGAAGACATTCAAGAACAATGTGATGATAGCAGGGAGAGAGATGAAGTTGAGGATGAAGGGAGAACACAGATGATGCTATGGAGAGAAATAATGATAAACATGAAGAAACAGAGAATACAGAGGATGCTATGGAGAGAAATGAGTCAAGGGATAAAACAAATAACATGTACCTCTCCTATCGTCCTTAATGTTTCCCACTGATCCGCTCATCTTCAAAAGCACAGCATAGACCACCACTCTCGAGATTTGTTGAGTTTTGCTGCTCTGTTGGGCCTTGTCAACCAGTTATAAGTTATCCAAAAACAGAGGGTGTCCATTCCACAAGGAGTAGCATCAAGAGAGCCAGTGCATAGCCTACAAAGACTCATGCTGTCTTCTTTGTTTATTGCTGATTTTCAGTTTTCCTTTGTGTAAAATCTTTTCTTTTCTTTAGTTTATAAAATAAGCATTTTAAACATACTTTTAGCCTGGATTGTCTGTATAATCTTAATTAACAATCAAGGACGAAGACCATTTCACCATATATGACACACTAGCTTCTTGTGCACCCATGGGGCCCCATGTCATGCAGTAGGTGCCCTTTTTTCCTTTTCGCCTCTGCCATTCAAACATCCTGAGTCCATCACTGTTGAGGGGCTAATCTGCACACTGAGTTGTATGTACAGATACTGTATATCTAGAAAAGTGATAACTTTGATGTAAAGATATGCCATACAGTGGGAAAGAGATGCTAATCTTCAGTGTAAACCCTGTCAATATGCCCATGTCCACACCTCAGTAATGAGTCAGACAAGCTTAAAATGAGTAAAATCACCTTGAAATATTTTCCCAGAAATTATCATTTTGAAAGATGTTTGAAACCAGGTGTAAAAGAAACCATAGACAAATGGATTGAGCATTGAATTTGACCATCCAAGCCATTTAAATGATGCAATCACAGAGGCTGGTATTGCATTATCAGTCAGAGGATTAAAGGTGAAACAAAGAAAGAAAGGAGTCCAACAGATGAGAAAAACTCCCATAACAATAGCCAGAGTTTTGGTGGCCTTTCTCTCCATCTTACTGATGGTTGCTCCAGACTTTGTGTTTTGACAGGTTGTGTTCTGGATGCACCTGTCTCTGTGACACCATCAAGATCTTTAGGTAGATGATGAACATTACAGTACCTGGGAGGTAATAAGCAAAAAAGGTTCCCATAATTCCTAAACTTGTGAGACGCTGAAATAAAACACACCTGTTAGATTGTTCTTCATTCAGTCCTCGAATTGTGAGGCCAATTCCATTTAGAGCAGAAACAGTCCAGCTCACTAGGATCATGATCACAATAACATGGACAGTTATTTTAGTTCTGTACCTCAGAGGCTGACACACTGCATAATATCTATCAACAGAAATACAACACAAATTTAAAATAGAACATGTGCACAGAAATATATCAAAGCAGCCTCGGACTTTACAGAGCAAACCTTCAAGATGCCAACATGAGCTTACAGCCAGTATTGTGCTAAAAGGCAAAACTACAACACCAACAAGCAGGTCAGCCACAGCCAGAGAGAGGATGAGGTAGTTTGTAGGAGTGTGGAGCTGTTTGAAGTATATGATAGAGATTATTACCAGAAGGTTTCCACACATTATAAGAACTGATAAACAGCCAACAAAGACACATAATACATATGAAGTTATGACTGCTGTTATGCCAGATACATTTGTAGATTCATTGCAGAGATCATCAGACCTGTTGAGAAAGAATGTGGGTTCCATGCATAAATGTTCTTACTACTAAGATAACATTTGCAATAATAATATGACTTAAATCTAGAAAATTTAACACAGTTTTCTACATACAGATTCAAAGGTTGATTTTAGTGCTTGTAGGTTTCACACCATGCCTATTAATCCTGGTTTGTGCATCTTCACTGATGGGGCTGCTCAGCCTCTGTGCTGCTGAGCAGCATAGTCAGAGCAGATTTATTATTCTGGGCTCATTTACATATTAAGGGAGTGGCATTTAATGTCACTCAAAATGATGACTTATCATACAATTCCTTGTTTGTCCATGCATGTTAAACTGCAATACACATACACCATTTAATGTTATTACTTTTAAATTTCAATGGAGTACATTGAAGCCACTTTTTATCCACTTTGTCCATGGGCCATGAAGCAGCATGACTACATTCCCATAAAACAAACCTCACTTTTTACAATACTTTCTGCTTTTTTAGAGGTCCGAAAATAATTAAAGTTTGGGGCTTTGCACTTTATACACCTTTAAAGAGCATTTTAACAACACCTGAAACCATGTTTTTGCTGACCTTCAGTGGTTTAATATCTAACTTTTCTGCAGTGATGTAGAAAAGAGTACTCTGCATGCCTCTGACAATGAGTTTTTTTCCCCTAATCTGAGTGACAAAAGATGTAGGGCCAGATCCACAAAGAATGGATTGTTCCTGCTAATAGCGCCATTATTTGTGCAGAATTAGCTCATGCAATCTGCCCTGTTTTAGCGCCTTATCCTCAAAAGAATTTGCTCTAATCATATGCCGGCGCTAACACGCCCACAAAGTTTGGCAGCTGAGTGCAATTTGCGGCATATGGCCCTGCTGATGGATGACTGTGAGAGTCCTGAGATGCCTGCAATGGGGTTCTGGAAAGAGCCAGATGCAAGAACCTGTAGTGTAGACACTAGAGATGCGCGGATGGCAGTTATAACCGCCAGGTCGATCGGGTGATAAAAATGAACAATCTGAGTAATGGCGGATGGTTATGGGCAGGTGAAAATAATAGCCTAATAATAACAACTTTTATTTAAATCGCACCCTTTAAAAACAAAGTTTACAAATTGCTTTGACAAACATTAATGAGGGGAAAATGTATTGCATGCTCTAAAATGTGAAATGAGCCTATTTGTGTCGTGTGCAATACAATAGGCCCTCTATATCATCATGCTTATATCCCGCTGATAAATAATGTATGATTGGCTGGGCAAGCATGCTCTTTAAATGTGTCATGTGGAAGGGTTTATTTAACACAGTGATCCCCGCAGCAGCAGAAATGAGTGTCTCCTCATTAAGAGTGCCAATGTGCGCCTTTACGCACGGAGTAACGGCGCCATTTTATTGATTATTTTAATGTCAGTCAGCTGACGAAATTGGTCAGGATCTAATCTTTCCTGATAATATAAACATGCGGGTGTGGGTGGATGCAGGTCTGTAATTACAGAAAATTAATTTGCTCAGATGGGTGGTGGATGGATGATTGATGGATAGATACGGATTCGGGTGCCGTCAGAGCCCATCCGCGCATCACTAGTAGACACTAATTTGACAATGCCAGGTAAAGCATGGGATCTCTGGGTGGCAGGCTCAATGTCATCCTTGATGTCATCTAGTAGCGCAAGGATCATGCGGCCTGGCAACTGGTATCTACAAATGATTTCATTGTCACTTAAATCAAAAGTGATACTCTCTTCCGATAAATCCTTTCTGGTGCGCGCCTGCCATTACGGTGCCTTCGCCTGGCTACAATCACTGCTGCCATGATTACCGGAGTCCTGGCATGACAGCCCTTATATAGGCTATGCTCCACAGTTACCACCAACTGAGTGAAATTTGCAATCATTTTGCGTGAGAGAGAGAGTGAGAGAGGGAGAAAGAGAAATTGCGCGGATACACGGGTCTCACTGGCATTAAATAGCACCGCTTTACTGCCTGTGGCAATTAGCGCTGGTCTTTGTGGATTAGGTGGTATTTGCAATGAGGCTTATTTGCATAAGAAGGGGGCAGTTTTGCGCAGAATTTATGAATATTCCCGAATTTACATGCATGCAAATTGGACCAGCGCAGCTAGGAGTGGCAGTGCAGTTTGTGTTCAGTTTGCGTGCATTTCACCCTTTGCGTGTGCTTTGTGGATTGCACGCTATTTTTTTCTCTCATTTGCACAGGTTTAGCGGTCGCAAAAGCAGTGCAATCCTTTTGAGGATCTGGCCCTTCGTATGGGGACAGGGAAGGTTGTTAAAGCTTACTGAACTACAATATATAAGGGGGCACTGAAGAGTTTTCAGAGTGTAAGGGAAGAGCATATACATTTGAATAGCAAGACTTTTACAGATTTCTCCAAATGTGGCAGCTTGCATCCAATTTTTTTTTTGAATATTTTATTTTCATTACACCACAACAAAATGACACACAAAGCTTCAACATGCAAGGGCAAGAAGACTGGAAAGATGAGCGCATCAGATGCTACTGGCTGCCTGATTAAGTTCATGAAGGTATGTTCTTAAAACTCTTATTTCACTCAAGACATCAACTGATGAGGTTTTCAAGGGCCAAGATGGCAAGGGGCTGATGCAGATTTAAAAAAATTAAATAAAATCCCTCTCCAGACAGGCATGGTGTTTCAACACAGGAGCAGCTGAATTCAATTCAATTTTATTTATAAAGCCCAATATCACAAATCACAATTTGCCTCACAGGGCTTTACAACATACGACATCCCTCTGTCCTTTGGACCCTCACAGTGGATAAGGAAAAACTCCCCAAAAAAAACCCTTTAATGGGGGGAGAAAAAAAACGGTAGAAACCTGCTGTCTGCCAGCTGTCTTCATAACAAGTGCAAATTCATAATAGCTGCGACCAAATTTGCTACTGTAGTGCCTTTTATGGACAAATCATGGTCATTCTTTCTGGCCTATGCACTTGTGGTCTCTAGTTGCAGTATGCACATTTTGAGCATTTTTGGTCATTTGAGTTATTCACTAAGCTTTGTGGACCTACCAACTGCCAGAGTAACCTATAGAGCTGCTGGTCGCACCTAAAAATTGTGCTCATGAAAAAAATAATTGTACACTTGAGTCAAACATTTTCTCTTAATTCTAGGCAGCAGTGCTGGTACTCCACACCAAATTCCAAATTTTATTTCATGTGATTAATTTCTCACTCTCTCAGGTGGGGTGAAGCATGAAGACCTTCCCCAAGGAAACTGGCCGTGCTCAGCTCCATCTCCTGTGTGTCGGAGAAAGAAGCAACAGCATCCAGGATTTCTACATCATCCTGGACCAGAAGGCCCTTCCCTGCATGATGCAGACCAGAGTTGCTGCCTTTGACAAGCTCTTCAAGGCACATTTCGCTTTTGCTGTGTCCTACGATGAGGCAGCATCTCTCCAGCTTCTACACATTCAGACTTCAAATCGATGTTGGCAACGTGAAGGAGAGTCCCCGAGTCAAGGAAATCAGAGCCAGGCTTCTTCACAGTGCCGTCTGAAGAGAGACAGAGATCATTGACCGGTAATATGGTTGGCCAGTAATATGCTCTCATGTTACATTTGCAAGGAACACCACACAAGATCTCCAGTGTTATTTAGACATTGAGGGCCCTATTTAGATGGTCTAAAACGCAAAGCGCCAGGCGTGTGGCGCATTGGCGTGTCCCAGTCACTTGCTAGTTAGACAGTGCATTCTCAGACTGTGCGCCATGGCGGAGAGTCTAAAAGGGTTGGACTTACTCTGTGAATTAGTCATGGGTGTGTTTTGGGCATATCATTCAATAAGGCAATCAGAGTGTCACCTCTCATTCCCTTTAAAAGAGGCGCGATTGGAGCGCACGGCGGAGAGCTAGTTAGATGGCGGACCTACCAACTGGAAAGAGTGAGCGTTTTACAGCTGAGGAGACGATAAATGTATCTCTACATCGACTGTCCCGTCACATCTGATGTCAGATCAAAGGGGATTGGCACCGTTTGGCACATGTGGCACACGTAATGGAAACCCAACCTGATTTGATTACAGTAACACAGCTGCAAACTGATAAGTTCACATCCCTCTCAGCCAACCACAAACAGCCACAGCGTCAGATATAGCCTTTTGATGTTGCTGGGCCTCCGCCATGTTGGATTGGGCAAGCTCACTCATCCTTTCTAGTCAGTCTCACATCTGCACAACATAAGAGATTACGCTAACAGCCTCCCTCCCTGTGTGATCTACCTTCCAAATCTCTCTCAGTGAAGACAGAGTGCCCCTTACTTCATGACCAAACAGCAATTCAAAGGGAGAGAAACCAGTGGAGGCATGGGGTACTTTGCTATGTGCGAAGAGGAGGTAAGGTGGTCATTCATCCCAGTCAGGGCCACCGATGACAAACAATAGCCCTTTTTAAATAGGAATTGTGCAAATTTGCAGGAAAGCCCAATCAGAGCATGTCAGCGGAGCGGAGCTGGAGCAGAGCTGAGTGGGGAGCAGAAGGATTTTGTGTTGAGCGAGGAGCGGCTATTTTTTTAAAAAGGTGGAGTGGAGCCTTATCTCTCGCTCCAATTTCGCTCCGGTTGCTCATGGCCCACCCAGAATGCATGTTTGCATCTTTGCACCTATGCACACCCACACTATTTTCTTTCAGAACTATGGAGTTTACTGTGTACTTCAGAAAAGAAACTGAGAAGAGAAGCAGCGGTACCTTGGAGAACGGTTCCTAACTGCAGGGAGAGGGGAGAGGGCTTCCCTGGAGGTCGGCCGCTTAACCCGGTCCGTCTCCTACACACTTTGACTCATTTCCACCCTGTCGACAGCGGTACCATGGAGAACGGTCCCTAACTGCGGGGAGAGGGGAGAGGGCTTCCCTGGAGAATCTACCAAGCTCATGTTTTATTTGTGAATAGAAGATTACAGGTTAGGGTAGGAGTGGAAATTGTCACCCGGTCCGCTCCGCTCACATGCTCTGAGGCCAATCAGTCTTTTTTCAGCATTGGCAGTATAAAAACAAAATTGGGGAGTGCAGCAAAATGCCGCCTACCTACTTTTGTTAATACAGAATGTGCCTTTTTCAGGGCAATGGGGGACGTGAGCTAGCAACAAAATGTGTAGCTTAGCGTGTGACGTAAACAATGACATGGGAGGGAAGCCTAGGCTAGTCAGTCCTTCAGCGATTCTCTAGTAAGCTGGCCCGTTCTTCGCTGTCCCCGTCATCTGAAGGTTAATGGCCTCTTCGTTTGTGAGGGCAAGGAGGGTGCGCTATTCCTTGTCTCCCCAGTTGCTCATCTTTACAGTGTCTGTCAGGTTTGCGTTTCCCTCTTGCCACTAGCTGCTCGCTAAATCCCGCTTTCAGCTGTTTCCTGTTTATCCACAGCCAGTGGGTCGCACGTGCGGCGTCATCAACAGCTCCTCCCACAAGTCTTCAACAGCTGCTCCCGTTGCGGAAGGCCGCCTTGGTCTGTTTAAACTATAAAGGTTCCGCCAGTATGACTACCCTACGAGGCGGAAAATTGTGCACCTCGGATCAACTCGCCAATTCGGTTCTGTGTGTGTATAAACACTCACAGCTTGCCGGGAAAACGGCCCAACATTCGCGGAAAATCTGGCAGTGTAAATGTGCGCTCTATCTAGAAAACAGTGTGTTGTCAAAGTGCTAATAAACACATTTGAAACAAAACAAACTATGTGTGTTGTATGTAACTGAACTGACTGCAACTCAAAGTAACTGAATATGTGGTAATGGTGTTTGTGAGTGTGTGAATGCTTCAACCTTTTGTGTGGCTGTGGGCATAGCCATCACAGGATCATATGCCTAGTTATCTTAGCCGCTATGATGCCTGACAGGAGCTTCCATGTTGTGGAGAGACAGGTTATTGGTCTATCTAGTTGGATGGGATGGTTCCCTTCTGGGGGTCTTTAATGGTCAGAATATATATGTATATATATATTTATATATAAATATATGTTATAAAGTTTTTCTAGGATGCCTTTTTACAGCTGGTGAAGGGACTGCCAATGAAAACTAGCCTTTTAGCTGATTCAGGTGCATTTACATTTGTTAAAATGTTGATAAATGCACACTGTCCCTTTTCTTGAATAAATAAATAAATAAATAAATAAATGAATTGCTAGACTTAACAAAAAAAAGGGCAGATCCTTGTTGAAGCTTCGGCAGTCCCACTGGGTTATGGACACAGTTCAGTAGTCATACATGTATTTTAATAATGAACAAATGGCTCCAATGTTTTAACAGAATGTTTCATATCAATTTAGGTTGTCAAGAAGTGTTTTATATACAGTAAGCTCCTAAATAGACATTTGTGTCTGTGTTGTTTAGTTTTTCCACTCATAATCACATGTTCAGTAGAGTTTTACCCTCTTAAAAGCACCTGGAAAAAAGATGTAGCAAATGTTCTCTCTGTGATGTTGGTATCTGCTTTGAATGTAGGTTATGTTGGGCATCATGTTATGACCCCATTTGGTTTTCCAGCCAATACCTCCCAGTTCTTGTCATTTGCAGCATCTTAAATTTTCAGGCACATGTAAAAAAACATTTTATGTCAGTGTTTTTAAACTTGTATAATTCAGTGTTAGAATCACTGACAGTGATTCTGACTGTTGAGGAAAAAACTTCAGAACTTTACCTTTTAAGTGAGACTGAACATGTACTAAAAGTGGATCAACAGTTCTCAGTTGATTTTGGGTATGCCTTGTGTGTTTTAGGTGGATTATTAAGGAACTCTAACAATAAAGAAATACCCACATACCCTGAAAGCATGTCTACTGTGTTACATAACATTTCTTCAGTATTTGGTAACTGTGACACTAATTGTTGAACTTTCTCGGTGAATTCCTTTCTCAAGATTCATAGGTTGGCCCCCCATCCACAAATTTTCAAGCTCTAAGGGTTGTCTGTTTGGGAGATTGGCCCAAAATCGCAAAGATTAGAGAGAGAGAGAGAGAGAGAGTAGTTATTTATAAGCATATTCAAGCTGGCATTGCAAACAAAGGCTTCTCCGAGTAGCCTCTTAAATATATTTCAGTTGACATATTGAAAACCTTTTTCTGTGTTTTTTCACTTTATTGCACATAATTTTTATGGATTAAAATGTTAACGGTTTCTTTATCAGTGCAGTTGTATTGAATTAATAGCAATGTCTGGCCTAAATGTCACTGAAATAGATGCATTGGAAATGTGAAAAAATGACATGTTGAATTTTTCTCCACTGTTCTTCAAAAAGGGTGTGCAAATCATTGTGCTCTGTTTGTATTCAATTTTATTTTTCACATCGTCACAACTTTTTGTACATATACAAACATATACAAATAGCCTATATAGACTCAGAACTTATTAACCTGTATTTTCCAGCATTGTAAAACACGTTAAATGTGACAATATACATCCATAAACGTGAGGTCATCCTTCCTCAGAGTTATCTTCATTGTGTTGTGACCAATGCATATCTTGCTGCTAAAGATACTGATTTAAATCTCACTGTAAATGTACTGTGCAGTCATCCTGCCTTATTGAAGATCATTTTAAATGATGAAACCTCAGTCTGTTCCTGCATTCTTTTACCATCTGCAGCCAAAACAAAATATGAAGGAACAAGCCTGAAAACTACTGTCAAGAAGAGATCATTTTACCACTTATTAAATCCTTACAGGTCAGTTTAAAGCTTTTTGTGTTTTAGCAAGGGCCTTTCTGTTGTGAATCCAAAGTCAGATAACATTTCAGAGATGTACTCCTGCATATAGTTGCAATATAAGCAGAAAGTGCAGTGAGGTCAAAGTCATTTAAAAACTCAGTTGTACTCCTGTATTCAACATTGAGATGCCGTGTTACTGCTCAGATAGAAACACATACATCTGGTCTACGTCAGCCCGATGTATCAAGTTTAGATCGTTAACACATAGCAGGGAGAGCGTTTGCTCATTGCCAAGATGTCGCTGAGACGTCGGCCTTTAATAGATAATGACCACCACGTGACGTTCAAACGATCAATAAAAGAAGCTGCGCTCACTGGGTGCTCCTTCATTAATATTCATATGCTTTGTTAACTACGACCTTTATTCATTTAGGTCGGACCTATCAAACTACAAATATTTCACCATTCAATGTGAGAAATCAATGCAAACATTCAAAAATAGCTGACTGTGGCAGAAGTGGGCACAGTGAAGAGACAAAAGTCAATTTGATTGATTGAATTATTTTCAAATTTCCACAAACAATATCTGATGACCAGTCCGCTTCTCCTGGCAGCCTGCAAGACACAGAAAAGATGATGAGCACATAACTTCAAGAAATAAATCCCAACTTCCCCACTGTATTTTTTTTTGTGAGCATTTCAGCTGTCTTTTAGTCAGATTAAAAATTTTGGGTCTGTCACTTTGCTTAATTTAGTGTTGAAACTGTTAAGTAACGGGATCCAGCGTTAACTCCGTTAACTGTTACCAGCAGCTCAACAATCAGTCTTTCATCTCGGTAAAACAGTGGTTTCAAAACTGCGCTATTACCTGTAGCCACCGGGTCAGTTTGCTTTGCAGAGGAGGAGACCTCGACTGATAAATTGCCCATAAAATCACATTAACAACATACCGAAGGCATCCTTAAACTTCACTATTTGATGTCCGCGCTCCTCTTCCGCGCTCCTCCTGTCACCCACACTTGAGCACCCGTACTGGGATACACAGTGTCGGCCCGCCCCGCCTTACCTCCGTGGTCCTCTCCACTTCTCTCCGCTCCTGTCACCCACACTTGAGTATCCGTCCAGGGCCCCAGAGGTCAGGTCGGGGGGCCACGGGACCACGGGTGGCAGCTCCAGGCACTTCCACTTTAACCCAATTAAATTTATTAAGTTTAAGTTTATTTACTTTATTAATCCCCCTGAGGGGAAATTCAATGTTTTCACTCTTGCTTGTCAATTACACACAGGTCCTGCACAAACAGGACCTATACATGCACAAAGTGGAGAGATGTCAGAGTGAGGGGGCTGCCCTTGGTGAGGCGCCCGAGCAGCTGGGGGGTTCGGTGCCTTGCTCAAGGGCACCTTGGCAGTGCCCAGGAGGTGAACTGGCACCTCTCCAGCCACCAGTCCACGCTCCATATTTTGGTCCGGACGGGGACTCGAGCTACTGCCACCCCAATAGATATCCACCCATGCGGCCGACGCTTGTCAGTTGTTATAAATTCAGGGCCGATGTGCCGTCCTCAGGCCGATGTCGGCCAGATGTATGTGTGCTATCTGGGTGAATGCTAACAGTAAATGAGACACAGTGATATATGTGGATCCTACATTTATTTACAGACATTCACACAGAATACATGCTGTTTGAGGGGCACTGATGGACTCAGGGGGGGCGACTGCCCCGCCTTGGTTGAAAACCCTGCCCCCTTGAATGATGAAAATGAGCGGATGTGCCCTTTGGGCTGCCCTCTTGAGCGGCGAAACGAGAGGATGGCCCCTTTTTGCTACCCTCTTGAGTGATCAAAACAAGACGATGTTCCCTGTTGGATGAAAATGAGCAGATGTACCCTTTTGGCTGCCCCATTGATTTTTTTTTTTTAAGATATTTTTTCGGGCATTTTTAAGCCTTTAATTGATAGGACAGATGAGTGTGAAGGGGCGAGAGAGAGAGGGAGTGACATGCAGCAAAGGGCCACAGGCTGGGGTCAAACCCGGGCCGCTGCGGCAACAGCCTTGTACATGGGGTGCCTGCTCTACCACGAAGCCACCGACGCCCCAGGCTGCCCCATTGATTAACAAAAATGAGAGGATGTGCCCTTTTGGCTGCCCTCTTGAGTGATGAAACCAGAGGACGTGCCCTATCGGCTGCCCTTCATATAGAAAACAACAAGAAAATTCAATAATGTGTCTTAATGATTCTCTGTTAGTGGATGATATGTGATGCAGTGCCCTATTGGTGCCCTTCCAATGGTCTAAACGATGAACAGTTATGGTGCCATTCTAAAGTGCCCTCTATGCTGCCATTACACCAGTTGCCCAAATGGTGCCCTTTCCAGTAGAGAAAATGGGATGCAATGCTATAAAGACTGTCAGTTGTCTAAACCCTCTATGAGTGCCCTTCCATGGAAAGGTGTGCTGTTATCAAGTGATCTCTTAGATGCCCTTCCAAGAAAACACATTATAAAGTACCCTCACAATGAAGAGAAAAAATTCCAGCGAAGAAAATATGTTGTAGTAACCACAGTCTCCCCAAATTTACTAAGGCAGGATTTTCCAAAGTGGGTGCAATGACGACAGTCGGCAGCTTCCAAATAGTCAAACCCTGCTTGCTTTCAAAACACGTTAGGGAGCATCTGAGATGTAACTGCTGTGTTTGGCTGAGGTGGGTAATGGGCTATAGCAAAGTTGCAAAGACTGAGTTTTACCAATGATGCATTACTAATGAATGTATGTACACTGCAAGTGCTTTTATTGATAGTAGCAGCATGTGGTGTCACGTTTTAGCCTGGTAGCCTAGCTAATGTGAGATAACTAGCTGAGCATCTGTTGCAACACTAGACATATATTACATAGCCTACAGTGCAATTATATTCAACTATTACAATACAAATATTATTTTCTCCACCTTAGATAAAGAATGTACAGAGAGTGATTGAAATATCAGAGAGCCAAGGGATGCAAGACAGATAGAGGATATGAAGACATTCAAGAGCAAAGTGATGATATCAGGGAGAGAGATGAAGTTGAGGATGAAGGGAGAACACAGATGATGCTATGGAGAGAAATAATGATAAACATGAAGAAACAGAGAATACAGAGGATGCTATGGAGAGAAATGAGTCAAGGGATAAAACAAATAACATGTACCCTCTCCTATCGTCCTTAATGTTTCCCACTGATCCCGCTCATCTTCAAAAGCACAACATAGACCACCACTCTGAGAAATTTGTTGAGTTTTGCTGCTCTGTTGGGCCTTGTCAACCAGTTATAAGTTATCCAAAAACAGAGGGGTGTCCATTCCACAAGGAGTAGTATCAAGAGAGCCAGTGCATAGCCTACAAAGACTCATGCTGTCTTCTTTGTTTATTGCTGATTTTCAGTTTTCCTTTGTGTAAAATCTTTTCTTTTCTTTAGTTTATAAAATAAACATTTTAAACATACTTTTAGCCTGGATTGTCTGTATAATCTTAATTAAGAATCAAGGACGAAGACCATTTCACCATATATGACACACTAGCTTCTTGTGCACCCATGGGGCCCCATGTCATGCAGTAGGTGCCCTTTTTTCCTTTTCGCCTCTGCCATTCAAACATCCTGAGTCCAACACTGTTGAGGGGCTAATCTGCACACTGAGTTGTATGTACAGATACTGTATATCTAGAAAAGTGATAACTTTGATGTAAAGATATGCCATATAGTGGGAAAGAGATGCTAATCTTCAGTGTAAACCCTGTCAATATGCCCATGTCCACACCTCAGTAATGAGTCAAACAAGCTTAAAATGAGTAAAATCACCTTGAAATATTTTCCCAGAAATTATCATTTTGAAAGATGTTTGAAACCAGGTGTAAAAGAAACCATAGACAAATGGATTGAGCATTGAATTTGACCATCCAAGCCATTTAAATGATGCAATCACAGAAACTGGTATTGTGTAATTACTCAAAGGGTAAACGGTGAAAGAAAGAAAGAAAGGAGTCCAACAGATGAGAAAAACTCCCATAACAATAGCCAGAGTTTTGGTGGCCTTTCTCTCCATCTTACTGATGGTTGCTTCAGACTTTGTGTTTTGACAGATTGTGTTCTGGATGCTGCTGTCTCTGTGACACCATCAAGATCTTTAGGTAGATGATGAACATTACAGTACCTGGGAGGTAATAAGCAAAAAAGGTTCCCATAATTCCTAGACTTGTGAGACGCTGAAATAAAACACACTTGTTAGATTGTTCTTCATTCAGTCCTCGAATTGTGAGGCCAATTCCATTTAGAGCAGAAACAGTCCAGCTCACTAGGATCATGATCACAATAACATGGACAGTTATTTTAGTTCTGTACCTCAGAGGCTGACACACTGCATAGTATCTATCAATAGAAATACAACACAAATTTAAAATAGAACATGTGCCCAGAAATATATCAAAGCAGCCTCGGACTTTACAGAGCAAACCTTCAAGATGCCAACATGAGCTTACAGCCAGTATTGTGCTAAAAGGCATAACTACAACACCAACAAGCAGGTCAGCCACAGCCAGAGAGAGGATGAGGTAGTTTGTAGGAGTGTGGAGCTGTTTGAAGTATATGATAGAGATTATTACCAGAAGGTTTCCAGACATTATAAGAACGGATAAACAGGCAACAAAGACACATAATACATATGAAGTTATGACTGCTGTTATGCCAGATACATTTGTAGATTCATTGCAGAGATCATCAGACCTGTTGAGAAAGAATGTGGGTTCCATGCATAAATGTTCTTACTACTAAGATAACATTTGCAATAATAATATGACTTAAATCTAGAAAATTTAACACAGTTTTCTACATACAGATTCAAAGGTTGATTTTAGTGCTTGTAGGTTTCACACCATGCCTATTAATCCTGGTTTGTGCATCTTCACTGATGGGGCTGCTCAGCCTCTGTGCTGCTGAGCAGCATAGTCAGAGCAGATTTATTATTCTGGGCTCATTTACATATTAAGGGAGTGGCATTTAATGTCACTCAAAATGATGACTTATCATACAATTCCTTGTTTGTCCATGCATGTTAAACTGCAATACACATACACCATTTAATGTTATTACTTTTAAATTTCAATGGAGTACATTGAAGCCACTTTTTATCCACTTTGTCCATGGGCCATGAAGCAGCATGACTACATTCCCATAAAACAAACCTCACTTTTTACAATACTACTAATAGAGGTAGAGGTCCGAAAATAATTAAAGTTTGGGGCTTTGCACTTTATACACCTTTAAAGAGCATTTTAACAACACCTGAAACCATGTTTTTGCTGACCTTCAGTGGTTTAATATCTAACTTTTCTGCAGTGATGTAGAAAAGAGTACTCTGCATGCCTCTGACAATGAGTTTTTTTCCCCTAATCTGAGTGACAAAAGATGTAGGGCCAGATCCACAAAGAATGGATTGTTCCTGCTAATAGCGCCATTATTTGTGCAGAATTAGCTCATGCAATCTGCCCTGTTTTAGCGCCTTATCCTCAAAAGAATTTGCTCTAATCATATGCCGGCGCTAACACGCCCACAAAGTTTGGCAGCTGAGTGCAATTTGCGGCATATGGCCCTGCTGATGGATGACTGTGAGAGTCCTGAGATGCCTGCAATGGGGTTCTGGAAAGAGCCAGATGCAAGAACCTGTAGTGTAGACACTAGAGATGCGCGGATGGCAGTTATAACCGCCAGGTCGATCGGGTGATAAAAATGAACAATCTGAGTAATGGCGGATGGTTATGGGCAGGTGAAAATAATAGCCTAATAATAACAACTTTTATTTAAATCGCACCCTTTAAAAACAAAGTTTACAAATTGCTTTGACAAACATTAATGAGGGAAAATGTATTGCATGCTCTAAAATGTGAAATGAGCCTATTTGTGTCTGTGCAATACAATAGGCCCTCTATATCATCATGCTTATATCCCGCTGATAAATAATGTATGATTGGCTGGGCAAGCATGCTCTTTAAATGTGTCATGTGGAAGGGTTTATTTAACACAGTGATCCCCGCAGCAGCAGAAATGAGTGTCTCCTCATTAAGAGTGCCAATGTGCGCCTTTACGCACGAAGTAACGGCGCCATTTTATTGATTATTTTAATGTCAGTCAGCTGACGAAATTGGTCAGGATCTAATCTTTCCTGATAATATAAACATGCGGGTGTGGGTGGATGCAGGTCTGTAATTACAGAAAATTAATTTGCTCAGATGGGTGGTGGATGGATGATTGATGGATAGATACGGATTCGGGTGCCGTCAGAGCCCATCCGCGCATCACTAGTAGACACTAATTTGACAATGCCAGGTAAAGCATGGGATCTCTGGGTGGCAGGCTCAATGTCATCCTTGATGTCATCTAGTAGCGCAAGGATCATGCGGCCTGGCAACTGGTATCTACAAATGATTTCATTGTCACTTAAATCAAAAAGTGATACTCTCTTCCGATAAATCCTTTCTGGTGCGCGCCTGCCATTACGGTGCCTTCGCCTGGCTACAATCACTGCTGCCATGATTACCGGAGTCCTGGCATGACAGCCCTTATATAGGCTATGCTCCACAGTTACCACCAACTGAGTGAAATTTGCAATCATTTTGCGTGAGAGAGAGAGTGAGAGAGGGAGAAAGAGAAATTGCGCGGATACACGGGTCTCACTGGCATTAAATAGCACCGCTTTACTGCCTGTGGCAATTAGTCTTTGTGGATTAGGTGGTATTTGCAATGAGGCTTATTTGCATAAGAAGGGGGCAGTTTTGCGCAGAATTTATGAATATTCCCGAATTTACATGCATGCAAATTGGACCAGCGCAGCTAGGAGTGGCAGTGCAGTTTGTGTTCAGTTTGCGTGCATTTCACCCTTTGCGTGTGCTTTGTGGATTGCACGCTATTTTTTTCTCATTTGCACAGGTTTAGCGGTCGCAAAAGCAGTGCAATCCTTTTGAGGATCTGGCCCTTCGTATGGGGACAGGGAAGGTTGTTAAAGCTTACTGAACTACAATATATAAGGGGGCACTGAAGAGTTTTCAGAGTGTAAGGGAAGAGCATATACATTTGAATAGCAAGACTTTTACAGATTTCTCCAAATGTGGCAGCTTGCATCCAATTTTTTTTTTGAATATTTTATTTTCATTACACCACAACAAAAATGACACAAAGCTTCAACATGCAAGGGCAAGAAGACTGGAAAGATGAGCGCATCAGATGCTACTGGCTGCCTGATTAAGTTCATGAAGGTATGTTCTTAAAACTCTTATTTCACTCAAGACATCAACTGATGAGGTTTTCAAGGGCCAAGATGGCAAGGGGCTGATGCAGATTTAAAATTAAATAAAATCCTCTCCAGACAGGCATGGTGTTTCAACACAGGAGCAGCTGAATTCAATTCAATTTTATTTATAAAGCCCAATATCACAAATCACAATTTGCCTCACAGGGCTTTACAACATACGACATCCCTCTGTCCTTTGGACCCTCACAGTGGATAAGGAAAAACTCCCCAAAAAAAACCCTTTAATGGGGGGAGAAAAAAAACGGTAGAAACCTGCTGTCTGCCAGCTGTCTTCATAACAAGTGCAAATTCATAATAGCTGCGACCAAATTTGCTACTGTAGTGCCTTTTATGGACAAATCATGGTCATTCTTTCTGGCCTATGCACTTGTGGTCTCTAGTTGCCCTTGAGCATTTTTGGTCATTTGAGTTATTCACTAAGCTTTGTGGACCTACCAACTGCCAGAGTAACCTATAGAGCTGCTGGTCGCACCTAAAAATTGTGCTCATGAAAAAAATAATTGTGCACTTGAGTCAAACATTTTCTCTTAATTCTAGGCAGCAGTGCTGGTACTCCACACCAAATTCCAAATTTTATTTCATGTGATTAATTTCTCACTCTCGCTCTTCAAGGCACATTTCGCTTTTGCTGTGTCTTACGATGAGGCACTATCCAGCTTCTACACATTCATCCAGACCACCGTGTACAGCATCGATGTTGGCAACGTGAAGGAGAGTCCCCGAGTCAAGGAAATCAGAGCCAGGCTTCTTCACAGTGCCGTCTGAAGAGAGACAGAGATCATTGACCGGTAATATGGTTGGCCGGTAATATGCTCTCATGTTACATTTGCAAGGAACACCACACAAGATCTCCAGTGTTATTTAGACATTGAGGGCCCTATTTAGATGGTCTAAAACGCAAAGCGCCAGGCGTGCGGTGCATTGGCGTGTCCCAGTCACTTGCTAGTTAGACAGCGCATTCTCAGACTGTGCGCCATGGCGGAGAGTCTAAAAGGGTTGGACTTACTCTGTGAATTAGTCATGGGTGTGTTTTGAAATTGACAACCTAAAAGTCTTTCCACAGAATCCCTCGCTATCGGATCATTATCTGATTACTTCTGATTTCTTTTTACTCGATTACACGCCACTCAGCAACAGTTACTATACTAGATGTTTATCAGATAGTGCTGTCGCAAAACTTAAGGAAAAGATTACTTCGTCGTTAAATTCAGTACCAATACCTTCAGTAACAGAGGTTTCCCGTGCCGACTTTAACCTCTCCCGAATTGATCATTTTGTTGATAGCACCGTAGGCTCGCTACGAACAACGCTCGACTCTGTAGCTCCTCTTAAAAAGAAGTTAAAAAAGCAAAGAAAGTTCGCTCCTTGGTATAACTGTCAAACCCGTAAGTTAAAACAAATATCGCGAAAATTTGAAAGGAATTGGCGATTAACCAAACTGGAAGAATCTTGTTTAATCTGGACAGACAGTCTCAAAACTTATAAGAGGGGCCTCCGCAATGCCAGAGCAAACTATTACTCAGCATTAATAGAAGACAATAAGAACAACCCCAGGTTTCTTTTCAGCACTGTAGCCAGGCTGACTGAGAGTCAAAGCTCTATTGAGCCTTGTATTCCCTTAGCCCTTAGCAGTAATGATTTTATGAGCTTTTTTAATGACAAAATTCTAACTATTAGAGGCAAAATTCATGACCTCCTGCCCTCAGATAGTACCTATCTAACCTCAAACACAGCTGTAAAATCTAATATATATTTAGATTGCTTCTCCCCAATTTCTCTTCAAGAATTGACTGCAGTGATTTCTTCATCCAAATCATCAACGTGTCTCTTAGACCCCATCCCAACTAGGCTACTTAAGGAGGTCTTTCCTTTAGTTAACACTCATATATTAGATATGATCAATATATCCTTATTAACAGGCTATGTACCACAGTCTTTTAAGGTAGCTGTAATTAAACCTCTACTAAAAAAGCCCACCTTGGATCCAGAGGTGTTAGCCAACTATAGACCAATATCTAATCTTCCCTTTATGTCAAAGATCCTTGAGAAAGGAGTCGCAGACCAGCTGTGTGATTTTCTCCAGGATAATAATTTATTTGAGGAATTTCAGTCAGGATTTAGAGTGCATCATAGCACTGAGACAGCTCTAGTTAAAATTACAAATGACCTTCTGATTGCTTCGGACAAAGGACTTGTCTCTGTACTTGTTTTATTAGATCTTAGTGCGGTGTTTGACACAATTGACCATCAAATTCTACTGCAGAGACTGGATCACTTAATTGGCTTAAAAGGTTCAGCACTAAGCTGGTTTAAATCTTATTTATCTGATCGTTTTCAATTTGTTGACGTTCGCAATGAACCATCCTTACGTACTAAAGTTTGTTTTGGAGTTCCGCAAGGTTCTGTGCTCGGACCAATCCTGTTTACTCTATATATGCTTCCTTTAGGTAACATCATTAGAAATCACTCTATAAATTTCCATTGTTATGCGGATGATACTCAGTTGTATTTATCGATGAAGCCAGAAGAAAGTAATCAATTAACTAAACTCTATAATTGCCTTAAAGACATAAAAACTTGGATGAGCACCAATTTCCTGATGTTAAATTCAGACAAAACTGAGGTTATTGTTCTTGGCCCCAAACAACTCAGAGACTCTTTATCTGATGACATAGTTTCTCTAGATGGCATTGCTCTGGCCCCTGCCACTACCATAAGAAACCTCGGAGTAACTGTTATGCCCAGTCTAGGGGTGTCTGGGACATGACATGAAAGGCCCCCATCTTCCCCAAGTTCCAAGTAGCCACAATGAAAAAGTCGTGCGGAACGATCAATAGTACGAATTTATTTACAATATTTAAATAACAATTAACTGAAATAATAGCTTCAGGGTGGACTAAGGCCAAAATAACAAACAAAAACAATCCTGCCCAGGGAGTAAGTAAATAACCTAACCAAACAAATAAAAAAAAAACAAATGACAAAAAGCTTACCTCCCTAACTAAATAAACAGGAGAAAAAAGGGTAACAAAACTGGCGGTCCACCCCTACATCTGTTACACAATAAAGATTTTACAGAAACCGCTGTGGCCGGTTGGGAGAGGAGGAAGGTGGGGTCTGCCTGCTAGCTCGAAGCAGGTGCCATCTTGGTCCTTTAAAAACCGAACGCCCTCAGCTGCAGCCAATCACAAACGAGGACAGATCCAATCCACCAATCACCGCGCTATGGCACACATATTTGCATACAGAAAACAGAATACGCACAGAGAACACATGCAGCAAAACACAAACAAAAAGAAATTACGACAGCAGTCGTAACACCCCCATACCCAAGAATTTAAACATCCCCCTATGATGTTTAAATTCTATGAACCAATAGAACTTCTGGAGAGAGCATCAGCAATCACATTTTCTGTGCCCTTTTTATGGCAAATCTGGACATTGAAGTCCTGCAGCAGAAGAGTCCAGCGCATAAGCCGCTGATTAGAGTTGCGCATGTGGGCAAGAAACACCAATGGATTATGGTCAGTGAAAACCTGGATGGGCTGTGAACTTGAACCGAGATACACTTCAAAATACTGTAAGGCAAGCAATAGGGCGAGAGCTTCCTTTTCGATTGTGCTGTAGTTTAACTGCTGCCTGTTGAATTTTTTTGAAAAGTAACAGACAGGGTGGTCAATAGCTTGATCGTCTTCCTGCAGAAGAACGGCACCTGCGCCACACGCACTGGCATCAACCTCTAACTTAAAGGGGCGCGTAAAGCTGGGCGCGAGAACAGGCGCGCTACACAATAGCGCTTTGGCGGACTCAAAGGCAGCCTGGCAAGCGGGGGACCAAACAAAGCTTTTTAGCGGACTAACAAGACCCGTGAGAGGAGCCACCACATCTGAAAAGTTTCGACAGAAACCACGATAGTAACCATACATTCCCAGAAAACGTCGCAAAGCTTTCTTGGACTGTGGGACTGGAAAATCAATAATCGCCTGCACTTTCTCGGCTAACGGGCGCACATGTCCTTGTCCTACCTGTTTACCTAAATAGGTTACCGTAGCCTTGCCAAACTCACATTTGGCGAGGTTAAGGGTGAAAGAGGCCTCGCGGAGACGGCTGAAAATGAGAGACAGTGTGTGGAGATGGTCTGACCAGGTGGAGGAATAAGCAACCACGTCATCTAAATAGGCTTCACAGTTTTCAACACCAGATAACACACGATGCATGAGACGTTGGAATGTGGCGGGAGCGTTTCGCAACTCGAATGGCATAACAGTGTACTGGAGGAAAGTGTCGGGTGTGACGAAAGCGGAGATGTCAGAGGCCCGTGGTCTTAAAGGAACTTGCCAGTAACCTTTTAACAGGTCCAGCTTTGTCACAAATTTAGCGGAGCCCACTCGATCAATGCAGTCCTCCATCCTAGGGAGCGGAAAGGAATCGGGTTTGGTAACCGAATTTACTTTTCTATAATCATTACAAAAACGAGGAGTATTGTCGGATTTTGGGACCAAAACACACGGAGAGCTCCACGCACTGGTACTGGGGACAGCCAATCCATGTTCAACAAGATAACTCACCTCCAGCTGCATCATGGCCCGTTTAGTCGGATTTACACGGTATGCGTGCTGCTTAATGGGTTTGTGGCCCTCCACATCGATGTTGTGGAACAGGACAGAGGTTTGACGGGGATGGTCGGAAAAAAGCAACAAGTTATCATTTATCAAAGAAATAATATCTGCGCGAGCCAAATCAGACAGATGAACCAAAAAACCCTCCAAGTTACTCAGTACCTCTGAATTTCTCAGACGAGCGGGCGGCATCAAACCGCTTTTCTCTGCCAGCCCGTCGTCACAGAGATGGTACTGAGGAGGAGTAGCAGACACGGACATCACGGGTGCAACAGGAGGCAGCTGGGGATCACTCTCTCTGGAAAAATAACGCTTCAACATGTTAATATGACAAACTCTGGATTTTCTTTTCCGATCTGGAGTTTGAACAACACAATCTGTGTCACTGAGTTTTCTCTCCACCGTGTATGGACCTGAAAACTGTGACTGCAAGCTGGATCCAGGTAAGGGAAGCAGCACCAGAACCTTTTCAC
The DNA here is from genome assembly GCF_011397635.1 of Epinephelus fuscoguttatus. Lineage (NCBI taxonomy): Eukaryota > Metazoa > Chordata > Actinopteri > Perciformes > Serranidae > Epinephelus > Epinephelus fuscoguttatus. Next base: position 39,228,109 of record NC_064762.1, read on the forward strand.
CAGGTTGGAACACTCTAAGGACAGACTTTTTGTCATAACGACGCTTCATTTTAGTTTGGCTTTGTGCCAGATTTTCACGGGCCAATTGACATGCGTGGTGGAGACGCTCACGAAAACTACTAACATAATCCAGCACATTATGTTCAATTTTTGGCGACTCCGACAACCACTTTTCTTTGAGAAGCCGGAGAGGACCGCGCACAGTGTGGCTGAAGACCAAATCACAGGGACTGAAACCTAACGATTCTTGAGGAGTTTCACGCACCGCAAATAACAGGAGAGGGAGGCCCTCATCCCACTCTCTGTTAGACTCAAGACAGAACTTTCGCAACATGGATTTTAAGGTTTGGTGGAACCTTTCAAGTGCACCTTGGGACTCTGGATGGTAAGGACTTGATTTTACATGCTTAACTTTCAATACTTTCATTACCTGTGCAAACAATTTGGACATGAAATTTGTGCCTTGGTCACTCTGAACAGTTTTGGGCAAACCAAAAGTTGTAAAAAACTTAGTGAGAGCTTTTACAACCGGTTTTGCTTTGAGAGTGCGTAGCGGGATGGCCTCAGGGTACCGCGTCGCAGCACACATTACTGTCAAAATATACTGGTGTCCAGATTTCGTTTTTGGCAGGGGGCCCACACAATCAATGAGCACTCATTCAAACGGCTCCCCAAGCACCGGGATCGGATGCAGGGGCGCTGGCGGAACAGGTTGGTTGGGCTTTCCCACAACTTGACAGGTGTGACAGGTGCAGCAGTATTTTGACACAGCCGTTTTTAACCCTGGCCAAAAGAAGTTGCGCAACACACGATAATACGTTTTTTTAACACCAAGGTGGCCAGCTAAGCTAGAGTCATGTGCTAGACTGAGAACTTGCTGTCTATAGTCTCTTGGCACAACCACTTGGTTCACAACATTTAGCTCACTGGAGTCGGGACTCCACCGTCTCATCAAAACACCATTTTCTAGAAAAAGCACGACAGGTCTTCTGTCCTCCTCAGCGGCTACAACAGAGGACAGACACAAAGTTAGACGGGTCATTTCTCTGAGCATCAATCAACATTTCCCGTGTAACATTCAAGCTCAGGTCAGCATCAGCAGGGAAAAGATCAGACTCATTGACACATTTTACCACATTTTTACTCTCAGTTTTGGGGTGCACTGAATATGAGGGCTCTCCCTCATCTAATGTAGCCATAAACGACTCAGACAAATCCACAGCTTCACCCAGTTTACGAGCCTGTGCGCGCGTAATTGCGCACACAGGAAACACATTTGGCACAGACAAATCAGAGGAGACAGAAGAGGAGCAGCAGGCAGACGCAGCAGCAATGGGATCATTAACGACCTCGGGCAGAGGAAACACATTTCCTCCGGCCAAATCGTTTCCCAAAATAAACGAAATGCCACTAATCGGAAACCGTGGGAGCACGGCAACTTTCACCTGTCCCGACATGAGCGGTGAATGCAAATGGATCATGTGGAGTGGGGCGTTAAGTTCGCTCATTTTAATTCCCCACACCACCAAATCAGAAAAACACGAAGTTACGTTTGAGAGTGGCAACACATTAGCCAGCATGAAAGAATGATACGCGGCTGTATCTCGCAGAATAGTAACCGGTACTTTATCCGCTTCCTTACCGGTTAAGGAAACAAACCCATGAGACACGAAAGGTTTGAAACGAGGGTCAACCTCCGCGTTTACCTCCGGTTCAGGTAAAGGCTCCGTGTGTTTGTCAGGCGGGGACACGGTGTTTATGAAACCCACACCTGCAGGAGTCTTACCGGTTTTGTGTTCTTTTTTTTTGAGAACCGGACAGGCAGCGATCAAATGGCTTGGCTCATGGCAATAAAAACACTCGCGGCTTTCACCCGCAGCTGGTGATGTGTTTTTACGCATCAGTTTTGGTGACCTTCTGCACTCAGGCATTACATTTGAAGCATGAGGTGTCGGTACAGAAAAAACACTTTTATGAGTCAGAATGAACTCATCAGCCAGCACTGCGTTAGACACCGAGGACACTTTCTGCTCGTTTAAATAAACAACGATTCGCTCCGGCAAACATTTTTTAAATTCCTCGAGCAGAATTAATTCCCGCATTTCCGCTAAAGTTTTTACATGACATGCCTGGCACCATTTATCATACAAAACACTCTTGTCGCGCGCAAACTCAACGTACGTCTGGTTGGCAGTTTTATCACGGTTTCTAAATTTTTGTCTGTTCGCTTCGGGGACAAGCTCATAAGCCTGCAACACAGTCTTTTTCAATATGTCATAATCCAGACTGTCCTCAATTGACAGACTGGCACAGACTTCTTGGGCCTTCCCATAGCTTACACTGTAACAAAAGTGACCAGAACTCCTTGGGCCACTTAAGTGCAGCAGCTATTCGCTCAAAGGCGCTGAAATATGAGTCCACCTCGGACTCACGAAATGGAGGGACTAATGCAATGTGCTTACTGATGTCAAAAGCAGAAGCAGAAACAAAACTTTGGTTAGGAGACACTGGGGTGGAGGCAACAGGGGCTCCTCTTTCCAGCTCAAGAGCCCTGATACGGAGATGCATTGCTTGCACTTCAAGCTGTTTATTCTTGGTCTCCACCTCCTTTATTTGCAGGGCTAAGCGGAGATCCTCTGTGGTCATATTTCCCAGAGAAGGATCAATGACCGGCTCAGGCTCCACACCAGCAGCGCACACGCCAGCAGCCTCCGCTGCTTTCACATCCGCCACCTGTGCGTCAGCCGCCGCGTCACCCGCAGGCTTAGCCGCCTCAGCAGCTAGTCTGGGTAGCACACCCTGCTCCACCAACCCATCACACAAAATCTGTTTGAGCTCTGCTTTCCGGGCACTGTACGACACATGCACATTATAAAAGTTAGCCACAATTAACAAATCTGCTTTTCTGCACTTATCAAGTTTTGCCAAAGAAGGGCTGGTCACAAAGTCATCCAGAGAAAACTCCATAATTCCCCCCACACCAAAAAACAACCGCCAACCAGAGGAAAAAAATACTCACCAAACTCACCCTGAAACGAAGCGCGAAAAGAAAACGGACGAGCCCCCAGTTCATGTTATGCCCAGTCTAGGGGTGTCTGGGACATGACATGAAAGGCCCCCATCTTCCCCAAGTCCCAAGTAGCCACAATGAAAAAGTCGTGCGGAACGATCAATAGTACGAATTTATTTACAATATTTAAATAACAATTAACTGAAATAATAGCTTCAGGGTGGACTAAGGCCAAAATAACAAACAAAAACAATCCTGCCCAGGGAGTAAGTAAATAACCTAACGAAACAAATAAAAAAAACAAATGACAAAAAGCTTACCTCCCTAACTAAATAAACAGGAGAAAAAAGGGTAACAAAACTGGCGGTCCACCCCTACATCTGTTACACAATAAAGATTTTACAGAAACTGCTGTGGCCGGTTGGGAGAGGAAGAAGGTGGGGTCTGCCTGCTAGCTCGAAGCAGGTGCCATCTTGGTCCTTTAAAAACCGAACGCCCTCAGCTGCAGCCAATCACAAACGAGGACAGATCCAATCCACCAATCACCGCCGGGCTATGGCACACACATATTTGCATACAGAAAACAGAATACGCACAGAGAACACATGCAGCAAAACACAAACAAAAAGAAATTACGACAGCAGTCGTAACAGTAACATTTGATCAAGATTTGTCTTTTAATTCTCATTTAAAGCAAACTTCACGGACTGCATTTTTTCATCTGCGTAATATTGCGAAAATTAGGCCTATCCTGACCCGAAAAGATGCAGAAAAATTGGTCCACGCTTTTGTTACCTCAAGGCTGGATTACTGTAACTCTCTATTATCAGGTCGCTCTAGTAAGTCCTTAAAAACTCTCCAGCTAATTCAGAATGCAGCAGCACGTGTACTAACAGGAACTAAGAAACGCGATCATATCTCTCCTGTTTTAGCTTCTCTGCACTGGCTCCCTGTAAAATCCAGAATCCAGAAATTTAAAATCCTACTGTTAACTTATAAAGCTCTAAATGGTCAAGCTCCGTCATATCTTAGAGAGCTCATAGTGCCATATTATCCCACCAGAACACTGCGCTCTGAGAACGCAGGGTTACTCGTGGTCCCTAAAGTCTCCAAAAGTAGATCAGGAGCCAGAGCCTTTAGCTATCAGGCTCCTCTCCTGTGGAATCATCTTCCTGTTACGGTCCGGGAGGCAGACACCGTCTCCACATTTAAGACTAGACTTAAGACTTTCCTCTTTGATAAAGCTTATAGTTAGGGCTGGCTCAGGCTTGCCCTGTACCAGCCCTTAGTTAGGCTGACTTAGGCCTAGTCTGCCGGAGGACCCCCTATAATACACCGGGCCCCTTCTCTCCTTCTCTCTCTCGCTCTCTCTTCTATTACTGCATCTAGCTAACCTGGCCATTCTGGATGTCACTAACTCGGCTTCTTCTCCGGAGCCTTTGTGCTCCACTGTCTCTCAGATTAACTCATATCGCAGCGGTGCCTGGACAGCGTGACGTGTGTGGTTGTGCTGCTGCCGTGGTCCCGCCAGATGCCTCCTGCTGCTGCTGCCATCATTAGTCATTAGTCATACTTCTTCTGTTATTATACACATATGATTATTGTCACACATGTATACTGCCAGGTATTAATACATACTTTCAACATATTGTACCGCAGTAACCACAACTATAACTATAATATTATTACTTTCATTAATGTTGTTGTAAGCTACTGTCATTACCTGCATCTCTCTCTCTCTCTCTCTCTCTCTCTGTGTCATATGGATTACTGTTAATTTATTATGCTGATCTGTTCTGTACGTCATCTATTGCACGTCTGTCCGTCCTGGAAGAGGGATCCCTCCTCAGTTGCTCTTCCTGAGGTTTCTACCGTTTTTTTTTCCCTGTTAAAGGGGTTTTTTTGGGGAGTTTTTCCTGATCCGCTGTGAGGGTCTTAAGGACAGAGGGATGTCGCATGCTGTAAAGCCCTGTGAGGCAAATTGTGATTTGTGATATTGGGCTTTATAAATAAAATTGATTGATTGATTGATTGATTGATTTTGGGCATATCATTCAATAAGGCAATCAGAGTGTCACCTCTCATTGCCTTTAAAAGAGGTGCGATTGGAGCGCACGGCGGAGAGCTAGTTAGATGGCGGACCTACCAACTGGAAAGAGTGAGCGTTTTACAGCTGAGGAGACGATAAATGTATCTCTATGTAGCCCGTGGAATTAGATGCCACACAGGACACATTTACTTCAAGGGTTCTTTGAGCGCCACATTTATTTCTGACCACATTTGCAACAGGTCATTCTTTAACAGAGTGTCTCAACTTCTCAGTCCAGGGGAGCAAACAGCTCGTTTGTGGCTGACTTATAATGAAAATGAATAGAAAGAAAGAAATAATAAAAAAAAACAACAAAATAAAATACGGCAGTGGACTGGCTAATTACAGAAAATATGAAATAACATCTGTTAAATACATATTTTACACCATAAACCACAACTGTAAATGCACAAAATTAACCAAGAAATGTACAACGTATTTTTCATAGGACACTTACATTCCAACAAGCTTCACCAAACACACGTGGGACTTCCCGGAGATTGCACTACTCCACACATGGTCAACTACCATGTACTCGAGAACACCGTGGTCGACGACCAGCCTTCAAAATGCCAGGACACAAACTCCAGTAGTGCCTACTACTTTACACGATGGGACCATCCACTCTGCACATTTCCGGGTTGTCCGCACGTAAAACAGGAAAAACAACTCTGGCGCACATGCGGGGTAACAATAATATTACCACCTACTGCCGCCTTGTGGCCAAAATTGGCAATAACAAGTGAGCCTGTGCCAGTGCACTTACAATCTGTTGTTACTCACTTTTAAAGGACATTACACCAAAAGGAAAACAACAAAGAACACATGTACTAACATTAAATTAACTAGGGGAATTATATCAACCCTAAAAGGAGAATAATACTGGATTTTACCACCTGGTTACATACTCCCCTGCAAATAGTCAACGTCCGCGGTGACTACAAAACACGAACTGACTCAAATGCTCCCTGCAATGCTTTGTCAAAGAGGGCAGTACCCAGGCTTGTCAAAACCTGGGAGACCATGTCTGTGCTGACTGAGACAGCATTACAGGCTGACCTAGGCAGGTGGAATGGGTTTGGATGCGTACCTGCAGTTGCCCATTTGCTTTTCCTAATGGCAGGTGTTGGCGCATCTGCTTTACTTGCTCTTCTAGAAATGTCTGTTAGCGTTTGACTTTCCTGGTTTGTTGTGGTGAGCATGTCACTGTCACCTACGTCTGAATGCACATCACTGTCTATATATTCCATTTCTGTGTCACCATTTCCCACATCTTTATGGGCTTCAAAGTTTTCTACACTGTCACCCTCACCTGCAGGTGTGGCTACGGGTAAATTGACCCCATCTGCCACATGAGGCAGATTCGCTGTTTGCGCAGGCTGGGGAGGAAAGACCTCCTCCACCACAACAACAAAATCAGGACCAGGTGACTCTGGCACATCTTCAGCCACTGGCTGTGTACTGGGTTGCAGCCTAGTCTTAGTTCTGGGTTTGGGAACTGGTTTTGCACAAGGCCGCAATTCTGACCTATGAACTCTCTTAATGGGACCTCCCTCAAAACGTTCAACAGTGTATGTGGTGCCTTGGATGTCCACCACTTTGTAGACTGTTGGACTCCATGCGTCTTGAATCTTATGTCTACCCAAGGGTCTGTGACGCAGGTAAACCAACTGACCAATGTCTACAGGGGGACAATACACCTTGTCATGTTGTAGTGCAATTCGCTCAGCTGCCTTCTGCTCTGAGTACTCTCTGGCTCTCTCATGTGCCTGCCTGAGTCTCTCCTGATGAACAGACAACCAGTCCTGCTTCTTGTCTGGCACATACTCACGCCCTAGCAGTGCATCTACTGGGAGACGTGGCTGAACCCCAAAAAGCAAATAATAGGGCGAGTACCCTGTGGAGGAATGAGGGGTGACATTATAGGCATACACTAGTTCAGGAAGATATTCTGGCCAACGGCTTTTTTTCTCGGGAGGAAGTGCCCTTAACAAATCATGGAGTGTTTGATTGTATCTTTCGCACTGAGCGTTTCCTTGTGGCCTGTATGGAGTTGTCTGTGTCTTTTGACCCCATATAATTTGCATATTTCTGATATAATTTCACTCTCGAAATTTCTACCCTGATCAGAGTGAAGCCTCTCAGGGACCCCATATTTCATAAACCACTCCCTGAGCAACACTTTAGCTGTGGTGTCCGCTTTCTGGTCCCTAGTAGGATATGCTTGCGTGAACTTTGTGAATACATCGGTCACAACAAGGACATTTTCAGGTCCATCTGAAGCTGGTTCTAACACTGTAAAATCAACAGCTACAACTTCTAAAAGTCGAGAGGCCAGAAATGCCCTGGCTGGAGCCTGGATTTTTGGCTGAGGCATCTTGGTTAAAATGCACCTCTCACAGTTTTTAACCCAGCTTTCAACATCCTCATAGAGCCCTACCCAGAAACATCTCTCTCTTAGCAGGTTCACAGTGCGTTCTATGCCCTGATGCCCCATGTTGTTATGTACATTCTCAAGGACTTGATCCCTCAAACAACTGGGCACGAGTAACTGCCACACCTCTCCATGACGTGGATCTTTGACAACTCTGTACAGCAACCCTTCCCTTTGCTGTATGCAGCTCCACTGTTTCAGCAGCCTTTTCACTTGGCTAGAGAGGGCTGCTCTTTCTCTGGGGCTTGGTCTCTTTCCCTGATCCCAAACTGAAATGCAATCGTCAAAATCTGAATCAGGATCTGTTTCAGGCTCCCCTGCAAACTCCTGCCTAGAGAGGGCATCAGCTGCGGCATTGCTAGAACCAGGACGGTACTTAACCTCAAAATCAAAAACAGACAGTTGTGCTACCCACCTCTGCTCTATAGCACCTAACTTAGCTGTCTGGAGGTGGCAGAGAGGGTTGTTGTCGGTCAGGACAACAAACTTTGAGCCATTCAAGTAACCCCTGAATTTTTCAGCAACTGCCCACTTTAAGGCAAGCAACTCTAACTTCATACTACTGTAATTGCGGTCATTTTTCTCAGCCTGCCGTAGTCTGCGGCTAGCGTAGGCTATGACTCGTTTGGTGTCGCCCTGCTGCTGACACAATACAGCGCCTAATCCATGCTGACTGGCATCTGTCTCAAGTATGAAGGGTTGTGTGAAATCGGCAAGTGGTAAGTTTTTCTTTTAACGGTTCAAAAGACAAGACACACTCTGGCGTCCACATAGCACAAAACTGGTCACCTATTTTTCCTGTTTTTTTCACACCTGAACATCTGTTGACTAAATCATGCAAAGGCCCAGCAATCTGTGAGAAACCTCGAATGAATCTCCTGTAGTAGCTACAGAAACCCAAAAATGACTGCAGCTCCTTAACAGTGGCTGGGACCTTCCAGTTTTTAACAGCAGAGACCTTGGAGGGGTCAGTACCTACACCCTCCGCTGACACCTGATGCCCCAAAAACTTCACTGACTGCTGTAGAAAAGCACACTTCTGCAACTAGTACAGTTTCAAGTCTCTCCAGATGTTGCTCAAATGTTTCAGAAAAAAACAAGATATCATCTAGGTAAACTAGAAGTATCTGGAAAATCAGATCGCTCATAGTGACTTGCATAAGTCTCTGGAATGTAGCGAGTCTATTACACACGCCAAAAGGCATCCTCACATACTCGTATAAGCCAAAAGGTGTAGTGAATGCTGTCTTCACCCTATCTCGCTCATGCATGGCCACCTGGTGGTACCCACTTGCCAAATCTATGGTTGAAAAGAATTTCACCCCCCTCAGAGCATCAAAACTCTCATCAATCCTCGGGAGCGGAAATGCATCACATCTTGTCTTTGAATTGAGTTTTCTGAAATCAACACATAACCTCAAAGTACCGTCTGCCTTCCTCACAAGCACTATTGGTGAAGCATAAGCACTGGTGCTCTCTCGGATGACTCCTTTTTTCAACAGCTTGCCAATGTGTTCTCTGACTTCACTGTACTGAGTGGGTGGGATTCGTCTGTATGGTTGTGTCACAGGTATATCGTCTGTGAGATGTATCTCATGTTGCACTTTGTCAGTGTACCCTAGATCTTCATCTTCTGTTGCAAATACAAAAGAGTACTTTTCCAGCAACAAAGCCAGCTGAGCGCGCTGTTCTGTGTTACCACCTACATTGAGCTGGTCTAAGATGGACTGAGTATCTGTGGACATGTCAGGGCACTTGTCAACACTCACTTCTTCAGTATCAGCTGAGATTCTCTTGAACTGTACCTCACAAACCTCATCACTTTTCACACTGTCTACATGAGTCAGAAACCCCAACCTAGTCCTTGGCTTTAGCCAGAGGTCTTCATCAGACAGGTTCATGACTTGTACTGGGAAAAAGTGACTCTCAGAGGAAACTAATGTCGGCACAACCACCAAACCTCTGGGCAAAGGGGCATTTCCAGGCTCAAGCAACAGCAAAGGGCCATTGTCACTGACAGTCCTAAGTCCCCTAGCCATGACAGTAGCTGCAGATGAAGCAGGCACGTGTACTACATCCTTACCAGCTACCCTAGCAAAATATAGTCTGTCTGTTACATTTGCTGCCTGAAGATTATGAAAAGCCTCTCTCCAGTGCGAGTCAAGTTTACCCTGTAGTGTGGTGTCAAACTCAGCATGTACTAGCTCTTTGCATTTTTTGACAACATTCATCCCAATGAGACCTGGAACGGAGGAAGAGTGTGCAGAATCTCTGACTATCAGGAAACCTCGCTCTGGGATTGTCAGACCCATAGCTTCAACATCAAGTTCCACATAGCCTATATAGGGCAAGTCTAATCCATTGGCTGCAGTGATCTTTAACCACTCAAATGCAGGAAGAATGTCTTCCCCTTTTCCTGACAAGTGTTTCCTGAAGAAACTCTCGGAAATTGTACTGACCATGCTACCAGTGTCAAGCAGGCATGATACTGTAACACCCTGGAGTTTCACTTCAACAGTTTTGCATTCTCCAACTGCACGTTCTAAGATTTTACTTCTGTCAGGTGTCTCTTTTGGTGAGCCAGGTGCTTCCCATCAAGTTGTTTGGCTCATGACAACCGAGGGTACAAGTTTTCCTGCTCTACAGAGGGACCAGATGTGGTGGAATCGTGTTCTCTTTTGGCATGTGGACACCTCCGTGCAATGTGACCGACACCCTTACACTTAAAACAGATAGGCTGACCATCTGGTGTGAACTTTGGCTGTGGTCTAGCTCGTGGCTTGGATTCTAGAAAGGTATGTGGAATATTGCGCTTACTCAGTTCACTTACAGCACAGGCTAGCTCAGCGAGTGTTTTGCTTAGTTCTGCCAGCTGTTTTTCCTGATGGGTTACGGCTCTTTGAACATCATCTAACACAGTACATTGGTTATTGTTTGTTGTAACAGTAGAGCATTGGATTTCTGAAACCTCAGACTTTACATGGTTACTCTTTACAAGCCTGGGACGGTGGGACCTGCTGTCCTCCATTTCCCACAGGAGAGCTTCACTCCTCACATCCAGAAGGCTGGAGTTGGTTTGTCCCTAACCATCTTTCTGAGTTCACGTCGAAGGGCTGCGTCTCTTAAACCCTCAATGAACTGATCCCTGAGAACAGTTTTCTCATTAGATATTAAGTTTGATGACTGTTTCACTACAGAGCTTAAGATCTGGGACAGTGCATGGGAGTAGTCACGGAGGTCTTCCCCTTCCGCTTGTTTACGGTTGTAAAAGGACTGCAACAGCTGTGTTGTGCTGCGTTTTTCACCAAATGCATTTCTCAGGTAAGAGTACAAATCACTTGGGGCCACTGACCGATCCCCCATGCACAGTCTCACCTCTTCTAATGCAGGACCACCTAACAGAGATAGTATGTAGTCAGAGTGTTCTTCTGTTGTTTGTTCTCAGGACCTTAACACCTTTTCAACCTCATCAATAAACTCTTCAACAGGTCTCCCATCTTTACCACATTCCCCACTAAATGCTTGGATCTAACGTTCTCTTGGAACATAGATGTACGAACGTGTAGGTGCAGTCTGAGCCCTTGCTTCATTATTTAACCTGGTCAGTTCATCTCGTAGTCTGGAGAGTTCTTGCATTTGACTCTGTATTTCTCCTATAGTGTCTCTACTTGTGCCAGCTGCCCCATTTGAGGCCTGATGTGCCTGACCATTGTCATTACTTGAAGTACCTTCATCACCGGATTCACTAGACATGATCAACTGTTTTAATGCTTTTATCAGTCCACCATGGATGTAAAATGTCCAAAGTGTAGGTCAAGGATATGGTGAAGACAGTCTCTATCTTGGAGCCTTGTTGGACCTTGCTCTTTGCAGCTGAGGCTCTTGAAGGGATCCTCTGCACAGGTACGAACGAGTCTTTCTTTACCCGGGGAGCGCCAGCATCTCTCAGGACACCTCAGGTCGTCTCTCGCCAATCACCACCTCCCAGCAGGTTGGCCTCTCAGACTCCAAACACCAGTGGACATCACCTGCAGTCTTCACCACTGCCGTATTTCTCAAATAAAACAAAAATAAGCCACTCTGTTGCCAATTTTTTAAAAAGTATGTTTTAGCTCAACCCCACTCCTGGTACCAAAAATGTGTAGCCCGTGGAATTAGATGCCACACAGGACACATTTACTTCAAGGGTTCTTTGAGCGCCACATTTATTTCTGACCACATTTGCAACAGGTCATTCTTTAACAGAGTGTCTCAACTTCTCAGTCCAGGGGAGCAAACAGCTCGTTTGTGGCTGACTTATAATGAAAATGAATAGAAAGAAAGAAAAAATAAAAAAAAAACAACAAAATAAAATACGGCAGCGGACTGACTAATTACAGAAAATATGAAATAACATCTGTTAAATACATATTTTACACCATAAACCACAACTGTAAATGCACAAAATTAACCAAGAAATGTACAACATATTTTTCATAGGACACTTACATTCCAACAAGCTTCACCAAACACATGTGGGACTTCCCGGAGATTGCACTACTCCACACACGGTCAACTACCATGTACTCGAGAACACCGTGGTCGACGACCAGCCATCAAAATGCCAGGACACAAACTGTTCAATCTGTTGTTACTCACTTTTAAAGGACATTACACCAAAAGGAAAACAACAAAGAACACATGTACTAACACTAAATTAACTAGGGGAATTATATCAACCCTAAAAGGAGAATAATACTGGATTTTACCACGCGGTTACATCTATATTGACTGTCCCGTCACATCTGATGTCAGATCAAAGGGGATTGGCACCGTTTGGCACATTTGGCACGCGTAATGGAAACCCAACCTGATTTGATTACAGTAACACAGCTGCAAACTGATAAGTTCACATCCCTCTCAGCCAACCACAAACAGCCACAGCATCAGCTATAGCCTTTTGATGCTGCTGGGCCTCCGCCATGTTGGATTGGGCAAGCTCACTCATCCTTTCTGGTCGGTCTCACATCTGCACAACGTAAGAGATTACGCTAACAGCCTCCCTCCCTGTGTGATCTACCTTCCAAATCTCTCTCAGTGAAGACAGAGTGCCCCTTACTTCATGACCAAACAGCAATTCAAAGGGAGAGAATCCAGTGGAGGCTTGGGGTACTTCGCTATGTGCGAAGAGGAGATAAGGTGGTCATTCATGCCAGTCATGGCCACCAATGACAGGCAATAGCCCTTTTTAAATAGGAATTGTGCAAATTTGCAGGAAAGCCCAATCAGAGCATGTCAGCGGAGCGGAGCTGGAGCAGAGCTGAGTGGGGAGCAGAAGGATTTTGTGTTGAGCGAGGAGTGACTATTTTTTTAAAAAGGTGGAGTGGAGCCTTATCTCTCGCTCCAATTTTGCTCCGGTCGCTCATGGCCCACCCAGAATGCATGTTTGCATCTTTGCACCTGTGCACACCCACACTATTTTCTTTCAGAACTATGGAGTTTACTGTGTACTTCAGAAAAGAAACTGAGAAGAGAAGCAGCGGTACCTTGGAGAACGGTTCCTAACTGCAGGGAGAGGGGAGAGGGCTTCCCTGGAGGTCGGCCGCTTAACCCGGTCCGTCTCCTACACACTTTGACTCATTTCCACCCTGTCGACAGCGGTACCATGGAGAACGGTCCCTAACTGCGGGGAGAGGGGAGAGGGCTTCCCTGGAGAATCTACCAAGCTCATGTTTTATTTGTGAATAGAAGATTACAGGTTAGGGTAGGAGTGGAAATTGTCACCCGGTCCGCTCTGCTCACATGCTCTGAGGCCAATCAGTCTTTTTCAGCATTGGCAGTATAAAAACAAAATTGGGGAGTGCGGCAAAATGCCGCCTACCTACTTTTGTTAATACAGAATGTGCCTTTTTCAGGGCAATGGGGGGCGTGAGCTAGCAACAAAATGTGTAGCTTAGCGTGTGACGTAAACAATGACATGGGAGGGAAGCCTAGGCTAGTCAGTCCTTCAGCGATTCTCTAGTAAGCTGGCCCGTTCTTCACTGTCCCCGTCATCTGAAGGTTAATGGCCTCTTCGTTTGTGAGGGCAAGGAGGGTGCGCTATTCCTTGTCTCCCCAGTTGCTCATCTTTACAGTGTCTGTCAGGTTTGCGTTTCCCTCTTGCCACTAGCTGCTTGCTAAATCCCGCTTTCAGCTGTTTCCTGTTTATCCACAGCCAGTGGGTCGCACGTGCGGCGTCATCAACAGCTCCTCCCACAAGTCTTCAACAGCTGCTCCCGTTGCGGAAGGCCGCCTTGGTCTGTTTAAACTATAAAGGTTCCGCCAGTATGACTACCCTACGAGGCGGAAAATTGTGCACCTCGGATCAACTCGCCAATTCGGTTCTGTGTGTGTATAAACACTCACAGCTTGCCGGGAAAACGGCCCAACATTCGCGGAAAATCTGGCAGTGTAAATGTGTGCGCTCAATCTAGAAAACAGTGTGTTGTCAAAGTGCTAATAAACACATTTGAAACAAAACAAACTATGTGTGTTGTATGTAACTGAACTGACTGCAACTCAAAGTAACTGAATATGTGGTAATGGTGTTTGTGAGTGTGTGAATGCTTCAACCTTTGTGTGGCTGTGGGCATAGCCATCACAGGATCATATGCCTAGTTATCTTAGCCGCTATGATGCCTGACAGGAGCTTCCATGTTGTGGAGAGACAGGTTATTGGTCTATCTAGTTGGATGGGATGGTTCCCTTCTGGGGGTCTTTAATGGTCAGAATATATATGTATATATATATTTATATATAAATATATGTTATAAAGTTTTTCTAGGATGCCTTTTTACAGCTGGTGAAGGGACTGCCAATGAAAACTAGCCTTTTAGCTGATTCAGGTGCATTTACATTTGTTAAAATGTTGATAAATGCACACTGTCCCTTTCTTGAATAAATAAATAAATAAATAAATAAATGAATTGCTAGACTTAACAAAAAAAAGGGCAGATCCTTGTTGAAGCTTCGGCAGTCCCACTGGGTTATGGACACAGTTCAGTAGTCATACATGTATTTTAATAATGAACAAATGGCTCCAATGTTTTAACAGAATGTTTCATATCAATTTAGGTTGTCAAGAAGTGTTTTATATACAGTAAGCTCCTAAATAGACATTTGTGTCTGTGTTGATTAGTTTTTCCACTCATAATCACATGTTCAGTAGAGTTTTACCCTCTTAAAAGCACCTGGAAAAAGATGTAGCAAATGTTCTCTCGGTGATGTTGGTATCTGCTTTGAATGTAGGTTATGTTGGGCAACATGTTATGACCCCATTTGGTTTTCCAGCCAATACCTCCCAGTTCTTGTCATTTGCAGCATCTTTTCTCAAGAAAATTTTCAGGCACATGTAAAAAAACATTTTATGTCAGTGTTTTTAAACTTGTATAATTCAGTGTTAGAATCACTGACAGTGATTCTGACTGTTGAGGAAAAAACTTCAGAACTTTACCTTTTAAGTGAGACTGAACATGTACTAAAAGTGGATCAACAGTTCTCAGTTGATTTTGGGTATGCCTTGTGTGTTTTAGGTGGATTATTAAGGAACTCTAACAATAAAGAAATACCCACATACCCTGAAAGCATGTCTACTGTGTTACATAACATTTCTTCAGTATTTGGTAACTGTGACACTAATTGTTGAACTTTCTCTGTGAATTCCTTTCTCAAGATTCATAGGTTGGCCCCCCATCCACAAATTTTCAAGCTCTAAGGGTTGTCTGTTTGGGAGATTGGCCCAAAATCGCAAAGATTAGAGAGAGAGAGAGAGAGAGAGAGAGAGAGAGAGTAGTTATTTATAAGCATATTCAAGCTGGCATTGCAAACAAAGGCTTCTCCGAGTAGCCTATTAAATATATTTCAGTTGACATATTGAAAACCTTTTTCTGTGTTTTTTCACTTTATTGCACATAATTTTTATGGATTAAAATGTTAACGGTTTCTTTATCAGTGCAGTTTTATTGAATTAATAGCAATGTCTGGCCTAAATGTCACTGAAATAGATGCATTGGAAATGTGAAAAATGACATGTTGAATTTTTCTCCACTGTTCTTCAAAAAGTGTGCAAATCACTGTGCTCTGTTTGTATTCAATTTTATTTTTCACATCGTCACAACTTTTTGTACATATACAAACATATACAAATAGCCTATATAGACTCAGAACTTATTAACCTGTATTTTCCAGCATTGTAAAACACGTTAAATGTGACAATATACATCCATAAACGTGAGATCATCCTTCCTCAGAGTTATCTTCATTGTGTTGTGACCAGTGCATATCTTGCTGCTAAAGATACTGATTTAAATCTCACTGTAAATGTTCTGTGCAGTCATCCTGCCTTATTGAAGATCATTTTAAATGATGAAACCTCAGTCTGTTCCTGCATTCTTTTACCATCTGCAGCCAAAACAAAATATGAAGGAACAAGCCTGAAAACTACTGTCAAGAAGAGATCATTTTACCACTTATTAAATCCTTACAGGTCAGTTTAAAGCTTTTTGTGTTTTAGCAAGGGCCTTTCTGTTGTGAATCCAAAGTCAGATAACATTTCAGAGATGTACTCCTTTACTCCTGCATATAGTTGCAATATAAGCAGAAAGTGCAGTGAGGTCAAAGTCATTTAAAAACTCAGTTGTACTCCTGTATTCAACATTGAGATGCAGTGTTACTGCTCAGATAGAAACACATACATCTGGCCTACGTCAGCCCGATGTATCAAGTTTAGATCGTTAACACATAGCAGGGAGAGCGTTTGCTCATTGCCAAGATGTCGCTGAGACGTCGGCCTTTAATAGAAAATGACCACCACGTGACGTTCAAACGATCAATAAAAGAAGCTGCGCTCACTGGGTGCTCCTTCATTAATATTCATATGCTTTGTTAACTACGACCTTTATTCATTTAGGTCGGACCTATCAAACTACAAATATTTCACCATTCAATGTGAGAAATCAATGCAAACATTCAAAAATAGCTGACTGTGGCAGAAGTGGGCACAGTGAAGAGACAAAAGTCAATTTGATTGATTGAATTATTTTCAAATTTCCACAAACAATATCTGATGGCCAGTCCGCTTCTCCTGGCAGCCTGCAAGACACAGAAAAGATGATGAGCACATAACTTCAAGAAACAAATCCCAACTTCACCACTGTATTATTATTTTTTTTTTTTTGTTAGCATTTCAGCTGTCTTTTAGCCAGATTAAAAATTTTGCGTCTGTCACTTTGCTTAATTTAGTGTTGAAACTGTTAAGTAACGGGATACAGCGTTAACTCCGTTAACTGTTACCAGCAGCTCAACAATCAGTCTTTCATCTCGGTAAAACAGTGGTTTCAAAACTGCGCTATTACCTGTAGCCACCGGGTCAGTTTGCTTTGCAGAGGAGGAGACCTCGACTGATAAATTGCCCATAAAATCACATTAACAACATACCGAAGGCATCCTTAAACTTAACTATTTGATGTCCGCGCTCCTCTTCCGCGCTCCTCCTGTCACCCACACTTGAGCACCCGTACTGGGATACACAGTGTCGGCCCGCCCCGCCTTACCTCCGCGGTCCTCTCCACTTCTCTCCGCTCCTGTCACCCACACTTGAGTATCCGTCCAGGGCCCCAGAGGTCAGGCCGGGGGGCCACGGGACCATGGGTGGCAGCTCCAGGCACTTCCACTTTAACCCAATTAAATTTATTAAGTTTAAGTTTATTTACTTTATTAATCCCCCTGAGGGGAAATTCAATGTTTTCACTCTTGCTTGTCAGTTACACACAGGTCCTGCACAAACAGGACCTATACATGCACAAAGTGGAGAGATGTCAGAGTGAGGGGGCTGCCCTTGGTGAAGCGCCCCGAGCAGCTGGGGGGTTCGGTGCCTTGCTCAAGGGCACCTTGGCAGTGCCCAGGAGGTGAACTGGCACCTCTCCAGCCACCAGTCCACGCTCCATATTTTGGTCCGGACGGGGACTCGAGCTACTGCCACCCCAATAGATATCCACCCATGCGGCCGATGCTTGTCAGTTGTTATAAATTCAGGGCCGATGTGCCGTCCTCAGGCCGACGTCGGCCAGATGTATGTGTGCTATCTGGGTGAATGCTAACAGTAAATGAGACACAGTGAGATATGTGGATCCTACATTTATTTACAGACATTCACACAGAATACATGCTGTTTGAGGGGCACAGATGGACTCAGGGGGGGCGACTGCCCCGCCTTGGTTGAAAACCCTGCCCCCTTGAATGATGAAAATGAGCGGATGTGCCCTTTGGGCTGCCCTCTTGAGCGGCGAAACGAGAGGATGGCCCCTTTTTGCTACCCTCTTGTGTGATCAAAACAAGACGATGTGCCCTATTGGATGAAAATGAGCAGATGTACCCTTTTGGCTGCCCCATTGTTTTTTTGTTTTTTTTTTAAGATATTTTTTTCGGGCATTTTTAAGCCTTTAATTGATAGGACAGATGAGTGTGAAGGGGGGAGAGAGAGAGGGAGTGACATGCAGCAAAGGGCCACAGGCTGGGGTCGAACCCGGGCCGCTGCGGCAACAGCCTTGTACAGGGGGGGCGTGCGCTACCAGGAAGGCCCGGCCGGCCCAGGCTGCCCCATTGATTTACTAAAATGAGAGGATGTGCCCTTTTGGCTGCCCTCTTGAGTGATGAAACCAGAGGACGTGCCCTATCGGCTGCCCTTCATATAGAAAACAACAAGAAAATTCAATAATGTGTCTTAATGATTCTCTGTTAGTGGATGATATGTGATGCAGTGCCCTATTGGTGCCCTTCCAATGGTCTAAACGATGAACAGTTATGGTGCCATTCTAAAGTGCCCTCTATGCTGCCATTACATGACAGTTGCCCAAATGGTGCCTTTTCCAGTAGAGAAAATGGGATGCAGTGCTATAAAGACTGTCAGTTGTCTAAACCCTCTATGAGTGCCCTTCCATGGAAAGGTGTGCTGTTATCAAGTGATCTCTTAGATGCCCTTCCAAGAAAACACATTATAAAGTACCCTCACAATGAAGAGAAAAAATTCCAGCGAAGAAAATATGTTGTAGTAACCACAGTCTCCCCAAATTTACTAAGGCAGGCTTTTCCAAAGTGGGTGCAATGACGACAGTCGGCAACTTCCAAAGAGTCAAACCCTGCTTGCTTTCAAAACACATTGTATGGCCTTTAGCAAATATTTTCTGCATTTTTGGAACGGGCTAATGGGCTAAAATCTAGTTAGCACTTCCATATCCACTGTCCCTTTTTTTCTCTCTGTATTGTTTAGAGTAGGTTAACTCTATTTGAAAGTAAAAAACAAACAAACAAAAAAAAACGCATTATTGCCAGTGATGACATAATAAAGTGCAGCCTAAAAAAAATACTGATTGCCATTGTTAAAAATGTACTACTCCATCAATGTAAGTGTTCAGTTTAGACACACCCCTCTCCAATGCTCAGATGTCAGAGGGAGCTTAATGCACTCTGAGATGTAACTGCTGTGTTTGGCTGAGGTGGGTAATGGGCTATAGCAAAGTTGCAAAGACTGAGTTTTACCAATGATGCATTACTAATGAATGTATGTACACTGCAAGTGCTTTTATTGATAGTAGCAGCATGTGGTGTCACATTTTAGCCTGGTAGCCTAGCTAATGTGAGATAACTAGCTTTAGCTAAGAAGCTAGCTAGTTGATTATCCTGTGCTAGCCTTGCTCTAAATTTCTATATAAACAGAAGATATTAAGTTTGATTGGTCAATAATCTACACTTCCAGAATGCCAGGGAAAGAAAGGAAACAAAAGTTAATAAAAATGCAGCTGGAAAATGCTGCAAAAGGGAGCATCTCTTTGGAAAATTGGGTCCAAAGTAACAAGGGAGGAGCTAAGGATAAAGGTATGTTTACTCCTCACTGCTAGCTAGCTTGTCCTGCAGAGCCATAATCACTGAGCATCTGTTGCAACACTAGACATATATTACATAGCCTACAGTGCAATTATATTCAACTATTACAATACAAATATTATTTTCTCCACCTTAGATAAAGAATGTACAGAGAGTGATTGAAATATCAGAGAGCCAAGGGATGCAAGACAGATAGAGGATATGAAGACATTCAAGAGCAAAGTGATGATATCAGGGAGAGAGGTGAAGTTGAGGATGAAGGGAGAACACAGATGATGCTATGGAGAGAAATAATGATGAACATGAAGAGAATACAGATGATGCTATGGAGAGAAATGAGTCAAGGGATAAAACAAATAACATGTACCCTCTCCTATCATCCTTAATGTTTCCCACTGATCCCGCTCATCTTCAAAAGCACAGCATAGACCACCACTCTGCGAGATTTGTTGAGTTTTGCTGCTCTGTTGGGCCTTGTCAACTAGTTATAAGTTATCCAAAAACAGAGGGGTGTCCATTCCACAAGGAGTAGCATCAAGAGAGCCAGTGCATAGCCTACAAAGACTCATGCTGTCTTCTTTGTTTATTGCTGATTTTCAGTTTTCCTTTGTGTAAAATCTTTTCTTTTCTTTAGTTTATAAAATAAACATTTTAAACATACTTTTAGCCTGGATTGTCTGTATAATCTTAATTAAGAATCAAGGACGAAGACCATTTCACCATATATGACACACTAGCTTCTTGTGCACCAATGGGGCCCCATGTCATGCAGTAGGTGCCCTTTTTTCCTTTTCGCCTCTGCCCTTCAAACATCCTGAGTCCATCACTGTTGAGGGGCTAATCTGCACACTGAGTTGTATGTACAGATACTGTATATCTAGAAAAGTGATAACTTTGATGTAAAGATATGCCATATAGTGGGAAAGAGATGCTAATCTTCAGTGTAAACCCTGTCAATATGCCCATGTCCACACCTCAGTAATGAGTCAGACAAGCTTAAAATGAGTAAAATCACCTTGAAATATTTTCCCAGAAATTATCATTTTGAAAGATGTTCGAAACCAGGTGTAAAAGAAACCATAGACAAATGGATTGAGCATTGAATTTGACCATCCAAACCATTTAAATGATGCAATCACAGAAACTGGAATTGTGTAATTACTCAAAGGGTAAAAGGTGATACAAAGAAAGAAAGGAGTCCAACAGATGAGAAAAACTCCCATAACAATAGCCAGAGTTTTGGTGGCCTTTCTCTCCATCTTACTGATGGTTGCTTCAGACTTTGTATTCTGACAGATGGTGTTCTGGATGCTGCGTACCTGTCTCTGTGACACCATCAAGATCTTTACGTAGATGATGAACATTACAATACCTGGGAGGTAATAAGCAAAAAAGGTTCCCATAATTCCTAAACTTGTGAGACGCTGAAATAAAACACACCTGTTAGATTGTTCTTCATTCAGTCCTCGAATTGTGAGGCCAATTCCATTTAGAGCAGAAACAGTCCAGCTCACTAGGATCATGATCACAATAACATGGACAGTTATTTTAGTTCTGTACCTCAGAGGCTGACACACTGCATAATATCTATCAATAGAAATACAACACAAATTTAAAATAGAACATGTGCACAGAAATATATCAAAGCAGCCTCGGACTTTACAGAGCAAACCTTCAAGATGCCAACATGAGCTTACAGCCAGTATTGTGCTAAAAGGCAAAACTACAACACCAACAAGCAGGTCAGCCACAGCCAGAGAGAGGATGAGGTAGTTTGTAGGAGTGTGGAGCTGTTTGAAGTATATGATAGAGATTATTACCAGAAGGTTTCCACACATTATAAGAACTGATAAACAGCCAACAAAGACACATAATAAATATGAAGTTATGACTGCTGTTATGCCAGATACATTTGTAGATTCATTGCAGAGGTCATCAGACCTGTTGGGAAAGAATGTGGGTTCCATGCATAAATGTTCTTACTACTAAGATAACATTTACAATAATAATATGACTTAAATCTAGAAAATTTAACACAGTTTTCTACATACAGATTCAAAGGTTGATTTTAGTGCTTGTAGGTTTCACACCATGCCTATTAATCCTGGTTTGTGCATCTTCACTGATGGGGCTGCTCAGCCTCTGTGCTGCTGAGCAGCATAGTCAGAGCAGATTTATTATTCTGGGCTCATTTACATATTAAGGGAGCGGCATTTAATGTCACTCAAAATGATGACTTATCATACAATTCCTTGTTTGTCCATGCATGTTAAACTGCAATACACATACACCATTTAATGTTATTACTTTTAAATTTCAATGGAGTACATTGAAGCCACTTTTTATCCACTTTGTCCATGGGCCATGAAGCAGCATGACTACATTCCCATAAAACAAACCTCACTTTTTACAATACTACTAATAGAGGTCCGAAAATAATTAAAGTTTGGGGCTTTGCACTTTCAACACCTTTAAAGAGCATTTTAACAACACCTGAAACCATGTTTTTGCTGACCTTCAGTGGTTTAATATCTAACCTTTCTGCAGTGATGTAGAAAAGAGTACTCTGCATGCCTCTGACAATGAGTTTTTTTCCCCTAATCTGAGTGACAAAAGATTTAGTATGGGGGCAGGGAAGGTTGTTAAAGCTTACTGAACTATAATATATAATTCCAAATTTTATTTCATGTGATTAATTTCTCACTCTCTCAGGTGGAGAGAAGCATGAAGACGAGCATGATGCAACAGCATCCAGGATTTCTACATCATCCTGGACCAGAAGGCCCTTCCCTGCATGATGCAGACCAGAGTTGCTGCCTTTGACAAGCTCTTCAAGCCACATTTCGCTTTTGCTGTGTCCTACGATGAGGCGCTGTCCAGCTTCTACACATTCATCCAGACCATCGTGTATGGCACCGATGTTGGCAACATGAAGGAGAGTCCCCGAGTCAAGGAAATCAGAGCCAGGCTTCTTCACAGTGCCGTTTGAAGAGAGAGAGAGATCGTTGACCGGTAATATCGTTGGCCGCTAATATGTTCTCATTTTACATTTGCAAGGAACACCACATAAGTTCTTCAGTGTTATTTAGACATTTAAAGTTTCAGCATGGATTGTATCCCGGAAGGTCTTTGCGTTTGAACTGTGGGTAACCTGGATGTTCATTTGTTTTTTGCACATACTCTGGTTACAAGTGGCACTTATCCCGAGCATATGGAGTCTGTGTTGATTCAGATCCTGCCAGCAATTTTGAGTTTGAGCCTGTAGCTGGAACTTCAGTGGAGCAAGGAAATGTGGATCCTCCTGTCACTGTCACTGCACACATTCCAATTGAAAAACGGAACATATTGGACATGTGCAGCTCTGTTATTGCCATGCTCATGCAAAAGAAGCTGTTGTTAATTGTTTGTCTTCTGGTGCACCTGGAGTAACCTTAGAGCATGTTGAGGATTGTTTTGATAAACTTGAAAATCCATTCATGTCTTAACACAGAATCTAAAAGAATGAGACATTTTGAGGAAAAATGGTACATAGTAGAACCTGTAGAGCATGTTCTTGGCGTTCATTTTGATATGCGCAGAGATGGAACAACAGGCACATATAGGCAAGTTCCTGTCAATGATAAGTTAATGTAAGTACCCATCCTGGGGTCTTTTTCTTCTATGTTTAGGAACAGTGAACGCTGTAGCACTTTCCAAAAAGCAAAACCACACCAGATGTGGTTTTACAGAGATGGCAAGGCAAGGCAAGGCAATTTTATTTATATAGCAACATTCATACACAAGGCAATTCAATGTGCTTTACAAGGGAAATACGTTAAGATCAAACATTAAAGGAACAATAGATGATTAAAAACAAAAGCTAAAAGCAAGAAAAACAGTGCAGAAAATGCATTTAAAAAGCAAACATAAAGCAAAAGCAACAGCAGACAAATATAAAAACAGTAGCTACAGATTATCCTAACAGTAAGTTACATATCTAGTTCACTGGTAAGCTGCAGTAAATAGTAATGTTTTAAGCCCTGATTTAAATAAGTTGACAGTTTCAGCCGACCTCAGATATTCTGGAAGTTTGTTCCACAGGCAGGGAGCATAGAAACTAAAGGCTGCTTCACCTTGTTTGGTTTTGATCCTGGGAGCACTGAGTAAACCTGTTCCAGATGATCTGAGGGGTCTGGATACTTCATAACGTACAAGTATATCAGAGATGTATTTAGGCCCAAGACCATTTAGTGCTTTATAGAACAAGATAACAAGATTTTAAAGACTATCCTTTGATACACAGGAAGCCAGTGCAGTGATTTAAGCACTGGTGTAATGTGCTCCACTCTCTTGGTTTTGGTGAGGACTCTGGCAGCAGCGTTCTGGACGAGCTGCAGTTGTCTGAGTGATTTTTTACTCAGGCCTGTGAAGACACCATTACAATAGTCCAGCCTGCTGAAAATGAAAGCATGAACAAGTTTTTCTGTATCTTGTTTAGACAGAAATTCTTTTATTCTTGCTATGTTTTTAAGGTGGTAGTAGGCTGATTTAGTAATTGTCTTAATGTGACCATTGAAATTTAGGTCTGAGGCCAGAACTACACCAAGATTTCTGTCTTGATTTGTAGGTTTTACTGTCATGGCGTCAAGGTGAGCACTGACTATTGATCTTTGTTCTTTGGGGCCAAAAACAACTATCACAGTTTTTCTGTGTTTAGTTGAAAGAAAGTTCGCTCCTTGGTATAACTCTCAAACCCGTAAGTTAAAACAAATATCGCGAAAATTTGAAAGGAATTGGCGATTAACCAAACTGGAAGAATCTCGTTTAATCTGGACAGACAGTCTCAAAACTTATAAGAGGGGCCTCCGCAATGCCAGAGCAAACTATTACTCAGCATAAATAGAAGACAATAAGAACAACCCCAGGTTTCTTTTCAGCACTGTAGCCAGGCTGACTGAGAGTCAAAGCTATATTGAGCCTTGTATTCCCTTAGCCCTTAGCAGTAATGATTTTATGAGCTTTTTTAATGACAAAATTCTAACTATTAGAGGCAAAATTCATGACCTCCTGTCCTCAGATAGTACCTATCTAACCTCAAACACAGCTGTAAAATCTAATATATATTTAGATTGCTTCTCCCCAATTTCTCTTCAAGAATTGACTGCAGTGATTTCTTCATCTAAATCATCAACGTGTCTCTTAGACCCCATCCCAACTAGGCTACTTAAGGAGGTCTTTCCTTTAGTTAACACTCATATATTAGATATGATCAATATATCCTTATTAACAGGCTATGTACCACAGTCTTTTAAGATAGCTGTAATTAAACCTCTACTAAAAAAGCCCACCCTGGATCCAGAGGTGTTAGCCAACTATAGACCAATATCTAATCTTCCCTTTATGTCAAAGATCCTTGAGAAAGTAGTCGCAGACCAGCTGTGTGATTTTCTCCAGGATAATAATTTATTTGAGGAATTTCAGTCAGGATTTAGAGTGCATCATAGCACTGAGACAGCACTGGTTAAAATTACAAATGACCTTCTGATTGCTTCAGACAAAGGACTCGTCTCTGTACTTGTTTTATTAGATCTTAGTGCGGCGTTTGACACAATTGACCATCAAATTCTACTGCAGAGACTGGATCACTTAATTGGCCTAAAAGGTTCTGCACTGAGCTGGTTTAAATCTTATTTATCTGATCGTTTTCAATTTGTTGACGTTCGCAATGAACCATCCTTACGTACTAAAGTTTGTTTTGGAGTTCCATGAGTTCTGTGCTCGGACCAATCCTGTTTACTCTATATATGCTTCCTTTAGGTAACATCATTAGAAATCACTCTATAAATTTCCATTGTTATGCGGATGATACTCAGTTGTATTTATCAATGAAGCCAGAAGAAAGCAATCAATTAACTAAACTCCATAATTGCCTTAAAGACATAAAAACTTGGATGAGCACCAATTTCCTGATGTTAAATTCAGACAAAACTGAAGTTATTGTTCTTGGCCCCAAACAACTCAGAGACTCTTTATCTAATGACATAGTTTCTCTAGATGGCATTGCTCTGGCCTCTAGCACTACCGTAAGAAACCTCAGAGTAATATTTGATCAAGATTTGTCTTTTAATTCTCATTTAAAGCAAACCTCACGGACTGCATTTTTTCATCTGCGTAATATTGCGAAAATTAGGCCTATCCTGACCCGAAAAGATGCAGAAAAATTGGTCCACGCTTTTGTTACCTCAAGGCTGGATTATTGTAACTCTCTGTTATCAGGTAGCTCTAGTAAGTCCTTAAAAACTCTCCAGCTAATTCAGAATGCAGCAGCACGTGTACTAACAGGAACTAAGAAATGCGATCATATCTCTCCTGTTTTAGCTTCTCTGCACTGGCTCCCTGTAAAATCCAGAATTGAATTTAAAATCCTACTGTTAACTTATAAAGCTCTAAATGGTCAAGCTCCATCATATCTTAGAGAGCTCATAGTGCCATATTATCCCACCAGAACACTGCGCTCTGAGAACGCAGGGTTACTCGTGGTCCCTAAAGTCTCCAAAAGTAATCAGGAGCCAGAGCCTTTAGCTATCAGGCTCCTCTCCTGTGGAATCATCTTCCTGTTACGGTCCAGGAGGCAGACACCGTCTCCACATTTAAGACTAGACTTAAGACTTTCCTCTTTGATAAAGCTTATAGTTAGGGCTGGTTCAGGCTTGCCCTGTACAAGCCCTTAGTTAGGCTGACTTAGGCTTAGTCTGCCGGAGGACCCCCCTATAATACACCGGGCCCCTTCTCTCCTTCTCTCTCTCTCTCTCTCTCTCTCGTATCCTATTACTGCATCTAGCTAACCCGGCCATTCTGGATGTCACTAACTCGGCTTCTTCTCCGGAGCCTTTGTGCTCCACTGTCTCTCAGATTAACTCATACCGCAGCGGTGCCTGGACAGCGTGACGTGTGTGGTTGTGCTGCTGCCGTGGTCCCGCCAGATGCCTCCTGCTGCTGCTGCCATCATTAGTCATTAGTCATACTTCTTCTGTTATTATACACATATGATTATTGTCACACATGTATACTGCCAGGTATTAATACATACTTTCAACATATTGTACCGCAGTAACCAGAACTATAACTATAATATTATTACTTTCATTAATGTTGTTGTAAGCTACTGTCATTACCTGCATCTCTCTCGCTCTCTCTCTCTCTCTCTCTCTCTCTCTCTCTGTGTGTCTCATTGTGTCATATGGATTACTGTTAATTTATTATGCTGATCTGTTCTGTACGACATCTATTGCACGTCTGTCCGTCCTGGAAGAGGGATCCCTCCTCAGTTGCTCTTCCTGAGGTTTCTACCGTTTTTTTTTCCCCGTTAAAGGGGTTTTTTTGGGGAGTTTTTCCTTATCCGCTGTGAGGGTCTTAAGGACAGAGGGATGTCGTATGCTGTAAAGCCCTGTGAGGCAAATTGTGATTTGTGATATTGGGCTTTATAAATAAAATTGATTGATTGATTGATTGAGTTGTAGAAAATTCTGGCACATCCACATATTGATTTTGTCAATGCACTTATTTAGTAGATATAGGGGACTGTAGTCATCTGGTGACACTGTTATGTAAAGTTTTGTGTCATCTGCATAAGTATGGTAGCAGATGTTATGATATTCCATAATCTGAGCAAGAGGGAACATATAGATGTTGAACAGAAGAGGCCCAAGAATGGACCCTTGAGGAACTCCACATGTAATTTTTGTTCGCAGAGATTCATAATTGCCAAGTGACACAAAGAATTCCCTGTTTTGTAAATAAGATTTAAACTAATTTAGCACAGTGCCAGAAAGTCCCACAAACTTTTCTAGTCAGTTGAGCAGTATGTTATGGTCAACTGTGTCGAATGCAGCACTGAGGTCCAGTAATACCAGAACCGAAATCTTTGATGCATCACTGCTCAGATGAATGTCATTTAAAACTTTTACAAGTGCAGTCTCAGTGCTGTGATGTGCTTGAAATCCAGACTGAAAGGCATCAAAGATATTGTTTTGCTCCAAGAAGGTATTAAGTTGCTGAAAAACAACCTTTTCAATGATCTTTCCTAAAAATGGTAGGTTTGATATGGGCCTGTAGTTATTTATTACTGAGGCATCCAGATTAGGCTTTTTTAAGAGAGGTTTAATGACTGCAGTCTTCAGGGCCGTTGGAAAAAGGCCTGACTGAAGAGAACAGTTGACTATCTGTAGTATATCTGATGCTGTGCAGCTAAAAACATCTTTAAAAAAGCTTGTAGGCAGAGTGTCAAGGCAGCAGGTAGTGGACCTAAGGTTTCTAACTATGTCTGTCAAAGTACCATAATTTAATGGGTGAAAAAGTGCCAAATTAACTGGAGTAGTCTTATGAGGCACAGGTGAAATAGCCACTGTGTTGGAGTTACAGACTGTCTGTCTTATCTTTAAAATCTTGTCTGTGAAAAAAGAAGCAAAGTCATTGCATGTCTTGGTGGATAGCAGTTCAGGAGGGACTGACACTGATGGGTTTTTCAGTCTGTCAACAACAGTAAATAAAGTCCATGTATTGTTGTTATTTTTGTTGATAATCTCAGAGAAAAAGGACTGCCGCGCCCTTTTTAGCTCCAAGCTATAGATGTGCAGACATTCCTTATAGATGTCATAATGAACCTGGAGTTTGGTTTTTCGCCACCTGTGTTCTGCTTTTCTGCATTCTCTTTTTTGAGCTTTTACCTGTGTGGCGTTCCTCCATGGTGGTTTTTTCTTACCAGAGACAACTTTGACCTTCATGGGGGCAATATTGTCCATAATATTCATAGCTTTAGAGCTGAAACTATGAACCAGATCATTGACAGAGACTGAGGGCACAGCTGGTGTGGGTATAAAATCCTGGGTGAATAGTGTACAGGTGTTTTCGTTGATATAACATTTTCTGATTACCCCTGTTGTACTTTTACTGGTGTCAGGGGAGATGGCCATTTTAAAGAAAACACAGTAATGATCAGAAAAGGCAACATCAGTCACCACAACCTCAGAAATGTTGAGCCCTTTGGAGATAATTAGATCTAAAATATGTCCCTTATTGTGTGTTGGTTCTGTTACATACTGGGAAAGTTCAAAGTTGTCCAGGACGTAGAAAAGTTCTTTTGCGCTGCCATCTTTGGAATTATCAATATGAATATTAAAATCACCCACTATAACAGCACAGTCAAAATCAATACAGACAACAGACAATAGTTTAGAAAAGTCATCAACAAAGTGTGCACTATATTTTGGAGGCCTGTAAATGGTTACTAATACTGCTTGACAGGAGGATCTCAACTGCAGTGCAACATATTCAAAAGACTCAAACTTCCCATATGACAACTGTTTGCACTGGTAAACATCCTTAAATAAAGTGGCTACTCCACCTCCTTTCCTGAGTTCTCTAACTGAGCTGATAAAATGGAAGTTTGGGGGGGCTGATTCAATAAGTACTGCTGCATTGTTGTTTTCATTTAACCAAGTTTCAGTTAAAAACATAAAATCAAGGTTTCTCTTGATAATAAAATCATTAATTAATAGTGACTTGCCAGCCAGAGATCTGATATTTAATAAAGCTAAGTTTAATGTACTAACATTGTCTGACACAGTCTGTGGCTGACGCATAACTGGAGTAAGATTAGATAGAGTAGCTGTGCGCTTCGAGTACACATTGTTTTTCCTGATGCTAGTCAAAACAGGAATGACAGACCTTGGAGATGACTCTGGCTGATACTTTTCAATTACAAGATGTGTTTGACCATGCCACCAGCTATTTAAGATTGCCGGTATGTTTCAGGAAGCGGCATGGGGTCTGACTCATCTCTGACAGGCACCTGAGTGATGACGTCTAGGGCTACTATTTAAGAGTTCATCAATTTGACTGAGCTTTAGTGTGGCAACTCCTTGATTGGTGAGCGTGGTGGAGGGGGGGACGGTTGATGCTGGCTCCGTGGTGATTGTGGTTGTGGTGGGGAGGGTCAACGTTGGCTCCTTAGTGGTTGCGCCGGTGCTGGGGGGGCGACGTTGGCTCCTTGGTGGTTGTGATGAAGGGCAGGAGGGGGTTGTTGGATCCTTGACTGGGACAGGGACATCCTCTGAATGCCTTGGGTGATGTGGAGCAAAGGGTCAGGTGAAGGGGGAGAGATGCAGGCTGTCTGTCTCTGTGCCCCATACTTGTCCTTGGCTCTTATCTGTCCATTCTTGTTTTGGTATGGCATTCCAAGAGCATGACGTAGGTTGGCCCCGAGTAGTCTGCATCCAGTGATGTTCGGATGAATCCCATCATGCTGAAAGCGATCCTTACAGTTCCAAAAGATGTTAAAATTGTCAATGAACTTTATCCCATGAGTGAAGCATGCCAATGTCAGCCATGTATTCAGGGCAAGGAGTCTGGTAAAAGACTCGATTCCTTTCCCCAGGGTTGGAATGGGGCCAGAAATGAACACATTTTGTGACTGACAGTCACTCAGTTTCTCCAGGAGCAGGGAAAAGTCTTTTTTCAGGATCTCAGAGCCAGTTTTTCCTCGTAGAATGTCAAAAGACCCAGCATGGATGATGATCCTCATGTTACTGGGGTGTGTAGAGAGGATCACTGGCAACAGCTCAGTTAGCTCCCTGACAGACGTGTCAGACACTGTTAGATTTTCAGTCTTTGCCATTCTTACATGCTTGGTTATTGAGTCTCCAATCAGGATGGTATCTGGCTGATCAGGTGTGGTGTTAGCGATACTTCTCCTGGCCCTTGGCTTCTCAGGTGTGGAGTTAGCATAGTTTTTTCTGGCCCTGGGTCTAGCAGCGGTTTTGGGGCTATTGCTTGCATTTTGGATCGCCTTGGCCTGCCTGGGTTCAGTGTAGTTGGTATTGTCACATATTTCATTTGGAGCCAGTGCATCATACCTGTTGTGTAGAGAGAGTTCAAGTGGAGGGGTGAGCGTTGGGGCTCTCTTGACTGATTTCCTGCTGGATTTGCCTTGGCGTCTAGTGACATCAGCCCAAGTCCTGGCTGGAGTTGATGCTTTTGGTCGAGCACCAGTCCTGTGCCAGTAGGAAGGGCCGTTAGGAAAGGCCAGTTTGGGAGCCTCTGCAGCTGATCCAGTGGTGTTAGGACATATCCATGGGATTGTGTCAGCCAAGTCAGCGATGGTATGCTCCACATTTGTTGTATTTCCATATACACCAGTCTGTCCATCAGCACCTTGTATGTTAGCTGCCACAGAGTCAATGAATTGCTCACTCTCACAAATTTGTTGTAGCGTTTCATTCTTCTTTTGAAGCTGCCTTATCGTCTCGGTTAGTCGCTCACACTCTGTGCAGCTCACAGATTTTGCCATCTTGTCCTTGTCCTAATCACAGGTTTCCAGTCACAGACACAGCAAAAGGCTTGCACTGTGCCTCAGCCCTGCTCACACAGTACTAAAGTGGTGAAAAAGTGGTGAAAATATGGCAGTAGTCCTCTGTATCTTTCACAAATTAAAGTCCCAATGCTTTATAAGTATCCAGGATCTACTTTCTGTAGCTTTTAGCAGAAAAAAAACAAGTATATCCACAAAAGAATGTAAGCAAAGCGGAGCGCAAGCAGCAGAGTGTCTGCACTGTAAGAAAGCCGGAAGCAAGATGTGAGTGATGGCTCCTACTTTAGGAATCATAGCTCCTACTTTAGGAATCATAGTTTATTTTCCCAACAAGAACATGTTCTTCAGATCCAGCTCTACTATGACGATTTTGAAACTGCTAATCCATTAGGCTCAAAAAAGAGAATGCACAAACTTGGATGTATATATTTTATTTTGAGAAGTTTGCCACCAAAGCTCAGTTCTGTGTTAGTGAACATTCATTTTGTTGCCCTGTTCCACTCATTGGACTTGAAGAAATATGGATTTGATCCCATTCTAAAGCCAGTTAAGGGTCTGATGATTTTAGAAACTGAAGGATTGCAGGTGTCCTTTTCAGACAGGCCTGTGAAGGGTTCAGTGTTTCAGGTAACTGGAGACAACTTAGCTTTACATGGCCTTTTTGGTTTTGTTGAATCATTTAGTGCAAATTATTGCTGTTGATTTTGTTTAAGTGATAAGAGAGAGCTGCAGTCAGTTTTTGGTGAAGATCATCCGGGTTTAACTTTTAGTTCAAATGCAGAACACCTCCGTGCCATTCAACAAAATCCTGCTTTGATCTCAACATTTGGTGTTAAACGAGCCTTTCCACCAATACCCTCCAGTTTTTCCATACTTCAGACAACTATGCTGTAGATATAATGCACGATCTGCTCAAGGGAGTGGTTTAGTATGAGCTTGAGCTTGTATTTCAGTATTTCATATCCTTGAGTTCATTGTCTGAGAGAATTGTAAGTTTTAATTATGGATATACACAGAGAAAAAACAGGCCAAGTGGACTTAAACTGGATGACAATAGCAAAGATCTTGGCCTTAATGCTGTCCAGTCATGGTGCCTCTTACGCAATACTCCATTGATATTTGGAGATTTAGTTGATAGGAATGATAGCTATTGGAACTTGTTACTCTGTCATCATTGTTTGTTCCCCAACTGTAATCCATGGTATGACATCCTATTTAAAACATCTAATTTTTGATCATCACAAGCTTTTTAAATCTCTCTTTCCAGAGCGCAATTTGATTCCCAAACATCACCTAATGATCCACTACCCAAGCCGTATCAGGAAAATTGGGCCACTCATAAACATGTGGTGCATGAGATTTGAAGGAAAGCCGAATTTCTTCAAAAAGTCAGTAAAAAACTTTAAAAACATTGCAAAAACATTGATTAAGAAACATCATAGTCACTTAGCTTTTCATTTTGAGAATTTGTATTTCAAAAGATTTGAGTTTGGTCCCATTACTGAAGTCTTGGTCAGCAGTTTAGAGGGCGGTGAGGCTCTGAATGAAAGTTTTGATGTGTCTTCTGTTTCCACCACTTCCTGGGTCAAAAGCTATGGCACAGAGTATCAGGTTGGGATGTCTGTCTGTTCTAGAGTTGAAAATGAGTTGCCTTTGTTCAACAGGATAATTGTTAGAGATGACAATGCCTATCTTTTAATCTGTAAGGTCTCTACCATTTATTTGATGATCACTTAAATGCGTTTGGCATTGAGGAGAAAATGGCTGTTTTCAGAGTAATCTGTGTAGATGACCTAGTGTACTACAGACCTTCTGATAGGCAGTTTTCCTATGAGACTTCACAGTTCACTGTTGGTAAATGTGTGGTTAATGTGTGGTGCCTTATAGAGAATTATTTCTGAGCAAGTTGTCTGGTATTTTTTTGTAATTAAGATGTGTGGGGTGGTGGGTTCAGTTTAGGGCCATTGGCTGTGGAGGGGGCATTTGTCGTCCATAATCTACACCCTCTAGTTAATTATTCTACACCTTCATTTCAGTCAATTGTTACACCCATTATTGTTTATTAGAGTCAAGTGTAGTCTGGTAGTGTTGAGTTTCTAACACTGACACTAGTGTAGAGTACTATTAACACTACTTAGGTGTTAGCCAGTGTTCATTTTCAGTGTTGAAATAACTCTAGATGAGTGTAAAAACATTAACACTTTAAAAAGTGTTAATTTAACACTTAAAATAGTGGATGCATATATACACTTTTCTAGTGTTAAATTCAACACTCTCAGAGTTAATTTAACACTGGCGATTTTGCTGTGATAGCCTACTAATGGATTGGCCTGATCAAAGATGGTGGAATCAAAGATGATCTCAGAGGTCAGTGAGAGGTCTACCTGGCCATGTGATCAGTCAGACAATGGAACAAAGAAAAGCAGCGGGAACTTCGAGTTTCCTCTCAAAGAATAGTCATGTTGAAAGCCAAAGGGTCTGGATTAGTAAAGAGGATGAGTTGCTGCATGTAAGTTGTCTGTGCAAAGCTTTAGCAAACTGAAATCAATTTAGCTTCGGTGAAACCAACTAACCAGTAATCTAACTACAAACAATCACAACAATAACTCAATGAAAACAATATCAAATCACAATTGACAAAGTTAAAGCCAGTCTAGCCAACAACCCAATAATCTGACTACAAAGAGATCACAACAAACGTCTATCCGTCCTGGAAGAGGGATCCCTCCTCAGTTGCTCTTCCTGAGGTTTCTACCGTTTTTTTTTCCCCGTTAAAGGGTTTTTTTTGGGGAGTTTTTCCTTATCCGCTGCGAGGGTCATAAGGACAGAGGGATGTCGTATGCTGTAAAGCCCTGTGAGGCAAATTGTGATTTGTGATATTGGGCTTTATAAATAAAATTGATTGATTGATTGATTGACAATAAAACAAAAGACAACAAATCAATACATGTTACAGTTTTGCCTAGCCTGTACAACTGTAAAAATGCCATATCCAGTTGTTATGTTACCAGTCCTTGAAGGACGGCCTGTTGTCCCGGTGACATCATGGGGTCACATGCCACTGGGACAGTTGTGCCCAATCATATTTGAAAACTGGGTCCATGGGCAGGACTCTCCCTGGGGTGTGACAAGTAAGGCGTCCTGTAAGAGATGACTGCCAAATGGCTGTGCTTTGTTTTGAAGAACAAAGGACACAACAGCAGCCATTTTAGGACACTGTATTAAGATGGGATGCCTTCCCATGTCCATATTAAATCTGCACATATGACATATCATCTGTGGTCCAGTGAATCCCAACAATGGTGTGCTCACACTCTACACAAAGCAAATTTTCCCGTCACATTAGTAGCACAAATAGAGCTGCTGGGCTGATTTTTAGAACATTTTGCAACTGGAAAATATTCTCCCTTCAGAATTGATTTTAAGATTATTTCATTAGTTTTTAAAGCTCTTAATGGTCTTGGTCCTTCTTATTTATCTGATTTGCTTTTAACCTAATCAGCCCTCTAGGACCCTCAGGTCCTCTGGTAGTAGACTGTTAATTATTCCAGAAGTTAGAACTAAAATCCACGGTGAGGCGCCCTTTTCTTATTACAGCCCACGTCTGTGGAATAGCCTGCCAGAGGATCCGAGGGCAGCAGAGAGTATGGATATTTTTAAAGGCAAACTCAATTTTGTGGCATTTGTCCTTTTATTCTGTAAAGCACTTTGTGTTACAATTTATTGTATGAAAATGTGCTATATAAATAAAGTTTGATTGATTGATTGATTGACTGATTGATTGATTGAAAGGAGACCTATTATGCTTTTTTCAGGGTCATACTGATATAAATATGTAATATTGTGCTCTAGTAGAATAGATTTCATCTTCTTCTAACCGCTTCATCCTCTTGAGGGTCGCGGGGGGGCTGGAGCCTATCCCAGCTACATCGGGCGAGAGGCAGGGTACACCCTGGACAGGTCGCCAGACTATCGCAGGGCTGACACATAGAGACAAACAACCATTCACGCTCACATTCACACCTACGGACAATTTAGAGTCACCAATTAACCTAGTCCCCAATCTGCATGTCTTTGGACTGTGGGAGGAAGCCGGAGTGCCCGGAGAGAACCCACGCTGACACGGGGAGAACACGCAAACTCCACACAGAAGGGCTCCCACGCCCGGGATCGAACCGGCAACCCTCTTGCTGTGAGGCGAGAGTGCTAACCACCATACCACCGTGCCGCCCAGAATAGATTTATGTGCTTTAATGTTAAAAACACGATTCTCAACTGCCAGAGGCTAGATTAATTGAAAGCTGGTTCTGAATAAGTAGTTGTGGGTAGAGGAGAAAATTTTCTTTATTATTATCATTATTATTATCATTTTATGGATACAATGCATGGTAAAACTGCAAATGAACGTGACGTAACGTCTAGAAAGGCAAAGGGGAGCTGACGCTGGCTAGTAAGGTGGGCTGAGGGTGTGTTTAGGACGAGATCATTACAGATAGCTTAATAGCTAGTACGAAATACAGTACTCAGGTCTCAGTACTATGATTAAAAATAAATAAATACTAATAAATGATAACCTAAGAGCTATAAAAAAGATAAATAAAAACACATTAAGTCAGTATCAGTAAATAAATAAATAAGCAAGTTTAGCAGCATTGTGGCAGTAGCAGCATACAGAAAAGTGCAACAGCTTAAAGTGGAGATGAAATAGCAAAATAGACACACATTTTTAACTTTAATGACTTAGTTAGATGTACCACAACAAAAACGACATTCTAACTGTAAGTCATTATTGAGAAAATCCACTAATTAATATGTCTTTTTGCTGTATTTGGACCATAGCGCGCTGCCATCTTTGTTTTCGCCAGCACTTACGTCACGAGAATGGTTGTTTACTAGGAGCTCTGCCACAACACTGGACTTCTGACTAGTTAGCAAGGTAATTTGCGGTTGAAACAATGGAGTAGTCAGATCTATTCCCATTGACTCGGACAACAGCGGTGATGAAAGGGTGCCTAAACCTGACAGGCACCCTGTCAGGTATAGGTTTTTGGCAAGGCATAAAGGCTGAGGATCAAGGCAACCATCGATTCATTTCCTAATTCTCTGTTAGCTACATGTCCGTAACATTGTATTGTTTCCGAGCGATAAGCCATTTTTAAATACCCGCTTGTCAGCGGCAGCTGATTTGGCATTCTATGCTATTGTTGTGCTGTGCTGTAGATTCATTTAATTTCACAAGTGTACCTTTGATTATCAATATTGTAGCGACCCTGCAGTGAATGTTCTGTTGTAATGTCAATGTTCTGTGAGTTAATGGCATGTTTGGGATTGAATGAGTATGGGTAGGGGGGCGGGGTGCGAGTGTGATGGGGATGAGGGCTGTGTGAGTGCGCGTGCTTGTGTGTTTTGGAAGCGAGCTGGAGGAGAGAGCAGCTGTGTATGGTTTGAGCTAAAGTTACAGTTAAGTCCTTGTTTGGTGTAGTAGTTCGGCGTGGTTACGGCCAACAGTAACCTGTACTGTTGAGTAATAAACGGTGGTTTGCCGAATAACCTCGTCGTCCTTCCACATGTCCTGGCGGACGCTACAATATTATAGGCTACATTTACAGCAACGCTACCTCTCGCTCTTCTGCCTGGCTTGCGCATTTTTGCGCCCTTTCCCTGCGGTGGAGAACAGACTCCGTAGTGTCCGTATGCAGTGGTCTGTCTGTTTCCCCTACATTGTACCGGCTAAAATCACACTGATGGAAAACACTGATGGCACGGAATCCGGCTTCAGCCGATTTGTGGGCCGACAAACAAATCTTCCGGTCACTGCAAACTCTTAGTCCAGGTCCGACAGGTGGACTGTCGCATTTCAAAACAGACAGCCAGCGGAGCATCACTTGTGGTCTCCTCACAGGAAGGATGTGAAAATGGACCAGTTTACCACCTTCTTTAAGTCGATAAAACTCAGTTGAACACCCAGGGGCAATACAAAACGATCCTCCTCGGGTTCTCCTTTCGTCGTCTCCTTTGCTTTCTCTACCAACATCCATTTTGCCAAACACTTCACCAACTCCTACCGGCGAACAGAGAACGACAGAGCCGAATCATTTGTGTGACGTCACTAACTAGCTCGTTTAAAGATGGCTACGCCCTACTGGCGAAAAAGTGAAATACATCTACTTTTAATAGCAAATCTGGGTAAATATCAAGTTTGATTGCTGTGTCATATCTTGCCTAAGGTAAGATGTTTGAGTCCCTGTCCGGACCAAAATATGGAGCATGGACTGGTGGCTGGAGAGGTGCCAGTTCACCTCTTGGGCACTGCCAAGGTGCCCTTGAGCAAGGCAACGAACCCCCCAACCGCTCAGGGCACCTCACCAAGGGCAGCCCCCTCACTCTGACATCTCTCCAATTTGTGCATGTATAAGTCTGGTTTGTGCATGTGTGTGTCTTTCGGACCTGTGTGTAATTGACAAGCAAGAGTGAAAACATCGAATTTCTCCTCAGGGGGATTAATAAAGGAAATAAACTTAACTTAAAACTTAAATCTAACAAACCACAGTCATATTGTTCAGTGCTTCAACTCCACTTTAAAGTACAGTCTTTTAAAAAGTGCAGTCTGTAATTCAGAGGCGCGGCAATGTGGAACAGTTCAATAGTCTCACAACATCCGGGAAAAAGCTGTTGTCCAGCCTGAGAGTCCTTGCCCGGATGCTGCACAGCCTCTTGCCTGAGGGGAGGGGGGAAAACAGTCCATGTGCAGGGTGGGTGGTCTCTCATGATGCAGGTTGCTCTGTCTCTGCATCAGCTGGTGTAGATGTCCGAGAGGGCTGGTAAGCTGCAACCGATGGTTCTCTGTGCAGACTTTAGCACCTTCTGCCGTGCCTGCTTCTCTGTCACTGTGCAGCTGCAATACCACACTGTGATGCAGGAAGTCAGTGTGCTCTCCACCGCATCGAAGGAGCTGAGGATGTTGGAGTTCAGTCCTGCCCTCTTCAGCTTCCTCAAGAAGTACAGGTGTTGATGAACCTTTCTGATGATGCTGCAGGTGTTGTCACGCCAGGTGAGGGTGTTGGAGAGGTGAACACCGAGGTATTTCAGGCTGGGAACCATCTCCACAGCCACAGCAAGTCATCCTTCTTCACAGTGTTGGAGATGGTTAAGTCAGAATGGAATGACCTGAGAAAGTAACACATAGGCCTCTAGTTTCCCGGCGCAGCGCAGGGTGGCGCAGAGTGGCGAACACCGCGCAGAGCTAGTTTCGAGCAGTGCAACTCGAGGCGAGCTCAGTTTGGTAGTTTGGCAGACCGAGGTGCGCTGAGATGGATGTGGGGCGCAGCAGGGGGAGGTGTCGACAGATCCAGCTTGGCGCAGTGACAGTTTCGTGCCAAAAGGCTTCGCCAAAGGTGCGCTAAAAGCTCGCCAGCTGAAACCAGGTCTACTATCAGCGCAGGCGGAGCACAGCCGGTGTAAGCTGAAGTTTGGCTGACCGGCGGACAGTGCGCACAGGTCACCAAAACCTCACAGGCAGGTTTCCAGAATATCAGGCACATTAACAATGCAATAAATACCCCAAAAAACACTATTCAATGCAACTATCTGCAATCAGCACATAAATGTATCTCTATATCGACTGTCCCGTCACATCTGATGTCAGATCAAAGGGGATTGGCACCATTTGGCACGTTTGGCACGCGTAATGGAAACCCAACCTGATTTGATTAACACAGCTGCAAACTAATGAGTTCACATTCCTCTCAGCCAACCACAAACAGCCACAGCATCAGATAGGGAGTATATATTCAGCATCTGTCATCTTAGAAAAGTCAAAAGAAAAGAAACAGAGTGAGACTGCGAGAGAGAAAGAGAGAGCGCGCGCACGAGAGAAACGCAACATTGATTTACAATTGTGGTGACCTCCTCCCAGGCCACCTTTGCATCATCAGCCCGTGGAGGTCTGCTCGCAGTTCCGTATATTCGGACACTGTGAGCTTGGACCTCATCAGTTTCCTCCTGGGAGATGTTTGGCTGTCTGACGCTACTGTTCTCTTCTGCAATGGCGAATTGAGTAAACTCTCATTA
Organism: Epinephelus fuscoguttatus; assembly: GCF_011397635.1. Lineage (NCBI taxonomy): Eukaryota > Metazoa > Chordata > Actinopteri > Perciformes > Serranidae > Epinephelus > Epinephelus fuscoguttatus. Next base: position 39,266,957 of record NC_064762.1, read on the forward strand.
CGCCTTCACGCGGCGCATTTAAGGGCGAGGAGAGGGGCTCATTTGATTGGTGTGATGTGTGTAAAACCCACACCACGCCTTCTCTCCTCCCTCTTTCCAACTTGCGCAGGTAGGAGGGACAGAGGTGGGACAGACGAGTAGCTGCACCAGTGCGCACGGTGTGCCAAACCTGCAAAATCCGCCTGGCCACACCCAGTTGGCGAAGCGCAGGTGCTCTGCACCCCCGCCTCGCCCGGTCTGCAAAACTAGAGCCCATAGGGTTATTGTTTGTTTGTTAGTTTGTTTTACTTGTGTGGTTCCTTTTGTACAAATTAAATGGGCAATGGCTACCTGAGAGATTTCCCTTAATACTTATTAAATGAGCATTGGTAGAAGGAACCTGAGATTTGAGATTATTGTTTGCCAAACAAACAAACAATAATGGTTTTCCCTAATTGTATGTGACAATCCACCTTATTTTCAAACACGCAAGTAAATACTGATCAACTTCCGTTTTTTTGTGCATGACTTCCGGTCAGCCGCTTTCCCTCATGCTTTCCCTTACCGGAGCTAACGGAGCAAGTTAATTTTTTTCAATTTTCAGTTGTTTATGTTAGTCAATCAGTTAGTTAGTTAGTTAGTTAGTCTGTGTATTTATATAGATAACTGTGCCCACATTTCCGTTATAACAGAAATTTATTCCCTCTAAACGCGAATAAATAGCACGTCAATCAAAAACTATGAACCAAAAAAGCACAATCTATCCCGAGTGAGACAAACTGCGTGGTCCCCATCTCCAGTGTACCAGCAGAGAACCTGCAGAACCGAATCAGCGAAAAAACACACCGGGATAAGCCTCTCTACCTGAGCAGCTGAAGCTTCGGCTCGCACCCTCGACACACAGACACACAAATCATGCTTCTGCATGCCAGCCAAACGTGTGTGCAACTGTGAGAAATAAATATGTGAGGTGTACGCTGCTTTTCTATCTTTTTTTCCCCCTTTTCTTTCTTTCTTTCTTTCTTTCTGTCAGCGACATACACTCCTAACACAGGACGGGTTGTTTTTATTGATTGAGTTGATTAGTAAGCCATAATGATGTGCGGATTGGCTCTGATAGCACCTGAATCAGCATGTACGCATCAACCATCCAGCTGTTACAACATGATTGAGCTAGCAAAGCAGTTTTGTGTTGCTATGTGTGGTATTTATTCAGTTCTGGGAAATCACGATGTCTAGAAAGCATCAGTGACTGCAGCTGACAGGGACAGCTAACAGCAGCAGCAAAGCTAACATCAGGACGTCATCCGTTAAAAGCCTCCCGTTGTTGGATACGACATGAAACTACTCCAGTATAGCTCAATCATGTTATAACTAAAACATCCGCTGGAAAAAATATTTTTTTCACAGACCGTTTATTGAGTTATTGAATTACAGATACTGCTAGCGGCTAACAGCTAACGGTTAGCCCAGCTAATCTACGATAACCATGTTATTATTTACAAACAAAACATGCACACAGAAATAGTAACGTTTGTTCGATCATTGTGTTTATAGACTTTACAAACATCAGATTAGTCTAAACGGTGATATAGTGACGTGAAAAATGTGATATATATATGTATATATATATATATATATATATATATATATATATGTATATATAGCTGGCTGTGTTCTGTTTTGCCTCCGTGTTTCCATGAAAAATTAGGTGGATAAGTAACTTAAAACTTGAAACTATACAACCTGCCTCACTGTTAGTGGGAGCTTGTGGTACTGGCTGCTGCCCTCAAGGGGGTGGAGTCTCTGTGACATCAAGGGCGGCAATCCTAGCATGGATGTCTCTGGCAAGGATCTCTAGATGCCGGAAGTTACGTAGGCATGGCGTTTAATGGTGCGGCGTGGAATTGGAACCGGCTTGTGGCTGCAGGTGAAGGGAATACCTTTTCCTTTTGGGACGCGTTGGATACAGTCCGCTGTCTGGCCTCTGATGTCCCGTTTAGATTCTGATGTGGAGAATGCTGCTGCATGGAGGAGGCGACCGATGGAGATCACAATTCCTGGCCCTCGTGGATGGAGGAGAGGATCGATCTGGAGTTGGAGAGAGTTTGTGGGGCAGATGCAATGGAGGAGCTGGCGAGGCCAAGAAATGTAATGTGTTTGAGATGTGATCTTTGTTCCCAAACCTAGTTATAAAACTACAGTAATTGTTGATTTGGATATATAGGCTCTGTGTGAATATGTGCATATGTTGACATGTTAATGCACTATATTTTGTAGCCTCACTGTGTTTTTTACTTCAATAGGTCTATCATATAATTTTTTTCCTTTTCACTCCCTCTTCTTTTTAATAATGTAACACGGTAACATTTACCCAGACTACATTTTAACTGACCTGCTTTTACCTGAGTACAGTTTTGCACAAGTTATGTTACATTTACTTTCACTTTTCCACTGATAATTCAAGGTTTCCATACATATACTGCACTGTGGATACAGAAAATGGCCATAACTATAAAGATAAGATGATATAATATTAAAGTGTATGTGCTTGCATGATAAAGGATGTTAAAGATGTTGAAGTATACATCCATAAATGTGGTGTCTTCTTTTCATGAATAAATTAACAGGATAAACAAAGACTATGTCAACATCTTTAAACGTCTGCCTCGCACGTAGAATGAAACAATTAAACCAAGAAGTCATCCCTCTTCACAGTGTTGTGAGCAATGCGCATCTAACTGCTAATGTTACTGATTTAGATCTTACTGTAAATGTACTTTGCACAACCCTGCTTAATAAACATCATTTTAAACATTGAACCATCTATCTGTTTCTTAATTTCCTTATCATCTGCAGACAAAACAAAATGATGAAGGCACTGACTAAAACAACTGTAAAGGAGAGATATTTTCACCACTCATTAATTTCTTACAGTTAGTTTAAGGCTGTATGTGCTATAGCAAGGGCCCAAGTAAAGTGAAGTGAAGTAAAAGTCATTAAAAACTGAGTTGTACTCCTGTATTCAAAATAGAGATGCAGTGTTACTTAATGCAAACAGTAAATAAGACAAAATGAGATTGTGGATCCTAAATTTATTTACAGACATTCACACAGAATACATCTGCACACTGAACTATATGTACATATACTGTATATCTAGGACAGTGATAACTTTGATGGAAATATTTGCCATATAGTGGGAAAGAGATGCTAATCTTAAGTGTCAAATTACATCATTAGTGAAATGTCAGAAAGTTAATAATGAGTCAAAGGAGCTTAGACTTAGTAAAATCACCCTGAAATATTTTCCCAGAAATTATCATTCTGAAAGATGTGCGAAACCAGGTGTAAAAGAAACCATAGACAAATGGATTGAGCATTGAATTTGACCATCCAAGCCATTTAAATGATGCAATCACAGAGGCTGGTATTGTGTAATCAGTCAGAGGATTAAAGGTGAAAGACAGAAAGAAAGGAGTCCAACAGATGAGAAAAACTCCCATAACAATAGCCAGAGTTTTGGTGGCCTTTCTCTCCATCTTACTGATGGTTGCTCCAGACTTTGTGTTCTGACAGGTTGTGTTCTGGATGCTGCGTACCTGTCTCTGTGCCACTATCAAAATCTTCAAGTAGATAGTGAACATTATGATACTTGAAAGGTAAAAGGTAAAACCAGTCACCATTGCTAAACTTACTAAATTTGAATATTGAAATAAATGACACCTGTTAGATTGTTCTTCATTCAGTCCCCGAATTGTGACACCAATTCCAGTTAGTGCAGAAACAGTCCAGCTCACTAGGATCATGATCACAATAACACGGACAGTTATTTTAGTTCTGTACCTCAGAGGCTGACACACTGCATAATATCTATCAACAGAAATAGAGCACAAATTAAAAATAGAAGATGAGCACAGAAATATATCAAAGCAGCGTCGGACTTTACAGAGCAAACCTTCAAGATGCCAACATGAGCTTACAGCCAGTATTGTGCTAAAAGGCAAAACTACAACACCAACAAGCAGGTCAGCCACAGCCAGAGAGAGGATGAGGTAGTTTGTAGGAGTGTGGAGCTGTTTGAAGTAAATGATAGAGATTATTACCAGAAGGTTTCCACACATTATAAGAACTGATAAACAGCCAACAAAGACACATAATACATATGAAGTTATGACTGCTGTTATACCAGATACATTTGCAGATTCATTACAGAGGTCATCAGACCTGTTGAGAAAGAATGTGGTTTCCATGCATAAATTATTGTATTACCAAGGTAACATGTGCAAGAACATGTTTTAAAACTATATGACACATCGCTTTCAGTTTTCTGTATTTAGATTCTCAGTTGATTTTAGTATTCTCTATTAGTTTTACACACCATGCCTACTAATCCTGGTTGTGCATCTGTACTGATGGGGCTCCTCAGCCTCTGTGCTGCTGAGCAGCATCTTCAGATTAGATTTATTAGTCTGAACGTATTTGCATATTATGATCAGAGGAGCGGCATTTCATGTCATACAACTCCTTGTGTAATGTATATCCATGCATGTTCAAACTGTCAGACCCATACATCATTTCACATTATGACTTTGAAATTAATCCCAAAAACTCTGAGGGACTATTTTAAAGCTAATGAACACAAAGTCACATAACGTTTCACTCTGACTACTTTTTCTCAAAAAAAAGGGAAAGAAAGCCACAAGTGGCATTTATTGGGGTCCAAACATATTGCAAGCATTTAAATGCTTGTTTCTAAGCGACAAGAAGTAAAACATTTGATGTTGTGTTCAGTGCAAATGTGTTCTTGCTTGAATACAACAACAGCTGATTTTTCTGGGTAATTGTAGGTTTTCACATAATTAATTATGAAATGAATGACAATCTGTGTGCTGTGAGTTCAATATACTGGATATTTAAGATTTGTCAAATGAGATTGAGAATTTTAGTTTGAAAATTAATAAAGTAACAGAGGATATGGCATGTCATGACACGGTCTGCCGCCTCGTGCTGCCCCACTAAAACGCCTTGTGAAGCGAGTGCCTGTTTCCAATGCTCCGACTCTGCTGGGTCCATAGCAGAGGTGGAAAGAGTACTGAAAATTTGTACTCAAGTACAAGCACTGTTACATTGCTTAAATTGTACTCACTTAGAAGTAAAAGTACTGGTGTTTAAAAAATACTTAAGTAAAAGTACAAAGTACTCTTCTCAAAAACAATTAACTGATGGATGTTTTATTGTGTCGTCAATAGCAGGCATTCGATTTGATTCACCTGTATAAAATATCAAAAACAGCTCACCTCATACAGTGAAATTACTGCAATGATATGCCTATTATGAGGCAGGAGTGTAAACACATGGCACACACATGAATACAAAATACTGTTAATACTGTAATACTGTTTAAGGACCCCAATATGCAGGAATAATAAAATAGAATAGGTGAAATTACATAAATACCGCACGCAAAATAACAGCGTGGGTTTTGCGCAAAACTACAAGGGATTAAAGTGAAGTGGATGTGTCTGTGGTAATGCTTATCATACGAAAACATTTTCATTCAGGTATCTTGAAGTAAGAGAACAAGGGACCCCTTGCTCATGCCCTGTTTCCATGCTAAATGTTAGCCTGAATTTGGAGCACGATTTACCACCCTTACCGACAAGCTAACATGACATGGTTCATTTTCATGGTTAATGTTTCATATGACATAGCGTCACTCTAACACAAAATATAGGCCTGCTGAATGTAGGCCTGTGAGTATTAAATGACTACAGATTTAATTTATTGTAATGACGGTGGTTGTCCAAATATTAAGCTAAAACATTTCTAAGAATTGTAGCTTAATTATGCATGCATGCACATGCACACGTTAGCTAGCTCCGTATTATTTTAATATCAGGCAAACCAGTGGCAGTGACAATATCTTTGCAGACTTATCTTAGCCAAACTAATAACCAGTGCTTAATTTGTAAAATTAGAAGTAGGGGAAAACTTTGGACCTCTGAACACTTTTTTAAGCGGCACCCGAGCCGCCTCACTGCACGACTCCGAATGGAATGGTTGTGACATTTAGTGTTGTCACGGTACCAAAATTGGGACCCACTGTACGATACCAATGAAAGTGTCACGGTTCTGAGTAGTATCACGATACCACAGCAAAAATGAGGCAGATGTGCCTTTTGTCATTTATAAAAAGATAAATCACTGTTCTATAATACATCAATGATATTTCAATGGACTAAATTACTTACTGACTTATTCATACTTCAAAAACAGCATCAATAACTGGTTAACATAGGGGGGATCAAAATAAAATAAATAAATAAAATAAAAATCAACCAGCCACCCTCCTCCCCTGAAGTTAAGGACAGTCCCTTCATAAATAATGAACAGTCCCTAAAGTGCGGTGAGGTTTGTGGGCCATTACCTGCCACAGAGAGAGAAATGTGAACAGCTCGTTTCTCCTCTGACATGCCACATACAGTGTGCCGCCATGGCTCGGTTGTCCAGGTACTACTGGGCAGTCATGACACCAACGAAAGAGGAAATTACTGGACCTGGAGTCGGACTTCTCTGTCGCCGGTAAGCCGTTATGTTGCGGCACGGAGGTCACAGGATTTGCGCGGAGAGCATGGACACTCACCCTTGGCTTATTATTTCCAAATCTTCAGTCCATAAATTAGTCTCTACTCCGCTGTGTAGGTATGTTACCGCCAGACACCTGTGCCTGCTGCAGCAGAGTTGTCCTTTCCTTACGTCATAGATTAATTGGCGCGGTCGCAATCGGACAGCCTTATTGGCTACAAAGATGCAGATGAAAGGTTTGAATATTAATTCAAATTGTGGGCGTACTCAGTAGCGACTTATGATTTTAAAAGTAGTGAATAGATTACATGGTGTAAATTGTACTCAACTATGAGTAAAATTACACACTTGAAAAAAATACTCATAAAAGTACAAGTACCCAAAAAATCTACTTAATTACAGTAACGTAAATATTTGTAATTCGTTACTTCCACCCCTGGTCCATAGTGGCCAGACAATTCTGACGCGGTCTGGGTTTCGGCTTGGACTACAGTAGCGGAGTCGGACACAAAGGATGAATTAAAGTACTGTTTTTTAATGTTCACAAAACGGAGGCAGGCAGATACAAACTGAAAAATGCTAGTGCTGAGCAGTGATGGTGACCGGAGGCTGGCTGACCGGAGGCTGGCTGACTGCAGCGAGCTGGTGGCAGGCAGAAAAGCTCCAGAACTCACACTGTGGTAGTGAGATGAACACACGGCAGGTGAGGAGGCAGCGAGGCACACACTTGGGAACCGGAGAAGCAAAAACAGGTTGAGGCACGAGGAAAAAACACACTGGAGATCATCTAACGAGCTTACTAGAAAAGTACACAGGAATCACTCAAGTCACACTACCGAACAGGATGGAATTATCTTGCAGTGTGGTGGAGTGAGGACCGGTCTTCTATGGAGAGGTGATTACTGATGAATGAGAGGCCGTTTACATGTACATGGTGATTTTGATAAACGGAGACATCTTCCTTTGTTTGTGCCCTTCGCTTGACACGCAAACGGAGATTTCTCCTTTGAAAACGAGTCTTTCTAAAAACTCTGGCCAGAGTGGAGATTTTGGAAAACTCCGGTTGCACATTTGCATGTAAACTGAGATAAACGGAGATAAACGGCGTTATAGGCAGCCGACGTCACAGTATGCGCCGGAACTTGTGCCTGTGTCAAAAGTGCGACCTATGTTGCTATGGTGACAATGGATACATGGAAGGCTTGAGCTTCTCGTTACACTGCCTCCTACAGGTTTGGCGTGCTCTTGTGTATATATACACGGGTAAGTGTAAACGAAGATTTTTTTGAAAACGGAGACGATGAAATGTCCGTTTATGAAAATAGCTGGCCACGTGTAAACGGCCTCTGAGACTCAGGTGTGCCTCGGCTGCAGAGCGGGAAGCTGGGAAGTGGGTCAGCCACGCCTCCGGCCACACACACACTGAAAAGAGTAAGGTAAGGGAGGGGAGAAAGGTGGAGGAGAACAACAGAAAACAAAACCAAAAAACCCGAAACACTGCTAGCAAACCCAGACCATGACATGTCAACTTTTAAATTACAAGAATTCACAGCAGCTAGGCAGAAACAGGAGAACTTGCCAGGTGCAGGTAGTTTCCTGATGACCTCTCCAACCCACCCCATCAGCTCCAAGGCCAGGAAGCACAAACATTTTGGCAGTGGAAAATAAAAATAAGAAGAATCTGAACAAAATCATTAGGGCTCCAGCAGTAGTCACTGCTTGGACCCCTGATAAACAAAACACAACAAAACAACACAGAACAACAAAAGAGAAAAGAAAACACAACAAAAAACACAACAAAACAAAACAAAGTAACAATATGTTATATGCAAGATATGCACCTTCCACCAGTTAGGGCTTACATGGATGACATGACACTGGTGATCACAACAATGCCATGTACAAAGAGGCTACTAGAGAAGGTAAGTAAGAACCTCAAGTAGGCCAGCATGAAGATCAAGCCTAGTAAGTCTAGAAGCATCTCAATATGTAGAGGGAAGTTAAGTGATAGGAAGTTTGTCATAGATGATGAGAAAATCTCAACAATTAGGGGAAAGTCAGTAAAGAGCTTAGGTAGGTGGTACAATGTGGAGTTGAATGATGAGGAACAGGTGGTGAAATTGCGAAAAGATGTGGCTGAAGGATTGGATAGAATAGATAAATCAGAACTTCCAGGAAAGTTGAAGTTGTGGTGTTTGTAGTTTGGGCTATATCCAAGGTCACTGTCAATTTATGAAATTCCAATATCCGTTGTGGGGAGAATTGAAAGGTTGGTCAGTTCCTACATTAGGAAGTGGTTGGGTGCTCCTAGGTGTCTAACCTAGGGGTCACCATCTATTCAACCCTAACCTTCAAGAGCCACATTAAAAAGACCTCGAGAACAATTAAATTCAATCTTTCCAATTTCAAGTTAATTAGGCCATCTTTGACAACAGCGGCAGCCAGGGTGTTTATACATGCAATTGTCTTTTCTCACATTGAATATGGATTCACTAACTTTCCTAGGTAGCATCTGGCGCCAGGTCATTAACTACTAAAGCTGTACTCAATCAAGTGGCTAAAAAGTACACAAAGCTGCAACCACAATTAATGAATTAATGTACATTATATGTTTGTTTGTTTGTTTGTTTGTTTGTTTTTCTTGTGTGACTCTTTGTTTTTTATTTATGGTTCCCTTTTTCTTTCTTTTTGTGTTTAGTTACCATGCACTTCTTAATATAACTGACTCCTACAATCAATTACTCACAACTACAATAACTATGAACTGGACTTTGCATTGCTGCAGTTTCACACTCCACCTACACACCCCAAACAGTCCCTTTTCCCCTGGGTGCTTATTACGGATTTCTTTCTTTATTTATTTATTCACTTGTTTTTATTTTATTTTATTTTATTTTATTATTATTATTATTATTATTATTATTTTTATTTTTTTTTTGCTCTCCTATTTATTTATCATTATTTATCTCTCTTTTGTTTTGGGCTTACTTTTTTACCATGTACTCTGCAATGTAACTGACAGCACTTGGAAACCAGCTCTACAGCATTTTAACTTCTATTGTTCTCCATTATTCTAGCACTTTAACCCCCCCACTGTCCTTACATCTATTACTGTTATCCACCACAATTGATCACAACTACAACAAGAACTATGTACTGGACTCTGCATTGCTACAGGCTCGCACTCTATCCACACACCCCATACAGCCCCTTCCCCCCCGTCTGATTATTACTTGGTTGCATCCAGAAACAAGGCCTAAAGCTTACACATACTTAAGGCACTGGAGGCAACACGATGTGTGAAATGTTACTGTTTGTGTCGCTGGGCGACTTTATACTGTGACAATAAGATCGTTATGTGTTTTAATGTATTTTGTATTTTGTAAGTGCATATTTTATGTGTAGTGTATTGATTCTTCATTACTTTTTTAGGAACTATGCTGACAAACATCTGGCAGGGGGACTACCAATGTAAATCAGCCCTTGGCTGCAATTGGGTGCTTCTACATTTTCTTTTTCTTTCTTTAAAAGGAATGTTCATTGATGTACACTGTCCCTTCTTAAACAAATAAATTATTTAAATTAAATAAGTAGTGTTGCATTGTATGGAAAAGGCATACTTTACCTGCCAGTATCTAGCTTAACAGAGGAATTTAAATGTGCCAAGGTCAGGACAGAGCTGTTGTTATCTGGGAGTAAGGACATGGTAGTTAGGAGTGTGGTTCCAAATCCAACCAAGAGCAGGAAATGGAACCCAAGATCGGCAGTTCAGGAGGCAGAGGCTGCTCTTAGGCATGCAGAGATTGTAGGTAATGTTCAGCTGGGGAGGCCTGGGGCTTGGCTCAGGCAAACCGGTGTGGAATAAAGCAGGTCCCAAAGATAAAAAGAAAGCTGGTTGTGGAACAGATACGTAGACAGGAGGAGATATTAAGGGGTGCAAAGGCAGTGACCTAGGCTAAGCAGGGACAGTGGCTGAATTGGGAAAGTGTAGAGAAGAGGAAGCTTAGTTGGAGGGACCTATGGAGTATGGAGGAGAATCGTATTAGATTCCTGGTAGGGGCTACATACAATGTGTTACCAACCCCCCAGAACCTAAAACTGTGGGTAAATGGGGACCCATCATGCCTATTGTATTCAGGTACTGCAACCTTAAGGCATATTTTGTCAGGCTGTAAAGTTAGCTTGTCACGAGGCCGTTATACATGGCGACATAACCAGGTGCTGAAAAGTTTAGCTACAGGCATCGAAGGGAAACAAAGACAGGTAAATTCCGAAGGTTTTAAGAACAGGAGTTTAGCAATTCAGTTTGTCTGTGAGGGGGAGCAATACAGAAGTGATAAGTTAGTAAATAGGCAAGGGTGTGGCTGCCTAAAAGGTGCTTGTGATTGGGAAATGCAAGTAGATTTAGGGGGAAAGCTTGTTGTTCCCCAGGAAATAGTTTACCAATCAGAGGCCTGACATAGTGTTGTGGTCAGTGAGTCAATGGATAGTTTATTTCATTGAGCTGACAGTTCCTTGGGAAGACTCAGTTGAAGAAGTCTATGTAAGACAAAAGCTTAGGTATGCAGACTTAGGAGCAGAAGCTGTGCAGCGAGGGTGGGAAACTAGGATTTGTCCAGTGGAAGTGGGGTGTAGGGGATTCATAGCAAGATCAACTGTCTCGCTCCCAGGGAAACCCGGAGTGCAGGGACTGAGTTTGAGGAAGACAGTGAAGGAAATGTCAGTTAAAGTAGCAAGATCTAGTCAGTGGATTTGGATGAGGAGGATTAATGTCAGTTGGGGGGCAGCAGGGGGGCCTACTAAGCAGGGTACATAACTCCTTGAGATCAGGTGGAGAGATCCACCAATCAGTCCTCTCAGGAGAAAATCCAGGAAGAGGAAGGTTATTCAAGTGTGGGAGTGGTCTATTTGAATCCCTTTTGTTTGAGACCATGCTGCAAGGTGAGTTTGTTTGCTGATCCTGATCCTGTGATAACTTCTCTATCTCCTTTAACTTTAGCTTATATTGGAGTTACACTATGCAATGTGTGAAATAGAGTATGGTGAATGTGCTCGGAAAGGTAGGATCAGCACGGTCACTACCTGGAGCTTGCATAAATGGAGCCTGGGTTTATTGAAGGTGGCAGTGCTGTTTGGGCTGAGAAAGCCATGTGTAAGTAAGGTAAAGGAAGTTGCTGGGTCAGTGCGGGGAGCAGTGAGAGCTGGCATTAGGAGACTGTGTCTGGCATGCAAGAGATCACTGTCTAGCTTCCTGGAGGTGTCGTGGGACCAACTAGATGAAACACTGGTGAAAGGAGGTTCCCACCTGATAACCCCAAAGACGTGGTAGTTATCACTGCTCAGTGGTCTGTATAGTTAAGCCTTGCCATAATAGCTTATCATAGGGCTTAGGAGGTTATTCACTGAGCGCTGATCCTTTCTCTAGAGCACACATTTCTTGTGTTTATTTGAACTCAGAGCTAGCCCAGCTAGTGACTGCTGTGAATAGGGCAGCTGACAACAAGGGAAATACCATGTGGCCGCTTGGAAAGACAGCTGACAGGAAGGAAAAGACCCCAAAGGTGCTGGCATGGGCTAGCAACCCATGGCAGCAGTGGTTAGGCCTAGCAACCTTGCTACAACCAAAATTAGCTACAGCTGACATAGAGAAAATACCCCAAGAGTCAGCGAGAGCAGGGGTGGAAAATGATTCACAGGTGGATTACACGGTAACAGACACTGGAACAGACACGACTATGCATTGGATCTGTGACTCAGTGAAGGGTGGGGGCATGGACCTATCCACCAGGGCTAGAATTAGCAGCACTCAGGGCAAGGCTAGCACATCTGAGGACAAAAATAGCACAATCGAGAACAAGATGCTTCAGGTTTGTCCTTGTGGCTGGCAGAAAGTAACATCAATAAAAGGCCTCAGAACTCATCAGGGAAAGAAGATGTGTGTGGCAAAGAAAGGGCAGAGTAACCGCATTGATCAGTACTTCCTAAGAAGTCAGTTGAGTCAGTCGGATGAAGTCCAGCAACAGGTAGAAAACCACAGTTCGCAGGATATTAGTAACACTGCCACTGAGGAGTAGGAGGAGGAGGAGGAGGAGGAGGAGGAGGTTGTAAGAGGGGATGCAGGTGACACTGAGGTTAGCAGGCCAGTCAGAGAGAGAACCATGGAGCAAAAGGTTAGAGTTAGTAAAGACTGGGTGATAGTTAATAGAGATTGGTCAGTAATCTTAAACAGAGCTTAGAGGAAATGCAATAGAAAAGTTAGAAAAGATGGGAGATAGAATTTACTCATACGGTGCAGAGAGGTTTGGGGTGCATGAGAGAAAGAGGGGTGAGAGATTACAGTCAGGTAAGTCTAGGTGGCAAAGAGAAATAGAGAAGTTAGTTAAGGACAGGAGACAGTTAAGAAAGCAGTGGAAAAAGGCTACAGAAGAAGAAAGGGAGGGAATTAATGTGTTGCAAAAGGAGTTGAGTAGCAGGCTAGCAGCTCTTACAAGGGCAGAGCATCTCAGGAAAAAGAGGAGGAAGAAGGAATATGTAAGGACAGATTTTTTTCAGGGACCCTTTAAAGTTTGTTAAAGGATTGTTTAGCCAGGAAAAGGGAGGGCAGCTCAAAGCAGCAAGGCTGGAGGTTGAAGAATATTTGAGAAATACATATTCAGATTTAGAGAAGAATAGGATAGTAGGATAAGTGTGTCTAAGAAATGGATCCAATATGTCACTCTCTGAAGCAGGATCTTATCCCTGTTACCACCTCTGCGTGGCATGTTAACCGCCTCAATGCCCATGTAATGTAGTTCACTTACAGTGTGTTTGTGACTATTAAAGTGTCTCGCACCGGAGGATTTTTCATTATTATTACGAATGGAACACTTGTGTTCACAAATTCTGGTTTTTAACTCACGTTTTGTTTTACCAACATAATATAAATTACACGGACATTTTAACAGATAAACCACATATTTTGTATTGCATGTGATTCTGCCTCTGACTTTAATGTCAACTCCGGACTTTTGATGAGAAAATATGTTACCTTTGATCATAGAGTAACAGTGTACACAATTATGACATGGAAAATTTCCAGAAGGAATTTTGGACATGAAATGAGTAGGTCTCTTGGTCAAGTTTGACCTGACAAGGTAATCTCGTAGATTTACCGATCTCTTATAAAAATATCTCGGTGGAGTAGAGACTGCAGCACCAATCTGGGGGTTGCTATCCAATATGTGCCAATATCTACTCACAACCTGTTTGAGTGATTTAGATATGGGACTATAGGTCGACACCAAAGCCAGATCTTGTGAAGATTTGTTTCTGCCACTGGATATTAGTAAATCAGAACGTTGTAATTGCCGCACCTTATTCAAATGGTCATTTCACGCATCTTCCTCATATGCCCTCAATTTAAAACCATCACAAATATGTTTAGCATGTTGTTCAAATGAATCATCAGAGTCACAAATACGTCTGATCCTCAATAACTGGCTATACAGCAAACTTCTTTTTAATGCTGGCGAATAATAGCTGCTAGATTGCAAAAAGGTGTTTCTATCCGTTTCCTTTCCTCTGTATGCAAAGAAGTTCCAATTTTTTTCACCAGAACATCTAGAAATGGAATAGAACTCAGATCATATGACAATGTAAATTTAATGGATTTTTTTTTGGAATTCAAGAAAGCATGAAAAGCTTTGAGATCATCTGCACTGCCTCCCCAAACAAAAAATAGATCGTCAATGTACCTCCAATAGTACTTAATAAATCGAAAATAATGGTTATGATTGTAAATAAAGTCCAACTCAAATTTCCCCGTAAATAAATTAGCATATGGTGAACCCATAGCGGAGCCACGATGTTGGAGATAATATTGATCCTGAAACTTGAAATTTTTTTGTCAAAACTTCTTTAGACAAAGACAACAAAAATTCAGTAGGGGTGCATTTCAGTTCTTTGATTCAAAAAATGTTGCAGAGCATCCAAACCATCTCTGTGAGGTATGCTAGGATACAAACTATTAATGTCCATGGTGCACAACAAATCATTACATTCCAAGTGGCAGTCATTCAGCTTGTTCAGAAAATCCGTAGTGTCTTTGAGATGCGAGGGCAGTGTGTAAACCAAGGCTTTAATATGAAAGTCCACATATTGGGAGAGTGGCTCTGTGAGAGATCCCATACTGGACACAATTGGCCAGCCTGGAGGATTTAATAAGTCTTTGTGTATCTTGGGAAGAGTATAAAGAACAGGTCAAATCGGGTTGTCCTGGACCATATATTTGTATTCATTCTCACAGATTTGTCCATCAGATAAAGCACATTTCAGCACAGACTTAATTTCATCAGCGAACTTAAAGGTGGGGTCGAAACTCAGAGGAATGTATACATCTCTGTCACTTAATTGTCTTTCAGTTTCTTTCATATATGACATTTTGTCCTGAACTACGCCTTTATCAGAATGCTGTATGACAATGTTCTCATTATTCATCAGTTCTGTTAGTGCTTTTCTCTCTGACTCTAAAAGATTAGAGGGGAAAGGTTTTTTTGTACTCTGCGCACACAAGTCCAACACATCTTTTTCAACAAGCTGACAAAAAATTTCGACCGACAGATTGTTCACTTGTGGTGTAAATGTACTTTTGGGTTTGAAAACTTTTTTTACCAATGGAAGCTTGTTGTAACTGAATGGGAGTGTGATGAGACACAAGACTCCTAACAGTATCCTTCGAGTAGAAAGCTTTCAGTCTTGTGGTTCTAAAAAATTTGAACAATTCTGCTCTTGTGGTGAACGAATCTACCTGTTTAGAAGGAACAAAGGAGAGACCTCGTGACAACAATGTACATTGATCAGTACTTAACTTTTGACTGGAGATATTAATCACATTGGACTCTGTTGGGGAATCCCTTGGGCGGGGCTTACTCTTCCTCCCCCGCCTCGTTTTCTGCCTCTGCCCCCTCCTTCTCTGGGTGGTGACGTCATTGGAGTTACCTTTCCTCTTGAGCGTAAAAAACGTTGATTGAAAGACTCCGTGTCAGTACTGAGACCCTCCAATGACGCACTCGTGGAGTTATGTCTTGAAGTAGGTCTGGGATGCCTGAGTTTCCTTGTGGCTCTTCCAGATAGCCAGGGATAAACTCTGTCATCCCTGTAATCCAGAGCATCTCGCCGATATTTGGCCATCTTGTGTTGTTCCAGTTCACGTTTGTATTTATCAATCTTTTCGTCACAGTCCTCCACGATGCTAGCCTGAGTGTCAGACTGAAGCTCCCAGAATCTTCAGTCTGACATTGCCTCCATTGAAGGCGATTTACAAGAGGGAGGGAATTTGATTTTTTCCCTAACCAATCAGTAGAGATCAACGACTCACCCAGAATCTGACATCATTAGTATCCATGCCTCGGGGGTGCCTAAAACAAGCGAGCATTGCCCATTTAAAATGTCTCCATCGTCGTGCACGCCCAGCTGCATCGCCGTTAAATTTAGTTTACCAGCTTCCTTAATTTGGTCCTCCATTAACACGAGTAGTGGCGATAGCATTGTTAATGTGGTCTGTAGGATCTGTAGCAGTCGCCATTGTTGCTATCCTTACCAGTTACCCACCGGCGTACAGCTTGACATCAGCGTGGCACTGATTGGCTAATCGCTAGACCCCCGGCGTTCATTGGTCCGTCCATCGTTTGGACAAGATAAATCGCAAATTCATTGCAGTATGCCAGACCAGTAATGCAAGCCTACTCAGTGGACGGGGTCTATGGTCTGGAACCAGGCTACCACAATGCTCTTGAGCCTGTCACTGGCAATTTTCTCTGTCATCTCCTGATGTAGAGTAGTCATCTCAGTGCAGATTTTCCCCAGCTTTTCATTTTCATGCTCAATCACCAACAACATCAAGTCCAGTGAACACTTATTCAAGACTTATTCAGACTTGACCAAGAGACCTACTCATTTCATGTCCAAAATTCCTTCTGGAAATTTTCCATGTCATATTTGTGTACACTGTTACTCTATGATCAAAGGTAACACAAAATCTTCCGTTGCGAGACACTTAAATAGTCACAAACACACTGTAAGTGAACTACATTACATGGGCATTGAGACGGTTAACATGCCATGCAGAGGTGGTAACAGGGATAAGATCCTGCTTCAGAGAGTGACATATTGGATCCATTTCTTAGACACACTTATCCTACTATCCTATTCTTCTCTAAATCTGAATATGTATTTCTCAAATATTCTTCAACCTCCAGCCTTGCTGCTTTGAGCTGCCCTCCCTTTTCCTGGCTAAACAATCCTCATTGCATGTTTTTTATGAACTATGTGTAATCCTCATTAGGTTTATTTTTGTGGTTAATTTCTTTGTTAATAATCCTTTTCTTTTGCATGGTCACGTGACTCAGTCACCAATTGACTCCCACTGCTGTGATTTACAAGCTGCATCAGTCAGGTTGATTCATAATTAAGCGCACCTGTGCGTGCTGTTGTATTGTTTGCCAGAGCACACTGAAGAAGGGCCAGACCTGAAACGTCTGTGTGGCAAAATAAAATTTGACAAACTTGGACTGCTGTTCCTCTCATCTTTTTGAACTTTACACTTTATTTGGAATTCAGCACCCAGTTTTTTGTTTTTGTTTCTGTGAGTTGAGCGCATTGTCTCCTATTTTTGAATAACTAATGCAAGCAATTTAGTACAAATGATGGATAAACCAACAAGAATATGTATGAAGAAAGATGGGACTAAAAGTTTAACTCTTATTGATCATATATTTACCAATAGTAGAAATTTATGTTCCAATTCATTATTGATCCCAGTCGGATGTAGTGACCACAATTTGGTGGTGCTTGTCCGGAAGGCTAAGGTTCCAAAAGCTGGACCTAAAGTAATAGTCAGGAGGTCAATGAGAAAATTTTGTGAAAAGTTTTTTAAAGATGATGTTAAAAATATTTCTTGGGAATATGTACTACAGAATGATAATCCAGATGATGCACTTCAAATTTTTATGGAACTATTTTTGAGAGTGATAGAGAAACATGCACCACTCCGAAAATATATGGTCAGGAATTATAAATCACCCTGGATAGATGAAGAATTAAGGCAACTCATCAAACAGAGAGAGGATGCAAAAAAGGTAGCAGTAGCATCATGTTATGAGTCTGACTGGCAAGTTTATAAGAAAATACGAAATTATCTGACTATATTAAACAGAAAGAAAAAACAGCTATATTATGAAAATAAAATTATGGATGTAAAGTACGACAAGAAAAAGTAATGGGGACTAGTCAATAATCTCTCAGGAAGGACAGTAAAATCTAGTCCTACATTTCTAGAAGTGGAAGGAAAATTCTTAACTAAACCAGAACGTATTGCAAATTATTTTATTATTTTAGTGATTTTTATGATAAGGTAAATAATTTATGAAGTAAAATGCAATCAACAAATTATGATGCTTCTATAGAAATAATGAGGGAATTAATTTGGCTACAAAGAATAAAATGTGTAAATTTAACATTGAAAGTGTAACTGTATCAGAAGTTGAACATCTAATAAATAAATTTAAGGATAGACCTTCCGGTATAGATCATTTAGATGTTAAGTTTCTAAAATTGGTATCTAATGTTATTGTGCTCCCTGTCTGCCATATTACAGTTTTTCCCAATTGCTAAAACACAAAAGCCAATCCTCTAAACCAAATGACCAGTTCTCTAAACACATTTTTAAAAAAAAAACTCCACAGTCCTCCTTTTCTCATAAATCTAAACACATTTTGTCTTGCTAAAACACAAGTTGCAAAAAAGTTTGCTCAAATTATCAAATTAAAGCTCATGTGATGCAAAATGCTTGCCACAGTCAGCAAAATTTGAACACAATGAACACACCTGGCTTCATTCATTAAACATAACGACTCAAAATTGAAGACACTTGTTGCAAATTATGTGACCACACCTATAAAAGCCAGTTCAGAGTGCACAGTTTGCCTGGCAAGGGACAATATTGCCTGCGATGTAGATGAGGTCCTGTGGCCCGACCCAGCTCGACGACATGATGCCGCACAATGATTGTGGAGTGTGTGTGTGTTGTATAGTTCCATAAATAAATAAAAAACATCACACCCTGAACATTGTTTTCAATGAGTATTGTTGTGTATAATGGGTCCTCTGTAGTGTTTGCATTGAGTTGTGATGCAGTACAGTAGTGTACATATTGTATTTTCTGTAATTTACATACTGTTCATATGAAACACACAAATCTATGAATGCCCAATAGCCATGCTGAGAACAGATACTGTAAGGTTTCTAAAAATGTGCTTT
Source organism: Epinephelus fuscoguttatus (assembly GCF_011397635.1). Lineage (NCBI taxonomy): Eukaryota > Metazoa > Chordata > Actinopteri > Perciformes > Serranidae > Epinephelus > Epinephelus fuscoguttatus. The sequence goes on from NC_064762.1 coordinate 39,285,818, forward strand.
GGCAGTTGTGAAAAAAAGAACATTCTCACACACTGAACATTGTGTTTTCAGTTGTTTTGTTGTAGTCTGTAATGATGCGTATAGTGTATAATTTTTGCAGGCTTTAAGCAGCTGTTTTGGTGTGAAAGTTTGAGTTTTGAAGAGAGAAGGTGTGGTTTTGTTTATGTAGCTTTAGAAAAGTGTGTTGTGTTTAGAGTTTTGGGAAAATGGAGGAAAGTTTTGTGAAATGTGTTTTAGCAATTGAGGAAAACTGTATTAATTTAAGTATTGACAAATGTGTCTGTCCACAGGCATGGGAAATAGCAAAAGTTGTTCCTTTGTCAAAGAATTCAGCTGCACCATTCTGTGGTTCTAACAGCCGTCCAATAAGTTTGTTACCAGCATTAGGAAAGATTATGGAGAGAATAATTTTTGAACAAATTCAAACTTATTTTGAAGTCAATAACTTAAACACATACAATCAGCATGCCTATATATCTGGTCATTCTACATGTACAGTTCTGACACAAATGGTTAATGATTGGCAGAGGGAGCTAGATAATAGACATTTAGTGGGTGCAGTGTTACTTGATTTAAGTTCAGCTTTTGATGTTATTGATCATTCTTTGTTATTAGATAAGTTGAAACATTATGGATTTACAGTTACTACTGTTAAAATGGATGGATAGTTACTTAACGAATAGGAAACAAACTGTTTACTTTAATGGCAGTGCATCAAAGATGAGACCTGTGGAGTTCCTCAAGGTAGTTGTGGACCATTATTATTCTCTGTATTTATTAATGATCTCCCTTTTGTCCAATATTGCTATTTATGCAGACAACGCAACAACAATTTATGCTACTTCTCCTTTAATAGGTGAACTGAACAACATTTTACAAGAGGAATTAAAGTTAGTGGCTGAGTGGATAATAAGCAATAAATTAATTCTTAATGTGGAAAAAACAAAGTCTATATTATTTTGCTCAAAGTATCAGTTCAAACCAGAATTGACATTGCAACTCGATTACTGTTTTGTAGTTTGGTCAAGTATTTTAGTTAAGAACTTGAAAAAATTACAAGTAGCTCAAAATAAAGCTGCACATTGTGCTCTGTTGTGTTCTTACAGAACCAATGTGACCAGCATGCATGATCGTCTGGGCTGGTTATCTATAAGACAAAGGTCTACCTATGCTTTATTAAATTTTCTAAGAAATATACATGTGACAAGAGCACTGAAATTATTGTATGAAAGATTACTCTCCCATTTTGCTCAACATAGTTATCTAACAAGAAGTGCATCAGAAAGGAGGTTCATACTGAAAGTGAGTCAAGGTATAATACAGAGAACAGTTCTGTATAGCGCTATGGTTGGCTGGAATTCTCTGCCAGTTCATATTGCTCATGAAAGTAATAAAGATCAGTTCAAAATGCAGTTAAAACATTATCTCTTAGTATTTAATGAATTATGATTTAACATATTTCATATTGTTAAATTGGAATAATTTTAGTTTGAATGGAATTGTAGTCAGTGTATACCCTTTTTGGGTCTGCTTGCCAGAGCTCGGCCCAGGTCACCTTCCTGTCCAGTGCCCCCTCCCACCTCATCCATGCTCCCTGCTTCTGCATGCCCACCATCCTGCTGGTCCGCTCCTCCTCGACTCCTGCCCGCACCTCTTTCAGGACTAGCTGGTGTTTGCCCTGCCCGTGTGCCTTCTCATAGTGGGGCTGAGGAAAAGCACCGAACCCTGCATGCACCGTTGCCACTGTGCCCACCAAAGCTCTGTGTCTCAGCCAGGACTCGGCTACCTCCAGGCCTTCCTGGGCTTTCCACTTCCTGCCTGTACGCACCATGATGCCCGCTGATGCAACTCTTGAGTCCTTAGAATCCCGATAGAGCATACCCAGACAGCAAATTTATCTGGGCTGGATCCGCGCCGGATGTAGTCCAAAATCTGGTACTAATCCTGAAATCGGATCCGTTCCAGACAATATTTGCACCCTGGCCCAGATCCGGCACGGATCCTCTTTACAGATCTGGAACAGATCCGAAAAAAAACAACCGTTTACAGCCCATATCTGGCACGGATCTGGGACAGATGTGGCCCGGATCCAGGGCGGATGTGGTCTATATTTGAACAAAAGCTCTTGTAAGCTCTTGTAAGATTAAAAAAAATTGCAAATAAAACACATTTAAGCATGAAGTATTATCACACTTATGTGTTTTAATGGCTAATCAAATTTTGTCTATGAGTGATAAAACAATCACAATGTTTTGCTTTCAACAAGCAGGCTTTATTAACAATATATTTGAAGGACAAGAATTTCTCTTTTGAACCTTAATGAACCTTCATTTATGCATTTCTATAACATTTAAAGTCAAACTTACAAACTGTATTCTTTACAGGATTAAAGCCACAGTACTTAAAGGGATAGTTCAACATTTTGGCAAATTGGCCCACTGCCATAATCGCTATAGGTTTAATTGTCGGTGCAAGCTGAACGGCGGAGCAGAGCCGTGAGCTGCTCAGAGCTACACCACGGAGGCTCATGGGATTTCTTGTTTTTCCTCATCAAACTCATCAAATACACAATCCAACAACTCCACAACTTCTGGTGGACAAGTTGTGACCTGCACATTCAGCTTGCACCGACAATTAAAGGTAACTAATCTACTGCTATGACTTTAGGGATTATGGCAATGGGTCAATTTGCCAAAATGTTGAACTATCCCTTTAATAATGTTGTGGCAATAACAGAACCATTTAAAGTCAATAAGACAAAGTTACAAAGATACAAAAAATGTTTTCAAGAAAATATTTCTCTTTTGAACGTTATTGTTTTATGCGGGATGGTTCAACATTTTCAACAGTATGCACATTTAAAGTAAAAAAACCAAAAAACATCATCGTCGCCGTCGTCATCGTCGCCGTCGTCATCGTTGTCGTCGCTGTCGTCGTCGTCGTTGCTGTCGTCGTCATCGTCGCTGTCGTCGCCGTCGTCGCCATCAGTCATCCTCAGCCTCTCGTTCAGAGCCTTGGACCTGGAAAAGAAAAATCTTGTCACTTTTCTAAACTTGATTGTTTCAATATATATTTCTGCTGTACATATTGCCAATCACAATCCCGCTGTAAATAATATTTATAATATTTATATATATATGTGTATATACTGTATACAAGCATACAATGTACATATCACCCATAATACACAAACATATTTATCCAGTATTTATTATTTATGCCATTGCACTACCTCATTGTTTATTTGCACTACAATGTACAGAACCTGTTGACTGTCCCGACTCCCGACACCTGACATTTGACCACTATTCATGTATATTCTTTAATTTATTGTTCATTTGTCTTTGTCCTGTTCTGTATGTCTTTCTCTCTTTATGTATGTAGACACTGAGAGTAACAAAAAAACCCGGAGTCAAATTCCTTGTATGTGTGCACATACTTGGCCATTAAAGCTGATTCTGATTCTGAAATAACCAGAGAATTAGGACTTTTTATTCTTCAAAAAAAAAAAAAAAAAAAAAAGAGTCAAAGCGAATAGTCGCTGCTTCCAGTGTATTACCTGTGTGCGACTCAGGCGACTTCCCCTGCGGGTGCTGTCTGAGCCCAAATGGAACCACTTCATGATATGTTTGTCAATGTCGATGTCTGTTGCTTGCTTTGCCACATGGTTTTTGCGTACAGCACCTGTATACAAACATACAAAGCAACAGTACTTACTGATACTGCTTCTTGCAATGTACCGTAAATTCTGGACTATAAGCCTAGATGTTTACATCCGGCTGAGTTCATCCAATCAGTTTATGCTACTGTGATTTAAGTAGTTAAATACAGTAATCATCGTAGTGTAGTGGCAGGAAAGACCATTTAAAGCAGTTCTTACCGATCTGGCATTTCACACAGCAGAGGACAAACATTTGAAAATCAACAGCTCCACGTCCCCCACAAAGTCATTACATATCAAGTATGTTCGGTCGCTCGTCAAATCATATTAATCGGACCGAATAATATTATTGGTCAGACTTTTCTCAAAAAATTATATGAGAATGGAAAAATGATTAGGTTTTAACCCTGTTGGGTTTTTCTTACATTTTAATGTATCATCAGATTATTAATAGCATTTTAACTTAGTCAAAGAAATGTGCAAAAGTTCCAGAAAGGTAAGATTTGCTTTAATCTGTATGTATTAAATATTGTGTTGGTCAAGAACAAGTTACTGCTTGTGTCTGTTGTTAAGGTCTATCAACTAACAGTTAATGAATTTATCGATAATTTGCATCCCTACTTGTCGGTTCATTAGTGGAGGTCACTATACATGATTGAGGACACATTTATGAAAATATTGATTTTTGATAATGAACATCTGAGAAAAACACAGACACTGTACCTTTAAATGATTCTATTATGAATTGAGGTAATTTAGGTGACTGTCATACTTACGGCGGATCACTGTTGTTGTTGCTTCCATCTGCTTAAATGAAAGCTTGCCTGTTGTTCCCTTCCAACAAATTTGGAGGGTCAAATGTTTAGAATAGATGTGTGAAAGAATGTTCCAGGTAAGCCACTTTGTGTCCTTTCCCCCAATGCAGGCCAAAGAAGCAATCTGAAAAAATAGACAAGACATAATTATAAAAACTACTTTAACACAAAGTGCTTTAGAAGAGGTGAAATAATGTTTTACCCAGTAAGCCATTAATTGAATTTACGTGGAAAAAACCTTTCTGTGATATATACCGTTACCGTGATATGAAATTACTCATACTGTGATATAAGATTTTACTCATATTGCCCAACCCTACAATTTTAAAACTGATTTGGAAAAAAAAACTGAAAGCAAATGTACAGATAATAGAGTAGTAGGAAGGCTGTGTCTGATGTCTGACCCCTCATGCTATCCCTGCCTATACACAAAATACAAGTTCATACGAATTCATACCAGGTTCTTCCTCTGTGAGTAATTGTGAGGATCCTTCAGCCAATCTTCAAAGTTTCGCACCTCATCAATCGAGGCAAAGGGAAACTGAATATCTTCGGGCAGTTCAGATGGACATTCATTGTTTGTTCTCCCAGGCATTGAGTTGACCATAGCCATCAGTTGGTTTAGCTGCTGTTTCTGATATTCAAGCAGATGTAGCATGTACCGTTCTGCAACTGAGAAGAACAAGAACAGAAAACACACCTACACATGGTTATGCATGCACCGTGTACCTAGTCAGGAGTGTTTCCATAGTAATCAGTCCTCCATCACAATGAAATGAAAATCTCTTTAGTTTAGTAGATAAATCTGATTTACATTTAGGTTTTACATTCAAACTTTGTAAAAGCTGGCCACTTGTACATTATCACACACTATAGAAACACTGAGGGAAGAAAAATAAATAAAAAAAGATGTGTTGTGTTAATGTGCAACTAATAAGTACATAAGAACTCACCAGAGCAAGGTATGTGCTCCATCTCAGATTGCCCCACTCTGAAAGATGGCTTGAATAGTTCTGTAGCATTTTTGGAGCTTAGGTGTGACCTTTGTGCAGAGAATGAGGACTGATTAGATGGCACTGGGCAGGACGATGACTGAGATAAGCGTGACGATAACCACTGAGATTCCATTGCGTGCGACGAAGAAAGGCGGGGAGATGACTGGGGGCTCGGAGATGAACAATAATGAGCTGCGTGTGATGAAGACCCACTTGGAGATAGCTGTGGGCATGAAGATGGCTGACGTTGACCTGCGTGCAATAGAGATAGATAGATAGATACTTTATTAATCCCGAAGGAAATTCATCTGTCAGCTGCTCCAAACATTCTGAAAGAAAGTACTTAGTGAATGCAGACAGATGTAGCAATAATATAAAAGAGTAAAGTAAAGTATAAAATATACCTATATATATGTATATATATATATATATATATATATATATATATATATATATATATATATATATATATATATATATATATATATATATATATACAAACTATGACCTATATATATGGACACATATATATATACACACACACACACTCTCATATAAAAGAATTGCAATTCATAAGACCCACGAGTAGATGGCCGACGTTGAGCTGCGTGCAATGGAGACCCATGAGGAGATGGCCGACGAGCTGCGTGCGATGATGACTCACGGGGAGATGGCCAATGTTGAGCTGTGTAAGATGAAGACTCACGAGGAGATGGCCGACGTTGAGCTGCGTGCGATGGAGACCCACGGAGGGATGGCCGACGAGCTGCGTGCGATGATGACTCACGGGGAGATGGCCAATGTTGAGCTGTGTAAGATGAAGACTCACGAGGAGATGGCCGACGTTGAGCTGCGTGCGATGGAGACCCACGGAGGGATGGCCGACGTTGAGCTGTGTGCGATGGAGACCCACTGAGAGATGGCCGACGTTGAGCTGTGTGCGATGGAGACCCACGGAGGGATGGCCGACGTTGAGCTGTGTGCGATGGAGACCCACGGAGAGATGGCCGACGTTGAGCTGTGTGCGATGGAGACCCACTGAGAGATGGCTGTGGGCTTGGTGATGACCGATGTAGGGGCAGCTTTTGGTGTGGCATTGAATCGCGAGATGCTGAGCTTGATGCAGACCGATGAGGTGTCACTGGGCTCCGGCCTCTATATGGGGTTCAAGCAAAGAGATATGAAGAAAGAGGGGGTTAGAAGAGCATTTGACCCAAAAAATATTAACACAAAAACTAGAAGAAAGAAAATGCAGCACAGTTGTACGCCTCTTTCAAAAAATTGCAAAGGAATTTATGTAGGAATTGAAGTGTATTTTCATTTGCCTTGGTGATAAAGGCTGATGGGTTGACACTGAAGATGCCACTGGTGGAGGTGATGATGACAACGACCGATAAGGAGGAGGAACTGCTGGTGGTGATGACCGGTGAGGAGGAGGAACTGTTGGTGGTGATGACCGGTGAGGAGGAGGAACTGCTGGTGATGATGACCGGTGAGGAGGAACTGCTGGTGATGATGACCGGTAAGGAGGTGGAACTGGTGGTGCAGTCTGTGGTGATGATTGGTGTGGCTTAGATTTTAAAGGTGGCTGAGCCTCTTCCTCCTCACTGTCTGACTCAAAGTGCTTGCTGTTTGTAAAAGAAAAATCTGAATTAATTCCTAAATACAATAAAATGATAAAACCCACACAGTTGTGAAACTTCCATTCTTTTAGTGCATGTTCAGGGCAATATCTTAATGACAATCCCTTAGAGAAATTTTTAATCCTCTTTATTGTAAAGTGCTGAATGTAATTTTAAGTACATTATTTAATTCTAATTAATTTTAACAATGTATCTGATTGTTGTTCAGACTTACGGTGGCTTACGTTTCCTCTTGACATGCGTCAAGTCTTCTTCAGGATCAGAATCCAGTTCTGATGTTTGACATCTCAAAGACCTTTTCATTGCCTGCCTGGCTGTCAAATAATCACCTAAAAAAATGTCAAACTGTCAGTTTTAACTTAAGGACTAACACCATGTGCTGTGGGCTTAATGAAATCACTCACCACATCTGGTCAACACCCTGGCATCATGTCTGGTCCAGTGTTCGCCTGGCTTTTCTGCTGATCTTGCAGCTTTGTTGATTTTGTCATCATTCTTGTAGTCTGGCCAGTAAACTGTTCCATCCTTGTACCATGACTGTGGCAGCACAGCCACAGACTTTTTCTCACCAAGAAATTCCACTACAAGAAACATCCTTTGACAGAAAAGATTAAAAAAAAAGGGGGCGTGGACAGAAGAGTGCATTCCGTTGGCACATATTCAGATCATTTTAAGTCAGTACATTGTGCATCATCAATATCAATTTCAAATCCAAGAATGGTCAAAATGAAAAAAAAAAAAAAAAAAAAGAATCAAAATAGTTGGCAATCAATTTTCTGTCGATCGGTTAATTGTTGCAGCTCTATTTGGATGAATGAAGTAAAGGCATGACCACAAAATCTCTCCTATGTGGAAGAGCAATGCATTTTCTTGTAACAGCTGACAGTTCTGCATATTTGATTGGACCCGTTGCTTGACTCACAGAGTATATATTTAGCAGGTCAGAGCTGAATGGGTATGTAAAGAAGTCCTTTTTCTCAGAGAAGACTCTGTACACAACATATATTCCACTGATGCACTCGACAATGTTGTCTATCACACAAATGTCCTCTCCAATCAAAAAGATGTTGTTTCCTCTTGAGACTTTCATTGTCCACTGATCAGAGTCTAACTGACCGTACTGTCCTTTAACATGAAGCCCATCAGGAACTGGTCCATCAAAGTGTTGTTTTTTTAAAGGACCCGTCAAACCAGAGCCTTGACCAGGCGTCATGCAGGTCCCAGCAAAACTTTGTTCCGACAGTCTACGTATGATCTGAGCGATAGGACGGTCTGGTTTGCGAACAAGCTTCTTCATCTTCCGGAGGTGGTTTTCAAAAGGAAACGCTGAAATGTGATCTAGACTACCAAACTGCTGTACATCCAGGGGTAGTTGAATTAAACCATGCACATTATAAACAATAGCATCTTTGCCATATATCTCACCAAAATGTTTCACAAATGTTTCAAGTAATGTCTGCGCATACTGACAGTAGGACAATGCAAGGTCTGGATTGATCAAAATTGAAATGGCAGAAAAAAGCAACATAAAGTTGTTATACATTGTAGTCTCCAAATACAAAGACAATATGACAGGGCCAGTATACAATAGAAATTGCCGAAATTCAGTGGGCTTCCACCTGTCTATTTCTCTAAGTGATCTTGGTTTTCGAGCAAATTCCATGGGAATGTCAGGCCGCAGTTCTTTCATATGTTCAGACATTTGATCAACAACATTAGCAGATAAACGAACAGTAAGAGGACCTCTGAGCCACATAAGCAACAACTTCCGGACAACACCCAAACAAACCAAGTGCATGTAATCAAGGGGAAATTGTGTCACCATGCCAACATTTGAACCAAGAAAAGGACTTGGCCCATTTTGATGGTGTTCATAAGCTTGATGTGCAAAAGACTCATCAGTTCTAAGCATGCTATCAGTAGATGGAAATGTCATGCGTCTGTTCACATACAGTCCTCGCTGGACACATTTATCACAGCCATAATATCCGTTGTGTAGCTTTGTGCACTTCACAAATGCTCTGGCAGGCGTGTCACATATTACAGAGTCAATCTTTAGAAAAAGCCTTTTCCCGTTAAAATCAAAGCCTTTCTCGAGTTCTTGAAGTTCAATAACAAAATCTTTCAGGAATTCATTCGCTGAACTTGGCTTGTTCATCCCACAAAATAAAGCGATCACAACAGGCTCTTTCACTGGAACACTGACCAACAGTCCCAATATAGGCCAAATTTGAACGCATGAGCTCATGAACAAGGGTAACCCATCGATATTTATCTGTAACTTCAATGTAAAACAATCAGTAACAGAGTCAATGATCTGTGACAGTGTCCTCTTGATGGAAGAAAATATACCAAAATAATAATACTGCCCCCCAACCTTCTTCTGAATAGCGTAGCGAGTGTCAGTCTTAAGGATAGTTCTAGCATCTTTTGGCAGCTCAGGGTGGTAAAATCGCAATATACTTAGAAGCGCTGAGAGCGCAACAAGTGAAACACCAAAGGTCAGGGCCCACTTAGAGATACTTTCCCTGAGGCTACTTCTTGGCTCGAAAACATCATCTGACAAGTCTGAGTCTGGGTCTGAGTCTGAGTCTGGGTTTGAGTCTGGGTCTGGGTCTGAGTCTGGGTTTGAGTCTGGGTCTGGGTCTGGGTCTGGGTTTGAGTCTGGGTCTGGGTCTGGTCTACTAGGAAAGTCCATTTGTTCATCCCTGCCTTGATTGACAGGTATGTCCATGTCTATATCAGATGCAGTGTCCCCCAGCACAGTGTTGTAGTCATTGGTCATTTGTCGTAGCGTCCTGTCAAGGTCTCTGCGTGCACGCCTTCTCAGTGTAGACCTGGAGACCACCCTCGTCTCCATGGTTCACTTTCTTAGATTATACAGTGTTTTCTACAATACATGGCAATGTTTTCAGTCAATTTAACTCAAAGAGGTACCAGTAACTTAAAGTCATGCACCCTCTGCTAGGGCTGTCATTGTAATCATAATCATGTGACCGACAATCATAACCCCTCCTGACGATCATGCAGATTACAGGCAAATAACCATCAGTTGTGATTAAAATAGTTGTTTCTATATTTTGCGATTTAAAGTAAACTGTTCATCACAAATGCCTAGTTGTCTGCATGCTCTGATACTATTAATAAACAGACATTTTTCTAAGCATCACAAGTGAAGTTTTCCGATTCCACATTGTGCGTGCATCTCGGCACCCATCAAGAGGATGCAAATCATAGTTCATTTTTCTCTTCCACTAAATTAGTGCAAAAGGGTCTATGTAATTTTCTTTTTGTTGATCCCAGCAACAAATGCTTCTTACTGTATAGAGATACAACTAGTATGTGTAACCATAATAGGTTTCATGCATGTGGCATTTTCCCAGTAAAAGTTAACTTCACATATGAACACCTTTTACAGAACAAATCGCCTTGTTGTACAACTACTTCCGGGTAGAAAACCAGCAAGTGATTTGAATGAGAACAGTAGTAATGAACAAGAGTTCAGCTATATATATATATATATATATATATATATATATATATATTTTTTTTTTTTTTTTTTTTTTTTACGCCCTTTCACCAGTTAGACAAATTTGAAATGATTGAAGAAACATTACTATTAATTTTAGGCCGTGTTTGAAGCCAGAAGAACGAAATGAGTTCGGCCGTTTTATTTTAAAAATATTGTCTAATAGTGAAATCAAACTGTTTTTACTTGTTGAAGAGCCATAAATAAAATCCATCACAACACTCTGGCCTGTTTGGAGGTGTTTAACGTCCCCGAAAGGGTTTGCAATCCTATTGAGCAACTAGTTAGCAGCCGCCTTTTTTTTTTTTTAAATAAAAACACAGGTAGGAGCTTCATAATTCACAAACAGGTTTTTACCGACGTGTTTTATGCCATAGAACAAAACGTGAAACACATAATCACATAAGCTTTTGTTAACCACAGACCCGATGAGGTATTTTAGCAAACTCTCCCATTCAAAAAACGCATTGACTTTTAGGAGGGAACCGAGATTGCTAACGTTAAATGCTAACGGACTTCCGGTTTACTGGCAGACTCTATAATTCATATTTTAAAAAACAAACAAGATGGAGAGATCATGTCGTTTAATGTTGAACATGGACTGAGACACAGAGTAATTCCACACTCATTTATTTCCATGTACAGAGGGTTTTCAGGGGCAGCCAGCTCTGATGCTAACGTTATGCTGCCGCTATGCTAACGAGAAGCTAACGCTATGCTAATGAGAAGGGAATGTTAACGTTACATTGGACAATAGCGTTATAGTTCTAATACAATAAATCTGGATGTCGGCGGCGATGAAATGTAGTTTATGCTGTGCTACAACCGCTAATGGATAGTTTCTGCGGAGTGGAGATGCTACCATGTTAGCGAGGCATGCTAATATGCTAATAGCTGTGTGTTTGCACTCTTTATCAAATAAACTCTATCGCCAACAGTACTGTTTAGCGATGCCACAGTTGCTTCACACACAAAAGATAACTTAGCTCAAACACACTCGCCTCACGTTTAACAGAATCCTAATTAATGCGGAGTGGAGATGCTACCATGTTAGCGAGGCATGCAAATATGCTAGCCGTAGGCCTACGTGTTTGCACTCTTTATCAAATAAACTCTATCGCCAACAGTACTGTTTAGCGATGCCACAGTTGCTTCACACACAAAAGATAACTTAGCTCAAACACACTCACCTCACGTTTAACAGAATCCTAATTAATTATAACGTTTGAATATGCACTTACCTAGCTCGATCCTGCCACAGTGGCGCGGCGCCGCAGCTGAAGAGCGCTTCCGTCTCACAGACAGACCCCGAATCTGCTGCAGACCAATCATCTGCCAGATACGTTGCGCGTACATGCTACGGGTCTGACTGGTAAACGGAGGTGGGGCGGAAGTGGCCGTATCCTTCCCGGACCTTTTTGCTGTCTGGGTAGCCTCCATTCAGTGCTGCGCTGCAGAGGCTGCGAGGCAAGCCCAGCCACCTGTGGAGGTAGCTACTGATCTTCTTCTCCAGGGTTTCTACTGTTGACAGGGCCACCTCGTACACCAACAAAGGCCAGAGTACCCGGGGTATGACGCCATGCTGGTAAATCCACATCTTAAATCTCCCGGGTAAGCCAGACTTGTCTACCGCCGACAGCCACGTTTCAAGCTCCTTGATGGTAATTTGTATTGCTGCTGTATCCCTGAGACTACAGTCAAAGACCTTTCCCAGGCTCTTGACCAGTTTCTCGATGATAGATGGGATTGCCGTGCCATCCAACAGAAAGCGAAACTTGTCTTTCACCTTTCCCTTCTTCAGCACCATGGCCCTGGATTTAGCTGGTTTGAAGCTCATTCTTGCCCAAGAAATAAGCTTTTCCAGGCCCTTGAGTATCTATATTGTGGTGACAGTGAGGTCATCCATGAAGGCTCTGATGGCTGCTGAATGCCAGACTTGGACAGAGGGCCTCTGCAATCTGTTTCTGCTGCCTTGACTACCATGTTCATGGCAAGGGCGAAGAGGCTGACTGAGATGGTACACCCAGTTATTATCCCCTTTTCGAGCTGATGCCAATCTGATGTTACACTCCCAGATGTGACCCTGAGCCTGAAGTTCCCGTAGTAATTCAGGATTAGGTCCTTGATCTTCCTGGGTACATGGTGTCGGTCCAGGGTAGTCTCAACCAGCTTGTGGGGTATGGAGCCGTATGCATTGGCGAGGTCAAGCCAAAGCACAACAAGGTCTCCTTTCCCCTCCTGTGCCTCCCTGATCAGCTGGGTCACTACTCCGGTGTGTTCTAGACATCCTGGTACACCCGGGATACCTCCTTTCTGGACAGATGTGTCAATATAGTTGTTCTTGAGGAGGAAGTCTGTTAACCTTCTGGATAGGATGCTGAAGAAGAGCTTCCCCTCGACGCTGAGAAGCGAGATGGTTCTGAACTGCTCCAGCTTGGTGGAATTCTCTTCCTTGGGTATCCAGACTCCCTCCGCCTGCCTCCACTGGTCTGCTACAGCTCCTCTGTGCCAAATCACACGCAGGATCTTCCAAAGGGTTCTTAGGAGCTCTGGGCAGCGTTTGTACACCTTGTAGAGTACTCCGCTTGGTCCTGGGGCTGATTTGGCTCTGGCAGCAGCAACTACCTCCTGGACTTCCTTCCAGGTGGGCTCCAGGTGGGCTCACGGGTGTTGAAGCCAGCAGTGGGAGATGGTATGTCCAATAGGGCTCTGAGGGGTCCCAGTTCCTGCTCTCTATCAGGGTCGCTCAGGCTGTTGTGCAGGAAGTGGTTTACTTCTTCCTTAGAGCAGTCTAGATGGCCGCTGCGCTTCTGCCCCAGTAGCTGTTTGGTGAATCTGAAAGGATCAGCTATGAATGCAGTTCGCTTCCTGGCTCTCTCTGTCCTCCGCCTCCTATGCCATTCAGCTCTGCGCAGGGACATCAGTTTCTTCCTGATGATATTTCAGAGCTCAGCCAGTGGTGGTTTCTCCTCCTCAGCTGCTGCCTTGAACTGTCTTGCGAGAGATCGAAGCTCTTTGCGCAGTTGGTGGATTTTCTCTGCCCTTCGGTTCATAGTGAAGTTGGGTCTGATGGTCTTTCCCTCTTCCACACCGAACCTCTGTGCCCCGAAAGTGACAATAATGGTGGTCATGGTCTGGAGCCGTCTGTCGACATCCCCTTTTGCTGTTGATTCGATGATTCTGGCTGCATCCTCATCGAATTGATGCCACATTCTGTGCTGGCTTGTGGGAGGCCACTTGATACGCTGCGGCTGAGCTACTTTGCTGGGAGCTGGGGAGCTTAGCACTTGGAGGTTCTGGGCTCTGTGGGGTGTCTCCTGGCCGGGCTCCTCCGTCGTCTCACCAGGACTGGGTCCTGTGTGCTGTGATGCACTCCCCTGCACCAAGCATTTCATTCGGCCCTGATGGATTTTAAGGCGGCGCTCGTTTTTGCGGACCTTCCTGCAACTGCATCTTATGGTTATCGTCGTTGTTAAGCCGTTTGCTGAAGTCATCACCGTTGGATCCGTCCTGTTGAGGAACTCATCCTCCCCCCCTCCCGGGTTCCCCTGGGGGTATGTCTCAGTAGGTTGATCTGTAGCTTCTTTTGGGTTCTTCCTCAAGGAAGATGCAAGTTGGGATGCTACCCCTTCCTGCCCCGGCTGCGGTCTTTCCGGGCTGTCAACTGTCTCTCCAGTAGTCTCCAATCTAATCTATTAATATTACATTATTTAAGATAGTACTGAAGTACAAAATGAAATCTGAATGTGGAAAATGAGTTAAGGGATTTTGTAAATCTGTGATGTCCGTTAAATGATGACCATTATATTTTCCTATGTGGTTTGTTTATTACTAAGGGAGCTGTCATTGCTTTGTTTTGTTTTGTTATGTGTAAATGTATGTTTGATATGTGTTTGTTATGCGTAAGTGAGAATGTTTATGTGTATGTTGTATGTATGTTGGACCCCAGGAAGAATAGCCAATGCTGTTGCTGGTGCTAATGGGGATCCTAATAAAAAGAAAGGAAAGAAAGAAGCTAAAGCCTACAGATCACAGAGTAAAAGTGAACCACCACATCACTGCTGATCACCACAGAAGACAATGAATATAAAGGGAAACTTTGCTGATATTGAACCAGTTGTGTGGCATCACAGTGTGTGCAGATGAACAGTGTTTAGCTTCACCCCCGTGCTGCTTCCAGCACCCAGACTGGCAGCTGGACTGTCGGGGGGCTGCGGAAGAAGTCAAACAACGTTCATCTGCGCACAATGTGTTGACACACAGCTGGTTCAATATCAGCAAAGTTTCCCTGCTTCCCTTCACTGGTTCCTGTACAGGAGGGTTGGCCTTTTTTCACTGTTATAATCATTAAAAAGCAAAAGCAGCATGTGTATACATTCAGTAGGCTATATCATACTTATCGGATGTTAAATTCAGACAACACTGAAGTTATTGTTCTTGGCCCCAAACAACTCATAGACTCTTTATCTGATGACATAGTTTCTCCAGATGGCATTGCTCTGGCCTCTAGCACTACTGTAAGAAACCTCGGAGTAACATTTGATCAAGATTTGTCTTTTAATTCTCATTTAAAACAAACCTCACGGACTGCATTTTTTGCATTTTTTCATCTGCATAATATTGCGAAAATTAGGCCTATCCTGACCATGCTTTTGTTACCTCAAGGCTGGATTACTGTAACTCTCTATTATCAGGTAGCTCTAGTAAGTCCTTAAAAACTCTCCAGCTAATTCAGAATGCAGCAGCACGTGTACTAACAGGAACTAAGAAACGAGATCATATTTCTCCTGTTTTAGCTTCTCTGCACTGGCTCCTAGTAAAATCCAGAATTGAATTTAAAATCCTACTGTTAACTTATAAAGCTCTAAATGGTCAGGCTCCATCATATCTTAGAGAGCTCATAGTGCCATATTATCCCACCAGAACACTGTGCTCTGAGAACGCAGGGTTACTCGTGGTCCCTAAAGTCTCCAAAAGTAGATCAGGAGCCAGAGCCTTCAGCTACCAGGCTCCTCTCCTGTGGAATCATCTTCCTGTTACGGTCCGGGAGGCAGACACCGTCTCCACATTTAAGACTAGACTTAAGACTTTCCTCTTTGATAAAGCTTATAGTTAGGGCTGGCTCAGGCTTGCCCTGTACCAGCCCCTAGTTAGGCTGACTTAGGCCTAGTCTACCGGAGGACCCCCCTATAATACACCGGGCACCTTCTCTCCTTCTCTCTCTCTCTGTCTCTCTTGTATCCTATTACTGCATCTTGCTAACTCGGCCATTCTGGATGTCACTAACTTGGCTTCTTCTCCGGAGCCTTTGTGCTCCACTGTCTCTCAGATTAACTCATATCGCAGCGGTGCCTGGATAGCGTGATGTATGTGGTTGTGCTGCTGCCGTGGTCCTGCCAGATGCCTCCTGCTGCTGCTGCCATCATTAGTCATTAGTCATACTTCTACTGTTATTATACACATATGACTATTATCACACATGTATACTGCCAGATATTAATATATACTTTCAACATATTGTACCACAGTAGCCAGAACTATAACTATAATATTATTACCTTCATTAATGTTGTTGAAAGCTACTGTCATTACCGTCTGTCCTGCATCTCTCTCTCTCTCTCTCTCTCTCTCTCTCTGTCTCTGTCTCTCTCTTTCTGTCTCATTGTGTCATACAGATTACTGTTAATTTATTATGCTGATCTGTTCTGTACGACATCTATTGCACGTCTGTCCGTCCTGGAAGAGGGATCCCTCCTCAGTTGCTCTTCCTGAGGTTTCTACCATTTTTTCCCCCGTTAAAGGGGTTTTTTTGGGGGAGTTTTTCCTTATCTGCTGTGAGGGTCCAAAGGACAGAGGGATGTTGTATGCTGTAAAGCCCTGTGAGGCAAATTGTGATTTGTGATATTGGGCTTTATAAATAAAATTGATTGATTGAAAATTGATTGATTGATCTTCAGTAGCTAGCTAGCTAACCCTACACTTTTCAGTATTTGATTTTGGTTTTGGAACAGGGAAGAAACGTATATCTTTTCAACCTCTCCAGGTAACGAGATAGGAACGGGATGCAGACAAGTGACAGCCTCAGCCTGGGCAAAAGCAACGCAGAATCACAGTAGGATTGTTTGAGAATTGTTAAGCTCTGTGGAAGAGATTGGCCTTCTCACAAAAAGGATACAGGTAAATCCTGCTACAATTAAAAAATAAAGCCTTTGGCGCTCATATCCATCAACATGAGTGACGTGATTGCAGCTGTCAATCAAAGTGAAGCGGAAAATGAATGTAAAAAAAGACCAGTCAAACTCACTGTTAAAGCACTGGAAGCAAAAATAATGTCACAACAAAAGGAAAGGAATTTCAGAATAAAGAAACTCCATAAACTAACAAAGGAAGTTGAGCATCTAATGACTTCAAAGGAAAATGTGTCTGTGGTGCAGGCAATGTGTGAAATGTTCTTAAAGCTCTGTGTGGAAACCAAAGAGTTGCATCAATCATTGAAACCAATACTACTTGAGGATGAAATGCTAAAACAAGATGAATGGTTTGAAACCCGAATGCAAAGAAATAATACAAGAAATGGAAGAGTGGTTGCTTGATAAAAATGAGTAAAATGATGATGATGGTGGTGGTGGTGAAGATGATGATGTGGTCAATAATGATGCTGCTTCTGTGGTCAATGACAAAGATGCTCCAAACATAGCTGTGGTCACTAATGATATTGGTCCAGGTGACAGCATTTCTAATGTTGGTGGTAAAACAGGCTCATCAGCTGGCCGCTCTAGCTACAGGTCTTCAAGGTCTTCAGCCTCTTCTGCATGTCTAAAAGCAGAGGCTGAAAGGGCTGCTCTTTTTGCTATGGCAGCTGCCTTCACAGAAAAGCATGAACTGGAGGCTCAGGAGGAGCAAATCAGACGGAAAAAGGAACTACTGGAATTGCAAAGTCAAATTGCTGCTCACATTGCAAAAGTTACTGTGCTGAAGTACACAGGTTCTGATGTTCAGAGCTCCAGAGCCCATTCATATGGAATTAATTCATATCTGGAAAGGTCAAAACGCAAAACACCTCTCAGACCCTATGCTATGGAATTTGTTCCGCATGGTTCAAAGCACCAAATCCATCATCCACCCCTAGGAGGCTGCAATGCTGCAATGCCAACTGAGGCAAAGCCCAAATATTCAAGCCATCAATACCATCATCCACCAACAGGAGGCAGCATAACTGCAATACCAATGGAGGCACAGCCCAAACATTCAAACCATCAGTTCATTCATCCACCCACAAGAGGCAGCAATGTGTCAATGTCAACACACCTCAAGGACTCAAATAATCAATTCAATCTTCTACCTACAGGATGCAACAAAGCTGCCATATCAATGGGTGCATGACCCAAGGAAACCTTTGTACATGTTGGACCAAAGGTTCATGCTCTGAATCCGAAACCAACCATGTCTCAAGGATTTCAGGAAACGCATCATGTACATCACACACAGGAACCCACCACGCATTTTATGCAGGAACCCATTCAATGTGCTGACCTAATGCAAACCAATATGGACCAAGGCAATCTTCTTACCATCATGCAACGGCTAAATGACATTACAGCTCTTCTTGTGCAGCAACAGTCCTCACTGTCACTACCTCCAAGAAATATACCAACCTTTGATGGAGACCCACTTGAGTATAGTGCATTCATCAGAGCATTTGAGCATGGAGTAGAAGGAAAGGCTGTCAGCAGCATAGACTGTCTTTACTTTTTAGAGCAATATACTAAAGGACAACCAAGAGAACTTGTTAAGAGCTGTCAACACATGCCACCTGACAGGGGATATCAAAGTGCAAAGGAACTCTGACAAGAACGCTTTGGAAATGAGCAAAAAATAGCCAGTGCATACATGGAAAAAGCCCTTGGATGGCCACCAGTAAAATCAGAGGACATCAAGGCTTTGCAAGCTTTCGCCTTGTTTCTCTGTGTCTGCTGTAATGCTATGGAGGATGTCAGATACATGTCAGAAATGAATATGCCATCCAACATGCATGCTATTATCCTGAAGCTACCTTATAAACTGAGGGGAAAATGGAGAAACACTGAAAAGGAAGCAGTTCTGCAAGTTCTGTGGCAGCTGTCAATTCTAAAACTCTGACTCAAATGCAAAAGGGGAAAAACTTACCTGATAAACCAACAAAGGTGTTTTGTCTGCTGTGTGAAGAGGGTTACAAAATGGAGTTGTGTCCCATAATGGAGAAGAAGTTGCACCGAGACAAAATCGACTTCTTAAGAGAGAAAGGTGCTTGTTTTGGGTGTTTATCTGTTGGACACATGAGCAAAGACTGTCATAGGCGTCTGTCTTGCAAATTGTGTAACCTGAAGCGTCCTACCATTCTCCACATCCATTCAAAAAAAGAAACCAAACCAGAGGACACACAGCAGGAAACACCAGAGGACAGTCATGCAGTTTCTCCTAAGACATGCGGCCATATAGGGGCTGGAGCACAGGATGGCGTCTTGGCAATTGTACCTGTACAGATCAAGGTTAACAGAGGCAGCAAAATGCTGACCGCCTATGCATTCTTGGATCCTGGCAGCACAGCCACTTTCTGCTCTAAGCAACTCATGAGGGAGCTAAAGGTCATTGTTCTCCTGAGAACAATGAACCAAGAAAGGTTTGTCAACAGTCACGTCATCTCAGGACTGGAGATAGCTGCACTCTGTAGTAGCATACTTTGAATTACCTGATGTGTACACACAGTGCAAGATGCCTGTTACCTGTGATAACATTCCACGGCAGGAAGAGTTAAGTGCTTGGCCTTACCTAAACTCTGTGGAAATTCCTGTCATTGATGCTGATGTGGAATTCTTAATTGGAACTAACGTTCCTAAAGTAATGGAACCGTGGGAGGTAGTCAACAGTAATGGTGAAGGACCGTATGCCATCAGAACCCTACTGGGCTGGGTTATAAATGGACCACTGAGAGAAGGCAGTGAGACTGAGAGCAGCTGTCACACCGTTACTACCAACCGAATATCCATTGCTCACCTAGAGGAACTGCTGGTGAAGCAATACAACCACAATTTCAATGAAAAAACAACAGATGAAAAGCCAGAAATGTCCAGAGAAGATCTCAAATTCATGGAAATTATGAACAGCTCAGCTGAATTTGACAATGGACGTTATTGCTTGAGATTACCTTTCAGAGATGCTAATGTTGCCATTCCCAATAACCACCATGTTGGTGAGCAAAGGGTCTTCTGTTTGGAAAGGAAATTGGAGAAGAATGCTACATTCAAATGCTACATTCATGTGTCCAAAAACAAATAATCGAAACCATAAAATATCTCTGGAAAAACGTCATTTGAACTCTGTTTTTAGCCTCATTGTAGCCTGTAGCTCTTACTGCCTCTCTGTGCACCGCGTTCACATCTGCGCACTTGCGTGAGACTGTGAGACAAAAGTGTTCACGTGCTTCTGCTGGTCTCGCGTGCAATCGTGAACGTGGTGCCCAGAGAGGCAGTTAGAGCTACAGGCTACAATGAGGCTAAAAACAGAGTTCAAACAGATACGTAGACAGGAGGAGATATTAAGGGGTGCAAAGGTAGTGGCCTAGGCTAAACAGGGACAGTGGTTGAATTGGGAAAGTGTAGAGAAGAGGAAGGTTAGTTGGAGGGACCTGTGGAGTATGAAGGAGAATTGTATTTGATTCCTGGTAGGGGCAGGTAAATTCAGAGGGTTTTAACCCTATGGGCCCTAGGCGTTTTTGGGGTATTTTTACTGCCTTTACTTCTAAGCTCATATCACAGTCATTATAAAGGTTACATACACATGCTATATCTTGTTTTTTTTTCAGGACAATCTGGGCTAACCAGATTTGCCATCATTCCATGTCCTTCTATGTGCCTGGATTTTATATTAATTTTTATATCAATGAAAAAAACAAATCCGTGTGACTAAATTCTTACATTTTTACATGTATCTCACCATAGCAAGTTGGAAAATGTCATATTCTTCATTAAGAGGGGAGACTCTCTGGAATATGGCAATATAAGAACCATGATGCTGGGACATTCTGTCACTTCACAGCTGTCCAAAACATGTGGTTTGTGCCAGGCAGACATGATTGCCAGTATTTTTTCATTATTGCAAGAAATTACGGACTACAAATGTGGATAGACAGGGAGAAACACACGCAAGACTAAGACGTGGTAAGATACAATATTCCTCACTATATGAAGTGACTGATAACAAGATCTGTATAATGGATTGTAAAGAAATTCGTCAGGTTTTTGTTTTGTAGACAATTAGTCTGGATTTATAGCATGATGGGATGACAGCACAATGATGTGTGTGGTATCAGTGGAAAGCCCTGGTACTGTGCTTTCATGTGATATGCGTGGCATTTCTGTGCGAGCCTGCATTCGCGAGTAATCCATCCAAGAGTAATGTGTGTGCAAAGCTGTATGAAAGCTCTGTTATACATAATTTTAGTGTAACCTTATCATTTTTTTTCACTGTGAAAACATTGGACTACTGACAAGTGCTTTGTCGGAAAGCTACAATTCCACTGTTTCACGTGATATGCGTGGCTTATCGCTATGACGTACGGTCACGGAGAAAATCAATAGAGAAGAACAGGTGTGAATTTGGACGCACTATGCGTCGTTTGGGCCCATAGGGTTAAGAATAGGAGTTTAGCAGTTCAGTTTGTCTGTGAGGGGGAGAAATATGGAAGTGATAAATTAGTAAGGAGGCAAAAGTGTGGCCGCCTAGAAGGTGCTTGTGATTGGGAAATGCAAGTAGATTTAGGGGGAAAGCTTGTTGTTCCCCAGGAAATAGTTTACCAATCAGAGGCCTGACATAGTGTTGTGGTCAGTGAGTCAACGGGTAGTTTATTTCATTGAGCTGACAGTTCCTTGGGAAGACTCAGTGGAAGAAGCCTATGAAAAAAAAGCTTAGGTATGCAGACTTAGGAGCAGAAGCTGAGCAGCGAGGGTGGAAAACTAGGATTTGTCCAGTGGAAGTGGGGTGTAGGGGATTCATAGCAAGATTAGCTGTCTGGCTCCTGTCAGATTAAGCAGCTAGATCTAGTCAGTGGATTTGGATGAGGAGGAATAATGTCAGTTGGGGGGCAGCAGGTGGACCTACTCAGTAGGGTACATAACTCCTTGAGATCAGGTGGAGAGATCCACCAATCAGTCCTCTCAGGAGAAAATCCAGGAAGAGGAAGTATTTAAGTGTGGGAGTGGCCTATTTGAATCCTTTTTGTTTGAGACCATGCTGCAAGGTGGTATGTTTGCTGATCCTGATCCTGTGAGTTTAACTTCTCTGTCTCCTTTAACTTTAGCTTATATTGGAGTTATGCTATGTAGTGTGTGAAATAGAGTAAGGTGAATGTGCTAGGAAAGGTAGTATCGGCACGGTCACTACCTGGAGCTTGCATAAATGGAGCCTGGGTTTGTTGAAGGTGGCAGTGCTGTTTGGGCTGAGAAAGCCATGTGTAAGTAAGGTAAAGGAGTTTGTTGGGTTGGTGTAGGGAGCAGTGAGAGCTTGCATTAGGGGAGTGTCTCTGGGATGCCAGAGATCACTGTCTAGCCTCCTGGAGGTGTCTTGGGACCAACTAGATGAAACACTGGTGAAAGGAGGTTCCCACCTGATGACCCCAAAGACGTATTAGTTATCACTGCTTATTGGTCTGTATAGTTAAGCCTTGCCATGATAGCTTATCATAGGGTTTAGGAGATTATTCACTGAGCACTGATCCTTTCTCTAGAGCACACATTTCTTGTGTTTATTTGAACTGTTTTTCTAGAGGTTAGAAAATAATTAAAATTAGGGGTTATGCTCTTTAGACACCTTTAAACAGCATTTTAACAACAGCTGAAAATCATGTTTTTGCTGACCTTTAGTGGTTTATTATGTAAATGTTCTGCTGTAATGTAGAAAAGAGTACTCCGAGATGCACCAGAACACTGATATCATTATTGGGTGCAGTTATAGGTGCAGCACAGCACCTGCTCCTGTGACTTTTAATGTGAAAAAGTACAACACTACAATTGGAACCCTTCTTCTAAGTCAGGCTCGTCCACAACGAACAACTGCTGCCTTACAAAAGCAGCATGCCATCACTTTTTCCCCTACATCTATGGACTGGTAACGTTTCAACTGGCCTCAGAATTAGTCAACAGTACAAGCTAAGCTGGACTGTTGAACTTTGTACCCACGATGCTGGGCTTAGTGTTATTTTACACAGATAGTCTTGCATGCAACTAAACATCCTTTCCACTAAGCGAGGTACCATTTACACAATGCAGTTCACTTACACTTACACATGCAAGCTTTCAACATAACTACACTTACAGTGGGAACTCAAAGCTCCTGCTTTTCTTCTATTGTCCCTTTGTTCTGATTAACCATATGTGGCGAGGTTTGAACCTCCCACAATTTTCTGACATCTTGTTTTATAGTTTTCTTTTTTTTTTTTTAAGATTTGTTTTGGGCATTTTTAAGCCTTTAATTGATAGGACAGACAAGCGTGAAAGCGGGAGAGAGAGAGGGAGTGACATGCAGCAAAGGGCCACAGGCTGGAATCGAACCTGGGCCGCTGCAGCAACAACTTGTACATGGGGCGCCTGCTCTACCACTAAGCCACCGACGCCCCGTTTTGTAGGTTTCTGTTGTTTCAGTTGTTTGTAGGCCAGACGGCTCTTGTTTCTCACACACTCACACACGCACACACACACACACACACACACACACACACACACACACACCATATATAAAAACCCACTCTTGGATATTCTAGTTAGGATTAGTGTGTTTTTTTTTTTTATCTTATTTTGCTTTATTTCTTTGTGAATGAATACTCTTGAAATCATACTTGCTGCCTAATATTGCATAAGTGTGAGTGAATAGTCAGCCTCTGCTTTGTCAAGAACTCCCCAAATCATGGTATCAATATGGTATTTTTGGTTATCGTTATTAGTTTTAATTATTAATAAGTGCTCCACATTGATAGTTTGAGTATTTTATGAGACTGATTTCAGTAATTGGCTATAATTTTTCCCTCTTTGGGAAAGGTACCTCAGAGGTGATTTACAGTTTTTTTCACTTGCTAACAAGCATTGGTCAGAACTGAAGTCACATTGTCAAAACTCTTCACACAGTCAGCAAAACAGAAGTGTATGTTGAGCAAACTGTGAATTACTTTTCATTGCTTTCACACAAAATGCATTCAGTGACCACAGTTACCAAAATTCATGAACTCTTTTCTCAGTCAGAGTTCACCACCTGCAAAACACTAGACTTTTAAAGCACATTTTTTCAAATGCTAACACACTTTGTTCAAAACACAACAAAACAGAATGATGGAAATATAATGTGCATTTCTGCTGCAGCCATATTGAAATCTATAGAAAATGATATCAAAATATTGACAATAAAATGAAATAATACTAATTCCAAACACAGCTGAGTGCAGTTTGCAGCTGAAAACCCACCCAGGTGTCCTGTGTTAGGCCTCATCACTATAGCAAGCAGATAGCAAGCCGTTTTTCACGATTGCTTAAACACATTAATTGGAACATCAGACACAATGTGCACAATCTGAAACTCATGTACCAACTCCCAAAACAATCCTGCTGAACTCCAAGCACAATCTCTGCTTGAGACACACGTTCCCATTCCATACCACACATTTTTCACAACACTACACACAATTCCCTATATCTTGCACACTCTTCCTGAATTCCCTCTCTTGCTGTTCACACATAACACACTGCCAATCACACTTCTAAACTCCAAAGGCTGTTGTGCAATTAGCAATCAGCAATTTGTTATAAAAGGGTCACAGATGGGCTTCTGGTTTGTTTGGAGAACAATGGATGGTGGCAACATTGAAGAGAGAGGTGAGCAGCAAGGCAGAGGAGTGAGAGTAAGAGGAGGTGGAGGAGGTGGAAGAAGAGGACAAGGAGGAGTGAGAGTAAGAGGAGGTGGAGGAGGAGGAGGAGGTGGAGGAAGAGGACAAGGAGGAGGAGGAGGAGGAGGTGGACATTGCAGACCAACACATATTCCAAAATATAGCAACAGTGAGTTTATCCACAGTGGACCGTGTTCTCCAACGCAACTCCATGAGGATGAAGCAGGTATACAGGGTTCCTTTTGAGAGGAACACTGCCAGAATCAAGGAGATTCGCTATGACTATGTGCAAGTAAGTCCTATACATTCCACAACTGTGTCCTATCAGCACTGACACACTACTGTATTGTACTCCAATGATGTCCTTTTTTTTTTTTTTTTTTTTTTTTTTTTACAATATTTCACAATAGCCTATACTCTATTGAACACTCTTGGTGTACGGTATATACTGTAATATTGTCCTGTTGTCTGTTTCAGAGATAGGCGCCGTGGTTGTGGTTTTGGCTATACCCAGTCGCATGTAATTGGAGGTGGAGTACAAAAGATCCTGCAGAGGCTTGGTTGATCAAAATCAAAATCATCAAATCACACCAAAAATCAAGGTAAAAGATTGAAATCACAGACTGATCCCACTTATGTGAATTTTATCACGGCAACTTATAATGTGACTCAGTAGTGTGTATGGCCTTTGCCTGCCTATATGCACTCCCAGCAATGTCTGATCATGCTCCTAATGAGTTGGTGGGTTGTGTCCTGGGGGATCTCCTCTCAGACCTGGATAAGGGCATCAGTGAGCTCCTGGACAGTTGGTGGTGATACTTGGCAGCATCAGATGCACCAATACATAATGTCCCATTGGTGCTCAATTGGATTTAAGTCAGGGAAACAAAGGGGCCAGTCAATGGCATCAATCCCTTCGTCATTCAGGAATTGCCTACACACTCTGGCTACGTGAAGCCAGGCATTGTCCTGCACCAGGAGAAACCCAGGGCCCACTGCACTAACGTAAGGTCTGACAATCACTCTGAGGATTTCATCCCAGTACCTAACAGCGGTCAGGGTACCACTGGCTATGACATGTAGGTCTGTGTGACCCTCCAAGGGTATGCCTCCCCAGAACATCACTGACTCGCTGCCAAACCGGTCATTGTGGATGTTGTTACAGGCAACATAACATTCATCATGGCGTCTCCAGACTCCAGAGCACACGCCAGTCACGTGTGCTCAGCGTGAACCTGCACTAATCTGTGACGAGAACAGGGCACTAGTGGCGGACCTGCCAATTCTGGTGTTCTCTGGTGAATGCCAATCAAGCTGCATGGTGCTGGGCTGTGAGAACAGGTCCCACTAGAGGACGTTGGGTTGTCATGCCACCCTCGTGGAGTCTGTTTCTGACAGTTTGGTCAGAACCATGCACACCAGTAGCCTGCTGGAGGTAATTTTGGAGGGCTCTGGCAGTGCTCCTCCTGTTCCTGCTTGCACAAAGGAGCAGATGCCGGTCCTAGGATGATGCCCTTCTATGGCCCTGTCCTGCTCTCCTCGTGTAATGGTCGGTCTCCTGGTATCTCCTCTATGATCTTGAAACTGTGCTGGGAGACACAGCAAACCTTCTTGTGCCTGCATGTATGGATGTGCCATCCTGAAGAAGCTGGACTACCTGTGCAACCTGATTGGGCTGCAGGTACCGCCTCATGCTACCAGAAGAGACAAGTACACTAGCAGAACACAAAACTAGAGAAGAATCAATCAGGAAAGATTCGGAGAGAGCAGCTGTCTGTGGCCATCACATGTAAAACCATTTCCCTTTTGGAGGTTGTCTTGCTTTTGCTTTCACAATCACTTTTGCTTCCTAAATGGAAGTTGGAAATTGATATCCCTGAAGTTTAACTGACGCGGTGTTATACTGGGGCAAATAAATGTTCCCTTAAGTTTTTTGAGCAGTGTACTAGAAAATCATCTAAAAGATGCAGGACAAAGGGGAGTTTGCAGGTGTTGTAGAAAATCCAGCATAAGGATTTTTACAGGGTGTTAAAAATAGGAGGGCTACTGTGGCAACCAAATGTCAATTTAACAAAGAGGTAAAACTTTTAAAAACACCATTTTACACCAAACGATGCTACTGCGAGTGATGGAGTGGCATGACTTTAAATGCATCTGTAATGTCTGCCTTTCCCAGCCGTGCAACGACCCCTGCTGACTTAATAATTTGCACAGCATAAGCTACAAAAGTGTAGAACAAAGAAACATGGCTCTTGAGGGATTAAACTATTCATCCTTTGAGTGGAAGAATCATGAGGAGCTTAAAGAAATTAATGATGAGACTTTTTTATGTGAGAATATTCCCTGGTAGTGACACCTATAGAACTAACTCTGCAGAAAAGGGGGATTTTGACAATACAACTATTGTGTAGCCCTTTTTAACTTCTTTGACAGGAGCTCATCAACTACCAGTGGCTGCTTGAGGGCAGACTGTAAGTTTTTACAGGCATGGGTACCTCTGGGGAGCCAGCATAGGCCTGCTAGGAATCCTTGAACTAAGCCAGCGATCGGATAATTGACAAAGCATCTGTTGGGGTGGTCTGAAAGAGCCTTGGAGAGAGCTGGGACACTCACTGGAGTCGAAGCATGCTTCATATTTATTTCCCCAATTTTGTTGGATGCAGCCTCTGGGGACATACAGAGCATGGGTGGCTGTATCCATACCAACTACACACATTATAATTAGGAAACATACAAACATTCTCATTTAAATTTATGCAGATGGGAGACCTGTATCCTGAGGGAAAAGGTACCTGTTGCTCTGAGAATGAACCACAGATGAAGCAGACAAGGGATTTATGGCCAGCAAAATGTCTACTGATTTAGTGACAGATCAACTATAGACCAATACAATCTGACTGAATTTTTGGATATATATGGTAACTTTGGTAGAGAAGGATTTGTAACACTTAAAACACATGAAAGAGAGAGCCACCATAGAAAAGAGCAAGGTCTGATAAAATAGTGAAATATGCATCAAACTCCTCCCTGCATTGTAAAATTTCACAAATAGTGTCTCTAAAGACACCAAAAGCAGCGTGAAATTCTGCTAGTGTTTAATGTCTCACTGTTATGCCGACGACACACAAATTTATCTTCTGTTAAACCCAGGTGATTCCAGCTCCATCACATCCATCCTGAACTATCTCCAGCTTGTGAAATCCTGGATGGCAACAAACGGCCTTCAGTTAAACGATAACAAAACCGAGGTCATTGTTTTCGGTCCCCCAACAACACAAACAGCGTAGTCAGCCACGTAGGACCACTCACATCTTATGTTCACACTTATGCCAGGTCTCCTGATGCCATTTTTGACTCTTCTCTCACATTTGACAAACAATTTAACACTGTGCTGAAAGGCTATTATTTTGAACTACAAAACATTGCAAAACTCAAGTACATCATTTCACACAATGACATCAAGACTGCAACCAATGCATTAATCTCCTCAAGGTTGGACTATTGCAACTCTCTGTACCTGGGTGTTGGCCAGTCATCTTTGTCTTGTTTTTTTGTTGGTGCAGAATGCTGCAGCGAGACTCCTCACTGGTGCCAGAAAAAGAGACACCATTATACCAGTGCTAGCATCCCTGCACTGGCTACCCATCAAATACAGGATTGATTTTAAGGTTCTTTTATTTGTTTTTAAACAACCTCCGACCTCTTAGATCCTCTGGGCCCAGTATTTCAAAGTGATCTGATAGGATTATCCTGGCCAGATTGGATTAATCCTTGATCTGGGTATTTCAACACAGATCAAGAGGATCCTGATCCTGAGTTTTAGTTGTAAGTAATTTCAAGCATAGGAAAATATTGTTTGGCCATACTTCCTGAAACTGCTGTAAATAAGAGTAACAAATACAGACATATTTCTCAACTAGTTTCACCTAACATTGTAACTTGTTTGTACCAAAACATCCAACATATGTTTGTGGTCAGACAAAGGCAAGGAAATGCAATGCAAAGCAATTTTTTTTGTATAGCACATTCTTTTCTTTACATAGAGTGCAAGAAACAACACAGGGATTAACATAATAAGCACATGGCAATTCAAACAAAGTATTAAAAAAGCAGTTAGAAACAAAATGTAAATCAAAATAGTGTCACAGAACCTAAAGACTGCTCACAGGTCTGAGGTGAGCTTCTTTTCCAGAAGTTTTATTTTCAATTCTGTCTTTCTGCTGGAGCAGCGTCAGCTTCAGCTGCTCGTCAGCCAGTTCAATTTGTCTCACCGCCCTCTTGAGTTCATGTATGCCGTACTTCAGAATAATTCCCTTTTAAATTAAACCATAGACCGCAAAATACATCAGCAAAGCCAGCTACCTTGCTAGCCTGCTAGCTACTTAACATGCAAGTCAATGGAGCCGCGTTAGCTACCGTTAGCATGACCTTGGCTCAATTAGAGATAGGTATGCCCACGTTTTAAGTAGGTGACAATTGAAATAGCTGGCTCACATAAGATGGTTTGGGACTTTGTATGGTCTTAAAAACGCAACACATTAGATAAAGCTAAACTTTCATTTTGATGTGAAAGCTGTGCTACCAACTGCTCCTTTGTGAAGTAGTCCGCCATGTTTCAGATCCAGCGGCAAAGTTGTGAGATTTGGAAATCTGTATCGAGTCAGATTGGGATCAAAGTGATCCACCCTGCCAATGTTTTGAAATACCCAGATAAAGTCAGCAGGATCACGTTGATCCCTTACTGAGAAAAGGAGGATTTCATTATCCGGATTATTCTGATCCAGATTACGAGTTTTGAAATACTGGGCCCTGAACATTGTCTTTTAAGCATTCCAAGAGCAAGGCTGGTCGGTAAGGGAGATTGTGCCTTTGCAGTCACTGCTCCAAAGCTCTGGAATAGCCTTCCCCTCTCAATCAAATGCTCCCCATCCATTGACACTTTTAAGAAAAATCTTAAAACATACATGTTTTCAATGGTCTTTGGTTGTCTGTAGTGATTTTAATATTTTAGTATTTTATTTTATCTTTTCATGCTCTTACCAGTTTTATTCTGTTTTATATCCAGGGCCGCCCCTCCCTAAACGCAGAACACGTGCTGTGCGTAGGGCCTCATCTTCCATGGGGGGCCACATTTTGCGCGAGGGGATCAGAATCAGCTCGAGGAAGGAAAGACGAGACCTGACCGCCCATGCGTCGCTGCAATGATTGACAGCACTCGACATCTGAACAATAAGAGGGGTGCGCTGGCAGGCACTTGCAGAGCTGCAGCAGGTGAAGAGTTGTCGACATGTCATCCAAAAGAGCCTCAGGAGTATGTGCTGGGAAGGCAGGGCAGGCTCCACGGAGGGGGAGACCTGAGCCTCGGGGGGATGTGCGGGGCCGGGAGGTCGGATGCTCCCAGAGAGGGGAAAGGGAGAAATTAAATAAGATGAAAATAGAAAAGAATGTCTCTGTATTTTATTTCTGTTTTCAGTGTTTAATTAAGGTGGGAGAGGTGGAGGGCTGAGGGAGATCGGACGCTTCCAGAGAGGGGAGAGGGAGAAATATAACAAAATAAGATTAAATAGGAAAAACCTGTCTCCCTCTTTTATTTTATTTTCAGTGTTTAATCAAGGGTGGTGGATTGAGGTGGTGGAAGTTACTTTCTTTTGATGAGTAATTGATGGCTATTTGTGACTCAGATTTGTTTATTTATTTATTTCAGTTTGAAGATATTTTTATTTAATATTTATTTATTTATTTCAGGTTGAATTTTTTATTTTATTTGACTCATACAGCCAAACTACTGTATCTACAGTACATTTGTTATTGCCAGTAAAGGTTGTCAAGTTAAATGGCAAGTTGTTGTATGGTCATTTTGTACCTATGATACATTTGGGATGGGGGCCTCCAAATAAAATTTCGCTTAGGGCCCCAATTTGGTCAGGGGCAGCCCTGTTTATAACTGTGTACATTTTGTATTGCTATATATTTGTGTGTCATTCTTGTATTTTGTACAGCACTTTGGTGCATGTGTTACACACACCCGTATCCTCGTAATACATATTTTGAAAATTTTCTATACTAATTTATTTATTTATTTTTTAATGAATGAATACGATTTTAATGTAACGGTTAAGTTTATTTGTTTCTGACAATAAATGAATTAAACTTTTAGACATAATATTAAAATTATTACCAGCAGACTCTCTACACCTCTGATCCTGCCACGCTGGTCTTTTAGCCGCAGGGTGAAGGGGTTGATCCCGCTGTGCTATATCATCATGAGAACATCAGAGTCACTGCTGTCACTGACCCCAATCATACCTCTTTTGAATGCTTAGCAGTAAAACTCACAGGTTCCAAATCCATCATTATTGCTGCCATATATCAACCATCCAAGCCCGCCTCAGTTTTTCTCACTGAATTCTCATCACTATTAACATTTGTATGTGCCCTGTCCCCTATCATCATCCTCTTGGGTGACTTATCCACATTGGTGACCCATCTAATCCTTTTGCCAGTGATTTCATCTCACTCCTAAACTGTCTCAGTATTACACAGCGTGCCAATCTCACAACACATAACAAAGGTCATACACTGGACTTAATCTGTTGGTGGTGTGATTCTCTGTAATGTCTCTGCCAGTTCCCTGTCTCTGATCACAAAGTGTGCTGTTTGAGGTTCATGCCTCATTATCCAAAGCTGAAGAGTTGTGATGTCCATATGAAGCCTCATGAAGCTTTGTCTGAAACTGTGAGTTTTCATCAAAGTGTGTCACCGTGGCGGAGTGGCTATGGTCGATGTTTTACCATAACACAGCAATTGACATTAACTTAAGTGTTTTTTGTTCAATCTGCCTGAGACTTAACATGCTCCTTAATAGTGTAGGCCTGGACACATAATATGAGTTTCATTGATGGGCATAGCAAAATGGCTTTACCACGCCAGCGTGTTTCACCGACATACATGAAAATTGGTATGCACACATATCGCGCCCTGATGCACTAAAAGCCTCTTGGACCCATAGGCTAAACCCAACAGGAAGTAGGCTATTGTGAATTTCATGGTCAATTTTGGCGTTTTCCATGAATTCCTCCTGCAGACATAATCTGATTGACTTCAAACTGGTGTGTACCATGAAGACAAATTTGTGATCAAAACTTATTGCAACATGTGGTCAGTGTTGAACAGTGTGGCCAAGATGTAGCATCAGGTTTTGATGTCTCCCCATGAAACACAAAATTCCTATCACTTTCCCATAAATGGTCCAATCTGCACCACACTTCAAATTTTTGATAATAGTCCCACCCTGAACACATCCATTGACAATATTCGTAGTCATACACATAGTGCCACCCACTGGCAACAGGAAGTCAGACACGTATCATTTGATTTACCTGAAATGTACATGCTGTGGTCTATATTTGAGACAAAAAAATATTTACAGACATTAACTTTGTTATGTTATAAATAAGGCCCACACGCATCTTTGTTATGTTATAAATAAGGCCCACACGCATCTTCAGGTGAATGGGTTCTACAAAGGCCCTCAGACCTCAGACCTCGGACCCTCAGACCCTCAGACCTGTGTGTAATTGACAAACAGAGTGAAAAATTGAATTTCCCCTCAGGGATTGATAACCATTGAGCCAATCATCACAAAACTTGTATGAAGTGTCTACATAAGTAATTGAATCATACCTGAAAGTTTGATTCAAATTAATAGATACGGGGCGCTACACTTGCAAAAAGTTGACATCTCATAATCAGCTCAGACATTTGTACGAAATTTGGTTTTCATCATCTAGGGTCATGTCTCAGTCAATGCACAAAATTTGAAAATGATTGCTGTCAGGGGCGTGGCTTATTACATTAAATCTAAATTTCAAGACATTTCACATTCTATAGTTCAAAAAATCCTGATAAATCTGCAATGCATCCTAGAGAGAACTTTTTGCAGCACATGCACTGCATCGTGACAAAACCTTGTACTACTACAACCTATAGTCAATTCAGAAGTCTGTTACTCTATATTTTTCAAGAATATGCTAAATTAATTAACATCTATATTGTCAATAGTCTTCATCGAAATGCAACCACAATTGACACATACATTCTTTGGATACCAGATTTCACATGTTTTAAATGGTGTTCAGATAGGTTTAAGCGATAGAGACAAGAGTGTTGCCCGGTAGAGATTTGGAAATAAATGAATGAGTATCTATCTGATTATCATAAAACCTATTGTTTATCTTCAACACAGGTGTCCTAAATTGTCAAGGGTCTCGATTTTGCCCACCTTTCAACTTCCATGCTGACTTGAACCTGGGAATTGCTGCTTGTGGCTTTATTTTACTATTTTACAAACACTGTTTTATCTGGTCTTAGCCTATGTTCAATGTTTTTTTTATGTAGGCTATATTATTGTTTTTTTATATTGATGGTGTATACTATTTTATCTGTCCCATTAAGCACTTTGTAACTGTGTTTTGAAAAGTGCTATATAAATAAACTTTATTATTATTTTATTATAAAATACACATTCATGAATGTGTTGTCTTCTTGTCATGAATACATTAACGGGATAGACAAAGACAGTGTCAGCTGATGTGTTCTTTTACTTTTTATGTACAATGAAAAAATAAAACTAAGAGGGTTCCTCAGTATTATTTTAAAAATGTTATGAACAATGCATATCTTGGTGCTAATGTTACTGATTTAGATCTTACTGAAAATGTACTTGGTAGTGATCCTGCCTCATTTTAGATCATGTTGAATAATGAAACTTTAATCTACTTCTTACTTCATTTACCATCTGCACCAAAACAAAATGATGAAGGCACTGATTGAAAACTACTTTAAAGGAAAGATCGTTTTACCCCTCATTTGACCACTCATTATTTCCTCACAGGTCAGATTAAAGCTTTGTGTGCTAAAGCAAGGGCCATCTTTTTAATTGTGAATAAAATTTCAGAGTCTTTATTCAACATATCAATGCAGCATCTTCAGAAATATAATAACTAAAAACACCCACTTAATTAAACACAATGAGATATATGAATCCTTCATTTATTTACAGACAGTCACACTTCCACTACACTGTTCAAGGGGCTATCTGTGGCACTGAGTTGAACATGCTGTACATACAGATACAGTATGACTAGAGGCTAATCTCGTGGTCATCGGTGGCATGTCAGCAAGTCAATTATGAATCAAAGGAGCTTTGTATTAGTTAAATCACCCTGAAATATTTTCCCAGAAATTATCATTTTGACAGACGTTCGAAACCAGGTGTAAAAGAAACCATAGACAAATGGATTGAGCATTGAATTTGACCATCCAAGCCATTTAAAAGTTTCAATCACAGAAACTGGTATTGTGTAATTACTCAAAGGGTAAAAGGTGATACAAAGAAAGAAAGGATTCCAACAGATGAGAAAAACT
The DNA here is from genome assembly GCF_011397635.1 of Epinephelus fuscoguttatus. Classification (NCBI taxonomy): domain Eukaryota; kingdom Metazoa; phylum Chordata; class Actinopteri; order Perciformes; family Serranidae; genus Epinephelus; species Epinephelus fuscoguttatus. Next base: position 39,319,793 of record NC_064762.1, read on the forward strand.
CCCATAACAATAGCCAGAGTTTTGGTGGCCTTTCTCTCCATCTTACTGATGGTTGCTTCAGACTTTGTGTTCTGACAGATTGTGTTCTGGATGCTGCGTACCTGTCTCTGTGCCACTGTCAAAATCTGTAGGTAGGTGGTCAACAGTATGATACCTGGGAGGTAGAAGGATAAAACAATTCCCATAATTGATACACTTATTTGTTGAAATAAAACACACCTGTTAAATTGTTTTTTGCTCAGTCCCCTAATTGTGAGGCCAATTCCACTTAGTGCAGAAACAGTCCAGCTGACTAGGATCATGATCACAATTACACGGACAGTCATTTTAGTTCTGTACCTCAAAGGCTGACACACTGCATAATATCTATCAACAGAAATAAGGCACAAGTTCAAAATAGAAGATGTGCACAGAAATACATCAAAGAAGCCTCGGACCTTACAGAGCAAACCTTCAAGATGCCAACATGAGCTTACAGCCAGTATTGTGCTAAAAGGCAAAACTACAACACCAACAAGCAGGTCAGCCACAGCCAGAGAGAGGATGAGGTAGTTTGTAGGAGTGTGGAGCTGTTTGAAGTATATGATAGAGATTATGACAAGAAGGTTTCCACACATTGTAAGAACTGATAAACAGCCAGGGAAAATACATAATAAATATGAAGTTATGACTGCTGTTATGCCAGATACATCTGTAGATTCATTACAGAGATCATCAGACCTGTTGAGAAAGAATGTGGGTTCCATGCATAAATGATCTAACTACTGAGGTAACATTTGCAAAAATAATATGACTTAAATCTAAAACATCTTACACATCAGTATACGTTTTCTACATAGAGATTAAAATGTTGATTTAAGTGCTTGGTATGTTTCACACCATGCCTGCTAATCCTGGTGTGTGCATATGCACTGATGGGGCTCCTTAGCCTCTATGCTGCTGAGCAACTTCACATTAGATTAATTCTTCTGGGCTCATTTGCATATTGTGTTCAAGGGAGTGGCATTTAATGTAGAACAAAATGAGGACTCATCATACATTAACTACTTCTGTATTGTATCTCCATGCATGTTTAAAGTGCCATGCCCATACATCATTTCATGTTATCACTTCTAAATTAATCACAAAAACCTCAAGGGAGTATTTCAAAGCAAAGAAACCTATAATCACTTAACTATCCACTTTATCAATGGGCCATGAAGCAGCATGACTATTTTTCCTCATAAAAGAAAAAGCTAATCTGTAGCTACTTCTTAGGCACCTTTTAAACAGCATTTTAACAACAGCTGAAAATTTTTTGTTTGCTGACCTTCAGTGTTTTCATTTCTAACTTTTATGCAGCAATATAGAAAACCATACTCCAAGGTGAGTGCAGTCACAGGTGTGACAAAGCACATTTGGGGGACATTAGATGTGAGAAAAGTACAACACTACAATTGTCATCTAGACAAACAGTCTGAAAATGTGCAGCATTATCATTTTATATTAAACTTGTTATATATTAAATTTGCCTTCAATCACTGACAGTTTCTTCTCCCCGTCCCTTATTTGTTCTCCTGCTTGTCTGTTTCTTTTTTTTGTGTGTCCCTGAATTTGTAAAGCATCTTTGAGTGACATGACAAGCACTATATAAATGTAATGTATTATGATTGTTATTATTAAACAGTGAAGCATTTAGCTTACGCCTTTAACGCCTACAGCAAGGCCTCTGATATGTCTAGCACTGTCCTGCTGTGAAGATTGTGCAATTCACTGACCACCTTTCAGGAGCTGCAGCTTTGCTCTGAATGTGGCCTGCAACCGGCAGAAACAAAACCTAGAGACCAGAGAAGTTAATGCACCAGGCAAACAGAGTCTGCAAACTAACTCTTCCAAGCAAAGGTGCACAGGCTAACAAAAGCATTACACCAAAGCATCACTTTTTCTCCTACATACACGGACTGGTAATGTAACAACTGGACATTGCAATAGCCAACCCTATAAGCTAAGCAGGACTGTTTAATTGTTCAATTGTGATTTGATGCTATTCAGTGAGTTACTGTTGTGATCGTTTTATAGTTAGATTATTGATTAGTTGGCTTTGCCCAAGCTAGGTTGATGTTAGTTTGCTTATACCTTATAGAGACAGTCTTGCATGTAACTAAACATCCTGTCTACTAAATAAGGCATTGATTATACAACGCAGATCACTTACAGATACACTCATAAATTGGTTTACAACACTACTACACTCACAGAGGGAACTTTAAGTTCCTGCTTTATCTCGATGGTCCCTTTGTTCTGACCAACCACATGTGGTGAGGTTGGACCTCCCACGATTTTGGATTCTGCCATATTGCTTTGTAGTTTTCTATGGTTTTCAGCGATTTGTTCGTAGACCAGACAACAAATGTCTCATACACACACCTCTTACTCTTTCTTACGCGCACACACACACACACACACACACACACACACACACACACGAATATATACCCACCCTTGTATATATTAGTTAGGATTAGTGGGTTTTTTTTTTTGTTTGTTTGTTTTTTGCTTGCATGCTTTCTTTGTGAATGAATACTTTTGGATTCATATCTGCTGTCTGATATTGCACAAGAGTAAATGACTCTGCTTTATCAAGAACTCCCAAAATCCTTCAAACTTTACAATTAATATGGTAATTTTGGTTATGGTTATTGGTTCAATTACTAATCAGAGTTCCAATTTGATAGTTTAGTGTATTTTTTGAGACCGATTTCCTTAACTGGCTAACATTTTTCCCTTTTCCGGAATGGTGCCCCAAAAGGTGACTTAATGTAAATTAAATTACATGGGAGGGGCGATGTTGACAAGGCAGCAAGGGAAGACAACCTCCGCTGTCTTTCTGCCCTGCTTTGTCTCACCTCCCTTCTGTGGACAAGTGAGTGGCAGGCGGTGGCTAGGATATCTCCTCATCTAGTTGTTTGAAGCTCTCAGTGACTGATGAGATCAATCTGAAAAGCCATCACAGGGGTTCCTCAAAGATCATTCCAGTCATTTTTAGGGATCATAAGTCACAGCTACACATGACAGGAGCCTGCTGTGGCGACAGAGAGATTGAAATGTTCCCCCACTCCCAAAAGTGGGGGAACACTTTTTTAAGCGGCACCCGAGCCACCTCACTGCGCGACTCCGAATGGACATCTAGTGTTGTCACCGTACCAAAACTGGGACCCACGGTACGATACCAGTGAAAGTATCACGGTTCTGAGTAGTATCAGGATACCACGGTAAAAATGAGGCAGATGTGCCTTTTGTCATTTATAAAAAGATAAATCACTTTTCTATAATACATCAATGATATTTCAATGGAATAAATTACTTAATGACTTATTCATACTTCAAAAACAGCATCAATAAGTGATTAACATAGGGGGGGGATCAAAGTAAAATAAATTAATAACATAAAAATCAACCAGCCACCCTCCTCCCCTGACAAGTAAAGAACAGTCCCTTCATGAGTAAAGAACAGTCCCTAAAGTGCGGTGAGGTTTGTGGACCGTTACCTGCCACAGAGAAAAATGTGAACAGCTCGTTTCTCCTCTGACACGCCACATACCTGTGTGCCGCCATGGCTCAGATGTCCAGGTACTACTGGGCAGTCATGACACCAAGAAAAGGAAATTACTGGACCTGGAGTCGGACTCGCCGGTAAGCCGTTATGTTGCGGAGCGGAGCACTATGAGCCTCCGCCGTATTTGACCGCCGTATCCTGTCTGTGACCCCCGTTCAACCAACAACCGCAGGATTTGATTTTCCTTTCTGCTGCTGGTTGAAATCTGTACTCACACAGCGTGCTGAATGATTTAATTTGTTTTTAGTTTTAGTCACAAATGCGAGTAAAATGCTCGCACGTAGAGCTCTGTGGAAAACAAATTACCTCCGACAAGTAAAAATAAATAAATAATAACTTTCACTGCTCAAAGATACTCACATGCCTGGAAGACAAACCACTACAGCAGCATATTGAGTGCCAGGTGGCCAGCGCATGCCGTTATTGACCAGCGCACGCCGGGACGGCGCATGGACACTCACCGTCTTGCGATTGGATTTTGAACTATCATATGTAGGCTACTGTGGAGTTTTAGTACCGCGGTCTACCATTACCAGTATACCCTGCAACACTAGTGACATCAGCCAATACTGTATGTAGTTTTTAGATGCGAGAAGTTCTAGACCCATGCAAATTAGTTCCGGGACGCACCAGGGCCTTTTCTGAAAAGATCCTGGTACGCGTTCCAGTACGTTCCAGCTCAAATTAAGCACTGACGCCATGTCTATTAATACTGGTTAGTGCATCTGCAGTTATGGGGCTCTTTGGCGTCTGTGCTGCTGAGCATCTTCAGATTAGATTCATCATTCTCATTTGCATATTGTGGTCAAGGGAGTGGCATTCCATGTCATAAAAATGTCATTTCATTATCATACAAGTCTTTGTGTAATGTATGCCCATGCATATTATACTGCAATACCCATACAACATTTAATGTCATCACTTTTAAATTAACTGCATCAACTTAAAGTAGATAAATATACAAACATATAACTATCCACTTTGTCCATGGGCCATGAAGCAGAATAACTACTTTTCATTAAAAAAAACAAAAAGAAAAACACCTGTTACAACATTTTCTGCTTTTCTAGAGGTCCAAAAATAATAAAGTTTGGGACTTTGCACTATAGACACCTTAAAAGAGCATTTCAACAACAGCTGAAAATCATGTTTTTGCTGACCTTTAGTGCTTTATTATCTAAACTTTCTGCAGTAATGTAGAATGGTGAAACTAGAGATGTAATTTCATCTGGAGTATAGCATGATGTCACACACCCTCTCTCTGTGTTGATCTCCAGCCCATTGTTTACGAACCGGTCCGGCTGCACGTTCATGTACATTCATGTGAATTGCCGCCTCCTCCCTCCTCTCGGAGCCCTTGGCCCTCCCTTCCTATAAAAGGCTACAGCCAGTGAGCAATGGCAGCGCGTATTTTCAAAGTGAAATGGCGGAGAGCAGAATGAAACGTTCACCTGAATACGACCAGGATCCAACATTTCCTCTAAAGAAACAATGGTCGTTGGCGAAGAAGTTGTCGGATAAAGAAAGGGACAGAACCCGGATTAACATTGGCCTTGCATTTCCAAGGTGGAGAGCACTGCAAGAGCTAAAGGGGCTACAATTTGACTCGGAGCTAGCTCTTCTTCTCCTGGACAGGTACAACATAAAGTCAAATGTCTGTTTTAATTAGTGCTACAGTAACATTAGGCACATGTCGCTATGTCGATTCAATTAAATTTAATGTTACAATCGTAGCATGGCTTAATGTCCGGACCTTGAGTTATTAGCGGCTCAGTCCCAGCAATGGGTCAGGCGTTACGGTTGTGTTAGATGAGTAGCCCGGCAGCCCAGCTAACATTTGCAATTAGCATTGTAAAATGTAGCCAGGCTAAAACATTGCTCTCACTCACGGAGAAGAGGAGGAATGTTAGCTTTAGCTCCTGGTGTTAGCGCTAGCCGGGATCCGGCGATGGCTCTAGCCGAGTCGGCTGCCACCGGCTACTGGAGTAACTTACAGCTATGGAGCGCTTCTACCAGCTCTTCTAGTCACTGAGCATCGCCTCCATCTCAGCAAATATATTACATTTATTACAGGTACCATCATCATTGAAGTAGGCAGGGGAATAGCTAAATACAGCAGAGACCGAGAGTGAGTGAAAGACATCGCTAACTGCTAAACTAAGTTTAGACGAGGCGAGTGGGGGGTGGGGGTGGGAGTGGAGGTGGAGAGCAGAGGTAGAGGGAGGTGTGGCTCATGACACACTTTGTTTTGGTCTACAGGCAGTGCACAACAGCAAACCTAGCGGTGAAACGATTTCGCTTTTTGCCCCTTTAATGTTATCAAACTGTAATGGTTGTTTCATTGATTTGATGGTACGTTTTCTCAACTGGTCTAAACATTTGGATTCCATGCAAACTTTGTTCAACCACGTAAGAACACTCAGCTAACACTTAATCTTGTGCAGTGTTGCAAAGAAACCATTAACAGTTTAGATAAGCCTGTCTATCATGGTCAGGGACTCCCTAATACCTTGATATGTAACCTGAGGTTCTGTGTCACATAGACTGTGTGCCTGATGTCTGGTCTTGTTGGCTCCCATTGCATCATCACGTCACTTTTTAGATAAGATAGCAAAACTGTAACCTGAATAGTTATTTATTTACCTAATCTTTGCCTTAATCAGAAGACTAAACACTCAGGAGATGTCATTCCTAGCTGTAACAACAGAGATAATTTTTCATTTTTTTGTGATCATTTTAAAGATACTTTTAGATCTTTGGTCCTTGTGCTGCTGACACAGCTGCAACCTTGACTAGACTTCCCTGCAGATTTTCACATGACTTCTACCTAACTGCAATTTTCAAAATGACCCTAACATTATAGGCTATTGGAAAATATGTACCAGTAAATCGTGCTAAAATCTACTGGACAAGATTATGACCAACAACAAAAATCTACTCAGATGGATGATCTGTTATGATATGATATCATGTATCTTGCAACAACAGAAGCCTAGCTCAAATGGGTTTCCAAGGTAAACTATCAATTTCTATTTACATAGGTGTGATGCCAAATATATAAATTCTAGGAAAACATGATTTGTAAATTCTGAGTGTCTTCATTCCTGAAATGCATCAAATAAAGAGATTTCATGTGGTATGTCTGTATCATTCAGTCTATTTTATTTAATTTCCCAAGCTTTAGAAATAAAAGTAGCCTCTGCTTTGCAGATGGATGAGGATGACTTCCTATCTGATGGAAAATAGCTACATTGACACCAGCTGCCAGAAGGCTGGGATCCCAGGTTTCCCAGGATGCGGGGAACATGCCTCCATGATCTGGGAACAGATCTAGAGCAAAGAGGGAGAAGAAAGACCTGCATGTGCTGTGGCTAGACCTAGCCAATGCATATGGGTCAGTGCCACACCAGGTGATAGCATTTGCACTGGACTTCTTCTACATCCCACAGAACATCAGGGCCATGCCCTGCTACTTCCAGGACCGCATATGTGCTTCATGTTGCCAAACTCCACCACCATCTGGCAGCAGCTGGAAGTGGGATTCGCAATGGGATGCTCCATCTCCCCCATCCTCTTCGTCACAGCGTTCGAAGTGATCCTGACTGGAGCAAGGTAGGTGGTGGGAGGAGTCCGTCTGCCTGCAGGACGGAGGCTTCCCCCCCTACGGAGTTACATGGATGACATCACATGCTTGCTCCAAATTGCCCCATGCACGTCCAGGCTCTCGAAGAGGCTAGACGAGTTGATCACTTGGCCCAGGATGAAGTTCAAGGCAGCAAAGTCAAGGAGCCTTTCCTTGTGGAAAGGGGTGCGGAACAACAGGGCCGAGTTCACCATTGGCGGAAATGACATACCCCGCATCGTAGACCAGCCCATCCGAAGTCTGGGAAGGCAGTACGACTCAAGCCTCTCAGACAAGGACATGGGAAAGGCCATCTTTCAGCAGCTCTCAGAAAGCCTGGCCAAGAGCCACTTAAGCCTGTTACCCGGAAAGTACAAGGTGTTGTGCTTCAATTTCACCTTGTACCCAAGGGTTACGTCACCACTGAAGCTGTGTGAAGTCACCTCAACAGCCGTGAGTAGGATGGAAGCAAAGACCAACTCATTCATCCGCAAATGGCTAGGGCTCCCCAGATGCCTCTCATCAGTGAGCCTGTATGGGAAGAACACTCTCCAGCTTCCCCTGAGGTCCATCACAACAGGATTCAGGCAGGAGAAGGTGAGGCTGGTGATGGAGCTGAGGGACTCCACAGACGAGATGGTGAAAGACATGAACGCCCGAGTTGTGACAGGAAGGAAGTGGAGGGCAGAAGAGGAGGTGAAGAAAGCGGTGGGAAGGCTGCAGCACCAGGAGGACGTGGGCAGAGTCCAGTCAGGGCGCACCAGCCTTGGATGGGGTGACCTGCCCATCCTGTGGTTCAAAGCCAGCAAGAAGGAGAGGAAGGACCTTGTCATCTCAGAGGTTACCAAGATGACTGATGAAGGGTACAGGGTCAATGCAGTGGCACAAGGGCAGCAGGGGTGCTGGACGTCGTGGGAGGTGGTTGTGAGTTGGGTAGTGAGCTGGGCAGACTTCTGGAAGCTGCCACAGGCCCGACTCAGTTTTCTAATCGGGCAACCTATGACACCTTGCCCTCCCCACGGAACCTCCAACTGTGGCTGGGCATAGAGCAGGCCTGCGACCTCTGTGGAACCATCAACGCTTCCCTCCAACACACTGGCAGGATGCAAGACTGCACTCACCCAGGGCAGCCTCAAATGGCGGCACGACCAGGTGCTCAGGAAGCTTGCAGAGGTGGTGGAGAGGAGGAGGTGAGAGGCAAGCCACAGGAGCCAGTCAGCGAGCCAGGAGTGGACCCAGTTCCTTAGGGAAGGTGAAACTGCAGATACCTCCAGCGGGAGACCAGCGGGAGACCAGCGTCCACGCTCCTGGCTCCCGGAGGTGAATGGTGGTTGCCCACGATCTGGGCAGACAGCTCAACCTCCCAGTGGAGGTCTGCAGCACCACACTGCGACCAGACATGGTGCTGTGGGACACAGCTGGAAAATCAGTGCTACTGTTTGAGCTGACCATGCCATGGGAGGAAGGGATAGAGGAAGCCCATGAAAGGAAGAAGGCGAAGTACTCTGACCTGGTTGCAGAGTGTAGGGAGAGCGGATGGAAAACAAGGCTCTTCCCAGTGGAGGTTGGAACAAGGGGCTTTGTGGGAAGCTCAACAACTCGCCTGTTGAGAGACCAAGGGCTAAGAGGGAAAGAGCTCCACAAAGCCACCAGAGAGCTGTCGGAGGAAACAGAGAAGGCAAGCTTTTGGCTGTGGCTGAGGAGGCGGGACAAGCTATGGGGATTTACCAACTCCCGAGGAAGGCTAGCTGCAGGGAGTGACTGGGAGACGTCCCTGTTCACTGCCCCGCCACCAGGAGATGTTCCATGATAAGGGGCGGAACATCAGGGAATGGTGGTCCCCGGCTGATGACCCCGCAGCTAGCCGAGTGGGCGGCAGGCCTTTGGGCCAAGCAGGGTATACCAGCTACCTGTTTTCATTAATTGCCTCTTAGTCCAAATTTTCATTTTCATCAACCCAAAATAAGTCAGGGTTTTTGTGCTGCATTGTTAAAAGTTGCATGCAGATTACCAAGCATTTATCCTGAAGTATGATTGAGCACTCTGAGCATGGGAGACAGTTCAAGACACTTCTGCATCTTGAAAACCCATGATCATCCTGGTGAAATACCAAGATTATATGGAGTTTTGTCAAGGTCAGGCCCTTTCAAGTAAGCCAAGATGGCTGCTATTCTTGACTTGCTAGTGCACTCTGTCATGGTGGGAAATTAAGGTTATGATATTGTATCTCCTGCTTGACTCAATGGGCGTGCATGTTTTGATGAAAACAAATTAATTTTCTCAGGAGCATATCTCTCTCCTCTCACCTCACCTCTCCGCATAACTGAATTTTGTGCATAAGATCATTTTCAGATAAGGCTTCATAAGTGTGCAAAGCAAATAGGCTACACACAATTCCCATCCTCACCACAGCTCCTCGAGAGAAAACACACAAATCCTAACTAACTATATACAAGCAAGGGTGTATATATGTGTGTGTATGAGAGAGAGAGAGAGAGAGAGAGAGAGAGAGAGAGAGATTCAATCCTTGAATGGATGGAGGGTAGAGTACCTTTGTGGTATGCTTTTGTTAGCTGTCGGATGAAGGCTGGAAAGAGCTTAAGTTCCAAGTGCTGTCTTTGCTGTATCCTTGTTCAGGAAGGTGCAAATCCAAGGAGGCCTGTCGCTCAGTGTCCTGGCAATTAGACATTTGGGTGTTAACTCAACTTGGTTCTCCTTGTTGCTGGAAAGTTAGTTGCAAACCTTGTGTTTGGCAAACTAACCTCTCTGGTCTCCAGGTTCTGCTTCTGCTGTGGGCATGCAGGTCATGGTCCAGAGAAAGATAGCAAGAGAGGCTTAGGAGCAAGAGCCAGTCAGCGGCTCAAGGGAAAGAGCAGCAAGAGTCTGTGATGAGAGCAGAACTTCTCCAAAGTTTCCTTTGTGACATCACAGAGTGACATGTCACTGTGAAAGTACTGTCCAGTCAAGGTTGAAGACGGGTCTTTCACTGAGGTGTGACAATGAGGCATCCTGTGGAGATGGCTGCCTTTGTTTGAAGAACAAACAGCATGCAGAGAAGAAAAGCCCTCATATGTCCAGTTTAGATTTTAACAAATGACAAATCATCTGTGGTCCCGTAAATCCCAACACTGTGTTTTATTCTCCCTCCCGATTTCCACGGGAGATGAGAGGATTAAACACACTGACATGCTGTCAGCTGCAAGCCTAGCAGCAGTGATGTGTTTATAGGCCTAACCATGGCTCGAAACTTTCCATGTCAGCCTCCTACTGGGCAACCTTTCATTTAAAAAGAACTTCTCACTACAATCAACAAACTCCTCAACCCCCTTGACAAGGGTTCCCAATTCTTCACAGTCAGTAAGTGCACTTCTTTTTTGTCATTTTTCCAAGAAAAAGTAGACACTATCCACAGACCTGGCCATTAAAAAAAAACCTGGACTCAATCCTGACATCTCGAACAACTACAGACCCATCTCCAACCTCCCCTTTCCATCAAAACTTCTGGAACATGTTTTCAGGTCCCTGACACAGGGGAGGTTAAAGTTGATGAGGACCAACAACCTTACAGTGGTCACCTGGGTGGAGTCTTGTTGAAGGATCCTTTTGAGGCTCTCTGAAGGTGTTGCTACTCAACTAAAGCCCTTTTTAAACAGGAATTTTGAAAATTTGCAGGAAACACAATCAATCCTCTTTCAGCATTGGCAGTATAAAAGCAAAATCGGTGAGTGCAGCAAAATGCCGCCTGCCTACTTTTGTTTATACAGAATATGCCTTTTTCAGGGCAATGGGGGGCATGAGGAAGCAATATGTGTAGCTCAGTGTGTGACGTAAACAGTGACGTGGGAGGGAAGCAGCAGCTGGTCAGTCCTTCATCGATCCTCTCGAAAGTTGGCCTGTCCTTCAACATTCCCGTCATGCCGTGAGGACAAACGAAGAGGCCATCTTTACAGTGTCTGTCAGGTTTGCATTTCCCTCGTTCTACTAGCTGCTCGCTAATTCCTGCTATCAGCTGTTTCCTGCTGCATGTGCGACCCACTGGCAGTGGGTCGCACATGCGGCATCATCAACAGCTCCTCCCACAAGTCATCAACAGCCCCTCCTGTGGTGGAAGGACGCCTCGTTCTTTTTAAACCAAAAAAGGTTCCACCAATATGTTTACCCTACAAGGCGGGAAATTGGGCGCCTTGGATCAACACGCCAATCCAGCTCTGTATGTCTAAACACTCGCAGTTTGCTGGCAAAGCGGCCCAACATTCGCCGAAAATCTGGCAGTGTAAAAGAGGTTTAAGAGAATGTGTGAACGAACTGCTGTATCAGAGCACTGTAGTTGCCTGCTGCTTTGTGGTGACCGAGTTGGGGGTTCTCTCAGACCAAATTGCCCCTTTGTCCCCAAGAATTTAAGGAATTTGTTCAACTCGGGAGTTATACATTTAGGTGCTTTTTGTCCTCCACCCCATGAGAAGGACGCAGACGCAACATTGCATCTGCTTTTTTTTTTTTTTTTTTTTCCCAGGTTGAGCAGTTTAGTTTGACAGTTCAGTTAGACAGTTCCATTAGTTCCCTCACTTCACTAGTCTTTGGTCATTAGTAGGCAGGTAAGAAACCTTAACATTAGAAAAAACAGAAAAGAAAGAAATATATGTCATATGCTACTGTAAATAAATGTAAATAGTCAACACATTTGTAAATACTGAAACATGTTATACACCAGTGCCTTTTTCTCAATACATACATTTCCCCCATTAAGTAAAGTACAAATGAACTCAATAACACTCCCTGACATTTTAACATTAGGTAATGTATGTACCCGGTATTTAATGCATATATTTATTGCAATTCATCAAAACTTTTTAACCATTTTTATTTAAAGAACTATGAAATTATGCAATTAATTTTAAACAACTATCATCGTGAATGCACTCCAGCTATTAAAAGTCTGTGCAACTTACTACCATTACTCCACCAAATTTATGACCAAAAGTGAACCAGGAGGCATGTCAAATTTAGTTAACAATAAACCACCATCCTCACGCTTCTACTTAACAAACATGACGATTCCAAAGAATATTTTTTCAACAAACACACATCATTAGCAGATATTGAAGGGTTAAATCAGCGAGCCTCACATAAATGGGCTTCTGGCAAAAAGCTAGCACTAACTCAAACAGATGACTGCAGCGATCTTCACCAGTTAAACAGTCCCTCAAGGTACTTTAAAGTTCAGCACTTTACTGGCTGCCTCTCTGGTCTTTGTTGATACATCAACTCTGCACAGCTTTACCACAGATCACATTCATTAAGAAACAGCAACTTCTTGGGGCACACAGTTTTGTGAGCACACCACTTGTTAGCTTCTAGGCCACTGTTGTCTGTGACAGTGTCTGTGACAGTGTGTGCATTGCTTTAAAATGCTCTGGACAGTGCAGGTTCCTTCCAGTCTGATTGCTGAATGTTCCCACGTCTCTCTTATTCCATCATTAATTAGCTCAACCATCAGAGACCACAAGTTTGACTTGACAATGGGCATGAAACACCAATTTGTTTATGTGCTCCTTGGACCAGCACATAGTGGCAAGGTGTAAGATGCAAGCAGGATCAGTGTACATGGAGATGCACAACCAAGTAGCTAGGATAGTGTACAGGAACATCTGTACCCAATATGGATATGAAGTACCCAAAGATGGCCGACATGGCGAAGCACTGAGCTGAACACTGCGCCAGTCTTCCCGATAATGCCAGTAAATCTACAATGATCAGTGATCAAACAAGCAATATCCAAATTGGAATTACCAACAGACGAATCAATCGAAAAATTGGAAGCTTATATTGACACAGTTTTCCACAGTATGTCAATGCAACCACAGACCAAGCGTGACAGGAAACATCTGGGTTTGAGCGATATGGAAAAGACGCCAACATCTCTCCATGCCAATCCACGAGTCCTTAGCTTTGAATCAGCAACAGTTACAGAAGCTAGTGGACAAACGAAGCTGAAGAGTTAAAGTGGACTGTGGAATTCAATAACGCCCTGATTGAGGTGCTTAAATCTGACAATGCATTTCTCAGGATTGAAGTCAAAAATCTAAAATGTCAGACAACTGAACTGTATGTATCTCTTAACATTAATAATATTCTTTCACCATTCCAATCTGGATTCAGACCTTATCACTTCACAACTACAGCATTATTAAAGCTTACTAATGACATTTTCTCAGCATCTGATACTGGCAGTCTTACAGGGGCAATCATTACCTTCTTCTCGATAAGCTTCATGCTGTGGGCTTATCTAGAAGTGCATTATTGTGGTTTAATTCATACATACACAACAGAAAGCAATGTGTTGTCCTGCAGGGCAATACATCTCAATTATATGCTCAACAAAGAGGTGTGCCCCAGGGTTCGACACTGGGTCCACTCTTATTCTCTGTTTATATTAATGATCTTCCCTTAACTTGCTCTGTATCTTAAATTCAGATGACGTAATTTACACTTCCAACTTTAATTTATCTCAAATTCAAACAGCCCTTCAGTCAGATTGTAATGCCATCAAAGAATGGCTTATATGTAATAAATTACTGCTGAATAAATCAAAATCCTACACAATGGTCTTTGGAACAAACTATAGTGTCAAAATAAAATCTGTTAACCTAAATATTAGGTTTAATGATGGTACCTCTCTGCATAGAGTTGAAAAGTTTAAATACCTGGGTCTGTGGCTTGAGTCTGAGCTCTCATTTAAACCACATATTGACTATATCCTACACAAACTTAATTTTGGAATCAGTGTTCTATGTTGGTCAAGAAGCTGTTTAGGAAGAAGCTTGCTACTCAACTTCTACTTCCGTTCCTTGATTATGCGGATGTTGTTTATCAAAACACATCCAAATCTAACCTGCAACCGCTTGCTACAGCTTTTAATAAGCTCTGCAGATTTGTTCTGGGTGTCCCTTCAATGCACATCACTGCTCCATGTATAGCTCGCTCAAATGGCCATCACTCGAGATAAGAAGAGGTATGCACTGGAATTTAATGAGAAAAAAAGTCATAATGAGAATAAAGTTGTAATAATATGAGAATAAAGTTGTACTTTAATGAGTAAAAAGTCATAATATTATGTCACACAAAGGTGTGGGGTTCTTGAATATACCAGCAACTATTACCACTGTTAAAAGATGACATTAAAACAGCCACAGTCAGTCAGTTTAAATGATTTATTTAAAATACTAAAAGCCAGGATAAACATCAGATTTAAAAATGGAGGAATTAAAATCAAAGGTAAAATCACACAATAGGTGTCCTTCAATGGGGGCATCTATCTTGGAGGGAAATAAGTAGTAAAAGAAAGGGGAACAGAGTACTTAAAATCTTAGAGTCCACAAGGGGGAAAGGAGCTCCTGTGGCCGTCGAGTCTTCTGCTCGGGCCCTGCCAATCCTGCTGAGTCCTCCCAGCCCGAGCGCTGTGATAAGACAACAGTAATCTAATTTCAGTGTTTGACTTTTCAACAATGGGCAGCGCACACACACACACACAGGAAGGCTAACTTGGTTCGCTTTCCTTTACTTATCATATGGTGGGCGTTGAACCAAGTGTCGCCGCATCGGTCGGACCCGTCCTTCTGTGGTCAGTCCCGTGTTCCTCTCAGCCGCACTTCCATCTTGCTGGCTCGGGTAACTGCTGCAGCCGTTTCTGTTCCGCGGCCTCTGTTCCGTGATCCAGTGTGTGCTGGTCGCTGTCCTGGCTCCCGTGCATCTCTTGGCCTCTGCCTTTCCCTGTCTGCCTTCACCTGGCCATGCTCCTCTTAAAAACAGGTGCCCAGTTTTATGGAGCTACATTAGGGTCAGAAGTTCTGTACTTGAAAAAATAAAATCTGAAACTGAAAAATCATGTTTTGATCTTGAATTTTGAAAAATACAACCTTCAGGGAATGTAGGGACTAAAAAAATTCTGACTCAACACTTATATATGCCATATTCATGTGACTGGCAAAAAATTGATGCCAGTGACAAACTTCCATTTAGAAATCTGTTTTAGACAGTACTGAGCACCAATTGCAGTATAAGAGCGATAAATTATGCCAGATTTTGCAGTTCAACAGCCACATTTGAAGTGCTGATATGTCCGATTTCCACATAGCACTGTGAACGCAGCGTAGTGTCCGTTTTTCTTGCGATGATGGCGTCCGGTCGGTCGGGTCAATCTGCTGGAGCCCATACATCCAGCACACAGGTGAGAAATGTTAACTAAGTTTTGGGAAATCATAACAAATATTGAGGGGTCGTTTTTGTGACAACATACATTTTCACAGCTCCATCGTCACGGCCCTGTTGATGCTTCCACATCCAGACGTGTCCCCTGGATGAAACCTTTGAGCTTGGGGAAAAGGAAACAATCCGAAAACACCTCCCTACTCACCTGGAGCCACAAAAATCACCTGGAGCCAGGTCAGGTGAGCAAGGAGAAACTCTGGGAAGAGGGAACCGAAAGCCATTGCCATCCTGTGTTGTACAAGCCATCAGACAAAGATATCCCTCAGAGACTGGTGTTTATGCAGGTTTCAGAGAGGCTGAGGATGCTATGAATATGCTGTAGGCCTGCACTGTGTCTAAAGCTTCATACTTATTTTTTTTACAATAAATGTTTGAATATAGTTTTCCTGTGTGATTATACTTGCTTCCCATTGCATATCTATGAATAGTTATTTCATTGCAGTGGTGGTAGATGAATAACCATACTCTAGGTAAACAATTATGAATTTTAAAGTCAGACTTTTTTTATTTTTACATATTTACAGTACTTTTACAATGCTATGTATTTATAAATGAGAGCACTAAAAACACTACAACAGTTCAAAGGAAAATTTCACAATGCTGTAAAAGAGCACTCAGTTGCCCATATATTTGTTTCCTGTCAAAAAGTTGTCTTGAACACCAGAACAGCATGAGAAACAATGTATCTTGGTCCTAGTTTGTAAAACTATGGGATATACGGGCAAATTCAAAACTACAGGTGTACTCTCAAATGAATACAATAGGGACATTGACCCCTACTTTTTTCTACTCTATTCAAGAACAAGGACCAATATGCATAAGACGTGTGACGTGTGCGCAGTTATGGCTTCCTCCTTGCTGGGTTTAGGGACCAGACCAATGTTGGCAGCCAGAGGAGGGACAGTGACGCGCGATGAGGAGTCTCTGTATTTTACTGTGGTTGATAAGCGTCTTTGAACCACTCACTACATCAGGTCATGTCTGAAATTTTGTGTTGTTTTTTTCTAGATTGGTTTTGCCACCCACTGCTATGACTGTTTTCTGCTACACAACTTTGTGTCTTGGGAGCCCTGAAATACACAGACAATAACAAAGAATTTATTTACAACATTTGACTCCATCTGGTAACACAATGTCCTTGACAATAAGAGTAAATAAATTTCACTCAAACAAAATCTTTGAAAATAATTTTCCACCAAAACAACACATGCTAGAGAATAGCTTGTATACTTATAGCTTTGGGTGACCTCTGCAGTTTGTTGGCTAATACATTACACATTTGGGTTGACAACACAAAGCTGACCATCTTGTCAGAGGCCAAAGATAACTAACACATAACAGAGCAGTGATTTATAGGACTTATCTTCTGCAGGTGTGGCCTGTTCCCGCTTTGCAGCATGGTTCTCATTGTGACCCATGACAGCCAACATAGTGCGTGCTTTCATGGAGGGGTAAGCGAAGTGCAGTGTGGAAGACTTCAAGTTCTCCTGGTAAAATAAAATAAACAGAGAAATTTACATACAAGAAAATATTTAAATAAAAAAGCATAGGCTTTCGATAACTGACCTCAATTTATGTGCCAGACCTTTGGAAGAGTGATAACAAAATAGGATTTATCTTTCCCTTTATCTGTCAAATAGGTAGAATAACACTTGTTCAATGCTTCTTTTGTCTTTAGTACTGATAAATCAACCTATAAATGCTTATTCTGTTTCACAGAAATAATTCTTCCTCAAAAATTGCATTTTGGGGGAAGTATTGTCTCATTTCAATACAGCTCAACAGTAGAATGGAGAGGCACAAGGAAACAGTCCAGCTTGGATACATAGAAACTCAGTTTTTTTATGATTTTATGCAGGCATGTGTGTTGTTATTGTTAGCTCCATTCACAAGTTGATTTGTTGTGTAATCTGTTTATTTAGTCATTGCACCTGCAACAGCCCACACAGTAATAGGTACCAAAAAAGGAAAAAGAAAAACTTGGAGAACTTTTGATAAACTCAGCAGTAGCACTTTATTTTACAGTACGCTAATAAGACATAACAAGCTGTATTTTGTATCAAATTAGAAAAAAATACACCTAATATAATCTTTACTAGACAGGAAAATAGACAATGTTGCTCTAATAAGACGTAACAATCCGTAGTTTGTACCAAATTAGGTAGAAATATGTCGCAATTTAGACACTAAAGAAAAACAATTATATCCTAATAAGAGCTAACAAGACGTGCTTTGAAAACAAATTAGACAAAAACTATTGGTAAGTTGGCAGTGTCCTCTACCAGGTCAGGTAAAAGCAGGGCACACATTTTTGTTATCCTAGTCAATGTCAAGCCGTTTAATGGGCATAATTACAAATCTAATTTCAAATAATCTCCAATAGATGGGAAAGTAAAGACAACAGAATGCAGCTAATTGACATAGATTTGATATGACCAAATTAATGTCAGTGGCTGTTGCACATAGTTTTTATGTAATTATTTATTTATTTTTTTGTTGCAAGAACTTTATAAAAGCCGCAAGTTACTTGAAAAAGTTTCATGCACAAGAGTTTTCCTCATATATATATATATATATATATATATATACAGTACAGGCCAAAAGTTTGGACACACCTTCTCATTCAATGCGTTTTCTTTATTTTCATGACTATTTACATTGTAGATTCTCACTGAAGGCATCAAAACTATGAATGAACACATGTGGAGTTATGTACTTAACAAAAAAAGGTGAAATAACTGAAAACATGTTTTATATTCTAGTTTCTTCAAAATAGCCACCCTTTGCTCTGATTACTGCTTTGCACACTCTTGGCATTCTCTCCATGAGCTTCAAGAGGTAGTCACCTGAAATGGTTTTCCAACAGTCTTGAAGGAGTTCCCAGAGGTGTTTAGCACTTGTTGGCCCCTTTGCCTTCACTCTGCGGTCCAGCTCACCCCAAACCATCTCGATTGGGTTCAGGTCCGGTGACTGTGGAGGCCAGGTCATCTGCCGCAGCACTCCATCACTCTCCTTCTTGGTCAAATAGCCCTTACACAGCCTGGAGGTGTGTTTGGGGTCATTGTCCTGTTGAAAAATAAGTGATCGTCCAACTAAACGCAAACCGGATGGGATGGCGTGTCGCTGCAGGATGCTGTGGTAGCCATGCTGGTTCAGTGTGCCTTCAGTTTTGAATAAATCCCCAACAGTGTCACCAGCAAAACACCCCCACACCATCACACCTCCTCCTCCATGCTTCACAGTGGGAACCAGGCATGTGGAATCCATCCGTTCACCTTTTCTGCGTCTCACAAAGACACGGCGGTTGGAACCAAAGATCTCAAATTTGGACTCATCAGACCAAAGCACAGATTTCCACTGGTCTAATGTCCATTCCTTGTATTTCTTGGCCCAAACAAATCTCTTCTGCTTGTTGCCTCTCCTTAGCAGTGGTTTCCTAGCAGCTATTTGACCATGAAGGCCTGATTCGCGCAGTCTCCTCTTAACAGTTGTTCTAGAGATGGGTCTGCTGCTAGAACTCTGTGTGGCATTCATCTGGTCTCTGATCTGAGCTGCTGTTAACTTGCGATTCCTGAGGCTGGTGACTCGGATGAACTTATCCTCAGAAGCAGAGGTGACTCTTGGTCTTCCTTTCCTGGGTCGGTCCTCATGTGTGCCAGTTTCGTTGTAGCGCTTGATGGTTTTTGCGACTCCACTTGGGGACACATTTAAAGTTTTTGCAATTTTCCAGACTGACTGACCATCATTTCTTAAAGTAATGATGGCCACTCGTTTTTCTTTAGTTAGCTGATTGGTTCTTGCCATAATATGAATTTTAACAGTTGTCCAATAGGGCTGTCGGCTGTGTATTAACCTGACTTCTGCACAACACAACTGATGGTCCCAACCCCATTGATAAAGCAAGAAATTCCACTAATTAACCCTGATAAGGCACACCTGTGAAGTGGAAACCGTTTCAGGTGACTACCTCTTGAAGCTCATGGAGAGAATGCCAAGAGTGTGCAAAGCAGTAATCAGAGCAAAGGGTGGCTATTTTGAAGAAACTAGAATATAAAACATGTTTTCAGTTATTTCACCTTTTTTTGTTAAGTACATAACTCCACATGTGTTCATTCATAGTTTTGATGCCTTCAGTGAGAATCTACAATGTAAATAGTCATGAAAATAAAGAAAACGCATTGAATGAGAAGGTGTGTCCAAACTTTTGGCCTGTACTGTATACACACAGTACAGGCCAAAAGTTTGGACACTATATATATATATGTATGTGTGTGTGTATATTGGTTTGTCTTCCAAGCTGTTGGTTCGTCTGTATTTCTGCAGAGTGTATCCAACTGCTGAAGGACTGCCTCTGCACTTCCTGGCTATCTGGCGGCAGCTGTACCCTTCCTGGCTGAGAATCTTTATCTTCAGGCGTGTTTCCTGCGTTAGGTTCCTTGTTTTAGCCATTTTTGTGTCTGAAGAACTTTCATATGTGCTGGATTTATGTAGACACGAAGCTTGGCAACAAAAATTGTGTAAAAAGAACGCCCTTCATCACTGGTACCAAAATGACCCATTACTCAAAATTTCTTATGTATTTTTATGGAACCAATCAATTTTAAGTTTTTAATGGCTTTTTTAGGATTTATTTAGTATTTTGGCTGTGACTGTACTAAAAGAAATTGCACTTGAAGACCTAAGAGTGATTCTTAATGCAATATTTCACAAATGCATGGGGTGTCCGAAAACTTTTTTCCACCACTGTGTATGTGTGTATATATATATATATATATATATATATTTATTGATAGATAGATATAGATATAGATATAGATATATATGAATGTGTGGATGCACTGTGACTGTATGTTTAATAAGACTATTGATTTTAGTACCCAGATGCGAGAGGGACTCAAACACGGAGACAGGTAAGTCCTCAGATGAGTCCTCTGAGGACATGCCTCTGCTGCCGAAGAATAAGAAGGGCATGCAGAAAGCCAAAAAGAAAGCTAAAAAGGGACACAAACATTACAAACGGGGTATGTGATAGATATTGATTGTTTCTTTCAGGACTGTAATTCAAATTTTTCTAACCCCCAATTGTGTGTTGTCACTAAAAATTGTTTTATATTTTGAAAAAAAAAAAAAAATCAGTTGTTAGCCTGTCAGCAGGCAGGTGTTGGAGGGAATGTAAGCCTGTCAGAAATGTGTTATTGAAGTGCGATATATATATATTTTTTTCCAACATTTTATATCTTTAAGAACAGGAAAGGGGGAGAGAGAGTACAGTTATGACATGCAGCAAAAGGCAAGAGTTGAACCCATGGCCGACAGAGAGAACTCACAGCTTCAGTACATGGGGCGAACGGGCTACCAACTGAGCTACCAGACCACCATAGCACACATTTTTAAATGGATGGTTAATCAGGAAAAAAAAATATTAACCTTGAGGGTGATACAGTTGAGTTTGATCTGTCATCTATCTTCACTCAGTTATAAATTTCCAGGGACGTGAAATATCTAATCCAAAACCAGTGTCCAATCCATAACTGAAATCCAATGAGGGGGTATTTTCCGCAGGTAAAAGACAAAAGAACTCATCGTTCCTCATAGCTTGTTTGGGTGGGACCAGTTAAACCATAAATGTTAAAAATTTGTGTCAGATTCTACAAATAACACCCTGAAGCATTGATGACAGGCCTACATTCCCTCTTATATTGCTAACCACTGCCTGCTGATGGGCTACTCACACAACTCTCCTATTTCCCTCTGTGACTACTCTGAAGTAGCCAGTGTGGCATCCTGTAACCCATCTGAAACACCCACCTTTGTAGGCTTGAGGCAATTTTATTCTAAGGATAAAAAATTAACCTGGTCTTAACCTTTAATGTAATCATCTGGCCACATTTATAACTTTGGTCTTGCCACCACTCTGGTACTGTTCTCCTGTGCTTCAAACCTTATAAGTATAATTTTTAATGGCTATAAATATTGTATTTTGTGTAGCTCACAAGCGCAAAAGCAGTCCTCCTCCTCCTCCTCCTCCTGAAAAAAAGGAAGGAAAAAGAACGAAAAGTATCCCAAAAGACGTGTGCTGCTTTTTGCATGACTTTTACAGTTTGGATGTTATTTGTTCTTTATGTTCAATATTGATGAATAATTCAACACTAAATACAATATACCATGTCCATTCCAACTTGATTCTGTACTTGCTGCAGCAAAAAAACACACAAAAAAAACCAAAACACTATTTATGCACTGTTTTTGTTTGGCATCTTTATTAGGGGTATTGCTATATAGCAGTTAAACTGATACATTGCATATTCTTATTCTGCCCAAATTTCTAAGCTGAACCTGCCCACAGTTTTCATGGTATCAACACCAAGATACACCTGGAGCTGTCTGTATCCTATTTTCCTTGTTCGTCCATAAACACGCTGTCTTTTAGAGAAATATCTGCGTCCAGATGAAACTACTCAAACAGACTCGAAACACTGTAGTATACATGCCAGGTCAGACTCGGAGGGGTTGAGAGTGAGGGGTCAGAGGTTGCAGAGGCGGGGCGATGACATCATCGAATCACTAAAGGTGTGTCTCAAGTCTCTTAATTGCATCCATGAGTGCAGCTGACTCAAGGGGTAATATATTTGAGAAAATAATTTCTTCAGCAAGAATTAAAGAATACAAATGTGAGTTGACTGATCTGCAGTAGCTTACTGGCAAATGAAGAATGCAGCATAAGCCCACAGGTGGTTTTGTGTCTTTTATACTAAAATTTATGTCTTTTATACTAAATGCTTAAAATGGAATGGGGGTGTCTGTAAATGTGATATGATAGATGATAAGATAAGTGTATACATATAAAAGAACATATTTAAATGAGCGGACAATTATTTATAAATATCCTATGTGCCACATCTGCACACATGACCTGTACTAACAGTGCACAGTTATTGGCAGAGCAGCAGTGTTTCCTCTGCAGCCTGTTTAACAGCTGCACATGAATAAAAACCTGCATTCTGGAGCATAGAGTGGACAGCGAAAAAAATACGACATTGATCCTGCCACAATGTGAAACACTGCAGCGATTGCTGAAGTTAGCATCGCTGCCCCAGAGCTAGATCCATTGCCACGGGGAGAGAGGCAGACGCTCCTTAAATATGCAACAACCATCAGTGAGTTCATAAATGGACTTCCAGAATTAAAAAAAAAAAAAATCAAAGACATGAAAAAGAAAAAAAAGTTACTCCCCTGATGTTGTTTTCCCCTCATTGTCGTAGTGGTGTTGTCGTGACCTGTAGTTGTAGTTAATGTAGTGAATTTAGTTAACCTGTTCAAGAGACAATTTAATAAAGTCTCAAAATTGATCTTTCTATGCGTATTTTCTTCTTCCGATGCGTGGCACGAATAGTTCTGCAACTTAAGATTATTTTCATAATCAATAAACCTGTCGCTTATTTTTATGATTAATCAATTATGAATTGAGTAGTGTTGTGGTCTGTACTCTAATGACATGTAACAATCCGTACTTTGTATCAAATTAGACAGAGCTTTATTGTATATGTAATGTTCAGTGCTGTGATTATTGATATGGGGAGTATGGTAATTTACAGATGACATTGAAGGCAGCATAAGAAATGTAGGTTTTTACACTGGTTCTGCGTGGGAAGGGTTACAACCTTAGTTTTATTCTTCTTCTCATTAGTCAGCCAAGGGAAACGTTAATTTCTTTAGGTATTGATTGCTTGGGGAGAGAGGGAGGGGCGGGACAACCCTAACAGAGCGCCATGCTAGTTTGTGTGAGGGGAGATCGATTCATCCAACACAGTAGGAGGCGGTAATTCACCTTAACGTTGGCTGCCACCTGCCATAAAACATCAAAAAGAAGAAGAAGAAGAAGAGATTGATTCATCGCTAGTCTGATGTGTCTCGGTGGGAGGACGGCGAAGAAGCTCCAGAAAGTTGTGTAAGTACCTGAACATTATTGCAGTCGGTGCATTGTAATAATTGTTACTCACTTACTAAATAATTACTTATTTAGAGTAAGTACAGTGTTTTCAGTTTTTTTTTTTTTTTTTTTTTTTTTTTTGGAGACCGACCAGACAGCATACGCCATTTTACAGCCTGTGTCTGCCTCTTCGCCAAGCACACAACGAGCAGGAGAGAGTGGGGAGTGGGGCGGGGACTGAGCTAGGGGGTGCGGGTGTGCATGCACCGAGGCCTCTACTGTAGCCTGGAGTTAGCCTCGAAGAAATCAAAGAATGCGCCAATATGGCATCACTTTGGCTTTGAGCCAGATGAAGGAGGCAACCCTTGTTTGCACTGATTGAGTAAGCTAAACCTGCAAATTTATTTGTAAGGAATTAAAGAAACAACGTGTTACTGTCACTCTGTTGTCCTATGGTCGTTTTTTATTTTAAATGAGTCAAATGCGCCCTCAAGTGGCGAAAATCCAGTATTACCGATTTGATGTGGTTTTTCACAAAAACCTGACCGTTTTTTTTTTTTCCTCATACCGACCCAACCCTAGTTCAGAGGCTGTATGTGTGTGCTTAGATAAGGGTGTGTGCCGGGTATAATTATGGTTGTTTATTATCTAATAAAATATAATTGCCTCTAGTTTTTGTCTAATTTGTTGCAAAGTACGTTTTGTTTGCTCTTATTAGGGTATAACTGTGTTTGTTTAATATCTAATCAAATATAATTACCTCTAGTTTTTGTCTAATTTGTTCCAAAGTACGTCTAGTTGGCTCTCATTAGGATATAATTGTGTTTGTTTAATATCTAATCAAATATAATTACCTCTAGTTTTTGTCTAATTTGTTCCAAAGTACGTCTAGTTGGCTCTCATTAGGGTATAATTGTGTTTAACATCTAATAAAATATAATTACCTCTAGTTTTTTGCTAATTTGTTGCAAAGTACGTCTTGTTGGCTCTCATTAGTGTATAATTGTGTTTGTTTAATATAAACCCTAAGCCTATTTTAAAAATTGCATATCCATAATGAAATGAATATATATCTGCAACCACAAGGTCCCACAAGGGAACACTTGTGAGATTTGTTAAGATGTGTAAATATCAGTATATGTGTTATATGTGAGGAGTAAATGAAGATGGCACACAGCACAAATGAAGTATTTTGAGGTTCGCCAAAAAAAAAAAGCATTTTTAGGATGAGTATCCCTTTGGAATGATGCAACTGCAGCTCTAAACCTCTATCACATCATAGTACAATATGTGAACATTAACTCTGCAAAGGTTGATTCTGATAAAGTGAAGCAGAACAATATAAGAGAGGTTTTAGTACAGAAAAGTCAGGCGAGCTCTCCAAAATTGCTCCATGTTTGCATGTGACTTTTGTCATGATTTTTTTCATTTTTTTGTTTCTGTAAATCCCTACTGATTTTTAGGGTATACACATACAACTGTCTGTTTCATTTTTTTACTCTATTTCATACTCCAGACTGACCAATATGCACCTACTACATTTGAACCTGAGTTTCTATTCTGAGCTTTGGAGGCCGTATCTCCGTGACGGCTTGAGCCAATAGAACGACGCTATACCCACCAAAATAAGATTGACAGCACTGTAAGCCAATCAGAGTCAGCAGAACGCGTTGTGGGGAGATGTCAGCTGCTGTGAGTGGTCATTGTTTTTGTTCCCCTGGAATGTTTTTTTTCTGCCCAGATTCGCGAACGGAGCGCGAAACAACAGCAGAATGCGCATTTTACGGCGAAATTAATAAGGTAAGAGCCATATTACAAATATATTTTGGCAAAGAGATTTCTGTTGTTGTTCTTTGGGCTGTAGCTCTGTGATGGTTAAAGGGAAAGTGATTTGGAGTATACATGTGGAAAGAGTGGAGTCTCAGCTTTCATTTGAGATGAATGGTGCGTGTTTTGAATACCGTGGTCGAGTTAGAGCCCGAAATATACCGAGTGGGTCGGGATATCGGTGCTGTTTGGAGTTAGTTGTTGTTGTTGTTGTTGTTGTTTATTTAGTTGATGTTAAAACTGAGTTTGGAGCATGTAAAACGTTTTTTTACAGCCTTGTAGCTGAGGTTCTGCTGTTAAATTTGATGGGCAACATCACTATATTCTTCTGGTCAGTGCATTGATACACACCAGGCCTTTATTAGCAGCTCTAGAGGTCCCCCAACTGGGGGACTTTAGGGTTCAACAGGTTTTAATATCTAATATAATATCATCATATATATCATATATAATCAAATATAATTAACTCTAGTTTATGTCTAATTTGTTTCAAAGCACGTCTTGTTAGCTCTTATTAGGATGTGATTTGTTTTTCTTTAGTGTCTAAATTGTGAACATATTTCTACCTAATTTGGTAAAAACTACGGATTGTTACGTCTTAATAGAGCAACGCTGTCTATTTTACTGTCTAATAAAGATTATATTAGGTGTAGTTTTTTCTAATTTGATACAAAATACGGCATATTACGTCTTATTAGCGTACTGTAAAATAAAGTGCTACCAACTCACCTGTGTGTTTGAACAGTGTCATCAGCTCCAGATCTCTAAGGAGGTGTTTGTTCATCACCACATCGTAGAGGGCTTTGTAGACAGGAGAATCTTCTGCCAACCACCTCTTCTTCCTTTGCTGATCTGCTGACAGCTCGTTTGCACCATGCCACCTTCCTTCCAGCGATGGACTCCACGTATATGATGGAGTACTGAAATCCATCATCGCTCTCCTGGAACTCCTGGAAAGCACAGTACATTATACAAAGAAGTCAGAGTATCTCAGAATAGAAGTAGAGTTACTGTATGCCCTAAACAGCTGTGTGGAAAAACTGTTGTTTCCACACATTCAGATTTTTTATCAGATATCAGATATATCAGATATACAGTAGCATCTAAAGGCAGATTAATTGCACAGGCCTGTCAGCAATAGGGTGTTGTTGTGCGTGTACCTTTTTATCTCCTTTTGAAGAGCTACAGCACCACCACATATGGTTGCGACACTCTTCATCCAAGGAGCAATATCTTTGCAGTCCTTGTGAGCAGATGCTGCAAGCAGTTTTTTCTTTATTCCTACAGATAAAAGAAGAGGGACACAAGTATTACACAATAGCAGTGAAGAAAGGCAACACATAACATCCCTCTTCCTGCACATACAATACACAGGGAGAGCACAGATAGCACAACAGTACTAATGAATGGGATTGTGCCGCCTAGTACAGTAGTTTCTGAAACAACTAACCTTTTGCTGTGTGCCACGGATCTGACTCTTTCCCCTTGACTGCTGTAACACTGGAATTTCTCAATTGTGAGATCAATAAAGGTGTATCTTATCTTATCTTATCTTATCTTATCTTATCAAACTCATGTTTGATCTCTGGGGATGATTACCTCATTATTTTTCAGATGGACGGCTATCTGTCTGTGGTGATGACCTTGATGTCCAGCCCCTTATCCAGAAGTATCCAAAGTCTCATTCTGGAAACCTAATGGCTCCATAGCCACTGAACTTTTGGCCTGGGTCACCTGGGAGGAAAAAAAGTGAAGAATAATGATTAGTGTTTAATCATTTATGTTTTGATTATTGGTGCAAATACACAAATTGTTTTGAATGTTTTTGGCTAATTATTACCTCAGTCAAATCAAACAGTACAATCTGTTTGCTCGAATCATCCATAAATGAATAGGTTGAGTATTTGGCAGAATGGCCTGGCCTGTCACTCCTCGCATCTCTGCTGTTGCCCCTGGTACGCTCTGAAGATTGCAAAGTTCTGCCCAATGAGCGATGTCACTGTAAGTTGCGCTGGTGAGGAGGATTGCTGCTGCTGTAACCAGGTTAGTTTCTGCCATCCCCCAACTCACTTTGATTTTGCTGCCAATCTTTGTTATTTTTTCCACCAAACTAAACTAACTAAAAGTTCTATGAGGCTGGACTCATTGACAGTCCACTTCCTCTCACCCCATCCTCCTTTTGATTGTCCCTTTGTGATTTCTGCTGTGTTTCCAGAGCTTGATCCGTTGTCTGAAGTCGATGTGTGTGTGTGGAGGGAAAAAACTCAAGTCTGCAAGATCGCATCAAACCTCTGAAATCATGCTTACATCCAAGGCAGATGTCTCTGCTGAAGTTTCCATTTCAGTTGATTCCTGTGATTGAGACAAAAAATGCTTAGTTTCTATACTAACATTTACTTTTGTGTGTATCAGCAGTAACAGCAGTTCTCAAGACTTTGCAATCATATAGTGTGATGGCCCTGGCCTGTATGTTCTTGATGTTGCCTCTCAGTCTCTCTCTCTGTTTCCTCTCTGAGGTGTGGCCTGATTGCCTGATCTGGAGCACCTGGGCTAGGTGCCAGGTTGATAAGGACTAGTCAGCTGCAAGATATGGGGCCTGAAGGCAACAGCAGGGTCACTGCGCTCTTCTGTTGTGGAGCTTTTTATTGGGGTGGAATGTCAGCAACCTGGTAAAAAGCCAGCAGCACCCTCCATTTCCATTGAGCTGTTTTCTTCAGGAATATACTGCTGGACATCTCTGACCTCTGCCTAATTGATACATAAATAATAATTGATATATTACTCAAATTACAGATTGAAAAAATGTTGGGGTAAATAAACTTGCAATTATCAATCAAAATTAGTATCAATATTACTCAGAAAATGTAACTTGGTACAGAGAGGCAGGTATTTGTTTGGGCAGGTAAGCCTAATAACAAACATAACATAAATCAAAGTTTAAATGTATTGTACTGTGTGACATGAAACAATTGGAAGGGGGTAGGGCAGTAATTGATCTGAGGAAGCTCTTTTGAGGAGGGAGGATAGGGACAATGAGTAAGGAGTGTTTTGTGACTGTGTTTGTTGTCTTACTTTTTGCTAAATACCAAAAACACAGCAAATTCTCCTTGTACATAAACTTATCGCTAAACAGCTGAATTCCAGACGCAGCAACATAATGTTACCGACAAGCAAATTTTGCACAGTAATGTAATGTAGGGATATCAGCATGGTTGGAGTCATTTCAACAATAAACCCAAAAGCACTTTATAATATGATAAGAGTAAGTTACTTACCACAGCCTCAGGTGTTTCCCTTTGTCCTCTCTGTATGCCGACAGATGGGATGGCTGTATCTTTCAGAAAAAAACTGGTACCGGTTTGCTCCGTTTTTTCACTGCAGTCCTCCCTCACAAAGTGCTCCAAGCAAATTAACAGTTGTGGCAGGTCTTTCTGAGGTGTGTTGGGGTCCGTTTGTACAGCGACGAGCCATTTTCGAAATTGTTCGGGGTTGCGGGCTGGAAACCGGTGAAACATCACATGAGTCTCTGTAGGTTTGCCTTGAATGTTTTTGCAAGTTGCAATAATACATTTTCATGGCATGATCGTCCGTGTTGTCTTTTTGTTTGCTTTTACCGAGTGACCTAGTGTACCTGTCCCAGAGCCAGCTGCAGCTGTTGCTCACCGGTGTTTCCCCCGTGCAGGGCGTAAACTCACTATAGTTCCGGGTATCAAACTTCTTGTAAAATGACTAAAAAGGACTCTCGTTTCTCGAATTAATGTTTAAACATGTTTATTTTAAATGCACGTGCAGAAATGCCAGTTTCAGGGTTTCTGTAACGTTTATTTGTTCACTTTTACCGAGTAGGCTACTGACCCCCTATAGACTTCAGTTGTATTCGCTAAGCTAAGCCGCAATGCTAACTGCTGAGATCCAGCCACTGGACGTACAGACACAAAAAAGATATCGATCAAGTTGTCTCACTATGAAAATGATGGAGAAAGGGCATAACTTCCAAATCGTCGGAGTATTCCTTTAAGCAATCAGAAGATCATTTGTAATTTTAACTAGTGCTGTCTCAGTGCTATGATGCACTCTAAATCCTAGCTAGCCTAGTTGGGATGTGGTCTAAGAGACACGTTGATGATTTAGATGAAGAAATCATTGCAGTCAATTGTTGAGGAGAAATCGGGGACCTAAACATATATTAGGTCTTACAGCTGTGTTAATTAACTTGTACAGTGGTGGTTGGAGATGTATGCATAGTCAGACGCAGCTGCTGAGCTCCACGGAGCCGTTGTCTCGACCTCGGGTGCCACAGGAACTTCGGCATTCTCCGTCCACTCCTCTGATGAGGAGGCGTGTCGGTGGTCGATTCCACAATTCGTTGGAGATGTGCGTGTAATCAGACCACCGCTGCAGAGCACTGTGGAGCCGGTGTCTCCACCTCACCAATTCAGCTGCTGCAGAGACTTCACCTTCATCCATGCGCTTTGTTAATGAAGAGGCGTGTCGGTAAATGGCTCCAAAATTCATTGAAAGTCATGACACCCAGTGCCATGACTGAACACCGGCCCAATAAAAAAAATAACTGAACACCGGCCCTCGCGGCCCAAACGTCAGACCGGCCCACCGGGAATTGTTCTGGTCCTCCACACCAGCCACACCAGGCCTGCGTAATATTACAAGTTTTTTCTCGTAATGATGGCCCTAATACTTTGTCGTAATTTTTGGTTTCTGATGGTATGATTTTCTATCACTCACTCAACTTTCTTTTTTTATTCACTTTATTAGGCTAATGTAATTCATTTTGCTACTGTGGCTGGTTAATGGATGCATATGTATAGCTATCTTTATGATACATTTTGGTTGTTTGTCATATTTATGGTGTATTGTGTCATTTCATATTTGTGTTTTGTCTTGGTTTTGTTATTACTGTTAATTTTGAGAAGTATCAAGGGTTAAAAGAACAGCACAAGTACATTTTTGTACATGTCATTTTCAAGCCAAGTCATCTTACTTTTACTGGAGTATAACATTCTCATATTAATATTCTTACCATCCCTGATTTTGGTCATTGAAACTGTTGACAAGGGCAAACCCAGTTTCCACATATAAACTACTAATTACAAATGATGTTTTTATGATTAATACTGCATACTGCACTGTGGATACATTAAATGGCCATAAAAGTGGGTATTTTCTTTTGGATTCACAGCATCTTCATAGACATCAAATCATACACAAAAGATGAAATGAGATCACATATGATAAGATAATATTATCTTGTATGTGCTTGCATGATAAAGGATGTTAGAGATGTTTAAGTCTACTTCCATAAATGTGTTATGGTTTTGTCATGAATACATTAATGGAAAAGACAAAGACTATGCCAGCCACTTTTCACTTTTACTTTTTTACGTACAATGAAACAACAAACAGAGAATTTTCTTCAGTGTAATCTTTATAGTGTTGTGAGCAATGCCCATCTTGCTGCTAAAGTTATTAATTCAGATCTTACTCTAAATGTCCCCCTGCCTCATTTTAGATTATTATAAATGATGAAACTTAAATCTACTTCTTACCTAAAGGCCATCTTTTAATTTGAAGTAAAAGTTGGATAAAATCTCAAGTCTGCATTCAACATATAGATGCAGCATCTTTAGAAAGATAATAACTAAAAATATAAATGAGACACGTTGAGATATACAGTATGAATCCTACATTTATTTACAGACATTTGCACCACAATTAATTAACTGTTCAAGGGGCTATCTGTGGCACTGACTAGTACATACAGATACTATATGTCGAGATTTCATTTCATTTTTTTCATTTCATTTATTTCCTTTTGACCCCTCCCTGGGGTATAAGGGATAAACAAAAATAGCAATAACAAATCAGAGCAGGCGGCAACCAATGTACAACAAAATAAATAGAACAGAATTAGTGTACATATGTACAAGTCAAAGCAAATCAAGAGAAACTATTCAGGATTTTCTTTAAAAGTTTCAACAAATTTGACAAAACCTTGACTTTTCGAGATGACATTAACTTTTGAAACTTGTAAATATTTGGATTTACTCTATAGAACTGTCCGACCAACTCTCTTCTGTCTTTGTTAAAAAAGGAACACAGAAGTACATGATATTCGTCTCCTCGATTGCCAGTCAAACAAAGAGTAATCTCATGGTCATCATCAGAGGCATGTCAGCAAGTCAATAATGAGTCAATAGAGTTTAGAATTAGTAAAATCACCCTGAAATATTTTCCCAGAAATTATCATTTTGACAGACGTTCGAAACCAGGTGTAAAAGAAACCATAGACAAATGGATTGAGCATTGAATTTGACCATCCAAGCCATTTAAAAGTTTCAATCACAGAAACTGGTATTGTGTAATTACTCAAAGGGTAAAAGGTGATACAAAGAAAGAAAGGAGTCCAACAGATGAGAAAAACTCCCATAACAATAGCCAGAGTTCTGGTGGCCTTTCTCTCCATCTTACTGATGGTTGCTCCAGACTTTGTGTTATGACAGATTGTGTTCTGGATGCTGCGTACCTGTCTGTGTGCCACTGTCAAAATCTGTAGGTAGATGGTCAACAGTACAATACTTGGGAGGTAAAAGGTAAAAAAAGTTCCCAAAGCTGCTGAGCTTGTACGTTGAAATAAAACGCACCTGTTAGATTGTTCTTCGTTTAGTCCCCGAACTGTGAGGCCAATTCCACTTAGTGCAGACACAGTCCAGCTCACTAGGATCATGATCACAATAACACGGACAGTTATTTTAGTTCTGTACCTCAGAGGCTGACACACTGCATAGTATCTATCAAAAGAAATTAAGCACAAATTAAAAATAGAAGAAGAGCACAGAAATACATCAAAGAAGCCTCGGACTTTACAGAGCAAGCCTTCAAGATGCCAACATGAGCTTACAGCCAGTATTGTGCTAAAAGGCATAACTACAACACCAACAAGCAGGTCAGCCACAGCCAGAGAGAGGATGAGGTAGTTTGTAGGAGTGTGGAGCTGTTTGAAGTAAATGATAGAGATTATTACCAGAAGGTTTCCACACATTGTAAGAACTGATAAACAGCCAACAAAGACACATAATACATATGAAGTTATGACTGCTGTTATGCCAGATACATTTGTAGATTCATTGCAGAGATCATCAGACCTGTTGAGAAAGAATGTGGTTTCCATGCATAAATTCTTTTTACTGAGGTAACATTTGCAATAATAATATGACTTAAATGTAGAAAATATAATGCATCAGTGTCAGTTTTCTGCATAGAGATTCAAATGTAGATTTTCGTGCTTGCTATGTTTTCATACAATGCCTGTTAATCTTGGTTTGCGCATCTGAACCGATGGGGCTCCTCGGCCTCTGTGCTGCTGAGCAGCATCTTCAAACTACATTTATTCTTCTGGGCTCATTTGCATAAAATGTTCAAAGGAGTGGCATTTACTTTCAATAGAAATGATGAGTAATTGGTGTGGTCGTCTCTTGTATGAGTGTGTTTTTACTCTCTAAAAGCCATGCACGACTTTAAATTATCTTTTTAGTCTTCAAGAAACTATTTTAAGCAAATACATGCAGTAGTGCCATACAATCACATAACTATGAGTATTAATACTTTCCCCTCACATCTTTGCTTTTCCACCTGCTATAGATTGCTCCAGGATGAGTGTTAAAACCCAGAAATGAATTAACATTTTACAACTCCTGGTTCCCTTGTCTCAAAGTCACTGGGTGTTTTGAATGGATTTTTGGTTAGATGCCTGAAATAAGGTCTGTGGTTACTACATGCCTAAGGGACTTTCAACCTTTGATCTACAACATAAAATGTGTCAGTAAATACTTCACTCAAGAATTTCTTAGCTTGTATGTCTTTTAAAAAAGGCAGCTGCTAATAAGTGGCTGAATGAGACTACAAAATGGCACCACACAGAACACGGCCTTATAGCCTCATTATGATGGTGGTATTAAGTCATGCAACTGTAGTGTTGTTTCTTCATGGCTAAATTGATTGATTAATCAATCAAACTTTATTTGTATAGCACTTTTCATACATTAAAAATGCAGCACAAAGTGCTTCACAGAATAAAAACAAACAAAAATAATACATACATATTGAAAACCCGCCCCTCCCACCCCCACATATAAACACACACACACACACACACACACACACACACACACACACACACAGTCAATATAGTCAATAACATGGCTGGGCACTGAGGAACCAGGTGAGGAAAGAACCACCTATGGGGAGCCATCCACACTGAGAGGCGCTACAGCCCACAGCCACAGGAAGCGCTGCCACAGAGACAACCCCGACCAGACAGACTGGGGTGGACTCCACACATGGTGTGGAGATTAGGAAAAATTAAAGAATTAAAGATTAAAATAATATTAATAATAATAATAAATAAATAAATAAATTAAGATTTAGAGACTAAAATGCATAAAGATTTAAAAATAAATAATTTAAAAGCATTAGAAAGTAAAAAGAACATAGAAGAATTAAAAGAGTAAAAGAAATCAGTTAAAAGCTAAATTAAAAAGGTGAGTCTTGAGCCTCCTTTTAAAAACATCAACAGTCTCTGCAGTCCTGATGCTCTCCGGCAGGCTGTTCCATAAGTGAGGGCCATAGTGGCTGAATGCAGCCTCCCCGTGGGTTTTTGTTCTAACTCTTGGAACAATTAAAAGACTGGTGCCGGAGGACCTCAGGATCCGCGAGGGTTGATATGATAAAAGCAGGTCAGATAAATAAGATGGCCCAAGACCGTTAAGACATTTAAAAACTAATAAAAGAACCTTAAAATCGATCCTGAAACACACCGGGAGCCAATGCAGCGATTGTAAAACTGGTGAAATGTGCTCCCGCCCTCTGGTCCTCGTCAGCACTCGTGCGGCTGAGTTTTGGAGTAGCTGCAGATTAGAGATGGTCTTTTTGGGAAGACCAGACAGCAGGGCATTACAGTAATCTAAACGACAAGAGATAAAAGCATGCATCAGCACCTCTGTGTTAGCCTGAGAGAGAAACGGGCGGACTCTGGCTATATTCTTAAGATAATAAAAACCTGTCTTTGTTACATTTTTGATGTGTGGAATAAAGCTAAGCTCAGAGTCAAAAATGACGCCCAGGTTCTTTACGCACTGTAAAGGTTTAAAATCTTGTAGTTTAGGTAAAAGTTTCTCTCTCTGGCCTTCAGGACCAATAATTAAAACCTCTGTTTTGTCCTGGTTGAGCTGTAGGAAATTCACTGCCATCCATGACTTGATATCTAAAATGCAGTTAAAAAGGGTATAAATTGGCCCTGTGTCATCAGGAGACACGGCGATGTACAGTTGTGTGTCATCTGCGTAACTGTGGAAGCTGATGCCGTGCCTCCTGATGACGTCCACAAGAGGAAGCACGTATAGATTAAAAAGAATTGGACCTAAAATTGACCCTTGGGGCACCCCACACCTAATTTCATGCGTTCTGGAGGAACATGTATCCATACTTATAAAGAAACAACAATCTGTGAGATAAGAGCTGAACCAGTTAAAAACAGTACCAGAGAGGCCCACCAGGTTTCTGAGTCTATTTAATAAAATGTGGTGATCTACTGTATCAAAGGCGGCGCTTAGATCCAGTAGTACCAAGACTGTGAGTTTTTGTGAATCAACATTCAACCTGATATCATTTAAAATCTTTAAAAGGGCTGTCTCGGTACTGTGGTTCGTCCTAAAACCAGATTGATATTTCTCTAAAATACTGTTTCTTTTTAAAAAATCATTTACTTGGTTAAAAAACAGTTTTTCTAAAATCTTACTTAAAAACGGTAAGTTGGATACAGGTCGGTAATTATTAAAAATGTTGGATCTAAATTACTCTTCTTCAGAAGGGGCTTCACCACCGCCGTTTTGAAGGCAGCGAGGAAGACACCCGTCTGAAGAGAGTAATTCACTATATTTAAAATCTGTTCCTCAAAGAATCCATAGAATGTCTTTAGTGATGTGGGAATCGGATCTAAAAGGCAAGTTGTTGGGTTTACCTGGGAGAAAACTCGACCAAGTGTCCTCGCGTCAACCAGGACAAAACTCTCCAGTGTTTCCTCAGGTAAAAGCAATGATCCAAGTGTGTTAAAAATTACATTCCGTTGGGATAAAAGACTGGACCTGATATCATCGATTTTACTTCTGAAGTGGTCTGCAAAGTCCTCGCAGAGGGCATCTGTTGATATGTTGGATGGTTTATTAAAATTGGTGCTGGTTAAAAGATCGAAGGTGGAGAAAAGAAATTTGGGGTTGTTTTTATGATCGGAAATGAATTTTGAAAAGTGGGATATTCTTGCCTGTTTGACTGTTTTATTGTAGGTTTTGAGTTGTTCGCGTAATATTTCAAAATGAACTGTCAATTTGGTTTTTCTCCACCTCCTCCTGCATTTTCTTTTCAGTCTTTTGATGTTATCATTTCTCCATGGGGGTGTAGGTTTTGTTTTTATGTTTTTTGTTAAAAGTGGAGCCACTGAGTCAAGTGTTGACTTTAATTTACTGTTAAAATTGTCCACAATAAAATCACATGGTGCAGGTAAAATTTCAGCAGGAGTGCTCTGTAAAATCTCGATAAAATTTGCAGCCATTTCAGAAGTTAGGTAGCCTTTCCTCACCGTTCTCACCGGGGCCTCCTGATGGCTAAAACTGGTGATGTTAAAATACACACAGTAGTGGTCAGACACAGCCAGGTCAACAACAGAGGACATACCAGTGGACAGGCCATAGGTTATGACCAGGTCCAGGGTGTGTCCTCTGTTGTGAAATGTTA
The DNA here is from genome assembly GCF_011397635.1 of Epinephelus fuscoguttatus. Lineage (NCBI taxonomy): Eukaryota > Metazoa > Chordata > Actinopteri > Perciformes > Serranidae > Epinephelus > Epinephelus fuscoguttatus. The sequence goes on from NC_064762.1 coordinate 39,355,838, forward strand.
GCTTTTCAATTCTCGCGATTGTATTTCAGTTCAAAAAATTATAAAAGTAGTGTTCATTTGTGAGGATTATCTTGCTTAACAAAACATGTGAGTGCCATAAACTTCTGTTAACCACAGTTTATACTCTGCAATAATCTTAAATCCTAAGGAAAAATCACATAGGCTTTTTGGTGAGGGAACCAGGGCAATGTCAACTTCTGTGAAAAATGTCATCCCTTGAACACTGTATTGACGCACTCTATCACAAAATTACTGGTCGCAGTGGTTATAGAACATCTTTTCACTTTATATGAACTGTTTTGTGCGAAAAATTACATTTTAAACAAATTAAATTCAGGCTGATTCTAAACACAGTCACACAACTCATAATGACCAATAACCCTCTCAGCTACATAAATATTCATAGTTTATTTTCACACTTCATAGAAGCACCTCTGGCAGCAGTTAACATGAGAGAATACTCAGAACCTGCTTGTCAAAAGCCCTTTCCCTGGAAACTTTCCGTTGGGTTTGGGGGGCTGTATATAACCATTTTTGTCACTTTCTAACACCTACAAGTTCAGGAAATGCCACAAGAGGTTGGGAAGTTTGTTGGTTTATCTGTGTGAGGATATAAAATGAACAATACGTTATAATGTCACTTGAGGGTTTTGCAGTCTTAGTATGGATGTAGATGCCAGCAAGAAAATAAAGCAATGCTGTTTATGCTACACTGGTGGTGAGATGTAACTTATTATACAGTACTAGGCCAGCTATGGCTTAGCAGGTGGAGCGGGTCATCCAACTCCAAATTGCTCATGATGCACCCTGCGCTACCAGTTGTGAGTGCCTGCTGAGTAGCAGATGGCAACTTGTATGTTACCCTCAGCCACCAGTGTGTGAATAGGTGACTATGGCATGGTAGTGTAAAAGCTCTTTGAGTGGTGGGAAGATGAGAAAAGTGATATACAAGTGCAAGTCCATTTATCAGGAGTGGACAAATATTTACCAAAACTGGACCAAATGATGTGAACATATGGATGTGATAAGAACACTGGAATTGTTAAAACTCACACGGAATGTGAAAGCTGGAGGATCCCATAATTATCAGTAGGTTTAGTGAGCAGAAGAAAAGGGAAATAAACACAACTGTGCAAACCACTTGCACAGTGAGTGCAACCTGTTCTGCAGAGGCAGCTGACAACAACAAAATATTCCACAAAGAGCGTGTGACACTTCAGGAGGACACAGTAAGCTCCAAAGAAAAAGGCTTTTCGCTTCAATAAAATTGTACCATAAAATAAATACATTTTGCATGTCATTTTAATTTTATTTGAGTAAAACATTCTAGTACATGCTTCTATCCATCCCTGATTCTAAACATTGAAACTGCTCGCAAGGGCAAGAAGGAGTCTCAGAAAAGCAGGGGAGGAGGACTGTTTTTCTATGTGAACAACAAATGGTGCAGAGCTGCTGACATGATGGACAAACACTGCTGTTTGGATTAAATTCACATACAACACCAAAATAGTGAAGCTGTCTACAGGCTGAAGGTGGATCACTGGACTAAGTGGTGTAAGGACAATAAACACCTCAGAAACAAATAAGATAATCACAGACTTCAGAAGGACTAAGGGCAGACCTAATCTCCCCCTTTACATGCATAGAAAGGCAGCAGAAAGTGTGGAAAACCTGAAGTCTCTTGGAGTCACCTTGTCATAACAATGAACCACTGCTGGCAGTGGTTCAGGTTAATTAAAAACAAAACAAACAGACTGAGAAACAGGTTTTACTCCAGGGCTGTGATCTCCATTAATCATACCCCTCTCAACACATACTAAGGAGTATAGCAAACTCAGCAAACACACAAACAGGACTTATAATTGGGGCTGTCAAACATCTCTTTGAAATTGAGATTAATCACTGGATTTCTTTCTTTCTTAGCTCTTCTGAGGTCTATCCACAGACTTTCAGTGATGTTTAGGTCTGTGCCTCTTGAGGTAGTCCATTGTGGATTTCAAGGTGTGTTTAGAATCATTGTCCTGTTGTAGAAGCCATCCTCTCTTCATCTTCAACTTTTATGGTGTGAGGTTAGCTTCCAGAATTTGCTGGACTGTAACTGAATCCATGCTTCCCTCTACCTGTGAAATGTTCCCTGTGTGATTGGCTGCAGCACAAACTCAACACATGATCGATCCACGCCTGTGTTTAACAGTTGGACAGGTGTTCTTTTTCTGAAATTGTGCAACCTTTTCACTCCAAACATACCTTTGCTCATTGCATCCAAAACTTGTTTCCAAACAGTATTAGGCTTGTTACGATGTTCCTTTGCAAACTTCTGAATGTTGAATTTGCGGTGAGGATACAGGAAAGGTTTTCTTCTGATGTCTCTTCGATGAAGGTCATATTTGTACAGGTGTCGCTGCGCAGTAGAACAGTACACCACCACTCCAGAGTCTGCTAAATCTTTCTGCAGTTCTTTTTTTGCAGTCAAATAAGGGTTTTGATTTGCCTTTCTAACAATCCTATAAGCAGCTCTCTTAGAAAGTTTTCTTGGTCTGCCAGACCTCAACTTGACCTCCACAGTTCCTGTTAACTGCCATTTCTTAATTACATTACGAACTGAAGAAACGGCTACCTGAAAACCCTTTGCAATCTTCTTATAGCCTTCTCCTGCTTTGTGGGCATCAGTTATTTTAGTTTTCAGAGTGATAAGCAGCTGTTTACAGGAGCCCATGGCTGCTGATTGTTGGTACACGGTTTAAGGAGAGCTTTGAAAACAATTTAATCTAGTTTGATTAAGAAGGGACAGTGTAAATTAATAAGTACAAATTGTATAAAAATGCTTAAATTAGCTAAAATGCAAAAGGATATTTCATCTGTAGTCCCTTGGCCAAGAGGTTGCACAACCTACTAATAACAAATAGTCTTGTTAAGATACACAAACTGCACTGTGGATACAGTAAATAGTAGTGATGGCCAAATGAGGCCTCATTAAGCATTTTAGTTATTTTCTGAGCCGACTAGATGGCGTTTTTTGTCCAACAAAAAGGTTGAAAGCACATTGAATTGCCATTGTCATTCATTGAGCCTCTCTCTTTAAACCAGGAGAGCCATCTATTGGACTCAGAAAATAAAGAAAATGCTTCACGAGGCTTCATTTGGCCATCACTAGTAAATAGCCGTCATAATTTTGGGCCGTAAAAAAAAGCTGATTTTTTTTGTTTGTTTGTTTTGGGGTTTCGTTTTGTTTTGGATTCACAGTATTTTCAAAATGACCAGAGCAGACACAGATAATAGTGTTGGCAACAGTACACATCTTGCTGCTCATGTTACTGATTTAGTGATTTACTGATTCTTACTGTGAATGTACTTTGCAGTAATGATGATGAAATGGCCATCTATTTAGTAATTCCTTTACCTTCTGCAGACAAAACAAAATGCTGGACTGAGAAGCACTGATGGAAACTACTTTAAAGATTGTTTCACCACTCATTACTGTCTTACAGGTCCGTTTGTGTGCTCTAGCAAGGGCCTTCTTTTTAACGGTGAAGGCTAATCTGCATACTAAGTTTTATGTAAAGATACTGTATGTCTAGGACATTGACAACTTTGATGTAAATATATGCTATATAGTGGAAACGAGATGCTAATCTTTTGTGTCAAACTACATCATAAGTGAGACGTCAGTGGGTCAAAAATGAGTCAAAAGAGCTTAAAATGAGTAAAATCACCCTGAAATATTTTCCCAGAAATTATCATTCGGACAGATGTTTGAAACCAGGTGTAAAAGAAACCATAGACAAATGGGTTGAGCATTGAATTTGACCATCCAAGCCATTTAAATGATGCAATCACAGAAACTGGTATTGTGTAATTACTCAAAGGGTAAAAGGTGATACAAAGAAAGAAAGGAGTCCAACAGATGAGAAAAACTCCCATAACAATAGCCAGAGTTTTGGTGGCCTTTCTCTCCATCTTACTGATGGTTGCTCCAGACTTTGTGTTCTGACAGATTGTGTTCTGGATGCTGCGTACCTGTCTGTGTGCCACTGTCAAAATCTGTAGGTAGATGGTGGACATTATGAAACCTGGGAGGTAGAAGGTAAAAAAAGTTCCCATAATTGCTAAACTTGTATGTTGAAATAAAACACACCTGTTAGATTGTTCTTCATTCAGTCCCTGAACTGTGATGCCAATTCCATTTAGAGCAGAAACAGTCCAGCTCACTAGGATCATGATCACAATAACACGGACAGTCATTTTAGTTCTGTACCTCAGAGGCTGACACACTGCATAATATCTATCAAAAGAAATAAAGCACAGGTTCAAAACAGAAGATGTGCACAGAAACATGTCAATGCAGCTTCGGACTTTACAGAGCAAACCTTCAAGATGCCAACATGAGCTTACAGCCAGTATTGTGCTAAAAGGCATAACTACAACACCAACAAGCAGGTCAGCCACAGCCAGAGAGAGGATGAGGTAGTTTGTAGGAGTGTGGAGCTGTTTGAAGTAAATGATAGAGATTATTACCAGAAGGTTTCCACACATTATAAGAACTGATAAACAGCCAACAAAGACAGATAATACATATGAAGTTGAAACTGCTGTTATGCCAGATACATTTGCAGATTCATTACAGAGGTCATCAGACCTGTTGAGAAAGAATGTGGTTTCCATGCATAGATTAATAAATACTAAGGTAGCATTTGCAGTAACATGCTTTAAATGTAGAAAATATAACACAACAGTATGATTTGTCCATATACAGATTTTCAGTTAAACTTAGTACTTGGTCTGTTTCATACCATGCCTATTAATCTTGGTTCAAGCATCTGCACTGATGGGGCTCCTTGGCCTCTTTGCTGCTCTGCAGTATTTTGAGATTAGATTCATTACTCTGGACTCATTTGCATATTACATTCAAGGGAGTGGCATTTGATGTAGGTTGAAATAATGAGTTATCATATTGAACATCTCTGTGTCCTATTTTAAAGCAAATACACACAGTAGTGCCATAAAATCACATAACTGTCCACATGCTATTAACTAACTCTTTTGCAGAATTACAGATTGCAGTGGTAGTAGAACATCCCTTCACTATATGAACTGCATTGTGCATTGTGGTATTGATTAAATGGTGGTTTTTGGCAATTGATTCTCCACACAAGAACTCATATGACAAAGAATCCTGAATTGTCTTTTTCAATATTTTGTACAAGCACCTTTTGCAGCACTTAATGGGACAGTTTACTCAAAACTGCTTGCAGAAACCCTTTCCCCCACACGCTTTTCAAATATTAGATTCAGGGCGCTGTGTACTACCATTTTTGCCATTTTCTAAAACTAACCAGTTCAGGGACTGCCACAAGAGGTAAGAGAGTTGGCTAACATGTCTGTGTAAGAATATCAAATGAACAGTATATATGTACAGTACAGGCCAAAAGTTTGGACACACCTTCTCATTCAGTGCGTTTTCTTTATTTTCATGACTATTTACATTGTAGATTCTCACTGAAGGCATCAAAACTATGAATGAACACATGTGGAGTTATGTACTTAACAAAAAAAGGTGAAATAACTGAAAACATGTTTTATATTCTAGTTTCTTCAAAATAGCCACCCTTTGCTCCGATTACTGCTTTGCACACTCTTGGCATTCTCTCCATGAGCTTCAAGAGGTAGTCACCTGAAATGGTTTCCACTTCACAGGTGTGCCTTATCAGGGTTAATTAGTGGAATTTCTTGCTTTATCAATGGGGTTGGGACCATCAGTTGTGCTGTGCAGAAGTCAGGTTAATACACAGCCGACAGCCCTATTGGACAACTGTTAAAATTCATATTATGGCAAGAACCAATCAGCTAACTAAAGAAAAACGAGTGGCCATCATTACTTTAAGAAATGAAGGTCAGTCAGTCCGGAAAATTGCAAAAACTTTAAATGTGTCCCCAAGTGGAGTCGCAAAAACCATCAAGCGCTACAACGAAACTGGCACACATGAGGACCGACCCAGGAAAGGAAGACCAAGAGTCACCTCTGCTTCTGAGGATAAGTTCATCCGAGTCACCAGCCTCAGAAATCGCAAGTTAACAGCAGCTCAGATCAGAGACCAGATGAATGCCACACAGAGTTCTAGCAGCAGACCCATCTCTAGAACAACTGTTAAGAGGAGACTGCGCCAATCAGGCCTTCATGGTCAAATAGCTGCTAGGAAACCACTGCTAAGGAGAGGCAACAAGCAGAAGAGATTTGTTTGGGCCAAGAAACACAAGGAATGGACATTAGACCAGTGGAAATCTGTGCTTTGGTCTGATGAGTCCAAATTTGAGATCTTTGGTTCCAACCGCCGTGTCTTTGTGAGACGCAGAAAAGGTGAACGGATGGATTCCACATGCCTGGTTCCCACTGTGAAGCATGGAGGAGGGGGTGGTGTGGGGGTGTTTTGCTGGTGACACTGTTGGGGATTTATTCAAAATTGAAGACACACTGAACCAGCATGGCTACCACAGCATCCTGCAGCGACATGCCATCCCATCCAGTTTGCGTTTAGTTGGACCATCATTTATTTTTCAACAGGACAAACACAATCCTCTGAGCAGGTGGAGTAGGCTGTGTAAGGGCTATTTGACCAAGAAGGAGAGTGATGGAGTGCTGCGGCAGATGACCTGGCCTCCACAGTCACCGGACCTGAACCCAATCGAGATGGTTTGGGGTGAGCTGGACCGCAGAGTGAAGGCAAAGGGGCCAACAAGTGCTAAACACCTCTGGGAACTCCTTCAAGACTGTTGGAAAACATTTCAGGTGACTACCTCTTGAAGCTCATGGAGAGAATGCCAAGAGTGTGCAAAGCAGTAATCAGAGCAAAGGGTGGCTATTTTGAAGAAACTAGAATATAAAACATGTTTTCAGTTATTTCACCTTTTTTTGTTAAGTACATAACTCCACATGTGTTCATTCATAGTTTTGATGCCTTCAGTGAGAATCTACAATGTAAATAGTCATGAAAATAAAGAAAACGCATTGAATGAGAAGGTGTGTCCAAACTTTTGGCCTGTACTGTACATTACAGTACATGACAAGGGTCATGTAAAATCCAAGATGGCAGCATGTCTAGTGTCTGTTCAGTGTTTGTCTGTTACAAGTAGTTTTTATTGGATTTTAGTATCTCTTGACACTTTCACCTAAGCTGTTTTTATTGCTGATGTACCAACCCTTGGAAGTACACATCCAGCTTTGTGGTTTGGGCATATTTTTATCTGTTTTGGGAAGCTATTCTGCTCTGCATGCTCTGGCCTACTCCACCTGCTCAGAGGATTGATCTGCTGTCTGTGGCCTACTCAGAGTTTCTGCAGCTATGGCTAGTTTTTAGCCTACAACTGCAGCAATACAGCAACAAGGCATACCAAGATCCAGCACCGTCTTGTTCCTTCCACCCTGCTCTGCAGCCTGAGGCCTATTTTCATCCACCCTGCTGTGCAGCCTTAAAGCCCACTCCATCCACCCTGGTCTGCAGCCTGATGCCAGGGCCACACTGCCCGCGGAAGCGCAGCGCACCGAAATTCTCGCGCGCGCCGGAGCACCTCCGTTCACATCAGACGCGCATTTCTCCACGCCGTCGACAAGCGATTCTGCTCCCAACTCTTTTTTTTCACTGCCTGGCTTGTCAGATTCGCTCGCGGCTCGCGCAGAAAATAGACCAGACGCCGAACTGATCGCTGCAAATCGTGAGCCTGCCGCGGAGCTTCCCGGCGCGGCGCGGCCAGTGTGGACGACACAGTCGGTTAACATGGGCGCCGAAAGGACTGCCTCTCTTCTCGGCGCTTCGAGGCTATTCGCGGCGCTTCCGCGGGCGGTGTGGCCCTAGCGTGAGGCCTATTTCCATCCACCCTGCTCTGCAGCCTGAAGGCTCCATCCACCCTGCTCTGCAGCCTGAAAGCCCACTCCATTTACCCTGCTTTGCAGCTGTGTCAATTCCATCATGGCAAGTATGATTCTTGCCCTCCTGACTTTGTTCTGTCTGCCTACAACCTCAGAGTATGAAGTCAACAACAGGGAGGTTCTAGTGAGTGACAGCAACGTTTCCTTCCATGCACTTTACATGTCACCACGATCAAAGTTTACTGGCCAGGCGCAGGACTCAGTCAGCAGCCAGGGGTGCTGGATGTATGGCATGAACCTGGTTTCACAACAAGTAAACTTTAAACATTTTTTAAGCCTTCTCCTCCTAAGTGACTGTTTTGTCCCATCCAACAACTCTTGGCCTATAATCACGATGAGTGGTGATTCTAAGAAAATCGCAAAGCACTTTCATTATACACACATGTTGAAATGTATTATTACGATTATGTTGCTGATGTCGGGAAATGTGCAGCCTAACCCGGGTCCTGTCACTGATGTGATATCACTACAAACACCTGCTGATTTTTTAAATAGGTCTGGTATTGGTTTTGTACATATGAATGTGAGAAGTCTCCTGCCAAAGATTGATATGGTTAGAATTTAGGCCAAATCGACTGATGCTGATATTATGGTTTTATCTGAGACATGGCTGGGTAGATCCACTCCTGATAGTTATATTTATATGCAGTGGGCGTAACATGTGTGTACCCTCCTGGTTGGCAAAACACATTAAACTGCATTCTTGGGTGGAAAAAACACACTAAACTGCCCTCTTGGCTGGTTAAAACATGAACAACTGCCCTCTTGTGTGGTAAAAATGTGTGCTAAAGTGCCCTCCTGGTTGCCAAAACACAACTGCTCTGTTGGGTGGAAAAATACACTAAACTCCAGAAGACTATTAGGACCAAGAAATACTATGAAACATTACTGTTGCAATGACTTTTATGTTGGGCCCTTTTTTGATCTATATTGAGCCAGAACTATATCTCACAGAACCAGTTTGGATTATCTGGTGCTAATATGGTGTTAAAATGCACTAGAATACAGGAAATGACATCTACTTAATTGAAAATGTTCTGGGAGAGGACCCCCAGACCCCCCCCCCAGGGATTTATTTCCTTCATACATCCATGTCTCTGTGTGTTCTTCACAGTCCAACATTGAATTATATGGATGGCTATGACATCTTTCGTACTGATCGCTGTGCTAAAGGTGGAGGAGTGGCAATCTATGTAAAAAATATGCTAAGTTTCAGGCAGCAGTTCAGCTATCAAAGTCTATGCCTAAACAATTTGAAGCTGTGTTATGACAGTTGTGGGATGTTACAGACCTCCTTCTGCATCAAAGGATACATTGGGCCCTATTTAGATGGTCTAAAACGCAAAGCGCCGCACGCCTCGCGCGTGTCCCAGTCACTTGCTAGTTAGACAGCGCGTTTTCAGACTGTGCGCCATGGCGGAGAGTCTAAAAGGGTTGGACTTACTCTGTGAATTAGTCATGGGTGTGTTTTGGGTGTATCATTCAATAAGCCAATCAGTTTCCCAATCGAGTGTCACCTCTCATTCCCTTTAAAAGAGGCGCGATTGGAGCGCACGGCGGAGAGCTAGTTAGATGGCAGACCTACCAACTGGAAAGAGTGAGCGTTTTACAGTTAAGGAGACGATAAATGTATCTCTATATCGACTGTCCCGTCACATCTGATGACAGATCAAAGGGGATTGGCACCATTTGGCACATTTGGCACACGTAATGGAAACCCAACCTGATATGATTAACACAGCTGCAAACTAATGAGTTCACATCCCTCTCAGCCAACCACAAACAGCCACAGCATCAGATAGGGAGTATATATTCAGCATCTGTCATCTTAGAAAAGCCAAAAGAAAAGAAACAGAGTGAGACTCCGAGAGAGAAAGAGACAGCGCGCGCGCACGAGAGAAACGCTGTCAACAAATTGTAAATTATTCAATTTATTTTATTTTAACCCGCGAGGTTAGAGAGCCCAGCTCCCTCTCCAGCATCCTGAACCCCCCCGCCTGAAGGTGCAGGAAGGGCTGGTCCCGTGGCTGCACCCAGGCCGTCTGGTCTGGCTGCGCGCTGGCTGCGGAGCTGGGATTATCCTCCTCCTCCTCCTCCTCCTCCTAACAAGATGATCTTCAGTTTTACGTTCTAAAAGCTTTTTTTTACATATACATTTGTAGCCTACTTATAGGGCTATAAGTTTATGTTTTTTAGTTCACATAAGCTGGTTATTTATGTCAAAATAAAGTTTATCAAACGCTTTCACATCTTTGATTTTGTGATTTACATGCCAAAATGATCACAATTCAATTGGGAAAGACAAGTTCATTTTACAGGCTATGCATCATCAGCCCGTGGAGGTCTGCTCGCAGTTCTGTATATTCGGACACTGTGAGCTTGGACCTCCCGGATTATGATGATCATTATTACTGCGATTAGATCATTCTGATTAATGACTGACCATTAAGATGTGTTTCTGCTAAATATTTTAATGTGTACAATAATAACCTTTCACATTGTAATCATATTTTTATTTGTTATCTTTTGCATATGTGTGGCTGCTCCGTGTGTCTCTGAGCAGAGTGCATGCGTGTTGTGCACCCGCCTAGAGACGCATATTACTAACTTGTTTAACAGCAAAATACTGCGCCATTGACTTTAGACCAGGTTTTTGTTGGTCACTGGCGCATTTGCTTTTTATGTCATCAAACTAGCAACGCGCCATGACTGTGCCTGACCACTCCTCATTTTTAGACCAACACACCCAGAGAAGCGCAAGTTCATTTGCTAGTTAGACGACGGGGGCGCAGGGCGTGAAAATGACAACTGCGCTTGCATCTAAATAGCAATGACACTTGCGACATGGATTATGCGCCCTCCGCCGTCCGCTTTAGACCATCTAAATAGGGCCCTAAGGCTTCAGAAAACATACAAGACACATACAAAGTCATAGGAAGAGAAGCTTGTAGGCATCTAACCAAAAACCCACTCAAAAAACCCACTGACTTTGAGATGAGGGAACTGGGATTTGGTAAATGCTGACTCATTCCTGGGTTTTAGGACTCATTCTGTATTGCCTTATATTACGCTATCACATGAACCAGTCTTAGCTGGCTAGCTGCATAACACATAGGCAGCAGGCTACATGCAAGAAAGAGACAGCAGAGAGAGAAAGAGCTGAGGGAGGCAGCTAGTGTCCAAGATTAACTTTTTGACTCACCAGTCACAGGGACTGGTAGATGAAAAAATGGCCAAGCATATTTTTTACTGGCCACATTCATAAGTTGCATTTCTGTGTCGTGTTTATATGTGCTTCAATACATTTCATTGAGATAATGTAAGGTATTACTGATAGGAGGCCCCTTTGTGGATCCAGAACACGATGGAGGGATTAGCCTACATATCTCATCTGGCCTGGGAATGCCTTAGGATCTCCCAGGAAGAGCTGGAACGCATCTCTGGGAAGAGAGACGCCTGGGTTGCTTTGCTTGGTCTGCTGCCCCCACAACCTGGCCCCAGATAAGCGGATGAAAGTGGTTGGATGGATGGATGGATGGATGGATGGATGGATGGACAGATGGAATATAAGGTATTATGTTGAATGCAAACTCAAAGAAGAGGCCAGAGCAATATTTGAAGCAAAATTATTTTAATATATTCAGCAACTCATCACCACATCCTCAACATATAAATAAGTTCCCTCTTGTAAGCAATGATGCAGTGCACATGTCATGAGCTTTTGTGAAAGAGCTTTTATTGTGAAAGGCAAGAATTGACGGAGTGAAGAGATAAGCTGCTACTGACAATGTAGGAGGCAATTAAGAGTTTTCCGTCTTGGTTCACACTATGGAGCCTCTGTATTAGAGGTATAGTTTAGGCGCAACTTAAAACCATCAGCTACACATTTGCATAACGGCAGCTAGCAGCAGACAGACAACAGGTTTTGGTGGATCAGCTGATGTTTAGATGTGCACCTAAACACACAGTTTTATTATTAGGCCTGCGTGAGTAATTTGGCTCCTGATGAATACTTCCTAAATGTCTGGATCTAAAGTTATCAGAAATAAGGTGAACAAACATTAGCAAGTGTTCGGCAAGCAGCCCATGAACAACATGTCAAACAGTGTTGGACAAACACTGATTTGTAAGGTGAAACTACTTTAGTCTGTGTTTTTACCAGTTTAAATCATCTAGTCTGTTTGCTTTAGAGAGGAGCAGACCTCTGTGGACAATTCAGCTCCTGGTAAAAACTTCCTGAACAATGAACAGTGAAGGAACTGTAACCAGGAGAGGTTTCAGCTTGTTGGGATCTGCAGTCCTCACCACTAGATGACACTTTATCCCTCAAAATCTTACACACTGTTCTTTCAAGAAAAAGAACCGTGTTCATGACTAGCACATCTTATTTTTCCAGTGCATGAAAGCCAGTCCTGGATATTACTATGACATAATGTATTGTAGTGTTACCTCTGCACTTAATTAGATTTGGGGAGATTTATACTAACTCCAACCAAACTTTTTTTGCAAGTATCAAATATACCTGAAAACATGTATTCAATTTAATTCAATTTTATTTATAAAGCCCAATATCACAAATCACAATTTGCCTCACAGGGCTTTACAGCATACGACATCCCTCTGTCCTTATGACCCTCGCAGCGGATAAGGAAAAACTCCCCCCCAAAAAAACCCTTTAACGGGGAAAAAAAATGGTAGAAACCTCAGGAAGAGCAACTGAGGAGGGATTCCTCTTCCAGGACGGACAGACGTGCAATAGATGTCGTACAGAACAGATCAGCATAACAAATTAACAGTAATCCACATGACACAATGAGACACACACAGAGAGAGAGAGAGAGAGAGAGAGAGAGAGAGGTAATGACAGTAGCTTACAACAACATTATTGAAAGTAATAATATTATAGTTATAGTTCTGGCTACTGTGGTACAATATGTTGAAAGTATGTATTAATATCTGGCAGTATACATGTGTGACAATAGTCATATGTGTATAATAACAGTAGAAGTATGACTAATGACTAATGATGGCAGCAGTAGCAGCAGGAGGCATCTGGCAGGACCACGGCAGCAGCACAACCACACACGTCACGCTGTCCAGGCACCGCTGCGATATGAGTTAATCTGAGAGACAGTGGAGCACAAAGGCTCCGGAGAAGAAGCCGGGTTAGTGACATCCAGAATGGCCGAGTTAGCAAGATGCAGTAATAGAATACGAGAGAGAGAGAGAGAGAGAGAGAGAGAAAGAAAGAAGGAGAGAAGGTGCCCGGTGTATTATAGGGGGGTCCTCCGGCAGACTAGGCCTAAGTCAGCCTAACTAGGGGCTGGTACAGGGCAAGCCTGAGCTAGCCCTAACTATAAGCTTTATCAAAGAGGAAAGTCTTAAGTCTAGTCTTAAATGTGAAGACGGTGTCTGCCTCCCGGACCGTAACAGGAAGATGATTCCACAGGAGAGGAGCCTGATAGCTGAAGGCTCTGGCTCCTGATCTACTTTTGGAGACTTTAGGGACCACGAGTAACCCTGCGTTCTCAGAGCGCAGAGTTCTGGTGGGATAATATGGCACTATGAGCTCTCTAAGATATGATGGAGCTTGACCATTTAGAGCTTTATAAGTTAACAGTAGGATTTTAAATTCAATTCTGGATTTTACAGGGAGCCAGTGCAGAGAAGCTAAAACAGGAGAAATATGATCTCGTTTCTTAGTTCCTGTTAGTACACATGCTGCTGCATTCTGAATTAGCTGGAGAATTTTTAAGGACTTACTAGAGCTACCTGATAATAGAGAGTTACAGTAATCCAGCCTTGAGGTAACAAAAGCGTGGACCAATTTTTCTGCATCTTTTCGGGTCAGGATAGGCCTAATTTTCGCAATATTACACAGATGAAAAAATGCAGTCCGTGAGGTTTGCTTTAAATGAGAATTAAAAGACAAATCTTGATCAAATATTACTCCGAGGTTTCTTACGGTAGTGCTAGAGGCCAGAGCAATGCCATCTAGAGAAACTATGTCATCAGATAAAGAGTCTCTGAGTTGTTTGGGGCCAAGAACAATAACTTCAGTTTTGTCTGAATTTAACATCAGGAAATTGGTGCTCATCCAAGTTTTTATGTCTTTAAGGCAGTTATGGAGTTTAGTTAATTGATTACTTTCTTCTGGCTTCATCAATAAATACAATTGTGTATCATCTGCATAACAATGGAAATTTATAGAGTGATTTCTAATGATGTTACCTAAAGGAAGCATATATAGAGTAAATAGGATTGGTCCGAGCACAGAACCTTGCGGAACTCCAAAACAAACTTTGGTACGTAAGGACGATTCATTATGAACGTGAACAAACTGAAAACGATCAGATAAATAAGATTTAAACCAGCTCAGTGCAGAACCTTTTAGGCCAATTAAGTGATCCAGTCTCTGCAGTAGAATTTGATGGTCAATTGTGTCAAACGCCGCACTAAGATCTAATAAAACAAGTACAGAGACAAGTCCTTTGTCTGAAGCAATCAGAAGGTCATTTGTAATTTTAACTAGTGCTGTCTCAGTGCTATGATGCACTCTAAATCCTGACTGAAATTCCTCAAATAGATTATTATCATGGAGAAAATCACACAGCTGGTCTGCGACTACTTTCTCAAGGATCTTTGACATAAAGGGAAGATTAGATATTGGTCTATAATTGGCTAACACCTCTAGATCCAGGGTGGGCTTTTTTAGTAGAGGTTTAATTACAGCTACCTTAAAAGACTGTGGTACATAGCCTGTTAATAAGGATATATTGATCATATCTAATATATGAGTGTTAACTAAAGGAAAGACCTCCTTAAGTAGCCTAGTTGGGATGGGGTCTAAGAGACACGTTGATGATTTAGATGAAGAAATCAATGCGGTCAATTCTTGAAGAGAAATTGGGGAGAAGTAATCTAAATATATATTAGGTTTTACAGCTGTGTTTGAGGTTAGATAGGTACTATCTGAGGACAGGAGGTCATGAATTTTGCCTCTAATAGTTAGAATTTTGTCATTAAAAAAGCTCATAAAATCATTACTGCTATGTATGACAGCAAAAGACTGTAGTTTTATTAACATAAATATTTAGCCATAAACTTTTAGCCTACAGTATTGTTTTGTTTTTCGTTCATAGTTTGTTTATAGTCTGATGTAATGATATTGTGCAAACTGACTTTCCAATTAGAGGTGTGAATGACTGTTGAGTTTTTGGTCCCTAAGCTGCTCTCGTGGTGCACAGGGCTCTGCTTTTCCCAGAGGTACAGTGTGAAAGCACAGTCACTAGGCAATTATGTCATGTGTTTCCAAAACAGTTACAAACTGGAACAAAACAAGAACAGCTAACTAACAACAAAACTGACATGATTATTGTGCAAGGGTGGGGGTGATGTCAGCCATGTCAGCTGTTTCTAATAGCTTACCTTGCAGACAAGAAGTCGAAAGTAGTCTGCTGTCATATTTGAAAACTAAGTATCAACTGTTGTATAATGAAGACAACTATGGTTGGATTTTCAATAGTAACCAAAGATTTCAATGATGGCCCTGTTTCACAACAAAAAAATAGGTGTGAAAATGTCCTTTCAATAAAAAGATTTTCCTGTTAAAATAGCTGGCAGGTGTAAAATATGAAGCTGGATACAGTTTTTATGCCTCCACGCTGGCGATAGCCGTGGCCAGAGGCATTATGTTGGGGTTGTCCGTCCGTATGTACGTGATATCTCAAGAACGCCTTAAGGGAATTTCTTCAAATTTGTCTCAATATCCACTTGGAATCATTGATGAACTCATTTGTTTTTGTGGTCATAGGTTAAAGCTCAAGGGTTACTGTGGCCTTGTCTGTCTCATTTTTGTGAATGCGTTGTCTCAAGATTGCCTGGGAATTTTTTCAAATTTGACTCAAACATTTACTTGGTATTGAACTGATTTGATTTTTGTGATCTAAAGTCAAGGTCACTGTGACCTTGTGTGTTTCATTTTTGTGAATAAGATATCTTAAGAGCACCTTGTGGGAATTTCTTCAACTTTGGCACAAATGTTCATTTGGATTTAACAATAAACTCGATTTTGGTGGTCAAAGGTCAAGGTCATTGTGACCTTGCATCTGTCTCATTCTTGTGAACATAATGGCTTCTAGTTTCCCGGTGCGGCGCAGGGTGGTGAACCCCGCACAGAGCAGCGCAACCCGAGGCGTGCTCAGTTTGGTAGTTTGGCAGACCGAGGTGCGCTGAGATGGGTGTGGCAGCGCAGCAGGGGGAGGTGTCGACAGATCCAGCTTGGCACAGTGACAGTTTTGTGCCAAAAGGCTTCGCCGAAGGTGCGCTAAAAGCTCGCCAGCTGAAACCAGGTCTACTGTTAGCCAGACCCGGCTGCAGAAACAAACTAAAGGGGGGGCACTAAATTTTTTTAGGGGGGCAAACTTTTTCAAATTACTTCAGGCTGAACAATGGCTCTGTGACCACTCCTACAGTGCTGAGAAATATTATTTTCCCTCACCAAAAAGGGGCAGTTCATCCCAAAATCTAAAAAAACAAACAAAAAACAATATTGTAGTGCTCTGTCCATTTATTCAACTCAAAAGTCAAGCATTTCTGGAGACATAAGCACTGATCTCTTTCACTATGTGCTCTCTTACTAAAGCACTCATCACATCTATTAAGTTATTTTGAATGTCATGACTTGTGTAGGTTGCATTGCGAGGAATAGTTTTTGCTATCTTTGCTAATTCAGCATCTTTCCTTAAAGCAAACTCAAATAGAGACAAAAATAGCCCACAACCATCCTCATTCATGTCACTGTATGCGTCATGGTTACCTCTAAAGGGCAGTTGGTTCACAGCAAGAAACTCCACAACATCAATAATTGCAGACAGATAATATCTGTTGCGCTGCAGTTGATCGGTGTTAATTAACATTGAGATTTCCTTGCTTGTGTGAATTCGTCTTTCCTTGTCTAACTCCACAAGGCCTCACAAGTCAGGTGCTCTTTGGATGCAGCGTGCTTGTTAAGTCCCTTTCCAGTTTCCACTGCGTGTTTCCAGTCCTGGACACCAGTTACACTGAAGGTTGCATCACTGTGTCTGGCTCCTGGTAACTGAAACATTCTGCATGGGTAGCAGTATGCAGCATCTGCTTGAACTGAATACTCCAGCCAGGGGAAGCATCCATACCAGGAACTGCAGAATGATCTTTTTTTCCCTGAGAAAAGACGACAAGGAAAGCTCTGCAGGAGTGGTCTTTGGGGCTTTTCTGTGCCAAGGTCAGTAGGTGGCAATGGCCTGCTGCTGTCCCTCGTGGCTGCAGTGTTACCGTGAACCTGTGTGGTGGTGTTGTTGTTGACGTCATCACTCACGCTTCTTCCATGCAGACGAGTTATGCTGCTTTGTGCTGCTCCTTGTTCTCCCTAGCTGCCGTAGCTAACCCTCCTAGCATGAATGTTTACTTCAGTGTTACTGTTGACTTCAGTGCTTACGTTTCCAGTTAAAGTCAATGGTGCTGCTGCTTCCTGCTCCCCCCCGTTTGCGTTGTCACTTCTCGTCGTTATATTTTTTTGGAAATAATTCCGGATATCCATAGCTCGCGCCTCGCGGCGATATTAATTATCGATGCTGTCCATGAATGAATGAGTCAGCACCCGCCCCCCTCTGTCTGTAATTGGCTGAAAGTTGACTTCATTTGTTGGTTGGATTGGTTGAACTGTATGATCGTCAAAACGAGATAGGAATAAGAGAGAGTTGGCCACTCTGAGTTAAAAAACAAAACCCCCCAAAAATAAACAGCTTCCAGTCGAGGGCGGGCACAGCTGACTCTGTGGGCGGGCACTGCCCCCCAATGCCCGCCCATGCCGCCGGGTCTGCTGTTAGCGCAGGCGGAGAGCAGCCGGTGTAAGTGGAAGTTTGGCTGACCAGCGGACAGTGCGCACACGTCACCAAAACCTCACAGGCAGGTTTCCAGAATATCAGGCACATTAACAATGCAATAAATACCCCCAAAAAACACTATTCAATGCAACTATCTGCAATCAGAACATAAATGTATCTCTATATCGACTGTCCCATCACATGTGATGTCAGATCAAAGGGGATTGGCACCATTTGGCACGTTTGGCACACGTAATGGAAACCCAACTTGATTTGATTAACACAGCTGCAAACTAATGAGTTCACATCCCTCTCAGTCAACCACAAACATCCACAGCATCAGATAGGGAGTATATATTCAGCATCTGTCATCTTAGAGAAGTCAAAAGAAACAAACAGTGAGACTGCAAGAGAGAAAGAGGGAGCGTGCGTGCACAAGAGAAACGCAATGCTCGCAGTTCCGTATATTCGGACACTGCCAGCTTGGACCTCCCGGACCAAAACATCAGTTTCCTCCTGGGAGAAGTTTGGCCGTCTGATACTGCTGCTCTCTTCTGCCATGGCGAATTGAGTAAACTCTCATTACGCCTTCGCGCAGCGCATTTAAGGGCGAGGAGAGGGGCTCATTTGATTTGTGTGATGTGAATCAGCTGTGTAAAACCCACTCCACGCCTTCTCTCCTCCCTCTTTCCAACTTGCACAGGTAGGAGGGACGGAGGTGGGAAAGAGGAGTAGCTGCGCCAGTGCGCACAGTGTGCCAAACTTGCAAAATCCACCTGGCCACACCCAATTGGCGAAGCACAGGAGCCTCCGCCTCGCCAGGTTTGCGAAACTAGAGGCCGATATCTCTAGAACTCAAATTTAATCCAAACTGCCACTTAGTCTAAAGAATAAACTAATTAGCATTTTGTAAACGGTCAAATTTCAAGGTCAGTGTGACCTCA
Source organism: Epinephelus fuscoguttatus (assembly GCF_011397635.1). NCBI lineage: Eukaryota > Metazoa > Chordata > Actinopteri > Perciformes > Serranidae > Epinephelus > Epinephelus fuscoguttatus. The sequence goes on from NC_064762.1 coordinate 39,374,566, forward strand.
CAAAATTTTGTATTTCGTCATATGCTAATTATGACAAAACTTAACACAAATGTTCACAAATGTGAAGCCTCATGAAGCGTTTTCTTTATTTTCTGAGCCCACTAGATGGCACTTCTTGTTCAACAAAAGGTTGAAAGCGCATTAAATTGCCATTCTTTGAGCCTCTCTCTTTAAACCAAGAACTCCATCAAGTTATAAAAAGTTAAGAAAAGCTTATTGATATTTTATTGCATATTGAGGGTATTGATGAATGAATTTTAAAAGGGGCTCAGCACTTAATTAGTTAGTTAATTAATTAGAAACTCCACAACCACTGGGCCAATCATAACAAAGCTTGTAGGACATGTCCTCATACCTTTAACATACCCTGAGAGTTTAATTCAAATCAACCACTCAGTGGTGTTACAAATGCGGAAAGCAAGCAGTGACAGCTATGACGGGAGCAGTCATGAATGACAAAAAGAAAAACAAACATGCTAGACTTTCTGTCAGTCGGACGTCATGAGGTGTCCCAGACGCTGCGTCAGTTGTTGTTAACTATACTACATGAAACGATGGATTATGGTGTACGACACTCATTGTCGTTCACGATCCATGACGACACCGTATATCGGCTGATATCATGTAGTGTGTACCAGGCATTACCCATGTGAGGTACTCAAAAATATGGCATACAAGTAAGTTACAGCAAGTACCATTAGATATGACAATACTCTCCTTTAAAGTGTCGGATTACTCCTTTAACATATGCTGTATGGTGAGTAATGCACAACCCAAATTACAGAAGAACCAGAAAAATAACAGTGAAGTGTATTAACAGTAATCAATAATACGTTTTTTTCCTCTCCTCAAATCTCTCCCCCGTGTCTTACGTGGGCTGAGCTAAGACGTGAGGAAGAGATGCAAGTGAGGGAAACGTGGATGTAAGATCAGGTGTTGGGATGAATCCATAGTTGATTGAACTGACTCAGAATAGCTGTTCTGAAACCAAATACCTGAAACCAATACGTGCTGACGTATTGCGGTAAGCGAGTTGTGTCATTTCCGGTGTTTCTGTGACAGCGTCTCTGTACTGCTCTGGTGAATTCCACTTGCCTGCTTTCTCACCTCAGTTGCTTTAACGTCTACTTCAAGTCATAACCCACACTGGTTCTGTTTAAGCACCTATAGCTCTCCTCCTTTCTACGACTTTCTCGCTAATCTCTTAGCTGTTGTTTGCACGCTCTTAGCCTTGTTAGCTACATTAGCTTAGCCATGACTTCTCCTTCTCCTGCTCTCTGTTGCTCGATGTGTCAAATGTTCAGTTATGCCTCTGCCTCCTTTAGTGACAGTGGTAATTGTAACAAGTGTAGCTTATTTGCTGCGTTGGAGGCGAGGCTTAGTGAATTAGAAGCGCGGCTCTGCACCATGGAAAACCATTCAGTAGCTGCGGTAGTTAGCCAGCCCCCTGTAGCCGGTGCGGAGCCACATAGCATAGCCTTAGCCTCTGCTAACTGTCCTCCGGTAACTCCCGTTCAGCCGGGAGGTTGGGTTCTACTGATTCGCCAGAAGCACAGCTCCAAGCCGAAGCCCACGGCTCACCACCAGCCTGTTCACGTTTCCAACCGCTTTTCCCACTCAGCGACACACCCGCTGAGGATAAAACTCTGGTTATTGGCAGCTCTATTCTGAGAAACGTGAAGTTAGCAACACCAGCGGCCATAGTCAAATGTATCCCTGGGGCCAGAGCGGGCGACACTGAATCAAATTTAAAGCTGCTGGCTAAAGCTAAACGTAGATTCAGTAAGATTGTTAATCACGTCGGCGTCAATGACACCCGCTTACGCCAATCGGAGGTCACTAAAATTAATATTGCTTCGGTGTGTGAATACGCAAAAACGATGTCAGACTCTGTAGTTTTCTCTGGACCCCTCCCAAATCTGACCAGTGATGACATGTTTAGCCGCATGTCATCATTTAACCGCTGGCTGTCCAGGTGGTGTCCAGCAAACGATGTGGGTTTCGTTAATAACTGGCAAACTTTCTGGGGAAAACCTGGTCTTATTAGGAGAGACGGCATTCATCCCACTTTGGATGGAGCTGCTCTCATTTCTAGGAACCTGGCAAACTTTATTAGTAATTTAAATCCCTGACAACCCAGAGTTGAGACCAGGACTCAGAGTCGCAGTCCTAAACGCCTCTCTGAGCTTCTAGTTCAGTTACCCAGCCATAGTTTTAATAGTTTTATACAAACAGTGTCTGTCCCCCGACCGCCTAAATTATCTAAATCTAAAATTAAACAAAGAGGAGTTGTGCATAACAACCTCATAAAAATTAAAACCTCTTCTGTGACAGAAAGACAAAACAGGAGAATTAAATGCGGACTGTTAAATATCAGGTCTCTATCGTCTAAAGCAGTGTTAGTAAACGAATTAATATCAGATAATCATATTGATTTACTCAGTCTCACTGAAACCTGGCTGTGTCAAGATGAATATGTCAGTCTAAATGAGTCCACTCCTCCCAGTCATAATAATACCCACATTCCTCGAGGCAGCGGCCGAGGAGGGGGAGTTGCAGCCATTTTTAACTCTAGTCTGTTAATCAGCCCTAAACCTAAACTAGATTATAATTCATTTGAAAGCCTCGTTCTTAGTCTTTTACATCCGACCTGGAAAACCTCGCAGCCACTTTTATTTGTTATAGTGTACCGTGCTCCTGGCCCGTATTCTGAATTTTTATCTGAATTCTCAGAGTTTTTATCCAGTTTAGTTCTTAAATCAGATAAAGTTATTATTGTAGGCGATTTTAACATTCATGTCGACGTTGATAATGACTCCCTGGCTACCGCGTTTATCTCATTATTAGACTCCATTGGCTTCAGTCAGGGTGTACATGAACCTACTCATTGTTTTAACCATACCCTTGATCTAGTTCTGACGTATGGAATTGAAATTGATAACCTAAAAGTCTTTCCACAGAATCCTCGCTATCGGATCATTATCTGATTACTTTTGATTTCTTTTACTTGATTACACGCCACTCAGCAACAGTTACTATACTAGATCTTTATCAGATAGTGCTGTCGCAAAACTTAAGGAAAAGATTACTTCGTTAAATTCAATACCAATACCTTCAGTAACAGAGGTTTCCGTGCCGACTTTAACCTCTCCCGAATTGATCATTTTGTTGATAGCACCGTAGGCTCGCTACGAACAACGCCGACTCTGTAGCTCCTCTTATAAAGAAGTTAAAAAAGCAAAGAAAGTTCGCTCCTTGGTATAACTCTCAAACCCGTAAGTTAAAACAAATATCGCGAAAATTTGAAAGGAATTGGCGATTAACCAAACTGGAAGAATCTCGTTTAATCTGGACAGACAGTCTCAAAACTTATAAGACCTCCGCAATGCCAGAGCAAACTATTACTCAGCTCTAATAGAAGACAATAAGAACAACCCCAGGTTTCTTTTCAGCACTGTAGCCAGGCTAACTGAGAGTCAAAGCTCTATTGAGCCTTGTATTCCTTTAGCCCTTAGCAGTAATGATTTTATGAGCTTTTTTAATGACAAAATTCTAACTATTAGAGGCAAATTTCATGACCTCCTGCCCTCAGATAGTACCTATCTAACCTCAAACACAGCTGTAAAATCTAATATATATTTAGATTGTTTCTCCCCAATTTCTCTTCAAGAATTGACTGCAGTGATTTCTTCATCCAAATCATCAACGTGTCTCTTAGACCCCATCCCAACTAGGCTACTTAAGGAGGTCTTTCCTTTAGTTAACACTCATATATTAGATATGATCAATATATCCTTATTAACAGGCTATGTACCACAGTCTTTTAAGATAGCTGTAATTAAACCTCTACTAAAAAGCCCTCCTGGATCCAGAGGTGTTAGCCAACTATAGACCAATATCTAATCTTCCCTTTATGTCAAAGATCCTTGAGAAAGTAGTCGCAGACCAGCTGTGTGATTTTCTCCAGGATAATAATTTATTTGAGGAATTTCAGTCAGGATTTAGAGTGCATCATAGCACTGAGACAGCTCTAGTTAAAATTACAAATGACCTTCTGATTGCTTCAGACAAAGGACTCGTCTCTGTACTTGTTTTATTAGATCTTAGTGCGGCGTTTGACACAATTGACCATCAAATTCTGCTGCAGAGACTGGATCACTTAATTGGCTTAAAAGGTTCAGCACTAAGCTGGTTTAAATCTTATTTATCTGATCGTTTTCAATTTGTTGACGTTCGCAATGAACCATCCTTACGTACTAAAGTTTGTTTTGGAGTTCCGCAGGTTCTGTGCTCGGACCAATCCTGTTTACTCTATATATGCTTCCTTTAGGTAACATCATTAGAAATCACTCTATAAATTTCCATTGTTATGCGGATGATACTCAGTTGTATTTATCAATGAAGCCAGAAGAAAGCAATCAATTAACTAAACTCCATAATTGCCTTAAAGACATAAAAACTTGGATGAGCACCAATTTCCTGATGTTAAATTCAGACAAAACTGAAGTTATTGTTCTTGGCCCCAAACAACTCAGAGACTCTTTATCTGATGACATAGTTTCTCTAGATGGCATTGCTCTGGCCCCTGCCACTACCGTAAGAAACCTCGGAGTAACATTTGATCAAGATTTGTCTTTTAATTCTCATTTAAAGCAAACCTCACGGACTGCATTTTTTCACCTGCGTAATATTGCGAAAATTAGGCCTATCCTGACCCGAAAAGATGCAGAAAAATTGGTCCACGCTTTTGTTACCTCAAGGCTGGATTATTGTAACTCTCTATTATCAGGTAGCTCTAGTAAGTCCTTAAAAACTCTCCAGCTAATTCAGAATGCAGCAGCACGTGTACTAACAGGAACTAAGAAACGCAATCATATCTCTCCTGTTTTAGCTTCTCTGCACTGGCTCCCTGTAAAATCCAGAATTGAATTTAAAATCCTACTGTTAACTTATAAAGCTCTAAATGGTCAAGCTCCGTCATTTCTTAGAGAGCTCATAGTGCCATATTATCCCACCAGAACACTGCGCTCTGAGAACGCAGGGTTACTCGTGGTCCCTAAAGTCTCCAAAAGTAGATCAGGAGCCAGAGCCTTTAGCTATCAGGCTCCTCTCCTGTGGAATCATCTTCCTGTTACGGTCCGGGAGGCAGACACCGTCTCCACATTTAAGACTAGACTTAAGACTTTCCTCTTTGATAAAGCTTATAGTTAGGGCTGGCTCAGGCTTGTCCTGTACCAGCCCTTAGTTAGGCTGACTTAGGCCTAGTCTGCTGGAGGACCCCTCTATAATACACCGGGCCCCTTCTCTCCTTCTCTCTCTCTCTCTCTCTCTCGTATCCTATTACTGCATCTAGCTAACCCGGCCATTCTGGATGTCACTAACTCGGCTTCTTCTCCGGAGCCTTTGTGCTCCACTGTCTCTCAGATTAACTCATATCACAGCGGTGCCCGGACAGCGTGACGTGTGTGGTTGTGCTGCTGCCGTGGTCCCGCCAGATGCCTCCTGCTGCTGCTGCCATCATTAGTCATTAGTCATACTTCTTCTGTTATTATACACATATGATTATTGTCACACATGTATACTGCCAGGTATTAATACATACTTTCAACATATTGTACCGCAGTAACCAGAACTATAACTATAATATTATTACTTTCATTAATGTTGTTGTAAGATACTGTCATTACCTGCATCTCTCTCTCTCTCTCTCTCCCTCTCTCTCTCTCTCTCTCTCCCCCTGTGTCATATGGATTACTGTTAATTTATCATGTTGATCTGTTCTGTACGACATCTATTGCACGTCTGTCCGTCATGGAAGAGGGATCCCTCCTCAGTTGCTCTTCCTGAGGTTTCTACCGTTTTTTTTCCCCCGTTAAAGGGTTTTTTTTGGGGAGTTTTTCCTTATCCGCTGTGAGGGTCTTAAGGACAGAGGGATGTCGTATGCTGTAAAGCCCTGTGAGGCAAATTGTGATTTGTGATATTGGGCTTTATAAATAAAATTGATTGATTGATTGAAACCAAAAACTCAGAATTTTCCATCCCAGAGTTAGTCAGCCCAGAGTTCAGATTAAGACTAAAGCTCTGTCTCATCGCAAAATCAATCGCATACTGTACTTACACAAAAATGCAGTGCACTATGAGTACCTGAATGGTGCACTCAAAATGGTCAAGAAGTTGAGTGTGGAACTATGGACACTTCTCGCCCTCAGTGGTCACCATCTTGGCTACGTAGCGGAAGGGGAGGGACCACTTTTCAAAGTGGAAATGGCGGCTGAGGAATGTGCGACCGTGAATATGTATAAGAGTATGATTGTGCACTGAGGGTATACAGTAGTAGTGTTTGTGTAAGACTATAGTGGTGTATGTTTGAGAGTATGATGTTACATGTGAAACCAAGTATGAATTATGTCTCAAAGAGCTAGTATATCATAAGTAAAAGTACATATATATCTTTGGGTACCATAGATATTAGCATCGTGTGTGTCAGTAGCAAGACAAAATCATGCAGCAACTGGATTTCTTGCAAACCTGTGCAAATTAAACATGAACATTAAGCTTATAACATGTAGTTTTTAGTTGTATGCCTTAGCTTCCTTCATTTGAAAGAAACGTACTAGCACCTTACCAAGTATTTCATAATTATTTTTTTTTTAAACAGAAATTAAAAATGTACAAAACAAAAAGAACTGGCGTGCTCGACTCACAGTCCGAAAAACACCGGGTGCTGACCCAAAAATCATAAACAGCGTTAAACGCTGAGGAGAGCCAAGTGCTGAAACGCTTCCGTTCTTGACACTGCTGTGCGTCATTAAAAGACTGATATATGATATTTGTGAGTGCTGACATTTTGATTTATTCAATTAAAAATATATAAATAAAGGAGCTGGGACATAAATGTGGCATTATAAAATAATAATGTCCCCTGAAATAAATGGAAGCAGTCCTTTGAAGACATTCCTTTTAAATAATGTGTTTATTGACTTATTTATATGCTCAAATTTACATTTATTTATATATTCATATATTAATTTTCACTTTTTTTTCCGGATGAAAACAATCACATATTTATTTATGTGCTTAATATTGGCTTATTTGGATTTCCGTGAAACTTAGTTAAGATTAAAAAAATGATATTAAGATAGGAATGAGAATCGAAAATTACAGTATGAGGATGTGGAAATATATTTCATAAATAACTATCTGCCAATATATTTTTTTGCAATTTTATTGACAATGAATATCAGGCTAGAAAATATAACATTTGATGATTTAACTAGATTTCATTTAGTAACAGAGACAAATAATAATGAGAAATAACAGATACAGATGAGGATGTCTCTGTACACCTGTAGCAGATAGATGCATGTTCTGCTCCACAGACACAACAACTTGAAAGCTACTCAACAAAACTAACAGCCCGCAACTAATGTTTAATACACTGAACAAAAATATAAACGCAACACTTTTGTTTTTGCTCCCATTTTTCATGAGCTGAACTCAAAGATCTAAAACATTTTCTATACACACAAAAGACCATTTCCCTCAAATATTGTTCACAAATCTGTCTAAATCTGCGTTAATGAGCACTTCTCCTTTGCCGAGATAATCCATCCCACCTCACAGGTGTGGCATATCAAGATGCTGATTAGACAGCATGATTATAGCACAGGTGTGCCTTAGGCTGGCCACAATAAAAGGCCACTCTAAAATGTTCAGTTTTATCACACAGCACAATGCCACAGATGTTGCAAGTTTTGAGGGAGCGTGCAATTGGCATGCTGACTGCAGGAATGTCCACCAGAGCTGTTGCCCATGAATTGAATGTTCATTTCTCTACCATAAGCCATCTCCAAAGGCGTTTCAGACAATTTGGCAGTACATCCAACCAGCCTCACAACCGCAGACTACGTGTAACCGCACCAGCCCAGGACCTCCACATCCAGCGTGTTCACCTCCAAGATCGTCTGAGACCAGCCACCCAGACAGCTGCTGCAACAATCGGTTTGCATAACCAATGAATTTCTGCACAAACTGTCAGAAACCGTCTCAGGGAAGCTCATCTGCATGCTCGTCATCCTCATCGGGGTCTCGACCTGACTGCAGTTCGTAGTTGGAGAGGTGTTCTCTTCACGGATGAATCCCGGTTTTCACTGTCCAGAGCAGATGGCAGACAGCGTGTGTGGCGTCGTGTGGGTGAGCGGTTTGCTGATGTCAACGTTGTGGATCGAGTGGCCCATGGTGGCGGTGGGGTTATGGTATGGGCAGGCGTATGTTATGGACAACGAACACAGGTGCATTTTATTGATGGCATTTTGAATGCACAGAGATACCGTGACGAGATCCTGAGGCCCATTGTTGTGCCATTCATCCACGACCATCACCTCATGTTGCAGCATGATAATGCACAGCCCCATGTTGCAGGGATCTGTACACAATTCCTGGAAGCTGAAAACATCCCAGTTCTTGCATGACCAGCATACTCACTGGACATGTCACCCACTGAGCATGTTTGGGATGCTCTGGATCAGCATATGCGACAGCGTGTTCCAGTTCCTGCCAATATCCAGCAACTTTGCACAGGCATTGAAGAGGAGTGGACCAACATTCCACAGGCCACAATCAACAACCTGATCAACTCTATGCGAAGGAGATGTGTTGCACTGCGTGAGGCAAATGGTGTTCAAACCAGATACTGACTGGTTTTCTGACCCCCCCAGACACCCCCAATAAAGCAAAACTGCACATTTCAGAGTGGCCTTTTATTGTGGCCAGCCTAAGGCACACCTGTGCAATATTCATGCTGTCTAATCAGCATCTTGATATGCCACACCTGTGAAGTGGGATGGATTATCTGGGCAAAGGAGAAGTGCTCACTAACACAGATTTAGACAGATTTGTGAACAATGTTTCAGGGAAATGGTCTTTTGTGTATATAGAAAATGTTTTAGATCTTTGAGTTCAGCTCATGAAAAATGGGAGCAAAAACAAAAGTGTTGTGTTTATATTTTTGTTCAGTATATATAAACTTTGCCCAATCTCAAAAGTCGGGAGTGTTGGTAGAATAGTGGATAGTGCCGGTGCCCCATGTATAGAGGCATTGCCTCGCTGCAGCGGCTGCGGGTTTGAATCCGGCTCGCGGCCCTTTGCTGCATGTCAGTCCCCACTCTCTCTCTGTCTCCCCATTTCACCCTCTGTCCTGTTAATAAAGGCCAAAAGCCAATAAAAATAATCTTTAAAAAAAAAAACCATAATAATAATGTGTATCGACTAATTTTTGTGCCCCTCATGTAATCATTGTTTCACGTTCTTAAATGGTCTTAACTTTGATTAATAAGGTACATCTACTTCCGAGTCTCATATATGGCCCTGTACAACTATTGCATTTTGATGGAATTAATCAAAACAAACTTGGCCGGCAGCCTATGCCAGCAAAAGTGTTTCAGGATGAATTTTGACAACATTCAGTGGTTATATCTATGATTGGAATGTCATCAGCAACGCAAAAATTGAAAAAATAAAATAAAATAAAACTTGGAGTCAGTAAAACTTCTTAAATTTGAAAAGAAAGGTCCCAAGAAAAGTTTTCATCAGATTAATTGTGTGCTCTTAAATGGCAAATTTGTTTGCACCTGTGTGTTCATAATGTTGAATCCCATTGTCCTCGTTAGTTGAAATCCTTAATAGCATAGGTAAATGCCCCACAAATCCCCATAAAATGGCATGAGAGTGCAGGGCTGTGTGCACACAACAAGTTTTGAAGTGAAGGTACTCCTGCAGAGACTGAACGCTAAACAAGATGTCATATTCAGTAGTGTCAGGAGTGGATATAAATTAAAACACAAAAGATGAGAGATGAGATGCTAAAAATACATATTAATCAACCACCTGACCCGCAAACTGCACACTTTATGCATTATGGTAGCACAGCTGTCAGGACTGGGGACAGAGATGAGCACCATGATCTTTTCCAAGGAGTACATGTGTGTGCGTGCCTAGAAAAAGACAGAAAGAGATGTAGAGAAGATGATTTTCTAGGGTAAATCTATCACTAATTAGTAGATTGCCATTAACATAACAGATGTGAATTGATATTAGTATAGTGTTTATTTTAAAACTTAAATGCTTTTCTAAAATATTCAAAATTATTAAAAAACATAATAAATTATACAATTTTAAAAAAAAATATATCAATTCTGTGATATACATCTGTAGAATTGACGTAAATGCAAAAACAATTATTTTTCACATACATGTCAGCTTTAAATGTCCGTAAGAGTACCCTTAAGTGTGCCTTGATTCTGTTGTTATCTAAGAACAAATCCCAAATCACATAACACTGATGAATGACAATTTTTTTGTGAAAACTGCATAAGTGCGTTTTAACAAAAATGTCTTTTTTTTTTTTAATTGGTCTGTGAATAAGGCCCATTAATGTTATATAGCCATCACGATAGGCAGATATCTAAACAGGCTTACTGATAAGATGATGATAAGAAAGGGATGTTGTCCTAATTTACCTCGGTTTGTTTCTTGAGACAGGGAGAGGTACTTCATCCAGTATGAAGAATCTTTCACTCCAACATAGAAAAACATTTTTCACAATTACGACCATTGGTTTCGTCTTTGTCAGCTCTTCATTTTGTAGCTGAAGAGGCAGGTATTGTTTGAGGAATAGCAGGTGCTGCTGATGCCTCAGCTTCCTTCATGAAATCAGCCTCAGTCTCAGGCTGCATCTTGAAAGTAGTACATTAGCAGAGCAGCAATGGTAGCTTCAGTCCTACATCTGCATCAGGATATGCTCTGCTGTGTAGGCCACCTACATTTTGGCAGCCTTTAGAGTCAAACATATAAGCACTTAGTTAGTTAGTTTGGAGAAAATTGACTAAAAGCATAAAAACACACATATGAAAGACACACACTTTTCTGACCATTTTCTTTCTATAGAAATACAGGTTAGTTGTATATGCTACAGTTGCTTATCAGAATGTTTTGGATGTCTTGGCTTCCTTGCTCTAACAGATTGCTGAATGTTTTCATTTCCTGCAGGTCTCACATTGTGGGATGAGAAAACTCTCAATGCCCATGTTAGTGAAAGCTCTCATCAAGGCAGTACATTTCAGATTTCTGCATCTGATGCTATAGAGGAAAAGTCCTGTCTACTGGATGTTGAAGCTTCGCTGAGGGCCAGTTTCCTCTGTGGACTGATTGAAGTTGGAGGATCTGCCAAGTATCTGAATGATCAGAGGAAATGCAACAATCAGAGCAGAGTGACGTGTCAGTATAAAGCTACCACCAATTTCAAAGAGCTGTCAGTGACTCACCTTGAAATTAAAACCAAACAGATGGATGTTATAAAGAATGGCTTGGCAACACATGTGGTCACTGGCATATTTTATGGGGCAAATTCTTTCTTTGTGTTTGACAGTGAGAAGTTGGAAGCCAGCAAGGTTCAGGAGGTACAGGGCAGCATGGAAGCTGTGATAAAGAAGATCCCCACATTTGATTTTGCAGGGAAAGTTGACATCAAGCTGGACGAGAAAGAAAAAGCCCTGATTCAGAAATTCTCCTGCAAATTCTACGGAGACTTTATTCTTGAAAGAAACCCTACAACATTTGAACAGGCAGTGAATACCTACGCACAACTCCCAAAGCTGCTGGGAGAAAATGGAAAGAATGCTGTCCCACTGAAGGTCTGGCTGATGTCACTGAAGAATCTGGATGCCAATGCCTCTGAGCTGACAAGAGAGATCAGTGTTGGACTAGTAAGAAAGGCGTAGGATGCTCTAGAAGATTTAAGGGAAATAGGAATGAGATGCAATGATAACCTGCAAGACAAAGTGGTTAAGAATGTACCACAGATGCAAGAAGAGTTTCTCACCTTCCAGAAATTGTGTGGTTATTATGAATCCAACATCCGTCAGACCATGGCACAGAGTCTTCCCTCACTCCGGGAAGGTAAAGAAGATGAGAGCTCAGTAGAAAAACTCTTTGAAGACAGAAACAAGTCGCCATTCAGTCATGAAAAACTAAGCAAGTGGCTGGATCATAAAAAGAGAGAGATCAACATCATCAGGTCCTTGCTAAATACTTGTGACATGAAGGAAGAAAGCACCATACCAAATCAGTCAGAGCTGGATAGACAGGTTCTCGATCCTGGTGTAGAGGATGTTCTGTGCTTTGTTTTCACCTCATTGGAGAGAGGTGATACCTACCTTGATGAGATGGCCACATTCTTGGATGCACCTAAATTAGGAAGTACCAATGAAGTCCAGTGGTACTTCTCAGATGAAGTTCTCATAAAAATGAGAAAGAAAGCCAAAGTTTTCCATAATGCCAAAGCATCAAGGAACAACAGATTCTGTTTCCTTGTAGCATTCATTGCAAATAAGAAATACACAGGTGCCACCATCTACCATTACAAAAATGGCATTCTGGTCACTGATGATTTCTCAATCCCCCCTGTGGAGACCATCACAGACAGACGAGCTTTGATTGTGTGTAAGTAATTTTTCATGATTTTTTGAGCTGTACTAATCACTTTCCAAAAACCTGTTTGACCATCAAAAATGACTAATAATACAATTTGTTTTGGTCTCTCTATCAGATGCCTGTAATCTTACGCTGAACCCAAACACTGCAAACAGCTACCTCATTTTGTCTAGGGGAGACAAGATGGCAGAATGTGGATCATGGCAATACTATCCTGATCACCCAGAGAGGTTTGATACACATACTCAAGTGTTGTGCAGAGAGGGGTTAAATAAGTGCCATTATTGGGAGGTAGAGTGGAGTCCTGGTTCCCATGAATCTGTTTATATAATTGCAGGGTACATGGGAGTTAAAAGAAAAGGAGGTGGGCCAGAGAGTGAGCTTGGACGTAATTGCAAATCATGGGCTTTTGGCCAATTTTTGGAACATGGAAAACACAAACTTAAGGCATGGCATTGTGGTTTGGCTTGGGAAAGTGATTTTCCCTGTGATGGCTGCAGCAGAGTTGGGGTGTATCTGGACTGGCCTGGTGGCACTCTGTCCTTCTACAAAGTCTCGTACAACACATTACATCACCTCTACACCTTTACAGCCACATTCACTGAGCCTGTTTATCCAGGCCTCTGGGCTTATAATAGGTCCAACTATGCTTACCTGTGTCCAATTTGATAAGAGAAATGAATGACAAAAACTTGATAGCTTGAACATGGTTCACAAATTTCAAAAATGCATTCAAATCCAGAGGGAACAGGACAGGACATGATGCAATAAAGCTACTGCGTATAAAATTGTTTATGAGATTGGTTGACTCCAAACACAGCCTTTTTCTAAAAACTTGTTTGTGCTTCACAGATTCACAATCAGCTTCAGTTGGTATATTGCAGATATATTTGTAATTGCTTTACTTTCTGTTCTAATTCCTAATACTTAAAGATAGAGTAATTAAGAGGAAAAAAAAGATGTACTTGTTTTTGTTGAATTTATCATGTTGATTATATTATGACATACAGTAGCTAAAGTGCTTATTTTGTTTTTACACCATTTGTTCTCTTTTTTTTGCAGTATTGTATAAGAGTTATCTTTTCAGAACACAAGAGGAATCATTTTGTTTTTTCAGGAAATCTCCATGGTCTCTGTTTTCCTGTTAAGGGCAAGTCTATGCCTTAACCCTGACCTCAGGTTCAATTAATGACTTAACCTCTCTGATGAATGAGTCATTGTTAACGCCATTTTGTTGGATGTTAAGCACATTGCTGATGTTAATAGAGGTGAAGAAATGTACTTCCTTTTTATTTATTTTTATTTTTATTTAATGTATCGGTTAACAGCCTCCTTCACAAATTGGTTTGTGCTTCACAGCTTCACAATCAATAAACATGTTTCTTGTTTGTAATGTCACATACCTGTTTTTTTTTGTTTGTTTTTTTTTATTATACTTAATTTAATTTCTATTTTAATTCTCAATAGTTTAAGATACAGAAAATCCAGATACAGTTGCCATGTCAGCTCTGGTATATTGAAATATAACTCATGGCTCATGTAAAAAAAACAAACAAAAAAGGCATAACTTGTTCTGTTGGAGAGAGTCACTGTTTAACACCATTTTCTTGCAAACATAGCTGATGAAACGTCAGATTCCTGTCACATCACGACACCTGGTGGATATGTTTACTTGAGCAGAATATTTAATAAAGTGTAAACCTGACTTTGCCATTGTGTACTACTTTTTTCCCCTGTAAATTAAAAGATGGCTGCCTCAAAGCTTAGCATTATTATTTATGACACAGCAGTATCTGTTTATGTAAAGAACACTACAGAGGTAGAACATTGATCCTCAGAGAACATTACACAACTTATCTTCTTCACTGTATATATTTGCTAAGCTCCCACATGGATTTAAACATGATGGCTACAGTAGCTACATTTTGAAGTCTTTCAACAGTTGGGAGGACCCAGTGTGCTGTAAAATGGGATTCCACTCACAAAGTGGAAGCTATTGTAGTCATAGTAGTGTCATTAAAAAAGAGTAATTCTGTAAAATTCTGTTAATTCTGTAAGAAAATAACTGTTCACTTATAAGGAGAAGTACATATTATAATAAATAAGTAAACAAAGAATATGGAAGTTTCAAAATAAATAACTGAAATAATAGATAAGTGAACAAAAAATGTGTAAATATAAAGAGAAATAAGAGACACAGTCTGTAACCCTAGGCAAGGTAATGTGTGTCAGCTGTGTGTCATTGTACTGTGCACAGATGAACATTGTTTGACTTCCCTTGGAGATCCCTGCCCATCTGGCGACAGAGGTCTGGGTGCTGGCAGCAGCATGGGGCCGAAGCCAAACACTATTCATCTGCACACACTGCAATGGTCCAATATCAGTGAAGATCCCCTTTATATATGATGTGGTGGTTCACTTTTACACTGTGATCTGTAGCCTATAGTTCAGCTTTAGCTTCTAACTGTCTTTGTGTATGTCACTGCTGAGTGAGTTTGACATCCTGGATATATCCTTCAAGCCATTTTGTAGACCCCTCTGTCTGCTTCTCTCTGGAATCACTATTTCATTTTTCAAATGAATTTATGATAATATTTGTCCAGGAAGTGCAGTTAGTTACAGTGTGGACTCCATGCTTACTCTGACAGCTTGTTGGACCATCACAAAGGAGCGGGGCTTTGTGAAAGGTCAAACGAAAGTAATTTCAGCCATTACATTCAAGGTGAAGTGCAGATGTTGTGTTTAACATGACTGCTTTATCTTGAGCTTAAACAGCAGCATTTGTTAATATACAAATAGTTTTGCAAAAATTGCAAAATATACATATTAATAACCCATGCCGGCTTAACCCATAAGAACCCACTGTGACACAGGTGCCACACATCCTTTAAATGTTCTGGAAAATTCCATGAACAGCTTTCTCCTTGACTTTAACTCATGAAGTCCCAGAGTGACACATACTTAACATCCTGGTGGATCATGTGACAGGTCATGTGATTTGGTCTTCCCACAACAACATTTCCAAGATGTCTGTGTGCCAGGTTACCACTAGGGGCAGAGCTAGCTAAATTTAAAAAGCTTGTTTTTGGTTGCCAAAGGTAAGATTCAAACCATTTAAGAATTGTAATGCTTACATAACAAGTCCTTTATTACATTTAACCTGTTATGAACACATTTCATGAACAAATTGATATAAAACAAGTCAGGTAAATATCGTTGTGACAAATATGTCACATCGGACCTTTAACCTTAAAATTGTCATGGAAAACCTATTGTGACATATATGTCACAATAAGAAATTTTTTTATGATCTGCTCAGTTAACTTAACTTTTTCAATGATATTTAGTTAATACATTTTATATTGTTCAATTCAAAGCATATTAAAACAAATGTAAACAAAAATCACATCATATGAATCAATTATTAACAAAATATATAGAAAACCATTTTTACCCATCAGTGAATAAAAAAACAGACCCTATATCACTTTGTTCTACCCTATATCATTTGAAAATGTAATGAAAATAAATAAATAATAAAAATTGAAAAGAATAATTGAAAATTGTAATTTAATTTTATCTGCATTATGGATAAGAAGCGATACAGTGTTCAGGATGCACTGACAGTCATCCAGGAAGACGACAGTGACTTTGAGGGATGTGAAAGTAGCTCAGATGATGACCTTGAAGACCCTGATTACACTCCCAGCAACAAAGACATGGAGAATGACAAGTCAAGTGAGTCTAGTGATTCAGACTGCAGTCAATCAGGTGATTTAGATGAAGTACCTCAACCAAAGATGAACCCTGGACAGCAAAATACAACTACCCAGTAGTAGTTTTTATTTTTATTCAATTTGCAAATTTTTGTATTGTGAAATAAATCAAAATTTTGTTGTTAAAGATTTTGTTATTAAACCCAAGAGGTAAAGTTATGATATTGTGGAAACGCAAATAAAAAGACAAAGCTTTGTTATCAAACCAAAAAAGACTAAGGCTGATTAATTTTCAAAAGAGGAATGAATTTACCATTAACACCCATTGACAGATCTTTGACACTAATGAGTGTTATTTTGAGAAAAATGTCAGAAATGTGTTCTATATGGTCTATTTAGTCTATTTTATATCCCCCATAATTACCCTTGATGGATAAATTATCCAGGTTCTTAACGCCCAATGTGACATATATGTAACATTACAGATCTCTGACAGTGAGGGGTGGTATTTTGAAAAAAATGTCAGAAATATGTTCTATGTGGTCTATTTAGTCTGTTTTATGTCCCCCATAATTTTCCTTTAAGGAGAAATTGGTCTGGGTTCTTATGGGATAAACTTACTTAAGGTCACATAACCAATCTTAAAAAGCCCATCAAGGCCCTGAAATGTAAAATTACCTAAAAACTGAGCCTCGAGAACACATAAAAAGTCTGAAATCCTTGTCAAATCCTTTTGTTTGCATTGTCTACTGATATAGGTTCTTCTGTCACAAACAGATCGCCTTCTGAACTCATTTCAATGTGTTCAGCTGAAGCTAAAGTAAGACTTAAGCAGTCTGAGTCAAATCAAATAGATGCTTTATAAATGTAGTTATTTAACACTGAAGTCCCCGTTTATTACTATCCCTTTGCCTCAACTGCACAAGTAAACGCCAGTACATGATTTGGTTGCACTCTTTATCTGAAGGCTAAAATTATTATTTTTTCACTTCCTGCCACGGTATGTGTTTCATCAGACTCAGTATGCAGTTTTTGGGGCCAATATCAGGAATTAAAGAATACTGGCCAAGGTGGTTGCATTTCCTTAAAGTCAGAACACATATCCACTGTCATTTTTTTGTTTCAGATCAGATCAATGCAAAGCACTGTTACTCTTGAGCAGAAGAATACATCATTGACGCATTCAACTAGGTAGATTTATACTGTAAAAGGACACAGAATGTTCTTGATAGCTGACAGAATCCATGTGTCATTCTTTGTTTTTATTTCAATTAAGAATGAAAAATGAAGATTCGAAAATCAGAGTTATTTGTTATTTTGTTATGTGTTTATGAACCTGATACCAAAAATCCAAAAGTGTTTTTATGTTGTTGGGTTGTTTTTTTTTTGGACTCTTGATTTCATGGTCAGATCCCAAAAAATAGGATTTTTTAAGCCAAACTTTATTTTGATATTTACTTTGTATGTTTTGTGAGACCCAGAAGTTATTGTCACTCATCCTTTGAAGTGACTCTTAACGACAGAAGTATCTCTGGGCTCGTTCAGTAAAGCAGACAGGCCAGGTGGCAGAGCTGCAGCAGAGCAGCCTGTCGTGTTGACATCCAGCTTTTGCGCTCTACCTAACAAGTCCAGACACACTCCTGCAGCAAGGAGCAGCTCCAGAAGAATAGTGACAGTGACTTCCGGGTAATACAAATCAAGCTAATCTAATATAGAAATTAAAATTTGGCCTTAAGGCAGCTTTTTTAAATCTCCTATTTTTAATCTTAGCATGAAATTATAAGTACAAAAAAGAAAAGAGTTGGTGTCCGATTCATAAAGAAATATCAAAAAACATATTTGAAATGAATAATAATTTTTGATTTTGAATTTTCACATTTGGATTCTCAATTGAATATCAAAAGAAGAAATCTGTATTATTGGGCATACAGTACATAAATACATACTGACTAATACTGATGTTTCTTTCATTTGCGGGGCATGTTTTCAGTCTCTCAGAAGCTACGCCACTGAGCTTACATCCTGTTCGCCTGTGATGCTAAACATGTGTTTAGCTGGGAAACTTGTGATGCTAAACTTGTGTTAAGCATCACAAGTTTCAGTTTTAAAATAAAGCAAAGGTATGAATTGACCTGTAAGGGATGTTTGTCTTCAGAGGTCTGGAAAAGTTAAATTAATCAAGATTATGTTGTCCTAGACTGAAGACATTCATCTTCAAACAAGGTGTCTTTTGAAAGCTATCCTTATCTACCTAGGAGAAGAGTCAGCTGATTTGATCAAGCAATAACTAGTAAATTTCAATTCGTAATATGCATGTTAGCACATCTTGTCAAAGGGGCACACACAAAAATATCCCAGATGTATAGTGATGCTGTTAAAGGGAGATTTTCTCAGCTGTAATTACTAGGGATGTAATGGTATCAAAAATGTTGTCATCAATTCGATATCCATCATGATAGTCTGATTTATGCACTTACCATTGTTTACCAACTTGTTTATACTTGAAGTACTTCTGATTTCTCTTTATAATAAAAAATAGCTGGCCATGACCAAAGCACATGCAAAATGTTGCATTGCATTGTCTTGGGCAATGAATGATTCAGCCATGTGCGACTGCAAAACAAAACCGCAGCCAGTAGTGCTCCTTTTTATAATGTGATGAAAAATAAAATATGTTATTCATTCGCTACATACTGAATCTCCTACTTAGATCTGTAAGCTTCACAAGCAAAATGCAACATGATGATAGCTATCATCATAGTCCCCCAATATTATTATAACTAGTTCATGGTTGCAGTATACCCGCATAAAGTGATGCCATTTATGTATTGTGTTTGTGTCATATATCCCTCTGTAGGACTCTAGAGCAGGACTTGCTGAGAAGGACCTGGAGCAGCTCATATGGCCGTCTTTCTCACTGCAAGAGCCACCTGAAGACATTGTCACTGAGACACCGTTACACACTTGACAAGCTGATGTTGTAGAATATAAATCCTTGTCTAGTGTATGCTAACAGTTCCCCAGTCTTAACGGTAGCTTGACGTCTTGTTCCAGAAGTTACAGGAATGACTGTAATTTTGTCAGTGTATAATGTTACGTACTGATAAGGTGACTGTCATAACGGCACATTTCCAGTTTTTATTAATGACATCAGAGGGCATGTAACTCCTGAAATAGATGTAAGAAAAGTTTAATTGGAGCTCTCCAGTCTTAACATTAGCTAGGCTACAAATGTTAACATACAATATAATGACTATGGTTTTGTCCATTTATACATGTTAGTAAGATGACTGTTATTATCTCTGAACCGAGCTCCCCAGAGCCAGTGCTGCCGGCTCTGGGGAGCTCGGTTCATTTAGGGAAACATGAATTCCAAGCAAAGCATGATCACCCCTCTTCAGAAACTGAGCTGCAAGTTTTCATTATCAAGTTTTCCAACAGTGTCATTTCTATAGTGTTGTCCCATGAAAAGATATAATGAAATATTTGCAAAAATGGGAGGGGTGTACTCACTTATGTGAGATACTGTAACTGTCTAGCCTCCTGGCGGTGTCTTGGGACCAACTAGACGAAACACTGGTGAAAGGAAGTTCCCACTTGATGACCCCAAAGACATGTTAGTTATCACTGCTCACTGGTCTGTATAGTTAAGCCTTGCCATAATAGCTTATCATAGGGCTTAGGAGGTTAACATAGTTCATCTAGATACAGTATAATTATAGCTCGGCTGTACTGGATATTAGATATATTCAGTAGATCTATCGTTTTACAACTCTATTTTACAACTCTATTTTACAAGCTGCAAAAAACTACCGGCCCACAAATGCCATCTCTAGAGTACTAGCTAAAATATCGAAAATTAGCGAACATCCTTGCTTTTTAACATAGTTCATCTAGGTGCAGTGTAATTACTAGTTCAGCTTTACTAAGTATTTGATCTATTCAGTAGATATATAATTTTTACAACCCTATTTAGAACCCTACTTTGCAAATCAGAAAAACTACAACTATGTTGCTGATATGTATCAAACTGCATGGCGCAGTCCTTGGGAATTGTAGTTTTTCCTAGATTTGGAAGTTGTAAATACTGAATTGAGAGTACACTGTTGACTTTCAGGGGATGGTAAACACATTTGTGTAATCAGATTTTAAATATCTAAATTTTAAATGGGTGAAAATTAATTTTATCCATACACTCGCATGATAGTTGAGGTCAAGAGCTCTCAATAACAGTTGGTCCCATGTCTGTACCCCCTTTTGGTGCTGAATTATAAGCCTTCAAACATGCACTGAGGTCAAGGTTCAAAGGTCAAAATTTCAAAGCAGGAGCCATGTAGAATCTTCATACTGACATATGTTACTCTCCAGGTTGAGACCTTTCCAATGATGTATTTGGTTTAGCTCTACGACAAAGTTTAGATTTTTTCATTTTTTGGACACAAGCCATGCCAGTTCTAGTTTCAGAGAGCACTTTGAAGGCCTAGTGTATAAAATGATTCTTTTTGTTTGTTTCTTTGCTTGTAAAATAGAGTGCTGCCAGCTCTGGAGAGCTTTAACTGTAGATAGTTAC
Source organism: Epinephelus fuscoguttatus (assembly GCF_011397635.1). NCBI lineage: Eukaryota > Metazoa > Chordata > Actinopteri > Perciformes > Serranidae > Epinephelus > Epinephelus fuscoguttatus. The sequence continues at coordinate 39,395,341 of NC_064762.1, forward strand.
TAAAATGAATCATCCTCAGAGAATACAACACTACTAAAATTAAACCAATAATAACAATAATGAAATAAGCAAAAATAATATTAAAACTAGAACTGCAAGCAGTTATGAACGGGGGCAAAGCCCCCCCGTGCGACTCGGTCCCCGCATCCCGCGGAGACCATGGAAGTTGTCCCCGAAGGACGACAGGCTCTGGGCGAGCGCATGTTTATGAATGTGTCATTTAAAATGTGGAAGTTACAGGCAAAACTGCTTTGGCATCCGTTATAGCGCCATCTATAGACCGATTTGTGACGAATTTGGCACAAAGCCTCTGGATGACCTCGGGAACGAGTGACTTAAATTTGATGTTGAAAGCATCTACTTTGAGCGAAATATGAAACAATGTGTGTTTTTTAGCTAGCAAAAAAGATTGTTTGGTTGTAACAAACGCATTTTTTGGAGTGCCAAAATTCTTTTGATAACTTTTCATCAGACACATCTGGAGATTCTATGTGCAAAGTTTCAGGCAGGTGGCATTTAAAATGTAGGAGGAGTTCAAAAAAGTAGGTTTTGGACATGTGGCGAATTAGCAAAGAGAATGTGCAGCAGAAGTGGGCGGGGCCTGTGTCAGAAAACCCCGCTCTATCCAGGGAACACATGGATATAATGTTTGTGAAAGTGTCATTTAAAATGTGTAGGTTGCAGGCAAAAACGTGTTTGCATCCGTTATAGCGCCACCTAGTGGAGTACATGTGCAATTTTTGGTACGGAAGATCTGTGTCCTATTCTATATGTACCCTTAAAATTTCAAAGCCCTCAGCATAATAGTTTGTCTGAAATTAATGTTTGTTGTTTCTCTTGTAATAAGCCACGCCCACATTGACCAGTCATGACCACCTTCAAGATATGACCTCAGAATTGGCCCTACATCATACCAACCGAATTTCGTAGAAATCGGTGCAGCCGTTCAAGAGATATAAACTTACGCCCCCTAGTTGCCAAAATTAGCCAAATTCGGCTCATACCCTCACAGTCTTATGCCAACTAATGATCTCAAATTTGGTGCTAACAGCATTTAGTTTGACCGAGATATTGCATTTTTATAGCTAGCTATAGAAGTTTGTTTGTCAATAACTGCGCATTTTTTGACCGAATAAAATTCTTTTGATAACTTTAGATCAGGTCCAGTAGAAGAGTGTATATGTCAAGTTTCACGCAGATTGGACAAAATCCCAAGGAGAAGTTCCAAATAGTAGGTTTTCCAGTTTTTGTGATTTTGCGAGAAAAAAACTCCCTAGGCGTAAGTGGGTGTGGCCTATGGCAAAGTGATTCAGCTCTATTCAGGGAAGCTGGGGATACAAGATTTTTGAATGTGCGACATATGGTGTGGGAGCTATAGGCAAAAATGCATTGGCCTAGGTTATAGCGCCCCCTGCAGGCAGATATACATAGTTTTTTGCGGCTGAGGTACGTGCAGGGGTCTGGACCACCCCTCCAAATTGCACCACCCTCCCTTGCACGGTTTAGCCTGCAGCACCACTTTTACCTACAGAAGAATAAAAATAAAAATCTTTACATAAACAATAGGGTTCCTAGCACCGCTGGTCCCAGGAAACGTGTCTGCTTGCATACGGGTTCCCTCGGCCCCTCGGACTTGGCCCCCTAATTATACTGAAATTTTAAAATCTATTTACAGAGTGGAATGGTAGCCTAATAGATAACTTAGACACTATTTATTATTGCTTAAATACTATTCAGTCGATTATTGTATTTACTTTTAGCATGTTCTGCTTTTATCTACTGTAGGCTAGCCTATATGTTTTAATTTATTTAATAACAAATTTATTTTATGTTAGGCCTACATCTTAGTGTCAGGACAGCTGTCATCTTCTCTCTCCTGAGTTTCCTTCATATTTACACAATTGAGATACCTACGTAAGTCAGTGCAACACAGTCCTGCAGAGACACAGGGACATCTGCTTGTCTCGCTGGTACCCTGCTTACAACTGCAGTGGACAACATGCAAAACACTGTCAAGGGCCAGATTTCCTGTCATCCAGGTAACTTGTAAGTTTCCATCCTCTAGGTGCCAACCATAGCCAGCAGGTGATGGAGCACATATCTTGACTTTCAGAGATGACTTCATTATTGCTGCTGGGTAGTTGGCCCTATTGCAGTGTTGGTGGAGGGCATCACTTGAAGGGGGAATGGATAGTTCTGGCAAGGCTGAACTATTCACTACAGCTGAGTAGCAGGTACCATGTTGGTGTAGCGCAATGACGTGACAGCTGCGCCACCACTCGCGAACTAATCTCTCAAGACAGATTCTGCAATTTACATTGTAGAATCTGTCGGCAGCCCTGTGTGAAAGACAACGAACGATGCTGCACTTTAGCCAATCACAATGGAGGGCGTGGGGCCGAGACGTGCGGGTGTCCCAAGTAAATGTGTACCTACAGAAACAGCAAGCTCCGCATCCATGGTGACTGCTCCACCCAAAACGCCGTCTCGTCAACGTGAAAAAAATATTTTTTCCAGCGGATGTCTTAGTTACAACATGATTGAGCTAAATGGAGTAATTTCATGTCGTATCCGACAACAGGAGGCTTTTAACAGATGACGTCCTGATGTTAGCTTTGCTGCTGCTGTTAGGCTGTTCTGTCCCTGTCAGGTGCAGCCACTGATGCTCTCTAGACATCGTGATTTCCCAAAACTGAATAAATACCACACATAGCAACACAAAACTGCTTTGCTAGCTCAATCATGTTGTAACTAAGATATCTGCTGGAAAAAATATTTTTTTCACGGACCGTTTATTGCGTTACTCAGTTATAGAAACCGCTAACAGGGCTAACAGCTAACGGTTAGCCCAGCTAATCCATAACCATGTTATGAATTACAAAACGTGCACACAGAAATAGTAATGTTTGTTCAGTCATTGTGTTTATAGACTTTACAAACATCAGATTAGTCTAAACGGTGTTATAGTGACGTGAAAAATGTGATATATATATGTATGTATATATATATATATATATATATATATATATATATATATATATACACACACACATAACTCTGCTGGTTTTCTACCTGGAAGTATTTGTAAACAACAAGGCGATTCCCTGGGGGCACCGCTGGAAGTGAAGGGGTTGAGCGATCCCTGAGGCCCCTGCACTTCCGTTAGTCGAAAAACTACGGGCAGTGCCTCCAGAGGTAAAGGAAGAAAAAAAATCCTTTTTTTTTTTTCCCGATGGATTTCCAGATTGCTCGCAAACTAAAATCTCATTATGCTCAGAAGGAGCTAGTACCGAATTATGGCCAGACCGAATTATAAACAGAAGCTACGAACTCCCTGCAGCTTGGCTAAACACGAATCGATATTTTTATGAAGTAAAGATTGTGTGGTCCCGTGACTGTGGAACGGATTGAAACAATAACAGGGTTCACCTTACAGCCTAAATTGGGAAAAACGGTGATACTTCAAATCAAATCAGTCAAAAAACTCAATTTCTAACATAACTTTATCAAAATTAGATAAATGAGCTTGGAATGTTTGAGTTGCAACAAGGAGGTATTTTGCTGATGTTCTAATAGAGTACATGTAGAATAGGACACAGACCTCCTATACAAAAAATTGTGCAGATACTCCACTAGGTGGCGCTATAACAGACGCAAACATGTTATTTCCTGTAACTTCCGTATTTTAAATCACATACTTTATATCCACGTATTCCTTAAATAGAGCTAGATTTTCTGACATAGGCCCTGCCCACTTTCGCTGCACATTTCCCTCACTTCGTTGCTACACATCCAAAACCTACTTTTTCAAACTATTCCGACAAATTTTGTCCAAACTGCATGAAACTTGGCAAGTACACTCTCAAGATTGACCTGATGTAAAGATATCAAAAGAATTTTGCCCGGTCAACAAATGTGCTAATTATTAATGACCAAAATATTTGTGCTCGCTAAAATACACATATTATTGCATATTTTTGTCAACTAAATTATATCATCATGACACTTATTCCAGACGTCATTCAGAGGCTTGGTGCCAAATTTGGCACAAATAGGCCACTAGTGGACACTATAAACCCCAAAATTTCATGTTTCATAAAAGTTGATCGGATTTGTACGAAATTTGGTTAGCATGATGTGGGATCAGTCCTGAGGCCAGCTGCAAAGCTTGGTGATGATTGGTCAAAGTGGCCATGACTTATTGCAACAAACACTCTCAGCCTTTGGCACTTCCACTGCACATCCCATTACGACACCTACACCTACATCCCATTCGGCCACAGGTATCGGTCACATTTTAGACATTTTTAAGCATTTTTCTGTTGTTATAGCGCCACCCAGTTGCCAATTAAATTTCTCCAGTCACCTTGAGGCGTCCTGTTCTACATATCTACCAAGTTTAGTAGTTTAGTTTTTGTCATTATATAGTAAGATACATATATATATATATATATACACATATACTAAGATATATATATATATAAATGTTCAGAGTCTGCATAGAGGCTCCATGCATTAATATCTGTGTGTCCACTGGATTAAAATAGAGGTCCTGATTTTTATTTACCTGTTGCAATGGTGAACAGTGGTATCGGAGCTCCATTGATGATGGCTTGTTTCATCCACTGTGCATGAGCTTCTCTCAGAGTGAACAAACTAGTGTTCACTAGAATTAATTCAACTGTCTCTGATCAGCTGCAAACTCAGAATTTGTGAAACCTGCTTTGTGAAACAGGCCCCTTTCAAATCTGAGATCCATTTGTTGCTCCTGATGATACACCTATGCTGAGCTTTTAATTTATCTTAGGTATACCATGTAACAATACACAATAGTGAAACTGTGCTTTAATAAAGTTTTATTTTGGTGCATGGTACTGTGATGCTTAAGGATTTACATCTCAAGGGGGAAGCATTAATCTATTGTTCACCCTAATGAGCATGTATATATATTAGCGACCAATAAGGTAATCAAAACAATTTTGAGTTAGCAAAATTACCTTGGAGTATTTTTCCTGAAATGATCATTCTGAAAGCTGATCTGAACCAGCTGTAAAAGAAAGCATAAATAAATGGATTGAGCATTGAGTTTGACAGTGTGAGCCAGTTGAGTGTTTCAATCACTGGAATTGGTGGGGGATAATAAGATAAAGGCTGAAAGACAATACAGAGAAAGTAAGGCGTCATACATAAGAGAAAAACTCCCATAACAATAGCCAGAGTTTTGGTGGCCTTTCTCTCCATCTTATTAATAGTTGCTTCAGACTTTGTGCTCTGACAGGTTGTGTTCTGGATGCTGTTCACCTGTTTCTTAGCAACAAGGAAAATCTTCAGGTAAATACAGAGCATTATGACTGCTGGGAGATAAAATGAAAGAACAGGTCCCATAGTGTTTGCCATTACAATGTCAACTGAGCACATTTCTTCACATGTTCCTTGGTTAAATCCAGCAATTATGATGCTAATTCCAATTAGAGCTGAAATCCCCCAATTTACCAGGATCATGACCACAGTAACCTGAACATTTATTCTAGTTCTGTATGTCAGAGGCTGACACACTGCATAATATCTGTCTATGGAAATACAACATAAATTCAGAATGGAAGCTGTGCACAGTGATACATCAAAGCTGTCTCGTATTTTACAAAACAAATCTTCATGATGCAGACATGAAGTTACAGTGAAGACCATGCTGAAAGGAAAGACTACAATACCAACAAGCAGGTCAGCCACAGCCAGAGAGAGAATAAGGTAGTTTGTAGGAGTGTGGAGCTGTTTGAAATAAGTGATGGAGATTATTACAAGAAGGTTTCCACATATTGTGGTGACAGATAATAAGCCAAGAAATATATACACCAATACACAGATTATGGATGGATTTCTTGTAAATATATAACCTGTACTATCTGATTCATAGCAGGGATGTATGTCATGAACAGTGTAAGTCCCATTGACAGTCATTTTTGGTTTCATGCTTTTAGATTTCTATAATAATAAATTAGAATATTAAAAACATTTAAAAGACATTTAGTTCAGCATGTATGTAAAGCCAAACAAACAGCAATCAGCAAGAAAACAAGACATGATTGTCAGCTCGCCTGAGCTTTCCATTAACTCCTTAATATATTTCAGGCGAGGACACTTTTGTGGCCTTTGTCACTGTGCCACTGTGCAGAGGTTCTGGACTTGGTTCAGTATTTATGAACCCCTATGCCATTACTTAAAACAAAATATGTGGTCATCCAATCAGATGCAGGATCCTACATCTGATTAGATGAGATAGAGACACCTAATGACAAGTAATGTGTGTGTGTGTGTGTGTGTGTGTGTGTGTGTGTGTGAGAGAGAGAGTGGCTGCTCGTTTGTGAATGTTTTAATAGCCTTTACAGTGTTTTGACATGAAATAGACTAAAGTAAGATATAGTGCACAGTCCAATGCACAGGCATTTTCAGGGCAGGTGCTCAAGCCAAAAAAGGGGGCACCTCTCTCATAACTATTTATTTATTTAAAAAAATAAAGTTATATACAGTAACACATTTTGGCTACTTACATATTTAGTTTAACACCCATACAGGGATGCAGACAAGGGTGTCATTTTGTTTAAATATTGCAAGGGACACATTAAGTAGGGGGGTTTGGGGGTCCTCCCTCAGAAAATTTTGAGCCTCAACCACTGCATTGATTTATGGTGGAAATGTAATTATTTATGTAAAGGGAAACAAAATTCAAATGACAAATCAAAATCAAAATAGAATGTAATGACTCTCAGCCATTCTGTACTGCTCTCAAACATTCATTCTCCTTTAGAAACACTTGTCTTATTTCTTATGTTGTCTGCTGAGTGTACACACGTGTTTTACTCTGTATTAATGATGGACCTCTGCAGTAAGATGTAAATTTTTTCTGGATGTACAGAGTAGAGGCTACTCTGACATACTGATACACTGACGATAATTTTTACCTCACGTTTCTTCAATATGAAGTTCACAGAGTGCTGAAGAGAGAAGAGTCTTTTGGGGGGAAGTTTGGTTCATTTACATCTAATTTAGCCTCTTGCAAATGAGTCTTTTCTTCAGGCCTTAAATGCAAGCCTTAGTTTATATTTTGTCTTGTTTTTACTTTCCTATCAGAACCCTTCAATTTAGCCTGCGATCAAGCTTAATACTTTATTTCCAGTTGGTTCAGACATTAAAGTAGTCATGTTTTTTTTTAATTCAATCCACCTCCCAAGAATTTGTAAACAATAAAGTTTATTTATGAGAAAACCGCTGTGATTTCATTAAATAGTCTTATACAGGAAATGACCACGACCTCTTAATACCGCATTCCATGGTGGCAGCACGTAATGGGTTGAAATTATGTGCCGGTACCACGGAAACAATGCCAATGTAAAGTCAGTTAGGATCCTTTTGTCGTGGTGGACACACGGATTCCCTGATTCAACTACGCCCTGTATACACACAGAAACATGAAAGTGTTCTTGATATTAAAACGGCAAATATATTCCTTTGTTATAATTTCCCACCACCGATAATAATAATAATAATAATAATAATAATAACATGATAGTTTGGCTGTACTAGATATTTGATATATTCAGTAGATTTACTATTTTATGACACTATTTGACAACTCTACAACTCAGTTTCTAGAGAAATTGCTAAAATATTTGAAATGAACCATCATCCTTACTTTTTCTTAACATATTTAATCTAGGTGCAGTGTCATTACTAGTTTGGCTTTACTAGACATTTGATATTCAGCAGATGTATCTTTATTCTGTCCACTGTGTGTGCGTGACTGCACGGAGTAACAGATAGCTAAACACTAGCTTTGGCATTGAATGATGACTCGGACGTTTAAGTAAGTTGAGGCTGTTTACTGTTGGTCTTTGTCAGAGCTTTACAAAGCCAGAAGCCGTTTCTTGTGAAACTGGAATAGGAATACAGAAAAATGTTTTTATATACATAAAAGTGTTATAAAGTGCAGGTAGCTTACAACATAGAGCTAGATGCTACATATAAACATGCTGCATACAACAAAATAGCACTTTTAGCATTAGCATCTAAAGGTAAAAAAAAAATATGAAATAAGCGATCAATATCCACAAACTACAAACTGCACAAATATTATATATAATAAAACTCACAAACAAAGCTTCTCCAGGGCTCAACGACGGTGGATGCACCAGATTAAAAGAGGGATGCTCTGGAGCACATTTCCATCCATAACAACAACCAAGATGGCCGGTCTGACCTGTGACCTTACCCATGTGACTTTAACAACAAATAGAAAGCCAAGGAGTTTCAAAATAAAAGAGCACCTTTCAAAATATAGCTAGGGGGCACTGCTGTGCCACATCACAATCTTTTTACAACTCTATTTTACAACAAGCCGCAAAAAACTACTGTCACAAAAAGGCTGTTTCTAGAGTACTGTCTAAAATATCTGAAATTAGCCAACACCCTTGCTTTTTCCTAACATAGTTCATCTAGATGTAGTGTCATTACTAGTTCAGTTTTACTACTAATATACTACTAATATATTAGATATATTCAGTAGATATATCTTTTTACAACCCTATTTAGAACCCTACTTTGCAAATCAGAAGAACTACAACTATTTTGCTGATATGTATCAAGCTCCATGGCGCGGTCCCAGGGAATTGTAGTTTTTAAAAAATATAAGTGTTTTTCCCAGATTTGGAAGTTGTAAATACTGAATTGAGAGTACACTGCGGACTTTAAGGGGATGGTAAACACATTTGTGTAATCAGATTTTAAAGATCTAATTTCTAAATGGGTGAAAATTAATTTTATCCATATTTTATCCATATCTGACAGCACCCCCAGTTGTTGACTACACTCACATGATAGTTGAGGTCAAGAGCTCTCTATAACAGTTGGTCCCATGTCTGTACCCCCTTTAGTTGCTGAGTTATACGCCCTCAAACATGCACTGAGGTCAAGGTTCAAAGGTCAATGGCTGAAAGCAGGAACCATGTAGAGTCTTCATGCTGACATAAGCCATGCCAGGTGTAGTTTCAGAGGGCACTTTGAAGGCCCAGTGTATAAAATTATTTTTGTTTGTTTCTTTGCTTGTTTTTTTTCTTTTTTAACTGTAGATAGTTACTAAAATGAGTCATCCTCAGACAATACAATACTACTAAAAAGTAAACCAATAATAACAATAATGAAATAAGCAAAAATAATATTAAAATTATATTGAAATTTTAGAATCTATTTACAGAGTGGAATGGTAGCCTAATAGATAACTTAGATAATATTTATTATTGTTTAGACACTTTATTATTGCTTAGATACTATTTACCCTATTATTGTATTTACTTTTAGCATGTTCTACTTTTATCTACAATAGGCTATATGTTTTAATTTATTTAATAACGAATTTATTTTATGTTAGGCCTACATCTTAATATTTTATGTCATTTATCATAGTTTAGTTCTTAACTAACGCTAACTTGGGGTCCACTCTCCCCTGGTGGAGTGGAGGGTGGCCAGATTGCCAGGGGTGGCAGCCGCCTTCCGATGCAGATGGCTCCATGTGATGGTGTTTCCTCTCTGGTTCTTCCGTGCTCTGCCTTATTTTTTTCCATATCTGAACCAGTGGCCGATGCTTTTCCTTCAAAGGAGTTCAAGGCTCTGTATTCTACATCCTCCATGTATAGGCTAGCCACAATGGGCGATACTGGTGAGCCCATCGCACAGCCATGTTTCTGTCTGTAAAAATTGCCATATTTGAAAAAGGTAGTTCTCAGGCAGAGATCCAATAGTTGATATATCTGATCTGGACTGAGCTTGGTTCTGTCGTGGAGGGTGTTGGGAATCAACATATATTTACCTCACACGGAGGCACCAAATATGTTGGGGTTAAATTGGTGTAGTGGTATGAGATACCATTGCCACACTCAACACAAGCTTCCAGCCACCCATCTGGACTGGGCTGTGCGTGTGTATGTGCGTGTGTATGTGTGAGTGTTAATCAAGGTTTGGCTTAATTGTTTTGTTTATTTTCTTATTTAATTATTGGTCGATTCTCTTGAATTTCTTAGTGTAGTTCCTTGTTTTGTTTTGGGGAATTTATTGTAATTAAGTTTCATTTGGGAGGGGAACTCCTCAGTTTGAGTCCTCAGTTATTTGTGTTATATCAGTTATGATGATTAACTGTTGAGTTGATATCTCTGGCCAGACACTCCTTGGTTTCCTTTGTGTTTCTTTTGTTTGGTTGATTTATTATTGATCTAAATCCATATTTGTCAGTTTATTAATTAATTACAATTTGTTTCCTTATGTTATGGGATATTGTTTTTCTTTTTTTCTTATCCTTGAGCTTTGACTGTGTCTCTCCTTTTTCCCCTACAGCTGAAGGCCGACGGTGGTGGTGGTGGTGGTGGTTTCCCTGGGTGGTGGTGATCCCCTGTGTGCTGTGTGACCCCTGTTCAAGATTTGCTTTGTGTGCACTTCACGTTTTTGCTGTGTGTTTGGGGTGCTCTCCTTTTTCTTTTTGGACTTCACTCCCCCTCCCTCCCTCACCCCCTCCTCCAGCCGGTAAACCTCAGTCTGTATCCCCTTCCTTTAGTTGGGCTCTCTTCTGCTTTTTGGTTAAACCCCATTGTTTTAACTAATAAAATATATATATATTTTTTTTATGATCATTGAACTCTGTCTCCTGCCCTCCCTGAGTGAACGAACCTGAGTGTCTTTCTGGTGATAGTTCACCTTTAATATGGGTCCTTGGGCCCTACCCCAAGGTGGCGTTGTCGGTAAAGAGATCCCCTAATATATAAATTAATAATCACCCCCTCGTGTTGCCACATTGGCCATTGGAAATAATTAATAATTATTATTAATAATTAAGTTAAATAATGTGACTTAATTAACATTAAATCACCTCGTGGGGCACCATTCCCATAAAGGGAAAAATGATAGCCAATTAAAGATATCAGCCTCATAAAATAGGCTAAACTATTAATTTGGAGTTTGATTAATAATTAAATTAATGACAGCAACCAAAATTAACAGTAACGCCTGAAGGATTTCGGAGTTCTTGACGCAGCAGAGGTTGACTATTCATTCACCCTTGTGCAACATTAAACAGACAGCAGGCATGATTCCAAAGAATTATATTTATTCACAAATTAGCAAATTAGCACACACAAATTCTAACTAACTATATACAAGCTTGGTATGTATATGTGTGTGTGTGTGTGTGTGTGTGTGTGAGGGAGAAAGAAGCGAAAGACAAAGGTGGTGATCAAGGAGCCGTTTGGCCTACAAAACAAAATGGCTGACAACAGAGAACTACCAAAATGGCCGAATGAAGGCTGCTTCAGTTTCCGGGGGAGGTGTTTGTCTGACTGTGTGGTCAGGACAAAGACAAAGGAAAAGAAGGGGAACTCTGAAATGCCTGTTTGGATGTAGCTCTGTTGAAAGCCTATTTGTTAATGAGTCTGTGTCAATGTGACGTGTGCTGCAAACGGTCTGGATTAGTGCAGATTGTTTAGTTGCATGCAAGAATCTGTTTGTGAACAGTATTAGCAAACTAAACACTTAGCTGTGGTGAAGCCAACTAATCAATGACCTAACTGCAATCTATCACAACAATAACTCAGTAAACAGCAAATCACATACAACAAGTCAAACAGTCTTGCTTAGCCTGTAAAGCTGTGATAAGCTATGCCCAGTTGTTACATTACCGATCCTTGAATGGATGGAGGAAAGATTCACTTGGTGGTGTACTGCTGTTAGCCGGCAGAAGAAGGCTGGGAAGATGGTTCCAGCTGCAGTCTCTGTTGGGTCTTTTGTTCCAAAGGTTCTGATCCGAGGAAGCTGGTCACTCGGGGTCCTTGCAGAGTTAAGTGCAACGCACACCGCCGCCGGCGCGGCGCTGTGGCCGTCAAGTGCCGACCCCCAACACACACTGGCAGCGGCGCGCAGTGGCACCATTGACGTGTATTTCCCACCCCAGCCCTCTAGGTGGCTGTACCTACACTAGTTGCCAACGGTTGCCAACTGCTAGTAACGGAAGAAGAAGAGGAAAAATTTTGAGGCAACAGCAACTTGGATTTCACGGATGAGTTTCTTATCAAAGTCGTCTTATTAAAAATTTGAAACAACCGGAGTTGATACTACAGCGGCCAAAACGTACATAAAAGGCTTTTCTTGCAGCGCCGCCATGAGAGCTGGAAATAGAGTCGTGGGCTGAAGCAGAGGGGTGCGGCACGGTGAGGCGGCGGCCGGCGCCAATGTGGGTTGGTTCATAGAATATAATGGAGGCGGGCGTTTTGACGCACGGCGTATGGCGGCGGTGTGTGTTGCACTTTAGACGCTGGATGCTAACTCACTTAGTTCCTTGTTGCTGGAAAGCTGGTTTGCTAACCTTGTGTTTACAAGAGAGTCTGTGATCAATTGCCCTCCCTTTAGTGGTCTGGGCTATGGAGCAGGGGTTTGGGCCTCTGCGGTTCCAGACCCAGCCGGAAAGAGAGGTGGGAGCTGCTGAAGCAGCTGGAGCAAGAAGAGGGAGAAGGCTTGGAGGGAGCAGACCTTGTATCGATGCCTGTGACATCAGAGTCACATGTCACTGTAAAGGTCCAATCAAGTTTTCGGACTTGAGTCTCACTGAGGTGTGAGGTGAGATCTCCTGTGGAGATGGGTGTCGCATAGCCCTCTTTGTTTGAAGACAAAGAGCATGCAGAGGAAAAAGCTTTTAAATCTCCAGTTATGATTTTACCAAATGAAAAATCATCTGTGGTCCTGTTAATCCCAACAAGGGTGTTGTCATGTAGCAAACATTGCCTGACTGTTTCCACTGCCTCCATGGTTGGAATGCAAGTGTAACCACGAGTTGGGTCTCGTTTCAGAGTTTTGTAGGTGTTAGTATCACTGAGTAATGTAGAGACCTTATTGTGGTAGTCAGATGTATTAAGAACTACCGTACATCTCTCTTTATCTGCTGGAAGGATGGTAATGTTTGGATCCTTGCTCAGGGATGTCACAGCTTTTCTTTCCTCAGTAGTGAGATTGAAGGGTGGGAGCTTAGCATTGGACAGAGCTGCTGACACTTTCAACCTAAGCTCAGGGGCGTTTCTTGGGACTGAGAACATTGGGGGCTGAGCCCAGAACCTTATAGGGAAGTCTAGGGGATCCTACCTGGGAAAAAAGCTCTATGCTTTCTTGAGCCTTATTGCGTCTTGTCTACAGCCAAATACTGCCAACATGTACTTCAAAATGTGTCAAAATAAAATTATATTATATTGATAGAAACAGGATGATGCACTTATAGATAACACAGGAATTAAAGCCAAAAAAATAAATATTTTGTAAATATTTTGACTGAAGCCAAGTCATATTCCCCCTCAATTTTTAAAAAATGTTAGAGGTTACATGATTTGCGATTTTTAGTTTGCTTTTTTTTTAACACCAGACCATGTGAAAAAATTGAGTGATGATGCCTACAGACTATATCAGGAGCCATATTTTCCCCAAAAAATGCACATTACATGAGTCAGTTTAAGGCAAAATGAGATAGAGGTGCTCGTGGCGCTCGTCAGCCCTTCGGAAGTCCTTGGGAGTTTTATTGTGAAAGCTCAGCTTTCACAATAAAAAGAAAAAGGCCAACACTTTAACCCACACAGCAACGTTAGAAGGACATAACAACAGTTACGTAGTTGTGTGTGGTATCTTTGGTAACTTATGTGAGAAAAATATCACTGAATTTATGTGTGGGAAAAGTCGCCAGCCGTACCGAGCCTTCAGGGATTTTCAGCCCGCCCAAGAGCGTCTATCACCGCGGAGGACTGTCCTGCAGCTCCGCCGGCACGCCCCCCTAACACTACACGTTTCACATAATTTTGAAGGAATAAACAGAATTTAAATTATTCATTTACCTGTTTCTGGTAACGGCTCCCCGGAGACGTGAGCCTCAGCCGAGTCAGCCTCCTTGTTTTTGAAAAAACGTCTTATATCCATGATCTTTCGTGTTGTTGCTAAAACGTCTCCCTCCAGCGCGCCAGCGGTTTAGATACCGGAAGAGCCTGGTGACGCGAGGCTATCAGCCAATAAAACACGGATGCTTCACGCAACCCCTCTCTCTGATTAACCAGTCTCGACGTCATCCTGTGTTGCATTCACTGAAAATGGAAAACTACAACTTCTTTAGTGGCTCGTTAATGTACAGTTATCATTATTTCTTCTGAAGTTGAATTATCCGGGGCTTAAGAAAAAACGTTCGGGGCTAAAGCCCCGGATGCCCAGGCCAGGCGACGCCACTGCCTAAGCTGCTCGGCTTTGGTTTCTGTCAAGTTGTTTTTCCTTATAGCTGATTCTGTAGTTGTGATAAGATCAACTATAGGTAACTGCTGTGGTGTCGTGGCAAAGTTCAGTCCTTTGGCTAAAACCTCTCTCTCTGGTTGGGTAAGTTCCCTGTCTGACAAGTTCTTTATCCATCTGTCATGTGTTTCATCTTGTGTGGGATTGTCAGTCTTTTCCCTCCAAGTAAGGATTTCTGTCTTGTTAGTGTTGTTTTGTATTTGGAGGTTTTGGAATTTCCTTTTTTGCCTATCTTTGCTTTTGGTATGTTGAGATGTACTTTCTTAGTCAAGCCAATGATCTTTTCAAGGATGGCCTCAGGTAAGAGGGATGTTAGTTTTGGAGTAAGTGGTCAGCTTTCTCCTTCAGCCCGTCTCCCATTTAATAGTTGGTTTTGTGCCTTTTCCATGATCTTGTCCACTCTATAGCCCTTCATAGTGGAACACAGACGTAGCCTGTTTATTGCAATGAAACAACAGAAACACAGGTGCTCTCTGCTACTTCATGTTTATATTTTATTGGGAGAAAAATACTTCCACAACATTAAAAAAATCTTACGCTAACAAAATCTGAAAACTAATAATCACTGGGAAAGGAAGTCATTGATTATAATCAATTAATTACACCATAATTGATATTGTAATATTAGACTAGAGCATAAATAGCCAATCTAAATTATGTTTATCGTTAGGCTATGCAATGTGATTTATATAGGATTTTTAAACTCAAAATTGCTTCAGAGTAATATAATCCACCAGTGCAAAACATAGGTTGGAATAACAGCAGACTATTTGTATATGACTGCTTCAAAAGGAATGGACTACTCATTCAAGTCTTGTTTTCTGCAGCTCAGGAGACTTTCAAAGTTCAGTTCAGTTTTATCCAGTAGACATCTAGAGGTTGTCATCAATGCTTTTATTCACTCTCATTTGGAATACTGTAGCATTGTTGCAACACAACAGGAGAGTTCCTGGTTTGAACCTGTGTTCAAGGAGCCCTTTTATGTAATGTTTGCGTGTTCTCCCCGTTTCGGTGTGGGTTTTCCTGGGGTTCTCCAGGTTCCTCCCACAGTCCAAAGACACACTAAATGTGAGCGTGAATGGTTGTCTGTCTTTATGAGTCAGCCCAGTGATAGTCTGGTGACCTGTCCAGGATGTACCCTGCCTCTCACCTAATGTCAGCTGGGATAGGCTTCAGCCCACCCACAACTCCTAACAGGATAAGCGGTTACGGAAAATTACTGAAAAAGTGGACTACTGTAAATCTCTATAAACATGTCTGAGTCAATAGAGTTTACACAAATGACAGCTTGTCCAAAATTCAGCAGCCAGAATCTCCACTAAAACCAAAAAAAGAGAGCATGTTACTCCTGTTTCAGCTTCTCTTGGCTCCAGTCAATTTTTGAGTTGGTTCTAAGATATTACTGATACCCTTTAAGGCCGGCTCTGGACTTGCACCTGAGTACATCTCAGATCCTCTCACTTCATGTGCCCGGTCACAACCTGAAGTCCTCAGACAAGGCTCTGCTGACCATTCCATAATCTAGACTGAAAAACAAACTCCCTGATGAGGTGAGACTTACCAGTTCCTCATCCTCTTTTAAGTAGGCCTACTTAAATGAATGTGTTTTCACAGGGTTTGTGGCCTCAACTCACTTTTATCTGCCAGCCACTTCTTATAACCAAAGGCATTTGCTTGACTTTTATTTTATTGTTTTATTGTATTTTACTTTATTATTGCTAACTTTATTATTCTATATCCTTTATTTTTGTAAAGCACTTTAAAAAGTTTTAAAAGTTTATTGTGATTTTGAGCATTATTAAAAGAAAATTAAAAATACAAGTAAATATTGAATACAGCAAGTTCCCCTAAATCATTCGTACAAGCCAGTTAAGGACGAAGTTTTTTGTACCAGTGATTTTGCAGGAGGCCCGCTGTCACTCACAGAGCCTGGAATGGAATGACCTGCTTAAGTAATTTAGGCTAGTAAACGTAACTGCTTGTGTAAAAGAGCTTTACAAAACATTGTCTTACAGGCAGTAGCTATCTGATTGTGCTATTGTATTAAAATTGAAACCATTTTACTTTCACGTACTAAATTATTATTTGTAAATACAAAATGCCATTTCATACAGTTTATCATGGCATTAAAGGTGCATTTTTAGTGTTTGAGACTTCATCATTGCTCTCTGATTAAAATGAACATTCTCAAGTCAAAATAGCTTGGAGTCAGCAAAATCACCTTGAATTATTTTCCCAGAAATGATCATTCTGAAAGCTGACCTGAACCAGCTATAAAAGAAAGCATAAATAAATGGATTGAGCATTGAATTTGACAGTGTGAGCCAGTTAAGAGTTTCAATCACAGCAATTGGTGTAACATCATATGTTAAAGGCTGAAAGATGATACAAAAAAAGTAAGGACTCCAACATAAGAGAAAAACTCCTAAAACGATAGCCAGAGTTTTGGTGGCCTTTCTCTCCATCTTACTGACAGCTGTTCCAGACTTTGTGCTCTGACAGGTTGTGCTCTGAATGGTGTTTGCCTGTCTTTGTGCTACAAGGAAAATTTTCAGGTAGATGCAAAGCATTATAATGACTGGAATATAAAAAGAAAAAATACATGCCAGAGTGGTTGAAATAAGAGCATCAATTAAACAACTTTCTTCACATTTTCCTTGATTAAACCCTGCAACCATGATGCCAATGCCAATTAGAGCAGCAACTCCCCAGCTCACCAGGATCATAATCCCGATAACTTTATCATTTATTTTAGTTTTATAAGCAAGAGGCTGACATACTGCGTAGTATCTGTCAATAGAAATGCAGCACAAGTTCAAAATAGACGCTGTGCTTAGAGTTACATCAAAGCTTCCCCGTACCTTACAGAATAAACCCTCATGATACCAGCATGAGGTTACAGTAAAGGCCATGCTGAAAGGGAAAACTACAACACCAACAAGCAGATCAGCCACAGCCAGAGAGAGGATGAGGTAATTTGTAGGGACGTGGAGCTGTTTGAAGTAAATAATGGAGATGATTACAAGAAGGTTTCCGCATATTGTGATAACTGACAATGAGCCTAGAACAATATATAATAATACACATATTATAGAGGGATTGCTTGTAAATACATAAGTTGTGTGATCCGATTCATAGCAGGGATGCACGTCATGAACAGTGTAAGTCCCATTGAAAGTGACTTCTGGTCCCATGCTTCTAGATTCCTGCAAATAAATTTTCCAAAATTAACCAATTACACAACCTTTTAAATACTTAAATATTTACTTCAACATGTGTAACCACAGCATCAGTATTCTCAAGAAGCACTGATATTAAGTTAAAATAACAAAGACTTGTTTATTAAGTTTCATACCATATGCCTCAAGTTAGTCAAAGCATCAGTGTTGGTGTGTGTCCGTGTTCAGTGTGCCACTGTGCAGAGCCTTCAGTCTTCATATTTAAATAATCAACCCCACCTACCATACCATACCTAGCATAATTAATACAAAGGTCTCTTGTCCAATCAAATGGGATAACACTATTCTGTTTGTATGTGATATGAGTAATAACACAAGCGCACGTGTGCGCACACACACACACACTGTGTTCCTTCTAAAATCTTGGAACACCTCATACTACAACTAAAACGTATATCCCCAGGAGTAGAGTCAATACGTAGGATAGACCAGGCCAGTTTCCGTAAAGGCCGCAGTACAGGGGAAAAAGTACTGGCCCTAACCACCTACATGGAAAATGGCTTTGAGAGCAAGCTCAAAACAGGGACTGTGTTCCTTGACCTCACAGCAGCCGATATGGTCTGGCGTAAAGGCTTCCTGCTGAAACTCAGGAAAGTGCTCCCTGCCTGGGCAACAGCCACAATCCAAACTCTGCTCAACAACAGGGGATTCAGAGGACAGACAATAAATGCATGGAAAACACAGAAAAATGGGCTTCCTCAAGGCTCAGTTCTCTCCCTGACCCTGTTCAACATATACACAAATGACCTGCCCATCACCAGATCCCACAAGTTCATCTACACTGATGACATCTGTTTGGCAACCCAAGCTACTGACCTGGCCTCTTTGGAGCAAGTGCTCAATGAGGACCTTGCAAAACTGGACCTTAAAGCCTAGCACCTACAACCAAGCCCAGCAAAAACAGTCTCTAGTGTTTTCCATCTTTGAAACTCAGAAGCTGCCAAACAATTCGACATCAGACTGAGTGGACATGAGCTCAGACATGCCCCTAATCCAACATACCTGTGGGTGACTCTGGACAGGACATTGTCATTCAAGGAACACCTTAAAGGAGCGGCAGCAAAGGTGAAATCCAGAAACAACCTCCTCTGCAAACTTGCAAGTCATATTCTGTAGCAGAATACTGTGCCACTGTCTGGTCCAGGTCACCCCACACACACCACATAGGCACCCAACTTAACTCCACTATGCGAATCATAACTGGAACTATTCGTTCAACACTGCTCCCCTGGCTCCCTGTCCTATCTAATATACTCCCCCCCAACATCAGACGAACTGAACTCACCTATAGGATGCTCCAAAAGGTCAAAGACTCCCTCCATTTACCAATCCACGCCGACATCTTCAACCCACCACCTGCTCGTCTCCGATCTAGACAACCTTGGGAAGGGGAGGATGGGGAAGGACCCCCCACCCACTGACTTTGATGCACTGTCTGCCTGGGTGACTGAATAGAAATCCAAAGACATCCCAAACAAACATCTAGTGTCAGACCCGACTCAACCAGTCCAGACCACACCAAAATATGTGCATGTCTCTGTCACCACACTCTTTATGATGCCCTTAAATTCATTCATTCATTCATTCATCTTCTAACCGCTTCATCCTCTTGAGGGTCGCGGGGGGGCTGGAGCCTATCCCAGCTGACATCGGGCGAGAGGCAGGGTACACCCTGGACAGGTCGCCAGACTATCGCAGGGCTGACACATAGAGACAGACAACCATTCACGCTCACATTCACACCTACGGACAATTTAGAGTTACCAATTAACCTAGTCCCCAATCTGCATGTCTTTGGACTGTGGGAGGAAGCCGGAGTGCCCGGAGAGAACCCACGCTGACACGGGGAGAACATGCAAACTCCACACAGAAGGGCTCCCACGTCCGGGATCGAACCGGCAACCCTCTTGCTGTGAGGCGAGAGTGCTAACCACCACACCACCGTGCCGCCCGCCCTTAAATTCACTGATGGATAAAAGTGTTTCTAATTTTAGATCTTTCTGGAGATTGTTCCATGTCCAAGGTGCATACTAGGAAAATGCAGTTTCCCCAGATCTGTCAAAACCCAGGGTACATTAAAAAGCATCCACCTGGAATAGCGTGGCTGATAACTACCAGAGCTAACACACCAATGGGTGCAGAGGTAGTTTGCCCAATATTGCTTTAAAGATAAAAATAAACCAGTGCTGTTTTCTGCAAATGGTCGAATATGTCCAGCTCACCAAATCATCAAGAATACATGATGATGAAGTGACTTTGCATTTTTAATTAAAAGTATAGATGCATGATATACTGGATCAAGGCTATGTAAAATGGAGGAGGTTGCATGCATATACAATATGTCACCGCAATCAATCACAGACAGAAAAGTGGCTTTCATGAGTTTTTTTCTTAGAGCTGAAAGTAAAACAAGACTTGTTTCTGAAATAAAAGCCTATTTTCACTTTAGCTTCTTAACTAGAGTAGCAATATGTGTATTAAATGAAAGCTTGTCATCTATCCATATACCCAGGTACTTGTATTAGCCCTCTACTGCACACAATTTGATGGTACATGATAAAAATGATTCCACATTATTTCTTGGTTCATTTTGGGACACTTTATTGATAAAACTCATTTTTTATTTTTTGTGACCCCCTCATTCCAAAATATTTTTTTGTTGCCTGAGGGCAACATCGTGCAACAATGGTACAAAATCAAAGAGAAAACTATGAACTCATTTGTTATAAAACAATGCTCAGAGAACAATACAACACCAAAAAATCTTTTAGAAATGTCAACAAATAACTAAACAAAAAGCAAAAAACCCAACTGAAACATATTCACATATTTCATTTGATACAGCCGTAGGTTTCATGTATCATCATTTCATGTATGCATTGTGCCACGTCAAATTCTCCATGTGATCAGATTTTATTCAGTGTGGAACTTTAAAAAACAGTTCTTGTCTGCTGTGAAGCAGGTGTGTGCTGCACTTTCTGCACATGACTTTGGGTGTTCCTGGGCAACCAGGAACCCTGCATCTCCCCTTTTTGTCACACATGACTGGCCAGTGTGCAGTACTGTCCAAGCGGACATCCTGGTTTGGGATGGGAGCTGTGTGGCCCTGCTTCTTTCTCTTCATACTGTTGGGAAATCCCACCACTGATTCGCCCTCTCTTCCTGACATCTTTCTTGGATTTGCACAGACTGTGTGCAATTTGGGCCTTGAAAGCATAGAGGCGCATGTGGTCACTTCTTGTCATTCCATTGCCAGTGCAATCCCGTCTGTAGAGGAGCCAAGAGGTCACCACTGCCATATCTATGAAGTGAAAGACAAGACGGTGGTACCACTTCTTTGACCTGATGTTGGTGCGATACAAAGCAATCAGTGAATCCAACAAGTCAACACCTCCCATGTGCTGATTGTATGTGGACACTGCTGCACGGCATGGGACCTTGATTTTCTTCTTTTGGGATCTGTCCCATCTGTCAACATGGGAAACAGGGTGAGCACCGATGTAGCTGCTGAGGAGGGTGACTGGTCTGTTGTCGTACCACTTGACTGCATGCAGCTGGGTATTTCCGAGGCACGCTGTTTTTTCTTGGAAGGACCCGCGGCCACGTTTTTTGAGATCAGCGTCTGGAGTCATGGAACTGCCTGGCAAGCGATTAGAGCGCACCGTACCCAGACAGTGGATGCCTTGCTGAGACAACACAAGCATCAGTGGGACTGAGCTAAACCAGTTGTCAAAGAATAGCTTGAAATTCCTATTCTTTGGTATTGGCTCTGCCAGGCGCAGTACCACATTGCCACTTGCCCCTACATCTGGAAGCTCAGGTGGATGGACAGCTTTCCCAGTATAAACTTCAAAGTTGTGAGGAAGGCCATCTGATCCAGCAAGGACCAGTATTTTGTAACCCCACTTTCTTGGTTTACTGGGTAGGTATTGCTTGATTCTGCTCTTGCCCTTAAATGGCACCATTTGTTCATCCACACTCAATGTCTCACGCATCGGAAGTTGTTTCAGCTTGGTGAGGATGTGATTCAGAAAAGGCCGGATCTTGTACAGCTCATCATAGTCAGCCATGTCTCTCGTGGGCTGACAATTGTTGTTGCTGAAGTGGAGAAATTTTTTGATGGCTTCCCAGCGTGCAAGAGGCATCACATCAGCAACATGTGAAATGCGGCTACTGTTGCTCCAAAACATGCGGGTGGCTGGAAGACCAAATAATGACATATGGAGCACAGTGCCAAAGAACTGTTCAAGTTCTTGAACAGTAAGGTTGAGTGGCTTGGCAGGATTGCATTGGATGCTGTACAGGTTTGACTCGTCAACAATAAGTTCCAAGAGGTCATCAGAGAGAAGACCTTTGAAATATTGGTATGGAGACAGAATTTCATTGGCAGAAGGAAGGATGTGTGACCATTCAGGCTGTGCTGTAGAAGCACTGGTGTGACATGTTTTCCATCGAGGTGTCTTGGAAGAACTGCTCTCATCCTCAGAGGGATTTTCACCATCGTCTTCATCTTCATCCTCACTGGTATCTTGATTGTCTATAAACATAAAAAAAAAAAAAATTAAGAAAACGCAGCAAAAAACAGGAATAACTAAAGTTGGAGATCAATAACAACCAAAGGAACAATGTTTAGAACTCTATTTTTTCTATTCAGAACTCTATTTTTTCACTTCTGCTCAAACCTTGCATTCCACTCCACTCCTCCTCACTGTCATTGCTGTCTACATCACTGTCCTCACTGTCAGATGGGATTTGCCTAACATGCCGATCCTGTGCTTTTCTTCCATAGAAATATACTGTGTCCATTTTCTGTCAAAATGTGTTAAAAGAAGTAAAATTTAATAAGACATACAAATATATTTAGATCTCATACTGTGAATTATGCATGGGGTATGTAATTACATTCAAACACATAGTTAGCAAAGACATCCACTGAAAAGTACCCCTTATCGCACAACATTGCCCTGAGGCAACGTTAATAAAAACTGATATTCTGAACCAGCTAAATTAAAAAAACTTCATAAAACCTGACAAAAGGCTTCTCTACACCTTCATGCACACACAAGTATTTTTTATTTACAGTTTTTGTCATTTTAAATAAGATTACAAAAGCAAATAATCTTACCTTCTTCTCACACCATGTGCGCCTGTGGCCGTGTGTCAGAAAAGGAAGTCCCGCCTTCAAATGATGCTTGATAGAGAATCGCAAACTTTACTGGACTATTATTTGATACTTTTTATGTCATTCTAGCTGGCTGCAATTATTTAAAGAGACATACATTGCTCATGGGGCTTAAAAAAAACTTTACGTTGCCTGAGGGCAATGCTGTGCAGTACAGGGTTAGGACACTCTTTCAATGGATTTACCATCAACTACAAGCAAGTGTGAATGAGCTTTTGAGAAGACCATAAACTTTGTTTTCTGAGCATATAAAATCTATTCTAAACTCTAAACGCAGAGCGGTTTGTAATGACTGAAATGCAGTCTGAAGCTCTTGCACTACCTGCATTATAGAGGGGGCATGCATGTAAATGATAGTGTCATCCACATATAAATGTATTTTTGTTGGAATGTCTTGACCCAAATCATTAAAAAAAAAAAAAAAAGAATACAAAATAGGCCCCAAGATGGAACCCTGGGGGACACCTTTAGTTGTCTGAAGAAATTTCAATTTATGGCCTTCTGCATAAACACACTGAGTACGATCTGTGAAATAATTTTGGAACCAGTGTACAGCCTTAGGTCAAAAAGAAATATTCTTTAGCTTGTTTAGGAGTAGTCTGTGGTCCACTGAAGCCAAAGCCAAAACTGAAAGTTTGGAAATCGGACAGTAATTGTGCAGCTCTGAGGGGTCTCCACCTTTAAGTTAAGGGAGAACATAGGCAGCTTTCCAAATTTTAGGTATGGTGTTGGAGAGAAGACTCAAATCAAAAATATGAGAAATGGGCTCGGCAATAATATCTGCCTCCACCTTTAAGAGATAAGGATCCAGACTGTTTGGACCTGCAGATTTTCTGTGGTCAGTGTCTCCCAGAGCTCTACAAACTTGTAAAACTGAAATAGGTTTAAAATGAACAGACTAGATTTTCATCAGCTGCAGTATTGGCAGAAGATAGAACCAATTTATTTACATTTAAGCTATCAAATATACCCAACAAAGCCCAAATAAAATGTTCATTAAACTGAGTGACCATGGCAGCTTTGTCCTTTATTTCATCTGAGCCAAACAGAATGTGTTCCGGGAGGCTTGAGCCAATATGTGTACCATATAAAGATTTAATTGATTTACAGAATTTTGAGGGTTATTTAGGTTCTCTGTAACTGACTCAAAACTCTGATTTGGACTTTCTAATCATGAAGGTACACTTGTTCCTTAGGGTTTTAAATGTGGTCCAGTCAGCAGAGGAGTTTGAAAATCTAGCTTGGGCCCAATATTTATTTAATAAACAAAGCATTTCTGAGTGACTGCCTGAGAACCAAGGATTGTCCCTACTGTTGACCCTAATTTTCTTAATAGGAACATGTTTGTCAAAGATAGACAAAAAAAATGAGTGAAAGTATTCCCATGCCAGTTCAACATCCAAAATCGGAGTAACTCTGCTAGTAGTTCAAGTCATGCAAAAAAAAAGAAAAAAAAAAGAAAATGCTCTTCAAAACCTTTAAAACATCTTTTAAAAATGAAACATCATTTTACCTTGGGGATTTTTGTCCTCCTGATACAAGCACTTGCACAATGATCACTAACATCATTGCAAAATATGCCAGTGAAGGTGTATCTATGGGATGTATTTGTTATAATTAAATCCTGCAAGGTAGATTTATTTTGTGCCCTAGGATTTGGCTGGGTCGGTTCATTGATGAGTTGCACAAAATAAAGGAGTCGCACAGTTCCTTAAAACAATCTGAGTTTCCAGAAAGCCAATCCCAATTTAAATCACCCATAAAAATGAATTCAGAGTCATATTATTTCATGTAGGATATCAGAAATCAAATGAATTAGCATCCTTTGAAGCAGGTGGGGCCTATAGCAGCCAACCACAGTGATATAAGAATCCCTTAATACACCCACTTTAATGGCCATTATTAATTTTTGCATACACATCTTAATACAACGTTTGTGCTAGAACAATAAAATCAATTGCCTTTTCAGTCCACTAGATAGTGCTGTTTTTTCCTAGTGAGGTCAGCAGGGGTCTTAGTAAGCAGCATTTGGCAGGAAATTCATGAAAACAAAGTTGGAGGCACGAGGAAGAAATTAGAAATTAGAAAAAAAAATAAATAAATCAAACGTCTGGACTTATTTGGGATTTTTTTAGGAGGACTTGGATATGACACATGCAATTTGCAAGCAGTGTCATATGGGAATAAAATACTCTGGGAATACTACAAACATGAGGGCTCACCTCACACTTCACCATCCAGAGATAGCGTTAGCCGCTGACGGCCAAGCTAACACTAAACCTGCCCCACCAAACAATCAACCAGGGGCATTGCTAGGAGTTGAAAACATCTGGGGCTTTAGCCCTGAAGTGGTAACAATTTTTTACCAGGGGGGCCGGGGGTTTCTCCCCCATGAAAATTTTGAATAATTCCCTTTTAAACCCGTGACTTTGACGTATTTTGACAAAGAATTTTGCCAAAGAATGAGCACTTGTCTTCTATTGGGCTGCTCAAATTGTTGGTGAAAAACCCATAAGTCCCCCAACTGGGGGACTTTGAGAGCAACTTTGCAAACACAGAGTGAAACAACGCAGTAATCACGAGGAATATAGTGAAGCTGCACATCAAATTAAACCGCAAACCTGGGCTACAATGTTGTATAAATCCTTATTACATGCCCCAAACACAGCTCAAACAACAACTAAATAAACAACAATGAATCAAACACCATACAGCACCGATATCCTGACCCACTCAGCATATTTCGGGCTCTACCTCGATGCCACGTTATGCAAAACACGCTGTTCATCTCAAATGAAAACTGAGACGCCGCTGTTTCCACACATATCTGCCAAAGCACACTAAACCAAACCATCAGAGAGCTAGAGGCCAAAGAAGAAGAACAACAGAAATCTTTTCGCCAAACTATATTTATAATATTTCTCTTACCTTGTTGTTTTTGCCATGAAAAGCTCATTCTGCCAGTAAACATTCCTGGTAGATGGACATGTTGTGTTCAAATGAATCTGAGCGAACATGACAGGCTTTAGGTTCCGGGGGAAAAACCGGCACCTCCCCCACAACGGCGTTCTGCTGACTCTGATTGGCTTATAGTACTGTCAATCTCATTTTAGTGGATATAGCGTCATTCTATTGGCTCTAACAAATCAAACGAGGTGTCACTCACTCAAATTGACCAATCTGTTGCGGAGATAGAGCCTCCAAAGCACAGAAGAGAAAATCTGCTTCACATTTAGATGGTGTGTGTGTGATCAGTTTGGAGTGGGAAATACATGACAAAAACGAAACGGACAGTTGTATGTGTACAAGACTAAAACGCGGCGACTCTGTGCTGGCCACCAGTATGCACAATAAATACACTTGTAATACAGAGTAGCCTGCTGCCTCGCTGGCATCAGATTCAAGCTAATGTTAGAAGAAAGGGTGGGGCCCCTACTAAGGGGGTTTCAGAGCTGCGGAGCTGCAGAGGTGCCGTTGCACTGGGAGGTTTAGGATGGTTGTCATTGCAAATGTGCCTAATATGAGTGGCTGTCAGAAACCATTTTCGAGTTTGGGGGCCCCAAACAATTGCCTGGTTTGCCTGTTCTGTCTGGGCGCCCCTAACGTATTTTCGGTGATTCAAAATAGGTGTGAATCACTGAAAATACGTTTGGGGCTAGAGTCAAAACAAAAAATGCTTGGTGACGCCACTGCAATCAACCAACACTGGACACACTTAGCTTGACAAAAAACCCCACCCAATTCTAAGAAAATAACACAGTCCATCACCTACTTCATGTGTAAAGATCTGCATCCATATAGCGCTGCTGAAAATGAAGGCTTTTATTACGTGCTAAAAAAAACCGGAACACAGGTATATGACTCTTTCCGGACATTTTCGACCGGACACAGCTGTACCCAAGCTCTACAGAGATGTGGCGCATAAAGTTGAAATATTTTTACAGCAGGAAGGGTGCCGTTAACCCTATGGCGCATAGTGCATCCAAATTCACACCTGTTCTTCTCTATTGATTTTCTCCGCGACCGTGCGTCATAGCAAGAAGCCACGCATATCACATGAAACAGCGGAATCGTAGCTTTCCGACAAGACCAAGCACCAAGCACAGTCCAATGTTTTCACAGCGAAAAAAAGATAAAGTTACAATAAAATGATGTATAACAGAGCTTTCATGCAGCTTTGCACACACATTACTTTTAGATGGATTACTCGCGAATGCAGGCTCGCACAGAAATGCCATGCATATCACATGAAAGCGCAGGACTAGAGCTTTCCAGTGATACCACACACATCATTGTGCTGTCATCCCATCATGCTATAAATACAGATTGATTGTCTACACAATAAAAACCTGACAAATTTCTTTACAGTCCATCTTGTTATCAGTCACTTCATATAGTGAGGAATATCGTATCTTACCACGTCTTAGGCTTGCATGTGTTTCTCCCTGTCTATCCACATTGTAGTCTGGCTTTCAAGATGCAAACATCTCCATATTGTCCAGTGACACTGGACACTCTTCAAACTTTGTATGACAAGACCAGCGTACTTCACCTTTGCGCACCCAGACAACTGTAGCCTAATTATGCATGCATGACAGGGCCGTAGTCACCATATACATTGCGGGGGACATGCCACCCCCCAATGCCCAAAATGTCCCCCCACTATATAACTGAAACTGAAAAACAACAACAAACTTTGTTTACTGCAAACAAAGTGGCAAATATTATCTTGGAGGACATCATTGCACTTGGTTGACTATTTTTCTATTATCTTAGATGTAAATATTGCATGTTTCTTTCAGATAAAACACATTTTTGATTTGTGAATGAGTCAATGGAATTTATTGCAATAATGAAAAAATACTGGCAATCATGTCCGCCTGGCACAAACCACATGTTTTAGACAACTGTGAAGTGACAGAATGTCCCAGCATCATGGTTCTTATATTGCCAGATTCCAGAGAGTCTCCCCTCTTCATATATGGCAGAATATGTCAACTTCCAACTTGCTATGCTGAGATAAATGTAAAAATGTAAGAATTTAGTAACACGGATTTGTTGTTTTCATTGATATAAAAATTAATATAAAGTACAGGCACATAGAAGGTCATGGAATGATGACAAATCTGGTTAGCCCAGATTATCCTGAAAAAAAACAAGATATAGCATGTGTATGTAGCCTTTATAATGACTGTGATATGAGCTTAAAAGTAAAGGCAGTAAAAATACCCCAAAAAGGCCCTGGGCTTCAAGATCAGTGGATTTATATGTGACTATAATGGCACATTATCTCCCAGGGGACTGTTAAGAGCTGTCTCACGCTTTCCAAGAGCACCATATGAAAGTAACACTGGAGCAAACATTGCAGACCTCCTGCAAAATTCGGTACAAGAATCTGGAATTGCCATTGTAACAGACAAAGCTTCTAGGATGATTGTTGCCATTCAGTTAGCGGGATACCTGCATGTGAAGTGTTTCGCTCATGTGCTTAATCTGGCCTCATAGAGGGTGTTAAATCTGCGAACAGTTCAGTCTGTCAGGTGTATGCAGCATTTCTGACAGGTTTTATGACGGTGTTGGTCAATCATATTTTGCTGCCATAAAAATGATTAAAGTGAGATGAACAGACTGAAAACTTTGTATAATGAGATAAAATTGATGTTGACAGAGTTTTCCTTTGGGGAAATAATTTCAAGTTGGAAAAAAGGTAATAAATCACAAGATATTGCAATATATCTTATTGCAAGACTGCAATAAAAATCACTGCAATACTACAGAATACACAATATCACAATACTGTATCATGACCTAAGTATCGTGATAATATCCAATCGTGGGTCCTCTGGTGATACCCATCCCCACTAACTACTGTACCAGTGTAAAATAAAAGTAACACTCAGCATAAAATGTCATTTATCACCGGGCCCAATTCCTCAATTAGCCTAAGCACTGCACTGCACTGCCTCCCCACACAAAATCAGTGTACCTCCAATAATACTTAATAAATCGAAGATAAGGGTTATGATTGTAAATAAAGTCCAACTCAAATTTCCCCATAAATAAATTAGCATAATATGGAGCCATCGGTAAACCCATAGCGGAGCCATGATGTTGGAGATAATATTGATCCTGAAACTTAAAGTAATTTTTTTGTCAAAACTTCTTTAGACAAAGACAACAAAAATTCAGTAGAGGGGTGCATTTCAGTTCTTTGATTCAAAAAATATTGCAGAGCATCCAAACCATCTCCGTGAGGTATGCTAGGATACAGACTGTTAACATCCGTGGTGCACAACAAATCATTACATTCCAACTGGCAGTCATTCAGCTTGTTCAGAAAATCTGTAGTGTCTTTAAGATGCGAGGGCAGTGTGTAAACCAAGGCTTTAATATGAGAGTCCACATACTGGGAGAGTGGCTCTGTGAGAGATCCCATACCAACACACTCTTATTCCAAGTCATCATATCCCCAATTTGTCAGTGGCCTTTCACATCCATATGTTATCCTGTATTATTACCTGTCTGCATTACCCCTCCTCCCTTGTGTATTTAGTCCTTGTGCTGCCCTTTGTCTGTTGCCAGTTTGTTCCCAGTTGTTTCAGTGTATGTTCTAGCCATTTCCCCCAGTGTTTTCTCTGGATTAGACCAGATGTTTGAATTTTTGAACCTGCTTAAGTCTTCTGCCTTTGGATTACTTTGTTAGTGTTTTTGGACTTATTATTTGTGCACTGGCCTCTTTTTTTAGGAAAAGACCTTGTGTTTTTTGAGTTCTGCATCTGAGTCCTTTCTTTGTTGGCTCCAGTCTGAAATAGGTAAAAAAAAGCATGTGGTTAGGTTTAGACAACAAAAGCACAGAGTTAGGTTTAGACAACAAAAGCACAGAGTTAGGTTTAGACAACAAAAGCATGTGGTTAGGTTTAGACAACAAAAGCACAGAGTTAGGTTTAGACAACAAAAGCACAGAGTTAGGTTTAGACAACAAAAGCATGTGGTTAGGTTTAGACAACAAAAGCATGTGGTTAGGTTTAGGTAACAAAAGCATGTGGTTAGGTTTAGGCAACAAAAGCACAGGGTTAGGTTTAGACAACAAAAGCATGTGGTTAGGTTTAGGCAACAAAAGCACAGGGTTAGGTTTAGACAACAAAAGCATGTGGTTAGGTTTAGGTAACAAAAGCATGTGGTTAGGTTTAGGCAACAAAAGCACAGGGTTAGGTTTAGACAACAAAAGCATGTGGTTAGGTTTAGACAACAAAAGCACAGGGTTAGGTTTAGACAACAAAAGCATGTGGTTAGGTTTAGGCAACAAAAGCACAGGGTTAGGTTTAGACAACAAAAGCATGTGGTTAGGTTTAGACAACAAAAGCACAGGGTTAGGTTTAGACAACAAAAGCATGTGGTTAGGTTTAGGTAACAAAAGCATGTGGTTAGGTTTAGGCAACAAAAGCACATGGTTAGGTTTAGACAACAAAAGCATTTGGTTAGGTTTAGACAACAAAGGCATTTGTGTAGGTATGGGCAATAAAAGCAGGTGGTTAGGTTTAGGCAACAAAAGCATGTGGTTAGGTTTAGACAACAAAAGCATGTGGTTAGGTTTAGGCAACAAAAGCACAGGGTTAGGTGTAGACAACAAAAGCATGTGGTTAGGTTTAGGCCGCAAAAGCACGTAGCCAGATTTAGGAAACAGAAGCATGTTGTTAGGATTAGGCAACAAAAGCTTAAGTTTAGAAAGAAACATCCTGATATGGCTCAACATTCAACAGGCATTCCGGGTGAATGTCTGGGAATTGTTGGACCCATCCACCACCCCTCCCACCCAACCTACAATATATGGACTCTCTGGTTCCTTATAGAAGCAATTCAACCTGATGTCATCCAGCGCCGTAACAGGTGCCGTCCAGCTGTGTTATGAACTGATACTGCCTGTCTGCATTTCTAGTGCTGCAACAAGTGCCGTCTGACTGATTGGCAGTGTGACATAACACCAAAAATGGCTACTTCCGACCGCGTGACATACTGATGCTGCCTGGCCTATTGTACTGCTGCAAATGATGGCTTTTAACATTAGGGGCTCTAGTTTCCCAACGCAGTGCAGGGTGGCGCAGGGTGGCAAACCCCGCACAGAGCTAGTTTCGAGCAGCGCAACCCGTGGCACACTCAGTTTGGTAGTTTGGCAGACCGAGGTGTGCTGAGATGGGTGTGGCGGCGCAGCAGGGGGAGGTGTCGACAGATCCAGCTTGGCGCAGTGACAGTTTCATGCCAAAAGGCTTCGCCGAAGGTGCGCTAAAAGCTCGCCATCTGAAACCAGGTCTACTGTCAGCGCAGGAGGAGCGCAGCCGGTGCAAGCCGAAGTTTGGCTGACCGGTGGGCAGTGCACACACGTCACCAAAACCTCACAGGCAGGTTTCCAGAATATCAGGCACATTAATAATGCAATAAATAGCCACAAAACCACTATTCAACGCAACTATCTGCAATCAGCACATAAATGTATCTCTATATCAACTGTCCCATCACATCTGATGTTAGATCAAAGGGGAATGGCACCGTTTGGCACGTGAAATGGAAACCCAACCTGATTTGATTAAACAGCTGCAAACTAATGAGTTCACATCCCTCTCAGCCAACCACAAACAGCCACAGCATCAGATAGGGAGTATATATTCAGCATCTGTCATCTTAGAAAAGCTTCCTCTTGTAGCGGTTTCTGCCCTGCTGAAAACTCCCTTTTGATTCTCTGAACCTGTTTCACCTTCTCCCTGTGCCTGTCTCTCAAGGTCCTCTTCAAATCATTAAAGAGGACCTTGATGTCTCTGGTGGCCCAGGGTCTGTTGTTCGGAAAACAGTATACAGCCTGTGTTAGAACATTATTGTTGTTGATGTACTCTGTTATACAATCCCTGAGTATATTACACAGAACATTCATGTCTGTTGTTTCAGAGCCACATCGTATGGTTTTCCTGTGATCATCTCACCAAAGTTTTGCAGTTGAGGCAGAAGTGGGATCAGGTTGTGGTCCCATCTTTAAAAGGGGAGGGAGGGCTATAGAGTTGTATGCCTTCTGAACAATGGAATACAAGTTCCACAGCATTCCTTTCGCACCTCCCCGTGCAATTCCCGTCAGCCTGTACTGTCTGGAAGCTGTCTGCAGACACTCTGGAATCAAAAATGTCTTTGTATAACAACATCTCTGTGAAACACATAACTTCGCTCTCACAATACACTCTCACTTCTTGCCAGTGCTGCTAGGTTGTCCATCTTGTTAGCCAGTGATTTCAAATTTCCCAGCTTACATCTTCTTTATCTTCTCTCAATGCTGCAATCCTGCACTTCAACTCATGTGTCTCCTCAAGTTCTTTTTAGGTCTCTCCCTTGCCAAAACGCTTGGTTGAAGTGACAACAATAGAACCAATCCTGAGGGGGCAATCTTTTTTGGCAGAGAACATGGTCACAGACTTGGAAATGTCAAACTCTCATACCGATTAATCCACAGTCGACTGCAGACTGCCTCAGTGTGTGGTGAGGGTCACAGTCTGAAGCCAACAGAGCCATATTGGGCAAAGAGAGAGAAGGGAGGAAGCACAAAAGCAGAGAAGCACTGCTCACAGCTCGCACAGCTTTCACAGCTCTCACTCTGGAGCCACAAGGTGGCTTGTAGCAATGACCTGGTGACCCCTACTCAGGTGGTAGCTGCCACAGGACTCCACATAGTGACATTGGTGTAAGTCTCATGTCCAACTGCTCCTCCTGGATCTGACCTTCAGCAATTGGTTGGAACCTCCTACTCAGTAATACAAGCCCCACTGAGGCTCAGATCAGGCAGGACATTTCTCCTCATCACCCTCCTCCAGGTTCCTCTATCGTTGCCCATGTGAGCACTGAAATCCCCCAGAACAACATAAAGGGTCAAAACATTTCTGTATGACTGCATCAACAACTGCTGCCGTCTGGTGCATATCATACCACCAGGGGCAGTGTCTCTGTGCATCAGTGTCTGACACCAAGATCACTGACAAAATAGTGGTATTTGACAAGTTGGGAGCAAGAACATTCTGGTGTGTACATAGTCTGTCTGCACTTGGACCAAAGAAATTTTGCTCCAGTGGGTGAGTCAGTCCACCATTAAGTTGCTGACCTGAGGAGTTTGTACCATAGTGATGTGCGAGTTGACCCAAAGCACATACAGTCCTGCTCACCATTATTGGCACCCATGAAGCTAAGTACATAATGTGGAATATCTCCTGAAGAAAACTAATCAAGTGAAACAACTTTTTTCTATAGAGAACTCGTGTTTGATACAAAAGAGCAAATGATAAACAACACTTTAAAACATTAAACAATGGGATGAAAAAATTGAAAAACTTAAAGCTTGCTGTGACACTGGTTTTGGCACCCTTTGCTATAAATCATTAGGGAAACACATTATGACTCACCTGTGGTAAATTACAAATGAGAATCGCCTGTGATAAATTGTCTGTGCTCATGTGACATGAATTAGCCAATGAATGATGACTTCCGTGTTTTAAAAAGCCACCTATTATTCCCTGTTCCTTTGTCACAATGGTAAAGACAAAAGAGCTGTCTGAGGACATCAGAAGTGCTACTATTAGCAAACACAAGATCTCCAAAAGGTATAAGGCCATCTCCAAAGACCTTGATATCCCTGTTTCAACAGTGCGTTATTAAAAAGTTTGCCAAGCATGGAACTGTCAAGAACCTCCCTGGACGTGGGAGGAAGAAAAAAACTGATGAGAGAAGTCTTCGAAGGTTGGTGCGAATGGTAGAAAAAACACCACGTCAAACATCCAAAGACCTAAAGGCCAACCTGGAACAGTCTGGGGTCATGATTTCAACAAGTACCATACGCCACACACTAATCCAAGCAGGGCTTTATGGGCGAAGGCCAAGGAAGACACCATTGCTGAGGAAAAGACATAAAAAGGAATGACTGATCTTTACTAAAGAGCACCTGGTCAAACCACAATCCTTCTGGGAAAATGTTCTGCGGACAGATGAAACAAAAATAGAGGTTTTTGGCAATGCATGCCAACAGTTTGTTTACAGACAGTGCAATGAAGCCTATAAGGAAAAGAGCACCCTACCAACAGTTAAGCATGGTGGAGGATCCATAATGCTCTGGGGCTGCTTTGCTGCATCTGGTATTGGAGGCCTTGACGGTATCACAGGAATCATGAAATCAGAGAATTACCAAGAGATTTTAGAGCAAAATGTCCTACCCAGTGTGAGAAAACTTGGTTTGAGTCGAAAATCTTGGGTCCTCCAGCAAGACAAAGACCCAAAGCATACATCCAAAAGCACGCAGGAATGGTTGAAAAAGAAAAAATAGACTGTTTTAAAATGGCCAGCAATGAGTCCTGAAATCTTTGGGGTGAGCTGAAATCTGCCACTGGGGAAAAGAACCCTGCAAACCTTAAAGATCTTGAACAAATTGCAAAGGAAGAGTGGGAGAAAATACCAGCTGAGAAGTGCAAGAATCTTATAGATGACTACAAGAAAAGTTTGGAGGCTGTCATCGCTGCCAAAGGGTGTGCAACCAAATATTAAAGACGGGTGCCATTACACATGCGTTTTTTTTCTGTTTCTCCTTTGAAATTACAATAGGTAAGTTGAAAAAACAATTTTCTTTGTTAAATTACTTTGGAACTCCAATTTAAAGATCCTGATGATATAAATTTGTTACATTTCCATTTCTTTCTGAAGATATTGTACAGGTTATGCAAAAAATGAAGGGGTGCCAATAATGGTGAGCAGGACTGTAGGTTCCACAGGCTGACCCATGGGTTGGATGGTTCGGGTAAGCTCTTTGATGATATTGCAGGTTTTGGGCAGACGGGTCATAAAGTGCCTAAGCAGCATTCAGAGTAAGTTATTAATACCTTACTTTACTGAATACACAGTGTGATGATCCAACTTCCATCTCCTCTTTCACTCTCTCTGACTCTCTCTCTCTCTCTGTCACACAGCAAGCAGCTTTATCATCAGCGTTCCTGTGCTCAGGCTTTCTGTTACTCAGTATTTGGAGGAAACCCTTTTCAGCTGTATCCTCAATCTAATTCTTTCAGTCACTAACTAAAGCTCATGACCATAGGTGAGGGTCAGAACATAGATAGACTTGTAGACTGAGAGCTTTGCCTTTTGGCTCATCTTCTTCTTTACCACCTGCATGATTGCTGATGCCCTACCAAACTGCCTGTCCATCCCATGCTCCATTTTCCAGCATTTTCCAGTTGAAAGGCACCCCCTCAGACTTGTACTTGCTCTCATCGCAACTGCATAACACTCAGCTGTGAACTGCCTAAGTGTGTGCTGAAGTCCACAGTCTGATGAAGTAAATAGAACTACATCCTCTACAAAAGCAAGATGTAATTCTGAGGTCCCCAATGCTGACACTCTCATTCCCCCAGGCTGCCATTGAGATCCTGTCCATGAATATCCCAGACAGATTCCGTGATAAAGGACAACTCCGGTAGTGCCATCACGGTAAAGAAGGAGCTGAGCCAAAAGGCAAAGTTCTCAGTCTACCAGTCTATCTATGTTCCAAACCTCACCCTCATTAAATGAATAAGATTGCGGATACGAGCAGCTGAAGTGGTTTTCCTCCATATGGTGGCTGAGTTCAGCCTTAGACATAGGGTGAGGACCTCACACATCTAGAGGTATCTTGAAGCTGAACCTTCAAGTTGAACGGGCCACTTGTGGTGGTTGGGGCATCTGATCAGGATGCCTACTGGACACCTCCTGCTAGAGGTTTTCCGGGCTCATCCAACTTGTCAGAGTCCCGGAGGTATACCCAGAACATATTGGAAGGATTTCTTGACTCATCTTGCCTGTGAAGGCCTTGGTATCCCCCAGAAGGAGCTGGAAAATGTAGCTGGGGAGAGGGATGTCTGGAATACCTTGCTTAGCTTGCTGTCCTAGTGACTCATACTAGATAAGCAGATAAAAGTGGATTGAATGGACGGATGGTGTGATGTTACTAGAATCGAATAGCTTTATTGTCATTGTACAATACTTTGTACAATGAAATTTAAAGTGCAAACTTTCAAAGTGCCCCAGACTATAAAAAAAAACAATATGCAAAAATACAATAAATAATAAAAAAAAAGCACAATAAAAACAATGAATAAATAGTGACACTCAGAGGAAATCTCAGTCTATGGCGCACACAACCCACATTTTCATTACTTCAGTGCAGAGTTCATTTCAGTGATGGCTCTGGCAAAGAAGCTGTTCCTTAGCCTGTTTGTTTTTGCCTTCAGTGTCCAGAAACATCTGCCTGAGGGCAGACACTCTATAGTGTGCACAATGAATGTACTTAAAACATCTAATATTACAATGCACTGCATACTCTAATGTAGCTTATATGACGGCTTTCACTCCTGTTCTTTATTTATTTATTTGTTCTCTAATTTTGAGATATTTTGGGGTGGGAGTTGTCTAAATTGTGTCAATTTTGTCATTGTATCCTGGACTTATTTTCATAAAAAAATCTGAATAAAGAAATTCTTAAAACATTGTAATTTGAAATTGTTAAATCAGACTGAAGCACACACATATGATTAGTGTATTATTATTCATATCATATACAAGCATCCCATATGATTGGACAAGATACCTTTGTAATAATTATGGTAATTACATTGCAGATGTTTATATAATTATCAAGTTTAAAGGTTCTGTGCAGTGACACAGTGTATGCGGAGACACACCAACACCAATGTGTCAGCTAACTGAAGGCCTATGGTATGAAAATTAAAAAACTTTTGTTATTTGAACTTAACATTTCTGTTTCTTACAAACATTGATGTTGTAGTTACACATGCTGAAACAGACATGCAAGTGTTTAGAAGATGTTGTAAATGCAATTGCTTAAATATGGAAAATTGAATTACAGGATTCTAGAAGCATGAGACCAGATGTGACTATCAACGGGACTTACACTGTTCATGACGTGCATCCCTGCTATGAATTAGACAATACAACTTACGTTTTTACAAGCAATCCGTCCATAATATGTGTATTATTATATATTTTCCTTGGCTCATTGTCTGTTGGCACAATATGTGGAAACCTTCTTGTTATAATCTCCGTTATTTACTTCAAACAGCTTCACATCCCTACAAACTACCTCATCCTCTCTCTGGCTGTGGCTGACCTGCTTGTAGGAGGTTTAGCTTGTCCTTTCAGCATGGCATTCACTGTAACCTCGTGTCGTTATCATGCAGCTTTATTTTGTAAAGTACGAGGAAGCATTGATGTTACACTTAGCACAGCTTCAATTTTGCACTTATGCTGTATTTCTATTGACAGATATTATGCAATATGCCAGCCTCTCTCTTACAAAACAAAGATAAATAATCGTGTTATTGGGATTATGATCCTGGTGAGTTGGGGCATTGCTGCTTTAGTTGGGATTGGCATCATGGTTGCAAGTTTTTATCGAGGGAAATGTGGACAAAGTTGTTTAATTGATGCTGTATTATCAACCATTCTGGCATGTATTTTCTCTTTTTATATCCCAGTCATTGTAATGCTTAGTCTCTATCTGAGGATTTTCCTTGTAGCACAAAGGCAGGCAAACAGCATCCAGAACACAACCTGTCAGAGCACAAAGTCTGTAGCAACTGTCAGTAAGATGGAGAGAAAGGCCACAAAAACTCTGGCTATAGTTCTGGGAGTGTTTCTCTTATGTTGGACTCCTTTCTTTTTTTGTATGACATTTCTTTCTTTTAGTAATGGTTCAGTGCCAATTCCTGTATTTGAAACACTCAACTGGATTACACTATCAAACTCAATGCTCAACCCTTTTATTTATGCTTTCTTTTACAGCTGGTTCAGGACAGCTTTTAAAATGATCATTTCAGGAAAAGTACTTCAAGGTGATTTTTCTAGCTCAAAACTCTAAACTTTAAATTCATGTCAAGCAAGCTGAATTGGATTATACATTTGTCTACAATTACATGCAAAAAATAAAGGCTTGCACAATTAAGATTATTGTCTCCTCTCCATGTACTCATTTCAAATGAAAAAAATATCACAATAAGTTAAATCAACTTAGATATGGATGTGAAATTGTTGAGGATAGTTGGAATTATTACAACAGATTTACACAATATGCATTAAACACATGATACAGTATAGCACAAAATTATTGTAGAACTTGACAATATATATTTGTAATAAAGAGTAGTTTTGGGTTTTTTTCTGGCTGTGACAGTCTCGCCAGATTATATAATCAAGTTAATGCACTTCACAAATGAAGTTGTGGTCTTTCCATGCATGACATGATCCCATAATGATGTCCTCCTTAAATGAAATGATGCTTACATCAAAACTATTCAGAACAAGAAAGTATTTTAATGTACTGTCTGATTTGTATTAACTGACCCACTGGTTGTAATAATTAATAATCTCTAAAAACTCATAAGTGTGGAAGATCACTAACAATTAAGAGGTAGGATCACATAAACATGATGCCAGCAAAAGGCACACTTATGATGTAAAGGATAAATGTGGGGTTTTATCCTACTAATGTCATGACCATTTACCTAACATTCCATATGAAGCCATATTATAACACTAAATATGAATTGTTCATTTATTATTTTTGCTTATTTTATTGATGCAAAAACACTGCATAGTGAGTTAACAGATTCAACAAGGATAGAAATAGAGATAAAAACCAAACAAGATTGAAAGTAGTCATAATAATTACAATTATTATCTATATGACTATCATGTAGTTAACTTAATTTATATCAGTGTAACAGCTGAATGCATCAGGGGAAATCTGTGACATATGATACACATTCATAGGGGTTACACCCCGCCTTTCCGAAACCCCGCCTTTCCAAAAATAGACCTCCATTCTTTGTTATGGCGGGATTTCCCATTTTTTCTAAAGGCCCCGCTATACCGAATACTGGGGACAACAGGTGCCTCCAATCAGCCGCACACTCAATCACAGATCCGCTCCGACCAGCCTCCCCCCGCAACTATAGCTCCACTCGTCTTATTGTTGTCATGGATAGGCCTACATTGTTGCTTCTAGCTGGTGATATGCTGTGATAAGGCTTTAAAATTGTAGCCATGGGTGTATGCTCATTATATCACAGTTAAGAAACAATCAGATTGACTGATTTCAGCTTTCCGTTTTATAAATGCATTTAATATATTTACTCCGACCAGAAGCCAGATTATCAGTAGTCTGTCTGACCAGAGTGTGCAAGTGCGGCCAGGAGTATGGCCAGGAGTGCGGCCGGGAGTACGGCCAGGAGTGCGGCTGGGAGTGGGGATTTCAGCACCACGGACAGCACGCGTAAAAAGACTTGACAAGTGTTTCCTTTTAAATGTGCTGCTAGCGAAATTATACATAATAAATGAAGACAGTGACATATTTTCAATAAAAAGCAATGAGTTGAACATTCATTTCAAGCTTTTGTACGAATTTCAGAATTGTGCGAATGCGGCCGGAGAGCGGGCGGCAGCGTTTGATGCAAGAAACTCGATATGAACTTGAAAATCAGTTTTGGAGTCAGGGGGTTTCGGAGTGGGGGTGGTTCGGAACGGCGAGGTTTCGGAATGGAGGGCTGTCCCCAGTCATAAGTATGATGGCATATGAAAGAATGAGTAAAAGGCATCACACACACCACTTGCTTTGTCTCCTTTGAGATGCAGGAAATCTGATCCCCAAAGATCAAATTTCAAATAAAACATAAATTCCCACACACACTTACCACCTCCACATTGAAATCCCTAAGAAGCGTCAATATCTTGGTCACACTGACCTTCCTCAAGGTGACACAGTGTTTAAAACATCTTATAACAATATGAATATATTATAGTTCACAGCTGTGCTGGAGGAGTGCATATTTTTTCCAAGTTGATGGCAAATATCCAGTAAGACATAGCCCAAATATACAATACAAAATTCCTGTCCCAGGACACTATATTTATCCATATAAATACAGAAAAATAAATACACCAATGAGATGATATGAAGGTCCATCTCTATGTTAATTAGTTTATATAATGGTAAGAAAAAATCTTATAAATGATTACTCAGGAACACTCCAGGTTTATGGTCAAAAGGTGTGAGATTCTCTAAAGCTAGGTTCATGTTACAGGGCTTAATACTGAATTGTGATTATTAAACCAGATCCCATTTCTCTGCCCTGACTGTTCACATCCATGTTTGAAGTGACCCATATCTGACATCAGTGTGAACACCCTGAAATGCCTCAAATTTAACCAATATTGTCACACACCTGCA
Source organism: Epinephelus fuscoguttatus (assembly GCF_011397635.1). Taxonomy (NCBI): domain Eukaryota; kingdom Metazoa; phylum Chordata; class Actinopteri; order Perciformes; family Serranidae; genus Epinephelus; species Epinephelus fuscoguttatus. The sequence goes on from NC_064762.1 coordinate 39,435,398, forward strand.
CTTTGGAACAAGAAATCCCAAAGCAACACATCCTGTTATGGGAGCCAATCTGTCACACCCAACCTGTAAACATATCTGTTATGTATGAGTAAGACACTATTCTGTTTTATGACATTACGACGTTTTACGTCAGTGTTGTTGAGCTTTACCAAAGACGGTGGATAAACCAAGACGGTCCACTGCAAGTCAGTTTCCTGTATCAGTGTCACGTGGGGTTTGCGACCACCATGCCCCTTTAGGAGACTAACAGCAGGTCCTGAGTCCATTGACTTCAGTGGGAGAAATGAACGTGATTACAGATTATGGCCGATTCTTTGGCCCCATAGTCATGGAAGCAAATATTGGACCCATTTATCACAAGCCACATATCTTCAGAACATTCCGACACCAAAATGGCAAATTTCAGATGGACAAATCAGGAGAAAATTTACTTTGTTCAAGACCTGTCTCTGTCTCAACAACACACTCTCGCGAGGTCTGGCAACAGATATCTCCTCTCTGGTGCTGAAATCAGTGCAGTTTCACCAAAGATACTGGATTAAAAAAATATTTTTTCCAGCGGATATCTTAGTTACAACATGATTGAGCTAGCAAAACAGTTTTGTGTTGCTATGTGTGGTATTTATTCAGTTTTGGGAAATCACAATGTCTAGAAGGCATCAGTGGCTGCAGCTGACAGGGACAGCTAACAGCAGCAGCAAAGCTAACATCAGGACGTCATCTGTTAAAAGCCTCCAGTTGTCGGATGCGACATGAAACTACTCCAATTAGCTCAATCATCTTGTAACTAAGACATAAAATATTTTTTTCACGGACCATTTATTCATTTAGCTTACGGCCAGTAAGGGTACACACATGTTGACAGAAGTGAGGTTGGGGATACTCGTCTTTGATTGGCGGTTCTCCATCGTCTTTGATTGGGGTACGGGGGACAACGCCTACTTAGGAGACCGGAAATGTATACCATTTCATACAATGGGAGTATATTGTAGGTGGGCCATCTTGTAGTAATCCAGTATCTTTGGCTTTACGTGTGTGTGTTTGCGTTGGCAGTACGAATGGCACAGCGAAGTAAACGGCAGGTATTTTTTCATGCAAGACTGAAGCCGAGTGAGACTCGTTATTCTTACACCACACAAGAATATAACATTTGGCAACGAAGATGGCTGAGTTTCCGTACCTCCACCGGCGCTGTTTTTGTCTGTCCCCGGCAACCTGCCGGTACCGTGGTCTGGATTGTCTCGGTACGGAGGGTCAGTGCTCCACCGTGTTGATTGACAGCTCTCGCCCCGCCCCCATCCACATGGGCTCTATCACATGACAGCTCCAACCTATGGAAAGTCAAGAGGGTCAAAACAGCCACGACTCAGATGAGTGTTTTTCCAGTGTAGCAAAACCACAGGCAGGGAAACAGCCGTAATTATGTGACTTGCAGTAACTGTGGATCCAGCTCGCATAAGACACAGGCTCCAAACTGCCCAGCCCGAGGACTAATATGCAGGAACTGTTTAAAGGCCAACCATTTTGCCAAAGTTTGTAGATCTGCTCCTGCTGCCCACTCATCACAGCCCAGACCCTCGTCATCTCACAGTGACTGCAGAGATCAGAACTGTTTCTATTAACCATGTGACTTTTAAGACATGAACAGTGCAGCTCGGAGATGTGAGCCTTCTCTTGCTGGTGGGCACAGGGGCGGCTGCGTCTCTCCTCTATCTCGGCACTCACAACAAGTTTTTTGCACACCTGCCACTGCTCGGATACGTCAGCTCAAGGATTGGGATTTTGGGCGTCTTCCAGATACAGGTGCAATATGGATCCAAGCACATTCCTGCATTTCCGTTTCACATTTTGAAGCAGGGTGCCAACCTCCTGGGTTTTGACCTGTTTACAGCCTTAGGGTTCTCATTGCGTGACAACAGCAGCTCACCCATTCATCAAGTCACCTCCACCTGGGAGCAGATATGGCCAGCTATGTTTGATGGACTGGGCTGCCTCACAGCTTTTACACACAGGCCCCTCGTGAACACAAAGGTGCCCCCGGTCATACAGCCCTTGCGCCGGATTCAATTCACGTTGAGGGATGAGGTCACAAAGGAGCTGAAGATGCTGTTGGAGGCAGGCATTATCGAGCCAGTCAACGCTGCCCCCTGGATTTCAAACCTTGTAATAGCAAAGAAAAAAACAGGGGGGCTGAGACCCTGTGTGGATCTACAGCGTGTCAACAAGGCCATTGTTCCAGATCGGTATCCCTTACCTACCTCAGAGGAGCTGACCACTCTCTTCTACGGCTCCATGGTCTTCACAAAGCTCGACCTGCGGCAGGACTATCTTCAGGTGCCCCTTCACCCAGCCAGCAGGGACCTGACAGCTTTCGTCACACATGCCGGGGTGTTCCGGTACATCCAGTTGCCATTTGGGCTTAACTCCGCCCCCAGCTGTTTCCAAAAGGTTATGACCACAATCCTTGCTGGTATCCCTGGGGTCACTGTGTACTTGGATGACATCGTGGTCCATGTCCCAGACAAGCAAACTCACGATGAGTGGCTCAACAGGGTGTTTGCGGCCCACCAGAAGAACAATCTGACCCTGAACGGCGAGAAATGCTCCTTTGCCGCTGCCACCACTGACTTTGTGGGGTTTCACCTGTCAGCTAAGGGCATCACACCTCTCCTGTCAAACGTTGATCCCATACATCGTATCCCTGCGCCCACCTCAGCTTCCCAGGTAGCCTCGTTTCTGGGCCTGACGGCGTACTACCTCCGGTTTCTGCCCCATTATTCTCAGACCATTCTCTCCCCTTCGCCACCTCCTCAAAAAGGAGGAGTCGTGGAATTGGACTGCAGCTTGCTCAGAGGCTTTCAGCTCACTAAAGGCTCAGCTCACCACACCCCCCATGTTGGCCCATTTTGACACGTCCAGCCCCACCCTTGTCACCTGTGATGCCTCAGCTGGAGCGATGGGGGCTGTCCTGTCGCAGACACAGAACAGTGTCGAGCGGCCAGTAGGGTTGGGTCGGTATGAGGAAAAAAAAAACTGGCCCTGAAGGAACAGGTCCGGTTTTTGTGAAAATCCGCATCAAGTCGGTAATACCGGATTTTCGCCACTTGGAGGCGCAGTTGACTCATTTAAAATAAAAAACGACCATAGGACAACAGAGTGACAGTAACACGTTGTTTCTTTTATTCCTTAAAAATAAATTTGCAGGTTTAGCTTACTCATTCAGTGCAAACAAGGGTTGCCTCCTTCATCTGGCTCACAGCCAAAGTGTTGCCATATTGGCGCATTCTTTGGTTTCTTCAAGACTAAATTGTCTGCCAATATCGACTCCCCGTCACTGTTAAACAAACTCCAGGCTACAGTAGAGGTGCATGCGCACTCGCACCCCCTAGCTCAGTCCCTGCCCCACCCTCCTCTCTCCTGCTCGCTGTGCGCTTGGCGAAGAGGCAGACACAGATGCTCACAGACTCGGGCGTAATGTAAGTGGAGCGGACTCCGCGAGGAGTGTCCGCAGTCATTCGGGCTTCCATAGTCGAGTGCACTTCCGCGTTGTAGTTTCCTGTAAAAATGTCGGTGAAAAATCCCCATGATGTGAAAAATACATGCCGAGCAGTCTTTTGTGTGCGCACTGGTGCGCAGAGTGGAGTCCACGTGGTCGTAAAATCTGAGCTTTGTGCAGACAGGGCTTGTGGACGTCCGCTTTTAGCCCGGGCGGACCTCCGTGGAGTCCGCTCCACATACGTTCCACCGTAAAATGACGTATGTGGTCCGGTCGGTCTCAAAAAAAAAAAAAAAAAAAAAAAAAAAAAAGGTCCAAGACGGAGTACCGAACCGAATTGGTATTACCGAGAACCGACCCAACCCTAGCGGCCGGTCGCCTTTGCCTCCAGGGCCCTGAACCCCACTGAGCAGAGGTATTCAATCAGCAAACGTGAAGCACTAGCTTGTGTCTGGGTGTGCGAGAGGTGGCGCCTTTAACTGTACAGCCGCCAGTTCACCCTCCGTACAGACCACCAGGCCCACACTGCTCTGCTGTCCGTCTTGGGCAGCGGCCACAGGCCCCTCCGTCTGCACAGGTGGGGGGAGCGGCTCAGGCAGTATGACTACCAGCTCAAGTTCACTCCAGGTAGTGGCAACATGGTTGCAGACCTCCTCTCTCGGTTGATCGACACCCCCACTCCAACCGTTTCTCCTGCCACCTTCGAGGAAGAGCTCGAGATCATCCAGCTGTTGCACGGGCCCTTGCAAACAGTGGTGTCATTGGAGGAGCTCTGGCGGGAATCAGAACAGGACCCACTGCTGTCTACCCTGCACACCTACATACAGACTGGATGGCCTCCACAGGTGCCCCATTTGTTAGGGTGCAACACGAACTCTCATATTGGGGTGACTCTGTGTCTCCAGGGGCCTCTGCACTGTGGTCCCTACGTACCCTACGTGTGCGTATCATGGCAATGGCACACGAGGGTCACTTGGGGATAGTCAGGGTCATGCCGCGACCTGGTGTGGTGGCCAGGTATCAACCGCGACATTGAGACCATGATCAAAGACTGTGAGCCATGCCTCCTCAGTGGGAAATGCGGGCTACTGGCTGCGACACCCCTGCAGCCTGTCCTGTGGCCGTCCCGCCCGTGGGAGCATCTACAGCTTGACATCTGTGGTGAAATCCACGGCCGAGGGGTCCCGCACCACCAACACTGACTAGTGGTGGCATACGACCTTCACTCAAAATGGCCTGAGGTGACCCCAGCAGGTACAGTCACAACTCAAGTCATTATTGACATCTTGGATGGCCTGTTTGCACGATGGGGCTTGCCACTCACTATCATCACAGATAATGGACCCCAGTTTGTGGCAGCACAATTCTCGGACTTTCTCAGTGGGAAAGGGATTAAGCACATCTGCACAGCATACTTTTACCTCCAGGCCAACGGGGGGGTTGAACGTTTCAACCAAAGCCTGAAAAATGGAATCTGAGCACATCTGTTCCAGGGCTGCACATTTCAGACTGCGCTCAATCAAACACTCTTACACTAAGGAGTGAGCCAGCATGCAACAACGCAGACTTCTCTGGCATCCCTCATGTTGGGCCGTGAGATGGACTTGCCACTGGGCAGACTCAAGCCCCGAGATGCAGTGGCACCTGAAACACTCAGCGGTGAGGGAAAAGCAGCGGGAGATGAAACAACGTTTTGATAAGAAACACAGAGTCAAGACCACCACTATCCAGGTGTTGGACTGGGTTTGGGCCCGTAGGCCCCAGCGATGCAACAAGATGGCATCTTTCTGGTCTCAGCCCCTTCAGGTGACACTTCAGCTAGGGCCGGCCACATTCATGCTGAGTGATGGCTCCCGCTGGCAGGCCAGCCAACTGCGCAAAGTACCTGTTCTTTCGGGGCCAGCCACGCCCACGCCTACACTGCTACCAGCTGCTGGTGTGGCGAATATGGACGGAAAGGTTTTGAGACCCCCGAGACCCGTATTGCCAAGGGCCGTTAGACCACCCGGGTATCCGCTGCAGCCACCAGCCGCATAGGGCCTCATCCCATGGTGGCGGAAGGCAGGCCACAGTGGGACTGGGCCCACCCTTCACACTTCAAAGACTTTGTTACTACGTTTCATACATAAGCTATCAACGTCTCCTCCTGTTCTGTGAGAGACTGTTCTGTGAGAGACTGTTCTACTGTTACTCGGCTGTGTTGGGTTTTGAAAGGGGGGTGGGGGTTATGTGTGAGTAAGACACTATTCTGTTTTATGACATTACGACGTTTTACGTCAGGGTTGCTGAGCTTTACGTGTGTGTGTTTGCATTGGCAGTACGAATGGCACAGCAAAGTACGTAAATGGCAGCTATTTTTTCATGCAAGACTGAAACCGAGTGAGACTTGTTACATTGACATTCTTACACCACACGAGACAATATCTTCATCAGTGACCTGAACCGCACCTGTAAAGATATGTCTCAATCATCTGAACCCAACCCGTAAACCAGAGCTGAAAGTTTTTGGTCATGACCACCAATAATAACAACCTAGTTGCTGTTGGCTATATTGTATGTCATTTCCACTAAATGTCATCATATATAGCATGTATGTTCTGTTTTGAAAACAACAAGATACCAAATACTCACCCATCTTGGTTATGTTTTAAATATGATCTAGAAACCACAGCTAACCTATGTGGTTTGTTTAGATTTGCACACAACTGACCAGTACAGTGGTTTGTTTACATGATGTTACATGAATACACATTTAATTTAGAGCCATAGATTTATGATAGGACACAATGTTAGGCCTACATATTTGCAGAGAGAAATAGTTTTTACCAGACATTATGACAGGAGTTTCCCTGTGCTCTCCATGTTTCCCATGACTCCTCCTCCCCTCTGTGTGTGTGTGTGTGTGTGTGTGTGTGTGTGTGTGTGTGTGTGTGTGCACGCGCACACACTTATAAACCTATCTAACAGTGGACCTCCATGCTGTTACACTTTCACATACAGGGGATTCCACAGCTAACGGTGGACATTTTTTAAGTCCCCTGCTGACTGAATTTTTGCCAAGAGGGGACCTGAAGGTATGTGAGTGCATACTCAGCAGTGCCCCTGCTGGCTGGAGCAGGTATTTTAACAAATCAGTCACACATGTCATTTATAACACTCCCTGCAGTGTAAATGGCCTGCAGCCCCAGGCAGTCTATCAGTCTGTAGAGGGGCTACAAAATAAGCAACATGATTTTTTTTTTTTCATTTGTGTGTGTGAGACCTTGTGGAAGTCACACTACCAAAGACCTAAAATGGTGGACGCGAACACATCAGGGCAGGTGATTTGTGCAAGAAAATGTTGACAAAGCCGCTGGCTCCACATGCTCCTTGAAAATAATCTAATAAAAGAATAATGCATAATATCTATCTATCTATCTATCTATCTATCTATCTATCTATCTATCTATTTGAATTTGCTTTGAACCTTTATTTATGTGGGACTTATTGTTATTTAACACTGGGCTCAGTTGAGTAAAATTACAATTACAAGCACATGCTAAGTATATCAATTCAGTCAATCAATTTTATTGCCTCACAGGGCTTTACAGCATACAACATCCCTCTGTCCTTTGGACCCTCACAGTGGATAAGGAAAAACTCCCCAAAAAAAAATCTTTAACGGCGGGAAAAAAAAATGCTAGAAACCTCAGGAAGAGCAACTGAGGAGGGAAAGACATGCAATAGATGTCGTACAGAACAGATCAGCATAATAAATTGATGAAATTCAATGAGACAGAAAGAAAGACACAGAGAGAGAGAGAGAGAGAGAGAGAGAGAGAGAGAGATACAGGACAGACAGTAATGACAGTAGCTTACAACAACATTAATGAAAGTAATAATATTATAGTTATAGTTCTGGCTACTGCGGTACAATATGTTGAAAGTATATATTAATATCTGGCAGTATACATGTGTGATAATAATCACATGTGTATAATAACAGTAGAAGTATGACTAATGACTAATGATGGCAGCAGCAGCAGGAAGCATCTGGCAGGACCATGGCAGCAGCACAACCACACACATCACGCTATCCAGGCACCGCTGCGATATGAGTTAATCTGAGAGACAGTGGAGCACAAAGGCTCCGGAGAAGAAGCCGAGTTAGTGACATCCAGAATGGCCGAGTTAGCAAGATGCAGTAATAGGATACGAAATAAGGAGAAATGTGATCTCGTTTCTTAGTTCCTGTTAGTACACGTGCTGCTGCATTCTGAATTAGCTGGAGAGTTTTTAAGGACTTACTAGGGCTACCTGATAATAGAGAGTTATACAGTAATCCAGCCTTGAGGTAAAAAAAAAGTAAAAAAAAAAGTGTGGACCAATTTTTCTGCATCTTTTTGGGTCAGGATAGGCCTAATTTTCGTAATATTATGCAGATGAAAAAATGCAGTCCATGAGGTTTGTTTTAAATGAGAATTAAAAGACAAATCTTGATCAAATGTTACTCCGTTTTTTTACGGTAGTGGTAGAGGCCAGAGCAATGCCATCTAGAGAAACTATGTCTCTGAGTTGTTTGGGGCCAAGAACAATAATTTCAGTTTTGTCTGAATTTAACATCAGGAAATTGGTGCTCATCCAGGTTTTTATGTCTTTAAGGCAATTATGAAGTTTAGTTAATTGATTACTTTCTTCTGGCTTCATCGATAAATACAACTGTGTATCATCCGCATAACAATGGAAATTTATAGAGTGATTTCTAATGATGTTGCCTAAAGGAAGCATATATAAAATAAATAGGATTGGTCCGAGCACAGAACCTTGCGGAACTCCAAAACAAACTTTAGTACGTAAGGATGATTCATTATGAATGTGGACAAACTGAAAACGATCAGATAAATAAGATTTAAACCAGCTTAGTGCAGAACCTTTTAGGCCAATTAAGTGTTCCAGTCTCTGTAGCAGAATTTGATGGTCAATTGTGTCAAACGCCGCACTAAGATTTAATAAAACAAGTACAGAGACGAGTATATGATACCAGTTTAGTGAGCATATTTTCTTGTAACATTAGAGCAAGTTCACAGTTTAAGGCAGTATTACGTTCTCCCAGTATTGTCTCTGTGATACCACCAGGTGTGTTTAAACTAGCCCACGTGTTTTGTCTAACAATGTGTTATTTTTGGCCCACCAGCACAAACAATGAATACAGCACACAAATTCATGGTGTACGCTGCCGATTAACTGTCTGGCCGTATGAAATTTGCTCTGATCCTTCAACTGTCATGGCTACAGAATGTAGAAAAAGGAAAGTTGATAATGAAGGCCACCGCTTCCAGGAAAGGTGGAAATTACAATATTTTTTCACTGAAAAACGAAATAACGGTGTCTGCCTAATTTGCTATGAGACTGTTGCCTTGTTTAAGGAATATAATGTGAAGAGCCACTATGAGACAAAACATGCTAATACATATGACAAGCTATCAAAGAGTGACCGTGCTGAAAAAGTGAAGCAACTCCAGGACAGCTCAGCCACACAGCAGCGGTTCTTTACGAGGGCCCATAAGTCAAATGAAAACATCACCAAAGCAAGCTATAAAGTGGCAATGTTGACTGCTAAATGTGATGATCCCTGTGTCATCTAGGGGTGTGTCTGCTGTGAGAGTTTGTCAGGCCTGTCTCTCCCATGCTGACTTGATTGCAACTCAGTGCACCTGGGCCTGGTGCACTCAAGGTGATAAAAGCTGTGCTCACTCATTCACTCACTCTCTGCTTCTCACAGGCAACCACTCTGGTCTGGTTTGGTGATGTTTTAGTTTCTTTGCTTTCATGCACTCTTACACATACACACTCTCACACACCCATTATTCAATACTCACACATAGTACTGATATCACTGACATTTACAATCTATATGTTGCTCTTATTTAGTTATTTGCTAATTTGGTTTGATTTGCTGCCAATAAAATATCTTTTAACTGTTCATCATGTTGTGTCCCTTTTGTTATGGCCACTTGAGCCGGGTCGTAACATTAAACATGGCAAACCTTTGGCAAAACCTACAGAAGACGAGTTTATTAAAGCCTGTGTCACGAAAATAGCAAAACACATTTGCCCCGAGAAGTATGGGGTGCCGTTTGTAAAGTGTCTCACGCTGAAAATAACATCAACATTTTGCCACATTTAGCTTCAAACAATGTTTAAAAAAGTATTGTGATTTTTTTAACGTCACCTTTTACCACATTTACAGCAATATTTGTTAACTTAGAAATATATTAAATAGTTAAATCTAAATATTAAATGTGGCACCTAAATGTTAAATCTAAATATTAAATCTAAATCTAAATCTAAATGTTAAATCTAAATATTAAATCTAAATCTAAATGCTAAATCTAAATCTAAATATTAAATCTAAATCTAAATATTAAATGTTAAATCTAAATGCTAAATATAAATATAAATGTTAAATCTAAATATTAAATCTAAATCTAAATCTAAATGTTAAATCTAAATGTTTTGGGTGAAACTAAATATTTAGCTAATATGCAAATTCACACTGCCGGTCACCGGAAGTACCAAAATAAAAGTTCGAGATGGTCAGACTGTTTATAGAATCAAATAACGAATTAAAACCAACTTATCGGGGGAAATGGACACTTGAACATACATTAGCGTGATAATAACTACCTAAAATAACAAGGAACGTGTTTGGAGAAATTTTATTTGACGTGTACTTTGAGTTGTTAGTGTCCCTTCGGAGGGATTAACAACCTAAGCTAAGCTAACAACCGTCAGTTCTTAGCCCCGTTAGCAGTGTCTGTAATGACTCATTAACTCTTAAACGGTCCGTGAAAAAAATATTTTTTTCCAGCGGATGTCTTAGTTACAACATGATTGAGCTAGCAAAGCAGTTTTGTGTTGCGATGTGTGGTATTTATTCAGTTTTGGGAAATCACGATGTCTAGAAAGCACCAGTGGCCGCAGTAGCAGCAAAACTGTCAGGACGTCATCTGTTAAATGTCTCCCATTGTCGGATACGGCATTAAACTACTCCAGTTAGCTCAATCATGTTGTCAACGCTGTCTCCCTGACAGACAACCAGTGGACCCTGATGGAGAAGACAGCTGAAGTACTGACTCTGTTCAAGGAGCTGACCAGGGATGTGAGCAATGAGACTTCAACTGCAGTGGACGTAATCCCAGGCATAACAGGTTATTTCCCCTTTATATTCAAATAAAATAATGTAGGCTACTTTTTATTTTACTCGTAAGCAAAGTATTTTACTAAATTTTTTAAATATTGTTCTAAATAAACCAGTTAAATCACCCATCTACTCTCCTAGAGGCTGTGGAGAGCTGTTTTGCTGATTAGTATGTAGTAGTATTTATTATATTCATGCCTTTTTCAGGGTGGCACGGTGGTGTGGTGGTTAGCACTCTCACCTCACAGCAAAAGGGTTGCCGGTTCGATCCCAGGCGTGGGAGCCCCTCTGTGCGGACTTTGCATGTTCTCCCTGTGTCAGCGTGGGATCTCTCCAGGCACTCCGGCTTCCTCCCACAGTCCAAAGACATGCAGAGTGGGGACTAGTTAATGGTTAGATGATTTTTTTTTTATTTAAGCAGATGTAAGGCCTGCCTGAGCTGTTGTTGTGCTATGTGGTGTCTTGGTTTTTTTTTTGTGTGTGCATAGGCCTAATTGTTTCATTTATCTATTTTCAGATTATTCACAAATGCAGCCAACCTGCAGCTTGCCAAGGAACACCTGATCCAGGAGGTTGCAAAGATGGAGGACAGCAGAGCTGCCAGTGCAGAGCCAGAGGCAGCAGAGCCTGTGAGGAAGGCAAGCAAGTAGCAGCATCCTAGAGGAGAGTCAGTCAGTGGCCCCGTCCGTGAGTACCACATCAGCAGATGGTCAGGTGCACACATACCTCACAGAGCAAACCATCGGACCTGAGGGGGTGCGGGGCCCTCCTTGGTTGGCAATATTGTCTCCAGTAGATGGTTGCCCCGGCGGCCGTGGGTGGATGCTAGGAGAGACAGAAGTCTGTGGTGGGACAGGGAGGGCCTTCGGGGGGGGCAATTGGAAGCCTCTTGCGAGGCGTCGGGACCGGGGTGGAAGGGGCCCCAGGGATGGACATGGGGGTGGGGGCAGATGGAGTCTGCAGGGGGGATTTTTTATCATCTGAGGGATGTGTAGTGGTGAGGGGGTCCAGAGGAAGAGAGGGCTGCATGGAGGCTGAATGACGTGCAATCTCCTCAGAGAGGGAGCTGCGGGGGCCCAAATATAGGCCTAGTGAAAGTTTATGGGGGACCTGTGCAGAGGGTAAAATAGGGAAATCAGTGTCTTCAGGAGTTTCCAAAATGGGCGCTAATGAAGCCGTATGTGTGGTGGATGTGGATGGAGGGGGTATGGGCCAGGCAGCCGGCTGAGGGGGGATGAGATAAGAGGGAGCTGATAAGGGGAAACCCAACAATTGTTGCACCGTGTGAAGAGTGGTTGTAGAAAGCTTGGGGCCATAGCGTTTGCGGGCCCAGCCAGTAGCTATGTGGAGGGCCTGTGATTTCTGCGGGGTGCCAGTAAGGGAGGTTATGGTATGAGAGTAATGTTCTTGAAGGATTTCCATATTGTTTTCCATCCATCTCGTCGTGTTCACCGCCACCTTGTCTCGGGTTTCTGGGGATGGTGCAGCAGGTTTAATAAAATCTGTTAAGCGGGAAACCTGCCGCATCATGCCAGGGGGAAAATGGTTTTTGGAGATGGCATTATCAATAATCTGTTTATGATGAACCGCCTGAATAAGCTTAAAATAGGATTTGCAAATTTGGCGGGTCTCAGGCGAGGGAGGCTGGGAAACAATAGGCAGGGAGGCTTGAGATGAATGCGTGTATGAATGAACTGGAACAGGGTGTCTGTGGCATGTGTGTGTGAACCGGGTAGCTGCGTGTGTGTGTCCGTGTGTTGGTGATAAGGGACATAAGGGGACGGGGAGTGTATGAATGTGTGTGTGTGTGTGATGTGTGGGCATAGTTTAGCCTGTCCCGAACACCTAGTTCTGAATTAAAAGGAAGGAAAATAGACAGGATTTTAAACTATTACAGTGGGGGTGGCCCACCTGCGTCCTGGATCCAGGTGGGGCTCGATACTCCGTCCGTGGTTCGGCGGTGAACCCGTGTCCCATGATGCCGTGAGGGTGATGGCGTCTGGTCTGAAGGAGAAGAAAAAAAAGAGAAAAAAAAGACGCTTCCCAGTGGGGATCAGGCAGGGGTCGAGGAGGATGGCAGGGTGGGGGGACCAGCAGAGTAGGTCCCCCACCGACAGTTAAAATCGAGTCTTGTAATAGTAAAAAATAGAATTACGTAAAAAAAAAACCAATAAAAGCTGATAAAAGGCCTCTACAGGTGTAGGTTTAAAAGAACAAGTGAGTTCAGGAGAGGTTAAAAAACGACCTGACATTTCGCAAGGGATATTGCTTCATCAGAGGTAGAGTAGGCCTGAATGGACAGCTAGGTGTATATGTAGATTCAGAAAGAGGAACGATCGGTCCATCCCTGAGGCCAATTCCAGCCAATTGCGACTCTGGGAAAGGGCTGGATGTATGCCATTGTTTGGGGAGGTTTTGAAATTGGAGGGAAAATAAGTGACGAGGTTCAATTGGTTATCATGAAGGAGGGGCGTGGGAAAAAAAAGAGGGGAAATATAGGTAGGGGGTTGGGGTTAGGGGTGGGGGGAGGGGGGTGGTTAGGATTGATAGGAAGTGTGGGTGGGGGGTTAGGGTTGGGGGTGGGGGGGGGGGTGGTTAGGATTAGGAGAGAGGTTGGGGTTAGGACTAGGGGGAGGAAAAGGATTCGAACCCTGGTTAGGGTAAGGGAAAATGTTGGGGTTAGGAGTGGGGAATTGGAGTTGGTTAGGATAAGGTGAAGGATCAGGTAAGGGGTTCAGGTGGGGGGAAATAGGAGGGGGATGAGTGGGCTGAGGAGGCGGCTCAGGTCCTGGGACCTCGGGTGGAGAGGGGGAGGGGAGGGGAAAGCGAGTGGGAACGAGAGAGGCCAGGGTAGTGGATTTTATGTAGCGGAGGAATCGTTTTGAATAGCCTCTGGGGCGTAAACTATGAAAGAGGGTATTGGTGGCTTGGTGAAAGTCTGTAAAGTTTGAGCAGATACGGAAAAAGCGGATGAGTTGTGATTTGATGATGCCTTTAAAAGTGTGCTTAGGATGGTAGCTTGATTTATGGAGTAGTGCATGTGCGTCCGTGGGTTTGAAATAAACTTTGGTCTGTAGTGCTTTGTGTAAAGTGTTGGTTTGGCTGAAGAAGACTGTGGTATCTAGAAAGTTGACATGTGTGGGACTTATTGTGTATTTGACGGTAATGGCCAGGTGATGATTATTAAGAATGTCGATGAAGTCTATGAATGTAGATGGGTCATGGGGCCAAATTCCGAAAATGTCATCCAGATATCTCAGGTAGAGTGTGGGCTTTAAGGGGCATTTGTTGAGGGCTTCTCGTTCCCACTCGCTCATGTAGGGATTAACGTATGATGGGGCAAATCTCTGACCCATGGCTGTCCCATGTGTTTGTAAATAGTATTGGTTATTAAATAGAAAGTCATTATTAGTGAGACAGAGTTTTATTAGTTCTAGGAGTTGTGAATTGGGACGGTGAGGGTCTGGGTTTCTGTTGAAGATTGTGCGTAATGTGTGTAAACCTAATTCTGTGTCGATATTGGTGTAGAGGTTGTCAATGTCAATAGTAAAGAGCTGGGATTGAGCAGGGACAGCCATGGGTCGGATCATTTGAATGAAATGGTAAGTGTCCTTAATGTAGCTGGGGTGCTGGGTGGAGAGGGGGCCTAGGAAATGATCGATAACCCTAACCCCTAAACCGCTAAACCGCTAAACCGCTGGGGGCTGCTCCGCTGGGATTTGAACCTGGGCCCCTGGGTGAAGGAGCTGGGCCTATCCAACCGAGCTAAACATATCTGGTTGGCACATTATGAAATTGATCCTGGCTCCTATATTACCCTAACTTAAAGGAGCAACTGCTCCTGGTGGGGATCGAACTCAGCTCCCCTGCGTGACAGGCACTTGCCCTCTCCACCACACTATCCACACAGTTCATAATATCCAGTCCTTTTACTTTCAATTACAGTTTGGGCAACCCTGTCGGTAGGCCAGTGCTTTATAGGTCTACATTTGACCCTTGAACCCCAACCCTAACCCAATCCTAACCCTAACCCTCCTCACAGACTTCACCCACTCCCGCCCCCACGTCCACCCCTGAGGCCCCTTCCACCCCGGTCCCGACACCTCGCAGGAGGCTGCCGACCCCCCCCATCCCACCACAGACCGGTCCTTCTCCCAGCATCCAACCCCAACCGCCAGAGAACCCAACCATCGGGGACACCAGCCACGACCGAGGAGAGCCCTGTACCCCCTCTGAGCCCTCCCCTACCTCTGCACCGGGAATAGGAGGTTCACCCCCTCTGTTCCCAATCTACCCCCAGGTCGTCATTCAGACCTCAGATAAGAAAGTCCGTGCTCCTTTAACGGAGGCATCCCCAGCCCTGGCGACACCAGCCCTCACCCCAGGTACCTAAGCCAAATTCAGTTGACTTTGAATCAGTTTCACTCAACACTATACACACAAAGTCTAATGTTGTTGTACACACGCATGACCTTATCTCCTCTACTTCCTCCGTAGCAGAGAAACCTGGGTCGGGGGTCGAGGCGACTGGCGTCAGGGCACCACTGGAGGATTCTGAAAGGAGCTCCTTTTTTAAGAATCCAACTCATGAAAACAATAACCAAAACCAAACTCAGGGCACAAAAACCATGATGAGAGGGACTCTCAAGGCCATGATGGCCGATCAGAGCACCTACTCTGAGCCCTCCCATTATCCACTTTCCGTGGATCCTGACGCCAACTGCACCGACCCACAAAACTTTTCTCTAATACAACCCCCCACACCCACTGCCCGCCTACCAACCCCGTCCCCCCGTTCATCTCTTTCACGCCACACACCTCCCCCCAATAGGACCTTCAGGCCAACATACATACACATCACCCGCCCACATAGAAAGCTAGTGGACTGGTTCTTCAGGCCCCGCAAACCTGTAGTTATCCTGGGAGATTCAAACATTAACCGTGTCCCAGCACACAATAACCCAGACATTCAACTGGGCAGCTATCCCGGCGCCAATTTTTACCACTTCCTTAAAATTTGCGAACCCTCCCCAGCCCCTCCACCAAGATCCTGGTGCTGTCAGTGGGTCTTAACAACAAAGATCAGGACCCCAAACAAACGTCGATCAAACAGTTGAAGGCACTCTATAGAACAGCCCGCACCACCTTCCCCAATTCAGACATCTATTTCCCCATCCTTAACTTCTCTACCAATCTTACACCCACCCAACAGCAGAACCCCAAACTCATCAATAACACCATTGCCACCCACCTACCATTCCTCATAGAAATACCCCATGACATTTTTATTACCGACACGGACAATATTCATTGGACCCCAACCACAGCGGCCGCCATATTCGCACACTGGTGCAAACAACTGAGTTTATCCCCTACCTGAACCCTACACCGGCCCTGCACACCCCTGCCCTCAATCCCTTCCTAATCGCCGACATCCAAAAACACCACAACTCCACACACTCCTCTCTCCCCCGTTCTCTCCCACTCCCCTCCCTAACAAAACCTCCATTAGCACAACGTGTCCTAGCTCAACTCAACTCAGAATCTAACGTACTTAACCTTTCCTCCATGCTTCAGTTGTCCCCAGCCCAAATACAACTACTCGAAAAAGGTTTATCCTTCATCCCATGCCCCTTGCGCTACGACTGGGAGGAACTTCGGAGAGACCTACATCACTACCACAGACGCATTAAAATCATTGACCATTTTCACGGTAAACAACAACAAAACACACAACGCTTCACATTACCGTCCAGCTGGGAGCCCACCGGTCTACAAATCCATCCCCAAATACATTCCATCATCCACTCCGACCATAATACAATGAACACATACCGGCCCCCACCAAATGTCCCAGACAATCTCTCGAAAGCCGAACGCTCAGCTCTACAACAACTCATTAAAAACCCAAACATTATAATAAAACCAGCAGATAAAGGATCCAAGGTAGTCATCATGGACCGCCAACAATATCTCCTTGAAGCTAACCGCCAACTATCCAACCCTCTCCATTACAAATCCATCCCATCCACAATACAACACAACACACAGTTACAGATACGACATATAATCCAAACCCTTTACACTAAAAAATACATCTCAGCTAAACAACGCGATTTTTTATCAGGTCCCAATAATCCCCGTCTATTTCTACCTCCTCCCCAAAATTCATAAACAACCCCAGAACTGGACAGTTCCCTCCGAAGTTCCTCCCGGTCGACCAATAGTTTCAGACTGTAACAGTGCCACTTACAATGTGGCGCAATATATCGACCATTTCCTCTCCCCCCTTTCCACCCGCCACCCAAGCTACGTCAAAGACACCTATCATTTCCTTGACATAATACGCCCCATGGCTGTTCCGTCAAAAGCCTTTCTGTTCACCATCGACATTGATAGCTTATACACAAACATAGACACCAACCTGGGCCTGACAGTCATCAACACAATCTTTCAACGGTATCCAGACCCCAAACACCCCGACTCGGAAATCCTGTCACTTCTCCGACTCTGCTTAGAAAATAATGATTTTCTCTTTAACGATAACCGTTACCTACAAACACACGGAACAGCCATGGGGCAACGATTTGCCCCATCGTACGCCAACTTGTACATGAGCGAGTGGGAGCGAGAGGCCCTGGCCAAGTGTCCCCTGCAACCCCTTTTCTTTTTGAGATTTCTGGATGACATCATTGAGGCTTGGACACACGACCTCCCCGCATTTCATACCTTCATCCAAATTCTCAATAGCCACCATCCCACGATCACAGTAAAATCCACCATAGACCCCAACCAAATAGACTTTCTGGACACCACCATTTTTTTCGAATCCATAAACACATCCGAGAAGGGCATGCTATCCAAAGTTTACATCAAAACAACAGACACACACGCCCTCCAACATAAATCCAGCTACCACCCCAAACACACTTTTAAAGGCATCATTAAGATCCCAAATCATTAGATTCCACCGCATCTGCTCCAAACCGTCGGACTTCCATCAGGCCACCAACATCCTCTTCACAGCCCTCCGCCACAGGAAGTACTCCAAACGCTTCCTCAGATCCATCAAAAATTCGACCTTGGCCACCCTCGCTCCCACTCGCTCCTCCTCCCCCTCCCCACATTCCTCCCCCCTTCCCCCTCCACTCCCCTTCCCTCATTGGATCTCACAATTTACTCCACATCCACACCCGGAGCCTCACCCATCCCCTTGACCCCACCAACACGAGCAGCATCCCCCTACCCCTATCCTAACCAGGATCTGTATCCCGCTACCCGTGTCCTTTCCCCTTGCCCGACCAAGGGCTCGTACAATTGCCCCACTCCCTCTTCTGCTCTCGCAGCGACAGGGGGATGGACCTCCGCTCTGGCGGACCTACCCCCACAAACCATACCTCCCACCAAAATCCTACCTTTGGTTTCCACATTCTCACAAAACATCCTGGCCCTACACCAGAACATCAAACGCAATTTCAATAATATTCAAACTCAACACACACCTTTACAGGGATACAAATTAATTTCAGCATTCAGGAAAAACCCTAACCTACAGAACCTCCTAGTCAAATCCCAATTCACCTCCAATAAACATCCTGACCGACCCTCGGAATCTCATCATTTCAAACACAGAAAATTTATCACCAATCCCTATAGCCAATTATCCTTTCCCCCACACGGCTCATTTTCCCTCCTCTCCAGCAATATCGTCTGCATCATCTCCTGCACAACCTGCCAAAAACATTATATAGGAGAAACACAAAACACAATGCTAACACAGTTACAACAACACCTACGAAATATCTCCCTCCATAATCTCACCACCCACTTAGTTGAACATTTCCAGGAACATTCGGTTGACAACCTCATCATCTCCGGACTGGAGGGCAACACAATGTGGACGGTGGGGCAGAGGAGGCACGCGGAGCAGGTCTGGATCAACAGACTGGGCACACTTGCCCCTCAGGGCCTAAATGATAACCCCTAACCCCTTTCATCCAGCAGGGGGCGCCAGCCCACCAGGAACGGCCTGCTACCACTGGCCCTTTTCAATCCTGTAACTTTCCTTTGTTCTCCCTGACCCTTTTCTTCTTTCCCCCCCTTTTTTCTAACTTCACCCTATCTCCAACCGCACCACCCCAACTTACCTTTACTCTACTCCCCCTTGCCTGGTCCCAACCCCTTCTTCTGTCCCCTCCCCTCACAAAAAAAAAAAAAAAAAAAATTCTTCACTATTTACTAACAGAAACAACCTCCCTTCCTCTCAACCTCACGCTACTTCCCTTACATTACCCTGACCTACCTGTTTCTCTTACCCTTACCCTAACCACTCCCTTTTTATCCCTAACCTTAACCCTTGCCCTTCTCTCCCTCTTCCCTCAACTTTCCCGTGCCTAATCCTAACCCCTCCATTCTTTTCCCATCTCCCTTTCCCCTCCATCCCTATTCCATTTCCGGACAAAAAACCCCTTTCCAATCCTCTCATCCCGACCCTAACCCATTTCCCCTCCCTTTCTAAAATTTCCCCTTCCTTCCCCTTTTCTTTCTTCCTCTATTACAGCAGCCACACCACACCTACAAACGGGAATCCCTCAATGATTTATTCTGAATATTGTTATTTATATCAATTATGTTTCTGAATAAAATCAAAGAAAAATACTGTTCATTGTCCTTTTCTCTAAATACATTCTTACTTAAATCTGATGGTTATGCAAAATAACAGAATTATGGGTTTTTTTCACATATAATCTGTGTATTTACGTGTACATATATGCATATGTGTCTATATATATTGCCTGTATATGTACATACACACACACACACACACACACACACACACACACACATACATATACACTTCATAGGGTTGATTACAATAATAACTTATAAGAATACATTTTGAATTTTAACTTGTTTTCCAATAAAATACATATACTACTAGTTAATTTACCTTGTCATAGAATATTATTAATTATATTTCCTCTTTTTACTATAATTATCCTACATCCCGGCTCAAATATTCACACAAATAAAACTCAAATATATATAAATTTTTCCATACACACACATAATCATGTCTCCACACACACATATGGACACACACAATTCTATGTGTATAGAGTTACATATTTAGATATACATGAGTATGTATATATGGATATGTATTTAGTTGCATGTATGCACAGAACCATGTACAGACATGCACGCACATATTTACACATACAATTTTTTTTTATATATATCCCTTTATATTTTATTATAATTAATAACTATCTTTACATAATATCCCCTTAAATAAACTAACTAATAACATTATTTTTTTATATATCTATCTATTTCAACTACCCTCATACATACATCTCCCCACACACAGATACATGTACATACACACTTAGACACACAACCTGGCCGGGATCTGGATGATTATATAATAAAGGAAATATATATACAGAAATATCAGTTTTACTGGGACTCTTCCTCATTTCACTACACTTACCCTTCTTCCCCACTCATTTACTCCTGTTACAAGGAAACACAAAATTGGTCATGACTGGGTCCTGCTTGGTGTGGCCGCTACTGTCCGGTTGGAGCT
The DNA here is from genome assembly GCF_011397635.1 of Epinephelus fuscoguttatus. NCBI lineage: Eukaryota > Metazoa > Chordata > Actinopteri > Perciformes > Serranidae > Epinephelus > Epinephelus fuscoguttatus. Next base: position 39,455,666 of record NC_064762.1, read on the forward strand.
GCCGTTCCTGGTGGGTTTTGAACCCGGCTCTCCCGGGGGGGAGGTCCAGTGCTCACCCGGTTGAGCTACACAGATTGATTAAGGGGCTCTCTCTCGGCTGTCTGTTGTAAACTCCCCACCTTCCAACAACTGAATATGACTGTTCAGACTTCTTATGTCCATGCTGTCGGGACTAACTCGCGCCTGTGATTGGCCCGTGCACCTGCGGTCCAAATGGGATCCCCTGAACACCAACCCAAACCCCTCTTCTGGCTCCCTGACTGGAGGTCAAGTGGTGAGGGTACAGGTGGAGGTACATAGGGAGGACTGTACAACCTTGGAGGTCACTCCGGTACAGGAGGTACCTGTGGGAGAGCCTACCGAGACCCCGGAGTTGGAAGAGCCGGGACCAGTACCTCCAGGAGAGACTACCCTTCCTTTGGAGTTGCCTGAGCGGACTCGGTTGAGCTCAAAGGAGGAGACGACCATGTTGTTTGGAGCATCTGATCTGGAGGATCCATTTCCTTGTCCTGTTTTTGACTTGGGTTATTTGGAGGACTCTCTGCCTGATGCTGAGTGCGTGGCACAAAATGAGAATGTTGTTTCTGATATTGCTGTCCTAGTCTCTCTCCCCGACGCTGGGTGTGTGACACAAAAAAACGGTGACCCGTCACCCAGTGACCTCCCAAAAAACCAGGGTTTGGTCACTGGAGGTGAGACAGCCAATTTTGATATTGGGCGATTCAAACCTCTCCAGAATTCCTAAATATGACTATCCATTGGTTCAGATTGACAGTTTTCCTGGAGCTCAAATACACCATCTGAAGGGATTTTGGAAAAGCTACAACCGAAAAGCTATATATTGGACAGACAAAGAACACGTTGCTCCAACGCTTAAAACAACACGTGTATCATATTGGTCGAGAAATTAAAAATACTGAACTTTATGTTCATTTTCGTGCACATGGCGTGGAAAATTTATTAATTGCGGGCCTCGAGTCGAGGATCGACTGGTCAACAGCACAGAGACTGACAGTGGAGAGACGTTGGATAGCAAAATTAAAAACTCTTGCACCCAACGGCCTCAATGAAGTTGATTAAAACATCTTTTATCTGCCCTCTCTGAACTGGAGACATATATGTTGTTGAAGGCCCCTTTTTTTTGGCCCAGTCTACCATCGATGGTATTCTGGGCTGTAGTTTTTCATAACTTCTGACTGGTGGACTGTGTGGAAAATAAAGATGAAAATGAAAGAGGAAGGGATGTTGAGGCCCTGTGTGTGCCTGTGCTTTCTGTACGTCCGATAGGACAGCAGAAAACTTGTTTGATAAAACATCACCAATCCCCTAACCTAACCTGCCCGTGCCACAAGGGTCCCTGTCTTCTCTTCTTAGGATTTTTGAATCATCAGAACAGGTCTCACACAAGCCTTTTTATGCCATGTTTGCACTGATTGCTCATCACAAACACCTGTGGGGAGGAGTGCAGGTGAACTGATTACCAGCAGGTGTTGTAATTTTCCTAGTGGGTGTGGATGTAGGCAGACACAATTCTGATTGGTTGAATTTTGTTTGACACCTATATATGTGTCTGTGTTTTGTGTTCTTTCCCCATATTCCTCTGAAGAAGCCATATGTCTGGCGAAACGTTAGGAAATCTTCCTTGTTGCTGTTGAGATTTTTTAGAAAAACAATTTGAATTTTAAAGGGTGGACAATACTTCCACTTTTTAAACCCCTTTCTTTTAAGGAAGAAAAGCTCTTTTATTCCCTCTTACAGATCATAAGAGGAACTGTTCATATTTATTTAAAAAAATCTTTCTCAGACTGCTGCGCTCTTATTGCTCCCAGTAGATCACACTGAGGTTTCAGCTTGAGCCAACTCTTCTCTAACACAGATCTGACCCCCCCTTTTTTTTTTTTTGGTGAGATCTGCATGCTAACTCACGTGTGTTTTCAAAAGGTGCCTTACCTCTATTTGAAGTGTCCCATAGAGATGTGTGTCGATTAGTTTGGCTGGGTGCTGCTCCTCTCTTGTCTCGGGGACTCTTTAGCGCAGCGTCCTGGGCTTTCTTAGAACAGACCTCTCTTTGAAGCCACTTAAAAATCCGTATTTAAGGAAAAAGGGTCTTTTTTAAGGCCACTGGCTCAAAAAATATATAAATTACTTTGTTCCTTATATATTACTAAGCAATAACAGAGGGAATAAACTGAGTTTTCTTGGAAAAAAAATATATATTTTTTTTGTTCCTTCAAAATAAGTGTGTCAACACTTTTTTGTGCATTCTATTGTGCCTTGCTTTTGGTGGGCCCTCCTCAGGGTACAGTAGTTTGTTTTTGAAAAATTTGCTGGAGTATATACTGACTAAATATAAACTTTTTCTAAGACAAAGTTCTCTTGTGGCTAAAAATCATAGATTCGTGGAATCTTTACCCGGAAAAAAAACCCATTTCAAATCTTTATCAAAAAATTCGTCTAAGATCTTTATTGATAAACTGATTTAAAATCTTTATTAAAAAAATCATTTAAAACCTTTATTAAAAATCCTTTTTTAAAAAAAACTGGATTATAAAACCTTCTAAAAATCTTTGTTAAAATTTTATTTAAAATCATTACTAAAACCTTTATTAACATCCCATTTAAAAACTTTATTAAAACTCCCCCAAGAAATGGGATTTGCTAACATCTATGAACTGGATTGAAAGCCATTTATTGCCTTTGTTCAAAACCAAAAAAAACTTCTAAGAAAAACATTGTTGATTTAAAAACTTTATTAAAAATATTTTGGGAGCTCTCTCTTGGAAGAAGTTTTTACAGTAAAAAGTACACCTGTTGGTGTTAGTATTAGAAATTACAATATACCCCAGCAAAAACACATTTTTAGGAAGGAACAATAGGAAAATATCAACTACTCCAGCAACTTGGTTGTCCCTCTGTGTGTTACATGTTTTGTCTTGTCTTGTGACATTGTTTCATCCATTTATTTACTCTAAGAACAACCTGTAGCCCTCCTACCTTAAACAGAATGCCTTCTAAAAATCATAGGCAAAATAGGAAAAATATAGGAGACACAGGATGCCTGTTAATCATGTGCTAACAAGAGGATTAATCCCTGTTCAAGCTACAGAAAACAAATTGGAAAAAACATATTTCAAACTACTGCAGGCTATCCACTATGCAGAGGTGATCGAGAGGACTCAAGAAACAGGACAAATTCCTACAGGAATGTTGAGACAGGTGAACAGGCTGACCTCTTTTATCAAGCCCTCCTCCCCCTGTGAGGAGACTCGGGAAAAAGTGAGACTAAACACTGATCGCTGGATGCAGTCTAATCTGTTGATCTTAAAAGAACACTATGATGAGCTGATTGCCAGGACTATGCAAGACCCACCTCCTTGTGAACCAATTGCATTACAAAAGGCGATAGCCTATGGATAAACAAGGTATAAACACAAGTTGACGCAATCCTCTATAACAACTGTAAGCTCACTAGTGAAAGTGGAGAAGTCCACCTCACAGACTGACACACAGCTGACACCGCACTTGAACCCTATAACAAGGGATGAGGACTGGCCAACCTTGGGCCTGACGGCGGGATCACCTAGCACTCTGGGGTTGACTTTTGCCCCCCGCAAAAATTGCCTGACCCGCACCCGCCACATGTCACTCTCTACATCTGGCCCGGGGCCTATCCCAGCCCCCTCCTCTGATCTTGGCCCCATACCTGTTCTCTCTCCCGACCCTAACCACTCTCCCAGGTCCGCCCCTAAACCTAACCATCCCTCCAGGCCCTCTCTCGACCGAGATGGCCCCCCAGGTTTTCCTCCTGATTCTAACCATCCCCCTGACCTGTCCTCTAATCCTTACCCTAACCCCTCTTCTGGCTCCCTGACTGGAGGTCAAGTGGTGAGGGTACAGGTGGAGGTACATGGGGAGGACTGTACAACCTTGGAGGTCGCTCCGGTACAGGAGGTACCTGTGGGAGAGCCTACCGAGACCCCGGAGTTGGAAGAGCCGGGACCATTACCTCCAGGAGAGACTACCCTTCCTTTGGAGTTGCCTGAGCGGACTCGGTTGAGCTCAAAGGAGGAGACGACCATGTTGTTTGGAGCATCTGATCTGGAGGATCCATTTCCTTGTCCTGTTTTTGACTTGGGTTATTTGGAGGACTCTCTGCCCGATGCTGAGTGCGTGGCACAAAATAAGAATGTTGTTTCTAATGTTGCTGTCCGAGTCTCTCGCCCGATGCTGGGTGTGTGACACAAGATGAGAAGGTTGTTTCTAATGTTGCTGTTCTAGGCCCTTTGCCTGACGCCGAATGCATGGCACAAAATGAGAATGTTGTCTCTAATGTTGCTGTTCTAGTCCCTGACTCCATTGAGGAGATACACTCTGGACAAACAGCCGATTTGTTGGGTGGCGGTAGAAGTATGGTGGGGGAAGTGGGAGTTTCTCCTCCTCACACGGTGGCCACTCTCACTGACCCACCGGGTAGGCAGGAGCCCACCTCCACTGAACCCGGGGTTCAAAAAACGGTGACTACCCGTCACCCAGTGACCTCCCAAAAAATCAGGGTTTGGTCACTGGAGGTGAGACAGCCAATTCTGATATTGGGCGATTCAAACCTCTCCAGAATTCCTAAATATGACTATCCATTGGTTCAGATTGACAGTTTTCCTGGAGCTCAAATACACCATCTGAAAGGGATTTTGGAAAAGCTACAACCGTCTATCACCACGCAAAAAGTCGTGCTTTCTGTGGGTTTGAATAATTGTCTCAGAAACAATCTTTTAGAGACAATGAAAAAACAGTTTCAGAAATTGGTAGCACTGACACGTAGGGTTTTCCCCATGCACAGATTTTTGTGCCACTGATTCAGTTCTCAAACGGGCTTGACTTTCGCACACAGCGCCTGATAGAACAGATCAACCATTATTTGTTGAGACAGTTCAAAACATTGAACATGGTGGAAGACCATCTTTTTGCGGTGCATAGTCATGATCCAGTTCATTGGACAACCAAAACAGCATTAAATATTCTAGATTCTTGGATGAAACAATTAAACTAACAAGTGGGGGACCGAGATTTCTCACCCCCACTTCGACTAGTATACTTAATTTGTCACACTTTTTTGTTTTAAACCAAGCTGAAAAAGAATTGCTGGAGAAGGGCCTCTCTTTTATACCAACACCTGTAAGATCAGATAAAAACAGCTTGAAAAGAGATCTGTCTGAATATCATAGGCGTCTAAAGTTGCTGGATTATTTTGACTATACTGTGAATTCCACTCAGGTACCCTTTGTTGAGTCTTCCAAATGGGAACCTAAGTCTGACTCGATACCTCCCCTAATTCAAAAACTGATTAGGAAGGACCTACGAGAGCTAGATAAAATCTCTAGCAGAAACACAGAGAAAAATAACTTAACTATACAAGAGAGAAAAGCATTAAATGCACTTAGAAAAAGACAGGACATTGTCATAAAGCCCGCTGACAAGGGATCAACAATAGTCATTTTGGATAGAACACAATATCTTGTGGAAGCCCATAGGCAATTGAATAATTCTTTCCATTATAAATCACTCCCACGCTCTCTACAACTGGAAACCCAGGTCATGATTCGCAATATCTTGGAGGATTTATACAGGAAGAAATACATCTCTTTCAAGCAAAGATGTTATTTGTCTGGGGAAGACCCTCCATGTCCCAAAAATCCATAAGGACCCGAGCACCTGGACAGTCCCACATGAGATCCCCCCAGGTCGACCGATTGTGTCAGACTGTGGTAGTGAATCATGCAGAGTAGCTGAATTTATTGATTATTTTTTGAATCCCTTGTCACAAAAACATGATAGTTACGTCAAAGATACTTATGACTTTGTTAATAAGATCAAATTAATCCAAACCACACCGGGAGCAATGCTCTTCTCGGTGGATATAGACGCCTTATACACAAATATAGATACACAACTGGGTTTGACAGCAATCAGACAGACCTTTCAAAAATATCCTGACCGAAACAGACCAGATGAGGCCCTTCTCCAGCTTTTAGAAATAAGTTTGACAAGAAATGATTTTGAATTTGTATTACCTGCAGGTACATGGGACGGCCATGGGGATGAAGTTCGCCCCAGCCTACGCTAATTTATACATGGCGGACTGGGAGCGAACCGTCTTCCCCAAGTGCCTCAAGTTACCAATGTTTTATTGCAGGTACCTGGATGATATTTTTGGAGTATGGACTCATACAGAGGCGGATTTTACATAATTTATCAGCACTCTGAATGGTCATCATGATTCAATTCACGTCTAGTATAATTTACAAACTGAAAAAATTGAATTTCTGGACACACAGGTCTTCATCATTAAGGAAACTGCAGAAAAGTGGACACTGGGAACCAGGGTATATTTTAAACCAACAGATACACACGCCTTGTTACATAAAAAAAGTTTCCATCCTAAACATACCTTCAAGGGAATCATTAAATCCCAATTGATAAGGTTTCGCAGGATATGTACAAGGTCGGACGATGTGGAAGTGGCAACTAAAATGCTCTTTAAAGCTCTCAGGTCCAGAGGCTATAGCAGGACTTTTCTGCGTTCTATTAAAGTGGAAGTACAACATAGTTTCTGTGAAGGACAGGTAATAAACAGAAGGGAGCAAAATAAAAACCTGGTCCCTCTGGTATCGACCTTTTCTACTTCCTCACTGAAACTCAATTCGGTAGTAAAAACCCACTTTAAAGACCTACAGGGTGCTCTTTGACCTCTGTCGGAATTCAAACTTATTTCGGCTTTTAAACGTAACAGCAATTTAAAAGATCTTCTGGTACATGCCTCATTGGAAAATAAAAAACAACCACCTGAACATGTTCACTTTAAATCGACCAAATATGTCAAGAATAAGTACACAGACTTGAGTGCTCCAGTTTGGCAACAATTCCAACTGGTATCATCAAATCTTGTTTACTGATTGAATGTAGAATGTGTGAAAAGCTATATATTGGACAGACGAAGAACACGTTGCTCCAATGCTTAAAACAACACGTGTATCATATTGGTCGAGAAATTAAAAATACTGAACTTTATGTTCATTTTCGTGCACATGGCGTGGAAAAATTATTAATTGCGGGCCTCGAGTCGAGGATCGACTGGTCAACAGCACAGAGACTGACAGTGGAGAGACGTTGGATAGCAAAATTAAAAACTCTTGCACCCAACGGCCTCAATGAAGTTGATTAAAACATCTTTTATCTGCCCTCTCTGAACTGGAGACATATATGTTGTTGAAGGCCCCTTTTTTTGGCCCAGTCTACCATCGATGGTATTCTGGGCTGTAGTTTTTCATAACTTCTGGCTGGCAGACTGTGTTGAAAATAAAAATGAAAATAAAAAGGAAGGGATGTTGAGGCCCTGTGTGTGCCTGTGCTTTCTGTACATCCGATAGGACAGCAGAAAACTTGTTTGATAAAACATCACCAATCCCCTAACCTAACCCAGGACAGGACGAGACCAGGACGAGACCCTGGTGGCACTGGCTGGGTTGGGGTTGGGGTTGGGGTGAGGGTTGGGGTTATGGGTTTGGGTTAAATTAAAGTTGCTCTGGCCTACTGTACTGTGAAAGGAGAAGGAAGAGGGGATGGGAGGGGGAAAAAAAATAAATAAATAAAAGGAAAAAGAGGGTGGGTAAGTCCGGGAATTGAACCCTGGTTTACTGGGTGGTAGACTGAGGTATAGACCTCAAAGCTAAAAGGTCTGGGTGGGGAAAAGAGGGTGAGGGGGCCTATTTATGAAAAACAAATAAATAAATAAATCAAAAAAAAAAAGGGGGGGGGGGGGGGGGGGGGGGAAAGGAAAGGAAAGTTAATCATCATTCAGGCCTCCAGGTGTAATTGTGCCGAGTTTATGGATCCAGGTTTTTTCCGCTCTTTTTCTTTGGCCAATTGTCCAGTAATCATTGTTTTCTAGACCGGTGATTATGAGATGGATGGGGGAGTGTAATTGGAAATGTTGGACCAGGGGGGTGGCAAGTCGACCTACCCCAATGTTATAGAGATGTTGGGACAGTCTGGTATGGATGGAATGTTTTGTTTCTCCAATGTAATGTTTATGACAGAGTGTACAAGTGATGATATAGACAACGTTAGTGGTGGTGATAGAGAGGTGACCTATAGTAGGGAATGCGGCTTTGGTGTGTGGGTTCTGGATAAATTTTCTGTTTCTGTAGTGGTGGCTGTACTGGAGTGGAGGTGTAGGTCTATGATCTGAGAATTTGGATCTGACGAGAATGGATTGGAGGTTCTTATGTTTTCTGTATGCTGAGATGATTCTATGGTGATGAAAGGCCGGGTGCTGGGACTGGAAACTGATGAAGTTTTGTTTAATGGTACGATGAAGAGCTGTGGTTCTGTGTGAAAAGGTGGAGACAAAGGGTATCAGGTGCGATGTGGGTGAGGACTCGTGTGTGATTGGGTATGTATGTATGTGATGACTGTGTGGGGGGTTCGAGCCGTCTCCATCTGGGTGGTTAGGGTTAGGGGGAGGAGAATGGTTAGGAACAGGGGAAAATATAGGTAGGGGTTTGGGGTTAGGGGTGGGGGGAGGGGGGTAGTTGGGATTGATAGGAAGTGTGGGTGGGGGGTTAGGGTTGGGGGTGAGAGAGGGAAGGGAGTTAGGATAAGGAGAGAGGTTGGGATTACGACTAGGGGGAGGAAAAGGATTCGAACCCTGGTTAGGGTAAGGGAAAATGTTGGGGTTAGGCGTGGGGAGTTGAGGTTGGTAAGGATAAGGTGAAGGATCAGGTGAGGGGTTCGGGTGGGGGGAAATAGTAGAGGGAGGAGTAGACTGAGGAGGCGGCTTGGGTCCTGGGACCTGGGGTGGAGAGGAAGAGGGGAGGAGAGAGCGAGTGGGAACGAGAGAGGCCAGGGTAGTGGATTTTATATAACGGAGGAATCGTTTTGAGTAGCCTCTGGGACGTAAACTATGAAAGAGGGTTTTGGTGGCTTGGTGTCTGTGAGATTTGAACAGATACGAAAAAAACGGATGAGCTGTGATTTAATGATTCCTTTGAAGGTGTGTTTGGGATGATAGCTGGATTTATGGAGTAATGCATGTGTATCCGTCGGTTTGAAATAGACTTTAGTTTGCAATGTTTTTTGGGTAGTGTGGGATTGGCCAAAAAAAACTGTTGTATCTAAAAAGTTGATATGTGTAGGGCTTGTTGAATATTTAACAGTAATGGCTGGGTGATGGTTGTTGAGGATATTGATGAAGTCTGTGAATGTGGCAGGGTCGTGGGGCCAAATTCCAAAGATGTCGTCTAAAAATCTGAGGTATAGTGTGGGTTGTAAGGGGCATTTGTTCAAGGCTTCTCGCTCCCACTCGCTCATGTACAGGTTTGCATATGATGGGGCAAATATCTGGCCCATGGCTGTCCCGTGTGTTTGTAAGTAATATTGATGATTAAATAAAAAGTCGTTGTTGGTAAGGCAGAGGTTTATTAGTTCCAAGAGCTCTGAATCGGGTCGGTGAGGGTCCGGGTTTCTATTGAAAATTGTGCGTAATGTCTGCAGGCCTAGTTTTGTATCGATATTGGTGTATAGGTTGTCAATGTCAATGGTGAAAAGCAGGGATTGGGGAGGGACAGCCATGGGTCGGATGAGTTGAATGAAGTGGTAAGTATCCTTAATATAACTGGGGTGGCGGGTGGAGAGGGGGCCAAGAAAGTGATCAATGTATTCTGATATATGGTATGTGGAACTGTTGCAATCTGAGACGATTGGTCTTCCAGGAGGAACCTCAAGGGGAATGGTCCAGTTTTCTGGTTGTTTGTGTATTTTTGGCAAGAGGTAGAAGTAACGGGGTCTGGGTTGGTCTGGTCCAGAGCGGTAGTCTTTTTGTTTGACTGTGATGTATTTTTTATTGTAAAGTGTTTGTATAATATTCCTGAGTTGATATTGAGTCCGTGGTTGAATGGTGTCTTGAAGTTGTTTGTAGTAAGTACTGTTATTGAGTTGTCGATTGGCTTCCAAAAGGTATTGCTGTCGGTCCATGATGACGATTTTTGAGCCTTTGTCTGCTGGTTTAAAGATGATATTGGGGTTGGATATAAGACTGTTGAGGGCCCTGCGTTCCGGCCCCGAGAGATTATCTGGGATATCTCTAGGGGGCCGGAAATGTTGCAGGGCCCTTGTATTTTGTTGAATGAGTTTATGAGTACAGGGGTGAAGTTTGTCATTATGTGGTTCCCAGTGGGATGGGTGGGTGAAGGGGGTCTGTTTCCGGTCCGGTTGGAGATGGAAATAATTAATGATCTTGAGCCGTCTATGGAAGTAATGTAGGTCCCTTTGAAGTTCCTCCCAGTCCAGACGAGTGGGGCGGGGGATGAAGGAAAGCCCCCTCTCCAGAAGTTGACGTTGGGGTGTGGAAGGTGAAAATAGGGTAGCCAGATTGAGAATGTTTGAAGTGGAATTCCACCCCAGGTCCCGATCTTGTTGTGTGGGCTGTGTGTGGGTGTGTGTATCCGGGTTGGATTTTGGTGTTATGATAAATTTAATTGATTCAGCCAGTTTTCAAAAATGAGCGTTGCTGTAGAGGGGGTCCAGTGAATGTTGTCCTTTTCTGTTTTGAATGTGTCGTGGGGGATTTCTGTGAGTATAGGGAAGTATGTAGCCATGGTGTTGTTGATTAATTTCAGATTGTTCTTCTGTGTGGGGGTGAGGTGGGGTGAGAAGTTCATAATTGGAAAGTAAATGTCCGCATTGGGGAAGGTCGACTTTGCCAAACGGAAGAGGGCTTTCAGTTGTTTAATGGTGGTCTGTTTCGGGTCCTGGTCCTTGTTGTCGATGCCTATGGAGATGATGAGTATCTTGACATGAGGGTTGGGGAGGGTTTTTTCGCAGACCTTGAGGAAGTGGTAGGTATTGGCACCGGGGTAACTGTCTAGCTGTATGTTGGAGTAGATGTGGCCTGGGATGCGGTTGATGTTGGAGTCTCCTAAAACCAGGACTGGTTTTTTGGCCCTGAAAAACCAGTCCTGGATCTTACGGGTGGGTCGTGCAATATGGTAGTTGGGTCTGTGGAGAGTGAGGTCCGGGGATATGGGGGTTGCAGCTGTGCAGTACGGCGAAGTAGGGAGGGGAGGTGAAGTGGTGGGGGAAGTCTCTGGTCCCTCCCAAGGGACACTAACAACTCAAAGTAAACATCAAATAAAATTTCTCCAAACACGTTTCTTGTTATTTTAGGTAGTTATTATCACGCTAATGTATGTTCAAGTGTCCATTTCCCCCGATAAGTTGGTTTTAATTCGTTATTTGATTCTATAAACACAGTCTGACCATCTCGAGCTTTTATTTTGGTACTTCCGGTGACCGGCAGTGTAAATTTGCATATTAGCTAAATATTTAGTTTCACCCAGAACATTTAGATTTAACATTTAACATTTAGATTTGGATTTAGCATTTAGATTTAACATTTAGATTTAGATTTAGATTTAATATTTAGATTTAACATTTATATTTATATTTATATTTAGCATTTAGATTTAACATTTAGATTTATATTTATATTTAGCATTTAGATTTAACATTTAGATTTAGATTTAATATTTAGATTTAACAGTTATATTTATATTTATATTTAACATTTAGATTTAGATTTAATATTTAAATTTAATATTTAGATTTAGATTTAGATTTAATATTTAGATTTAACATTTAACATTTAGGTGCCACATTTAATATTTAGATTTAACTATTTAATATATTTCTAAGTTAACAAATATTGCTGTAAATGTGGTAAAAGGTGACGTTAAAAAAATCACAATACTTTTTAAAACATCGTTTGAAGCTAAATGTGGCAAAATGTTGATGTTATTTTCAGCGTGAGACACTTTACAAACGGCACCCCATACACTCCATCACTCTCCTTCTTAGTCAAATAGCCCTTACACAGCCTGGAGGTGTGTTTGGGGTCATTGTCCTGTTGAAAAATAAATGATCGTCCAACTAAACGCAAACCGGATGGGATGGCATGTCGCTGCAGGATGCTGTGGTAGCCATGCTGGTTCAGTGTGCCTTCAATTTGGAATAAATCCCCAACAGTGTCACCAGCAAAACGCCCCCACACCATCACACCTCCTCCTCCATGCTTCACAGTGGGAACCAGGCATGTGGAATCCATCCGTTCACCTTTTCTGCGTCTCACAAAGACACGGCGTTTGGAACCAAAGATCTCAAATTTGGACTCATCAGACCAAAGCACAGATTTCCACTGGTCTAATGTCCATTCCTTGTGTTTCTTGGCCCAAACAAATCTCTTCTGCTTGTTGCCTCTCCTTAGCAGTGGTTTCCTAGCAGCTATTTGACCATGAAGGCCTGATTCGCGCAGTCTCCTCTTAACAGTTGTTCTAGAGATGGGTCTGCTGCTAGAACTCTGTGTGGCATTCATCTGGTCTCTGATCTGAGCTGCTGTTAACTTGTGATTTCTGAGGCTGGTGACTCGGATGAACTTATCCTCAGAAGCAGAGGTGACTCTTGGTCTTCCTTTCCTGGGTCGGTCCTCATGTGTGCCCGTTTCGTAGCACTTGATGGTTTGACTCCACTTGGGGACACATTTAAAGTTTTTGCAATTTTCCGGACTGACTGACCTTCATTTCTTAAAGTAATGATGGCCACTCTTTTTCTTTAGTTAGCTGATTGGTTCTTGCCATAATATGAATTTTAACAGTTGTCCAATAGGGCTGTCGGCTGTGTATTAACCTGACTTCTGCACAACACAACTGATGGTCCCAACCCCATTGATAAAGCAAGAAATTCCACTAATTAACCCTGATAAGGCACACCTGTGAAGTGGAAACCATTTCAGGTGACTACCTCTTGAAGCTCATCGAGAGAATGCCAAGAGTGTGCAAAGCAGTAATCAGAGCAAAGGGTGGCTATTTTGAAGAAACTAGAATATAAAAGATGTTTTCAGTTATTTCACCTTTTTTTGTTAAGTACATAACTCCACATGTGTTCATTCATAGTTTTGATGCCTTCAGTGAGAATCTACAATGTAAATAGTCATGAAAATAAAGAAAACGCATTGAATGAGAAGGTGTGTCCAAACTTTTGGCCTGTACTGTATGTTTATGTGTGTATACATGTGTGTGTGCGTATGGGTGTGTGTGTATGTGTGTGTGCGTGTGGCAGTAAATATGAAACACCAAGACTGTGTCGTATATATGTGTCAACTTGAGTAAAATTTAGTTTGAAAATCCCACAAAAATTTTTTTTAAAAGTATTTTACATAATACAGTAGATTGAGTAAGAATGAATATACAGAAGAAAACAATAAACAGTATTTTTATTTTATTCAGAGGTATTTGACACAAGTTGCAACAATCAGAAAGATCACTAAGGAATTGCCATGTAGGGATGTGGTGTGGCCGCTGTAATGGGAAGGAAAAAAAAGAGGAAAAGAAAAGGAGAATTTTGGGAGGGAGGGGGGGAATGGTTAAGGTTAGGGCCAGGGGACAGGGAGAGGGGTGAATCACTAGAATCAGTTCACTAAAAAGATTCGTTCAAAAGATTCGTTCACTGAATCGTTCAGTGTCAGAGGCGCCCTGACTGTGTACTGCGTGGTCCAGCCTAACATTTTAAGTTTGTTTATCTGGAAACTAAGTCTGTTAAAACAATAGAGAGGCGTGTGATTGTGTTCATGTGGCTTGACCTCTGGCTACATTAGCTGTTAGCTTGGAGAAAACGGTCCCTATGAAAGTGTATCACTGAAAAGAAATGATTTGAATCACTCAGGGATTGGGGTTACGTTGTTCACAGAGTGATTCGTTCACCGAGTGATTTTTCACGCAGTAGGCAGTTCCTCCCTGCACCCTGGCTGACTCGCGAGTGATGCATTGTTCCCACGGATGGAATTGGCGGTTCCACTCTCGGCCTGCATGCTCGCTGCTGAGCTCAACTGAACTGAGAAATGAACGCATCAGTTCCGGAAGTGAATCAGTTCAGTACATTCACTCAACAGATTCGTTCTTTTGAATGATTCGTTCGCAAACGACACAACACTAGTAACATCAGAAATAATGTTTCTTCTAGCCCCGTGGCTGTACATTTTTCAGAGGCAAGGCACAATATCTCTACTCTAAGATACACTGGTATCGAGGTCATTATACAACCACGCAGAGGGGGGCATTTAAACTCTATGTTACTCAAACGGGAGTTTTTCTGGATTCATACACTCGCTGCTTTGGCCCCTAAGGGACTCAATGAAGATTTTGACATTAGACCTTTTCTGTGACTTTTTCCTGTTCTCTATAGGGCAATATGTTTTGAAAAAAATTTCAAATGTCTGAGTGCATATAAATGATAATATTAACACTGGTGTTTCATTTCCCTACAAAATTAGACGCCCTCTTTTTAAGATGAGTACTTTTTGTCCTACTTTGGGAGTACGAACTAAACTGAGGTATAATATATTGTGTAAATACCTTCTTTTTTGTCTTAAACCCAGCCCTATGTGTATAGGTTATAGATTTTTTATGTATGTGGAGAAGGATGTCTGACACATATGTATACTTTCCTATGTATGTGTGTTTTAGAGCTCACTCTTCATATATATATATATATATATATATATATATATATATATATATATATATATATATATACATATATATATATATATATATATATATATATATATATATATATATATATATATCGGACCGTCACTCAAATGCATATAATATATATTTTTCTATGTATATTTTTTCTTGCTTATACCTGTCTGTTGGTCTTTATATTTGCACTAGCTATTTATTTTATTATATCTTTCTAGACAATGCATGATGGGTATCTAAAGATGGCGTTTCCAATGTTCTTGTCATAAGTCTGAGGAAGAGCCTGCTGGCTCGAAACGTCACACTATGATTGAATACATTTTTCTATGAGAGCTTCAATTGGTGTGCAAATCTCTTTATTTTGCACGTATATACTTTTTTTGATGCAGCACACTGAACTTTTTCACTGTCGGACGTGCATGTTTTTTTATCTTGGCCTCGGCACTTTTACATGATCAAATATGGCCCTCCTTGAAAAAAGTTTGGACACCCCTGCACCAGAACAACTTTGTTTAGTTTTTCTCAGAAAATTAGAGATAGTGTCTGGTACCAGTATTCAAAATTTGTATTTTTTATATTGTGTTTCATGCATACTGTGTGTCACATTTCACGCTTTATTTCTTTGCAAATGTTGATAGAATGATTTCTCTTTAAAGGCCTTTTTGAGTATGTTTTCTCAAGTCATTTTTGCAGTTCAGTTATATAAAAAAATCTGGTGTCATGTAAAAATACAGTATAGAGTTGTACTTAAACAAATGACTGCCAAAGGTCCAATGGATTAAGGTTAAGAAAGGTTTAATCTTAATTGTATGACCTCTTCTCACTACTGGTTCATCCACAGACTATTTCAGCACTCTAGAGTGTATGTCAGAGTAGTTTTGCAGCAGCAAAATCACCTTGAAATATTTTCCCAGAAATGATCATTCCAAAAGCTGATCTGAACCAGCTGTAAAAGAAAGCATAAATAAATGGATTGAGCATTGAGTTCAATAGTGTCAACCAGTTCAGCGTTTCAAACAGTGGAAATGACACTGTCACAGGATTCAAAGTCTTAAGAGAAAAAACGATCATGTAGGGAGTCCAGCACATCAGAAAAGCTCCCAGTACGATAGCCAAAGTTTTTGTGGCCTTTCTCTCGTTCTTACTAATGGTTGTTCCAGACTTTGAGCTCGGACAGGTTGTGTTCCTGATGCTGTGTGCCTGTCTCTGTGCCACAAGGAAAATCTTAAGGTAGATAGAGAGCACTATGATGACTGGTCCGTAAAATGAGGAAATTATTCCGAATGTGTTTATTAGTAAAACATGAAGGAAACAATTTTCTTTACATCTTTCTTGGTGTAAATCATGTACCATGAGGCTAATTGTAACACTAGCTGAAGCACTCCAGCTGACCAGAATCATGATCACAACAACACGACCATTTATCTTAGTTCTGTATGTCAGAGGCTGACACACTGCATAATATCTGTCTATGGAAATACAACATAAATTGAAAAAGGAAGCTGCACTCAGTATTCCATCAAAGCTGCCTCTCACTTTGCAAAATAAATGTTCATAATACAAACATGAGCTAAGAGAGAAGGCCATGCTGAGAGGAAAAACTACAACACCAACAAGCAGGTCAGCTACAGCCAGAGAGAGGATGAGAGAGCTTGTAGGAGTGTGGAGCTGTTTGAAGTAAATGATAGAGATTATTACCAGAAGGTTTCCACATACTGTAACAACAGACAACAAGCCAAGGAAAATATACAATAAAACACATGCTGTAGAAGGAGTGCTTGTGAGTATGTAAGAGACATTATGTATTTCAAAGCAGGGATGCAGGTCATAAACAACAGTAGATTTGGGGTCCATGCTCCTATAGGTTATTGAAATAAGATTGTCATTAGATTTTAACAGCACTGTCAAACTTAGAAAACATGTTTTTAGTCCTACAGTGTAATGCACAATACAAACATCATTTTTTTAAAAGATTAAAAGGAGATTTTGAGTTCATGGTAACTGTCCAAGCAGCTGAATACCATAACCAGTATACCAGCAGGAGAGTCCATACATCAGTGTTGTTGATAGGTATCTGTGGCCACTGTGCCCTGCAGGACTTAGTCGTGATATTTTTCAACCCTCAGCTCATTACCATAATTAGGACACACTTTGGTTGTGCAATCCAAATCTGAAAACAGCACATAATAATGAAGATGAATAAAGATTTACTGGTGCTGGCATGGGTTAGCAACCCATGGTAGCAGTGGTGAGGCCTAGCAGCCTTACTACAACCAAAAATTAGCTACAGCCAACTTAGGAAAAATACCCCAAGAGTCAGCGAGAGCAGGGGTGGAAGATGACTCACAGGTGGATTACACGGTAACAGACATTGGAACGGACACGACTATGACTTGGATCTGTGACTCAGTGAAGGATAGGGGCACGGACCTATCCACCAGTGCTAGAATTAGCAGCAGTCAGGGCAAGGTGAGCGCATCTGTAGAGGATAAAAGTAGCACAGTTGAGAACAAGATGCTTCAGGTTTGTCCTTGCGGCTGGCAGAAAGTAACATCAGTGAGAGGCCTCAGAACTCATCAGGGAAAGAAGAAGTGTGGCAAAGAAAGGGCAGAGTAGCCGCATTGATCAGTACTTCCTAAGAAGTCAGTCAGTCAGTCGGATGAAGTCCAGCGGCAGGTAGAAAACCACAGTTCGCAGGATATCAGTAACGCTGCCACTGAGGAGGAGGGGGTAGTAAGAGAAGATGCAGGTGACACTGAGGCCAGTATGCTAGCCAGAGAGAGAACCATGGAGCAAAGGTTAGAGTTAGATGGCCTAGAGCAAATGACAGTAAAGAATGGGAGATAGTTAATAGAGATTTGTCAGTAATCTTGAGTAGGCTTAGAGGAAATGCAATGGAAAGGTTAGAAAAGATGGGAGATATAATGTATTCATATGGTGTAGAGAGGTTTGGGGTGCATGAGAGAAAGAGGAGTGAGAGGGTACAGTCAGGTAAGTCTAGGCGGCAGAGAGAAATAGAGAAGTTAGTCAAGGAAAGGAGACAGTTAAGAAAGCAGTGGAAAAAGGCTACAGAAGAAGAAAGGGAGGAATTAAGGTGTTGCAAGAGGAGTTGAGAAGCAGGCTAGCAGTTCTTAGAAGGGCAGAGCATCTCAGGAAAAGAGGAGGAAGAAGGAATATGCTAGGACAGGTTTTTCAGGGACCCTTTTAAGTTTGTTAAAGGATTGTTCAGCCAGGAAAAGGGAGGGCAGCTTAAAGCAGAAAGGCTAGAGGTTGAAGAATATTTGAGAAACACATATTCAGATTTGGAGAAGAATAGGATAGTAGGTTTCCCACCTGATATCCCTCCATTAGGAGGATAGAGCATGAGATGGATGTCAGGCCACCTAGGTGGAAGGAATTTCAGGATGTGGTAAGGCGTGCAATGGCTTCTTCGGCCCCCGGGCCTAATGGAGTCCCCTACCGGGTTTATAAAAGTGCGCCTGATACCCTTAAATTTTTGTGGAAACAGCTAAGAATAGTTTGGGAAAAACAAATTATACCAAGAGCATGGCGTAGGGCAGGGGTGTCCTCATTCCTAAGGAGAAGGAGTCTGTGGACCTTAGCCAGTTCGGATGATTTCTCTTGAATGTGGAGGGAAGATTTTCTTTAGTGTAGTAGCGCAGAGACTAGCTAGTTACTTAGAAAGGAATAGCTTAATAGATACCATGGTGCAGAAGGCAGGAATACCAGGTTTTCAGGGTGTTTAGAGCATACTAGCATGATCTGGCACCAGATTCAGGCAGCGAAGATTAACAAAGGGACCTACAGTAGTATTTTTAGATCTTGCAAATGCATTTGGTTCAGTTCCGCACAGCCTCATTTGGAGTGCGTTTGACTACTTCAGAGTGCCACAGGTAGTTGTTAACTTAGTGAAAGCATACTTTCAGGATATTAGGTTGTGTCTAAGTACAGCAGGTTTCACAACAGGTTGGCAGAGGCTAGAAATAGGCATCATGGCAGGGTGTACAATTTCTCCGTTAGCATTTACTATGGCAATGGAAGTAATCATCAGGGCTTCTAAGTGGGTGGTAGGTGGGAGAGATGGCAGAATGGGTTGCATCTTCCACCAGTTAGGGCTTACATGGATGACATGACACTGGTGACCACAACAATGCCATGTACAAAGAGGCTACTAGAGAAGGTAAATAAGAACCTCAAGTGGGCCAGCATGAAAATCAAGCCTAGTAAATCTAGAAGCATCTCGATATGTAGAGGGAAATTAAGTGATAGGAAGTTTGTCATAGATGACGAGGACATCCCAACAATTAGGGAACAGTCAGTAAAGAGCTTAGGTAGGTTGTACAAGGTAGAGTTGACTGATAAGGAACAGGTGGTGAAATTTAGAAAGATGTGGCTGAAGGATTGGATAGAATAGATAAATCAGAACTTCCAGGAAAGTTGAAGTTGTGGTGTTTGCAATTTGGGCTATATCCTAGGTTAATATGGCCACTGTCAATTTATGAAATTCCAATAACTGTTGTGGAGAGAATTGAAAGGTTGGTTAGCTCCTACATTAGGAAGTGGTTGGGCGCTCCTAGATGCCTAAATAGTGTTGCATTGTATGGAAAAGGGATACTTCAGCTGCCAGTAACTAGTTTAACAGAGGAATTTAAATGTACCAAGGTCAGGACAGAGCTCTTGTTAGCTGGGAGTAAGGATGTGGTAGTTAGGAGTGTGGTTCCAAATCCAACCAAGGAGGAAGTGGAACCCAAGATTGGCAGTTCAGGAGGCAGAGGCAGCTCTTAGACATGCAGAGATTGTAGGTAATGTTCAGTTTGGCCGGGGAGGCCTGGGGCTTCGCTCAGGTAAACCGGTATGGAATACAGCAGGCCTCAAAGATAAAAGAAAGCTGGTTGTAGAACAGATACGCAGACAGGAAGAGATAGTAAGGGGTGCAAAGGTAGTGGCCCAGGCTAAACAGGGACAGTGGTTGAATTGGGAAAGTGTAGAGAAGAGGAAGCTTAGTTGGAGGGACCTGTGGAGTATGGAGGAGAATCGTATTAGATTCCTGATAGGGGCTACATCGATGTCTTACCAACCCCAGAACCTAAAACTGTGGGTAAATGAGGACCCGTCATGCCCATTGTGTTCACGATCGCAACTTTAAAGCATATTTTGTCAGGTTGCAAAGTTAGCTTGTCACAAGGCCGATATACATGGCGACATAATCAGGTGTTGAAATGTTTAGCTGCAGGCATTGAGGGAAACGAAGACAGGTTAATTGAGAAGGTGTTAAGGCAAGGAGGTTAGTAATTAAGTTTGTACGGGAGGGAGAGAAATACAGAAGGGATAAGTTAGTGAGGAGGCAAAGGTGTGGCCTAGAAGGTGCTTGTGATTGGGAAATGCAAGTAGATTTAGGGGGAAAGCTTGTTGTTCCTCAGGAAATAGTCTGTACCAGGCAGAGGCCTGACTTAGTGTTGTGGTCAGTGAGTCAACAGATAGTTTATTTCATCGAGCTGACAGTTCCTTGGGAAGACTCAGTGGAAGAAGCATATGAAAGAAAAAAGCTTAGATATGCAGACTTAGGAGCAGAAGCTGAGCAGCGAGGATGGAAGACTAGGATTTGTCCAGTGGAAGTGGGGTGTAGGGGATTCATAGCAAGATCAACTGTCTCACTCCTGGGGGAACTCGAGTCTGAGGGACAGAGTTTGAGGAAGACAGTGAGGAAATGTCAGATGAAGCAATTAAATGCAGCAAGGTTATCTATGACAGAAGAAAGACTGTCAGCTGGGGCCAGCAGGGGGAACTACTAAGCAGGGCACATAACTCCTTGAGATCAGGTGGAGAGATCCACTTCCTGTCAGGAGAAATCCAGGAAGAGGAAGTATTTAAGTGTGGGAGTGGCCTATTGGAATCCATTTTGTTTGAGGCCATGCGGCAAGGTGAGTGTGCTTGCTGATCCTGTAAGTCCAGTTAGCTCCTTTAACTTTAGCTTATATTGTAGTTATGCTATGTAGTCAAGTAAATAGAGTATGGTGAATGTGACAGGAAAGCTAGTATCAGCATTGCTTCTGCCTGGAGCTCGCATGTATGGAGCCTGGGTTTGGTTGAAGATGGCAGTGCTGTTTGGGCTGAGAAAGCCATGTGTATGTAAGGAGGAAATCCAGGAAGAGGAAGGTTATTTAAGTGTGGGAGTGGCCTATCTGAATCCATTTTGTTTGAGACCATGCTGCAAAGTGAGTGTGTTTGCTGATCCTGTGAGTTCATTTATCTCCTTTAACTTTAGCTTACATTGTAGTTATGCTATGTAGCGTGTGAAATAGAGTATGGTGAATGTGCTAGTAAAGGTAGTATCAGCATTGCTTCTGCCTGGAGCTCGCATAAACGGAGCCTGGGTTTGGTTGAAGGTGGCAGTGCTGTTCTGTTTGGGCTGAGATCACTGTCTAGCCTCCTGGAGGTGTCATTGTTGTGAGGGCTCGTCTTGGGGAGGTAGACTGTACAGCCTAACCCGGCGGGGGAGTGTGATAGCCTAACAAGGCTTCCCTCCCTGGGTCTACCTCCTCTGTGGTAATATAGGTAAGGTAAAGGAGGTTGTTCGGTTAGTGTGGGGAGCAGTGAGACCTGGCATTAGGGGAGTGTCTCTGGGACGCCAGAGATCACTGTCTAGCCTCCTGGAGGTGTCGTGGGACCAACTAGACGAAACACCGGTGAAAGGAGGTTCCCACCCGATGACCCCAATAATCCTGCCATAATAGTTTGTCGTAGGGCTTAGGAGGTTATTCACTGAGTGCTGATCCCTTCTTATTTATTTATTTATTTACTTATTTATTTATTTTTTTTTTTTTTAGAGCACAAACTTCTTGTGTTTATTTGATTTACTAAGCGTGTGAGTGTGTGTGTCTGTGTGTGTGTGTGTGTGTGTGTGTGTGTGTGCAGTGCAAAGCACATTCTGTAAATCATTTCTAAATATGCTAAAATTCATGGTAATTCCCAAAATCAGATACGTATGAGGGTAAATTATGGGATCATTTAGGTCAGTAGGTCAGTGTATGTATGGATCACTTAGGTCAGTGTATGTATGGACTGAAGCAACACAGGCATGAGAGACCTAAATGCAGGACAGCCAGCAGGTGGAGGCGGAAAGGATACTTTAAATGAAGCTAGCGGGTTCACAGATACATACGGTCAACATCAGATGGACAGGCAAACAGACAGGAGCAATCATTCATTCATTCATTCATTCATTCATCTTCTAACCGCTTCATCGTCTTAAGGGTCGCGGGGGGGCTGGAGCCTATCCCAGCTGACATCGGGTGAGAGGCAGGGTACACCCTGGACAGGTCGCCAGACTATGGCAGGGCTGACACATAGAGACAGACAACCATTCACGCTCACATTCACACCTATGGACAATTTAGAGTTATCAATTAACCTAGTCCCCAATCTGCATGTCTTTGGACTGTGGGAGGAAGCCGGAGTGCCCGGAGAGAACCCACGCTGACACGGGGAGAACATGCAAACTCCGCACAGAAGGCTCCCATGCCCGAGATCGAACCGACAAACCCTCTTGCTGTGAGGCGAGAGTGCTAACCACCACACCACCGTGCCGCCCCAGGCACAATCAGTAGGAAAAAAAACAAAGATGCATGGAAAACAAAAGAGAACATTAGCAGATAATCCTGGGAAGCCTGGGAACTGAAGACCATTCTGGGGACTTCAGGGAGATAGCCTGGCTGCTGCACAGGGGCAGAACATAAGACCTCAGGCAGATGGTCTGGGGGCTGGACAAGGGTAAAGCAGGGAATTTCAGGTGAATGGCCTGTAGCAGATGGCAAGAACCAGCCTGGAGGTTAGCCAGTATGCTGGGGCAGCTCTATAGGACAATCAGGAGGTCAACCAGATGGACTGAGCAGACCTAGAGGGTGACCACAAGGCCAACCAGACAGGTAGAGCACCTCTGGCATCCCACTGGAACATGAAGACGAGACCCCACAAGGACCCAGAAGCAGGACGCTAGGAGACAGGACCCCACTGGATCTTGGAGATGGGACCTTCAGAGGTGAGCCCCCACTGGAACTCGGCGATGTGACCCCTTGGTAACAGGACCCCGCTGGAACTTGGAGCTGACACGGAGCAGATCTGGGGGTGACCACAAGGCCAACCAGACAGAGCACCTCTGGCATCCCACAAGAACTCTCAGATGGGACCCCACCAGAACTTGGAGACAGGAACCCCCTGGAGGATGACCACAGAAGAAGGACGTCACTGGAACTCTGAGGCTGGACTCTCAGAAACAGGACCCCTCTGGAACTTGTTGACAGAATCCCATTGCAGGACGGCCATGGAGACAGAACCCCACTGACGGAAGAAGGCAGTGATGGGACCCCTCTGAAGCATGACCCAGTTAGAGGATAACCACAGAACTTCAGATCAGGAATGGAAGCCAGCAACTGAAGATCCAGGTGCAGGTTGGAATTGTGAAGAGTCTAACAGGAAGCCTGCGACAGGACAGCTGAGCTGGAGTCTGGTGGAACCAGGGAACAGTAACAAAAGAGGGCAGCCACAGCTCTGAAAATTTGGGATGCTGCAGTTCAACAACAAAGGGCAGCCACTGCTGACAAGTCACAGCAGATTGCTGGTGCTCAGCAGGAACTGCAGGGGGCATATGCAGCTCAACAGAAACAATAAGGGGCAGCTGCAACTCTAGGACTTGGGGCTTATGCAACTGTGGAACTTGGGGCTGCTGCATTTAAGTGCAAGCAGGGACTTGGGAGTGCTGCAGCTCAGCATGGACAGAAATTTGGACAGTCTATTACTGAGGCCCAGTGGGGGCAGGATGTTGCTGCAGCCCAGCAGGGACAACAGGGGGCAGCTGCAGCTCTGGAACTTTAGGCTGCTGCAACTGGAACAACAGGGGTTTGTGGCAGTTAAGCAGGGATGGGTGTCAGCTGGGCTACCAGGAGACAGGGAGAACAGTTGTTGACTGGACTGCTGATTCCAGAGCAGAGAAAATGTCAGCTTGGATCTCCAACTGAGAAACAGAGAAGACATCGGACAGCACCCGCAAATCCAGTTCTGTGTTCTGCCAGTATCCTTGCCATATCGGTAGCATGAGGCAATACCTACAGCCCAATCAGGTTGCATACTGTAGGTGGTCCAGCTCTTCTGGGATGGCACATTTATACATGCTTTCTCAAGAGGGTTTGCTGTGTCTGCCAGAACAGTCTCAAGAGCATGGAGGAGATAACTGGAGACAGCTGTTACATGGGGAGAGCTTAAAAGGGCTGTAGAAGAGCATCAACCCAGCAGCAGGACCAGTAACTGCTCCTTTGTGTGAGGAGGACCAGGAGCAGCACTGCCAGAGCCCTACAAAATTATCTCCACCAGGCTACTGGTGTTTCTGACCAGTAGACTCCACAAGGGTGGCATGAGGGCCCAACATCATCTAGTGGGACCTGTGCTCACAGCCCAGCTCGATTGACATTCACTGAAGAACACCAGAATTGTCAGGTCCACCACTGGCGCCTCACTCTCGTCACAGATGACAGCAGGTTCACACTGAACATATGCGACAGCTGTGAAAGAGTCTAGAGATAGCATGGTGAACAATATGCTGCCTGTAACATCATCCAGCATGACCAGTTTGGCGGTGGGTCAGTGATGGTCTGAGGAGGCATATCCTTGGGGGGGTCACAGACCTCTATGTCATAGCCAACGGTAGCCTGACAGCTGTTAGGTAGCTGGATGAAATCCTCAGAGTAATGGTAATGTAGGTTGTTGGAATTTGTAATTTGGAGGTTATTGTTAAACTTTGTACAGGTCCTTTAAAATCAAGTGGTGAGCATGGTATTAAAACCAAAGAGATTAGAATCAGAATCAGAAAACCTTTATTGTCCCTTGCAAGAAGCAATGGAAATTCGTCTCTGACGTGCTCACAAATATACATGGAATAAAAACACAAGTTAAAACACAGTTTAAACATAGAACATCAACGCAGAATAAATACAGTGAGGACATTAAAAGATTTCATTGTGAGTTGTTGATGGTGTTGATGGCGGATGAAATGAATGATTTTTTGACTAAGTTTGTTCTTGCTCAAGGGACCCTATATCTATGGCCTGAAGGAAGGAGTTGAAATGAGTTGTGGAGCGGATGTGAAGGGTCATGTATGATGGTGGTGGCTTTCCGTCTGACTGCCTGAGTGTGGAGGTCTGAGAGAGAGGACTGTGTGATGCCTGTTATTTTACCCGCATGTTTGATGATCCGTGACAGTTTGGATTTGTCCTTTACAGAAAGAAATGTGTACCAGGATGAAATGTTGTGAGGACTGATTCAATGAGTGATCTGTAGACAACTGTTAAAATGTCTTTTCTCACTTTAAAACTCCTCAGTTTCCTCAGCAAAAAGAACAGTTGTTGTGCCTTTTTGTAGATTTGTTCAGAATGAACAGAGAAGGATAGTGTTCTGTCCACCTCAACATACCTGAACGCCTCCACCTGCTCCACCTCTTGCCCTTTGATCATCAGTGGCTGTAGTAGTGTGTGGGCGGAGTCACCAGGTGTCACTCTCCTGCAGCAGCACAGCTCCTTAGTCTTAGAGATGTTAAGCTCTGGAAGCTAGATGACAGCAGCTTTTCAGTTAAAAACAATATTGTGATTTATTACAATATGTTTCAACGGCACATGAACATGTTAATGGCTCTTTTTAAATGTGGAAGTCTAAAAAAGAAAAAGTCCTTAAAACAATCACTGAAATGAGCCAAGCTTAAAACACATTGCAACATGTGTCTAAAATGAGTCCGAGTCTAGCTAAAAAATGCACGGGGCCAAGACTCCAATACTAAAAACAGGGGGAAATAAAGGCTCCAAATAGGCCTACTGGCCGTTTTTTACTCCGGGGGGCATGTCCGTCTTCACGCAGCTCTTATGTCTCTTGTGGCTTCCTTTGTAGGAGAATGGACTCGCTGGCCGGAACACGCGATGAGGCAGAGTTCCTCACACTGTGTCAATACGCAACACAGAGGCAATGGGGGTGCACAACAACAGCACAACTCAGGTGCAGCTCTCTCTCACATGCCAGGATGCTACTAAAGCCAGTGGGTACTTATGCGGCGAGGCAGAGTTCCTCACTCTGCCACTGCCACACTGTTGCGTCATAACACTCTGGGCTTTCTTGACTCTGCTGTCGGCTCCCCGCACTCCACTAGCGTCTAGTCAATAGTCGGTGCAGGAGTGATCTAAGTGTGCTGAAGCCGCGACATAAAAAGTTGTTTCGAAAAACGTCATATGAACTCTGTTTTTAGCCTCACTGTAGCCTGTAGCTCTGACTGCTTCTCTGTGCTCCGCGCTCACGTGTGTGTGCTCAGGGTGATCGGTGATCTCTGAAGAGCAACAGTCTCATCAGTACTGATGTCCTGATTCTCAAGTGCAGGCATCGGCAATTCCCAGTCTGAGCAGCAAAGACTTCCCTCATCCGTTGGCATTGCTTTGCATTTGAAACAACTACACCACCGCGGCGGTGAGGGTTAGGCTCATGAGCTGCGGCGGCTGCTTCGTCCAGTAGCCTGAGTTCCGTCCGTATACTCGGGCTCAAACAACTATGGCTCAACAAAGAAATGCTGTTTGTCTTTAGACATGTTGGGCTGTCCTTTGCTAAAAGACGGTAGTGCAAATTATCTTTTAGCTACTGTGGTTACTGTTGTCCCTCCCTGCGGTGCACGCGTCACATGATATAAACACGGGTGAGCAAAGCTCATGCTTTCACTGGTCTTGCGCAGGCGCGCACACATGAACGCGGAGCACAGAGAGGCAGTCAGAGCTACAGGCTACAGTGAGGCTAAAAACAGAGTTCATATGACGTTTTTCAAAACAACTTTTTATGTCGCGGCTGCAGCACACTTGGATCACTACGGTTGAGCAGTATGGAGGTACTTTGTGGATTCAATTTTGTGTTCTTGGACGTTAGTCTGGGGTGCCGTCTACCATTAGGTATGCTAGCTGCTCCACCCGCCGATCTCCGCAAGGGATGTGAGCACTCCAAAACTTCACCAGGGCCTCCATCGGCATATGGGTGAGTAGATAATGGCTGAATTTTCATTTTTGGGTGCACTGTCCCTTTAAGTCCCTCCTCCTGATAGCTGATTGGTTGCTGGCCACTCCGTTCTCCAGCGCCATTGGAGGACGTCAGTCTATCAGAAGATAAATGCACTACACAGTTGCAGGTTATAAACATAATGACAAATGCCCCAGCAGGAAGTAAAATAATACAATAAAAACTCAAACCATTTCAACCTAAAACCAAACAATAAAAGACAATAAAATCAAGCAGTATAACCCATCAAACACAACAGAATATGCAGATAAAAACACAACACTAAAGTAAAATCATGCACAATAAATACAATGCCCTGCCTCATGTTGCCAGAGTGTGTACGAAGTTCCTGGATGACAAAGGCATTGATGCTATTGACTGGCCCTCTCATTCCCCTAACCTAAATCCAATTGAGCACCTATGGGACGTTATGTATTGGTGCATCCAATGCCACCAAGTACCACCACAGACTGTCCACGAACTGTCCACAAACTCACTCTGGGAGAAGATCCCCTAGGACACCATCCACCAAATCATCAGGAGCATGTCTAGTCGTGACCAGCCTACCTTACTTCGGAATGGGAGTCTGGGGACATTCGTCGTTCGTTTTGTAATAGAAATGGGCGGGGATATCCAGACCACATGACGGCGTTGCCATAGGTACGGCATGTGTGTTACACACTTACAGTGGGCCAGGCTTGATAAATCATTTACCGTATCTTGTCAGGCCAAAACATCTCCTCCGCGTAAGGAATTTTAGAGAGAGTTGCTGTAAATCCTTAATTTCTCCAATCTTGTGGACGTTGCAGCTCTGCTGAATCAAATGAAATCATATCCATTTTAATCCCTTCTTGCGATGCACTGAACACTTCCTTTTCTGTTGCACTACGGACAACAATTCGGGGAACAGCAATTCCGGTGTAGGCGGGTATAAGGCAAAGCTAATCAGCCGTTGGTTGAGGAAGTACGGAATCCAATCACATCACTGCCACTGGGAGCCAGCGCTAGTTCTATTACAACTTTCCTATGGGAATGTCCACAGACGACAGAGTCAGCCAGCGTGCTGACGTCATCGGCGTCTGTGTAAGAGACTACAGCATGTCCAGATGTTGTTGGGAGTGCATTAAAACATGGGCCATACATACTACTGAGTCACATTACAAGTTGCCATGATAAATTTCACGCAACTGGATCAACATGTCGTTTAAATTTTTTACTTTGATGTTCGGTATGATTTTGAATCCAGTCCTGATACTGTACGGATGATTTTGGTTTCCACTGACTGTTGTCAGGTCATTTTGTTCTCAACAAATTATAGGCTACAATGTACATCAGTAAAAATTTTGGTAACACTTTACTTGAAGGTATCTACATAAGGGTGACATAACACTGTCATAACTTTGACATGACAGTGTCATGAACTTGTCATAAACATTATGTACATGTCATAAACGTTTATGACTGCTGTCATTAAGTGTCATTTGGTTTCTGTAATGACAAGTTGACATTGTTTGGGTTGTTTTGATGATGACAACTTGACATTAATTAAAGTGACATTACCAGAAGTTGTCTTTGTCTTGATAAGGTGACATTACATTTGTTTGGGATGTCCTTATTATGACAACTTGACCTTAACCAGGATGACATTACCACAAGATGTCTTTGTCATGACAACTTGACAAACAAAAAAAAAAACAACGTCTTTTTGTTTTTATGACAAGGTGACATGATGATTTTTATAATTAGATGTCCAAGGTTACAGACCAATTCTAACACTCAGTCAGATAGATGTCTGGCAAGATATGACACAAAACTGGCTGTCATGACACCATTATGACAGTGTAATGAATAAACTCTTTGACCTCAAGTAAAGCGGTACCATTTTGATTTGTCCAGTAGATACCCTGATATCTATCTTCAGGACAAATCAAAATGGCCCAACACTGGTCATGACACCATTATGACAGTGTAATGAATAATTTTTTTTGACCTCAATTAAAGTGGTACCATTTTGATTTGTCATAAAGATATCATGATATCTTCATGACAGATCATAGTGGTTGGGGTACTTTACTTAATTACTCACTGCTGAAAATAATTAGTTACACTACTAGTTACCTTACTTTTGGATTACTCTGTCACATCACCTGAGATGCACTGTAACTTTATTGCCAATGAACAATATAAAGTTAAATCTTATACTGTATATACCCAGATCAGCACAAACTTATTTTAATATGGAGGACATACACAAGCTCTCTCGTTTATGCTCTTTAATACAACAAAGCCAACAGCAAAGTTGTGAAAATCAGCCCTTACAGCACTTCACAGAAAAATGTGTCAAGAACAAGACTACTGGCAGTATGCAAAATGTCTCAAAATGAAATTATGATTAAAACTTTCATCAGAAACTTTTATCATCATTAAATGTCTATTTCTATTTTGAGGCCATGAGATAAGCATCGTCAAACTCAATTTCTTTACAATACAACAACATAAATTAAAAGAGGTTGTCCTTCCAACCATGTAATGAAAACAAGAATTTGCTCAAAATAATATCAATAAATAAAATAAGATACTGGCCTTCATCATCATTTCAGACGATGATGAGAATTCAAAGGAAAACAACATTGCATATCAAATATAATCTGAACTGTGCCAAACTATTAACAGGCCAAACACACTCAACTCACTGTAGCTCACTCACCAAACTAGGGCTTTACAGCACATTTTTCCATCTTACTGGACATCCTTATCAAAGAAGTGGAATACCTCATGAGGAGGAGTCTCTCAAATTGTTTGTCAGACAACTTGTTCCTCCTCTGAGTCAGCACAAGACTGCCCAGGTGAAAGAGCCTCTCCACCAGTGCATTAGAGGGTGTAGCTGTGTTGAATTTAATACATGCAGTCTTTATTGTGGGGAAAAGGTTCAGAATCTCCATCTCCATCTCATACATTCTGCTCATCATGGGGGGAAGCACAGCATTCTGTGGTCAGCAGTGTCATTAAAGCATCTCTCCTCTCCTCTTCTTTCAGGCACCACACTTTAAATTTTGGCAGTGTAACAGCTGCAAGGAGAGCATCTTTGTTGTCCAACACCATCCCAAATCGTGTCTTCATGGCCTGTGAATGCAATATACAATGATTTGATGAGCTTCACGATGTGCAGTGTAATTTGTGCTGCATAGCTCAGCGGGAAGCATCATGTGGGTTAATGAGGTACTGTAAATTATATCTATGGATTCACTACAAAAAAAAATAGTTCAAAATAAATTTCAAAAAATAAAACAATGTATTTGGCTTTCAGATTTAAAATGATAAAACAGACCTACCTGTACTATGGCATTAGGCAAACCTACTGTCATCTGGGAGAGCCCGTTTTGCAGTGTAATCAACCAAAGAAAATCTTGGCCGACTGAGGTCGTCCATGATCTTCACCTAATAGATTAGTCGTGGGAAAAAAAAAATCTGCACGTTATTTTTACTTTTGCGGTGGTGTACCAGTGTCACTCTGCAGTTACTCCTCCAAAACGTTAATTGGTGGTGGAGGAATCCATTGAGTGCTGTAAAGTTTAGTTGATTCAAAACACACATTAAATATGGCTTAATTGATTTCAAACACAAGTACACAAATTGGCTTCACTATAAATCGCAAAATTGACAGACAAACACTTGTCTTTATCTGGACACATTTACCCCACCAATTCAACATGCTAATGTTATTAGCACAAGTCTATGGCATTTTAAATTGTATAAATTAGCCTAGCGGCTAGCGATCTTTCCCTCTTCTCATATAGCCTAAAACCAGGGACAACAGCAGCATTTACCAAAGGTAACAGCACTCAATTTGGCTCCATTACAACTCACAACATTCACCGACAAAAAACAACTGTCACAGTAAACACATTTTCCAAGCAAATACAACAACGCTAACGTTATCAGCGCCAGCCTATGGCATTTTACACTGTATACATTAGCCTAGCGACGAGCCGAGATTCAGGGCTGCCAACTCTCACGCATTGGCCATGAGACACACACATTTGATTGTCTTCACAGGCTCTCACGCCACACCCCCGATTTCTCACGCTGCAGTGTCTGTCTGAGCCAAAAAAAAAAAAAAAAAAAAAAAAAGTGCCTGTTTCAATGCGCAATACACCTCCCGACCGCTATACTGGATGTTGGCAGCCTTGTGGCCCAATTGACACTGGGATTACACTCTGGGGTAACGAAGAAGTGAGCGTACAGCCTGTCGGCAGAGAGACGTCGATCTCCCCCACTCTTTTCAGGTATGTATGTTAAGTGTTTATGCTCTTAAACTTTAAGTAACATTTGCATATTTGTTTTTTTTTTGGGCCACATCCAAGTACAACAAAGCACACGGATCTTAACAACTTTGCCAATGTCTTTCAAAATCTCCAGCGTTGGCAGGAGACTGCCATAGTAGCAGTTATCTTCACCTTGCAATATGTCCAAAGCCACAGTAAGTGGTTGCATGACTGTGCAGTATTCCTTAAGGAACTAATACTCCCATTCAGTGAAGGCTTTAATTCCTAGTCGACTGCAGAGGGAGTTCAACTCTGGGATGGGAATATCAGTGATGCGGGACAGAGCATCATGGAATGAGTTCCATCTTGTTGTTGTCGGCACCATGAGTTTTCTTTTACACATGTCCTCATCAAGTTCAGAGGCTACAGTAGAACGGCTGGTCTTTGTCCAGAGGGCAGAACACTTCCCAGTTGCACTTCTGTACACTGATTTGGACTCAGGGTTCGCTGTCAGCCATTTGTCAACATCATTACTACAAATAAATTTCAGTGTACGATGCACATCTCAAGTGAGGGGGTAGAGAAAACTGTCCCTCTGGGTCGGTGCTGCTGGAGAGCACTTCACCCCCTCCTCGTCTGAATCTGACGCTGCAAGGTCATACATCTTGAAAGCTTTGATCAAATTTGACCCATTGTCAGTTACAGTAGTGGTCACCTTGTGTGACAGTCCATACGCTGAGTGAACCTGTTCAGTGGAAATTGCTTGGGTCAATCCAGTGGGCTGTCATACCCTAAAAAACTTTTATAATGACTAGTCCAAATGTCAGTGGTAGTTGACACATACTCTAAGCTGTTAAATGTTTTCTTTAACTCAGTTTCCATCTTCACATAACACTGGTCCAGGCAGCTTGCAAAAGTTTTCCTGTCTGATGGTGGCTGTCGGCTCCTCATTACCTGTATTTTACTCAGCATGTTTCGGAAAGACGGCGATTCCTTGAAACAGGCAACACTTCCTCCACGATGTATGCTGCTACAAGCCTATTTATTTCTGCTTTTGTCGATACCTTTTGTTGAAAATCAAGCTTTGGCTGCTTGGCTGGTGTTGACTTATCTTCAGCATCACTCAGGGTCTGCGGGTCTTTAATTTGCACACATCAAGGGGATAAAGTTAGCACAATAGATCATTTTGTAATCGAGGACATTCTCAGAATTTCGAAATTAAAAGAGATGTCCGGTATTTTGCACTTTGATCCACATTTCTGGGTTGTTTGTTTATGATGAAATAGAGTGGTTAAGACCCAAATCCTGACGATTGCTCCTTTTTGGACAATTTGGCTTTCCCCTGCCTGGCTTAACAGGCAGATTCACACATGTCAATGGCCATGTGTGAATCTGTCCTAAAACCACCCTAAACGTTCGTTGATGTTCTAATAAACATGTCTCATAAACATCGTAGCAAACTGTGGTTGAAAGCACACTGAATTGCTATTCTTTGGTCCTCTCTCTTTAAACCAAGAGCACCATCTAGTGGGCTCAGAAAATAAAGAAATTGCTTAATGAGGCATGTCAGTGTAGTTTTGCATCAGCAAAATCACCCTGAAATATTTTCCCAGAAATGATCATTCTAAACACGACCATTTATCTTAGTTCTGTATGTCAGAGGCTGACACACTGCATGATATCTGTCAATAGAAATACAACATAAATTGAAAAAGGAAGCTGAACTCAGTATTCCATCAAAGAGGCTTCGCACTTTGCAAAATAAATGTTCATCATACAAACATGAACTAAGAGAGAAGGCCATGCTGAGAGGAAAAACTACAACACCAACAAGCAGGTCAGCTACAGCCAGAGAGAGGATGAGAGAGTTTGTAGGAGTGTGGAGCTGTTTGAAGTAAATGATAGAGATTATTACCAGAAGGTTTCCACATACTGTGACAACAGATAATGACCCAAGGAAAATAAATATTAAAACACATATTGAAGAAGGAGTGCTTGTCAGTATGAAGGAGACATTATATATTTCAAAGCATAATTTGATAAAAGTTTAACTGTGATTTTGTCAATACAATAAAAGTTATCAAAAAAACTAAATACATGTTAAATGGCTGAATATTTTTTGAACTGTTTAAAGCAGCTGTGCGGAACTTTTTACCATTTATAAAACTGTCTCTAGTTCGTATCACCCCCTCTTGAAGATCCGCATATTTATTTGAACCCAACAGCGACAAAAAGCCTTTCTCTATATGGCTATTTAGCGTAGCCTTGCGCGGGTCGGACGGACAGCAGAAGTCAGCAAACCAGAATACGGCACCCGAGGCGGCAGTGATTCTGCTTGCCCACAGCGGCCCACAGCCATTAAACCACAGAAGGAGAAGGAGCCGTGTTTACAGAGAGTGTAAGTAAGTAAGCGGTACGCAACGGGCACTGCTGAACACATAACACATAACATTTTTACCAGAGATGTATCTATGAGGACTTGGTTATACTTTTGATGTCATGGCGGATAACGAAGGAGCACCATCTAAAAGAAAAGCAACACAAGAAGGCTAAACGGGACAGTGATAGGGCTTGTGTAAACCTCGGTCAGGCATTCACCAAGTGGAGAAAGCTGAGAGATTTGAAAGGTTTTAAAACTGATCCTGAGTTTGCCCTTTTCCTAATTGACAGGTGTGTAATTTTTGTTTTTATTTAGAGAATATAACGCAACTTGTTAGACATTATTTCACTTCAATATATGATGACATGGAAGTTATAAGCAAGCTAAATGTAACGTTAGCTGATGTGAACCACTTTTGTCTAGTAACGTTACAACAAACGCCACAAAATTCTGTGACTGTGACCATGAACTCAAATATACAGCAGGCAGTTGTCCTCAGTTTATAAGAAATTCAGAGCTACACCAGAACATTTATGAACAGGTCTTACTTTACTACTAACTTGTGTAACTTTAGCATGTTAGCATGTTTCCACTAATTACTTGGACTGACCTAATGTTAGTAGTGTTAGCTTTGCAAGCGAAGGCTGCAGGTAACAGCTTTGCTGTGTTAGAATTAGATCAGAACAGAAAGACGACAGGAGAATTTACTGAGTAATTTTGCTGTTTCCACTAATTACTTGGACTGACCTGATGTTAGTTAATCCTCTCGCTCTCCAAAACAAATGCATGCGGTAATTGCCAGTTGCAGTCGAGATTTTACGACACCTGGGTGTCATACCACGTCGACCAAAGGGGCGCTATAATCAACGAAAACGAAAAGTTCCCCACAGCTGCTTTAACTATCACAGTTAGTTGTTTTACCAGGCTGCTCAGCATAGTTTTAAGGAAGCTAGTCGGTAATACATCAAGTCAGCAGGTGGAAGAACTGAGACTGGAGACAATTTCTTTCAGGGAGCTTCAGTCTGACACTCAGGCTATTTTGCAGCTTGACAGCTATCTCGCCAAGTTGTTGCACAAATTCTATCCCCAGCCAACATTTTCTTCTGGTGACTGAAAATTATCTGTACCTGCCTACCCAATACACTTTTTTTCCCCAGCCCAAGCTGATGAAAACTTGTCTAATTCAAGTTGCCACACACACTCACACACACACACGCACGCACTCACGCACGCACGCACGTATGCACACACACAGTGCATTGTGTGCTTTGTTCGTCTGTTGAACTTTGAAATCTCATGCAAAGAGATGCTATCATTGTGATGTGGTAGATGTAAAGTATAAATGTCCTCACAGTGAGACATACGACCATGAACAACCATAAGGACTTCTGCATGGACAATCTTGAGGGTCCAGTTCCTTTTGTATTTTCGCTCACAATTCTTGGGGAGTCTATAAACTGTACATTTTTGGATTTTGCTAGAACATGAGGAATATGAAAACTAATGTTTCCATTTTTTTCAAACTCACTATGGTGGCGATTGTGGATTTTAAAAATGGCGAATGTTCAAAACACCTTTGTTGCTTAATGTACATTTTATTTACTCAGATACACACATAAACTAAAAACAATCACTTGGATATGAATTAATTGAATTGACCTCATAAAACATGTTTTTGGTTGTGACTCAAGAATTCATGTGCTAACATTTTGAACAAATGTCTAACAGGATAAAATGATGATATCCAAAAAGTCAAAGGTCAACTTCACTGTGACATCATCATGTTTTAATGTCATATTTCAAGAACAGAAGGGGAGACATTTGGTCAGACACTGAATTGGTGACTCTAATCTTGAAACTGTGCTGATTGTATAGATCTTGTGTGTGTGTGTGTGTGTAGCATCCCTGTTTTCACAGACATAGATGGAAATTGCAAAAAAAACTTGACTGGGGCACAGAGGAATACAAGCACAAGGTGATAATTCTAATTTTAAGTGATCATCTGTGAATTCAAAAAGTCGTTCTTCATCTTCAGCATCAGTGTCATCTTCATCCTGGCTTTTAGATCTTGAGTCCTGGTTATTCTTACATTGTTTACTGCAAAAGCATTGTAAATTTCTTGACCGACAGGGACGTCTCTGTGTTGAACAATCTCCTTGACATCTCATCATTTTGATGATGGCCTGAGAAGCTTGTAGTACATCGGTGGTAGTGGGTCTCAACTAGCCTTTATCATCCATTTAGCCATTCTGCAGAGGATTCAAAGGTACTTCCTGTCGAATGCTTGCCTGGCCTCAAACTCGAGCTTGCACATGTAGCTCTCCTATCAATAAACTGTTTCAGCACATCCTCTATAGGTGGTAGCTTTTTTTACTCTAAAAGGTGTCATCTCAGCTCTGAAATGTTTCTTTTGAGTAACAGGAAGCACACAAACCTAGTCAAGCATTTCTGTTGTTCCTCTGTTGTGTAAAATTATCTGAAAGCATCCTCAGAACTTCAATGCAAATAGTTTTTGGAGATCCCCAACAAAGGCCCCTAGATAAGATGCAAATCAGTGTTGGCTCTGAACTCACAAAATTGGTGCTTGAATGCTAACTGTTCAAAGATGTGAGGTGAGATGTCGCCAGTGCCATTCAGACACACCTCAGATATCTAGCATGCTGAATACCTGGACTTGTTTGGGACTGTGTCAGTGAGCTACAACCAATGAGAGTGCAAGACACAGGTTAAGAACAGAGACAAACCAAACATCACATCAGACTTTCCCCACTGTATCTGTGTCATATGGGTTTTGCCACTGCCCTGCCCTTTAATGAGACTAGTGGCGACCCTGAGTCTATTCATTCCAATGAAAAGTGAATGTGAGTACAGATTATGACCAAGCTACTGCTGTTTTACAAATTAAATCCACCACAGACTCAGTGATCGATGACATCATCATAGGTGTCCTGGAAGGTGTTCTATCCTCTGTTTGGCTCCGCTGCATCACTGGGGGATGTGTTGAAGTGTGTTTGCATATATCAGCCTCAACAAGACAGCCGCATGGTTGCAAGCAGGAACAGGACAGCACATTCATCAGCACACACCTCTTCCCTTCTCTCTTGCAAGAGTTTTCTGCTCTGTCAGATAAATAGAAAAAGAGTCTGAATGATGCTGTCCATCTGTGCCTATCTTTTAGCTGTCAACAAACTGACAACTGCTAATTAACTTATCGTGTTTAACATTAGCTAGGTATGCCAACTAGTGGTTAACAATGGCCACTCAGGTAATCTTTGCTGTTGTTAGTCAGCTGCAAACACAGCACTGGTCACTATTTTGAAAGTCCAAGAAAAAAAAACTCCCCAAAGATTTTGAACAAAGGTTGAAAGCATTGTGAACATGCTGAGACTGCCATTCAACCCTGCTATGAAATGGATAATTTCAATTACATACTGACAAAGACCCCTTCCATTATGTGTTTTATTATATATTTTCCTTATGTTATTGTCTGTTATAACAATGTGGAAACCTTCTTCTTATTGTGGCATGAGAGTGGAGAGTGGAAATGGATTAATTGGGTTTAGGATAATTTTAATCCTGCCGACAACGCCACCTGGGGGAATTTCGCCCCCAGGAAATTAGTTAAGGACGCAGGTCCGAATGCACCCAGACAACAGACGTAGATTTAAGATATAAAAAATATATTTTTATTTATACTCAATTATTTTAAAAAGACAATTAAACAATTCAGTCAACAACGCTTAGCTCTGCCTATGCTGCAACATTGTAACCGCAGATACTCTTCAACCACAAGTACTTTGTCACGTGTGGTGGACCCAAAAAAGAGAAACAAAGCAATCAAAGCAAAATATTTAAACACAAGGGAAACAAGCAAACACAAGAAAGCAAAGCAAATCATTTAGTAATACACTCAAAGAAAAGAATAAACGTGCAAACCCAATCAAAATAATAATAAAAGAAATTAATCAGAACCGCAGACTACATATGATTGGCACTGATGATGGATCATGTGTTCGAGCATACAGTGACATTGAGAACCAGCAAATTATAGCGCGTCACTGAAGAGGGGAGTAAAACAGAGACCCGTGGCGATTTCACAGCCACGACCAGATGTGAGCAAACTTTACTTCACCAGACACAGACAAGACAGCAGTAGAGTCCCAGTGAATAGAGCACCGCAGCGCACAGCCAGGCCTGAACGTGCCTGCAAAGCGCGCACAAAAACAATAAATATTACACACATGTTGAGAATACATGAACCACCTACCACAGAGCATCAGCACAGCCTCCAACAGAGAGGAGAGGGAGAACAGTGGGCCGCAGTTAAACGCTGCTGAGAGACCAGGAAAAGTAAAGTTAGCGTCCAGCTGGAGAGCTGAATTACAGCTGTTGATTAAGTGAGCCGACATACCTGAGGAGAGTGTACCAAACAGCACGGGCCAACAGCGCGGACAACTCCGGTCTCACACAGCCACAGCCAGCAGGCCAACACACTGCAAGGCACAATGAAGAGCAGGGGTCATGCCCAGAGACCGCATGATACCCCAACACTACCAGGTGAGACAGACTTATAATTTCGGAGAGGTGGAGAAGATCTGGCACATCAGCCACGCCAACCGTCACACGGTTCAGACCACACAAAGCGCCATGTCTCACATGGACGCCAGCCCCGAGGGAGATGAGAGCAAACTGAACAAAGAGACACCTGAGCAGCTATAATGCCGGCAGCTCCACCCCGCAATCAGCACCGCGGACCCACACCTGATGTGGATCAAGCAAGAGGGAGGGGGAAGGGATGGACAGGAGACCATCCTGCCACATTATCATTGCTGTCCTTTATTTCCAACAGCTCCACACTCCTACAAATTACCTTATTCTTTCTCTGGCTGTGGCTGACCTGCTTGTTGGGATCACAGTTTTTCCTTTTAGCTTGGCCTTCTCAGTTATCTCGTGTTTGTATCATGAGGGTTTATTTTGCAAAGTCCGAGGCAGTTTTGATATATCACTGAGCACAACCTCTATTCTGAACCTATGTTGTATCTCTATTGACAGATATTATGCAGTGTGTCAGCCTCTGACATATAACATCAGAATAAACCATCGTGTAATTGTGGTCATGATCCTGCTGAGCTGGGGGGTTTCTGCTCTAATTGGAATTAGTGTCATAATTGCTGGATTAAACAATGAAAAATGTAATGAAAGATGTTTAATTGATGTTCTCATAGAAAACACTGTTGGACCCATTTTATCATTTTATCTCCCAGCGATCATAATGCTCTGTATCTACCTGAAGATTTTCCTTGTTGCAAAGAGACAGGCATCTAGAACACAACCTGTCAGAACACAAAGGACTCTAGTTTCCCGGCGCAGCGCAGGGTGGCGCAGGGTGGCGAACCCTGCGCAGAGCTAGTTTTGAGCAGCGCAACCCGAGGCGTGCTCAGTTTGGTAGTTTGGCAGACCAAGGTGCGCTGAGATGGGTGTGGCGGCGCAGCAGGGGGAGGTGTTGACAGATCCAGCTTGACGCAGTGACAGTTTCATGCCAAAAGGCTTTGCCAAAGGTGCGCTAAAAGCTCGCCAACTGAAACCAGGTCTACTGTCAGTGCAGCCGGTGTAAGCCGAAGTTTGGCTGACCGGCGGACAGTGCGCACACGTCACCAAAACCTCACAGGCAGGTTTCCAGAATGTCAGGCACATTAACAATGCAATAAATACCCAAAAACCACTATTCAATGTAACTATCTGCAATCAGCACATAAATACACAACATTGATTTACAATTGTGGTGACCTCCTCCCAGGCTACCTTTGCATCATCAGCCCGTGGAGGTCTGCTCGCAGTTCCGTATATTCAGACACTGCGAGCTTGGACCTCCCGGACCAAAACATCAGTTTCCTCCTGGGAGAAGTTTGGCCGTCTGACGCTGCTGCTCTCTTCTGCCACGGCGAATTGAGTAAACTCTCATTACGCCTTCGCGCGGCGCATTTAAGGGCGAGGAGAGGGGCTCATTTGATTGGTGTGATGTGTGTAAAACCCACTCCACGCCTTCTCTCTTCCCTCTTTCCGACTTGCGCAGGTAGGAGGGACGGAGGTGGGAAAGAGGAGTAGCTGTGCCAGCGCGTACGGTGTGTCAAACTTGCAAAATCCACCTGGCCACACCCAGTTGGCGAAGCACAGGTGCGCTGCGCCTCCGCCTCGCCCGGTCTGCGAAACTAGAGGCCTAAGTCTGGAGCAACTGTTAGTAAGATGGAAAGAAAAGCCACCAAAACTCTGGCTATTGTTTTAGGAGTTTTCCTTTTATGTCAGACTCCTTTCTTTATATCTCCTTTCTGCCTCTCATCAATGATTTAGTGCCGATTTCTGTGATTCTTTGAGTCTGAATCCCTCCACTATGGAATGACATTTAAGTCAATATTACATAAATACAATGAATGAATCTGAATGAATGAATCTATTATTTTCGTGTTTGGCTGTTTAGCACCTTTTGGGATTATTTAAACACATCTAGTGCCATTATGCTGACACTGAGGTTTCTACCATTTTTCTCCCCATCAAAGGGTTTTTTTGGGGGGAGTTTTTCCTTATCCGCTGTGAGGGTCCAAAGGACAGAGGGATGTTGTATGCTGTAAAGCCCTCTGAGGCAAACTGTGATTTGTGTTATTGGGCTTTATAAACAAAATTAATTGATTGATTGATGTTTGTGTGTATGTACTGAACAGCAGGGCAGAGTACCCTGCTTTCTTGGAGTCTCTGGGCGGTGTCCTGGAAGGGGTGCTGGCTGGGGACTTCATAATTCTTCTACGGAACTTCAATGCTAACATGGGCAGTGACGGAAAAGCCTGGAGGGGGTAACTGGGAAGAACGGCCTGCCTGACCTGAACCCAAGTGGTGTTTTGTTATTGGACCTCTGTGCATGTCATGAATTGGCCATAACAAACACCATGTTTGAGCACACGGAGGTTCATAAATGCATCTGGTACAGATCTGTCAACTGATCACTACTTGGTGGTGGGTTGGACCAGATGGCGAGGTAAGCTGCTGGACAGACCTTGTAAACCCAAACGTGTAGTAAGGATTAACTGGAAACGTCTGGCTGAGGCCCTTGTCCGTGAGGTCTTCAAATCCCACCTTCGGAAGAATTTTCCGTGCATTGTGGGGGAGGCTGGGGACATGGAATCCAAGTGGTCCATTTTTAAAGCCTCTGTTGTGGAGGAGGCTGCTGGGAACTGTGATCAGAAGGTTGTCAGTGCCTGTTGTAGCAGCAATCTGGTGAAATATAATCATCATCATTATCATCATTTCATTACAATGAAATTTCCCACTTCTAATTAGACAATAATAGAGTGTATTCATTATGGTAATGAGATAAGAGTTGATAAAAACAGTGTGCACAGTGGCACTGTAATGAAGAACACCCATCAATACTGATGCGGGAACTATCTTGAGCATTTAAAAGGTACGACAAAGAAGAAATCTTTTTCCAGAGATTATTATTGTAGTTTTGCATCAATGAATGTCACAATGTCACCATATTTTAAGATAAACATACATCTTTCAACCTGGTGGACAGGACTCATCAGCAGTGAGGGAGGCCACCAGGCTGAAGAAGGAGGCCTTTTGGGTCTGGTTGGCCTAGGGGTCACATGAAGCAGCAGACAGGTATCGGTTGGCCTGAAGGGCTTCAGCTGTGGTGGTTGCCAAAGCAAAAACCTCCCAAAAACCTGTTGGAGGAGTTTGGGGAGGCTATGGAGAAGGACTTTCAGTTGGCCTCAAGGAAGTTCTGGCAAACTGTTAGAGACCTCAAGAAGGGTAAGCAGGGCTTGTCTCAGGCTGTGCTCAGCAGAGAAGGAGAACTGCTGACCCGAACAGGGGATATTGTTGAGTGGTGGAAGGAGCACTTTCAGGAACTCTGGAACCAAGCCATCATGTCCCCTGTGGAGGAGGCAGAAGCCTGAAGACTCAGGGGGAACTCTCGTCCATATCCCTGGCAGTGGTTGCTGAGGTAGTCAAAAAGCTCCCCAGCGGCAAGGCACCAGGTATGGATGAGGTTCGCCCTGAAGGCTCTGGACACTGTTGGGCTGTCTTTACTGACATGCCTTTTCAGTGTCATGTGGAGGTCCGGTACAGTGCCTGCGGCGTGGCAGAGACAGTGGTGGTTCCAAAAAAGTTTTTAAAAAAGGGTACCGGAGGGTGTGTCTCGATCATCAGGGTATCACACTGCTTAACCTCCCAGGAAAAGTTTATTCCAGGGTGCTGGAAAGGAGGCTCCAACTGAATATTGAACCTCAGATATAGGAGGAGCAATACAAATTCTGTCCTGGCCATGGAACAATGGACCAGCTTGTTACCCTTAAGAGGCTGTTGGAAGGGTTGTGGGAGTTTGTCCATCAAGTAAACCTGTGTTTTGTGGACTTGGAGCGGGTTTATGACCGCGTCCCTCTAGGAGTCTTGTGGGGGGTACTGCAGAACTATGGGGTACCACGCTCACTGCTACAAGCCATCTGGTCCTTGTGTGACCAAAGTGAAAGCTACGTCTGCATACTTGGCATAAAGACACATACATTCTCGGTGCATATTTGCCTCTGTCAGGGTTGTCACTTGTCACTAATCTGGAGGTGCAGCCAGGGAGAGGAAGGGGTCCAGTTTGGGGATCTCAGAATTGCATCTCTGCTTTTTGCAGATGACGTGACTCTGTTGTTCGCTCGTCGCTTGAGATGAGAAATCTCATCTGGAGCGGTATTTCGCTGGGTCCTGTCGCTTGCAGCTCAGTGCTGGTTGGCTGCCGTAATCCCGGAATCCTGGGGGGTTCTTGACTGTCATGACATGTCAGCTTCATTAAAAGTATAGCTGCAAATTAAAAGCAACAATAGATGTAAAAACACACAGACACAATGCATCTGTGATCAGTTCCCTAATTTAATTTTAACAATTTTTTCAATCTTCTCCAATTTCTCGTTTTATTTTATGGAAGTGATCAATGTAAGTGCACTTGTCCTAGAGCCGCCACAACGGTTTTTATAATGCAAATACGTAACTCTGTTTAGATAAAACCTACAAGCTTCTCTTCCTATGACTTTTACTAAAAATGTGTCTTGTATGTGTTCTGTAGCCTTTAAGTTACAAAAAGAAGCACACTTAGACTTCTGAGCATTTATACCTCCGACCGTGGCAGACCGCTGCTGAAAGTTACATTTTGATACACAGGTAGGCTATACATATTGCAAAACTCTGTAAAAGTACAGCAAAGCATACATTTTCATTTCCAAATATTTTATTACACAAAAGACGAAGAAATTATGAATTTTTTTTTTTACCTATTTTGACACATACATACAAAATCCTTCCGCCCCTCGCTCCAGGCAGCTCCAACTCTGCTCACATGCTCTGACTCAGGCATCAGAGCCTCTGCGCTGCAGCGATAGATGCATTGGCACTGTCCATGGTGCTTAACACTAGGGCCGCCAGGATTACAGCGCCCCTCCAAGCAACGCAACATATGTATAATGTGTTTCATTTTGTAACTTAAAGGCTTCAGAACACATCCAAGACACATTTTTAGTAAAAGTCAGTTATCTGCATTATAAAAACCATTGTGGCGGCTCTAGGACAAGTG
This sequence comes from Epinephelus fuscoguttatus, assembly GCF_011397635.1. Classification (NCBI taxonomy): domain Eukaryota; kingdom Metazoa; phylum Chordata; class Actinopteri; order Perciformes; family Serranidae; genus Epinephelus; species Epinephelus fuscoguttatus. The sequence continues at coordinate 39,498,581 of NC_064762.1, forward strand.
CACTTACATTGATCACTTCCATAAAATAAAACGAGAAATTAGGGGACTGATCACAGATGTATTGTCTCTGTGTGTTTTTACATCTATTGTTGCTCTTAATTTGCAGCTATACTTTTAATGAAGCTGACATGTCATGACAGTCAAGAATTAATAATAATAATGAGAAGTGGATAATAATGAGCAGTGAATAAAAATGAGCAGTGGATTAAAGAGAGCACATCTAGTGCATGTGATTGTATGTACAAAAAACAGCAAACAGCTGGGGTGTTTATAAAGTGTCCATAGTGTCCATAAAGAGTCCATGGTGCAGTTTACTGTGAGCAGTGCTGGTTATGGAGCCTGACAGCAGCAGGCAGGAAAAACCTGCCATAGCGTGCCACTCCGTAAAAGATGGTGGCATCACACCATAGTGTCAAAGAAGGTCTTCAGGAGCGCCCCCTGCACTCCAAAAGACCTGAGCCGCCTCAGCAGGTAGAGTCTGTTTTGGCCTTTCCTGTACAGTGCTGTTATGTGATCAGTCCAGTCCAGTTTATTGTTAAGATGAACACCCAGGTACTTGTAAGATGTCACCATCTCAATGTCCTTTCCCTGGATGTCCACCAGTGTTGGGGGGAGGAGTCTGCGCCTGCGGAAATCCACCACCAGCTCTTTGGTTTTCCCCGCATTGATCTGAGGGTGGTTCCTCAGGCACCAGTGGACAAAGTCCTGGTTCAGTTCTCTGTACTCCCTGTCGTTCCCATCTGTGTTGAGGCCAACTATGGCAGACTCTTCAGAGAACTTCTGCAGATGACAGGTGGGGGTGTCGTATGAAAAGTCTGCAGTGAAGAGGGTGAAGAGGAACGGCGCCAGCTCCCTTGTGGGGCCCCCGTACTGCAGACAGCCATGTCCGACACACAATCCTAGGTCCTGACATACTGCGGCCGGTCCGTGAGTTGTTGAAAGCGCTGGAGAAGTCAAAGAACATGATTCTCACAGAGCTTTCAGGCTTCTCCAGGTGAGAAAGAGCTCTATGCAGGAGGAAGATGATGGCGTCGTCCACCCTAATGCCAGAATGGTAGGCAAACTGCAGCGGGTCCATTGAAGGGCCTACTGCGGGGTGGAGACGAGACAGGACCAGGCGCTCCAGAGTCTTTATGAGGTGCAATGTTAATGCCACCAGTCTGAAGCTGCTGAAGTTCTTGGGGTGCAGAGTCTTGGGCACAGGTACCACGCAGGATGTCTTCCACAGCTGTGGTACTCTCCCAAGCCTATCTAAACTATACTGCATAGTTGGTCTGCGCAGGACTTCAGGAGCCTGGAGCTGATGCCGTCTGGACCTGCAGCTTTCCTCGTCTTTATCCTCCTCAGCGGATCTCGCACCTGACAGGTAGTGAATGACAAGCTGGAGAAGGGGGGGCTGTGTGCTGGGGGGTGGGGATGATGAGGTGGGGGAGGAGTGGGGAGTGGTGAGATGTCCGGGGAAGCGGGGGTGGGGGAGGTGTTGAAGCAGTGTGCCAGGAGTATAGGTGGGGGTAAGGTGAAGGTGAGGATGAGGGGGGTTGCAGCCGTGATGTCTGGGCCAGGGGAGGGGCAGACTGATCAAATCTATTGAAGAACAGATTTAGATCATTCACCCACTTCTGGTCGCCTCTGGCCTGGGAGTCTGGTTGTTTGTGTCCTGAGATGGTTTTCAGACCTCTCCAGACTCCGCTGACGTCGCTCTGCTGCAGCTGTTCATCTTCTTTTCATATGCTTCCTTTCCCCGCCTGATGTTTCTCCGTAGCTCCTTCTGCATGGCCTTCAGCTCCTCCTTGGTTCCAGAGTTAAAAACTCTCCGCTTCCCTTCAGGAGAGCTTTTATATCTGGAGTAATCCAGGGTTTGGTGTTGGAGAAGCAGCGTACAGTCCTGGTGGGTACAGAACCTCCCACACAGTGGTCTCAAAGCAGTCCCTCCGGGCCTCCTCGGCCTCATCAGACCACCTCTTCACAGTGCGAGTGGTTGCTGGTTCCCTCTGCACCAGAGGTCTGTAGACAGGCAGAAGTTGAACCAGGTTGTGATCAGCTTTTCCCAAGGGGGGCAGGGGGGATGAGTGGTATGCCTCCTTGGTGTTGGCATAAAATAAATCCAGTGTTATATTGTCTCTGGTGTGGCAGGAAACATACTGGGTGAAGGTGGGCACGGTGGTGGATGGACAAGCGTGATTGAATTCCCCAGAGATTAGAAGGAGGGCCTGAGGGTGCTGTGTTTGCAGCCTACTTGTAACAGAGCGGAGAATGTCACAAGCAGACTCAGTCTTTGCAGACGGGGGGACATATACTGCTACCATAATGACATGAGAAAACTCGCTGGGTAGATAGTATGGTGTCATGCCAACAGCCAGCAGCTCAATGTCCGTGCAGCAATGTTGTTCCTTGATAGTGATGTGCCCAGAGTTACACCATCTATCATTCACAAACACAGCCAGCCCTCCTCCTTTCCTCTTACCACTGTCCTGTCATGTCTGATGAGCTGGAATCGGTCCAGCGCGGCGATCGTGTCCAGTACTTCCGCGTTCAGCCATGTCTCTGTAAACACCAGCATGCTGCTCTGCCGGTACTATCTGATGGCGAGTGAGCGCCGACAGCTTGTCCATCTTGTTGGGGAGCAATCTTACGTTCCCCAAGAGGAAGGACGGGAGGACGGGTTTATACAGTCTCCTCTGGTGTCGGCGCTGCACTCCGGCTTGACATCCCCGTCTCCTTCTCCGCAGCTCACGGGGAATATTGTGCCTCTCCTCGGGCCGCACCGCGGTGTGACGCAGTGCTAACAGCTGGTCCCGGGTGTAAACAATGGAGCCACAGCTGGGCACTGGGTCCCCGCACACAATCATGTCCGTGGAAAAACAGGAGAAAGACCGCTATAAAGAGAGCAGTCTTCATCTCCATACCAAAACAAAACATAAGTGCTAGCTAGCTAACTGAAAAAAAACTCTGAATAAGAAAGTTAAATGAAAAAGAAATTGAAGAAAGCTCAGCGGTGAGCAGGAGCTGCTGTAACAGGTATCCACATTGGGCGCGCCATGTTAGTCTTTTGATGAATGGATGGATGACATTTATGAACATACACATGGCCTACAATCAAATCTGAGTTTCCTGCACCGTTCATGAATCCGTTGTAGTGCAAATCTACTCACAGATTTACTAACATTTCATGAATGAGACCTGGCACCTTTAATTCATCTCATCGCTTGTGTTGATATCAGTGAAGGAAAAAACAAAAGACTTGTGTTAGCCAGCAGCAGGGCAACAGCTTAAAAACTGTGACATCCTTCCTCTGCCTTCACCACTGTCAGATCTTCCATAAGGCTGGCTGATGGGGGGCTGACATGGAAATATTAAAGCCAGTAGTGAGGTCTGTGAATGCATCACCAGTGACTTGGAAAGTTCTGAGCTGTGGTGAGGTTTATTGAACAATCATTGCCAGCATGGAAAGTTTCCAATTGTAGTGAGGTCCTTGAATTCATCATCTTCGGCTGACCTGCAGCTGACAGTGTGCCATTGTGTCTAATCCTCTCATCTCCTGTGGAAATTTGGAGTGAGAATTAAATCTGTTTATTTGTTTTATGTTAATCAGAGCCACCATACAGTGTGATGTGAACTATTTAAGATCATCACACAGTGCATGACGTGATAAAGGGACACAGCACTGTGAAGTCACTGATTAACAGTGATTACATTTGTGTAAGTGCTTTATCCTTTGCCCTTTGCCCTCTTCCTCCTTTACAGGAGCTGGGCTGTGTGTGTGTGTTTGCTTTGCACAGTCATGAAACCTCATCTGAAAATGGTCTTGTGAGCCCAATTCAGTGATGGGGAAACTGAGTAGGTGGAGAGAAGAGGGGAATATGCTCTTGAGGAATGTAATTTTTTTATAATCAAAACATTTTTCTCACTGCCAACATGAACATCAACACCAGCAAAAAGATCATTGCAGCCGTGTGCCTTGGCAATCCAACTTATATTGTGGGATTAGTTCATGAAGTTCTCTTTATTTATGTTTGAATTATCTGTCTTGCTCTAAATTATTAAAAAATTATTTACAATAGGTGCTGCATAGTGTAGTTTAAGTGCTGTGTAGTTTTAACACTTGACAACAATTACTGGAAGGCGTTTTTGGGGTTGATTCTGCAAGAGACTGTTACACCAAAATAAAGTTTGTTCTACAAACCATTTGTCACTACAACTTTAGCAGCTGCTATTACTGTAAAATAGCAATTTCTTTTCCATCATGACATCATGATATTACTGCATTGGGTCTAACCTGACATGAACTTGTCAGAGTGGCCCTATTCTTACAAAGATCATAGCCAGTCTACCGAGAGGTGAATTGGATTTTCCATTCCATTTGGTGAAAATAAAATAATTCATAAAGGACTGAAAAAAAAAAAAATTCTCATATACAGTTCTGTATGTTTGTCTGGTATCTAATGCCATTACAAAGTCCCACTTTTGATTGGACAATAATAGAGTGTAGTCATTATGGTAATGAGATAGGGGTTGATAAAAACAGTGTGCACAGTGGCACTGTAATGAAGAACACCCATCAATACAGCAAACTATCTTGAGCATTTAAAAGGTACGAAAAAGAAGAAATCTTTTTCCAGAGATTATTGTTGTAGGTTTTCATCAATGAATGTCACCACATTTTAAGATAAACATACAGCTTTCATACTTAAAATGTTGTTAGTTCTGAATGGAAACTGTTTATTCTTAATGGAAATTCTTGCAGGAATAAAGAAACATGGCACCAGAAGTCAACCGCACTGATGTGAATGACATACATCCCTGTTATGAAATATATAATGTCTCCTTCATACTGACAAGCACTCCTTCTACAATATGTGTTTTAATATATATTTTCCTTGGGTCATTATCTGTTGTCACAGTATGTGGAAACCTTCTGGTAATAATCTCTATCATTTACTTCAAACAGCTCCACACTCCTACAAACTCTCTCATCCTCTCTCTGGCTGTAGCTGACCTGCTTGTTGGTGTTGTAGTTTTTCCTCTCAGCATGGCCTTCTCTCTTAGTTCATGTTTACATTATGAACATTTATTTTGCAAAGTGAGAGATAGCTTTGATGTAACACTGAGCACAGCTTCCATTCTGAATTTATGTTGTATTTCCATAGACAGATATTATGCAGTGTGTCAGCCTCTGACATACAGAACTAGGATAAATGTTAAAGTTGTTGTGGTCATGATCCTGGTCAGCTGGAGTGTGTCTGTTTCAGTAGCCATTGGTTTTCTAATTCCAGGATTAAACCATGAAAAATGTGACGATAATTGTTTTTTTGATCTCCCACTTGCACAAATTTTGGGACCCATTTTCTCATTTTACCTCCCAGTGATCATAATGCTCTGTATCTACCTGAAGATTTTCCTTGTGGCACAGAGACAGGCACGCAGCATCAGGAACACAACATGTCAGAGCACAAAATGTGGAGCAACTGTAGGTAAAAATGAGAGAAAGGCCACCAAAACTCTTGCAACAGTTATGGGAGTTTTTCTGATGTGCTGGACTCCTTTCTTTCTCTGTTTTACTTTTCAGCTTTTGGATAATGTGTCAGTGCCACTTCCGCTGTTTGAAACTCTTAACTGGCTTGCACTGTCAAATTCAATGCTCAATCCATTTATTTATGCTTTCTTTTACAGCTGGTTCAGGTCAGCTTTCAGAATGATCATTTCTGGGAAAATATTTAAAGGTGATTTTGCAAACACAAAATTGCTCTGACATATTCTGTGGAGTGCTGAAATAGTCAACAAAGAAGTCAGTACAGAAAAAAAAATTGCACAACAATTAATGCAACCATGTAAAAGGCTTAAGCACACATCTACATTCATTCATTCATTCATCTTCTAACCGCTTCATCCTCTTGAGGGTCGCGGGGGGCCTGGAGCCTATCCCAGCTGACATCGGGCGAGAGGCAGGGTACACCCTGGACAGGTCGCCAGACTATCACAGGGCTGACACATAGAGACAAACAACCATTCACACTCACATTCACACCTACGGACAATTTAGAGTTACCAATTAACCTAGTCCCCAATCTGCATGTCTTTGGACTGTGGGAGGAAGCCGGAGTGCCCGGAGAGAACCCACGCTGACACGGGGAGAACATGCAAACTCCGCACAGAAGGGCTCCCACGCCCGGGATCGAACCGGCAACCCTCTTGCTGTGAGGCGAGAGTGCTAACCACCACACCACCGTGCCGCCCCGTGAACATCTACATGTACAGTATATTCTGGGTGTGTCTTTTCCAACACTTGCTGGAACAATATGATGCTTTCATCAAGGGAACTATTTAACATGATATTGATCTTGTTTGAGTTTATAGACTGTTTTTAGCAAAAAGGAAAATAGTAAAAATGCATCTGTAGTATCTGTAGCACTCACTCACTCACTCACTAAGCACAGAAAGTAAGGAAATTTTTGTTTGGTAGATTATTTCTTTGTTGTAACAATGCTCCTTGGCAATAAATCTTATACCGTTGGAAAGCCTGTTTATTTCCCTTTTAAATGGCGCCACATTTGTAAGGAACATGCATTTGTGGAATGAGCAGCAGAGCTGAGTATGTGGGTTGTGTCCATGAAAAATTTATCAAATCTTCTCTGCCATTCCTCTGCTATTGACATTTGTTTTGAGCTTCTTGTACCTGTGAGCATGGGCCCTGCTACAGTGTCAGTTGGTGTCTGCTCCAGGAATCGGCATTCCACTTTTGACTGATCTGGATAGGGCCCATGCGATAGGGCAACTTTAAGTTGGTGTTCGGCACAACCAAGTTGCAGCATTATTTGGAGTGAGCCTAAGTACCATCTACAAACTGAAGGCCAAGTTCCATATATGGAGTAGGGCTGTGACGGTATGTATTTCTTCTCACAGCAGTGACAGAGTGACGTATCACCGCAGTATGGCGGTGATATGTCACAGCAATAAGGCTAAATAATTATTCTGTTGTTAAGTTTTTAGCACACCTCTGTCCATGCACACGTGCTGTGCCAGAAGCTTCTCTTATCAGATTTGTGTTGTAATAAACATTTCTTTAAGTAAGATTAACTGAGGCTCATCAATTCTATTTTATTTTTTATCAAAATGAAGATTGAAGAGAGTACAGAGGGTGAATGTGACCTGACCTCCAAATATGATTTCCAGCAATGATAGCCACTACTTTATAGAGAGTTAGTTAGTGCCAAAATGTCATCATCATATGTATTATGGAGAAGCAGGGTGCTGCTGCTGACACTGTGTTTCACCCTTTTTGGCATGTCTATTTCAGGGCTCTCATGTCTCACGCTTTGAGAGTGTGAGACACGCTCACCCGCCACACCTGGTATTTCTCACGCATACAAATATTATTATGATAACGCCCACCGAGTTACATCGCAGCATATGCAGTGGAACATGTTGCAAGACGCTGTGGGTACCGCAGAGCTCATCAAGCGCTTGCCACGCTCCAGCCAATAAAAATAAGACACAGCTACCCATCAGCCAATCAAAACATGACATACAGCTACCTATCAGCCAATCGGAAAATCGCATTGCTGTATCCGGGTAAGATACAGGTGATCAGACTGCAGCAAGAAGAGGGTGCACAAACAAGACAGGGGTGCCTTATCACATGTGTACAGTAAGTCATCTCATCATTTGATTTTGTAGCCTACTGAATGAAAGCATTGTTGCACAACAATGAGAGCTTATCTCAGGGAATATCAGCTTTTACCCAACAGTTTGACAAGACTGCATGTGAACTTTAGCCAACAGAATCCTTGTTAACAGAGTGCTGGTGGTTTAGTGAATAGAGCAGATGCCTTATATATATAAGGCTTTTGCTGCAGCGGACCGGGTTCGACACCAGCCTATGGCACCTGGCTGCATGTCACTCCGTCTGCCTCTGCTGGCTAAAAGAGGGGATGATGAATCCAAACCTGCCCGGTTATACATTGATAAGGGTGGACAGGGACAATACACCATCACGGAAATCAGTTGGTGGTGGCATGTGTCTTTTTGTTGACAGTTGATGGGCCACACAGTACACTGTTCTGGAGAAAGTCTGCACCCACGATTATGAAATCCTGGTGGTATCTTTTCGACCCTTCTACTTGCCTAGAGAACTTGGCCAGATCACCATCATATTACCCTATATACCTGGACCAGACCAGAGAAAGCTACAACAACGCGCTTGTAGCAGCTATTTGTCCTCAATTTAGTGATCAAAAATCAAAATATCAAAAAACTAAATTTAGACAAAATCAAATCAAACGGATCAAATGAACAATGGCCTTTGTATGCAGCTACATTAGGGTCAAATGTTTTGTACTTGAAAAAATAAAATTTGAAACTGAAAATTCATGTGTTGATCTTGAATTTTGAAAAATACAACAATGTATTCAAAATAAGTATATGAAACGTTTTTTCAGGTTAAATATAATTTTGATTCACTTTGGTAATTCTTTTGAATGAATAATTTATTTTCACTTTTCACTTCCATATACATATATATTTTAACATTTGAGGTCTTATGTTTTGACCCTGATGTGGCATGGGGAACTGAGAGGGGCGTGGAATCATGAGTGACAGTGCCTTCAGGGAACGTAGGAACTAAAAAAATTCTGACTCAACACTTATATACACCATATTCATGTGATTGGCAGTGTAAAAATTGATGCCAGTGACAAACTTTTCAGTGACTTAAAGGACTGTATAAATCAGAAAAAAATGAATGCTTTTGTTAATGGGAATACAGAACTTCTCAAAGAGAAGAGATGTGAATTAAGAGCTAAATTGAAAAAAGCAAAAATAGAGTGCAACAATAAAGTAGAGAAACACTTCTATTCTGGCAGTGCTAAAAGAGCATGGGAAGATTTAAATCAAATGATGGGGAGGGAGGCAAAGCAGAAATATGCCCCTGTGACCCACCTTTCTCCATCCTGGGCTAATGAATTAAACTTATTTTATAGCTGATTTGATAAGACAAATTTCTGTACTGAGCAGGATGAAGTGTCTAATTCTATCCCACAGTATGTTCCACTGACACTCGCACAACATGAAATTGCCTCAAGTCTGACATGTATAAAACCCAATAAGGCACCCGGGCCTGATGACCTTAGAGGCAGAGTGTTAAAAGATTGTACTATGCAATTAAGGAGTTTTGACTTAACTATTTCAGATCCTGCTTGACTCGTGTACTGTACCCAAAATTTGGATAAAATGTCAAACATTGTGCCCATTCCTAAAAAGCCAGGGGCTTCAGAATTAAAAGATTTTAGGCCCATTGTACTTACTCCATTATAGGTAAGTGCATGGAGAGAGTTTTGAGTAGACATATGACAGCTTCTACATCGAACGGCCTTGACCACCTACAGTTTGCATATAAAAGTAAGAGGGGCAGAGATGATATGACTGTAACCTTGTTCAACAAAGCATTTACAAGCCCCCACACACTACATTAGAATTCTTTTTATTGATTTTACATCTGCTTTTAACACCATGCAAATACATATCCTTTTGCAGCGACTCATCCATCTATGGGTTAACACTAGGACCACCAGGATTACAGCGCCCCTCCAAGTGCCGCAACAATCTGCCAGACCATCATATGTAACTTCATTGTTTATGCTGCCCGTGTGCTCAGAAGCACACAAAAAATGCATTTTTGAGTAATTTCCGAGAAGTTATGATAAAATAAAAAAATATTACAGACTATAGAGTAGGACTGACAACCTCTCCAGTGTCTCATGTCAATTAATTAACACTATTTGTTGGCTTTTTATAATGCCTTTTTTTTCCCCTGCAGCGCTGCTGCTGCGCCGTGTCTCCAGTTCAAAGTGATGATTTGCTAAATACATTCTGCAATAATAAATTAGATTAGCTTTTGGTCTATAATATTGTTGGCTATATTACACATTTTAATAAAAAATAAATAAATAAATAAATAATAGAATAGAATAGAATAGAATAAACACCAAAATAATTAGTGGAAACTTTTTTTTTTAATTAGTGGAAACTTTTTTTTATTGATACTCCTCCTCTCTGACATACTAACACACACACACACACACACACACACACACACTGAACACGCGATTGAATGAATGAATGAACATTAATTAGGAATGAAAACACAATTGGAAAACAACAACAACAACAACAATAAGGCAATGTGGGCACTGTCAAACTGTGTACAAAGATAACAAAGAGAACTCAGAACATAACGGACGCATTGGTGAACAAACAATGAGCACGAACGGCATCTAATGAGGCAGACACCCTGGGCAAAAGTTGTCAACCCTTGCAGTGCACTTCCCACACACAGGGCGCTTGCATCCCTGGCAGGACAGAAGGTGTCAAATGTATCAAAATATATCATTTTCAGCAGTGGTCTGTGTGACCGCTGCCGCGGTCGGAGGTATAAATGCTCAGAAGTCTAGTGTGTTTCATTTTTGTACCTTATAGGCTTCAGAAAACATACAAGACATATTTTTAGGAAAAGTCATAGGAAGAGAAGCTTGTAGGTTTTATCTAAACAGAGTTATTTTCATTATAAAAACCCAAATGGTCTGTCAGATCGTCGTAGCGGTTCTAGTGTTAATGGTGGCATTATTCATTGAATCAGATTTACTCTCAGACCGCCCACAAAGAGTCCTTGTAAATGGTATTGGAGTGCAGTTATCAAAGGTGAGGCAGAGGTTGTGGGTGGCTTTGGTGCGGGATGTGGGATCAATGATGATTATGTCCGATTTGTCACTGTTCAGTTGGAGATAGTTTGTTTGTATCCATGATTTTATTTCAGTGAGACAGTTGGTGAGTGTGGAGTGGGTGGTGTTGGTGATGGTTTTGGTGGAGATGTACAGTTGGATGGTGTCAGCGTAGCAGTGGAACTGGAGGCTGAGACGACGGATGATCTTGCCAAGGGGGAGCATGTAGGGGATGAAGAGGAGGGGACCAAGCACCAACCCCTGGGGCCTTGGGACATTGGGACAGGGGAGCAGTGGGGAAAGTGCAGTTGTTTATACTGATGAACTGATGTCGGTTGATGAGGTAGGAGTGAATCCAGGAGAGTGCTGTGCCGGTGATGTGGAGAGATGATTCCAGTCGGGAGAGCAGGATGGAGTGATTGATGGTGTCGAAGGCTGCTGTGAGGTCAAGGAGGATGAGAATGTTGAGGTGTCCGGAGTCTAAGGAGAGGAGGAGGTCGTTGGTGACTTTCAGGAAGGCTGTTTCAGTGCTATGTTTTGAACGGAAACCGGATTGGAAAGTTTCAAACAGGTTATTGGAAGTGAGGTGGGTTCTGAGTTGTGAAGCGACAGAATGTTTCAGGATTTTTGACAGGAAGGGGAGATTGGAGATGGGGCGGAAGTTACTTGGATTGTCAGGGTTTAAACCAGGTTTTTGATGATTGGTGTGATGGCAGCCAGTTTGAGGATTTTGGGGACGCAACCAGAGCTGAGGGAGGCGTTAATAATACCAGTAATGAGTCGGGACATAACAGGGACGCAGTCCTTAATGAGTGTGGATGGTATGGGATCCAGAGTGCAGGTGGAGGTTTTTAGTCCAGTCATGATGGTTGTTAACTGTCCTGGGGATACTGGAGAGAAGTGGGACAGGGGCTGAATGGTGATGGGTGGTGAGGCAGGTGGGGAGATGGGAGGGATCCTGGAGGTGTTGAGGTTACTGTAGATGGTGTTTATTTTTGTTTGGAAGTATGTTAAGAAGGATTGGCAGTTTTCAGTGATGAATGATGAGGAGGTGTTGTCATGTTGTTTGAGGAGGGGGTTTATGGTGGAGAACAACAACCTTGGGGTTGTTGGAACCAGAGTGGATAGGTGAGAGTAGTGAGTGGACCAGGCAGCGTTGAGTGCATCTTTGTATTGTTGTAGGGGGTCGGTGTAGGCTAGAAGGTGAACTGATAAACCGGTTTTCTTGCAGTCTTTCAAGTTGTCGTTTCCGGGTCTTCATTTGGCGAAGTGCGGGGGTGTACCAGAGGGCAGAGTGAGTGAATGAGACGGTTTTGGGGGCAAGCAGATCCAAGCAGGAGGACAGTGTGCCATTGAAGTAGTTTACCAGGTCAGCGGGGTCATCAGACGGTGGGGGAGGTGAGGCAGACAGACAATGGGTGAGTGAGGCTGAGAGAGCTGAGGGAGAGAGGGATTTAAGATTTCTGAAAGTTATGGTCTGGTTGTGTTTTGTGGTGGGGATAGGGATGTCTACGTCCATAGTGATTGCCAGGTGGTCAGAGATGTGTAGATCGTGGCCAGGTAACTGTTGAATGTTGAGATTAGTGGAGCAGACCAAGTCCAGAATGTGACCACGGTTGTGTGTTGAGAAGTTAATGTGTTGGGTGAAGTTGAGACATTGTAGCAGTTCCAGAAATTCTGTGGCAGGTTTATTGTCTGTACTGTCAATGTGTAGATTGAAGTCATCCAGGAGGAGAACAGATGATGAGATGGCAGATAACTGGGTCAAAAAGTCAGCAAGACCAAAGAGGAAATAGGGATGTGGCTTGGGGGGGGCGATAAATGATGGCTGTGACCAGAGGACAGGGACCAGAGAGTTTGAAGGTGAGGTGTTCAAATGAGGGGGCAGAAGGGATGGAGATGGTGGTTGTTTTGATATTGTTTTCTGCAGAAGGCAGCAATGCCACCTCCCCAGCCTTCTGTACGGGGTTTGTCCATTGTAAGTGTATCCTGTAGGGGTGGTTTGGTTTAATGAGAAGTAGTCCAGAGGTTTTTGCCAGGTTTCAGTGAGACAGAGAAAGTCCAGGTTATTGTCCGTTATGAATTCATTGAGAATGAGACTTTTGTTTTTGAGGGTGCGGGTGCTGAATATAGCCAATTTGTGTTTGACTGTGGGGACCTGGGAAGTGGATGGAGATTGACCAGATCAATATGTCTTGTGCTGGGTGGACGGGGGTGCCTGCATCTGATGATGGTATGGATGAGAGAAATAACAGGTTGTAGTTGTAAAGACTGGTGAGGCCGAGGAGGGGAGCTAGAGGGCAAAAACGAGCAGCGAGGTGCCAGTGGAGCTTTGGAAGGAGAAGAAGAGTGAGTGGTGGGGGTGTGGCGGGTAAACAGTCGTTAACGTGTAGCAGTCTGGATGGCGTGTTGCACGTTAGCCGTTAGCATGTGGCTACGGTGCCCGTTTGGATGGATGCCATCAGCTCTGAGAAGGAGGGAGTGGTTCCAGAACAGATTAAAATTGTCTATGAAGTTAATATTGTGAGTGAAGCAGGTGGACTGTAACCAGGTATTGAGGCTGAGAATCCTTGAAAAACCTTCTGCTCTGCGGGCCGCGGTGGGAATCAGCCCGGAAATAAAAGCAGATTTCCCGCAGCTGGTTAAAAAGTTTAAAAGGTCCTTAAAGTCATTTTTTGTCAGTTCAGACTGTCTATGAGCGGTGTCATTGGAGCCAACATGAAAAACCACTTGTGTTATGGAGGATGGAAGACAGCACAGCAGCGCCAGGAGTTTTCTGAGTATGATGGGAACTGTGGACCCAGGGAAACAGTGTGTGGCAGTGTTGAAAAAGCACATTTTCAACACATTTCTGATTATTGAGTCTCCAACTATTGATGTGGATGGGGAGAAGAGTGGACGAGGAGGTAGCGACTGCTGGTTCCCATTGCCTGGGAGAATGGAGTCTGAGTCAGCACTGTGAGAAGGGGACGTGGAGTGAGGACGGACCAGGTTGGCGGAGGGGACAGCAGCAGTTGGGCCAGGAGAGGGATTCCCCGACACGGGCTCCGAGCGGGGAGGAATCCCAGAGCGTTTGGGCACAGCCTCTTTCAGGAACTTTTGATTGTGTGATTGAATGGAGGAAGCCGGCTGTGATGACGGAGGAGAGTTGTCATTTTTAAGTGGGGGAAAATGATCCTCATCCAGGATGGAAAACATATTGGACAACTGGAGGGGCTAAGACGAAGGTGAGCTGTGTTGAGGCTTTCCATCTCGTGTACTTTTCCAGACATTAGTCCACGATTTCTCCCGACGGGATCTGGGAGCGGGGTGAAGTTAACCAGAGCCTTGGGCTTCGCTCCTAGCCAGGACCGGTGAGCTGTTGCTGTGATGGCTGCGCTGTTCGGAGACGGGAGGGGGACAGTTGAGTATAGTTCTCCCATGGATGTGGAGTTAGCAGCGGGACCCAAAGCGACGACCATTGAGTCCATGATCTGCTCCTCTACCCTCAGCTGGTACAGCATGGACATCCTCCCTTCCAGCTTGTTAATCCTCTGGCTCAGCTGGTGGCAGCTGTCACAACCAGGCAAGGTGAGTGGAGGCATGTCACAGTGGGGTCGGTGGAGGTTTTCTGGGGAGGAATAAACACAACTGTGGCCAGTAATGGAGTCGAAACAGGTGAAGGTTTATAGTTGTGGTGGTAGCTGTAGGCCGGTGAGGTAAACAGAGACAGTTGCACAGGGTGAGACTTACTCACGAGGGCTCCACAGAGGCAGTCCATGGTGGAGAGTAGATTCGATTATAAGGCCATACACACATGTCAGAGTTGGTCAACGAGACTTACCAGCGCAGGCCCAAACACTGGGCCTGGTGTGTTGGATTGGCCTCCGGTAAGCTGTGTTGGTGGTCTTCCGTTAGCCCAGTGCTAACAGTGGTTACGCCGTCTGCTGTTTCCCCACGTGGTACAAGTAAACATTCCACATTTTCTTCAATTTCTTCAATTTTCTTCAATTAGTAATTGATTTACAATAGAAAAAATCCTTAAAAATAGCAAAAGTTCAGACAAGAGGTGCAAAGATATAGAGATTATTTAAAATGATTTAAAATTTAGTTTTTAAATAAGGTTGCAGTCATTACAGGGTGGACTAGGCAGTGTAAAATAGGAATGTTTTTAGGTTTGACTTAAAAGTGGTCGGGTCCATGTCATTGGTTCGACAGCCCATTGGTTCGACATCCCATAAGTCTGACTGTCCGCGGTGCTGAACGGCTCGCGGCGGGCGTATGGTTTGCCGCGACCGGCTTGAGGCGGAGCAGGCTCACGGCTTATGTGTTTGTCACTTTCTTTTTCATTTTAACCCACACCATGATCTTTTCCTGACCCTAACCAAGTGGTTTTTGTGCCTAAACCTAACCAGACCTTAACCACAGGGCATCATGATGATTTCGGAACGGACTTAGGAACAATGAGTTTAATATGGTCGGAACAATGGGATGTCGAACCAATGGGCTGTCGAACCAATGGGCAGTTCCCAAAGTGGTCAGAGTCTGGGCTTGACTAACATCATTTGGGAGGTTATTCCTGGTTTGTGATGCATTTGGGATGGTCAGTGCACCAGCCTTAGATAAGGTAACCAGTGTAAGGATTTTAGAACTGGAGTAATGTGGTTATTTTCTAGTTTGTGTCAGGACCCTAGCAGTAGCATTCTGAAACAGCTTCTTTTGAAAGTCCTACAAACAGACAATTGCAATTGCTAATCTACTGGAAATAAAGGCGTGGGTGAGCCTTTCAAGGTCTTGCTGTGACCTTATTACTCTGACTCCAGCAATGTTTTTTAAATGGCAGTAGGCAGATGACATTACACATTTGATGTGGCTGTGAAAATTCAAATCTGAGTCCAGGATAACACCGAGGTTTCTTGCTTGACTCTTACTAGTAAGAGAGAGGAATCTGAGGTGAGAGCTGACACAGTGGTCTAAAGACAATTATGTCGGTCTTATTTCTGTTGAGTTTGAGAAAATTTTGACACATCCAATCATTTATTTGCTCAGTACAGTGAAACAGGCGTTTTACAGGTCCATAATCACCTGATGAAAGTGGTTTGTATATTTGTGTGTCATCTGCATAATTATGGTAGGCTATTTTGTATGATTCCGCCTAATGGAAGCATAGGGGAATTAAAGGGATAGTGCACCCAAAAATGAAAATTCAGCCATTATCTACTCACCCATATGCCTACGGAGGCCCTGGTGAAGTTTTAGAGTCCTCACGTCCCTTGCGGAGATTGGCAGGGGGAGCGGCTAGCACACCTAATGGTAGACGGCGCCCCAGAATAACGTCCAAGAACACAAAATTGAATCCACAGAGTATCTCTATACTGCTCATCCATAGTGATCCAAGTGTGCTGCAGCCGCAATATAAAAAGTTGGTTCAAAAAACGTCATACGAACTCTGTTTTTAGCCTCACCGTAGCCTGCAGCTCTGACTGTTTCTCTGTGCTCGGGCGCCGTCTACCATTAGGTGTGCTAGCCGCTCCCCCTGCTGATCTCCGCAAGGGATTTGAGGACTTTAAAACTTCACCAGGGCCTCCGTCGGCATATGGGTGAGTAGATAATGGCTGAATTTTCATTTTTGGGTGCACTATCCCTTTAAATAAGAGGGGTCCCACAATGGATCCCTGTTGGACCCCACATGCCATGGCCATCTGCTCTGACTAGTAGTTACCGATCGAGACAAAGTACTTCCTGTCATGAAGATATGACTTGAACCATTTAAGGACAGTTCCATAAAGTTCGACCCAATTTTCTAGTCTTTGTAACAAATTGTGTGGTCCACTTTGTCAAAAGCAGCACTTACATCCAGCAGCAGAAAGTTGCTAAATTGCTGGTAGACAACCTCCGATAACCTTACTTAAGAACGGTAAGTTTGAAATAGGCTGATAGTTGTTCAGTACAGTGGCATCAAGACTGCTCTTCTTTCGGAGAGGCTTGATGACTGCAGTTTTCAAAGCATTTGGAAAAGTACCAGATTGGATGGAGACATTAACTATTACAGTAAGCTGTTTTAACAGGCTGCTCAGCACAGTTTTAAGGAAGCTAGTGGGTAAAACATCAAGTCAGCAAGTGGAAGAACTGAGACTGGAGACAATTTCTTCCAGTGTTTTGTCATTGACTGACCTAAATTCTGTCATACCTAACAAGTTACTTTGAGAAGACTACAATGATGGTACTTTATTTTTCAGCATCAAGGAGTTAATCACGCATCTGATGTCTTGAACCTTGTTATTAAAAATGGTTGCAACCTCGTTACATTTGCTGGTGGAGACGAGTTCTGGAGATATTGGAACTTGAGGGTTAGTTAACCTGTCTACAGTAGCAAATAATACATGTGCGTTCTATTGTTTTCTCAGAGAAAAATATTGCCTTGCACTTCGCAAGGTCTGATTATAAATGCATAATATTTCTTTATAGATTTCAAAGTGAATGTGGAGCTTTGATTTACGCCATATTTGTTCTGCTTTCCAGCACTTCCTTTTCTGGACCCTTACAGAATGAGTGTTTCTCCATGATGCCTTTTGCTTATTACTAATGAATTTCACCTTAACACGAGCATCACTGACATTTGCAGGAATTCAACAGATCATCAACATGATTTCAATTCAATCAATTTTATTTATACAGCCCAATATCACAAATCACAATTTGCCTCACAGGGCTTTACAGCATACGACATCCCTCTGTCCTTATGACCCTCGCAGCGGATAAGGAAAAACTCCCCCCAAAAAAACCCCTTTAACGGGGAAAAAAAACGGTAGAAACCTCAGGAAGAGCAACTGAGGAGGGATCCCTCTTCCAGGACGGACAGACGTGCAATAGATGTCGTACAGAACAGATCAGCATAATAAATTAACAGTAATCCGTATGACACAATGAGACAGAGAGAGAGAGAGAGAGATGCAGGTAATGACAGTAGCTTACAACAACATTATTGAAAGTAATAATATTATAGTTATAGTTCTGGCTACTGTGGTACAATATGTTGAAAGTATGTATTAATATCTGGCAGTATACATGTGTGACAATAGTCGTGTATAATAACAGTAGAAGTATGACTAATGACTAATGATGGCAGCAGCAGCAGCAGGAGGCATCTGGCAGGACCACGGCAGCAGCACAACCACACACGTCACGCTGTCCAGGCACCGCTGCGAGTTAATCTGAGAGACAGTGGAGCACAAAGGCTCCGGAGAAGAAGCCGAGTTAGTGACATCCAGAATGGCCAAGTTAGCAAGATGCAGTAATAGAATACCAGAGAGAGAGAGAGAGAGAGAGAGAGAGAAGGTGCCCGGTGTATTATAGGGGGGTCCTCCGGCAGACTAGGCCTAAGTCAGCCTAACTAGGGGCTGGTACAGGGCAAGCCTGAGCCAGCCCTAACTATAAGCTTTATCAAAGAGGAAAGTCTTAAGTCTAGTCTTAAATGTGGAGACGGTGTCTGCCTCCCGGACCGTAACAGGAAGATGATTCCACAGGAGAGGAGCCTGATAGCTGAAGGCTCTGGCTTCTGATCTACTTTTGCAGACTTTAGGGACCACGAGTAACTCTGCGTTCTCAGAGTGCAGTGTTCTGGTGGGATAATAAGGCACTATGAGCTCTCTAAGATATGATGGAGCTTGACCATTTAGAGCTTTATAAGTTAACAGTAGGATTTTAAATTCAATTCTGGATTTTACAGGGAGCCAGTGCAGAGAAGCTAAAACAGGAGAAATATGATCTCGTTTCTTAGTTCCTGTTAGTACACGTGCTGCTGCATTCTGAATTAGCTGGAGAGTTTTTAAGGACTTACTAGAGCTACCTGATAACAGAGAGTTACAGTAATCCAGCCTAGAGGTAACAAGAGCGTGGACCAATTTTTCTGCATCTTTTCGGGTCAGGATAGGCCTAATTTTTGCAATATTACGCAGATGAAAAAATGCAGTCCGTGAGGTTTGTTTTAAATGAGAATTAAAAGACAAATCTTGATCAAATATTACTCCGAGGTTTCTTACGGTAGTACTAGAGGCCAGAGCAATGCCATCAAGAGAAACTATGTCATCAGATAAGGAGTCTCTGAGTTGTTTGGGGCCAAGAACAATAACTTCAGTTTTGTCTGAATTTAACATCAGGAAATTGGTGCTCATCCAGGTTTTTATGTCTTTAAGGCAGTTATGGAGTTTAGTTAATTGATTACTTTCTTCTGGCTTCATCAATAAATACAACTGTGTATCATCCGCATAACAATGGAAATTTATAGAGTGATTTCTAATGATGTTACCTAAAGGAAGCATATATAGAGTAAATAGATTGGTCCGAGCACAGAACCTTGCGGAACTCCAAAACAAACTTTGGTACGTAAGGATGATTCTTTATGAACGTGAACAAACTGAAAACGATCAGATAAATAAGATTTAAACCAGCTTAATGCAGAACCTTTTAGGCCAATTAAGTGATCCAGTCTCTGCAGTAGAATTTGATGGTCAATTGTGTCAAACGCCGCACTAAGATCTAATAAAACAAGTACAGAGACAAGTCCTTTGTCTGAAGCAATCAGAAGGTCATTTGTAATTTTAACTAGAGCTGTCTCAGTGCTATGATGCACTCTAAATCCTGACTGAAATTCCTCAAATAAATTATTATCATGGAGAAAATCACACAGCTGGTCTGCGACTACTTTCTCAAGGATCTTTGACCTAAAGGGAAGATTAGATATTGGTCTATAGTTGGCTAACACCTCTGGATCCAGGGTGGGCTTTTTTAGTAGAGGTTTAATTACAGCTACCTTAAAAGACTGTGGTACATAGCCTGTTAATAAGGATATATTGATCATATCTAATATATGAGTGTTAACTAAAGGAAAGACCTCCTTAAGTAGCCTAGTTGGGATGGGGTCTAAGAGACACGTTGATGATTTAGATGAAGAAATCACTACAGTCAATTCTTGAAGAGAAATTGGGGAGAAGCAATCTAAATATATATTAGGTTTTACAGCTGTGTTTGAGGTTAGATAGGTACTATCTGAGGACAGGAGGTCATGAATTTTGCCTCTAATAGTTAGAATTTTGTCATTAAAAAAGCTCATGAAATCATTACTGCTAAGGGCTAAAGGAATACAAGGCTCAATAGAGCTCTGACTCTCAGTCAGCCTGGCTACAGTGCTGAAAAGAAACCTGGGGTTGATTTGAAATTATGGCAGATTCAAATGTGATAGTTTCCATGAAAAGTGTTTTGGTGCTCTCATTAACGTACTTTTTTCAACATTTGCTGATCCATGGACAATTTTTTGAGTTAATGACGAATCAAAAAATACACAGAAATCATGATAGAGCAATATCAAGCACAGTGACATCTGACATCTTAACACCTTTAATAATGACAAGATCTAAAGCGTGTCCTCTATTATGTGTCGGCTCTCTCACATGTTAAGAAAGATCAAATGTGTCAAGTATGGCAGAAAGTTCTGTGGCATTTTTCTCACAGACATTATCCATGTGTATATTGAAATCATTTGTAATGACCTTCAATAATGAACTTCATTTCCATTTTAAATGACATATTCAAAAGGTGAGAACTCACCAAATGATAGCTTCTTACAAAGAAATCTATCTCTGAAAAAGGCACAGACACCACCTTCTTTTTTGTTCTGCTGTGCTTTAAACGTCAAAGTGTGAATAGGATTTCCCATTCCATTTGGCAAAATAAAAGTATTCAAACGAGATTTTAAAAGTATTTTCATCTATTGTTCTGTACGTTGCTCTGGCATTTAATATCATCACAATAAAAAGACCCACAGCTGACTGGACAATAACAGAGTGTGTTCATTATGGTAATGAGATAGGGGTTGATAAAAACAGTGTACACAGTGGCATTGTAATGAAGAACACCCATCAATACTGCAAACTATCTTGAGCATTTAAAAGGTACGACCAACAAAATATTTTATTCTAGAGATTTATCATTGTAGTTTAACATTCATGAATATCAAAATATTTTAAAATAAACATACATCTTTCATGCATTAATGTTGTTAGTTCCTCATGGAAAATATTTATTCTTAATGGACATTCTTGCAGGAATAAAGAAACATGGCACCAGAAGTCAACCGCACTGATGTGAATGACATACATCCCTGTTATGAAATATATAATGTCTCCTTCATACTGACAAGCACTCCTTCTACAATATGTGTTTTAATATATATTTTCCTTGGGTCATTATCTGTTGTCACAGTATGTGGAAACCTTCTGGTAATAATCTCTATCATTTACTTCAAACAGCTCCACACTCCTACAAACTCTCTCATCCTCTCTCTGGCTGTAGCTGACCTGCTTGTTGGTGTTGTAGTTTTTCCTCTCAGCATGGCCTTCTCTCTTAGTTCATGTTTACATTATGAACATTTATTTTGCAAAGTGAGAGATAGCTTTGATGTAACACTGAGCACAGCTTCCATTCTGAATTTATGTTGTATTTCCATAGACAGATATTATGCAGTGTGTCAGCCTCTGACATACAGAACTAGGATAAATGTTAAAGTTGTTGTGGTCATGATCCTGGTCAGCTGGAGTGTGTCTGTTTCAGTAGCCATTGGTTTTCTAATTCCAGAATTAAACCATGAAAAATGTGACGATAATTGTTTTATTGATCTTCCACTTGCACAAATTTTGGGACTCATTTTCTCATTTTACCTCCCAGTGATCATAATGCTCTGTATCTACCTGAAGATTTTCCTTGTGGCACAGAGACAGGCACGCAGCATCAGGAACACAACATGTCAGAGCACAAAATGTGGAGCAACTGTAGGTAAAAATGAGAGAAAGGCCACCAAAACTCTTGCAACAGTTATGGGAGTTTTTCTGATGTGCTGGACTCCTTTCTTTCTCTGTTATACTTTTCAGCTTTTGGATAATGTGTCAGTGCCACTTCCGCTGTTTGAAACTCTTAACTGGCTTACACTGTCAAATTCAATGCTCAATCCATTTATTTATGCTTTCTTTTACAGCTGGTTCAGGTCAGCTTTCAGAATGATCATTTCTGGGAAAATATTTAAAGGTGATTTTGCAGATACAAAACTGCTTTGACATATTCTGTGGAGTGCTGAAATGGCCAACATACAAGTACTGATGAAATATAGCATATTTTTTTCTTTGTTTAATCATGCAGTAACAATTGAATATTAAGGTGTAATACTGTCTGAGGTACAGAGGTGCATTATAGTGAGATGTCAGTTTATGCAACCATGTAAAAAGCATAAAGACACTATGTTTACATCTACATGTATAGACTATCTGAGTGTGCTTATTCCAACACTTACTTACTTACTTAGTTATTAATTTGGAACTCTGATGAATAAAAACTATATATGTATATATATATATATATATATATATATATATATATATGTATATATATATAGTACAGGTTGTACAATTTTGGAATTGTTGACATTGAGAAGAGGTTGGTGGAATCACTCACTCTTGTGTAACATTAAATAGGCTGCTTGTATTTTCAAAAAGTTTTTATTCATAATATAATAACACAAAACATGATCTTACTAAGCAAAGTAAGTGTGTGAGTGAGTGAGTGAGTGAGTGAGTGAGTGAGTGTGTGTGTGTGTGTGTGTGTGTATTAGGGATGTAACGATTACCGATATTACTGTAAATTTCGGTTAATTTTTACACGGTAAGAATTACCGTTTATGTTTACATTAATTGCATTATCATGGTGGATTATCAGGATATGTAATAACAGCCTCATTCAAGTCTCGCGATGTAGGCGCTGCGTGAATGTGTAGCATGTGTAAACACAACAAATGAAAACATGGCAGAAGTGGCACTCAGGACATTTTCCCCCCAACTAAATGCACAAAGTCTGAGGTCTGGGCGTACTTTGGGTTTCTGAAGAATGCCGAGGGACAGCTGGTGGAGGACAACTATGCTGTGTGCAGAACATGCAGAAAGAAAGTTGCTGCGAAGGGCAGCAACACTAAAAATCTGCTGGCTCATCTCTGTGACCGTCATCCACAGCTTTACAGCCAATGCAAGTTATGCTATGCAAACGTCAGTTATTGTGTGAGGGACTTTGGTTTTACTAAGATTGTCATAATGTGTAATTCTCGACGTATACGGGACATTTGAGCTGTACCTGTCGGCGACTAGGTTTTCTGTTTTCGTTTAAGACACTTAGGAGCTAATACTAGCTGATTAGCTAATAACCGTATTAGCAGCTATGTTGCTAATGTTAAGTGTTTCAAAAGGAAACGGAGCTGAAAACACTGAGCGGAGCCAACAGAACGTAACGTAACGCTAATTGAGATCAACTTTGATTGAATCACTGTGATTATGGTTATTGTATGGCGAGCTAGAGTCGATATAGACGGCCAGTTATGCTTTCTCGACATAAGCTCAAGGAAACAACATAAAATGCTACCGTGTTAACCTTTGACCGAGAGCATGCACTCCTTTTGTCATACAGGTAATCCTCTGACTCACATGCACACTTCCAATGTGTGAATTATTCTGTGTAATGATGACTATTGCCCTTAGGGTTTTTTTGGTTTCTCCTGCACATTTGTGATATCTATTCTATATATATATATATAAGTTTTTTGTTCTACTCTTGCATTGTTTTGTTTTATATATATTTTTCCTCTCATGCTAATAAATGAATAATTAATATATAAATTGTTTACATATTTTGCTGACTGTTAAAATGCACCACACAAATACGCTTTGCTCCTGTAATGTGTTTACATATTTTGTTAATTTAAATTAAAATTGTCTGTTGCTGTGCCAATCCCTTGCCCCTTTAATGTGAAAGTTTCATTTTAATATAAGATTTTGGCTGTTAACATTTTAGAATGATAAGGAAGTTACAAGATTTAGTGAAGTTATTTCAATATATCTATTTTTTTGGACATTTTACAGTGCTTAAAAAAATATCGCAATATTATCATTTACCGTGATAATTTGGTCACTATAATCGAGATATCAAATTTTCCATATCGTTACATCCCTAGTGTGTACATGATTTGTGTAGGATAGTGGCGCCAGGATAGACACAGGGGATAGTTAATTTGTGTGCAAGATCTTGTGTTTGTGAAACATGAACTAACTTCAACTGGTGGTGAAGGCACAAATGTTGATGTCACCCCGTAAGCCTCACTACAAAAAGATCACAACAATAAAACTCAGTGAAGAGTGTTCAACTACTACTCAATCAAGGCCCACTTACTTTGTTACCAGTCAATGAATGGAAGAGGAAAAGGGGTGCCCAAGAACTTAGGGGGTTTGTTCAGGTTGAAAGTTAAACGGTACGATATGCAGGTTTTTTTGTTGTTGTTTTTTTTAAAGCTATGATTTCATAATGTTATAGGCTATGTATTGTAGCAACCCTGCAGTAAATGTTCTGTTATAATGCTAATATTCTGTGAGTTAATGGCATGTTTGGGATTGAATGAGGTGTGGGGTGCGAGTGTGATGGGGATGAGGAGGGCTGTGTGAGTGCGCGTGCTTGTGTGTGTATAAGCAAGCTGGAGGAGAGAGCAGCAGTGCACAGTTGGAGTTACAACTAAGTTCTTGTTTTGTTGGTTGTTTTGGCGTGACTACTGCCAACAGTAACCTGTACTGTTCAGTAATAAACGGTGATTTGCCGAATAACTGCTTCATCCTTTCCACACGTCCTGGCGGATGCTACAGTATTATAAAAAGTCAAATTAAACCACACTTTGTATGACACATAAAGTTACAACAAAGTTAGTTACAATGTTGCAACATTGTGCGCGCACAGCTCTTCACCACCTGGTTCCTAAAATAAACACCTGTTTCATTACATAATCATGCTTCCATGTTGCGCCATTCATTAAGATCCTATATTTCTGTCATTCAAATAACAAGAATTGTGATTTAATACTCTTAATTATAACAGCCAACTTATTGAAAAATGTCAGGTTTAAACCAGGCTCGGGCCCATAATTACAGTTAATTGGACGGGCCGGGACGGTCCCGGACATAACGTGCATGGGCTCGGGCGGCTGGATTTTTTGGGCCCGATCTAAGCTCTAACAGGGAGACAAAATTGCATCTGCTGTGCCCAGTTCGTGGGGAACCAGAAAGTATGCGGAGTATAACCCCTTTGTCATGAGTGGGCATAACATGTCCAGGATCACTGCTGAGAGGTAATCAGTCTCCTCCTGGAAGGATAGGTTCACCTCCTTAATGATGGTTCCATGGAAAATGGAACATGGTAGAACTGGATAGAATACCCTAGTCACAGTCCATCCATTCCGTTAATGGGCAGTCATCGGCATGCCCCATAAAACTTAGTTAGGAGACAAGCAACCAGCTGTAGGGTGGCAGCTAAAAAGCTCTGCTAACCTGTCTCCAACCCTAACTGCTGCCAGACCCTCCATAAACAGAAGGCTGGCTGGCTCAGCATGCTGATTTGGAAAGGGCCGAGCCAGTGGTGAGATTAGATTGGGTTTGATTAGATTAGATTAGACGCCCCTCATTGTCCTTGTGGGTAATTCATTCTACTCAGGTCAACACAACACAAAACCCCACTCATTTTTATTAATGGAGCAGCATATCTCCTGCCAGAGGAAGGATCTGAAAGCAGGATTTTGTTTTTCATCCTGACAGTGTGTTTTTGGATAAGATCATTTGGTGGGGTAGATTGATCGATGATGTCATTTTGTGGTGGAAAGGTACAGAAGAGGAGTTGTTGGATCTCCATAGATTTCTTAACACTACTAACCCTAATGTCAAATTTTCCCTTGAGTACAGTAAAAGCCGTATAAACTTTCTTGATATTACTATTAGTAAGGATGATACTGGCTGTCTTCCCACTTCCATTTTCAGGAAGTACATCTATAAGAACTCGATATTACATGCCAGCAGCTTTCATTCCAGTTCTTTGATCAACTCCATACCATTTGGTCAATTTCAAAGACTCCGTAGCATCTGTGACAATGATGCAGATTTTCAATGTAAGAGCAGAGAGATGTTCAGCCGCTTCAGAGAACGGGGTTACTCTCCCAGGGTATTACTGTAGATACAGCCCTTTCTACGGCTAGCTCTCTAGATCGAAATTTCTTTACTAAGAAACCTAAAGATCTTAAAACAGACAAAGTCTACTTCTCTACCTGCTATAGCACTGAGGCACTGGGTATACGTAAAACACAACACAATGCACAACACAACTGATGGTCCCAACCCCACTGATAAAGCAAGAAATTCCACTAATTAACCCTGATAAGGCACACCTGTGAAGTGGAAACCATTTCAGGTGACTACCTCTTGAAGCTCATGGAGAGAATGCCAAGAGTGTGCAAAGCAGTAATCAGAGCAAAGGGTGGCTATTTTGAAGAAACTAGAATATAAAACATGTTTTCAGTTATTTCACCTTTTTTTGTTAAGTACATAACTCCACATGTGTTCATTCATAGTTTTGATGCCTTCAGTGAGAATCTACAATGTAAATAGTCATGAAAATAAAGAAAACGCATTGAATGAGAAGGTGTGTCCAAACTTTTGGCCTGTACTGTATAAATATATATATGTATATATATATATATATATATATGTATATATAGTAAAACCGTGATGATATTGGAGTACAACATCACGGTTATTTCACTGTATATGTATCACTCCGCCTCACAGCTGACTGCAATCAACAATCAAATCAAAACTGACGGTTAGTGTCAGTTAGGTCAGCAGTTGCGTCCTAAGCTAATTAATTCGTCCACTGTCAAACAGCCAAAAATATGGATTTATTTCCTAAAATAAGTATTGAATTGAACTATGGTCATCAGAGGAAGATGAGGGAGAGGAGAAGCTGAATCCATCTGAGCACACATCCAGGTTTGTCAGTGTTTCATCAGCGGAGCTCAATGACTTGGAGAAAAGCAACATACTGTCAGATCAGAAGGCAGAGTTGGCTGTGCCTGTGAAGCGACAGTCCACCATGCAGTCACCAGAGACTTATTTCACCATCTGCACAATTAATGGAAACGTGCAGATAAATGTGTATAAAGAGTAAGTGCCTGGCGCACCATATCTGCATTACATAGCAACGGTGACAGCGAGTCCTGAGGGAACTATTTTTGTTGGCGGAAGACAAATAAAATGCTTACATTATCTATTTTGTCCTCATTTTTCAACATTTCTTAATCAGCCTTGCTTATTTAACTGTTTAACTGTTGTATAAAAGCAATATCACACTCGAGCTCGTGATGTTATCCTCGTATATCGTCACGGCTGTGATTGTCTTTGGCATCACAGCCAAACAAACACCTGTAAGGCAGAGCATAATGCTAGCTCAGTAGGTAAGGTTTGGTTTCCCAACTGGGAGACCATGGTTCAAATCCCAGTAAGAAAACCAAAAATATATATATATACATATATATTTAAGCAATATCACACGAGAGGGAGTGTTGTTATACTCACGATATAAGAATATAACATCACTCCCTCTCGTGTGATATTGCTTAAATATATATGTATGTATATATATATATATATATATATATATATATATATGGCCTCCTAGTTGGGAAACCAAACCTTACCTACTGAGCTAGCATTATGCGCTGCCTTGCAGGTGTTTGTTTACTTCTGTACCTGTTTATTTATTCGCCTTTTTGTTTTCTGTACTGCCATCTACTGGTTTTACTAATTTGTTTCTCATCCTTTCTTCAGGATCTATTCTATGGGGTTTTTCCTGATCTCTATTTGTGCCACAGGTGTGGCTAAATCCATGTAATGATCTTCACCTGTATATATATACATGCCTTGTGACTTGTTCTTATCCTATTTGCCCTGACGAAGGCCGACAGAGGCCGAAACATGTTGGCAACTTTTATCTGTTCTTCATGAACTAGCCTCTTTAATAAAGTTTTTTAATTGCCAGAGTGCCTTGGACTGCCTTTTCTTCTTTTTCCTCTGAAAGCAGGTGCAGAGGTTATGTGTCTAGTCCCTCAGAATCTTGCTCGCTTTTTTCACAATTCTCTAGTCACAGAGCTGCTGGAGGGTCAAGCATTGTTCCCACAGAGTTTAGACCCTCTGTAGTTTGGCCTTGTTTTTCTCTCAGAGCCCACTATACCAAGCCAGAGAGGAGAAGGTGAATAGGCTCTCTATATGCCAGATGTAAAAGCTGTTGAGGATGGTAGGGGCCACATTCAGTTGCCTCCCCCAGGATGTAGATTTGCTGCTGGCACTTTGTGAAGATGACTTGTGTGTTGTTCATCATAGTCCAAGATACCTGTGGCTGCTAACGCTCTCTACAGCCTTCTCACTGAGAGTCTTCTGTGGGACAGGATCTGTCTTCCTTCTGAAATATAATCCACCATTGTCACTTCTTCTTCGATGCCCGCATGCTGACCAGCTGCGGCCCATATCAATTAAAATTGTGTGTCACTCTTGCCTGGTGAGATCTCCTTTTAAACTGTAGTGTTGTTATTATTGTCTTTCATGCTGTTGTAAGTAGACTACTCAATTAGGTTCGGGAACCGGCAGCGTGCCGGTTCTGTGTCAGTCGAAACTCTGGGCCCAACTCTGCCACTGACTGGCCAGTCTGACATTCTTCATAATACATAAAGAACATTAGTGAAACACATAGGCCTAACAGAAACATGCGTTCGTTTGGGGACTAGTTAGTGGTCACGGACTCCGGACACATAGCCTACAGTAAATACACCGGATGTGAGTAACTTTTAATATACTTGAGTCTTTGTGACTCTTGGCTCTTGTCCCCTAACTAACGCTTGTTTTTGTTTCACTAAAGATATTTTCACCTGATTAAGTGACATCCCGTTATTTCCCGTTATTTCCTCTGTAAACCTAACGTTACAGCAGCCTACAAGCATGCTGTGTCAATAAATCAGCTCAGACACTGTTAGAAATGTAATATTTAGCCTAATAACATCATGCTACAGCAGTGATAACGTCAGCTTTAGTCAAATGGCTCTAGCTCTCCCAGTCAATGTCATAAAGTCTGGACACATTTTCCCTGTACACTGAAAAAAATGATTTTTTGGTCTTGTAATTATAACTTTGATTATTTGTTTAAATTTTACAAGGAAATATTATTTCAGTGCTTCTACTTTAAAATGTCACCTTTTATTCAATGTGTTACTTGATGTTTATTTGTAATTATGTATCCTCATTTTGATATGTAAATATTATCCATCCAAGTAATATTAACTTAACAACTGTATTGACTGCAGGGGCGGCTGGCCAATAGAGGGTGATAGGGCGCCGCCCCTCCTTGAGCCACAAAAGAAAAGAAAGATGATGATAATAAATGTATGATTATTATCATCATTATTGTCATACAGACACACAATATATTAATTATTCTCTTAATTTTCACTTGAAACAGCTCGTCCTGCCTCTGAATATCCAATCAGCCGCAGTGTGAAGTCGCGTTCCAGCCCTTTGGGGCGATATCAGTCTGGTTGGAAATCACCCCGATCACTCTCATAGACTTTCATGTAAAAGGCTTTTTTTTCTAAATGCAGGCACTCCAATGCAATCTCTATGGGCTCCGGGAGGCCTCACCCCAACGTGTTTTCGTCATACGTAAACCACCAAGTATCATTCATGTGCTCCTCGGATAGTCCAATTTCCCATGTCGGGAAATCGTTCTTACTTCATTGTGTGTTTATGAGCATTTAAGTTGTAATGTGGAGACAACATGGACATTACAGAGAAGATCTTAGTTACAACATGATTGAGCTAGCAAAGCAGTTTTGTGTTGCGATGTGTGGTATTTATTCAGTTTTGGGAAATCACGATGTCTAGAAAGCATCAGTGGCTGCAGCAGCAGCAAAGCTATCAGGACGTCATCTGTTAAAAACCTCCCGTTGTCGGATACGACGTGAAACTACTCCAGTTAGCTCAATCATGTTCTAACTAAGACATCCGCTGGAAAAAAAATTTTTTTTCACGGACCGTTTAGAGTTAGAGTCATTACAGACACCGCTAACGGGGCTAAAAGCTAACGGTTAGCTCCGCTAATCTATAATAACCATGTCATTAATTTCAGAACGTGATTCTACCCGGAAGTATTTGTAAACAACAAGGTGATTCCCTCCAAAGGGACACTAACAACTCAAAGTACACATCAAATAAAATTTCTCGAAACGTGTTTTTTGTTATTTTAGGTAGTTATTATCACGCTAATGTATGTTCAAGTGTCCATTTCCCCCGATAAGTTGGTTTTAATTCGTTATTTGATTCTATAAACACAGTCTGACCATCTCGAGCTTTTATTTTGGTACTTTCGGTGACCAGCAGTGTGAATTTGCATATTAGCTAAATATTTAGTTTCACCCAGAACATTTAGATTTAACATTTAGATTTAGATTTATATTGAGCATTTAGATTTAACATTTAGATTTATATTTAATATTTAGATTTAGATTTAATATTTAGATTTAACATTTAGAATATTATTTAGCATTTAGATTTAACATTTAGATTTAGATTTAGTATTTAGATTTAGATTTAATATTTAGATTTATATTTAGCATTTAGATTTAACATTTAACATTTAGGTGCCACATTTAATATTTAGATTTAACTATTTAATATATTTCTAAGTTAACAAATATTGCTGTAAATGTGGTAAAAGGTGACGTTAAAAAATTCACAACACTTTTTTAAACATTGTTTGAAGCTAAATGTGGCAAAACGTTGATGTTATTTTCAGCGTGAGCCACTTTACAAACGGCACCCCATACTGCAGTGGCGGAGCCAGAATGTATCTAATGGGTGGGCCTGCAAAAATTTGGATGGGCCTGATTATTTTTAAAGCTGAGATGACTGTTGATTTAGTAACAAGAACATACTGAAACATGACTAAAACTGTGTGCCCGCACAAAGCCAGAAATATGCATACACATTATTTTCGGCATATTTGTAAAGCCGTGTGACGCTTGATTCTGTTTTATAACTCTCAGTTAATGTACATATTTGGACATATTGATATATTTGATGAAGCCTTATTGTTTTGCTGCTACTAAACAATGAAAGACATGTTCCCTCCATTTACTTCATAGCATAAATGTTCACACTACTGCGCACGGGGAGACAGAGACCTGCTCTGCTCCAGACACACTCAGCACCTCAGACAGCACGGCGCACCTGACTGTTGTCGCTACAGTAACTAGCCTTGTAACTGCTTCATGTTGTCAGTTAAGTTTGATTTGTTTATCCTCCCGTTTTTTGGTTCCTACCTGTATGCAGTATTTCCAGGTCGGAACTAATTACTGCCGACCTAGTGCTCCGCACGTCATAATTAATCAACGCAGCCTGCCAGCATAGCGCCGAAAAGATGCAAAACGTTATATGAGCGTTCTACCTAAGTGTAAATATTAAAGATGTAAATGTACAGAAGATGAAGGGAGATGAAGATAAGGAAGAAGCAAGCAAGATTTAGCCCCTCCTTAGTAGTAAGCAGCCTACGAGGTGTGTTTGGTTCAAGTTTATTGAATTGTCCTCACTGTAGGACACTTATTCAGTGATAATGGCATCCGCTCCTTCGCTGAAATGAGAGGTGAATTTAATATTCCAGAGTCATCATTTTTGGTTTATCATCAAATTAGATCTGTTATTTATAAAAGAATACATGGTACCACTACCCTCTCATTTAAGCATGAATTAGACCGAAGCTTAATACAAACTGTCACAAAGCATGGTATAGTCTCTAGCATATATAAACTTCTATCCCTGGCCCTACCTAATCCATTCATTCCCACTCAACAGGCATGGGAGAGTGATCTTCATACCTCACTCACTCCTGAACAGTGGAATAGTATCTGGAGGAGGGGTATATTATCATCCAGATGTGTGAGATATAGGACTATACAATTTAAAATATTGTGTGGAGCATATTTGTCCCCCTTTCACTTGTCTAAAATGGGTAGAAATTTGTCAGATAATTGTTGGCATGGCTGCGGAGGGCGTGAAACTTTTATACATTCTCTATGGGACTGCCCTGCAGTTAGGACTTTTTGGTCTGGAGTTGTTAATGTTTTAACAGACATATTAGAAGTCAGAATATCTGCCTGTCCTATCACATGCCTTCTTGGCCATAGACCTGACCATATAAACTCAAAATCTGTGCATGTCCTTCTGACTATGGGCTTCCTTGCTGCAAAGAGAATCATTCTCATGAATTGGAAGACTCATAAACCTTCTTGCTTTGCTTTGTCTGGTTGGCTCAAAGACTATTTGGATTTGTTTAGTATGGAACGTGCTACTAACTTACTTCTGGACTTTGATAAAGGATTACAAGGACACTGGGATACTGTACGTGCTTTTATTGACTCAAATAGACATTATACTAATATGATTTTATAATACCCTAAAACCATGCTTTATTGTGATTTAAAGCCTGATAAATGCCTACCATACATGATTTGTAAACCTGTGTATATATATGTGTATATGGTCATATCTATATGTGTATATGATCATATATGTATACATATGTGTGAATATGTGTGTGTGTGTGTGTGTGTGTGTGTGTGTGTGTGCGTGTGCGTGTATGGTCGTGTATGTATATGTATATGCGACCATGTTTGTATGTATACGATCATATATATGACTTCATAACATTGTACACCCCCTTCCCTCCCCCATCTATCCTTCTAATTTATTACTGTCTTATACTGTTTTTTTTTTTTGGGTCACTTTTTTAATTTCGATGTGTTGGTATGTCTGCTTTGTTATGTGTTTATAATTAAGTTTATTTTCACATGGTGAAGAAATGTGCATAATGTCGCAACTACGTCTTTCTGTGATATATATTGACGGGCATAATTTATATGTCATGTGCTGTGATGTGTGTGACTGTCTGTCTGTTATAGCTGCAGGGACATACATACGTGCATTTTTGTTTATTGTATTTTATTTATTTTCCTTTTTTACTCAGTTCTCACAGGCTGGTCTGTCCTTGGAATAAACCCAGTTTTTAACCATGACTTCGGGCCTCGTGTCTACTGCTTGAGGGAGCTACAAGCCTATAAGGTTAATTCATAAAGTTGGTGATTTGCGAGTGGGTTGGATACAGCACAGATATTGACATGTTCAGAGCCTCCTCAGAGGCTCACACAAACACAATCATAACATACCACGGCGGGCCAGAATAAAAAATAAGAAGAATAAAAAAAACAGTCTTACCTGCAGTTGCTACACAAGGCGGAGTCTTCTGGGCTTGGAGTTAAAAACGTTGATTATGTCATCATAATCCTAACTGTCAATCATCTCTCTTTCAAATGACAGGAGTGTCAGGTTATTGAGGTGTCCAGTCAGCATGGATGATCTCAGGCACGCCTGGATCCTGTTGGTAGCGGAGAAAAGTCTCTCAACGCTGCAGGAGGTCAAAGGGAGCGTTATGGCCCTTAACAGACTGTTCGTGTTAGGAAAAATGTCTGACGGGCAGCTGTCTAGTATTTCCATCAGTGTGGGGAAGTTGTTCTGATCCATTTTCCATCTGATGTGCTGAGTGAACACAGAATGTTCAGCATCAGCTATTTCAATCCCATACAAGTCTCACAGAGCTTTAAAAATGTCTTTGTCTCCAAAAGTGGCAGATCCAGGTGCAAAAGAGGCCGATGCTCTCATGATTCCATATGTGTCTTCTTTAAATCGACTGTTTGCACACAACATAACAATGTCCAGGACAACCTTAACATGTTCCCGGTGTCTCTCCACAAATGCTGGAGCATCACCGTGCAGCTGCCCGTGGCTGTCCCTGAATGATGCCAGTTTTGTTTGCGCAATGACATCTTACTAGACTCATGTTTGTCACAGGCCTCTCTGATACATTTCCACTTTTTGTAGCCACTTATAAACTTTGTCTCAGTGTGCATCTCCGGAAAATGTCTGCAAGCTTTACAAAACACCGCATCTTGTTTTTTACTGTATTCAATCCACTTGTACTTTCCATACCAGTTGGCATTAAATGACCGCGATTTCCCACCTATGACAGTAGCTGGGAATACTATTAGCTTGGGTTGAGTGGCTTTCTTCTGTCTGTAGACGTAGTTTTTTTTGAAAAAGTGGCTCAAAGATAACTGTTTAGCCATTGTTAAAGGAATCCAGCTTCCTGCTACAGTGCCTATGACCCTCGGCACCCGCCGTCTTACTGCTCGTGAACTCAAGCGGATGCATGACATCGTCAGTGACGCAAGAGAGGAGGGTTTTTTTTTTTTATTTTTATTTAATTTTGAAATTTCTCAATAAAAACAGAAATGACAATTAAACATTTAAAGCAGATTCTATGATAATTCGTTATGAACTACGTTGTTTGTTTTTTTTTAATTTATTTATTTTTTTCATGAATTTTACTGGGTGGGCAAGCTGTCAATCTGGGTTGGCCTGTGCCCACCCAGGCCCACCCATAGATCCACCCCTGCTTTGAAAAAAAAACAATAAATAATAATAATGATAATAATGATAATACACTACATATAAATATAAGGACACTAAACTTTGACCTACAATGGGTAACTGTTGTAGTTGTAAGAGACCACAAGTAGAGCAATATGGTGGAGACGCCAAACGCATGAAAATGTTACATCCTGATAATGTTACATATCTCAAGATATGGCAAAAAAGAATGACTTTGCAGGGAAACTAGATGTAGAAGCTTGTGAAGATTTAGTGAAGGCAATTTTAGAGGGTAAACAGGGAAAGGCTAAGTCATGGCTGACAGAGGCAAGAGCCAGACAAGCTGGCCTTGAGAGAAGAAAAAGGGAAAAAGAAGAAAGGGTTGCTAGGTGACAAGAAGACGTAGATAAGCGATAGGAAGCTCAACAGAATAGAGAAAAGAGTAATAACATATATCCTGTCTTGTATTCTGCACGAGACCAACAGGGTGATGACAGCTACGTGCCATGTGGGTTCCGTCCGGACACTCTGCCCTACTCCGAACCTTTGCCACGTCCTCCTCCTCCTTCTTCAGCACCACCGACTGCTCCACCTCTCGCCTCCCCCTCACCTCACAACCCTTTCACAATAGGTAACATCATCCCGCAGAAGGAAGAGACTCCTCAAGATCCTCAGTCTTCTCGGAGGACACGACGTGGCACAATATACAGTAACACACACACTACACACATGAATGACAAAATGAGCTGCAGACATATAGATCTAGATGATGAAACATATGGTGTAGCTCTCCTCGCACCTATGATTAAACTCCCAAACCCTAGAGCAGGTGTGGTAGTAGATGGAGCGGCACACCCACTTACAATAAAGGTGTTTAGAGCATGGACCGATCGGGATGTAAAAGACGCAACCAAACTATAACTGGCCCTGAGAGACGGCAAAGCCTTTACTGAAGAGATGAATCAACTCTTCAAGAGTTTTGAGCTAAACTCAATAGAAGTAGAAAGAGCAGTCAGAACAGTAGTGCCAAAACTATGGGGCCAAATAAAAGGGAATTTGGATCCCCTTGATAAAGACAACCCCATCTCTTATGGTCATGCGCAGTATGCTGTACCGGTAGATCCACTGCTAGCAAGAGTAGTTGCACATTAAGGAGGACAGGCAAACTACTCAAGAGTGTCAGAATGCAAACAGACATCTACAGAGACTGTGCCACTCTCTGTCGAGAGAATGAGAAAAGTGTTGCGCACACACAGTGGCGTACCAGTAGACAGTGCTGATAACAGTCCATACAGCATGCAATTGAAAAATGCACTCCTGATAGGATTTAGGCCAGAAATTAGCCAATTTGTGATCAAACATTTGATTGGCTGGAAAAATGAGGGGTTGCAGAGAACCACTGATTATGCAACCCACGCAGAAGAGACAATTGAAGCAAAAAAAGAAAAGAAAAGTTGCAGATACATTCTTGCATTATAATGATTCAGGGCAGGAATTTCACGAGGGCCACGAGAGCCATGACCCTCACGCCCTCCTCATTTGGCCCTGTGCCCTTGAAAAAAATATCTGCCCTAAGGCCACAGTGGCCTTGATGCCCCGCCTGCACTGCCCGAGGTTATTTTGCGGTTTTCTCCTCTGCCTCTTTCCTGTCAACATGGCTTTGACACCTGTGTCTTTTGAGAAAAAGAATGCGATGACATTCTGGACTCTTACTGAACAACATCAAATGAGACGATGCGTACATCACCAGTGGTGGGTTTGATTCGAGCCTGGCATGAACCGCTCGGAAGGGCTGTAACGACAGTTTGACACCAATCTATCACCGGCCAACCAGGAGACTTCATTGAATGCCCAGGCAGGGATCGGTACCGAGACCCAGTATTAAACAACCCAAGGTAAATGTAATCAACACCGTATACAGTACACTCAACAGTACAACTTTTTAAAGTTCATTACTTATTATACTCATTATTATTATTTGAGCTTGTTTTATTTATTCCTTTCACAGATAGTTATACATCCTTAGTCCTTAAATTCATTATGAACATGGACTTAAAATCATTGTTTTATTGTATGGCCTTGCTGCCCTGGCTTTTGGCCTTTGTGCCCTCAAAAAATTGACAACATGAAAGGCCAAGTGGCCTCACCCCTAAACTGACGAAATTCCAGGCCTGGATGACAGTGATGAAATTTTCTTCTGAGGCAACAACGACCAGAAAAACCATGGAGGAGGAGCAGGCGGTGAGGGCAGAGGAACGGATGTGTGCTACAATTGTGGCAAGTCTGGACACTACGCGAGAGACTGCAAAGCTCCAAAGAAATCGGGAAGGAGGAGAGGAGGGGGACGGGAGAGATGGGAGAGCGGAGGACGTATGTACCCACGTATAAAAACTTGCAGTAAATGCTCCTCAGGGAGCCTTTTCTCTGTAACCTCATCTTGTGTGTTGCACT
The DNA here is from genome assembly GCF_011397635.1 of Epinephelus fuscoguttatus. Lineage (NCBI taxonomy): Eukaryota > Metazoa > Chordata > Actinopteri > Perciformes > Serranidae > Epinephelus > Epinephelus fuscoguttatus. The sequence continues at coordinate 39,535,149 of NC_064762.1, forward strand.
GTGAAACGCTCCTTCTTGTACAAGAAAATAAATTCTGTTAAACTTTGATATGTCGGCTCCAGTCTCTGTTGTTTTAAAGGTCATTACGAAGTAATTCTTTTGACATACATAGATAGATAGATAGATAGATAGATAATGTGTAAAAATATATACACTACTACCTAGTTAGCATAGCGATGCTACGTGTCACACGTCTATCACACGACGCATTGTTGCTTCAAGAGCTGACACTTTTGACCCCTGTGATCACATGACGTGTCTACGCACGCACGTCTGATAAGCTGCGTTAGCATAGCAAGCTAGTTAGCACAGCGATGCTACGTGTCACACGTCCATAACACGAAATTTAATGAAATTTAATGAAAATACATCTGATACAGGATATAAATCCTGTACATCAGACTCAAAATACTATCAGCCATACAAGAAAAATAAAGCGAAGCATTGTTGCTTCAAGAGCTGACACTTTCGACCCCTGCGATCACATGACGTGTCAACACATGCACGTCTAATAGCCACACGTCTAGCCGTGTGCAGGCATTGCGTGCGCATTGCATGTGTAACAAGTACACGGTGAAAATTGTTCAACCAGTATATGTATATATATATATATATATATACATATATATATATATATATATACTTACGGGGTGACATCAACATTTGTGCCTTCACCACCAGTTGAAGTTAGTTCATGTTTCACAAACACAAGATCTTGCACACAAATTAACTATCTCCTGTGTCTATCCTGGCGCCACTATCCTACACAAATCATGTACACACACACACAAACACACACTTACTTTGCTTAGTAAGATCATGTTTTGTGTTATTATATTATGAATAAACACTTTTTGAAAATACAGGCCGCCTGTCTAATGTAACACAAGAGTGACTGATTCCACCAACCTCTTCTCAAAGTCAGAAATTCCAAAATTGTTCAACCTGTACTATTTATATGGTAATTTTGGTGTGTGTGTGTGTGTGTGTGTGTGTGTATGTATATATATATATATATATATATATATATATATATATATAGATATAGATATAGATATATAGATATTATTAATCGGAGTTCCAAATGAATAACTCAGTTCATAAAGTAAGTAAGTACGTGTTGGAATAAGCACACTCAGATAGTCTACATATATAGATGTAAACATAGTGTCTTTATGCTTTTTACATGGTTGCATAAACTGACATCTCACTATAATGCACCTCTGTACCTCAGTCAGTATTACACCTTAATATTCAATTGTAACTGCATGATTAAACAAAGAAAAAAATATGCTATATTTCATCAGTACTGACTTGTATGTTGGCCATTTCAGCACTCCACAGAATATGTCAAAGCAGTTTTGTATCTGCAAAATCACCTTTAAATATTTTCCCAGAAATGATCATTCTGAAAGCTGACCTGAACCAGCTGTAAAAGAAAGCATAAATAAATGGATTGAGCATTGAATTTGACAGTGCAAGCCAGTTAAGAGTTTCAAACAGCGGAAGTGGCACTGACACATTATCCAAAAGCTGAAAAGTAAAACAGAGAAAGAAAGGAGTCCAGCACATCAGAAAAACTCCCATAACTGTTGCAAGAGTTTTGGTGGCCTTTCTCTCATTTTTACCTACAGTTGCTCCACATTTTGTGCTCTGACATGTTGTGTTCCTGATGCTGCGTGCCTGTCTCTGTGCCACAAGGAAAATCTTCAGGTAGATACAGAGCATTATGATCACTGGGAGGTAAAATGAGAAAATGGGTCCCAAAATTTGTGCAAGTAGAAGATCAATAAAACAATTATCGTCACATTTTTCATGGTTTAATCCTGGAATTAGAAAACCAATGGCTACTGAAACAGACACACTCCAGCTGACCAGGATCATGACCACAACAACTTTAACATTTATCTTAGTTCTGTATGTCAGAGGCTGACACACTGCATAATATCTGTCTATGGAAATACAACATAAATTCAGAATGGAAGCTGTGCACAGTGTTACATCAAAGCTATCTGTCACTTTGCAGAATAAATGTTCATAATGTAAACATGAACTAAGAGAGAAGGCCATGCTGAGAGGAAAAACTACAACACCAACAAGCAGGTCAGCTACAGCCAGAGAGAGGATGAGAGAGTTTGTAGGAGTGTGGAGCTGTTTGAAGTAAATGATAGAGATTATTACCAGAAGGTTTCCACATACTGTGACAACAGATAATGACCCAAGGAAAATATATATTAAAACACATATTGTAGAAGGAGTGCTTGTCAGTATGAAGGAGACATTATATATTTCATAACAGGGATGTATGTCATTCACATCAGTGCGGCTGACTTCTGGTGCCATGTTTCTTTATTCCTGTAAGAATGTCCATTAAGAATAAATATTTTCCATGAGGAACTAACAACATTAATGCATGAAAGATGTATGTTTATCTTAAAATATTTTGATATTCATGAATGTTAAACTACAATGATAAATCTCTAGAATAAAATATTTTGTTTGTCGTACCTTTTAAATGCTCAAGATAGTTTGCAGTATTGATGGGCGTTCTTCATTACAATGCCACTGTGCACACTGTTTTTATCAACCCCTATCTCATTACCATAATGAACACACTCTGTTATTGTCCAATCAGAAGTGAGACTTTTTCACTGTGATGATATTAGATACCAGAGCAACATACAGAACAATAGATGAGAATACTTTTAAAATCTCATTTGAATACTTTTATTTTGCCAAATGGAATGGGAAATCCTATTCACACTTTGACGTTTGAAGCACAGCAGAACAAAAAAGAAGGTGGTGTCTGTGCCTTTTTCAGAGATAGATTTCTTTGTAAGAAGCTATCATTTGGTGAGTTCTCACCTTTTGAATATGTCATTTAAAATGGAAATGAAGTTCATTATTGAAGGTCATTACAAATGATTTCAATATACACATGGATAATGTCTGTGAGAAAAATGCCACAGAACTTTCTGCCATACTTGACACATTTGATCTTTCTTAACATGTGAGAGAGCTGACACATAATAGAGGACACACTTTAGATCTTGTCATTACTAAAGGTGTTAAGATGTCAGATGTCACTGTGCTTGATATTGCTCTATCATGATTTCTGTGTATTTTTTGATCCGTCATTAACTCAAAAAATTGTCCATGGATCAGCAAATGTTGAAAAAAGTACTTTAATGAGAGCACCAAAACACTTTTCATGGAAACTATCACATTTGAATCTGCCATTATTTCAAATCATGTCATCATCAGAGGTACCAGCAATTAAGTAACTTTCTGAAGTTGAACTATTGCTTTGATAGCTTTCAGTCAGGTTTTCGGCCCCATCACAGCACTGAGACTGTACTCTTAACGTAAAAAATGATGTTCGCCCAAACACTGACTCAGGCAAAGTCTCTGTTTTAGTGCTGTTGGACGTAAGTCCTGCTTTTGACACAGTGGACCACACAGTTTTGTTCCAAAGACTAGAAAATTGAGGCGAACGTTCTGGAACTGTCCTTAAATGGTTCAAGTCATATCTTCATGACAGGAAGTACTTTGTCTCGATCGGTAACTACAAGTCAGAGCAGATGGCCATGGCATGTGGGGTCCAACAGGGATCCATTGTGGGAGCCCTCTTGTTTAATTCCCCTATGCTTCAATTAGGCCGAATCATACAAAATAGCCTACCATAATTCTGCAGATGACACACAAATATACAAATCACTTTCATCAGGTGATTATGGACCTGTAGAATTCATGTCTCACTGTACTGAGCAAATAAATGATTGGATGTGTCCATGGACCGCGGAACGCATCTGAACAAGGGGGGGCCATAATTTCAAGTCACGCAGAGGGGGTGGGGGGGCATATGCATTGAAACAGACAATATTACTGATGTATTAAATAACGTTTTTTATTCCAACACCACACAGTCACATCTACAGTACACGCATGAACACGAACACATGCTTGCTCAGATTAACCCCTCTGATCCCACTCTAACATTCACACACAACAGGCCAAGCCTATTTATACATAAAGGCACAGATGAGGCCACAGTGGAAGCTGGAGTAATTTGATCATTTTGTTTTTTCTGTTTACTTGAAGAAAATCAGATATCGACTTCTGTCTCTTCATTTTCCCAGATGCAGCCAGCGCAGGTGCCCGCCGTTAGCTCGCAACGCTCATGCATGACGTATTGATAAACAATTCACTTGATAGGCACACTAATATCAAATCAATGTGCAGCAGTCAGTGGGAGTTTTTTTTTATCGGCAGCAGTTGGTGAGAGTGAGTGAAGGCTACAACTTAGGCTTTTATTCATATAAAATAGTTTGTCAGAGTAGAGCCCTGGCATGGGACTGTTTTCTTCATCACGCTCCTGCCCGCTCCGCTGAATTTCTGACCATTACCGCCCGCAACCGCAACGTGTGTGTTACACTCCCGCCCGCTCCCGCAATGCATATGTCCACTCCCGCCCGCTCCCGCAAAACTCTGAGAATTTATGCCCGCACAATAATAGAGATGCATTGATGTTGTGTCTTCTCTTGTCCAGCAGGAGAAAACACGTCATTTTATAGGTTATTAATAAAGAGATTCATGGCGTTGTTTGTTTCGTTCCCCTGGCCTGCATTGTTAGAAAGCCCATGTTGTTTATGTGTTATTAACTTGTTTATTGAGCTAAAATCCCGTTCAGTTGCATTGTGTTTATCGTCACTACCTGCCCAGTCTACAGGAGAGACAGAAGTGGCTGAAAGATGGGAAGCACCTCAAACCAAACCAAGTGGTGCTCATTGTGGATCCACAGCTCCCACGAGCTTTATGGCCTGTTGGAAAGGTAACAGCTACTTTTCCTGGAGCTGATGGACGCATCCGGACTGCTGCCGTCAAGGTCAAAGATCGGACATATGTTTGACCAGTAGCTCGCCTGGTCCAGCTTCCTAAACTGGAAGAAGACGCCGAAGATTCACCTACCTGAGTGGCCTTTCTACCTTGGATTCGACTGTCCGTGCAGACAGTCGGGGGTGGCTGTGTTAGAAAGCCCATGTTGTTTATGTGTTATTAACTTGTTTATTGAGCTAAAATCCCGTTCAGTTGCATTGTGTTTATCGGTTAGTTTTCATATGTCCTACGCGCTTGAACGCACCATAGTCGTTCCGACGCTATTGAAAGCACCACACCTGTGTGCCGCACTGTGAAAGTTTAGTTTTCTCCTGATACAGCTGCGGATAGCCTGTTATTTTCCTTGTACCTTTTCCCAACATTCATCATCACGCCATGGTTTATTGCTGTGTGTAAATGCCAGAAGGTGAGTTTAATGACGTTTCACTGTCTAAGTTGATTGTTAATATTGTGGTAATGTGTATTATTTATCTGTGTACAAGCTAATGCTATCTCATGCTGCTGTGATGTGAAGCTAATAAGCTAAGTCCCACAGTATGCTCTCATCTCACGAGTGCCTCGTGTGAGGTTATTTGTTTACATTGTATGATTCATATAATATCATTTATTACGGCATACAGTCCTTTGTAGCCTCAGCTATCTTATTATGTTTGTGTATTATGTATGGTGTGTGCTATGCTGATTGGTACTTTGTGTTGCTATTGCAGACCACGGTTAATAAATCAACCTTCAACTGGACATCTGTATCCGTGTTCTTTAACGGGGGGGACACACACCCTACACCTTGCCGCTCTAAACCAATTAATTGTCCGGAGACAACCCCTTGCTCTCCTATTTATGCATGTCTTTTGACGCACTGGTTAGGAATAGCACTCCTATTTCGTTGTTTTCATTTAGTTTTTAATGAAATAGGCCTAAAGGCTGTTTCATATTCTATTCTCCTCCTCTGTATTTATTTAGGCTATTTTTCGACCTTTATATAGGCTAATCATGCAGTGATTGAGGTTAAGGCAAGCCCGGCGCCAGTTACTAAGGGAGCGGTTAAAAATTACGAGGGGGCAAATCTTTATTATGCAACATAGGTTCACACAGTGAGTTATAAAGAGCGCACAGACGTTCGTAATAGTTGCTCATAATGAGAGCTCGTCGCCGGTGAAACACAATAAACTGCACATCTTCTTTCATGTTTGTCTCATGACAGATGGAGCTGACAGACAGACAGACAGACAGGTGGAGCAAGTGGCAAATTGGTATGAAAGCTGGTTCAGGGCATATTCATCCATTTATGAATAAATATGGAGTGGAAACGCTCATGCATGTGCACCAAGTTCCTGTGTTGACATCCTGTCGCTAGGCTACATCTTCTTCTTCTTCTTCTTTTTCTTTTTCTTCTACTGTTTAATGGCGGTTGGCAAACAGCGAATTGGCCCATTACCGCCACCAACTGGTGGAGTGTGGATCAAAATGACTATTACTATTTGCGTTGGGTCCCGCCAGGTCCCAATGCAGCCCTCTATGTCAGAGTACAAAAGTTACCCGGGCCATGGCCCCCCTGGCCCCCCCAGTTCCGCGGTCTATGGATGTGTCAAAATTTTCTCAAACTCAACAGAGATAAGACCAACGTAATTGTCTTTGGACCACTGAAATAAAGATAGAGTGTCAGCTCTCACTTCAAATTCCTCTCTTATTATTAAGAGTCAAGCAAGAAACCTTGGTGTTATTCTGGACTCAGATTTAAATTTTCACAGCCACATCAAATGTGTAATGTCATCTGCCTACTGCCATTTAAAAAACATTGCTTGAGTCAGAGTAATAAGGTCAAAGCAAGACCTTGAAAGGCTCACCCACGCCTTTATTTCCAGTAGATTAGATTACTGCAATTGTCTGTTTGTAGGACTTTCAAAAGAAGCTGTTTGGCAACTTCAGCTTATTCAGAATGCTACTGCTAGGGTCCTGACAAAAACTAGGATATAACCACATTACTCCATTTCTAAAATCCTTACACTGGTTACCTTATCTAAGGCTGGTGCACTGACCATCCCAAATGCATTTTAAATATTTTTTGACCATTTTGCCTTTAATGGACAGGACAGGTAAGTGTGAAGGGGGAGAGAGAGAGGGGGTATGACATGCAGCAAAGGGCCACAGGCTGGATTCGAGCCGATGCAGCAACAGCCTTGTACATGGGGCGCCTGCTCGATCACTAAGCCACCGATGCCCCGACTCTGACCACTTTTAAGTCAAAGCTAAAAACGTTCCTATTTTACACTGCCTAGTCCACCCTGTAACAACTGCAACCTTATTTAACAACTAAATTTTAAATCATTTTAAATAATCTCTATATCTTTGCACCTCTTGTCTGAACTTTTGCTATTTTTAATGATTTTTTTCTATTGTAAATCAATTAGTAATTGAAGGAGGCAGGTGGGGCAGTGCATGGGTTCCAAAAACACTGGACTTTCCCCATGGAAACTGGTGTTCAGAACTGTGTGAGTCATTTTAAGCAGCTGGAGTCTGAGAAAAAATAACTTCATTCACTGGGTCGACTGTCGGCAACTTTTAAGGTGGAACGTTTACTTATACCACGTGGGGAAACAGCAGACAGCGTAACCACTGTTAGCACTGGGCTAACAAGAAGACCACCAACACAGCTTACCGGAGGCCGATCCAACGCACCAGGCCCAGTGTTTGGGTCTGCACCAGTTAGTCTCGCTGACCAACTCTGACCTGTCTGTACGGCCTTATAATTGAATCTACTCTCCACTGTGGGCTCCCTCTGTGGAGCCCTCCCGAGTAAGTCTCACCCTGAGCAACTGTCTCTGTTTACCTCACCGGCCTACAGCTACCACCACAACTATAACCCTTCACCTGTTTCAGCTCCATTACTGGCCACAGTTGTATTTATTCCTCCCCAGAAAACCTCCACCGACCCCACTGTGACATGCCTCCACTCACCTTGCCTGGTTGTGACAGCTGCCACCAGCTGAGCCAGAGGATCAACAAGCTGGAAGGGAGGATGTCCATGCTGTACCAGCTGAGGGTAGAGGAGCAGATCATGGACTCGATGGTCGTGGCTTTGGGTCCCGCTGCTAACTCCACATCCACGGGAGAACTAGACGCGACGGTCCCCCTCCTGTCTCCAAACAGCGCAGCCATCATGGCCACAGCTCACTGGTCCCGGCTAGGAGCGAAGCCCAAGGCTCTGGTTAACTTCACTCCCACTCCCAGATCCCGTCGGGAGAAATCGTGGACTAATGTCTGGAAAAGTACACGAGATGGAAAGCCTCAACACAGCTCACCTTCGTCTTAGCCCCTCCAGTTGTCCAATATGTTTTCCATCCTGGATGAGGATCATTTTTCCCCACTTAAAAATGACAACTCTCCTCCGTCATCACAGCCGGCTTCCTCCATTCAATCACCCCATCAAAAGCTCCTGAAAGAGGCTGTGCCCAAACGCTCTGGGGTTCCTCCCCGCTCGGAGTCGGTGTCGGGGAATCCCTCTCCTGGCCCAACTGCTGCTGTCCCCTCCACCAACCTGGTCCGTCCTCACTCCACGTCAAACGTTATTGCGAGGGAACGCAAAAGTATTGCGAGGTAATGCAAAATGTATTGCAAGGGAACGCAAAAGTATTGCAAGGTAACGCAAAACGTATTGCGAGGGAACACAATGTATTGCGAGGTAACGCAAAAGTTATTGCAAGGGAACGCAAAAGTATTGCGAGGGGATGCAAAAGCCAGTCCAAAAAAAATCTCCTGACATGACCTTTAAGGGGCTCTGTACAGTGGTATCAGTGGTGTGAGGAGCACTTTCTCTAGATAAATGTGAAGAAGACAAAGGAGAGCTCCCCAGAGATTATAATTCAGAACGAAGACAAATTCTGTCCCACAGAAGACTCTCAGTGGGAAGGCTGTAGAGAGCATTAGCAGCCACAAGGATCTTGGACTATGATGAACAACACACAAGTCATCTTCACAAAGTGCCAGCAGCAGATCTACATCCTGGGGAGGTTGAAGCAACTGAATGTGGCCCCTACTGTCCTCGACAGCTTTTACATCTGGCATATAGAGAGTCTATTCACCTTCTCCTCTCTGGCTTGGTATAGCGGGCTCTGAGAGAAAAACAAGGCCAAACTGCAGAGGGTCTGAACTCTGTGGGAACAATGCTTGACCCTCCAGCAGCTCTGTGACTAGAGAACTGTGAAAAAAGCGAGCAAGATTCTGAGGGACTAGACACATAACCTCTGCACCTGCTTTCAGATCCTTCCCTCTGGCATTAATGAAAATGAGTGGGGGCAGAGCCAGCTTCATCCCCTCTACTATAAGACTTCTTAACATTCATAATGACTTATCTCCTCCACATGGAAGAACTGTACCTGTTGTGACCCCTGTGTAACACACACACACACACACACACACACACACACACACACACACACACTGAACTTAATCTGCAGAAGTGTTGCTTTTCAGAATCAGAATCAGAAATACTTTATTGATCCCCGAGGGAAAATTATTTATGTTACAGGTGCTCCTTGCAAGAGAGGAAAGATATGTGAAAATATAAGAAATTTAAACAATAGTATTAACAAATATATAGTTAAATAAACAGGAATTATTAACAAACATAAACGTAAACATATATATATATATATATATATATATATACACATATATATTGTAAACTGAACAAGATTATTTACACAAACAGAATATATACAGTCAGGGTGAATGGGGTTATTGCACAAGTTAAATTAAATTATTGCAGTTTTGTTACTATGAAGTATTCTACCTGTAGAGACTGCCTGTGTACAACGATACTTACTGACTATTTGAATGTTGTGTTATTTATTGTGGTATCTTTTGTGTTGTGTTGACCTGAGCAGAATGAATTTCCCACAAGGACAATGAGGGACATCTAATCTAATCTAATCTAATCTAATCTAATCAAACCCAATCTAATCTCACCACTGGCTCGGCCCTTTCCAAATCAGCATGCTAAGAGCCAGCCTTCTGTTTATGGAGGGTCTGGCAGCAGTTAGGGTTGGAGACAGGTTAGCAGAGCTTTTTAGCTGCCACCCTACAGCTGGTTGCTTGTCTCCTGACTAAGTTTTATGGGGCATGTCGATGACTGCCCATTAACAGAATGGATGGACCGTGACTAGGGTATTCTATCCAGTTCTACCATGTTCCATTTTTCTTTCATGGCCATCAAGGAGGTGAACCTATCCTTCCAGGAGGAGATTGATTACCTCTCAGCAGTGATCCTGGACCTGTTATGCCCACTCATGACAAAGGGGCTCTTCCATTCATTGACTGGTAACAAAATAAGTGGGCCTTGATAACGTTAACTGAAATTCACAAAGCAAAACAAGACTGTTTAACTTTTTCAATGTACATGTAATAGGACTGAGTAGTAGTTGAACACTCTCCACTGAGTTTTATTGTTGTGATCTTTTTGTAGTGAGGCTTACGGGGTGACATCAACATTTGTGCCTTCACCACCAGTTGAAGTTAGTTCATGTTTCACAAACACAAGATTTTGCACACAAATTAACTATCCCCTGTGTCTATCCTGGTGCCACTATCCTACACAAATCATGTACACACACACACACACACACACACACAAACACACACTTACTTTGCTTAGTAAGATCATGTTTTGTGTTATTATATTATGAATAAACACTTTTTGAAAATACAAGCCACCTGTTTAATGTTACACAAGAGTGACTGATTCCACCAACCTCTTCTCAAAGTCAAAAATTCCAAAATTGTTCAACCTGTACTATTTATATGGTAATTTTGGTGTGTGTGTGTATATATATATATATACATATATTATTAATCGGAGTTCCAAATGAATAACTCAGTTCATAAAGTAAGTACGTGTTGGAACAAGCACACTCAGATAGTCTGTACATGTAGATGTAAACATAGTATCTTTAAGCCGTTTACATGGTTGCATAAACTGACATCTCACTATAATGCACCTCTGTACCTCAGTCAGTATTACACCTTAATATTCAATTGTTACTGCATGATTAAACAAAGAAAAAAATATGCTGAGTCACAGGTTGCAGAGTCTAATGACACATATTAAATAATTATTGTGACAAATTTCATCAGTACTGACTTGTATGTTGGCCATTTCAGCACTCCACAGAATATGTCAAAGCAGTTTTGTATCTGCAAAATCACCTTTAAATATTTTCCCAGAAATGATCATTCTGAAAGCTGACCTGAACCAGCTGTAAAAGAAAGCATAAATAAATGGATTGAGCATTGAATTTGACAGTGCAAGCCAGTTAAGAGTTTCAAACAGCGGAAGTGGCACTGACACATTATCCAAAAGCTGAAAAGTATAACAGAGAAAGAAAGGAGTCCAGCACATCAGAAAAACACCCATAACTGTTGCAAGAGTTTTGGTGGCCTTTCTCTCATTTTTACCTTCAGTTGCTCCACATTTTGTGCTCTGACATGTTGTGTTCCTGATGCTGCGTGCCTGTCTCTGTGCCACAAGGAAAATCTTCAGGTAGATACAGAGCATTATGATCACTGGGAGGTAAAATGAGAAAATGAGTCCCAAAATTTGTGCAAGTAGAAGATCAATAAAACAATTATCGTCACATTTTTCATGGTTTAATCCTGGAATTAGAAAACCAATGGCTACTGAAACAGACACACTCCAGCTGACCAGGATCATGACCACAACAACTTTAACATTTATCTTAGTTCTGTATGTCAGAGGCTGACACACTGCATAATATCTGTCTATGGAAATACAACATAAATTCAGAATGGAAGCTGTGCTCAGTGTTACATCAAAGCTATCTCTCACTTTGCAAAATAAATGTTCATAATGTAAACATGAACTAAGAGAGAAGGCCATGCTGAGAGGAAAAACTACAACACCAACAAGCAGGTCAGCTACAGCCAGAGAGAGGATGAGAGAGTTTGTAGGAGTGTGGAGCTGTTTGAAGTAAATGATAGAGATTATTACCAGAAGGTTTCCACATACTGTGACAACAGATAATGACCCAAGGAAAATATATATTAAAACACATATTGTAGAAGGAGTGCTTGTCAGTATGAAGGAGACATTATATATTTCATAACAGGGATGTATGTCATTCACATCAGTGCGATTGACTTCTGGTGCCATGTTTCTTTATTCCTGCAAGAATGTCCATTAGGAATATATAATTTCCATGAGGAACAACATTAATGCATGAAAGATGTATGTTTATCTTAAAATATTTTGATATTCATGAATGTTAAACTACAATGATAAATCTCTAGAATAAAATATTTTGTTGGTCGTACCTTTTAAATGCTCAAGATAGTTTGCAGTATTGATGGGTGTTCTTCATTACAATGCCACTGTGTACACTGTTTTTATCAACCCCTATCTCATTACCATAATGAACACACTCTGTTATTGTCCAATCAGAAGTGAGACTTTTTCACTGTGATGATATTAGATGCCAGAGCAACATACAGAACAATAGATGAGAATACTTTTAAAATCTCGTTTGAATACTTCTATTTTGCCAAATGGAATGGGAAATCCTATTCACACTTTGACGTTTGAAGCACAGCAGAACAAAAAAGAAGGTGGTGTCTGTGCCTTTTTCAGAGATAGATTTCTTTGTAAGAAGCTATCATTTGGTGAGTTCTCACCTTTTGAATATGTCATTTAAAATGGAAATGAAGTTCATTATTGAAGGTCATTACAAATGATTTCAATATACACATGGATAATGTCATGTAATGAGAAAAATGCCACAGAACTTTCTGCCATACTTGACACATTTGATCTTTCTTAACATGTGAGAGAGCCGACACATAATAGAGGACACACTTTGGATCTTGTCATTACTAAAGGTGTTAAGATGTCAGATGTCATTGTGCTTGATATTGCTCTATCATGATTTCTGTGTATTTTTTGATTCGTCATTAACTCAAAAAATTGTCCATGGATCAGCAAATGTTGAAAAAAGTACTTTAATGAGAGCACCAAAACACTTTTCATGGAAACTATCACATTTGAATCTGCCATAATTTCAAATCATGTTGATGATCTGTTGAATTCCTGCAAATGTCATTGATGCCATTGCCCGTGTTAAGGTGAAATTCATTAGTAATAAGCAAAAGGCATCATGGAGAAACACTCATTCTGTAAGGGTCCAGAAAAGGAAGTGCCGAAAAACAGAACAAATATGGCGTAAATCAATGCTCCACATTCACTTTGAAATCTATAAAGAAATATTATGCATTTATAATCAGACCTTGTGAAGTGGCAAGGCAATATTTTTCTCTGAGAAAACAATAGAACGCACATGTATTATTTGCTACTGTAGACAGGTTAATTAACCCTCAAGTTCCAATATCTCCAGAACTCGTCTCCACCAGCAAATGTAACGAGGTTGCCATTTTTAATAACAAGGTTCAAGACATCATATGTGTGATTAACTCCTTGATGCTGAAGAATAAAGTACCATCATTGTAGTCTTCTCAAAGTAACTTGTTAGGTATGACAGAATTTAGGTCAGTCAATGACAAAACACTGGAAGAAATTGTTTTCAGTCTCAGTTCTTCCACTTGCTGACTTGATGTTTTACCCACTAGCTTCCTTAAAACTGTGCTGAGCAGCCTGTTTAAACAGCTTACTGTAATAGTTAATGTCTCCTCCAATCTGGCACTTTTCCAAATGCTTTGAAAACTGCAGTCATCAAGCCTCTCCGAAAGAAGAGCAGTCTTGATGCCACTGTACTGAACAACTATCAGCCTATTTCAAACTTACCGTTCTTAAGTAAGGTTATCGGAGGTTGTCTACCAGCAATTTAGCTGGTAGTTGAACAATTGCTTTGATAGCTTTCAGTCAGGTTTTTGGCCCCATCACAGCACTGAGACAGTACTCTTAACGTAAAACATGATGTTCGTCCGAACACTGACTCAGGCAAAGTCTCTGTTTTAGTGCTGTTGGATGTAAGTGCTGTTTTTGACACAGTGGACCATACAGTTTTGTTACAAAGACTAGAAAATTGGGTCGAACTTTCTGGAACTGTCCTTAAATGGTTCAAGTCATATCTTCATGACAGGAAGTACTTTGTCTCGATCGGTAACTACAAGTCAGAGAAGATGGCCATGGCATGTGGGGTCCAACAGGGATCCATTGTGGGACCCCTCTTGTTTAATTCCCCTATGCTTCAATTAGGCCAAATCATACAAAATAGCCTACCATAATTCTGCAGATGATACAAAAATATACAAATCACTTTCATCAGGTGATTATGGACCTGTAGACGCCTGTTTCACTGTACTGAGCAAATAGATGATTGGATGTGTCAAAATTTTCTCAAACTCAACAGAGATAAGACAGACATAATTGTCTTTAGACCACTGAAAGAAAGATAGAGTGTCAGCTCTCACTTCAAATTCCTCTACTCAGATTCAAATTTTCACAGCCACATCAAATGTGTAATGTCATCTGCCTACTGCCATTTAAAAAACATTGCTAGAGTCAGAGTAATAAGGTCACAGCAAGACCTTGAAAGGCTCACCCACGCCTTTATTTCCAGTAGATTAGATTACTGCAATTGTCTGTTTGTAGGACTTTCAAAAGAAGCTGTTTGGCAACTTCAGCTTATTCAGAATGCTACTGCTAGGGTCCTGACAAAAACTAGGAAATAACCACATTACTCCATTTCTAAAATCCTTACACTGCTTACCTTATCTAAGGCTGGTGCACTGACCATCCCAAATGCATCACAAACCAGGAATAACCCCGACTCTGACCACCTTTAAGTCAAAGCTAAAAACATTCCTATTTTACACTGCCCAGTAATGACTGGTATTTTACCACCCTGTAATGACTGCAACCTTATTTAAAAACTAAATTTTAAATAATTTTAAATAATCTCTCTATATCTTTGCACCTCTTGTCTGAACTTTTGCTATTTTTAATGATTTTTTTTCTATTGTAAATCAATTAGTAATTGAAGGAGGCAGGTGGGGCAATGCATGGGTTCCAAAAACACTGGACTTTCCCCATGGAAACTGGTGTTCAGAACTGCATGAGTCATTTTAAGCAGCTGGAGTCTGAGAAAACGTGGAATGTTTACTTGTATCACGTGGGGAAACAGCAGACGGCGTAACTGCTGGGTCCATGTCATTGGTCCGACAGCCCATTGGTTCGACATCCCATTAGTCCAACTGTCCGCGGTGCTGAACGGCTCGCGGCGGCGTATGGTGCGCCCGTGATCGGCTTGAGGTGGAGCAGGCTCACGGCTTATGTGTTTGTCACTTTCTTTTTCATTTTAACCCACACCATGATCTTTTCCTGACCCTAACCAAGTGGTTTTTGTGCCTAAACCTAACCAGACCTTAACCACAGGGCATCATGATGATTTCGGAACAGACTTCGGAACAATGAGTTTAATATGGTCGGAACAATGGGATGTCGAACCAATGGGCTGTCGGACCAATGCGCAGTTCCCATAGCCACTGTTAGCACTGGGCTATTGGAAGACCACCAACACAGCTTACTGGAAGCTGATCCAACGCACCAGGCCCAGTATTTGGGCCTACTCCGGTAAGTCTCATTGACCAACTCTGACCTGTGTGTACAATCACAGGTCATGTATAATCGAATCTACTCTCCACCGTGGGCTCCGTCTGTGGAGCCCTTGTGAGTAAGTCTCACCCTGTGCTACTGTCTCTGTTTACCTCACCGGCTTACAAGCTACCACCACAACTATAACCCTTCACCTGTTTCGACTCCATTACTGGCCACAGATGTATTTATTCCTCCCCAGAAAACCTCCACCCACCCCACTGTGACATGCCTCCACTCACCTTGCCTGGTTGTGACAGCTGCCACCAGCTGAGCCAGAGGATCAACAAGCTGGAAGGAAGGATGTCCATGCTGTACCAGCTGAGGGTAGAGGAGCAGATCATGGACTCAATGGTCGTCACTTTGGGTCCCGCTGCTAACTCCTCATCATGGCCACAGCTTACCGGTCCTGGGTAGGAGCGAAGCCCAAGGCTCTGGTTAACTTCACTCCCACTCCCAGATCCCGTCGGGAGAAATCATGGACTAATGTCTGGTAAACGAGATGGAAAGCCTCAACTCACCTTCGTTTCAGCCCCTCCGGTTGTCCAATATATTTTCCATCCTGGATGAGGATCATTTTCCGCCACTGAAAAATGACAATTCTCCTCCACCATCAAAACCGGCTTCCTCCATTAAATCACACAATCAAAAGCTCCTGAAAGAGGCCATGCCCAAACGCTCTGGGATTCCTCCCCGCTCTGAGCCGGTGTCGGGGAATCCCTCTCCTGGCCCAACTGCTGCTGTCCCCTCCATCAACCTCATCATCCTCACTCCACATCCCCTTCTCACAGCGCTGACTCAGACTCCACTCTCCCAGGCAATGGGAACCAGCAGTCGCCACCTCCTCGTCCACTCTTCTCCCCAACCACATTAATAGTTGGAGACTCAATAATCAGAAATGTCCGCTTTTTCAACGCTGCCACAAACTGTTTCCCTGGGTCCACAGTTCCCGTCATACTCAGAAAACTCCCGGTGCCGCTGTGCTCTCTTCCGTCCTCCATAAGACAAGTGGTTGTTCATGTTGGCTCCAATGACACCGCTCGTAGACAGTCTGAACTGACAAAAATGACTTTAAGGACCTTTTAAACTTTTTAAACCAGCTGTGGGAAATATGTTTTTATTTCCAGGCTGATTCCCACCGCAGCCCGCAGAGCAGAAGGTTTTTCAAGGATTCTTAGCCTCAATACCTGGTTACAGTCCACCTGCTTCACTCACAATATTAACTTCATAGACAATTTTAATCTGTTCTGGAACCACTCCCCCCTTCTCAGAGTGACGGGGTCCATCCAAACGGGCACGGTAGCCGCATGCTAACGGCTAACCTGCAACACGCCTTCCAGACTGCTATACGTGAATGACTGTTTACCTGCCACACCCCCACCACTCACTCTTCTTCTCCTTCCAAAGCTCCACTGGCACCTTGCTGCTCGTTTTTGCCCTCTAGGTCCCCTCCTCAGCCTCACCAGTAATTACAACTACAACCTGTTATTTCTCTCATCCATACCATCATCAGATGCAGGCACCCCCCTCCACCCAGCACAAGACATATTGATCTGGTCAATCTCCATCCACTTCCCAGGTCCTCACAGTTAAACACAAATTGGCTATATTCAGCACCCGCACCCTCAAAAACAAAAGTCTCAGTCTCAATGAATTCATAACGGACAATAACCTGGACTTTCTCTGTCTCACTGAAACCTGGCAAAACCTCTGGACTACTTCTCATTAAACCAAACCACCCCTACAGCAGATGGCATTCCTGTCCTTCTGCAGAAAACGATATCAAAACAACCACCATCTCCATCCCTTCTGCCCCCTCATTTGAACACCTCACCTTCAAACTCTCTGGTCCCTGTCCTCTGGTCACAGCCATCATTTATCGCCCCCCCAAGCCACATCCCTATTTCCTCTTTGATCTTGCTGACTTTTTGACCCAGTTATCTGCCATCTCATCATCTGTTCTCCTCCTGGATGACTTCAATCTACACATTGACAGTACAGACAATAAACCTGCCACAGAATTTCTGGAACTGCTACAATGTCTCAACTTCACCCAACACATTAACTTCTCAACACACAACCGTGGTCACATTCTGGACTTGGTCTGCTCCACTAATCTCAACATTCAACAGTTACCTGGCCACGATCTACACATCTCTGACCACCTGGCAATCACTATGGACGTAGACATCCCTATCCCCACCACAAAACACAACCGGACCATAACTTTCAGAAATCTTAAATCCCTCTCTCCCTCAGCTCTCTCAGCCTCACTCACCCATTGTCTGTCTGCCTCACCTCCCCCGCCGTCAGATGACCCCGCTGACCTGGTAAACTACTCCAATGACACACTCTCCTCCTGCTTGGATCAGCTCGCAGTTTGTTTCTCCATTTAATGTTCAGATTTCCATACCACATAATCATATTGAATGATAAGATACTTTCCAACAGGCTCATACTATTTCTAAAATAGTCTGACTCACTCCAAAATTATTGAGC